>NC_137696.1:26843728-29243728 GCF_964034855.1 Anser brachyrhynchus
ATGGGAAAAAGAAAAGAGAAGCCTGGATTAACATGTAGAAAGCACTGCTCCACAAAAGAACTCTGGGTAACAGCCTGCATGTGAGAAGATCCTTCCCTTCCCTTCCCTTCCCTTCCCTTCCCTTCCCTTCCCTTCCCTTCCCTTCCCTTCCCTTCCCTTCCCTTCCCTTCCCTTCCCTTCCCTTCCCTTCCCTTCCCTTCCCTTCCCTTCCCTTCCCTTCCCTTCCCTTCCCTTCCCTTCCCTTCCCTTCCCTTCCCTTCCCTTCCCTTCCCTTCCCTTCCCTTCCCTTCCCTTCCCTTCCCTTCCCTTCCCTTCCCTTCCCTTCCCTTCCCTTCCCTTCCCTTCCCTTCCCTTCCCTTCCTCCCTTCCTTCCTCTCTCTCTCTCCCTCTTTCTTTCTTTTTCTTTTTCTTTCTTTCTTTTTTTTTCTTTCTTTCTTTCTTTCTTTCTTTCTTTGTCTCTTTCTTTCTCTTTCTCTCTTTCTCTCTCTCTCTCTCTTTCTCTCTCTTTCTCTTTCTTTCTCTCTTTCTCTCTTTCTCTTTCTCTCTTTCCCTCTTTCTTTTCCCCTTCCTTCCTTCCTTCCTTCCTTCCTTCCTTCCTTCCTTCCTTCCTTCCTTCCTTCCTTCCTTCCTTCCTTCCTTCCTTCCTTCCTTCCTTCCTTCCTTCCTTCCTTCCTTCCTTCCTTCCTTCCTTCCTTCCTTCCTTCCTTCCTTCCTTCCTTCCTTCCTTCCTTCCTTCCTTCCTCCCTCCCTCCCTCCCTCCCTCCCTCCCTCCCTCCCTCCCTCCCTCCCTTCCTTCCTTCACAGTATCACAGTATCACAGATTTCTAGGTTGGAAGAGACCTCAAGATCATGGAGTCCAACCTCCGACCTAACACTAAGTACTCCACTAAACCATATCGCTAAGCTCTACATCTAAACGTCTTTTAAAGACCTCCAGGGATGGTGACTCCACCACCTCCCTGGGCAGCCCGTTCCAATGCTTAATAACCCTTTCGGTAAAGAAGTACTTCCTAACATCCAACCTAAAACTCCCCTGTCGCAACTTTCGCCCATTCCCCCTCGTCCTGTCACCAGGCACGTAGGAGAACAGACCAACCCCCACCTCGCTACAGCCTCCTTTAAGGTAACTGTAGAGAGCGATGAGGTCGCCCCTGAGCCTCCTCTTCTCCAGGCTGAACAGTCCCAGCTCCCTCAGCCGCTCCTCGTAAGACTTGTTCTCCAGACCCCTCACCAGCTTGGTCGCCCTTCTCTGGACTCGCTCGAGCACGTCCATGTCCTTCCTGTAGCGAGGGGCCCAAAACTGAACACAGTACTCGAGGTGCGGCCTCACCAGAGCTGAGTACAGGGGCACAATCACTTCCCTAGACCTGCTGGCCACACTGCTTCTTATGCAGGCCAGGATGCTGTTGGCCTTCTTGGCCACCTGAGCACAATGCTGGCTCATATTCAGCCGACTATCAACCAATACTCCCAGGTCCCTCTCGGCCAGGCAGCTTTCCAGCCACTCATCTCCCAGCCTGTAGCTCTGCTTGGGGTTGTTGCGCCCCAGGTGCAGGACCTTCCTTCCTTCCTTCCTTCCTTCCTTCCTTCCTTCCTTCCTTCCTTCCTTCCTTCCTTCCTTCCTTCCTTCCTTCCTTCCTTCCTTCCTTCCTTCCTTCCTTCCTTCCTTCCTTCCTTCCTTCCTTCCTTCCTTCCTTCCTTCCTTCCTTCCTTCCTTCCTTCTTTCCTTTCGACTTTCTGAACAACTTCATTGATTCTTTCAACACTTCAGTTCCCATTAGTAAAAAAGACATAAGATTTCCCATGAATGCCAAGTAAATTTTGTGGTGGCATGGAGCAGGTCTGAAGGGGGGGAGGACTGGTAAGATCAGTGACATGCAGATGAGGATAGGAAGAGTAAGAGGTTTACTCCCTTTCCCACCTCTCCAAAAGCAGCAGCTCTCTCCTTTCCCCTGACAAGCAGCAATCCCAGCCTATTCTCTTTTTTCGTGTACCTACCATGATGCCAGGAATAGGAGGAAACAAGGCTGAGATCAGGGCTTGGTCCTGCTGTAGGGAAGCCAAGAATGAAGGTGAAGAGAAGGATGGGATGGGATGGGATAGGAGTGGATGGAAGAATGGAATAGGGAAGGCTTGGAGAGTTGCTTCTAGAAGATGGTGCCAGCAGCTGTGCTAGTAGGAGGTAAGCATTGGCCACCCAGCCTAGGACAACCCATGAGGGCTGCGCCACCCCCAGCAGCCTGTCTCCCCAGGGATGGCTGCTCCTGTGGGCCTGCTCTAAAGCTTCCCAACTGCATGAGATACGAGGACTGTTACAAGCAAAACAGTCAGGTACCAAGGTACAAGTAGTTGTGTAAGTACTCGGACAGGATTATATCCCTTCTCACCTTGTTAAGGAATTTCCATATTCATTGATAACATTATTCTGAATCTAAATTAAGGAACAGTCATTTGCTAGTCATTAACATTTTTCTTGTTGCTGGCCACAGTAAATGAACCTACAGTGAGCAATGATTGTTAAATATTAGTCAATTTTGTTGGATCATCCTCCCTAAACTGAACAACCTTTTTCTTGGCCTTGCCCCTTTGTATTTCATTTTCTCCCTGCTACTTACTATGCCCATTTATTGCATCATTTGTATTTTAGACTGCCCTTCCATTTGTCCTTCATGTCTTGGCATGCTGTGTACTGGTGATAATAATAACCAAGATCCAGATTCTGAGCCTGTTAATAGAAGAATAAATCCGAAGCATTTGTGTTGGCCTCAGCTAAGGTTTACAGAGCTTGCAAGGACCATGATCTTGACACTGAAGTTGCAAATATGCATGGGCTTTTAGCACTGTAGCATCCAAGCTTTCGTTTGTATGGAGACTTAAAAACACTAGGCTCCCGATCTCTAAGTGTTAAAACAAATGAGTGTTATAAAGAATTAGCAGCACTCCTAATTAGCAACACAGCTACAATGAGAGTGGAACCTATCACCATGCACTAGTTTGTTATTATTACTGGGAATTAATGCTTGCTTTGGCCTGTAAAATGAGTCACGCCAAGGACTGTCTGCATTAGAGAGGACGGGGAGCAGATTGCCTTCTGGTATATACTGGGACAGCCCCAGTGGGGTCAACAGAGAGGAGCTGTCTCACAGCCCCGGGGGTGATGGCCTTGGGGACTCTGCCATCAGCCTCACCGGGAGCAGGATGCAGTCTCCAGAGTGTTTTCTCTGAGAGTGAAACAAAATGAATAGCTAACTAGGAATGAAAACTAGGGCAAGAAAAAAACACTTCCACAAATGTGCGGTTCACTTTCAGTGATTCAAGTTTACTGTACATGCTACATCAAAACAAACCTTTGCAATTAAATTTTTCTTGGGGGAAGGGAGGTATTTTTTTTCTGAACTCCTACACCCTTGTTAAAAGCTTAAAACAGGCCAAGTTGTGCAAGGATCTGTTGAGACTGATGCGGCAGGAAAGCGCGCTGTGACCACTCCCATCCGTGTGAAAGAAGAAAGGACCAGCTCCTGAAGTGAAGTCTGCCCTCGCGCAGCTTCATCTTCCTCCCACGTGCTCGTGTCAGCAGTCCTGACGCGGGAGCAGGAGCCCTATCCAGCCCTTACTCAGCAACAACTGCGATGGAAATCAGAGGGAAGGGCGCGTGCTCAGCTGCTTTTTATCCGTCAGGATTAAACTACTGCGAGTTTTGTTTCCAGTAAGAGCTCCATAACAAATGACCAGAAGGCCTTAAGATTTGGTCGGGTGGACTTGTAATGTGCTGCTGTGGGGCAAAATCAGCAATGCAGTAAAAATGCCAAACATTAGGCTTAAGACACAAATCTAACCTGAAAAATTTGTATACCTTTTTTGCAACTGGAATAAACTCTGGTGTTCTCAAAGCTGGACTTGGAGACCTTACTGGAAAATTGGTTTAGTACTCCAGTGAGATCTTCTGACCCATGCTTCATGCCAAACATATCAGATCTCTGTTAAAAAACAAGCAAACAAACAAACAAACAAATATTTTCTTAAGTAAACCATTGGTTTACTAAACTTACTCTCTTCTATTTTAGTTAGTTTTTTTTTAGTGCTCATAAAATGTGCTGGACTTTATGATATTTCAGCTGTGTGTCTTTAATTTATTTTACATCACTATCACTAGCACTGCTTAGCTGTGTTTTGAACAGGATATTCCAGAACAAAGACTGGCATTTTCCTCCACCCGTGTGATCACTGGCATCACCACAGAGCATTTTCCTGGGATCTGAACGGAGCTGATGAGTTACAGAGGGGACAATTTCTTCTGTAGCAGCAGAAGCATACTGGGTGTCAGATACTAATGACTGGCCACGCTTGACCCCGATGGATTTGAGTCGTGACCTAGATGTGGGAAGCAGCGGATCACTTAACAACATGAAATACAAACATAATCCATTACCTTTATTAAATACAGTGTTGCATTTCTTCCTACTACAGATATGTAATGACCGTGCTGTGGACAAAGATGAAAATAGCAAGCTTGACATTATGCATTTATATAATACATAATAATGCTTAGCATACATATAGTACTGCTCATTTTCAAGACCCTCAAAATCATTTAAAATTAAAAAAAAATCAACTGTAAGATATATCAGTATATTGCTTCATAATTTTTATTTTTTTTTTAATTTTTTTTCCACTAAAACTCACATGTAAATGCATCACATGAAGGAGTAATAGATCTATGGCCAGATTCTGATCAAATTTCTTTGGTGAAAATATTAAGCATCTTCGAAGTCAATGGAAAACTCCCAGCAATATAACCAAAATCAGAATCTGGATCGTATTTCTACATGCCATAAAGCTGAGCTGTTATTGGATAGCATGGCACATCTAAAAATAAACCTTTTGGTTTATTTTTAGCTCATTCTGGAATTGTGTTGCCATTCTTTCTTTCTTTCTTCTCCAGCTAATTTAAAATGTTAAATCCAACGCTGTGCTTCTTTTCTTGCCTTTCATGTTCTTGTATCTGTTTCCATGCAGCCTCCCTTCCGAGACTGGGTGAGCAAGACGATGTGTTTGTGCAAGGTGATGGCACTGGTTGCAGACTAAGGCCCTGCAGGGTCACTTATCACATCGTGTGTGTGTGTGGGGGGGGGGGAGTGCATTTTAATATGATATTTAACGCGCCCTGAAAACGCACAGGATGAGGCCTTAAAGTACTTCTGGACAACAAGGCTCTAGCCAGCAGTGCAGTTGCTTGCTAAATGTTGTAAGCTCTTTGAAGGAGATCTCTAGAACCTTTCCTCCTTTATATCCATCAGTAAAGCCATGACAGGCAAGGATATTACCAGCTCCGGCTCAGCTGCTGCTACAGGATGTCTGATGGCCTTTCTCTGCTCCCGATAACCTCAGAGAAGTCGGTACAAATTTCAATCCGGCCTTCAGTCTGCTGTGAGACGCAGTCAGTATGATTCGTGGCAGTAAGCAGTTGTTTACCATTTTGTTCCACAATCAAGTTCAGGGAGGGATAAAATTTACTTTCTCTTGTGGGAGTAACTCATTCATTTCAACAGGCCATTGTGGTTTAACTGTTAAAAAGTCCAAGAATGCCTGAGTCAGATATTTCCTTCCAACATTTTATTCCATCCTGTCATTTTGTCAATTATCTTTATGACTATTCTGCCAATTTAATGCCGTCAGCATAAAACAAAGCAGGGGCACTGCAATTTTTTCGGGGGGAGGTGGAAAAAAAAGTACCCAACTTCCCAAGACATTTGAAAATGGCAGAATGACTCAGTAAAAAATGAAACCCAGTCCACTCAGCAAGGTATCTTAACCAAATAAGATATTATAAAAATAAGAAATAATAGTAAAATAAAAGTTGTCCTTAATAGGTAAATAAATAAATTCACTCACGCAGACACACTCACATGCTTAAATCTTTCAGTCAGGAGTTTAGCTAAAACCTTAAAGCAAAAAGTAATCTTAAAATCTTCATCCATGGCACCTTCTTTGGTCAGCTTATAATGGGAGAGAAAGGACTGCTGGAAATGACCCCAGACTCACTCAAGATTACATAGGGTTTTTGTAGTAGTTAAAGACTTGCCTGCATCAGAATAATTTGTTGGATTAATTCTTATCAAAACCTGAAATTATTCCTAGATAATAATCCATTCTAGTTTGGGTCTGAATACACAGTGCTACTGCAGGATAGTTTTACACCTTTCTGCATCAACAAGCTCTTGTTGCGCTACCGCAACATGCATCTTTGGAAAAATCAGATCCTGCTAGGGACAGCAGCTCCATTTAGCACAGTTTCTGTTTCCACAGAAACCACACCACTGATGTCTGCAGAGGGCAGATGCAGAGTGAGAACATCTGTGACCACTTAGGTTAATTGCCTTTCCCAACTCTTCCCCCACTTCTGGTCTCTGATGGCCCTCTGAAGATCAATGGCAGATCACCAGGCTTCTTGTTGCAGGCATTCTGCCATCCTGCCCCATCTCCTGGGGTTATCTAAATCTGGTTTTAAATCTGTATCCAGAGGGTCCCAAAGGACTACTTATAGAGAGTCTGCTGTCTCCTTTGTCCCTGGCTTCCTCTCTGCTTGTCAGGCCTACAGCTGTAGCAACAGCTAGAGAAGCTTCCCTGCTTCACAAGACTAATGCACACTATGTCTTGCGTGGCAGGCTCAGGCACAGCTTTGATAAGAATCATGGAAGTACCTGCTTTAAATAGTTATTTTACTCTTTAACTTACTTTCATAGCAAATAAATATTTTTCAGATAAAGACACACCAAAGTGTTGCCTTATGTTACAGATGTTTCAAATGCACTATATTACCTAAATTTATCTTTTCATTGTTATTACTTGCTGGTAGGTATTGTAGTTTTTTCAAAGAATGTTAATGTTAAAAAAAAAAAGAAAAAAAGATACAGACAATGATGATGCATGGAAATGATTCAAGCCTTACCTCCTCTACCATTATACTTAATCTAAATCCAAGCTACAAGAAGAAGAGAAAATGAAACTTCTAAGAAGTGAGTTTGAAACCACCATTGAAACCCACAACAGTCAAAAATGGCAGAGGAAAATGAAAACAAGTGCTTAAATTCATGCAGTTGCCATTGCCCCAGGTTTTGTTGTGGTTCTACCTCAGTGCTATGGTGGCTTGCTAGTTTCCTTTTTGAAACTCTTCAGATGTGGGAAGGAGTTGGCTGTGGCTGTAGAGACTGGGGGAGTCAAAAGAAAGATGAGATATCAAAGCTGAAGACAACAGTTTCAACTACTTACTTTTAGCAATGATTATTAAGATGCAGTACAGAGCTCTTTAGCAATCTAGGACCCATTTACAACCCTTTTCTGTTTTTCAGACCATCAGAGGCATGCCCAGGGACAAGGGGATCCTCCTTCAGACCACTGGCAATGAACTAGGACTGCCCTCACGGCTTGTTCCTCAAGGGTGCAGCTCATTTTCTGGTGCCCTTCCTTCTGTGAAACAGATTTGCTAATATTGTTTTAGAGGCTTTGGAGATTTACAAGTGCAAGAAAGCTCTGTAAATACAAAGTGCTTTTAGGATCTTATTGTACTCCTCCCAGGGATCCAGAGCAACCTGTGATAAATGCTGCTTTTATTTACTGTTTTCACATTAAGTTCTTACATGGACATTCTTATACCAGTTCCTTATAATGGTATGGAAACAATAAAATCTTCAGTTACCTAGAAAATGTAAAGAGACAAACTTAACTACAGTCAAATTTCAGTACAGTTGACCTTGAGATGAGTTTTGGCCTGTTAAATCTATGTAAACCTCTTTTTGCATACACACAATAAAACATTCACAGTAGTTGTGTATTCCTATTAAATTCAAAAATAATCTTTTTTTAAATTTAATTTTTTAGATTTGTTTGGAAGCTTAAAGTATAGGGGGCAAGCTCAAGTATAACTTTTCACCAACGCTGTGCTTTCTAATGATTCTTGTGGCAAAAACAGAATCTTGACTGCAACTAATAATATATTTACAAAGCCTACATACGTATAATTTTGTCATCTTTCATGAAAGTAAACAGTCCATGGAGCCTTGTATCAGTAGTTGGTAATGACCTCAGGAGTTAATGCTATTACAGTCTTATTACATACAGATAGAAGTATATTACTTCTTACAAATTTTACCATAGGATGATTTGGGTTGGAATGGATCTTTGACGATGATCTAGTCCAACCCCCCTGCCATGGGCAGGGACACCTCCCACTACACAAAGTTTCTCAAGGCCCCATCCAACCCAGCCTTGAAACACCTCCAGGGATGGGGCATCCACAGCTTCTCTGGGCAACCTGCTCCAGTGCCTCACCACCCACATAGGAAAGATTTTCTTCCTCATATCAAATCTAAACCTACTTTATTTTAGTTTAAAACCATTGTCCCTTGTATTAACTCTACACTCCCTCATAAAAAGTCCCTCCCCAGCTTTCATGTAGGCCCTCTTTTAATACTGGAAGGCCACGATAATGTCCCCTGGAGCCTTCCCTTCTCTAGGATAAATTACCCCAACTCTCTCAGCCTGTCTTCATAGGAGAGGTGCTCCAGCCCTCTGATCACCCTGATGGCCTTCCTCTGGACTTGCTCCAACAGGTCTGTGTCTTTCCTGTGCTGGGGGTTCTGGAGCTGAATGCAGAACTCCAGGTGGGGTCTCACAAGATCAGAGTACAGGGGGGGAATCACCTCAGTGATTTACCTGGATATTGAGCCTTCAAGCATGAGTCTTTAAGAGAGCGTGACCATCCAGCTAATTCCTTACCCACCAAGTGGTCTATCCATAAAATCCATGTCTCTCCAAGTTAGAGGCAACAATGTCGTGCAGAACAGTGTCCAATGCTTTGCCCAAGTCCAGGTAGACGATGTCAGTTGCTCTTCCCCTACCCACCAATGCTGTAACCCCATCATAGAAGACCACCAGATTTGTCAGGCATGATCTGCCCTTAGTGAAGCCATGTTGGCTGTCACCAATCACCTCCTTATTTTCCATGTGCCTTAGCACAGTTTCCAAGAGGAACTGCTTCATGATCTTGCCCAGCACAGAGGTGAGACTGACTGGCCTGTAGTTCCCTGGGTCTCCCTTTTTTCCCTTTTTAAAAATGGGGGCAATGTTTCCCCTCTTCCAGTCAATGGGAACTTCACTGGACTGCCATGACTTCTCAGATACGGTGGACAGTGACTTAGCAACTTCACCTGCCAATTCCCTCAGGACCTTCCTTTTTCAGGTCTTTCATTTTATTTTTCACTATATAGTAGATATTCTGGTATACTGAAAAGCAATAAAGACCAAGATTTAGGTCTATTTTGTTCACATTCATGTGGACACATTTTCCTGTGTTATTTCTGAGCCTCACTCATTTGATATTGAGAATCAGATTTGGAAAATTTTGGGGAAAAAAGTTCATTCAGGTTAGTGCCTGAAATTGCTAGTACAGTTGTGGATAATACTCATTTAGGGTTAAGGTGGTGGAACATCCATCCTCCAACCCTGTGGTTCAACCCAGTTACCTAATGCACAGTATGTAGAAGGTTCCCGGCCATCCCAGGCAGGTCCCAAGGCAGTAGGCTTATGCTGGGGAGCCATTTCTGTGCTTGCGCTTGCCTGTACGTGGCTCCCAGCCGGCACATCCCTGAGAACACAAAGTAAAGTAAAGTGGGCCTCAGAAGCAGCCAGCTGGCTTCTTGAAGGACACGGCATTTGGGCTTGGCTTCAACAAGGCACAAGGCAATGAGTCTGTTTGCCTATGAGCCAAGGAGCTGAAGCTGACTCATTGCTGGAGGTCCCCTTGGGATGGACAAGTGCCTACAGAGCCTACTGACACCTTAATTTCCTCACAAAACAAAGTTGTCTGGTCATAAATAAAAGTGATTATTTCTGGGAAAAATGCGGAGAATTAGCACTTTTCAGAATAATAATGGCGTAGGAGCTTACATCTTGTACTCTGCCTCCTCTTCCTTTGCCTAACAAGCAGCCAGGGATAAAACAAAAACAGGTACTCACCCGGGCTCGAGTAGGGGCCTATGCAAGTTTCTTAGAGCTTGGGCTAAAAGCTGAGATCCCATCCCAAATCTGCCTATTTACACGAGTCTGTTCCTCTCACTTGTGACGGGAGAAGTAAAGACTTCCTCCAGCCTCTCAAAACACGGATCCCAAGAGCAACACTCCTGCTGCCTTCCCACCTTTGCCAAACGATAGCTTTGGGTTGCAGCGTGCTGCTCGCAGCCCTCCATCCCTGCAGAGGCTGAGCGCAGAGCTCTGCTGCTGCTGGCATCCCAGCCCTGCCTGCGCTTCGTGACTCACGCTGGGCATGGAGTGGGAGTTAATGCTGCTTGGAGCAGCAATAACTTTCTGCATATTTTAGGGCAGGTCTCTGACAGTTCAGAGCATCCTTCTTCCAGGCTATTTTTGTGCTCAGCCCATTGCCCATGTTGAGCTTTGTCTCTCCAGAGAGCAGGTGAGGGATGACAGCATTACCTCCGGAGCTGCTTTCTCCTCCATGCAGCTCCTCAGCCGCCGTCTCCGCATTTTCTCACTGGGGGGTGGAGAGGCCTGTAATAATAACCAACAAAAATTAGACCAAGCTATTAAACAAATGAGTGACCTTATTACTGTGAAAGACGCAGATGATAAGAGTAACAACCACGGCCAAAACAACTGCAAAGCAGGTCTGCAGATAACAGGAATTATTATGTACTTTTAATTTCTGATGACCCAACATGTTCATATGTCTTACTGACCAAAACATTAAACCTGCAAGGCAGGAAGTCTTTCTAAGCTTTCCCTTAGCCAGTGGTGCCATTAAATACATTTAGAAAACATTTGAGTTTACACTGCTTTCTTCTCTGACCACAAGCGCACAGACAAATCTATATATACCACGACGGGCTGGCATCGGGGGGAGCAGCGACCAAGGAAGGGTTGCAGAGCCAGGCCCCACGCAGAGCCCTAGACACAGCCTTGTACTTATTTGGGATAAAAGTGAGCGCATTTTGATGAGCTAAGCAACCAAACTGGGTTAATATCCAGTTTGTCAACAAACTTGTTTTGGCTTGCTGGTGAGACCATGGTTGTTTACCCCGAGTAAACCCAATCTTGGCTTATTTTGTTCCCATAAAAATGAAGGACTGTGAAAGTCTCCTCGCAGTCAGTAGTGCCAGCAATGAGCTAGGAGCTCGCTGAGGCCCTCACCAAGATTTCAGACGCTTTGAGCTGAGGACTAGCTGGGAAGCTCTGCCTTTCCAGACAGTCAAATCATGCATGCTCAGAGCAACGTGATGCTGAGTGTGCAAAGAGAGACTGGGCTAACACGGAGATGTCCTTTGTGTGTGCGTGTGTCAGCAGCAGAGGAAGAGCTGTTTTCCCAAACATCTGGAAAACTGGTGTCGGCTGAGCAGTTGGAGGCTGTTTTCAGGCTTGGGGTACCTCGTGAATGACACCAGAGGTAAATCAGCCGGAACTGAACACATTTATAGGTAAAAAATAACAAAGTACTTCCTTTCGCAAGTGCATAAGGGCTTCCTGGAGATAGGTGTGGAACGTATCAAGTGCACTCCGGAATATTTTTTGTAAATACAATCTTTGAAAACAAGGATTGTTTGCTGAATTTATTAACATGTTTACAAACTCAGCTATGAGAATCCTGAGTCGTTGCAATGGAAATTCAGGCACATTGTTTTTCTTTTGGTTTTGGTGGAGGGGAGCTCTTCCATTTTTCCGGATTATTTTTAGAGGGGCCGGTTGGTTTTACAGCAAAAGCTGCTGTCACGTAAACACCAGCAACTTCTCAGAGACAAAAATGCGCGTGTGTTTCTAATTTTAAGTACATGAGGTCAGCGGCTAAGCGTTCAAGGACTGCGTGCTGCCCGGGCACGAGCGGAGGGATGCGGTGCACGGCCCCGCCGGCCTGATGTCGGCCCGGGCTGGGTGCGGGCGGCCGGCCGAGGCGCACACGCACGCCTAGATGCGCACAGGTGCTGCCACGGGGCTTCGCGAGCCTCCCCCACGAAGCCTGCGACCCGGGGCGGGCACACAGCGCTGCCTGCCCCGCACACCAGCGAGCCCCGGGGGCGGCCTCGGCACCCCCGTCCCGCTGCCCCCAGCCCCCCTGCGTCGCCCCCCAGCCCCGCGGGGCCGAGGCCGGGCAGCAGCAGCGGGAGGAGGAGGAGGAGGAGGAGGAGCAGGGACGGGGAAGGCCGCGGCGGGAGGAGGAGGAGAAGGAGGAGGAGGAGGAGCCGCTGCCGCCGCCGGATGCTGCGAGGAGGCGCCGTGGCCGCCCTGCGCTGCCGGCCGCTCACCTGAGCGGGCGGCGGGAGGAGAAGGAGGGGCCGGCGGCCGAGCTGCGCGGAGCCCGGTGGCGGCTGCGGCGAGGCGGGCGGGCGCGGCCATGTCGCCGGGCGCCTAGCGGGGCCGGCAGGCGGCAGGAGGCCCGGCCCGCCCGGCTGCCGGCGGGGCTGCGCGGCCTAGGCTGAGCGGGCGGCCCCAGCACCCCCTCCCGGCACGCAAGATGTCCACCCGCACGCCGCTGCCCACCGTCAACGAGCGGGACGCGGAGAACGTGAGTGCTCCCTGCCTGCCTGCCTCCCCCCTGCCCTGCCCGGCCCCGGCCCCGCGGGCCTCCCCC
This sequence comes from Anser brachyrhynchus, assembly GCF_964034855.1. NCBI lineage: Eukaryota > Metazoa > Chordata > Aves > Anseriformes > Anatidae > Anser > Anser brachyrhynchus. The sequence continues at coordinate 26,856,363 of NC_137696.1, forward strand.
CGCCCGCAGGGCCGGCTGCACGCCTCGCTGGGCCGCCCTGCCCTGCCCTGCCCTGCGCCGAGCCGCCGCACGGCGCTGGCCGCGGCCCTCCGCCGGGGAAGAGGCCTCCGGGCCGGGCCGCCCCTGCCCGGGCACCCGCCCGCCCGCCTGGCGCTCGGCCCCGGCTGGCGTCCGGCTGCGCTCGCCCTTTGTTTGGTGTGCACCTTGGAGATGGGCTCCTGCCTTCCTGTGGCTGCGGGCCTGCCTCTGGTTGGCTTCGTGTGGCGTCGGAGAGAGGCCGTGTTCCCGTCCTCGGTGCCTCCCGAGTGGATTGTTTGTGTCTTCCTTTGTGCGCGGCTTAAACATCTTTGCGCCCTTCCTCCGCTCCGCCCGGACTGGTAGAAGCGTAGTGCTGTTCTCCATTGTGGCGGTCTTCCTGCAGAAAATAACCCCTCTCCGTCAGAGCAGCGTGCCCAAGAAATCCCAAAGTCCCCGACTTTGTCTGGCCCTGTCCGCCGGTGGTGATTACTTAAGTAGGCAGTGGTATGGGAGGTGTGAAATTTTCGTCTTAGGTGAGGGAACCAAGATTAAAAGAGGTATGTTTGGAATGCGCCCTTGATATCATTAGTTGCCTTCGGGAAAGCGCCAGGAGTTGCAGGAGCGGTCATATGAAATTTCACACACGCAATTTTACCCGGCTCGCAGTTGGATGGAAAGCGATCGGTAAAGGAGCGAAGGGAGGCGGGCAGGTGGGTCGCGACAGACAGGGCTCGGTTGTGTCGTGTCAGTGCTGCAGGTTCCAGCCAGCACCAGGGCCTCGTGGTGTACAAGCCAGAGAAGCAGCGTCTGCTGAATAGGTTACTGAATTATGTGAAATGAAGAGTAGACATGAGCAGAGGCGTTAGAAGGTGAAGGTAGCAGAAATGCAGTTAGAGAAACGAAGGCTTTAGTTTCAGTCGCTCAGTGGAAGTGTAATTGACATGTCAGTGTCTGTGTGGTTCCTAGTTAAAGCCTAAAGCAAGTAGAGATCCATTTGGTCTGTCCTTACTATTTATTCATGGACTGATGAGTCCTCTATTAGTGTCAGAATGGAAGCAAGTCCTTGAGATGAAAATGAATATTTAGATTTAATTAAATGACAAGGCCCAGATTTGAGTGATGCATGTTACTTAGGAGTTTCCATTTCAAATGTATATAGGAATGTAGACAAGGGATAGATGACAGGAAGAGATAAGAAATATTTATGCATATATCCAGTAATACAGCGCATAAGACTTGCAAAGTGCGTTTACGCAAGGCAAATGGAAATATTTTCAAATATCATCAACTTCTGTAGAATGAAAACTTCAATTAAACTGTTGGTAGTTCATTTAGAAAATGTGCTGGTTTTGAATGCTCTATTTTGACAACTAGATATAAGTAAGGATATTTTATTTCTTTCAGAGAAGGCAAGGGTGTCTAAAAATCAGGTGTGTACAGGTTATCAAAGCCCTCAAAATTGCACATTTGCTACTGAAAATCTTGGTGTAAGTCTGTAACCTAATGCTAATGAATATAATTCTCAGTCAGGCAACCTGTAAAGAGCTGTGCAGCAGTAAGTTCCCAAATCTGCACAAAGTGCTTCTTGTGCTGTTGTTAGCAGGGTGTCTGCTGGGTTTCAGGGCAGGGATCCCTCAAGGAGTTTGTTGCCTCTGCCCTCTGGGCATTGGGGAAGCCCCCTCGGGTACTGCTGGTCGCTGTTGCCCAAGAGCTTTGGCTAAAGTGGCAAATGTGGGAAGAAGGAGCTGGCCTGTTGTTGACTTTGGGGACAGCATAATTCCTTGGTTTAAAATGGACTCTGTCAGGGTGAGGTGAGACGCTTAATTTACTCTTAATGTGCTTCCTCCTGTTAATAAGCACTAATGGACGGGCAGAGTGTTTGTGCTGATGGGCCTTGATGTGCAGAGGTTAGCTGGTAAGCTCTGGTAGCTGGGGTAGCAAGACATTGCAACTACTGGGAGAAGTTACTTAAAAGAGAGGGGCTGGGAGAGCAGGAGTTAAATTAGAGCAGGGTAAGTACCAGTGTTCTCGGCCTGGTGAACTGACTCCCTCTTTGTAGTGCATATCTGCATTTCCCAAGCACATGTATTAGCGAAGCTCTCAGAAGTCGTGCAGTTAATGGTGATCTTCTGGGTAGCAATCTTTTCTTCCTTCCTTGTGGCCATCCCTCAGAAATGTTGCTCCATTGTGTGACTCTCAAGGGATAGGTCGTAGCTCTGCATCCCCGAGAGAGCTGACTGATGGGTCTGAGTACAAATCTACGTCTGCGTCCAGCTGTGCTTTGCACATGGTGTGAGATCGTTGCATGAAATCATTGGGAACTACCCTACCACTGCCACCCCCGGTCTCTCGGCAGCTGCTTTCACTGTTCTGTTTTTTTCTTGTTTTTAAGAAGAAAAGAAAAAGTTACGTGTATTTTTATATATATTTCAATGTACACTTTTCTCAGTAAGTATGCAAGCGTGTGTTCTGTCATTTGAACGAAATAATAAAATTGGACAGAGCACCTGTCGTAAGAATATACACCCCTTGAAGAATTACGAGGGTTCCTGGCTGGATGTGTGAAAACAGCGCACGGTTCCGTAACTGGTTGTGCCTTTTACACCACAGTGCCCTTTGACAGTAGTCCAGAAGGGGTAGGGTCGTGCAGCAGGTTACCTGATAAATTCTTATCAGCCAGCTTGAGTGAAAGGTAGGAGGACCAATGGCAATGGACAAACAACAGGTGGAGGGGAGCAGTCATCGTGAAACAGTCGGTATGTGTATAACTGATAGCCCTGCATTATATAAATTCACACCCATTTTCTTTGTCCTTTTTGCTATTCTTTTCATCTCCCAATGCGATGTTTAATTTTTCTAACTCATATGCCCATAAGCGTTTTGCACTGGAAATTTTATTTCTCTTTCACCATAGCTATGTTTAAGGAAACAAAATACAGTATGATTGTCAAACACTTTTTCTTATTGAATAGTTTATTGGGAAAGCTGAGGAAAATTGAGGGGTAGAAGCAGTGCAGTAAACATTATTTTCATGCCTATTATCAGCTTTCTTTTTTTTTTTTAAAGTGAGGGGTAAGAGTAGTATTGAAAGTAAACATTTTCCTGCGATTTGATTTTGTATGTGTAACTATGGTTTCCTCTTGATAGTGATGTGTAGGCTGCTGTAGGTAATGTTTCAGGGCATTCAGACAGTTGCAGTTGGGGTTAGTTTGGGTGAATGGAGCTTCCCATCTCTGCTGAGGCTGGAGGAGAGGGATAGGAATCAAAAGCTTGGAGCTTGTTAGCTCGTTTGTTTTCATCGAGTTGCTCTTGAGGCTTTTGTGTTTTCTCCTTCATATTGCCGTGTATGATGTGCTTAAATTGGGGGACGTTCTTCCTGAATTACAGTAAAAGAAAAGAAATGTGCAGGTAATACACGATCTTCAATGCTTTTTGAGAGTTCTATGTAAGGAAAGATGCATGGAGTTGCAGTGGTAGGCTGTATGCCACTTGCTTCGTGAAACTAATAAAAATGAGAAAGCTGTAGTTTGCTTCTTCTGACATAAAGACCTCGTAGGCTGGTATAAGTTGTTTTTTTTTATTATTATTTAAATTTGTTGGTAAATGTAATTCAATCTTTTGAAGCTCTTAGTCTTACTTGTGGAGGTATGCTGGGACTCTCTTTGCGCTGCGGCGTCACCCCTCTCCGAGAAGGCCCAGGGAACTGTTTTGCCTTGTACTTCTCAGGCACGCAGAAGTTGGTACATCCTGCTCCGGAGATGGCGCGTGTTTACTGGAGGAGAAGGAACAAACAAGGCGGGAGAGCTGGCTGATAAGGCTGGCCGGAGCCGAGGAGGAACGTAGGAACTGCAGCTTGCCTTACCCAGCCAGCGCCCTATCAGAGCGATTAAGAGATGTCATGGCAGGGGGGAGTTCTAAGGCACGATAACACAGCGACTTACAGTCCTGCCATCGACTACATTATCATAGAAGTAATTGTGATAATTATGACACACGCACGCCCCGCTGCAGGCTAGTGAGGGCAGGGTGATGTCTGAGATGCCAGCTAAAGCAGGTGTGGTGAAGGATGGCTGGCTGATAGTGGAGACTGGGAGACAGCTGCATTTTTAAAGGGAAACAAATTGAACGGGGCAAGAGATAAGAGGATGGAATGAAGTGGTGAGGTCAGGGAAATAATAATTATACCATGTTTAATTTTTTTTTTTTGCCTGGATTTGCTTTTGCACAATAAGAACACATGGTTTTGATTTGGACGGAGGGGGCGTGGGAGAAAGTATCTGACAAGAATTCTCTCTTTCAGTGCCTTAAGCAGAAGAATGGCCTAGTTTCCAGGCCTTGTGGGTTCAAGAGTACAGCTGTATCTTTCTTATCCACAAGAGATGGGCTTTAGCAAAGTGGAGAATGCCTGTGTTTTTTCCATGCAAGATGAATTTTCTTGATCATAAGGACTCCATTAGGCCATATGTTTGTTTGAATGGTAAGAACAGGGTATGCTCTCCTAATCTTACTTTGAAGGTTTGTGTTTTCTTTCTGCGCTTTTTTTTTTTTTTTTTGGTTCAAGTCTTGAGCAACCTCCTACATTGTGGGGGGAAAACACATGTTTAGCTCCAGCATTAAGCACAAAGGGGAGAGCAAGGTTCATTTTATTACAAAGCGTGTTAACCACTTCGCGTTTAACCTTCTGTGTGAATTGCAGCTGGGACAGGTGATGCACGTGTTTAGTGTCCTTCTTCTCCCTTTCTGTAAAGGGAAATATTTTGGAACCAATCTGCCTGTGTACAGTCTCATTTCATGCTTCAGTGTTCTTTCTAGGTGTCATAAAAGAACATGCTGTTAGAGTTTAGAAGAGTTAATGCAGTTTGATTGTACTGCTGATGTCATTTCATACTTCATGGGTTTTTGGAGGTTCATAGGTAAACATAACATTTGATTGTTTGTGGCTGGTCTTCTGAAAACTGTACTTACAAGGTCAGGGGAGTGAAATGCGTAACAAGAACAATGAGGTTAAGTTCCCCGTAGCCTTGGGGGCGTGCCTCTGCCATCATCCTTTCTTCATCCTGCAGACTTACTGTTTGTTAGTACAGCTTTTTATTTTCTAACTCTGCACTTAAAATGTTTTAATCATCAGTCAAGACAGTGTGTGGTTTTCTTTTTTTTTTTTTTTTTTAGTAGCACCCAATTCTATTTGGAAATTAATGTTTCTACTATGTGGTACACTGCTACTACACGACAGCTGCTGCTGTCGAGCTGAAGGAGCTCCTGCTAAATTCTCACACCAATAGCTTAAACACTAGAAAAGTAATATTTCATTTTTATTTTAAGTGCATATAGTGGGATTTCTCTAAAATTATGTTCTTGATCAGTGACTTTTATTTGCACTTGCAGGTTTCTTGTTCTCAGAATTTAATATAGATCTACTCTTGAAATCGTACTGGTATTTGAGAGAACTTCGAAAACTTTTTCAGCAGAGCAGATTCAATGAGAAACTATTGTGTAATTAGGCCAGAGATTATTTTACCTTTAACGTGGAGCTAGAAATCTGTAAGAAATCTGTTTCAGGGTTTTATTTGCACCACAAATTGCACAACTAACAACTTGAGAGGTTGAGCAAACCTTTCAAATGTTTAGTGATATCACAGAGAAAGCATTTTATCACTGGTGTTTAGATATTATCTATTAGTAGCTACGACTTTTTTTCCCCTCTTTTTAAATACACGTTTATGCTCTATGCTGCCCTCCAGGTTAAATATGCTGTGACTAAGTTGCTGCAGACAGTGGTGTGTTTCAAACTTAGCTTATTTGTATTGTGGTCATGACGTGATCTGTTGATTTCTGTTGTTGGAAACACACTGCTTGCTTTTTGTGTGTGATTTTTATCTTTCTGGAATTTCATTATCACTATTTTTTTTAATGATTTCAGTAGTTCTTCTTGGTCTTTACTCTTAAATGTTTACTCTTCTTTAGGTAGTGGTAAATTAAGAAGAAATGGTCTCCAGTTGAATATTTTTGAAAACAACAAAGAAAGCAGGAAAGTTCCGTCGAAACATTCATATCCTTCAGTGTAATGAATACAATGCAACTGAATCTGAATTTTAATAATAAGCTCTTTCTCCACAGTTACTAGCAAGCCTTTGCTTGTTAACATTTTTTCACTTTTTTCAGATTGTAAATCAACTTTTTTATGTTCTCTGCTCAGTTCTGAACTGAATTTTAAATGCAGAAGGTAGTATTTCATCTAAGAAAGAAGTTTTCTTGTTTTTTTTTTCTCTGACTTAATAGAATAAATAGCTTAAAAAAAAAAGGTGAAATCAAAGGATTGCTGAGATCTGTGTCAGTTTACAACTTAATGGTGATGATGCAGTTTAGGCAGAGTCCTGGTGGGCATCCTAGTGAAGCTATGGGTAAAAATTCCAATTTCATTTCCAAATTTCATCTTATTTTACCCAAGTAGTGACCAAACATGCTTTAACAATCATGGTAAAATAGTTTAAGGCAGGAGCATTGGCAAGTACTCTCTCTGCTTCTTTGTGAACTGACATGGCAGTAGAAAAAAGTTTTTTCAGTGGAGCATTTAGTCAGGGGTTTCTTTATGTAAGCTTTCATGGGAAACACCCACTTAGGCTGAAAAACGTATGTTTACATTTGTAGTAAGGCATCCGCATAGTTAAAAATCAGCTGGGTTACAATTAATCTTTAAGGCAATGGACTGGACGTGCTCATGGAGCAGTGCCATGGGTTAGACTGTAATGATCGATCAATAGAGCGTACTTATGTAAAACCCCAAAGTGCAGGTTTTCTGTGCGTCTGTGGAAAACATAGGATCATTGTTACTCTAAAATTCTTCACCTTACCAGGGCAGCTGATCTACCGTCACTTTTACATTCACTTAAATCATTGGTAAGCAGGCTTTCTGTTCTGCTGAAATAAAGGTGGTGTCTGTGTGTTCAAGTTTTTTTCTTTTTCTTCTTTTTTTCTGTTGTATTTAGATCCAGTAAAAGTCATTTTGCTTCTTTTATCTTGCCATTCCTATGCTTGTCGAACACCTTAGGTGCAGGCTGTGGGTGAAACAATCAGAAGTGGTCTGCGCTCTGCTTACCTTCTTGGCATTAATGTGGCTTGCCGTCAAAATGACTTTTGTAAAGACTCCTGCTGAGCTGATCAAGATACAAGTGCTTGGTATCCCTGTCTCTTGACCCTTTGTGTGCCAACTGTTTCAAGTTTGTGACATTTTGCAAAAAATGTAGGACGTGATCTGGTTTAGTGTAGGACTTGTTAGTGTTAGGGCTGAGGTTGGACTAGATGATCTTAGAGGTCTCTTCCAACCTAGACGATTCTGTGATTCTGTTATAGAAACCTACACTCATAATAAAACAATCCAATGTGTTAATGTGTTTTGGAAAACAAAAAAGGAGGGGGGCTGTTTTTTCGTATCTGCATGTTTCTTAGCACTGCATTTCAAAAGCCTGGTAATGTATCAGAAAGAGAGGACTTTTGGTTAGAGTGAGCTTTAGGCAGTTTCTTTGTTTTCAATTCCAAGGTGTATATCACATCCAAAGAAGCACATACAAAAAATGAGCAGTAAACTATTCTTTAAATTCAGTCGTTTTGAACGTCCAGTAGCTATATTAGCTGGATATGTGTGCTCAGAGTCCCAGGGATTTCTCTGGTAAAGATAGATCAGCAAGGTTGACTTGCACTGAGGAGAGAATGGAAACCCTTCCATAACCTTAGAGCGGTGTCAGCCTTGTTTAACATGACTGTCATGGTGTGTTGGCAGCAAGCAGAAGAATAATCCTGTTTGCAACACGTGGCCTGTGGAATTCACACAAGCAGCAAAATAAGAGATGCTAACCTGAGCAGAGAATGATACCCAAAACATGATACATTATAGGTTCAACATGAGGAGCTTTGCCTAGATGTGTTGCAGTACTGTATTTTAAACAAATATAGTAGTAAGGTCGATTGCTTGAAAAGTAAGAGGGCACAGCTTCTTCGTCTCTGATGGAAAGTACTGCTGAGCTTACAGAGTTACTGGATAGCCTATGGCAGTCCTTCGCGAGAGCAGATAATGGAAATATCACTGGTGACAGTCTAATTGTTTTTGTATTACAAAGTAATAGCAGTGCATGATAACTTTAAAATCTCAAGTAGAGACAAAATTAGTCGAGGTTGTTAGGTGCTATCTTGTATTAGCCAGATGTGGTTGGAGAAAACAGATGAGCTTTTGGATAGGTGGGGCTCTAGCAGGGCTTGCAGGAAAGGCTCCTGCCCCAGGCTAACCTCGTGGCAGAACCTGTAGTGCTGCTGCCCTTCTGGGGGAGGACCTGCGCCTTGCTCGTGGTGCGCTGAACACACACACACACCTTCAAAGTGAAGACACAGCCTGAGTCACGGTGTTTGAGGGCTATTTTCAGCTCCCATGGAGCCTTTCCTCCTGGCTTCCACCTTTTGCTACTGTTGGGTCTCATCTTTTCCATCTCAGCCATGTACTTAGCAGGAGAGTGAAATAAAAATAAAGAAAAATGTCTTTTACTTGCATTCAAGCAGCTACCTTTTTCAGAGTGGAGAAGGCCTCTTAATTGTGTTCTAAAGGGTTATTACTTGGAGCGATTTTCTTATTTAGTCCCTCAAATATTTGATCAGGGTCATTTTAAACCTAGTGATAGTTGCTAACCTGCTGTCACAGCCCCTTTTTCATTACATATTTCCCAATATTCATCTTTCTGAGATTCCATCAATCCATGTTCGTTAAGCTGCTGGCCACTTAATACCTGTAATTTCCTATTTTTATCACCCTTTTCCCCTCCCCTCTTTGTTTTTCCCCACATTTTGCTTACTTAAGTGCTTTTGTGCTTAAGCTTGCATAGCTGTTGCCAGCTTCCTTGTGCTTCTCACTCTTTCTGGGACCTTTTCCAGTTTTGCTCATGACATAACCAAAATCAATAGAGAGCTTTACTAAAGCTGTGTAGTGTATCTCCTGGTTATTCTTTGAGCAACGTCCTTTTGTTTGGATCTCAAGGAGTATGGGAATGATCTGAGTTGTAAAGTTAAAGGGAGTGAAGAAATGCTTTGCGTTGGGTTGGTTGGGGGAGTAGGCTTTGTTTTGGGGGCACTTTCTGAAGGTGCTAGCAAAAAAGATTGTTACAGCTTTAAATATTTACCTGTTAGAGGTGCGGTATTTTTCCCACTTTACATTTCCTTTTGCCCCCCAGTAGAGTTACTGTGCTTTATTCTCTTAGGTGACAGCTGAGAGTAACCAAGGTTTTGCAATGATAAGTCAGGAAGGATGTACAATTTTATAATGTCCTCTGTAGAGAGAGGTTTTCATTGTGAAGTCAGTTGATATGTCAGGAATGTATTGTGAGAGAACTGCGGAGTTAGGGGAGCTAAGTGTAGGAGATACTGCACTATGTGTAGCAGCAGCGTAAATTACTTGTGCTTAAACAGTAAATATCTGAAATTCCTTTCGAGAGTGCATGCTTGGCCTCAGATGTATATAAGAATCTCTCTAATTCTTAGATGTTTCTGGCATTACTTAAGCAGAGGCATAGTTCAAAAACTCAGAGAACCTTGCACATTAAGAAGAGTCTGATTTTTGCCAGGGAAATTATGGTACTGTGTTAAATGCTATGTTGAGTTTTTACAGAGGATGTGGTAGTTTTCTCCAAATGGATTGCATGTGTAATGTATTTGTTCATCTCTGTTCCAGACAGTGTTATCGATTGAAGGCAATAGAATTCTCTAAAGCATTTGGGTTTTTATTTAGTAAATTTTTTTCTAACAGTAATCAGATTTTCTTCCCCATGCAATTACTGTAGTAGGGACTGTCTACTGGTGGTTAAAAAAAATCAGGAAAATATTGTTACTTGATGGAGTTAAAATAGTATTTTCTCCGTAAGATCAGACTCTAGAAGGAGCGACGATTGTAGTCATTTAACGCAATGAAATTTATACAAAAAATATTAGCAATACTGTCTCTGAGCAGTCTTAACCACGTGTACATATATATAGTAGCTTTTCAAATTTGTTTCTCTTATGTCAGTATTAAACAAGACTGCCTTCTTTTTAGAGTTCTGTCTTCCAGTGATGGACATAAGATGCATATGAAAAAAGAAAATACACGAGAGCACTTCACAATGAAACTCTTGCTCCATCTGCTGCATAGTCCAGAGCAATCTTATCTATAGAAAATTGGTATGAGCAATGAGGATCGATCTAATATAGATGCTGGAATTGGTCAATTCAAAACCTTGTTATCAGAGACGTGTGGCTGCAGTAGTGTTCGTGAACAGGATGAGAGAAACCTGATGGTTCAACCTCTGCAAAGAAAAGACCGATGAAATAAACTGCATTTAAAGGTCCTTTTTAATAAAGCTATTCTCACTTATCTGATGGCTGCAGAAACACTGTGCTTACATCAAAATCAAGTTATACATTTTTTAAATGCTAGAGGATTTTATTTATTTTCAGTTGTGTGACCTTTTGGGGAAATTCATGTTTTGGTATTGTATACCAGCTTTTTCACCATCACTCATTAAATCCTTTTCCTGCTGGCGTGTAATATTTTGTTTAAATAGAATTACTTTCAAAGTGAGTGGTGTCAGGACTTCTAGAGTAGCATAGAAGAGACAAACTGCACTTCTGTATCCATCTGTTTGTTCTGTTTCCTTTCATATGATAGTTCTTAATCTGGAGAGGCTAAACTAAATGGAACAGTTGACTATCAGACTGAAGTTATTTATAATAAAGTGAAACATTAATGCTGCATGAGCTGTTTTCCTAATACTATCTTGGTTTCATTGGAGACATTTCCAAGACTAGCTCAGTGGGAGATCAGCAGAACAAAGAAGGAAGTGAATTGGGAGACTGGAGACTGGAAAGTACATTGACAGGTGGTAGGTAAAGTTTTTACCTCCAGATAATTTTTGGGAAAGGACAGAAAGCTCTGCCTAACCTCATGTCAGGCGGAACATGAACAGCTTCTTTGTCGTCTGCTTGGTGAAAAGAGAAAGATATCTAACATGAGAGCTCTCATCCCTGGAAATGGAAGGCTTAGTAGTTAATCTGGTAAATTTAAGGAAGAAAATACAGACTGAGCTCACAGTTAGCTTGCAATGATTCAGGCATTGCAACATTGTGATTGCATCTCATGTACTCTGTGGCTTTCTCCATCTCTCAAGGGGCTAGGAGCATCTTAGGACTGCTGGTGGTGAAGAGAGAGCGTTACTGACTGACCCATCCTAAGGCTTGGAACAATGCAGTGATAGCCATCTCAAATGTGTGTAAGGACAGCTCTCCTTATAAACTTTTGAGGATAGATTCCCCGTTCCTGATACAGGGATTGGTCGTCTGTGTCACCTGCTGACATTGTCATCAGGTTCCCGGGATTTCTGCTTTCCTCACTTGCCCGCCCTTACAACTGAATCAAATTAATTCCTGCTTTAATATGAGACACCATCTGATCAAGCAAGCCACTTAAACTGGAGAGTCCCAAACTGTAAAATACAGTTCTTTACTGCTTGCCAAGCTGGTTCAAAGTATGACCAGTTCCAGAGAGAGCCAAGAGCTGCCTCTGCTTATAGCGAGCTGGAGGCTGCCATTGCTGCTGCCAGTTATTTGCTGTCCCTCACTGTCCTGATAAAGAAGTCTGGAAATGCCTGACCTTGACATCTTGCAGGCTGGGAGTAGTGTCGGAAGGCCATAGCTGGGGATCTGCGATTCCTCACACACTGACTGTCAAGGACTGGAGAGAGAAAGCCACAGCAATTTTTTTTGTAAAATATTTTTTTCTATTGTTGGATTGGATGTTTGTTTTAATGTCTGTGTTTGTTTTGAATAAGTGTTAGTTTTTGTTTGACTCTTTAGTCATAAATTCTTCATATTCTTAAGCTTCATCGATATATATATATATATATTTATATTTATATATATATATAAAGACACACACATATAACATTTCTTCCAAATTTTCTTACCTATTTATTTTAATGGACAGTAAATCCAGCATCTGTTGTTTTCAATATTTTCTTTGCATCCTGCAGTGTTTTTTCTTTCACGTCTTTTGGCGACTTTTGTCACCTGGACTATTTCATTAGTTATGCTCATTCTTTCTCTTGGGCTTGGCTTTTGCATTTCTTTTCAGTGCTTGCACGTAACTTCTGTTCATGACTTGAATTCAGTGCATTGACAGATGTCTGCAGTATATGTGTGCCTGTTAATATTCATAATCTACTGTATTACTGTATCAGCCTCCTTAAAACATGTAAGGAAATACTATTTTTAGCTATACTACGTACTTTGCAAAATCTTTGTGGTATATTGCTGTTGGCTGCTTTTTTTTTTTTCCTTCCCTAAATTGTGGTAGCTTGTAATGTTAAATAACTGAAGCCCAAAGGTTAAAAGATGTGATTGCATGAGCGTAGAAACAAGAGGCTCGGAGGAGATTGTTGTCTGAGCACTGCTCAGAGCACGCTCTTGGGCTGTAAGATATAAGCTGGTCCAAGGGGCAGGCTGTGTTTGGACAGCTTAAAGTTAAGCGTAAATCTGTGCAAGTCTGGGAAGATATTTGCTAAGATGAAATGTGGTGTAGCATTACCCACATATAGGTAAATCGTTACTACGGTCCAACTAAGTCCATGTTTTCTGATCTGATATTTAACACTGCTGTTAAAACAGACTAAATCATCTATCAGAGGAACCTCCTTTTAGAAGGCAGTTGATTTTCCTGAGCCAAAGATACATTACTCACTCTCCTCAGAAAGTCAAACTTTGTATCAGTGCTTATGAAAATAATGTGTCTGCAGAATGCTGAGTCTGATAAAATCCTGTCTTAAACATTAAAACTACATTTCTGTGGCTGAAGGTGTCCAGGAAACACTTTGCACTTCAGTCCTCTGAGGCAAGACTTGCTACTGACATCAGAAGGCCTTGGTGCAGAGAGGTGCACCAGGAAATACTGGCAAGCCTGACGCTTAATGAAGCTAAGCTGGTAACCTCTAGCACAAAGGTCCATGAACGTGCTCTCCGGATAAGGAAGGATCCTTGCTGGTGCCCCAAAGGGCATAAAATAGGCCCTATTAGTCTGTGCGATTTTTTTCCTCTTCTAACTGTCAAAATTAACAGGCTGCCTAACTACTTTTGGATATGTTTGTATTGTATTGTTTGAAGGAAAATATTAAATAAGTCTCTGTACCCTTTAAATTAGGTTTTCAAGCTCCTTAAAAGGAATGACAGAATGGTTTGTGTTGGAAGGGACCTTAAAGATCCCCTAATTCCAACCCCCCGCCATGGGCAGGGACACCTCCCACCAGGACAGGCTGCCCAAGGCCCCATCCAGCTTGGCCTTGAGCACCTCCAGGAATGGGGCATCCACAGCTGCTCTGGGCAACCTGTGCCAGTGCCTCACCACCCCTTTGAATATCTCAAAGGAATATTCCAACATCCTTCTCAGTATTGGGGAACTTCAGTTGAAATATGGTGTAATGGAGGTTGTGGATCCCTGTGCTGCCCTCCAATTTCATTTGTGGGATGTGTGTGCATCAATCACAGAATCACAGAATTGTAGGGGTTGGAAGGGACCTCAAGAGATCATCGGGTCCAACCCCCCCACCAAAGCAGGCTCCTTATAGCAGGCTGCCCAGGTAGGCATCCAGAGGGGCCTTGAATATCTCCAGAGAAGGAGACCCCACAACCTCCCTGGGCAGCCTGTGCCAGTGCTCCCTCACCCTCACCGTGAAGAAGTTCTTTTGCATGTTGGTGTGGAACTTCCTGCGCTCAATTTTGTGGCCATTGCCCCTTGTCCTGTCCCCACAAACCACTGAAAAGACATTGGCCAAATCCCTCTGTCTCCCACACTTAAGATATTTGTAAACATTAATAAGATCCCCCCTCAGTGTTCTCTTCTCAAGGCTGAACAGACCCAGGTCTCTCTCAGCCTTTCATCATAGGGGAGATGCTACAGGCCTCGTATCATCTTTGTGGCCATCCACTAAATTAGCTTATATTGCTTTCAGTTTGGATACTGTAATTGGTCATCTTGTCGCTTTTTAGCAGCGGGCTTGATTTTAGAAAGCTAATAAAACCTTGAGGTAAAATGTTCTTTTCAAAAAAAGATGGCAACCTGTCTTGATGGATTCATCATTGGTGAATCCAGTAATGGGAATGTAAAGACTAAGGCCTACTGTCCAGCTTGCTAAAGGAATAACTTTTATGAAGTAGAAAAGTGGTGTGATAGGTTTTCTTTTCCTGTTCCTGCCCTGACAGTGTGATTCCATGAGAGGTCAAAATGGAGCTGGCGTGGTCCCAGCCACCTGGGCTGGGCGTTCCCCTGATGATGGTGGCGCTGCCGAGGGATTTCTGTGCTCAGGGGCTGGAGGTCACCCCACGTGAGCCTCCTGTGGCACAGATGTGTCTTAAGTATCCAATAGACGAGAAAAAAAAATCACATTTTGTAAACTTGGAGAGAAAGAGGTGGGATTTGGAGCCTGGCGCTAGTTAGCTGTGCGGATGTTCTTCTGCCCTCTGTAGAAGAAACCTCAGGTGGCCCAGAAGGCTGTTGTTTGATCGTGATTGAAGGAGATGCTTAACTCTATCAACTGGTCGCTCTTTTGTGAGTAAACCTTGCATCTTGCTGTTCTTCTCATCATTTGGAGGCAAGCCTCAGGTTTCCAGACAGTCGTCTGCAGGCTGCAGAAACAGCCCTTTCCCCTCAGTTTTGAAGTTGGATATTCAAGCTTTTTCCATTTCTTGTACTATTGCAAACACTTTGAGAAGCTCCATGTGCTTGACACAATCCTGAACTGTAAGTTGTTTCATGTTTCTTTTCGCCTGCCTTTCATCAGGCCAGCTGAAAAATGACCTGCCTGTGTCCTTTATAAGCGCAATAAAAGCTCCTGCCGGTTTCCTTTGCCAGAAGTTTCTCTTTCTGGGTGTGTTCTTGTTTGGTTGGTTCAAATTAACTATCGGCATTAGCTTTTCATTCCTTTTTTTCCTACTGAATGTTTTTGAGCTACCTGTGAGTGCCATGGCACTGAGCAGTAGTGCCCTGTACCTGAGGATGTCTCTGGGTGCTGGCAGGGTGCTCTCTGGGAGCTGCGAGGGCTCGTCTGGAGCTCAGCACTGGCAGGCTTGAAGATCTCGTAAGGTAGGTCAAAAAACACTGGCAAAGCTAAACTGATCACCTCCTGAGGAAAGAGCTATAGCTTGCGGGAGGCACTGAATGTTTTAAATGTGTCTAGTAGGCTGCAGCAGTAATAACCTTTCTTTTTCCTTCCTTCCCCCTTCCACTTCTGATACACACTTTCTGTCAAAAACACGGAAGTCATGTTAGGTTTCATATGTGAGGTACATTAACCATTTTATTTTTGATTTTAAAAAAAAAAGATGAACAGGTTTACTCTTTTGCTTGGTAAGGCTTGATTGCAGTGTCTAGGACTACACTGAATGATAAATAACTAGAAGCTATTAGGTGTAAGATTTTAAGAAAAGTAGATTTTCCTCCCCTTGGCTACACCTGTGGTTTACTGCAGCAGCTTTTAGCAGGCTTGTCTTGATTTTCTTTGTGTTTAAGGTGGTGGGCTCTCAGTTGATTTGTTGTAGCAATTAATGGAGGTGATAACGGGCTGACTGTCCTAAATTAGCCTTGGAAAACATTGTTTGTGTTTGAGATGAGTCAGGAATGAAAGTGCCAGGTTGAAGTAACTGTGCCAATTCTGAGTGAAATAAAACAAATGCAGGAAGGTGCTGCTCTTCTGCACCTGCACGCCAGGCTGGGGGGAGGCTTCCTGAGGGGGAACGATAAGCTGAGGAAATGTGTTAGCTGATTTCGGGTTATGAGACCTGCTTTGCTGCCACGAAGGTATTTGTTTTTCTGAAATGTTTTGACTGGCTTCTTTCCTCAGAGGGGGATGAGAGTATTTTTTTTGTTTTTAAACCTTTGAATAGAAAGTATCTGTGATTGCATTTGATAATCAAGTCCACCCTTCCATGTAACACTGTGTTTAGAAAAAAAGGGAGAAAGCCTGCTATAACATGGACAGGATTTGTTAGTGTCACTATATAAAATCACACGTGTTCTTCAGAGCTCTGTGCGCATTAGAACCGTGTTGGGTAGCTGTGCATGACATTGCGCTTGTAGAGCAGCTCTGCGCTCTGTCTGAGGCTGCTTGAAGCGCAGACCTGTAAACATTGCATCCTGTGACTAGAAAAACAGTTCAGTCTCAAAGCTGGCAAACTTATTTCTGTCTCATGAAGCTATCTTGAGCATTTAAGACTAAAAAAACTGCTGTGGGACTTAAAAACCTTCATAATGCTCATAGTGTAAGATACACTCCGTGCTCAACATAAGCTTACCTGTCACCAGCACGCGTGAATGCTTCCAGAAAGCAATCCTTATTTTGCGTGGACATTAATGTATTGTACTTTATCTTGCAACAGAGATAAGTTTTAATATTTTCTTTGAAGCTGTGTTTCTGAAATTGAGAAAGTTACAGTTAGGGAGAAGAGGAAAGATACAAAAAAGAGTGAGAGAGTTATTCTCTTTAGTATCTTACTTGATACTATATAGTGAGCTCCATGCATCTAGTCTGGACTTTCAAATATATGTATATATATAAATGCATTTCAGAGTCACAGCATCAGTTAATAAATTGTTTGCATATGCTTGACTTAGACGAGCTTTATTCAAACTTGTTTCTTATTGCTGATAGCTGCGAGCTCTTTTAAAAGTTCATGCCTGGAATTCCTCCGTGTTATGTAAATCAGATATAAACAGAAAGATGCACATGCATGTGTTTGATTATTTTCTTTGTGCACTGCTGGAAAGCCTGTGTGAGCAGGGGGTTTTGTCTGATCCCCTTCTGTCTCTGCCGTCCATTGGTCTTGGTATCCAGTTAAAAACCTGTGTATTCCGTTTCCCTCACTAAGTTTTTGTTTGTTTTGAGCCCAGTCCTGCATGTTGTCCTGTTTCAGTGGAATAGGTTGATTGCTTCATTTCTTTTAGTAACAAAGTTTCTATACTGCATTCACAGTCTAGTTTAATTGCTGGTAAGAAATGATGAAGAGAATCGTGTGCATACACACACATTCTGTCTTTCTAATTGCTCCATCCAAAGTACTTTCTTATGTGTCACATATGAAAAGTTAGGGTAGATAGTGCTCCAGTAATCTTTTGATTGAGATTGGAGGTGCTTTACTAATTGTAGTGTGACATGATGGGTGTGTGTGGCAAGAGTAAGCTGTGATTTTGTGCAGACGTGATGTTTACCTGGGAGAAAAGTGAATCCCCTTCTGGCAGTAGGTGGTGGATGCAATGCTGTCATCTCATGAGGCTCTGAGTGGTACCACGCTTCATGCCTGCAAACCCTGCAGCTCTGTGTGCTGTTGATGTATGATGCTGAAGAAGCTGATCCAAACGGCTGTGCTAGTTTCTGTATTGAGGCCTACCAAGACTTCACAAAACTTGGACTCCTCTAGTTTGGGTTTGTTTCTTCAGCAGAAGGAAAAAAGCAGTTTGTGAGAAGCTCTTCACTACTGAAGGAATAGCAACAGACAGCAAGCAGTTAAATATGAAAAGAACTGGGCATTCAGGACGTGACTTCTAAGCTTTCTCCCCTTTTTCTCCCTGCCTCGGTATTGTGAATTAAAGCTGTTACTAATCAGACCTGTATAGAAGGTCTTCTAAACCATTTAGGCTCCTCTATCTGGGCTAGTTATTTTGATTACCTTGCAAAATACGACAGCAGTTACAAATGCTCATGTGTATGACACATGCTTGAAAATGTTTGGGGTTATGAATATTAAAAATTGTCTGAAAGGAACTTGAATTCAGAGCAGGAGATAATACTGAGTGAGGAAATGTGATGCTGTGCCTTATCCAGCAATATGTGTACTTTCTTTGATTCTGGGGGTTGACTGTACTGAGGATTTGACTCGCTGTAATGCAAGAAGGGGGAATTCAGGACTAAGAAGTTTGCTTAATCAAATGAGGTGTGATGGTAGGCACCTTGATACGTTACCGTTTAACTCAGAAGGACTATCAAGCCTTACGTGTTTGCTTGAAAGAGAGTGTGGTTTGGTGGCCAGAGTAGTTCTGGGGACTTCTCAAGACTAAGCTGTAAGAATGGGTAATATAGCTGATGATAGTTATGTTTATATTTGAAGATTAATTCAAGCGTGTAATTAGTGAGAATACCACCCCAGCGGCTAGCGAAGTGGCTAAAAGATGCTGAGTGAGTAAAGCAGAGGAGCACCCGCTTGGCAGCCACTTCATGGTGTTAGCTCTTCAGTGCTGTCTCAGGGGTGGTGTTGCTGAGCATGGCACTGTCTCGCCTTTGCAAAGCTGCGTTGGGTAGAGAAGGGGAACGACAGCTTTGGTTCTTGGCAGCGGGGCGTGGGGAGCAAGGGGTGCGACTCGTGCAGTTTGAGTAAGATTGGCTTGCTGCAGTAATCCTAATGTAACTTGTCAGAAACAAACCTAGCTAGCAGTAGTAAGAGTTAATCAGCTCTCTTCAGTAATAATGATCTAAAATTGAATGCCAGAATTACTACTTTCTGTTTATATTTCTGAAAAGGTTGTTTTTAAATATTTGACTAATGCCAAATACCTAAATGGCTGCTTTAATGTACTGTTTCAGCTCTCGACATTTAGTATTGCCACACCTTTTTGTTTAAAATTGTTTTATGAAACATCTAATTTTGTGTTGATTTTTAGACATTTTACTGAACACTGACATAAACAGAATATACAGGGAGCCTTGTTTGTGACATACTGGGAAACAGTGCATTACTAGTACATGATACACGTCAAGACAAATTACAAGATATCTCCAGAAATGTGAGAATCCCTAATTAAAGCCCTGTGCAGGAAGTGCAGATTATTAGCTAGAACTGTTATTAGGTGGCAGGGATCTTAAAGGGGAGTGGTGGTGTGGTGGATTTTTTTTTTTACAGCCTGTTTGTTTCCACCATCCTAAAATTCTCAGAATTTAGCGGTTGTTCTTCTGAAATAGCATTTTAAAATAGCCTCATAGCAGCTGATGCATAATGAATGAATGTGTAATGGACCAGCAAGGGCTTAAAACGACATACTCTCTCCCTTTCTGGACAGCGTGGATGTTGCGTGGATGTTGCACGCTGCCCTGGAATTCAGCTTTTGCATCAGCTGGGAGTAATCTCTGAGATACTGTTATGTGACCTAAGTTGATTTTTGCAATATCTCAACCTTGTCATGTTTTCATCTCATTTAATGCTGATCTATAGAAGCTGTTGAGTTTGATGTTTAAATTCCTTTCTGTTTTCCTTCACTAGCAAGCTATGTGCAAAAGAGAGGCTCCTTTCAGAACTTAAAAAAAAAAAATTGAAATTGATTCAGTGCTCTTCAAATTCAGAGATTATAGCTATGTGACTCTCAAACTAAGACAGTTGACCTGTTTTATGCTTGTTTTCTGCCTTCTGCTTTCTGCCTAGCTGTGGAGAAGGCCCTGTGTAAGAGGGAATACTCAGACTGTAAGGAGGGGTATACTTTTTCTGCCACGAAAAGCCCAACATCCAGAGTCGTCATGGCCATGAACCTGGGGTAGTTTTTTTCTTCTTCAGACAGGTTCTGTTGTGTTGTCATTATGATTAAATAACTGATTTCGATGTTAAGTCTGCATTGAAATGATCTCTGTGGGGAAGCTGTCTTTTTCTTGGCCATTGGCGTTGGTTTTCCTCGCCTGTCCAACTGCTCAGCTAAAAGATCCTTTCCAGTGCCTAGTGGAAGTAGGCTAACCCTGCGAAACTGGCAATTGATACTAAGGGTAAATGCTTTTGGTAGGCATTATATTTCATGTTGGGGAGGTCTAATTGTGTGCAGAAATAGGCTCAGAGACTTCTTAAAACTTGCTTGTCTAACGTAGTACAGGAGCTCTGGATGGGCTTCTAGGTACAGCTCTAATATTCATGGTCAGCGTCGTACAAATATTATTAATAAAATATAAATTACCTTGCAGGGTGTTTTCTTAGGCAAGATTTTCATTTGGGCTCTGTTTTTATCACGTGTAGGACTGGTGTCCTACCTTGAAGGAATGTTTCAAAGCCTCTTAGCCTGGAGCTGTCCTTCTGATCCTCTGAGTCCACAGAAAGTATTTTAATTACGCGCTTCTAAGGGATAAATACTACCGGCAGCGTGGTGCTTCATGGCTGAATGTGTTCATCTGATACACAGAGCCTAAACACGCCTGACTTCCTTGGTTCTGTAACAACTTGGAAAATGCTTTAGCTCTATATTAAGCAGTGGGGGAAAAGCAGTGTTTTGCAGAGACGCTCGGATAATGAAAAGAGAACCAGAAAACTATATTTAGGAGCGCTGTCCTGGCCATGGTGAATAATTACTGCTGATGGAGGTGATGTAAGCAGAGCTGTGCTGCCTTTGGGAGGAACGTTTGGGCTGTGCTGTGCTCCTTGTTCGTGCCGGTTTCGTTGCAGCTGTTTGCTGGTTTTCCCAGTCCTCGTGGTGCCTGCACACCGAAATAACTCCTCGCAGCTCAACGGGGCTGCGTGGAAGCCGGGGTGTTTACAGGAGGGGGCTGCCATCGGTCTGCGGTAACGGCATGCTAAGGTTGGAAGCACTGCTTCAAATTCTGTCTTGTACGAGGAAATACTGACTTGCATGAGGATCGGCTGGTGGGGAGAAACAGTAAACCTAAGTGCTGCCTGCTGGCCCTGTGCTCAGCTGAAGGGGAAAGGTCTGGGAACCTTTGGGCTGTGTCTGGCTCAGTGCTCCGCTCAGAGGAACTGAGACACCCCTTCTTGATCGAAGCAGGGAATAAAGAGAAAATACTAATGTATCTGGAGTTGTGCTGTGCTTTATGCTTACTGAAAACTTGAGTCTTGGGGGAAGGAAGCATGCCTTTCTGTTACAAATCTACACGTTATTCTGGGAAGACGCTGTTTCTACCTGCAGTACTTGCCATCCTTAAAATCTGTATCTTAAAAGATTGGAGGCTAAATTTCATGTGTTAAAAAGTTTGTACCCGTTTGCTGCCGATACTGTAATGCACCTGAAATACAGAAACCTTTAACCCCACTTTGACACCTTCTGTTCTTTTGCTATCTACTCGGAAGGTTTCCAAGACTCGCCTGTATCTTGCCCTATGTACTTGGAAGTTGAGGAGTACAGAAGCAGTGCAAACTTAGGTTACTAACATTTAGCGTTGGGTGCTGTATTGTATCAAATCTTGTTTTAAAAATAACATCCTTTTAGTTCTTCAGACTTCTGAGGTTTAAAGTATATTTATGAGCTTTATGGAGGCTTGTTTTGATAATTTGTGACTTTTTAACTAAATACGTACTGTTAATGACTTGACTAAGAAATCCTACGGCTTACAGAAAGATGCAAACAGGTTTTGGGAGCAAAGCTTGCTTGAAAAATGCATATTTTCTCATACTGTTACTTGAGATGAAGGAAGTTGGGGAAAAAAATGAGTGAAATCTTGTTTCCAGGCATGCCAAAATACAATGTTTTTGGTATTATGTATTTATAAAAGATTAAATTTGGTTATGATTGTACAAATATATCTGCAACAGTAGTGTGTAGTTTGGCATAGTTTCATATTAGAAAAAAAATCTGTAATGGCTTAATGATTAGCGCGTAGATGTCTGCAGTCTTACTTCTGGAGCTAGTAAAATCTTTCTGCAGACCTTTTTCTTGAGACATGCATCAAACTCCGTGTAAAGGCAGCATGCTCCGCTTAGACTACAATCTAAAATCATCACTTATACTTGTGAAAAGTAAATAAATTACTCCTCTCCACGCTTCCTTTGATTTTAGTCTATTCAGCTGCAACAGTCTAAAATCCAAGTAAGTTAATTACTAAATATTTTATTTGCCTTACAGCATACCTCTGTGGATGGATACACTGAACCACATGTCCAGCCTATCAAGTCAAGTAGCAGACAGAACATCCCCCGATGTAGAAACTCAATTACATCTACCAATGAAGAGCATCCTCACATTGGAAACTATCGCTTACTGAAAACAATAGGAAAAGGAAATTTTGCCAAAGTGAAACTGGCAAGGCATGTTCTTACTGGAAGAGAGGTAAGCCTTTGCAAATACTAAGATAATAAAAAGGCTGACATAATATTTTATATTCTCTTTGGTTATCTTTATAACAAGTATCTCTGCGCTTGTTTTACCTTTCTCTTCTGAATATGAAAAGCCCAATTTCTGTCATCACAAAGGAAGACGCAGAAAGGCTGTTGCAGGCTGTATGAAAAATTATCCGATATGCCTAAACTTTTTCTCCTAACCATGCTCCTCTTTTGAAAATGTAAATTCTTGGAGAAGAGATGAGAAAAAGGTT
This sequence comes from Anser brachyrhynchus, assembly GCF_964034855.1. Lineage (NCBI taxonomy): Eukaryota > Metazoa > Chordata > Aves > Anseriformes > Anatidae > Anser > Anser brachyrhynchus. Next base: position 26,878,724 of record NC_137696.1, read on the forward strand.
GCCAATCAGAGAGGGTATTTTAGGTCTGGGAGGAGGTCCATTTCATATCTCTATTTCCAAAGCCAAACTTAGAGAAATTGATAGAGTACCTCCTGGTGCTTGGGAAGGGGGGTGGTTTTCCAGTGGACAAGGTAACATTGTTCTGTCCAAACACTGACAGAAGTGTAAAATGATTCCTTTGTGATACCATCCAGTGGCAAAGTCCTGAACTCCTGCTGGTAGATCCTGATAGGTGAGAAATTTTGCTTGCTGAAATGCGTAAAAGCAGACATACACTTACATGTGTCTTACAGGCACTTAAGACATATGTGTCTTAGGCACATATATGGCTTTGCTCATAGATTGTTGTTCAGATATTCTTTCTGAGATTAGTAATCCATGATTGCTGTTTTGTTTTTTTCCTCAAGGTTGCTGTGAAAATAATAGATAAAACCCAGCTAAACCCTACTAGTCTGCAAAAGGTAAGCAAACCATAATGTTTGAAACTCTGTAAACGGTTGAACTGTGATCTTTTATTTCCTTTGCAAAAATATTTGGTCCCTTTATCTTGCTAAACAAACATCTCTGTGTATCTGTGACCTTGGGGGACAGTGGTATCCTACTGTCTTCGCTATAATGTGCGTGTGTGATTTGTTTGCTGGCAGTTACTCTATATGGTTCTTAACTAAGCACTGCTTCTTTGCTCTTCCTTCTTCCTCCAGCTTTAGTTTTTGCTGACAATAAAGTTCATGTCTAATTATATACACAAATAACTTGTCTACATACTAAATCAAAATGAAATGCTATAAAGGACAGTGTTTTTCTTGGATTTTTCTTTAATGTAGTAATTGCTTTTTGTGGAGCTGTAAGAGTGCCAATTTCTGCAGCTTTAATGTTTTTTTTACCTTTGTCTTTGTTCTTTCAACTTTAATAAAATATTTGTTAACTTAAGGGACCTTAGACAATTACTTTCTGTGTATAGAATTGAAGAAATGGCTGAAGGTAATCAGAGCATTCTGATTGGGTTTGTTGCACTGTCAGTACCTGTAGATTGAAATTCAGAATCCCTTTATAGCCGTTGTGATGCTGTGATAAGTGTTTTACCAAAAACCTGGATTGTAATTTTGTTTGTTTGTTTGTATGATTTAACCATGCATATGTTTGGTTGTTGGCTGAAGCACGGAAACCTTGTATTGTCCTGCTGGAGGTTACTTGTTTACAAACAAAAATATACCTTTTTCTTTTTTTAAATACTTGACTCCTGTTTGTAGCTGTAGAATAAAAGAACAGTAAGCCTGAGCTTCTCTCTTATCTCTGGCTGCTGTTACATTTATTTTATTGTGTAGTTTTGGTTATGGGGAGTTATGAACAGCTTTGTTTTATCTTCCTTTTACTTTAATTTCTTTTAGCTCTTTAATTTGTTTACTTTAATTTCTCTTCCGTGGTATTTTTGTTTGCATGTGGGTTCTTGAGGATTTTTTTTTTAATTCAACCTGTTGTTCAGGGTCCATGCAAAAGCTTTGCTGTCCTTGAGTCCTGTCCTGTATTAAGCAAATCTCTTTGCTACTAACGAGCTGGTGGAGAGGGACCCGCTGAGGCTGTACTTGACAGAGCATATTGGGGAAATCCTGTGCTGCTTGTGTAGCTTGTTTCCTACATAGCCTGGAATTTATGCTGGGAGAGTTAGATGAGCTTGTCTCATTGTCCAGCAGTAAGAGGGTGAAAGACATACTTTCCCAGTGTATTTTAATTGAGTTGCCTTTTAGGGTTGGGTGGTTCATCAGCATGCTTTGAATTACTAATTCTGCTACTGTTTTGACATGTCATCTGTGTGTATATATGAAAAGTATAAGTTCTGTTCTATGAAGTCTCCAAGTTTCACAGTCCTTATATAAGGTTCAGGACAAAAATAAAAATATAAAAGCTTGTTTCTTTGTGCATTATATAGTGTCAGTGTAATGGGAATTTTCAGAATTTTATCATTGGGGTTGTACTGTGCATAAGTACTTTAAGCAGTCAGTTTTTCTTCAAGATATGTTAGAAATGGGGAATGGTGATGAGTACTGTAGTTTTAATAGGAACAGGCACTTTTCTAATGGGTATTTATAGAGGAATGCTGAAGTAAGTTACTAAGCAGGGTACAGAAGTACCACTCCTGAGTTTTTACTCACCTAAGGTAGCGGTTGAGACTACCATCTCTAGAACCTACAAGCTGATGAACTGTATGCAGGTCAGCAAAACTGGTAGGCCTTCAATAACTTGCTGACATGCATTATTAATCAGACATGACAAATACGTGGTGGTGTGTGGTTTTGTGAATGACCCCTGTGCCTTTCTATTTCCATTCACTGCAGTATAAGGGATACAGAGGGCAAGTAGGTTTCGCTTTAATAGTTGCTATTGACCTAGTTGGATAAAAGGAGTTGAAGCATCAGTTTCACATGTCCTGTTCTGTTATAAACAGGAATATTTGAGCATACAACCTCAGTTGCTGCAAGTGTCGTACAAGCTGGGTCTGTAGTTAGTCATGGATATGAAAGCAGAGAAAGTTTACGTTGTCCTTAGCCACTTTCTGATGTTATTTATGCTATATAGTATAGACAGGCTACTTTGCAGGCATAGTAGCTACTTGAACTTAAAACATCAGGTGTTAGCAGATGACAGAAGAAAGCTGTGAATCTTTCATTTGGCATCACTGGACATACAATGTGAAAATTTGTCTTAAACTATAATATAGTTCCATCTTCAGGACCTCTCCCTCATTAAATAGATAAACAATGTTGAATTACGGGCACTGTCTTTTATTTTGTTTTCTAGTTGTGTGGTTCCCATCTTACTCCATGAGCACCTGGTTAAGAGACAGAACTGTTCTTTTTTTTGGTAGACTTTTGTCCTGATAGTAGTGTATTGTACTGACAGAGCTTTTTCCACTGTCACGATGGTAATTTTTTCCCAAATATAAGAAATAACTCTTCTACTTTCTGCATGTCTACTACATAAAGGTGTCTTCTTGTATTTACTTCACTGATGATGTTTCTGAAATAGCATTGTGCTGCTCTTATGCAAAAGCACTGATGAAACAGAAGATGCTCTTTTTCCTAATAGGTTTGATTACTGAGTGACATTTCCAGGTTTTCCCTTTTCAGGGTGGTCGGCGGGGCTTTTTTTTACTCACCAAGCATATCTTAGGCCTAGAACTTAGGTTGTGTTATTATTAAAACTAGAACAAAAGTGGTAGCAGTGGAACAATTTCAATGTTTTACCTATTCAAAGCTCTGCGTTGTGTTGGTTGGTTTTTTTTTGCGTTTGCAACATCCCTTCTCAGTAGTTAATTAGGGACTAGATTGACTCAATTAAGATTTTTAGTGTTTTTTTAGTGACTTACGGTAATAAATCTTAAATGTAGATGTCAACCTTACAGCAAGCAGATGTGGTAGCAATAGCATGACAGAAGATCTTTTGTATTTTCTGCAGCCTGTGCCCTGAAAAATGAAACTGCAAAAGCAGGAGTCAAATTTTCAGGCCTTCTGCCTTTTCCACAGGTACCGGTACTACAAATTGAGTTTGATGTTGGCTGTCCTCTTCTATAAGTAAAGCCATTGAGGCTATAACTCGTTTGCAACAAGGAGACACTTGTTTGAGAGCTTTTTTAATGGTAACACTCTAAGACTGAAGAGCAGTCTTATACATGCGTGGCAAGCAGGGGAAAGGGAAGTCAGAAAGCACTCTCACCTTTTGAGACAGCAGTATGCTGGTGCTCAAGAAAATCTGGTTATGCTTGAATTCTGAAACAGCTTTTTTCTTTTTTTTTTTTTAACAGTAAAATAGATCATTATATAATCCTGTAACTCAGTTTATAAGTGAAAGGAGAGCCAATTCCATTATTTTGTCCAAATTTCTGTAAAATTAACAAATGTAGCTTTGTAGAAAATAATTGTGGTCTGTTTTTTTAATACATCTCTTCCTTTGCATATACAAGAATGCTAGGTATTAACTGAGGGGTGTGGTGGCTGTTGTTCAAAGATGTATCTGTTTGTAAATACATCATTATTGACGTAAGTAATGCTAATGACCAACATACTTCTGCAAGGGGAAGGTGAGAAAAATACAAGATTATACTCCATGGAGCATTAATTTGGGATAAGAGTTGCAATATAAATTAATTTACCCTAATACCTGTAGACTGTTTACAGTCTTATTCAAGTGTTATCTGTTGTTCAAAGGTTTTCTAGGTTGTTTACTTCTTGGGAGAGAAAGCTGGAGGGTGGAGGAGTACGTGTTGGCATTTCCTTAGTTTGTATAAATGTTCATTTATACTGGACCACATCGAATCCTGAATATACACCAGGAATGTAGAGAACAGGGTTGTTTGTGTTTTTTTGCATGATTTCCATCACAATCCCCTCTGCTTTTTTGAATATCTGTATTCAAATAAGGTTTCCTACTCTTCCAACTTCTTGAGACACCTTCCCACGTCCACTTGGGTCGTATGGGCCAGGAGCTACGCAAGCTGTAGCGTGGCTGTTTGTTGTCCTTTGTGTAGTACTCTTCCCTTATTTCAGTTGTTTGTCCTGGTTGGAAGGTATCTGGCAGGCCAAGCAGCTTTAACAAAGCCGTGTGGCTTAGTTATCTGTCAGTATTGCAGAATACATGCATTACCTGTGCTGAATTTACAAGATGCCTATACCTCAGTTACTTCAGATGAAGGTCTGAAAATGTCAATTTCTTCAGCAAGAACTGCACCAGGTAAACAACTGCTGGACATTTGTCAAGAAGCCAGTGTTAACAACTGCAAAACACAAGCTCTGAAGAGAAATGCAGATCTTCCCATGTAGAAGGCAATCTTAGGTTCTGTGGTTTCAGTAGTGGACAGTCGTTTAGGTGGGGAGTCTTATGAGAAGTACAACCACCAAGGTGTTTTTCATCTTTTCTCAGAACAAGGAATTTAGTTATTAGATACCTGCAGATAGGTTCCAAGATTAGAATTGCGTATTTCAAATAATATATGTTTTCAATTTTATCAGTGATGTAACTCATGTTTCCTATCAATTCTCATAAAGAAATGTAAAGCATTTCTAGCTTCACTCTATAGGACTCTGCCTGTAATACTACAAATGACTTACATTCTAGTGAAACTGTCCTAGTTCACAAGATTTCTTTTCCTTTTGACTACTCAGTAGCTGCCAATTTGACTCATATTATTTTTTTTTTCTAACTAGTTATATTATTTTCTTAACTAAGTTTTTCACAGTATAACTGTGACCAGAAAGAATGAATGGATGCAGGTAGCTAGAGCCATGCACAGAAGATGATGTCAAGTTGTTGGTCAGAGAGATAAGCAGTGGTTTTGTTTCAACAGCAGGTCAACCTTTCCCAGTTTTTTTTTTCAGCCATAAAAAAAAGTGTTTTTGAGGTAGCTTTATCAATATCAGCAGCAAAGTGAGGCAGAAGAACATCAGAAACTGTTACCCACAAGTTTGAAAACTTGTCCTTTTCTGTTGTGTGCAGGCAGGCCCTAGTTTTGGCCAGGTCAGCGTGGTGCAATGGGGAATATGATTATAGGGAAAAGTCATGAAAATATTTGAAAATAAATAGTTTAACAAAAGGGAAGTTAGTTGCATGTGCACCAAGAGGATTAGTATGCAAGTACCATATTGGGAAAATGTCTGTGTAGCTGCAGTGGGCTGTATACAAAAGCAGGACAGAATTTCCTGAGCCTAAGAAAATGTCAGTAACTGAGACACCATCATTTCCCATGGGACATGGAAATCTCATGGTCACTAGATTACCCTTTTTCAATTCTTACTCTGCTGATTTCTCACTTTACCTGCTTTCATACATTTGTAGGGTAGCAGACGTTATCTCAACTGTAAAATAAAATATCCAGTTTCTATTCAGCTTGTGCTTGGCCTAATTTGTGTGAATGAGTATCATCCAAGATAATTTCTGCTGTTTCAATCTCATCTAGTTATTGCTCTAAGTATGCACACACATCTCAACCAGCAGGGGAAATGCTTTTGAGTCACAAAAACAACAACAACAAACCCACCCAGAACTGCCCTCCCTGCCAAAACCCGCCTCAGAGACATTCTCCAAGAAGGCAGTACCCAAATTCACCTTATGAGTTCATTCAGTTCATTTAGAATTTGCCTTAGAACAGCTCATTGCTTTTAAAAGGATTGAAACTATACTATGTGTTGTTGATGACTACCAGGCCTGTGTACCAGCTTTGATATGAGAACATACACGTTAGTTTTCTGAAAAATGTCTGTTCCACAGGAGATCTAATGCAAGAAGTTGGGGGTGGTGGTGGTGGTGAATCTGTTGGCGTTTGTATGGAATAAACCTAGGCCCATACTTGGGGTCTTGGTGATGTCTTCTAATCAGAACCTGAGCAAGTCATTGTTTCATATAACAGAGTGTATGCATCAAGCTACTGGTCAGTAATGTTCTGTATTGAGGAAAACAGACTTTTATGTCCATTTCCTTTCTGGATGAAAAAATTACATACGTAGAATGAAAGCTGTTGTCACTATGAATTTGATTTGAATCTTAAACCAATTAGTAAACTTTTAAATCTGGTGAAAGTATTGAATAGAATAATTCCATGGAAAATTGTGTTTCTTAATGGTGTTTTTTCTAGATTTGAAATTATTATAGAAATTTAATATTTTAATCCTACTTATGAAGATGTGTTCATTGCTATAACTTTGATACCAACCGTAGCACCGTTAAGTTGTGAAATACTTTTTCCAGTCTTCTGGCAGGAATTGCAATTTTGCATATATCTGCTTAGTATTTCTTCTTAAGCTGTCGTGTTGTGCAGTCCATTGGTTTAGAGTTGTTTAGCTTCTGATGAATTTATTTACCTGAGGAACCTTTTCATTTTTTGTGCAACAAATTCAAGTACTTAAAAAAACAAACAAACAAAAATGCTTAAAGAGCAGCCTGATGTGATGCTTTTTAACCAGCTTTGTGAACAAACAAGAATATTTGCCGAGGTTCATTCTAGTGCATTGCATTACATTTTGAACACGAGTGAACTGCATCATATTGCTCGTGTTGTCCCAGAGGAATGCCTTTGTAGGCATTACAATATACAAACTAAAATGCTACTCTTTCAGGAGGGGTTCGGTCTCCAGCTTGCATCATTGTGCCCTTTTGCAAAGGTAGCATCTGAATCAACGAAACTAATCTTGAAACAGAGAGGTGTCCTCTGAGACGTCAGACGAGCATAACAGCCACAGCACGCTTCTCTGTCGAGCCAAGTTTCTGTGTAAGAAGGACTGTAGTGCTAATATGTTTGCAAAATAGCTAAATGTTATGCTGAAGACAGTGAGCTTTTGTCCCTGCATTTCAGCATCCTACTGGGATTAGAGAGTGTGCAGCATAGTGAATAACTTGGACACTGGGGATATGCTGAAGTTCGCTGAAGTAAAACAGTGCAGAGTTGCCAGTGTTTACAGCTTCAAGTACAGGGTAGCAGAACTATCTTGTTGCTTTCGGGTTGCTTCTGTCTGTCTTCCCTTTGAGCCACTCGGTTAGTCTTGCTTCGCTTCTTCTTTAATTGGTAAAACCAAACTCAAAAATGCTAAAAATGCAAGAGCAGAAACCTCTTAATGCTCTATCTTCTTTCTGGTCTTAAATGTATATATTTAGGGCTATAAATTTTTTCCGGTTGTTTTTAATTATGTGACTCAGGATCATCAAGCAGACCTCCAATAAAAAACCTTCCAGCCTTGGCAGGAAAGAGAGGGGACATTGTTGTCTGTGACCCAGTGTAGGGTCGGGCACTTGTGAGGAAAGGAAATTTGGTCACCTCACCTCTGGAGCGTAAGGACTGGGATGTCAGGGTTCCTGGTCTATAATTCTGTTGTAACATTGGTGTGTGAGACTTTGTAGTAGTAGTAGTAGTACACCTTGTGCGTGCACCCACACTTATGTATGTACTCAGAGTAGTTAACTGAGCTTGCCAGGAACCAAAATAACTGATTTTGCACCGATTGTTTTTGGTCAATGGAAACTCTAAAAATTGTTACTCCAGACAGGGCTATAAAATTTATCTGTGTCTGTGTAAAGCTTAAAAATTAGTGTGGCTTTGGTATAGATTTGGTAGTAATTTACGGTCCTAGCTATTACTGGTTGTTATATAATTTACAATATGTGGATTTCATTTTCTGGACTTCAGTGCATTATATTTATGTACCCATAGAAATAGAACATTTTATGCTAATGTTAATCCCTATGGTTTATGCTGTTTCTATTTAACATATGGAACATATGGTTTATGCTGTTCCTTATAAAATTGCTTATCTTGAGTAACTTTTCCCTAATAAACTCACTTTAAGAATGTTGTCTTGCTTCCTTAACAGTTGTTTCGAGAAGTACGAATAATGAAGATACTGAATCATCCCAATATTGGTAGGAGTCCTGCATTTCTGCAAACTTTTTTATTCTTATGCTGTTTATACTTTACTCTTTTGGCTTTATTTTGAGTATACTTCACAGCTATGCTTTTTTTTTTTCCCTTAAAGTTTTTTGAGATAATAGGACAGTAAGTGTTCGTTGCCTTACCTACCTCATTGCCCCTGCTTGAAATAAGAGTTTTGGTGTGAGGAGATAAATTGTTCAGTCAAGGAAGACAGCATCACTGAGCACTCTGGTCCACTGAGGGCCCAAATTTTCCGCTCTTTACACTGAAATCACGAGTTCCCTAGGTGAAACAAGCAAGACTCCACTATTTCAGCCTAGGAAAGACTCCTACCGCCTGATATTTCCAGAAAATTAGAATTGCCAAGTATGTAATTTTCCCTTTCTGCTTTAGTTCTTTCACCTGCCCCACAGCCTCAGGGCCTTACTTTGTGATGACAATTCTTCTGGCTGAGGAGGGCTGGACAGTCTTGTTCCAGAGACACTTAATGCTCCTGAATCGGCCAGAGGGCTTGTTGCATACAAGGTATGGACAAGGCATACAAGTTCCTACATGCTAGGCACTCCCCTTTCATCCCTTGAATCGTTTGTTGCTTTTCCAGCATTCTCAGCTTCTGCTGGTTTTTGTGTTTTCGTGGGGGGTGGTGATGAGGTTGTGTTTGTTTTAAAAGAGTGGTTACTGGCTGGCATCTGAGGAGAGTCTGTCAGACTCCTAACAGTTCTGGTACCTATTCAGCTTTTAGTTGGTCAGCATCTCAAGTTTCTAACTGGGAGCAGTTTACTAGTGGAACAGGGAAGGCTTGTATGATCTTGCAGAAGTCTGTCAAATTAAGCACTAATTCCAGCATGAACTTGTTTGTATAGTGTGCATAAACTTCTGAGGAAATTGTAAATTAATATGCTTTATTATCAACCCTGAAATTAATTTTGCTTTTTTTCCCCCTCAAAAGAATGCTAACCTAAAGGATATAAAGTTTTCTTACAGTGCAGTGTTCTCACTGACAATAAATTATACTCACTTCATGAATAAGGCTTTTTTTTTTGTTTGCATTGTGCATTTGCTCCCTGCTGCAATCTCTCTCTCATTCATTTTTCTTGCAGTAAAATTATTTGAAGTTATTGAAACAGAAAAGACATTGTATTTGGTAATGGAATATGCCAGTGGGGGTAAGTGGATTCTTAATTCTGCTTTAAGGATAAACTGAAATACAGAAAGCCATGCCGGTTGCATGCCTAGGAACAATTTAAGGATTTTATGATTAATGGGCTATTCCAGTTTGCCCTTCACAACGATCCTAGCAGACCTCCCAGGGCAAAATCTTTTTTGCTTGCATAATGTTCTGTAAAGTAGCCTGTTAGTTTCATGCTGAAGGGTAGTTACTGATCTGAGGTTTACTGCAGAAAACTTGGTGCCTATTCTGGGTGAAAACTTGACTTGGTACTTATCTGCTATATTTAGGCAAGCACTAGTCCTCATTTTACCTTGAAAATGCATGCTGAAGCTCTTGGAGAGGCAGGTCCAGGGGATGGAAATAAGGAACAAGAGAAAAGGATCATGAAGAGCATGATGGACAGTGGGTGCATGCTTGGGAAGCTGCTTATCATCTGAATGGGAATTGTTTGAATGGGCAGAGGGAGTCTAGCACAAGGCTAGCGACCTTAGGAAAGTCTGTTGGTCATATAGTGCAAAGATGGGGATCTGAAAGGAATTTGAGCAGCTTTGTTAGAAAGAGAACAATGAGGAAGAAAAAAGGAAGTAATACATACACTGTTAAGTGAGATGGCTAGAGATAAGTGAAACGAATCTGGTGTATAAGAAGTGGTTTGTTTCCTAGCCTGTTTTATATCTGACAAATATTTTTCATGATCACTTTTTTTCTGTTTTGCAGTGTTTTTGAAATAAATTCATTTGAAAAGTTGAGGAAGTCTTAGTATGAAAGTTTCAATTTTTGTGTTTCTTAATTTATACATGTCTGAAAAAAGGCAAATAAATGCAAGCAGTAAAAAGGATTTTTTTCCTGGCTGCTTCCATTTCTCTCCTCTCTGGAAAAGGGGAGGGTTTGTTTTCAAGCATTGCTTGATTGTGCTTGACAGTCAAAAATAAAACCTGGGCGCTAGAACTGATGTTTTATCCTTCCCATGTTTAGGAGAAGTGTTTGACTACTTAGTTGCACATGGAAGAATGAAAGAGAAAGAGGCTCGTGCAAAATTCAGGCAGGTATGAAATTAACATTCACTCTTTCTTTTGTTTCTATTTATGGTATTTTTAGATAGACTTGAGTGTGTGCATACTTCTTTTGCTTAAAAAGAAGTTCATTGTTGTGGTAATGTTTATTAAAGCTGGAGTGGAAAAAATCCCTGAAGAGAAAAAATATCTGCTTCCTACGTAGTATCTAAAAATAGTGATAGACTGCTTTACATTCTTTTTAGTGGATGTTCCTAGGAGCCACATTTTTTTTTATTGTGACTCACTTGAGGCTTTAATTCTTTTCTGAATATTTTAGTATTTAACAAACATTTTATCTAGAGGCGTTGATATTATTGCGTGTATATTGCTGTATTATGTCACATTGTTTTGTATGACGGATATTCCATAACAGGTTTTTAGGTCCTTACTTCCAAACATTCTCATCCTAATCTTTTTCTTGGACTGTTTTTAGTGTTTAAAACACTTTCTGTGAAAAGCTTTAAGAAAGAAATAAACAAAATTTAGTATTTTTCAGAATTAAGGTGTATGGTTTACATGTAAAGAATCTGCTTTTAACTTGCTGTTTCATACTTGTTTATATTTATATATATGTGTGTGTATATATATATATATATATGCAAAAGATATGTATGAAAATGTGTAACAAACTATTCTGCTAACAATTTAATGCACAGGTATGCTGCTAATATTTTGGAGTATAAAATATAAGGTGGAATATACAGCTGTTGTTTTTTTTTTGAAAAAAAGAATTTTGATTTCCCTTTATAGCTATCGGTATGGGGTGATCATTGTTTAAAATAGATGTTTCCCTTGTTAACTTGAGGAGTATATATAGAACTTTTTAATAACAAAATGAGCTGCTCTTAGGGATTTTCCAGTCTTAATATTTGAACTGTAAAGAAACTTACACGAATATTTACTAAAATGAAAGCTGTATGTATTAACTTTATTATGTTTTGCTGAATCGTATCAGGAGCTAAAATTACTTGCTGATACCTGAAAACTTATGCTGAGGTTGAGCTAATATATTTCACTGATCGTCTTGTTTCAGATTGTATCTGCTGTGCAGTACTGTCACCAGAAATGCATAGTTCATCGTGATCTTAAGGTAGGCTGTTATTCATTCTTCATTTTACTGATTGACAGTGTAGACTTAATTTCATCCTATATACTTCTCCTTGCCATAGACTCTGAACATGTGAATGTTCTATCGCTTGTTTGTTTTATTCCTGATTTTGTAAAGCACAAATGTAATGTAGCTTGCCTGCTGAAACAGGCAATACAAGAATAGAACATGTGTTACTTTCATCCCAGTTTTGGCTCTAGGAGAAAAACGTGTTCTCTGAAGTATTATATCTGTACGCCAGCAGGTATCTACACATTGAAGCTGCAGAATTTCAATGACAGCAGTCAACACCACTTAATTAAAATATTTTCAATTAAAAAATATATCGCAAGATATGTAGAACATACATTTCTTAGTGATTAATAAGAACTATATTAGGCTTTTAATTGATGTGAACTTCTGGTTTGTACTTTATTGTTTAATTCAGGCCAAAAAATAAATTGAAGGTAAACCAAAATTACTGCTACTGCATGTGCAACCTAAGCCTTTAGTCTGAAGTTGTCTTCATGCCAAACCTAGGTACTATAGGACTTGGACACAAGATCTTCACCCATTTAAAAGTTTGCTTGTACTCTTGCTTTAATGTCTCTATGTTTAAAAAGAAAACACTGGTATACACTAGTATAGGTTGTGGGTTTTTTTTTGTTAGTATATCTAAATAGTTGTGAAAAGCTGAGCTTGAGTTATTCCTAAGTTTTTATTTCCCCAGTATATTTTCTCTAACTTCCTTACAGTACACTGCAGTATGCTTTCAACCTCTTTCTTACAAATCTCTTGTTGAGCTGTCTTCTCCTGCATGTGCATATGGTGCTGGCTAATGCATCCCTTTCTGCTGAGTCCTCCTTTCCCGGGACGGTTATTATGCGGTGTTGGAGGTACTATTGAATGGCCAGTGCTCTTGAGTGAGAATGGAAGGAAAGGGACGGATCTTATTAAAAGTTTTTTTTTTTTTTAATTAATTAATTAAAAAGAAACAAACAAAAAACCACAAACTACTCTTCTTGCATGGGGGTTTGGCGTCTGCGAATGTTTTGTCAAGCTCTCTGGAGCTTGCTCCCACCACTGCTTTTGGGCTTTCTAGAAGACTGCACCTCGAGATGTGTTGGCTGAGCTGAAGAAGCCCCTTTCATTGGCGTTCTCTTACTACTTGTGACTGAGGGTGGGAGGGAGGAGCCGGCCATCTCCTCACCCTTATGTGGCACTTGCTTGTTCTGCCCAGCTATGTAACTAACTCTTGCTGTATTTATTTAGCATCCTGCATCTTTCTTTTTCTCATAGAGCCCGTTACAGCCTTCATCCTTCATTCATTTCTTAGTTGCACAGCATGCATACACTTCTCTGCATAGCTCACAAGAGTATAGAAAACTGCTCTGCAGTATTCACATGATATCCCTTTTACCATCTGTCCTAAGTGCTCTGCTGCTGTCTCCTTCCTTGTTGCAGAACAGGCAGGCAGGCTCCAAAATAATTTCTTTGTTTGCTTTTCACTCTCCGCTTTCTCTTGGATGGAGTTATGCTAGACTCATTTGAAAAGTTCAGCACTAGGTGTGATTAAGAGCTAGTCAGCCTAGCCAATGGAAAATACATTACCCAGAGTAAAAGGACTAAACGTATGGTTTTGAGGATGTGCTCTCACTTCCTCTCTCCTTTCCAAACATTGTGTGTCATCTCTGTCTCACTTAAAACTCTTTGCATGGAGCTGGAGAGAAGGAAGAAGCAACTTTAAAGTTCCTTGCATTCACATCTGCTTCTGTTGCTTTTCTCCAAGTTACAGGCGTGGCTGACCAATTTACTTCATTAGCACCATCAAGACTGAGGTCTAGCACCATACTGGAGATTTGATAAGCTTTTTTTGGTTAGAGAAAGGGTGAACTCTAAGAAATGTAAGCTACTTCAGACTAAAGTAGGAAGAAGCATAAGAAAATCTGCAATTTTGTCCAGCCTATTCCGGCAGAAGAGGAGTGCAAGGCCCCTTGCTACTTAACCTGTCTCCCTTCAATTTGTTTCTGTGATCCTGAACAGCTTGCGGAGAAAGTGCTATAACTGAACCCAGCTTTGCTCATACTGTGATGGACAAAGCTTATTGTGCCCTTTCAGTGTTAACGCTTTTGCTCTGAACATGTAACCAACAAGAGCATAGTCTTGTTATTTGGCATATTAATAAGGGTTCTTTTTGGTTGCTTGTTTTTGATGTTTTTGTTTAAGAAAGAAACCTAAAAGTGCAGGGTATTTGAGTAACAGAGTACTGTTGAACTAGGAGGGCTATTGTAATCGCAGAGCAGCTGCACTGACAGTAATGTTTTCACCACAAGGAAAATGAAGTCTTTGTGCAGTAATGTAGAAGGCTGTCAAATCTGGAAAATAGCTTTGTGGGTCTGTCTGCAGGCATATCAGCTGGAACCAGCTGAGATTACAGGTCATGAATTGGGAAAATAAAATATTTTTCAGGAAAGTTGGTTGGAATTTAGCCTTTTACAGGAATAAAATATAACCTGTTATGTTTCCCATCTATTGGCTTGATATGCTGGTAGTTGATTGTCTCCTTTTCTTTTTACTTTTAGCAAAGTAAGCAACAAATTGTCTGCTGCTTCGGTGATCCTAAACTAAGATATTTGCGGAATTTGTTTTCTTGTCTTTGTTTTGTTTGTTTGTTTTTCCCTTCTCTGAGTAGAAGGAAAGAACAGTTTTCCATCTGTTTCAAAGAGGGCTCAACTCTGAACACAGTAACCAATGAGAGACTTCTGTGTTTGCTATAAAGCTGATGTTTGGCAATTAAGGGAATCCTGTACTTTGGCTAATGTCTGTCCTCCTGTTGAAAGAGAAGGATTCTTGCACTTCTCAGTTACTGAGAAGTAATTGTGCTGTTGATATGTACATCTGGAGCCTGGACACGTCAGGAGCCTGGATACAGTTAGATGAATAAACATTATCCAGTTCTGCTGTGCACATTGCATTCTTGTATCTTAAGAAATGCACTTTATTCTTTTCCAGTAACATATTATTATTTCTCTAACCACACTCTTTTTATCTTCTGATGTTAAGTGTAAGATGCGGTTCACTGATTGTCCAGGTTCTTGAGTGATTGCATAGATGTATATGTGATGCATTCCATGCACGTGGTGGTTGCTGAACAGCCATTAATATTATGAGATGTATAATACATGCATTTTTCATATGCAACGTAATAGAGTATTAAATACCTTGGTGATGTTATTGCTGAAGCAAACGCTAGCAATAAAGGAGGGAGAATTTTTTTGGCACGGGATGCTAAGTTAGGGCATGTGGTGTGAAGTGTTTCATCTTGCAAGCAGAAGAGATCTGCTTTTAAAGTCTTAAATGCCTATTATCATCTATCCCACCAAAATGGAAGATATCTGGGATTCAGTATATGCTCCTTGGTGTCAGAAGTTGGCTTTCAAAAGCTGAAACTGCTGTTCTGAGATGTCTATATGCTTCAGTCTTAAGCTGAACAGTTCTATTTTCCTGGGTAAATATAGCCAATTTTCAGTCTTAGCCATGTATTAAGGAGGATTAGTTCCTTTCTTTCATTTTCTGTATCTTTCTTGCAGAAACGCTTTTGCATTTATTGATTAAATGATACACTGTAGTGTATTGATCATATACCTAGCTTGTCCTTTTTCATTTTCCTCTTAGGCAGAAAACCTTCTACTTGATGCAGATATGAACATTAAGATTGCAGACTTTGGCTTTAGTAATGAATTTACAGTTGGTAATAAACTGGACACATTTTGTGGAAGCCCGCCTTATGCTGCTCCTGAACTTTTCCAAGGAAAGAAATACGATGGTCCTGAAGTGGACGTGTGGAGCCTTGGGGTGATTTTGTACACACTAGTAAGCGGATCATTGCCATTTGATGGTCAGAATCTAAAGGTAGGGTTACAATGTGAAATCTTGACTTTTATTGTCTTTAAAATCTTCAATATCATTTGTAGGTTCATCTTTTAAAACTTTATTTTAAAGGAATTGAGGGAGCGAGTACTGAGGGGGAAGTACCGTATTCCGTTCTATATGTCCACAGACTGTGAAAATCTACTTAAGAAGCTACTAGTACTGAATCCAATAAAACGAGGCAGCTTGGAAGTAAGTAATTTCATCTTTAAGAAAAAAAGTTTTTGAGATTTAATAATGAGCAAAATGCAGTAATTGCTTAACATTTCTATATTTACTCATGATCGGTATTTCCTGTTTTAAGGGCTGAAAGTTTTATTTGTATTAACAAAACAAACAAACAAAAAAGAAACTTAGGAAACATCTCAGAAACAACACAGCTTGAATATAAAGGTGCCAGTTAAGGTGTCTAACCTTAATTACAGCTGACTAAAGACTGTCATTTAAGAGCATTTCAAAGTGCAAACTGCTCACACTTGTTTGGATCAGATAATAGACTCAAAATGTGGGGAAAACAGGACAAGATTGTAAATATCTTTATCTTTGAGGAATTTTTCAGAAACAGAAAAGCAGCACCCAGCCATACCATAGGCATTTTTGAAAATAACACCTACTTACCATAGAGATGAAAATAGAGCAGGAGATAAATAGAATGCTTTTAAAATAGTATTTGCATGAGTTAATCACCAGCGACCTTTGTTTCTTCTTTCTGTGTACAGTTGTGCAGCAGTGGATAGCGTTCCAGAGATTAAATCCCATTTAAGCAGCTTTATATTTGTTTTGGTGTGACTTCTGTTTCCTGGCATGGATGCTACCTACCTGTTCAAGGAAGCATACATTTACTGAGCTCTGTCTGCATGCAACTTGTTTGAAGCTGACACTGTTTTGTGACTTGATATAGTTTTAAATTGAAAATAATATGTATTGAAGAGAATAGAGTGGTGACTTCTGTTTGGATATTTATTAACTATGCTATACTTACTACCATCTAGAGGATGAAGTGATAAGAGTTAGGTCACTGCAAGATGGTGAATTTTTTTTTCCCCATGTTGTTTTTCAGTTTTAGGAAATAAATTTTCCTTTTCTCAAACTCTTCTCTGGACTTCTAGCTGTTTCCTTTCAGCTCTAATTTCACTTTCATTCTCGATATTATGGTGTCTTCCAATTCTTTTAAACTTCCCTTTTATCCCTGGAGAGAGGTGTTGCATAGCAGCCTTACAGGAAACTATAGTTGTCAGATTGTATAGAAGAGAGTAAGTAAATGTTATGTGGCTCAAGGGTGTCTGGAGTCAGCACTAAAAGTAGTGATGATAATTGTCAGTGATCAGTACACCAATGCGAGGGGAAAAAATATCAGAAACCTGTTTTAAATGAGTGTTCATGAAATCGCATTTGTTAAAGTAGAAAGATATGGTACGTGGTTTAGAAAGAAATGGCTATTCCTTCTGTATAAGCACTTCTAAAAATACATAGAATGAAAGTATATATTTATTTTAAACTTTTGAGATAAAACAGGCAAGATTTTTATTAGCCTTGAAAGTCAAGGGAATCTTCATCAATAACATCTAGTTGGATGCAATGCAGTTTGGGTTGATGATAGTCAGATCTTTAAATACCCTGACCAAGGCTGCTGTTCTGTAATCAGCTAACTAGAAGCCAAGCTGAATTTACGTAGATGTAATATTGATCCCAGAAATTTCCAAATGCTTGTAAGAACCTGTTTCAACAGTTGCACAATAACTCAGAGTGCCTGTGAAATCTTGTGTTTCAAAGACAGAAGATAGCAAGAAGATAATGTTTAAGAAATGTAAACCTAGAGTAGCTTACACCGAACTGTAGATCCATGTACCTGAGACATGAAATACAGTGAATGGAAATTGCTGGGTTTGCCTACTCAAGAAGGATGAAGAAAAGGAAGTAGGATTTGAGCAGTGTGATTTGTCATCCAAAAATCCCATTGTGCTTCACTCTAGATTCAATTAACAGTATTTAAAAACAAATAAAAATTGCAGATCGTGTAGTATTATTCTGGGAGTCTATCACGTTGCCACAAGGCTACAAATAAATAAGCAGAATCTATCGTCAAGTAAGCTCATGGTATATGTACCAGAAATGCAATATAGCAATAAGCATTCACAGTCCCTTCCCTCCAGCCCCTTCAAAAGCCCCCAAATCAGTTCTGTGGCAGAACTTTGAACAAATCTTTGTCTTCTTGTCAGCAAAATGCTAACTGGCTCTAGTACAAAGTTTTGTATTGTACTTGTAAGGATACAGCTATTTGGGTCTGTAATTTGGCAGCAGCACTGCATACAAAGAATTTGGTTATATCAGTGGAAAATTGAGTCTTTTGCTCTTTGTGAGAGATAACTTAATTCGGTGTTTGCAAGGCATATTTGGAGCCTGTGGGAAACTTGACTTGTTGGCACTTGTTTCTCTCTTCTGTCAGTCTGGTGAGTGATATTAGCATCCGTCCCTGAAGAGGCATGTATGCCTGTTGCTGTAAGAGGAAAATCGCTTTTAGCTGTTTTTTTTTTTTTTTTTTTTAAATGAATATGTCCTTAAGGAGAAATTGTAGTGGTGGTTAGGCGTTCCAGCTGCTCAATGTTGCAGGCATATGAAAGGTCCAGGCCACAGTAGGAAATTTTCCAAGGAATGCAGGAGAAATTTTTGAAGTAAATATCTGCATGGCATAGAGAGAGTTAAGAGGCATTTTCCCCTCCGGCTGAACTGTGAAAGTCTTTAGTTCAAGTGCAGTGAGAAGATGCATAAGAAAAACACGACCAGTTGGGACCAAGGTCTTGAAATGTATGACTCTGGGAAGCGTAGGCGTGCTTCTGAAATATTCCTTAGTTTCTAAAATCCCAAAACCTCATTTTGTTATTACTTGAAGAAATTATTTATTATGATACAGTTTGTATTGTAGTAACATCCAGAGACCTTAACCAAGATTAGGGCATAAGTGTGTCAGTCCCTAAACTAGCCAAGATTAAGAGACCAATGAAAGTGAAAGGAACAAAATGAAAAACTTGTATTTGTTGGAAGTGTAGTCTTCTCATAGTTTTTCTGATGTTTCAGCTGGTTGCTTCTGTTGTAAATGGTAAACAAACAGTATAGGGAATGAATTAATGGAAAAAAAAAAAAGAATGTGAAAGATCAAAGGAGAAACTGTAAGATGTTAAGGGGGAAAAGGTGGGAGGGAAAGAGCAACACTCAAATTATTATGAATTTCAAGTTATCTTATTTCCCTTCGGCTATCACAGATTTAATCAGGTACAGAAAATGGCATATTGAACTAATGCTTATTTCTTTACTTAGCAAATTATGAAGGATCGGTGGATGAATGTTGGCCACGAAGAAGAAGAATTAAAGCCATATACTGAGCCTGAACCAGACTTTAATGACACCAAGAGAATAGGTAAGACTTCTACAAGGATGTTACGCATGACTTACATAGGCAATTTTATCTTGTAAGTCAAGCTAAACTCTTACACAGAATTTCAGATACAAGCTCATCGTACAAGCAAAATATTTTCTTTTTATTTAAATGAGAAACTTTATTACAATGCCTCCCTTATAGCTACTCTTGTGACTGAGCTGACATGAATCTACACGCACAGGAAAGAACAAATAAGATTACAGAATTCAAAAGGCAAAAGGAAACAGGCTTTGTTATGAAGGCATCAATTTTTATCAGCCATGGTCAGAGAAAGATACTTTGGCGCTATAGCTGTCATGGTTTCTCTTTGCCAGTGCTTTATTTTTTGAATTACATTTAATAATGTTGAGATTTTTCAAGAAGCAGCAAAAAAAAAAAAAGGGGAGTTGTAGCCTTTTTGATTTTGCACAGCAAAAGGTGCTCAATGATTTGAATTTTAGTTACCTTTTACGTCATTAGTTTGTTGATTTTCATTTGTTTATTTTTAGTGTTCTTAAACCTGTCAGTAATCCCAAATGCTTAATTCTGCTAACGTCCCTAACTCTCTATTTCTAGACATTATGGTCACTATGGGTTTTTCAAGAGAAGAAATCCATGAATCTTTAGTAAACCAAAAGTACGATGAAGTCATGGCTACCTATTTGCTGCTGGGTAGAAAACCACCTGAAGTAAGTGCTACCTAATTTGCATCTTCTCTCTTGGCCTTAAAATCTGTCTGAATATTTGAATATTCTGATTGTCAATGATTTGATCAGCTATTGTGGAAAAATCTAAACGAAAATAGTAATTTGGAATTGGTAACTTTAGTAATGTGTTTACCTTGCTTTTAATATCATCTTGGATATCTAGTTAGTTCCCATATGAAGGAATAGTCTGAATATAGTGTCTTGGCATTTGCTTCTAAACATGTTGAACTGGTTTTTAAGAAAGCTAGCTGTTAATCTGGAGTGGTGTGACTTTTAAGTGCCGAGCCTTTCTGTTATGTCATAGTTTACAGTTAAAATCTGAAATAGTTAAGAATATTACTAAATCACTTATTTTTCTAAGTTGTGACATCCTTTTTTCTCAGAAATGTACTCATCCTTTCTCATTTACTTATTTAAAAAAAATACATATAGCAACAGTATATAATTTCATTATAGCAATTAATACATATGCGATGGAAAATCATTTGGCTTTTTGGAACGAGAGGTATCTGCAGATCTTTTGGGACCACAGGTATTTTCAAGAAATCCAAGCTGAGACCAAGGGTTTCTTTTTTGAAGGATTTTTTTCCTGCTGCTTCATTGACCTTCCTTCATTTCTAAGATAGTGTAGTTCTGATATGAGTACATTTTTCCCACAACATCTGTGAACCGGAATTCCCTTGTGATGGCAGAGCATGGGGAGAATAGGTCTAAAATGATTTTGACTTTAACTGTGTAGAAGAAGAGATTTCTTTTCCACTGCTCTTAAAATTTATGCTTCTTAGGTATCATCAAACCAGCGGCTGAGTTACGTATCTTATAAAGACATCTCAAAGGCTGTAAAGAATCCGTGAATCAATAACACTGGCTTTTTTAGACACTGTGACTCAGTCCTACAAATTCTCTTTAAACTTATAAAAAAAAAAAGGGGGGGGGGGGGGGAGAGGGCAGGGGGAGCAATACTTTGGCTTAAGTTTTAAAACGACACAATTTTTGCTGCTGTCAAGATTCTTCTAATTTTATTTTGACCATTTATTAACTTCTTCGCTTTAGATACGTTTTCTAAAATACATGAAACACTGAAGTGATAAAATTCATCTTGAAGAAAACTGAACTCCAAATACCATTTTAAAATTAAAAGATAACACTTGTGGTTGGAACTCTTTGCCTTATTATGCTGTAAAAGTACTGGTAATGATGAATTCTGTTTATGCTTTGGAAAAATGTTTTTGTTGCAGTTTGAAGGAGGTGATTCCCTCTCCAGCAGCAACTTGGGTCAAAGGTCTCGTCCTAGCAGTGACCTCAACAACAGTTCTGTGCAGTCTCCTGCTCACTTGAAGGTCCAACGGAGTATATCGACTAATCAGAAACAACGGCGGTTCAGTGATCATGGTGGGGATGACATTCCAACAAGTAAAGTAACATACACAATTTAAGTCTGAATGTGCAGTGTTTTGTGAACCTGGCAGGTCCACCACTCTGTGCATTTGTTGTGTTCTTGTCATGCTCCGCTGTGATGCTTTTATCTGTATCAACGTTTCTGTGGTAAATCGAGGTCAATGTAATCTATGGATTGAATTTTTTGGATTCGTTACTTGGTTGACTCACTAAATAAGAGCTTGAGGATGTTTCCTGTTTAGTAGGTAGTGGCAAAGTATTGATCTGAACAAACTCAAACTTGAAAACCACTATGTTTAGCAGTACATTTGGAGTTGGGGCCAAATTGTTTGTTACCCAAAGACAACAATTTGACCAAGTGTTCAGGAAACATTTTCAGATGAAAGTGGTTACATCAAAAATGAGTGCATTATATATAAACATTAAATGAAAGATTTCTATCTCATAGAGAGAACTGTCAGATACTATAAACATTTTTAAGTTGTTTGGCCCTTCTCTCTGCCTAATTTATATCATTCTAATTTTTCCATTATTTTCCCTCTGTGTTAGTGTGGTGTTTTTTTCAAAAAAAAATAAAGTAAAATAACCAATATTGTGGAAGAGATCATCAGCTGATGTGAAAGTACTAATACAAAATAGAAGTTTTCCTCTAATTTCTCTTTAAAAATAATATTGCAGAAATTGCATTGGTTTAAGGTTGAGAATTAAAATTCTATTCTAAGCTTTACATATTGATATGAAATGTGAACTAATTCTGAACTGCACATCAGTAATGTAGAGGGAGTGGATAAAAAGAAATTAGACTGTCAAAGCTCAGTTTAATAGGTTGGCATATGTTCTGAGTTTGCAGTCATGGTTGTTCAGATAGTCTAAATATAATCCCTGAATAAATAAATAATAAAATTAAAAAAAAAAAACTATTTTGGGCAAGAGATTATTTTTAGGTATTATTAATATTGTTTTTCTTTGGCAGTTGGTCCGTCAATTCCTCCTGCTGTGTCATACACAAAAAGGGCTCAGGCAAACAGTGTGGAAAGCGAACAGAAAGAAGACTGGGACAAAGATGTGTCACGCAAACTTAGCAGCACTACAGTGGGATCCAAAGGAGAGATGGCTGCAAGTCCACTTGTGGGTCCAGAAAGAAAGAAATCAACCACAGTTCCCAGTGTGAGTGTGTGCGCGTTTGGTTTGTTGTATTTATTTTTCTCTATTTAAACAGAATCTGCAGCATAATGTTACTATAGACATAATGGTTACTGAATAAGCTACTAAGCCTATTTCTGGTAACTTCTGGCAGACAGAAGTAGGCTACAGTGAATGTGTTTTAAAATAAACCTCCCCCCCCCTCCCCGCAACTTTTTCTAACACTAACATAACAGTAAGCATGAGAACGTCTGGATTTGGGTAAAATGAAGGTCTGTCAAGACAAACAGTGAATATTTAGGAAAATAATGTAAGATCAGAGCCAATATTGAGTGTCCCTGGTTTCTAATGCTTGTGTTATCCAGAAGGATGTCACGGGACTTTCTGAATTGGAGGTTTCATCTGAATGATCTTTTGTAATAATATGTCTGTCTGTCTTTCTGAAACCACCCTATTTTGGACTTCAGAAATGGGATGAGGTGAGGGGGAACAACGCATTTGTTCCCTTATTTGTGTGCCTGTCGATGTCATAGAATCATAGAATATCCCAAGATAGAAGGGACCCAGGAGGATCATCGTATCCAACGTCTGGCTCCACACAGGACTACCTAAAAATTAAACCAAACGTATGAGAGCATTGTCCAAACACTTCTTGAACTCCAGTAGGCTCGGTACCACTTCCCTGAAAAGTGTGTCCCAGTGCCCAAGCACCCTCTGGGTGCAGAACCTTTCCCTAACATCCAGCCTGACCCTCCCCTGTCCCAGCTCCATGCCGTTCCCTCAGGTCCTGTCGCTGTCCCCAGAGAGCAGAGCTCAGCGCCTGCCCCTCCGCTCCCCTCGTGAGGGAGCTGCAGGCCACCCTGAGTTGTTTCATAAACCATCATGTGTTGTTTCATAAACCACAGTCATGTTGTTGCCTTAGACATCTTTGTTCTAAGTAGGAGAGTCTATCTCTCCTAATGTGAAAGCATTTACTTTGTCTTTTGGAAGTTCATGTATAGTATTACAAGTGTTTGGAACGCAAAATGAAGAAATGCTGCGTAGAAGCAGGAGTTCATGTTTAAAAAAAAAAAAGTATGCACAGGCTATAACGTTAAGTAAGATTGAAGTACAGTTTTTGCTATTCGAGACCAGTTCTACTAAATATAAAAGTTTGGGCCACCTTTTAGTACAGTAGACAGGAAGCATGAATTCTCATCATCCTTTGGAATTGTACTTGCTGTCTTCTATCTTGGATATTCTGTGAAGATCATACACATTTCTACTAGAGTTCTCTTTAAACAAAATAAAATACTGAAGTTCATTTAACTCTTGACGTTCTGCAGGCTTTGTATTCAGTGCTTACAAAGATGCTTTAAATACTTTTTTCAATTTTTTTACTATTTTTTTCCTGCACAGAGCCTTTGAAATTAAGGCTCTATAGATTGTGTGCAGAAATTTTGCATCTTCTAAGTTTAGATTTCATATCTGAACTTTCCCAAAGCTATATTGCCCCAAAGCTGATTAGTCATATATGTTGTAAGTTGGTATGTCAAAAGCGTTTCTCTCCTTTGTGAGATCTGGTTAAATAGAATATCTTTGCTATGATTGAGAAATTGATTTTCTTACAAATACTGAAGTTTCTATTAGTATATGTTACATCAGTAAGGAATAGCAGTGTTTGATATTGCAACAGTAGTTATGGTTGAGCAGCTTACACAGAAAGAAGTAACTTTATTCTTTGAAAAACGCTTCAAGTTAACATATAGCTATTATAACGTGGAAAATCTGTAAAAGCTTTTTCGTGCAGCTTTGAGGGTAGTATAGTGCAGGGAAGGCAAGCTTTCTCAACATATTTATCACCTTCAGTCGTATTAGTCTGACTTCAATTTCAAAAATATTTATTGCATTTCATAATTTTCCTTATGAAATGGCTTTGAAACAGTTTATTCAAGAGTCTCTGTGGGATGATACTAAAGCAGAAAAGCTGTTGATGAGGGCATCATAAATCCACAATAGATCTTGCAGTTTGTGATATTCTACCGTACTGGAGTTTAGTGTATTTTGAAATCACGCAAGTCTTCAGCAGCTATTTTGTGCTTAATAAGGGGAGGAGGAGGAGAATGTTTGCAAGTATTTTATGAAATGCACACAAACTAAAATTAGTAGTGGAAAGAGAGAAGGTCCCATCACTGTTCATTACTACAAGACACATTTACCACATATGTAAATTCTTACAGTCAAATTCCTCTGTGTTCTGCGTGATAATTTCAGGGTTGACTGACACAGATTAATAAAATTTTCATTTTTCTCTTGAAAACCCTTTTGACAGAGTAACAACAAACCATAAGACTGGAGCTCTAGTTAGCAACTTAATCTGCACAGGAAAGCCTTGAAACGAGCCAGATGCACGTGTTCTCAGGGATTTCAGTTAGTTGCTTCAGCTCTTGATCACAGAGTGAAATAATTCAGCAGTGCAGGATGTGGGAATTGGATAGTAATACTCAGAGAAACTTAGTTGTGTTGACATCTGTTTCACTATGCTTTCTCTTAGTGTTCTTTCAATGGCATAGTAAGGAGATGGTGAATGTATGGGGGGGGAATATCTGATGATGCAACTGATTTGTGTTGACAGATTAGTACATTTGAAAGCATTAGGGGTGGCTGAAATTCTGTTCTAATTTCTGAGGCTCAGGTTTGTTGTTTGCTTTGTTTTTTAACATAATAGGTAGTAGAAGACAACAAAGTATTTAATTTAATTTTGGTCTTAATTTTCTTCTAGAACAATGTATTTTCTGGCAGTGGAATGACAAGAAGGAACACTTACGTTTGTGAACGTTCTTCAGATCGTTATTCTGCAATACAGAATGGGAAGGACAACAGGTATTCCTCAACTTTTCTTGCATTATTAATTGGGATATGCAAACTAAGGCATAGAAGTAGGTTATACAATAAATCAATACAAGCGTGAAGCATGGTGTAAAATACAAAGTTTACTGCGTGTTTCCATCTTCGCTTCCACCACAGTTTCTAGATTTGTGATGAAATTTAAAACTGTAAGTGTAGATCTGCCTTTGTCTTGTTTTTTGGATCCTCTTTCAGTTCCACATATAATTGCTCAAAAAGTGCTTTTTTAAAAAAAAAAAATAATATTAAAAAAAAGTTATTTTTAAAAAAGACTACAGTGATTTTCAATGTTTTTTGTTGTTGTCATTTTCATCAGTGGAATGAATATACTCAGTTCTTTTTGAAAAATGAAGAATTTTCATTTGAGTTGTTTGGTGTAGCTGAACATCTTGTGCCATCATCAGATTAGTCTGAATCTGAAACCTTTACTTCTTTGCTACAGATATGGTTTAGCTTTGGGACTGTTGTTGCTAATACATTATTAATGCAATTTCACTTATGTTTATGGAGGCAAAGCTGTAGTTTGGCTGAAGTCATTTGACTTTGTTTTTAAAAATTCATAACACAGTAGTTCTGCTGCTTTCATCCCTTCCTTGCCACTTAGGCAAAGCAGAAATAAAAATACTGATGGAAGGAACTGTTATCTGGAAAGGTTCAGCTCAGTCTAGCAGTGGCTGGGGCAAAGAGCTGATGAAGAAGGTGAATATTTTGCTTGAAGCAGAGTAGCCTGTTCTGTTCTCTGTGGAAGGCAGCTGCAGGCACTGCTCTGCGAGACTTGTGCCTGAGGGACTCTGCAGCCCCAGGGGGCAATGCTGCTTTCTTCATGGGGATTTAAACGAGCATAGTCTTAAATCTTGTCTCAGTCAGACCAGTAAGCTCCCGAGTGAGCTTTTACAGCTTTTTAAAATTTTATTTCACTTACAATACTTATTTAAAGATAGATTTGGGGGGTTTTAGTTATAATTTGTCTGTAGGGTTTTCATCTCTTGGAAGATAGCCAGCACAGCAGCCCTGGTACTGATCACCAGAGGGTTTTTCAAATTCCAGTGCTGTCATTGTCAGAGGCATTTTGTGGCATATTGATATTCTCCAAGGTATTGAAGATGTCTTTCAGAAATACTACACTTCTCAAGCAACACAAAAAATGTATTACCAAACTTCATGGTACGCATAATTCCAAATGCATAGCTTTCCAGGGTGTGTTACCATGACAGAAAGCAAGGTGATAAAAATACGGACATGAGGCTATGTTTTAATTGCTCCATATAGATGTAATGCCTTTGTTTAATGGCTAAAGACGTTTTGGCTAAAGACACTGTGGAGTACTTAATCAGAATTAAGAGGAACTTCTTTCTCTCCTGAGGATAATTTAACCACTTGCAGAAAATTCAAAATTTGCAACTTTTTGGTAAACAAGTGGGGGGGGCACATAATTCAGAATTGTTTTCATGGCTGCTGGGTGGTTGCTGCAGGTTGCTTGAGTTGATTTCTTCCATAGGTCAGGGCTTTCTCATGAAGCCACATTTCCCTTAATGTGCCTTGCAAAAGTCCAGAGGAAAAGTACAACTTGGGAGTGATTGTGTTTTAAAGAACTAAGTGACAATGTGACAGCAGTTCCAAGTAAAAAATGCTTTGAGTTTTAGGTGTTTAAGTTTTAACTGAAAATAAGAGTATTCACTTGGCAGGAGAGATTCTGTTTAAGCCTTTTACAATATTTTTTTCAGTATTTTTTTTTTTAGTATTTCCACGTAGCTGGCATAGACTTTCTTCATCACTTTGAATAACGTGTGTAAAGCTTTAATTGCAGGAGGAATGAAAAGGCCCACTTTAATATATATGGCAGCTTGATTTACACTTTCTTGTATACAATACTGATGAACATTTAATGGTTTACTCATGATTCCATATTCTTTACTACAGCTGAAGAAGGTAGCCTAGTCACTTTGTCTTATGATTCTTTAAACAGCACTCACTATGTTTTAAAAGAAAAAATGACTAAACACTTTCCATAGGGTTTTATTCTAACTATTCTTTTCCCCTTTTGTTTGTCTGGCCCTCCTGCCTTGCTGCTGTGATAAAAGTCTAACAGAAATGTCTGCAAGTAGCACATCTTCTGCAGGCTCTGCAGTAGCTTCGGCTGTATCAACACGGCCTCGACATCAAAAGTCTATGTCTGCCTCTGGTCATCCTATAAAAGTTACACTGCCAACCATCAAAGATGGCACTGAAGCTTACCGGCCAAGGTAACAGATTGTTTGTTATTTCTTTAATGCTTAAAAAATTGTGTTCCTCAGTTCATTATATACTCCCCATATGTTTGTAATCAATTTAAACCTGGTGTGTTGCATTCTGTTTTGAAACAGTAGCTTTCTCAAGTAATATGGTGTGTTACAGATGATTTAAAACTGATTTTGATCATCACACGTTTGTGTACATTTAAAGAAGTTCCTTGACTGCCTCCCTCTGGAAGCTCCTGGAAAACTTTTCTAGTTTTAAATTTAACTAATTTGGACAGGACCGTACAACATAGACCACCGTAAATTCATATGAAATACTGAAATGCTAACCATTTGGTTTTGGAGATTACTAAGCTTATTTCTATCTGAAAGCACCATAATGTATCTGCTCTTACTATTAACTGCCCAAATAGCTTTAAAAATTTATTTGTGCCAGCTGGTTACTTCTTCAGAAACACTGAAGTTTTTGGAATACTTGTATGTTAAAGATTTTGATTAATGTGTTTTTCAGGAAGAGGGCTGGGAAACAGTTTCAAATCTCACTAAAGACTCTCTTACCTTTCTCCTTTGTCCTATAACTTGTGTATACTTTTCTAATTGCTCTTAATACGTGAGATAGGTGGATTCTACACTGAAAATCTCTCTTGATTTGTTTCCAAGCATGAATCTTAACAATCAATAGCGGATTCAACTTTGAAAAAAGGGGAAAAAATTGAGAGCAGGGTTTTCTTCCTGTCTTTGAGAAATGGTTGTCATGTAGGAGGGTTTCTAGCATAGTCTTTCTCTTTATTTATGCTTCTGTTTTCCCAGCAGTGCAACTCAAAGAGTGCCTGCTGCTTCCCCGTCTGCTCATAGTATTAGCACTACTACTCCAGACCGAACCCGCTTTCCTCGGGGGAGTTCAAGTCGAAGCACTTTCCATGGTGAGCAGCTAAGGGAGCGGCGTAATGCCACTTACAATGGACCACCTGCCTCACCATCACATGAAACCAGTGCTTTTGCACATGCTAGAAGAGGGACATCAACTGGTATAATAAGCAAGATAACTTCCAAGTTTGTTCGCAGGTTAGTACCTCGATTTCTAAGAAAAAAAAGTGCCCAGCCGATAACTAGGGCCATATTTGCAAAGTCATTGAGAATTTCCAGTTTAACAGTCTGAATTAAATGTAAATTTAGTCAGAATACTGCTTGTTTTGTGTTCCTTCCAGAACCTGCCTTGTACTTCTGTGTCTACAGTAACCATTCATGTTTGACCAGCTATTCTCCTGTTCCTTTATATTAAAAGAGCAAGAGAATGCTTCTCAAATGTTTTTTTCTTCATGCTTTATAGATAAAAGATGCTACTTTTAAGTTAAAATGAAATGAACTTAAATACTGAAAGCAGTGACTTAAAAATGAGTCACTAATGTTGATGATATTTTACTTTTTAACGATTAACTAGTGAGTCTGGGTGCAGTTTGCTGCAAGGGCTGTATTTGCAATGAATGTATTACTGTGCTTAGAGGGATTTAGTGTTTACAAATTATTTCAGGGAATTACATTTCTGTGAATAAATGAGAAGCTTAGAAGTGGGCAGAAATCTGGATATCTGGAAATACTAATATTTCAGTATCATGCAGCCTCTCATATCGTGTTTTTGTGATACAATAAGAAGTCTTCAAAACTAAGTTCAGGATTCTGAAAGAAGAGAAAGGACACATGCAGTGGAGGTTCCTGGAACCACGTTCATTCCAGTGATGATGCTGGCAGTAATAATACCGTGAGGAGAGGTGCTGGGGAAGATTTTTAAATACACTGTTTGATTTCAAGTGACTGTTTACTTAGCAGTCATAATAGCTTTCCCAAAAGAAGACTTAATTTTCAGTTTTCCTCTGACAACGATTTACCTATAATTCTTAAGCCTATTCATGGATGTGTCCTTACTGCTCAACTGTCAGTTTTGCAACAGAATTATGTTTGGGAAGCATCTATTTTCTTTGCAGAATCATACTGTTGTGTACTGAATTCTCTAGTTTTTGCATAAAAGAAGGATAAATTCAAAGCTAGCTTAAGCTTGTAGTTGCAAATTCATAAGTACAAGAACATGAATTGCTTAAGGTGATGTTACAAGGGGAAAAAAAGAGCAAAAGCTGGGAATGCAGCGATGTTCCTTGTAAAAGTAACTTAACCTGGTCTGCAGAAATCATGTCAATTATGTCTTATGTAATACCTCCTATAATGACTGACACCCCCCCCCCCCCCCAAAAAAAAAAAGTATGTGAATAATTTTCTTGTTTCAGAAACCTGAAGATACAGCACTATGATTCTCCACTGTTGGTATCTCCAGCACTCACATAGTTGGGGGGAGGGAGTCTGTTCTCTCTATGAAAGATACAGCAAAGTTACTTAACTGTGTTGTCAGTTGTAGATTTCCAAATGTGAACAGAGGTATTTTCTGATAAGTAACTCATCAGTTTCATGAACAGAGGCTGGTTTTTGTGTTAGAACTCATTGCTTTTTTATAAAGAATAGTATATTGAATTTTTTTTAGAAGAGGGATGGAAGGATTAACACAGTCATTACGTTAAACTGCAACATTACAATATTATTGTAAACTGCATATTTAAAATTAGCATAAAATTAGCATATTGTACATTGTGTTGTCTTTTGATTGAAACAATCCATTCTATAGAACTGTATGCAATTTACTGGTGTGCTTTATACTGCTAAAAATGTCAAATGACAAATATGTTTGCTTATAGTGAAGGCCTCAGTATTTTTGCTTTGTTTTTAAATTTGCTGTTTGAGACTTACAGTGGCTGGGATTACATACATGTAGGTTTTGTTCTTTCAGTTGGCATCACATAACTTGCATGCCTTTAACTTCTGTACTGTTTAGGAAAAAATGATTTAAAGCATATTTTGATTAGAAGGTGTCATGAAAATTTTTTTTTTTTTACTTTATCTTTTGACAAATGTAAATGTGTTTTCTGGTAAGTATGTAAAATAAATGCATAATGTTTAATGTATAGGGTATTGAAATACTTTGTATTAGTGTTTTATAACGAATGATACTTCTCTGATGTTAGTTCCTAAGGTATCTGTTTTGAAGGTATTAAATTAATTAGCTAATTATAATTGTGTTCTCAAAATGTTTACACTGCAGCATTAGGAGCGTACCTAGGTTGTTTGTACAGCCTGTGAATGTTTTTCAAGCTGCTCCAGACTAAAAAGGCATAATACAAAGTAGTTCCTTTATAAAGTACAACCTGTAATCCAACAAGATGGAAAAGATATGTTTAACTTACAGCTCACCAGTAATCCTACTGAAGTCAGTATAACAGCTGATGTGCTTAAAGCTGAGCAGATGTTGAAGTAACCTTTCTGAACTGGGCCCCAAACATTTGGTCTTGCAAACTCTTAGGCATGCCTTATCTTTAATGATGTGAGTCTATTTAAGCGTGGGCATGCACCTAAGTGCTTTCAGGACTGAAAAGCCTGGCTCAAAAGGGTACAGAGCGGAGCCCCCCTGGACCACCCTGGCTGACTGCTGTTCCGTGCTTGCTGGACTTACGTGTGGCAATTGCTCTGTCTGCAGTAGGTTGAGAACAACATGTTAATTTTACCACGAGTTTTTTTTTTTATAAAAAAAAAGAAAATTAAAATCTTAACTATTACATGTCAGAGCTGAAAGAGGTGAAGGTATTGTAAAGGAAAATTAAAATTACAGCTGTGAAAAAATACTATTAAACAGTATTAGGCTTGACATTATTATGCTGATTTTTTTTTTGTTCAGTAGCTATTTAACATTGTACTAGATGTAGGTTATTCTTAACTTTTTATTTTTCACCTTTATCATTGAATCTCAACCTTAACTTTGTTTTGAGGGATCCAAGTGAAGGCGAAGCCAGTGGCAGAACTGACACCTCAAGGTGAGGAGCCACTATTAATACTTCGCTCCTAGATCTTTTGCATCAAGCTTTAAGTGATTTCTTAAAGATTTTAAATCAGGATGTAAAATAGAATAGTACTCAAGTAATTTTAAAAATGTTATGGATTGGGGTGGGAGGGGGTTTTGTTGAGGTCCTTTTTACCCATCATTCTTGCTTTTTTGCAAAGTACTTTAATATTAAACTTAAGTATATTCCTTTGAATAATAATGCCCCCTGTAGGAGTAAACTAATTATTTAGACACTTAAAATCATGCTTTGGCTTATAAATATTTCATGGTGTTTACTTTTGGTTTCAGTAGAAAACATAGTATAATTTATGTGTGTGTTTGCATATATGTATATATTAAATTTTTACTGTAGTTACATACTTTGTTTATTACTAAAGCTGCTGATTGCCAGAAGTAAACATCCTACAGTGCCTGAGAAATGAATGCCACTTTGCACTGAGAAAATAAGTGACATTCATACAAAAAAAGTGGTGATTGCTAAATATTGAATTTGTATGGCAACTGCCTAACATAAATCTGTAGGTGATTCCTTCATATGCTCATTTTCCAATATATCTGCTCCTTTGCCATCTTTCAGCATTTTATTCTGCATTTTTGGTGTGCTTAGCATAGTGCGTAACTTTTTCTTTTTATGCTATCTGAAGAACAGGCATTGCAGTTTGCATTCTAAACTGGTCAAGTACGCAAAGTTGTTGACTTAATTTTCAAAACAGAGCCAGTAAACCTTTATTTAAAAAAATAAAAGCAGATTATTAGTGGGATACCTTATTCGATGCACAGCATGTTTTACATTAAAGTCTACTAGCTGTATAGTCTTGACATGGAAAGGGGAAAGATGAATCAAATGTTGAAATGAAATTGTGAAGTTGCTTTCAGCTCTTGCTTTCATTCTCTAGCTTCCTCTACTTTTTGTCATCCTACATTGTCTGTTTTGGGCTAAAAGTTGTTTGAGATCCTATCCCTATCATGCTCTATCCCATAGTGTTGATGTGGTTCTCGGGGGTTCACAATGAAAGTTAAACTTAAAATGTTTATTTTGGCTCCTCTCTGAATAGCAACAGCTTATAGACAAAATGAGAGCAGCACCTTTCCCCCCTCACTTTCCCCAGTGATGGATGGGGAGGCATCAGGCATCTGAAATACCTGGGACAAGAACAGAAATAGTTGGCTGTGGAATTACTTGAAACTCTAAAATAGTTAGTGCTGTTTCTCAAAATGCTTTTTACAATGGTAAGGAAGTGTTATTGCAAGAACACTTGCTGGGAGTTAATTACTTGGAATTTTATCCAAGTAATTTTATCAGCTAAAAAACTTTGTGTCTACATGCCACTGTTTCTTCTGTGGGGGGGAAAAAAAAGCTGTTGGATGGGTATTTCAGTGGTTGACAAGCAAGGTGTGCTTGTGGTGAAGCACAAAATGCTGCTTCATCAGCTGAAATAAAGCATATCATGATAAGGTCTCTGAACCAGAGAGAGGTCAAAAATAGACAAATGAGAAAAGGGGGAAGAGTGAAAAGGGGTGAAGGGGAATTAAGTGAAGACTTGTGAATCGCAGGGTGGGGTTATTTCCTCTGCTGCTTTTACAGTATGATTTATGCCTCAGGATTGTGTCCCTCAACTTCAGTTTTGTTGGTGTATGGCATGCTGCAGATCATGAAATCAGCAGAACTTCAGTCATGCTTTACATAGATTCCACTTTCTTTGGAGCAGTATGGAGTAACGTTTGTCTGCAGTTATCATTACATATGTTGTCATCAGAATGCTTTAGAGCAGGGGTTTCCAAATTCGTGTGTGCCATTTGCTCGCGTGCCCCCACTGGTAGCTGAACCAGTGCTGGCAGCAGCTCCCAGTGCTGTACCAAATT
The DNA here is from genome assembly GCF_964034855.1 of Anser brachyrhynchus. Lineage (NCBI taxonomy): Eukaryota > Metazoa > Chordata > Aves > Anseriformes > Anatidae > Anser > Anser brachyrhynchus. The sequence continues at coordinate 26,911,966 of NC_137696.1, forward strand.
GCACTTGAGTGCAGGAGATGGTGCACAACTCTTCCGATAGTACCCATTTAATGCTTTGGATTAGCTTGCATGTGACTAGTGTAGTGGTGTGTCAGTTGCAGTTTAGAAACCCCTGTTCAAGAACTATATTTCTCTTCTTTCTCTTGGTTGCACTGCTTTCACTTTTGACTGTTCTGTATGTCACTTCTTCCAGGAGTGTTTCTGGAGAGCCAAAAGACAGGGAGAAGGAGGATAGCAAAGATTCGAAGCCACGTTCCTTGCGGTTCACGTGGAGTATGAAGACCACTAGTTCTATGGACCCGAACGATATGATGAGAGAGATTCGGAAAGTGTTAGATGCTAATAACTGTGATTATGAACAAAAAGAGAGGTTTTTGCTCTTCTGCGTTCATGGTGATGCACGACAAGATAGCCTTGTTCAGTGGGAGATGGAGGTCTGCAAACTGCCACGATTGTCACTCAATGGAGTTCGTTTCAAGAGAATATCTGGGACTTCTATTGCATTTAAGAACATTGCATCCAAGATAGCAAACGAGCTTAAGCTGTAAAGAGAAACTAAATTTTCTGGGATCAGGGAAGATTCATACATGATCTACACTTTGAATGTACTGGTTACGCCTAATGTGATTGGCCTGTGAAACTCCCCATGTAGAAATTGCCCTTATTGCAATAAGGTTATACATAGTTATTCAGAATTGTAAAGTTAAATCCAGTATGACCTATATTAAAAAACTGTAGCTGAAGAAGTTATGTTCACATGTACAGGTAAGTATATAGAGCATTCTGTTCATTTTATGTTCATAGAGTTGTATAATAAAAAGATGACTGCTTAAATTCAGATCTTGTATAGTTGTCTAGATTTCTGCACAGAAATGTATGTTTGATGCTTTGAGTTGGAAAAGTTCTTCTCTATCATTTACATTTTTGGTGGTTTTATAAGTCTTACCTTTATCATGCGTTTGTTTTTTAAAAAGAAAACAACAAAAAAGAAAACAAAAAAACAAACTTGTGTCCTGAGTCAAATGCACAAAAATAGTTTTCACAACTGTAGCATGACCATTTTTAATTATTTAAAGATTGTTCGTGATTTGAACCAAAGTCGATGAATAAATCGGCTTTTGTTCTACACAAGACTGTTCCTGCTTATCTTTGGCTCTTATCCTTGTTATTGGACAGTGTTTAGTTGAAAAATACAAACGTTTACAGTGTTGGCACTTACAGTTTAAAAACTTTGGTTTGCCTTGGGCCAGCTCAGAGCTATGGGGGAACAGAAACCAGGCGTAAGTGATGTTCTGTCTGCAAATTATAGTGCTTACTCCCATGGCCCATTAACAAATGTAGCACCAAAATGGAGAACCGTAATTATTTCATTTGAATATCATGGTGTAAAATATCACTTGTTTGCTGCCTTCAGAATACTATAAATTCCATTTTATGGAAGTATATTAATATTGGGACTGTTTAATAGCACAAGATAATCTGAAATGTTGACCAATTGTATACAGTTAATAATACCACCTCAGGAATTAGCTTGGCTTTTGGAATATGTGCCCCCAAAGAGTACATGCAATTCCACATAATATTTTACAGCTAAACATACATTGTTTATAATGATAAATCGTTGATTTATGCTTTTGTGGTTGTACAGTTTGTTCCCATGTAACCTGTTTGTGTTTAATATTTTACCAGATTTCTTGTATTTATTCCACATCATTATGCCTGTAATGTGCAGCTTTGTAATTAGGCATTTGCCTACAGAAAAGAAAAAAAAAAACACATTTTTTTCCTTCATAATTAATGATTATAAACTATGTAAAACCACTAGTACTGGTACATTTTAATACTTGTTATTTTGTACTGAATTAACCATAGAGGTTGGTTGTGCAATGTTATTTAATGTCGTAATTACTGTAATATCAACATATGGGCCCCATCTGCACACTCTTGTGAAGAATAGAAAGTTCATTAAGAAATTGTCACTTTAAAAAATAAAAATTAAAAAAAAACTGTGGTAAACTCTGTAACCCTAAGTTAGAAGGCTGTAAGTGTAGTAAGTGTGCCATTCAGTAATGGCTTCTTGACCGAGATGGACTTTACATACTGTACTGTGATGTAGCTTTCCTCTGTAACAGTTATGTTCTGAAATGGACGTGTATTGTTGCCTTAGAAAAAGGGTGATGTTTGGAAAGAAAGAACTGTAGCCCCTTTTTTTTTATCTGATGTTCATTGAAACAAAATCTGATGCAAGTCATCTTGATTCACTGGTGCACTCTATTAAAACTTACTTGAACAGTTCTCATACTAAAATACTTGTTGTTGGCCCTTTATAAAAGTGCAATATTTACTGCAGTTAGCCAGCATAGTCTAGAGGTCTCTGATTGCAGGTGTGCTTTATGTCTGTGAGCGTTTTAGTGTGAAGACTTCCTACCCTCCATGGATTTAGGGCCCGATGTGGTAGAGGAGGTAAGCCCGAGCCTCAGGGCTTCCTCCCGAGCTCAGACTTCCTACCCTCCATGGTAATTCAGGATTAGCGTTGCCTCAGTTCTGTGCTTCTGCAGTCTCCTGAAAATGTCAGTGGCTTAGTACTGCTTAGAAAGGGATGTCTGGGAGCCTTTCCAGAAATTCATCAGAAGTCGGTCTCAGGAAGGGTTTATGTATCTACTCAGTTGACCCGCGAATGTCCATTTATCCTTGAAAGTACACCACTAGGGTATAACCATGAAATGAATCAAAGATCGTGTCTGAATTTAGTAATGAAACAAAACCCTTTGCCTTTTCAGAAGGTTCAGTGAAAAAAATGTAGGTCATACTCTGAGACGGTAGATTAAGTGCTTACGACAGCTTCCTGCTTTACAGGCTCTGTTTTCACCAGGCTGACTTGGCCCCAGGTTGTTACTGGTGTTCACCGCTTCACATAACAGGAGATGGATTGATGTTCCTTAAAATACAGGTAGCACTTCAAGAGCACAGGGATTACAAACCTTAGTTCTGTTCTCCCATGAAACACTTACAGCATCCCACTGCCAATTTAATATTTCTGTATGGGAAAGGGACAGTTTTGCAAATAGTATTATTGCCAGTAACTGCCAGCAGCATGAAATTGTGCTGATTCCCAAATCCCGTTAAATACCATCTTGTTTTTGTGCCTTGTTGGAAGTTACTAGTTCGGTCGTGAGCCAAGTTACGTTCTCTACAGCATTTTGCCACGCAATGCCTCAGCAAGGGCACAATCAATCTGAGTGCAGAAGTTGTAGCTGTGCTGCACCCAGATGTGTCATTCAGCTTGTCCTGTTACTGGCAGGTATAAGATGCAAAGGTCCAAGGAAGAGAATTATCAGATTTTATTGGCAAGCAGCGTGTACTTAAGTATGGAAATCAGTAAGGCACTGCATATCGTATCCTCAGTGCTTGGTTTTTTGAGCCCCTCAACAGCTGCTTTGTTACGCAGCAGCTACACGAGTTACCCTTTGGGTGTGGGAGGCGGGCTAAGACCACTGGGATCTGAAATGCAGCTTGACTTTCCTGGGAGAGAGGGTCAGTGTGGCATTTTATCAGCATAGCTTTAACTTGAGAAATCTGAAGGTTAAATGCCACCTTGTTCTGCAGATCTAGGAGAGTGTCACAAGTAGATACCGTACACAACTTTCATTTACCGGCAATTTAAGATTTGTTAATATTTTATGGTAAATCACAAGATTAGATTACACTTAGTCATTAGTCAATTTAACACAATGATTCAACATAAGATACAATTGAAAGAGTAACTTAGTTAAACAGGGGAGAATGGCAAGGTTCACCTGAGACTTACTGCAGGGTAATGGGGGGGTGTCAAAATTTGGTCACACACTTTTGGCTTCCCCCCCGTTCTGGTGAATTACTCACCCTTCTCCTTCCTCTGTGTTTGTCAGCGGATGATCCTGATCCTCACGAAATATACCCTGAGAGGCATCCCAGCTCAGGGGGAGACCGAGGGTCACAGCCTACTGTGATCCCTGGAGAGCTCAAGGGGCTCTTTGCTTAGCACCACTATTTATAGGACTGCAAGACGATTGTTAGTCAGTACTTTTCCATCTTGGCTATGGTTCAGATAAGGCAATTTTGGTGTTTTCCTCCAACTGCACCATTCCCCTACCTTCCAGAACGTACAGTTCTGGTACTTTCCAGGCCCCTGGCTGCAAAGTGAGATCGGGGAGCCCCTGTTTGTCCTCACCTGTTCTGGCTGTTGCCCACTGATGTGACATCAGTTAATCTTGGGCCACAGCTGAGCTGGGGAAAGAACCGCTCCACCACAGAGGGGATAGGGATGTCTCAGCTCCTCAGATGGCTTTGATTGTAATTGTGTTTTGTGGGGCGGGTTTGGCTTTGGGGGGAGTATGGGGATTTGAGCAGTTAGACTACAGTGTGGTTCTGCTGTTCTGTTTTGGGGTTGCTTTTTTGCTGGCTTTCTTTACATAAGGCATGCAGATACTTCCAAACTGAGTTATGTCCTTTTTCATGCAGCCCAGTTGAAAACATTAAAATGTACGCAGGTCTATGAAAGGACTATCCGTTTTCACTCCTGCTTCTGTGGACAAAAAATAATGCTTGAGAACTAAGTGGCATCGGTAATGCCACCTAGTTACAATGACTGAAATCCTAGGAGCTCTTGGATGGGAGACTTCAGATACCCAGTGTCTTACACTTAAGAGGTACCTTGGAGCTCCTAATCTTGGAGAACACGTTGTTGGGGTTCCTCTGCTGCCAAGCAAACTGCGATAGCCTATCCTAATTGAGAGATGATCATTCTCTGAGTTTTTGATACCTGAGTTCAGGATAGTGAAACAAACCTGTTGGGTGCAAATGTGTGGAAGGGCCTTCCCCTCTCGAGAAAGCAGGTGATCTTTTGCTATCTTTGCACAGTAACGAGTCTATACATAATAATAACTAGATGCAAACACTTTTAAAATCCCCAGAAATATATTCAATGCTTTTTGTTTTGTTTTGTTTTTGTTTTCCCTGGAAAATTTTCAAGGTAGCTTGAGGTTAACAAGCTGAAAGAACCCGTTCAACAGTTGCTTATAGGTTTTTGATATTTTATTTCTCAGCGCTGGTACTTCAGCATCAAACCTTACCTCATCCTTCAAGCCACGTAAGGATGGTTAGAAGCACGTCAAAAGCTACAGCGCCGTATCAAAAAACGTGCAGTAGCCAAGTTTCGGGCTCTCTGCCATGTGAACGCTGTTGAGGTTGGCGCTTGGGAGGGAAGCTGCGGTGCTGCTGTGCTTTACTTCACGGCGGAGCGGGGGCTGTCTCTACACACGCACACGTCCAGCGCCTCGCCGCAGGCCCGGCGGGGGGCCGGGTGACCCCGCAATGGGCTGTGGCGGCACTGACACAGGGCCGGGGCCGGGTCCCGCCCCGGGAGGGGCAGCGGCCGCCTCGGGCCACACCTGCGCGGCGGCGGCGGCGGCGGCGGCGGCACCATGACGGTGGGGGCGCGGGGCCGCTTCTCCCGGCGGGGGCCCGGCGACGACCGGGTCCGCATCCTGAGCGGCCCGGAGGAGGACGAGGAGCCGGGGGTCGGCGCGGGGACCCCGCGGGCGGAGCGGGACCCGGAGCGGGACGCGGAGCAGGCCGGGGCGGGCGGCAGGACGGTGCGCTTCGCCCTCCTGCCCGACGCCTACCAGCCGCTGCGGCCGCCGGCCCCCGGGGGGAAGCGGCCCTACGGCAAGCGGCTGAGGAAGTACGGCAAGGTGAGGGCGGCGGGGGGAGACGGGGGGCCGGGGGGGGGGGCGAAGCCAAGTCAAAAAGCTGCGAGGCTTTCCCGTGCCCCCGCCGCCGTTTGGCCGGGGTTGTTGTTGTTGCCTTCCTGCGTGGAAGGACGGCCGCCGGCCCCGCAGCCTCCGCTCCGCAGGCTTTGGTTAGGAAAGGGCCGTTTAGAAGAGCTTGGTTGTTTTGATTATTAATTTGGTTGTTTTCCCTTGTTCGTGTTACTTAAATACTGCTACCTCTTGTGCAGCTGTAGCAAAAAGTCGTTTCAGTGTCAGCAGGAGGGTCCTGTCCTGGTGTCTGGGATCATTTCCCACCTGAGGGGGAGCACAGACGTCCGTCCAACAACAGGCTTTCTGCGGCATTCTTAAAAAAAAACAAACAAAAAAACCCCCATGATTTTGTTAAAGATATGCTTGGGAAGCGTGACATCCAAAGCACTCCAGTCAGCTTGGCAAAGTTACTTAGCTCTGAATCTCCTAAGACTTTACAGATGACAGCATAGTCATGAGCTGCCCTGCAAGTATTCCTGCTTCATGCAGCGGGGATGAATGGGAGCCGCTTACTTCAGCCTCTCGTGATGGATTTGCTGTTTCGGGTTTGGCTTCCAAGTCGCAGGAAGCACGCTTTAAGAAGCAGCCTCAGCTCGGGAGGGCTCGCGGCACGCGCCCGATTCCCGCAGAGGCGTTTTGTGGGCGTGCGGCCGTGCTGCGGTGTGAAGGAGCTGGTGAAAGCGCTCAGGGCACACGGCCGCCCTGGGATGTTGTTGCGTGCTGCCTCTGCACTGCCCAGGCTCCAGCCTCGCGGGGAGGGTTTGCAGGGCTTGCCTTCGCCAGTAAGGAACAAGTCGTGTAAGCGCGGGTGAGGTTGGGGTAAGTAAGTTGTGTGCGGTGCGGGAAGGAGGAAAGAAGTCTGCGGTGCGACACAGCAGGGCAGCGGCGGGTGGAGACGGGAACGGCCCCACGTCTCCTCCTCCGGTCCCCTCCATTTTGCTGTCTTGACTCCCTTCCAGTAAGTTCCCAGAGGTGCAAATACGATGGCATTTGGCATTGCAGGAGGCTTTCCTGTGTCAGTACCGTTGTACTAGCTTTAACAAACCCTGGGGATATAATAGAGTGGATTTCACTGATTTCATTAAATGTGAAAACATATCCCCAGCTGCAGTGTTTTTCATGTTACAAGAGGCAATTTTGATCTAGTCCCAGGCAACCGTAAGGTGGAACTGACTACCAGCTAGTTTGGATTTCTCCCCAGACTGACTCACCTTGTATTAATTCCCCAGTCATGACCAGCCCCATGATCTAAACTGTTGAAAGTGAAATTTAATCATGTTTTTCGTTTTAATAATCCATAGCAAGTTTTCTCTCAGGCAGCACACGCATGACTTTTTGAACACAGAGGTGAAGGTGGGTCAAAATGTTCTTGTTTTGACCAAAACAATCTTGTTTTGACACATTGTTTGTAACTTAAAGCACACAAATTTACTTACGGCATGTGTTTGTGAGACACACGTACTAGGTATGAACTTAAACTGTTTTTATTCCTGAATAGAAATCCACATAAAAGCCTCACTTCCTGTGGAGCTGCATCCGCTCAGTTTAACTATGCTCTGTGTGTGTGTATTTATATGTAAAAATAGATTATAAAACATTGCTCCATGCTTAAGCCCATTTTCGGGGCTGGGGACACTGTGTGCGAAGGAGGCTGTTGCAACAATTTCATGGCAAGCTGTTTTCCATTACCTGTCCTTCTTTTCCCCCTGTTCCCGCACCTCTCCCTGCAGAACGTCGGCAAAGCCCTGCAGAAAGGATGTCGCTACTTGGTGGTCGGCTTGCAAGGACTGGCAGCAGCCTACTCCGCTCCCTTCGGGGTGGCCGTGCAGGTGGCATCGCTGGTCCGCTAGAGCACAGGGTGAGCACGAGCCTTTCCCAGAAGACTGCGGCGATTTCGGCTTTTTTAGGATTGAATCATCATCCAAGACCATATCTGAGAAACCTCTTGGACATGCACAGCCCCGACCCCCTCCCGCAGCCCAATTCCCTGGACCTGGTGCTCTTTCCTGCAAAAATCTCCAGCGCTTTTCAACCTTTAAAATCGGATGGGGTCAAAGAAATGCAAGGACACGGAGGTAATTGTGGACTAACTGAGCTGAAGTTTCGTGACAGACATGCACTGGTTTTCTAAAGTTACGTGTGAAAAGGAGCCAAGGATGGATGGGAAAGCAGGTAGATGAGGGACAGAGAAGTGAAGGGAAGTAGAGGATGAGGGTGGTGGTTGGGAGGTGCATGAGAGTTGAGTCTGGCAGGGGGAGGAATAGTCAAAGCTGTGGAGGAAACGGGTAATGAAGGATCAGTAAGATGTAGCCTTTGGTTTCTTATGTCTTTTTCTGAGATGGTTAAAATTGAGTATACGTAAAGATATACTTGGATATAAATGGGCTGTGATCTGAGACACGGTGAGCTTTGCTGCATCACTGTTGTTCATCTCAAACACTGGAAATCATGAGCCCTTAAGTCTTAGCACTGCTGTAAAAATCCAGAAAGGAAACAAGGTGTGTTTGTCTTCTGATTTTGGGGCATTAAAGGTTCACTGTGATTAATATGTTAAAACTTCCCTCTGCTGCTGTGAAATACACATACTGTTTTTTTAGACGTGGTTTATATCTAATGTACCTGACTCTAGAAACTGAGGCTTTAAGAACACCCAGCTCTGTCGTGTTCATTGGGAGGGGAAAAAAAATCACTAGCTGCATCTGAAAAAACTACACGTGCCGTTTAGGGCAGCGTGTTTTGTATAAGAGTGGGGCCAAGTAACCTGCTGGCTCCGTTTCCACATGTGGAAGCTGTAGCCAGAGAATGTCAGCGCAGGATGGAGCAGCTTCCATGTCACACCCCGAGGGATATAAATCTCCTGTTGATGACACAGGAACAAGTGTTTTTATGGGCCTTCAAAATTCTGTGAATTGTTTTTTTTTTATTATTTTTATTGCCCTCCCCCATCAGCCTTTCATGGTAGCAGTAAATGATTTCCCCGCTAGCGCTTTCTCTGTATTATAGATCTTTCTAGTTTTGATAGTGTTTTTGTAATCAAGGAATTGAGATGTTCTGGAAACAAATGCTGCTCAGTTGATTTCTTTGCCTTTTCTGAATGGAGGGGAACTGCATGTCTTAGCACACTGGACTGTATTTCTTTTAAATGTAGCAAATGGAATGGATTTGGAAAAGAAGGATGGAAAAGAAGTATGTTTTTAGTGCTCTTTTCTAACTGGACTGTAAATAAAAGTATGTGATCCTTGTGCTGTGATTACCTAGGCACATAAGCGTGCACACAAGCGAGGAGCTTCTCAGCCGTGGCCCGAGCAGAGAGGGGAAGCTGCAGTGTAAACTTCCCTGCATTGTTCTGCCTGTGGCCTCAGCCCTCTCCTAGGAAGACAGGGCTGGAGTCCAGGCTGTGTGGAAACAAACGCTCAGGAAAGCCAAGGTGTAGAAAGCTGACTGCAGAGGACAGTGGTGGCTTCTAGTTGTAGCTTTCTTGAGCTTCCCTGTGTGGGCAGACCTGTGCCTTTGGTCTGCCCCACCAGTGTGCCAGAGGGTATGGATAACTGCTCTGTATTCTGCAGTGGGAACAGAGCGGTCCCAAAACCCACGGGTCACAACAGTCAGCATGTTTTGGGGTTAATTTTAAATTTTGTTATACCGCTGTATATACCACTTTGTAGTGGTCTTAAAATATGAATCATTAACATTTTTCTAATGACTAAAGCGATGTTGGAGGGATCACAGAATGCTTTGAGTTGTAAGGAGCCTTAAAGATCCCATAATTCCAACACCCCTTCTGTGGGCAGGGGCACCTCCTACTAGACCAGGTTGCTCAGAGCCCCATCCAGCCTGGCCTTGAGCACCTCCAGGGATGGGGCATCCACAGCTTCTCTGGGCAGCCTGTTCTAGCACCTTACCACCCTCTGAATAAAGATTCTCATCCTAATATCTAATATCTCTCCAGCCTGCCAAGGTCCCTCTGGATGTATCCTTTCCCTCCAGTATTCAGCTTGGTGTCATCAGCAAACTTGCTGAGAGTGCACTTGAACCCACTGTCCATGACGTTAATAAAGATACTAAACAGCCTCAGTCCCAGTACGGACCCTGAGGGACACTGCTCATCACTGGTCTCCACCTGGACACCGAGCTGTTGTCTGCAACTCTCTGGATGCACCTATACGTCCAGGATGTGTCTCCATTTTCTTTGTGAAGTGTGTGCCCACCTATTCGTCCCCGTGTCATCACAGAATCAGAGCATGACAGAATGGTTTGGGGTGGAAGGGACCTTAAAGATCATCTAGTTCCACCCCCCCTGCCATGGGCATGGATACCTTCTACTAGACAGGGCTGCCCAAAGCCCCATCCAACCTGGCCTTCAACACTTGCAGGGATGGGGGATCCACAGCTTCTCTGGGCAACCCGTTCCAGTGCCTCATCACCCTCTGAACAGAGATTTTCTTCCTAATATCTAATCTAAATCTACCCTCTCAATTTAAAGCCGTTCCCCCTCGTCCTATCCCTACACTCCCTGGCACAGAGTCCCTCCCCAGCTGTCCTGCAGGCCCCCTTTAGGTACTGGAAGGCCGCTGTAAGGTTTCCCTGGAGCCTTCTCCAGGCTGAACAGCCCCAACTCTCTCCGCCTGTCTTTACAGGAGAGGTGCTCCAGCACTTTGTGGCCCTCCTCTGGACTCGCTCCGACAGGTCCCTGTCCTTGTGCTGGAGGCCCCAGAGCTGAGTGCAGTGCTCCAGGTGTCCTCTGCACAGAAAGAATGCTCCCTCATTGCCCCACGCAGGGTACAACCCATTCAGGGCAGGGACTTTCCACAAAGGTAAACATGAACTTTAGCTTGTAAATTGCTCAGCACAGAGCTTGCCACTGACTTTTTTCTGCTGACCTATGCCTCTGCTCACATGGTGCAACTTTAAGGGAATAATTTTGTTGCCATCCATGTGGACCCAGAATGATACCTAGAAGTAGTGAGCCTGAGGAAAGAAAAACTTGGTGCATATTGGTGGGCCAAGGGCAGAAGAACAGTGTCTCTAAAATAGACTAAAAACAAAGAAAGAGAATCACAGAATCATTAGGGTTGGAAAAGACCTCCAAGATCATCTGGTCCAACCATCCCCCTACCACCAGTATCACCCACTAAACCATGTCCCTAAGCACCACGTCAAACCTTTCCTTGAACACCTCCAGGGACGGTGACTCCACCACCTCCCTGGGCAACCCGTCCCAATGCCTGACTGCTCTTTCTGAGAAGAAATGTCTCCTCATTTCCAACCTGAACCTCCCCTGGCGCAACTTGAGGGCATTCCCTCTAGTCCTATCACTAGTTACCTGTGAGAAGAGGCCGACCCCCAGCTCCCCACGCCTTCCTTTCAGGCAGTTGCAGAGAGCAATGGGGTCTCCCCTGAGCCTCCTCTTCTCCAGACCAAACAACCCCAGTTCCCTCAGCCGCTCCTCACAGGACTTGTGCTCCAGGCCCCTCACCAGCTTCGTAGCCCTTCTCTGGACACACTCCAGGGCCTCGATGTCCTTCTTGTAGTGAGGGGCCCAAAGCTGAACACAGGATTCGAGGTGCGGCCTCACCAGAGCAGAGTACAGGGGGATGATCACCTCCCTGCTCCTGCTGGCTACACTATTTCTACTACAGGCCAGGATGCCGTTGGCCTTCTGGGCCACCTGGGCACACTGCCGGCTCATGTTGAGGCGAGCATCAGTCAGCACCCCCAGATCCTTTTCCTCTGCACAGCTTTCCAGCCACTCTGCCCCAAGCCTGTAGCGCTGCATGGGGTTGGTGTGGCCAAAGTGCAGGACCCAGCACTTGGCCATGTTGAACCTCATCCCATTGGCCTCTGCCCATCGACCCAACTTGTCCAGGCCCCTCTGCAGGGCCTTCCTACCCCCCGGCAAATTGACACGCCCCCCAACTTGTCGTAGTCTGCAAACTTACTGAGGGTACACTCGAGAAAGAAAGAGAAAGAAAAAGTAAGCTGTTGCAATAAAACATGGTGATTCATGCAAGACTATTTTCTTCCTCAAAATGGACTCTGTCACACTGAGGCTACTAATTACTGCTGCTTATCAGTGCTGCTTTATCAGTAATTCACTCCTCAGTGGGTGCAGTGCATTTGTGAAGCCAAGCTGAGGCCTGAGGGCTTGCTACTCCCTTCACCAGCCCAGCTCCAACGGCAGAACCCAGAAAATGTGTCTCACCAGGGAGAGCTCTCAGCTTTTGGGCATAGGCAGGCTATTTTATTAACAGGGGGTTGCCCTCAGCCTTGTTCTCCAAGCTCCTTTTAGCCTCTCAAAGTGAGCGCTTGACCCTCTCGTAGAAAAAGGTGGGACATGGTGGACGTTACCATTGGGGAAGATTTGATTTGACGTTGGAGCTGGATGAAGACCGTGCCTCCCCTTCAGGCCCTTGCTTTGCAACTCTACCCATTGCTGCACCAAGCAGGTGTAGGTTTTCAGGGGTATGCTATGGTGCTGTCTGGTTCCCTTCACATTTCCACCCCTTTCACCGTGTTTTATAACGCACGGCAACATAAATAAGTTCAGGAAGCTGGATATATATATATATATACAGGAGTGGCAAGGAGCACCCACCCCTCCCAAGCTTCTCTCAGAAATGGACTCCACTTACCGGACAGCCCAGCAGGTCGCTTGTAAAATGAAATCCCCAGTGCTGTTCAGTGAGTCATGGAGCAGAACGAAGCTCATTTCTGCTGTTTTTGCCAGAGCATTTAATTACTGCTCCAGCTTGCCATAGGTTCTGAGGAAATGGCAGAGGCCTAACAGTTATTGTCCTTTGTCCCGCAGCGCTAGCAGTGAGGAAGTGCTCTGGCACGGCCTGCTTTTGAAGTGCCGTGACCAGGGAAAACCATACCACACAGCACCACGTCACTCGGGTGCTCCCAGGACTTTGCCAGCCCCAAGCCAAGGTTCACTGCAGGGATGAATGGCCTTTCTGTCCTCCACCCTTCCGTGGGACTGGCAAGGGGGCAGGTTTTGTCAGCCGCCTCTTTTCTTTGCATCCCAAGCCCCCGTCCTCTCCTGAGATAAGGCTGGTCCTAAAATCTGCGCAAAGTTGCTGCAGTTACCTGTACACAGAGAGCTCTGGAAATCCTTTTTCTTCAAGGAGCAACAGAGAAACTAAAGAGCGGGTAGAATAATGGAGATAATTAAAAGAAAACAGTGGAAGAAATATCTTCCCTTCCTTGTCCTTGCAGGAGGTTGTATCAGGCTGCCAGAGCTGTTTTGGAGTAAAGTGCAGGCTGAGCTCAGCAAGGGTGATGCTCCTTCCTGGATCCTGCATCTCTGATGAGAAGCTCAGGGCCCTGGGCTTGTCGAGCTGGAGGAGATAAGGCTTAGGAAAGACCTGCCAGCAGCTTTTCAATACCAAAGAAGGGGCTGTGCACAGGATGGAGCCAGGGTCTTTACTGAGGTGCACAGATGGACAGCAAGGGACAACGGTCATCAGTTGAAATGGGGGAGTTTCCAGCTGGATACAAGAAAACAAATTCACTAATATGAAATTAAGCATGAGAAGAGGCTGTCCTGGGAGGCTGGGGGGGTCTCTATCCCATGAGACTTTCTAGGCATGACTACAAAGAGCAGAGCAACCCAGTCTAAATTCAATGTTGACCCCGCTGTGAGCAGGTTGGACTAGGGACCTGGCACCTCTCCCAGCTTATATTTACCTCCTGTATGGAGATGTAGAGGAAAGGTATCCCCACCCTTCACTATCCCTTCCTAAAAACACAGAATGAAATTTTGCTTCGGATAACAGGGAGGAGGAACTCGCAAAGATGTCAGTACAAACTGCACGAAAGTTTGGCCCTCAGCAAGGTTTCCGCTGAACCGAACGATGCTGGCTGAAAGGCAATTGTCCTTTAGTGCCATCTCCTGGGAAAAAAACAGATTTCCACCCTTGTTAGCTTCACTCATTGTTCTGCATCATCTCCTCTCCGGGAGGGGGGTGGTGGTGGTGGTGGTTTCCTGCCCTCCTCTAAGCAGGCCACAGTTTGACGACAGCGATCTTCAGGATTTTCGGTCCCAGCAGTGCAATGTGCATCTCTGCATACCAGTGTTTTCCACCCTGTTAAATCCTGAGTCTCTGAGTCCCGTTTGCAAGTGTTTCAAACATAAAGACAAAGGAACATTGTTCCTGTTTTTTGTTTTGTTTTGTTTTTCTTTCAAAACCCAAAAATACATTATATTTTCCTCTGTGATTCTTGCTGTGCCTTAAAAACACTTATGAAGGATGCCTCACTGGAGGAAGGGGGATGAGCCCCAGCCACTTTTTGTTTCTGAATCTCATCCTCCACTGGAGAGATCCCAGCTGCTGAAGACAGGACATGTAATTTCAAATACAGGAGGAGCAGAGCCCAGCAGACTGGAAGGACCTGCCCCAGGAGTCACCAGCTCCAGCATTCATGCATAACTAGCCCACATTAGCGGGATAATCTTCCTATAGGTCTGGCCAGTGAACAAAGCACCCCACTGGTTTTATATATTTATAATTCCTTGGGTAGGAAAATCCTCACAAAAAAAAAAAAAAAGACCTCCTTACCTCATTGCTCTGACTTCATTAAAAGGCATCTATCATTAATGAGACTATTTTTAATTCTATCATCACCAATTATTCACCTGAGATTTTTCCCTACATTAATTTCAGTGAGCTCATTTCTAGTGCATGACTCACCAAACTCTGATTTCCTTGATTATTATAAGAGGAAACAGCAACACTTTTATCTTCCCCTCCTCTCTATGAAGGAATCTTTTGAATTTATGTATTTTTTGTTCTGACTTTGGAAAAAGGACACGATTTGTGTGTGGGTGTGGGTGTAATATAATTTTTATCATATTTGGCTTAAATCATTGTTGGATGACTGCATACTCAGCAGTGTCACCCCCTCATCTCCACCTTTTGTGGAATTAGCATTCACTGGAAAAATACCTGGCATGTCCCCGGTGTGGGACAGTTAACTCCTTTACTGGGACAAGCCCAGCCTACACTTAGCTCTACCCTAACACCCTTTCTCCTCATCTAGGCCAATGTTTTCCTGCCTTCGTCGTTGCAAATTTCTTTGTAATGTCCACCCAAATCTCCCGAGTTCAGCATTTCCAAATGTGTATGTCGGGTCTATGCCTTTCCAAATACTGCACTGTTCACATATCTGAAGACCTACGGCATCACTAGTCACTTGTCTTTTTTCACTTGAAACAAGCAAAATCCTTTAAATATTTCCTCACAATTCACCTTTCTTAGACTTCTGATTGATCCATTGCTACAAGAGTCTAGATTTGCCTCTAGAAGAATGATCAGTGCATCTGAATGCACTTTTACTTTTTCCTTTGTTTGACTTTATCGGTTTGTCTCATGGGTGCTTCTGAGCTGACCACACTGCTTTGCAAGACCCATTGCTTGCACAACCGAGAGAGCCCCAGTTTGCCATGGGATTGACACCACAAATCCTCCAACTGAGCAGTCACATTTTAAGCAAATTTAGCCTGAGGCAAGGATCTGGTGCAGAGAATTTCAACACAGATGTCCTGCAGTTGAAGAAGTTATAAGCAACTGAAAACAAGGTTGTTTCCTGTTGAGTACAGGCTTACCGTACCCACTCGGGCTATGACAATTCTGCTGTATGAGATGCTGTGTTTGGATTGTAACAAAAACATATATATATATATATTTTCTAATTGGCTTTATTCACACTGCTTTATAGCAGGAATTAGTTGCCTCTAGGTAAGCACAGGTGCACCTGATGTGGGGGATAAAACAAACCTGCTGATTAAAAATCTTACAAGAGGTTTTTGAGAGAGTCTGTTTTATGGGTGAAGAGAGCTTTTCTTAAAGGCTGCAGTCTTAGACATGGAACATTATGCCATGAACGTGCTCTCTACAGCCAAATCTAAATTTACATCCCTTGCATCACAACAGGAGAGGAGAGATTATGCAGATGCTGCCGCCTTCTGTTATTCCTCCGTAAGCTCCTCCATGTCATAGTCTTCAAGAAGAGTCAGAGCTGAATGTAACAGCTGCTTGTCAGAGCTGGTCTGAACAAAATCTCACTAGCGACCAGGCTGGCAGATTTAGAGAACAAGTTTGAAGTCCTTCTTGGATTTAGAGATATATTTTTCTTCAAATTAATATGCAATCTCTAGGAAAGGCCAGCTACATCTGCTGCTGTTGTTTCACGTGGGCACCACTGATATAGCCAAGAGCAGTCTGAGGAGTATCAAGAAAAGTTATAGTGAGTGGCAAGGGACTCAGGAGCACAGGTAGTTTTCTCATCAGTCCTCACAGTTAAAGGGAAGGGGTTTGGAAGGACCGTTCGAATCTGGCAAACCAACAAACGGCTACAGGACTGGTGCTGCAGCCAGGGGTCTGACTGCTTAGACCATGGGACTTGCTTTGAGAAACCCAGTCTGCTGGGGCCCACCTGTCAGGGAATTTTTGGTCACAGGCTGGCCATGCCGGTGAAGAGGGCTTTGTAGTAAAGTTGCCGGGGCAGGGGAACCTTTAATCATTCCACTCGTCGCTGCTAGTGTCAGCGGTAGATGCCCAAAGCCTGGAGAAGGCTCACGGGTCAGCAGGAGAGCACCTGAAGAGCAGCACAAGGCAGTCCCAGCCAGTAAGTCGGCTCCATCAGGGGTCAGACTTTAAATGTCTCTATGGAGAACGAACACCCTCCCAGAGGGTCCTGCAGGGACCAATTTGCTCAACAAAGCACCGTAAGAAGGGGTTTCAAGGGATTTGGCAGGGACGCCGGCAGAACGCCTTCACCTTGGAAGGGGACACACGGCGGGGGGGGACACAGCCCCCAGCGGGCGGAGCGGGCCGGGGACCACCCCATGCGGCAGCGGCGGCGCTGTGAGGGCGAGCGGCCCCGCGCCGGAAGGGGGCGGCCCCGCACCTCCCCTCACCGCCCCCGTGCCCGTCCCCGTCCCGTCCCTGCGTGCGGCCCGGGCGCCATGAGCGGGCCGTGGGGGGCTGCGGGCCCGGCGCTGCGGGCGCCCCGGGCGGGCTGGGTGTGGGCGGCGGCGGCGGCCCTGGCGCTGGGCGCCCTGCTGGGGGCTTGGCGCTGGGCCGCGGGGCGCCGCCGCCGCCGCCGCCCAGCCCGGCTGCAGCGTGTGGGGACGGTGTCGAGCCTCTTCGTGTACCCCGTGAAGTCGTGCCGGGGGGTGGCCGTGCCGCGGGCGCAGGTGACGCCGATGGGGCTGCAGAGCGGGGAGCTGCGGGACAGGTAGGGCGGAGCGGTGCGGGGCGGTGCGGGGCCGGCTGGTGCGGGGCGCCGCTGCGCAGCGTGGTCCTGAGCCTCTGCGCGCCCCCCGCGCCGCAGGTTCTGGCTGGTGACCAAGGAGGACGGGCACATGGTCACCGCCCGGCAGGAGCCCCGGCTCGTCCTCGTTTCGGTCGGCTGCGAGGATGGCTGCCTGGCCCTGAGCGCCCCCGGCATGGAGGAGCTGCGTGTGCCCGTGAGGCTCCCCAGGAAAAACCCGGTGCGGAACTGCAGGTACGGGGGGTAGGGAGGCTGGGGGGGGGGCTCCTGCTTCGTCCCTTCTCCCAGGTTATAGTGTGCCCCTCCCTTGTACGCCTTGTTTTCCGAGTCTGGGGAACGGCTGGTGTTTTCTTATTTAGGAATCTGCAGGTGCTGTGCCTTACACCAAAGGTCCAGGGCTGACTGCCGTAACGCTTTAATTTTAATCTGCTACACAGCACCGTAAATAAATATCAGGAAAGATAACAGTAGTCACAGACCATAAATCATGATCTCCAGTCTTCATGCCGTGCCGTGTTTACTCACCTATGTTTACTCCCCGCTTGGGTAATTGCACCTCAAAGCCTCGGTTGTGCGTTACCTCTGTAACGTGTGTGTGCCAGGCAGTGACACGCATGTCCAGCACATACACAACTTTCTAAAACTTGTTAGAAAAAGATTTAAGTAGTCTAAATATATTTCAGTAATGAAAAACTGCCAGGCCTTCGTATGGGTGCTGGCTCGTGCCCAGGAGTTTGGAGCTGAGGCAACGCAGCAGGGTGTCCGGCTGCAAAAGGCTGCGTAGGCTTTGTCTGTAACCTCTACAAATGGTAAGTCCAGTTGCAGGTTTTACTTGGATGTTTAAAAACCCCGTGTTTGGGGGAGTCAAGTGTAGGACTGAAGCCACTGAGTAGGCACGGTTCATATTCATGCAGATAACTCATTAGTGAGTTTTTACAGCTCTCTGGTGAAGCAGCCTCTGTGTTCTTCCTCTGTGCCTGTTGGTATGTGTTGTGATACTTAAATTTGTGATTGTGCGGTGTTCCCATGGATCCCTAAACCCCTGAGTTAATCAGTATAGATCTGCTTCTGAGGTGGAGAACAGTGTTGTTGGAAGCTGCTTCGTGCCAGCCCCCAGGCAGGCAGCGACAGAGAGAAGGGAGGGAAGCAAAAGGCAGTCAGGTGCTCTCTTGGGCAGTGGCAATTTCATCTCCACCTGTGCCGCAGAGCTGGTGTGAGGATCCCAGCAAACAGCAGGGATGTGGCTGGTGGAGTTAGTGGGTGAGAACAGATGTGATGCAGAGATTGGTGAGTGAGAGGGCTGCCGTACGGGCGCTGTGTTGAGAGTTTCTGACAGCCATAGGAATACCCCGAAGAGCTGGGGGCTTGGCTGAGGGGAACACACAGCCACTTCAAGTGTTTGGGTGCGTGCACACACCAAGAAACCCTGGGTGTTTCTGAAAAGACAGAAAATAAGTAGGAGTGAGCTGTCAGTAGCTCCTTTTGCAGGGGCAGTTATGCTGTGCATGAACCAAATTAATCTTTTTGCAAGCAGAAGCCCGCTGCTAGCCGTCGCTGCCTGGAGCCCTGCAGCCTGCCTGTGGGTGAGGAGGGCATGCCCGTGAGATGCGAGCAGAGAGGAGAGGACCCCTAGGAACTGGGCCAAGCTAGATGAGCTGCCTGGGCATCTACGTGCTTTAAGCTGTGCAGCGCAGGTAGAAGAAACTGCAGTGTAGTTGGGTCAAAATCACTACTGTGAAGACAGTCTTAGCTTATTCATGACTGTTGTGGAAGTTTATTGGAAGATTGAGTTGAGGTTTACCTTGTGTGCCAGGAAAGTGTTCTGGGCATAAACTTGTTTTGTACTGTGCGGCCAGTGGGTTTTCGTGCACCGTGGACTTTGCTTCCATTATAAATCTTTAACCTCTCCTAGCGTATAGCTCAGTATCTTAGGTTTGAGCTTTGCTTGTTGAATTAGTAGCCTGTTGCCAGTTCTCACTGGGGTGAGTTCTTGCCAGCAGCCTTATGAGAAGCTGACATACATCCTTTTGTTGTTATTCTTAACAGATTTGTGCGGTGTGGGAAAAACAAACAAACAAACACCTTCCAGAGACTTTTCAGGAGGCAGCTAGTTTTTGGGGAAGGGTCTTGCTGAGAACAAGGGCTGAAATTTACATTGCTCTTTCTGCTCTGCCTCATGTGCTGACAGGCTGATCCTCAAGTGGTCTAGACCTGGTGTGTGATTTGATTGGATTGGATTTTTTTTGAGGAATGTGTGAACACCAGGTTTTTACATCCTGTTTTGCAGCCTCAGCAATAAGGTGTTCATTGCTGCTTTATAGTAAAAAATAATTACAGCACATACAAATTTATTAATTAGTGTCAGAATGTAAGCTGAAGGGGTCTGTTAGGCAGCAGAGTTTCACTCCACTCTGGGTAAATTTTCACAGCACTAAAATTTGAACAAAAGCTTCCTTAACAATTAGGGACATCAGCAAGTGCTAATTATAGTGACTAACTGCACCGCAATGTTCATTTTCTCAAATTAATTACATTTCAGTTGATTTCTGGGCAGAGATCTTGTGTTGTTAGTCACACGCAAATGCAAGAATAGACTTTTTTTTAAGCTCTGAGCACCTAGTCTGTTCATGGCGCATTCTTTCACCAACTGTTACTGTCTGGCCATGTCCACGGTACCTAGCTTCCAAAACAAAGTTGCCACAAGATTGCACACTGGAAGTGATCCTTGTGCCAAATCCAGAAACCAGCTTCTACCTCACTAATTCATGCAGTTTGTTAAATGTATCTAGCTTCTACTATTAAAATGAGATGCCTACTTTTAAATAATAAGCATGCTTGAGTCTTTGGTTTTACAACTAGCTTTGTGATATGTCTTATCCTTCAGGTTGTTCGGACTGGATATTCAAGGCAGGGACTGTGGAGATGAAGTGGCTCGGTGGCTCACCACTTTCCTGAATTCGGAGCCCTATCGACTGGTGCACTTTGAGCCTTCCATGGTGCCAAGAAAGTCAAAGGACGTAATAAATCTTTTCCGAACCACAGATGAGGTAAATGAATGTTCTTGTTCTCAGAATTACCTTCTCATTGTTTCCTTCCCCAGCCACCGAATCTGCACATTCAGTTGTTTGTGATGAGCCCATTTTAGCAAGGTTTATATCACGTACTTAAACCATGTGAATGTTTTCCTTTTCTATGATGAAATTACTTTAATTTTACCTTAGATTTGTTCCAAGCTGTTGACCACTCACAACTAGAGTCTGACACTGACATTTAAAGAGGAACTGCAGAATTAAATACCATTCCTGTTGTGCCTCGGAGAATAGAAGAAAATCATGTTTTTAAAGGTGTTTTGGTGTTATAACCCGTATTGTGTAGAAAACTTTCATTCAGTATCCCTTGTGAGATCTAGGAGTTTACTGATATGAGTTGTATTACCTCATAGTTTATTTAAAGGGACAACATTCAACCCCAGTGTCTATAGTTACAGTCCTAGTCTATAGTTACCATCCAGAAAGGGTTACAGAGGTTTCATCTCCTTCTTTCTGTGGGAAGAAGCTTGACGATGTGATATTAGATAAAGATAATGTAGGAAGGGAAGGGAGTTGCCATGCTCTGATGTCTTTATATCATTGGAGCTATTGATGTCCTCCTTGTCTGAACACAGCTCCTATATGAAGATGGAGTGAACTCTACCTGATGAGTGCATACTTTTTAAGGAAGTACAGTTTGTGAATGCCTTACATTATTCTCGTGACGTTTTTATCTATAGGACATCGGTGTAGTGCTTGTTGTTGCACAAAGAAAAGAAAGTATATAATCTATTCTGGATTCTCATGCATATGCGTTTACCATGTAACTGAGACTGGTACAGAAGACTAATGGTTTCAGCATATGGTGTGTCAGGTTACGAGGGGTGGCGTTCAGGAATCCTAGCGTGAAGAATAGAAGAAGCATAGAAGAATTCAGTTAGTCAATTATAGTCGACCATGTAAGTTTAGCAGATCCATAAACAACTTGGTATCCTTCAAAGCTTGCCATAGCATGCTTTAGTGATATATTTAGCTCTGTTTGTAACACCTAGGATAAATGTCTGGGATGTGCATACAATATCAGCTTGTAAGAAGTTGTGGCAGCTTATATAATTTCAGCTTCATTCTATAAATAGAAGTTTAATTTTACAGTTTGAGCAAAGGAAAGTTGTGGCAGTTCTGAAATAGGAAAAGGCAGGTGTTTTACTAGATAACATCCTTCCATCAAAATTAAAATGTGAATACAGCAGCCTAACACTGCCAGGCTAATACGTGGTCACTGGTTCCAACATATCAGTCCTTTTGCTGTTCAGTAGTTTTGCCAACTTTGCACCCATGCTCTTACAGCAGCCTTACATTTTTTGGTGTTTGTTTATGTAGGTTGCCTATCCTGACTGTAGCCCAGTCTTGATCATCTCAGAAGCTTCACTGGAGGACTTAAATACCAGACTGGAGAAGAAAGTTAAGATACAGAACTTCAGACCGAATATTTTTGTGACAGGTTGCAATGCTTTTGAGGAGGTAAAATAACTCTTAAATGTCTTTTTGAAGGCTTGGATGTGTTTTTTTTATAACTGTTTCCTTGGGGGATGGTGCCAACAAGGATGAGGAAAGCTGCGGTTTGGTGATATACAGCTGGATTCCAGAGAGATACAGCTTCTGCTCGCTTGCATGTGAAGCATAGAGGGAGAAAACAGGTCTGTGAATACTTAATTAGCTTAGGAAAGGAAGAAAAAAGTGACAGGCTGCTACTTAAAGCTCACTTTCAAGTGTGAAGTAAGGAAGGCTATGCATGCTGTCATTGATCAAATTAATGATACAAATGAGCAGTTAGTAAATTGTGAGCGTGATGTTTTATAGTCTTTGGCACAAGAGTAAAACTGACCATTGTGATTCTGCAGCACCAACACTACATCTCTGACTATATTCTGGTAGTTCAAAAAGCACTGTCTATGAAGGTATCTGGCGATGAAATGAACAGGTGATGATGGCATTTAAGTGTTTTGACATCCTGTTCCCTTTTTCCAAAGAACTTGCTCTGGATAGATCTGGTAATTCCCAAATCTGTGAAGTTCCTAAAAACAAAAATGGGTCTCCCAAGAAGGGTTGCAATGTTAAGCTTGTGCAGAGAAGTGAAAACTTACTTCCACTAAAAAATTCCTTTCTGTGGAAGTAGTGACTAGCAGAGGTCACAGATCAGATTCTCACATGCACAGTTAGAATAAACTTGCTTTAAGTTCAGACAACTGCGTGCTGCAGAATGGGTTTTGTTACCTACATAGCTTTCTTTCCAGATATAATTACTGGTGGGTCATGGATTGGATGAATGTAGGGACAACAGGGTTTTCATTAAAACTGTACCGTAATATAACTGCACTTACTTGAAGATGCAAGTGAAGGTGACCATCTGGAATGGTACAGCCTCTTTAAGAATGACTGTGCCACTCCTAGAAGAACGGTTGTACATGCACATGTCTAAAATGTGCTTAATATTTTCCTTCCCTCAGGACACCTGGGAGGAAATTCTTATTGGCAGTGTGGAAATGAAAGGGACAGTGTGCTGTGCAAGGTAAATATTTGAGACTGTTATTTTATATAGATGGACAGAGATTTATAATCAGAAGCTGTTACTGATTTGGTGCTGTCTGTAATTGCAGGTGTATTTTAACAACTGTTAACCCAGACACTGGGGTCCTGGACAGGAAGGAGCCCCTGGAAACATTGAAAAGGTTGTAAAAATACCAGTGTGTCTCAGGCTGTGGGATTGGATTTAGGTTAGATCCAACAGATGCTGGGCTGATGTTTTAAAAGTGCTTTGAAGTATGTGCAGGATGTAATAATGCAGTGTAAAGTTATGTGTGTATTGGCTTCTGTTCTACTTTATGCAATTCTATACAGTAAGAAAATTCAGGAAATTCTCTCTTCTTACTTGCAAACTTTACATTCTCTGCCTCTTCCGTCAGTGCTAGTGTGAATGCCTGGTGTATCAGAAATTTGAGGTATTTAAGTCTAACTCAGCAACTTCAGCATTTCTTTTTAAAATATCTTCTGTATGTGTATTATGTACGTGGACCCGTGAATACAGTCAGGTTCTTTCTCTCTATTTGAACTGCTTAGTTCTCAGTAATTATAGTATTTATTTATTTTGTAGTATAATATGGTGACTGTTCATATGTCCTCTCTCTCACCACTGATATCTTGATATTTAGGATTTGCTACCACTGATTCTAAAAAAAGTGTTCTCTCTCTGCAGTTACCGCTTATGTGATCCGTCTGAGCGACACATTTACAAATCCAGCCCTCTCTTTGGAAGATACTTTGCCGTTGACAAAACTGGAACAATTCAAGTTGGAGACCCTGTGTACAAGATGGTCCAGTAGTGAGGGATGTTTTTATCAGAAGATGACTCTTCACTTCAACATGTTTTTCTTTTTCTCTGTGAACATGGTCACTGTCATAACTTTTTCTTATCTCTTGCAATATTTTTAATACTATGTTCCTTTGTAAGGTGCGGGAGGTCTTGGAGGCTATGAGCTGTCAGTCATTTCAGATCATGATCATCTAGTAGCATGCATGTAGCAAACAAGTCTTCATTTTTTCTGCAGGATGTGGTAGAGGAGAGTCAAATCCAAGACAGATTTGACAGCACTACTGTATCACACCTCATAAAATTTAGTGTCAAGCTTGATGTCGGAATCCAAAGTTATTTACAAGGGCTTTGCATCATGTATTAGGTACATTCAGTGCCTATAAAGAACCACAAAAACAGTCATGCCAAGCATAAAATGCATATGTTGATCACAGAGCTCCCTTTGCAATTGAACTGTGAGTGCTGATGGCAAGGCTGTGTCTTAAATTCTACACTTCTTTGGTCCCAAGTATCTTCATCTATGTCTGGAGTTACTTTCCTGCAGTGTTACTTATTCTGCAGTCATTTCCAGAAGATTGCTTTTGTCTTTTGAGATTGGAGCAATGTCTGAAGGAGAAGCTTTGTGAGCTGACTAAATGCTCCTCTGTTCTATAGGTGGGAACACTGTAAGACTATAGGCTCACTTATTTTATGACCTGTGCTTGAAAGAATTTGAATATTTTTTTTCTCCTGTGAAGCATACTGTATTGGCTTAGCTGTAAAGTAGTGATTTGTTTGGAGTAGTGTTTGCTGCCTTATCAGTAGAACTTCCAATTTGACTAAAGGCATTAGGCGTTCATTAGATCAGAGGCTGGACGCACATTTAGAGGGAGAAAAAAGTTGTTCGGAATGATCTGATTCCAAGCCTGCCCCTATTCAAGCTGATGTCCAGGCCAGTCTTGCAGGGCTTTGTGTTCATGCTTCACTCCTCTGTGACTAAGTGAACCTCTTCCTATAGAAAGTTAAGCTGCTTCCGTAAGATTTAGACCAAAGGGATCTGGATATGTAGAGAAGTAAAGCTTTATGCATCAAGGGAGAGAAAAAAAAATAGATTTCCAGTGCCAAATAGCACTGAGCAGACGTTTGGGAAGCTGCAGTTATAGACTGAGCATGTTAAAGTCTTTATGTATTATGCATTTAGATCTCTCCCTCCCTGTTCTAACCAAATGTCAAATAACTATATTTTTTACTGTATTTTATACTGCACAAAACAAACAGGGGGCTGATGTAGAGGGAAGACATTAGCTGGGTGATGGCAGTAGTATCTTTTCTTTAAATATAATTATGAAGAAAAAAAAACTCAAGCCCGACATTTTTCAAATGCTTGGCTGCCTGTTGCTTTGTTATGGGTTGCTAGGTCTAGAAAGACTGTTGAA
Organism: Anser brachyrhynchus; assembly: GCF_964034855.1. NCBI lineage: Eukaryota > Metazoa > Chordata > Aves > Anseriformes > Anatidae > Anser > Anser brachyrhynchus. The sequence continues at coordinate 26,936,858 of NC_137696.1, forward strand.
CTAGCAAAGAAGAGGAATTTAATTGAGTGTGAAGGACAAATAATGACCCAATTTGGCGTTTCGAATCTTTGTTTTGTATTGTGAATATGAAATTGGAATTTTGCTGCATGTTCACGGCTCAGACTTGTAAGATGAAGAGCTCTTGTGCCTTTGAGCAAATTCAGATGGCTGTATGTGGTAAGCATGAAGCAAGCATATGGGGAAGATAGTTTTCTATTATTCGTGAACTCAGAGTTGTTCCAAATAGCCTTTTATTAGCAGTGCTCTGTAAGTACTGTTTTCCTGTGACATACAAGTACCCAGCTAGGTCTACATGTTGCATACTTGTGCGTTACTATGCCTAATGCAGCAACTAGTGGGAGAAGTGAGAGAAAAAGCATCGTCTTATAAAAGGAAAGTAATCCTGAGGCTCACTTTAAAAAAAAAAGCGTATATTGAAAATCATGAATATTAGAGGCTGAAACATTGTGGAATTCCTAATAATATTATTAAGCAAAGACAGCCTGCTGGCCTGCCAAAGCAATTAGTTAAGAGTGTGTCTCTTCATTAAGTCAAAGACATTGAAGGAACAAGAGCTGAACATAGCCTCTAGCCAAGTGTACTTCTTCGTTGTGGTTCTATCATCACTTTAGGAGTTACGTAACGCATTGTCTGATATAGATTGTGTTGCATCTTTGATTTTGATTGTTCATTGATTGGACTAATTTTCAAATGGTGCTGTCTTTTCAATGAGAAACTGCATCTGTGTTCCTGTTAGGAAAATGCCATAGATCTAAACCCCTGATTTACCCTGTAAAAGCCTCTTAGAAGAATTTAGAATCCTAAACCAGGTATGCGTCTGAGTATTACAGATTTGACAACTGACATTTAAATCCATTATGTGATGAAAGAGGGCCATATATGGGAGCTGGAGAGGGTAATTAACATTGCAATATAAACATCTTCATACAAATGTTGTACTGTTGTAACTTTAGGAATTGTATTTGATTTCACTAAAGCCATTTAGAAAATTGAAAAACATGTAAATCATAAAACTTGTTTTTTTTAAATTGTGCACTTAAAAATGTTTAATTATTTTTTAACTAGAGAAAAAAACAAGTATTGAATTGTAACTGTTGTAAGGTGTGAAATTTGTGAATCTTTTTTCTGTGTTTTCCTTTTTCATATTTAACTTCTGGTGCTGTTTACTGGATCTCATGTATAATTGTTTCTTCTTTCAATCTTTATTTTTTTAATCTTACCTCAAAGTTCGAGAAAATACCCAGTTAATCAGAGGAAGCCACCCACATGCATAAGAAAGCAGACCCATGAGATTATTCTCACTTCGAGATCTGTAAGAAGTTCCCCGTACTGGGCAGCTGCAGGGCTGAAGACTAACTTCAGATTTCAGCTAACTGAACTTTCTCTACCTGTTCAGTCTATAGACACAATGAAGGCTGTGGCATGTTTTTGTGAAGAGCTGGGGTAGAAATGAAATTTTTCTGACTCTGTGTAAGGCTAGAGCATCTCCGTTTGCTTTTGGACCATATGTGTTAGGCTCCTAGCTGACTGAAATCTCAGTTTCCTACGGCATTGCAGAGCAGCACTGGTACTGTGCTTCATCTAACCCTCATAGCCTCTTTGCTGTTGTACTCCAAAAACAATAGCTCCATTTATTATTGATTGAGATATGTCTTCCAAAGCTTATGAAGGATGATGCTTGTTGTGGTTTAACCCAGCAGGCAGCTTAGTACCATACAGCCATTCTCTCACTCCAGTCCCCATCCATGCAGTGGGATGGGGGAAGGAATTAGGGAAAAGAACAGTAAAACTCATGGGTTGAGATAAAAACAGTTTAATAGGACAGAAAAGAAAGGGAAATAACGATAATAAAAGATGATACAAAACAAGTGATGAATACCACAATTGCTAACCGCCTGGCCAGTCCCCAAAAAACAACTGCCCTTCCCTCCCATATTAATCGTTCAGCATGACATTGCATGGTATGGAATACCCCTTTGGCCATTTGGGTTCAGGTGTCCTGGTTCTGTCCCCTCACAGCTTCTTGTGCACCCCTAGTCTCTCTGACCAGGGCAGTAGGAGAAGCTCAAAAGCCTTTGACTTGGTGTAAGCGCTGCTCTGTAACAACTAAAACACTGGTGTGTTAGCAATGTTATTTTTCTCCTAAACACAAAACACAGCACCATACCAGCCACTCTGAAGAAAATTATCTCAGCTGAAACCAGGATACTGCTTCAGGCATAGCGGGCACAATTATATGGACTGACTCATGGATAGTTCACAGAATCGTCTAGGTTGGAAGAGACCTCCAAGATCATCTAGTCCAACCTCTGACCTAACACTAACAAGTCCTCCACTAAACCATATCACTAAGCTCAACATTTAAACGTCTTTTAAAGACCTCCAGGGATGGTGACTCAACCACTTCCCTGGGCAGCCTATTCCAATGCCTAACAACCCTTTCAGTAAAGAAGTTTTTCCTAATATCCAACCTAAACCTCCCCTGGCGCAACTTTAGCCCATTCCCCCTCGTCCTGTCACCAGGCACGTGGGAGAGAATAAACCAACCCCCACCTCTTTACAGCCTCCTTTAAGGTACCTATAGAGAGCGATAAGGTCGCCCCTGAGACTCCTCCAGGCTGAACGACCCCAGCTCCCTCAGCCACTCCTCATAAGACTTGTGCTCCAGGCCCCTCACCAGCTTCGTTGCCCTTCTCTGGACTCTCTCAAGCACCTCGATGTCCTTCTTGTAGTGAGGGGCCCAAAGCTGAACACAGTACTCGAGGTGTGGCCTCACCAGAGCCAAGTACAGGGGGACAATCACTTCCCTAAACCTGCTGGCCACACTGCTTCTTATACAAGCCAGGATGCTGTTGGCCTTCTTGGCTACCTGAGCACAATGCTGGCTCATATTCAGCCGACTATCAACCAATACTCCCAGGTCCTTCTCTGCCAGGCAGCTTTCCAACCACTCTTCTCCCAGCCTGTAGCGCTGCTTGGGGTTGTTGTGCCCCAGGTGCAGGACCCAGCACTTGGCCCTGTTGAACCTCATACAGTTGACCTCAGCCCATCGGTCCAGCCTGTCCAGATCCTCCTGCAGAGCCTTCCTACTCTCGAGCAGATTGACACATGCACCTAACATGGTGTTGTCTGCAAACTTACTGAGGGTGCACTCGATCCCCTCATCCAGATCATCAATAAAGATATTGAAGAGGACTGGCCCCAGTACTGAACCCTGGGGGACTCCACTAGTGACCGGCCTCCAACTGGATTTGACTCCATTCACCACAACTCTTTGGGCCCGGCCATCCAGCCAGTTTTTAACCCAACGAAGCATACACCAGTCCAAGTCAAGAGCAGCCAGTTTCTTGAGGAGAATGTTGTGGGAAACGGTGTCAAAAGCCTTACTGAAATCAAGATACACCACATCCACAGCCTTTCCCTCATCCACTAAGCGTGTCACTTCGTCATAGAAGGAGACCAGGTTCGTCAAGCAGGACGTGCCTTTCATAAACCCATGCTGACTGGGCCTGATTGCCTGGTTGCCCTGCAAGTGCCGCGTGATGACACTCGAGATAATCTGCTCCATGAGCTTCCCTGGCACTGAGGTCAAACTAACAGGCCTATAGTTCCCCGGGTCTACCCTCCGGCCCTTCTTGTAGATGGGTGTCATGTTTTCTAGCCGCCAGTCAACTGGGACCTCCCCTGATAGCCAGGACTGCTGATAAATGACGGAAAGCGGCTTGGCCAGCTCCTCCACCAGTTCGCTCAGTACCCTCGGGTGGATCCCATCCGGCCCCATCAACTTGTGTACATGCAAGTGCTGTAGCAGGTCACCAACCATTTCCTCATGGATAGTGAGGGCCACATTCTGCTCCCCATCCCCTTCCACCAGCTCAGGGTACTGGGTATCCAGAGAACAACTGGTTTTGCGGCTAAAGACTGAGGCAAAGAAGGCGTTAAGCACCTCAGCCTTTTCCTCATCTCTTGGAACTAAGTTTCCCCCTGCATCCAGTAAAGGATGGAGATTCTCCTTAGTCCTCCTTTTTGTGTTGATGTATTTATAAAAACATTTTTTGTTATCTTTAATGGCAGTAGCCAGATTGAGCTCCAGATGAGCTTTGGCCTTTCTAATTTTGTCCCTGCACAGCCTCGTAACATCCTTATAGTCCTCCTGAGTGGCCCGCCCTCTTTTCCAAAGATTATAAACCCTCTTTTTTCTCCTAAGCTCGAGCCACAACTCTCTGTTCAGCCAGGCCGGTCTTATTCCGCGCCGGCTTGTCTTTGGGCACGTGGGGACAGACCGCTCCTGAGCCATTAAGATTTCCTTCTTGAAGAGTGCCCAGCCTTCCTGGACTCCTCTGCCCTTCAGAACCACCTCCCAAGGGACTCTGCCAACCAGTGTCCTGAACAGCTCAAAGTCAGCCCTCCGGAAGTCCAATACAGCAGTTTTACTGATCCCCTTCCTGACTTCGCCAAGAATAGAGAACTCTACCATTTCGTCGTCACTCTGCCCAAGACAGCGCCCGACTACCACATCTCCCACCAGTCCGTCACTGTTTGTGAACAGAAGGTCTAGCGGGGCACCTCCCCTGGTAGGCTCACTAACCAGCTGCATCAGGAAGCTATCTTCCACGCTCTCCAGAAACCTCCTAGACTGCTTTCTCTGGGCTGTGTTGTGCTGCCAGGATATGTCTGGGAAGTTGAAGTCCCCCACGAGAACAAGCGCTGACGATTTCGCGGCTTCTGCCAGCTGCCTGTAGAACTCCTCATCCATCTCCTCATCCTGGTTTGGCGGTCTATAACAGACCCCCACCAGGATGCTTGCCTTGTTGGCCTTCCCTCTGATCCTAACCCACAGGGACTCAACCTTATCATTCCCAGCCTCAAGTTCCACAACATCAAAACACTCTCTAATATAGAGAGCCACACCACCACCCCTTCTGTGCTGCCTGTCCCTTCTGAAGAGCCTATAGCCAGACATTGCAGCACTCCAGTCATGAGAGTGGTCCCACCACGTCTCCGTGATGGCAACCAAGTCATAGCCTGCCTGCTGCACGATGGCTTCCAGCTCCTCTTGTTTGTTATCCATGCTGCGTGCATTAGTGTAGATGCACTTCATTTGGGCCATTGCCTTCTCCCCTGGCCTTGCCATTGTTCCCCTGGCACACCTCTAACAAGCTTTATTTCAGCCCCGTCCCCCTTCTTACCTAGTTTAAAGCCCTCTCAATGAGCCCTGCCAGCTCCTGGGCTAGGATCCATGAGCTGGCAGGGCTCAGTTATTTTTTATAGACCTACCTCTCCTGCCTTGGCATAAATCAAAAGTGATGGCTGAATCTCTTAACTTCATTTTACCAAGATTTCACTCATAGAAGTGTAGGACTGAATTAAAATCAGCTGGGTCACAAAGTACATTCTTCTCTGTCAGAAACAAAGCAATAGACAGTAAATTCAGACTCAGGGAATACGTGCTTCATCTGTGTCCACATACCACTGGGCACTTCCCATTATGCTATGAAAACTTCAGATTTGTAGTAAAAGACCAAAAGCCACAATGAAAAAGATCATGGGAGAGATCAATAGTACCAACAGCATCCTAGATCATTTCAAAGGTAAAGTCAGAGCTCCTGAACTGGTCCCGGAATGGGAATCTTTCACCATGTTTACAGTTGTGTGGTTTGGTGGTCAATATTAACTCTCCATTCCTTGGACAGAGCAGAGTAAGGCAGAGCAGAATATCACTTCCATTCCAATTAGCTCAAGTGACAGGAGACATGAACTTTCTCTCAGCCTTCCTTTATTCCTATATTTGTTTGATAGGCCTAAAGCTGTCAGACAATGGTTTGCCACATCCCAAGCCACCCGGCCTTTAGCAGAACTTAGTGTCCCAGCTCATGCTCTCATGTTCAGAAATGTGCCCTTGTGAGTCACAAACATCCTAATGGGGTGGCGTGAGAGCTGCTATGTAATTACTCCTGGAAGAATACCAGGAAGCCAGATAGGTCCATCAAGCTAAACTTCACTGTAGAAAGTCTGGAAAAAACATCTCATCCTTTCAGACTTCTGAGAAAAGTATCTGCGCAGCCCCATTAGTGATTATTGGAAGAGGCTGCATTTACTGTCTCCACCTGCACCAGAGGAGGTTTAGGTTGGACATTACTAAAAATTTATTCACAGAGAGGGTGGTTAAGTTCAGGAACAGGCTGCTCAGGGAGGTGGTGGTGTTCCCATCTCCAGAGGTGTTTAAGAGATATGCGGTTGTGGCACTAAGTGACATGGTTTAGTGAAGGGACTCAAAAGGTCAGGTTGATGGTTGGACCTGATGATCTTGAAGGTCGTTTCCAACCTAGATGATTCTATGATTCTGTGATCTCCCTCCTTGCGAAGGAACCCTTCATCTGCTGAACAAGGTGACAATGCTGGCTGCATCTTCAGGGAGTACCTGTTCTGGGAGCAACTGTCTTTGTTTTGTTTGGTTTATTATGAAAAAGTTCCTAATGTCTCAGCTCCAAGCAGTAGAAAAGCTGTACAGATGATCGACAAGTTGAGTCCTATACTTAGTACACGCAATTGTGACAGAGCTATATACCAGCATCTTTGTACCAAAATTGTGCTTTCCTAAAAAGTTCTGAGCATCTTCTGCAGTCCTTGGGATGCCAGTGCTTGTCTTGCATTCCTCTGACTGTCCCCCTCCACTGAACTTTCTGCATAAATAAATATAGTTGATGCCAACTACTTCTGAAGGAAATAGACTATATTTAAAGCTATTAGCTAGTATAATAATTTCTGCCCTCCCTGGTCCCTCTGGGATTGTTTGCCCTTTTTAAGTGCAGTACATTTGGATAAAGAATATGTCCCTGCCCTTTCTGAAGGGTCTTCTGACAGATGCTATTTAATATATCCTCCATAAATCCAAGTAGGAGAGGTCAGTGTATTTTAACCAGTCATTTAGAGGGATCTGTCAAAGTGGATTTGGAGCCAGATTAGAAGACATCAAGACGCATAAATTGGAAAGAGAGGTAAGCATGCCCACAAGTGAGTCTGAATATAACTGCAGTTATACTGTGTGTTTATTCTAAATAAAAATAAAATAATAATAACAAAATATTGTATTGCAGTATTTATAATAGGCCTCAGACAATGTTTTCGGATTTGTCTGGGGTTTACTTGCTAAGTGTCAATGTGTAGTCTACATGATCTCCCATAAGTAACAAAATTAAAAAATTCTCCACAAAATGCATTTTTGAAAAAGCAATTCTATTACCCCCTGTCCTTTCTTCTTTCTTCAGCGGGGGTAATGTAATAGAGATATTGTATTTCCTTCACTCTTAAACCCTTGTTGTAGTCAGCTGTTTATACAGTGTGTGTGCCTACATATATATGTATGTATGCGTATTTAGCATTGCACGCAAAGCAATCAACTTTTATATCAAGATGGCATGGTTTGCATTTAAAATCAGGTACTTTGTTTTTGTCAGGCTTGCCAGCCCCAAACAAATGTCTGAAGGCATCTCAAGTTGGCAACATAATAATAATTTCTACTTTATTTCCATTCCTGATTGCTTACTTTTTCCCATGAGAAAATCCTTTTGAATGACATTTAACTTGTGTAAGGGACTGGAAGCTCCATTCCTGCAAAATGTGAAGGTTCCCTGGCTTGCTATTCTTACTTGATTCTCACCACAACCTATTATAGATGCTTGCACGGATTTTTTTTTATCTTCCCTGGCAGATTTCCACTCAAGATGGAGGCATCGCTTTTGATCAGTCCCTGGGACTAAAAGTGTCCTGGCGTCAGTGATATACAGCATGATGGTACGTCTTGTCCCAGCCCTGTATGAAGTTGTTTCCTTGTGATAATTAGCTTTTGAAACTTTAGAACAAGTATTTTATTTTTCTTTCTTGTATTTTTCTTGGCTTAATTTTCCCCTTAATTTGTTTCTCCGGCCTTAGTAACTGGAAAACATCTGGTGTAAAGGACCTTAAAGGAAGCTTTTTCTAAATGTCCAGCCTCAGATATATTCCTCAGTGCATCCTTCAGCGTATCTGAGTACTCAGTCATCTTTCTGCAGGTTGGACACCTGCCTTGGACCTGTGGTGGCTCTCCCTCCAGTTGCTTGTGTAGCTCTTGGGGCAGTGGGATGGCATGGGGACTCTCAGCCCTCCTGCGTGGCCCTTCTGCCCCAGCCGTGCTTCAGCTGCAGCTGCCTGAGCAGTTCGGAGGAGGAGCTGGAGATAAAGTGCTGGTGCAGTTTTGGGCTGAGCATGCTTAAGCAGCCAAAATTTAGTGTATATTAGCACTGTTAAGACACCTGTTTCTCAACAAAGGCTTTTGTGGAGCAAAGGGTGAGGGCATGGTCATAAACGCAGCTCTGTCCTGAAATGGCAACCACCAGCGGGTTTCCACCAGGCTCCTGCAGGGACCTTCCCTGGCATAACCTGAGACCACTGAATTTCTTTGTTGCAGTCTGTGGTCCAGCAGATCATTAACAGATGGGCAAGTGCTACATGATGTACTCTTCAAGCAGACCTGTACACACAGCAGCCTTGCGTGTGGGTAGCCGTTTGTCCAGGTTCAGCATCGGTCGGGAAAATCATTGAGTGGCAAAGACAGGGGAGAAGCTGCAATGGATTGCACAGGCTTTGGGAGAGGTTTTGTTGTTGGGGATATTTAAGGACAAGCTGGACAAGCCATGCTCTGAAACAACATATTCCCTTGCTGCAGGGAGTAAATTGGATGTTTTATCATGGTCCTTTCCAGCCTCCTTGTTGTGTTTCTTTTGTTTGTTTGCTTACTTGTTTGTTTGCTAATTTAGCCTGTAAACTTGCTGTGTGCAGCAGCTTCCGTTGTGATGTCCTCTCCCATGGGTGCTGGCAGAACAGACATGGGAGCCTCCTAGAGAACTTCCCTCTTCCCTGATTATAAAAGCATGTCAGCCTGTGCTAATGCATCCTCCCACACAGAAATGGTCTTCAGGGGATGTAAGTAAAATGCAAATATGGGTATTGCACAGTCGGCATGGCCCGGAAAGGTGTTTAAAGCATTGTACCCTATAGGTTCAGCCATTTACATGATACATCTGACATTTTACATCATTAAAACATGCTAATTCCTGCCTATGCTGGAATAGATAACTTTGGATACAACATTCTGTACAAAGAATAGAGAGGCAAAAGCAATTTAAATTGTTGTTGAAATCTTCTTTCACCTTCTGGAAACAACAAACAAACAAACAAACAAAAGTACTAGGGCATTTGTGATCTGTGGAAACAATGAAAAACTGAATTAGTCTAACATGTTCAGAGAGCACAACAAACACGCTTTGATTCATTGCAGTTTTCGTTTGTACTTGTCAAAACTCGCAGCACAATATGGTACATTTTCACCCTCAGTTTTCACTGGAAATTGCTTTTAGAGTGACTCACTCCTTGTTTGTGTTTTCTGTGATTCCTGAGACATTCCACATTTCAGTAGCTCTTCATTTGTCTACTCTCTGCCTTGATCACTGGCATTTTCAGTTATCTTCTTTGAACCATTTCATTTAAAGGTTTGTTAGCCCTAAGAAGCCCTATGTCTAATATATCCAAGAAACCTGGATCTGAAGAAGCATTTCACTTGAATAAGGCGACTAGAATGTGACTTGAGATCTCCATGTGCTGCCACAGGTGTTCGTTGCCTTTCTCCTTTCTTCAGCATCTTTTTTGTGAACAACACTGCAGAGATTTGTGACCTTAAGCCTGGTTGCTTCCTCTTCAGATCTCTGTTTTTTGTTTTTGTTTTTAATGTGAGCTGTTTAGCCTAAAGTTTTATGATAAATTTTCAGGAGCATCCCTGTTTTTGTTAATATGTTGTTTATATACACAAATGCAGCACTGGAAGAGAAATTTTGCTGCAAGACCCAGTCCAGCTGAGGTCTGCATCCACAAAGCCTCATTATGGCCTGCTGCCACTTACTATAGGGGACTTATACATGTGTCTGTAAGGGACTCTAATGCAAATCAGCTGAATTCTGCCCATTTTTGACCATCTTACAAAACTCATAAATTGAAAGAATTCGTCATGAACTCTCCAGCCAGTGTTAGGACTCTGTCCATAAAGTTCAAGCTACCATAAATATAACAAAGTGTAGGTTTCCAGGAAAGGGAGTCATTAATTTGAGAGACAGGTGTCCTTTGCAGCATCCCAGAGGACAGATCCAGCTGAGCATCCTTCACTCTTGCCTGAAGAGGTTTTGCATTTGGCAGCACTGGGTCCAAAATCTGTGCTAGCTCTACAGTTGTCAGCAAACTATTCTCCTACCCCTATGATTTTCCAGATGTTCAATAAGTAAAGCTGCATTTTATTCTTATTGTCAGCTGTTTGACAGTGCTTCTGCTTTTTAAATAAATACAAGAGTTAAGATCTTAAATCAGTGATGCAGTATAAATACACTTTAAAACCACATTTGAATAGAGTTGCTGTTGCTCACCTGTTAGGACTCTGGCCATTGCTGGAGCTCAGATCACCCTTGGCTGAACATTTCGGGGAGCTTTGCCACCCTTGCTATTTAGGTGGAAGTACAACTCTTTCAGCTGGGATCCTGGGGGAGATCTCCCTCTCCTTTGTGCTGGGAGAATCTTTTACTGTGGAATTGCCTACCCTGTGTATCAATGGAAATTGTGCCATTGTTCTCAATAGAAAGAAGACCAGACCTTGAATGGTTTAAGAATTTATGTACTTCTCCTATTTAGGAGCATTTTAGTGAACCGTAGAAAAAAAACATACAAAATATCTGTTGAAAGAGGCCACCCATACTAGGCAGCCTGTAGACATACAAAATTTCCCAAACACACCCTGAATATTCAGAAAGCACCCAGCTCTTTTGCTACTAAGGGTGTGGTTTCTAATGAAGAGCTGCATATCCCCAAACAGGCACAGCAAACACATTGTACTGCAACATATTTTGACCTCTTTTGTTTCTGGGGGAAAAAAAGGGCTGTCATAAATCTGTGCTTTTGAAACAGTACTTCTGTTTTTCTGATGGTGAGCTTAATTTTTGGGGGTGCTTGAGGCACAACTTAAATGATCCTCCTCTGAATCATTTCAACAAACTGGTTTTGCTTTCAGTTAGGGTCTTTCTTAAAGCATCAGCTGCTCAGAGATACATTTCCATGTGGAGACACCATCCTGAAAGCTTCCTTCCTGGCTGGAGGCATCTAGCAGAGGAGCCTGCTGTTTGCTGGGCCAAATCACGCCCAGGACACGCTTCTGCCTTTCCCCTAGCTACAGAGGAAACTAAGGTAGACAATCTGGTACCTGGATCTGGGAGAGAAGCATCCAGGATCCCATTCACAAACTGAGCAAGGGAATGCATTTTCTCTTACAGCTGATTTTTTTTTTTCTGAATACAATTTTATGAAACAACTGCTGTATTCCCTTCTTATTTGGGTTATGCATTGCATAGATCTCCAGAAAAACATTATCTCTATAGTGATCTTAACAACTTGCCAAATTTTATTTATTCTTTCCTCTCAAGTCACCAGGTGATAGATTGATGTTCAGCCTCGAAGTTTTCTTTACAGAATTAATTTACTCCTCCTAATAGAAAAACAGTCCCAAAAGGAATATGAAGTATATTTTAGAACATATGTTTTATGATGTCAGTAGAGTAGGGAGAGAGAAAGAATATGACATGCAAGACAGCTCTGTTGCACTGTATTTTTTCTAGCAGGCCAATGTAACTCACACAAAGTTAGTTTAGATGAGAGGGATAGGAAGGATAGGATGTCTTTGCTTTCTTTTCTGTGCAATTACAGCTTAGGGAATGACCCTGAGAAACTACTCTGAAGCAGAAGGAATGCCGTAAGATGGTAAATGCAAGCCATCTAGTAATGGGCATCATTAGCTGCATTGTGATAGTCTGTATTCGTGTGCTTCCTTCACCACCTGTCTGCTCTCTCCAGTCCATCCCTGTGGCTTTACTTGCCTTTGCTCACCGGTGCTCATGTGATTGTTCTCTTTCCCTTGCTCTCTTTCCTAATAACACCCATGAGTTCTCATGCCTGGTGATGTATATAATTCCTGGTCAGACTCCCACTGGCTTCAACAAGATCTTGCTTTCACCTGCTTTTCCTAAAGGAACAGATCCACCTGTAAGTGCTAAGGTGACAGAGAGCAAGCGCCGCGTCACCGGGCTCTGCTGCGCTCTTAGCAGCACCGAGACACTTTGCCTGGTAGCTGTCCCTCTGCAAAACCCTAAAGCAATGAACATGGCTCAACCTGTGAGAAAGGCAGCGTGATTTATCAACAGGAATTGTAAATAGGCAATGCTGCACCAATATTTGAAATCTAGTAGTTCTGCTAGGAATAGCTTTTAGCAAAAAGGGCTGCAAATTGTTCTGAGGAGGAAATTCAGCGTTAGGGATCATGCACTTAGGATCTCCCAAAGTTAAGAACCAGCACACAATGCAGTAGCAGGAGCCAGAGTCGGTTTCCATAAATGAAGAAAATGTTGGCCAGCAACTGTCTACTGCTGTATTGCTGCTGTGCTGTATATCACTGGCACTTGCTGACACTGGGCTGCAGGAAAAGAGTGCATTCGAAAGTACCAGAGAAAGTTTAATACTCTGGGGTTTAATCATCTGGAACAAACACTGGGTATAGGATGGTGAAAGAAATCAAAATTTAGTTTGCATTAAGTTTTAGTTGCATTAATTTGCAAAATTTAGTTTGCATCTCAATCAGCATTTTTGAGCAAAGATAGTGGAGGCAGCAACTTTACCTTCATAATACTGTAGCTACATTAGTGTAGCACTATTGGTTTTCATTAACTTATTAGAATTGTATTAGAAATAATATTGTCTGGTTTTTATTACCCTTGGGAATGGGTTAATATATGGGGTCAATTTTCCAGCTAACTGCATGAAATGTTCTACTGTCTGTTGCAGATGGGACTGGGACAGCAAAAGAAGCAGGCATTGTTTGAGGATACACGGCCTTGGAAAGGTTCAGCCTGCTGTGAGTGATAGCTCTTACTTTTTACTTACAGCTGCTTCATTCTTTCATTGGAATAAGCACTCAGAGCTTGTGCAAATGAACCATGCTTCCAATAAATGTGTGTATTTACAGCGCAATTCATACTGGAGAGTTCAAATCAACTGAAGTGCTAAAAAGTTTACTTAAACCAGTTATATTTATTTTTTTGAAGGAGTCTAAATATATATGACTTCATGTTATGAGTTTTCATTTTGATAAGCTCCTGGACTTTATTTTATGTATTTTGTGTACCTCTATCCTTAAACTCATGTATGTAACCACAACATACATGCACCATAAATAAATAAATAAATAAATAAAACAAAAATCAAAGATGTCAAAGCCACACACTTGAAAGAAGAGTTGATTGCTTTTAGAAATAAGCATCAAGAGCAACATTGACTTGATTCCTTCTACAGACTTTTTTAATTAGACGGTTGAGTATTTTGAGAAATAGCTCATGGTTATAGAAACAAATGCGTGATTGAAAGGTGGTGATGCACATTTTATCCATGTGTTTTGTGACTGTAGATGAGTGATGGGAATCAGGATTTCCCTGTTATCCCGAATTTCCTCTTTGCAGCAGCTATTGCAGGAGAGCTTATACTCTCAGTCACTTTTTGCTTCGTTAATGGTTATCTCTTCATTTGTCTGTCAGGGAAAGTACATAGGTGGGATTTTGCCTATAGGCAGCCTATAGCTTATAGGACTGGTATGGTATTCAGAGGTGAGCAGCGGAGTGAAATGGATGAGACTTTTGTTTAGACGGGGTCTGCTCCTAGCTCTGCCTGAAATGACCCCACGCAGCCTTCCTGAGCCTCCTGTATTTTATCTCTGAGATGGGTGATTGATACGTGCTTTCCTCGTAAAGGAGGAAGGTGGAGCTGTGCTTAGCAATAACCTTTCTGAAGAGTCGGCATTGTTCGATGAAGTCAGTGGCAGAAGTAAAGGAGGAGCCCCCCGGTTCCCCTCCCAGCCTTTCCCTGGCCGCCAAGACATTGGAGCAAGCCCAGCTTTTCTTCCACTAAGTGGAGGGGTTGGCTGCTGCTCGTTTGGTTGTTTTTATAAACAACATAGGCGGGACAGTGGGTTTAATAAACATGCTCAGAGTGGGTAGATAAAACCTCTTTAGAAGTGCTAAAAAACATACAAAGAGTGAGATTTTTTTTTTTTTTTTCACGGTACATGGATTTCACAGCTTTCCCTAACACCTCTCAAATCTTGTTGGGCTCTTTTCTTGTCAGAAAGTGAATTCTTATTACAAACCCTAGAAATAGCAAACCTTTAAAAAGCTTATGTTATTGTAAAACAACGTAGCTTTTACTGCCCTTATTTCTAGAAGTAGACACACTACACTGAGTCTGAAAGAGAAAACAAAATTAAACCTAGGCTGATTGACTAGAGAAAGTATCAAAATGTTACTGTAGGAATTTTGATTTGCTCCTAATTGTGAAAAATTAAAATCTCTTTAACTCCATAATCACTTTTTTTTTTTTTTTTTAATTTTGGTATTGCAGATGGCATCTTGAGAATCTAGCCTGAACACAATGGGAATGTCAGCATGAAAGATTTTACTGTTTCAGGTTTTTCTCAATTTTGTTTCATCTAAAAATATTAATGTAGTTCAGATGTAAATTGATGCATTCCCATGTATAAACATCTTTCTGCTCTCTGCATTTATTTTAAGCTTTAGTGTTCCTCTCCAGCTTTATCATGTAGAAGAAACTGTTTGAGAAACAATTTTTTAGCTCCACTCAGATCAGCTTGTTTTATGTGCTTGCTTTGCACTTGGTTGCACTGTGTTTATACACAGTTTTTCTCAGTTCCTTTTGTGTGGTGATTTTCCCTAGTTTTAATGGATCTTTCAAACCAAAAAAAAAAGGGGGCAAAAAAAGAGCATAGATTAAAGTGGGCCGGAGGTGTGCTATTTAAACCTATTTAAAAGTCTTACTCATTTATCGTTGAAGAAGATTTCAGTGCAACATCTTCATTAGGACCGAGGGTAATCCATCACTACAGAATGAGAAGAATGTAATTGAATCAGTTAGAGCAGATTATTTCCATGTATTAATATGCCCAAGTGTGTATATGTATCTGCAGTAAGTCATGTACAGAAAAGCTCATGGGGGTTTTGGAACGTCATGTGCTGAACTTTGAGCAAGAGCTAGTTCTTGGTTGCTTGAATGCCCTTTCCCCTGCCCCAGTATCCTATCTTATCATCACCCCAGCCCTGGGTCTTTGCTATTTTGACACCTGCTGGGTCTCAGGTTGAACCCAGTTAATTAGTCCATGTGTTGTTGTTTATTTCAATAAAAATACCAGATTATTTACAGAGAAATTAAGCAATCTTTTCAGCCTCTGAGCACAGCCTCATGGGACATCCTAAGACAGCTGTAAAGTTCTTCTTTTTAAGAAGTTCTGGTTAATGTCAGCTGAGAAAGCTCTTGGTAAACAAACGAATAATTGATTGCTCAGCTTTCACATAGCTACTGCGTTTCTGGGCTCACATGACTCATTTGTGAACCATTCCTGTCGTCCTAATGCCATAACATTGGAGAAATGATGATTGTTTCTTGGAGGATTCTTCTGTGGACGTAGTTGCCAAGACCAAAGCTGTAATGGTTTGTTATTATGACCTTTGTTATTCCATTAGGCTCAATAGCTTTAAAAAAATGATGTGTGCATACTTTAGGAAAGTTTTTACCCTTTACATTGACCTGACATCATAGTTTATACTACAAAATGTATTAATGACAAAGTAGTGTTTTCATGTCAGGAGGACAAATTTTAACAACTATAATCTGCCCTTACTCATCATAAATATAAATGTATTGGTAAAACAGGCCTTGTTAATGCAGCCAAGACAAATGCTAGACTATATTTCAACTCAATTGAAACACTAGTCTATACACTCCATGATTTTCTTGTGTGGCTTCAAATACATTATTGTCAAACTGCTGTTAACGTGCATTTTCCAGTGGGTATTGCAGAACAGTAATGACCCATCAGACGCAAACAATCTAGGTCATTTTTCTCTATTACTCAAAGATGTGTAAATGTCTTTGAGGATATGGAAGGGCATAGGGAGCATTCAATTAATATTGTTTTGATGGGGTTTTAATACTTGAAAAATCAACAATAAAAAACCTTGTGAGCATGACAGTCCTTGCAAATTGCTTTGCACAGTAAACAGTTTAATTTGCAATAAATTCTGTGCATTATAGTTAACTGAAGCACACCCTGCTCAGTACACTTAGAGCAGAGTTGATACAAAGTAGGCTTGCTGTTTGTGATTGCTCTAGATTGCTCTGTGTTCTTCTCATATGGATGAAGCTGCTCTGAGAGGTCCTGAGGAAACTGGCAAGACATTGCTGGTCTCTGTTTTTGCAGCTTCTTTCTGGAGGGGACATGCCCATCACTGTAACTATCTCTGATGTCAGTGTGCTACCAATACTATTGACTCTCTTCTAGTGGAGACTTTGCTATAAGCAACTCCTGCAGAGGGAGAAAGTAATGAACTTTCAAAAGTCTTTCATGGGGTTTGAAAGGAAGCAGAATTGAAGCAAATCTGGCTGTTCTTGTATGGTGTTTGGATAAAGTTTCTTTGCAGTTAAAGTTTGTTTGCAGGAGATACTGAACTGATGAAGGAGATGCTTACAGGAGAAATGCACCAAAAGGTCTCACTTCAGTTAAAAATGGTACTGAAGAAATCCTTCCACCACTTAAAAATGACTGGGCATTAAGCACATTTAAGAATTCTTGTCCTATCCAGAACGTAAGCTGACAAGTAGGATCAGGTATTTACTGTACAAAAACTGCTAAGTAATTTTTAATGTCAGAGAGCAAAGTGAGACTTTGCTCAGCTCATCTCCCTGAAGGAGAAAATGTGCAGTGCATGTTGTTACCCCAGGAGAATGAATAAGCACATATTTAGAGACTCGTCTTTCTGGTTTTAGACCTAAATCCTCACGGAAAACAGTATGCCTCTCAGGAATCCTGGATGCAAAACTGTCGTGCTTCTGCTTGGTGCTGTTTAACTGCAGAGTTAATCAAGTACAATTGCTTAAGGCCCTGGAGGGAAGGATGTAATAAATCTTGGAGTATTTGTTCTGGTTTATGGCTGAGAGAAGCTGCATAACATTAAATCAGATGTTATAAACATTCGCAGTGGCACATTTTCCTTACTTAGGGCATTGTGGCATGAGTCTTGAGAAACTAGAGAGGGTATGTCCTAAAGGCTGGATGCATTTCTTTTCTTTCTTTCTTTCTTTCTTTTTATTTATTTATTTTTTAATAATTGAAGGCATTGGTTGCTGAGGGGAGGGATTGGGCCCCATTACAGTGAGCTGCCGGCTGTGCATCCCGCTCTGTCGGGTAGAGGGCAGTCGGACACAGGGGACGGGCTGAGCCTACTCCTGCTTCCCAGGCCTGCCTGCAAAGAAATGCTCACTTCATCTGGGAGAAAGAGATATGGATTTGTTGTACCTGGGCTTTTTCCTCCTCTGGAATTGGAGGCATCCCGTGTGCAGTTTGGAAGAGATTTGATGCTGCAAGTGGTGCCTATATGGACAGTGAGCTGACACATGGTTAGCAGGATCAAAGCAACCACTGAAGGATCCTTTCTGCAAAACACAAGTCCCTGATGATTAGATATCTTGCCAGTATCGCACAGCCCTTCTGAATCTGCAAAGCCTGCCTCAGATCAGAGGATGCACGTCGTCTCTCTCAAGATGTTCTGCCCCTAGGGCTGGGAGGACTGAATGTGGTTTTGCTGGTCATATGTAGAGCTTCCCTTTTGAGGTGGAAGCAGAGAGACGGAACAGATGAAAAACCAGCCTCAGATATTGAATCCTCCTGAGTTTGAAATCGAGCTGGCCCGAGTTGCTTTGCTGCTGTGCTGGGGGACAGTCCCAGCACGCTGCCCTGCAGAGCCTGCACTACTCACACGGG
The DNA here is from genome assembly GCF_964034855.1 of Anser brachyrhynchus. Lineage (NCBI taxonomy): Eukaryota > Metazoa > Chordata > Aves > Anseriformes > Anatidae > Anser > Anser brachyrhynchus. The sequence continues at coordinate 26,954,823 of NC_137696.1, forward strand.
TGGCACATTGTGCCCTTTGGAACTTTGATTGCTGGAAGCAGAGCTAGCAGCTTGGTCACGTTTGCCCCAGCGAGGACGCGTGTCTACCATTCCCGCTTTGCCTCCTCTAGGGGACAATGTCCTGATACAGTTGAGTTGTTTTTCTCCTCATTTACAAGCACATGAACTTTGGACCTTTGGAAAGTGTAAATGTTGTCAACCTTGATGAGGGGCCAAGGCTGGACCCTCTTGTTCCAAGGAGGGAAGGGTGTGCTTACAGCTGAAAGGTATCAGGCTTCAAGTGCTTTGTTGTTTCATGGCCACGCTGTGAGCCGTGAGGCAGACGACGGGCTGAGCAGCCAGGGATGGGTGCTGCTGAGCAGGTACCTGTCACCCTTCCCCTCTAATTTAAAAATCCAGCAGGGGCTGCAGCCCTAGAGATTGCCTTGCTGGTGCCAACCCTGCCTACCAATGTGCCCCTGCACTGGCCTCAGCTTTCCGCTCACTGGTGCCTGGCCTCCCCATGCCGGCACGTTTGGGATGCCTGGACAGTGTGGGGCCATGGGATTGGGCTCTGCCTGCCCCACACCCAGTCCTGACAGCTCAAAGACACAGGTTGCTGGGTTTTCTTCAACAGCTGTAGAGAGCAACAAGGCGACACCATGAAGTATAATCATTTGGGAAGATGGGAAGGAAAATAGTAAATAGTCTAGAGAAAATAGATCGGCAGGACCATGTCATATAAGAATGGAACAAGAGGCATTCAAAGGAATTAAAAGGTGGCAAATCTGAAACAGGTCGGAGGAAACATTTTTATATGATGTGTGCTTAGGCAGAGGAGACCCAGAGACAGGCCAGTGATGGGGAGGTGGCCAGCAGCATGGAGAAACAGCAGAGAGCTTCTGCAGGGTGCTTTTGGCAGTGCCAAAACTTGAGCCCAGCTCTCCTGCATGTCAGCCCCGGGGACTCCCTTCCTCCTGGAGCAGGGTTCTGGCTTTCAAAGGTGTCATTCATGGGAGCAAGGTGAGCAAGGCTTCGCTTCAGACCCTGGTGAGAAATTGTAATTTTGAGTGTCAAGAAAATTGGCTTTTATTCCTTTGCTCCAATGTTGTTATAAAAATAAATCTCTTTGGAGATATTCATAAAAGTTAATGGAAGTCTTGAATAGGGCTTTTTTCCTCCTACCAACCTAATAAAATGTATTGCTTTTGCTCCTAAGTATTTTTATATTAGCAGGCGGTGGCTGCCGCTGGAGGAGAACCACTCTAACGCCATAAAATGACTCCAGATGGAGACCCTCTTGCCATCCACTGACTTCAGGCTGAGCAAAGCTGAAACGTAATGCTTGTCCTGATGGTCACCATCCTCATCCAGGAAATACGGGAATGTGTTTGGCTCAGGGAGCGGCAGCGCGCTCCCCTTACAATATCTGATTTATTGCATGTCTGTTAAAACAATAGTTTTGGAATAATTTTTAGATTTTCTTGAAGCAAAGGCAGAAAATGAAGATGAATGAAATGGGTCTGGTGCTCCGGGCTTGACAGAAATCGGTCCCCAAAGACCTGGCGCTAAAAGTCATACTAGCAGCCTGGATGCAGGGCTCCTGGCAGATTGTTTTTCCAGCTGCTTGGGAAAGTCACCGCCGCCCTCTCCCAACAGCTGACGTGGGGACGCAGCCAAAGCCTCCTCCTGGGGGACCACAACCAGGCACTCCCCGACGGGGCCATCGCAGCCACCCCATCCCGGCCAGCTGCTCCGGCACCGGGGAAGGCCTGGGGATGTGCATCCAGCCTGGTGCTGGGTTGCTGGAAGCTGGCAAGGGTTATGGGAGCCCTCCACCATTGGGACAAAATGATGTCCAAAAGAGTTAAAAATAAGAAAGATGAGTGGTGCCCGCTGTGCAGGGAAGGAAAAGAAACTTTTTCACTGCTCTTGGAGGTACATCACTGCTGCGGCAACAGCAAGGCAAGGCAGCTGAGCAAGCCCAGGGTGAACTCAGCCCTGCTCAGGACGTCTCTGCAGAGCAACCGGTGCCTGAACGTGCTGCTGCAGCACCAGGAGGCACCTGGGCTCGGACACGGTGCCACCGCTCAGAGGCATTAGGATTTGCTTTGTCTTCGTGCTGAAATGCTTCAGGGTTTATCTGTTGCAGCCTTAAACCCAAACAGAGAAAATCCTGGCTCTGTTGAGGCTCATGTTTCTTCTGTGCTGGAGAAGGTGAAGGAAGTTACCTATAAGATGAGCTGAGCTAAGGCGTATAGTATAAAGGAGCTTTGCGTCATCCCAGATTTTCACTCTTGTAGACAGAGGAAACACTGCCCTTTCTTGCCTAGCACACAATTTTTGAGTGCTGTGTATTTTCTTTTGAAATTATTTGCGTGATGCTAAATTTTGATTCTATTTTTCTGTCTCCCGACAGGTTTCCTTTGCCTGTCTAAGTGACCTGCACTGTAACACCTCTTACCTGCTGCGCCATTGTCCTGCACGCTGGTGGCACCACTACCCAACTGTTCACCTCGTGATTATGAGGGGCTTTGATATTAGGGCTCAGTGAGCCAGCACTGAGAGGATCTCATGAGTTTTCCCCTTCTGCAGTAGCACAGCACGGCAGGTGACCTGGGCATTGTGCAGTGCGTGGCTGCCTGCACACGGAGGAAGTTCACAGGAGAGGTTTTCCGAGCTTTCCTTTCCTGGCGAGTGATCCATGAACACGTTCTCCAAGCCAAGCACTCGACTTTCTGTTGTCTTCGTGGCAGCGCACCGCGGATCAGCTGTGCACCACGTTTTTCCCCCTTCAGAAAACTCAGAGGCTTCAAGGAGGTGACTTGTAGTCCATTGTTGGATACCAGCTCTGGCGGGTTTCCTTCTCTGTTGAAAACAGCCAGCAGGAAAGTAATTACAGGAGCAGATGTGATTTGTGACGTAAATGTTCCTTCTGGCTTTTTTTTCTTCTTCTTTTTCTTTTTTTTCTTTTTTTTTTTTTTTTTAAATTTGAGGAAGTCCAACAGGGTGATTCCAAAGCAGCAGTCAGCTGGTACAGGAGGTGTATGGGCCTATTGTGGTGATTTCAAGCTTTCCCTTGACAGAATCAGGTCTGGGGACAATTTGCAATACTGTACGAATCACTTTTTAAAAGGAAATAAGCAAGTAAGGCAATTTTTCAGAGCAGATTCAATACATGTATCCTGCATAACCCTGTGTGAATCCCACTGCTCCATTTGCTGACTTACTGGTGTCTGTCCTGAGCAAGACGGAGGAGCACTGCCTGTAATTCCTCTGCAGTGATAAATCAGTCAGTATTTTGCATCTCACATTTCTCTTGCAGACAAGTTAATTCCACAGTTGGATTAAATTATTTAGGTCCTTAAATCACTTCATTTTCAGGATGCCGTGTAATTTCTGCTGAATCAGATGCAGCCATACAACGTGTAGCTGTAACCTTTCTAGATGCTCACTTGCCTGGTGTTTTGTAAGGATGAGGCCAGCAAGTTACCATGTGTTTGGTCCTAAAACACAGGGCTGTGAATGGTACCTGGGTGCAGTCTACAGTCCCAGGGCTTGCAGGTTCATACACCCACAGCTGACTGTGCCTCTAAGCCTCCTTGGAGTAAATGTAGCAGCCTCTCGGTGCTGGCCTCGAGCTGCGTGCCAGGAATCGGTCACCACCACTGCTGGTGCCCAAGCAGCAGCCCCGAGGAGGCTCAACTCTCTGCACACAAGGCTCATTCCTCCAAAACTCATCTGGCAACATTTGACCAAAGCAAAGGTCTCAGGGACAGAGCTTTGCACAGCTCTGCAACCAAAGCCTAGTCAAGACTAAGATCTAAGGCAAAATGTGATTTTTGCTGTTCTTTGGATGATGAGGATCTGGTACCTGCAGTGACAGGGTCTAGTTTTCATCCAAACAGACACAACTTTGGTGACAGGGCACCCAGACATCAGGAATAGCAAACGTTATGCCTTCCCCTGAAGTGGGTCACTGTTAAGCTGAAATTATTTCATGTTCTTTGAGGGGTGGCAGAAAGCAGGAGGCAGCTAGCTGGCCCGGGGCACAAGGCTGTTGGACCCGCGGGCGAGTGGCAAAGCTGGCCAAGTGGCACCTGTTTAAATGAGGGCTGGATTTGTCTCACAGAAGTTATTTATATGCTCTTATTTCTGGCGAGAAAAGCACTCCTCCAAACGGTGCCCTGCCTCATTACCGATCCCCACCCAGAGACCTCTTTTCAACTCGGCCAGGCTTCCCAGCAGCTCGCCGCAGGATCTGCTCAGACACAATAGCTCCGGCGGGTTTTATTGCATTTCACTTTTCCTCTCTGCTTGGCCAGCTGCCAGCAGAGATGTTCTATGCAAAGATAATGGCTTCGACTTAATCATTCACCTCTCATGTGTCTAAAAGGAGTTAAGGACACTGGAAGCTTCCAAGAAAAATAAATGAACAGTGCTTGTTCAAGGGGGCCTCTTTAAGGCTGTTTCACTGACTTGAAAAAAAAAAAAAGAAAGAAAAAAAGAAAAAGAGAAGCAGCAAGCTGTTCCTGCACATCACCCATGCCCTATTTATTTTTTAAATGTGTGTTTAAATTTGGAGGAGCAGTCATGAATAGAAGGGTTATAAAGTGTTTCTCGTTTTCTTGTTACGGAGAGATTTGCAGCGTGTTTGGATAGATAGGTCCAAAGTGAAATTCTAGTCAGGCTCATTTCTGGGGCTGTAAATCTGGATCTCGACCTTGGGGAACTCCATCATATGCCTGCATGTGGGTGACATGCAAGCAAAAATAAAAAATAAAAAACTGGACACCTCCCAGTTTTGCTGAAAACCCAACAAATGGGATGTTCTCAGGGAAAATATTTGTGGTGAAGAAGCAAAAGAAATCCTTGCTTGCTCGTAGTTGGGATGGATCAAGACACCAGCATTGAGCCTGAACCTGAGGAATGAGCTCCTAAATTGTACAATGTCAGGAGAATCTGACCTCTCATTTAGCCGTCTAACCAAAAGCAACATTACGGTTGATCCTACATCATATGACTGCCCTGAGAAGCGGATGCTATCTGCTCTTCTCCCTTCTCAGGTATCCTGGAGCAAGATACAGGTGGCTTCTCTGGAGCATCTCCTAGAGGGCGAGCTCCTGCCATGACTGTAGCTTCAGCCAGAGATGGGAGAGACCACAGCGGGATTTACAGTAATCCACTCAAACTGGTAATGCAGGCAGATTCCTTCTTCCCTATGGCATCGCTCTGTGTTGTTCCCAACCTTCAAAGAAGCTCATTTCTGGAAAAGAGCAAAATAGCTGAATCCATTCCTCCCTATTCATTTTTCCAGGCAGCGTGTTCATGCCTGTGTGGTGCTGCTTTGTGCCCACACATGCACTTAGGTATGTATGTATGCGCATGTACATGCATGTACACCTAGCCCTCCCTCCCCACAGGTGGGGGAGGTCTCTGCCTGCACCCATCTTTGCAAAGCAACTTTTCTGCGGGCAGTCCAGATTGGGACACTCACTTAAATCTCCTTAAAATTGTGGAAAAAGGAATAAAGTTGTAACTGTCATCACCTATTCAGAAAAATTCCTGCAGTGCAGACACCCATTTTCCAGCCTTTGAAGGCTAGGGGAAAAAATTATCTTGCCAGGTGGAGTGTGATGTCTAGTTCTTCCCTTCAGTAAATGCAGGGGTGAATTTAGCAAGTTTGGAGTGAGTCGGAGGTGAAACGTCCCTTCCTCTCCTCCCCTTATCTTCCTTCTCCTCCTGGGGAAGCAGCACACATCTCATTAGAGAACACATTTCCAAAGACATGCTAATTTTGATGAGGCTCTGATGAGACACTAGACAAGGAGCTTGTTTCCCCTCCCCAGCCATGAGTTGCCTGAGCTGAGCGCTGTCTGCATGACTCAGATTTTTTTTAAGAACTGAAGCCCAATAGACGTTGTCCTTGCTGATACCACTGGGACCAGAAGGTCTTTTTTTTCCCACCAACCTTAAAAACATGCTGATATACTGCAGTTTTTTTTCCCTCAATATTTTGTTTTTATTATTATTAAAACAGCACCAAGTCCCAAAGCACCAAAGGATGGGATCTCTCCTGCATTTTCTCCCTTCATCGCCAGCTAAGAAAAAAATAGGGCAATTATCCATAGGATAAAATATTAAAGGACACTTCAAGCATCCCTGGTTTCTCGCTGGCTGAGAAGCTGATGGTGATGATGAATTTGGGGCGCAGGATGGGGCCACAGCATTGGTGTCCCACCACCACCACCATCCTGACAGTGGGCTGTGCTGGACGCAACCTGCACTCCCCTTCAACCAGAGGTGTCCAGTCGAGGCCATGTGTTTTCTCGTGTGAATCCTCCAGAGTTCAAAGGAGCAGGTTTGGGGCCAGGGTTCCTGCCTGCCCCCGATGGCACCGCCCTGCTCCGTGATATTATTCAACCCCGAATTCCTTCAATTGACAACAGCGCTATTTCCAGTCTCTTAGTCAGCATACGCTGCTCTGCTTCCCAGTCTGATGAGACCTGGATTTTCCCACACTCCCCCGTAAATGGAAACACATTGTTCATCTTCACTTTATTTATTTATTTGGTACAGAAAAACAAGATACTGCTATAACTTTGAAGTGCTGTCTCTACAATGGTTGGTTCCTTTTCGGAGCAATGGGTTTTCCTAAAAGCCGCTCTCAGCAAGATCCTTATCAAACTCGCCTTAGCGGGAGACAATGAACATTTCACAGCATGAAGAGGAAAAAAATAAAGAGGTCGGTGAGAAGGCAAATGCTCTATGTGAGGAGATAGCCAGGGTGCAGATGAGCTCCCCCAGCCTTGTAAACACAGATTATTTTCTGCCTGACCTCCGGTTTGTGAATGTTTCGCTTGTTGAGTCAGCTCCGGAGCTTGTTGCGGGGTGGATGTTGCCGGAGCAGCTACAAAAACAGAGACCTGAGCACCATCTGGACACCTCCCTCCGGCACCCACAGGCCTCACCTTGACGTATCCAGGGAGGCTGGCTGCTGGGGCTGGCAAAACCACGGGGTTTGGGGAGGTGCACACATTTCTGCAGGGTGCTGGGGTGGTTTTCCTGATGGAGCAGCTCCAGGCAGGCAGGTAGGGGAGCAGCTTCGTGCGGAGGAAGCATGTTGGCTGGCTTCTGCTGTATTTTTAATCATTTGGCAGATGGTTCGAAGCCAAGGCTCCGCAATCAGTCAGTGTTTGTGGGTTAAAATAGAAACAAACAATAGGTTAATGTAAACCAAAGAGCGCTCTGGTTTAGAGCCCAATGATAACGCCTGCATTGTGGAGTGGATCCTTCTCCGAAGGCTTTGAAGATTGCTCGCTGTATTTATTTTCCTAAAGATGGGTAACTTTGGTCTATTTGCTCAGCTTCTTACGGGTTTGAATAGACAAGGGTCCAGTAAAGGTGGGTCTGGCTCTGAGCTCTGAAGGAGCCTGGAGGGAAAATGTGTTTTTGGGTCCTGATCTCATCCAAAAAATGTACCGCATTTCACTACCCTTAGATAGCTTACACGTTGGAAATGCCAAGTAACCGGAAACTTTTGCTCCAAAGTCAACTCTGCTTTCATTAATAATTATTTTAAGACTGCGTTCATAGAACAAAACAGTACTATACGGAGGAAAAATAGACCTGGGGGGCGTTCAGGGCTGAGCAAGAGTTCACTCCGCCATCTCCACTCCCACACCGGTGTTCAAGGAGCGGTGGCCCAAGATGCAGGGGAGGTCACGGCGGGGGACCCAAAAGAGGAAGGGAAGGAGTGAAGGGGATGAAAGCTGCATTGGTGGGGTGAAGATCCCAGCACCCACCATGACAGGGTACAGAGAGCGTGCCCTCCAAAATCCTTTGGGTGGCTGAGATGTGCTTTTGACCCCATTTTACAGATGAGAAAACTGAGCTGCAGGAGACGAAGATGCATATTTTATTGACAAATGCGGTCTCAACCTTTTTCTTTGGGATCTGACCTGGCACCCCTCGGCTTATTTTCCTGTCATAATGATGCAGCCTGCGCCTGTAAACCACTTCTACAAGTCATGTAGATCATTATAAATATTATTAGATTTATCACCTCTGTGCCTAATATACCAATACTGGCAGCAATTTTTGAAAACACAAGAGCAAAAAGGAGCATATGTTCTGAGAGTCAAGTTAGTGGGATTTTTTTTCTGCCAAGGACAATAATTTTTTTCCTTTTTTTTTTTTTTTCAAAATAAACATCACGCTGGAATGTGCTGCAGCAAATGGCTTGGGCTCTATTATATTTCATGCAGCTTTCTAAACAATTTTCAACCCCACTGGCATGGTGTCAAACAGAAGGCAACCAACAATAGCAAAATCCCATTAAAGCTGAGAAGGTTCCTTCCTGAGGTGAACACGGCCAGAAATAGTAATCTTGGCTCTCTTTTCAATTTGGCATTGGGGACTAATAATGCATGTTCTACTAATGGAAATTATCTAATTTCATCCAAGTGCAGCTCCAGAGAGAGCTGGGCTGACGCACAAACAGTCAATATAACAACATTCTTCTTGAAGAGCTGAACAATAGGGCTTTGGTGGGACTGTGATTAACAACGTCAAACTAAGAACAAACAGAAGGTGTAAAAATAGGCATCTGAGGAGTCGACACAACGGACTATTTTTCATCTGTAAGGCCAGAGGAGAATAGCTTGTTAAATTGTATGCTCAGAGCACTTCATCAGATGTGTAGGGAAGGACAAAAAAAAAAAAAAAAAAAAAAGAATCCTATTTCCCATCTGGGTCTGAATGTACTAAGGAACTGCACATGCCTTATTAATATAAATCATGCTAGGAGCATAATTCCCATTAGCATTAAAGAACCATTTTTCAATGAAATACTCCTGCACCAGGAACACCTAACGGGAAATAATGGTGTTTGCTTCATTTGAAGAGAATAGTAAAATACAGTGTAGAGACCGAGAAGGTGGAGAGCTGTTTCTTCTCTCCAACACTATGGGTTTGGGGTTTTTTTACAGCCATCGTAAGCCCTCCCCTTCCCACAGCAGCAGGGCCGTATCCAGATGTGGTGCGGAGAAGGGGCCGCCCAGCCCACGGAGGTGGCAGGGAGCGGGGCTGGGCTGCTCTGCTGCATTGAGGCAGTGCTACAGCCCTGGGCACAGCCTTGCTGCCTTATTCCCGTGCTGCCACGGGTGTGCGAGGGATGGTGCCTGGTACATTAAAGCACAGAAGCGTTAGGGGTAGGTGAAACCGCTGCGTAGCTCATTAGCCCTGGTGCCTCACCGGCTTTTCCCAGGGCTGTGGCTCTTGGCTGTCTCAGCGCGTGGGGCCAGCTCTCTCACCCCAGGGTTTGCGTGGGCGCACACTGGCTCCTCAGCCCCAGCGTCACCTTGGAGGGATTAATTCCCTTTCCTCGGCTAAGCGCCACAGCTCAGTCCTAGGTCTCAACGAAAGGAAGCGCTAGCCTTGAAACACTAGACAAAATTTCCACCTCTGGTTAAGCAGGTATGTTTATTTTTAATTTTTCCAAAATCTCAAGCAGCTGCTTACTCACGGTTATTTTTAGCGTGAGAGGGGAGCTCTGTGTTTTCATAAAATCCCTCGATGTGCATTTGGCCACTGGGATTTGGGGCATGACACAGCACTGCTACCTTGCCTCCACATCCAGGAACGGTCCTGCTCCCCTCCCGCACCCCCTACAGTCCTGTCCTGCTGGGGGTCTGCCACAAGCGTGTCCTTCGTGTTCTCCCTCCTTCTAACACCCAGAAAAATGATGCGAACCATGGAAACGACTAATAATGAAAGAAAAGCCGCCTGGGTCTGCTGGGGACCCGGGTAACATCCAGCATCTCACGGGCGCATAGAGGTGATCCTAGAGAAGGAAACCTGGGAAAGCTGGGAAGAGAAAACCCCTGCAGCTGATCTCCCCCCCCCCCCCCCAGCAGCCACACACGGAGGCTGATGGTAGCCCCAGGGTCTGCTGGTGTTGCAGACCTCGTTGTCGGCGTGCACTAGAGGGTGCTGCTCCGTCAGCGATGGGCGAGGCGCACCGCCCGTGCCGGTGCTGCTCGGCTGGGCTGCGCCTGGCGGTGCTCGCATTAGCACCCAGCCTGGCCTGAGTGAAACGGATGGCTTCGCTGGGAAAAGGAGAATTTCTTGGCCTGGAAAAGCTTCTATACGTCTGGGGTCAAGGGTAAACATTTGGGTTAGTCACGGTGACAAATGAAAGGAAAAACCGGCCAGACTTTCCTTTTTTTTTTCTTTTTTTCTTTTTTTTCTTCGCTCTCTGTTTCACAGTTGCAGGATGAGCGGGTGCCTCGAGAAGCCAGCTGAGACATGAGACAGCAAAACAAGAAAAGGACAGTGACCGCAGACACCGAAGATAACGAACCTTTGGAATTCACTGCTGCAGGACAGCTAGCCAAAACCCCGTGGTAACGTTTTCGTGCAGGAAGAAAAGCAAAGTACCCTTTATGACTGCTAGTGTTTTGGCTAAGATAAGGCTAACCAGACCACAGGCATCGAGTTATAAAATGATGTGTTAGAGGTATCAGTAGGAAATGACTTCCCTCGTGTGCTGCCATGCTCCATCGACCGTGCCTGCTCTGGTTTTGTTTCCATTTGCCGAATGTGCAGAGCAAGGGCTCTTTCTGCAGGCAGCATCCCAGGGCTATGGCAGCGCTTACCATGGGAAAGAAAGCCTCTCCCTTGGGCCAAAGGAATTAAACTGGGATTTTTTAATTATTTTTTAAGGGTTGTGATGGCTCTGTTCTGCTGGGATTTTATATATGCTCCTAATAAAGAATGAACTGGTTTTAAGCTCACCAGGCTGGTATCCACTGTATTCAAGCCCACTCAGAACATGAAAGGAGGGCTGGAGGAAGCACAGTAACTATTCTCAGATCCAGGTGAATTTTACAGAGCAGTTTTCTTCTAGAAAATTTTGTTCCTTCATGAGCTGACTTTGCTTTTTATATGCCTGCATTCTGATAGTTTTATTTCCAGTTTCCCCACATTTTTGACTGCTGTTGACAGGAAGGTGGAAACTCTTTCTTATTTAAAGTATTTCTATGCAGTTATTAGTGTTTCCTTCTTAGACACTGACTGGCTTTTCTGCACAGCAACTTTAAGGTACTGTTGCTGCAGGGGCCAGGGGCCTGATGCATTACTGCACAACCCAGCTTGGGTCTGGGGAAAAATAGATGGGGTTCCTCTGACAAAACCATCAGGGGATGACCCGCTATGGGAATGGAAATTCTTCTGTTAAACCTAGCTGTGTGTGTCTGTGTGTGTCTGTGTGTGTGTTAAACCTAGCTCTGTGTGTGTGTGTGTGTGTGTGTGTGTGTATGCAAACGCTTCTCTCCCCAGCAGTTGCACAGGAGCACAGTAAGTCAGCACTGCTGCGAGTTGTGTCACCTTTAATCAGCTACCGGAGGTTAATTGCAGAAGGGCTCTCTGCAGACCTCTAGGCTTGTGTGGCCTGGAAAATAACTGCGAAAATCTTCAGGCAGTTTATGGTCTGGCTGCAGTGTAAAGGCGGAGGAACCTGTGGTATCTGTGATGCCAAAGAAGAGAATTTGGGAAATGTGACAACAGAAAGCCTTTTCTTCCAGGTAGAGTTAACCTTCTGCAGGTTGACACCCCCAGGGATGGGAGCAGGCAGGCAGGGATAAAGCAAGTGCAGGTGATTGGCACTTCAACCTCAAGCAGCTTAAACCATTATTGCACTGCACGCTCACAGTGCCCAGCTGCCTGCCCAGCATCGGATGCCTAAAATGGGCTTCCCAAAATCCAGCAGACAGAGCAGGATCTGCCTGATCTAACCCCAAGGAAACCCCAAGGAAGGGACTGTCCTGGCCCTGCTGCTCCTCAGAACGCAGCCTCCTTTCCTGCGGCTGCAGAGTGACTCTGCTTTCCAGCTGCTATTTATTACCCTGACTTTTTTTTTTTCCCAAAGATTTACGTATCTGCAGCTTTCCATGAAAAAAAAAGAAGAAAAAAAAAAAAAAAGGAAGGAAAGGTCATTCCTTTCCCTGTAAACATGGTTGTGGAAAGATGCAGTGCCCTCTTACATGCCGGAACTTTGAGCTAGGCAGATGGGGGCAGAGGGGAATGAGGGAGGGTTTGCGACTGCTCCCTCCGTCCGAAGGGACCTGAGGGACTACACAGTGTTTTGGGCGAATGCGATTTTGCTTCAGAGTACCTCTATCATGCCCTATGGCTTGAATTTCCACCAAGGATCCCTGCCGGTGCGCCCCGAGACCTCTCCCCGGTGCTGCAAGCGCTCAGGCCCAGCTGATTCCCCCCCCGCCCCGTGGCCCTCCGGACCAAACCCGGCCGCCGGTGCGAGCCTCCCGGCTGTCCCCGAAGTGCTGTCCGCCTCGGCAGGTGGCGACAGAGCCCGGCCTTTGGGGCCCGGGGCCCGCGGGTGCTCGGCGCTGCACAGCGCGGGGTCCCCGGAGCTTCGGGGCGGCCGCGCCGGGAGCAGCGCTGCAACGAGATGGAGGCGATTAAAAAAAGCTCCTACATACAGGGAGAGTGGCGTTTTACATATTAGAGGTGCGCATAAATATATTTTGATATAAAATGCATAGGGAGAGGTAGAAACAGAACGACCTATGTGAACCTAAAAGCCATATGGGGAGAGCCAGGGAGAGCCAGGATGGGCCGGAGAGCTCCGAGGGGCAGGAGCAGCCCGTGGGCAGCCCTGCCCGGCCCCCCCGCAGCCGCCCCCCTCTCCGGGATGCTCCCGGCCCGGGGCCGGCAGGCTGCAGCAGCGCCTCGGGGTTAGCCCGTCTATCTCCGCAAGAAACTCGAATAACTCTTTTCCACATCTCCTTTGTCGGTCTCGTAGGGAAAAAAAAAAAAAAAATCCTTCGAGACTCTATTCCAAAAAAAAAAAAAAAAAGCATCTCTCCAGCCTGCACAGTTCATTCGCCTCCTTCTCGAGTCCCTCGGAAAGCAAGATTAAAGGGGAAAGTCGCAGCTGTATATTTATGTTTTCATTGCTAGAAGGGAATTGATTTCCTTGCATTTATTTTTGTAGTTGCAATACACAAGGGCGGATTTGCGTCACCAAAGCAACTTGCTGGTCGAGATAAAGTTGCACAAATATTGAAAAGGGAAGTGCTCGCGCTCATTATGAAGTTTTTCTCCGGAAGAAATAAGGATTTCTGCTGTATCCTAAAATACTGAAGCCGCTTCTATTTTAGGACAAATCTCGCAGGCACATCCGCTCATTTAGTCCGGGTTGGAACCTCTCAAAAAAAACAGGAGATGACCTGGGCTGCAGCGAGCCCCGGGTTTCCTGCAGCCTTCTCGCTCCTTGCTCGGGGAGGAGGCGCCGCCGTTGTCATCGCCGCGGAGCCCTCCGAGCCCCGGGCCCGGGGAAGGGAGCGGGGAGGCCCGCGGGGCCTCCGGGGAGAAGGCTCGGCCCTGCCCGGGGAGGCCGCGGGGGGAGCAAGGCGGGGCCGCGGAAGATGCGCGGGTCCCGGGGGGGCGCGCACCTGCCCCGTGGGGGGCCCTGAAATAAACTCTTGGAAAAAAAAGGGGGGGGAAAAAATTATAAAAATACCACCCGAACACCTTTTCTTCCCGCCCCGGCGAGCATCCCCGGGGTGGTGTGACAGCGACAGCAGCAGCGGTGGCACCGGGAGTGGGAATTTGGCGAGGCGCAGCTGGGACGCGGTGGAAACGGCGCAGTTCGTTGCCCTTCCGTGCAGCGGGCCGGTGGCACGGCTTCGCCTCGCCGTGGAAACGCAAGTGAAAGCGGAGTCGTTTGATCCGGTTTGAAACCAGCAGAGCCGCTCTGGGGTCATCTGCACAAGGGGAGTAAGGGGGGCCGGGGAGGGGGAGACGCAAGGAAAAGTGGCTTCCCCTGTCGAGGCAGGAAAAGTTCAAAGCTAACCTACCCTTTCTTTCACCTTGTTTTCGGACACGTCTTGGCAAGCCGTCGCCTCGTTATTTTTCGGTTTAATATCGCTAACAAAAACCAAACCAAACCAAAGCCGTGCCTGGGCTTTCCTGAGGGACGGGCTTCGCCTTTACACGTGCCCACGGACACGCTGGCATTTGCCTTAGAAATGTGCTCACGCTCGATTACAGGTGGTTTCAATATCCCCCCAAAATCTACATCTTCATACCTGGCGAAAGGAAAATAGTTTGGCTTTCTGGCGGTTCCCTGGAAAAGGCTCTGAATTTTGGAAGCTATGTAAAAAAAAAAAAAAAAGTATTTTTTGAAACAAAACCAAAGCAAACCTGCAATCGTCTGACCCGGAGCTTGCTTACAACGGCAGCAACGGGCTTACGCGGCCCTGGCTGGGGAAACTACAACTTAAAAAAATGCTGTTGTTGTGCTTTTTTTTTTTCTTTCTTTTTTTTTTTTTTCCCGGAGTCAGGTAGGGACAGATATGGTTGTTGGAGGGAAGAAAAAGCACTAAATGAGCGTCGATATGTTTGTCTCTAAAACATTCCAGCGAATGTAGTTTATGACTGTATTCTGAAAAATAAAATTTTTTAAAAATGGGGGTAATTCAGTTGTCAAAGTTGCACAAAATTACCAACTGGTCTTTACGGTGGAAGGGGTGTGCGAACAGATCGGGTGGAGAGCATAGTGAAAAAATCAATAAAACGTGGTTGCCGACACGGCACAATTAGTTAGCCACTGCTAACGCAGGACCCAGCGCGCCCTGGGCCCCGAGCAGCCCGGAGCTCCCTAAATCCGTCCGTTGCGAGCACGATTACTGCACACCCATTTCGCGACCGCCCGGCCGAGGCTCATTTATGCCGGGAGGAAACGTGTTGCACCGGGAAGCGTTTCCAGGCTCCGGCTGCGGCTCCGTTTCTCCGCGCTGGGAACCGCGGCGCGGGGGGCAGGCGGTGCGCGGAGCAGCGGGGGGGGGGCTCCCCCTCGGGGCGCTCCCCGACGGGCGCACGCCTCGCGGGCCGGGCCGGGCCGGGCCGGGCCGGGGGCACAGGGAGCGCGGCACTTGCGGGAGTCGGCCCGGCTCGGCACGGCCCAGCACGGCTCGGCACGGCCCGGGCCGGCCCGGGGCGTGTCAGCGGGCGGCGCGTCCCGGCCCCGCGGAGCGCGGATTGGGCGCGTTGTGCCGGGGGGCGGCGGGAGCGAGGGCTGCGGCGCGGCCGGGAGCGGCTGCCAGAGAAAGTTTGGGGAGGGGTGGATTTTTTCCCCAGTGCGAGGAAGGGGGTTTGTTTTGTTTTGTTTGCGCCGCTCCTCTCCCGCGCTCGCCCGCTCGCTCTCCCTCTCGCCGTGGGTTTCGGGGACTTCTTTTTTTTTTTTTTTCCGCTTTTTTTGACTTTTTTTTTTTTCGATTTTTTTTTTTTTCCCCTGCCCCTCCGGCAAGTGCTCCGGCAGCCGCCACCGCCTCCCGCCCCGCCATCCCTCCCCATGCTCCCGGGGCGGCGGGCAGCTCCGCGCCGCGCTCCCGGCAGCTGAGCGGCGGGGCCGCGCGTCCCCCGGCGGGGAGAAGAGCCCGTGCTCGGCGGCCGCCAGGATGTACACGGCCGGCCTGGCCCCCTTCTACGCCTCCAACTTCAGCCTCTGGTCAGCGGCGTACTGCTCGGCGTCGGGGCCCGGCGCCGGCGGCTGCTTCCCCCTGGACGCCGCCGCGGCCAAGAAGCCGTCCTTCTGCATCGCCGACATCCTCCACGCCGGCGGCGAGGCGGCGGGCGGCCCTGCCGAGAGCCTGCCCGGCGGCCCCGGGGCCGGGCTGCCGGCGGCGCTGGGCGCCGTCCACCACGGCGGCCCCTTCCACGCCGCCGCCTCGCCGCTGCGGCCCACGCCCGTCGTGGCCCCCGACGCCCCGTCCGCCGCCGCCTTCCCGCAGCGCCTCTCGCCGCTCTCGGCCGCCTTCCACCCCCCGCACCACCACCACCACCGGCCCCCGCAGCACCGCTCCCCGGCGGCGGCGGCGGCGGCGGGGGGCGGCGGGGCCCCGGCCCCCGGCCGGGTGCCGGGCGGCCACACGCACGGCTCGGCGCCGGCGCCCGCCAGCAAGGACCTGAAATTCGGCATCGACCGCATCTTGTCGGCGGAGTTCGACCCCAAAGTGAAGGAAGGCAACACGCTGAGAGGTAGAGAAATCGGCTCGGCGCGGGTCTGGGGGGGCTTTAAGCGGCCGCGCGGCCCCGCGGCTCGCCCCCCTTTGCGAACCGGCCGAGAGAAGCGTCAGCGGTGTGAGGACGAGTTTTTCATGCCCCCCCCCCCAACACACACACCCCGAAATAGCCCCCGGCCCCGCGCTGCGCCGCTCCGCAAAATAGCGATAGCGTAAAAATAGCTGAACCGCCCGGTGCCGGCCTCCCCGGCCCGGCCAGGGCTTTTCGTGGGCCGGCAGGGCCGGTTTTAAAGGCTCTCGCTGCCATCAATCTCCCCTCGCAGCGCGTAAACATCCTGACAGAGCAGCCACCGGAGGGGAGGATGCCCGAGCGCCGGGGCCCCGCCGCGCCCCCCGAGCCGAGGCAGGGCGAGCCCCGCCGGGGTCCCGCAGCGTGCCGGGCTGGGGGGCTCGACCGCGGTGTAACGGAGCTGTGCTTGTTCTGTGCTCGCAGATCTCACCTCCTTATTAACTGCCAGCCGCCAAAGCGGGGTTCACCTCCCCAGCTTGCAGCCTTCCGCCAGCCAGTTCTTCGCGTCTCTAGACCCCATTAACGAGGCCTCTGCTCTTCTGGGTCCCTTAAACACAACCCCAAGGAGCTCAGTTCAGCACCAGTTTCAAGACACTTTTCCAGGTACATCCCGTCCCTCCCCCGTCCGTCCCGGAGCGGCCCCCGGGCCCGAAGGGACTCGCCGGGCGCTGGGAAACGCCAGGACTTTTTCTTTTTTTTTTTATTTTTATTTTTTTATTATTTTTTCCACGATTTTACTTTTTCCAGCGAGGCTCAGGCTTGGGGCATCTCGTGGGGGGAGGCAGAGCGGCTAGGGCCTGACGCAGAGGTTCCCCCCGGCCAGTCAGAAATAATACCTGGGCCTGGAGAGAAGGGGCTGGGTTTGGGGGGGGGGGGGGGGGGGGAGAGGGAAACACGGGCTAAACACCGTGCTGTCCGTGTCGGAGGGACCACAGGCCCGTGTGTAGCACTCGTAGGCTCGGGCCTTCCCCGCCCCTGCCTCCTTCGAGCCCCTCGTCCCGGCGTCGGTGCTAACGGGGCCGCCCCCCGGTCCGTGTCTCCTTGCCCCCGCAGGTCCGTACGCGGTGCTAACCAAGGACACGCTGCCTCAGACCTACAAGAGGAAGCGCTCCTGGTCCAGGGCCGTTTTTTCCAACCTGCAGAGGAAAGGTTTAGAAAAGCGCTTCGAAATCCAGAAGTACGTCACCAAACCCGACAGAAAGCAACTGGCGGCGATGCTGGGGCTGACGGATGCTCAAGTAAGGGAGGCTTCGCTTGCGTTACGTGCGCGCCCGGGTTCCTAACTTCCAGTTTTGTTCAGGGGAACACTGCGGGAGGGGGGGGGGGGGGGGGAGGCAGAAAAGCTTTTTGCTTTCCTTGCTCTTTTGCGGGCCCGCTCAGGGGCAGGGCCCGGGGCCGAGCATCAGGATGCGCTTTGGTGCAGTGAAACTCGCGGCAGGAGGCAGCTTGGGTCAAAGGAAGTAGAGGGGAACACACTATTTTTAATGCCTCTCGCTCTTTTTTTTTTTTTTTTTTTTCTCTCTAAATCTCTCCCCGCGTTGTGAAATCCTCAGTTCAGGGGAAGTGAAAACTCTTCTTCAAACGGAATCATTAAACGCCACTCTGCGATGATTCCACTATTGAGGGCCGGCAGCGCAAGGAGTTGTATAACGCTGTGGTTTCTTGAGCAAGATTTGGTTTCCTGGAAGAAGAAGTAGAAGGGGGGAGAGAGAGAGAAAAAAAAAAAAAAAAGCAAAAACGGGGGGCGCTTTTTTATTGAAACACGCAAATAAGAAGGAAAAGGCCACCTCAGCCGCCTAAGTGCGGGGGCAGAGGAGGACGAGGATGGCCGGGTGGATCTTTTTCTTCTCTTTTCCTGTCCCGGGCCGGCCTGCGGGGAGGACGAGAGGGCCGGGCGGTGCGGGGCGGTGCGGGACGGTGCGGGACGGTGCGGGACGGTGCGGGACGGTGCGGGACGGTGCGGGGCGGTGCGGGGCGCGTCCCGTGCTGCCCGTCTGAGGGCGGCCTGGCCGCAGGTGAAGGTGTGGTTCCAGAACCGCCGGATGAAGTGGCGGCACTCCAAGGAGGCGCAGGCCCAGAAGGACAAGGAGCCGCCGCCGGAGCCGGAGCCGGCGGCCCCGCGCTCCGCCCCGCCGCCCGCCGCCGCGGGGGAGCCCGAGCGCAGCCCCAGCCGCTCCGACGGCGACAGCGACAGCAGCGACGCCGACTCCCTCGACATGGCCCCCAGCGACACGGAAAGGACTGAGGGCGCCGAGCAGAGCCTGCCCCCCGCCGGGGCCGCCAAGCCCCCCGGCAGCCCCGGCCTCCCGTCCCCGCCGCCCGCCGCCAGCCCCGAGCCGCGGGGCGCGCTATAGACGGGGCGGCCCGGCCCCGCCGCCGGCCCCCCGCGCTAATTTATGTCCTCCTCCTCCTCCTCCTCTCCGCCGCCCGGCCGCGGCCCCGCAGCGCTGCACGGGGGCCCGGCGGGCCCCGCACCCGGAGCGGCTGCGGAGCGGCTGCGGAGCGGGAGCTCCGGCCCCGGGACGACGGGCGAGAGGCGAGCTGCGGCGCTGCTGCTCGCAGGAGAGCGGGACTCATCTTTTTTTTTTTTCTTAATTTTTATTATTTTTTTAATTTTATTCTCCGTCTCCCGCCCCTCGCCCTCTCCAGGAAGGTCCGAGCGAGGGACTCCGAGAACGTGGCTCTGAACTCCCTCCTCCCTCTCCCCCCGACCAATTTACAATGTGAAGTATTTTGCCAGCATCCTCGTGGGTTGCGACGTGTTGCTTCGAATAATCCGGCCAAGAAATACTGCACTGACAAAATATATAAATATATATATATATATCTCCTGTAAATAAAATGTTTGCTATGGTTTGTAACCACGTCAGTCTGTTGACCAGGGGAGAGGGCTGGTGAAGCTGACCCAGCTTCCTACGCCTCGCTCAAAGGCAGCCACTGTCTGCTCCTCGCCGGGAGGGACTCCCGGTGCAGCCTTCGCCTTTTTTTTTTTTTATTTTTATTTTTTTCCCCTTCTTTTGCGAACGGAGGCGAGAACAGGATTTGACTACGCAAAATTGTGCCTGGGCGAGAAAGCCGCCGATTGCACTTGCACGTACAGATGCGTGCGTTTATCTGTGGGCGGCTCTTGGTTTTTAACGCACGATCGGACGGGGCTGCCCGCGAGGGTCGGGGCTGCGGGGCGCGGCTTTGCGCCGACCTCGCTCCGCTTCGCCCCCCCCGGCCCGCCGGGGTGGAGGGGGGGGGGGGGGATAGTGCCCCGTGACGTCACGGGGGAGCACGCCGTGACGTCATACCCGCGGGGGGCGGGGGGGCGGCGCAGGGGCAGAGCGCAGCCCCGGGGGGGGGGGGTGGGGGTGAAGAGGCACCGATAGGAGTGGAAACCGAGGGGTAAAGGAGTGCGCAGAGCCACAGCGGGCAGGGCGATTTTCAGAAGTCTGCGCACGAAGCTCCGCTGCGCCCGCGCAGGGAACCGGGAGGCATGGGGGAAAGGAGCTGGAGGGCTCCTCGTAACTTGGGTCGCCCTTGAAGGCTTTTCAAGGGGGGTGTCGCTGCTTTTTGGGGGGGCTGCGAAGCTCGCAGCGGGCCCTGCAGCTTGCCTCCAGCCCCAGCAAGCGGCTGTTCGTGGGGCCGCTGCCGCGCACGTCAGTGCGGGGTTTGCTGCGAGGGGTTTGTAACTTCCGCCAAGAGCGAGGGAAGCCGCGGGGCAGATGTCCGGCGAAAGGCTGCTGGTCCTGTCGCGTCGCACCAGCGCAGTGCGGCTCACGGACGCGCGGGGCTTTGTTTGCTCCGGGCTCAGCCGTGCGGAGCGGGCACGGGGCAAATCACGGCTCGGGAGTCGGGGAGAGAGGGGCTGGGGTGGCTCTGCTCTCACGGGGAGGGAGAGGCGAGTCGGGAGAGTTTCTCTTCCCTCGAGCTAGGGGAATCTGCGCTTCCTCTAAGAGCGGGGCTGGCTGCACAGAGGCCGCCTCCAAATAACGCCCTGGTCTCCCCGAATGACGGGAGGGAACCCCCCCCGGACCCCGCGGCCGGGAGAGAGCAGGGGCACCCTTCTACGATAACACGGCAAAAAGGGGGAAAAATAACACTATAACAAGTAAGTAACGGGGAAGATGCTCAGATCCAAATGAACGAGCTAAAAATCCCTCTGGATCGGGCTGGAGGACAGGAGGTGAAGGCGAGCGGGATTCTCCCGCGCCTCCAGGCTTAGGGCCCCGCGGCCAAATGGCAAGGCTGGGAGGGTAATTTTGTTCCTCTCCCCCCCTGCGAAAGGAAAAAAAAAATAATAAAAAAAATCTCTGTACCGCATTGCTTCCGTTGTACATGTCCTCGGGCAGGTCGAGCAAAACCACGACAACGAGTTTTGGGAAAGGTGCGCTGCTGGGGAGATTTGTGCCCGTCTCGAGTGGGAAGGGAGCTCGCCTGGTCCCGCGGGGCTGCTGGTAAAGAAGCTGAACCTCCGCGGAAAAAGGCGAACCAGCGGCGTGACTGCAGCCAGCTCGAGTGCTGGCCGTCGGGGAGGTCGACCTGCCCGTAGCGCCATGCAACAACCACCCAAAATAAGGTCCGAAAAAGGCTGGGGGAGTCCCTTTTTTGTTCGCTTTATTTCTCCCACGTCTGATAACACGAAAGGATTTTGACGCTGGTTATTTCTGAATGCGAAATGCTGAGCATCGCACTGCAAGGGTCCCCCATTACCCCGCTGGTCCGACTCCTAAAATCGGTGGTCAGCGCCTTCGAGTCGGTTCCTTTCTCTCCCCTAAACCCGTTGTGACTCTTTGCAGACCTGCGCCTCCCGATCCCAAATCCCTTGGGTTGCGCCCACCCGCCGCAACGGGGCCGTCTTGGAGCTGCTCTCCCCTGCTCGGGGGGGCCCGGACACCCCCACATCCCCCGGTGGGGTGTCGGGAGGGGCTTCCCTTGGCACTGCCCGGTGCTGTCCCGGCCGGGCTCTCGGGATTTTCGCTCCCGAGTGCTCAGCGGAACTTTTCGGGTTTATTTCGGATGTGCGATTGTAGGGAGAGCAAGGAACGGGAGCGGTACACGCTGCCGAACGGAGAGCAGAGGTTTCCCTGCCTCCTCCCTGCCTCGCATGTGTGGGAAATCAAATAAATAACGAATTGGGAGGCCTTTTCGGGCCGCCTCGTCATCTGAGCCCCTTCTGCGAGCTTTGCGTCCACAGCCGCACAGATGCGCAGCCGGGCTCGTCTGAGCCAGGTCCTGCCGGCTCCTTCTCGGGGAGAAGCTTCCCAATAACCCCACATTTCCCATATTACCAAGTCTAACGACATCCTGTTCTTCTTGCCCTGATTCTTACCAGAAACCTCCCACCTTCAAAAAGACTCCAGGCAGCCTCGGAAATAAGAATAGTCACGTTAACAGGAAAAAAAAAAAGACACAATATTTTAAGCAAGAGATTTACTGGAAGGGTGAAGAAAGGGCCAGGCGGGGCCGGACAACGAGCTGGCTTTGGGGTCCCTCTCGGAAAGGGGGGGTCCCACCGTGCCCCCCCGGTCGCAGCTGCTTTCCCCCCCCCCCAGAGCCCCACGGGCTCGGGGCTGGCGGCGGCGGCGGCGAAACCTGAGTTCGGCTCCCTCCTCGTTAGCTCGGCGAGAGCAGCCCCGCTCCTTAGGAAAATATTTTTATTTTATTTTAACGTCGGGCTTAAGCTGATGTCTTAAAAAATAATTGTTTTCAGACCCCGGTTCGCTCGGCATCGCCGTTTCACACTCACACGCACACACAACTTTCCCTGCAGTTCATGCCTCGGGACTGCCTGGCGTCGGCAAGACAAACTGCAATCTCCGAAATGTCAACTTTTGCCACAATCTCGACTAAAAAAACCACCCCCTTCTTATTGCTGTTGAGCGCTCATCAGAAATAATGGCTGTTTACACAAAACCTTTATTCACTTTCTTAAATAAACACCAGTGAATTCAAATAAAGCAAACCCTCAGCTATAATTCAAGCACAACGTTTGCTGTGTGTATTCTCGGCTGCGGACCTGGAGAGACTCCTAGGAGAGAAATATGAAGTCTCCTTTCACAGTCCACCTCCATTAGCTAAATATTCTAGCTCACCTCGGCCGGGCTTATCCCGCCCGAGCTTTTCTTTTTTTTGCTTTTTTGCTTTTTTTCCTAGCTGAAGCGGAAATAGTTCCTCCCCTGTCCCTTTACAGAGGTGAGGTCCGGGCGCTTTTCTTTTTATATCAATTCGCAGAAAAGAAAAAAACCCAACCCTTCACTCCCGTCCCGCAGCCCTGCCTCGGGGGCGCGCTTCGGGTCGGGCCGGGACCGCGCTTCTCCGCAGCCCCCCCGCGACCCCCGGCGGCTCACAGCCGAGGATGCTCCGGGCTCGGCGGGCCGGGGGCGCTCGGGTCCGGGCACACACAGGCTTTGGGGGGGTCGGGGCTGGGGGAGCAGAGCCCGGCGAGGCGATGCCACGGTCCCCTCGATTGGAAAGCAGCACAAGCGAGTTTGTGCAAAACCGAGCGCTTGCAAGTGCAGCGCGAAGCGACGAGCTCGGCCGGGGAGCGGGGAGCGCTTGGTACCTGCGCAGGGAGCGGCGGCAGAGCCCCCCCGGGGCGGGGAGGGCAGCCGGGGAGCCCCGAGACCCGGGGAGGGCGCTGGGCCCCGGGCATCGTCCCGCGGGGCGGGAGGGGAGCCCTCGGCTCCGCGGCGGGGCCGGGGGGCTCGGGCCGTGCGCTGCCCCCCGCTCCCAGGCCGGGACTCGCGGCCCCAGCCCTAATGAGATCCATTAAGCGTATTATTGATGTAGAGGTTTGCTGTGAGGTCCTGGCTGGAGGGAAGCGGAGCTCTGCTCTGCAGATACAGGCGCTCTGATCTGCACCACCTGGCTGAAACCAGAGAGCCGCCACTTCATTAATGGGTTTAGCCTTTGCTAATTGGTGTCTTTAGGAGCCCTGCCAAATTCTGCTCTGGGAGCCTTGGAGGCAGCTTTTGTTTTTCCTTCTGCCGGTGACATTCGTTGACGGCAATTAGACCCCATACCACTCCTGCGCCGGCGGGCCGCCAGGCAGCGCCAAGCCCCCGAGGGGGCGGGCTGCGCCCCGGGCCCGGGCACCCCCTGCCCACCGCCGGCAGCAACAGCAGAGCTCGAAGCGTCGCAGGTAACCCCGGCGGCGGGGTAGGCGAGCCCCCCCCGCTCCCCCCGGCCGCGGCTGCAGCAGGTGACACGGGCGGAGGGGGACCGAGGGGCCCGGGCGCCGCGGACCCCGCCGAGAGCGAGCGCAGGGGCCGGGCACGACGCCGGCCTCTCCTCCGGAGGGCCGGTGGCCTGCGGGCTGCGGGGGGAGCCGAGCCGCGGGCGTCCCGGAGCAGCCCCCGCGGCCGTGCCAGCCCCGCGGCCGCCGCAGCCCGGAGCCGCCGGCGCCGCCGCCGAGCCCCTTTCGCCGCCCGCCCTCGGGGTCAGCTTCGTCCCCGGCCCCGCGGGCCCGAGCGGGTTTTCCGGGACTCGAACGGCCGTAGTTAATGAAATCCGCTCACCGCAAATCACAGAGCTCTGCCGTACGCTATAATCAAATTTCTGCTTGCCTTAAAAAACCCAGGCCACCCTCCTCCACCCCCCCTTCTCCAGGCAAACCCCAAATCAAAGGTTTCCAGCCATCACACCCCTCCAGCTACGCCTGGTCCCAGGCCGCCTCTCCGTTACCGTCGGCTCTTCTCCCCCAGCACGGCCATGCCCAGCCCCTGCCTGCCCTCGGCGGCCCAAACCGGGACGGCCACCGCCGTCTGTCCCCCGTGCGGGGATGGGGGCGATGGGATGGGGGCGGTGGGGGTGCGGAGGGGCTGATGGAGGGGGTGGAGGGCTTCCTGAGCCCAGCAGCCAAAAAGAGGGGGCGGGAGGGGGGGGGGCAATCAGGCTCCACAAATCACGCCAGCCCCGTTTCCCGGCTAACGTGTCACCAGCCGTGTAAGTCAGCTATTCGGGTGTCAGAGAAGGCTGGTAAATCACGCCGAGCGGGGTTTTTTACCCTCCTCACGGCACCGTTGTCACCGGGCTCTGCTGTCCCGCCTGGCGGGCCCTGCCCCGGTGCCGGGCCGTGCCGGGCCGTGCGGGGGGCGAGGCGGCGGCGCAAACGCGCTTTGGTGTGCGCCAAATGAAGAAGCGCTTTCTGCCCCCCCCCTCCCTCCCTCCCCTCTTTACGTTTGCTGACTTGAGCGGCAGCCGAGAGCAGTTTCCCCTGGAAAAACTGCTCCACGCCGCAGCCTGGCGGGGCCCGGCGCTGCCCAGCTGCCCCGGGAGGGGAGGCGAGGGCTGGGGCTCTCCTTTCTGCCTCTCTGCCCTTCTCGCCTTGGCTCCCGCACTCCCTCCCTTAACCCTTCCGCGGGAGGGCTGCGTGCTCTGACCCGTGCGGGACCGGGACGGCCCCGCCGGGAGCCCCGAGCCTCCAGCCGGTGCCTGACCCCGGTGCCGGGAAGCGGGAGAGGAGGAAGAGCTGCGGCGCGGAGCCAGCCCGTTCTCCCCGAAGGCATCCCGGTGCCATTCCCCTCGCCACCCTGTTTTGCAAGGGCAGATCCCGGTGGGGAGGATTTGGCCCGGGTCGCCCCCTCCCCAGCCCCGGAGAGCCCCTCTCCGCCCCCATCCCCTGGTGTAAGTGAGGGCAGCCGTGGCCGGTCACCAGCCGGCGGGTGAGGGGGGGTCTCCTCTTTCTGGGGACAGCACCTCCTGGGGACAGGGACGGGCGGGACGGGAAGGGCACGGCCCCGGGGGGTGCGAGGTGCCCCGGCCCCGGGAGCGGCCCCGGCCGGATCGGGCCCCTCTCTCCGGCTACAGTAGACGTGTTTATTTGTGCGCGCACCCCTCGCCGTAAATCCCGCCATCTATAATCATTATCTACATGGAAACTTTTGCCCCCTGCAGCCCCCAGCACTCTCTCCCCCTCTAGTTAGCGGTGATGATTTTAAAAGCATGCGATGATCTAAGCCCTAATACTAATATTATGCATCATTTGGACAGGATAACCATGCCACCTTGTCAAACGCTGCCTCTTTACACAACCCATTTGCTGCATCGCAGAGTCATAACGGCGGTGATGGATGGGCCGGGAGCCCCCCCGGCGCCCCCCGGCGCGGGGAGGAATGCGGGCGGGCGGAGCCCCCGCGCCCGCGCCCGGCCCGCACCCCGCCGGCGACAATTTATAGTCTGTATATGTTTGCTGGCTCCAGATATCGGCAACGTAATGGATGGCTATATTTTATGAACCCGAGCCTCAGATCTAGGGGATCGGGAGTCCCTTCCTTGTATGGTGCACTCCTGTCTCTCCCTTAATCCGCCCGGCAGGCAATAAACCTCCCCGCTAAATGCGCCGGGAGATAACGGCCAACTTTTATTGATTGCGAGAAAATGTTTGAAACTAAATAAAGGGCTTTTATGAGGATCCCTGCGAAGAGCCTTATTCTCCGCGACCATTAGCGCGATATTGACGTTTTACTGCGTGTAAACTGTGAACTTGTTGGGCTATAAACGGCGCAGGGGCTGGGAGGCGGCTGGGAGCGGAGCGCAGCGGCAGTGATTGCGGGAGGCAGAGGTGCCGCCGGGCTGCGGCCACCCCCGGGCTTCCCCCTTCGCCCCTCTCCTCTCCCAGCCTAAATTTAGGGAGCCCTGGGGCTCCGCCACAGAGATGCTGAGCAGAGCGGGGCCGAAAGGAAACGCAGACGAGCGTTGGAAGGGGGGGACGCTTGGGAAGGACCTGGGGACTGCCCCCGGGCTGGCTGGGGAAGGGTGAAGTTTGGAGCTGGAGCGGGGACGATGTCCGGGGGTCCGGCCCGGGGGGCTGAGCCGCAACCCGCTCCCCGCCCGGGGCAGCGACCCTTCGGGGGGACCCGTCTGCTGCGGCCGTAGCACGGAGCGGCGCTCGGCAGAGCTCTGCCAAAAGCACCACGAAAAATAACCCCTGCCAGGATCGAGCCGGAATTTGAAACAGCAGAGATCACTTTTTTTTTTTTTTTTTTTTTTTTTTGGTGTGTGTGTCTGCGGCGGCGCCTTAATATTTCGAGCACGATCCTCTCGTAAATTGCTCAAGATGCTCCGTGGTTTCATGATGGTTGTTGCTGGCTGCAGGCGGCCGGCTCGGGAGTCTCAGCCACGTTATTTTCTCCTGCAACCTTCTGGGCAGCCTTCGAGAGCGAGGCGCAAGCGTTTTTTAGTCGCTTCTTGTTGTTCTGTTTGCCACGCTTTGGAAAGGTAACTGTAAAATCACTCAGTGCCTGCGAGTTGTATCGCCTTTTACTGGAAAGCTATAAAACTGTCTTATTCCCTGATGCTCCTTGATTAACTTATGAGCATAAAGGAAACGCTTGAATGGTGTTCCCTCTGTGGTTTTCTTTCGGCAAGGGGAAGCCAAGGGAAGATGCTAATATTGTCATCTTATTTTACAATTTATGCCGTCTGCCCAAACGCTATGTATATACAAACGAAGGCTCAGCGGGGTTCAGTTTCTTAAATACAGACCATATATTTCCGAGACCGTACTTGCCTTGATAGCCGGACCGGCAAATTATTTAGCCTGCCTCCTTAATGCTGTTAACATGTTGGCTCCCATTTAAACAAACAAAGCGACCCGGAGCCATCCATCAGCTGGGCAGAGGTGCAGCCAGCAGCATGCCCCGGTGGCACGCTGAGCCCCTCGGCTGGCACCGGGTACAGGATCCCCCCTTGCTAATAACCTGCACATGGTCCCTTGGCTTCTCCACGCAAACGCCATGTGCTTGCACTTAACTTTATCTCTAATACATGTGGATCTCTATGCATACATATGCGCTGGAAACACATGGCCGGCCTTTTTTTTTAATTAAGATTTTTTTTTTTTTTCCGAGCCGCAGCCGGTGAAGCATTGTGAGGAATATTTAGCCCGTTAGCTGAACTAGCTGGTGAGAAGCAAAGTCGAACAGAAAGGATACGAGCACTGCTGCTTGCAGAACTGGAAAGCGTTTGGAGAGTTGTTATATACACTTCAGGTCATAAATTAATAGTTGATTTATTCTTCAATCAGGAAAAAGCCATTAAGGTTTTCTCAGCCCTGGTCTGTGGGAAAATAATTTCTTTGATTGAGTTCCCCCTAAAGACCCCCAGAAGTTTTCTCTCCTCTGTCATGAACAGTCTGCTCTTTCCTGTCTTCCGGATGGAGGGAAGAGTAGGACCTCCGGAGAAATGCAGCTTTCCAGCATCTTGAATTTCACTTTGCATCTTTCTTCCTACCTGCTGATTTAATTTCTCTTTGCATTCGGGACCTTTCTAAATCCATCGAGAGAAAACTACGGAATAACAAGAGCGGTGCATCATCTTTTATCAGCTTTTTCTGCCTTGCTGGTGGCCAATATTGCAGCTCTGAAGGAAACAGATGGGGGGGAAATGAGGGGGGGGGCTGAGCGGTGGGAAAGCATGGCATGGAAAGAAATTCAATCTAAGGAATGAGAGGAATGGATAAAAAAAAAGCAGGGCTGATGACTTTTTCATTGCATAGATTTCCTACTGGAGCGGTGGTTACCAATCCCTTGTCCGCTTGTTTATTTAGTGTGTTTCTGAAGTGCTGGAGCTCCTCAGCCAGCCCGTGTCACTGCAGCACTCCATGTTTCCATGGCCCGTCCCTAGACCTTGCCCACTGCCTTGGCATGACAAAGAGGAACCTCTCCAGCCTGTCCTCCCCATGGCAGCGATGCCAGGTCACTGTGCACGGCTTAGTGACTTGCTTCCCGCTGTCTGGCGTCACACTGAACCCAGAGACCGTCAGGCTGTCACCGCAAGGTTGGGGGTTTGATATCACATGGCCATTTGCCTTGATGTAATCAGGTTTTCTCCTTCCCTCTCCCCATTCAAATTTACAGGGAGCAGTTTTGGGGTTCCCCATGCTTCATTTGACACAGACACAGGTCGGAGGACTCTCTGCTGTACAGGAACTGGCAGTGCACAGACAGGGACCCATACTGGTGGATGTTGATTCCTATGAAGCTGGGGTGAGGGTGAGCTGGATGGTGCCAGGAGCAGATGTGCTGCTGCAACTTTGAGACCTGCCAGGCTCTGGTTCAGTAAGTACCCCATGGACTGCTCCAAACTCAACCCTCACTGACCGAATTCCTATAGAGCCCCAAACTCCAGTCAGTCTTGTTAGTTTAGGACTGGGGATGGGTTACAGTACAATGCGGTCAAGCGCAAGCTTACAAAGTTCCCATTAAAGTTCCATGAAACTAGGCAGAGTCCTGAGAAATGCAGAGCACTCTTTCCTTCTGTCTTTTGCTTTCTCTAAAGGTTGAGGCAAGTCCACCAGGTGGGATTTGTGCTTTTTTGCAGACCCCTGCCCTTGTGATGAGACTCACTGAAGTCAACGGCCCATGAATCTGCAGCGATGAGAGCTGTCAGGACCAGCCCTGCCAACTGCCTTGCCGAGGGTGGAAACTGAAGTCTGGGGGTTTCTACCGGGGAACTTTCACTACTGGGCCAGTTTTACTGCACTAATGCATCACGAGCAAGACTTACTGAGGCCTAAATCTGTCCCAAATTATTTGCCAGTTCTGCTATCTGTATTACAAAGAATGAGGCAGAATAGGAAACTGAGCAAAAAAAGGGAAAGCAATAGCACTAAGCCTGCTAGAGGGAAACATTGTATTTGCTTAATCAATTTTTAACTTCTTTTTTTTTTTTTTTTTTTGGTAGTTTGGCATGATGGATTATTTTAAGGGCAATTTACACAAGGCACAGCAGGTGAGATTCCTTGAATGACATTGTTTAAAAAGGATAATGTGGAATAGTAATCAGAAAAATGAGTCAGAGAGCCTAGGCTCCTCCCTGTAGAAAAGAAAGGCTAAGTGGGTATTTTTGGTCCATAGTTGCCTTTTTTTTTTTTTCTAAAGCAGCTTCCTAAAATATTCCTTGTGATATCAATAGTAGGTCTTTTTATGCATATTCTGGAGCAATTATTTAATGTTTGGCTCTCTTATGCCTGTCTTTAGTGCAGTGAAAGCTTTTGCTTTGGTCCTAACTAGCTGTGTGCAACAACTGGCTCCTGGTGGTTTGATGCCCAGAGCAGCTCAGTGACAGAGACTGCTTCTGGCTGATGGGTGACCTGCTCCCTTTCAAATAACCTTCCTAAAGGGCAGGAGGCATCTTTGTTAAACAAGTCTTTCTGGGAACATATATATATATATATGTATGTATGTATGTATATATATGTATATATGTATAATATAATATATTACTTTTTCAGATCAGTTTTGTCCCTTGAGACGTGAGATTGATCTGAAACACCTACGAAGATTCTGGAGAAGGTTTATGTGAGGTAATGACCTCATCCCTGTGTTCCTTCGTGAGATGGTGTTGGCTGAGTAAGGTCAGGATGATGAAATGACACATACTTTCTTTTGCACATTTGAGGATTGATCTAATTTTCTCTTGCCATCTGGGAACATAACTTGAAAATGCATAGTTATCCTGTGCTTGACTGAGATGAAACCTGTCCGCAGCAGAGCTCAGCATTCTTGAGAGACAATTGCTCGTAGTTCCCATCCGCCGATGGGCAGATTCAGTTTGTTTTCATTTCAGCATGTGAAAAAAATCCCCCTAGCTTTCAGCCACTACATTTGTTTGTTTGTTTCCAGTGTCAATCCATTTGCTCGGTATCATTTTCCCAAAACTTTGATTTCAGGATTGCACTGTCAACATTAATATATGAGGGCTGAATTACTCCGCTCACAGAGACACCTTGCTGCAAGACTGCAATGAAGCCTTGCTCAGCATACAGAGCACATTACAGTGAAAAGCCACCTGTTGAAATAGCAGAGATCATGCCATTTTTTACACGTGCATAGTAAAAAATGGAAAGATCGGCTGCGTGAGAAGTTTCCAAAGCCAAAGGTTGTTGAAACCTCACTGGAAGAGCACACTCCTTCACTTCTATGCCTCTGAAATACAAAGCATCCGTTAAAAGTGATAGACTTGAAGCCAAGGCAAACAATATTATAAGCTAAACTTGAACACTTTTACTTCCAAATACTGATCTTGTGATGACAGATTCATTTTTCCAGCTCTGGCAAATTTGTTTCTACCCCGCTGGAAATTATCCTGCGAGTGTTTATAAACCTGTCCTATCATGAAGGACTCCATGTAGGACACATTATTCAGATGAAGGGAAGACCTCGTGGCTATTGGCAAGGTGGATTTATGTAAATAGATTTGATGTTTGCCTTTTGCTATTGAAAGCCCTGCAGATCTGTTTGCTAGGTGCCTGTGACTCTTTATTTTTACACGAGCCATCAGCTGCTAGGGGTCCAAGGTTAGGAGATAGGGTGGAAGCTGGGGACAGAGGTCACAACCTTGGATGCTCTGTTGGCTGGCCAAGGCTTTAGTAAGTCATGGTATGTCTCAGCCTGCCCATCTGGTCAATGTGTGACTGCAGCCTTCCTGCAGGCTGCTCTTGCTGGGTTAGATAGGTGTGAGGTGTGAACCACAGGGGACATTGCCTCCTGCAGGGTGCCTCACTGGTAGTCGTTGTGCCTCCTACTGTAGCAGTGCACTGATAGTACACAAGGGATGTCTGCAGAAAGGCTGAGCAGGGAACATCAAGGGCTGCTAGAAGGGACAGAAGCCAAGAGAAGCCCTGCCAGTCTGAGTTTCCTACAGACCAGCAGATGTACCCTTTTGTATTTTTCCCTCCTTGTCTTCTCAGTCCATATGCAGCATTTCCCTCTGGTAACCAACTTTCTGCTCCTAACAGGGGCTGACCTGTTCACGTTCTGGTCTCACAGAAAGCATTTTTTGTCCCATGTTTGGAGGAAGGTCTTTAGCTGTCTGACTCTGGTGAGGAGAGGCTTGCAGGCATGGAACATCTTCATAGGCCAAGAGGACGTGATGGTGAAGAGTGGTTACTGCCTTAAGTTGTAGGGCAACTACAGATGGAAGAAAACCACAACTCTGATTTTTTTTTTTTTTTTTCTGAGGACACAGACAAGCAGAAACAGAGCCTTAGGAGGGATGGTGCACAGAGGACAAGAGGAGAAGTGTGTGCCTTGCTGTGAAATGTCCCATAGAGACATATAGGATCTCAGGAGAACCCTGAAGCTGAGTGCAGACCAGCAAGATAGCTCACCTCAAGGCTATCAACAATGTGTACTTGCATTAGAAGTCCCAGGCTTCTGCCTTCTGCATTTTGAAACCCTTCAGATCTCTTTGGCTAGGAGCAAGTGCTTATTTCTTGGTATGTAAACAAACTGCTAGAGGCCCAAAGATGCTCATTTGTTCCTTGGAAACATTTTCACCAGTGCTGGGTCTGATCAACATTTGGTTACTCACTAAAATATGAAATAACCGTCCTCCTCACTGCCCACCAGCCACAAAACCCCACTGCTGCTGCTGATGTGCTCTCTCTCTGAAAGCCTTCCAGGCCCTTGAGCAATACAGTGCAATAAATATTAAGAAACAATTTACTGCAGTGTTATCAGGTGGTAATTTCCCTCCCACATCCTTCACCCAGAGCTGTCTTGCCACCCCTGCTCTCTGATCATCTTTGTCACACTGAGCTTTCTATTAAAAACAGCCACTGAAAATAAAGGTGGCTTATTTACTTAGCCCCCTTTAGTCTGAAAAAGCCCAGCAATCCAGATAACCAGCTGAAACCCCAAACAAAAACAGATGTGGAAACCAACAGAAGGAGGAGGAGGAGGAATACTCTTTCCTTCCCTGAATATCATGTTTTGTTATATCTGTGTATGTACATGAGTGCTTGAGAACAAGGTCATTTTCATTAGGTAGGTAATGACATTTTTAATTCCCTCACTGGGAGCTGAAAAAGTCCCTTCAAAAACCTCGGGGTCACCTTTAGCCATGGGGTGATGGGTTCATGGCCATGATGCTCAGTGCACCACCCCCCCCCCCACCTCTTCCCCAGGGCCACTTGTTCCTGCCTCTTAATCACTTCTCTTCGCTTCGCTTCGCTTCGCTTCGCTTTCTCTCCTCTTTCTCTCCTCTTTCTCTTTTCTTTCTCTTCTCTTTCATACAGGACATTTCCCAGACCCATTTTCCACTAGTGTGATGTCTATACAGACCTGGAGTGGCAGGGCCTTGTGGGGGGGAGAGATGCACTACTGCTGCTGGAAAAGAGGGCTGGTGCAAGGGTTGGGATTTGAGAGAGACCTTGTGTTAACGCCTTCTTCCACCACAGCCAACCTGCCCTGTAACTCCAAACCTCAGTTTCCTACTATTAGGTGCGGTGGGAAAAAAAGGCTATTTAAATACTGGTGAAGACTGGACTCAGGATGCGGGTATGGTTTAAATTAAGGTGTGATTTTAAACTAATAAAACTAAACCTTACCAAAGAGCTTGGATGTGTACTTACTTCAGTTTAAATTTGGTCCATTTAGGTTGCTCTTAAATCATACTATGCATATAACTGTATTTTGACTCAGTTTTAAACTAAAATAAAAATATCCAGACAGTGCTTTGCACAGCTGTTTAACAACTGTTAAATACATAAATAGCCATTGCGTACTAAAATACTGTGTTGATATGATCCATATAAACAGAAGAGAGCAGAAATACAGTGGTCTTTTTAACCTGATCTAATTTTGTGTCTAGACAAGCTTTACTCAGCATCAGAGTCTGCCTCAATGCTGCTTACTGGTACTCGGAGAGAACACGGTTTTGGTAGTTCTGACATGGTCTTGCTTCCCAATGTTGTTCTTTTTCTTCAAAGACTGATGTTTCTAAGACAAATGGCAAAAGCATTTCCAAGGCTGCCATTGGAATTGCCTGATGAAAACATATCTGTAGGCCTCTGCTAACTATGCATGTTGCCGGACTGAGTCAGGAGTTTGCAGTCCTTTTGGTGCCATCAATACCGCGGTTCAGCTTGAGGCTGGTGGGGTACTTTGAAGGTGAATGGAAGGGTAAAAGGTGACAAGGAGATGGAGGAAAGGTGTTGGGTTTTCCTTTTTATCTGTATTTTTCTGTGCGAAAGAATAGGACTTCTGCCAATGCCTTTATTTATCCGTTGCTATGAAAATCACTTTGTGTCCTAGTTTCAGCAGTGTTAATATTTTTTTTCAGTAAGTGATTATGTTTTATGACCAGTTTAGACTTATATGGAGGTGCAGTAATATGCTATAAAACTCTACCCTGTAAGCTGTATACAGGACATATCAAGTAGTCTAAAGTGATTACATTAATAAGCGAAGAGACAATCCTTCTTACAATTTCACGTTAGAGCAGATGAGCTCACTGCTCCCGAGGAAGACATTAAATCACGTTTGTGTAGAAGGTAGAGGGACCCACTATGCGACTACTGTTTCAAGAAAATATGATGCAGATACAGACCCAGATCCAAGTATGGAAATGAGCTGGTGGGCCCCTCCGGCTTTCTGGCAATCCACATGCTACCGAGGAAGAAGAAACAGCTGCTCCAGCTATCACTGGGAAAGATGACAGCAGAGGGAATTTAGCCTCGCGGAGGGGTCCGGCTCCCCGTGAAGGAGCCCAGGGCCAGGGGGAGCATACATGGATGTCCCCACGCAAATGCATACCTGCACAGGGCTGAGAACTCCTCAGGCAGGGCACAAGGCACAAGCCTTTGCGCTCAGGCTGGTTGTGACAAAGCTGCGTTGATACAATAAATAAATGGGGCCGAGGTTTACAGTTCAAACAAGCTATGAGGAGCCACCACAAATCAGCCTGTCATGTTGCCACCAACTTTACAATCAATCTCACATAAAGGGCTTAGGCTCTGACTCCTTTCTTCAGTTTGCTTATTTTTGTGGGCTAACTGGCTGCAAGGGAGTCACTAGAAGATGACTGGGCTCAGACCTTTCTGTTTTAAAAGGAGTGAAGCACTCTTACACTTTAGCAACAGAGCCTACTTGAAAAAAAAAGGGGATCAGGAGAAAAGCAAACAAAAGCCAACCGCCTATGCGCTAATGGTTTGGGTCTAGCCTGGCCAGCCAGAAAAGCTTATTGGAAAATGCTGCTGAAGACGGGGGATGCTGTGGCCAGCTAGGGATAGAGTGGTTGCACTATAATGAATGAAACCTTGGTGTGTACCCTTTGCATGCTGTGTAATTAATCCCCATCATACAGTTAAAATGAACTTTTGGATTCCCTTGCAGTTACCTCTTTACCTTCTGGCCTCAGCCCCATGTCCTACTCCCCCGTGAGGATTTTTGCATGGAGGAAGATTCATCCATTCCTCTGGACATGTCCAGCTCAAAAGCAAAGCATCCCCATCCAGTGAAGGAGGTCTGCATGGCTCCTGGTGGGCACAATAAAAAGAAGAAGAACTCAGAAATAAGGGATCCACTGAAAGCATTTCACAGGAACAACGTTACCTCTTTTGCTTTTAGTTTTGCTACTAGTCTGAACTGGAATAATGGTTTCCATGTTTTTTTCCACAATGACTCCCAAATGTTTTTTCCTGATCAGCATGCTGAATGGTTGTTTCATTTCGCACATCATCATTAGCTTCACTCCTTGCTACCAGGCATACTATTTTGCCTCTGCCTTCACTGAAAGGCATTTGCCATCTGCTGATTCACTCACAACCATATTGGTGCTGTAATATTGCTTATAACAATAATAATCATTATACACTTGGCTCCTATCTCCTGCTTTTCATCGGATCTCAAAGTGCTCAAAAGTCCAAATTGCTCTGAATCCTGTTACAAAACTCATTGTCACCAACTTTATCCACCAGGGCATCAGTCCCGTTTCAGCCATCCAGCTTCAGGCTCTTTACCAGAGGCTCTGGCTTATTGGGAATGAAATGTTCCTGTGCCAAATTAATCTCTTTGATTTTGTGAAGCAGCTTTCTATCCATCAATATTCCTGTACTGTTAATTCTCTGTAACTCTCCCCTTTAGCCATAACTCTCCTGTGTAGCATTTTGTCAAGTTTTCTGTGTGGCCAACCCCCCCCCCCCCCCCCCCCCCCCCATAACACACACTCCCAGCTATCCTCCAGGGTGCTTAAGTTACAGAATATCTGAATCATTTATATTTGTTTAGACTCATATTTACTGCAAACGACTCTAAGGGAATCTACCCATGTCTTAGTAGGTGTAGCTTTCTCACTAATGTGGTCAGAAATGGGAGTAAACAGAATCAGCTTTCTAACTGTGTCTTTCCAATTTGGCTAAGCTGAATTTCTACTCTTTCCCATACAATAACCTCCTTTAAGATATCAACAAGAGTGGAACTCATCTGAGATAAACTCATGATCTCTCACACCTGAAGCCTTCCAGTCATCTTTAACCAGTCACACACCTTTCCTTCCCCATTTTATTTTATTTTATTTTATTTTATTTTATTTTATTTTATTTTATTTTATTTTATTTTATTTTATTTTATTTTATTTTATTTTATTTTATTTTATTTTATTTTATTTTATTTTATTTTATTTTATTTTATTTATTTTATTTTAAGTAAAAGTATTAAAGCAACTGTTCTGAAGACATTTTGCTTCTTCTGCCTCATTTATGTTGTTTATAACCAGCTCTTCTGCCTTATTTTGAAGTCTCATTGCAATTCTAGTCTGAGGCTGGAGAGACCAAGTTAGCAGAGATACTGTTGGGTGTATGCAGAACAAAGCAAAAAGTGAAGAGAATGAGAGAAGTAATACAAAGGGATTTTCCAGCTCTGTTAATAAATTTACCACAATAATTACTTCCTTCAACATGTTTGTTGCTAATGGACCTGCATACAGAACTACTTACAACATAATACTTTTGGTGATTACAGTTCCCTTTTTTGTTTGCAGGATATCCGTGAATGGGTTTGAATTTCTGCAGTTTTCTGATTTAAAAGTGATTCTTCAGCTCACTGCAGAGCTGAGCGTACACATAGCACACGATATGTGCAAGCGTTCACTGGGATCATTATTGATCAGCAGTCATTCTTTCTTTCATTAAAACCTGTTAGAGGGCCTGAACATCACCTGAGTCTGATTAAAACCACCCTCTAGTGCTCCCAACTTGATACAGCAGAAGAGTGGAGTACTCAGAGTTCAAAGGAAAGGGGAAGATAGGTGTAGCAAAAAAGGGGAAGCAAGGTGTAGTGGATATCAGAAGATATCCACACTCAAGGGGAGACAACCAATTGTGGTAAGAAATCTCTGAAGGGTCATGAAGTAAGTGAACATATCAGACGTAGGAGGTCTTAGAAGTGGTATGGGTAGGGGTGGGCTGCTCTCGTGGAATCTTGTATCGTTTGCCCAGCTTTCATACTCAGCCCAGGCATAGCATGGGTTCTGGTCCTCTTCAGAAGGCCCTGAGAAAATTTTAGGGGGTGAATGCTTTGGGGTGAATTTTACTTCAAATGTCCAATATGAATGTATGTATAATCGTGAAAATTATGTCTCTAATATTATTGTCAACCAAGTGGTACTTCAGCCGAGAGCTGAAGTGCATGGAAAAGAAGACATAGAAAGCAAATGTCATCGAATGCACAAATTTACATTGGGGCAAATGTTTTCAGGACACTTTGCTAAGTGTTTACCCACTGCTCACAGCTTAACTTTACTATTGCAGAAATAAAGAAAACAGATACTTCCCACAGGAACAGGAAAAGCCTCTGTTACTTGCCATGTTGCAAGTTCATTAAAAAAGAGGATTCTTGAAAGCCCTCCGCCCTCTCTATTAGAAAATTAACTTGCATGCAGTGTAACAACTTACTGTGATTATCAATGAAAACAGAACCAAAGGATTGCCCCAAGCTGGAGGCAGGCTCATCCCAATCATCCTTTTCTTCTTTTTATTTTTTGTTTTTTATTTTTTTTTTACTGAAGAATATTCTTGAGGAAGCATTATAGCCATTGAGCAGGGGTCTGGTGCTTGTTATTGCAGATGGTACTGAGGTGAAGATGAATACCAGACACATTAGGCTTAACAGGATGGGTTTTAGCAACTTGAACATGCTGATGAAAACAGAAAAGCTAATAAATCAGCCACCAAGGACCAGACTCAGAAAGGCAGTCTTTGGGATTTTCTTTTTTTTTTTTAATGTGGGAAGCTTCTGAGGTAAAAACAAATATTGCAAATGCATACTAAATGTTTAAACGCAGTCACACTTGCAATCTGTTTGGACATTTAGCTGAATTTAAACACTTCTGGGTATAAAACCAAGAATCAAAGCCAACAGAACAGATTTACACAGGCTGGTCCTGAGAAATAGGGACTATACCTCCCATGGTTATCCCAGCTTGTGCATGGAAAGGACACCTCTCTTACAACTCTCTGGCTGTTATTTTTTAAAGTATCAAAGTACAGCAAGCTGTTAAACAGTGGTGCTATTGTACCCAGGAAATAGGATATATCATTACATTTTGTAGTGTAATGTGAATTAGACTAGTGAGCAACCTGGGCTGCAATCTTGAGAAGGGGAAACATGTCTAGGTGCATGTTTCTCTATGAAACACATCTGGGTGCATGGACCCTTTCTCAGCCCACATAAGAAAAAATGAATCCAGCCCTCGGCATGAATATATTTCTCTTTGTGTTTTAAGATATAAGTATGCACATTTGCCAAACACACATTTTCTGAGGGCTTTTTCAATATAATGAGAACAGAAGAGAAAAGAGAAGAGAAGAGAAGAGAAGAGAAGAGAAGAGAAGAGAAGAGAAGAGAAGAGAAGAGAAGAGAAGAGAAGAGAAGAGAAGAGAAGAGAAGAGAAGAGAAGAGAAGAGAAGAGAAGAGAAGAGAAGAGAAGAGAAGAGAAGAGAAGATTGAAACAAGTCTAAAACTATGTGGACCTGGCTGGAACTGTGTGAGTTACTTGTGTAAGGATAGTTTTGCTTCCTAAAATAATACGTAGGGAACTTGAACCATGTCTTCCCGTCTTCACTGCTCCTGCTTCCAAGTTGCTTCTTGCTCCATTACAGTGGTTCTCCATTAAGGTGAATGATGTTTTCCTGAACTGTGATTTAAGGAGGTATTTTTGAGGAATGCAATAGCTATTTTAATTTCTGGAGCTATACTTAATAGCTATTTAATTTTCTAAAACATAGCCTTGGAGAAAGCTGACTCAGAAATACTTGTATACCAGATAAAAACAAAGTAGCATGACAAGAACAGTGAAAGGAGATGTGAAAAATAAAGCTTTTTCATTCTATTTCTTAAAAAGCTCTTTTTTTTTCCCTCTACTTCACATCTTGCACATCTGTCTTGTTTGTTTTCATACACATATCCAGTTTTCCAGCAACAAGGAAGTTGAAGACACCGTGCTGCTAGAAATCACATCTTTTCCATCTCAATTTCAATGACATTGCTGTGGCTTCAGAAGCTTCTGAAAAGACTTGTATACCTGATGACTGCTATGAAACTATGCGAAATAATAATGCCAGTGGCAACAGTGAGTAGAAAATAGCAAGCACCTCCATAACTAAGTCAAATCATTTCCTTGTTGTGGATGAGGAAGATATGTCAGAGCATAAAAAGGTGAGGTAAACCTTGGTTTTTGCCCTGATGTGTGAATGAGGTCTTCTGACCACAAAAGCCATCGTCTTTCTCTATGGAAGCCTGAGAGCTTGGCATAACTCACATGAGCATGAAAGTCCAGTTGTGGACTCATAACCTCAACAATACCCTGCACTGGCACCCAACAGACACTTCTGCCTTAAGATATTTTTTATGCAGTATCCATCTAGCTCAACTGTGTCTTGGGTCTCTGGGGAACCCTACTTCCCTCAGTACATCACTCACTTATGGATCTGATTTTTTTGTCTTTAAAAACCCACTTCAAATAGAACTGACCATTTCACCAAAAATATCTATTTAAAGAACCTACAGGCTAGTAATACCTCTGTGTACAACCCACTTCTGCGTCAGGCAGTGTGGAGTTGGGGAATTAATTGATTTTTCTTATTTGCTTGCTTTTTAACATGTCAGTTCTTGTGAATGGTTGTGGTGAACACTAAAACTATTGATTTTAAACTGGCCTACTTGAAAATCCTCAGCAGAGGAACTGGATTTGTGTTTACAATTTGTACTGTACTGGTTAATAACATTCTTCACTGACCAGAAGCAATGCAAAATGGGCTTGGTACAACAGCCATCACACACATCTGAGCTTGAAGATTCGCGCATTGCTGTGGCTTGCACTTAGAGAATTTTTTAAATGTTTGTAAATAGTTAATGCCAATGAGATCTCCGCCACATGGGCACAACCTATTCACAAATTCAAAACAAGAAACGGTGATGTATGTGGACAAATTATTGGGGGGGGGGGGGGGGCGGGGGGAAGTACTTGTTCTGCACCAAGACCTTGCTCTCTCTAAGAAAACTCTTATCAGTGTAGTTACACCGAAATAGTTATCGTTACAAAGCATCACATAAACTATATGCAGAGTTTTAAAGCAGTGTCTGCACTGGAGCAACTTATTACAAAATGTTTTCTCACCAGAGTCACTCATCCACTGAGGAACCCCAGGGCTTAACATGTGCAAAGGTCTATATGAACACGTGTACAAGATGACATATCCGTGTGCATACTTGTGCAACCATTGCAAACTGTTTTTCAGCTGAATTAAGTGAACACTGCCCTCAAATTATAACAGTTAAAGGCAGCTCATATTTGGGGCTTAAACTACTTGACAGTCTTCCTTTAATCTGGACTCCTTGGTGTTTTCAACAAGAAGTATTATCCTATTTTCCAAAGGTCAAATAAATCAGCTTTAAGCTCATGCAAAGGTAAACAGACTGATGCCTGCGTAACTTTTCTGAGTTTATGAGATATTCTGGCAATGGGAACACAGAGAACCATCATAAATCCTACCACACACAAGCACCTAATTCCTGGGGTGGAGTGTGTATGTGGGGGGTTCCTCTACCGTGCAATGCAATTTCTCCTAAAACTGTTATTAGGAAATATTAAATCAAGCAGAAGTGCAAACCCCAGAAGGAGCATGCTTTTACGCTACAGCTTTTTCCACTAACCAGTTCTGAAAAAGTCACCACATTTCAGGAGGGGCTAGAAGATGGATCAGGAGACATCTTCAGCCGTGCTGGATGGTGCCATTTGGACACTACATAAACAAAATTTGTACTTCCAGATGAAAAATAACTCAGGAGGATTACAGTCTGTGTTTTACAACCAATCCTTTTGAGCTTTTCTATTATCATTATTTTAATGGTCATAAAAGTATGTCGGAAATATCTTTCCGCACATTCATATATCTATATATATGCATATGTATATACTTGTGAGTATGTACGTATATATTTATATACATATTTATATGCAAAAGAAGTCCATAGTAAATACATGTCATTCTATAAATGAGTAGGCTCTGCAACGGCATAAATGTCTTTTAAAGACCTTTTCAGCAAAAGTGCTTAAATTATAGGCTCTTATTTCTGAGTCCTGGCTGTAATGAGATCCGGATGGCTGTCAACAGAGATGCCTTTAAAACAGTGACTGTAAGAACACTTCATGAAACAACACAAGCATGCATTACAAACAAGGGTTGCTAACGAGGAGAAAGGCGGTTAGACTACAGCTGATGCAGCACCCTTTCTCACCACTACAGCACCTCAGAGTGACTTGGATGTGAATATTTTTACCAATAAGGTACCAGGAGGACATGGAGTTCAGTTCTGGTTGTGGCTCCCTCTTTTTATTGTAGTTCTCTAATTCTCTTGGCAGATATTACAGGGGAAGTTGAGTCTTGAATGCAGTGGGTGGGTCCTTCAGGGACAGGTCTAGTTGTTTGTTAAGAAAGATTTCATCCAGAGGCATGGCAATGATGGGAGTACATCCATTGACTTCAGAGAGGCATGGGGTGTAATACAAATATAAAGGTAAACAGAATATAAGGTGACACCTAAAGGTACATCAGGCCCTCTGGACTGCTACCAAGGTTTGACGCAAGGCTGAGAGGGGTGGTGGCCGGGGGGCAGCTGCACACACGACTGTTGCCTTCCCCAGGCTTGCATGTTGGTGGCACTGCCTTGGCTGTCGTGCCCATGCTGGTCAGCAAGCTCTGGGAACCATGGCATGCATGTGTGCACATGAAGAGGGGAAATGTGCACCTTTATTTTGTTTCTGGTTTGGTTTTCCCAACTCTATGCACACCAAAGATAAATACAGGGAGATTTCAATTCAGTTAACAGCGGTATTTTGGTAAAACGCCCCCAGAAATCAGGAGAGGTTGATGTTATTTTAAAGGGTCCTTGTCTCCATTTATATTAAGCGAGCTGGCCTGGGGTTTGTCCAAGACAGAGCAGAGAGACCACCGAGTAGTCTCATCAGCAGAGCACTAATTGTGGCCATTTATTATAGTCACTTATCTGATAGTAGCTTCTTTATCTGTGATAGTTTTACAGGGATAAAATCCACCAGGCATTCGCACCAGTATATAAACATGTTACCTTGTGGCAGAGTGTCTGTTACTTACTGTCAACACTTGCCAGCGAAAAAATGCCTATCTCTAGCTTATATGAAGTAATGATGAGTTTAATATGCTCCAGTGAAAGCCACAGAATAAACAAGGCGTCACAAGTGTTTGTCTTGTCTGGCCTCTTAAACAAATAAAGGTGACTGAGGAGTACAAACAGCACTGGGTCGGGGCTTATCAGCGCGGTGCTCGCAGCGCCGCTAATGCAAGCTGCCCAGGCAGCGAGTGCTGTGTGCCTGCTATTGCAGGGAGCACCCAGGAAGCCCTTTGTAAGGGACATGGTGCAAGGCTTTTTCTTGGTCACGCCTTCTCCCCACCAGCACAGGAATCAAGCAACAAGATCCATGTTGGTGGTGTACATACCCTGCAGCAAGAACCATGGGATCCTGCTCCACGCTTTCAGTTCAAGGGAGGAAAATCACACCACCAAGTACTCACGAATGAGAAAAATAAAATAATAAAATAAAATAAAATAAAATAAAATAAAATAAAATAAAATAAAATAAAATAAAATAAATAAAATAAAATAAAATCATAATTTCACTGCTGGATCAGCCAGAAAAAAAAAAAATTTGCATCTGACCACAGTTAGCTGGATGACTGGTGGGATAACTGGTGGATGACTGGTTGGATAACTTGGGGGACTGGTGGGCAAAAATTGAAGATGGGTTCTGCAATCTGCGGGGAGAGCCTTTGTTGAGAATCACCCCTATTAAGGAAGGCACTTAAGACCATCCATCCCTTGGCTGACAATAAATAAGCTTGCTTGGCTGCAGTGTTGATCTTATGATAAGTGATGGAAATACATCACATTTGTCATAATGAAATACTGGGGACAAGTGGAGTTAGCTACCTAAGACAGCTGTTTATAATGTCAAACATTGTATGAAATCAACAGAAAGGGGAAATTGTTACGGATTGAACGTTTTGTAAAGGATCTCAATGTAGTGACTGATCACAGCCCAAGGGAGCGGATCCACACAGACATGCACCTTACACAGAAATTGTGAAATCTTTCATAGTTTGCAGAGGTCTTTGACAAGCATTGAAACCACTCCTTGACTTCTTGGGGGTGGTTCTTATTTTCAGCCTGGCAGATTCAGCTCACCATGTTCTCTATGCAAAATACCACATATAGAGTATATTCCCTTGCACCAAATGTGAATTTTCATGCAGACTTGCCTTTCCTGTATCTTAGGCCATCAGGATGGGAGCTTCTTATTTTTTTTTTTTTTTAAGCTGGAAAATGTGAGGCAGTTGAAGCTTCATCATCTCTCACAGTGGATAACAGACGGACTTGAAAGCTTTATTGTCTGCTTTCAGCATGCTTATTCCCAGCACTGCAAACAAACAGCTGAATTGTTGGGTGACAGCGTGGCTTTCATTTGGCTCTAGAAGAACACGTAATGTGGAAATTGTTTGAAGGGGTAATTTCATTTGGAATTACTTTAGCCCTGTAAACAAAGTGGCCTAGGACCAGATGAATGGCACTGGCAGCACAGTCCACCTGTTGGCTAAATCCTTCTAAAAATAGCTGAATGCATGGCAGATGTGCAAGAGCGCTCATGGCCAGGCAGAGCTGCCCAGGGCCCCAGGCAGGTTATCCATCACTGCTCGGTGCCCATCACGTCCTGCTGCCGTTGTACAGCACTCACTATGACACGGATCATCTCGGTTAGTTGCTGGTGTCCAGAAATTCACATAACCCCAGCATTTGTCACCAAGCTGACCTACCACTCCAGGAACATCTCTTATTTTGCAGCCTCCCTGTTCGAGGAGGTTGGGTGTGCAGGAGCGAGGAGATAGGGGTTCAGATTTCCAGCTGCAGCCTAGCGGTCTGCATATCAGCAGAAAATGTAACCCAGTTTTTCTAGTCAGTCACTCAGTAGATCCAGCCCCGGATATGAAAGTCGAACTAATCTCTTTGCACAGGCAATCAAAACTCAGCGGTTAAAGCTAATTACCAATACTGTCGATGGTGCGTGAACCAGAGGAGGACTGGTTACTTTTCCCAGGGCTGCACAGTTTCTATGCTGCTAGCGGAGTAGAAAATATGAAAACAAGGTATTATTTTTGTCAGTAAATGAAACATATCTGCCTCAAATTTCCTGCAGAAGACAGCAGATCCATTGAGTAAAAGCGTGTCATTTTTATAGTCACTTCTCTGAGCACAACCACATTTAAGAAAGCCACAAACCTGAATGGCAATATGATTTTACATTTAAAAAAGAGATTTAACATGTTACAGTACATTTTCCCTAGGCTGTAGGGGAACTGTTTCTTGCTTAGCTGGGAGTTCATAAATTATCAGGTTGAGTTCATGCACTATTGTGTTTCAGGACAGAGCTGTTTTCCAAATAATGCAATGTGGTTGTTCTCTTCCACGGGTAGGTACACAGGGAGAGCCTTCAAGTCTGAGAGATGGATATTGCAGAGAAACAATCGAGAGGTGGGAGCAACTGATTCTGATAGAGTTAAAAATCTGTTACCACTTCAGCGGCTCTTGCTTAATCTCCTGTTTTCAGAGCTGATAACATGATCATAAAGTTCACTCCTGTCTGAATGCTGGCACAGACATTTCTCAGTGCAGAAGTGAATTCCAAATATGAACATTAGGACTACTATTAATAAAACCTCCTCCTTGCAAATGACAGAAGTGCAAATAAATGCAAAATTTGATTTGTGATAAAAGCTGAAAATTGTGATAAAAGATCCAGGGAATATCTGACTTTGTAAAAACAACTTTGCATAGAGAGAAAGATAAAATATTAATTATGACGGTACAGAAAAATGCCTCTTACATTCAAACTTTGACAATTCTGCAATGAAAATTTCTTAATCAAAATCAGGGTCTCCCTTTAGCTTT
Organism: Anser brachyrhynchus; assembly: GCF_964034855.1. Taxonomy (NCBI): domain Eukaryota; kingdom Metazoa; phylum Chordata; class Aves; order Anseriformes; family Anatidae; genus Anser; species Anser brachyrhynchus. The sequence goes on from NC_137696.1 coordinate 26,999,171, forward strand.
CTATTGCTCTGTGAAGTTTTCCACTGAATGCAGACAGCAATGAGAGGTGAAGGTCTGCTTTGCAGCCTGCTGCCATCCATGGACTTGGAGCACAACAGAGCTCCAGCACCTGCCTTGCAGAAGGCTGCCCTTTGACAACACCTGCAGCAGCAACAGCAGTGAACTGAGATGGTGTTTGGAAGGGAATATTGTTTTTTCCTTCAAAAGGAGCCATTGGCAGGAGGAAAAGAACCAAAATGCTTTCTCTGGACAGCCCTGGAAAGATGGGGAAGAAGCTTCATATTTTTAGGCCTAGGAAGCTGTCATTTCTGAGATGACCTCCTCTTATCAGGAGGTTGTATTTAGAAGATGTGACTTCTAATCCCAGCTCCCTAACAAGCTATTTCTAGGAAATCTTTCCATTTTGTGAATCTCAGAGGGGAAAAAACCCTCACTTAAGCACAATGTAAACAGCTCCATCTGAATGACTTTGAGACTGGACTGGTGATTACAAACAGTGTCTCTCCCAGTGCTCCCTAATTTTTAAAACCTAACGCTGCAGCCATGACAGTGCTATGGGGATTTTGTAGGTATATCAGCCACAATTTGCAATGAGCTGCTTGAAGACACATAATAAAGTCTAAGTAAAACTATCATGAGGTCTTGGAGTGGGAAAGAAGGGTTGCTGTTAAGTCAATGCCATGATTTAATTACTGATTTTTATTCAGAAATGTACCTTAATTACAATTATAGTCAAGTTTTTTAGCTTGCTAATAATAGTGTCATTGAATTTGATAATTATATTTCCTAAGTTAATTCTTGAATCCTTAATTTAAAATCCCTATTCAGGTAGGTAATCATCTGTACCTATTCTCGCCCAATATTTTTGCTCTCTTTTTCTGCCCCTGTCACTAGCCGGAAATTACAAAACCAGCTTCCTTAGGAGTGTTTTGATGCTCCCACTGCCTGCCAAAATCAGGAAGTATAAAACCTATAGAGAACATTTCATTTATTTACTTATTTTAAATATATGTATATATTTGCAGCGAGGTATCTGATGAAGTTTGGAACAGGTTTTTATGTTGCCCACTGCTCTAAAGCCAAGTGTAACAAGCTTGTGGAATGGTCATGATAACATTTATGCCTGTGAACAGTCAGACTGCATTAGAGGATGATCATATCTTATGGTACACATGTGATCATATATAAACTTCTGGGAACATGAATAGATGAAGCACACTGTATGGGGACCCTGATTCTCAGCTGGGCTATTCCCACACTGCCCTAGTGTGACACAACAGGCTGGAAGAGACTCAAATTCAGGTAAAATAAGCAACTCTGGGAAGATTCAGGCCCAGCGCTTGAAGACCGTTGCAATATTTAGGCACAGAAGGATGGATTACATATTGTTCAGCCTGAATTCCATCCCAAAAATCTGTTTAATCCCCTTTTTAATACTTGTGCAAGTGCCAAAAATGTCTTTTATTTGCTCCAGCAACAGCAGCCGGTTAGTTAGATGCTATCAGCTACTTCTTCATTCAGTTATCCTTTGCATGCTGATAAACACCACATAAGACAGGGGAGAGAAACCTTAAGCCGCAAGTTTATCCTATGTATAATAGGATGCACCTTGAAACAATTTTGATGTCTCCATTGAAATCAGCTTAGGTTAAGCCTACATAAATAGTGTCAAAGGGGAACACACCCAGAACGCTCTGGGAGATCATGATAAACACTCCTGATGCTTTGCAGCTGTGCTCATCATCTGTGCATTTCACAATAAAATTTTACAAAGCATCCAGACACCCAGCTGGTTGTATTCACTGTGAGATGGCTTCCTCCACCATGGTATTTTGTTCTGTGTCTGTGGCCCTGTGTTACTCCCTCCCCCACCTTCACTCCCCATCACTTATTTCTTACGAGGGATTGCAAATCATGGTATTTTTAGATGCAGTGGGTTGCAGGAGGGAATTTTACTTTTGAATGTGAGAAAAAGAATATTCACTGAATAGAAATGAGGTCCAAATTGCAGTTAATTGCATCAAAGAACATGCAATTTCCAAGTATTGTCCAAGTATTTTTGAGTCAGTATTTGCTGGTGACTGTAATTTCCCTCTGAAGTGACTAAGCTTGGATTTTGAAACTTTTATATACATGGCAAAGCCTCAGCATGCCAGCAATCGTTTTTCTCCTCCTGTCTCTCTGCACTGAGACCTCAGATATCCTGAAAGCCAAGAGTAGCTATTTGCAGGATTCTGGCCTCCTTTTGTGGAAGGGAGTGAAGGAAATCATACTAGGAGGACTCACACCTGATCCTCCTCTCACTGACAGCACATCACCAGCGTGACTCCCTTGATGAAAGTAGAATTCATCCTGATTTACACCGAGAGCATTAATGAGAGAGGGCTCAGGTTTTAAGTGCTTGGGCTTAGCTGTATTTCTTCTGTTTTCATTCCTTCCTGGTGATTCCCAGGAAATCTCACTTTGGGGAGATAAGTGCCTAGAGGAATGTTCAAATTAATTTCAGAGCTGCCTGAAGTGGCTGCGCAGATAACCAGCAAGAGGAAATGCCCCAACACAGGGATTTATTGTGCTATCACTGCTCTTCATTGAGCTACAACATCCTAATCTTTCATGATGACATTATTATGAACCAGCAAAAGCAAGGAGAGCCCTGAGAGACTGCTGGCCCGGTGAGTTGAGGGTTTCCTCAAGAGCTGCTAACCTTTTATGTTGACTTGAGCAGGGCTAATTTAAATGTCCCTTAGGTCACTTGGGTCCACCTGTGACTTGGGTGCTCTGGCCCTCTGACCTTTTTCGTGGCCCTCCTCTGGACCCACTCCAATCGGTCCACATCTTTCTTGTTCTGGGGCTTCAGAGCTGAATGCAGTACTCCAGGTGGGATCTTACAAGGGTAGAGCAGAGTGGGAGAATTGCCTCCCTTGACCCTGTGGCCACACTTCTTTGATGCAGCCCAGGGTATGATCTGCTTTCTGGGCTGCAAGCACACATCAAAAGCTCATATCCATTTTTTCATCCATCAATACCCCAGGTCCTTCTCTGCAGGGATGCTCTCAATATATTCATCTGCTAGGCTGCACTGACATTTGGGATTGCCCCAACTCAGGTGCAGGACCTTGCACGTGGCCTCGCTGAACCTCATTAGGTTCACATGGGCCCACCTCTCAAGCCTGCCTAGGTCCCTCCCCTCCTTTCGTCTCTCATGTCAACTGCACTACTCAGCTTGGTGTCATCAACAAACTTGCTGAGGGTGCACACAATCCATTGTCTACATCATTAATTAAGACATTAAACAGCACTGGTCCTAAGATGGGCCCCTGAAGGACCCCACTTGTCACTGGTCTCTGCCTGGACGTTGAACCATTGACCACAACTCTCTGGATGCAGCCATCCAGGCAATTCCACATTCACTGAATAGTCCACCCTTACAGATCTCTGTCTTTCCAATTTAGAGGCAAGGATGTTATGTGAGACCCTGTTGAAGTCCTTACAGAAGTCCAGGTAGATGACATCAGTCGGTCTTCCCTTGTCCACTGATGCAGTTACTGCATCATAGACAGCCACCAGATTGGTCAGGCACGATTTGCCCTTGGTGAAGTCATGTTGGCTGTCTTGAATCACCTTCCTGTCTTGCGCATCTCTTAGCATAGCTTCAAGGAGGGTCTGTTCCATGATCTTCTCAGGCATGGAGGTGGGGCCCACTGGTCTGTAGTTCCCCAGGTCTTCCTTTCTACCCTTTTTAAGAATGTGAGTGATGTTTCCTTTTTTTTCCAGTCACCGGGGACTTCACCTGACTGCCAGCAGTTTTCAAATATGATAGAGAGAGGCTTGGCAACTACATCAGCCAACTCCCTTGGGACCCTGGGATGCATCTCATTGGGCCCTGTAGACTTATGTATGTTCAGTGTCGTCAGGTGGTCTCAAACACAATCTGCACTCACAGGGGAGGAACTTTGCTCCCTCCAGTGCCTGTCTTGGGGTTCAGGCACTTGAGAGACTTGAGAGATATGGGAAGAGTGGTTACCAGTGAAGACTGAGGCAAAAAAAAATGTTGAGTCCCTCAGCCTTCTCCACATCTGTTGTCACCAGTTGTCTCATCTTGTTTATCAGAGGAGGTATACTGCAAGCATCAGGCCCCAGATTTCAGACAGTAGGTGCCCAGCATCCAGGCCATGAAACAAACACGCAAATGGAAAAGCTTCTAGTTTGCAGTCCTACTGGAGGCTGAGAAGAGGACAGGAAGCAGAGGAGAAATTGGTGTTTTGTTACCCTATCTGCTACAGTACCTTCAGTTTCTTTGTTTTTTGAGGGAAAGAAATTACATTTTTTAAATGGTAATATTAAAAGCTGTAAACGGACCGACTCTTGACAAACCATGCATTGCACCATTGCCTTTTAGAATCAGGATTAAACACATCATGACTTTCCCTCCCAGCTTTCAGGATTACAGCAGTTTTCTCCAATTTCTTCCCAATTACTTGGCTTGTAGGCTGGGATCTGAGTTGGTCTGGAGAGTCCCATCTTCTCCTGAGGTTAGATGTCAGCATTGAGTCTGAGACACATTTCAGACAGTTTGCGTCATTGTGTAAACAGTGATAACAATATTTAATGATGATAAATCTGAATTTCACCGCAGAACTATAAAACAACTGAGAGAATGAATTATGCAATTTACAGCTAGCAAAAAGGCAGCCAAAGGGAAAGCAAAGGCTACATACAGCGGAGAGACAAATTTAGTGGTTTGAGAATACAGTGTCATTTGTTTTTGTGTTAGGTAGCACTTAGCAGTCATGGCCCATAAATAACCTTTATTGCAGGGAATCTGGGAATGCTGACTGTGACTACTTGTCACCACAAGGGGTGACCACTCTGTGTGACACAGCAAGGTGGATCCTGGGTCCAGAGGGTTTGCCCGAGCCTCATTTGTCCCCTGATGCCCTAGGGCTGTTAATGGGTGACACTGGGCTGCTCTCCACCTCCAGGATGTGTAAAAACACTGGTACTCATTGAAGACACATTCTGTCCCAGCCTAATGCAATTCTGCTGTGCTTGTTAACTTAATTACCCAGATGAATTATAAGTTTACAGTCCTACAGTCTGAACACTGGCAAGAAAGGAAAGAAAAGGAACAATAAAAGAAAGTTGTACGGGAGGGAGCTAAAAAAACTCAAACACTTCTATTTTATTTTTGGTTCATTTGCTTATTTTTAATATAGGAAGACCAAAAAGAGGAAGAAAAAATAAGGAACACCATCTGTAAACTGTATTCCTTCCCCTTTTCCTTCTCCAGTGCCATCCCATCATTTTCTTTTCACTTATTTTTCTCATAAGAACAGTATACAAATCATTTTAGAATTGTATCATTTTTCATGCATTTTTCCACTTTACTGCTGAAAATCTTGAGACACAAAAAGTCAGTATTCTACAAAGGTTTCTATAAATGCACATCCTGAGGAAAGAAAAAAACAGAGATTTGTTTTTGAAAACTGAACATGATTTAGCTTACTACCTTGAAAAAAAATGTGAAATCTTGAAAAGTGATTTTTTTTTAAACAGAAATCCTTCAATCAAAAATTGCTATCAGCATTGGTCACCATTTGATTATTATGACCTTATGTTGATATAATACAGATGGTGTTATATACTATAAAATAATGATGTATGCAAGAAGAAAACATTCAGCATGTTGGCCTGTTGTAGTCAGGGGTAAGGGAAGATGAGAGGTTAGACTTGCATAGCTCCTTCTGCACTCTTTCTCCAGAGGATGCCGCAGGGGTGGCTGAAGTCCCTGAGGACAGCAGTGCTGAGCACGCTGCCAGTCTGCAGCCTGGAATAGCATGGAGGTGGCTCCCACTGGGGCTCCCAGCAGTCACCTACTGGGTTGTTCTCTTTAGCAGAAGTTTCCAAAGGCTGAAGGAAGAACCAGCAAACATCCTGTCCAGCCACACAAACACAGACTGCATATTGGTGGGACTGGGATGCCCCATGGGCTACTAAATCCACTTCTGGGGCCAGCCTGGTTGTTCTCCCCTGAGGACAACAGGACCGTGGCGGCTGCAAGCATGGTGGTGGGACAAGAAGGGCCTGTTTGTTCTCTGGGGTGGATGGGGGCTTTGGAAGCTGAGTTTCTAGGACCTTCTTCACCCCAAAATCCTCCACTTGGGTGGCCTTAGCCTTATCTGCCTGGCTCCTCTCCCTGCTCCAGGTGCAGCACCTCGTATGGGGATGTCGTGTCTTCACCAAGCCATCCCTCCTGCAGGGAAACTTCTCAAAATCTGACCACAAGCCCTGCCTCTGTACAAAACTTGGCACAACTCTGACCCCAGCTCTGCAAGGGCTGCTGGCCTCCTGCCTGAAAAACTTGAGACAGTTTTCAGATAGTGGCTACCTTCTTCTGGGAGGGCTGTGAAAATCAGTAGCCTCTGTCCTTAAGTCCATTGTGAACCACTCTTAGCAGAAAGTGTTAGAGCATTCCGCAGCACACAGTGAAAAAAAATCACTATACAAGAGTGAGGAAGTGCAAAATTGCTCAAAATCTCCATTCTTCTGGCTTCTAAGAGGATACTGTAAATTACAGGGTAAACAACTTTTGAAATGACATAAAAAAAGGTGATGTGTCACTTGCTAGTGTCCCTTTAACTATGAAAAATAACAGCAACATAGGAAAAAATGTAAATTTACCATTGGGCAAATCTTCCCCCACAGCATAATGCAGAATTTGATGAATAGAATGAATGAAACAACAGAGGATCCAAGCATTACACAACGGCTATAATTGTGCTAACCAGCTGTAGTCATCTGCTGCTTCCAAAAAAAGTTCAGAGCATTTTGACAGTGTCGCCTGTGCGGATTGGAACGCTGCAGCAAAAATGTATTTCCATTTATTATTTGAAAAAAAAAAAAAAAAAAAAAAAAAGAGGATCTATTCCTCAGTGTCAGATTTTGCTTGGAAGGTGCCAAGACAGCAGAGAGTGAACAGGACCGCTTGTAGCACTTGGGGAAAGATAAAGCAAAATAATAATAATAATAAAAAGTAGTATCTCTTCCAGGGAAAGAGGATTTTAGATGAGCACATACTGCTGCATCCAGCTGCACTGGTGACCAGCTTAATCCCTGCCTTTTCTTGAGAGTGGTGGTAACACCATGGCAATCTAGGTCCCAGGAAAAAACAACCCCAAGGATTTTTGTCTCAGGGAAAGGTGTTTTTATTTTTATTTTTATTTATTTATTTTTTTTGGCACAAAGGCTGCCATTGGACTGTTTTTTGAAAGTGCTATGGTGTGGTAGGCTTGGCTGCTCAAGACAAGTCTTGGGAATTCGGCCTCATGAAGCTCAGGTTGTAGGCATCGGTATACAACGTGTGTCAAAGGCTGTGGCTGTGCTGCAGCTGAGAAAGGAGCTACCTGACTCAGGGAGCAGCAAGGGTTTCCGGGTGGTATCATCCAAAACTGTTTTTTCATGCTGGTGTCCAGTCATATGGGAGAAGGCAAGAGTGTTCAGTGGACTGGGAGGTCACCATAACTCTGTGCATGTGGGGTGATCTGGGAATGCAGATGAATCCACTTCAGAAAAACTCACCCTTAATGTGATTTCAAATGGGCTGGTTTCTAATAGAATGCCTTTTTTGATACTTTCACAAGCCGTGGAGCTCTAGGAATGCTTTGGTGTGCACAGTGTGCAGGTCAGATTCATTTAATTTGGAGGTGAGACGGGCAGTTTTATCCAGCTTTTAGTACTTGGTTTTGTTTTTGGTCACAGATCATTTACTGAACCTGTTTTAAGTGGAATGGAGGTTTTTTTTTTTTTTTTTTTTTTTAAGCCAAGAGAGTTGGTTCTGGCTTGTTACAAAACAGCGGCTTTCAACAGGATCCAAATCTATCTTCAGCTTTTCTGGGTAACTCTAAATGAGTACTTTAACTCGGGGATTTCTGTGCCGAGGAAGAAGGGAAGTTAACAACTCAGCACGGCACACAAGTAGAACTGGCATAAGGGTGTTTCTGAACTCCTGCGTCTCCCTTTTTGTACTTGCACAATAAAAAGTGAAACTGGGAGGTCGCCCTGCACATAAGGAATTGCAGTTCTCTTGTTCTTCCTCAGATTTCAGCACATGCACTGCAGGACCTATAGCCAGAGGCAGTAGGACAGCACCCCAGTTAAGTAGCTGTCCTGTTTAGGGGAGAAAAGCCTTTTATTTAGGTTAGAAAAGCCTGGAAAGGTTTAGTGCTTGCCCATTTTCTCTGAACACGTATTTCCATGGAAACTGTGTGGCCTGATCATGTGAGTTAAGATGAGTTAAGGGATCAGATAATACATAGAACTACATTCAGAGTTTTTGAAAAGGGCACTGCAAACAGAAATTGCAGGAAAAATAAAAATAAAATGAAAATATAGATGGAGAAATCACACAGACCAAACCCTGAAATACAGCTTCAGTAAAACTTTATTGGTGATAGTTTTACTTCAAATGGGAAGTCAGACTAGACGACCTCTAGAGGTCCCTTCTAACCAAAATTTCTATGATCTCTGTGCCTCATATACAGTTCATCATCATTTCTTGTTATTGTTTCTTTTATTAGTTTTCCTGCAAAAAGCCTAGAATTTGAAACTTAAATTTATTTTACACCAGAATATTTGAGCCACGATGTCTGTCACTGGGTTATGCTATGGGCAAACTTTCATCTTCTGATGTTAAAAAGTGTCAGAAAGAAAAAGGCTAAGTCAAAAGGATTCCCTTCAGTTACCACTGGGCAACATGTTAGGTCTCAGGACTCCCTCAGACTCCCTGTCCTGCCGTGGTATTGCCATACAGAAAAAAGGTGTGGTGGATATTGCAGTTGAGCTCATATGATGGAGTCTGGCCTCTGTGAGCACGGGTTGAAGGTGAAGGTGGGAAAGGGTGCAGGCTGGCCAACTGAAGAACATTGCCTTGTTCCAGCCCTTGGGCTGGGTGGCAGAGGTCATCTGACAAGGAGAACACTGGACAACAAGCAGCAAAGAAAAATAACCCATCACACTTTGAAATATCTATGCCTACACACAGGAAACTTTAAGAATTTGGCTATCCATCTGTCTGCAAAAGACGAACAGCATTGGAGATGCAGAAAATCACTCTCCCTTTATTAACTTTCAAATCTTTTTTAGACTGGGACATCTCTGACCCAGTTAGGAAAGATATGGGCAGAGCAGATTGACAACCTTCATCTGTAAGTTTCCACCAACATCCCCCAATGCTCCTCCATCCATGCCCTGAAGTGAAGGCTCAAACATCACTAACTGTGAGAAGATGTGTGGACCACGTGAGGTTTGTCCTACCATTTCTTCTATTTCACTGCCCTACCCAACAGTAAATTATTGTTTGCTGTCTAATCTGGGATTTTAAAAGATCAAAAATCTTTGGCTTGACCTCAGAAAACCATGACAAGATGCTGGGTGTCCTCTTCTTCACCAGCTCTTGTTGCCTTTACAGCGATTTTGGAGCGCTCACCATCTACCACCACTGCGGCTTTCAGCCATGTAGTGCTCCTCCCCTTGCATATATCCTTATTTATTTCAGATACCGTGGTCATAAGAATTCTTCTCAGGTAAATTGTTTCTCCTTTGATAGGTCATGTCATGTGCTCCATTATCAAGCCGTGGGTCAGGAAGACCACAAAACTTCGTGAAGGTGCTGTGCCCAACCGCATGAGTGAAGTAGCCATGGACTCACCTCCTGCTGTGGGACTCCTGGGTGGCAATAGGGCCTGCTGCAGTGCTGAAGTCTCACCCTTGATGTACTGCCGCCTGGGAAGTGGGTGCAGAGCCAAGATGGATGGTGGTGGCTCCAGCTGCCAGGAGCATGCACAGGGCTGGGAGCAGGGGTTCTCGGTCTCTCTGGATGGAGCTGGAGCTACACGTATTTTCATTGCTTTGGCTACTTGCAGAGGCTCAGCCTGACCCCCCCCCCCCCCCCCCCATCAGCATCTGCTCTCTGGAATTTGTATGGTTTATCTCACGCCCCAGCAGGGTCTGAAGCAGCATGCTGCACCAAGCCCTTGCTTATCACGACTCTGACATGGCTTCTCTAAGCAAATGTTTAGCCCTACTTGACTTGGGATGAGTGCTGTATTGATTATTAACTTTAAACAAACATCTGGTTTTCATTACGAATGGTAGCAGACCAGAGAGGGGTGCTGTACTGGGCGGTGCGGTCACTTAACAACCATCAGGGCTGGCTATAAAGAAAATTTAACATATCCTGTAATTACAGTCTGCACAGCACAGGGGGATTTGGGATCTGCAGATCTGATTTCAGAACAGAAGAAAATGTTTATTGTATCTGCTACGCACATTTATTTACTCAGTAGTAGCAAGGCTTTTGAAATATTGCCTGTGCAAGAGCTTGTTCCTTGCTTACGAGAAGGACTTTCTTGTTTCAGCCAGGAAACATGAGCAAGGCTCACGGTCAGGATGGCCTGCTTAATGCTTTTACAGGCTTCGGGATTTCAGGGTTTGCAGAGTACATGGGTCTGTTCTGAAATATAAATAACATCTTCCCCGCAGCAGCGAGGGAAAGCTGCAGCGGGGCGGCTCTGTGGTGGCCTGGGATGGTGGCAACATCACTCCAAGGACTGGTGGCACTGATGGTTCCCAGCCTCCAAACAGGGTTTTGAAGGCTTTCCAAGGGTGGCCCTCAGCCTGTCCCCATACCAAGGAACCCAAAAAGGGTGCATTTGCACCCGTCGCCCACAGCCTGTGCTGGCTCCCGGGGAATTATCAGCCGGAGGGACGTTTTTGGGATGATGTAATGCTGCAACTCGAGCTCCAGCTGAAAGGACAGGGTAGGTGGAGTTTCTATGGAGCCAGACGGAGCTGGGATCCTCTCCCGCTCTCTCTTTTTCTCTTTTCCTGGCTCATTCAGGCTGTCTCAATTAAAGCTCGGGTGAATTAATCTTGCACTCTTAATGTCAGTTGCTATTTTTCTAATTCACCTCCACACTCTTAAAGACTATTTCTCCAAACAAAATGGTTCTGTTCTTCAATTTCAGGCTGTCAATTTCATGGGCTGCTGATACATTTATTAGGTGTGTAATTTGCTATTTTTAGGAGGCTGCGGGGGAGCAGCACCATTTCTTTCTTTCTTTCTTTCTTTCTTTGCTTCTTTTTTTCTTTTTTTTTTTTCTTTTGCATTTATAAGCCTCTTACAGTTCCCTGTCCACCAAAAATATTTTTACTATTTAAAATATAGTATCAAAGTGAAAGTATCTCCATCCAAATTCCTCCCTGGTGTAACTCTACTGACCTCTATTTCACAAGAAGTGAATTTATTCTCTAAGCTTTTTTTTTTTTTTTTTTTTTTTTGGGTAGCCGTGATCACTTCTTGGCCACTGCTGAAAGCAGGAAAGCATCCAACTGTGTGGACCAATGACATGATCGGAAACAGGCCTTTTTCAGTTTAGCCTGTCCCTTAGTCTGGCTGTCTCTGAAATTAGAGAAGCAGATGCACAACACAGGATCCACAATCAAAATTTTCTGCCAGGCTTTGCTCTTTTCAAAGCAGTCATGAAGAATTTGGCAGTGATTTAAGGCAAATTCCTACATGGTGTGGGGTATTTATCTACATCCCTACAAGAGGTTGGTCAACATCCTTTAAAGAAAAACCCCTTTTTCAGCCATGCTCAGCCTGACAAATTCACCATCCACCCATGGAGGCACCACGGGAGCAGCCACAGGCACCACAGCCATAAAGACAGAGAGATGGCAATGTCTTTGTGAAAATCAAGAGTCCACCAGATCACCAGTCAGGTTAACCAGCAACAGTTAACCAGTGGAGGAGTGTTTATGTGACACAAGTTGTAAGTGGGAAAGGATGGTGGTATTAAAGAAGAAGAGATGTTTGCACTTCCCATGTCATTTGAAGGCCCGTGGCTCATTGCTTAACGCAATAACAGCTAAATGTTTCAAGTTTTGAGCAAGCCCTCTTGACCATTATGTTAACCAAACCGTGGTTGCCTCTAAGAACCTCCTCTCACACAAACAGCACCATCTAATGAGAAATCCAATGAAAAAGTAGCTTTGCATCTCTGTAAGGATTTCAGTATGTGCTGGAAAGTGTTACTGAGGAGATAGGAAGGGTGACAGCAGCAGTGAGGAAAGCAAAGGACAGATCTGGTCCAGCAGTCTTCACTCTTATAGAGTCTTCACTGATGTCACAAGTCTTTCATGTCAGTCAAATTTGGGGTTGTCATTTCAATATAGTCATCTTCCATTGGTTCTGGGCTGGTGGAGGAATTTTGGGTAGGCCCCATACATAGTTCTTCAGTGAAAGTAACCAGGGGTAGAAGATGCCTTCTAGCATATCCTCATGTTTGTATGATTTTTTTTCAGCTGCATGGGGAGTTTTTTTCTGCCTCCCGCCTCTCTCCACATCATGGGGGTTCTGGGATGACAGTCCAAATTGTGCATGGTCGTTGCTGTGCACCTTCTGCCATCAACATTGCCAAAGATGCCTTGCGAAGAAGGGGCATGAATATATGTCCAACTCTTCTCCTCCAGCTTTTGCAGCCACTTTCCATGGGCTAGCTCATGCCAAAGCCCAACACCTTTCATTGTAATTGCGCTTTACTCTTTGCTGTGTCGTTGTCTCTCGTCCTGTTGTCCTTGTTCTTTCTTCCCATACCCACAGCCAAGTGTGCAACACTACAGGTGGGAAACAAATGTATTTGTGCAGACAGCTTTGAGCCGGAGGTGGATTGGAAGGCTTTGGATTGGCATTGGGGTCAGGCTCCCCCAGCACTAACTTGCCCTAACGAGGTGGCTGAGGGGCAGAGAGGAGGCTGTCCACTGCCTTCATGGGCAGAAATAAATAAAGTGGAAATAAACAATGCAGGAAAGCAGAGCTCTAGGGCCAGACCTCCAAGCATAATTAGACACATAATTTCCTTGTGGGCCTCCCACTGAAATCAGTGGGAGGTTAAATATTGAAGCACCTAAATGCCTTTGGAGATCTGGCCCACCACCTTCTCATTATAAAATGCAAGAGATAAGCTTGCCTCTGCTGTCTAAATGCCAGATGCGTTTGGATCTGAGTACTCTCTCCTGTGTATCTGTGCAATGGAATTTCTCTGGGCTCAAATTTTCCCTCCCTTTCTGCCAGCCCTCAGCACATCCCTGCAGTGTGCTGGTCTGGTCTGGGCATGGTTTGCAGTTGATGGCTGCTGCCGAGTTGCTTCAGAAAGCGTCTTGAGAGTGCCATGGAGTCCTACTGTACCACAGGACCAGACTGGGAATCTCTGCTGGCAATCTCAAAGCAAGGGAGCAAATCAAACTGTGCACCAAAAAGTGGGAGGCAATATTTAAATAGAAATGCAAAAACAAGGACTGTTGTTCCATAAATGTCTGAAAACCCTGAGAAAATCTGCATTGAGAGGACGAGGTGAGAAACCAAATGTGTTGGATTCCAGGGGCTAAAACTCATCCTGTGCATGTCTGTCCTTCCAAATAAACACAGAGAGTTAATTAATGGCTGCTATCTCTGTGGATTTGCTAGGTATGTTCCAGTGTGCTTCTGCTGCCTCCTCTGTGGTCTTCAGGCCTTACCAGTCCAACAAATTAAGCAGTTCAACTCCTCCGTGCAGGCTCATCCAGAGCTCATTACAGCTAATCGAGTGGTAGGTGATGGACACAGCAGATAGTCTGCTGATCTGCACGGCATTATTTATCTTCATCAGGAGGAGCGGCCAGTCCCCGGCCTGTCCTTACTGGGGCTCTGGCTGCTTGGTGGGAGGCCTCGCCAGGGGGCCAGGACCAGCCCCGGCCAGCGGCAGGGGATGTGGAGGGTCAATCCCCCAGCCGGGGAGGCGACAAGCATGCCAGAGATCAGGGCTAAGAGCTGAAATGCTGCTCTGCTCAGTCCTGCTCTACGTACTGGTGCCGGGGGGCGGGCTGTGTTCGTGGATGCCCAAGATCTTTGAAGGCTCACAGACGAAACTGCTGGAGAGTGGTTGGGCATTGGTGATGGGTGCTGGCATTGTTGGCTGGTTGCTCTAGCCCAGGGGTGCAAGGAGATGCCCTTTGACTAGGGGCAGGCAGCGGATGCTCCAGTTGCTGCGTGAGGAATCCCCCTCTCTGTGGATTTCTTATGATTTAATACAGATGAAACCAAAGGGGAAAAAGATGGCAGCACTGGCCAATCTGTGGTGACAAGGTACAACAGCACTACAGAAAAATAAAAGAGAAAATTGAACACAAAGTAAATACTAATCTACTACCAGTAGTAATCAAATGATTGAAGACTTCCTCAATGCATGCAGGTATTTGTTTTGTGTACACAAATATCCTAAAAGGCAATTCTTAGAGTCACAAAGACAAACTTTCTGAAGATGGCAAAACTCAAGAATCAGTGCTGCTCTTCCTTATTTTTAACGAAAAAGCAAAAGAAACGCCGAGTGGAAAATGTAGACAAAAATGTTGAAACCTCTTGACCAGCAGTTGTTATTTTTTTAAATGGCCTGTGCTGACTCCCCCTGCTTTGTGTTGTTATAGGGGCTCCTTAACTTACTCATAGACTTGGAGGCCAATGCAGTTCTAAAACATCTTTTATCCTATTATAGGAAGAGGTTTCCATTCATTGCTGCCAACTGTCAAACCTAGGGAGGTCATGACATTTTCTGACCCTGTCCACCCTTATAAGCAGCATCCAATCAGATGGTTTATTTACCAGATGACATTTATTTTTGGTAAGATTTTTTCATGTGAAAATTTATACTGGTAAATAATGCAGGGTAACAATTTTTAGCCACATTTTTTTTTTCCACTGGTGAACACATATTTAGGATAAATACAAAATTGCTGTAAGGGGAAATGAATTGTTGTAGTTAAAACAAGTTTGAAAACATTTAAACATTTAATGTTGACATTTTAAAGACAGCCTTTCAGTAACATTATTCAAAACCAATGTTTGTTTCAGATTTATTTCAGTTTTATTGAAACTGCTTGAGAATGACATAAAAAACTCAAGAAGGAACCAAAATACAGACTTCAACTCAAACTTATTTTTCCTCCAATCTTTCTTTATTTGCAAAACAGAAAACCCCAACCCCAAACCAACACACATTTCAGGTCTACTTCTAGCAGATCTTCCCTCTTGCACTCCTCTCTTGTTTGGTTTTGCAACTGAACTGAAAGACCAGTACTTTGCTTCTCTTTCCTGGCAGGCAGCATCTTTCAGTTATTCTCCACCTACAACCATCAGCCACAAGCATCTCAGTCTGACTTATTTTTGTTTTCATCTTTCCAGGACCAGGACAGAGTGAGGGTGACCTTGCTGAAGCTCAGCACCCCCAGCGGGGCCTCTTCACGCACCCTACGGTGTGGCCACTGCCCCTGTGGTTGCTCTGGGGGTTCAGAGGCATGGTGTTGAGATGACACGGGTGTTGCAGGTACCTAGAGATGTGCTGTAAGGTTTTAGAGCATGTCTCTCTACTTTCTAAGAATAGTGTAGACATAGTTACATGGAAGAGTGAACAAGTGTTTTTGCAACTTTCCTGCCTGCCTTCAGCATGCACAGCTGAGAGGGAAGTGGCTGGTGGTGAGCCATATATAGGAGCTTTAGAGAAGTAGGAAGATATCAGTGGTACAATGCCACACATATTAATCATGCAGAAAAGCAATGTCCCAGCTGATGGGGCTAATCAAACCAGATGAGAGTACATGGCATATGCAGGTGAACTCCTCAGCTCATGTGTCTTACTGCCAGAGCCCCCTCCGAGGGCATGGTGGTGTTACTTTAAAGGGATGCACCTGCTGTAGGGCATGTGCAGTTGAAATAGTCCTTTTCGAGACTAATTCTGCTTAAATAATTTCTGCACGTGGCCAGATGGCTGTTGTTCTCGCTGAGCATCACCCTGGAGTATACGAGGCACACAGTCATGGCTGCTACCAGGTCCTAAAGGCCAGCTCCACAGGCTGGGGGCAATGGTGCAACTGCTGTACCCAGTGTGCGTGCAGCAAAGCCAGAGGTATGCGCTGAATCACCCATGATTAGCAGTTTATAAACCACACAGACCATGGTAGCCTGATTTCTCTTTATTGTGTGCAGCTCCTTGGGAACCAAATGTCCTGCTTTTTTATACAGTTTACTCCAGACAAAGGTCCCTTCCCTTTTTCTGATCTTGCCTTGGTTTTTCCTTCCCAAGGCTGGCATATCAATAATTCATCTGCCTTGTATCCAGGAGGTTTCTAAACAACAGGAAACTTCAGGGATGGAACAGAAACATAAAACATCCCTGCAGCCATTTGCCTTCTGCATGCTAAGAGAGACAGAGCTGCACCAACTGGCTTGGGGGTTTTGCTGAGCATCCTGGTTGAGCCCAGCTGTGATTAAAACCAACGACAACACATATTTCTTGCTTATTGGGTAATAGGGCTAGAGCCTTCAAGTGCCATATGGGAGATACATTTATGGGAGTTGGCAGCAACTGCTAATGCTGAATGGGGACAAAGTTAGCAAGAAATCTGCTGAAGGCAGCTGCAGAACCCAGGAGTCCTGGGCATCCTCACCTTTCCTCAAGGTCTTCCTTTAAAAACAGAAGTCTCTTTTCTGCCTTGTTCTTTGTTCGTGACTTCTTATTCACTAGTCAGTGGTATGTAACATATCTTTTCAGACAAGTACTCCCTGCCTCCAGGGTGCAGAGGTGAGCAGGAAGGACTTAGAAGTTCAGTCTCTGCTGTTGTGCCCACCTGCCCACAGCATGGATGTGGCAGACCCTTGAAATATGACCAGAAGTGACTGGAGAGCAGTTCACTTGTGAGCAGGGAGGTGGGGGATAAGCAAATGCACCAGAAGAATTCAGAGTTGCCCTCTTTCCATGTGTCTTTGGTTGTTTTCCTTCACCAAGTCTTGGAGGATGTCCACAAGGGCCACTTGTTCTGGTGGACGGTGTTCTGAGCAAGTGCCTGAGATGGGGATATCTCCCTAGCTGTACCAATAATCAGTTTTGCAATGCTTCTGACATTTCTATGCCTGTCTTACCCCTCTTTCTCTGTTCCATGTAGCTTTTGGATGTGATGCAGTGGACTGATATGCCCTGGGAGCTGCACGATGCCCAGCTGTGAGCTGAAGTCCCCAAAGGTACACTCGCAACAAGCCCAAGCTTTCCCAGCCTCATTGCATCTCCTTGCTGGCAGGTCTGTCACTACCTTACAAGCAATACTTTACCAAGACCTCGCTTTACAGCTCAGCAATTGCAAATCCCCTTTATATTTTAAAAAGATCAGAAAAAAAATCTCTTTTCTCAAAGCTTTAATGGATACAGGATTTTGTGGCTGGATTATTTCTCATTCTAAGAAACAGGCTGGTGTTGTTCCCATCCCCTGTCACCTTCTTATCCACTGCTGAACTCAGTTCAAAACCACTTTCCTGCCTTGCAAAAGCCCTTAGGACTCTGCTTTACCTTCCTTCATTTCCTACCAGTGTGCTGCTTTCCTCCTGGACCATATTTCTGTCCCTTCCTTGGGACAGTCTATGCTGTTTCACTTGTTCCTGCTCCTTCTCCCTAAATGGAGCCAAACATCTTGCCCCCCCCCCCCCCCCAATCAAATCCATCCTTAGCTTACATTTGACGGTCTATAAAACATTTTTAACCTCTCTATTTATGATCATTTATTAACCCCCCCATACACCCGCACCCACATTTTATTAGTTAACCGCATTTGCACAATATCAGAAACACCAGCTTGTCTTGGTAGGGCACAGGCCAGTGGTATTAGATAAAGTTCTGTGGAGCTATTCAAGCAGTAAATTGATGGGGCAGAGATTTATCATGGAGAAAATCCACTATAACATCTATTATATTAACATCTATTATATAACATCTATCAATTATAGAAATAATTGATAGAACTAGAGAACAGATATGAATTAAAATGATAGCTGATCCATTAAAGCACAGAAAACGAGATGCCAGTTGAGATTCACTCTACTTGAATGAGATGTGCCTGATCACTCTGCACAGGCCTGCAAGGATGGAACGGGATCCTGGCAGCAGTGTGTGCACATACAACAGACAATGCCAGAACGGTTAGTAAAAGCAAAGTCAGACTCATTTTTCTTTCATTGAAAAAATGGCCATTTCAACTAAACATTAAAACCTTGCTTGTCAAAAACATCAAATAATCTGTCACTTTATGGGAAGGGGCGAGGGTGGACTTTTTTTTTTCTTTTCATTTTTAATGTTTTTTAGTGAGCAGCTTACATATATCCTTGCACACCCACCCACACATATATAAATATAGATGTATGAAAATAATATTAAACATAGTTCAATCTCATAGCACATAATAATTAAGGCCCCAATTTAAATAAGCATTTCAACATATGCTTACAATCTACCTGGCTTCAAGGGGGCTTGAACACATACTTCATTTTAAGCACATGCTTCTATGCTCCTTCAGAACTGGGATTTTACCTGAATGAAAACTAAAACGTTGAAAAATTTCCTTTTTTTCTTCCTTATTGAGTTCCTTTTATAACCCAGATAGGAGACTTTCAGGCATTTTTAGGCAGAATGTAATTGTAGGAAATCCCAGACTGTACACCAGAAGAAGGAATACTGCGCGTTGTTCTGCTGACAAGCTATCACGATGAATATTTTTATTTGATTGTAGTCCATTCATAGTGTGAAGTAACAGTTACTCCACTGAAGATAAAGTAAGAGAGATTTGGATTAGAGCCATGTGTTTGACTACAATAACTTTATTGGCTAGAGTCTAGTTTGTGTAATCACTAAAATTAACACATGACAGTATGACTGGTGAGTTCAAAGCGGGAAACAATCTCAGATACAGCTACAAAAATTACTCCAGTCCAATTACTGTAAAACAGATGAAGATAAAGTTAGTGTCCCAGTGAGTCATCCAGCCAAGATTCATATTACAAAAAAAAAAAAAAAAAAAAAAAAAAGCACCCTTACAGGGGTAGAAACAAGGACAAAACTCTTTCAGAATAACCATGAAAAATATGTGCAGAACACAGTCTGATTATACAAATTTGCAGACTGTTCCCAGCAAAATGAAGCAAAACAAATGATTCTCAGTAATAAAGGAGCAAATAATCTCCCTGCTGAAGAAAATAGAGTGAATTTGGCCTAGTGTGTTTTTCATTAGCTCTTTCCATTAAAGGAACACATTGTGCAATGAAGTTTGGCTTAATATTTAAGTTCTGATTAAATTAAATAAGCTTTTACAATATTTAAGACCAGTAGAAAACATTTTTATGATTTGTTACAAATCCCCAGGGAAATATTTAAAAACAAGACCAACAAGCAAACATGTTATTACCATATTTTCAACTTAGGTTTTGTAGCATTGTGTTGAACATTAGAATCTGAAAGCAAAATTTAGCAGGAATTGAATAGAAACCAAACTCTAAGAAGCTAGCTAGGGTTCAGTCTTCATGCTGACAGAAGTGGGGAGGAAAAGAAAAAGAGGAGGAAAGAGGAGAAAAAGTAAAAGAGAAAAAAGGAAAAGAGGAAAAAGAAAAAGTGCGGAAAGCGGGGGAAAAATACATCTGCTAATATTTGAATAACCTCAGTTGTTATTTGAAACAGGGTCATTTTCCTTAAAAATATGTGTTATGCTAGATTCTGGCAGTGGGTTTTCATGACTGAATAGACTTCTTCCTGTCGTCTCATTTTCTTTTATACTGAGGTTGGTTTTTATCGCTCTAGTCATGTAAGCTTGTCTCATGTATAATTCACTTGCATTTTCAGTCCCTTTACATTGCTAGAAAGACGGTCTGAGCATACAGGAAAACGCATCCCTAGGTTAGTTTTATTCACATTTTTAAACAGACTGCATAAATTCAATAAAGAAATATTATGTGCACATGGTAAATTGTTCCCATCATTTCCCCTGCTCATAACAAAATTTTTCCCAGTTGCTTGCCTTCTCATGGCTACATATTGCTGAGCTTCCAGGCTGTCTCGTCATGCCTTCCTCTCACCATTGCAATACCAAGAACACAGCCTTGTCCAGTGACAGCATTCAGGTGATCGGCAAGCACATGGCTCCCTGTGGCCAGCTAGCCTCATTTGGTACTCCTGCAGTTGGTGGGCAGCAATTGCTTCCAAAGTGAAATACTTATTTTGTGTTAGATCCTAGCACGCCGCATACAGCTAAGGTCACAAGCTAACATCCCGATGAAGAACTGAACTCTGATTTAGCCTTAGAAGAATTGGTTTGTTCTGACTCGATTAAAAGCCGTCCAGATGGGCAGCACTATACAAAAAACTAACTTGGTCACTCGTGTATTTCAGTCCCTGTTTTACCTCTCCATTTACTCTAAACCCAGTTCCTTATAGGGACAGTGTTTTTCATAGATCTGTTTTGCATATTAAAAATATGAAACAAAAATTGAGGGAAATATATTAAACCCAGGACAAAATATTTTTTACATTACAGTGTAATGTATTCTAAACAAGGAAATCAGAAAAAACAGGGAAAACAGATACTGCAATATCATGGAGGATGGATAGGGGAAAGCGCTGTGTTCCCAACCAGGGTTTGCTTGGTTCTGTGCCTATAGTGATATGCTGTCTATACCACGCACATTTGTAATGCACTTTGAAATCTCTAAGTGCCATGCTAGAGCCAAGTAACGTGATTATTATTATAATCGCAGCGCCACAGTGAAAACTGCAGAGCACTTAATACTGTTTTCTCTCAATCTGAGGAGATAAGGAGCTAAGCATTTTGAAAGAGGATGTGCATTCGCAACAGACAAAATAACTTTTTGTGTGACTTCTTTGTGCTCTATGGAAATAGTTAAAAGAGGGTTGGCGGACATCCCACGGTGCGGTGTCAATGCAATTAGCACTGCTTATTGTTGACTAGGACAGCAGAGGTGGGGAAATTGCAGCTTGTTAGTCTGTGATACATTATGGCCTCCTAATGAACTCCATTTTATAGCCAAACTCCTTTAAATTGTCTCTTCCAGTGATTAATTCACCTCTTTCTCCCCTTTCGGCAGGCTGTTGTTGATAGGGAGTGTCCAGTGTTGAATGAGTAAAAAGTACTAATGCATGTTCTTTTCAGGGAGAGATAACCCTTCTTTAAACATGATGAATGCATCTTGTATGGAGGAAGATACCCTGTGCAGCAAGGGCTTATGTATAAGCACTGGAAAGCATGTATGGCGGGGGGGGGGGGTTGGGGGATCCTTGCAGCTCCTGGCTATTTGCAGGGGCTTTTTTGGCTGTTGGGTTGGCACTCACTGTCACAAAACTGGGGACACCCTGCTGGTGCTCCTCCATGGAGGGACCTTTTTGTGGCTCGATTCCTTTGCGCAGGAGGGCTCCTGCTCACACCGTGCTGTCTTTATGCTAGAGTCCTGCAGGCTGGATTAGTTTTTGATATGTCCTTCGTGAAGTGAAGGTCTCATCAATGTCAGTGAGAGCTGGGCTGGAGATGGACCATATAGAAACAGAAGCATGGTGTGAGGGCTGCTTCCTGAGGAGCAGCTCTACTGTCTTTCCCCCCGCTTAACCAGATATAAGTAAGAGTTAAACAGGGTCAGAAAGGGAAGGTGAGGTCCTAGGCATTCAGCAGCATAGATGTAAAAGGCCAAAGATGCATACGTACAGCAGACTGACTATAATTATACACGTATATTACCTATATATGTGTATGTGTATACACATATATCCCTTTGCGAACACACGAATAATGTCACAGCACGCACAATTATTCACACATCAGTTTTTTCTAGCTCATCTCTGGCAAAAGAAGACAGCAGTAAGAGAAAGAGAAAAAAAAAATCTTCCCCAAGCTGATTATCAAATAAAATACTGTTTTATTTTCTGTCTAATAAGTACAAGAAGTTCCATAACTCCTCTGATTAGGCATATTATCCTTCTTCAGAAAGTCAGCTTGATTTATGCAGAAAGTGATTTGGACATACTTTCCTCTGGCTATAGAGATTTCATAATTCCTGGTGTATGTCTGGAAAATCTCCCCTCGTCCCGAGTCCAAACCAAATTAATGTCTTCCAGAATGACCTGAGGAATTAATGAGGTTTTTGCTGTCAGTTCTGCCCATGCAGGGTCAAGTAAATCATTTGCTGGCCCTTACTCCAGTGTTTTTCACTGTCTTTCTGACTCCATGTACAATGATAACAAAGTTGCAGATGCCTTTGAAATACGGCATCACTGACACTCTCCGTCCATCTGTTGGGACATATTTTAGGCTCTGTTTCTCTGTCTGCTGTAAACTCTGCCTTTAATGGAGTCAGTAATTGCTGATAAATGGGGTATCAATGAAGTCAGTGTACTGTAGGTTTCCCCATTCTTTTCTGCTGATGTGTGCTATTTAAATCTCTCTGCCATTACTTAAAGTTATTGTGTGTTCTTGTCTTTAATTCCAGCCCCAGCATTCCTGGCCCCGGCTGTGATTTTTAATACATAGCAAAACTAGGTACTACGGAGAGCTGTTTGGCAGTAAACAAGTTATCCTCAATTCCCCACTCTGCTGTCCCCAACCAAAGAAAATGTGAAGCACATTGAGAGTACACACATTAAGTTCTGAGTAATTCACATATTTTCTTTCTCTCATGTCATAAATATTTTAAGCCAACCCAATTTTGACATTGCAGCCAAGCAATAAAAAACGTGATCCACCCCCCTTTGCACCTCTCCTTTGGTCCCCATGTAGTAGAAATCCTGAAGTAATATGAGTCCACACTTTATCCTACATTTTATGTTACCTTTCTTGATAATTTATCACCGCTTTTAAAGGTATTAAAATCTTACTTAAGATGAGTACTGCTTGTGTCCGACAGTGCATGATCTATAATCTGTTAGGCTGTCTGCCAGATACCTCATTTTCTTGCATGGCATCTTAGCATGGAATAATGACTCTAGTAGCAAAAATAATGATGACACTTGCAGTAGCATCTGCAGCAAGTAGGCTCTTTAAAAACCCGGGTGGACACAGTCTCTCTCCAAGCCTAATGCCAAAAGAAAGGCAAACAGCAGAAGAAATGGATGGGAAAATCAGATCACTCCATGTTGTGTGTCCATGGCTACTGGCAAGACCAGAGGATCTATGAAAAAGTTGCAAAGAAATTCATGGTAGACAATTATGGAAAAGCCATGACATAGGGGTATTGTTCTTAAGGCTCTTAAATCAGGATAATTTATGCCCAGAAATGTTGGAAGTCATTGGTGTTGCCTGTAAGGTCAGGAATGAGATTGCATCCTGGCTCAGCCATATGAGCCTTAGTCTTCAAGAATTTTTGGCCATAGTTTGAGGACTTTTTTTTTTTTTCTTTTTTAAGCCTGTTGCACAGCTCCCAAAGCCCTCAGGGAAGGGATGCTCCAAGCAGCTGTTCTCCTCTCTTTAGCTTTGCTGGAGGAAAGATAACCAGCTGAGAGACTTGCAGTGTGATCCTCTCTGAGCCTCAATGAATGAAGAGGCAAATGGGGGAGTGAAGAAGTCAGCCCATAACTGATGGCACCTGTCTTTGATTGAAGAGTTCTTTGCAGCTGGTCCTTGGTTTCAGTGGTATGACTAAGGTAATGATCAGTCTGAAGTCTGTTACACTAAGTTAATCATATCATATAAGGCAAATAAATTTATAAGATTTATAAGACAAATAAACTGGAATAAAACAAACATTTTGGTGGCTATTGTGAGTTGTTATGTTAAAATGTATTTATGCTCCCACACATTAAATACTCCTGAATTGTGCCAATAGTTCATAGAACAAGACATTGCTCCAGGAGACTTGGACTCTTCCTGATTGCCTGATTTGAGAACACAGGTTTAGATTTATTAATGTTTCATAAAATGCTTTGAAATTTTCATGTGGAATAAGGATTATTACGACAATATGTGCAAAAAGATAATACAAGTTTTGTTCCTCTGCAGTTCTATAGATTTTAAGGCAGGAGAAACAGCTTTGTTATGGTTATTTAACATAAATTCCTATTAAACAAAGGCTGTGGGTTTAAATTTGATAAGTTCTGCATAAGAATTAGTACTGTTAGTACTGTTAGCCTATCTTTCAAAAGATGTTACCTTGATTCAGAGACCTCACATCATGAGAGAATGTCATATGTCTAGGGTGGTTGCTGCAGCGACTGAATGCACTCCCTGTTATAACCAGCGTGACTTAATTCTGGTGGTTTCATCTTGTAGTCACTAGACCTTGTTATGCTCTTGTCTGATAGGGGAAACATGTCTCCTTGTGTAGATGGCTGAAGGGCAGTCAAGTCAACTCTCAGCGATCTCTTGGGGAAACATAGCAGATGTAACCTCTTAAGTCTCTTCCTGTTAGACTCAGACAGCAACCCCATGAAAGAAATTCTCCCTCTTTGCTCAAGGGGAAGCCTGACCTCCCGTTTGCTGTCCTTATTTTGCTGAAAACTTCCTTCCTGGTTCTTTTCCCTGAAAGAAAGCGGCTTCTGGATTTTCATTCTTCTGGGACAGCTATGGTGGTGTGATGACTCTCATTTCCTTTCTTCCCTTTTCAGTTTCTTCCCCAAGCCTTTTTTTTTTTTTTCCCCATGTATTTTTTTTTTAACCTAAATGATGATTTCAGTGCTTTTTGCTATGGCCAATCTAATGCAAACGAAGCAGTCATGGCCTGCCCCTTGGGATGAAGTTACAAAATTTTCAGGAATATTTCAGCTGGTCGTAAATTTTATATTATTAAAAACAGTTTGTCAGGTATACAGCTCAGCAAAGGCACACTCCAGTTTATTTTTAACTCTTGATCGAACTGTTTCTTCTTGCTCTTGCTCCTCTTACATTCACTCAGTCTGTGGCCTCTGACATCACCTAAATTTTAGTTACCCCCAACCTGGTAGGAAGGTTGGAAGGACTAGGGGAAGACGCTGGGTAACAGATTCAGGCAACTCTCATTCCTGCCAGGTCCTTCCAGGAAGTTCTGTGTGTCTTTGGTCCCCACCACAGTCAGCCAGCACTATTTGCTTATAGCTGACAGGGTGCCTGTACATCCTGACCACCACTGGATTGTGCCATGAAGATAGAACTGGGATGGGGCCATTCACTCTTAGGTTGATTCTACAGATGTCTTCCTCCTCTCCTTTTCTTTTTTATCAGGACCCATATTCTTAAAGCTCTGAAGGATTGATCCCTCTTCAGACTGGGCCTTCTGTTAACTTGTGTAACTGTGCTTTCTTGTTTTATCTTAATTAATTCTTGTAGTCTTCCTAGAGAAATTATACATGAACAGGAGTCATAATTTTCTCCTCACATTTGAAAGAGCTGGTATTGAGAACCATGTCTTCAGGCCTTATGCAGGGCCTTATTCTTTACTTTCTGTGTATTATTTTTTACCATTCTGTGTTTTAAGGCAATGGCATTACCTTTAGATGAATGAAACTTCACTACTTTGCTGTTCTGAATCACCATTCAAATGAAGGCATGCATTCAGACTGTTTGTTGCTGTTAAATAGGAGAAAGAGACCCAGCCTTAACTACTGCTTTGTTTACCCAGCTCTGGAGTATGTCTGTTACAGTGCTAAACATACCAGTACCTAGAGAAGAGGTTTCCAATGGTTTTGGACAAAATGAGCTCTGAAGTTTTTGGAATTTCTTGGGGACACCTATGTGACTGACTACCAAACACTCAGCTGCAGAACACAGATGTTTATAATTGCCTGGCTGTGCCTCACTTGCCACGATCTAATGGTGTGTCAGAGCACATGTCTTTGGAACCCACGGACTAGATGATTTTTGAGTATATTGTACTAGGGACATCAGTGTCTCGAATAGGCTCAAAGTGTACAGAGATATTTATTGTTCATGATCCATTTTTGTTTTTATTCCACTTTCCACCATTTTCATTTAATTTCCTTCTTAGTTTTATGCAAGTTGTATGAAATCTAAATTCAGAAAAAATCTTTCCCATGTCCTTCACTTGCCCCACTATTAAATATATTAACAGAAACCTCTTAAACATGTAGTTTACACTGCTCATGTTCATCCTGAATTTCATGTAGGTTAACCTCCACAGTTAGTTTGCCAGGCTCAGTTCTGATAATTTTTTGTTGGTTTCATATTCATACCCCTTTTAATTCTTCTGTTAAATTTGATTAAGTAAAAGCTCTTATAGGAAATTTTGAAAAAAAAAAAAGTCTAGTTTTTATAAGTATTTTCAATAAAAGGATTCAGTTCTTGATAACAAATGGAAACTAAGAGCTTTAAAAATACAATTAATTTTTTTTTGTGAAAATATTTAGATTTCCATTTAAATGTTTGTGGGATTTTTGAATATCAAGCTATTTTACAGGAAAAAAAATTATTTCCAGTTTTTGTCCAGAAAATTTTAACCCTAATGAAAATTTCCATGAAAATGTTTGCATTGGTCTAAAAGCAGCTTTTTTACCCCTCTTTTCCAAAAATATTTCGAATGAAAACATTTCTATATGCTACTTGATTTCCCCCTCACACCTGTGTAAACCAAATGCAATTCCATTGAAGTGAATGAAGTTATGCTGTTAGAAAAAAGGAAAAGTTTAAGCTCATTGCATTTGAATAGACGACTTTGTCTATTAATACGTCAAGGTTGTTGTAAACAGAACCCCTAAATATAGAGATTAAAATCCCAGCAGTATCATGGTCAGCCTTTCACCCATGAAAAGTAGCTCAGAAGGTTCTTTGCAGTTAATTCTATAATATTTCTCCATTTAAGAGTAAAAACAACTGAGGAGTGGAAAAGGGCATGGAGGATCATGAGGCATAAAACATTAAGTCTTCTCAAGAGGTGGTCAGTGCTGGAGCACTTTGACACTACAATGTGGAAAGTCTCCACTGTGGCCATTGGTGTGGAGAAGAAAAACAAAGAACTTCAGTCTTCTAATTTTGATGGTCTTGGAGTTTTGCACTTGCCTTCATACAAATAACTGGACCTGAATCTCCCATGACAGAGGAATGAAAATGTTGGAGACCAGAACCAGGACTGATAATCTCTAAGTGATCTGGGCCTTTTCATTATACTTGATCACAGGTAACCATGTGAAATGACTTCATAGGACGGGAGCTGGGGATGTCCCAGACAACGACAGCAGATGCTACAGAATACTAGGGCAATAGGATTACAGTCTGGTTCTAACTGGCAGTGTTCAACATGTGCAATAACTCACGTAAAATACTACTTTTCCTGATGGAATAAAGCAGAAAAATAGATAAAACGGGTATTCATAGCAGGGGAAAAATGTGTAGAGGTTCTGTTTTTAACTGGTGCTTTTCATTTTGTCTCAGGAAGAAAGGCCTGGGAAAATCATCATAGCTTCCAAAATATGTACCCAACCACTCCGAATACAGACACTTCTGGAAGACTTGCCATGATTTTTGGTGGCACGAATACCTGCACACAGTGTTGTAAGTGCAAGATCTGGAAACAGGGCAGTGGCTGGTGGGGAATCTGCCTTTTAACTTCAGGGACTGGAGACTTGAAAGTTGAGATTTACCCAAATTATACCCCTGAAGACAAGTTTAACACCCACTGGTCTTCACCGCAACCATAAAAGTACACAGAAACATCTCTGCAGCCGTTCTTTCTGCAATGCAATTTGTACTAATTTTTCCAAGAGTCCCACCACTAGTATTACTTAGCAGCTGAGATGACAGACAAGACTTCCATCTTTAGAGCCTCTTTCAGAGAGCTCCTTCAGCTAAGTGCCCTGTGGGTTTTCTGTCCTAATAAGTCTCTCTTTTTTTTTTTTTTTTTTTTTTCACGAGAATAAAATGATGAAGGAAAATTAATTTTCATTGCAATGCAATGAACTGTGAAAGAAACTCTTAGTTGTGGTTTGGAATGCAGACACTGCTGGCTACCTTCTCAGACCATGGCTAATCACACCACTGACAGACTGGAGCTCACCAGCTGAACTGAACGCCTCAGTGCAGCCTCTGCTGCTGCAAGCCCCGAATGCGCTGTGCTGCTGAATTCCTCAGAGTGCTGCATAAGGGATGATTGCTGACAGTAGATGAGGGAAAACTGCTTTGGAACTGTTTTATGCCGTTTGCCACTGTAGTGGTGTTATTCTGCCATCCTGGAGATGCTTTGTTTGGTCCCTTCTTATTAATGTCTAGCTATAATTCTTTGGCTTGCTTTTGCAAGATGATCACTGGTATTTCCACAATAACAGACTGTGGAACATTATTCATGTTAACCTTAGAAGCAGTGGGAAAAGCATGTGCTCATGCTGCCTGTGCCCCAGTGTGCTCCTGGTGATCACAGCTGAGTGCACAGCGAGGAAAGACAATTGTGGAACACGTCCACAGAGCAATTCTATGAACAGCTTTGGATCGGCATGTTTATAGCACTCTCCTCCTTTTTGACAGCTTCCTGTGAACACTCAAATGGGGGATTGTTCAGCACATTTCTGAGTTCTTATTGTTCTTCTTGCAAATGCCAATGTTTGCATGTGGGCAAGGTACTCGTGTGTGAATGTAGATGCTGGGAATTAATGAAGGGAAGTATTCTCTCTCATGTATTGTGTTTCACTCATTCCATCACAGATTGGGAACAGCCTGACCAGAAGTGTGGACCTGTCCCACATGGGATATAATGAGTGACTGGTCAGAAAAAAAGCTGTCCTAAAAGACACCCAACACCCTAGAAAGCTGAGCTATGTGAACACAAAGAGTTCCATAAATACTTGCAAAAAGTAAGAAATTTAGCTCTGAACTGAAATGAACTCAAATTCTGTTGCTAGATGATTTGAGTCTGAGGAATCGTACTTGTCTTTACTAAGTCAACTGCTCTTGGGGCCCTTGCTCCAGGTGGGTTGGCATTTTTTATTTAAAGTGGGTGGGAAACCAACGTGGAAAAACAAAGAAACAAGACTGAAGGCTAAGAAAATGATTAAAATAGCCAAGTGTATAATCTAATAATTCTTGATAGGCAGGTAGTGCATCTTTCATGTGTGAGGTACAGCTTGCTCCCTACCTCTGTGCTTAGGAGCAGGGGAGGGGTAAATCACATAGCTGAAGGTTCCTAAGCTGGGTCTATGAACCTGTGATAAATTGATATCTGCAGTGAAGCCTCATGCACTATCTGGTCATCTGCTTCTGGCTCTTACTTGCTTAAAGGTCAGTAACAATGATTATTCCAATTCATCAGGTACTTCCTCAGACAGGCCCCTCCATGTGTTGCCACTATGTCTGCCACATTTTATGGTCATAGATGGTAAAATCAAGTGACTAAGACTTACCCCTGCTCATAGGCAATACAGCCTCACAGAGGAAGCCTCTTCTTTCTCAAAAGCCAGATCTGGGATGTCCCACTACACAAGCATCCAAAAAGGTTCCCGAGGCAGGCTGTGAACCTGAATGAGTACCAAATCACGATACCAACCACTCCAAGAGATAGGGACAAGGAAGATTATAAACTTTCTGCTTTCACTGTGAATGACAGTCTCTTAGGAGTCTCTGTGGAGTCTCTTAGGTAAGACCTGATGGACCAGAGGAGTGTCACTGTTATGTGCACCTGTGCCTGCTGTGGCTGTACACACCTGTGGCTAAAGCCTCTTCTCCTAAACAAGAGGCTTGGCTTCATTAACAGTTGAACTCAGAAGACTGTGGAGTTATTTATTCTTCTAACCCTGGTGATTCCTCCCTGAGAAAACAAAATGAATCATGCCAGGTCTGGGACTTCTGAGGGAAATGGCTACATTTGGTACACATGGCTTTAAACAAGTCTCTTCCACCCTCTGGTGATTAAAAACAGCCCGTGGTCCTCTGGGATTCATGGCATCCAGGAGACATTATTTTCTGGGATGTAAGAGCTGGACTGCACGTTTTCCTCATCAGTTACCAACTGTGACTGTAAGCACCTCTCGTACCTTATTTAGGTTGCTGGAAAGGTAGTCAAGGAGTGGAAATGGGAGCAGAGGCAGAGGATGAAGGAGAAGGCCTGCTCCATCACCAGCTTGCTCCTCAGGCAGGGTCAGGCACTTAGTGCTTGTCTCAGCCTCTGTAGGCTGAGCTTTTCCTCTTCTTGATCTAGCCTGAGCCTTTCCTCATCCGGAGGCTGAGTTCACTCACTGTCTCTGAGCACCTTGGAGGGGATGGTGCAGAAAAAGAAAACCATTCAGTGGCTGCTTTTAACTCGGCAGTGATCTGATGCTAACTAGCACACCTGCCCACAGACCTGGCCATGCCAGGGAACTCTGAGAGCCAGATTCATGCCATGCCATGCAGTGCACGTTTAGGTTGAATTAATATACTTAGACAAATTTTCATTTCCATGCACTTGATATACACTTTTTTTTTTCTTTTTCTTTCCTCTCTCCCCATTGGCAACTTCAGGAGACATTTTTCTTCCTGACGCCATCTTGGCACTCTCTCTACCAGCATGTGAAAACAGCTGAAGTTATACATATGGAGACCTCATCCTCAGTTGCCTAATGGATTCAGAAGACATCCTGAATATTCATCATTTCTCTTTTTATGAGCACCTTGGCAATTGCTTCCAAAGTTAAAGACTGTTGTAAATTAAGGAATGGCACTTGGTGAATACCAATTTATCCGCATTTCAAGACTTCCCTTGCCCCCCCTCCCCTCTGCACAATATTGAAGTTCCTGTAGTCTTTGTGAATACAGGGCATTGTTTCTGCGCTGCCGAGGCAGAATTGTTTGTGCATCCCCAAAGACTGTGAAATGTCTGCGCCGGGGCTGCTCATTTAAACTCCGTGCACTTACTGTACCCTCTCCGGAACTCCCTTCCCTGAGAAGTCAGCAATGACCTTCTCAGAAGTAATGTTAAACACATGCTGAGGAAGCTTGGCTCCTTGACAGGCCCTTTTAATTATTAGTTGTAAATTAGCAAATCATGTTTTTTCAGTTTCATATCAGTGGCTGCTTTGCCGCATTTGGGATTTTCCAGGTACACAGTCCCATGCTGTCTGTGAAATACACGCTAAGAGCAGACTCATCTAGCAGTATCATCATTTGGTGCTTTGTCAATGTGAGTAATTTTTCCATGCACCAAAACCTGATCCCTTACGAATATTGATGGTGTGGGGTTAATGTGAAGGATTAATTGCAGTTAATAGTTACCAAGATTTTTTCTGAACACATGTCAAGTTCATAGCTCCTAAAGAACAGGACTAGCTGTGTCCTGGTTTTATACACAGGGCAATGAAGCATAGATGGATCCATCGTGCTAAATGGTGAGCACTCTGTTCCTGGCCTTGCAAAATAAAGCAGACACAAGATTTCCAGTGAAAAGTACTGGGATCCACCTCCCTGAGGTGATACAGAAATTCTGGGGAAAAAAAAAATAAATAAATAAAGGATCAGACTTGGATTTCTCAGGTCTCTTTACAGTCTTAGCTCCATCTTTATTCATGATTGGGCTTTACAAAGATTTTCAGAAATACAAACAGTATTGCTGACACTTACAGTTTTATTGAAAATCTGGTGGTTTGCTGTTTTTCTCCTAAAGTTCCAGCTCCTGGAACCACATTTATATGACAACCTCAGTGATGCACAATAAAAAAAAAGATTCAGGGGGTTGGACCAGAGGTCCCTTCCAACCTAAACCCTTCTGTGATGATAAAGGTAAACCTCAGAGCTGCCCATGGACAAGGCAGGAGGATCCTTCCAAGCCTTGCACCAGGGCATCTCTCTCCCAAACCACACTCTAAGGCCCACACATATGTGTTGAAGTGCCACACAGGACATGCTAGCATTTCTCCTCATTTTGCTTTGTTTTGAAAGAGCATGGGTTGCGGTGTGACAGTGCCAATGGCAATCTGATGAAGAGCAGAGAGTTGTGCAGACTACACAACACTAGCACCAGCTGATTGTGATAAGAGGATGGCTCCTCTCTGATCACTTTTTGGGAATCTTCACACTTGCCCAGAAAGAGAGCGTGACAGTGAACACAGCAAATCAAGAAGGATTTGAGGGATGTCAGCATGGCAGCTGTTGCCAAAAATATGAGGAAAGAGTCACCTCATTGGGCTAGAAAGGATTGTGTTTAACATGTTGGCAATATATCCATGGCTGCAATACAAGTGCTGGTGTGAGATTGTTCCCCAGCTGTCTCTCAAAGCAGGGCAGGGGAGAGGCAAATCTGAATCCTTGCTCTGCTGGTTTTTACTGTCTAGATAGACGGGTACGGCCTCGATCTCCTCAGTTACCTGCTGGAAATCATTGTTGGTCTGACCAGACATCTCAGGGGACATTGTGGAGATGGGACACCACAAGCTGCTCTCAGCAGAAGTGAGTGGAGGCACATGGCAGGCTGGGACTCAGCCTGCGAGAGCTGGGAGCTGGGATGCAAAATGAGTGCCTTGGCTCTGGATCCTACCCACAAGGCATGGAGTCTTTCTTTTTAACTTCAGTTACCTCCTGGCTGTCTGGGAGGCCATCAGAGGTCTCCTCTTCTTGAGCTGTGTTAAGAACTGTTCATTAAGAGCTTATCCAGTTTCCATGGGTCTGTCTGAGACTAAAAAGACGGAAAAATATGTTTTTTAAAAGTGCTCTTTCGTATATATATATGTAAAACATATATACACACATGCACACAATATAGTCCACCATAGGGACTCATAGAAAAATACAAAAAATAAAATATGTTGAAAGACTTTTACCATTTTCCACTTATGTTTATACATGAAATAAATAAATAAAAAGTAACCATCTGTAATTTTGGTATTCACTTCTGGTCTGGATCAGCATCCCAATAATTAGATCATTCTTCTGATTTTTTGGAAATGTGCATAAGTAGAGACACACGGAGAACAGGCATCAGCTCTGAGGCTTCCAGGACTCCAGTTCTAGAAGAGTGCTTTTCCTTCAAGTTCAATACTTCTGCTTTTATTGCAGAAAGGGCTCTGAAATGCCTCCTCAGACATAAAAGAGGTGCAATTATTGTGGCAGTAGGTAGGTGGCTTCTCTTTTGTGCAGAATATTTTCCGTGAACTGAACTGCAGGAAAGTAGGTGAAGCCAGGGGTGATGAAAAGTAGGATTAATTACAGATATAGCTAAAGCTTTCTGTGAGTCTTTGTCATGCTGGCCGCAATTAATCTCTGTGGTGATGAGAGACTGCAAATATGATTCCTTAGTGAGAGGTGGGTTTTGATCTGATACAACAGAGAAATAGGCTCTTGCATCAAGTTTTAACTGTTACCTCCCTGAGTGCCTCCAGAGTGAAGGGTCACAAACAGGTAAAGAGCAAGGAAACAAATGAGTTCAGCTTTAATCTACAAAGCAGCATTAGAGAAGCCCTTTCAATTGGCATGAGCGAACAACAAATTTGGCTTGAGGTTCATGCATGGGAGGAAGGAGGACTCAGGAAAGGGAAGCGGTTAATATAATCTGAACTGAAAAAGTTGGATGGGTTCGGATTTCATGCAAGTGTGTTTACCCTCTTGCTATCATCTTACCTCTTTATAGCTGAATTTCAAGATGAATAATTATATTCTGATGCTGTAATGATCTGATAAGCTTTTGCATTGCTGTGTATTTTTCATCTCTGGACCTCAAAGAACTTTCCAAGCACTAACTGAGCTTTGCGTAGGATGTGAAGCTGGCGAGTATTACAGTCTCTTTTAGGGTAAAGCACATGCAAAAATTCTACAGCTAACCTTAAAGAAACTGGATGATTAAAGATTGAAGGCAAGAGCTGGCCAACTCCCAGATGGCATCCAAAATTTTCCAGTTGCTTCCAGGACAATGCATAGCTACCCTAGGCTCTGGAGCAGACTAACACTTGCGCAGTGTAGACCCTTTCGAGTCAGCCATTGGAAGAGAACAATCACTTGTTCATACATATGCTAAAGGCTTTTTCTTGATCAAGGGCTCATACAGGGCTTTGGGGAGTTTCAGAGAATCTACAACTATAAGACAGCTCTCTAGAAGCTACATTTTTTGTAGGTCAAATCTTAGTTCTGATGGAGCAGACAGAAAAAAATGAGACAAGTGAAATCACCTGAAACTTTATGAAAACTGGTCCAAAGTGATTTGCTTTATTTCTGAATGACTCAATGACAAACTCTAAGGTAAAATTTAGTTCTGCTGCCTAACTTTCTTTGTGAATTGTTTAAAAGACCATACCTTCCATCTTCATATATTAGTGCTCATTATACAATACTGCAGTTGTGGAGCAGTTTTGTTTGTATCTTGCATTTTTGTCTTTGACAAAATCAGGGAAATATTTTTTTTTCTTTTCTATTATGGAAATTTATGTCTTTTCTGTCAGGAAAATTCATGTCTGAATCAACTTTTAAAACTTTTAAGAAATATATGTGAATAAATATACATGACTGCTTCCAAAACAAAAATTTCTATTGTCACCCAATAATCAGATAAAATTATTACTTCCTGATGAGAAATGTTCCCTTAAGTTTCTAATTATTATGCAGAGTAGTCATTGTAAAAGACACATTAACTTGCTAATGCTTGGGAAGTTTAGGGGAATATTTACAATTTAAAAGGTTATAAATGAAGAATGCAGAGAAATGTAATAGAGCTCTTATAAGAACTTTAATTGGCTATCAAAAACCATCCACAATTTATTCAGTGTCTCCTTCCAGGAGAAAATGTTGTTAGTTCAGCTGCAACTTCTTAACTTCATCATATTTTATATACTTTGGCCATCACATATTGCCACAAGGTATACTATACAGTGTGATTTAAAATGTGTTCTGATTAAGTATATAGAAAAAGTCCTATTCACCATGCGAGGAATGAGGAGGGCAGCATAAGAACCATTGTTTAAGTGCAGATTACTTTTAATGATCATTTGTTAGATAAGGCTTTTAATCTTACAGTTTATTTATATTCTAGGGCATTGTTTCAATTACAGACCTGAAGAGCAAACAATGCTGTTCAACTCCTCCGCTCCCATCGAATAACAATTTGGAAGGAAAATGTGTCTCCATGGCAAATGAAAATGAGAAAAACTGTCCAGAAAAGCATCACGAGAGACTGCTCAGATGAAAGACAGAGTGAAAGACCTAGTGAATGCAATAGAGTGAGTATTCTGTAATATTTATTATTGCTACAAACGTGCTTATTGAGGACCTAAAGTTTTGTTGCTTCTTAAAAAGAACACAGGTTTATTAAATGTAGAGAGAAGGGCAATAGGAATGGTTGGAGACTTCTCTATAAGAAGGGTTAAAACATCTTTCTCTCTTCAGCTCCAAAAAAAGAGTGGCAGAGCCAGAATCTGACAGAACTTTGTGAAATGCTGAAGGTGGTGGAGAACATGAAGAAACGGTTACTTGCTACGTACTTGTACAAATACCAGAGACTGTGTCAGGCAGTAGTTACAAAAGCAGTGGTGGGAGATATAAGACTCCTTGCTGCTGGGCATCGAAGAGGCCAAAAGTACTAATGAATTGTGCAAGGGATGAGACAAATTCACTAAGGGTATGTCCACCAGTGACTGCCTCAGGTAATTCAAAACTATCACTTCTTGGAAACTGTTTCAATGGGAATGAATCACTCTGTGATCCATGTCCTAGTTCTTCTGTGCTTTCCCTAAACATCTTTTCCTGGCCAGTATAAGAAGGAGGACATTTCTCAGTCACATAACTGGTAGACTGGACACACCAGGATGAACTAGAAGTTCAGAGCCCCGTCTCCTATATTTGGATCCTATATTAGGGTCCTATATTGACCCTTTTGTACTAGTGATGCTACCATGGAAAGTCCTTCCCCTTCAGTAAGAGCTTGAGCCACTGAAACAGGAACCTTGAAGACAAAATTGGATTGTGAAAATAATATGAAACAAGTAGAGTTTTGGCCCTAGTGAGACATTCAGAAGTATGCTCACATTCGAAATATTTGAATGAATATTTTTAGCAAATGTGACAAAGGATGTCTCAATGCCTTTATCAGCACATTACAATACAGGTAAACGAAAACATTCTTCCCCAGGAATCTCCAATATCTAAACCACCAATCAAGACTTTTAATAAAGAGGGAAGAGAAATGATTCCTTGGGAAATTTCATTTTTTAAATGAACCTTAAGCCCTATCCGGCATGTCAGTCATGTTAATGCAGGTGTTTCCAATTTGAAGATGAAGAGTTTTGCCTGAAGACTCTTCATAGAAAATGTCTTGCCAGCTCTTCCCTTCCTTTTATAGTGAAGGAGTTGGCCTTCTGTTTGCAGAAAGAAGATAGGGTACAGGAGGATTAAGAATAAGAAGAGTTCAGTGCTTAGTTTCTGATAATGAGGAAGGAATTTGACGCAGCTGGGAAAGTTGGGAAAGACATTACAATGAGGATGAAAGAAGGATGCAAAAACAGTGTGATCCTTATTGTTAGAAATCTGTTAGATGTGGGGAGTAGTTAAATTAAATGTTGCAATACTGCATGATGAGTCCAAAATCCTGAAAACACTAACAAGGACTAAAGTTAATCTGCTCAGAATAAGAATCTTGGTGTTCATCACCTAGGAACAAGTTTGGGTTTCCTCACAACTCAGTCTATTGACTTCAGTTTTCTTGGTCTCATGTGAGACTGTGGAAAAGGAAAAGACTCCTGAAGTTATTATGCATAAGCCACCACTAATG
This sequence comes from Anser brachyrhynchus, assembly GCF_964034855.1. Taxonomy (NCBI): domain Eukaryota; kingdom Metazoa; phylum Chordata; class Aves; order Anseriformes; family Anatidae; genus Anser; species Anser brachyrhynchus. The sequence continues at coordinate 27,035,709 of NC_137696.1, forward strand.
CCTTCTGTTATCAGTGGTAATGGGCATTGTTGGAGAAGACAAGCCAAGAGCACTGTACATTACTGCAATCTTTGTTGGCATTGATCCTCAGAGCTCCTGGGGACTCATACAATGTGCAGCTTTCTCTATGGACTTGAAACTGACACATAGACAACCCAGGACCAGAGAGTTCTAAGCTAGGACTGCCTCTCCAGCTACCCAGAGCTTGTGCTGTGGGCCTCACAAAGACCACTGCTAGTGTCTTGTGTCCACTGCCTGCAGTTTTAGATAAGAACATGACCTTCTTGTGGTCAAGAAAGTGGTTGCCTATTTGAAGAGGAGATAATGGGCTGTATCTTACATTTAAATAGTTATTCTCACAGCGAGAAAGTGAAGAAAATGCATTTTTCCTCTTCAGCTGAATATTCCACTCATTTCTTTTCTGCTGTAGGGTTTCCAGCTTTCTAACCTGATGAGTTATGGACAGTCATTCTTTCCAACATTAGCTGAATTCTTTTCTAATTATACATGTTCTGAATAGCATGAGGCAGACCTGCTGGTAGAACATTTGGTGCAGAGAGCATAATAAATTCCACAGAGAGCTTGACGTGTCTTGCCATAGATGCAATATTCATTTTCATCACCACAGAAGAGATGAGACACTGAGCCAGAGTTTAAAAAACTGGCGTGTTCCTTCACCAGGATGTGTGGGTGGGATTAACATTGGCTGTTTGGTTGAAAGGCTGCCTTATAAGACATCTTCACTAGAATTAATATCTAGACATTTGTAAATCATATTTTATAAACAAAAAAAAGGACAGAATATGCAATTAAAACCAGATCTATAAGATACAGAAGAACTGCCACAATTTTAGCACTTTTTTATTTTGGGATAAAGTTGAAAATAACACATACAAAGCATAAAATATGTCAGGAAGTTTTAACACGTGATTTTTGTAGCCTAAGATCTTCTCTCTGGAAATTAGAAGTTAAATGTTTACAATAAAAAACAACTCTGAAAAGAGTGTGGGTTTAATGTCAGGCAATGATTTACAGAACAAATATAATCAGATTTCAAGTAAAAGCACTTTATTTTATTTTATTTTTTTCAGCCACCAGGCCTGCAAATCCATCTTGGGACCTCCAGGCAGATTCTTTTCTCGTTTCTCATGGATAGTAATAATGTTTCTAAAGACCATCTGTGGAAAAGGCCTAACATGTCTCTGGACTTTACAAGATGAATATTCGGATTTTGGAAAAATGTGGAGAACATAGAGGCAAAAGTAGAAATTTCCCTTCTTTTTATAGATCATCTGTAGCCCAACTAACGGCAAGATAAGAGTATATTTATAGGACAAATAGCAAACCAGGAGCAAAAGAAAGCATCCAGAGATTAGGACATGTTACCCAGTAAATATACATTGGAAGACTGTGAGAGATGAGGAGGGGGAAGATTTTCAGCTCTTTCTCTCTGCTGATGGCCAGAGTTTCTCTGTTTCGTGGTGTGCTGCTGGGGGTCTGGAAGGTGGATTCCTCACAGACAACAACTACCTGCCATGAACTGAAGGATGTTATGGAAAGAAACTGGATGGAGACAACCTTCCTTGTCCTCTCCTGGAATGAAAAAAAGTTTTTTATGACCTGCTTGGACAGACTAGTCCTTGCTACAGCTGTGCAGCTGGCAGGCAGTGTGTAAGGCAGGTGCAGAAGCAAGGGTGGATCGGTGCTCAACAGCCCGGCTTAGGCTCTGACACATCCTGGAGAGATGAGAAGATGATTCCTGATACCATTGGTGTGAATTACTGTAACTGCAAGCTACTGACCTCTAACAGCAGACTGGCCTAGACTGCGCACCTAACCTGCTGTACAATTTGCCCCCGTGGCTGTTGACACCTTCCTTGTGACCACGTGTCTGCTCATCTTACTCTGCAGCACCTTTTCACTTCCCTGCTGCTTCTTCCCGCGGAGCTAAGACAGCACTCCCAGCCTGCCTGCTCCTGCCTGCCGCTCACTGCTTTGCAGGCAGCGTGGGGCTGGTGGAGCTGCTAGCCTGAAGGAGGAATGAGGATCACATCCCTTGCTTTGGCCGGATCCCTCCTCCTTTGCCCAAGTGGGCAGAGCAGTGTACTAATAATTGTACAACTAAATAAAAACCCAGGAATGAAAAAGTCACTTTTGTGTAATGTATGGCTGTATGATTCCCATGGCTCCAAGTTCTGTTTGATGCACCTCTGCATATTTAGCATGCCCCTGTGGTCACAGATGCTCAGAGCTGGCAAACAGCCTTCTTCCAAGGCAGCTGTGAGCCTGGTGGGATCAGCCACATTTCATCCTCTCACAGAGATGCTACTTTTGTTCTCACTTTCTTTGTTGTTTCCCTTTATATATAATAAGAGTCATTCAGAGTCAGTGTAAATGTTTGTTCAGAAGAGGGGATGGAAAAATGTAAGAATAATTCTGGTAATGGAAGTAGAATATAAACAAAGAGCTTAGAGAAAGTGGAGAAGCAGTGGAGAGGTTTCCTGTTTAAGAAAGGAAAATGGAAAAACTAAAATGGCTACTTATAGAAATGTAGAATAAACCTTACACAGTTTAATGAAAAAGGAAGAATTTGGATCTGCTCACAGCTTCATGAGGTATTTTAACACAGACAGTGGCAAAAAAAAAGATCATCTTTCTTTTGTGGGGAATATGACTTCCGTAGTACTTAAAGATACATAATTTTTGCACACAAGGAATAGTCTGTAGTTGACAGCACGGCATAGATGCAAACGTGTGTGCAGATTGCACTGCTCCTGATGGTGCTGGACCATGGAAGGAGGGTCGGCACATTTCCTTTAGACCTCGCCATTTCTGCAGAAAAGGAATCTCTCAGAGACGGGCACAAAGGAAATCAGTGACAGGATTCCTACCATGGATCTTCCCTTCTCCCCTGGCTGCAATGACCTAAGCTTTGCATCTCAGTAGGTCTGTGGGACCCTTGTTTCAGAGGATGGGATGTATTTCAGAATTTCATGATCACCCTAATACTGCTGAGCTGACCAGTACTAATGTGCTAAAGGAAAGAACTTATATTAGGATTATTTTTTGTTTTAAGTGCATGTGTTTCACTTGTTATTTCAGATTTATTGGTGTTTACTTGTTGCTGAATAATGAGCCTGAGGGTAATGGAAACCTTAATAGGCTAAAAAATTGGAGCCAGTGTCATCAAAAGCTTCCTGTTCTTTACTGGTGCAGCGTTGCCACTTTATTTGCTTACTCTGCAAGACAAATGTGTTTGTTGCAAAATTTTGGCCAAAATCCTGATTCACACTTGCACAGGGCTGGGATTTCATCCTGGCTGCCTGTGGAAAAATGAGAGGGAGGTGACTGCTGCTTGGTCCCACAGTGCACACGTGTATCACCACGAGGCCACAGGATGTGCTAAGCTATCAGTGACACGCACCAGAGATGAGCCCATGTTATCCCAACCAAAGCTGACTGTTTTGCTGATGCCAGTTGGGCCTGGGGCAACGTGGTTTTGCAGGAAGTCCCTGTGATCCAGCAGGGGCATACAGAGAACCAGGTCATGACAAGCACACTCTGCAGATGATGCTACCCCAGCTGCAGTGTCGCACTTAGTCTCCAGATGGTCACATAGTGAAGTCAAGGTTTAACCTCGTCATCTCTGAGGGCTGGATGATAATTCTACCACCTGCTTCAGGCAGCTGGTTGAGGTTTCTAAGAGCCATGGGACAGTTCAGTTTCAGTGCTGCCACAGGCGGCTGAGAGTCCTTGGCTATTTCAGCTACGAGAATTTTGTGGAGGGCCACTACCTCCTGAAGAGCTACCGAGCACACCAGCTCCCCCAACTAAAAGTGATGACTTCTTGTAGCCATCAGTGTCAGAAAGTGGATGTGGCCTGCACATTGTCTTGTGTTTCTCTGGGCTGGCTGGCACCCCTGAGATGTGGGCTCCTCTCAGGAGATCTCACCCTAAAGATGCAGCTGTGGGTGCCCACCAGGGGGTCAGAGGCAAGCAGAGCTCCTGTCCATCCCCACCCACTGTGGCAGCAGGTCAGCCTTCCAGGTGGACCAGCACAAATCCTTCTACCTATGTCTCCAGCAGATTTGGGCATTTCAATTTGGTGGAAGTGACAGAGGGGAGGAAGAAAATGGCGTTAGCATGACATTTTTTTAACACATAACCTACACTGTGTTTTCAAGCCTCTGTATTTTCAAACCTCTGCTAACAAGAAGGTCCTCTGATGATCAGACAGAGTTCTTTGTAAAGGAATTTGCAGACCAGAGGTGCTCACCATCAATTTCCTGCTGTCTACGATTACTATCATTGCATTTTTGAGGCACTTTTAAAATAAACTATGCAATGATGTAATGCACACAAAAGGGATGGGGTGGGAGTGCAGAGAAAGGAAAAGAAGCAGCATCTGGATTTTGACTGGTATCTTCTATAGAGCATCTTGATGTCTGTAATTAGTGTCATGTTATGAGAGCTTAAAAAAATAAAGGCGCCAGAGTTCCAAATAAAACATAAAATGGCTTTGATAGAATAAATGTTACTATCATTGTTTAAAAATGTTGTGACCTGTCTGCTATAGTTTCTGAGAAAGATATTTTCCAGTGCTGCTGCTCTCACTCTGACTCTTTAAAATTCTATTATTACAGATAAGGACAGAGGAAAATCCTCAAGACAGACTCGTTTTAAATCTCTGTAACACAATGCCAGCATTGTCTCTCCTCAAGCTGAACTTTTAAATTAAAATAGGCATGATCTTTAACAGAGTTCTGAAACACTCTGTTCTACAGACACTTTATCCCCTTTATTAGAGAACATTAATAATTCAAATGTTACAGCTTAGGTTAGGCAGACCCATTTGTCTGGTGTTGGAATAATTTAGCTGTACTCCACTGTTAAGAGCTGTTTTGATACAGAGTGGGCCAAATTCTGCAGCCTCTTTCAAAGCCATGGGAATTTTACCTGTATCTTGGCTATGCAATAGGGAGGGACAGGCGCAAATAAGAGGTCTTGGCAATCTTTTCCTTAACCTTTAGCATGCACACAGAATGTACAAACATGCACTCCCAGCCCAATTTTGCAGACTGCACAAGGCAACATTTCCATTTCAGCCAGTTGGATTTTTGCCCTAGCAAGGCCTCTAGCTTCGGGATCCAAAAACTCTACATAAACACACTTGCAAAAACACATATGCATCCCACCTTAGCAGTAAGATTTCCCCCAAGCTTATATTTTACCATGTGTGAAGCAGGATTTCTTCAATGCAGTGTGCACATACGCCTGTGAATGCATTGAATTTTCAAATCACAGGGTTTTCCTGTGACTTTTTTTTCTAGGATTTCAGAGCTAAGACACTTTCTACCTATAGGTTAGATGGAGAACTCATTAGTAACAGTGATTTCCAGGCCTACACATCTATGAAGTCTTTGTGTTAAGCTCAAATATATGAGCATGTAGTGGCATCCAGATTAGTAAGTAAATCTAGTTTTATCAGGTGATTTCTTTCGCATGAGACCAGATCTACATCCAAATACTGCTGGACTTGGAGTACTTAAGATACGGAGCTGACATCCACCTACTGACCCTAATACTAATAAAACACAGGCAATGCCCTGAAAAGATTTTGTTTGTCACTTTCAGAAGAAGCAACATGGATGATGGAGTATGAATAAATGGATTCTGATCCTGTTCTACACCTTATCTGGGGCAAAAGGGCCAGTAAAACTCTAGTAGCCTTGGTTAGCTTCTACATGAGATGGTGTAAACACTGCTTCCAGATAAGAGAGGTGTTAACTTTGTTTCGGGTTGTTATTCCAAGAGAAGTAGAATCCTTATAAATAACAGAAAGACTGCTGTTAGCTATTTGGATGTAGATTAGAAACAGATTATATTTTATATAATTTTATGTTACAATTTATAATTACCTATTACATAGATTTATCAATAAGAAAAATGTTGGTTGCCTAGCCTTCCACCAGTATTAGTCACAGAGCAGATCTTGTTTATTCTAAGTGCAAGAAGTGCAATCAGACAGACTTTCTCATATCTGGTGGATTCTTTCGCATATCTGTTGTTCTACATTACTAAATACTGTAATCAATGTACAACTAAATTTGAAAGTGAGGAGGAGTGCAACAGTAGACACATATGTAGACACACTCACTGAAGGAAGCCTGCCAAATGCAATACCCTTACTTACAGAGAATTTTTCTTTGTAGTCGTATGGTAGAAAACCCATTTTGGTTTTAGTAGAAATGCAGAAGTGACACAGAGCAGTGTTTACACATGTAGAAGTGAACAAAACATGGTTAAGGTTACTCTAAGCCAGGTTTTTAAGGAGATTTGGAAACTTAATGTTGGTTTCTAATGAACTGTCAAATGCGTGCTCCAATACCTGATCTTGAACATCCCATCTGAAGTCTCTCTGCATCTTTAGGCAGTCAAACACAGTCAAAATTGACTCCACATTTCCCTGATGTCCAGAAATGAAGATAGGGTTCCTCCTTCTCTCACAGGCATTTTGACAAGGAAAATATGTCAAAGATGACTAACTATTTCTACCATGATAATGGAAGACTTAGAGAAAAGATCCTTAAAACCCCCACTGCTAGTGCACCAACCCAAACAAAAAAAAAGCACAGAAATGGAATAAAATGGTTCCAAGTTACTCTCTTTCTGCATGCTTTAGCTAGAGGCAGGGGCTAAAATAATTTTTAAAAGTTTAAATAGTTGTCCCTGTCTTAGACCTAGTATAGGAGGGCAGGCTCTGTGTTACATTACTGAGATGGGGACAGGCCTGAGTACTAACGCACCCAGCTTTGGGGGAGAATCATATTCAACTGGGTGAGGTTGTCCATGGCAGAGCAGTAGGTTATGTTTGAGTAGACTCATTAATTGTGACTTTTAAGCCAATGTGTTTCTACTATTTTCCCTGAAGAATATCAGCTCTTTTTTGTGTGATAATATCTCTGGGGTTCAACTGGGTTCTTCTTCTAAGTTGCAGTGAATGCGACAATGGCAAGCACCCTGGGTAGAAGGGGACACGGAAACTGCTGAGCTTTCTGGCAGCCAAGGCATGCTCCTAGCCTGCTCCTCACCATCCTGTGGTGAAGCTAGGGGACTCCTGGAGAAGAAATACCACTTACAACAAAAATATTAAAATGTATGATGAAGCCTCTGCGTGAGGAAGAGTGGCCACCACAGCAGGAGAATGGGAAGGAAAGGGAACAACCAAGGCACTGGTGCTGATATATACGAAACCTGGGGTCTGGCCCAGCCTGGCTACAGCTTTCCTGGGAATGCGCAATTTGTTCACTTCATTTCTCCATCCCTCAGTTCTCAGAGGGGTTTTCTAACAAAAAAAAAAAAAAGTGTATGCGAGGTGCTGAAAGCACATGGTTATCATGTGCAAGACTAAACATTGAGACAGTAGGAAAAGGAGCCTTGTACTTACATATGTGATGTATAAGTCTCAAAAAAGAGTAAGCATATACAGATCTACTAAATCACTGTGGCCTTCAAATCTATTTAAATGAAACCTTGCATAGTCTGCTCAGCTGTTCCTCATAAATCATAATTTTAGTTTAAAAATGAACTTCATATTTCTTCTGGGGTTTTGTTCTTCCATAGCTAAATTCCTGGAACTGCTGCTGCCCAGAGGTCTAAAGGAGTCTTCCCTGAGAAAGAAATCCCATCTTCAGATCTGGAGACTGGAATCAGACTCTGGAAAAGGTTCAGAACTGAGGGAGGAGAGTGCTAGGGAGAAGGAGAGAAATGGGAAGGACATGATGTTAGAGCTCTTACACAGAACAACTGATGTAGTTTCCTGTGTTGTCTCACAAAATGCCTGCAGTTTAATGGGATGATTTGATAGGAAGCAATGTACTAAAATGAACAAAGCAAAACAAAACAAAAAACAAAACCCAACCAAACAAAAAAGAGTTTGAAACATACCTTTCTCCTCTTTGGAAGAACTAGGTATATTTGCCAGCTTCTCCCTTCCCAAATTTAATGTTTGTTTTGCCTGAAATGTTATTGCTGTTCTGTGACTACTGTGCTTGCACTTGTTTTTTATCTCCCAATAATTTACCTTGAATTTATTCCCTGACCTGGTGCAGACACACAAAACCCTGTCTGCATCCCATCTTTCCACCCAGAGACCCACTGAACTGCCTGAGCAGCCTCTGGAAGATTCGTTCCTCAGCCAAGGAGAACTGTTCCATTTCCAGAGTCTTCAGATTCCTCAGTGCACATGTACCAGTTTGCCAGCACTATTGTGGCTGTGCCTCAGCTGTGTTGACTGTGATCTTTTGAGAGATGACATGAGAGCACAGATCCCTTTCCTGTTGGTCAAACCGAGGTCGTCAATTTTGGTCTCTTGACTTGGGCTAGATCTAAGGAAATATATTGCTCATCATCCCTATGGAGATCAGTGCCCCTTGTTGCAAGTTATAGGACTTCTAATGAAAACCCTTCCTACAGACTGGCAATGCCTGTGAAATTGCACCAGTAAAATAAAACTCTTTGGCTTTTTCAAGACCATGTAGAATGCCTGGTGTGTGAAACTGTTTTTGTATGAAACCCAGGCCTAGTTTCACAACCACGACATCACTTGTCCCACTGGATTTCAGCAGGTCTGTAACTCAGAAGTAAATGTATGTGCAGGAACTGAAGTGTAGACCTCCTTTTGGAGATGACAGCTAACCAGCTGACTGGAGAAGTCCACACTTATTCATTAGTAGCATGGCAGAGGTGCCCAGAAACCCTAATGTGGCCCCATTCTTCCAGGTGCCGTGTCCATGGCCAGGACCAGCTACTGGTCCAAATAATTTACAAACATGATGTTGCGGTGTTTCCTCTGCGTCATCTCACATTGGTAGCATCAAATAATGTTCTGCTTGTTGTTATCCTGTCGCTCCTCCAGACCCACCAATGCTTTCCAACACTGATTTCCAAAAGTAAATGTAGGTCCTCAGTTTCTGTTTGTTGAAAGATCGGTCCTGGTGTGAGTGTACCAAGCAGTGGGAGCTGGTCAGGTGCTGTACCTGAGAAGAGAGTCAGAACAACTGCCTTGCAGTGCTTAAGGAAAATCAAGTTATTTACTCCTTTGAGAATCTGACATTACCCTTTAAGAAGACATGACTCTCTGAGGAGGGAAAGTAGCAGTAACATTCCTCAGCTATATGAATGGTTGAGTGGTCTTTCCCAAACAGAGATATTGCAAACATGACAAATGTTTGCAGTTATGCCTTCTTCTGCCTTTTCCTCAGCTCTTAATCTGCCGTTGTGAACAACCCCTTCTGCTGCATCCATCCCTTGTCCTTGCCTGCAGGAATGTCCCATTTGCCATGTCTCAGAGTTGTTGCTGTCCAGACACACCGTGGTATTTATGCTCTCTCTCTGCTGTTCCCCATGTTCTTTGGCTCACAAGCTTGACTCCATAACACGAAGGACTCAGTCCACAAGCCCTCCTCTCTTTCTGGCTCTCAGCAAGAAGAAGACACCAGCTGGTCACTCGAGTGGTCTCCCAATTCTCATCCCTGTGCCACTCTTTCCATGGACCTCCCACTATGCAAGTTTCCTCTTTCTCTGTTTATTCACCCCCAAATACCACCACACAGTCTTAATTAGGTCCAGCTGGGAAGCATATGTTCAGTTGCAGGGACTTTGGACCCACATTAAAGGGGCAAGTTCTCCATGACAGAAAGAGTTAGAGACCAGGTCCTTAATCTTTGCAGGAAGACAAATGCTGAAAAGAAGAGCTGTCCTCTTGCTGACAGTCATGCATTCTTTGGATAAGTATATCCAACTGATATCAAATAGGAGTGATTTACGAGTTGGCAGCACTTTCTCTCTGACGTGTACAGTGCCTTCAATCCCTCTAGCTCAACAACAATTCTGACTGATGGACTAGCAATTGCAAAATAAGCAAGTCACATGGGAGTGTTCACCAATCTTGGAAGTTTTCTGTAAAGGTTTTTTCTGGTGTCTCAAATCATAAGTGTTATTAAGGAGAAATCTACCCATGACTCCTGAGACACTATATGGTCCTTAGTTTTGGTTTGTAGCTGGAAACGATTCACCAGGAGTGAACAAAGGTGACAACTCAGGATTAGCCAGGACAGGTGACAATTCAGGTTTTGACCAGGAATTTAAGTCCTTACAGCAGTATCACTAATATTTATCTAGATACCAGCCAAGAGAACAAGACTGTGCATTTTAATTCTTTTGAGATATTCATAATCATAGTACAAACTGCTGCAGGATTCAGACCTTGGTGTGCGGAAATGTTTGCATTTAGTCTTGCAGTAGCAAGACATACAGAACTATCCCTCTCTCTCCCTCTCATTCCTGTACTTTGTTCCTGTTCCCTCCTGTATGGAAGGAACAGTGTAGAATAGCTAGAAGAGAAGCCACCATAAGACCATTAAGCCTCCTGGGAGGGTGGATGGGAATAGAGGTCACTAGGCTGGGTAATGCCTCTGCCCTTGAAACATACTGGTTACTGGAGCCAAGCAGACACAGAACAGTAAGCAAGGTGGGCTATACAGAAATTTCAGGTGGCTTTAAAAAAAAAAAAAAAAGCCATATAAACCAAGCTGTGACTCCCCAGACTGCCCATACTGGCTGTTATACAGCAAGTCATTGGTCCTCAGATTCATTTTCTTTTTTTCTACAGTGAATGCCAAGAAAGCATGAGGAATGTGGATTGAAGACTCTAGCAGTAAACACCATTTAAGAAAGCTCCAGAATTCATCATATCTTGGTAGCTTAGGAAATCATTATTTCTGGAACTTTTTGGCAACATCGTTAGTGCTCTAAAACAGGGACTTTGTGCATCTTTTTTTGCGGAGGTTGGACTCGATGATCTTGAGGTCTCTTCCAACCTAGAAATCTGTGATACTGTGATCTTTAGGAAAGTCTTTCCCAGTGAGATTCACTGGCCTTAACATGTCTAGCACAGGTGCCCACAGAGTAGTTTGCTACGTCCAGATAGTATCTTCACAGAGAGAAACAGACTGGCTGAGGGCATGATTCATTTGGCATGATTCATCCTCTGTCTCAGAAAAATATCAGTTACATACTGGAAGTGCCTATTTCCCTCTAAGTTAATATTCAGGTGTCAAGAAGGCTAGTTTACAGATAGATGTCAAACTCTAGCACAACGAGTTCCTTACCCTGACTTTCTAAACCAGCCTTCAACACGTTATAAAGCTTTGCTCTTTGCCTTGGCTTCCTTTGAAAATAAGATAGAATGAGGAAGGTGTGAGTTTTTATGGAGCAGAGGGAATTCCTCTTTTCAAAGTCAGCATTGAATCCATGCAGGTATTTTCACACACACACACACACAAATGCTTTTAAAGATACACAGGTTCCACTTTGAGAGTCTTGTGGGTGATCCATACATTATGGTAAAATTCAGAGCTTGATTTTGCAGTCTTTTGTGACATGAGCCATTCTACAGCAGTGTAAGGGGGCAAAGCCCTGGCACTCTGCCCATTTTTACTAGCCAAAGGGCTGGCCATATATATGGGTAAGAGTCATTTTGTGTGAGTTAAGGCTGTGAAATCACCTCCCAGGGAAGTCTAGGACAAGCCTCCTTCTAGTCTGAAGAAATTTTCTTAGACCAGGTAGGAAAGCAGCAAGGGTAGAAACTCCTGAGCCCACCCGCACTCACATTTCCTTGTCCAAGAACATCAGATTTTTGGGATATAGGCTGAAAAATAAAAACATCCTATAAGGAGACCGTTTAATAAGTTGGGGCAGCCAAGTATGTGAAAACTCCTGTGATCTTCTCAAGCCTTGTTGGGATTGGCAGGGAGGTTTCCGAAGCACATGGAGGTGGTCAGACACTTGAAAAGGACTAAAGTGTCAAGTGCCAGGCAGAAAAAAAAATCTGTTAAATGTTATCACAGTATCTCTTCTCGGTGAGGTAAATTTCCATGCACTTGTGACTTACTGTATGGCAACTTCATGTGCTGATTCAGGCCATAAACAGTCTGTCTTTATTCAGTGTATATATGATCTCCCCCAAACACTGTATGCTTCAGGATCTGGTGTAATTCGATGTGAACTCATTCCACCCACCGCACCCCGTTAATATATGATCTCAAAATCATTTAAATCAAGTGCATTATGACATCTTATTCCTGAAAGTAATTCTGTAACAGATAAGATCTTTTCTGTGCTTGCATTGCCATGATTTTTCTACCTGTCTAGAGGCTGTCCAGATATAAATATGTAGAAGGAAGCCTCTCTACAGCATTCGTGGCTTTTTAAAAATAACCACAGGCTCCCTGAAACTGGTGTTGCCTTAGATGAGCTGAGCTAAGAAGTGCAGTGCTCAGCACAGATGTGGTGGTACAGGATTAACCTCATTAATGAGGCAACAGATTCCTCTTCACCTAGCAGTCTCCATGCCCTGCCATCAAAGTCTGCTGTAACTCTGGGTCAATACTGGCACTGCTAGGCAGCTGTGCTCCAAAAGCCCAGGCTCCAGCACAGGTACAACAGAAAAATCTTTGTGACTTCATCTTACAGCGCTTTTTTTTTTTTCTGGATGACCTACCCTAGCTCAAGCAAGATTTAATTCAGGGAAGTCTTGTGGTCAGTGTACATGAGGAAAATAGCCTCTAATGACTGCAGTTTGTAATTAATGGACCTATGAATGTTTGTGAGGTTGTCTAGTAAGTTGGAGTGGTTTCGGTAACAGTGTTGGTGTAGACACACAAGCTGTTCTCTTGTGTTACTAGAGGATATATCAGTATGCAGCTCTAGTAGCAAGCACACAAGAATACAATTTTTTATTATCATTAAAGTGGTAACAGTCCATGATGATGCTTCTGAAGATACGACTACAGTGATGAAATCATTCAAGGACTCCAGGAAGCTGTGAAGGTTACTGGCCTTAATGTTTATGTGTATGGATGTGCAGCATTCTCTAATTTCATAATCTTGAGATTTGTCCTAGCATTTCTCACACCTTCCTTTTGCAAAGAGGAGACCATCTTACTGAGAAGGAATGTGGGCAATGTAGTTCACCAGGTTTTGAACATATACAGAAATTGTAAAAATTGAACAATGACTTACTTAACAGCATTCACATTACTTCATGCACTATAACACATTCTTTTTAAGTTCTGGTCTTTCCGGTTGAGAGAAGAGCTTAAGAGCACAGCACACCTCTCTCAAGACACTTGCACCCTCAAGATGATACATAAACTAATTCTGCTCATAGAAGATAAAGCTGGCTGTGTGGATCACAGCAAAATTCACAGGCTCGAATGCCATTCTGCTATTCAGAGGCACCACTGCTGGAGAGACGACCTTACCATGGAACCCGGTGTTTGCTGTGCTCAAAGGAGAAAGCCTGTACTGTCTAAGGCTTAAGACATCTGGCTTGTTGTTGTAAACCTTAAAATTCCAGAGAGTAAAAGCCATTTTCAGGTACTCCATCACAAATCAGATTTGAGGTTATCAGTGTGTACATGTAAGGTTTAGGATTCCTTTTAATCTGTGTAAACAGTGTGCTCAAGAGCTGCATATATTTATGTAGAGATCAAAGAGGTGGCAATGTCTCTGGAGAATAAGCAGCAAGAAAAGTCATAGGGATGGTAAATGATCAGTTCTGAGAAGGAAAACTTGAAAAACTTGATTCTAGATATGGCAAATAGGTTACACTCAGACGTGGCTGTGACATGTGCACATTGGCCTGGCATGTCACCGTCTGCTTATAGCCTCTCATTAGCGAGTAATACCGCATTAGGTCCTGGGGAAGACAGGTTGGCCCCCAGCTTCCTCCTACCAGCAGTTTCCTGCCTTTTCACCAGCTGCTGCCTGCACCTGAAGTGGCATTATGCACACTCCACCATGCAAGGGATGGGCTTATTTTCACTGCCAACTTTAGTCTCCTCTCCTGGCAGTGTGCTCAGCTCAGCTACATGGTGTCCTCCTGGAGCTCCCACTTTTTCTGCTGCCCCGTATTTCTTGTTGTCTCACGCTTTGAGTCTGAAACAATACATGCTGAAGTCAGTGAAAATTTTCCTCTGTCCCTTGATTCACTTCTCTGGTGGCTTCGGCCTATTTCTGCTGTGGCCCGAGCATATCCAGCAAAGCACCCAGCAACCTGTGTCCAGAGGGATCAGCAGGCTCCCCTGCCACCTGCCTGCTGGTGCAATAACAGGAAATCAAGTCAGTAGCACGTGGCTTAGCATTACACTGTATGGAGCAAGGCCCAGGCACAGAGAGGCTGTCCAACCACATCCACCTCCACTCGAACTCTCCAGTCACTGGCTGTCTCAGAAGCATCGAGGTGGGGGAACAAACAACCTGACTGAGGAACAAGAAGCCCACTTAATGACTGCTTCTCCCCTCAAACTGATCCTCTCCTTGCACTCCCTAGAGCCAGAAAGGCTCCGCTTTGCTTTTCCATGGCCATTCGTGTCCCTTCTCTACGCTGCGCTGGCTGCTAGCAGATTGTCTCCTGCACGGCAGCTCCTTTCGCAGAAAGCTGAGGGTGGCAGGGCAGTGTGATGAAAAGCTGCTGAAATGTACTTTTTAATGAGAAAATGAAGTGTTTTCCATTGCGGTATGATTACTTTTTTTCTCAAATTCAGCAAAAAAAGAGGAAACAAAAAGAGGAACATGTGTTCATTTGTTGTAACTGGAGTTTGTGAAATGAAGTCTTCCTGAGAAAGCTACCAAACATTCATTTCAAAGAATACGGACATTTTGGCATCCAAATATTGTAGCATGTCCAGAATATAATTAGCTCCTGAAGTGGTTTGAACTTGTAAATATGTCTTTAGATCATAAACTGGTCGGTAGCTATGCCGAGCTTTAAAGCTGACTCTTGGAAAAACAAGGCTTGGAAGGAGAGCTCAAGCCACAATAGACATACACTAGGACCCAAGAGAATTTTTTTCAGGCATGTGGCTCATCTATTTACATACTTTACTGTAACCTTTTCAAAAACCTTTGTGCTTTGGGTAGTGGATGAGATTACTATTAGAACAATATAGGTAATGGTGAATGGTTTAAGTTGTTTTGCTGTCAGTATATATTTCATTCAAAAGTTAGGCTTTAATTTTCACTAGGCAATTAAAGAAAAAAAAAAGAAAAAAAAAGAGAGAAACATCTACATCTGCATAGCAAGTGTAACAGCACCTTAGATGTGTATAGATGTGTAGTTGAAATTAAATCTCACAACACAAGAGACGTGCAAGTAGGGCTGGAGGACACAGTCTCTGTTGGGTAAACTAAAGGGAAGTGGAATTATTTCCTATAAATGTGTTCAGTGGCACACTTAAAAGAAGAACCCAAAAGACACCAAGGATATCCCTGCTCCTCCCTTCTGATTTCTCAAATATACTCTCCAGGCATGGGAGAACCTATTCAGATCAGATGAGAGCTGATCCAGACCATTGCCCAAAATATAAGCAGTTAAAGTCTGTACAGTGCTTTCAAAGTATAAAGTGCACTATAAGTGCTAAGTATTATTATTACTTTGAATCAAACAAAACCCAAACCTGTTCGAGAGGTTCAAAAATATTTGCTTAACTTTTATGTATTTATTTTAAAATCTGGCTTGATTCTGTGCTTCCTGTTGTCTCCTGGGACTGAAAGTGCAGATACTCAAATGCCACAAGGTGGCTGTGCTAGCAGTATTTCTGCCTTGGCTGGAGGCGAGGAGCTCTGGAAATCTCACAAGAAAGCCTTCTGTGTGACTCTCCACAGAGAGTTTAATCCACCTGAAAAGTGGTGGGTGAGGTGTTCGCTGCAGGAAAAGCTCCCGCCGAAGTCAGACCATGCTGCTGAAGGGCAGCCAGGATGGTATTATACTTTCCCAGCGGGGAAGCTGAGATTTTGGATGAAGCTCTTTCCAGAAAAGGGGGGATGAGCACTGGGGTTTTCAAAAGAGACGGGAGGACTTAGGAAAACCATTTCCATTGACTGCTTCCCCGAATTTTGAATTTTAGGATGCTGGTGCATGCTGTGATCGATGACTTGCTTCCAGCCAGCAGAGAGGAGGGGTAGAAAGAGTATTACCTGCATGAGACGAACCCTCCTGCAATTAGTCAAACCATCACAAAGTCTGTTTTCCTCATTTGATAGCAGTCTGGTCGGTTCACCTCTGAGGTTTGCATTGCCGTTTGAAGTCAGATTGAGTCTATTAACCTCTTAACTGCTCCTGGCCCTACCTGGCAGAGCTGCATGCTACACTGATTTGGGTGGAATGCCAGTAAAATGTTGGCAAAGGAACAGATGCTGTTGGGACCCAACAGAGAAGTGGTTAGCCGCATGTATGTTGTTCAGTTCAGAAGCCTGAAAGCTCATATTGTGAGAAGCACTTTTCACCATGTGTAAAGTCTGACACGTATTTCAAAGGAAAGCTTTTAATTACAGTTGGCAGGTCTGCCCCCGTGGCTGAAAAGTGACTTAATTTTTGACCCCAGCAGCAGAGGAGTCTGTAAATCAGGCTGCCATCGCAGCGCTCATCCAAGCAAAGAGCTGCAGCCCCACTGCCGGCAGAGGCAGTACAGAGGGTCAGCAGAGGCTGAATGTGACCCTCTGAGCTGACTGCTGGACTATGGGCTGCAAGACGAGTGGCTTGAAACAAGTCACTTCACTTCTGTGCCTCAGTTTCTTCTGCAGCTGCAGAATAGGAGAAACAGTGCATCCTTTCTTTAAAAAGTGCTGTTGGACCTAGGATGGAAAAAAGCTAGCTGTTATTAACTGTAGTGTGTTCTGGGGACCACAGACACATCCTAACTGCAAAGCTGGCTCCGGCTTTGGGTTTGGACAGTGCCTAAGTTCAGGAGTGTTTCAACTCTAGGTTTTAGGTCAGCCCAGAAGTGTCACAGGCAGGAGTAAAACTGGTTCTGGGTTACTCAGAAGTTGGGAAGTATGGAAAAGAAGAGTTTGATTTAAGACATTATTGCTGTGGGACAAGAGACAATTGCTTGGGAACGTAACAGTCATCCAGCCAATGTACAGCCCAAACCTAGCCCGAATTGCCTTGCTGCTTGGAAAAGCATGTTTTCACTCAGTCTGCACTTTCATATTTATCCTCCAGCAAACGCAGTAAGAACCAGAGATCTCATGAATAGCACCGTGCTTAAGAGAAATCAGGCCCTCTTTTTCAGGCATAAACAGAAACCCATATTTTAGATTATTTCACAAAACAAGCTGAAATGGAGCTATAGGAATTCAGTGGTTTTTTTTTTTTTAATTTATTTCTCTTGTTTACAGAATTTTCTTTTCCTGAAAAAAAAAAAAAAAGCTGAAAAATTGAACAAAGTAAGAAAATGATCAGCTGGGGGGAAAACTTAAGAAGTAACTTCTAAGGTAATTGAATGTGCTAGCACCTTTTGAAGTAAGCATTTTTTTAAGGTGTCTGGCTCAGAAAGCCAACAAGTTCAGAGACTTTAGACAAGCCATCCACAGACTGGCCGACAGTTTGCTATAAAAAAAAAAAAAAAAATCACCTAGGTAGGTACAGTACCCTGGAAGCAGTGCCAAGAAGCTTGGCCATACTCGGGAAGCTTTATGCCTTGAGACTGTCACCATGCTCAGGGTTTTGTGGCAAAGCAGAGGTGAGGACTGACACTGACACTGCAGCCCTGACACTTCTGGCAGCCCAGCAGTCCAGCCTGGTGTGGGGCAGCCTCCCAGGCAGCAGCTGGGCACTGGGCCCCTTCCGCCCCCACCCCACAGCCCCTTGTTTTAGAAGAGAAGAGGGGTGTAACATGGTACTGACAGGGAGACAAAGCTGGTAAGAAATAAGAAATGGCTGACGGAGAAGGGGAAGAAATATCCCTCCTAGTGGTCGTCACAGCAGGCTGATACGGTTTCATTATTATCTCAGGAAGGAAGTAGCAGTGTGCAGAACAAGACAAACAGTCCTGTTGTGACACCTGGGGACCACAATCGTTTCCACCAGTGATTAGATGAGAAAGTGAGCTTTCCAGCTACTGCCAAGCATCTTTCAAACCACTGTTCCTCCAGAACAAGATCCTGGTTTTGCACAGAGCCCTCTCGATGATTCGGCATCCTGATGGTGGTGTAGGCATCCCTCTGTGGGCAGCACAATGTATGCACACGTATCCCTCAGACATGGTCTTCCCTGAATAAACCCCTATAAGTGCTCCACTCCCAGTGATGGGTTTGCAGGACAGGGTGGCTAGCTTACAGGTACTCACTGCAACTCGGCAGTCAGACGGATTACTGCACATATTTACTCTGAGTCTGGCTCGTTTCTTCTCTCTTGGCATCTCACAGAACTACCACACCAGTAGGAGCTGGTAGGTTTTAAAAGGTATCAGTAAGGAGCTGGGCAGATGGTGTTATTTGCCTCTTAATGAAAAAACAATTGCCTAAACCTACAGATACTTTTAAAATCCATAACTTGTTTGGATCTTTGGGCATATAACTTTAAAACATTCTGCATGTGTGTGCAAAAACCTGTTGATGTGACAGCTGAGGTGCCAGCAAATGATGCTCAAGGTGGTGAAGCAGCCCTGTGTCCGCAGAAGTGGTGGGCTTGTGTGCCAGAAGTGGATCCCAGCACTCACACCCGGGGCTGTGGGGCTCTGAGCTGCTGGCAGGCATCACAGGGAGACCTTCTGGGCAGAAGTGATGCTCTTCTTCACCTTTGAATGAGATACTTCTCAATGATCTGGCCCAGTCAAAGGACCTCTCAGCAGAAACTATAGGGCGTTCCTACTTCTTCGTGCATGAATACTGCAACACAGGAACTGGAGGACACCAGCACAGATATTTGTGATAGGTGCTGCATGGTGACAATACATAAGAAGAGAGTGAATTTAATTTTATCAAAATGTGTGAGTCCAAGTGAGAAGAAAAAATGTATTTTCAATTACAATAGCCCAGCTCTGTGTGGTCCAGCTTTATTAGTGTAACTACACTTTGACCAAGCTAGTTCCATGGTTTCTAAATGTGCTAATTCCCAAATAAATGATCTAAACCAAATGTAACTACTTATACCTCACCAAAGCCTTTTCGGAATAGCTTACACTCACCCTCTGCCCCCCCTTCTGCCATCAAAAAAATAATTAAAAAATAATAATTGAAAGATTCCAGTAAAAAAAATCCAGAAAATAAAGAAATAAAGGTCAGTGTGGACAACAGTCTTTTAAATCACTGCACCAGCTATTGGTGTTGTGATGAGCACCCTAGATAAGCTGTGGGTACTGAAAAGTTCCTCGAATAGCCATGCCGCATGTAAATGATTTAGGAGAGAAGCTACATTTAATAACTTGTTTATTATAGTAAATCCAGAATGACTTCATGCTAAAAAGTTGGATGGGCGTAATGCTCCTCTAGCTGAATACTCTGAAGTTTATATGAGAAGCTGAGTTTTTTTGGGTTTGAGCTTTCATCATTCCACAAGCAATTGTAGCTATGCACTGACACCACTAGGACAATAACAATGATTTAACATGATAGTAATAGCAATATAGTCAAAGCTTCGTCAGAATTTCCATTTTAAACTCTGTTTATTTAGAAATAATATTTCAACCAGTTAAAACTGCATCAAGCACAAACTTGGCATTTGTGGTCAGCCGGATGCCTGGATGTAATTACTTTCTTTTATACAAAAAAAAAAATTAAGTTACTTGATTTTTTCATTATTTTCAAAAGCATTTTTTTCTTTTTTTGTTGTTGTTGCTTCCATTGTCCAGATGAAAGAAGTTTAATCTTAAACAACATGGTTTTGCAACCACGCTGTCCATAAAGAAAACAAATTGCTCTTGGCATTAAAAACAGATGAACAATTTAGGCGTGCACGAAGCTGATCCTCTGGCTTGGAGATCAATGGGAGCTTTGTTATCCGTGCCGCTAGATGCGAGAGCAGCCCTGCGCCAGGGGAGCCTCCAGAGCCGAGCTCCCCGCATGCGTCCCTGTCTGCATGTCACTGCCAGGGGCTGGGGCCGGGAGAGCCATTCACAAAAACTCCATCGAGAAAGGAGGAGGAACTGCCCAACATCAGGCTGTGGTTTTGCTCCCACGTCACTATCACAGGTGTAAGCTCAATGCACAAGAGATTGAGGCAAGGAAAGTGACCCCGCTGCTCTTCCCAGCCGTTCCCAAGAAAAGGTAATCCCAACCATGGGAGTTGACTGTGGAGGCGGCCTGGCTATGGTGTCCAGCTCGTGGGATAAATTCAAGTTCTGTATCAGAATTTGCTGAGTTCTGGGGAAAGATGAGAACTGGCCCAACCTTCCCAGCGTATATCTATGATAAGTTCCTAGACAGTAAAAAGAACAAAAGCTTGCCTTATAGTGAAGCCACGTATCCCTATGCAAAGGACAGAAAGCCCAGCATGGCCAAACACTTACCATATCTCAAGCACTGTAAACCCCAGTTAAGACTGACCTCATGTGAAATGCAAATGCATTTCAAAGGGAAGAATGAAGGGCAAAACCACCCAGGCGACATTAATCCTCTCTTGAAATCAAGTCAGGCAGCTATTTCAGAGTTTATGACCTTAAATGAGAATAAATTGATTTTTAAAAGCCTCTTTTATTTTATTATTGTTTTTAAATGTACACCCTCCACCTCCCTGTTTTTCCCTTCTGTATGCCTGGACTTCAGGGAAGAATTAAGACTCTTCAGGTGCCTTAAAACTATTTACTACCCCTGAAACATAACATTAATTTTGATTTACCAGTGTTTAAAAAGTCATTTGGAGATGATTGCAACAATTGTGTAAGGAAATGTACAAACTTTGAGCTCAGATGACTCGTTTTTATGCTTGATTTGTGATTTACCAGCAGCGTATTAAAGTGTTGTTGCTTCTAAATACAACTGAAATATTTTCTTTTCATAAGGCTGTTTAATATATAACAAAACTCCACAGAAACAAGTGGGAAGCTTGCCTCATTGATTTTAATGTGAGTTTGTTTCCCAAGAAGAATTTGCTGGTTCAATATTTTCCTAGTTGTGCAAAAACAATTTGCATGGAAAATAGATCTGACATATTTGGGCTTTTGATGCTGCAGAAAGACAAAAAAAAAACAACACATTTTAGGATGGCCCTTCTTGCAGGGCTTAGAAAAGCCAGCAGTCTGCACTGTTTGCAGGGTTCACAGCACTTGTGAAAGGAAGCAAGCTGCTTGGGTGCTGTCGGGTGGCATACACCAAGAATAACATTTTGGGGAGGAATCGGGGTTTTGGGAGGAATCATGTTTGTGCACGCAGCTGGTGCATGACGGGGTCAGTGCTGCCCCATGGCTGAAGATGCTCAGGGCTTCTGAGGCCAAATTTTTGGAGGAAGAGAACAAAACTGGCCATCAGCACGACAGACACTTGGTACATTGCATAATATTGTGTAACGCTCTTTGGAAATAATCCTCCCCTCAGCTCCGAATGATGTGGTTGCTGATGTGTTGTGTGATAATCGTGTCTTTCTGTGGACAGCTCTGGCAATAACAGCACCGCAGCCTCCTCTAGCAGGCATGTCAGGCACCGTCCCGCTGATTTCTGAGGACTTATTGCTTCCGTTGCCTCTCCTTCCCCTCCTGCACCCCCAGATATGACCTTGGCCATGGCTGCATCCCACATCTGTGACACAGCTTTGTTTTTTCAGTGCCCCCGAGAGCCAACCAGCAGTGTCTTGCTCCTCAGGTTGTACTTACCCGTGAGCTGAGGGAGGACCTCAGGCAAACCCCAAAGCCCGGAGGAGGCACAAGGATGCTGCTTGTCTTGATCTCCTTGCTGCCATACTGCCATCACTCCTCATTGTTTGCTGGGGTGAATGGCAGCCGCGGGGTAGCTCCTACCCATCACAGCCTCCTTCCAGGCGTGCACCCATGCTGAGGGACATCAGCATTGTCCATCCACCAGTGCTGGGGACAATCCCCCCAGGCAGAATGGTGCTCCTGTCTGCTGAGCTCCTCTTCCTGTTGCTCCCAGTTTCTGAGGGGTTGTGCTTCTAAGCCACTCTTCATTTTGTTGTAACAGCTTTTATTTCATTTAAGACTTAGGAAACAACACTGGTGTGGTAGATGGTGGACAGAAGAAGAAAAGATGGGCAGAACTTCCTGAACCTTGGACTTCTTTCAGATTCACAAGCTGATGAAAAACCCAGGGGAGCTTTTCCTGTATTGTTTTCATATTCTGTATAGCTGGAAAAGTGAAATTCTTCTGAATGAGCGAGATGAGGAAAATACTTAGCTCTGACGATGCTGGGAAAACTCTGGGGTTATTTTCGTCCACACATATAATTTCTGGCCAGAAAAAAAAAAAGAAAAAAAAAAAGAAAAAAAAAAGAAAAAAAAATCCCTCAAGTGTTCTGAGTGAGTTTCTTATCTTCTATTAGAAAACATAAGCACTGGCAGGAGAAAGCAGACTTTCTTCATTAGGTGCCAGAATATTTAACATTGGTCCCTCAATATTGGAAAAAGTAGTCAGAAGAAAAACAAGAAAAGTCATTATCTGTTTTTTTTTTCTTTTTCTTTTTTTTTTTTTCCCCTTTTAATAACCTTTTCAGTAGCACAATGCATTCAAAGCTAGGCACATTCCCCTCAGTGCAATATGGTCTCAAGACATGATTTAGATGGAAAATTTAAGTAAGATTAATGCAATTTATTATCCGCCAGGATATCCCTACAAACCACACTGCTTGGCTGAATTTTTGATTCTCAATCTAATATTTCAGATGAGATTTCCAGACGGGTGTCTTATTCCTCTATTAGTTTAGTGAGGGTGATATAGAGTTTGTAAAACAGGAGAGGTTAAGCTAGTTTTAACACTTGATTAATCATTTAAATTACTTTGTTACTGTTTGAATCCATTGACTTTTGTTTACCAAGCAACTCCCTGAAACCCAAAGCCAACAAAAACGGCAGGCAGCTCTCCAAGTTGTTAATTTATTCAATGAGTTCTTCAAAGGAGTTCTAAAAGGGGAAAAAAGGAGCAAATTTATAGTTGCATTGAAAGGGTAGAGCAATTCTTGTTCATTGCTTGCTAAAAATGTCTAGGTTTTTATGACTCAGAAAAAAAGCCAATATTCAAATATGCTGGCCAGCTCCTGCAGATGTATATTTTTTAAGCAAATTAAACAAGCACTTAAGAGAGCCTGACTGCATGTTCATGCAAATAATGATTGAAATAAAATCAACTTGTGTGACAAGCCACACATTCCTCTGCTTTTTAGGTGCAACTGTGACTTCATCTGAAATCAGATTCTCTTCCTCCAGAGGAAAATTTGAGCCCTTTCAGCAGGATCAGGATCAGGCCTGTAGGAAATCAACTCAAGAGCACAAGGACAAAGCTTTTTCAAAAGCAACTGTGAATGGGTGATTAAAAAGCCCCCTTCAGTTACACAATGTACATGTGTACAGTTTGCAACTGTCCACTGGGGAATGGAGAAAAAAAAAATCCCAAGCCCTAAATCAAGGAAAAAAAAAAAAAAGAAAAGGATAGCTTTCTATTCTGCATATTACAAAGTCCGAGTTTGGTAAATTGATTACAATTTCTTTTCAGAGACCTATCAGGAATAAACCACTAAGTCTTAGACATAAATTTGAATTCCAGAGTCTCCAGCTAACCCAGCTCATAAATGAATTCCTAAATGCTGACTGTGCCAGAAGACCCAGCACTGCAAAACCACTTGGCAGAAGCCATTAGTTTCAATGAGATGAACTGCTCTATTTAGCTCTCATTCAAAACTTTACAGAAATGCCAGATTTCCATAAACACAGGTTTCCTTGAATTTCCAGGGCTTTGATTAACTGGTAGATGAGGGTGTCTTACAAATATAGATTTGTATGCAGAGTTCAGCTCAGAAAGCATGAGAGACTGGAAACGGACTATAGGCCTTTCTTTCTTTCTTGCTTTTCTTTTTCTGACTTAACAGAAAGCAGGAAAACTCCTTTGGAATATTTTGGAGCTGAGGCTTTAATAATTAATAATTATTCTGTGGTTTAACACTGTTGTAGATCATTTTCCTGTCATTTATATCATCGTGTGTTAAGCTTTTTGTGACAGGTTAATATCCTTCAACTTTTATAGTATGGTTTTAAAGTCCTGAAGCAATGAAAGACTAAAAGAAAAAGAAAAACCCAACCCCCTATTTTTTTCTCTTTAAAAAAGTAACTACTTTGTGAAATCTATTATGGGTAATACCTATTTTTTTTTTTTGGTCAAGGGATGACATTTTAATTTTACTGTTTTTTCATCTAATTTCTTCTACTTACCTTCACTTTTCATGACCCACCCATCAGTCAATCATGTTGAGGTCAGCAATGTTTTTCAATATGTTTCTTATGGTCACAGTGGTTGAGTGAGGAGTTTTTTTTTTTTTTTTTTTTTTTTTTCATACTAGTATTTGGGCAAATAGTCAACTAATGCCATTTATGGTGTTGATGTAGCAGCACCAGAGATTAGAATATTGATTCTCTTTTATTGATTCTCTCTTTTTTTTTCCCCATTATTTTTTCTCCAGTAGCAAACGTTCCTAAATAACTCACAAATGCTTTACTACTATGCTTGTCGTCATAATCTAGGAATAAATGGCATTGCTAGCAAGAGTGCAAGAACTGTACAGATAATAACATGCAACTATGGTTTATTAACCTTACACCCTCTTAAATCAGTCATAGACCCATAGCAGCCAAGAAAACTATTGTGGTCAAATGCCGTGAACTCTAGCTTGCTTTTAGCACTAGGAATATTTCCCCTCTTCTCCAGCTTTCCTACAATATCTCTGCTCCCAAGCAGAGTTTTTATAATAAAAATTATAGTTTATGTGCATGTTTTTTGGTTAGGCTCCGAGAGTCTGATTCAGCATTTTTTTTCCTTTTTTTTCCTTTTTTTTTTTTTACATTGGCTATGTGGGTGCTGAGCCACAGAGCCTGTGTGTGGCCCCGCGGCTTGGCGCCCACACAGTGGAGTCCTGCTACAGCTGGCAGAAGCTGCTGGGATTTCATAGCACTACGTTAGGCCTTTGGCATTACCCCACCCTTCCTGAGCGCTGCCTTTGAAAAAGGCCGTATCCTTTGCCCGTGTACGGATCATGGTCGTTCCAGAGCATTCTGTTTGGCCGATGAATGAAAAAGGTTGCTGAATCCTGTACGTGCAGGAATAAACGTTGTCCAGCTTTTCGTCATGAATTCCCCAAGTTTATGATTGGCTCTTCCTATGGGACTGGCTACCGAGAAGGGGAGTTTGGGTACGAGTGATTGACAAGCATTGTTGGGTTGGCAGAGGGGAATTCAGCCAGTGAGAAGACTGTTTTTGGAAATGTCTGGCTTTGGAAAACGTAACCAGGGGCTGCACAGTGAAATAAATGCAAATCTGTAGATAAAACCATTAATTTAACCAAATTATCCAGAAGATGTTAAGATGCTGAAGACATAAAACGTAGGTAAAAACAAATGATACTGCTGAAAAATGAGAGCTGCGTTGTGTGGATCACATGAAGTCCAAAAAAGAGCTGAGCAATTTAATTGTGAATAGGATAGAAATGTAATGTTTATGGAGCAGTTACAGTCATGACATGTATTGGGGTACAAAATCCATGTCTCGAATATTTATGTCTCTGGTTGGGATAAACATCATATAGAGTATAAATTTCAATTTGACTACTTAAAATGTATGGTCCTATTTACAAAAGAAAAACCAGAAAAAGAAATCATTTCAAAAAAGAAATAGGAAAAAAAAAAACCCAACCCCAAAGATAATTTACTACTGTTGTACTATTTCTCTTAACAGAAAAATGTAACAGGAAGAAACCACTGAAACATAGTTGAGCTCTGAAGAACTGTGTTTCTTGAGTATCTGTAAATCTATGAACATCCTGCTGCTTTGGCTGGTTTCTGTGAGCCCTAAAGCCCCAGCTTTGGTGAAAGGCCACACACAGATCACAGGCTGTACAGGAGAAACTCTGATCTCTCCCTTGGCATGGCACAGAGGCTGTCTGTCCGCTTGGGAGTCAGTGTCTGAAACCCAGCAGCAAAGCTTGTCTTTCATAAGAGAAATGGGCCATCTTTTCTCCTGAAACACAGCCAAAACAAGTGTCCTCCTCCTGTATCCAGACGGGCTGTTGTGCGGAGCACTCACTCAAAATAGGGGACCTCAACGAGAATGCTCTCCTCACCTGGATGAGGCACAGACCTGTGTCTCTTACATCCCCCGAGAGCAACCTCAACAAAGATGCTGAGGTTGTTGCATCAGTGCGAGTGGAGGAGCTCAAGGGTTCAGCTCATCTAGGGAACATGTAAGGGCCGTTTCACTGCCACTGCACTGCTACAGACATGTTTGTGAGCATTACCGATCCTTTATTAGTTGGCTGAATTGCTGAAAACAATGAGTCTTGAGAGAGTCTTAGAAGGAGCTTGAGGAAAGGAGCAAGCCATGCTGTCCACTGAGCAAAAATTTGTGGGATAATGTCATCACACCACAGAGCATATCATCTCTACCATCCATATGCGGCATTGATACTGCAGACATGGGGTAGCTCTAATTTTCTTGACAAGGATTTTGTGTCCCCGGAAGGTTAGGACAACTTACGGGAGGCTTGCTCAGGGTAGAGGGAGTGGACAATAAGAGAAGGGCAGAACAAGCCATGCACAATGCCAAATGAGCCCTTCGTTCGCTTTGTCCTCAACTTAAACGTGGTGCTGTCAGTGCCCTGCCAGCTGTGGGCCCTCCCAAAGCGAGGGGCACCAAGGTCTGCCCTGCAACTGGTGCTCAGCACAGCACAGCGCCTGAAGAGGAAACAGCCTGGCCAAACAACCAGGCAAGGTGGTATCACATTGCCTGGTGTGCCTACCAAGCCTTATCAGTCACCTCTGACTCCAGAAGGTGGTTTTAGATGGTTTCTTGCATTTGTGGAGAGATGCTGGTGAACGTGGGTTGCTCTTACTGTGCAAGTGCACCGAGCCTGGTTGTGCTGTACATGTATGCACAGGCACACCTGCACTGAGACACACACACACCTGCACGAACGCTAACC
The DNA here is from genome assembly GCF_964034855.1 of Anser brachyrhynchus. Taxonomy (NCBI): domain Eukaryota; kingdom Metazoa; phylum Chordata; class Aves; order Anseriformes; family Anatidae; genus Anser; species Anser brachyrhynchus. Next base: position 27,062,683 of record NC_137696.1, read on the forward strand.
CACCAGTGGGATATTTACTTGAGATAGAGCCGCGGGATGCAGCTCACTGCTGAAAAGGAAGGCAGAGATGTTTTCAAGTGTAAAGCATATGAAAATTTCCTTCAGTAAAATTCATGCACAAATCGGTGTTTTTAGAAAAGGTTTCTACTTAAAAAAAAAAAAAAAAAAAAAAGAACAGAAAAAACCACACCTCTCATTATCAGTTGTGCTAGCCCATTTGAGTATGTGAGGAATTCTGCCAAGAATTTTTATTTCAGATAACAGATTCCAAGCGCCCATTATCAGTGTGGAGGAATTAATACCCTCTGTTCATATTTTTGCCAGCACCAAATGTGGAAAATGCTCAAACCACACCTGTTTCGGTTCTACAACACATACACTTCTGCTTGCCAGCTCTCTAGCTGATAAAATTAGTTAGGGGATTTCTGATCCTTTTTTTTTTTTTTTTTTCTTTTTTGTTTTCTTTTCAAGGCAGTTACAGGACGCCAGTAGCAAGGGTATGTGGTTAGCTCTTAGGGATGTGAGAGGGAAAGCAGAAACACTTCAGATCTTTGGCAGCGGTTGCACAGAGGAAGATTTGGCTCTAATAGCGAAGGCTGGCTGGTGCAAGGGTGCCAGGCCGCACCGCGGGCATGAGCGAGGGGATGTGAGGTCAGGCTGCTGAGCTGAGCCGCTCTGCTCAATTCTTCTTTGAGGTATTGCACGGCACCTGAAGCAGTCCGTGTCGTAAAGAGAAGGAGAGGTTTTTGAAAGACGAGGTCTGTGTCTATTTAATGCTCCGTGGGAGATGCTGAGGCTGATGACAAACAGTGGTATGCACTCAGATGCACCTAGTAATCAAGTAAAATCTTCCTGGTCACTGGAGTCAAATAAAATTTATGCAGTTTTGCATAGCCACCAAGACTCATTTCATTCTCCTCATTAAACATTTGTCTAAAATATACGGTCTCCTCTGTCTAAAATTTAAGTTGCAAAGCAAGGTTTTTATATAACCATTTCTTCAGTCAGCTGTAATTATTTTTGCCTTCTTTCCTTCTTTCCTGTTTTTGTCTCAACATGACAAAATCTAGTTAGAATTACACTGAAAGAACTGGATTATTATCAAAGAACGGCACTAATTAATTAAATTTCATCTATATTATACTAGCATCATGGATTACAAAATACATTTTTCTGCCACAGAAATAAAGAATGAATAGGCCAATACTATTTTATGACTGAGACATCTGGAGATACATATTAAAGCTAAATGGAAATTGAGATATTAAATGATATAAATCATATAATATGTATTAGACTGGAATTTCAGGTATTGCAGGGGGTGTAGGCAATATATTTTATCTAATAAAGGTACTGGGGAGACATTTCCTACAAATCTAAGTGGGATTAGTACAATGGTGTTATAATGGCAAGTGAGCTGTATTTCTGCAGAATGATTTTCAAATGCTATTGGTGTTTGAAATCAGGAAGTTCACATTTAAGGAAGAACATCTCTAAGAGTCAAACCCAAAACAATTTTCATTCTTTCATGTTTATTCCTCAAACTAACAGGCCTTTTCCTTTTTATTTGTGAAACTGAATCCCAGTATCACTTCCATGTCTCTTCAAATGATTTATTTGGAAATATTCAAACGAGAGTTTAATTGCCATTGTAGGCTAATGGGTTTGAGGCAGGATGAGTGATGGATTTTGCAAATATTTAATGGACTATGTGCACATCTGGCTATTTTTTTTTCTCTAAAACACAAAAATTTCTGAAGTCAGCCATTTCTCCTTACTAATCAAAAAGAGAGTTTAGAGCACCTTTGGCAAGAAAAGAAGTCACCTCAGAAAACAGTCAGGTTGCAGATATTTTCCGTGCTGGACCATACCAGGATACAAAGGAAAACTTCAGATTCTGGAAATCTGACTCACCTGTTTATAAAAATTAAGTGATGCTTTAATACTCAAGCTATCTGTTTAATAATGTTTGCTTTTTTTTTCTTTGTCTTTCTTTTCCTAAATCAAACCTGAATAGTCTGGAGGACAGCTTTTATTTATACCTTCTAAGTGAACCAGATTTAAAAATAGAATGGCAAAGCAAATTAAGTTTAAATTAAACCTGTTGGCAGGCTTAAGCACACTGGATCTTTCTTTGCGATGACTTCTTATTTGCTGCTTCTTTTCCAGTCCGTAGCTTAGTTTGAGAAGAGAAGGGATGATGGCTTCCTGGTGTTCATCCCCTTCCCCTCATGTTAAGGAGACCATAACATTTCCTCTTGACACCTTTGTGGAGAGCTCCGTAACTCTTTCATAAACATCATTTGTGTTGCCTAAATCATGTTTTCCAGGTTATCATAGCATCATTGACTTAAAGATGTAAAATGGAGAATCAATTAATTCTTGTCAAAGTCTGCCCTAATATTTAAGTACCCCACTACCACATATTTATGCCTGACTTTTATGCTTACTTCCAGATCAACGATGAAAAAGGTGAAGAGCCTGAGAGCCTGACTCACTGCGGTGCCTTCCTAGCCATCCCCATTTAACAATGACTGCTTTTGGGGCCCTAGTGCTTAGATGGCTCTTTACTCCATTCAGTACATCACATGCTGTATTATAGTGTGTAATTTCTAAAATTCTGTGTGTCGTGTAGTAGTTGTCAAAAGCCTTAAAATGTCTGTTATATTTATGCAGGCACTTTTATCAACCAAGTTTATAATCTCACAAGAGAATGAAATCAGATCTGTCCAAAGAGACTGATTGTTCATAAAACAACATTTGCTAGCATTATTTCTTTTCCAGTCCTTTACTTCTTCTTTGATTATATCTTGTGTCAGTTTTATTCCTGGTTCTGTAATTGGAAACCCACAATAACAGTGCTATAATGTTTCACAAATCTGCTCATGGTCAGCTCTCCTGTTGATTCAGACTATGAGCATTCAGCTTTTCTATCTTCTTTATACTTTTCCTCAAATAGGATGAAAATCTTCAAGCTACCCAAGTACGTCCCATTAAAAAATGCGTACGATGTAGAACCAAACCAGGATCCTATGGGCTGGCACACAGATCTGATTTGCAGCAACATAACAATTTGCTGCCCACCCCTTGACAAGCTGTCTGTGCTTGATGTCTGCCCATTGTGACCATGATGGGGCTGTCTGAGGTTAGAGTTACACCACAGGAGTGGGACAAGCTCTCCGCTCAAGCATTCAGGGGGTAGTTACAGTGTTCTGGCTGAGGCGTGGCAACTTGGTAAGGTTTGCAATGACGTTGGGCTGAATCCCCCCAAAGGAGTCAATTTTAAAAATTCAGCAAGGGCTCCTAAGTCCTTTAGGTCCATTAAAAATTGTATCCACTGTCTCTTCAGTGATTCAAACACATGCATGTATACCATCATTTCCATTGACAAACAGTCAGTCCCATACACAGCAGGCATGCCTACAGCCCAGCAAACATGCACTGTACTGCTCGAACAACCAGTTGGCTTTCAGAACTCTTCTGTATATGCACCATGTTTATCACAAGTGTGAAAATTACAGTACTGCTTTTTTTTTCCCCCTATTTTTTTCCTTAATCATTTATGCAAACAACATTTTGAAAAACACACAAGAATAGTCTTTCCTGGCCGAAGTGTTTATTTTTTTTATTTTTTATTTATTTATTTATTTTTTCATTTGCTATTGGTACAGGAATGCTTTTGCACTTAACACCTCCCTGAACTTTTTGTGACAGAATATTGCATCTGGAAGGCCCATTCTGAGGTGGCTGGCTGGCCTGCCAAGTGCAGGCTCCAAACCCTATCTTCCCCAGGTGCTAAATTACCTTTCCTGATAGGCTGAACTAAATCTGGGGAGGTGTTTGGATTAGGTTTGAATGGTGCAGTACAATCCCAGCCATCCCTCTTCCGGATACCCTATAGCCCTGTGAATCTTCCAAACTGATAATGTCAGTTTTGAAAGGGAGATGATCTGAGAAAGCACTTTTCGCTGCAACTTTCCTGAGCAGAGATCAAATGCGGATGTTCTAGGGGAAAAATAAAGAGCAGGGATACATGTGGAAAATCAGGGTTGTGGATGCATTCCCTCCATGTAGGCCAGCAGAGTGCTCACCGGCTAGGACAGGATAACCTCAGCGTTCATGTGAATGGAGCCTTCTCTCTGGCACTCCATAAACAACTTGTTGTGACTTCCAAGGGGCACAAGAACGTGGCACACGGGGGTCCAGCAATACCCCAGCAGAACATATTCCTTGGAGAGAATGGGCTGGCAGTGGTTGTGGGCTGGGAGAGACAGCGAGAAGAAAAAATAGCCTGCTCTAAAAATGGGAGGGGGGTCAGAGAAGACATTGGCTTTTCTCTAATCACTTACAAGACTGAAGAAGGCTGATTTCAGAGAACTTTCTATTTGTTCCTTCTTGTCTGAAAAGCATCGCACCATTAAAGGGGAATTGTGTTCTTGGCAAGAAAATCTACAAAACAATAATTGCAGGGATCTCAAACTGTAGTCATCTCTGGATGGTCTGTAGGTGCTTTAACCTTCCTGTGCATAAATCATAACAAGATGTATTATGAGCATCACAATATGCTCAGGAAAACTGCATCACAGGTATGTGGAAACAGACTCTCTGGGTGAGAACTAAGCTCCTTTCATCTTTGTCATGGCCAGTTGCAGACGTCTGAGAAAGAAATGAGCACACGTAGCACTGTGTCTCCCATAGGACTTCTCACCACCAGTGACTCTAGATCAGGCCTTCCCTGAGTCCACTGTGGTACTCTTCGGTGAGCCAGAGCCACAAAAACCTGCTGGGCTCCCTCTAGCCTCACTCACTAGCTCACTAGTGCAGGTGCAATGCTGGGTGAGCTTGGCCAGGATAATTCTAGCCCCCTGAGCTCTGGTAGTGTGCTGGTAAGGGTACCCAGCTGTCTTCCTTTTATACTTACCCTGCCTCTGCCCTCAGCCCATGTCATCGGTGCTGCTGTCCTTCCACCTCTCTGCTTCCCATTGCTGAGCACAGCACAGAGGAACAAAACCTTAACAGCCAGGCCCTGTGCCTGCTACCTTGCCCTTGTGCGTGCCAGTCGTGCAGACATCACCAGAACAAGCATTTCTTGGTGGAAAAAGACATCAGGTTGCCCTTGAAACAACAGCCCATCACCAGCTACCTGGGAATTCTCCCGAGTTCTCATTGCAAAAGGAGATTTTTATTTATTTATTTATTTTAATTCTTTTGTATTTTGTGCTCTGTTTTCATTTCACTAGTCCTTTGTGTTCTGATATAGATGTATTTCTCTGGAAAAGCTCCTGTGCATCAGGATCCCTGCTTTCATTTATGATCTTAAGGGAAAACATCTGTTGCTGTTGCTCCCTTATCATTTGTCTTCAGCTTTCCCTGTAGCTGTTTTTTACTTGTGATATCATAATTCTTTTTGTATCTTTGCTATCTTTCTGTGCTGTTTCTCCCCATCTCTATGATAGGTCACATGCTGTTGTCAGTGTTTCCCAGGACAAAGTCTCATTCTTTATTTTTCAGAGGTGTTTGAGCCAATGTTTTTTGTCTGTTACCACTCACTGGGATTTAAATGTTCTATTCTCTTGATCCAGAGTCATTTTTCCCATCTGAAAGAGTCCCAGAGAGACAATCTGCCTCAAAATTTGAATTTTCTCATTTTTCTCTACAATGAACAACTGCTGGAATTTCTCCTGCTTGGATTTTTAGCTTTTTAAAGCTGTATTATTGTTGCTTTGGTGCTGTTCGTTGATGGCTGTTATGGGAAAATACTGAAAACAAAGCAGAGGCACAGATTCATCTGATTTATGTTGCTTCTCCGAGTGCCTTGCCACTCTCCTACAAAACCAGTGGAGAAAGAGGACAACTGAGAACGTAAGTGAGTAAAATTGTCTTCATTTCTCTTTTGACTAAACCACCACCAAATTACATAGTGACAACCAAGTGCAACTGTGCTCCTAACCGAGGTAATTCAGGAAAGGGTTTAGAGTTGGATGGGCAGCCTTCAAACCACAGAGGGAAGATATAGCCCTTGACAAGGATCTGATCAGCACAATATCCAAACAGAATACCTTTTCCATGTTTTATTCCAGTGAAGTAAAAGAACAGAAATGACTGAGACAGAGAGCACTAAAACCCCCAGTATCACTAGATTGAGCCAATCCTGTGTTATTCTTAAATGTTTCTTTCTTATAAATTAAATGAAGAATTCAATCCAATTCCTTGACAAATTAACTGCTACCACTGAGACCTCAACATGCCATGTGCACTGAAATATTACCTGGACTTTCAGTGACTGATACAGATACTGATTTCTTTTCCAAGTATGTTAGGAAGGACTCAACACGCTTAAGTTAGAACTGCCAGACACACCTGCCAGTGCACGACTGAATACTACACACTCAAAATACAATTCCCACAAAAGAACTGAGGATCATCTGAAAAACTAATGTAGGCAAACATGGTACTTTTCCATCCCAGATATTAAAATAAAAAAGTTTGATTTCAGGAAACATAATGCAACCTTTTCACATGCATAGGCCTTGGGTGAATGTGAACAAAATGACGTGTTGTTTGGGATAGACAACGCTGATACTATAAATATCTGAGGTCACGAGTAATGAAACCAAGATCTTCCAAGAAAGCTCATTTGCTGATCTCTGCATATCAACAAATTTCCTTCTGTTGTCTACTGTTCTTTAAAATTAAAAGGACGCTGTTCTGATTACAATGTGCTTAGATAAGGCTCAATTTGTAAGCTGTGTTACACCTATAAGGGTATCATCCTGTAAGGGCAATCATCAAGTGTCACACTGCAGTGGCCTTCACCTCTGGATGAGCTGTAAGCTAAGATTTGGATTGTGGCTTTGAAACTGCGCAAAGGCTTCACATGGGGTTTGAATTCCATCATGCTCAGCTCTCAGGGGCTCTTTTCCTGTGAGATCAAATACCTTGCTAGCCTAGTCCTCATGTTATTTCCATCACTAGAGGCTGCATGTGATCTGCAAGCTCCTCCTAGCTTTCAATTCCACACAGGATTCATAGAGAAGGAGTAGATCTTGATCTAGAAATGCTTACCTCAGCCCTTTTCTTCTCCCAAAAGAATGGGGAGAAAAGAATGCTAGATGCTATGCTGAGACTTAAGCATGTCTCTGATCCTAGTGTATAACGTTTCCCAGTAGTTCTTGGGATCTCCCACAGACTTTTACAGGGTGTTTTCAAAATTCAAGCATAAGCTGTGAATGAAAAAAACGTTTCTGGATTTCCTAGATGCTTAGAGAATGGGAAAAAAAGCTCTACTGTAAATCTTTGATGACCAGTTCTTTTCCCTCCTGAGGTTTTGCAATGTTTCACTAAAGTGGTGTAATACAAAAAAACAACAACAAAAACACCCATAAAACAAACAAGCAAAACCCAACTTTACCAAAACAAACCTACAAAAACTCTTCTAAAGGATTTAAAAATTGTAAAGGGCAGAGACACCTGCATCTACTCAGAGAGCCCCAGTTCAGTTAGAGACATAGATTCTGTGTTGTGGAAACTCAACCCAAGTAGTGAACGATATGAAAAAAAGTCTCATTTCATTTTTTTTTTTTGGCTTCTGCAGTCTTATCAGAGTGCTCTGCCCAGCAGAACTGAGCCCTGTGAAAAATGTATATCCCCAAGTTCAAATGAGCAGCGTAAAACAATATCTAAAAGAAGTTAATTCCATTGCTTGTTTCTTAAATAGTTTTCAGTGCAAGAGATGGTTTTATAATCATGTGTCTATGATCAGAGACTTTTGGATAGACACCAAATCAAAACATCAGCAAAGAGAATGGGGTGATGTGGAAAACTGATTTATTCACTCATAGTCAATAAAGTAAGCATGCAGTAGCTGGATTGTAAATAGCACCGTGGAGAAGATTTATAAGTCTTAACATTGGGAGACAGGTTTATCCCAGTTAAAAGCACATTTTAACTGGAAGAACTCTTCACTGTGTTTATAAAATGAGGCCTTGGGTGCAAGATGAAACCTTAGGCCTGTGTGAATTCAAAATGGGCAAAATATGTCATCTGCAAGCATGTTTTTCATCTCAAAGTATGTAGCTAAAATAGATCTGAAAATGTAAAAAATAAAAATAAAAAGTTCTAAGTAAAATAAAACTAGGCCTCAGCAGGCATATGTACTATGCTTAAAACTTCCCTTTGCTCCAGATTGCTGTGTTTATAAATCAAAATTATACGTCCAGTGGGGAAAAGGGAAGTAAAACTGTTTCCAAATGAAAAAAGGACAAGTGATTCATTTCTGTTAAAATCATAATTGAAAATACAGAACGTAAAAATGCTTTTAGTTTACTCTTGTTTTTATTTGTAACATTTGCTTTGTTACAGACAATATGATCAAGGCTCTGAAAAGGTCCATTTACTGCTATAAATCTTTCAATTATTTGAAAAATAATATACATTGCAGGCTTTCTTTACCCTATAATGTAGAGCTTCATCTTTAAAAGGGATAAATACACTTCCTTTGATTTTCTGATAGAACAGTCCACTCCTGTATTCCACTTATTAAACAGCAAAATAAATATATCTTTATTGACTGTAGTGCATAAACAGCTCTGAAGAAACCCTAGTGAAATCTAATGAGGTATTTCCCTTTGCCACGTGACAAGGTTCAAATATGTGCATATGTGCAGTACAGAAAATAAAATTGACTCTGACAATCAGATACCCCAGTGAGCTTCTATCTTTGCAACAAATGTGCTCTAAATTCCAATGTGCTTTGACAATAACCGTTTATTTCAATGCATCCTCCCTAGAGGCTAATACTTAGGGGCCAAATCCTTGTCTCATGAAAATAAGAGGGAGTTTTGCTCTAGGTATTAGTGTTGGAAAGATTTGATCCTAACTATGTTTAAAGCAATCATATGAATGCAAAATGAAAGGAAATGAATCTGTTTAGCTCTTGAAGTTCCAAGGACATGGAAAAAGCATAAAAGTCTGGTATTTTTTATTTTGAAGCTCTCCATGCTGACAGAATATCAATTGCCCTTTACTACTTAGCAAGGTGCTTCTTTAAGGCCTTCAGGAGCGTATTAGGGGTGCAAACAATTGTCTCTCTTTCAGTGCAGTGAGTCAGATCTAACTCCCTACGTATGGCATGCCCTTCTGACAGCAAAATACTATTCACAGGAGCTCATTTGGGTTAGAGACTCTCACAGGTTTTGACTGGACATAGAATGGAGATATCTGTACTCACAAATGTGTTGGAAACATAACTTGTTGCACCAAGAGGTGGATCAGGATCCTTTATGGGTGAGAAAATTTGAAAGCATAATGGGAGTGGACACCCCTGGGCAGAAGAAAGACACAGGCCTGTAGGAGGGGTGCCAGGGTGTGTGTGAAATGAATCCTTTTGAAATTCAGTCACTTACGCTACACAGGTCATTGATGATTTATGCTACCAAAGAGAGAATAATTACACAAGCATAGGTTAATTTTAATTTTAATTTTAATTTTAATTTTTATTTTTATTTTTTTAACAGAAGTAGAAAATAAATATAGTACCAGATGTTACTTATACTCATGTAAGAATTTATGGTAGATATCACTGGTCTTCTAAGATGGGTTGGAGGCTGTCTATATCAGTAGGTTTCGGTTGTGGGGTGAAGATGAAGACTGTGCAACCAGATTAATGCCATACAATCAGTCAACCTATAATTGTGGGAAGCCATGTTAGTAAAGGGAAAAAAAATCTCTGAGATGCACTCAGCTTCCAACAGGTTTCCATTTCAGGATTAGTCCCTCACTTCTTCGATGTAACTCCCATGACTGATCTCAGCTCAGAACCACAGGACTTTCACAGTCAGCAAATTTAGGACATTCACAGTCAGCTCAGAGAATAAACAAAACATGAAGTAATTGTGAGGAAACTGTGATCTCCCTTCAGGCAATTCCACAAATTAAATAGAAACAGAAAAAAGTGCTCATTGTATATTGGTCACATAATCCTGAAGATGAGACAGTTTCAAGCAAGAGAACTCTGGATGCCTGAAAACATGAAATATAGAGAAAAATTGGTTCTTGCCTTTTTAAATACAGAAAAAGGGCTTGAGCAGCACTTGAAATTCAATGGTTTGCTTTTGTTTTCTATTTCATGACATTCATCAAATCAGGAATCTTGCTAGTGCCTTCAAACAGCACCTTCAGTCAAGGCCTTATCTATTTTTGTTTCTATTCTGGTTGTTCCTCAAAAAGACTGGTGGCAAGGCGTGACTCTGAAAAAGGTTTGTATTGCTCCTCCAGCTGTGCATTTTATTATCTACATTTTAGAACAGGCAAGGAGAAGACCTTGTGTGGCATGGCTCCAATATGCTTTTTATAAATAGACATCTCAGAAGCTGTAAAGCTGGATGAAGGCCGCTGCTGTAATTTCTGCAACAGTATTTTCTCACCCAGAAGAATACTGCTCACAGCACTGTTGCTCTCTCACGTTTACCTCCAACTAGCTGTGTAATTAGAACGTGTCTGACAACACTTCCTCTTTCCTAGAACTGCTCTAATTAAGAGTCGTTTCCTCATTATAAAACCAGGAATATGACTGGTAAAACTTTCATCAGGTTGCTACCACCTACCATGGGTACATGGGCTCATTTACTGGGAGCTGAGGACTGCGTCGCTTCCTTGTTGGTGTATGTAAGATGCTAAAAAATTTTGTGGATGAAGTGTGGTTACTCAGACTGACTTTTATTGTGTGATTCACAGAGAAAATATTAATGAATGTGCTGTGGATCAGGATGCACTCAGCAGATGTGGCATTAGAGATACTTTTTCAGGGAGAGAAACACACAAATAAAAATACTTCATTTTTTGACATACTCAAAGCACAGATGAGGAACTGAGTGTTAAACAGATTGCGTGACTTACCCAGGGTCATACAGGAAGACTTTGTCAGTGCTGGAAACTGAATGCAGTTTCCAGCTCCCAGCTAACCTCTTATTTGATCATCTTCTGTCACTGTAGAAGGATTACTGAGAATGTAGCCATTCCTCAAATAATTGCTGGGAATCCTGAAAAGTGATTCTATGTACACATAAATACATTACGAAAGTGTCTGTTTTTCAAAGATGTGTCATAAAAATTGCATCCTAATCTGAATTGCCTTTCCTTTGTGTTCAAGTGGCTTGTGTTATAAAGGTAATAACACTACACAACAAAACCCACAGGTGGAAATTCATACACTCTGGAATACTGCCTTCAGTATGTTCAGATAGCCCTCTGAAGATAATAATTCCTGCCCTCACAAATTTGTGGTTTGTTGTTTACTTATGTGTAGCAAAAAAAAAAAAAAAAAAAAAAAAAACAACAACCCATACCCACAAATATCTCATTATTTCTCATCTTCTTGCTTAGTAAACAAACCACTCAAAAAGTGACAGCTTGTGGCACTTCTCATCGGCTTCATAGGTGAAGCAGTTAATGTAGACACCTACCACAGCCAGCACTTATGTTACATGTTACTTTTCGTTTCTATTTTGGTGTTGCCACTATTATTTTTGCTTTGCTTTAACATCATTAGTTATGGTTCTCAAAGGTGAATCCATTCCAAATGTACTCTGTGTGGCTATGTTTAACATTTGCCAGTGGTTTCAATAGATTTGAAGTAGATTCAAGTATCATAAAACCAGAATGGATCAGCAGAACATCTAGTCTGGCTTTCTGTGCAGCCCAGACTATAGAATTTCACTTACTAAGTCAGTGATAACTAAAATTTTCGAAGTAACTAAATGTGTGTGTGGGAGGGTAAACCAAACAAAGCCCTGCAGAGGTAGCCCTCTAGTCACCTATCCTACCTTATCAAGTTGCCTCTTGTTTTGCCTTTTAGTTTTATAGTTGCTTTTGCAATGAAAGAGTAATTAATAAACAATGCACCAAGACAGGAGAATATCAGTCGAAAAAGGGTCACAAGCAGTAGGGCTGTGATATATGATACTCCTGAAAAAAGGCAAAACGATTTGGGGAAAAAATGGTATGATGAATTACAGGAAATAGTAAATTACAGAAAAGTGTATTCTTTGCTACTTTTTCATAAATCCCTTGAAACTATTGTCATGAGATGATGATTAGAAATTTCAGTAACACAGTGGTAGAAACAGTCTGACTCAAGAGACTGTACTTTTGGTTTGGTCTGCAAAACTTCCGTCTTTATATATGTGGAAAGTGCAAGAAAGTGTATACACATGAATTAACAGTAATCCCTGCAAACAATGGATAATTTCATACATTGTCATTTATCTTCAGATATATTATTTGTAAATTACAAGCCAGATCCATGGAACTGCCTTCATTTAGAGATCAAATCTGGCCTCCTATTTTTATTATAATCCACAATTATAGATGGCTGAATAAAATTGTGTAAATAATTTACTCTCTTATCATTTCTCTTCAATCTGTGAATGTTTCCTTGAACACAGTGTTATTATATAAGTGCTCTTAGTATCTAGGTCATATAAGTATGGTTACGAAGACTTTGACAATGCTGTCAATACAGACTCTCCTAATTCATTATGTTTGCAACTCCTGTCTTGCCCGCTTACCAATTAAACAAAGGTTTACATTTCAGAATTCTCTTACTTGATCTTCTATGCGGAAATGGACTTAAGTAGGTAAATCCTTAATGTGCATCGGTACTGAAGTCTTACATGCAAGTTTGTTCAACTTTATTCATTTACTTGGCATGAAATGCATTTGCTTCCTTCACAAGGAAGCTCCGAACAGAAAGATGCCCTCTGGGTGGGAGTAGATTCCTCATTTTCCATCTGTTTAATTTTATCCATCAGGAATTTATACAATGTCCACTGAGACTGACAGAAAGACGGCTATTGACTAAATGGGCTTTCTGTCATGCTCCGGGAAAATGAGGAAGGCATATTGATTTTTCGGTTTGCTGTTAAGGCACATTTTGTAATTCTGTGGTTTTGGCTGACACTATGGGCTTGGCAGGGGCTTAAACCTGCAAAATTCAAGTCTAAAATTTGCCACTTCCCTAACTCACTGCTGTTCGTGGCTCATACCAGGAGTGTTGTGGTACAGGGACATGGCAGCTGTCAGTCACCTGAGGCAGATTTTCAGCTCATGCCATGGCTCCGCTGCATGTCTTCCTTACAGCTCCAACCCAGCTACATTTCATCCAAGCTGATGGATGTAATTTTGACACATTCTCCTTTTGTAAGGGAAGAGATTGCTGGTGTTTCTCACAGAAAGCTTCCAACAAGCTCACAGTTTCTCCCAAAATATTTCCCTTCATCAACTCTGGGGTTCAATGACTGAGCACACAACAATGTTCACATTACCATTTACAAACCTAAGAGCCAGTGCTGGGATCCTGGAAGATATCAGTGGGAATTAAGCCCTGAACTGCCCTTCAGTTATGCTTAGATATGACCACACAGATTTCACTGCTACAGCAAACTCACCTCAGTTCCACGTACGTCAGTAGCAGGCAACAAAGATGTATATTCAGCACTTCTTTCAAGTTTATTCTTAACCTTAATTATATGAGTGTGCTGATTGCAGCCTCTGGCATAACTCAGGACTCTTGTATCACACCTGGGGTTTTAGTTGCACTGTTGAGCTGGAGCCTAATTTCAAAGCCAGGCAAGCAAAGAAATTAGACGTATGGTTTTCACAAATGCTTCAGCTTACTCTCTTAACAATGAGGCTACTTGCATACATGTCTAAAAAAGCATTCAGGTGGGTTGCTACAGGCATCCAAATTTGGAGATGTTGGCCTAAATGACTTGGATAAGGAGAAGTGTTTTTTATGTGAGGTGTTAAATAAAACCCTTGAGTTTCAATAAATAAATACTGCTATTAAGGAAGTGGTGACAATGTGCAATCTACAAAAACGGGAAGCCTAGGAGGTGCTGTGGTAATAATGCAGTTACTTGAAGCACATTTAAAATACAAATATCTCTGTGGTTTTTTATTTGCTTCCACTCTTTGAGTCATTCTGAGAAACTTCACAAAGCTGTGCACATTCCCATTATGGCTGAAGCATGAAGCACTACTCACTGCATAAAAAAAGCTGTTCTCCAGAAAGCTACACCATGGGCTGGGAAGAAGTATTTTCCAGGCATTGGAAAATGCAGTTTTGAAGCAAAGTGTAATGAAGAACTCTGTTTCATGTGCATAAAAGAAGAAGAAGAAGAAAGGCAAATATTCTTTGCACAAAGAGACAATAAAAAAAATAGGGAAGTAACTACTCTCAAGCCTGAAGCATTTTTGTCATAACATGTGCTGCTGAAGTCACCAAAATGTTGTGGTGATGGTGTGGCTTTGTCCTAGCTGGGGAGAGGTTCTTTAGATAGTAGTACTTTGAGTATTTATTACAAAATCATGAACATTGCCAAATCCCTCATAGGGTTTACCTGAACCAAAATTGATGAATCAGCAGTTCAAAAAATTTTTGCATCCTCTTATTTTAAAATTAAGGAATGGAATAGATTATATTAGTTTCCAGAAGCTACTTAGTATATGGCAGCACTTTAATAGTGTTCATTTTTCCCTAGGAGATTCAAAGACAAGAGAAAAACAGGTCCAAGTATCTTCAAAATAAATAAATAAATAAATAAATAAATAATAATAAAAAAACCCACCAAACCGTGGTTAGATTTATATTGCTGCAATAAAGGTGATTTTTTGTTTTCTTGTTTGTTTGTTCTGGATGCACAGTGAAAGAGTCATCCACTGATCAGCGCTGCTAGATTATAGATACAGCTCTGCAGCTATTATATGTACAAAATTAGATGCCAAAGGATTCCTCATGCCTTAGTTTACTCATTCAAAGAACAAAGGTAAATACCTATAGATCTATCCAAGGATCTTGAACAAAATATTTAACACAAGTTGAGGTGTTTGTGATCACTATTAAAATACAGGTGTATTTATTTATTTATTTATTTTTTATTTTGTGGTTTACTGAGGTCCACAGGGATCTCCAAATTTAGTCAGGGTTTGCATTAGAGGTCTGCCCATGCCTGTTCCTGCTCCTGTCAGTTATTCATGCTTTTTCTAGCTTTCCCTATGGAAATGCTAAACATTTCCAACCGAGTTTGACTCTTCTCTCACTTTTCTCTGAGCCATCCATCTTCCAGCAAGCTTCATGCTGATAGATCCCTGAGGTCGTGCATAACCCTAGAAAGAGTCCAAGACTGCTGTGTAGATAGAGGAATATGTCTGGGGAAGGCAGGATGGTGTTATCACAGGATGAGGGCCTCACAGGTCATTTAAAAGACCAACTTGGAGGGGGGGGGCACTTTAGTCTAAAAGGAAATGTACTCACTTGTAGATGCAGACAAATATCCAAATCTGCAGAAAGAGTTCAATTCCCTCAAACCTTATTGGTATCAGTGCTAAGTACCACACAGTATTCCAGAAAAAAACCATGAAACTTCTTAAAATACCAAACCCTGAGCCTCATTTTAAATGCTTGCTGGGCCAGGCCCAAAAGCTGAAATTAAGACCTGACCCTATCACACACATGACCCATTCCTCTGACTACTCATAGAGGAATGGGCTTGAGGTACTGAGCATGTCAACACTTACCTAGGCTTGGAGGGCAGGGTGCTTTCTCATAATCAGAGGGAAGTGTTGGAATGCATTGTTGCTATGTTTTTTAAGACCTTTTGAAACCGTGGCCCTAAGGAAATGAGGAAATACAGGGGATGAGGTTACATTGTTGTTATTTCACTTTTTTTTTTTTTGAACAGAGGGTTATATGGCTGTATTCATATATATTAGCTTTCTAAATCTTAAGAAACACAGGGCCTATGGTGAAGGTTCTATGCTTTATTCATTAAATTCATGTTTTTCTATTTAAACTCCCCTGCCTATCTAGCATGCATTCCTTGTTTGCTCTCTTCTCTTACATACTCCTCAGAATATTCTTGTCTAAAAACATGTGTGTGCAAACTTTCCATTTCATAAATAAAAGATTTGCTTTTTTGGGGTAATAAATCAGTGTTTCCGGCTTTCCTTAATTTTAGACTTGATGCTGACAGCTACTCTCTGACCAGGTTTCCCAACACCCTCACACAATAAGCAGTCGTTGAACAGCCTTAAAAACAGGTGGTGTCAGTCCCTTCAGACATGCAAGGAACTATCCTGTTTTCCAGACTAGTATTTTCCACACATGAATGTGTTTCCAGGTGCTTCAGGTAAGAGAAGTAAGAGAGGCAATGTTCATGTTTCCCCTGAGACTGAGAGCCTCATCCTGCACCCACATACATGATTGTCAATTCTGTTGACTTCAGTGAAATCATTCCTGATTTATGTCAATTTCGGGAAGATCAGAGAAAGACTTATTAGGGTTATTGCTCCCTAAATTCCAACACAAGAATGTTTATGATATTGTCACCACAAGAAACAATCTGTTTGCCATAAAAACACCGCATCACATACATACATACATAGTGTATTTTTTTCATGCAGATGTTAAAAGTTCCAATACTGATTCTAAAATATGTCTCCATATACATATACATATAAATGTGTGTGTGTGTGTTTTGACAGTATATAACACAGAAAAGACAGAATTATCTCACTAATTTTAATATGCAAATTTGGTGGACTTTCTCTTCAATGGATGATGTCTCTTTTTACATTTGGTTGACCCCCTTATGACATTTCATCAAATGTGATCATTTTATCTTCAAGTAGCTTCAGGAAAAAACAAAACAAAACAAAACATAACAAAACAAAACAAAAAAAGGAAATGTCAACTAAAATGCCTCAGATCTTTCTTCTGAGGGCAGGCCTGGCAGGTGTTAGAGATGATCCCTTGTCTGCTTTCACATGTACGGACTCTTGTGGCGAGGAGCCTTGCCCCCTTATATATGTATCTTTTTCTCTCATTCTCCCTATTGTCTTACCCTCCTGACAGCTCTATGTGCTCTGATTTGATTCCTTTTCTTCTCTTCTCCAGTTGCGAGGGTTGTCTGCATTACTAGCAAATTGAAGTGTTCTGAGATCGCACCATACACCCTAGCAGAAACATAATTCTTCAAAAATCATCCTTTTATGCTCCCATTTTCGTGGATGAGTAAGAGAGAGTGCAAACTTCTAACTGCCATCACAATGTTTCCTCAAAAATCCTTAAGCAACTGCTTTTCTAAAATACAGTACATAGGAAAAGAAATAGTTAGCAAGCTTTTCTGGATTTCAAATAATTGCACAGTACTGCACATCCTGTTCAAATTGCTACAATAGGACAAATCACATGAGAAAATCAATGCTTCTGCCTAACAAAATTTCCTCTGTAATACATGGGAAATTTCGCAACTTCCAGAGGAATCACTTCTCCACTCTGTCATCACCCCTTGCATCTCTGCTAAATAAACTCCTTAACTCATCATTTTGAACTGTAAGAAGAGGATGGCTGAGATGCACTAGCGCACAGCGCTCTGCCAGGCACCCTTTACTCTGTGTCACAATGGCCTCTAGTGGATTTGCCGCAACTGACAGACAGCTCTATCATCCCCTGGTGGCTGCTAGCTCCCCAGGGTACATGGCATGGCTGCAGGGCCCAGTGTAACCCCCTGGGACCAGGGACTACTGCACCTGCAGGGCCTGGGCTTGGGCTTGGGCCTGGGTCAGGGCCTGAGCCTGGGCCTGGTCACAGTGCCATACACTCCCCCTTGAGTTACTGTCCCTGCTAGCTACTCACTAGCATATTTTCCCTTAGTTCACAGAGCACCACAGAAACTAGCAATATATTTCCCTTATGGTTTCCTTTGGAGAAAAGGAAGAAAACCAAGCAGTCCTGTGCACCTGCTGTATCTAATGTGTTTCAGTGGGGGTACAACAGGAAGAAAACTAAGACTGCTCCCAGATGGATATAGCATTAGCCTCTTGCTTTATCAGTAGAGGACGATTGGTTTCTTCATTAGAAAAAAAAATATAAAAAAAAAATCTAACAGGCTTCTTTGCCTATGACTTCACACTGGTTTGAATTCATATAGTGAAAATTTGTTAGTATAGTTTCTGTTTGTAAGAATAATGAGTATAAATTGAAGAGATGAGGAAAAACTCAAAGCAGAAAGTGTTGTGCATGTACAGCAAATGACTTCTGCAATACTGCCTTTTAAAGGTCCGCTGTTACATTTGGGTAATTTATGCTCCCTGCTTTCTAAAACATATTGCCTTATCACTGAAGATTTTATGCTGCTATTTGTCTGTTGATGGCATAGCAATGAAAGCACTGCCACACACAGTTGTCCTACCTTGAATTTTTAACTATTAATCATATTCATCAAGGTCCAACTTGTTCAGCTACTGCAGTGAGCAAGCTCTTTCTCCCATCTAAGCGCAGTATAATGGTTGCACACCAGCAACCACTCTTGTGCCACAGTGGTGGTGATGGGAAAGGTGAAGTGATTCCATTGCCTCTATTCCTTGGCAGTGTCACCGGTTTGCAAAAGCTGTTTTTCATTCCCTTTGAACACGCTTAGGAGACATAGGAACTTATATGTCATAGAATCATAGAATGGCTCGAGTTGGAAGGGACCTTTAAGATCATCTAACTCCACCCCTCCTGCCAAAGACAAGGATGCCACCCACTAGATCAGGTTGGCCAAGGCCCCATCCAGCCTTGCCTTGAACACCTCCAGGGATGGGGCATCCACAACTTCTCCTGGCAACATGTTCCAGTGCCTCACTACCCTTACAGTGAAGAATTTTCTCCTAATGTCTAGTCTAAATCTATCCTCTTTTAGTTTAAGACCATTCCCCCTTGTCCCATCATTATCTACCCGAGTAAAGAGCCCTTCTCCATTTTTGTAAGACCCCTTTAAGTATTGGAAGGTTGCAATGAGATCACCCCAGAGCCTTCTCTTCTCCAGGCTGAACATCCCAGCTCCCTCAGCCTTTCCTAAAAGGAGAGGTGCTCCAGCCCTCTAATCATCCTTGTAGCCTTCTTCTGGACTTGCTCTAACAGGCCCACATCCTTCTTGTACTGGGGGCCAATATATGCACTTGTAGGTTAAGCTAGGCACCAGATGTAGGAAATCGTGTCGCTAACAACAGGTACAATGACAATGAGCACTTTCATAGACCTAGGTCTACAGGGTACCTGCTCTAGCATCTTTGTTCCTTAGTTCCAGGCATCCTGGGAATCCCCTAGGAGGCAGTGGACTCTGCAGACAAGGCTGTCATGCAGCACAACTCCCTCAGATACTGCAGACCCCTTGAAAATGAGAGAAGTTTTACTGCTTTTAACAGTTACCTTTCCATGCCTGGCTGTTTTGCTATGCCAACAAGTTCTATGCCCTGTTTTACTATGGAAAGCGAAAACTAGAGCCTTAATTTTCTGTGCAAGTGCCTCTGCAGCAATAAGATAGAAGAGGAGAAACAGAAAACACACAATACAAAGGCAGGCTTGTGTCTTTGCTGAATATTTTCATTGTTTTCCCTGAGGAGCCAGTGGGTTTTTACACACAGCACTAGCACATTTCATTTTGACAACAAGTCAGACTTTCCAAGTCACTACACCTTTCACAACACACTGCAAACTGTCAGTGTGGTAACTTCCTTAAGTTTAATGAAGTTACCTTATGAAATCTCTTGACAGAACTGGCCAAAAACAAAAACAACCAACCACCCCTCCTGTCTCCACCCCCTTCTCCCCCCCCCCCCCCCCCCAAAAAAAAAGGCATACAAAGAAAAAATGCTACTCAAAAATAAGAGGAGTCCCGATGAAATGTGATACATGCAATCTGGAAAACCTCTGAGGAGAGAAGGAAGAGTTGTGTGCTGACAAATGGTGCAAACTTCTGGCTAAGATTAGATTTCTGCAGGCCGGATTTAGATAACTGGCCCAGTTTTTCCAATGGACTGAATGCTTGCCGGCTCCCAGTATTGGCCCTGCAAGCCACAGGCAGATCATTAAGCTTGCAAAATCCAGGCAGTAATTTTGAATTTAAATAAAGCTCCAGGGTTGATATCTTCTAAAAGATCCAAAGGACTATTGCCATTCAATGTCTAAATCTGTGAAAGGTCTTATTCCATAGCCCACCCTGGTAAAGTGTTCCTAATTGCCTATTTTAAAAAAATCTAAGTCAGTCTTTTTTTTTTTTTTTTTTTTTTGGTGGCCATATGATGATCCTAGAGAGGTAGCTTACCTTCACTGTACAGCTGAAGAAATTCCAGGATAATAGTCACCAAAAATTAAGACATGTCTGTTGTCTGTTAGTGACTAAAAGCAGAGACACCCACTTAGACCAGATTAAAAAAACCCAACACATATATAATTTAAGGATTAGCAGGCTAGCAGAGTTGGAAGAATTTCAAGCTCTTTACTGGGCTCAGGAGGAAATCTCTTTTAATATTCCATTTCATTCAGAAGTAGTCAAGGATTAGTGGTTTCAGAGGAGCAGGTCAATACTGATGCACGAAAGCTCTGGGGAAAGTCAGTGCTGTTTGTCCCAGGTGCTGTGGGAAAGGAATAGGTATCGCATCTTTATTCACACTATTTGAAGCAAAAAAGAGCATGTAACAGGAGAGGGTTCTTTTTGTAAGCTTTTTTTTTTTTTTTTTTTTTAAGCTGGATCACTGTTATTGTAAAGCTGTCTGTACTGAGAAAATCTGCTGCCTGCTATTCAGTGTTTTCTGGATGTTTTCTCCATTATGCTCTATTTCAGTTCTCCCTCTCCTTCCCTCCCTCCCCCCCCCCCCCCCCTTAACTCTTGTACAGAGAATTCTTACACAAGAGATCATCTGGGGAAATCCTCATTTTTATCATCATAGGACTGATCCTGTGTCAGACCTCCTGTGGCCTTCAACACAAGCAGGTCCAAGGCCCTGCTCATTAAAAGCTAGTTGAAAAATTTCAGTAAGAAGGAACTTTAAAACAAAAAAACTAACTCTTAGTACTTGAGGTTGCTACTAAGTGAAATAAGATTTTGGGACTGGGTGGGGGTCGGAGCTTGTTTCGTTTTGTTTTCAGCAATTGAAACAGCAGGTTTTGGTATGCTGTCTTTTCTGTTCTTTGATTTGGGAATGATTTTATTGAAATACAAAAAGTCAGTATTTTTTTCAGAGGAAAAAAAAATCAATTTCCTGAACAGCTCTATAAATGATTGCAGATCCTGATCTGGGCTAGGGAAAAGCCCTTTGGACTAGTCAGGCAAAGGCAGAGAACTGAGCCACGTTCCTGATAAAGTCCACTCAGATTTCGACAGATGATTTTTGCACTTGCAAATCAAGCAGGTCATACATCTGCTCTTCCAATTTTTTTTTGTACCTTCAAGTGAAACCAAGTATACGAAGTTTCCTTTAAAAATATTGTTCTTATTCCTAACTTCTCTTACTGTAATTGCCACTAGGAGGAAAAAGAAGAGGTTAACAGATTAGCACATATCAGAAATTGTCTTTAAGAAGTTATCACTAGAGCCCCAACACTGTGCTGTTGAAGCCAGGAGGAGGACTGCAAAGTTGAATTCCGCTGTGCTCAAAAGGCAGAGACTCTGTTAAATCTGGGGGAAAAGGAAGGGGAAGGACATGGAAGAAATTCTTTACGTTTTTGAATAAGATACAGGCATTGCTTTTCAAGTCTGTATAAGTCTGTATTGCTTCAATGTGTGTGTTCATTTCATATTAAAACAAACAAACAGAAAAAAACAGCAACAACAAACAGAACTTAGAATGGAAAATAGGGCTTTCATATCTGCAAGTGTCTGATGGTAGGTGTGGTCTTCAGCAGTTGCTAATTATGGAATTTTAAGTCCATTCTCTATTTCTAGGCACATTTCCCTTTTGTTCCTTTTCTACACTGTGCTGACAATAACATAGGCACTGAAAATTCCTAGGGGGTAAGGTGAAGTCCCCTGGCAAGCAGTTAACAAGCTGGCTTCAGTGACACTGTTTCTGTCAGCTACCCTGATTTTTCTATTAGTAAAGGCAGCCTCAATTTTGCTGTTTAAACAGCAAAGAAAAAGCTGTCCTTTGTGCCAGCTGTTTAGTATTTGAACAATTAGATTCTATTTATCTCCTTTAATAAACTTTATCAGAATAGATGTGATGATCAGTGAATCCTGCTAAAATATTGTCTCATTTGCTAAGAGCTTACTTTAAGTACTCTTTAATGATATGGCTAAACTCCCATGCTAACTATATTTAAAACGACTTTGCTTTCCTGTTTTTGTTAATCAATATGCTTGCCTTATCATGTTTGCTCACATGGGAAGTACCTCATTCTATAACTCATCCCTTTGGTTTTACGTAGATGATCACTGATTTTGAAGCCAATGTCAAAGCCTGACAGAAATGTGACATGATCAATCTGTAACTCAACATGGCATGTAATCTTGAGTGTAGTTGCTGCTGTGGTGGTAGTACTGAAAACAAGACATAGAAAACAGAAAACAGCTGCCCAAGAGGACTACCTGTAAAGGCATATGAACTTCTATATCGTGCTACAGAGCCCGCAGATACTGCTGTGTCTGGAACCATGTCAAGAGTTGTGCTAGGTAGACACTGGGACAAAATCTGACAGTTAAAATACATTTTCTCTAGACTAGGCCCAGGCACCTTGATATTCCTTGAGTTCACTTGTACTTTCCATTTTGCTTCACTAATCCTTCTATTACTTTCCTCTTTCATTATCTGAATGAATCCAGTTCATGACACTGAAGTCTGACCAGAGGGGTTAATTCAAGAGAACATGAGACTATGTGTGGCTGCTTTCACTCGTGTGCAAAAGTCTCTGTCCATAAATTTAAAACCTCTCAAGAAAGCACGTGCAGACACACACGCACTCACACACACTTATGATTTTTCACACCTTGTATAAGAGAATCTCAAGCACTTTACAAATCTTTAAGGGTGCATTGCGCTCCCATAAGATGACTAATGACTGAGAACACATTTGCAGGACCTCAATTTGGCCTACATCACACATCACGTTTCTGTGTCTGCTGTAGGAATTGCCCAGTGAGATTCAAGTAGAAGTTCATTTAGCCCAGTAGTCCATGTAATTGCCAGAAGATGATATGTTGGCATCATCTATAAAGTATAAAGAAATGCAAAGCAGCATCATTATTTATTCATTCTAGCATTCTATTATTATTTTTTAAATTCTCATTTGTGTTTCTTGCATCAGTTTTCTCCCTTAAACTGAGCAGTTCCACACTTTTGAGCCCTTTGATGCTCTTTTCAGCATATTTGGAAGCCTGTCCTGCGTTGAAGAATGTCTGCATATTCAGCATTAAATTTATCTTTACTCTGATGTGAAGAAAAATCACATGAAAGATATTTGGTTTTGGTATTTAAAGTCAGTGTTTATAGGGCATGCTGCAGAATTCTCTAACATCCCCTATGAACTAAGGATGTGCAGCATTAGTAGCTGGATATCATACAAACTAACACTCCTTCAAAATAAACTTGTTAAACATCTCACTGATGACTTTTGAAAACCTGAACCTAAAAGATTGCCTATACAGCTACACAGGAAATCTGTACCAGAACCTGAAATGGAATGCCAGTATCTCCTATTCCACGGCTTAGTGTTTCTCCAAAGCATTTGTAGCTCTGAAAGCCCAGAGACAAACTCCGACTGAACTCTTTCCCACATGGCAGTACTTGACCATGAAGCTAATCTTTTCAGGAGAAAAGGAAGATGGAAAATGATGGTCCAATGTATCTGAGCCTAAAGCAGGACTTGCTTTTTTTTTTTTTTCATTAATATTTTCTCTCTCCATTAAAAGCATAAATGGAAGCCTAGCTCGGTCTTTAAATATGTCCAGGATAGTTCCATTTCATCAGAGTTAGTGGAAAAATTCTCAAAAAGAGCATGGCGCTGAAGTGACATATTTATGAGGTGAAAAATTCAGTGGAGAGACTATCACAGGGATTTCTGTTTATTAGGTAAGTGTTCTCAAGCTCTCATGACACCTGACATTCAGGTCCCACTCTAGGGAAACACCCCAATTCAGAATTGTGCCCTCCTGACTATTACAAGAAATCAGTTTACCAAGTTCTACATTCAAGATAAGCCTTTTTTAATGTCCTTCTTGGACTCGAAATCCCAAGAGAGTTCAGCAGGTGTTTGTTTCATACATGTCAGGAACTTCTTTATATTAAATCCAGAGGGAAAGATCATAATATAGCCAAAATCAAGACATTGTATCAAATAGGCTTGCTGGGAAAATGCCAATGTTCTAAGAAAGATTTTAGTGATGTAACCCAGAATTACGTGCTAATAAGTAAACATAAAACAAATTGGATTGGATTTAATATGTTTGGCAGCACAAGGGCTTTGAATATCACAGATAGACTCCCTGTCATGTTTTGATTTACTAGAATAAATGAGGACATTTGTTATTTAAAGTAGTTTTAAGGAGCAGTTTTGTAGCACAGTAAAATTTAGATGTGGTTTCTATGTGCAGCTTCTACAGCAATGTCTTCTCATGCCTGCACATGTGTGGCCACTATTGACTTTCAGTGAAAGTACCATCTGTGTACTTGTGAGGCACCATTTGGATTATGCACATCATATTACCATAGTTAGGGCCATGTGCTACAAGGTTCTAGGCATCAGGAGAATTGAGGCCATTCAGCATCTTGCAAGAGAGAGTGCTAAAAATGGAAAGGTACTATTTTTTTTCCAAATGGCAGGTAGTAAATCTGTGTTGGAGAAAAAGCCCTACTCCCCTTGTATTCAGACCACTCCAAAATCACCCATACCATCCTTAGATATGCTACATACAATATGCAAGCATGTTTGCATGCTTAACACTTGAATGCAAAGAAGGCTACAACAAACATTTATAGGCACTGCAGTGTAGAAGTGTAAACAAATTCTAACCCCACAACCTACTTTAATGACCCTTGTCATGTCAGTTGACATTTCTTGCTCTATTTCATTTTACAGTACTGCAAATCTTTTTCATGTCACTCACATTAGTGCAAATGTTATTTACTGTAGCAGTTTGTTTTCATGAGAGAAGCATCATCATTCCCATACATTTGTAACTCTACTTTCTAACTTGCCTCTGCTTGCAGAAACAAAAATATAAACTGTCCTTTTACTTTTACTACCAGGAAGCCCGACTGTACTATGCTACTCACAGATGAAGAGAAAAGTTAAAGAGCTAGCTGAAGATCTTGTTAAAAGAGATGGAGCACAAGTAAATATTTTCTAGGGGAAAAAGTCCCTGGGAAACAAAGATTTCAAAGGAGTTTAGTCAGTCATAAAGAAAGCGCTCCTTTCTGATGCAAGATGATATTTTCAGCAGAAGTACGTTACGAGGGTTGGTGAAGAGATTTTATATCTATATTACTTAGCAGTATTTGATTTTATGTAAACAGGTGCTAAATACATATCGTATACTGTTTACTACATATTTTTGGATAAAACTGACGAATAAATCTCTTGAGTCTGATTCTGATCTCCTATCAGGTTCACACTGGTATCAACAGAGCTATTGATCTTTTTTGCCACTGTGGGAAATAACAGAAACGCAGTCACATAGCTGTGGCCAGAGGTCTGGAAAAAAAATGATAAGTTTCAGACAGAAGCTAAAGTCATTCTATTGCCTGTATTTCAATTATCTTGGCTTTCACAGCTGTATTTGGAGTCCTCTTGTTTTCCATTACTCTTAATGGCCTGCAGTCTGGTAGTAAGGGAAACCCTATGTAGTCCACTGGCCTGATGTTAGATCTACCTGGGCATCCCTGATGTAGTGCAGCAGAGCAGTGCAGATGGTGAAGTTATAGGAAAATATGAGTATTTTACAAAGGAGTGTCTGTATGCGTGCACATGGAGCTACTAGAGCTCTACTTCCCTGAGACATAGGACATTCTTGGGTCTAGCTTGCAACCTTGTATTTCAACAGTTTCTCTGATATTGTTCAGACCACGTCAAAGGTGTGAACACATATTGTGGATTCCTTATTCATATATCACGTCCCTCTTGCCCTGGCACATCCATGTGATCCAGTACCATAAACTAGTCCATCATTTTTAAGTGACAAAACACTAGTAGCTCTATCTGCATGCGTACAGACACTCCTTTGTAACATACTCATATTTTCATATAACTTCACCATAAGACTTAGTTATGTTCACTTCCAGCAGGAACAGAAATTTGCATATTGCAGCTTACTGAAATAATTTTAGACTCTTCTTCTCTGTTAACATATTTTCCCTCTATTTAAGTTCATAAAAATAAATTCCATGGTACATTGGAACATCACTTTTTAATTATTATTATTTTTTTTTAACGAGTGCAATTTCTTATAACTATGTTGCAACTCAGTAAGAAGAAAAGATTCTTTAAGAGGAAGATAAAAGCTACTGCATAAATGATTAATCTGCACAAATGTTTATCATCTGGAATATCATCTGTTTTTCCTTTTTTTTTTTCAAAAAAAATTCAGTGCAAACAGATGTCTAAGGAATCCCCTTTTTTCATAATTTTCAGCAACATGTTATAGATATTCTATGTGCAGTCTATGGAAGGAAAGCAAAATCAACTTTTGGCAGGTTCAGTCTATCAAGTTCATAAACTTTACTGTGTCTGTCTTGTCCAAGATTAGAGACAACCTGCCCCAAGTCAGTTTCCCATTTGCACTTAATTAGAGAGTTCATTTTAGAGGTCAATGAAAAATAGCAGAGTACGTTTTCATAATAACTCTCCTCACAATAAAATTATTTCTCAGGCAGTCATCCAATTTTCTCTGGAACAAGGGCAAGAAAAGTGGGGACACAAAATAGAGTTATTGGATACCTTATCTGGAACTACCCAACATGTTGTCCATTATCCAAGGAACACATAGTACATTCTGGATCTGAGGAAAGAAGCCAAACATTGCATCTTTTCAGACCATTTTCCTAACTGTACAGCTTCATTTTCTTCTAATAACTGGGATAGAGATTTTGAAAATATTTTGAAAGGTGGGAGGCAGTCTGCACACGGAGTTCCTCAGTATCCCCTTACATACATTTTCATGGCTGCAGATAACAAGGTGCCCTATGGGAAATGCCAGAGAGGTGCTTGAGTTCATGAGGAAACAGCAGTGAAGAAGTGTTTCATGCATGTTCACAGCATGAAACACAGCAGTGAAGCGGTGAATAGCAGAAGGGCTGTGTTTTATGCTGTGTTAGGTTGGTGCCATCACTTGTCGGAGGAGGAGTACCTCAAATAATGTCCGTCAGCCACATCATGAGGTTCCTTCAGAGGCACTTGCATCATGGATTTGCTATTATCAAGCAGCTGGGTGAGTGGCCAAGTTAGGATCCATGCCTGCACTTCTCTAAAAATCTAACAGATCCTGGGTTTTGAGCTGATATCAGCTCTAACTTACAAGTTTTCTTGAAGCTTGTCTGAATAAAAGCTATTTTGCAGAGTATCAAATAATTTCTCTGAAGATGTTCCCAGCACTTCTTGGTCAGCCAGATTCCAACAAACATCCAGTGAGTAGCAAAACCAGCAGGGTGCAGGGACTTAACATGAAGGACTTGGAATCTGATGTGGGTTTGGGGTAAGGAATAAGATGTGTTTGTATTTTATTATAACCAGTGATCAACCAGTTACAGGTTCTCATTTGCTAAAGTATCACTTCTTCGAAGGCCAGGTAGATAAGATTTTAATTTCTACAAAGAAACAAGGAACAACCAGGCCGAGAAAAGCCTTTAGACTGCTGGACAACCAAAATTTCTGGCAAAAGTAGGGTATAATTTTCATATGTCCTGCTTTTTGACCTATGTTTTTTTTATTGCTGTTTTTTGGCATTACAGGAGATGTGTTCAACACACATGATGTGTTTGTGTTCTCCTGCGTAGAACAATTTATGCCTTCTCAGACAATCTCCACACTATCCAGATTACTTTTACTAAGTCTGGTGCCTGGCCTCCCACCTCTGAAAATGCATATATAGCAAAAAATACCTGATTTCTTGTTTAAAGTCTCAGGCGCTCAGGATATTTTGGCCTTACGTCCCCAAAGGCATCTATAGTGGGCAAGTTCTGGGAGCTGAAGTTCAAACCAGGGGACAGCTCACTGGATGAGGACAAAGATCACAGCAAAACACATTTTGTTTGAGGTTTTCATTTTAGATGTCTTGTTTTCATTGACTAGAGGAAAGATGCCTTATTTTCCATCTGATGTCCTTGCTTTTGGGTAGTGAGTTTCTCTAAAAGATTGCAGTATGATGTCAATGCTAATGGCCAGCTTAGTAAGGAATAGACAGGTACCCATCTCAATACACTTCAGGAGCTGCTGACCGAAAGCCCAAGTCTTTTGCTTTTTAAACTATTTCTTCTGGAGTGTACCATGAACATGTTCAGCTTGCAGAAAAGAAGACTCCAGGGAGACCTTATAGCAGCCTTCCAGTACCTAAAGGGGAGCCACAAGAGAGCTGGAGAGGGACTCTATCAGGGAGCGTAGTGATAAGACAAGGAGTAATGGCTTTAAACTAAAAGAGGGTAGATTTAAATTATCTATAAGGATAAGGCAGGATATACTCTTCACTCAGAGGGTGGTGAGGCACTGGAACAGGTTTCCCAGAGAAGTTGTGGATGCCCCATCCCTGGAAGTTGGGGGCATCCACAACTTCTCCAACCATCCCCAAGTTGGATGGGGCTTTGAGTAACCTGGTCTAGTGGAAGGTGTCACTGCCCTTAGCAGAGGGATTGGAACTAGATGAACTTTAAGGTCCCCTCCAACCCAGCCCATTCTATGATTCCATGATTCTATATTGCAAATGTATTTTCTTGTAATCTTAGATGTTATTCTTTTCTAAAGAGTTAGTTTTTGTGCCCTAGAAATCATGGATCTTACTTCACTTTGAGCCTCATTATTTATTTCATTACGAAGACCCCAGCTGAAAGTCCCAGTTGCCTAGAAGCATAGAACGTGTAATTTGGACCACTGTCAGTCTCCTGCCTGACAGTATTTTGCTGTAGGACAGAGACACAAATATACTGAAATTCAGCAACTTGCAAAGTCCTTTTAGAGTAATCACTTAGGAACAAAAGCTTCCTAATAAACTGTGGTCAGAGGAACTTATTTGGTGGTTTGTTTTTTTCATTTTTTTTTTCAATCAAGACAGACCGTAACTGTTGTAGGTGCTTTCCTAAATCAGATTTCTTTTCTTTTTTTTTTCTTTTTTCTCTTCTTTTTTTTTTTTTTTTTTTTGGCTCACCATCATCCTTTTGAAGAGAGGAAGAAAGATGCAGACTGGTTCAAATCATCTTGCAACACTGTATCACATTTCAGATCATTTACACTCACAGGCATGTCAAGAAAACAGACATTTCAAATTGATCAATGCAGTAATTGAAACAGCAAGAAGAACTGGGGGTTATTTTGTCAGCAATAGCTTTCTTTATGAGACTGAACAGTGATGCCTTAAAATGGGATGTATCCAGGGAAAGCAAGCTTCCTGAAAATGTTGTAGCCATTACTTTAAAATAATATTATTTAGCCTTCATGGTCTATCCCTTGTGGGTTTTCAATTCCCTAGCACACTTTCTTTCCAACACATCTTTGATCCTGGTCTCAAAAACCTGACATTTTTATTTTGCAGAAACTGGATATACAATGGACTAGTCAAGAATAAGGGCCAGATGCCCTAAATTGGTACTGCTCCATTGCCCTCCATACTGATTTACAGAAGACAAGGATCTGGCTGAAACCCTTCCAAAGCCTTGACTGCTTTGCTTTGCTGTTTCGTGTAAACACTTATTTCATTTTTAGTCCCACTTCCTAAGGAAATGGAGTTTATGCAATCATGTTCTTTGAGTGTGCACGCACACGAGTGCGTGAGTGTATGAGTGAGAATTTGTTCTTTTCCCTCAACCACTTTTGAACCTACAGATAGGCTCAACCAGGCTGGAGAAGGCAGGTTATTTAAATTAAACTACACTCCTGCATTCTGTATGACAGTGATCTTTCTATCCTGTATACTGTATCAAGTGCACCCTCAGTAAGTTTGCTGACAACACCAAGTTAGGCATGAGCGTTGATCTGCTCGAGGGTAGGAAGGCCCTGCAGAGGGATCTGGATAGACTGGACTGATGGGTTGAAGCCAACTGTATGAAGTTCAACAAGGCTAAGCTCTGGTCCTCTTGGAGCTACATGCTTTCCCAGTTGGGTTTCCCCCATCAAAACTTGAGCAGCCAAAGCTCAGATCATCCCAGTTTAACCAGACTGGTGTTTCTAAAGAGCTTAGTCAGTCCTGTTTTGTCTATTTATTTCAGAACCTACCTGTGCTAACCATCTAATCTGGTCAAAACCTTTAATCTTCAACTGACATTAATAAGATTAGCACCACCACTGAAGTTACTCCTTTTCCTTCAGCTGCTGAGCAAAACAAAATCAAGCACAGAATTTCCCATGGCTTTGTAATTCAGTTGCACTCATTTTGTTCTGCTGTTGCCAAGGGTCTCAGACAGAGAGAACAGAGGTCAAAGGGAAAGTTATTGATGCTAATTTACAAACAACCTCATGAAAGTATCCTCATTAGTCCTGTAAAAAAAGCAACATGATAAAATTATACCTGCTTCACAGCTGAATCTTTGTGACAAACGAAGTGACGATTGTGTTTGAGGTGTATAGAGGTAGCAGGCTTCATTGCTTAATGGAGTGGTGTATTGAGCAAGAATGAAAGAGAACTCCAAAGACAATTATGTGTAAAAATGCCTTACCATTTGCCAAAACAAATAAATATCTAAATTTTCTTTTTAGCTAGCAAAACAAGCAAACAAACAAACAAATAAACAAAACCCAACCCAACACAACCCAAAATAAACCAAACAACAAACAAAAACAATAAAAAAATGAACTGTTAATTAAGCTTTGCTTGATAAACATGGGACAGGGAAGTTATGAAAAAAGCCAAAAGTCAAATGGAAATCTAAGATACATTCAAAATAAATATGACTTGGAAATGAACAGTAATCTGATATGCAAATAATGTATTTAAGAGATTCAAAAAGCTGTGGGGAGAAAAGTGATTTTTTTTCCATTGAAAACAGGAAGGGAGGTGATGCTCAACAATCATTTTTGTTTACTTTATGAGATAATTTATGCAAGGAAAAGAAAGCACTGAGAGCATACTTTGCACCCTGATGCGCAGTGGTGCAGAAGGCTCTTTTCCTGTGCGTGAGTTAGGCCCTCTCTGTAAGAAACAGCAGGTAATGACAAATGAAACCAAGTATACTTCACATCCTGAAGTGCTTTGCTGAATTGGGAATCAGCATCTTATGGAAACAACCTCTGGATCACATGTATTTTTTTAACCTATGGACACCATTAAGTTAAGACTGAAGCACAAATTTGTCCACTTCTAGTGACTGCCTGATAAGGAGAAAGATGGACAGCGGCCAGATAGCCAGAATGTGATCATGCACTTCCCCCTCTATTGATTTAAGCAAAATGTGAACAGATCTTTCTCTTGCATAGCAAGGCTTGCCGAATGCTTATGGTGACCTCATCCATGTGTAGTTATTTTGGCAGACAGTAAAAACTTTTTTAAAGGGCCAACAAGAACAGTTTTATGAGGCTGTTTGTGAATTAGTATCATTCTTTTGCCCTTTGCCC
The DNA here is from genome assembly GCF_964034855.1 of Anser brachyrhynchus. NCBI lineage: Eukaryota > Metazoa > Chordata > Aves > Anseriformes > Anatidae > Anser > Anser brachyrhynchus. The sequence continues at coordinate 27,094,250 of NC_137696.1, forward strand.
TCTGGTCTACTTCTTAGTTTGGTCTCCTTGTCAAGTGTTGGACAAAAGGAGCACAAGTCAGCATAAAACCCTGGGAAGTTCTGTGACTGCCTTTGCTCCTTGCTCCAGCCATAAGTCTTCAGCTGGTTGATTGGTACAGCTTCGTGGGTGGAGCTACGCCTGTTAATAGCAGATGAAGGTGTAGCCCTTCAAAGTGTGATGCTAGTTTATGAACGCTAATTGTCCTCTATCATTTGACAAGAACACAGACACAAAGAAAAAACATGCAATCCACACCACCAAGCCATGTCAGGTAAAACTTGACTGAACGGCTCTTTTCTGTCTGTAGGCCTCCAATACATTTACCTAAGTTTCGTCATTTTCACTGTACAGAAAGGGAAATTGAGGCAAAGGGAGCTGAAATGATTTGTTCACCCTTCACTGTATGAGTGCAGTTCCTATTTCAGAAAGAACAAAAAAGTTTCAAAATAAAACTGAATGTAAACTGCTGAACAGTTTTCCTGTAATAATACAGAAATTAGGAGAAGTGTAGTATGTCATCTGGACATACTTAGGACCGAAGGTATAGCTAACGTGAGTTTTCGCCTCACCTGAGATGGGTGCTGAGAAACCCCATGTCACTTCCTTATTTATTTTGCTCTGGATTTTCTGAGGAACCTTCAGGATCTCCTTGGTCTGGCTCCTCAAACTTCGTTAGAGCTTAAAGGTCTGTGCACCACATTACTTGAGGATGTGAGTTTTCACAACCCTGAACCTCAGCTCCCCATGTGTGTAATGGAGGTAGTTACACTGCTGTACCTCATAGGCATGTCATGAGTTTAAGTATATGAAAATACATTTTGGAGATTAGATTTGAGATGTAAAAAATGAACCTTGAATTGATAAGAAATTTTCAGAAGTGGAAGCACAAGCTGCCACAGGTGGGCAGTGATTGTTGTATATTTAAGGGTCTTTTATTATTATTAGCAAATATCTGAAAGCTTGCTAACAATGAGGGGTTGCTTTGATGTGACTGAGTCCCATAGGAAACAATAAGAATATTCCTCCAGATTATCCAGATTGCTTGGACCAGCAAAACTGAACTATAGCTTGTACAATTTTGATGAACAAGCTTTCTTGCAAGATGTCCAATGCTTCCAGGAAGAGGAAACAAACTGACTTTCTCCTGCTGTTCTGGTTCTGCGAAGCAAAGCAAATGGCATAGCAAAATGGATAGCTTGCATAGCAAAACACATTGCATAGAAAATTCTGCTGCAAAACTCCTAGATTTGCTGAAAGCTCTATTTAGATGAGAAAAGATAGGACTTGAGTGAGTTAAAAATACACTGAAGAATGCAATTAGTGCAATGTTATTCATTTTGATATTAAGCAAGATTTATTTGACAGTAACACCATATGCTCAGTGGTGCTGTCCACAAGATGACAATTCCATTTTGCAACAACTGTTGAAGTTCAAAAATTGTTTTCATTCAGCTTTGGAATAAAAACAAAAAAGCCTTTCAGTTCTTTATAGAATGGAATTGGACTGAAATGGCTGATTTCAGATAAAAAACTCAGCCTTTGCTTTTGTGAGGTCTTTTTGCTTCTAATGTATTCCTTGGTCACCCAACAGTCAGAGCTCTGGGAGACAGCAAGGGAGGGCAGAGATAATCTGTAAGTTTTCAGAGGCCCTGATATAATTTAATAGCATTGCTACTACTACTCTTACTCAGCTCTTGATACTATTGAGAGGTTTTGTACTGAGAATGCATGATTGTGGTATGCAAGCTTTGTCAAAGATGAGACTGGAGCCTTTTTGTGATGGGCAAGAAAGAAGCTGAAGATTTTGACAACAGGAAAGCTTTGGAAGCAGCTGAAGTGAAAAGAGCAAAAGTTTGGTGCTCCTGTTAAAATATCCAGCATTGTGTACTGCTTACAATACTAATGTTAAGAAACATCAGGATAGTTTTTAAATCAGTGGCTTAGAGAGATGCAGTCTTATTCTCTCCTCCGGAAGTTTTTTTTACAGTGATTGTAGGCTAAGAAATTTGGAAAAAAAAAAAAAGTTTTCTTTCTCATTGATCTTTGAAAGCCTGGGTTTTCATTCAAAAACACCCCCAAACCTGAAGGTTTCTGGAGGGGAGAGAGAGAGAGAGAGGGAAGAGAGAGAGAGAGGAAAGTTTCAATTAGGAAATGCTGCTATGACACCTTGTGGGGATTAGTGGCCTCAGGTATTCATTTGCACAAATGGCTGTTTAAGCACATTTCTGGCTGACTGGCATCAGCCGTCGTGCACTCCCCGTAAGCTGCATGGCTGTCCGCTCTCCATGAGCCATCACGTTGCACTGTCCTCACCCTGATAGACACTGGGAGCTCATGCTTGGCTGGGGCATCGTCTGTGTCCTTCACAAGAATGAGGCAGCCCAGTTGCTGTTCCCATGGAGTACCACTGTAGCATTTCTGAATTGAATTGCTGGTTTTAGCCAAAACATTCTGATTTTGAGGATTTTTAACTCTTCAAGGAAAAGTTAAAACACTTGGCAGAAAACACAAAAAAAAATGTTAAAACACAGCCTTCTATTGAAAAAAATGTTTGAGAGAAATATGTTTTTAACCAACTCTAACGAAAGCGCTCTCCCTAAACACATCCAAGAGCACTGCAAATAACCAGGTACCATCATGAAGGGAATTTGCAAATTCTTGTAGAAGCTGTGTGTCACAAACAACACTTGAGCTCTTTGCACTCAGTGCTGTCCTCTGGTTGCAGGGTCCAGCTCTGCCCCTACTATGCTGCTCTGCGGTGTACACACACACACACTGACAAGGTTACAGCCAGGACAATTTAACACTCCTGGCTTTAGTTGTCTCAAAATCATGCACATATGGTTAATAGGAGACAGCACCACTGGAAGAGCTGCATTTGCTTTGAATTGGCAGGTGACAGGAGCAGAAATATTTGGCAAGAAAGAACCTTCTGATGGCTCTGTGTGTGTATTGCTTCTGTTTTGAGTTTCTCAGAAAAGCACATAGGCAAAGGCAGATGACTGCATGGCTTCTGCTCTGTACTCCCTCCCGACACAGAGCTAGGATGCCTGCCACAAGGGCATTAGGTCAGCCCTTGCAGATGCAGAGGAGTGAAAACTCTGTGGAACGGTGGAGAATGTGCATGTGTGTGTCCTCACGCTGCCCAATAAACATGTTCATCCAATTAAGAGAAATAATGATTCATTTAAAAAACAGGTACTAAAATAATACTCGTTTAAGACAATCACTGCTACTTCCTTAGCTTTTCACTTCATTGCTGCTTATGCGAGTAAAAACAACAAACTAAATGGAGACCTTATGGGCACCAGGGACCAATTAATGACACGTGACTTCCTCTTAGGCTTCCATGAAAATAACTGTATTATAATGGTCTGTGATATTAATATCATCTTTGGGAAAGTCAGGCAGCAGCTCCATAGGGAAGGATGTAGCATGAGCAAGCACTCTGGAATGTGCAGTATTTGACAGAAGAGAAGTGGTGTCTCTCTATAAGTTGCATCTCTTCTTGCTATTGAAACAGAAAAGTAAGCTGGGAAAACACGAATGACTGGGATAATCTCAGAAGTTTTTTTTACAGGGGAATACCTTTCCAGTATCTGAATTGAATAAATTTCGGAGTCTCTCTACTTTTAAGACAATAATGATCAATCTACATGCTTAATGTAGGGATTACATTCTTAGATGAGTTCAGGAACCTAAATTTATACAGCTCCAGGCTCCTCTTCTCAGGCTGTACTTTCACACAGCTTAGATCATTTCTAGGATCTCCTTTTAATCTCTGTGGACCCCCACCAGGTTTTTGCTGCAGATTATGTGGCTCAGGGCTGTGAAGAAGCAGCACCCCAGCAGGTGTAACTGTGCTGCCTCTATTCCCTATTGCTGACAAAGCTACATGGAGATTGTTTTACAAGAAGAACCTATTTTGCTTCTTAGACTGGCCTGGCTGGTCTGAAACATAGTTCTGCTATTTTAAACTGCTGCTGCACTGGGACGTGCAAGAGGTGGAAGTTATTGGTCTCCTTATTCTGGTGATATAACACAGAAGAGCCATAGGTGAGAACCATGGGTACCCATGGAGACATGTAGCAGCAAAATGGGTGATTGGTGGGGAAAGCAGCAGCCACAGCAGTCATCCAGCCCATGTCTCCCCTGGTGATCCATGTACCTGAGTGTAAAAGAAATCTAAAATGTTTAATGTGCATGCCAAGGTGACAAGCAGAAAGAGTATGAGGAAAGCAAGTGGGAGGAGGACATGGTTTAATGTCTTTCATGATGACCTTGTCCTCAATTTCTGCACGCCCATGGTAGGAACAATAACTCCAAAGATGCATGTTAGTAAGCAGGACAGGCAGGCTTGAGGCAGTCTAATAACCGAGCCTGAAGTGGGTTAACTGAAAAAGTGGATTGGAATAGCATCACGTTTGGCAGAGTGATTTGGGTTAGAGGTTCAGTTCAGCTCAGCCCTGAAAAGTTCAGATGGTGGTTAAACTTTGGATAAACTTTTGACCCTTTTTCCATGTAGGAATCAGACTAGAATCACACAAACACAGACTCTCTCATGAGCTTTCTGATACTGCTTGTTTTTGACTGAGCCAGTAATAGAAGAACAGATTTCCTCACGATACTCCTGTATTTCTGCTTCCAAACTCAACCAGTTTTTCTTCCCTTTTCTTTTCCAGACCCGATAAGTTTTTCATTCTATTCCATTTAAGGGCTGGATGATAACTGAGGGCAGGTCCAGGTTTATCCTGATTGATTTTTGCATCTCTGGGGATGACTGTCATCTTCGCTGGCCTTTTTCCTATCCAATGTTAAATAGTTTCATTAACAACCAGAGAATTAGCCAGTCCAAAGACAGAGACTGTATTTTCCAAACTTCAACCACTGCTGTCCTCCTGACCACAGACACCCGACCCCAGGCAGCTCTGCACTGGTTGTCCCTCTATTTTTTTACTCTTCTTCCTCTGACCATCTTCATCTAATGACCACCAGCCAGCTTTGCTCACTCTTCATGTCTCCTGCTCCTTTCTCTGTGCCCCTGAGCCCTCTCTCCTCATGACTCACAAACAGCAGCTCCCATCAGTTGTATGTGCTTTCCTCCCACCCCCTGCCCCATTGCTGGCTATAAAGGGGAAGAGAGAAATATCTTCCGAAAATATCAGCACTTTCTTCCAGCCCACTCGCATCGTCTGTTTGCTGATTCCTCTCCCGTAGCCTGTGACCTCAGCAGCGCAGGAGTTTTAGTTCTGTTTTCTTCATCGGGTTGATTACATTGTCAGCACTTAAAATAAATAGGAATTAATAACAGTAAAATTAATCAACACTTGGGAGCATAACCACCCTTAGGATTGATGGAGGCAACTCCTAGGTGATAATTAGAACCAGCCTGAAACTTTTTTTCAAAACTTAAATGTAAATTTCCTCCATGTTAAAAACCACACATTAAAACACCCTCCCACAGCATGCAACTTTTCTTGTTCTTTTTTATATCCTCACAGCTTGGCAGGTCCTGTATTGGCCGCAAAAACAAACAACAGCATCCAACCCTCACCAAATATTGCTTTCACATATTTCTGGCTCATCCAAACTTAGAAAGCACCAGAAATACAACTAAGCCAGAGCTTAGGAAATTCTCAAGCCTATTTTTTTCAGGCCCAAGAGGTGAAGGAAACATATTTGAGCTCTGGGATTCTTTTTCCAAATGGAAACCAGTGTGGTTTCTCTGCCAGAGAGTGCTGCGGCGGCTGGGTCTGTGTGCTAATACGAGCATCCCCGCGCTGCTGTGCTCACCTACATGGCGAGTACAGGATCAGAGCTGAGGTGGGGGAACAACGCCTGTCACCATGCAGTGCACCCATCTCTGTAGCCAGAGGCCAAATTCTTCTCTGCTGTAACAGTTATTTAATAATTTTTGTTGAGCCCAAGCCACGTTTGCCTTCAGAGGAACCCAAAGTATTCAAGTGCACAAAGGACCAGATTCATCTAAGGGGGTTCACTCTACAGAGGTCAGCTGTAAGGACCTGAAATGGCTTTCATTTTGTGCTTCCAGATCATTCTCCTTCCTTTCTTCTTGCCCTCTTTTCTCCTTTCAGATTATAAAGGACAAGTGTCTGTGCTGCTGCCGTGGACTGGGCGAGGAGGGTGCTGAGATCCCGCAGGCAGGAGGGAGATGTGAGTGCCTCAGCTCAGGAAACAAGTGTAGCGACTTTGCAGTTGTGTGGGGAACAGCGTCTTCAGAACGACTTGGTGTTGTGGCTTTGATGATTTCTTCAGACACTGTAACTAGACTGACAAATTGACTTTCAAGTGAAAGGTCATTGAAAAGGATTGCGGATAAAAGCATCTGGATTTACAATTAAAAAGCTACAGAAGTTCAGTTTACAGCTCTACTGGGTTCTGTGCGTAGGAGTTTCTATCATATAATTTGGCAGCTTCTTCTGCCTTCTGATTGGGATTGTAGAAAATAAAAATTCCTTGTGGTTTCTTTATTTATTTTTTTCTTTTTTTAAACACAGTGGAGAGTTGTGGTGTTTTGGCAAGTCTGATACAAAGAAATATTGTACTGGCATTGTCTCATATTGTAGGTGACCTCAGGCCTGAACTATACAGGGGAAAAATAGGTCTCTGTTGAATACGGTGCACATGTGCTTGAATCAGATTATAGACAGAGTGTGAAAAGCAGAGTGTACACACAGTACATATAATGCTGATGCTGTGGGCTTAAATGCAATGTCTGATTCTCATCCCATCCCAGCGGTGTAAATCAGGAGCAGCCTTGAGGCACTAAGGCTCACGCCACTCTGATGTCTGAGGATCCTGTCGTCATCCCAACCTCTCCGTAAGCCCATGGCCAAAGGGCATTTGCAAGGCCTCTAGGTGGCTGAGGTTACTTAACACACACACACACACACACACACACACACACACACACACACACACACACGACGTGGCAGCAGTGGGCTGCTGCCTTTCTGAGTGTTTGTGAGAGGACGCTTGTGAATCACATTCTTTTTTTCCTTCTCCCCCTTTCAGAATCCAGGATGGGAGCTTCAGTCCTTGAAACCATTCCCATTAAGGCAGGCTGTGCATGCAGGAAGGCTCCCTCTCTCTGTGCCTCCCTGGCACTCGCTCCTCCCTTCCCCTTCTTTGTGGGACATAAACCTAAGCTAAATAGAGATTTGTCCCTATCAATATTGACTTGACTGATTTCCCTTTTCCTGACTTCTCTAATCCTGTGGTAGATTTTCTGTGACATTTGTTTCCGGTAGCAGATTCATATGAATGCTCACTCTTGAAACAGTACATTTCCAAATGTCTATTAAAAAGCAAAACAATGTGGTCAAAGAAAATAAAGGGGGATGTTTTTCTCCACAGTTTAATTTCAGCAGCATCCGGTATTTTTTTTTTCTACTTGAAAAAGTAGTTGTGTTCCAGTATGTAGGGGTTTCCTTTTGTAAGAAAACAGACTCAGTAGGGCTATTATGTCAAGCTGTTCCTTAGGCTCCCTTGCACTGCCTTCTCTGCAGAAACTGGTCCCCAAATATTGCTCAGGGAGAAGATGCCATCCACCGCTGCTGCCCACAGAAGCCTGGTGACCTTCAGGCTGATGGTGGGGCTGAGGTATTGACTTCCCTCTCTCCATCAAAAGGTTGCTTTGTCCCCAAGGAAGACACCGATCAGCCCAGAGTTTGCTTCCAGATGCCTCTCCTGGCCCTTCTGTGATGGGCACAATTACAGGGGCAGAGTTCTTGTCATGGAATCATGGAATCACTTAGGTTGGAGAAGACCCTTAAGACCATCAGGTCCAACCATCCCATGTCGCAGGGTGAGAGCTGACCTGAGCATGTTGGAAGCTCACACTGTTACCAAAGGAGGACGGGGTGAGAGGAATCACCTCTGTACTGATGGCAGAGGAAATCTGGGCAAGGAGCCGATACAGCTGGGGTGGAAGGAGCCTGCGTGCCTCAGCTTCCCGTCTGAAAAATAGGTACAGTGCTCCTCTCCCTTTTTCTCTCTCCCTTTGAATCATCCACATTGCACAACATGAATTACGTCTGCGCTACACACAGACTAAATGAGAGGGAGGAACTGATGACAAATTCTGAAATGTTAGCAAAGAGCTAAGCACTGGGTATGTTGTTGTTTGTTTGTTTGTTTTAGAAAACAAAAACAAAACCAGTATATCCTCATTTGGTTAACGAAAAGCGTAAACATGCCCAGAAGTACAACATTCCCTATTTCAGAGAGCTTGAGCTCCAGCTTGCAGGACCTATGCTGACAAAGGCAGAGGGGAGAGCACTGAGGTGGGAACGCCTCACATGGGTACAGCCCCTGTGTGAAGGAGAGGCCACAGGGGTGATGGTGCTTGGGCTGAAAGCTGCACTTGGCTGCCTACATAGTACAATAGACACCACTGCGAGCTCTTGGCCAGTGGGACGGAGACCTTCTGCTGTTTGTGTACTGGCATGGTGAAGGAACGTGCTCTTTGCTCCCATGTGGAAAAGACCCAAGGCAGAATATGGGGGGGACGGACAGATGGACAGACAGACAGACAGACATGAGGTTTCCACCGCACACCCAGTGAATGACAGAAAATACAGCCCCAAGACAAGGAAAGCAAATGAACCTTGTGGTTTTTGAGGGTAGCTTTGCTGCACATCCTCCTCTCTGCCAGCTTATCTTACACAAACACTGGACCAAGTCCAGTTTTCTAAGGGAATCATTAGCCAAATATCACCTTTCTGCTCTAAAATGGCATTGCTGGGAAAAGGATACTGACACACAAGTCCTCCTACAACCACTGCCAGTTGTAAACCCACCCTATCCTCAGTCTGATGTACTCCTTGGCAGGTTACAGATGAGCTCCAGCACCTAGCGCTGGGGTCGATTCTTCTGGGCATGTAGTTGCAAAGGTCCCAGCTGCACCCCAGAGTGGAACTAGCATCAGGGCTGGCCAATGAGTCTGGCTTAGGACAGGTGGCAATGAGACTGCTATTTTTATCTCCACTCCACAGCTCTGTACATTTAAATTTAAATCACTGTTGCTATACAGTGCTATACTGTAAGACCATGGTGATGTTTTCATTGAAGACCCCGAATACAAGAAAAAATCGCAGTGACTTCAGCGAAAGGAGTTGTGTGGGTTTGTGAATCGCACCTGGAGCTGGTAGTTTGCCCCTGGCAGTTTGCAACAGGCTTTGGTGGTGGTGGACCTGCACTGTGAATGGGACATGTGCGGGAGAGGAGCATGTGCTAGAGGAGGGGCTGGGGTCTGCCTTCTCTACACCCTGCTCTCTCCTTCCCATTGCATTCACACCTGGGGGTGGGCAGCCCAGGGAAGCACATTTCCCACCTGCAGGATGAGGGTCGCTGAGCAAGCTGGGGAAAGCCGAAGGAATTTGACCATTTGACTGACTTGCAAACTTGACACCTTTTCCATGCAGAAGTAAATTGGAGTATCGCTGAGGTGGACGATTGCTGAGCTTTCTATTTTGGTTCAATTTCTCCCCCTCCCCCTTTTACTAGTTTTCCTTCAACTCCGCTTTCCAATGTCACTGAGTTATTATTATCCAGATCCAAATCTCACAGTTTCTCTGAAGGAGAATGTGTATTAAAATACCAGATTTACCAGAAAACATCTGCAACTTGCAAGCCTATTGTATTACTATTATATGAGCAAGCCATTGTAAATTCTTTTAAGTCTGTAACTTATTTCACGTTTTAACACACTGTGTGCTTTACAACACCATTTCAAAGTTTATGGCCCTTTTTCTTTAGCCGCTTGTTCCAATTGCATCTTATATTTCATCAAATATGGTAAAGAAACCATGAGAATAAATTGATGCTCCATATGAACACCCCTATAAATGGATGTTGCCAAATTGCTGTAAAATGGTTTTCCTTTTTAGCCCTCCAGAATTGTTAGTGGGTTTCTGAGGCCAAAGTCTACAGGGAAGCGTTATGACCATTTAAGGCCTCCAAACGTTATGCTTCAGTACAAAAGGCCTAAGGGCGAGGATTTAAAATGGATGAAGTGGAGAAATTTGCACTTCCTTAAGAAAACACAGAGCATTTCCTTCCGCATGTCAGAAATGAAAACAGAAAATACAAACTAATTTGTCACGAATTTTTCCTTCTCTAACTGCCTCTCCAGGCCTTCCCTTCCTCCCTCCTACCACCGCACACCTTATTTTCGTGGGTCCCAGCCCCAGTACTGGTAATGGACGATGTTCTGCGCTCCATGCTGTGTAGAAGGGCGCTGCTGTAATGTCTCGTGTTCACAGCTCGCTTCTGCCACCCTCTTCCCCTGCCCAGGCTCACGCTTGCAGACAATACTTCAGGAGACAAGCACTGCTTGGGGACACTGTCTCAGTGCTGGATGATGGTTCGCTGTTTGGCTTTAATTGGGCACTGGTGTAAAATAAACAAAAAAAAAAGCACTTCTCATATTTATGAGTTACTGTGAGTTGATAATATGCTGGGATCCATTAGTTAAAGCGCCTTTGCTCCAAACATGTGGCCTCAGCTTTTTTTTTTTTTTTTAATTCAAGCAACATTTTTGCAGATGAAATGCTGTTGCCGTTTTTCTCCCAGGCACTCAGTAAGCCTCAGGGAGTTATAGCATCAATTATTTTGCTTCTCATATGCAGAAGAGAAAAAAAAAAAAAAGAAAAAAAAAAAAAAAAGGAGTGTCCTAGCCAGAGAAGTTGGAGTTATTATCCAAAATAAAAATAATGAAAAAGAAAAACATCCAAATATAAAAAGCTGCAGCCAGCTGAATAAATGTAGTCAAAATTGAAAACACAAAAGTCTGCAGAAGATTGTCTTGCAAATAAGACTGGCTCTGCTCTCCCTGTATTTTTAGTTATCTCCTGTCCTGCCTGAGCCAATTCCTTTTCTGTTAAAGTCTGTCTACTTGAGTCAGTTTTCTTTGACTCTGTTTTGAATGATAAATTCATTAGTGCCTTGCAGGTGGATTTGCCTGAACTTAGAGACTCCAGAAAAGACTGAAAAGGACAAGCAAATCTAGCACATGAACAGAAACTTATTTTCAGACTTTTGCTTCTGAAACGGTGCTGCATTTATGTGTAATAAAAATCAAGATGTTCATCTTTCTTCTTCTCCCCCACGGCAATATTTTTTCAGAACTGAAGATGTCAAGAGCAGAATTTACCCTTCCCTTGATGCCATCTTTTTTTCCCCCTTCTTTTTCATCACAGCTGCATGGACTCTGGCCAACTCAAACTGTACCTTCGCACTTCACTGCCTAGGACTTTGCTGCACATTCAGTTTGACAAGACTTTTATATAGATAACTGATCAGGAAGGCTGAAACTTCAAACTCAGTGTCTGCAAGGACTCCAGTACTTTGCACCTCACTACTTTACCCTTACTTAGGCACAGCAAACTTTATAAAAAGCCCCTCACTCTGATTGCCTGAAACTTAATTTGCACTGTTAAGCCTAGAGGAACAGAGCAAGCTCCACCTGCTCATTGGTTCAGAACGTGTTTTGCCCACCACTCCTAGGAAACGTCTCTGGAACATTTTCCATATTGTTGCTGCTTTGTTGGTAATAAGTTGTCTTTGATTTTATAAGCTTGAATTAAACAAAAAGCTCCTCCACTACTGACTCAGCCTCCAAAGCTGCACTTTATATATGTCAAACAACATATATAAATTTATAAGGTGAACAATGGTTGTATTTAAGTACTGATTTAGTAATCATGAACTTCGCTGGCAGTATCCTTTGGAAACTAAATCCATAAATTTTATTAGTATTAAATGTTTCTAATGGGAGTTGACAAATACTTGAACTGAGTTGCTTTTTCTCTACACTTGGCAAAAGGAAAGGGGAAAAAATTCCTATTACACAATGAGAAATGCATTAATACTAAAACCCATTCATCTCAATTTTGTACAAATATAATTTAAGACCTTTTACAACCATTGGTGAAATTACAATGTGCTGTGGGGAAGTTGCAAAAATTTTATGAGAGTAATAAAATTGTCATTGTTATACCATTATAGGGTGCAGGGACAATATAGATATTTGAATTACCTATTGTCCTTATGCCAGGTTGAAAGGGCTACATGCAGGAATTATAGCATGTAATGGAGACAACTGTTGAAACAAACCAGAGAAATGAAATCCAGGTCCACTTTAGCTGGCCTAAGACAAATCCTCATTAGAAACCCGGACTCAGAATACCCTTCCCACTTGTGTCAACAACAGTGAAATTTAAACAGGCGGACTGTTTTATATTTGTGTCAATGGTAGCACAGAGACCAACTAATTAAGCAGAGATTACATGTAATAAAATGGTGTCACTTCTGAAAAACTGATGTTTTTAGCTTCTGTGACATATTTCCTGGGGTTTGCACTCAAGCTGACATGAAGTAATCATGGAGGTCTCTCTTGTTCATGGCCAAAAAACCCTCTCAGGTAGTTCATGGCAAACCCAGGAAATCTTACCTGGGATTAAAATGGTGTTAACTTTCCAGAGGTGAAAATTCCTTTCACTGAAGGATACTGTTGCTGAGCTATTTCCAGGGAAAAAGCATTGCCTTCTCCCTGCCTGTCCAGGAGACGAACAAAAGGAAAAAAAAAAAAAAAAAAAAAAAAAGAGAAGGGAAAACAAGAGAGGCAATTGCAGCCTTGTATACTAGCAGTATTTCACTGGCTGTATTCTAGAGAGTAATAAAAGCACTGAAATAGTTCAAGCATCTGCCCTTGGCTGAGGGACTTGTAATTATACACTATGGACTCCACTCCCTTGGAACAACTGTCTTTGATTCCTATCTCTTCTTTTATTACAGCTGAAATGCAAAACTCCTGATGAAACCATTACATTTCCATGTGAAATTCACAACTATAAGGGGAAACCTCTGCAAAGTTGCCAGACGTTTGAAGGGGGGCAGAAACATATGGGCAGAGGTTGTTAAGTTCCCTTCCAAGTTTCAAAGGTCCGACCGCTTGGGGCAGCCTGCTCTGGAGCTTGGGGTTTATTCTCATCCCTTCAGTAAATACTTTGGAATGAGAGTAAGAAAGTTAATTTTATTTCCTCTTTATTAAGAGTTACCATACTGTGAACTCTGCAGTTCGGCTGATCACTCTCCTTAAAATCACTGGCTTCTTAGACCCCACTGAGATTAAAGGAGACACAGCAAAATCTCCCAGTAAGCATTTCTGAACACACAGAGAGTCACTGAGACCTACTGTGCTTTCATTAAGGTTTCCACCCCAACTTGAGATGACACTCTCCCACTGGTGGAAAAGAGGCAAGGACCTTGTTTGGACCTTGTATGGATTTTAGAGAGATGACCAGATCTAGCTTTGTCTGCCCAAGTCTTCTCCACAGAAGAAAGAAAGAAGCAGAAATGTCAGCCAGTGCCCAGCCCCTCTTTTTAGGAGGCATCCATGTCCAGACATCTGCTCTGAAATCCCCAGCAGGGTGCACAGCAGTCCTGGAAAGCAGGTCTCAGTAAGTAAACGTGCCATCTAGGGCCCTTTTGGTGGGAGGACAGGAGGACTTCACTCCTGGCTGCTAAAAATGAAGCCTGAGATGGTGTCCTGCCTCTTCTGAGCCCCACCTGGAGGTGGCAGTGCCAGAGTCAGAGCTCACAGGGGAAAGCCACCCCTCTGACCGACACAGGCAAAACGTCCAAGGAGTCTCCCCGACTGTACACACACACTTAATCTTTTATTGAAAGCAAATTAAGAGCACGCCTTTCTGTGCTTATACAGCCTAAGCCTTCCTCCCCAGGTCAGGAAGCCGCTCAGCAGCCTGAGCTCCTGTCACGCTTATTCCCCTGTTTCACACGTTGCCAAGAGGCAAGAAGGTATTTCCCTACACTGCAACCTTTTATTTTCTGTTCTTTTTACTCTGGCTAATATGTCTTCTTGGTAACCACAGTATAATAAATTTCATAGAGCATGACCGGCATACTTAGTTCATATTATTCATTTGCAGTCATTTATTTTTCCCGGCTCCTCTTCCCCTCCTGGTCCCCTCTCCCCAGTGCGCACTCTGTGGAATGATAATAATACATGCAGAGCGCCAGCCAGCTGAGACAAGCTGAAAAACAACAAGTAAGGGGATCTTTCTGTGCTCACACCTGTTTTAAGATTTGTTATCCACAAAAAGGAAAGCTGTGGGGATTCACTCTCTTTCTTCCTCGTAGACCCCAGTGGAATATACCATTAAACCGCAGGGAGGAGAGAAAGCCTTCAGCGCACTTAAATATACTTATGTCAAATCCATCTCATTCTTCCTGCCTTCTTTCCTCAATCTAGCCACCGTTCCCAGGGGCTGGAGAACATTACAACCCATTCACTTTATATGAATGGGCACAGACAGACTTTTTCACCATTTCGATATGTCTACATTTGCAGGCATATCCTGTAGGCCAACTGAAACAGCCTTAATTTCAATTTACTGTCTCCCTGAGGAACATGCCATTCTCCTGAAAGTGGAAAAAAACCCTCAGTGGCCATTCCCTACCCACCCCCTCCTCAAGTTCAGATCTGAACAGGAGGGAAAATTTCTCCCAAGATTAATGGACTGCAGTTTTGATGCTTATAACAGGGCACATGATCTTTATTAAACAAGTAATGAACAAGTTTCACCAAAGTACTGTGTTTGGAAGGTGTTCAGCTTTGCTGTACACGACTCATCTAAATCCTTTTCCTAGTCCCTGTAGAACAGTGTTATATTAAGAAAAAGAAGAAAAAAAAAAAGTACCTCAGTGGACATTTAACTCTGCCTTGTTTTTCAGTGGTGCCAAAAGTAATGACAAAAACAACACTAAAGAAGTAGCTAAGATCTTGACTCACTAACTTCACATCATGTTAGTATCAGTTCTATAAGGCCTGAAGATAGGATGCTTCCACCTTCCTGAGACAAGTACTGGGGGCTAGCTATTAATGCAGCAAATCTTAAACAAAACAGATAACCAGGGCAGAACCAGCAAATAGTGGCACTGTGGAAAAATACCAGTACAACTTGCCAGGTCTTTGTGGTCACAGCTCTGATTTAGAGCAAACCCAGCATGCAGAAGTCTGGATTTAGGAGAGGAATATGTATTTCTTTTCAGAAACACTGATGCCATACTGTCATTTATGCTCTCCTGGTACATGGCACTGCAGTATTTCACTGGGCCTTTGGTAATTGTCTGGAAAAACTGCCAACAGAGAAGTCAACAAGTAATGCACTACTCTGCAAGGCTGTAGTTAACCATTTATCATCTAATAGCCACAGTACAAACCCTGTAATACCTTCAAGTGCAGTGCTGTAAATACCATGATATTCCAGCAGGCTTCAGAGGAAGCCTGGCATGACAGGCATGACAATGTATGGCCAAAGAGTGATTTATGCTATTACTGAAACAGTTTTAGCTTTGCTGGTGTATTTCTGAATACTTCATGTTTTCTGTGTGTCTCTTCTGGGAGTATAATAGTTCATGGATTGATGGGTCTTGTCTAAGTCATCCAAGGGGCCTGATGCTGTATATTTGCCCACAAAAGTATTGTATTTAAGGCAGCTCTTTCTGGTCTGCTCATATTTGAGATGTCCAGGCATGGGTGGGCAAAGAAGAGGGATATTCTGGTTAAAAGAAGCCAAAGAGGCTTTGGGCTGGGCTACAAATGTCATCTGAGCTTCCCACAGACTGGCAAATTATAGTGACAATAGCTGTTCTCTTTTCTGCTGTAGGCAAGCATTTTATTTATTTTAGCTGAACGGCAATTAAAAATAGCAGCAAACTGAGAAGTGGTTACACTGAACATACAGGAGAATCAGCCTCCATGGAGAAAGAAGCTTTGCTTCCCAGAGTTACAAACGGCCTCCCCTTAGCAGATTGTATGTCTTTCCAGATTACAAATGACAAAGTCCAAACTGAAACTTAAGGGCCAGTTGTCAGCTTTATGTGGCCACGGCTAAGCAAGGAAGACAGCAGTCTCAGCAAGTATTTTCTATGAAAATCTCTTGATCTGCATTTTGGGTTGTCCCATTATCAAGTAATGGGAATAGTAAATCTTTCCAGGGAATATCTTGGGGAATTCTTAGATGCAGTCAGATTCAGGATATGGCACAAGGCCATCTCTTAGCCAAATTAATAAATACTTTGCAGCAAGCCATGAAGAGTCTTTGGGGCTATTATTCTAGAGGTTTGTTCTGGTCATTGCTTCTCTGTTAGTGTTACACTATAGCCCCCTTACAATCACAGATGCTTGTATAAAAGAAACATTATGCTGGGACTAATGCTTATGAAATGCTTATTACTTATGAAATATTAGTAGTAGTAGTAGGAAGCAGTGGGAAGAGTATTCCTCTCTGATCTTCTGCTGACTGTACTAATGTCCTAGATCATGTTTTTTTTATTTTTATTTTTATTTTTGAAGAGAGAGACAGTTAAAGACAGACTAAAGCTTGATCTGCGATCCAGTAGAGGCAACTTTGAATGGCGAAGTTGCTCCATCTGGTTTTGCAGGTGACCAGAGACACTTGGAGGCTGCACCTGAATCTGCATAAGGAGCTGCACTCAGTCTTAGGGCCATGTTTGGGGACCAGGATCGGAGCTGCCCTTTGCAGCCTTCTGTCTGAGGAACAAGGCAGCTCCTACAGAACTGAGAGTAGGACGAGTTAACCTGCACCATCAGCCTTTCCAATGGAGTCCAAATTATTCGCTAGTATTAGCTGACCCGGGTGTTATGTTAATCGTCTCTTAGCTGAGAGAAGCCTATTTTTCAAACACCCAGGACAAGGCCTGCTAAGCCTCAGTTGGGATGCAGATAGGGAAAGTGCAGATGAACCTGGAGTAATTGCTGGGCAGTGGCTGACAGGCAAGTTCCTGTGTTTTCAGCCAGAGCAGGTAATTTGGAAACCCAATCTGCCAACAGCTGTGAGGTAGCCCGCACAGTTTCTCTGCAGAGGCTGCCCAGGATGGCCTTTCCCTCACTGACAGTTCTCTTTTGTGAAAAACTTAGCACCAAGGGAGATAGTGAAGCAGTTGCCTTTCATAGCTGGGGACTGGCTGATAGCAGGGCCCCACAACAGGGTCACCACTGCCCAGAAGTGGTGGATCAGGGCTGTGTTGAGCAGCCTGTGTTCTCTCCTTCTCTCCCAAAGAGCCTGCAGAATAGGCAAGGGTGATAACAATGTGGGCAGCTTGTCCATCTGCATCAGTGATTGGGGTTCCTGCCCTGGCCTACGGGGACAGCCCTTCTCTGGGGTGTGAGGACCACAGAATCATGCAATATCCTGAGCTGTAAGGGACCCATGAGGATCATCGAGTCCAACTCCCGATTGCACACAGGGCAACCTAAAAGTTAAACTATATGTCTGAGAGTATTGTCCAAATGCTTCTTGAACACCATCCCTGTGCAACACAGGCTGCAAGCTCAGGGATGGGAGATGGAGCAGTGCCCCAGCTTTCAAGACAGGCTGTCTGTACAACTGGAGGTGAGTCTTAAGCTCTCCATGCTCTCCTGCTTCACGCTAGCATATGAAGATAGACAAGATATGGGTTTGTAGAGAGAGGCTACCTCATTAAGGAAGCAAAGTTACACACCTTGAAAAACCAAGCAAGCTCCCATTGATGCATGTTACACTGCATCTTGTGAAATGGTAGAGGAACGGGGATAATGTGCACCCTAACCCAGTGTATTCAGGTGGCTCTCTTACGAGATTGGAAAGTTTTTTTTTTTTTTGTATTATCTCTGTTTCACATGCAGAAAAATTAACTTTAGCATAAAGGATGAACTTGCTGAAGTTCACTAGCAAAGCACAGGGTAGAGAATATGTCTTATATAGTGCTTGGTCTCTACAGCCAAACCAAATATATACATGTACACCTAAGGAGAAAGGATCCTGTGAGAAAAGCTGAAGCTACAGATTTTTCTTAAACACACAGTCAAAGAAGAAATCATTTTCAGAGAGGAAAGTATGCACTGGAAAACATACTCAGTTTTAATAGATGTTAAAACAAAGATGTTAGAAACAAAGATGTTAGAAACAAAGATATTAGAAACAAAACAAAGCCTGAAACTTAATAATTTTTCTAAAAATAAAGATCATTTTGTTTTTAGCGTTAAACCAGAATTAAATTATTCAGCAAGTGTTCCATGTACTTGAGACAAAGCATTTTGAATCTGATGGACAAGCAATAAATTCGGTAAAGCAAGACGGTGCAGTGGATCAAGGAAGCTAGGAGACTGGGGTTAAAGGGGGGCATGCATAGTGTACTGTGCCAGAACATCATCAACACTGGCTTTCAAATGTGAGCAGAAAGACCTGGGTATCGGAAAGCAGATGCAAAAAATGGGAATGCAGCTCCATCTGTGTGTATTGTTTCTTTTCATGGTTCTCACCACCTGACCTCATTTTCCCATCAGTTCCTCAGTGATGAGATCAAGGTGAATTTACTTGGGATGGGTAAGTCCTGAAAGAGCAAACACAGCTGTTGGTGGGGAGCATTCCTTTGAGAAACAAAATGAAGAAAGCAGGAGGTGACGACTTTTCTAAGCCAACCCTGCTAAAGGTACTTCGCCCATTCTCTCTCCAAGGCTTCATTCCTGTCCCAGTGCAGTCAATGATAATTTCCCTCTTGAATTCACAAGGAGGATTGAGCTTCTGGAGGGCAATAGCTCCTGACCCGGTTTCTCCTCCTGTTATTATGTTAGGCACCAAGCCTGGACAGCTTCTCTTCTGCAAGCTTAAATGCATCTGATTTGTATTCCCTTCAGAACAATCTTCCCAGCCTTTATTTGTCTTCCCCATAAGACGGTTCAGACAAAGAAGCTGTTTGCATTATACAGCACCATGGCTGAGGTGAAAGGAGTCTGTTCTGTTCTGAGAGCTGGCTTGGAACAGGCACCCAAATTCAATCCACGGTAGAAGACCTTTCTAGGAAACCAAGGCTGCACTGCTTTGCCTTTTATGAGAATAAGGGTGCCATTCTGCTAAACATGTAGCCCGGACAGGGTGGACTTTGGCTTTATTCAAGTCTCCCAGGTTTGTTCCAGCAGTTGAGTTGTATGCATATTTTGCTATGCACATAATACATAGCTTGGCAAGCAAAAGATAGGAAGGGTAAATGATGGTATGTTTACCTTAGCTCATGGGGATGTCTTAGTGGTTTAACCTTAAAATGTGGTGTGTGTAACTTTTCTCTAACCACAGGTTCAAGTCCCAGCTGGGCTGACTCAGCCTTTATCTTCCTCAAGATAAATTCAGTCCCGTTCACTTCACAGTGGGTGGGTGTTTCAGATGAAGCCTTAAAAATGAGAGTTTTGTCTGGTCTGGTCGGACCCTAATGATCCCTTAGCACTTTCCATTGGTTGTGGGCCAGGATTCCTGTTCTTCGCAGCAGTCGTGTTCTGGGAGCATGAAGGAAAAGCTCTGCAATGCTGATGTGCTCAGAGTGCAAAGCACTAATGTTGTGGTGTTGAAGCAAACAGTGAAGCTGTAAGCCAAGTTTACTGAACCCTGTGGTCCTACTGGAAATAATGGGCATTCTGAGTATGCCCTGAAAGAGCTGGGACTTGAAGTCTTTGGCTGCAGAGGAAGTCTTGTACTGCTTGCTGATGGGGCATTAAGTAACAAGTGGTTTTCCTGATCTAGGAGATCTCATCCTACTGTGGAATAGGAAACAAAAGCATTCAAACCTTTGCATAAGAACCAGAAGACATGGAGCAGTAGGTCAGTTGGTATGGCATTTGCACAGGGATGTGAGAGGCTGACATGACAGCATACTCTGAGCGTATGGGAAATACAAGGATGTCTGCTGCTTTGCAAGCAGCTCACACTAAAAATTCCATCCTGGTCCTAAGAAACCTTTCTGACGACATCTCTGTCAAGACTAGTGTATTCCCGTGAGAGTCAGCTTTAGGCAAAATACCATGTTTGACTAAAAAATTCTCAATTACCTTTACATTTCTGACAGCATAGCCACAGAAACGCTGTAATTAACACAGCATCAGATTCCTTCCATCAGCTATGAAGGTAGCACTCCTCGCATATATGCCAAAGGCTCAGGCAAGTGTATTAAACAAAATAAAACCACTCTGCACTGTTTTGCCAGAGCTCAAACAATTTCTAAATTAGTTTAAAAAGAAAACAGGTCTTCAGTTGCATTTTTTCCTCAGTGTGTCCTTCAGTGCTTGCATGCCCCTGTCCACCCAGGACTAGAGACACTGCAATAGCACAACAGAGATAAATAGCTTTGGATTTCTGGCCAAAGCAGAAGGAATGGAAAGATCATGAAAGATGACCAGTTTGCTTGAGATCTCTATCCATTTTGCAGACACAGGTGGTTTGGTTTAGCATCTGAAACATTGGATCCTGAAGAAAACCAAATGCAACTTCTATCCCTAAGGAGGAGCCCATAATTAGTACAAAGAATGGACAGTGCTGACAGGTCATATGGGCCTTATGGAACTGTATTTCCAGAAGAAGGCATCTGCTAGCATAGTCAGCACACTTTTGATCAGGCAAACATATTTCAAGCATTTAGGCTTAAACAAACACTCTGATTAATGTGCTGTAGGTGGAACATGATTTTCCACAGTACTGAATCTCTTAAGTGTTTTCTATTCTAGCAGGCAGATCTGTTCAACATACTATAAAATAAAACACGAAAATGTTGGAGATAGTTTGGAAACATCATAATAAAAACCTAAAGTTAATAGTGGTGTTCAGTCAATATAACAGCATTTTCTCCTTGGTTTCTTCACTGACTACACGGCCTATATTATGGGTGACTCAAATAAGGTTTCTTTCTGATCTTCCTGGAATGGTGAGGGAATTGGAAAGTATTACTTGTACATGAAATGATTTGAGAGCATGCATGAAAGTGCTACAGGAGTGTTAACTAGTATTATCAGCTGTGAATAGATATCCTTATTATCAGCAGATACACTTCAACAGTCTTACTCTACTGTGCATCTGCAGCCAAGTGTGATCTCATTTTATACAGCAGCAACCAAAGAAATAGGTTGGGTTGCTTAATATTAAAATGCATTAGGGATTAATATGCAACTGCGTAACATCTTTTTTTAACTTAAAAGGGATGTGGCTCAGTACATGGTTGAGTAAATTTATGAACATGTAGTATTACTAGGTTCTGCTATCCAAGTTCACTTTATACTGAAAAAAAGCTTAACAATGCAACTATTTTAATTTAGGAAAGATTTCTTCAGTTTTAAAGTGAGAATGAAATCAATAAACTTCCTCTTAGTTTGACTCTGGGGTCCAGCTGAGTCCTTGATGTGCTCACCTGCACTGTGAGAGTTGGCAGAAAGCTGGTTTAACTTTGCAATGACTATACTTATCTCACGTGTTTCTGGCATAACAGTTCTAAGACTGACATATTTCAGAGAGGAGAATTTCAAATAAAAGGTTATGTATGCGAGCATAAAAAGCATGGGACTTGGAAGCCTTGACTTAAATCAAAGGAGCAGGGTGATGAGGAAGGGGAGGTGCTGGCAGCAGTGTGTATCTCAGCTCAATGATGAAAACGCCCTTTTGCGTGCAAGGATCGTAACAAGGAACCTCCTATAGGGTGACGTCTCAACATGCATGGTGCTGACTGTACCCCATGGATCCTGCTGTCACCTCCCAAAGACGTTTTTGTTTAAAAATAGACGCTTAAAAAGTCTGCACCCAAGATTCGTTCTTCCTAGACATTTTTACTTAGCATGCCTACATGTCCCATCTAATTGAAGGACAGGAGAATGCAGCGGAAATTGCTGTGTTATTTATCCTAATAAATTAACAAATTATCCTCATCTATCCTAATAAATCCTAATAAATTTATCCTCTGGGAGACCAGAGGGCAAAACATAGATACCTCTTTCCCACACCAAAAAAATCACAACAACCCAACACCAACAGATTTTATGTTTTTTTTTTTTTTTTTTTTTAGTCACAAAGACATTTTTTAATGGTTTCCATGAAAGAACAACTCAGAGCCTGAAATGGATGTGCTCCACAAACGGAGCAAGATACATGGCGAGTGATAAGCTCTAGCTGTCTTGTGTAAAACAGTGAATTTGGAAAGCTCTCCCCCTAGCTTCTAGATAAGAGGTTTCCTCTGGAAGGCAGTGACAAATGCCAACCAGTCGAGCTGCAGCCTTCTGCCTCACAGCACATCACTTATGATGACAGGCAGCAGACGGAAACTCTTCCAGCAGGCATCACTGCTAAACACACTGCGTGTCTCATGACCTGCAGGGAATGTGCAGTCTGGATGCTGGTCATTAAAAAATAAAAAAGGAGGTCCATGGAAGAATTAAAAAAACAAAACAAAACAAAACAAACAAACAAAAAAAACAACTAAGTTTCCTTATGATTTTCCTGATTTGTAAAAGTAGAGTTTCTGTGGCTCTGCAGCCCCATAACAAAAGTTCTTAAAGTACCGACAAGTGACTTGCTAGGTGCACAATCCAGCAGGAACAGAGAGACAACCTGTATTTAAGAAACCTCACCAAAAAAACCATCTCAGCAGCCACCAGAAAATGCTGCTTGATGTGGATATAAACTATTAGCTTGCATCCTGCATTCTGAAGAGAAAGGCTTGCTTTTCCTTACTTTCTAATTCTTCCCTCCTATTTGAAAAACACAGAAAGATATGTATTGAACAAAGGGGAGTAGCCTTCTCCTGCATTACTTCATGGCATGTTTCTTGCATGCTATAGGGTCTTGATCTCACGCTTGCATATATTTCATGCTAACTTAATCCATTCAGGGTCTTTGTGCACTTTATGGCACAGCCGCCGCTTCTGAGATATATCCTACTTGGGAAGTGATGTATAAGATGACAGAAGTCATCTAGGTGTGGCTGAGCATTCTCTGGGACAGGAAGAGGACTAGGTCTTTTCCTGGTGTCCCTCACACCTTTCTTTTATGTACTACAATGCTTGTCAGAGAATTCTTACAAATAAACAGGACATTTTGTTGTCTCCCCCAACTAATCATGGTGGAATAAAGGGTAGAGTGGCCTTCCACTGATAGCATTAGATGTCTAAGTGCTGCGAGGCATGCGGGAGGAAGAGGTGGATATGCTTCTTCGCTCTGTGCCCAAGGTAAGTGATGAGAAGCAAGTGAGCTCAATTTACCTATGTTTAAACTCGACTGCATCACAATTACAAGGTCACCTCTTGATCAAACACCTCCTGCCTGGAGAGCAGGATGTATATACCAAAGCAATCTTATTTTCATTTTAGCCCTCAAATTATGCCCTCATTTTCACACAAGCATCTCTCCAGTTGTCAGTAGAGGTACCCACTCATAAGAGAACTTTTTTTTTTTTTTTTTTTTTGGATGGTTGGGATCTGGATGTCTGCTCCACAGGCTCCCCAGCCTTTGTGTGTGAATGGGGTCTCCAGTGACAGGAATTGTGCTGCATTTGTGGTGGCTGTTCACGTGCACTGAGAAAAAGCGGGGCATTTAGCTAGTGACAGAAGAAATACTTTGGGTTGAACGTGAATCAGTGTGAACCTTCACCCATCCCTGCTGGTGACTGCATTTAGCCACAGCCAGGAGAAATTCAGTGGTTCTGGGAGAGATGAAGGTAAAGGCAGGACCTGAGTGCTGCCTTGTAGAGGCAGGACCTGTGCAGTATGCTGGAAACATGTCACGAAACAAAACAAAACTTCTTCCCACTTAAACAGACAAGAAAAATGACAGGAATTGGAAATGCCTGGACATTCCCAACAGACTTTACCCAGAAGTATATCAAAGTTTGGTTTGGAGTAACAGCTACATGCCATTGAAAAATTACTTTCTCCCCTCAGATAATTTATAGAGTATCCAGGAGTGACCTGTCGTCGTGATCTCTGCCTTGAAAGCAAACTAAAAACAAACAATAAAGAGTTTTGCATGGATTTATGCTGAGTTCCAGACCTTAATTAAGCTGTCCGGGGCTGCCGAGTATCCAATCTGCTCTCAGGGACGATGGCACAAATCCAGAGCAAGTCTACTGAAGTGAAAAATGCAAGTCCAAAATGGAACAGGAGAGCATTATTTCTTGAGCTAGGAGTGGAGTCCCAATCTCAAAATTCATTGGAACTCAGAGCACCTTGCTTGTACAGGGTGGCAAGCATTTTGGGCTGAATCTAGCCAAGGTATTTGTTTGCAATGTCAGATTTTCGCCTTCAGGAAAGTTGCAGTCTGTCTATAGGAATCTGAATCCTGCTTCTGTTTAATTTGTACAACACAGTCTAAGTTATCTTCTGGCCTTAAGGTGTTACAGGGATATAGGGTTCGGAAAGAGTAAAAAGACCATACATTTTTTTCAGTTACTTTTCAATTTGATCCTGCCATGTGTGGCACATGTGGGGACCAGACTTCTGTCCTGGTTTGGAGACTCATTGACCTGAAAGTACTTCACATGAATGCAAGAGCCCTGCTGTGGACTGCCAGGGGTAGAACCCGGTGATTATCAACAGGGAAGTCTTTTTCTGGGAGGAAATCAATCAGCTCTACATTTCCAGGTAAGATAGGCTGCAACCCAGATGCTGGGTCTGTGTCTAACCTCATCATGTCAGCAACGGAGTTAACACTGCCTTCCCCGGTGCCCAGGCAGTGATCGACAATGCTCAGTCTGTCTGTCTGGGGCACCTGCAGATAACCACCTGAGATAGATCAGCACAGGAAACCATTTTCACACAGCATGAACATGCAGGTGGTGAGCAATGTTAGGAGCATGATTATTATCCCCTTTCTAGCTAACTGTTCTGGGCCCCCTGCATGACGTCTGCATAGCTGAGATGTCATCACTCAGCCAGATGTTGAAGTCACATCTATCTAAATCCAGTTGGATATATGGAAAGTGTTGTCTATTTTGAAGGGCATAAATCAGGGGGCATTTCTATGAATAAGGGATTATTACTAAATCGTGTACTTTCCATTAATAGATCCCTATTAATGCTGCAGGTGTTAGTAGTAACTGCTCTTTGAAGCATTACTTAATCACCCCCTTTACAAATCCCTGTAATCCAGCTCTCATAAAAGTACATGGATTATTGATTGAGAGGACCTCTGGGATCTCTAAAATGAGGTTCAGCTCAGATGCCTGCACAGTGCAGGAGACGCACTGCAGATCACTCCCTGGAATGTCTGCCAGGTGTTTGCAGTTTCATGCATAGTGTGTCTTGGAAATAATAAAAATGGTGGGGGTGGAGGGGAGGTCATTCCCATCCGGGAAGACCAGGCTCAAGTGGAGGAAGGAGAAGGAGAATGAGGGCTATAAGTAATAGCTGGAGGGGCTGGAGGTGCAGAGGTTATAGGGTGGGCTACTTCTTCCTCTCTGGAAAAGTTGTGAGAGTGAAAATAGAGAGCAAGTGGATCAAACACATGTTATGTTCTTCTCGAAGCTGATGTACAACACGCAGCCAGGTCTGTGGCATGCCTGCAAGGCACACAAGCAGTCAGCACAAGCCTTTGGAAATGTGTTGGGTACAAGGTAGCTAGGAAGGTAAATTAATAGCTGGAAACCACACGAAGAGCTTTAAATAAAAGATGATCCCCCACAGCCCAGTGTTAATATTTTGGGATTACATCTGCAAAGCATGACGCTGGTTAGAATTGAGCCAGTGGAACTGAAACGTACACATTCTCCAGCCTTAGAAGATCTTAATCGCTGAGGTCTGTGTGGCTTAGATCTGTGAAAGGTCTTCGGGCCCCTTAAGTGGGGCTTGGACCAAATGTTGCTGCTTGAAGGTGTCCCCAAACCACGCTGTGGGGGATAGACACACTTAGATACTTCTTGTGCCAAGAGAAAAGCAGTGCTATCTGCTGAATAGCAACAAAACGGCAAGAAATAGGCCCCCACGAAGCCCTGTGCCCACAAAACTACCCTGCTTCCTGGGCTGCTCTAGCTGGGAGGTATCTCCACTACAGGCATTTCTGAGCTTAAGAAACCTTGCAGGCTAGCAGGGAGGTCCTTGAAACCATAACCCCACTTCACAGGCACCATTTGGCAATCCATAGTCCCAGGCCCTTACTTTTTGTAGTTCTGTTTGACTACTCTATAAGCTTGAAATATCCCTGTCCCGTGAGGCTGAACAGTGTGGTGCCTGGCATCGTACTGCTGTTTGGCTGCAGTTTCTGGACTGGGTGTCTGCAAATCCTCTGGCTGGAGCAGGCAGCCCTACAGCCTGGTCATGGGGAGTGGGAGCAAGAGAGAGTCCCCACCTCACCTTCCAGAGATAGCTGAGAAAGGCAGCCACTGCTCCATGGAAAATACATAAATGGGCCCTTCATTCATCAAACCACACTCTTCAAAAAGTGCTGGGAGGTGAAGAAAATTTCTCAAGAAAAAGTAAGGTTAAGAACAAAAATCAGCCCCTGACAGAAACATTTGATAAAGTGCTGTTTTCCAGGGTGCCACCATCTGGTCTGTGTTATGGGGAATAACCTTGATGTTATTACACTACAGGATTATTGTTATATAGTAGTGTGTAAAATATCAACCAAATGTAACAAGCACGAGAGAGACACATAATATCACTGATTGCTGGAACAACAAACAGTTCAAGAAAGCACTTATGTGAGAGGGCAGGATTTGGTAAGGTGCTCAAAGGTAAGCACATTCCCCGCGGCTCTGCTGAATGGGCTCATTTTCTTAAACTAAGGCTCCAAGTCAAATTCCCCCACCTGAATTCTCCAGCCTTTCACAGAGAAGTGGTAGTGGCTTGAACTCTCGTGCATCATCCATCTCCAGCAGGTTCAGCAGACGGGTGCCCTACAGACTGTGCACGGCACCTTGTGGCTTTTTTCTTTCAAGAGGACCAGTCTGGATAAGCAAGTGCTTTCCAAGGAGCATAGCTGCACTGCTCTGTGCCTGTACCAGCTGTCTGTACCTGAAAGGGAATGGAAAAGATGCAGTAGTGTAATTCTCAGTAGAGTTCAGCCTTTCATTTCATATTACAGGGCACAAAACAAATAAATGACCAATGGAGAAAATGTAACAGGGTGCATGACTGTCACCCGAACGTTTCTGCTCTTCTTTTTCATCCCTGATGTGGGATTTTTTTCCCCTGATCTCTTCCCACTTTTGCCTTGAATGTTGGAAGATGAACAGCTAGGCTTTCTCAGTTCACTTTCTCAAGTCGTCTTGGAACACTTGAAGGCTTTTCCCCTCACATCCTAATTAAGGGTATATCAGTGTCCCATTGGGACTGGAGCAGTTAACGAACACCATCCGGCAGGTCACTTATAAACTATTTACCCTGAGATTGAGGGCAAACTCTGGTGAATTCCCAAGGAAAGAATCAAATGAACCTGTTAATGAGCAGAGCATTAGGAGGAAGAAAAAAAATGAAGCAGGATCTGAAGTCTTAAGGAAATGTAGGAAATAAAGGTTTGTTTATCTAATGGTTTTAGTGGTGTCGATGCACAGGACTCTCCCTCCATTTTAAAGCAGTTGCAAACAAAAGATTCAGTTGCAGATAAGCTTTGGGAGTTTGCTTTTACATGAGACACCTGTAAACATGCCTTAAAGATGGAGAGGAAGAGGGACTTGCAGCATATTCAATTCAAGTAAAACCTGGCAGCAAGGATTTTGTATATTATCATCAACATCTGGAACGCCAAGATGGGTTTTAGTCACATCTCGTTTAAACCCTCTATATAGTAAATCATATTCCCTGTCCCTGGCAAATTTAGTCTAAAGTGGTTACTACAATTTTCCAAAAAAGCTGCCATAACTTGAAGAGAAGCTCTTGGGTTGTTGCCAGCCTATTAGAAATCTTGTAGGAGCCTGGTTTGGTGAAAGTTTAGTAGATGATGCAGAGATCTCCAGTGTCAGTTTGCCTGTCAGTGAGATGACTCATGGATCAGAAAACAAACACACACCAAAAATAATAATAATAAAAAACACGTGCTAAGAGCAACCAGACTTTTCTTTGTGACTATGTCTCTGAGGGAGCTTAGCCTTCACTCTAAGCTGCCCTCAAATGGGGTTGGTTTCTTGGACTTATAATTAAGTTCTGACATACAGAACAACTAAAAGTTGTACTGCTGTAAGACAAAATGACTTCAAAATTAGAAAATATTTGACTTGAATATAGCTGCATGATTAATGTTCTTTCAGATGAAAAAGAAAAAATCAGCTGTTTAAGAATCAGTTAATTTCTAAAAATAAAAAAAAAGGTTTAATTAAAGGAAAATTATGTTTAAAAAAAATCTTATCAGAATGCGTAGTGAAGGTAAAGGAAAATATCCTACATTGTCGTAACACCCCTTTCCATTTATCTGCAGAAAACATGCAACAGGACCTCCACTATCTCTGTGTGTCTGTTTTTGTTAGAAGTTGACCAAAAGAACCACACCATTTTTTCAAACCAGAAGCAGCAATGCAGGTGGTTGGACAGACGGGGGGGAGGAGGCTTTGCAGTGTGGCAGAAAGAAAGGACATAAATGAGATTTTCTCCTTCATCTTCTGAAGTTTTTCTAACACAGAACAATGGAAAAAATTATTTGATGCTTCATGATTGTCACACAACATTGGTGCTAGAAAACACATCCTGACTTTTTTAAAGGTATAGCATGACTGATTAAAAAAAAAAATGTTTATTATTTTTGCCAAAAACTGAAGGGCCCTAGAGAAGAGATAACAGAGAAAGGAATAGAGATCCCTGGAACGGGTTTTTGTGATTTAAAAAAAATAAAAATAAAACCTATACAGCTGTTGCTTCTGATAACAGTGGGCTGGCAGCATCTAAAAGCCAGCTGGGCTGTCACCCCTTCCTCTAGGCAGATGGCTTCCGGGTTCTTAAATTTGTTGAAATTTACTGGCCATATCCTCCTCTGCAAAACAGCTCCCTGCATCATGTACAGTGTCCATCAGCAAAGGACTGACAGCCGCTGGAGGTGTATCACCACCTTCCAGCCACCCTGGGGGAGCAGCTGTGACAAAGAGGGAAACACTAAAAGGGGGGTGGGGGGACGTAATTGCTGTTTTGCTGTTCACTCCTAGGCCGTGAGGAAAGGATGCACTCAGTGTGGATCCAGCAGAAGGCATCTGCCCTGGGCTACACACAGTAAGGAAGGGTCTCCATAGCCCAGCTGAAGGAAGAAGTGAAGAAGAATGACTGACATCTGTTCCACGGGGACTGAAATAAATGGAAGCTGCATGGTGTTCCTGCTTGATAGCCCCCACTCCCAAGGTATGGCTCTATGTGAGGCTGTTGTTGTGAAGTCCCTTTTGCATGCCCCAACCGCAGGAACTTCCACCAGCTCCTGGCAGCTTCAGTAACAGGAAGGCCACTTCACAGGCAAAATCTTTATGAGCTGATAATTAGCCCATTTCTTTCCATGTCCACTGACAACTACAGGGTGTTTTCCACTGGCTTCTCCAAAGCCCAGGCTTTTTTGTAGCAGAGTAGAACTACTTTGGTGTGGGGCACTTTAACAGGAACACTAAATATTTTGATGGATGAGGACAGCCAACCAACAGCCAAGAGAAGGGAAACTTTGACCAAAGACAGGAAAATCATAACTTAATTGGAAGTGTGATGATAGATTCCTAATGCCCACTGGCTCCCCTTTTTCAAGGTCTTACCTGCAATATAGATAGTGCAGCACTGAGGTCCATATATTGACTTCAGAAAATGTTAGTGATTCTCAGCGGAGCCTCCCATTCTGTAGCCAGAGGATCCAAAGCATCGAGATAGTTTTGGCTCCTTACCTCCCCAGATAACCCCTGACTCCATTTTTTGAGCCAGAATACCATGTTTAGCTCAAACATAAGTCAACTGTTCTGACAGAGAAG
The DNA here is from genome assembly GCF_964034855.1 of Anser brachyrhynchus. Classification (NCBI taxonomy): domain Eukaryota; kingdom Metazoa; phylum Chordata; class Aves; order Anseriformes; family Anatidae; genus Anser; species Anser brachyrhynchus. The sequence continues at coordinate 27,124,046 of NC_137696.1, forward strand.
TCAGCAGAGGTTTCTAGTCATTAATCCCAGTTGAATTGCTCCATATCTTCTTACAACACTTGCAGGACTATGAGAGTTGTGACACCAAAATAGAAGAATTAGCCAGCTGGCCCCAGCCAAGGCCAAGGCTAGTCTGGCTCCTTTGTCTCTCTGTGTCCAGAACCAGCTGCCTCTGAGGAAAATTGGTTTCTACCACAGGCATTGCATCTACCATGGCTAAATTGTCCCCACAATTCGATAGGTGACAGCGTAGGTTCAGGAGGATTTCCACTTCCTCAGGTTGTCCTATTCCCAGTTTTCTATTTCACAAACAGCTCAAGACATCAAGGGAACTTTCAAAGCTACTCTCTCTATTTCACAATGCCTTGGTAAATCAAACATATGTAGACAGAAAATCTAATAAAAAAAACATAAACCCACAACTATGAGTAGTTTTAATCAGAAGAGTATATTGAAATGTAGATAGTAAAACTGCCATAACTAACTGCAGATGCTAAAGAAACTATAAAGCCACAGTCAGCATGGTTTGCCGCATTACTGTATTAGAGCTGAGACTAACTCCAGTTTTACTATTTGACTTAATAAACTGGCATTTTTTATTATTATATAATGCACCAAGCTCCTGTAGTTTTACTGTTGTAAACTAATTCAACCGTAGTTTAAAGAGAGATGTTTTTGTTTGCTTTTTTAATACACACAGTGAAGCTGGGAGAAGTATTTTAGTAATACATTTTCTGTGCCTTTCCCTTAACCTTCACATCACATACTTGTGCTTGAATACATGATTTATTCCTGCAACCAATTTTCATTTTGCTTGTGCTTTCCTTAGAATAGGAAATCATCTTCAGTGCTTTTTGCAGCACAAGGATTTGATATTTGAGACAGAAACAAGTGACTATAGGATCCCAATTTCAGCCAGCTATAGAGCTATCTGAATCTGCCTTCATAGAGAAACACATATGAAATACAAACTATTTTGCACAAATTTCTTTCTGAAGTTTCCACATGAGTGATAGCGATCATTTGGTCCATGAGGAAATCACCACAGTAAAGGACAGAAAGATCAGCTTCAAGGAAAGGGATGCCTCTTTTCTTCTCATACTGTTATATTGGTACACGCTGCTTAGCTCTTTCTCTCTGTATTCACTTCCTCTCCTTTTATATCCCCACCCAAACAGTGGCAGTGTCATGTTCTCTGGGAATTGTGAACTGGTGCCAGGCTGACAGCCATAGAAACCACAGAAGCAGAAACATTTGTAGATCTTACTATCTTTCTCCCACAGGCAAAGATGACACAGCTCCAGAGTGGATGGGGAGGAAGCGAGTTTAAGAAAAAGAAAAAAAAAAAAAAAAAGAAAAAAGAAAAAAGAAGGACCAAATTTCACATTAACCATCAAACTAATGTCAACTGACAGTGATTTTCTCTGTGCGTCACTGTTAATTGTGTTCTTAGTGTTTTACATATAAATGTACATCTCAGTAGTCAGCCTCTGCAGCCAAGGAATATTATGGCAAAACCCAGGCCTGTAATAGTCATTCAGGCTGGTGTATTAACATAAGCATTTAAATTATTGTATGCACACATGCACACACACCTGTACTAAAGCTGTAGGCTTTAGGATTGTGCAAACGCATTGGTTCTCCCTGTTCTCTGACAGTGATCCAGGGCTGCCGCGTGTGGTCCAGGAGCGCCACGGGCACGACATTCCCTTCAGTATGGGGGATGGTGTTTTTGGGTTTCCTGCTCACACAAAACACCACTTGTCGAGGAAATCCTGGCACAAATGGCCAGAAATCCAAGCATGCCCTTAATTCAGACCTCATGCACTGCTCCAAAAGCATTCAGAGACAAACTGAGTTGACTTGGCAGTTTCCTTAACTGCCAGATTTTCTCACCAGACAAAAAGGTAAAGGCCTGAACTTCTTCATTTTTTTTCTTTTTTTTTAGAATTAACAAAAAGAGCTGGGCCTTTTTTTTTTTTTTAATTGCAGTTTGTAAGTGTTATTTATTGCCAGTGCAAGAATGTTCAGAGGAGACCAAGTTAACTTTGGTTTGAACCAAAACAATTGACCTGAATGGTCAGTGCCATTGTGGGAAAGCCCTGGTCCAAACCTGATCTCTGCCACTGAATCCAGGTGTAAGCATAAACCAAGTGGGTTCTAAGAAGCCAAAATATCTATAAGTTTTGGACACAGGCAAAGTTAAATCCAAATGTCAAGCTCCTGCAATGAATCAAGCTAAAGCACCGCAACAACCAGCCCTCTCCTACCATTCAGCTTAAATGCCTGGGGGAAATTAATCTTTGGATGAAAATCTAGGGACTTAACTCTGCAACTTATGTTAACTGTGAGACCTGGACTTCAAGTCTTCCTTATGGTGAGTGAATGAATCCCACGGCTTTGGATATTATATCACCAAGTCCAGTTGACTACTGAGCAATGCAGCAGCAGCAGAAAAACAGGCATAACAGAACCACTAAATATTTAGCCATATTCAGTCCATCTTCGTAATTTTTGCTTCCTTCCTCAGCTATCTTCCCCTGACAGCCCGGGAAAAACAGGCAGCTATTTTAGGTGCCTCACTGTTATCGCTGAGATGCAATCACTCTGCTAAACAAACCTATTTCCAATGCACTGCCACATAAACCCTGGGCTGACCTTTGACTCTGTCATCTGAAATATGACCATAAAAATAATGTCTGTAAACTGCTTTTGGCAATTATGCCGCTGCTGGAATGAAAGGACGTTGTCATTAGCATGCAGCTTATGAACCCCAGCTTGCTGGGGCTGGCACACAGCCAGCCGGGGAAACTGAGCCGGCCTTAAAGCTGACACAGGTTCAATGGGATAATTAGGCAGCTTTTTTGTTCCAGTTTGTTGATATAAATGTGGTAGAGATTAGCCTTTTCCCCCTCAGCTCTGGGTAATGGTCAGGGCTAACAGGTGTCAGGCTAATGGTGGGGTGGGAAATTAATACTTGGTTTCCTGGTACCGTCCTTTGTTGGTTTTCCTGCAGAGGAATGCCTCCAAATCTTCCAGCACTTTGCAAGTACCTTCTCTCTCTCCCTCTCTCCCTCCCTCCCTTCCTCTTTCACTCTTCTTGCTTAGTTTTGCCCAAAACATTTTATCAAGAAGAACGTCCTGTTGAGTCACGTAGAAAAGAGCTAGGAAGGGCTGGCTGGAAAATAAATTACAATCAGTCCAATCAATTAATCAGCCCACCGTTTATCAGGCTAAGGAATAAAACTTAAATTTCAAAATAGCAATGAGGCGGATCTTTTTCTGAAGTTAGTGGGAAATCTCTGGGGATATGAGGCAAAGCAGAATAAAGGACACCCAGAACGTGACGCAGCTCAGAGCAGACTGCATCACCACTTATACAAGTGTCTAGGGCACTTAAACATCTGGTTATCTTAAGCAACTTGGGACAGGGTTCTTGGCGCTCAGAAGGAATTGAAAATGCCAGATCAGCTAACAGCTCTCTATCAGTCCTCAAAGCAGAGGCTATCTGTGCTTAATGTCAAAGCAAGTGAGACAGCAAGAGAAATCTTAAGCCTGCCTTTATGCATACTGTAGCTCACTGATAGCTTGTGCAGAAAGCAAGCATTCATGCTTGTTTTACTCATATGTGCTGCTTTTTGTCTCCAGGATTGCCAAAGCACTGTAAAGGCACTCTTCCCAAATCACTTCACCAGCAAAATGTGGCTGCTTCTGGGGAGAGACCTGCTTGATAGTGCACCAAAAACACCTAGCAGCTTAGCTGGGAGGGGAGAACCTTCACCTTCTCACCACACTGTCATCCTCCTCTTCTGACCTTGTGCCTGTCACAGTGATATCTCCAAAAGCTGCCAACCCACTAGTCAACTCCTGGGACATGGAGGTCCTATAGCCCTTTATGCCTGCTCCCCACAGAGAAGCTGAGGACATGTCTACTCTACTGAGACAAAAATGGTGTCCACCCTCCACAACGTCTGGCTGAAGCTGTTTCAGCCAGACAGAGGGGCCACAACCTCTCCAGGCTGATGCCCACACCCAAACAGACCTCCCAAGGACTGAAAGAGCTGCCCAGAGCCTCAGTTGCAGGGAACTCCAGAATCTGGAAGTCCCCCTAGTGCCCGAAGGCAGGCAGGCCCAAAGCAGGAAGGCAGGAAAACAGTGTGGCTGAGCAAGGACTTGCCGGTCAAAATGAAGCGCAAGAAGGAAACGCACAGGCAGGGGAAGCAGGGACATGTGGCCTGGGAAGAGCACAGGGATGCTGTCCGGATGTGCTGGGATGGGATCAGGAAAGCCAAGGCACAGATGGAAATGAACTCGGCAAGGTATGCAAAGAATAACGAGAAGGGATTCTGTAGGTACACAGGAAAGAAATCAGCATAAGGGACACAGGAAAGAAAAACTAAGAGAGAACTTACTGTCTTACCCTCATGCGCCTCTGCGAAGAAAACAGAGCTAAAACTAGAGTCTTTCTTTCAGTAGATGAAAGCTGGAGATCCAGTGGATGGAATTCGGGAGTCAGCAAATGTTTCAACTGGAGATAAGCTGTAAGCTTTTAACAGCGTGAATAAGTCACTTAAAACAGGTTACTATGGGGCTGTAGTGAATTCTTTGTTTGCTGGGGTCTCTAACTGAAGAGCAAATGTATTTCCAAAGAGACATGCCCTAGTCTGAAAACAGTTTGTTGGGCTGAAGGCCAGAATCACTGGATAAAATCTATGGCTCTTGTAATAAAATAGGTCAGACTAGATAATCACAAGGGTTTATTGCAGTCTTAAAATCCATTAATCTATCTATTCTATAAAAACAACAATGAAAAGATATTGTGTCTACAAAATCCTGCTTCATGCAAGTTGCTGAGAGGTGTATGTGAGTTTGCATGCCATAGCAATATTGGAGTTACCTCAGCTTTGTGTGGGTGTTGCTCACCCATCTGAATATGAGTGGTATTTTTTTTTTTAAAAAGTAACAATTAGCTTCCCTATGGTGGATTGCCAAAGACCGCAAAACAGAGGCAGCAGTCATTTCACAGAGATTGACACACCCTTTCCTCAGCTTTTCTTACTGTCAATGGCCTTATAATTAATTTGATGTAAATGTAAAGAGAGAATGGTGCTAGTCTGCATCCTAGCAAACACTGACACCAAGAGAAGATGAGACACCCTGCCTTACAAGGTAAAACCACATAAGCACAAACATGGACAGCACGACAAGCAATTTTCATTCCATCAGAAATTTCTATCAAACTCAAATCCCAGCAAAGAACAGCTTCTATTTTTTCAGCCTGTGGGACAGGTTAAAGTTTTCAAGGCACAAACCTGTATAAGTGACCAAGAGGAACAAGATGCCAACACTTCTGTAGGATAAACATGTCCTTCATATAACTGCCTGTGTTCAGTGTGGTGTTACAGGGTCCAGAGCAGCTGCTTTGATGCCCGGGTTGGTCCAGACTGTTCCTAGTATTGTTTTGGAGAGGAAGGGGCAGAGCACTGGCAGCATCAAGGCAGACAGAGAGATGAATGCAGCTGGCAGCCTGGCAGTAATGCACAGATATTGTTTAATACCACACTGCAATGCTGAGGTTGCTGACAGCACAGCAGCATTGCAGGTGTGGGCTGAGAGCTTGTACTATGCAATTAACCCACATGTAATCATGAGTCACCAAGTCTTCCCATAAGAGAAATATCTCTCACCACAAGTCATGGTGTATTCTTCATGTGTCACATATGAATCCTTTGCTAAAGACAGTGTTCTGATCCAAGGAAGTCTGACCTTGAATTATTGCCTTCTATAAGGCCCTTGGGTACTTATACTTAGAATATAGCCTTAAAAGTCTGAGCCAACAGAGAGGAATATGCGGAGCAGTCACTGGCAGACACAGGAGATCTAGGGTCTTTGTAAAATGAAGAGGGGAGATGAGGGAGAATAGCCAGAAGCCCAAAATGATGATTTAAACTTTCATTGCCACTGACTGAACCTGAAAAGAAATGTTAGGTCTGCCTTGAATAGTAGATTCCAAACAATAAAATCCTTCAGACCTAAAATTCAAAACACCACCGAGTCTGGAAGCTGGAGATGGGAGAGGTCAAAGAGGATCCAGGTCTTGCCCTGGAAAGGTTTGTTGTCACAGAAGAAAAAAAAAAAGAAAAGAAAAAAGAAAAAAGAAAAAGAAAAAGAAGAAAAAAAAGAAAAAAAGAAAAAGAGAGAAAGAGAAAGAAAAAGAAAAAGAAAAAGAGAGAAAGAGAAAGAAAAAGAAAAAGAGAAAGAGAAAGAGAAAGAAAAAGAAAAAGAAAAAGAAAAAGAAAAAGAAAAAGAAAAAGAAAAAGAAAAAGAAAAAGAAAAAGAAAAAGAAAAAGAAAAAGAAAAAGAAAAAGAAAAAGAAAAATGAAAAAAGAGAAAAAGAAAAAGAAAAAGAAAAATGAAAAAAGAAAAATAAAAAATAAAAAAGAAAAAAGAAAAAAGAAAACAAAAGAAAAAAAGAAAAAAAGAAGAAAAGAAAAGAAAAAGAAAAAAGAAAAAGAAGTGAACGTTTGCTGCTTCTTCCAAAATAGTGTCTTTAACAGATCTCTAAGAAGCAGGGTACGGGGAAGTGTGGGGTAGGATTTCACAGCTTTTGACAGCTGTCTTTTGCTTTCTTTCTCCATGCACAGTGACAGCAGATTTCTCTCTCTGAAAGTGTTGGCTAATTCCAGTGGGAACAGGGATGCCTTGGGAGAAAACATTTCCGCCAAACTCCCATTTGCACCAGTTCTGCACTGATGGACATCTAGTTGGCTTCACAAGCATCAAACCTCATTTGTACTGATCTTAGCAGAAAAAACAGCCTTGCAAAATCTTTTGTGTCTTTGACCTGATCTACTCAGACTGCAACTTGTCCCAGTATGCAAGAAGATACATTCACCTGAGTGAAGATCTAAGGCATCTTCCCAACAGGCCGTTATGTCCCATAAAAACTCTCAGCTGCCATTCAAGCCACTGATTTATTTTTTTTTCTTGCACTGCACCAGAAATGTTTTTTTCCTTGCTTCAACAGAAATCTTCTTACAGAAGAGTGAATAGCCCAGCCTAGAGGATGGCTTTAAAATATTTCCAGATGAGCTCCCATCTGGGCAGCAGTTGAGAATAATCCATTGCAGGATTCTGAATACAGAATCCACAATATCAGTAAATTAACCATCCCACAAAGGATCCAATTTAATTGCAAGGCCTTTCAACGTGTACGTCAATTAGGAAAACACAAAAGCTCAAGAAAAGAAGCAATCATTGCTGCTGAGATTGAGGTGGGGATAATTATGACTAATGCACTTGTTATTGAACATTCTTCAATTAATTCCTTGGGGTAGGGGTGGGTAATAGATCTCGTTATCTAATCTTACACATATGTCCCTAACCTGTGCTTACTTTCAGAAGGTATGCTAGGCACTTTCTGTTCATAGAAAAAGCCAAAATGTATATGATTTTCTGAAAGAAAGATATTTAAGGGATTTCTGTTGGAGGATGGCAGAAATTCTGAAAGGTGAGAGGGAAACTCAAATATAATTGTATTGCACAAATGCGCCCAGAAATTTGAAATGGGGTGAATTTGGAACAGCATCTCATCTTATTGTCACATCAGGACAGGCAGAACTGCTTTTTTCCTTGAAGGAAACCTGAGAGAGCAGATTTGCAGCTATACCAAGAATAAGGACTTAAAATATTTTCCAAAGAGAATTCTAACAGCAGTTTACAGCATGAACACACACACAAAAAAAAAAGTATATCATAATTCTTTGAAAGGAAAGTACTGTTCATGTGGAATATTCTCTAAAGAGATCTTGGAAATCTTTACAGTTCATTCAATAATATATTGCCTAATAATAGTTTCCTCTTCCCTCTTGCTCCCTTCAGTTGCAGTGATTCATGATGAATTCATACAACATGATGAAGTCATCTAACAATCTCTGAATAACAATTAACAATAAAAGAGAAGTTAGTACCGTTTATTGTTCTGGCTCAAATACAAGAAGGAGCTAATAAGATAAACCATAAATACCCCCAGTATTTCTTAAGTGCTGTTCTCTGCAGCAAAGGATATATACAGGTGAAATATGAAGTTGTTGCAGAAACCACAAGGGAGAAAGGCTGTAAATAATAAAACCTAGTAGATAAAATCTTTTCATTATGGAGAAATTACCATTTATTTCAGCTGCATGTAGTAACATTTAAGAGGTAACAGAGCTAGATTTAGGCATTTAATCTTTATTTTATGTAAGATTTTAGTTAAACAAGACCAGGAAACTCACTGAATGGTGTTACTGATATATGACAGATTTGAACAGTCTGAGGAAACTGAATACAAATGTCACTTAATTGGTGATAAATTATTGCCAATGCTTAGAGTACGGATAATGCATGCCTGTTAGAAATTGGATGGGTACTAAACCATACCTGCATACTATCAAGAAGCCTGAGGAGTTATTAGCTCTGATTTTGTTTATTCCTGATGTGTGATTTTTCCCATAAGGAGGATTTTGGTTAGCTACTCCATACACTTGCTCTTGTGGAAGTCCATCTGTAACATGTTTGGGCTCCTCAATTCTTATTTAGATTCCCTTTCCAAATAAATGAGGGATTGCCTTGATGTTGGCAGGTGCTGAATGCTACAAAGCCTCAAGTACTAGCAGGTCCCACAGTGCCAAACTTCAGCCTTTCAGCTGTGAGACTTAGGCTCCCCGTGCTCATTTGCAGAGACCCAGCAAAACCTCCACCATGTTTTCTTCACTCTCTCCTTCTCCTGCGGTATATTCACTCAAGCATGTGCATATCAAGAATATTTATGTATGTGACTAAAGGGAATGGATAACAGTCCCAGACTGGCAAGGATAGGAAGGTTTATAAAATAGTGCACGCACACAGGAAAAAACATAAAATTCAAATACACACACAACAAAAAGAAAAAAAAAGAAAAAAAGAAAAAAAAGGAATAATGGAGACAAATTCTATTTCCATTTTTTTCATAGTATAGTGTGAAATACAGAGGACCCTTCCTTCACTTTTCTTCATTAACATCAGTCAAAACCTGTGCTTCTCAGTATTTAATGCAGAAATGAGATACTCATTAAATGTTTGTTCTTTAAAAACTCTCACTCTGTAAAGGGAATTCAATCTGTTTCTCTTTAGATCCCCATGTTAAAGGGCCTTATGGTGGGTTTCTCATAAGCAACCTCTAACCATTCTGGCTTGCTGAAAGTATAATGTGGAAAGAAAGGGCATTTATTTGAAAAACAAATCTTGAAAGTTTAGCCATTAGCCTCAGCGCCTATAAAATCTTCTGGTTCAGTCTGGAGTCTCTCAGGGGTAAATGCACAGGTGCTAAGTGCTGAACAGCTGCAGCAAGTGATGAATTTAGGGAATGGCATGAAGTTAAAAACCAAGATGACCAAATGAGATACATTTTACAATCAAAGCCCAAGCTTATGTTAAAAATTAGAATGCCTTTATAGATGCTTTTGTTTTTCCCCTGAGCCTTCTAAAATCAGTATGGCAGTGAAGGCAGAGCTAACGATAAAAGTATTGAGTACTTCTTGCAAGTTCTGGCTCAGTGGAAAGCTGGAGCATAAAATGTTTGTGGATTATTATTATCTCTGATGTGTGTGGTAGTATGAAAGGCACAAGATCAATGCTTTTACCCTACTCATTTACATAAAGGCCTCTTCATTCTACTCAGATAGCCGTAAGAATCTACACAATAAGTGTAAATATCATTTGCATGTGTTTAGAAGCGCTTTTGCCTTGCCAGAGTGGTATAAAGGAGCATTACTGTGACTCACACTTTTATCCTGTAAGTAAGAAATCATTGTATTCAATTAAGTGAGTAGATGCTGGGGCAGTGTTAGCCACAAGGTGATTTAGAAATAGTCCTGCTTACTTGGCTCAAAAATCTGTGGCTGCAGACATCACATTAGCACAATCTAGAGTCCAGCCAACACATCAGTCCTTCCATCCCTGCATGCAGAACACCTCCAGGTGGAGCTCAGTGGGAGCCCACATGGGCACTCAGAGCCCCTCTCCCCTCCTGCTCAGATCTTGGTGAGAAAGATTTCCTCTGCTTACCTAACACTGCTGGAAATGGGGAAAGGCTCCCCTGGAGCCCTCAGTTACACAGGATTTTGAGCTGGAGCCCTGTTGCAGGCCCAAGGTTTAATGCAACATGTCCAACATGTCCAACATTTAGTCCAACATGGCACGTGTGGGAGAGGGGAAGCTCTGCCAAGGCACCAGGTGGGGAGGAACAGGGTCCTATACCCAGACACTGAGAGAGAGGAAAATAGTTCAAGAGCAAGCCATGGCATTTTGTTGTAAAATTAAGGTGAGAAATAGCCTTTCTGAGACATCTTGGGAGTTCTGGTGGATGCAAAGCTTGACATGAACCAGCAGGACACATTTGCAGCCCAGAAGGCCAACTGCATCCTGGTTGTGGCTGTCTCATCCCTGAAGGTGTTCAAGGCCAGGTTGGATGGGGCCTTGGCCAATCTAATCTAGTGGGTGGCATCCCTGTCCATGGCAGGAGGGTTGGAACTAGGTGAACTTTATGGTCTTTTCCAACCCAAGCCATTCTATGATCTCTCAAGTAGACAAGAACAACTTGTATTTGGCTATTTATTTTGTTGAATAACACCCTTCACATCGTACTCACCATAGCACAAATGTGAAACTTGATACCTTTTTTCCTATTAAAACATTTGCCTCTGTTACCTATGTCAGGCTTCACCCTGAAGTTTCCTCTTAGCTGTGTGTGGCCCCTGGCAATACCACAGCCCCATGCAGTTGACAGAATAGTTCCTACAGCCTTCCAGAGAATCAGGAACCAGGCCAGTTTTGAAGTAAAAAACATGTATTAAAAACATTAGTCTTTTAAAAACGATCAATCTAAATGCACATATTGGACCAACAATTATCAATGTGCTTTGCTTTTGTTTTTCTTACAGGAGAAATTAAACAGCTCATTTAATGAATCAGTGATTTTCTCTTCCATCATTAAGTCATTTCTAGAAAGAGAAGAAATACTCTAAGTCCAACCATATATTTATCATGTTTAGTGCAAAATAAATCCCATACCAGTTCTTCTGTCCTAGGCTTCCCAACGTCTTGTACACGCTTTATAAACACTATTAATCATGCAGAACCTGTCAACAGTGTTAGCAGAGCACATAATGTATTTGGAACATTTGTAGCATAACAGCTTTGAATGTAAAGGTCACCATCTCCACATTAACTCCATCAAAATAATTGGGTAATTTTCCTTTAAAAACACACAAAACAGTTTCTCTCGGAGGTCCCATGTGGCAGCTGAACCTGACATCTGTGAAAGAAAGCATGGAGCTGCATGTATAGTATCACAAAGCTGCATGGAAGATCAAAAGAACATATTTGCTTATGTTAGCTCGCAAACAGGGGAATGTCAAAACCAGGAACTACACCAATGCATCGAAGTCAAGCCCAAGCAAGCCAAGCATTTTTTGAAGGAGTGATACAGCCCTTGTCCATCAGCGGGTGGGATCCAGCTGGTCTGCAGAGTGCCTATGGAGCGCAGTGGCTGAGTAAAGCTCCCTTCCTTCCTTCCCTTCCTGCTGCTGGCCGCAACCATGCCTCTCCTCCGCTGGGCATGGGCTTGGAGGCCAACTTCCTCTGAAGGCATGCCAGCACTACTTATCAACTAGCTGGGAAGCTGTCAGCGTTTTTTCTTTACTTCTCTCACAGGCCTTCCGACTCTGCCTTGTCCTACGGCCCAGGTGCTGCACCTCCTTCTGCTTCTTTCTACAAAAAACTTGCCTCTAACTGAACTCCTGAAAACCAAATAAGTAAAATAATAAGGGGCAGTTGACAATGAGAAGAGATGTGCTGTCACCTGCCCACCCTTGCTAGCACAAGTTACACAGAGTGCACCTACAATCTGATCAGCCCTGGGCATCTGCACAGGAGAACATTGCTCTGAAGATGAGGGCAGGGGACCACTCTTTCTGGTCATGGTGAACATTTAATTCACCTTTTTGCATACATTTGAACATGTGGGAACAAGGTCTGTGTCTTGTCCCCAGGTATTCTATACATGTGTAAAGGTCTTGAGACTTAAAGAAACAAAACTGGATCATTAACATGCTGGGGATCCCCACAGTTTAAGCAGTGGTACTAGTTCATAAGCACAGCTGCAACCAAACCTGGGTTTGGCTGCACATATTCTGTATCGATAGGCCTAAATGGCAGCTCTCAAGAGCTATCTTTGGGCTTCAAGTTCCACACCAATCCATCTCTAAGATGACAATGTTGTTAGGATCTGAAGTTAAAAGAGAGATTTAAATTTTAAATAAGTCTTTGGGCACGACATGTTTTTGCAGTGGTGCAGGGTTCATGGGCTCTTGAGTGTCTGTGAGCCTTGGCTCTAAGTCAGAGGACTCCCAGAAACAGCCCCGTCACACTACTCAACACAGGGGAAGGATCTGACTGAGGGCAAAAGGGACTTTAAACCCTTCTGAAGATGGTGGTGTGGTGATGCAGGATGCATCTGAGGAGCTAGTCTTCTGCCTACAAATTTTAACCAGACTATGTCTGTGGTCATTGTCATCAGCAAAAGACCTTACTGAGTGCTTCTAAAAGCACTTGGCCTGCTGAAGGTGACAGAAAGCATCCTAAAGGCACAGGAGGGCTTGGAAAGCCATGCAATTATCTTCTGTCGGGCCATACAGACCATAGGCTGTAATTCTGCGAAGGCTCCACATCACCCCAGTGATGTTCCCCTTCAGGCCTTTCTTTTCGGTGCTTGTGCTTCAGATAGCACTGAAGCAGAGGCCAGCAGCCTACCAAAGGTGAAAGCCTTCCTCTTTGCTGTGAAAGGAAACAAAATGACCTGTATTTCACTGCACAGATTCTCCTCACAGTGCTTACATTGAGTTTTAGCAGCAAACACTATCTTCCCACTGAGGCAGCCAAGTGGCTCTGGAGGAGATGGCAAGACCATGGTGCTCTATGGCAGCACCTGTCTCTGCTCCTTACTGCCCATGGGTGCTGAGAGAAACTGGAGAGGCTTTTGGAGAGCGACAGTATCCTACGAGTAGCTGCTGTGATAGTCTGTGACTGACAACACCGCACGGATGGGCTCTGCCAGATCTGTTGGTGACTACAGGTGCCCTTGGGAAGAGGAAGCAAGCAAGGAAAAATTGCATGGCCAACTTCTAAAGAGTTTCTGAGGCACACAACCACATTACAACCCACTCCATACTCCCCTCCCCCCCGCCATTACACAGCCATTTTTATGAAGTGAGAAGTGGTTTGAGTCAAAATAAGATGAAACAAACTTGTGACATTTTAGTGACTGGAATCCATTCCCTTTTCTGCAAACCCCGTGGAAACTTCCCACAGCTTCATTATTAATGCGTTTGTGAAAAAAGCTGTTTGACAACTTACTGCCTGACCATTTCCTACTGTGATACACTGACACAGCTCTAACCGATAGTTTCATAAGATGGAAACTGGAAGTCCTTTTAATACTCAAGATTTACCTCTTTTGGTTCAAGATTCTTAAAATAAGAAGTATAGGATGGAGTTATTACATAATATATCCTCCATTTCAGTTCTAAATCACTGCAGGAAACAAGTAGAAAACATTGTGGAGATACTGAACTTTATATATAACACCAAGAAGCAGATATGTTTTCCTTCCCATGAAGATTTCACCTAAATCAATAAAATATTAGCATAAAAAAATATGTAAATCCTACCCCCCCAAACATTCCAAAGTAACCATAACAAACTAGAAGCTAACTATTGCTTCTCTGTTATGCGTAATCATATTTCAAAAAGGATTTACAGATGGAAAGCCACAAAAGACCACCAGACAGAATGAGTGATATCACAAAGAAAGAAACATTCATGCACTTGTATACACCAATTAAGACCATCACTACAAACCCTTGGATTCCTCTAAACACAATGAAATGGGAAGCAATAGTAGGCTTCTCTGTACTGCACAATTCTGCTTGTCAGAAGGTAACAACTGCTTTATGAAGTTATCCTTATAAGCTACATTATTGTGCGTAGTCAATAGCAAATGTAATAAATGGATTCCTGCCAGCATGTGAGTTTTGAACTTTCCCAGATTTGTTAACCCAGTGTCTGGTAGACGACTTGCCATTTGGGGCCTGCTGTACTGAACACTTCCCATGTGCTGGGTGCTTCAAGCAGTGGTGTGAACTTTGGGCATCTCCTTCACAATCAAAAAGCCATTTTCCTCTTGTTTTAAAATAACTCCTTTCATGAGAACTTTAAAGAGAACAAACCAGTGTGCAATATCCACCCCTTGGAGCCAAGTTTGCATATGTGTTACCATGGGTTGGAGACATGGAGAAATATATCTTCCACTATTTGTGTTCTCAACTGAGAGTTTTACTGCACTGGGAACATAAACCTGTCTGAGGGAACTGATGTTGGAGAGGAGATTCAAAACATCCAGCCCATCAGGACAACCAGAACTACTGATAGAATCTTCATGGAAGTATAAGTAATAAAATCCCTTAAATCTGTCCAAATGGTGGGCTGGAAAATTCATTAAGTCTTTTGTACCCAAGGAAATAACCAGAAATAGATTCTTTCATCAGCACTGAATTCTCATCCAAAGACAAGCTGGTGTTTCTGTATTTCCTAGTGTTCTCATTCCTAGATAAGGTCACCATGTCCTCCTCGGCGTTGCAAATCTTTCCCTTCCTAGTAATGGCCTAGGCCAAGTTGCTCTAGCGCTGGCCTTACATGGTGTGGTGGGAGAAAAACTACTTCAGTTCACAGCCATTTGATTCATTGCTGTGGATTTTAATGAGTGCCAATAGCTCAGATTTTGAAAAGGAAATAGCTGCCTAATACAACTGGCCCTAGGCCACCAACTTGTTTTCAAATAGCACTGCCTAGCCCTGACCATTAGCCAAATCCAAATCCCAGACAGAGGGAGGGGTAAGACTGTATTTTACTGTTCATCCCTCGTACCGTCCAAGGACTGCTTTTGAGCCATAAAACTATACCTACAAAGGGAACTAGACAGGGAAACAAGCTCACTGTCCAAGACGTTGGAAAGGAGGGAATGAGAGTGGCCAGTCCAGGAGATTTCTTTCAAAAGGACAAATGGCAGCTGCTACTCAGGCTATCAAAGTCAGCCTGAAACACTGCCATTTGACCTCCCTGCCAGATTTTACTGAGTCCAAGTGAAGAGCCAAAACGCTGCACAAACTTCTGGCCCCACAAAAGGAAGAGACAACCTTTCTCCTCCAGCTTCCAACCCCAGGGCCAGGGCTCCAGCCTGAGCTCTTGCTTCTGGCTCTGCCATAAGCTCAGTGCGTTACCCCCAAATCCGTGGGGTCCCATCACCTCTCCCAGCTCTCTCACGTGCACAGAAGGGATACACTTCCACCCCTGTGTGAGCTGCCTGGAGATGAAGAGCTCAGAAGTCTTACAGAGGTTGCAAGGTTGCTGTCATGTTCTTCTCACACAAAGCAGAAAGCAGGAGGATGCTGAAGCCAGGACTGCAGGACAGGCTAGCATTTCTGATAAATACAATAAAAGCCGCCCAGCAATCAGTAAACAGTGGTATAATTAGCAAATGTTTTTCTATTTACTTCCTTTAATATGCAATAGGGGGAAATGAAATAAAATGTCAAGGACTTCATCAAACAGATGGTTCTGCACTTATTATTTTTCTCTGCTGCATTGTTTGCGTCAACTAAAGAAGAAACTCCTTTACGAAGTGTGACTCATGGATTCCTGGGAAGCTGCATTCTCAGCAGGGGGAGGACAGCAGGGGAGGAGAGGAAAGGGGAGGGAAGAGGACTCAGCTCATGAGCTTTTATTAGGAGCATTATTATGTCTCATTAATTAATCTGACCGCCGCTTTAGTGACGTCTCGGTCTCATTTCACAGGAAAAAATTACTCTGGATTGCCAAGTTAAATAGACAATTACAGGAAGACCAAATTATGCCTACATTGCATTCCCTCAGGGCACCAGGCCAAGTTTATGTCAAATCCATAATAACTAGACTACCCTCACTAAAAACAGCTCCTGTGGACATACGTCATGAACCATTTGTAATCTACACAGAGGATGTATTGATCTTCCTTGGGCTTCCTTTCTCATAAACTCATAATAGCAAAGACAGGATTTTCTAAGTATCTAACTCTCTGCTGCACATATGCAGAGCATAAGCTGTGTTAAGTCCAATAAAGCCTAATTAAAGCATAACCATTAGCTGTTTAATTTCCTTTTCCTATCCCAAGGGGCAACTGCCTAGAGAGCAGGAGGAGAAGCTTAGTATGTTTCAGAGGAGGAATTAAAATAAAAAATACGAATTTTCCCTGAAGAAAGACACACAGGTAAAATCTAGGAGAAGTTTCTTTTCACCTGGAGAAAAAAACAAACAACTTTCAAGGTCTGCTCTCAATACAAAACAGATGGAGATCCGTAAGAAAAAAAGGGTTGTGAACATATCTGTCCAAGAGAAATGGAACGCCCTTTAAAAAGTAGTTGGCTAGTTGACACCAGGAAGATTTATGCCTTCAAATCCCACTACCATAATTCAATCTCCCACCTCCAACCCCAAGCTCATTATATTCTTTCTCTCTTCTCCTATGTGTAGGTCTGTCCTTTTCTCCTTATCCCTGTCTGAGAACTCCCAGCTGGATGTACCACACTGTCCCCAGTCCCAGCATGTTCCCCAAAGAGTCCCCCCAGCCCTGGTACTTCAGAGCTAACTTTCAAACACAAATTTCCTTACTCAAGCCAATGAATGCTGGTAGCTCAAGAGAAATTGGTGTTCACTGAACCAACCCACCAGGGGTCTGGTGTGTCCACAGTGACAGAAACTTTTCTCCTTCCTCCCACACCTGATTTTTCTCAGCAATTCTCTCAGACCAATCATAATTTGCTTTTTTGTCATATCCCTACTTAGTCTTCAGGTATGAAGAAGCTGTATGGATGACACTGTGTCCTCCTCATCTGTTCTTAGGTCTGGGCATACACCTGGTATTTGGCTTCTGCCTGGTGGAAATCTGGGTCAGTCCTCTGGCCCACTTTTAATAATCATACCTCAAGAGTGGAGGTGAGCCGAGCTCCACGTGGCTTCCCTGGCAGGCCTGAGGCCACCCAGCTTGGTCACCACCTGGACTCTGCAGACCATCACCATCAGCCCCAACAGTTTTTCCAGCTAGCACATGGAAATAACGCCTTCCCCAAGCATAACATGGGCACAACTACTCCATTTTTGCCCCCTGGCTCCACACCACATATACACACACATTTCTTGCTCCACGTTCATGTCATCTCCTCTCCCTGCCAAAGCTTTTTTTTTTTCTTTTTTTTCAATTTTTTTTTTTCTCCCCTTACAACAGTGAGAACAACTTAACTGCATAGACAATGTTCAGATCAAGCCCCTGAGGAGCAGCCATCTGAGTTTGAATGTGTCTGTCAACCCGGTGTAAATTTTAGTATGGTGTTGCACATCCGTTTTGTTGTTCTTGGCAGCTGGGGCCAATGTCCTCACCACACAGTTCATGCTGGTCAGGACGAGCACAAGAGAAAATGCAACCAGTGTCACGGAGCTGCCTTCCAAACTAATATGGGGATCCTGGAATAGGCTTTATTTTCTCTTTATTTTCTCTTTTTTTTGCCTTAATGCTGTACAAACAAGCAATGAGTGTTATTAAATGTCTGTTCCTTTCCCAGGCTGTAACACTTTCTTTTTCTCTCTGCTGCCCCAACTTAGGATTTTTCATGATCCAAGCCAGCCTATTCAAGTGACAAAGCAGATCACTTTGCAAAGTGGCTTTCAGCCAAAATTGTGACCTTTTTAACAGTGCGGTGAAATGGCAACATTTCGATTATCATGGGGCTTTTGTTTTGGAGTAAGGAAAGTTGTTTTTCCTTCTTTAACGACCAAGCAGCTCTTTTTACCCTAAGAGCTGTTGCATGAAGAAAAGTAGAAATTCAATAAAAATTGTCCAAAGCTGGTGATGAGATATTCCATGTTTTTCTCTGGCATTCACAAAATGTTTTGCCAAATTTTCTTAACTCCTGCTAATATTTCCTTTTAAAAACTACTGCTGGATCTTCAAGCAGTACTGGTGAGTGGTGCAAGAGTGCCTAAAATGCCTTATGCATTATTATGAGACGCATGAAGCATGCTTTCCTCTTTAATTTTAAAAACTGAAAATTCTTTAAGTGAAAATTCCAATAAAAAAGGAAAACTCCAAACACAGTCTTTGCGATGGAGGCTGATTGGCAAATGACTGTGCACTGATAAAAGGTTTCCTGTTCTGAAATAGCAATAGGAAGAGGTGGAAGCATCAGCTTCTTGTTTGGTTCTCAGCTCCAGCTCTGAGTGCAGGCAAACAGAGCCATGTTGCAGTCTCCTTGATTTTGTTGGCTTTTGACAATTCCACCTTGCTGGATTTTACTTAGACACCACTCATTCTGCAGTCACCTTCCTGCAAAAGAACTGAAGGATCCTCAGCTCAAAGGAGATTTTTCAACACTGCAGGAGGAATTCTGAGCTGAGAGGGGAGACTGCCTATAGCACAGAGCCCTGCCCCCTGATTGCAAATATTAATTTATAATCATGCTTTGAAAACCTTACTGCACCTGATATTAATATCCTCAGAACAACAGAGGGTCACATCATGTAAGGCTCATAAAAGCTAATTTTACAGCTGCAAAGTCAGATTTTTCCTTTTCTTTTTTTTTTTTTTTTTTCCCTACCAAAAATAAATCCACATTCTCTACTTCAGCAGCAGCTTTAGGACAGTTCATAAGTTCAGGTCCTAAAACGTCTTGAGGTATTCAGAATAACTAATGCACTGGGAAAGTTTTGCACACAGGAAAACTTCTATTTATAAAACTTCCAGTGGTTTCCTTTAAGTTTTCTTCTCTCTCATGAGTTATTATGGAGTAGAAGAAAGTCAGGTGCCACAGTACAAATATTAAAGAGAAAATAATAATAATCCCCAAACCTTTTAGCTTCCCAGTGTGTAGTGGGTACTTATGTGTACTTATTTTGTAATAGCTTTGTTGGGACTGAAAAACCCACATCAGTTATAATAGGAAGAGTTTCTTAAGGCTCAGGGCCTCCTTCTTTAACCTTCTACCCTGGAGAGACTTGGAACCAAGGAAGGAAGTTTTGAAGTTCTGGGAAGGTGTGTGTTAACCTTTCCTTAAGGCCTCTACATTATTTGCTAAGGAAGGTACAGAGGTGTGCAACAAGCTTTAACTCTTTGGGCAGGTAAAGCTCGACCTGCACAATGTCATGTGTTATAGCAGAGCTCTTTTCCTGCAGGTCTGAATGACAGTCTCATCTTCTATTCTAGTCCAATCACCTTCAGTTCCTTCATTATTTACAATCCAATGCCTGGTGGAGAAGGTGTTTATAAGGAGGGTAGCTGCCAAGCTTCACAAGTCAACGGCCTAATCTTCTGGTGCACGTTTTCTCCAAAGAGCTTTCCCTCTCTTTATGATCCCCCTGCCAATCAGCAGTGCTGCAGCGAAGGTGTTTACAGGCAGAGGTGCTGCAGCACTTCACCTCCTCTGGCACTGTTACGCAGTTGTAAAAGTCATCATGTAACATCTCACCTCACCGGAGCAGGAGATGTCATGTAGCATGATGAAGATGCTGCCTGGTGCATAACTCTCCAGCAGCCCAGGAAGAACATCTGTCACCAGTGTTTTTACTGCAGCTCTATCTGCACCTGGTTGTTCTTTCTGTGAGTTCCTGTGTTATTTTTCTTCCATATACTCAGACATACTGTGGTGGATTTGTTACCTTACACAGATTGCCATGGTCAAAATGCTTGTCCAACAGATGCAAGAAAAAGTAAAGAAATTAGCACCAAGCAACAACACAATTTTCAGAAGAGAAAACGTACTGCTTTTGTGTCTCACAACATATTCTACATACTGTACTTCGCAGCATATGTCTTCTTGGGTGTAGCAGGAAGAACTCAAATTCTGGCCCATTAGAAAGAGCCACAGTGGCATATTGCAAGGTTATGGGACAGAATGAAAACACATTTGTTCATGCATCACATGAAACTTAGTACTGGGGACAGGAGAGAATCATATTGCAAATAAGCTGAAAACAGGGTATCTGCAAGAAGACTTCAGAGACTGAGGATGAGATATAGGACTGGGCTCATGAAACCTACTGCAGAGGACTAGTCTTTTTCTTTCATCTGTTTTTATTTCTCAGATTTCAGTGTAAAGTAAGATTTGAATGACCACCTCTCTCCTTGGGAAGGAGGAATTGCTAAGATGTTAAAGGAGGAAAAGGTACTGTTTACTCCCTGGTGGTTTAATCCACGCTGGTAGCTTACACGCAGACCAGTTAATGGTTTCTCATTCATGTCCTCTATCATGGACTGAGGGCACGTATTGTGCATGAGTCATAATTAGCTTGTTTGTATAATTCCAAAAGGAAAACAAACAGCCCCATATCTCCTGGTCGTACTAACAATAAGCTGACACATACTTAATCAAAATAGAGGATGCTGAATTAATTCAAATAGGCTGATTTTCAAGAGAGACAATTGGAAATTCCTCCCAGAGCAGTTAGTCACTCAGAAGGAGTTCAGCCAAACACAGGATGAAATTTGTCACATTCATTCCAGAATTAGTCATTTCTCAGAACTTATTACAATTTTCTTTAACGTGTTTCCAGACTTTGCCTTGAAGCAGATGATGAATGAAAGATTGATGCATCTAAATTTTAGGAGGCTCAGACTCAAGAAAAAAATCTGCAGGGAAATTTCCTTGCTCACGCTTGTGACACAAAGCCAGGAGATGCCATGCCCTGGCAAAGTCTTCATCAATGGAAAAGTTTAGGAAAATGAAAGACCCAGTTAACCAGTTGCTAAGAAACAAAATGATGAATAGTACCATTTGTCAAAGATCCTAATTTCTGCAGCTGGCCCTTTTGTTAAAGAATTATAGATAGTGGTTGCTAGAGAAGGAAAATGAAGTAATTGCTGACCCTTCGGCCACTCTGCCAGTGCTCAGGATGTGACCGGCTGTTCTGCAGTGTTCTAGGTATTCCAGAAACCTTGTACCATACAGTGAAGGGGTACAGGACATTTGGGTAGACTGTACGAGCAGCACTATCAGGTATAGAAACAGGACGAATGGACCCAGTTGTCTTGCCAAAAGATGACCCAGCTTAGCAGAAGCCTTCCTTATTTACCTCTATCAGCCAAACAGAAAAGATATTCCACTTACAAGGCAGAAAGAAAAGAAACATTGCACGCTGGATACCTTTGATAGTCCTTTATGACTACTTTTTTGCACTGGAACAATTGAACTGTAACTCTTGGATACACACAGGATCAAGAGAAAGAAGAAGCTAAGGCACAAAGACACCACTACCTTCGGAGGCTTTACAGAAACCCTATGTTTAAATGTGTAAGTTTATCATCAAATACAGCAAAGAGTAAACATCCCCTCTCTTTACATTCAAGTCTTTTCAGGCTTATACCTGTTGCTTGCTTGCCCAGCAAGTAGTACTGTTGTTACATGACATCACAGAAATGTAGATTCCTAAAGAAATGTACTGGAAAAGGACAAATACTTAGAACTCTGATGGATATAGCTTTGATTTGTTACATTAATAATATACAAGTTTTCCCCTACAGGTAACAGAAAAAAAAAAAAAAAAGGAAAAAAAAAAAGGGTTGTTTGACTACAGTCATGTTTCTCCTGATTTAGGTGAGTAATAAAATTGTTATGAAAGACATTTGGAAAAAGTCATCACTGATTGTGCCTGGTAGTCTCTTTCAAAGCATAATGCTTGTCCTCAACTTTGTTTCCTTTCAGACAGTCTGGCTTTTTCCTGCCAATCTGCTCATCAGAGCTCTGCTCATGTTTACAACACCACAGCTGAAAACCTTCATGGAGTCAGAAATGATCATCTCATCCATATGATAATCCTGTGCATGGAATAGCCAAATCTTTGGGAAAAAAAAAAGTTCAAAATAAGTATGTCAGCTGATTAGTCATATTAGTTTCATGTTTCTGAACAGTGAATTACTCATTTTATATCTGCAGAAGTAGGAAAAAAAAAAAAAGAACAAAAAAAGAACAAGTCATGATTTAGTTTTGACTCCCCTGGAGGACGCACAGTTAAAAATTACTCAATGGAAGAATCATGCAATATCATGAGTATTGGATGCTGTTTCTTTTCTTTGAGAGACCAACACATTTTTGAGAGCATTAAATGTAATGAATAAGCAGTCAGCAGTCTTACCCAGCTCTGCTCAAAAATATTTTTTTATTTTTTTTAACATGGCAGTTACAGATTGTAAAAGCATGTTATGTGACTTCTTCATCCCACCAGGGAGGCTTTCTGGGGAAAGCAGAAGGAGGCTTGTGGCAACTCTCAGGCTGACTCTCAGACCAGCTTTGAGAGAATTAATTTGTCACCAAAATGGCACACTGACTTTTGGCTGGTAGTCTGGAGGATGGCCGTGACTCTTTAACGCAGTTGCTTATGCCCAGAGGAGGACATTTTAAAATTTGCTTTGCACTGGCTCGTCTGGTTCTGTGGCCATCTGCTGACAAAACCAGGTAAGCCACTGAGTGGCTGACAACAGTATGGAAAAAGACAGGATGTCCTCCTCTGGGTTGTGGCCTTTCACTGTAGATTTCAGAAACTCTGAAAGTAACCTTTTATTCACTCAGATGGTAATGTTAAACTGAGAGCAATTAAAAAAAAAAAAACAAACAAAACAAACAAACAAACAAAAACTAGCTAAAATGAAAACCTTAACATAAATCTGTTTATAAAAGACTGGTAATAAAAACAGAATACAAGTGAACTGAAGGAAGTTTTAGCATGTACCAGCTACCCCCGTCTGCACTGCCAATGTTGTGACAGGGCTGATGCTTTTCAACACTGACAGCTGGAGCATCCTGGTCATTTGTCACATGAGGATTACGGTCCAACTTTCATGCTTGGCAGAGAAATGAGAACAGCAGCTACCACCTCCCAGCTGTTTCATTTGCAGCTCCCCCTGCACGCTGTGTCCTTGCTCCACGGCCAGTTGCGTGCTGTATGATGCCCCCTGGGTTTGACGGTGGAACCAGTATGTATTCCCTACTGCACAGTTGGTCCTTGCCTGCAGTTGAGCAGCTGAGGAGCTCCCTCACAGGTGCTGCGAAATGCCCCACAGCCTATGAGGATGTCCAAAACACATGCTGTCATCAGTAAGAAGAGGCACATGGCCCATGCATCCTCAGTTAAACCTCCCCTCGGTTCTGTGTGCTCAGGGTGGCTCTTCTGCCACCTTCAGCACATCAGGCTGTTGCTTCCTCTGAACCCACTCGAGGTGTTGCTGCCTGCTTGGTGCTGAACCCAAGCCATGACAGAACCCAGCCTGCTTTGGCATCCTGTCCAACAGCCCTGGTCCTGACAGTATCGCCCTGGTCTTTGCTACCAAGTCAGTATGAAGCAGAACAAAAAATATTCACAGCCCTAGCCCAGTGCCAAAATCGCTTAGCACAGTGCTCTTGCAGCGGTGGATGTCATCAATTACACAGCAGCTAGGGAAGGTCATCCTCTCAGCACAAATATTTATACGAGGAACCTATGGCAAATGTCTCCATTCTTGACACTTCTCTGTATTTACATCCTTAAATAAAACTCCTCAATAACTCCCCAAAATGAGCCATACCAAACACACTGTTGGACTCTCAGTTAATGTCACTTGTAATCCTTCTCCTCTGAAACAAATCCTCAACATCCATTAAAACCACTTAAACCATCCATTAAGACCGGTCTTCAAAGCCTGCCCTGAAACACCCTGTCCCCCTAGCTAATCATTCCTTCCATGGTCCTCCCTCCTCCTGACCAGCAGAGATCACTTGTAAGGCATGCTCGAAAACCTGGCATATAATTCCAACAGTTTTCTGTCAATGCCATTACTCTTCTGTATGCCCCAGCAGCACCACCTGGGCTGCGCTCCAGGCAGATATTCTCTCTTCTTCCACATTATTCTCTGATTAGAGCTATTTCAGCAATGACTCTGAGAAGAAAGAAGGGGAAAGAGGGTGGGAGAATATTGCAGCAGGATCATGTAACAGGATATAAAGCGGGATAAGCAAGCTGCAAAGATACTGAGGGTCTCTTTGAACCATGTCTACTGAAGACCTTTCAGTGAAACGCAATGTTTGGTAACTGGGCTGTAGATAATGTACTGCCACCAGTGTTTCCCATTTGTTGTTTTTAAAATAAGACAACAGTAAAGAGTGAGATAGAGAAAGTAAGGAAAGTAAGTTTTTCCTTGCAAGGAAAAAGTCTTGGAAGAAAACAGAGGACAACAGGGTATCACCAGAACAAATGCATCTCCAGAATGCTAGCTCTCAATCCAAGAAACTTGTTCCCATAACCCTTCACATATGTCAAACTGGTGGCTGCACTTGGCCACCAAATGGTGACTTTTCATGATCATGAGAAAGAGGGAGGAAGAGACGTGTTGTTATTGTTGTGTATTGCTATGCAGCCCAAAAGCAAGCTTGACAGAAGAGGTATGACAGGTAGAACTACATCAACATGACAAGAATTCATTTATGTCCTGTCCGTGTCTCTTTCCAGCTACTCTTGCTCAAAGTGGACCTTGCATTTGGAGTCTGCTGTTTTCACGTGGGCCACTCATGAAAAGGTAGGGTGTAAAACATGGAGGGATAAAATAAAAAATTTAGCAGGTCCAGATATTAGTGAAAAAATGTGGATTTTTTTTTGAAAAAAAGCCAAATGATTGAAATGTTAACTTTGTTTTTGCATACGCACACCAGTTTCAACTACAATTTTGGCAGCAAAGCTTGTTAATTCCAGGATGGAAACTATGAGTCAAAGAAAGAGAACTGAGGTTTGGGGCACTAACTAGGGACAGGAGTGTTCCCATTTAAACCCATGGCGCTCCCCACTTCAACGAGAGACTTACTGGTGAAGAACCAAAAAAGCTTTTGGGGGTACTTCCATGAATGGTAGGAGAAAGGCAGGGAAGGGACAGGCCTGAGACCCTACAAGTGTGAGATGGATTCACTATGGAGTTGACAGTGATGAGGAAGGGTGGGTGGAGAAGGTAGGGTATCCAAGAGTGGTTCTCTTTCTTTCCTTCCTTCCTTTCTTTCACTTTCTTTCTTCCTTCCTTTCTTTTCCTTCTTTGTTTCTTCCTTCCTTTCTTTTCCTTCTTTCCTTCCTTCTCTCTTTCCTTCTCTCTTTCTTTCCCTTCTTTCTTTCCCTCCCTCTCTTATTTTGCTCTTAATGGGGCTCTTTGAAAAGTTACAACTTTATTCCCTACGTGGAAGAGGAACACATTTTGAAGTCTCAGAATCTTGCAGGACAGGAGAACTGCTCTCTACCCAGCTCAAAGGAAAAACCACGTCACCTACAAGATCTGCACATGCATACTCAGGAAATACGACTCTACCTAGAGCTTATTAGCGCAACTATAAATGAATTGTTCAGCTCCCTGCAGAATTTATGTACCTTGCTTGGCTTGCTGACTTTGGCAGTTTCTTCTATATTCCAAGCAATAAGAATTGTCTGCTGCATTTCTTTATTTGCACGCCTAGTTTAATACAACTGAAATGTTTTCCTGTGTTCATTCCATGTCATAGATACCTGTCAGACTTCAAAGAAATAGTCAGAGTACTATATTTTCAAATTTTCCTCCCATATCCCGTCTTGGTTCAGCAATTGACATTTTCCAGTCTCAATCTTTTTTTCCTATTCTTTTCAGAAAGTTTCAATCACATGATTTTAATTCTTCTTACCTAAGAAGAAGAAAAAAAAACCAACAACTCAAAATAAAACCCTTCACCTTTCCCTTCCCAAGAGAAACAGTCTAAAACAGGGATATATTTTCCTTATATAGGGCCCTGGATTAAGGATATATTTGGAATCAGAGACTTGGTTGGTAGAATTTGATTCCTGTAGCTGTTTTCTTAGCTGCAAAGGAAAGAAGAAAGTTTCTACACACGTCACTGAGAAGTCTGAGACCCTGAGGATAGGGCCATCCTGAGCATGAATGAAATCATGTGAAAACAGTCTCTGCTACAGGACACAAGCGATGCAGACACTACAGATCTCTAATGGTGCCTGAGACCTGACATGGTACCTGAGTTCACTGACATTAAATCACAGCCAGTAATGCTGTGGGACTGCTGACAGCATGGTGGGGAGAGGAGAGGTGGCTACACCTATGCAGAACATGCCAGGAGACCTTCCCACCAGCATCCCACTGCCTGGGGGCTGATCAAAGCACTTGCAGTGCCCCAGACACATGGTACCCTCACCCTAAGGAGCTGGGTAAGGCTGGCTGCGGGCTCCTTCCCTGCTGCCTGTGCCTAGAGATGGGTTGTCCACACCACTCACCTGAACAAAACAGCTGTTGTGGCACATGAGGAACAGGCTCCCTTACCATTCCTTCAAAACTCCAGTGCCTGGGGCCATCACATGCCTGATGCAATGGAGGAGCCCATGCAAAAGTCTGCACAACTCACAGAGGTAAGAGGCAGGAGCCTTCCTTATGGCCTTGTTCCCAAGGAGGTCTGACTTGCTACACATGGCCACTGGTTTGGGGTGCTAGCATTGGACGTCTGCCATCACCCCGTTCTTTGTGGCCTGCTGTTGGAGGAGGGTGACCTCCCACTTCATGGCGATGGGGTGAGCTTGGCTCAGCTCTCCAAGGAGGAAACTTCAATTTTCTTGTCCCGCTTAGGGTCATTCTAGCTTTAAATTAGGCCTGCCCTTTTCAGTTGATGATGACTGTCACTTGGGTTTCACAGAGGACTAACATGAGCTTCTGGGGATGCCAGGGTACATAGGGTCACCTGGCAGCTCAGAAAATGCCAAATGAAAGGGCTAATAGCACAGGCCTCTTGGGAATAGTGGCTCATTTCTCTTTCCCCATCTCCATGTCCCATGCTCTTGAAGAACATGTTAGAAGACAATGGATGGTTATTTCTTTGGCCCACAGCAAAAACAGGTGTTGGGAGATAGTGGCATCTGGGCAGAAAAGCTGCTTTATGGCTCCCAGACACCTGTACATGTCAGGACTTTGTCAGCACTAGTTTATGAAACTTGGTCACAGAAAGACATGTAGCTACAGCTAATACAATGACACCCAGTGTCTGTCTGCTTAGTCTGATTCATGCATGAACAACATAAACCCCATGCCAAGCACAAAGCATATAGTCAGCTCCCCTGCTCTACCAATAGAAAATTTTTCAGGACGACTAGCCAAATAAATGACATATAACTTGAGCTTTTTATGCCATAGCAAGAGCCAACCTCCAGCTCTGTAGCTGTATATAGTCTACTTTGCTTGGCAGAAGAGGTCTTCTGGCGTGCCACCTGTGCAAAGAACCACTACTATCTCCAATGATTTTCTGGCAACTGATCATGCTTGATCTGCTTCATTAGTAATGGTCAGGGGAAATTACATTTCTAATTAAAATGTTCAGCAGAGCTATTCTTACCAGAAGCTTTTAGCTCACAAACATCTCATTACAGAGCTGCAAAGAGAGAAAGAGGGGGGAAGAAAAAAAAAAAAAAAAAAAGCACTGCAGGTATAGATCTTGTAGTTGCCTTTGGCAAAAAAAAAAAAAAAGAAGAAAATAAAAGGCGACTATGGGAATCTGAGCAGGGCTTTCCTTGCCAACTTCAGAAATGACAGTTCTGTAAAAGTCAACCTTTGAGTTGAAGTATAGCCAGCTGAGTAGGTAATCAACACACAGCTAAACCCAGAGAGATAGACAGAATTATCTATGAATAATTGTGGAAAGCTGAAGAAGGAAATGCTTGTCAAAAAGGGAAAAAAAAATCCATCAACAATGAAAATGGCAAGTGTGTGCCATGGGGACAGCAAGAAACTTCCAAGGACATGGCAGAAGAGGAAACGGGCCTTGGTTAACAGTGTAATTAGATGAAAATCATTCCTCAACAGGAAAAGGGATGATGATTAAAAGCCAGATTGATCGATGGGGGAACAGGGAAATGTGGCATACATCCAAGTCAAATCCTATCATCATTTCAACAGCCCAAGTGAGGTGATATGGTCTGCATCAGGCCAAAATTATAGCACAGGGTGTTTTTCATTGCAGCCTTCTGTTTCTTGGTAAAGACCTGAAGGTACTGAAACCCAGGCTGACACAACACACTGCAGGTTCTCCCTTTCAAAAGGGAGGAAGGAGGGGGCTTAATCCAAACATGCAGATTCTCTTTTTTGCCCTAACACAACTCCTGTAAATTCCCAGGATTTTGCACTTTTTTAATGTTTTGAAGATGGGGGATAAGGCACAGAGATAGCCACGTGCAGAGTTACATGGTCTCAGCTGACAGCTGAGGTTTGCAGAGTTGCACATAGCTTACCCAACAGCCTGGGTGAGCACAGTAAGCACGGGGCTGCGGCGTGGATGGAGAGCAAGGATATGCTGATGGGACCAGGGAACCACGATTTGGCTGTGATCGATCCTCACCACCCAGCTCAGCCAGTGGTCCAGAGGGGTGCTCCAAGGTCATGAGCTCTGTAAGTTATGTAGAGAATAATTTCTATGTAATTAAAAGAGCTACCTGCTGACAATTCTTACACGCTATTTAAAGCTCTTATCAAGGAAGGAAAACAGGAGACTCAATGTACAGAAATACATCCCCCCACCTGGAAATTATGCTATAAAAAGGAAGTAACTTAAAATAGGAGGTAGGATGCGAAGACATCCAACATCCAGCTTCCCAGGCTCTGGATCAAGAGCTTGCATTGCAATAATCACTTCTATCTCAGCAGCACCCCACGTCTCCAACTGAGATGTGTTGGCTTGCTAGCTGTCACTTAGCACTGAGCAGCAGAATGGGAGCAAGACCTATATTTGGGACACCCAGCCCCATCTTGTGCTGGTGATAGAGAGTCCACAGCCAGCCAGCTCTTGTAAGACATCACATTACATGCTCGTGGCTAGCTGTTATGTAGGGGCAACAACTTTATCAGAAAAAAACATTTGAGTGAATTTTCAATATAAAAATAACTCATTAATGGAAGGTTACTCTGAGAGCCAACTGGAAACGTCTCTATTTAAATCTCAACATGGTGAGCAAATTAAAATAAAACAGAAGAAAAATCATGGAAATACTGGCACTTGCTTATTGCATGGCTGTGCATTCAGGTCAGTAATTCCACTGCAGTGTTTATTGAAATAGTACTTGTAGATCCTGAGATATCAGCAGTACAAAAGCTGGCTACACCGCATTGCTAATTAATTTTGCTAAGAAAGTTTAAAAATGTATTTTGTGACTGTTAAAAAGTTGTGGTTTGGAGAAGTAGAGATGAAAAAAAATAATATAAAAATAGTCCGGATGTTGAATCAAGGGAGCAGACAAAGCCATGTTTTTAAAAAGCAGTTAATAATAATAATAAAAAAAGTCATTGAGTTCAGTAGGGAATCCTACATTTTTCCACCTGTGTGTTATTCTAATTCAAAGCTGTCTTCCTTACTGTGGCTCCTCTACTCAGAAGTGCAGCAAACAAAGCTCAAAACAACATAACAGTCCTCTGCATCATCTTTTCTCCTCTATTAGCTGCTTCTTGTACTGGAAAAAAAAAAAAAAAAGTAACATATGTTTGAGGTGGCCTAGTCATGGTGATGAGATAGCTTTTAACCAAAATTCACCCACGAATTATAATCAAAACCAGATGGGGTAGTTTCAGGAAAGTATGGGGACTGCTGGAGTGGAGGATCTTCATGAGTGAAGGATCTGCTGTATATGGAAGAAATTTTGCCTCTCTACACCTCTAAAGTGATGCCTGTGCCACAGATAACCTTCCAGGGTTTGGGACTGAGATTGGTTGGCCTAGAAGAGTTATTTACATTCTGCTTTTGTCTTTTTAACTAAAAAGCCTGACCACCACTCAGCTCAATGTTAATGAGAATTTACCCCACTTGTTTTTTTGCTTGGTACCTCCCAGTTCTTGGAGGTACTCTCTCCTGAGTAAATACAGTAAGAAATACCAACCAGAGACTTTGCATGGCCTCCAGGCTACAAATGGATTCATTCATGCAATGCTTTTCTCCCTAAAATCCACACGTTGTTGAGGTAATTTATAGGACTCCTCCCAGCAGTAGCAGTTAGCAATATAAACAGCCAGTAAATTTCAGGGGTGCACTGGAGGCAAAGATGATTCTAGTTTTTGGGAGGTTTTGTCTATAAACTTGGAGCCTTGTGGGACCCTCAAAGCCAAAATAGTAAAAGTCACGTTATTAAACATTACTCATTGAGTTGAGAGGTTGCAGCATCACGTCTGAAATGGTGGGTGGCTTTTAAGCAAACGTGCTTTGCTGCTGAAAAGGAGACAGACTCCAAACGGAAATTTGCCCTATGCCTTTGCAAAGTTATGGCTTTGTTAAGAAAGATTTTCAAAGGTGTTGCTGCAAAGGTAAGTGCTTAAGTCCCCCTTGGCGCTTTTGAAAACCTCCTCAGCTCTACAAACCAATTTGCACATCCAGCCCCTCTGAACTGCTAAGGCAGCGTGCAGTAGGCAGAACATCCTGGTTAAATATTTAATACTCAAAGTAGCTCCAGTCACCTACAGCCTCCTGTGTTTCTCTGCTGATGTCTCTAGCAGGCAAAGACAGCATCACACCACGTGGTGGGCAGCTAAAACAGAAGACTGTAATAGGGACACTTTTTGCAGATGATGTCTTGTGATGAGGTCTAGAACCAACTTCTAGAGGTCTTTTCTCCCCAGGACTTCCTGCGGATCAGCTGCAAATGCCTGTGCTTCATTACCGTCTTCCCCTGCTCTTAAATGGTAATGAGTCATTTTTATTTGAACACTTCACCTTCTTCATAGCAGCCCTCAGGAAAGGAAGTCAGTACTTCAGACAGCTACACTGCATCAAAGGCTGACCATGCAAACAGGTAGGACACTGCATGGAGAATCAGAAGCCTACAGCTTTCACCCCAGCCTTTCTCTGAGCTGAGCATGATTTGCAGGTCACTTTACCTCTGATATCCTTGCAAAACATTCGGACTCTGAGTACTCTGGGTAAGAATAACACCTTCTTGCAACTTTGGACAGCATCAGCCTTGGAAGAACTCTGATACTGGGTAAATCCAACCACAACAGTTATAGGCAGTCATAGACAAGGTCCCACTATAATCATGGCAAAAAACATATTTCAGCTGAAGACACTGAGAGCTAAACCAAATGAAGTTAATAAAGATCTTGGTAGCTTGAGTCTTCCTCATTATTTTCACCCAGTCATTCCCTCTAACATATCTATTAAAGGTATGGTTGTTAATTGTACAGCTATGCAGCACTGATACTAAGTTAAAGTATCCCAGCTGTATAAATAGAGGAACATTGAGACAATTGTTTTTGATTTAGGTAATGGCTTTACTTGCTGCATCAGGACTATTTAAAGAAGCTGTTCTCCCTATAATGGCTAAAATAAAACAAGCTGATGGACCTATCATCATTACCAGTGGGTGGATGCCAGCATCACAAATCAATCCCACACAGCCAGCTCTCATTAGTATCATGCTAGCTGTATCCCTCAGAAGAAAAGTCTGTCCTGAGTCAAGGAGAAAACAAGGTGCCCCCGACTCAGTCATCTTCAGAAGCTAAAATACATGCATACAACAATCAGGACCATTAGCCCAGATTTGAAAATTGGATGAGAAATTCTTATGTATGAAATTTTTTTTCTGAATGCTCCAAAATGTGCTATGTTAACTCAGAACCTTGTTCCCCAAAAATCTGTGGTGTTGGTTCAAAATGATGCCACAAGCAAGGCTTAAAACAGGAAACAGGAAGTACAGTGGTGATAATGAGGCCAGGCAGTAAAACAGCAAAAAAAGAAACAAGAACTTTTTCGAACAATCACTTATTAATGTTAAGTTTTCAGTGTTAACTTGGTTTCATCTTTCTCCCTGATCTTACTTCTTCACCTACTTCATGAAAACGAATAATCAGGGTTGATATATGAGGTCATTTGTAAATTGATGAAAGTAAATGGAAGTAATTTACTCAAGAACAGAAGCTGCAAAAAAAAAAAAAAAGGATGTAAAGGCTGCAACCCTTTCCCAAGCCAAGATCTACAGATCCGTTGAGCACCTGTTCAAAAACTTGAATATGTTTCATAAGAGTGATGTTGAACAAAGATTTGCTCCACAGTGTTTGTAGGCAGCTGGGAAAAGCACAGTTTGGCAGTCAGAAGTTCTTCAAATCCTGCTGTCAAATAGGTGTTACAGGTGTTTGCTCTCTTTTAAAATCAGGTCAGTTTTGAGGGGGCCAAATATTTCAAAATGATTAGATAGATTGACCCTACCTGCAAAATACATATCTTGATTTGGCTAGAAATCCAAAGGTGTTTTGGCTGAGTTTTTAAAAATATACTTCATTCTGAGCAGTGCCCATAAGCCAAAACTTAAAAATAAAATAAAATAAAATAAAACATTGAAGTGTTGCCCAGTTTTGCTTGATAAATATGAAAGTATAGCAATTCCAAAATGAGACTGTTCTCACCAGCATCCCCGGGGCTGTGCTGGAGTGGGATGGTATTTGGACTGAAGGGGTGGTTCCCATCAGTGACACATCTCTGTGCCACTTGGTACGAGATCAGCACGACTCCTCAGTGAGAAATAATTGACTGCACTGCAGCTTATATTTATAATTAATTTGTTTACCCATCCCTATACTGATTGGACTGGAGCTCATGGCAGGATGAATTGTAACTGGATGCTCTCAGTCCGAACTGCATACTGTGTACTTTTTCTTTGGCTACTTAATTTTCACCCAGAGTAAGCAACAAGCCCTAGGAAAAGAAGCAGATAAATCTAATCTAGTCTAAGTACCTTCACTATTTTGTGAGAAAAAGGACAGGTCCCATTTGTTTGACACCCTCCTGCAAAATCCAATCTTTGCACAGTCATGCAGTCATCAGAGAAGTTCATTCTCTACTCAACAACAGTAGAGCAGGCAATACTGAAAAAAGTGGATGATGACATTCTACTTTTCTTAAAAATAATAAAATAAATAAATAAAAAAAAAGATTAACAACAGCAGCCTATTCAGAAAAACAAAACGAAACAAAACAAAAACCAACATGGTATCAGGCCCCTTTAAGCAGAAGAGATTAAAACCTTTGGGAATCTCTGGGATGAGTCTCCCAGGCTCTTGCAGCAGAAGGGTCTCTGTCACTTGCTGCTTTCTCCTTTCCCCTCCATGTGCAGTCTCACACTCGCCCCAAGTGGCTGAGCTCCAAGGCACCATCACTAGCCAACTGCCTGTATTGTATTCTCCTGAGTGAAATAAAGATCCCTTTAAAAATAATTATTTTGTTTAAGAGGGAGGCAGAGGGGTGTGCTAGACCTGAACACAAGGCTAGAGAGCTCTAGCTAGGGAGAAAAGCTGGTCTGCTCTGTTTGTTTGCCTCTTTGAAAGACTGCTTTAGGGTCTGGCTCCAAGTTCAGGATTTTCCATACTGAACCTGATTTGAACCTGAGTCAGAGCCCAAATTTCCTTCAGACATACATCAGCTTAGGGACAAGATCTGACCAAAGACACATGCGAGCAACTCCCATTGAAGTTAAGGACTGATGTGATCATGCACATGTGTGTGTATAACCATAGGCAGACCATGATTACGTGCCTTTTTTATGAACTTCGGGTACTTTCTGTCTGAAGTGCTTTTTTTTCTTTCTTTTTTTTTTTCCTTTCCTTGCCTCTGTACTCAGTAGTGATTCTTTCTCAGTCTGTCAAAATAAATAAATAAATAAATAAACAGGCTTCTCTGACACTAGCTGTTGCTCTCAGAAGACATCATATATAAAATCTTGCTGGATTTCCATCTTGGTCAAGTGTTTAGAATAAAATTCTGCATATGAGAAAGTCAGGGCTATGCCCTTCTGCCTGGCATACATGTGCTGTCTTGCTGTGTGATCAGAGTGAGCCAAAGCTATCCAAGCTCGTACTGTAAGTCCTGCAGGACTCAAAACTTTGAATGAACTTCTCCACACCTTCTGTGCTGCTCCAGGCTGCCTTTGATCTCTGTGGGACTGCACACAATTATACCTTTACAGCAAGTGGTTAACTTTAGGTAGGTAAAGGCTTTTAGTTAAAAAGAAAGCTGATAAAATCTTCCCCCTTCAGCAGATCCCTCTCCCCAGAATTTTATTATTCTTCTTTATACAGAGGAGCCTTTTTCCATGTGGAAAGAAGCCCTCTGGATTTCCTTAAGAGAAGTCTTAAAGGTTCAGTCAGCCTGCAGGCATAACAAGGTAGAAAAAAATCACTGGGGAAGATGTACTGCGTGTGCATGGAGCACACAAGAAGTTTCTTTTAGATTTTTTTCCTGCCAAGAACTGAAGGCCAGTTTCAAGTGAGAATGGCAGCCTCATGCCTTGAAAAAAGCAAAGATCCTGAACAAATACAGACTTAGTTACTGCTCTAAGCATCAGATGGAAAGCTACATGTCACAGACGTGTCAAACAAGTAAGCAGTCATGTTAAACATAGTAGGTAGCTGATCTGTCCTGGTCCCTCTTTACAGGGGTCCTTACCAACTCTATAGGACATTGTTATTATAGCGGATACGACTTAGAAAATGACAGTTTGCTTTCTCATTTTGATAACTGTAAATACTTAACAACTGCCTCTGTACACTACAATCAATCATTTTCTTATTTTTGATCTAGAAACTATAACAAAAGTGTGGTACAAAATAGAGAGTTGCTCTGTGTGTGGAAAAAGCTAATAGCTTCAAGTGCGGCACAGTATGAAGTGGATCTCCATACCTTCAAGCTCTCAAGGAGAAAGGAAAAAAAACACTGGATCAAATATAGCTTTGGCGTGAGCGGGTGCAATTCCCAGAGGGATTTGCACCCGCTTATGCCAGGATTGAGTTTGGCTCATGGAACTTGCAGGGTGGTCGGGTAATTAAATTATATGGTGGTTCAGAATGCTTCTACAATGCCAAATGATGCAATATTTTTTCAAAAAGGACAGCTGTGCATTATTTAGAACAAACTAGTTCACTGCGTTCATTACCACCTTGCTCTCAAGATTCAGCAGTTTTTCAAACAATCACTGAAGCATCTTAACCTTTTGTCTTTAGACAGGAACACTGACAGTCTGAATTATACACTGCTTCCTCCTTATTAGACGCTGCTTATAAAAAAATACTGCCACTGTGGTCTACAGTTCAATGAAGTCCATTGTAAACTCCCCAGTATAACATAAACCTCCCTAAAACACATAAAATTATTGGCTTCCAAGACCAGCCTCACTGAAAGAAAGCTCTGTATTTAGTCTTTGCTTAAAACACAGGTATTTGGTTTGGAATTCAAGCTCCCAACTCAGTTTTAAAAGGTTGGGTCCAAGGAAAGTTGACACGGACCATGTAATTTTAATTAAAGAAAGATTTTGCTCCTTTATGACCAACAGGGGCATTGTAACATTGACATATTGATGCTAAATAATTATGAGTCCATAAATAATTCAGTATATAAAAGTGTTGTATGGCCAGTGCCAGGTAGCGAAGGGAAATAGCATTGAAATAGCTGACCTGCCAGGTTACTACTACAATGCGAGTGGATAGACAGGTAATGTGACCTAGCAGCTATCAAAACAGTGTAGCCCATGGTGTTTGCTACCCACAGGGAGCATTTGAAAGTGGAAAACCGAGGGCTGTCCAGTTTCGTCACCTCAGCATTTTAGCACCACTGTCATGGAAGAGGATAAGCTTTTAGGAGTGGTACCAAGGAGAAAGGCAGCAGGGAAATCACATGCAGAAAGAGAAACATTAAAAAGCAAATTAAGTGATGAATTTAAGAAGGTTTTTTTTTTTTTTTTCAGGAGCTGGGCAAATACCGCAAACTTATTTCCATGGATAACCATTCACCTTTAAAACTGAATTCAGTTCAGATGTGCTCCTGACCCTTTGGTGTTTGCTGTCTGTGAACTTTCTGAAGTCAAATATTCATTGGCACGTACAGCTGGGGAAACAAGCTTTAACCTCTCACTCCGGGGCATTCATGCCCTAAAGGACATATTTTAAGAAAGATGGGTGATTTTGTTAGAAGCTTGATATGGGACCTTGCAGCTCTGAACCAAATGAAACATGCTGCACAAGTCTATGATGAGAATCAGCCCCATAAGGCTTTCAAAATACGTTTCTGCTCTGTGACATTAGCTGTGATGGCATTCCCATAGCTGCTGTGAGATCAGTATGTTTTATAAGCAATGAATACGAGGATGACAGGGAGTCAGAGGCCTCAGGCAGATGTAATCAAGCAATATGCCTTAAGCTTCACAAATAGGGATGCACATGAATCAAAGTTGCACTGAAACTCTCTCAACCAACTATAAGACAGAAAGGTGTACAAGTGACCAGGTTTCATAGGAATACTTGTCACATACAAAAGCTTTATGTCCTGCTAATGAAAAAAAAAAAGATTTTCCAGTTTGTTTTCTAAGATTCTCCTTTCTGGTTCATCTGCTACCTTTCTGCTCCTTTCCCTTTGGAATGACTCAGTGGCTTCAAGTACTTCCTTTGACTATGGCAGTCACATTGACCAAAAAGAAAACAACTGACCACCTGTGACCAATGAGAAGACAATCAATGCAGCTCCAACAAGAATATCCAACAGGAAAGCCCCTGTGTTGGATTAAATCAACAACATAAAGACAACTGCTAACAATTCTGCTAGGAGACATGATCAAATGAGGGCTTAATGGAAGAGCAGGTGCTGAACAGGAATAAAAAGGAAATGAGGGACTGGTACTTGTGTTCACCAACAGTAAAAGACTACCTGAAACCAGGAAAACCCTCACACCCAGCAGACTGTACGGTTTTAGCAATTTACCCCTGAAGACTTACTTTTCAGGGTATGGGCTTCATTCATTGCCCCTGTTAACACCCACCTTAGATCTTTGTGTGTGCTCCAACCTGCCCCTGTGAGCATATTGCATTTGATTTTATTTAGTGAACTAGAACTGAAATAATAAAGAATCCTTTTCCTTCAAGGAAACAGCCTTCAAATATCTGTTTGCCCAGTGTCTGTGTATATGGTGCCAGGCATGGACATAGCCAATTCCTACATGCACGGCCAGAGGACCAAGTAGCATGACGGCTGAAATGTGAGAACCAGGACTTCCAGCAGTTTCACGGTGGCTGGGGGACACAGGACTTGGCATCTGCAGGGTATGAGCAGTGGGAGGGCAAAATAAAGCCCAAGGCCACTTTTATGTGTCAATCCAAGGTTGCTGAGAGGCTTGTTTTGTTTTGACCCCATGCAACTCTCATCACATCTCCGCTGCAGGTGCAGCCCCCTTTCATTCTCTTAATCAAGACGTTTCCTTTCCCATAGCTGGGGAAAAGAATAGGCTTCTCCGACTCCAACCTGAACAGCACCTCTCGATGAATGATTTCTTCCCTCTTATTCCTCTCCTCCCCCACAATGACAACTGCCTTATGGTTGCTGTTGCAAG
This sequence comes from Anser brachyrhynchus, assembly GCF_964034855.1. NCBI lineage: Eukaryota > Metazoa > Chordata > Aves > Anseriformes > Anatidae > Anser > Anser brachyrhynchus. The sequence goes on from NC_137696.1 coordinate 27,161,579, forward strand.
GCCCAATGTAACAGGCAGCACTGACAGCTTGGTAACATGGGGCTGTATTTGTGCCCTTGCTCTGCTCAAAATCTTCATCCCTCCTTTTATTTATTTATTTATTTGTTTATTTATTTATTTATTTATTTATTTTTTAAGAAGAGGTATGTATCTAGATCCTTAGTCCCATGTCACAGGTGGAACTCATGCTTCTGTTCTGGAGAAGTAGAAGACCTTGGCACCTGCTTGTGGACTGGCTTTGCAGAGCTACAGAACAGCCTGGACAGAGGGCCACCATCACTATATATCCCTGAATCTTCGTCAGGACTCACAAGAACTTACAAAGCTCACTTGTCATGACATATATTTAGGAAGGAAGCTTTGCAAAAGGATTAGCATTAGCTGAATTCTACCCAAAACAATTATATTTTCGGAATTCTTTCAAGTTTAAGAAGACCTGAGCAAGTCGAGGCCAAAGGGCATGTGTCCTTGGTCCACTGCAACAAGACAAAAGCCACCCACCACAAGTTCACATGCACACCAAGCGATGGAAATCCTCATAAAATTATCACTCTTCTTTTTGCTGGAGCCTACAAGCTAACAGAAAACCAAGACAACACAAAACAAGTAACCGACCCAAACAAAACAAAACAAAACACAACAAACAAACAAACAAAAAACACCAAAAAACAGCTTAACACAAATTCATAAAACATCTCATGGGGAAAGAGTTTAGGGGATCCAATAACAGGGAATAAATATAAAAGAACGATTAATTGGTCATAGTGTGTGTGCTAAGGAGAGACAGAGATAAAACAGAAGTAAACTGGACAGTGCAGTCCACAGCCTAGTTACAAAACCCATTTAGGCTGGCAGAAATGCACCTCTGATTTCTGGGTGTCTTTTCCAGCAGTTCTTGTCTCCACTTTCCTGACGGAGTAGGGACATCCCTGTTGTGGAGCCCCAACATGGTTATTGTCACCCGAGTGGAACTGAACTTGAGAAACGCATATGTTTGCACATGTTTGTTAACCAGCCAGAACAGACTCAGAGCTTTTATATTCTCCTATACCACCTTCTTAAAGAAGCCTCACGAACCAAAAAAAAAACACCATTATTTCTATGGCTGACAACCCAATTACATTCAGTTCAAAAGAGAGAGCAACATGCGCCTGAGCGAACGGTTTACTCTCCACAAGGCCTTTGTGATTTGTCAAATTAACACCTGGAGAATGAGACAACGTGGAGTTTCATCCCCAGGCAGAATGGGCCATCCCCCAAGTTTCCTCATGACCTCTTTTGCAGAGGCACTTTCCAGAAGTGGGAACGAGTTGACGTACATTTACCGTGTGTGGCCCAACCCGATTCCCAAGCTCTTAGCTGTTTAATAACCGTCCCTCCAAAGGGTCAGTCTTTAGCTAAAGGATACCCTGCAGTGAGATGTACCCGATCCTAATGAATGCTAATAAAAAGCATTTAGCTGACTAACACAACATAAAACTGTGCCCTATTTCATTGCATCTGCTTAATAAGAACCTCATTTAATATCGAATTACTGCCTGCTCAGCCAAAGCCTTGTATTTGTGGTAACAGGGCTGCGAGGCGGGAATATCAAGAGCTGCAATATGGAAATTCCTCACTAATATTCTCTGCAGGACTGTGTGATTACTTAATTTGTTTAGCTGAGCAAGTCCAATCGCTCAGCCAACTGTTTCACAACACCGAGCGCAATGCTAGGCAACTGGTCTCCCCACAGGCCTGCCATGCCATATCACTTTTCCTGGGATCCGGCTATTAACAGTTGCTTTGGGGATTTCAAAGAGGATCACAGATACTGTTACCAAATGAATGAGCTTGTAGTAGTGAACACGAAATCCTGCTTCTTCCCAGTCAATCAAACACCAGCGAGAGGATGTCTTGTGAGACAGCAGCCACAAAGAAATAGTGTGGTTGGGCCCTAACCTCCATCTGTTTGTACTGAGGAGCACCAGCATGTGGACAATTGTCTGCATTTAAAAAAATCCATTCTTGCCATTTTAGAGAAAACTGCCCTAAAATGCTGCTTTGCCTCTTCTCCTCCCCCACAGTCACTTGACTCAGCTGGCTGCTGTAGAAAATCAAGTTCTCCATAGTGCACATCAAACCTTTTGGAGTAATTTTAAAAAAATGTAAACAGTGATAATTCCCAGCTCCCATGAACAATCACTTACCAGAAACATTTTTACACACATTCTTTACGGCTTTTATCAAACCTCAAACCCTAATGTTTTAGTCAGTATATTTGAGGTAGCAGAAGGAACTGTATTAAGAAAGAAGGGTGAATGCTACCAGGCATAGACCATGCTTTAAAAAAAAAAAAAAAAAAAGGAAAAAAACACACCACACAATTAAAAGACATCCTACCATGATTTTACCTCTGTACACACTTTTAACGTGACCAAATAATGAAATATTCTGTCCAGTACTAGCTTCCATTTGTTAAAAAAAATATATATATATATAGAAAAACTGGAAAGAGTGTGAAACAAAAAACAAATACAAATGTGTTTTAGTCGCTGCTGAAGTTGCCTTATAATGGAATTTAAAGCCTTTGATTTGCTTGGTTCAGTATGAATTGGCTAGATTACAGTACATGAATGTCTTCACGGGAGGAAAATGTTCTAAAAATATTGTTGAACAGAAGTAGAAAAATTAACCATGAAGTCAGACAGCCTTAGGGGCAACCCACCATGAGCACAGGCTGACAAGCAAAGCAATAGCTCTACCACTACCATTTTCAATGCAGATGTCTGGGAGATAAGGTTTCATCAAGTTACTGAGCTCAGGAAGAGAAGTGGGTGGAAGGCAATGTTCTGCACGAGGTAGGACTTAAAGAGTGAGGTATTGGATGGGGTCTGGCACAAGTGCAGAGTGGGAACCAGAGATGGAAGAGAGTGAAAAGACCCTGAGGAGACCCAGTGTTTAGAGGGACCTGCCCAACGCCCCGTGAGAAACATGGTGGGGCAAACAACTGCTGTGCAAAAACCTGCCTCCATGCAGGGTGTTGGCCTGGAACGAGATATCTTCTCCCTACATATTTCCCTCTAAGTAGTCCTCTTTTCACTGTGATTTTCCACCATCATAGGCATGTGGCTCCATTGCAGACAATGTGCACGTGCTAACTCCGGGACAAAGCAACTGGAAAACAGTGCAGATATTCTAGTGCATATTTTCCTCTAAGAGGAAAAATCACGTAGAGGGCCAGGAAACTCGCATTGTTTCAAGACTCTCCAGGGCTAGCAGATGTCCTGAGAGCTGTGGAGAAAAGCGTTTGTGGGAAAGGTCAGTGCCTGCATTACGTACCGGGGCCACCGCCACGGCCACCATCCCTGGCAGAGGGGAGGTAGCTCATGGGCACTGGGAAGCAAAGCAGTGTTGGAAAATCAGACATATATACGATGGCACATTAATGTAACTGAGGGCCTGCTTCTTCTTGGTGACCCTATCTCTTCCTACTTTACAGGGCTTCTGCAGACAGTTTCTGCAACATTGAGGCAATAGCTATATGGTCAGCTTCTCCTCCCACCACGGTTGTGTCTTCTGCCCAGGTTTACTGCTTGCTTGACTGGAGCAAGGGCAGTTTTACACTGCTGCTTGCCACAAAAAAAAAACAAAAAACAAAAAACTCGGACACCAAGCACAGGCCTAACTTTGCCATTTATAAAAAACTGCTTTGCACAAATATCCATTGCTTTTCCCCCTCACTTTCTCCCAAAGCCAAAGTTAGATACCTTGAAGGAAATTGTCATCTTCATTTGTATTAGAAAAATGCCATTTTTTGATCTGCTTTCCTGCTCTAAAATTTAGGGTTTGTCAACAGCTACATGCAGAGCTCGAATTCAGTAGTAACTGGTGATCACATCATGATTCATTCTTTGGTTTCTCTTTCTGTATTTGCTTTCAGTGGCAGGTTCCAATGTATTTATGTGAAACTGAGAAACTCTTGGAAACCCCCCAAACAGTTCAGACTGATTTAAAGCTGGAGATGTACTTCCTGGGAAGGACAGAATTTGTGGGAAGAACTCATCCCTTGTTCATCCATGAATACATGAAACATGACCAAACTCTGATATGAAACAAAATAAAACCTTCTTCCCCCTAAATGGCCTGGTCTATTATTCAATAAACAAGAAAAACAAACAAAAACACCTTATTTTGCCAACCTTTAGATTTTCAAAACCAGGATATTTCTTCACCTCCAAGGAGTACCATTAGACTTAAAGCCCTCAGCCTTGGTAGTACTGGGGTTCTAATACCATTTATACACATGCTGAGCTGAGACGATCATCATGTCTGAAACCGCTGCCAGTGGTTATCGTTATGCCAGAGAGACTTCCCCATCTGCATTCCTGTGAACCTGCTACATCACAATTTGTGTCTGCTGTGGAGTGCTTTGGAGAAGTCTGGTAAAACAAGTCACTGAGAGCGATCTGGAGGAAGTTTGCAAGGAAGAGCAATGTGGCTCCAGAACATCTATGGTGTAAATAACTAGGGTGTATGACATCTTCCCCAGCACCCTAGCAACACTGTTGATTTACAGTCACAAACTTACCTGCCTACTTCCAGGAAAATGACTCCCTCCTGACAGGAGGAAGCTTTTTAATTTTTAAATTCAGTCTGTTCATATACTCCATAAGTTCTTTGAACACCGAAAGGCATCTTGTTAGCTAATTTCCAAGAAGTTCCTCATTGTAATGCAAAATGCCAAAATGAGTCAACAGGGGGAAAAAAGAAAGAAAAGAAAAAAAAAAAAAAAGAAAAGAATAACTCTAAGTCAGCAAGGCTCATGAAAACAGATGAAAACCAGGATAACCATACAGTAAAAGCGAACTCCCTGGGCTTGTGTTCAGACTGACAGCTCCTTGTTTGACATCTATCTTTGGCAGTGGAAACAGCAAAATCAGAGACCCATAAAGAAGGAAATGCCCACAGTGGACTGAAAAGGCAAAATTTAGAGGACCTCTGTAGAGATGTGTGCTGAGAGCAAGAAAGCATCATCTTAAACCTACAAAACACTTCTGTGAGTCCCTGCCCCATACCAGCCAGTCCCAGAAGCTAGCATGGTCTTGTGGTTTTTGTGGGACAGTGGACAGAGTCTGTAAAAAGCTACAAGTGCCCCCAGAAATTCAGCATCTGGTGGTGGAGCAGCTCGAACTAGCACAGCCACCCAGACCCTCCCAAATCTGGACACAGAGAGGACTACCACCTGCTTGTGGCATCTCTGCCAGGCAGTTAAATAAGGCTGATGTCTCTGGCACATCACAAAGGAGCAAGCATATAGCAGGCCACAGTGTCCTCTAGAGGTGGAAAAATATCTTATACTTCAGTGTCAGAGGACAGGAGGAAACTTGGAATCAGGATTGCTCCACCAGGCTGGGAAGGCTTGGTCCGGGTTGCAGAGGGATGAGGGTGGAGGACCACTGCTAGACGGTAGTCCCAGACCAGAGCTGGACATGTGTGCAAGAGGGACAGGCAAGTCAAGGTCACACCACGTGGCTTCTTCACAGGGGACACTGCCCCCAGCACAATGGAAATGGCCAAAGTTCTGTTAGCCAGATCAAAATCACATAAATAGAAGAGCCCCTTGAGGGTCTCAGATGTCTCCTCAGATCTGGCAGCTTTGCTCCTCATCACACCTCTTCTTCTCCTATAGGGCGTTTATAGCTGTTTGGTTTGCTGGACCTAGCTGCCCTGATGCTGTGTGGGTGCAATAGGAGGGAGCCCATCATGACAGTGTAGCTGCTTGGTCTGGTGATGGCCTGGTCTCTTCAGTCAGGTAAGAACATATTTGGGAAAATAAGATTGAAAAAAATATTTGTAATTGCTCTTTTATGCATTGATTCAGGCCAGGAGCTGGTTCTACTGTTGCCTAAGCATGAAGAGCCTGTTCATTTGAATAATCCTGTGAGGCTTCATACAGCTGTGGGGAACAGGGCTCCTAAATGCCTTGAAACTTACTTTCAGCCAGTACCCTTATAAAAACAGGAGAACCTTCTACATATATTTCAAAAATAGCCATGAATTTAAAAAAAAAAAAGAGGAAAAATTTTAATATCGCAGAGATATGCTCAATAAGCTTGCCAGAAAGGCAGACGCTCATGCAGAAGACCCTCTTTTCTGTACCATTCACCATAGCTGCTGGTGAGCACCAGTCACCACTTGTAACACAGCCATACAAAACCACTGACTGTATGAGGAAGAGCACGCTGAGAAAAGGCAGAAAATGAGTACCTGGAGCAGCAGGAAGGTAAGGGACTGAAAGACCTGCAAGATTCCCAAGTAGTTCCTCACTGCCCTCTCCTTCCTTATGCTACTGGAGCCAAGTCATCCTGAATTCAAATACACTGCAGCTTTTACAACCAGGAGGAAGAAATTAGATTTGGAAATGCTGTCTCTTTACAAGCAGACACCATTGCATCCATGCAAGTATTAAGGCCTGATGTTTGATAAATCAAGAATCAAACAAAAGAGAAAAAGACCTTACTTTACTCTGAAGCTTTTCCCTCCCCATCCTCCCCAAGCTGTAGGCTGCTGTTACTCCCCCAGCTCAGATATTGCAGAGCCTCTGGACATCTCCTTGCCCCAGGAGATCCAGAAAAAAATCTCTTGATCCACCAGGTTTTGTAGGTTCATCTTTTGAACAGACTATTATTGTGAGAATTACCAAACAAAAGAGCATTCAGTAATTCCCTTCAGCCCAAGGAGGACAGCTGTTCTTCCCACCACCCCTTCAGCTGGGCCTTAGCCCAGTCCAGAACAAGCCACAACACAAAAGAATATGGGGAAATCAGCCACAATACAAACAATTATTTATAAACTGATAATGGCTGCAGATCTGCAGGTGCCAACCGTCTCCACTTTGGGGAGGGAACACACAATGCGCCCAAACCCTGGTTGTTCACCAAGCAGCAACTGAGAAAACAGTTGCCCACAAGAGGACTGAAAGACTGGGGGTTTATAAAGGAATAGTTCATGTCTCTACCTCAGTCTTGCAGTCCTATTGCAAGAACACCTTGAGAAGTACAGTATTTTCCACAATCTTAGTCTAGGATTGGAAGGAGAATGGAAGGAACTGAATTTTAAAGTGTTTTTCACCAGAGCTGACCACTGGCTAGGCTTGCCCATGAGAGAATGGCTGAACTGGTGGTAGGTGCCCCACAGCAAAAACCTGCCCTCCTGCTCCATCCAGGTGGTCTGGTGGGGCAGTGCAGTGAGACAACCCTCCCTGCTCAGGGTCTATGATCCAGGTGTAGTATCAACTGTTGGGTCAGGACTCAGAGGCTTACATCATGCACACATTTTTAAGTAAAAGCGTACCAAGAAACGAGTGATAAAAGCTCTTTGTGTAATCCTGCATGGGCAGGACTTCAAAGCACGAAAATACGAACAGACCAATAAACCAAGGTACCTCTATATTAATTCTCCCAAAGACATGAAAATCCAGTTTTCACTGAATGGAAATTTCAAGCTGATGGATCTGTGTTTGGTAGAAAAACAAAGTTGCCAAGGCACCCAGCTGGACCCTAGTTTCTGCCCTCCTGTGCTTTCCCAGGGGGGGCTGTGTAGAGCCAGGTCCCTCGTCTACTCACATCAAGGCGGTCCCATTTAGGGAGTTCAGCCCAGGATCTTAGCCTTCCTCCTTCAGAGAAGGGCTTATGTTTTGCTCGAGAAAGGGAGGGGAGAGTTTCATTACTTGAAGAAATCATTAGAAGCTGCACTGTTGCAGTGTGCCCAGCAGATGGTAATATTTGTTAAAATTTTAGCCCATACAGTCCATGAACAACAGCAATTTGCACCTGAGTGTTACTGAATCAATGCCACTATTTGGAAAGAATTATATTTTTCAAAAGTGTAGAGAAATAATTGTTAGATTTCCACTTTCCTTTCAGAATAATCTGTCTCTGCATAGAGCACTAAGTACTGTGTTCTAAAACAAAACTCATTTTCATCTTGTGTTGATCATACATGCTGAAGTCCACAAAAGATTAAAAAGTTTTTCGCAGATAAAGTAGGATTTCTGTAGATAGATATCTGTCCCTAGCATTTCCCATTTCCGGAAACAGGTGGTACAGATTCATGGCATTTTTTTATTTGGCTTCTCTTTGACTTTATGTTACTGATATTTGTGTCATTGTTCATTCAAATTATTTATTATCTGATGCTTCAAACACTTGGGGGTTGGTGAGAAAAACACACTGAAACTATTTTCTGTGAGGAGCTTCTGTATTATACAGCAAGAAAGGCAAATGTGAATACACACGGAAGACGTCTTTTTGATCCCTGAACTACAAGCAGAGCAAGCATGTTGCTCATGCAGCTATATAGCGCAGCAGTAGCAGCATCCTAGTCAATCAGACTTTGCTCTGGCACAAGTCACCACCTGAAATACCAAGAAACCGGGAACCAGCCCAAACACAAGTGCTTACCCCTTCTCAGATGGTGTACAAAGTCCTCCACATGCTGAGGATCCCCCACAGAGGAAGATCACTTTCTGTCCAGGACAGATCCTCCCTGCGGTTTTTAAAGAACTGGAGGTCATATGTTTCTTAGCATTAACATGGTACAGAAGAACTCAAGGAATAGGTTATGTCCAGTGAGAAAGGCCAACAGGAACGTTTCATTGCTCCAGAATGCCTAGAATGGCCATGTTTGGCACAAACTGTGTTGACATTAATTTTTAACTCTTTCACCTTTCCTAGCAACAGCGGAGGATTTTCATGGCTCTATAAATGGCAGTCAAATGGCTTTATTTATTTATTTATTTATTTATTTATTTATTTTTCAGAGGTTTTCTTCCTCCCTTCTAAGAATCTGGTATCCTTGAAAAAGTCTAAGAGAAGACTAATGACACTGTGTTTTTATTTTTTAAGACTTATACTTGTCTACATTAGTAAATGGAGAGTACAAGTATATTAGAGGTGTTATCTCAACTGTTTTGCTCACTTTCTGACAAATTCTACATTCCTTTACTCCCCTTTCATAGGTCTTGAACCTAAACCAGCCTTTCTACTTCTGACCAAGATCATCTCCTAAAATAACAACCATGAAGCCACATTTCAAGACAAGAGAGAGGTATTACTATAAGCTGTTACAACCTGCTCAGATCCCCTACCTAACACAAGACAAAGAGTTTCCCCATTAGTTTGCTCCAAATTACCAAGGTCTGGTTAGTTAGCTGGCCAGAGGACCACAAGGGTATTATACTGATACATATATGTAGATCCCACAGATATTTTTTGTTTAACAGCTTGGTGTAGTGGTGACCATTTCCCCCTGCCATCCCCTACTATATTTTCAGCATTGAGGTCAATGTAATGTTTTTTTGTTTGTTTATTTGCTTGTTTGTATTTTGGTATGAAATAACTTCATAGTTTCCCTTTATCATACTAGAAGGAAAGAGAAGGTATCCTAATAACAGTCTACTAAACTAAGCAGACTGCCTTGCCTGGGAGATAACATTATACTCCAACTCAAAGTACTACTCCTCCACCAAATGCCAAACCCGATAAAGAAGACTCCTGCTCCAAACTCAATAGAGTAGAGCCAGGAATGGCTTCTTCAATGAAAGACAAAAGACAGCCTCAGCAGCCTGAGCAGCCTCCAGCAGTGAAACAGAAGTAACAGCAACTAGTCACCTTCATATAGCATCAACTGTTTTTTAGGTGTTTTGTTTAGGAGTCACTGCCTCCATCTTGTGGTCCCTACACTAAGATCCAGCAGCTTCCCTCTCTACCTTGGGCATCCACCCCCTGATTATACCTGTGGTATATGTCTGGCTTCCTGCCCACGAGGAGATTGCTCTCACAGCAACTCCGTGATAGTATTGCAGGTGTTGGACAGCTTTCTTAGGAATAAAATGACCTCCTAACTGCCACCCAGAAAAGCCCCATGGGAAAACACAGCCCCTTACACTACTGTGTATGCAACTGCTATGCTGTGTGACTTGTGTGAAAGGCATGGAGGGGGCTCTCTCTCTGTAATATCTCTGTCCATGCCTGTCCTCACAAATGCACCCTTTTGCAGGAGGGACCTGCTGCAGAGTTGGAGGGATGACCTGCCTCCATTCAGCATTTGCAGCCTTCTCTTCCCTCAGTAAGGACTCTTAGGCTTCTCTTTTTCTCCTTGAAACAAGAGTTGTTTTCCTTACGGGATGAGGAGGAAAGCCTGAAAACAGTACCTCACCAAAGAAGACCACATTAACACCAGACAAAAGGAAACTCTTTAAAGCAGTTTAACTTGAGTCCACCCGCTGAAAGGGGAGAGAATGGAGATGAAACTTTCCTGCACTGAAAATTTTCCTTTCAAATGAGACTGTAGGCTCATCTAGGGGCTTTCTGAGCTGGCCAGCAACTGCTTCTCCGATTCTGAAGATCAGACTCTGAGACCTCTCACTGCTTTCTGTGCTCCCACACAAACTATGGTTCAGGTTGATGGATTTAGGTGGGGCGGGACAATTCTGGGCTCCCCAGCATGGAAATAATGATCCTTCAGAAAGGAGACTTCAGCCTCATGAGGAGATGAGGAATCTCAGATTTCTGTAGGTGATCTGGCCTGAGAGAAACAGTGACCCCAGGATGAATAGCTCCCAAGGGAACAGACGTGGCACGGGAACTGCTGAAACAGACCCAGAAATCCTGCCTGCTAATGGGGGAGGGGGAAAAATCCTACTTACAGCTAGATGTTCATCTTTTGCAGAGGAAGGTGATGACAGCTGGGATGAAGGAAGGGAAAAAAAATTCAGGGCAGCACCTTGTGTGGGAAAAGATCGCTCTCCTGCCTGCCCCAGCTAGCTTCCTCTCAGAGCCAGCCAAACAGGTCACTGGCTCCAGGTGTCTCACACCCCACACTGCCATCTCTCAGCAATTTCCATCTATCTATGTTTGGTGCTGACCCTAGGGATTATGTCAGCACGGGGAAGGATGAGCACAAAAGGACACATAAGAAAGTAGGGTGGGTGGTGACTGCATCAGTCTCGTGAGTTAGGGCTTACGTAGCTGCACTTGCCTGTTATCACTGCCTCTGGGACAAGGCTGAGCATCTTAAAAAGTCACATCAACGGGATGCTGCTGTACCTCCCTGGTTCAACTCTACACCTAAAGAGCACGTGGCCTGTTTTGAATGGTTTTCTTGTCTCCATCATTGGTGCCCTCTTCTGCAGGTGCTTCCAGGCTTCCTTGCTCATACCATCATGAGAAAAATGACTCTTTAAGGGATGAAAAGATAAACATAAAAGAAGGAGATACTAATGAACAAATATTTCACTACTGTTTATAAAGTTTTACCCATTTGGCAATAAATTCATGCCATTCCTGCTCCTTTAATTAGTTGACTCTCAGGAAAATCAGGGCTGTGAAGCGCTGATACATTGCTAAATAATTAGCTGGGAACAAGTGCTTGGTATTGGCCCAGGAATTTTCTCATTGCTATTAGCAGCTCCCTGCAAGGTGCCAGGAAGACAGAGGGCTGGGGAAGGATGGGAGCCACAGCTGTGGGAGCTTGTGCCCTGGGATGTGGGGAGAGACTGCTGTGCACTGAGGATGCAATTGAAGAATTTGTTAATTCTGCCATGAATTCTGCTTTTCAGAAAGGGCCTTGCCTGTGTTCATTGCTCTTCCAGTAAAGATGGAGGTTGACATTGTCCCCACCTTGCTGCTGGGTACCATTGGCATGCAGTAGCTCAGTCCTCCCGTCCTGTGAGGTGTATGGAAACTGAGGCGAGAATGGACATATTTGGCCCACAGAACATGAGGATGGTCCAAGAGTAAGTGAACGACTCTCAGGAACACAAGAGGTTGCTTTGTTTCCCTGTCCTCTCAGGTCATAAGGGGAAAGAAGGCCTTGCCCAGACATGACCCAGCACTGACCTGAGACCACACTTGAATCTGTGATCTGTCCCTATACACATGCAAGGAGCAAAACAGAGATATTTCTTCAGTTTAAGAAGAAAGATAAGAAAGACCATACACTCTTATTTCAGAGGTGATAATATGACTGTCTGATTTTCTGCAAGGAATGTGTAACACAAGATGACATTTGCTTCTCAGCTAGGTGGGTGGTTCATAACTGTAAGTGTACACAACATGTAGCAAAGGATTTGGCCACACAGGGAGACACAGAAGTTGAGGTAAAACCTTGGAGCAAAGTGCAGAAGCATCCGGATAAGCAGACCCTTCACGGAGAAGTGTGAGAAATGAGCAGGCTGTGTATCAAAAGGCAAGGTGTTTCATCATGTGAGAAATTAGCCTGCAATGAAGCCAGGGGTAAATCTGTCATTGCTGAATGGGCTTAATGGCTCCTTACAATTGAATCATGTTTTCACATCTTTTTTGAAACTGGAACAACTTGAGCTGCTGGGGGTTAACCCATTCGCATACCCATGGCCTCAGCCTTATGCAAACACCTACTTTTATTTCCACAGTGATTACGTGACACAAATCTGAAATATTTCTCAGGAGAGAGCCAGCCCCATTTCTTGGCCCCCAAAGCTCAGAGCAATTTAACTGAGCACAGGAGACTTTGAAGCGCACACACATCCCAGACATTAACATCCCAGGGTGTTAACCAGTCTCAGCATCAACTGACAACTTATATCTTACACCTTTAGAGGACACAAAGGATTCCCTGCAGAAGTGTGATGAGCAGGAAAATAGTCCCACCTTAGAGAGATAACCTAAGATACACAAGGGTGGTGTCTTGGGGTTGGTAGCAATATATAAGCTCATTTATGATTTCATACAGGATGGTGCTCTCAATTAGTATTACAAGTAATACTTAATTAACACTTCTTTACAGGAGCTGGAAGATGGTTCACAGCACTTAGTTTCTGATAAATGTAGCCAGCTATACAAGATATACATACTAGTGTGTACAACAGATGAGAGCTAAAGCCTGTTAGGAATTCCAATGAACAGACAAAGCGGTCATCAGAGGCCTTGTTGGAACATAATTTGCATGTGTACACTCATCCCAGATAACACTGCAGACAGGAACGAACCAAACTCCACTGGCAGAGCATCTCTGCTCAGAGCCTGCCTACCTACCCAAGGTTGGGGAGGTGCCGAGGCGTCTCTGTGGTCATCCAGTTTGAAAGGTGGATAAAGGCTGTGAAGTTACAACATGACTGCCCTGGCTGATCAGCCAGCCTCTCCTTATTACAGCTTGTCTTCGCTAATGAAAATAAATATCATTCTGACTCCCTTTGCAGTTGTGCTGACTTGGGGGTTCAGTAGCATTCATGCACATACTGAAACCTCTGCATGTGTATCATGGCCTCCAGGCTCTTGGAGCTATGCATTTGCATCATGAATCTGACTAATTTCATACCCTTTGGGTAGCTCATACCTTCGTAATTTCATACCTCGGTGGCTTTTACAAAGCAGATACACTGAACAGCGGTGTCAATATCTGTAGGAGGCAAATGTCACCATTTGCCCTGGTCCCATGCAGGTCTCTTGGCCACATAGCTCAGACTTCCCCCTGGTGAGATTCAGCTGATCAGTCAGTTCAGTGTCTCAAGGTGCCCCATTCCTATAACCAGCAGCTAGAGCTCACTGGCTTTCCACAGGGCTACTTCACCAGCAGAGCTTTCATGACCCATCTCTCTTTATATCTCATGTTTTTCAACTATAGCAATATATCCCATGCCAAAAAAAAAAATTAAAAAAAAAAAATTGGGAGATGTATTTGTGCACTTAGCAGAAACAGCTGAGTTTTGTTTATACAGCTGAGTCCATGTGTGAAGATGGGGAATTGAATTATTCACCGCACCTCTCAGACCTTGATGACTAAATTGGGATTTGTTTCTTTATCTTCCAGGGAGAGGGAGAGAGGAGGTTGAGAGAGGAAAGGTCTAAGAGAAAAGAGGCTGTGTTGTGTCCCTCTGCTCTGCTGCTGGGAGCACTGCAGATGCTATAATTAACCACCTATAGTAAGCAGAAGCCTGGTGGCACGGTGGGAATTACAACCTTACAAACCTTGTTATTAAATAGTCATGCATGGTGCTACCTGACATATCTCTCAGGGTTTTGTTTACTTTTTTTAATCAAAAGGAGCAAAAATGCCCAGGCAATTTCCACATGACTTTAACACCTCTGTGTTAAAACACCAGCTTGGAACCTCTAGATTAAAACGAAACAAAACTAAACAACAACAAAGAAACCACACACACACCTTTATGTTGTTGGCAATGTGGTGTGAAGGGAAAGGCCTGGTTATGCAGTGCAATGTGCTGTGGGGGTCTGTGCTCCCAGCAGTGACTCTGGCGTCCAGACAGAGACATCTTTATGTAGCTCATTTGGCAGAAGGAATAAGATTAGGGACCTCTAAAAAACAAGAGTTCTGTAGAATATCTCAAGCTGAATATGCAAAAATAGAAGTTCAATAGATATGCAAAAACAGAACATCTTTTTTGTTGTTGTAGTTGGCAAAAAAGCTGGAGATATTGGCACTTGTCTAACCTAGATGTGGAGCAGTCTTTCAGGATTGGAATGTGACAATTACCTGAAAGAATAGGAAAAAGAAAACGGAAACAAAACTTTTCCAAGACAATAGGAAGTATCAGCCACCAGATATTAATTTTAAATAGTGGGATTCAAAGAAACTGTATGAAAAAGGTAGGTGAGAAGAGGGCAGGAGGGCAAGAGAGACCCAGAAGTCCTCAGGAGACCCAGAAGAGGACAGGAGCAGTTGATGTCATGGCTGAGGGTCTAAGGATGAAGATTTTACAAAGGTCCTCACCTCTTCCCAGAGCTTTTCTTCTACCACCAGGCAACTAGATCCCCTCGTATCTCTTAGGAAACCTAAAGTACCTTGTCATGGTCAGGGCTGGTGTCTGGGCTGTCCCCGAGGGCTGCCCTCCTCCAACAGAAGGGTGCAGGCACCTGGGGGTCCATGCAGGAGCTGCCCTACACTGTCACCCTTATTCTAAGGCTATGCCAGAGGCTACTATCAAAGGTTATTTGGGGGGACCACAGAAAAACTAACTTTCATCAAAAAATCATATCATGCACTGCATATAAAAAAATACACATCCCCCAGGGTGGAAATCAGAGAAACTATGTGAATAAAGGTGGGTAAGAATAGAGGAGGAAAGAAAGAGAGAAACCAAACTCTGAATTATTTACATTTTTCTATCTGAAGTGCAGTAGTAAGGGGACCATTTGTTTTCTTCCAGCTGTATCACAGAAAAAAAAAAAATCTAACAAGTTCCCACTATACTGGTGCTAATTCTGGAGTGATGGATTGGAGTAAACACGAAAATAGGTAAATTAAAGAAGCCTACTTGATTCTGGGTTGCTTCCAACAAGTACCTGCAGTATACAGTAAGAAAATCATTAGAAAATTTTGTTCCTTCACATCTACAAATTAATGATATTCTCTCGTTGCTCTGGCCCAAACACTAACAATTCCCACCTAAACCCATTTCATTTACTGATAAAATAAATAAAGCTGTCTATTTTGTGTTTTCTTCTCCATAAAATGCACAGAAACTAGCCTGGATACTCAAAGCTGTAAATCCAGCAGTCCTTACAGGTCTACTTTCATTAACACGGATACAGTTTCTCTGGCTGCCCAGGTTACTCGGAGTCTCACACTTTGCACTTCAATACCTCTTGACAGTTTAATGAATGTGAGGAAAAGACACCCACTGTGTTTCTTGCTAGGGCTTATTTCCCAGTAAACCCTATTCAAAGTTTTACACAAGGGCAGGTGAGTAGCGCAGCTGGTCTCCCAAAGAACATGAGTATTTTTTGTGTTTGTGCCATGACACTGCTAGGACCCTCAGGGTCATTTTGTACCCCATGCCTAATTCATGTACAAGGTTAACAGAGGAAGCTTCCCCTCATCTTTTCCCTTGATTACCTCTCGATTTGAGGCTTGAATCCATTTGATGAGTTACATCCATGCTGCCATCTGTTGGGGAGCAGTTCAGTATTGACTCCAAAGACAGATACATACAGTGTTTTGTGTTTTCTTCTGTGTGAACTTTACAGATCTTTTGGGACCCCATGTGTCACACTAACACACACACAGTACTGCAAATAAGCTGGAGTTAACAGTGAATTAACTGTGAATGTTAAATGAAAAATAATGATGAACTGGAAGGGGGTGCTGTGAAGATCTCATTAATACACCTGCCCTGCTGATGGGAGTTTCATGGTACCACTGGTCCCTGCTGAGCTCTCTGGCAAAGATGGTTCCTCTGCAAAACGCAGTGCTAGCACCCAGTTTGGTTTGGGATGTACTAAATTGTCCTAGAGACCACTGAAAGGATTTTCAAAACATTCATAGTACAAACAGTCCAGACTCCACAATTAAATTCCACTTTTCCTCTCTAAATGTTTCTTTTTCTCCGTAAGTAGCAGCCCTGCTACCAGATGTTGTACAAGTTAAACTCGTTTGCTAAATGGTGCTGTCTTTTTTCCTTAAGGAAGAGGATTTAAAAGCATTTTAGTGTGAAAGGCAGCGCAACAGATTTTTTCCATCCCTCTGCTCACAGAACTCAAAGTTCACAACAAGGACTTTTTCAAGGAAGACATTTCTTAAAATGTTAGCGGTGTATTACTGATAGAGAGTCTTCAGAAGGAACTGAATGGTAATTCACTTGCAATCCTCAAATCACACTCCATTTCCCCAGCGTATGCAATACCTGCCCTCTATAATACACACTTTTGGTTGTACTACAGTTGCCTTAAAAATGAGCAGTCTTGAACAATGAAACATTTTTGCATGATTCATCCTTTTTTTGCTGTTCCTCTACTTTCTCCCCCGTGCATCCATCAGTAGTTACATCACTCTACTTTCCTGAGGTAGCGTATAGCTCCCAGGCTAATACCTTTAAATATAAAACCCATCTTGAGTTAAACATTAGCTATACACTAATGGCTAGCTTTCCAGCTGAATGATCAGCCTTAAAGGTGACGTTTTTCAACTGCTCAGCTGAGGAAAGAAAGATGCAAAGCAACTTAAAAAACTTGAAAGAAAACATTCAGTGTTGGAAAACAAATTCTATTTTACCTATTTATATTTCTAACTAGTAATCACTTAAAAGATCTATCAGCTTCTAGATTTAATGATGTAATAATTACTATAAACTCTCAGGAAAGGAAGAGCAGATCCTAATGGAAACAGAAAGGTGTTTTAGAGTAGTTACATGTTTCTGTAACACAAATGCAAAACCGAGTTCCAGGAAATAACCTGGGGTGCAGCTTAGTCAACTCTTGAGGTCATCTACCAGCACCAGGGGATCAGGCCCAGTCAACATGGGTTCATGAAAGGCAAGTCCTGCCTGACCTCCTCATCTCCTTCTATGACCGGGTGACCCATCTGGTGGATGAGGGAAATCCTGTTGATGTTGTCTGCCTAGACTTCAGCAAGGCCTTTGACATGGTCTCCCACAGTATTCTCCTGGAGAAGCTGGCAGCCCATGGCTTGGGCAGGTACACTCTGTGCTGGGTTAAAAACTGGCTGGATGGCCAGGCCCAGAGAGTGGTGGTGAATGGACTGAAATCCAGCTGGTGATCGGTCACCAGTGGTGTTCCCCAGGGGGGGGTGTTGGGGTCCATCCTCTTTAATATCTTCATTGATGACTTGGATGAGGGAATTGAGTGCACCCTCAGTAAGTTTGCAGATGACACCAAGCTGGGGGGAAGTGCTGATCTGCCGGAGGGTAGGAAGGCCCTGCAGGGGGATCTGAACAGGTTGGGTCGATGGGCAGAGGCCAATGGGATGAGGTTCAACATGGCCAAGTGCCGGGTCCTGCACTTTGGCCACACCAACCCCATGCAGCGCTACAGGCTTGGGGCAGGGTGGCTGGAAAGCTGTGCAGAGGAAAAGGATCTGGGGGTGCTGATTGATGCTCGCCTCAACATGAGCCGGCAGTGTGCCCAGGTGGCCCAGAAGGCCAACGGCATCCTGGCTTGTGTCAGGGACAGTGCAGCCAGCAGGAGCAGGGAGGTGATCGTCCCCCTGTACTTGGCTCTGGTGAGGCCGCACCTTGAGTGCTGTGTTCAGCTTTGGGCCCCTCACTACAAGAAGGACATCGAGGCCCTGGAGCGTGTCCAGAGAAGGGCTACGAAGCTGGTGAGGGGTCTGGAGCACAAGTCCTGTGAGGGGCGGCTGAGGGAACCGGGGTTGTTTGGCCTGGAGAAGAGGAGGCTCAGGGGAGACCTCATTGCTCTCTACCGCTACCTGAAAGGAAGCTGTGGGGAGATGCGGGTCGGCCTCTCCGCACAGGTAACTAGTGATAGGACTAGAGGGAATGGCCTCAAGTTGCACCACGGGATGTTCAGGTTGGAAATGAGGAGACATTTCTTCTCAGAAAGAGCAGTCAGGCACTGGGATGGGTTGCCCAGGGCGGTGGTGGAGTCACCGTCCCTGGGGGTGTTCAAGGAAAGGTTGGACGTGGTGCTTAGGGACATGGTTTAGTGGGTGATGCTGGTGGTAGGGGGATGGTTGGACCAGATGATCTTGGAGGTCTTTTCCAACCTTAATGATTCTATGATTCTATCTCCCATGGGTCAAGTTCTTCTCAAGGTGGATGGTGACACATGTCACGGAAACTTTCTGCAATCCATTAGGATAGAAAACGTTTCATGAGCTTTTGATACAGTTCATCAATTCAGTGAGCACAGTTTGTGCCTGGCTACCTTCCCTCACTTAAACCAAGGCTGGTACTGTGGGCCAAATCTGGACGTTATGTAAAAGCTATTAAAAAATTGTCATGTGAAGGGCACAGTGGGATTTTTTTATCATTATTATTTTTTAAAGGTAGCTGTCACTTTACCTTCTCTCACAACAAACCTAACGTTAGAACCTCCTGCACAGATAGCAATTTTTGATACATTTTTTCTGTCTTATAATTGAGATTTGTCCATAAAATTCTCATCTGCTCTCCTTATTTCTGTGATTTTCATTTTTGCTCCCTGCAGTTCTCTTCCAATACAAGCACTCAGATGCACTTTGAAGGCTTTTTTTGTTTTTTTTTCCTTGTCCCACTCTTGAAGAGAAGGTGTCATTGTACTGCCCACTTCCACCTTCCTGGACAATCTTGTCCTAGATGATCCTGAGAAAGAAACTGCTGGTGATCCTAGTGCTGGTGATCCTGCTGTGATCCCACAGCAGAGGAGACTGCTTTTCCAAGGTCAAGAGAGCTCTGAGCACCAGACATTAGAAGAAGCATAGCAGCTTCTGACTGTGGAAGATGAGGGTAGGTTGCAATTATTCATGCTACAGCCACAGGCAGCCACTTCCACCCAGATTCTCTCTGAAAGACAACAGCCATCCCCATTCATTCCAGCCTTCAGCCACCCAAGTGTTGCTCCTGTCCCTCCAAACTACAGTCAGGACTCTTCAGAGATTCCTTGTGTCCTGGAGGCAGCACAGTCTTAAATGTTAACTTTCCCTATTTGATCCATTTCTTTGTGACACTAGGGACCCAGAGGGGCTTCTCTAAGGTGGGTATGTCCACCAGGGCACTCCCTCCACAGGCACTGGCTGCAGATGGCAGAACAGGGACCAGGACATAGCAGTGGAGCACTCTGTTTTTGGCGCAAGTAAAGCTGTACAAACCACTGATGTTTATGCACCTGTCAGAGCTTATCTCACAAACTAAGATGAGTCTGGCACATCTCTGTTTTCTATCATAGTAAGTGCTGAAACAGGGAGTCTCTCCACATGTGCTGCATTAAGGCTGAGGCTTCAGCCCAGGGAAAGAGTGGTCAGCCAAACCAGGCAGAAAGGATCAGTCAAGGCCTAGGATAAACACATGTATTGTAGAGATTGGTACCTGAAGCATTGTACCTGATTGGTACCTGAAGCACTGATATTGCACACACTAACCTAAATACTGGCTATGATATAGGTCATTTTGCCCTCTGGGTTTTGTTCAAATTAGGCTTCAGTGCATTTTCCACCTGAAGTGACTAAGGAAGTGCTTATCTCTCTGCTGATGCCTTTCAAGCAGATTGCTGAAATAACGGCAGCTGGGTGATGACAGGGAATGAAGGACCTCAGCGTTTCTGCTCTCCTGTGCCTAAGCAGCCTTTCTGCAGCCTGGCATCAGGTGCCTTCACTGGAGCAGCTTAATGTCACAACATGCTCCCAGTAAGTGAGAAGCTATAGTGTCCTTTAACAGAAAAGCATTTTCTTTACTTGTGCTTGGACGCATGACCCCTCTAACTCAGCTGTGGATGTGAGCAGTAATTTAAACAAAAAAATTAAAAGAGAGAGAAAAAAAACAATTGGTATGGAAAAGCCTGCAGTGTGCCTGTGGAGGTAGTAGAGCCTTGAGATAAATTTATTTGATCAGTGGAGAGACAGCACCTGAAATTTATGCTATCATTAAATTTTCATGTGCAGTGGCCCAGTGAATCTAGAGCAGTGCCACAAATCCGTCAAACTCAGAAGCAGCACTGTTGCTTATCAAAGTCTCAGCTTTTTCCCAAAAGTGTGTAATGGGGCAGGGCAAAGGAGTTCATAGCTGAGCATTGATTCTTGTATTTAGTCTGTGGCATGGCAGGCAATAATTTCATTGTTCACCCACTGTTATGCTTTATAAAAAGCAAAAATAAAACTGATCTAGTGTGAAATGAAAATAAAACTGATCTAACTAAAAATGAAGGTGTTATTCAATCACTTTCAGTGTTCTCTGTATCTTTGAATACAAATCCAGTTATTCCCAAATACAGCCAGATATGGCATGTCACCAGCTGACCCAAGACCTGAAAGGGGACATGATCTCATTTTCAGAAATTCAGCCTGCAAGGCAAACTACAATCAAAATCCATGTGACTGGAGAAATCTCTGACCTTACCATAGCACCTCTCACAAAAAGGACTCCTTACTCTTTTAAATTCTTTATTCAAATGACCTGTCACTCTTGTTTTATTTTACTCTAACAACATCAAAGATTAAAGTGTTCAGGGACAGAAGCCAATTTTAGCAAGTTCCTGAAACCAGTGCATAGCCTTTTCTGGGAGATGGGCAGACACATGATATATTTTGGCTCAGTTCTGATGTTACAGCATGCCTTTGGAAGTAGGGAGCCAAAGGTAGAAATCCAGTCTGGATCCTCAAAATAATTTTGACCACCACTGGTGTGAACCAGGAAGAAATGAAAGAAAGTTGGTGGAAAGGAACAGTTGAGCAACTGTTGAGCAAAAATCTGAAGATTTCCAAATGGGATCTAGAGAGGGTTGGTGAGCGATCAGGTAGATCCAGCAGGACAAAGAAAGGAGCCTGAGAGGGTAAAGCTGAAGAGTTCTGCTCTACAGTGAAGATATCATCTGCATTTTTCTAACATCTAATGACTGTGAAATATTATTCAAAATAAAATTCATAGATCAGGCTTGACAAGGGCTCTGTTTGTTAAGGTGATTCATTTGTCAAGATCAGCTGATATATACATGGATGTGACAAAACACCTTTATTAACAGGCCAGGAGAGAAAACTTCCCATGATTGCATCCAGTGTTAACAAGTGTGTCCACCAGCAACTGAAGTTACATCAACAGAGTATTTAGTTAGGAATTACGTCCAGATGGCTGCTAGAAAAAGTCTAAGTTATAATTTAGGAACCTGCATTTACGCCTAGTTTTATATATATATACACATATATATATGTGTGTGTGTGTGTGTGCCCTTGCTTGACTGCTTTGCCTGATGTTGTGAAGACAAAAGGCCAAAATGTATAGGCTTACGGCTTTATGTCCATTTCTACAGGGAAACCTAAGGCTCAGCTCTCCCCAAGTGCTGTTGTTGTATTGTACCCCCATGGGTGCTTCTGAGGGGGTTTTGGTTTGTGCAAGCCAGATGAAGAGATGACATGGGTGGGAAGGCAAGAGACGCAGTGTGCAGCTTTACCACTCTTCATCACATGGCGGCACCAGGAATGGACATTCTCTCTGACAAAGACTGAAGGAAAGGAACCTCACAGTGGAGCTGCTTCTCTGGCTTGGTATTCAAAGGAGCGAGACAGGATGGTGGCAGTGAATCAGAATCATGGAATTGCTCAGGTTGGAAGGGACCTTAAAGAACATTTAGTTCCAACTCCCCTGCCATAGGCTGGGATGCCACCCACTAGATCAGGTGAAAAAGCCCTATCCAACCTGGTCTTGAACACCTCCAGGGATGGGGCATCGACAACTTCTCTGGGCAACCTGTTCCAGTGCCTCACCACCCTCTGAGTGAAGGATTTCTTCCCCGTGTCTAATCTAAATCTATCCCCTTCTAGTTTAAGACCTTTACCCCTTGTCCTATCGTTATCTACCTGAGCAAAGAGTCCCTCTCCATCCTTTTTATAAGTCCCTTTTAAGTACTGAAAGGCTGCAATGAGGTCACCCCGGAGCCTTCTCTTCTCCGGGCTGAACACCCACAGCTCTCTCAGCCTTTCTTCACAGGACCGGTGCTCCAGCCCTCTGATCATCTTTGTGGCCCTCCTCTGGACTCGCTTTAACAGGCCCACATCTTTCTTGTGCTGGGGACCCCAAACCTGGATGCAGCACTCCAGGCGGGGCCTCATGTTGGCAGAGTAGAGGGGGACAGTCACCTCCCTCGAATGGAGAGAGCGGGATTGAATCAGTTACACTAACACAGATTAAAGAGCTGGTTCTACACAGGATTTTCAACTAAGTGGTCCTCAAACAATCCCAGCAGGAAGTTCAGCATTGTGCATTTACAGTTTCATTTTTGGCTACGTCTTGTTAACTCACCATATAAGTGCTGATGATTTGTTTATTATACTAGCCTAATTTTTGTAAGCCTAGTGTGTCTGAATCAAACAAAGTTTAAACAATAGAATTACGTTTTTATATAATCTCATTTGATGAGAAAGCAAGCTGTGCAGAAGGAGGTTCCACTTGATGTTCTCAGATATCTTTACAAAGGAATGATAATTAATTCTGCACTATTTCTTCTGAAGGGATAGAAAAAGATGCAAAAAGATAATGGTTGATGGTGGTTATATAATCCCTGCCCGTTCTGTTTGCTGCAGTGTGCTGACAATGAATGATCTGAAGTATAAAGCTACTTTGAACCCTAGCCCAAGAAAAGCTTAGCACACGCATCAGGACAAAAAGCACATCTCCATTTTCTGGCCAGGAGCTAAGTCATTTTTGTCCTGATTCACAATGACAACTCAGACCCATTTATGATGGTTCTGGGAGACTTAGTGCCAGCAAGCAGATTGCCTTGGAAATCATGTACAAGCATGGGGTGAAGACTGTTCACACACAGGAGACCAGAGCTGAATAATCAGCTCACCATGTCCAAATCCAGGTTTTTGATCCAGGATAAGCACTTTACCAATTCAACATTTACTCCCAGTTCTAGCTAGGGTCTGATGGGTTAAACTAAACTAAAGATCCTGATGAAGTTCATTTCTCTTTTCCTCATTCACCCTTCCTCTCCCTGTGAACATTTCCCTGTGACCCACAGAGCTCTTATCATCTCCACTGAGGGGAACATAGCTTGGAGAACATCTTTCTTTGCAATTACAGGCACATGATGCATTCCCTGTCTTCCTCTTCTGAGCCCATTCTCAGAAGAGGAAAAATATATTTATAAGGAATTGGTGACATACATCGAAGAGCACATCATATAGTAGGCACATGTGAAGTTTCAGTAGAAAATCAAAATATTTCAGAATTCCTCTGGTTTGGAAGATTTTTGAACCATTTAGATTTCTAAGCAAAATAAAGTACGCACTCATTCTGGGCTAAATGATAATTTGACAAGGCATATGAAAGACATTTATCAGTAAAAATTAGAAGTAGTTCTGAGCTTTGCACAATCCAGGGGTGGCTGGATTCAAGATTCCAGAGAAGGGCAGGGGCGATATTTCTAGGCAAAACAAGGAAAAACTTGTATTTTCAGAGTGACTTCTAGCAGAATGCAGATTTTAAAACTGCCTTGTTTGACTATAGGTTTTTGATACCTATATGAAACAGAAACTAGATGATATTTATAAGCCTTGAAAAAGTGTTGAAACTAGATGAATGTCTCAGAGTGAGCTGTCTCCTACTTTACCTGAGTTACTTCACTCCTTTCCACTTGTGCTCCCACCTCTGCTCTCTTATCACTTGGTACTGTACCAATGCAGCAGGGGACTGTTAGCCATACAACAGGCAAACTGTAGAACAAAAGCAGACATTACTCACCAAAATACCTGTCATTAATTCTAATGCTATCCAATTAGTTTCTTAGACAGTTTGTTCATGAATTATGCAGAGAAATGGATCATTTCAAAGCATATGGAAAAAATCTTGTGAATCTACACAATGCAATATTGCAGTACTCTCATATCTATTATTAAATATAATGTATTCTTATTGCGGATCCTGGACAACGAAATGGCTGTATTTTATCTTGTAGAAGATTCCTCCACTTTAATATCATTCTTAATAGGAAAAAAAGAAACTATTTTAGTTAAAAAAAAAAAGCATGAATTGGAGGCATGCTGGTGCTACTATCAGCATCACTGAAAGCTCTTAATGAAAATGACTACCATTCCTTAACTGAGGCATGTTCAAAGAAGAAATTTGCTGCAATTTCAAAGGATTTCAGAAAATTGTTTCCTTGGGGCTAATGCCTTTAGTGACATGTAGAAGCTCAGGTAAATCTGTCATTTATGCTGCCAGATCCACATGTTGTAAAACCTCACCCAGTCCTTTGGCAGCAAACACCAGCACATCCCCAAGGACTCCATGAAAGGACTGTGTTATCTCAACCCTCATTTTAAAGACAGAGGCACATGAGGCTTTGTGAGAAGGGATTCACTTAACCTTAGTTAGGTAGTACGAGGAAGACAGGAAGGAGCTCCACCTCTCTCCCATATATGTCACATTATAACATCCAGAAATCTCTTACAACGCTGAGGGCATGCTGATGCCCCATATAGGGCACGTTGTACTGGGAAACCTGCATTAGACTGGACCCAAGCTCGTTCCTTCCACGGGGGAGTGCAACGTTTTGCAGAGCTACCAGTTTACATCCTTACACCAAGACTTACAGATGCAGGCATGGCACCGAGCCGGGATTCACTTTGCCTCCATATGTGACCAAGAGCAATGAGCATTGCACAGGACAGCCATGCTGAAAGCTGGGGTCTCTGAGTACCACAGCACTACAAGTAACATTCACAGCAGAGCAGGTGAAATGAAGAAGAGGTTTTGCAATAGCATAGGTGTTGCCAGTTACTTTGTCAGAAGGGGCAACTTTTTTGAATCGAAAAAAAACTGCGTGGAAGAAGGGCTTGTTGCATCATTGCACATACTCTACTAAGTTGTGACTTGTGGAATTGCTACTCTTTGGCCATGGGTCATGCTGATGATCTCACCCTGTAGTAAAATAGAGAGAGGAAATTGGCTCTTCCAGTTTCACTGAGGGGTAGCTTACATCACAATTAAGAAAAGAGCAGACACACAAGTCCCAGTACAAATTTGTTAATGTGGTATGGTTCCCCTGAGGTTTATCTGCCATTAATTCATGTGCCCCAGCCCATTTATACTTGCTGGATTTTGCCATTCTCTGCTGTATTTGTATATGGCTGGCTGACACCAAAACCTAAATCCATACTGCCACCAGAGCAATGTTAGGGAGACACTAGTAAACAAGAATTTGTTATGATTACAGGAACTGCTCTAAAGAACAGCCTGAGTCATTTTAAATGTCAGTATTGGTACAGCTAGTTTATACCGTGAAAATAGCAGTAAAATGCAGAATGTTTTTCAACCCAAGTAATTGCTTCATTTAATATCTGACCCTACTGAAGTATAGATAGAGTTTTGGCTGTTTCTGCATAGTTTTTTTCCATTGTTTTCCTTATATGCTCTATCAATTTAATAATCATAATAATGGTCACACCAGAAAGCATTATTTCTGATAAAGGACCTTCTGCACTGGTTTGTATGGAAAGCACGTGAAGAAAGGAAGAAGAAAGTCCATGGCTTGGGAAAATGAACCATAATCCTGTCTTTTCTTCCCTTTCCCCTTCCCCAAACTCTTAATAGGGGTCCTTCCTTTCTGGAGCTTACCAGACTACCACAAACAAGGAAATGCATCTTGTCCTTCAGTAGGTAGGAAGACAACTAAGACATAGAATCATAGAATTATTAAGGTTGGAAAAGACCTTCAAGATTGTCTGGTCCAACCATCCCCCTACCACCAGTATCACCCACTAAACCATGTCCCTAAGCACCACATCCAACCTTTCCCTAAACACCCCCAGGGACGGTGACTCCACCACCTCCCCGGGCAACCCATCCCAGTGCCTGACTGCTCTTTCTGAGAAGAAATGTCTCCTCATTTCCAACCTGAACCTCCCCTGGTGCAACTTGAGGCCATTCCCTCTAGTCCTGTCACTAGTTACCTGTGCGGAGAGGCCAACCCCCATCTCCCCACACCTTCCTTTCAGGTAGCTGTAGAGAGCAATAACATACATCTCTTGAAGGTATAACTTCACCAGGGAATTTGGTGGAAAACTTCAATATTTGTCTAAATCAAGTGTCTTGAGTCAGTCTTGAGGTATTTACAAGTGTATAGCTCTACGCCTGCAGAGGCACGGGGGCCAAAAGAGACTGTAGTGAAATGAGTCTCAAATGCATTGCTGCAAGTCAGGAGGAAGGAATGGTACACAAGCCCCTAGCACAGCCTGGGTTTGGCCTTCATTGTAGCACTGGGAATTTTCTTTGCTAATGTCTTAAAAATGAAAAACAACCTTTCAAGTCATGCTGCGCCACAACACCTTCATGAGAACAGTAAGCTAAGAAACATCCCCAGCGATTTGAGAATGCTACCATCAGATTCAAGGGGAGCAAAATTGATCTCTCAGTTTGCAACCTACACAGAAAACATTACTTTGCTCTGGATTTTGACAGATTTTCAGCTTCTGAAACATAAAACATTACGTGGAGCTGGGACGGGTCAAGGCAACTTGTCATAATTCAATAGATTTCTATTATGATACAATCCAGAGACAACCATTTGAAGACAGCTGGCTTTGGAAATTTACACCAGAATCCCCATACTAAGGGGAGAATAAGATATTCATAAAAATATTCTAGAATTCCCCAATCTACATGAATTTGTGCCAAAAACTTATACAAAACAAAATCATTATTCAATAGCCACTGCTCTTCTATTTATAAGGTTTATGTCGTTCACTGGCAAACAGATGGAATAGCATTTGACTTGGATGACAAATCAGAAACCATGGAAAGTGGAAAGTGAATTGCAAGTCATCAGCCTGACCCTACTGAAAGCTGAAAACTGTTGGTCCAAACTATTCTGAGAATCCTTATGAATAACAAATGCATTTGAAGAAGCCCAGATCATTTCATGCACAGCTCAACCAGAGAAAAACAGGCTAAATTTATGAGCATCACTCTCAGTGGACAAATTAATCAGCTCTGCGATATGCTACAGCTATGACCAGAGAAAGTATCTTAGCATCAAGCATGAGTAAAATTTCAAGTGGCATTCCCCAGCTACAAACTGTAACTCCTTTAATGCAGTTTCAGGCTTGTTTTCTGTCCTGGGAATTAAGAGGTAGAGCTGAGTTGTCCCAGCTTGTCCATATGAGCATATAATACCCCTGGTATTGGATGGGCTCTCAAGAGCATGTACTTCACATTCCCCTTTGTGAACAAATGGCCAACAGTTGGGAATGTTGGCAGGACATGACACAAAGGGCAGGCCACTCTCAGAGATGAGAATGGCATTAGGACGAGTGTGATTTATGGCAGTGACTTTGGGGTTTCCATATCCCTTTCGTGTTATTCTTGACATGAGCACACTGACTCAGAGGAGCGAAGAGCTTTGAGTTGGAATAGATACCGGATGTTTGCCTTCAGGCTTGGCAATCTTGCCGTGACCTTGGCAATGAGAGCCAAGGGAGAAGAGATGAAATGGATGAACGATGGAAATAGCAGCCCAATCAGAGCCCTGCAGATTTCCTTCATAGCTCCATGTGGGAGCACCATGCAAAGCTAGTCCAAATCAAAACCTCAGAGCAGTATTTGTGGAGAGGAAATGCATCAAACCAGTTCATAACAAAGTGAATAAGTCATCACTGAATAGTACGAAGAAACCAACAGGGTCCTACAGCCTGACAAATCCTGCAATTTGGGGTTTATTTTCACTCCCACCCTTTTATTGTCTTCCCATTCACTGTCTCTCAAACCAATGTCTTCTCCCCATGCAGCATCTTCCTGGCATGGACCTTCCTGTCTGCAGTTTCTGCAAAACCTTAGGCTTTTGCCTCATCTATTTTTCTGCTTTTCTGTTTTATCATTTTCCTGCTCTATTTGTGTGACCGCTGCTCAAGCTCCCCAGTGCTCCCATCTTCACTGTGACCACCTAGCAGCTCTACTGAATGCCCAGCACCACTCCCCCCCAGTCCTGCTGCTGCTGTTCCCCATTGCAAGCTGTTCTCGCTGCTCTGCGGAGTGAAGCAAAGGCCCCCCAAAGTGAAGGAAGTGCTCCTGTCCACCCATCGCACCCTCACTCCGTGCACCTTGCTTAAAGGAAGGTAACGCGCACATACAGGCATATTAATACACACACACGTACAAGCTTTCCCTTCCAATGTTCTCAGACACTGCTTTTGGGAGAATCATCCTGGCAGCGTGCTTCTGCGAGAGCCTTTGAGCCTGTTCCCTGAGAACACCTAGGCTACCTCCAAGGGGCAGACACAGCAGTTCAAACACTCTGGGGGAAAAATGTCTAAATCTTCGTCGTCTTCCCTCCAACAAAGCAACCTGTGTGACATAACCCAATGAAACCACAACAGCTTTGTTAAGGCCATCTGGTTAGTCATGTAGGTGAAGCAGTACATTTGTGCTGTTTTCTTTGAATTTCATATTTTATGCAAAAAAAGATCCACCAATACCCACAAAAAGATGTATAGTCAAATAACCCCGGGAAATAGAAAAAGAGACAGATGGAGAATTTGCCTGGCTAATTTTCTCCCCTGTGGCTACTGTGATGTTTCTGCTAGAAAGGATGCATAAGGAGGCCGAGTGAATAAATATAAACTGACTTTGCGGGATCCACAGATAACTCCAATATTTCTTTAAGTCCACACAAAAAAAACACCAGTGAAAAGAAATAGGATTAGAAAAAATCCAGAAAATAAACCTTACAACTGAAACTAACAGAGAAGTGGAATTTCTTTTTGTTGCGGTAAGATTCTTTCTTCAGTACTGCAAACAAGGAACACTTTCTGTCCTTAAGTTAATACCTTCGAAGGGACCTTCGAAGCTTCTTAGTCAAATGTCAAAATTATAACTACTTCAGAGAACTAGTTTCCTTTTATGTACAAGAAGCAAAAGACAGAGAAAGAGAATTCTATGTTAAACATTTTCTTTGCTTTTGTTTCACAAAAGGAAGGAATTAGGCAGTTAAATAATAATAAAACCCGTAGCACTTGTTTTGAGCACTGTTTACAGTTGGGGGTTATATTTAAGGTTTCTGCTCTCCCTCCTCCCACTCTTTCTCTTACCAAATAGAAGGGAAATTGCCTAATTTAGTTTGGTTGCTCAGTTGGCCATATTAGTGCATCTCACTCCGAACAACACCCTTGAAAAGAATGGCATGTTTTTAATACCCACTTAATGTCAGTCTTTGCATTTCTGCTTAGTGTTGATTAGTGAAGTCACTTTGAAGATCAGATTTACAAGCTATTCTCCTGGTCTCCAAAAGAATGTTAAGTATTTCTCTGCTAGAAAATTTACTGTATTTGTAGCTTGACCTCCAGATGTAAACATCTGCTCTGTTCACCCCTTGTAAGGGTAAAATTGGAACATTTTCTTATATGCCCATTTTTGTCCTGCATCTCTCCCAGGAGGCTGTAATTACCCCTGAAACATTGTTTATTACATATATTGGTGAATGTGCATTAAATAATCTTTGCAGAGATGTGTGCTTTTGCTTCTGTAGGTACAATTATTAGTGATGGTGGTGGGCATCCCCATGTCACAGAAATTGTCTTAGAAATGTAGCAAAAAAAAGTGACTGCGTAGAGTCAAGTTCTGCATTGGCAAGGAGACGCTATAGTTAAAGCAACATTTGGAAAGAAAAAAAATCTTTGTATTTAAATCACCTCCAGTAAGCAGCATGATTGTTGTCATGGAGCAGTGCTGGAGATGATTTCTCCTAGATGGACCCTCAGAGGGAAAAGGCTTTGTCTTGGCAGGACTGGGAAGCACAAGCACGGTGTTACATAAAGGTGTGTGTAGTTACTGGCCTTAGTTTTTATGCTATAGTGAAGGGCCAGCATAGATAGGCACTTGGACTCTGTAGAATAGGACAGAACAGAATAGAACAGAATATTTCATTTGGAAGGGATCTAAACAGATCATCTAGTCCAACTGCTAGACCACTGCTATGGTTATGGGTCCCCAAAGGTACCCTGTAGAGGTACAGTGAGCTAAAGAGGTAATCGGAACAGATTTGGCTATCTTCAGCAAACCATGCATTCAGTGCACAGCCACCTTGTCACACGCTTCATCACTCAGCAATTAAAATAGTTCCCAACTGCAGCTGTTTCTCACCAACCTCACCTTTGCGTTCTCAAAGAACGATGCACTTTTTGAAAGCCTACAAAACCACGCTGGTGGAAAACCTCATCTGACAGCTCTTGCAGAACCTCACAGGAAATTAGTAAAGTGGGCAGCACATTGACTGTCTTTCTTCAAACAAATTATTTTAAATCCTTTCCCACCCACCATCAGGTGGGTTCGCATGCTGGTATGGGCTGTGTCAGTCATGTGCTGCCGTTGTTGCACATGGCAGAGCTGGCAGTGGGGACCAGTCTGACCCATCACTGAGCACATAACCCTTCCTATCACTGACCTGGCTTATCCTGGGGACAAACTCAGCCCTGACATACATGGGTGTTGCTTCCATTATAGCTGTTTTGCAGCGATGAGGGACAAAGAAGTTAAAGGAAGAGGGCACCAGATCTTTCATCCTTCTGTAATCTGTTTTTCCCACTACATGTTTTATTAGCCTGCAAGGCTCATTCCTAATCAGAAGAAGTCGTGCTAATTTGCCACTCACACCCGGTCTATTACAAACATGTACCCAACATGCAATTTACTCCCCCAGTTATAATCATAGCTGAAATTATCACAGAGCCTTCCTAGCTGTTTCTTCAGCTTTTTGCAAACTCCTTGCTGGGCTGGATTTGACATATCTAAAAAAAGATCCTTGCAATGAGATGGAGGACCGCCACCATGCTGGAAACACTTTGTCACTCTGAACAGACCCCAGATCTGCAGACTGTGCAGAGGTTCAGTGACTAACATACTCTCCTTGGGAAACAGGTTCCACTTGGCTTGAAAAAGCATATAAACAGAAAGCAACAACAATATGGAAGACAAAAAAAAAAAAAAGAAGCACAAAACAAACACAAAACTGTGAATACCTTCAGTTCTTTTTTCCAGTGTTTAACAGGAAAGCACCATTGCACATAGAAAGATTGCTCAGTCTCTAAGTTCAGGGAGTGATACTCCCTAAACATAACTGAGTAACTCTGAAGTCTGATTTTACAAACTTTCCAAAAATACAAAAGTGTCAAGGCACCTATTTTCTTACTGAAATTTAAAACTCTTAAACTAAGTGCCAGGAGCCTACAACCCTAATAGGGCTAGATATGAGACTTTTATATCACTTTGCAGAAGTGATTGCATATTTGCAGAACCACACAATTTTTTCCCTTTCCTTTCCTTTCCTTTCCTTTCCTTCCAAAAGGAAAGGAAATGTACACACTGATTCCTTCCATTTCAGGTCACCATAGGAGTGAGGCAAGCTTCTGCTTGCTGTATATATGAGAGTCATGTACCCTCCAGGACTGACATCTCAACAAGGAAGGGCAGGATAACCCAAGCAACAGAGGAGAGCAGAAGGACAGTGGCCAGGCAGCATGGGGTCTTTAGCAGGTTTGGGTAATAACCCACACTTGGTGCTGCCTAACCTGCTCCTACCACCAGCAGACTGGGAGAAGTCTGCCTGCATGGCTGGGGAAGGCAGGCTTTCAGGTATGGTCTGGCTAAAATTGAGCCAGTTTGCTTCAAAAATTTGCAGCAGGCAGATTTGCATATAAATTGACCATAGCTGTGAACTTCATGATCTCTTATTCCATTCCCCAGAAAAACCACTGCCAGGTTATTGATACATACACTGACTTTACAGTGTCAGGTTTCTATATCTGCTACCATCTTCCAGCAGAAAAAAAAAAAAAAACAAACTGTAGTTGTTCTGTGCTCAGGTCAGGGTGTCAGATCAAACTCATTTCTCTCACTTCAGCCTCCATAAATTTCAGTTCAAATTCTCATGATTCATTACAGCACAGGAACTGGCACAAACAACCACTATTTTTTACAGTGCAGAATTAAACTTTTCCCGCTCTGCTTCTCTGAGCAGCTGCACTTTGATCTCCTCCTCTGAGCTACCTGAGGCTGGAGAGCTGCAGACAGGATAAGAAAGAGGGTGGCGGTGACAACTGCTAATGCTGGGAGAGGTGGGGAGGGAAATAAACAGGTAAAAAACATGCTCCATTTCCCATCCCACTGCTTACTCTTTTATGAGGAGAAAAAAAAAAAAAAAAAAAAAACAACAATACTTCTGGTATGTGGACACAGCACCGAGACAAGCCATCTAAAAAGACAGAGTGAAAAGAGGAGGAAAATTATATTTTATCCCAAAATGAGACCTCCTGTGAAAATTGTTAAGCAGGAGTATTTTCCCTAGCCTTCCCTAATGCCTTTGAAGCTTTCCATAAGAAATGCTTCACTGCCCTTGCCCAGCCACAGCTGCACAACCAGAACATGACCATGTCCTCCTGTTGGCTTCTAAATCCCATAAATTCCCCTTCACGGGCACTGGTGCGAGACTCAGCTCCCCACTGACATTAGAAGTGCACGAGATGCTGAATCCACACCACCTGTACATCTCCCAGTGCTGTCAGAGATGATAAGGGCCCACCACAAGACGGACATAATTGGCAGAGCAAGGGAGCAACAGGGCTCTCAGAGGGAAGGATGAGGTGAAATGCCCCCCCAGTAGGAACCAGGCACCTTGCTGTATGTAGGCCTTGGGTTACTGCTCTGCAATTTCACTGGCTGGGGATTGCAGAGGACAAGGAAATTTCTCACTTTATAAGTTATGTGAAAGTAATGGTTGTTATCCGTGAGCACAACTATTCAAAGCTGGATATATGATGGTCTGGGGATCTAAGCCTAACTCCTTATAAAAATAATTATGGAAAATTGCCGTATTCCTGCAATTAGTTTTAAGATGATCTAATATAAGCGGTGTCCCAAAAACTGAGCTTCAATTCTCCAAACGTAGGAGATGCTGGGATTCAATTGCCCATTCAAAATTTATTTTGTTCCTTTTCGTACATTCATTATTACACAGCTTTTAATAGCATCCTACATTTTGCGAAGATCTCGCATCTGCTTTACTGAACGTAATGGACTGAGTGCAGGAGTGACACGGGGTTGAAACACAGATTCCAGGTTGTATCCCAAACTGCCGAAGTCTGGCAGATTGTGAGCAACTGAATGTAGGACTTCCCACTGCAAAGTATCTGGTAACCTGAACTGTGACAACAGCCCCAGTGCAGTGACTCCCATGGGAAAACCAATTTGATTTAAATACTCTTCACTTCTCTTTAAAAAAAAAAAAAAGTTTACATTATAAACCTATCATAAACACATTAAAAATGAAACAAGCAAGACCATGTTGCTGGGGAGAAGAAAAGCAGGGAGGCAGGGTGGGAAGACTAGAGATGGTTTTGAATAAACAGGAAGCAAACAAAACCTTTAGGAAGCTGGCCACTGGGACTGCCGGATAATGCTTCCTATAAACTTTATGGAAAAAAAGTGTATTTATGCGAAAGAGATACAAACTGTGAAACAGCAAATCTGCTTTAGATTTTGAAAAAGGTCAATTTGCTTGCAAATCTCTTGTCAGCTGCAGAAAAGATATCAGAAAAGGATAGGACTGAAAGTCAATTTGCTTGCAAATCCTACAGATAAAGATGACACTGTAATACAATTGAAGAAGTAATATGTACATCATTTTCCTCATTTTGTAATTTGGAGGTTATGAAATTTTTCTGGAGCATATCAGAATGTGAGTTTTAAGGAAAAAAAAAAGCTGGACTGTGTTGTGTTTATTTGAACTAAGTTTAGATAGCAAGTTGTCTGCACTTTGGCAAACTCACAGTTCTGTGGGAGTAAAAATAAACTGTTTAATGTAACTTCCAAGGAAAGAATGAAAGACAATAAACTCAAACTGCAGGAAACAAGAGTAGTCACTGCTATTACTGCTTTTGAAACAGTAAGCTTTGGTTTAAGCTATTTTATGTTCATAACTCAACAACCAGAAAGTCAATACTCAGTAACAGTTAGACACATTTCCCCAAGCTTTTTTTTCTACTTTTCTTTCAGTACGTGTTAATAAAATCTCACAGAAGCAGGGAAATATTATCTTTGCTTTGCAGATCAGATGCCAAGCAGATAGTTGCATGTATGAGGTATCTCCCCTCTTTATGTAAACGAGTTATGTTTTAAGGAACACAGAGGATTTGAATGCAAATTACACAGACAAATTTCCATTAAGCTTCCTAATAATAATAAAAAAAAAAAGGTTCTGAGATTAACAGCTTGTGTAAATGTGCTTCTGTGTTTTTCTCTTCTCTATCGTGCAAATTCTGCCTTGGTTCTGCTCCCAGGAGCTCCCCACCCCACAGCCCAGCAGCAGCTCTCTCTGCCTGCAGAAACAGGGGACACCAGCACCATATCCCTCACTTCCTATCTCCAGCGCCTGCATCTATGTTCGCTGCTGCAATAGCACGTACAAGGACCTCACTGGCAAGCAGCCTGCCACTTCAGCACAGGCACACCGCGTCCCGTTGTGCACACCCGCCTCGTGTAGGTTTTCCTGCAGCCTTTCTGGCACAGGGACTTCACACAGGGATTGGGAACCATGGGATTATGGTTCGTGATTGCAGTGCACACCTCATCTGGCAAAATGAAATAATATGATGTCTGAAAGAGAAGCTGTGCCAGGGTGAGCAGTAGGAAGGAATGACAGGTTGCAATTCCTAATGTGAGATATGAGTAGCCCCATCATCAAGGTAGGATCAGCCGTCTGCTTGTTTTGCACAGAAACTATGTGCCATCAGGCTGCTTTTTGCTCTGTTTGGTCTCTTCTTCATTGATGTGACCTGCAGGGTTATTTCTAGCTCCGTACGTGGTGTCTGCAGGACAGGTCCACCCCACACCTAGTGGCAGCACAAGTGAACCCAGTGCAAGAGAGATGAACCCTCCTGAGCATCCTCTGCTAGCTCCCAAACTTCTCCTCTGTCCAGTTAATGGCCTCAATACTTATTTTAAAACCAAGAGTGGGTCATGATTTGGGTTATAAACCAGCAGGACAGCTCTTCCCCTCTGGGCCAGTGTGTCTCAAAGTCAGAGCTGGCTGCAGGGGTCGCAGCTGGAGAAGGGGGAGGCATTTCATACACAGAGCAGTCTCTCAGAGGACCATCAGTGACCTCAGGCCACCTTTAAATCCTTTGCAACACCATCGTCCTACACGCTTTGCCCCACCAAGGAGTCCTGCAAACCTGAGAGCTCTGATGCCATTGATTGCAAAAGAGAGAAATTAAATCTAATCCAACATGTTCTTCCTGCCACAAAAGAAGAAAAAAAAAAAAGAAAATAAAAAGAAAACGAAGAAAAAAAAAAAAACACACCACAAAGCCTAGAAGGTCTTTGACCAAGAAAAAAAGTGACTAAATGTAGTTGAGTTACACTGCCTGAAATGACAGGCCTGCCTGCACAAAGACAAGTTTTTTTCCACCCATAGCCTCTAGGAAATGGGCAGCACTGACACCATCAATTTCCAAGGACGTTTGCTTCCATGTCGCTAAACCAGCAAGACATCCAGCAACAAACATAAGCAGTGAGGACTGCCATTTCGAGTGATAGTATTTCGTTAAACCATTCTCGTTGGTTGTAAAACTGCTCTTAGATGAACTTTAGCATTCTTGGCTCAGTGCGAGAAAGTGTGAGGAATTACTGCAGGATGGAAGCCCAAGAAGGGGAAGGCTGATTCATTCTTTCTGTGTGAAAGCACACGCTCTAATTGCGTATTTAAAAAGCATTCTAATTTTCACAGCTATTATGCTGGTCGATGCAGCTTGAAGAGCCTGTTGACTATTTGCATGTCTCTGCTTTCCAACAGAAGAATAAGGGTTCTACTGATAATAAATACGGCATTTTGCTTACTTTGCTGAAGTTAACATCAGTTAAAACTTCACATTTTCATGAGGGCTGGATAAGCAGGTAAGGCCTAGACTGCTTTTTGTCTTCCCAAGTGGTAGTCTCACTCAAGTATGTGTCTGGGATGTTATTTTTTCACTGACTGCAAACGATTTCTTTTCTCAAACATTTTTCTCAAGGTAAAACAGTCTGCGCCATAATTTGCAGGAGTTCGGGTTCACAGCTGGTAGGAAGAACTATCTTTCCTATTCTGATAGTCAGCTCAGTGGATAACAGGCCAAACAGCTTTGCATCCTGAAGAAGGGGATACGGCAAGGAGAAAGGAAGAGATTTGTGGCTCAAGCACTGGATTAAGATGCAAGAGAATGGAATTTAGTTCCTGGCAATAGGTATCACCAGTGCCTTGCAGCGATTCCTTCACTGTTGGTATGCTTCTGCTCTCTATCTGAAGGAAGCTGCCCCTAAACCTCCAAGTCACAGGGGTTCTGCAAAGGCAAATTCATCTTATTTGAGAAAAACAGAGACATAAATGACTTCTGCAGCTTCCACTTGGTTTTGGACTTATTATGTTACACTCAGATGGACTGAGGGTTATTTGTGGTAGGAGGTAGGTATGCAGTAGATTGGAGAGATATTTCTTTTCATCTCAGAGGTACGCAGCAGAAAGTGTTTAAGCATCTTTCAAAATGCAGGATCCTAAG
Organism: Anser brachyrhynchus; assembly: GCF_964034855.1. Lineage (NCBI taxonomy): Eukaryota > Metazoa > Chordata > Aves > Anseriformes > Anatidae > Anser > Anser brachyrhynchus. The sequence goes on from NC_137696.1 coordinate 27,198,587, forward strand.
TTAGTGACAAATTCATACAAATGCAGGCTTTTGGATCAAAATATCCCAAAAGGCTAGAGCATTTGCATCCAAGGTTGTACAACTGGCAGATGTCATCCTAATCTATTTTGTCAAACACACAGCCTTAATCAGGGAGTGTTATGAGGGCTAAGCACAACCAGATCACAAAGGAATGGAATGTCTCCAGAATATTAATGGAAGATTAGTTCTGCAATTCAGCCTCTGAATTTTCAGGAATCTATTGTTTTGCTTTTAGGTTAAACTGAGGGCAGAATAAGCAGTAAAGCATACAGATGAGGCATTGTCATGAGAAAATAATAATTTGTTTCACTGCAGTCAGAAATCTCATTTACATAAAATGAGAAATAATTAAATTGGAGCTGAACTGTGTGCCTTATCACTCTAATTGAATCTGAGCTACATGCCTGTGGTAGTTTTATCAGGGCTGGTTCCTGGAAAGTGTTTGTTATTAGTCATTTTTTTAAGAAAAAGATGAACCACCACTTCTTAAATGAGCAAGAGAAGTAAGTCCTGGAATAAATTTGCACTGAGCACCACAGATCAATGCAGACAATAGCAATGTGCCAGTAGAGCTATGGAGACCTTAGTCAATGGGGAATTTAAACCATTTGTGAAGAAAACCTTCTGTGTAAATTTTATGTCAAAGAAAACTGCTAAAGCTATCCACTCTGACCCTTTTAACAACTCAGGGAACATGATTTCATCAAATATCAGTCTTTTTTCCTATTTCCTTCCCACGTGAAGGAACAAGATCAAGCCCTTGGTGGATGTAGAACATGCCTTTCAATAGCTTTCCCATCAAGGCGGTCCACCCAGCCAATTTCTCTTCAGAGATGGTGCTATTGAAGGTTGTTTTTCTTTTCCTGTTTGTTTTTAATTTCAGTATTCTTTCACTGGATGCCCTCCCCTTTTGCCTGTTACATAAAAGCCCTCAGAAATCAGAAGAGCTGTCTAGAAGACCTAAGGCAAGCCACAGCTGAGATTTCACCCTTGCTTAAAGAAGTCTAGAAGATTGAAACTCCTGCTTCCTCACTCTATGGCACGTCCTAGATCTTTACACAGATCTTTTTGAGATCTCCCCAGTTAAGTGCAGACACCCTGACTACACGGTGTTTGCAACTGTGACTTGATCTCAGCTCTTTGTATATGTCTCTTCCAAATTGCCTGAGCTTTAAGGCACCATTTCCAGTACACTCATCTACACAGTAACATGGTCCTTGGCCTTCCCCCGCTGTTTATGAGAAGAGCTTTTCCACTTCTTGAGCTGAGGAACTCTGCTATTCCTTTCAACATCCCCAACCCCAAGAAGCTACACCTGGAAGCACCTTGTTCCCTGCCTATGTTTGATGCAGGGATTCTTCTTTCTTTAGTCGCATTTTGTCAACAAGTTCTGAGGAAAACTACTCAAACTGTGAGTGGGGTGTGATCTAGCCTTACCAACAACATCCAGTGTACAGTTGTTCATCTGGATTACATGGTTTTGTTTCAAAGCTGTGATGAGACTGTAAGTTTTGGACTGGCCAGATCAGTTGTGTTAGGACTGAATGCAGGAGGTTTATACTAAAAAGGATGGAATAAGTGGGCTCATGCTGTATTTCCGTGAATCTTGCCAGCTGTGAACACTACAATGTTTGTTCTGACATTGTGCTCTGCTCCTTTCAATGCATCTTTGGAAATATCTGCCTCGACCTCTGCTTCAGGTCTGGTCTCCTCTCCTGACAGGTTAGGGCAAGAACTGAGACTGGAAGAGAAGAAAGAGCAAACTGTGCTACTCGCTATGTGTTTGCCTGAAGAATTACGGGAATCACAGATTTACATGTCATACAAAAGAAAGGTCGAAAGTGGTTTGTGATATACTCCCACCAGCACAGAGAAAGCGTCATCCTGCCCTTCCGGGAGATTCAACTAATCTCTGCAAAATCCTCCATCAGTATAAGAGAAAGCACACATCATAGCGCACAGCTGCGAAGCACAACCAGGGGAGGCAATGCTGACAATTTGCCTTGATCCTGCATGAAACGTTTGAACGGCTCTCCCCACAATTAAAAAAAATAATAATAATAATTCTTCATTCCAATGATCTTGACCAAATCTATTGCAGTTAGGTGGTGAACATGTGTTCCCAGCTCCCACACTGCCAGCTTTTTGGCACAGCTCAGACATGTTTGGGACAAGGTAATAGAAAAATCGGTGGAGCAATTACATCCAACAGCCATCTATTTAAGCATTGATTTGATTGCTATCATCACAGAGCAATAAATGTTTTAGCCAGCCCTCAAAAAAAAATACAAAATATATCTGCAGTGCCTGAAGCACTCAAAGCTTGAGCGACTTGTTAAAATCACACAGGAAGCCTCAGAAGAGTAGGAAATGGAGCATAACCCCATCTAGTACCAAAGCTCAAAATCTCCTGACCACAAGAGCAATATTGCCTTATCTTTAATGAAAGATCTCCAAATGTTCACAAGTGTTATTCAAGCTTAGTTACATTTGTGCTTTTAGATGGTAATTTTAAGTCCCAAACATACTGACACGTATTCTCACATTGCTGAATACATCTAGGCAAACTCTCAGAGGTCTACATTAGAGTGACTACATGAGAGTGACCTACCTAGCTCCACACAAAAGTTAATGTCAGAAAAAGGCTAGTACTCATGAGTTCTTGGCTTCTAGTCTTATGATTAACTCATCATATAGAAAATAGGCCAGATTAAAGAGCAACACTAGGGAAATGAGCAACAGGTTCATATGTGACCAAAGACCTTTTTTTTTTTTTGTGACAAAAGCTTGGATGTGTTTTTTTTTCCACTGAGTTGTTTTGGGTGGAGGGGAAAAAAAAAAAAAAAAGCTAGTTTAGTAATTCTGCATGAACTCGAATTGTTTTTGTTGAATTATTTACTGGAAAAATGTCTTTATACATTTTTGTTGAAACATCTCCTTTTTATATTTCCTTAATAAAACATTCAGAATTTTCAAATTGAAATTGATTTTATTCCAAAGTTCTTTTTGCTTTTATTTACTAAAAGAAGAAAATATTTTTGTAAAGGTCATACATATGACATATGACCTTTTCAAAATGTATTGCACAATGATTCTCCAGTCTTTGACTTCCTGACATTACCAATAAACCATAAGACCCAAAAAAACAGCTCAGCCTAGTTCCTGTTGCTCATTTTACAGTCATCACCTCCATCACTAACAGTATTGGCAAACTTTCTGGTATTTGCAGCACAGATCTCCAAGCCCATGAAAACTATATTAGAAGAAGTCAAAGAGAACAACCAAAGTAAAACAGATGCTAGAACAAAAGTCCAGTTTCCTACTGTTTGTGTGCTATTTCATACAGCTTTCTCTGGAAAAAAAAAATATATATATATATATACACATACATACATATATTCCTTGCTCCTTAGCAAACAAGAGAAAATATACATCATGGTTTTAAAGGACATGCATTTCTGGTGTTGACTGGCCAATTGTCAACGGCAAACAAAATGACAAAATGTCCAAGAGTTGTGATTTTTAATCCATTAGCTCTTCCCCAGCTCCCATTTCTCATGAAACTCAATGTATTTGGGGAAATACATTTGTGACACCTATCTTTTATCAAATCTAGCTGATACTAAGCATTGATTCGGAACTAACTGATCAAAGGCAAGGAGGACTGGTAGACACACTTTGCTTTCAGCCTAATTTCTTATACCAATGTCTTTTTTTTTTTAAAGCTCATATGAGAGAAAGGACAATAAAATTTGTGGTTGAAAGGAATAGAATGGAAAACAAACAGGAAAAAATGGAGTGGCAAAAGACATGGATTGAAGGCTATAACTTTCCCCTATCCCCTGGCACGAGTGTTTCTCCAGAAAATGTTTATTGGAAAGAGCTCTATGCAGAGGAAGATAACCTTTCCTGTTTATTGCAGGGGAAGATGACTTTTCCAGAAGCTGATGTGTATGATGGATGAAGCATACTTGCAGTTTCTCTACCTGATCTAATTCTGAGCCAAACACGGCCATGGGAGGAGGAAAGCGTACTTTGATTATCACTTGATTTGATGTTTTCCCTTGCCTGAAACACACCTTTCACATAGGGGACCTACTTCCTCTTTGCCTATGGAAAAACCTGACACCCCCTGCTCTTTCTTGCACATTATTCTATAGGCTTTGCACGTAAAATGACTCTAACCCTCTTCCTCTGCTCACCTCATCCATCAGAGCTGCAAAAGTGTGACTTAGCCAGCTTTCCCAGGAGCTAAAGGCAGTGGATGCAGAGAGCAGAACAGCACCTCACTAACCACACCAAGGCCCAAAGAGAGCCCAAAGAGACCTTCTCCAAGCTAAGAGGAGTTTACATCCTTTACCTTTGACACACCTTTCAGGTAACATGTGAAACACATGCCTGTCATTGGCTATCTCAAGAGGATGTACGGGGAAAGTGGTTGATAACTAGGAAGGAAAATATTTTATCATTAGGAAGGTGAAGAGAGGGGCAGAGGCAGGGAGAAGAGCTTGGGCATGGTCACAGAGCAATGCTGGGTACAAGGCCACCATGTGTCCCATGCTTCTTGCTTCCTTCGGGCTACACGGACACTGGTTCAAGTCCCCCTCCAGACCGGCTCTTGCTTATGGCAGTCTGTCATCTCACAAGAGTTCTGTTACTGTTATCAAGATATTTTTATCTTTCTAGGTCAAAGGCGTGTTATAGGCTTGCTGACAGCAGGTGATGATTGTGCATCGGCCGCCAGGCCCCCAGGTGAGATGTGCGGTGCCAGCACTTCTGGGAACACTCTGGGGGTTGGAACCGGCTGAAAATCTATCCGCTTGGCATGAAGCCCTTACAGCCTGCACTGCTCCATTATAAAACATGGAAAAGGGTTTTGGAGGGTCACCTTCATGTATGCTGCAGCAACAGGTAACTGAAATGGAGACAGAGCTTTTCTCCTTTTTGTTCCAAGCTGTGAATGCTTTGGGCATTTTGGCATTGTGGATTTTTCAGACAGTATTTTTCATTACTTGCTTAGGCAATGCACTGTTCCAGCCACGTACTTCTCAAGGAGAAAATCATAATTAAGTCAAAAGAAATGATTTTAAAGGAATTTTATTGCTTTGTGAACCTGTCCTATTTAGGGTAGAGGTTATTAGAAAATAATTGTTTTAAATGGTGAAATAAGCAAATAAACTTGATCACGTGTCCCTGCAATACAAAGATTGTTTCTATAGGAGATGGGAACAACTGTGTCCAAAATATTAGCCTCCAGTTCCTGAAGACAGTACAACTACTAGCATAATCATAACTACATATAGGCAGGAAATGTTTCTCACTTAATTTGGAAAAAATCCTGTGCTCATTCCCATTCCTCAGCTACATACCCTGCATCTGCACACAAAAGGATTGAACCATCAGCCTTCGTCCATGGACGTGCCCCGGGAAGAGAGCTGTATTCAGACCGAAGCCTGCTTCGCAGTGAGGTCATGGTTCTGTGCAAATGGCAAAACACCCCTCATGTTGATGGAGCTCTGCCTGTCATCTGTCCTGGTTCACCTAGTTTGTTCAGCCCAGCTCCAGCCAAAAAACATAAGTTAAAGCAGCGAAGACCAGGAAAATGGTGATGCATCAGCTGTCCGTCCAACCACACATCATTCACACATTTTTAAAGGTGAGTGAGTGGAATGGAATGAACCCATGTTCTCCTTCTGCCACCTGATTAAGCAGAACAAACACTATATTAATGGAAAGAAAATATAACTTGCTTTTGAAATCAACCCTACAAGATATAAATGACTGTCAAGCCAAACATGGCTATCATATTGCACTCATCTGAATAAAAACGTGACTCATTTTTCCCCCTGCTTATATACCTACCTCCTGCTTCCTCAAGTCCTGTCATCATGCTGGCAGGACCCAGGTGCCAGGAAGCCACCCAGCAAGACACTGGTGACTCTCCATCAGGGGAAGGGTCTGCTACCTGCAGCAGAGTAACCTCTTTGAGGTTATCCAGCCTTGGGCTCCTGCAGTTCTGAGAAATTTTGGAAGATACAGGTCTGGCATATCCTCCACTGGATGAACAAAACTTCTGTGGATTGTCCCATACGAACTCCCCTTTCCAATGCAACTGCTCCACCGCAGGGAGTCTCAGTGCCACGCAGCATACTGACCTCCACCACTGCCCAGAGCTGGAGGAAGCTTCCCACCAGAGCTTTTGTGCTCATGCAGCATCTAAACAGTGTGCATGGCAGTGGTGGTGGGAAGTGACACGTCAATGTTCAGGAGCATGCCATATTTTTTTCTGTGCCTTGCAAGCTGTCTCCTGGAGCACTGGAGGATAAATAAAGAGTGTTTCCACAGGGCTAAGTGTATTTGCAGTGCTGAATTTAAAGTAAATGAACAAAGGAGCAGAGCCACTATGCCCAGGTGCAGCATTTCATCTAGCAAGCTGAAATGGCTGTTATGCACGTGTCCGAGCTCCACCCAACACATTTGGGTATATTATACTTGCTATAGAAGCACGGCCCAGAATCACAGCGGCAGGTCTTCCCTTTCTTACTGACACTGTGTCACTTGCCAGTGTTGTAAGACACCATTCATCTTGCAGCCACCTGTGCATGAGGCTCTTGCTGCACACACCGGAGCACTCTACAACAGAGGGTGGGATAACAACTAAGGCTTTGCACAGAGAATCAAGAAGAGGCACGGTTCTTGCACCTTCTCCTCAGTCATCCTCTTATTCATCCAGAAAGGCCGAGTTACAGTCTTCCTACTCATTTAATGTATTCGGCCTCTCTGAAGTTAAGGACAAGCCCCTTAATTCTCACTTTCTGCCCTCACTGCATTGTTGTGCACATGTTAAAATAAAGCAAAATAATAATAATAAAAAATAATAATAAAAAACACCAATCCCAAAGATGCGATTGGTTGTATGATGCCTAGGACCCACGCAAAGACCTAAATAAATTTTTATGAAAAACAGAGTTGTTCACCTAGTTATGTATCATTATATTCTGCTAATGATATTTTCAAAACTAAGTAGGTGTGCAAGCAAGGTTAGGCTCTGGCAGAACGCAGCTGTGCAGAGACCTTCAATGTGGACTCGGCACTTGTGACAGAAGGTGCATGCGACTTCAATACCTGTGGGCTTTTTTGACCTCTCTGGATCTCATAAAATAAAAATGTCTCAACCTATTTATATTTTCAAGAGGCTGTAGGACGAATGCCCTTAGTTGGTTTATTTAGTTCAGTATGCCCCTTTCAACAGCAAAGTGATTATCTTTCACAGCTAGAGCTGTGAGAATTAATTATTAGTTTTGCTATCAAATATGTGAAGAACTTTGTACGTGACAGGTATAAGATGAGGTATGATCATTTTAATGTAGCACTTAAAGCATTTGGTCCTTATGTCTCAAGTGATCAACTGTTTGCAGAACAGCCCCAAAGAGGCCCTAATCTGTGCAAGAAGCTGGGGCAGGTGGTCAGGAGCCCCCATACTTTCCTGCCTGCCTCTGCATTATGTTCACAAGCCTCATACATGCTCCTCTACAGTAGCTATGGGAAACAGTGGTGATGATATGAGTAGTGCAGAAGATGGAGCAATGGTTGCCCCCACAGAGCTAGCCCCGCAGGTGAGTGGGTGGGCAGGACAAGGACAGGGGGCTAGGGGTGGCAGGCAGCTGGCATCCAGCAGCGGTAGCCTCCAGTGAGCACAGGGCCAGCACCAAAGGTAACACATTCACTTCTGAAATGCAACATCACTAGAAGGTCAATTAAATTATAGCTCTGGGGAATTGCTTGCTTTATAATTTACAAGGTTCCCTAAGGGAGTAGAGGAAACAGAGAGAGATAAATAGTAAAGGACTTAGACCAATTATTATTTTTTTTTTTAACATTTCCTTTCTTGTTTTAAGGACATGGCTGTAGATAGACCACTTCCTCTTCACTCTGCACAGAAGAATGGAGTTAGTGTACTGCAGCCTAGGCAAGAGTTTGTTAAGGATGGATCTGTAGCTGGAGTCCTTTTCTTCCCAAGGCAAGGTTGATACTCATTCCTTCCCCACTCAAAACTCTAGCAACTTTCGCAAGATCTTCCTGCAAAAGGTGGCAACAGTGCTTGCACATGAACTCTCTCTCTCGATTCCACATATACTAGCATTGGCCCAGTCAGAGAAAGCAAATAAAAGAAAAACAGAAACAAAAAAAACGAAAGGAGTTAGGATGAAAGCCATCTGAATATAAAGAATCACTGCAAAGAGGGAAAGGAAAACCCAGGTCAGGCCAAGAACTGGTGGTCTAAAACTGGAGGTAGAGAAGAAAAAAAGACCTCTAAAATTAAGCCCAGTGCGGTATTGCAAGGATGGCAGCAAGAGGCTGTGTCAGAATTCAAGAAAAAATAATTGTTTTCCAATAATGGTTTCTAAAACTAATCCCAGGCTGTGGCAGGACATGACTTTTCAGAGGCCCTTTCTTATGATTTCTACAACAGCTGTACTGAAATCAGTCTCACTGGCTAAGGATCAGGCCTAGAAAGTTAAAATAAAATTGTCCTAGCTTCCATAGAAGTACTGTGTAAAACCTCAGCCTGAGGCTTTGCTTCAGGTTTGCTGTTCCTGTTACATGTCCTCTACCCAACTAGCCAAAGCCAAATTCTCACTCCAGCCCAAGGGCAGGTCCCGCTTCCGTTTTATGTAAGCGAGGGAACAAGTCATCTGCACCAGTGGGCCAGCAAAACCCACCCAACACTTCCCATCACCTCCACCTGCTAGCGGTTTCACACCAGAACTGATAGCCTGCTATGACATTTCCCTAGAGTTTTCCTGGCAGTAAAAATGCTCCAAGGATGGTTCAGCATCATTTCCCTGAAGGTGGCAGTATCGGCTTCAACCCTACTGTATCAACTGATGTTTCAAAACTATTTAAGACAGCCACCTGAAAGCCAGGTCCTAGAGAGGTGGAGAGTGTACACTCCTGTGGACTGCAAAGCCCTACAGCAGAGGATGTCCCAGCTATATTTGCAGTTCTCTTTCTCTACAGCATCAACTATAGACCCACAAAGCAGAGGCAATATAATACTATCTCAAACATGAGATGCAAAATTTGCAGCTCTCCAACAGCCTCAAGAGGAATTCTTTTTCTCAGCTTCCTCTTCCTCTTCCCTCCTACTCTTCCACCCCTTACTTTAAAATAAATAAGCAAGTGAACTCAGAACAGCAAGCCAGTGCTAAACTATGCAGCTAGTGTCTGTTGTTCTCCCTCCTTCTTTCTGAGAGATGATATGAGGGCTCAGTGATGGTGAGCCTCAGGAAGATTTAGTTGAGCTATTTTACTGATGAAGAAATCTGGTAGGCTCATCACGCTGTTTCATGAAGAGAAGCTGTGCATACACGGCCTCTGCTTCACTATACCTCACTGCATCTGAATTCCAGAGAGACGAAAGTTTAATCTTAGCTCTGTGCTCACACAGGAGTGGTCACGTAGCCCAGTATTTCAACAACTCCTGAAGGGGAAATAAGTGGCCCTTGTTTCACCCAGTGCTGTTCAACCCAACCACATGGCCCTACTCATCTACCATCATCTCATATGCTGGCCTCAGGAGAGTCACATAACCTGTGTCACTTCCAGTTCTGCTAGCTAAACACACAGAACTGAGTAAACTCTAGAAAACTAACATTCCTTGTTTCAGGTCTTTGTTGAAAAGAAACAACAACAACAAACAACAACAACAAACAAACCACAACTGATCATTTGATTCCTGGCACAAAGAACCAGGGCTGAAGTCTTTCACACTTCACCAGAGGCACCACTATAACTCATGTTGACTGACAGAGAGCTCCAGACGCTTACTAGATAGCAGCTTTATGAGACTGATGATTTAAAGACCTATCCAGAGAAGTCTTGTCCATGTTTGTATATAAAAAACACCATTACCCAAAGCTGAATCACTAAGACATGCTTCTTTAATTGTTTTTAAAGCATCACTACGGTAGTTGAAGTGACTATGAATGAAGTTATATGTGTAAAGATGACTGGGAAGCACGGAGGAGATAATGGAGAACATTTTGAAGGGTGAACTCATGCCTCTTTCATCTCCTACTGTGAGGTAAAATACATATAAAATATTAGCAGACCATGCAGCCTCTCTACTCAGTTCTTAGCCTGTTCCAGCTTTTATTTTCACTCTGGTTGTGTTGCTATTGAATGAAATATTGTTTAAGCAAAACCAGATCCTTCAAACTCTAAGACTGTAAGGCACATCATGCCATCTTCCCTGCACAGTTGTTGTATCAGGACCTCCACTGCCAACCATCTCAAAACTGCAGAGAATAGAAAAGCAGAAAGTCTTGGGAAAACTGCCTCCTTTATAAGGCATTAAAGAAAAAAATAAAAAATAAATGGCAGCACCTCATCTTCATTAAATCGATAACCTGTGCACATTTCAGACCTAACCACCAGCCTGACTAACCAACCCGTATCACACCTTTCCAGAAAGATCTACTGCACACAGGTGCCAATTATCCCCAGCTGATCCTGAGTATACAGGTGCCCTGAAGCATTGCACTTCAGCAATGAGTTCTGCTGATGCTGCTATTTTACTCTTCAGTCATCTCTGACCCATTTATAAGCGCTCTGATAGCCAGCACTTCCAGCACCTTCTACATGTACGCTATTTTTAGAAAGCACACTTTATACTTACACTTACATCTGTCATCGGGAGACCCACAGCCAACATCTTATTTATGCTATTGTATTCTGACACATTGTCAGGCCCGCGTTGCAGCTGCAGTTTGATGCTACGTTGAAGGTCATGCCTTTGGTAGCATTTTGACGAGCACTCTTCTAATGCAGAAGGGCAAGGGAAGGAAAAGACCAAGGGCTCTCTTTTAAATAGTAAAATGTGGTGGGAAGGGCTAACCTAGTAGACTAGTATCTCACTGAGGAGCTGGAACTTAAATAGCCTTCGAAGTGTTAGTCAGGACTGACAGGACTTAAAGCTTTCTTTTGAATTAAAAACATATTTTTAAAACTCCAGAGCTGTAGCCTTAGAGAAGGTTATGCAAAATTTGTTGGTTTTAAGTAGTTAACACTCTCCTTTCTACAAAAAGTGACACTGTCCACAAAAGTCTCACAAGAGAAAGAGGAGGGCACGGCTGAGTGTGAAAGCTCAATATGGCTTCACTTCAAGTAAGACTGGTGCAATGTGGCTGTCCATTGCTATTTGAATAATCCAAAGAGGATCTGTGCTTGTCCCTTTATGTTTTTCCTTGAGATTAGCACATAAGCACATAAGCTAGGCACAAGCCAGCAGCCCATACAGAAAACTGAGAAGGACCTTTCATTAGCTCCATCCCTGTAAGTAAATGGAAGAGTGCTGCTTTGAGACAAAGAGGTGCCTCTGGAAAAAAGTGACACTCTTGCAAGGAAAAATACGGGCTTTGAGAGCAGGTCTTTTGACTTCAAACCCTGCCTCTGACACGTCTCCCACAAAAATCCCCTCCTTTGCCAGGAAAAAGAGCAACAACCCCAAATTCCTCCCACAGTGAGATATGTCCTTTGTCCTGAAGCCACCAGAGTGACGCTGCTGCCTTACACCCTACCAAGGCCAGTAAACAATGAGCAGCACAATCCTTGACTCTTTCCCCATTAAACATGCACATAAAACAGAGGTATGTGAACTGTTGCTTTGACGTGAAGATGTTATGCCCTTTAGGTTGAAGAGAAGCTCTTCCAGCTCCTGGTTTGAAGGAAATAGCTTGTGTCAGTTTGCAGGTTACATAGGCTGACTCATCTGCTTGGGAAGGGCTGGACACCAGGAAGCATTTTTCCCCTGACTTTTTACAGACTTTTTTTTTTTTTACTTTTACCTTTGAATGCTTTGCTGTGTTTTTTTTTTCTTTTTTTTTTTTTTTTTCCCTTAAGTATGAGATTAGCAAAGCTTTTGCTGAGCTATGTAATGTAGTGGGATTTGATACAATCACATCTCCCTGGGATAACAAGGGGAAGCAGAAGTCACCTGAGGTATATAGGCACTGCAAACCCCGATGAGAATGGGCAAGTAGTTTACTTTGAGTATTAACTGGAATACTGAGGAGAAAAAAAATAATGCAAAGTTCATGGCTTAGTTACATTTAAATTAAATGTAGGCCTTTCTACTGAAACCCCAGAAAGCAAAATGTTTTTAAGTGGATAATCTGTGTCCCAAATATATGTTTCCTGATCATAATTCCTACTGTAATGGCCACTGAAGAGGGGGAAGATTATAAGCAGTATTATTACGTACAACTTCATCTGTATTGACTCTTTCAGAGGAGGGAAAAAACATATCACCTGCAGCTCCATGTAGAAAGATCAGCAAACTCAAATCTCATGTTCTTATGAGCAGTCATTCTGGACCAGACCAAGCTCCCATCTAGGTTTATTCGGTATCACCTACATTTTGTGTATGGGAATTACAGGGCAGCAATAAACCTACCCATAAGACGTTTAACCATGCCAATAATTTCTATTAGAATTACCAAGCTTGGAAATCATTACAGAAAGGACTGCCTATGAAAGAGAGTAGTTCTGTTGTATTTCCCAGGATTTAGGAGTAATTCTGTAAAAATGTGCAGGCCTCATGCCTGCTCATTTCTGTTCAGTTTTTAAATAGTGATTTATCTTGGGTATAAAAACGACTCAGCAGCATAACTCACATCTGCAACACAAATCCCTGTATTGCACAACTGCTGCCTGGTTGTCCATGGATCTGACTGAAGCAAAGTGGCAAGATTTGCCTCTTTCTACAGACCCTTTTTCTGAGTTATTGATGTTGAACCCTCACACCCCTCCTCAGATGACAGGCTATGGAAGCTATTACGTGCAGGACACTGTGTCCTGGTGCTGATGTGGGTGGCTGGTCTCCTGGTAGTGAATTCAACACATGTAAGGTTACCCGGTAATCTTCATGTAAATCATCCTGTGTAAAAAATCACACCATTTCATCCAGTTTGGGGAGCCATGGTAAGTGTTTGGATGGCTGGGAAGGTTTCTGTGCTGCATCCATGGGTGGACACATGGGCAGAGGTGGGAAATGCAGTTTCTACTTCCACCATTCTCAGTTGCAGTGCAGCCTCACTGTGGACGTTCCCCAGGCACATATAGGGTAACCTACCTGTGTGCCAGGCTGCTTCACTGAGCAGCCTCCCAGGGGGGCCAGTTTCATCCCTTGGCAATGTTGATTAAATTCACTGAGCATATTATACTGGATCACACCACCTCTCCTTCATTCCAGGCAACCAGTCTTCATCAAAAACCATCCCATCCCCAAAAATTCACAGTCAGCACATGCACATGGAAAAACAAATCCAACACATTATTTAACCTCTGGGACAGCTTTTCCCCATTGTCTAGGTGACAATGTACTTAGATGCTGGTAGACGAGAAAGAAAGCGGAATATGAAAGCAGAGCATAAAAAAAAATTGTTAAAGTTTGTTAAAAGTTGTGATCCTGCACCCTTTCATTAGAACCCAGCTCAGAGGCTACAGAGGACTGCAGCAGAACCCCCAGACATGACAGGCTTCACAGGTGGGAGGAAATCGTGTCATCACAGCACCAGGTGGGACTCCATGAATTGTTACCCTTTTATGAGACCATATGACATCTCATGACACAATACAAATGACATCACTCCCCTGAGAAGCATTATATTTTCACTGGTTCCTTTGCCTGTTTTGAAAGGCCAAACTACAAAAACATTTACTTGGAAGTGATGTCATGGGACAGAAGGGAGAAGTCTGCCTCATTTAAAGCCTGCTTCTCCCTGGAGCTGGAAAGCCTTTGAGAAATGGAGTTGCATCATACCAGAAAATAAACACCAGGGGACTCAAAGTGCAGAACACCAGTACACTAACTGAAATCTCATAAACACTTTACAAGGTAGGCAAAAGTAATTGTCTTTATTTGCTGTATTGCATCTCACAACCACATTATATCCCCAAATACTTACAAAAATGCACCAAAGCTATGAAGCCAGGTGCTCAAAGTTGTTTGGATGAAGGAATTAAGGTAATCTTGTCAATTATAACTGAGTCCTCAATTATGTGATGTCATACCATTTTTTTTTTCCTGGCCTATGTTTTGTTCGATAAGGAACTATTGAGGCAAACCTTCCTCTAACACACCTTATGTGCCCCAGATCTTGATGACCAAACACTGCCACTTTTCACTTGCAGCACCCTGCACCTGGCTCAGAAGCCCAATTCACAGAATCACAGAATTGTAGGGGTTGGAAGGGACCTCCAGAGATCATCGGGTCCAACCCCCCACCAAAGCAGGTTCCCTAGAGCAGGCTGCCCAGGCAGGCGTCCAGAGGGGCCTTGAATATCTCCAGAGAAGGAGACTCCACAGCCTCCCTGGGCAGCCTGTCCCAGTGCTCCCTCACCCTCACCGTGAAGAAGTTCTTTTGCACGTTGGTGTGGAACTTCCTGTGCTCAATTTTGTGGCCATTGCCCCTTGTCCTGTCCCCACAAACCACTAAAAAGAGGTTGGCCAAATCCCTTTGTCTCCCACACTTAAGATACTTGTAAACATTAATAGGATCCCCTCTCGGTCTTCTCTTCTCAAGGCGGAACAGACCCAGGTCTCTCAGCCTTTCCTCAGGGGAGGTGTTCCAGGCCCTGTGTCATCTTTGTTGCCCTCTGCTGGACTCTTTCCAGGAGATCCCTGTCTTTTTTGTACCAGGGAGCCCAGAACTGGACACAGTACTCCAGGTGAGGCCTGACCAGGGCAGAGTAGGGGGGAGGATCACCTCCCTTGACCTGCTGGCCACGCTCCTTTTACTACACGCCAGGATCCCATCGGCCTTCTTGGCCACCATGGCACACTGCTGCAGGGGTGCACGCACAAATTTGGGGAGATGTGGGCACTCCCGCAGCGATGTCTGCCTTGGAGCTGCAGGGCACCAGCAGGGTGCTTTAGCAGAGGACCCTGAGGCCCAGGCCTTGCCTTCAGGCTCTTTAGCTGCTTTCTGGCAGCAGATGGCAAAGGCCCAGCCCACTTCAGAGCCTGTAGAGGTTGTGCTCGGGTCCCTCCTCCCTGCTCTCTCTTGCCTTTCTTATCTCAGGTTTTTTCCCAGTCTCAATTTTGCCCCTATGTACTCCATTCCCTCCTCAGCCCGTTTCCTCCAAGTTCAGCGTTCCCACGTTGTTATCATCCTTTCCTCCATTACATCCCCAGTCCCAGTGCTTTCTACCCCAGGTAGAAATTCAGTTGAGGATTAAAAGGAACATTTTGTTGTAGACAGCAGAGAATTTCCCTTGAATGGCAGGTTTGGGAGACTACCTCCACCAGTCTTTCTAGAGAAAGCCTTTGCCGCTCTGAATTTACACTCAGCCTATAGCTTCGGTTTATAAAAAGAGAAATCAAGAAGTGTTGTTTTGTGTTGCCTTTTTAAAGGACCTTTCCTCAGATAATACACAGGCATGGACAGCTGCAGCTGTCCTTCAGCCCACACCACATTAAATAGCCTTCACTTCACCCACCAAGGCTCTTATGTAGTAAGCTGCCACCCCTCCGAGCTGCCATCAACGACAGGGGCAACATATTCCAGGTCCCGGGGCACTGCACGTGGGGGTCTACCTTCAGAGGGAGCTGGGGCCATGCCCAGCTATTCTCTGAACCAGAGGAGTTCCCATTTTAGCAGCACCAGAAAACATTGCTGCAGACTGCAGCAGCTGCAGCATTAGCCCTCAGGATCTGAGCTGGGCTGATGGGCATAATTAGCATCACTCAGAGCACAGTGCTCTGTACCACGTATCCCAACAAACGTGATGTACATGCTGGGTGAGTGCTTAGCGTTTGGAGAAGCTAGCCCCACACAAAATCTGAGCATTTTATAGCTTGTTTATATGGTATACTTCACTCAAGAAACACAGAAAATACTGGCTTTCCAACCGATCACTTTTAACCGTCTCCATTTCTACAAAGCAACTGTGAAAGGTGCTGACTGGGATGGACAAACCCACACATCGGGAGGGTGTTCAGCTTCAACCCCACAGACACAATATGAAGGAAGCAGTTGAGGATTAAAAGGAGTATTTTGTTGTAGACAGCAGAGAATTTCCCTTGAATGGCTGGATCACATCCTTTTCCATCTTGCTGCACTCAGTTCCTCATGCAGGAAGGAATAAAAGATCCATTTTCTCCAAGCAGTAGTCTCATCTGCTCATGCATTTGGCAGAACAGATAAGCAAGAACCTTCACAATAGAAGAGTTCATGTTTTTGACTTACAAAGCCCCTAGCATACGCTCTGTGGGTCACACTGTCTTGGGGAAAGACATTTATTTGGAGAAACCCCTGTAAACATCTACAGAGCTACTTCACTTACTTGAAAGCATCCAGAGGAGGGCAACAAAGGTGGTAAAAGAGCTGGAAGGAGTGAGGAGAGGCTGAGGATGCGTGGGTTGTCTAGTCTGAAGAAAAAAAGGCCAAGAGGTGACCTCATTGATCTTTACAACTTCCTGAAGAAGTGAAATTGGGAGGGAGGTTTCACCCCTCCAAGGTAACCAATGATAGAACATGTGGGAATGGCACAAAGCTGCACCAAGGGAGGTTCAGACTGGACGTTAGGAAAAACTTCTTTACTGTTAGGGTGGTCATACAGTGGAACAGACCTCCTAGTGAGGTGATTGATGCCCCGTACCTGTCAGTGCTCAAGAGGTGTTTGGATAGTGCCCTCAATGATGTGCTTTATCTTTTGGCTAGCCCTGAAGTGGTGCAGTTGGATTAGATGATCTCTGTAGGCCCCTTCCAACTCAACTATTCTATTTGATTGCCTTGCCCAGATACCCACAGACAACTGGACAGTGTGTAGGGTTGCTAATTGCCCCAGGCCCTCTTTTCATTATGCTGACCAACACAGTTGTGTTATTTCCTTGTCCACACATTTTGCCTCAGACCGTGGTGTTTCTTGGTAGGGGGGTTCACCCCTACAGCACTCATCTGTGCCACACTGTAGGCAGGCGTGGGCAGTGATGCTACATCCCCTCTTTATGTTTTGCATGGAAAAACTATAAAAGAACATTGCAACTGTTCTTTGCTACAATAGTAACATCTCTCTATCAATATATTTCACATTCAATTCCAGTTGAGAGCCAATTGGCACAAAAGAGCGGGTAACACAAGCCTCCTGTCCCTCCAGGGGGGAGAGTGGTGCCAGGTACTTTCCCCCTTACCTGCGCTTTGTTATCAGAGCTCTCTGCCAATGCTGCACCTGCTGTTTCTAAAGAGTGGTAGAGGAAATCTTATAATAAACCCAGCTATTGCATTACAACCCATGTGGCATGCAGCAAAAGAGCTGCATAAAGCCCTCAGTGACAGATTGCTGAGTTATAAATAGGTGAGGGACTGACATAGCTGGAGTGACTTGTAGCTGCAGAGCAGCCCTCCAAATTAATGACATTTATGAAGTTTCTTGCTGCAGCTGGCTTGCCGGCTGCCCAAAAACTGTCTCTGCGCAGCGTGCAGCAGCAGAAGCTTCCCTCCAAACACTGGCAGCAGGCACATCCAGCCAAGGAAACCTAGTGGAACATGTGCAAGCAGAACTGAAAGTAGACAGGTGGGGGAAAATGTTTTTCTTTAAAGTTCCTGACTTCCAGTGAGTGTTACACACAAAGCACAGCCTGGATGCGATGCTGAAGCTTGTATTGTTTAACTGATTTGGGCAGCAGTTATTTTTTTTTAGCTGGATTTTTTTTTTTTTGCCACAATAACAGACACAGGTTTAACTATCAGTACTGTCACATTTCCAAGTTTATAATCTGCTAAAGCAGGGATTATTTTATGCCTGATGAACTGCTCCTAGCAGCGTGCAGGCTCCGAGGCACACAGTACAACACACTGACTGGCAATGACTTTTTTTGGGCACCATCTAGTCCAACCCCCCTGCCATGGCCAGGGACAACTTCCACTAGACCAGGCCGCCCAACACGTGTTACCTGGGGACTGCAGACAGCTGAATCATGCACAGAGATTTCCCATACTGCTATAGATAAGGGCTCTGCAAAATGAAGACGAGGGTACTAAGTCTATTCAGGTTTATGGACCTCTCTGAACATGGTAATGAAGCAGTGAAGGAGCCTTTAAGATCCCTCTATATTTGTATCACTTTATGTGACTATGGATTACATCACACACATGCAGCCTGACCTTTTCTTTTCCTTTCTTTTCCTTTTTTAGCTGTGAGTCCCACCTCTAGTAGGAAGTGCCCTACCATGGACTGTGTCTTAAAAACAAATTAAAAAAAAATCTTAGTTTCCCAAGTAGTCAAATACTAAAGAGGCTACAAACCAACTCAGTCTAGCATCTCTGGGCTAGGAGAGAAATTGTGCTGCTTTTACTTTATGTAGCCTTTTCTCTTTTTCTTGCTTTTAACATCCCTTTTAAATGTCACAATCACCTCTGTTATCTTCCTTGCCCACAGTTATTCCCTGTATAGTTCTCTGGAACCTCCCAGCACCACCCCATCCTATTTCTTTTTCTCCTTTAGACTCAAATACCCAATCCTCTCTCTTGCTCTCTCCTTTTCACCTCCCTCCTGCATCCCCCAGAAATCCTTTTCCTCTCTATGGACACATTGGGGGCTTCACAAGCCCCCCTGGATGCAGAAGAACCGTGAAGCACCCCCCAGGACCACCACCAGCCATGCTGAGCTGGGCTGTGCTTCTGTGGGGCTCCCAAATCCACCCCCTCCAACCTGCCTGCCCTTGGCTGGGTACAAGCTGGGTGGTCAAGGTCAGGACATTTTTGTTGAGTATTTTGTGTCACAAACCAACTTTGGCCGTGTCCAACAGAGTAGGCAGACAGGAATCTGGCATTGCACACAGTGAGGGTGCCTGGAGGAGCTGTGCTGCGGGCACACTTGGCCAACTGGCTTGGGAGTTAGTTGGGCACACCATGCCATCAGCGAGCTTCTGAAGCCAATGCACAAACACTCTTCAGAAGAGCTTAAATACCCATTGGAGAGCTGACAGGCTGAAGCTTGCAGTGTTAATGGCAGGCCTAAAAATACCTCCCCAGGAATTCAGATTGCATGGCATAACCATTAGGACTTTTGATTTCCAATAAAGTCGGAAGGTGTTTTTAGCTATAAAAAAACCACCTGATCTCATGAAAGTTTTCAAAGAAATCTTCTGGCAGTTCTGGCTGCTACTGAAGTGCTTTAGATTAAGTTTCATACAGAAGACAAGAATAGAAATACAGAAAACAAACCCAGTCCTTTCCACACGAATAACAACTGCACTGCCTAGTGATAAATGTTGTCCTTCAGCAGTCAACTCCTCATTCAAATCCTGTGCATATGACAAAACTGTCAGTAATCTGGGGCTGGAAATTCTGGAAGTATCACACAAAGTAGTTTCTGGAAGTGTTAGGACTGGGCAGAGAAAGTTTTGCATCCTGATCTTCCCTGCAGCCAGCAACATTGTCTGGTGGCCACCACGCACATCCTGCCTTTGCTGGTCCTTTCCTCCTTGTAGCTTGCTGGAGAGCAGCTCTTAGCACAATGAAGAGCTAAAAATACTTAAACTGTTGGCCATATATTACATTAGAATAAACAAACAAACAAAAACTTCCAGTCTTCTAAATCAATATAAGGCCCCAAACAGCATATTAGACACTGAGGTTGGATGTCTTGACCCTATTTCTAGGTTTGCCATTCCGTCTGCTCTCTGAGGTTGGCCACTCCATGACTCTGCTTCTCTGCTGGTGACATTTCTCTTCTCTCCTACAAATCCTGAAGTACCAAGAAAAGCATGCAATGCTGACTGAAGCTATTAAATAAAGGAAGAAGTAGTAAATATGTCTTTCATTTCTATTTGCCTTGTTGCTTTTAGGGTAGTCTCACACATATTGAAAGTCATGCAAAAAGGCTGAAGTAAAATAGTTGTCTTAATCAGCTGCTAAAAGATTTAGCCAGCAAAAAACATTTTTTTTCAGCAGTGATTGTTGCTAACATACCAGTGAAACCTTCAGTAGACAAGCCCCAGTGAATAGTCCACATCAAATAAACAAATTAATAATCACTTGAGCCTCAGGTAATGCGGGTTAGAAATTTGGTTGCCAGAGCTAACAGAAAATGCCATGCTGCTCTGTGTATGGAGGACAATTAAAAATAAAGTAATATTAAAGCTGAGATGACTGCCATGCTCTTTGGACATTATCTTGTCATCTTAGTGCTCTGGAAGTAAGGTTTATATATTATAGATGTTATTGGGAGCTACATGTAAATTTCACAAGACAGAAGCAGGTTATTAGAAAGTGAATAAAGATGGAAAATAACTTCAGACAGCCTGGGGAAAATAGTAAAATTTGCTCTTGGCTACTACTGTGTATACAGAGAGGTTTTAATCGGAAGAAGGAGTTCTTTCTGTCAAGTATGGTGATATGTTCTCTCTTACATCACAGCAACAAATACACATGCATGAGTCAATATTCTGAAAAATACGGGACAGATTAATGAGTTATCATCTCCTACAGACCTCCGAATTATACTAGTGAACAATGCAATGAGCTACTCAAGCATCTGTCTCTAACATAGCTTTCTCACTAGGCATTATGGGTAGAATTTCAATGTGAGGAAGTGTCAACCTGCCAGAATTAAAATATGGCTATATATTTTTTAAAATTATCTACAGCAATTTCAATCATTTCCTGACACAGAAAGGCTCTATCTTTACTTGATCTGGCAGATAACAAGGCAACACAAAGCCAAAACAGAAACCAAATAGTTACTTCAGTGCATGAGAGCATGCTTCAGCTATTCATTTTGAACATCACAAATGCGGAGTCCAAACCACTAATCTAGCTCTACTTCCTGCCATTTCAGACAGTTAAAAACAGTTGACAGTAAGACAGAAAACCATAAACACAAAAATGTAAGTTATCATTTTTTAAGAGCATTTTACTAGATAACCTAGAAATGAAGATGTCTCATTCCAAAAAAAGCCTTCAATGATTATAAAAGCACTTGGCTTCAAGAGGAAAAATAAGTAATTCTACACTTGAAATTACATCAAAAACCCAAGCTATACACTTAGCCAAGTGGGGAAGTTGTTAACAAATAATATAAATTTAAACACAAAATAAGAGAAGGTTGAAAAAAAAGAAACTGAATTTATCACTATAAAGAGGACTGCTTTTTTCTGAGCATTCTAAGAAGAAAAGCAAATGATACAGAAAGAGCAGAGTTATCAGTAATAACGAAGAAAATGCAGTAGTCAATAGATATTTCTGTTCTACAGAAATAGGTAGAAGAGCATGTGTTCATATCATATGGTGATGAACTACCCAGTGTTATAAAAATAACAAGCAAAGGTTTAATGAAAGCTAATGTGGATTCAAGTTTTGAAAGAAGTGTCCAAGGGATTATTTATATCCTTGAGGGTGAATCTTCAATTCTTTAAATGCTGGGGAAGTTCCAGGAGGATTCATATGTTTTACCAGATAAGCCAAATTTTACCAAGAAAAAAGAATGGCTGATGTGGGACTTCATAACAGAGTTGATGCAATATTTTTCACCCTTCTGCAATAACTTGCCTTCTGGAACAAAGAACAGCAAATACACACCCACATGGTACATGCTAAGTGGCTCTCAACCTGGATAGCTGTCGATATCCAGCCGCAGTAGTAGATAAGAGATCATTTCCAAATACATGTGACTTTGTTGGGATTTTCTAGGAATCGGTCCTCACCCTCAATTATTTACTATTTTTTGTCAGTGACCTCAACGCACAAGAAAAAAAAAACATTCTTGATCAAGGGTTACAAACAAGATAGAGATTTGAAGGCTAGCAAGTAATGCGGACAGTCTTTAATGCTCGGTGGCCTGAATTGCTGGTTAGCCAAGAGCAAGAAAATAGCTCCTGCTCTAGAAGAGCCGACCATGTGGTTATGTACCCCTGAGTGAGGAATTCATTCGGACCATGCTTACCTGGGAATAAGCAATTTGTAAAAAAGGCTTATGTTTATAGCAAAAATCAAGCTGCTGTGAAATACTGTGACCAGCATATTTAAAGTATGCAAACAGGTGAATATCAAGAAGCCAAAAAACTGCTCTTTTGGCTTTTTTGCAGCTACTGCTGTGCTCCATTCTGGTATCCACATATTTAGAAAACAGCTGAAAAATTGTAAAAGGATCAGTGAATAATGAAAGAGTTAAAGAATGAGGTGTGTACACAATTCAGTCTATTTAATTTATGGAAAAGAACATTACAAATATTTTAATCACAGTTTAATCATCAGCTTTCACAATTGCCATAACTAATCACTCCTAAATTCAGCAACCAAAAATATATCAGGAATTAACTGATGGAAGATGAAGCTATGAAAATTCCTCCTAGAAATAAAAGACAAAGCAAGAGGAGAATAGCTGATCATTGGGATTACATACCCCATACCTTGTGATAGATCATCCCTCACTGGAAATCTTAAAGCAAGAAGAAGTGCATCGTCTGAAAGCTATGCGCCTCCAGATGAGCTGTAAAGTGAACTTTGTGTTGTAGGTCATCCTGGGGAATTGTCATGATCTCTACAACACAAGAGCTGATCATATATGAATTTTCCAAACAATTCTGCTCAAACCTACCATTTAAAATTGAAAGACAGTAGAATTCTCAGAAATATGCATTTTTAACCCATTTTGCAGTTCCTGTGCTATCCCATGGACACACAGTAGCTCCTTATGATAACATCTTCATGTGTCTGATTTGCTGATTACTACAGGAGTGCTTTCTTGGAACCAACAGACATCAACGTTACAATTCAATACTTGATTCAACTCCAACTCATCTGAAAAGGTCAGGGCAAAAGAAAATGGTGAACTGACATATGTCTTTAAAATGGACTTCTGACCAGTCTTTGATATGTTTTGAGAGCACATGGAACAAGGTTTCAAAAGTACAGTGGGCTACTTCCTCTGAAGAAGGAAGAGCTGGGTGGTTCCTTACAATAAGCGAGACCACAGTCCACAGCTGGTCGTGGCGCTACGCCTTGAACTTCAGCAGTTAGCCCCAACAACCTCTGAGCTGTCACATCCTGCTTTATAGAGGCTGGCCACAAGTCTGCATAACACTGTATGGTGGAGCTTGGTGCTTGTGGGAGTTGGCTCTTCATAGTTTGCCCCTTAAATATTTACAAACATTATGTATAACTCACAAATTCTCAAGAAGTTACTGAAAAATCTTATATCTGACTGCCTCATTGACACAGTCATTCAAAGTTGAACGTGTTCGTAAGCTCAAATGGAAATAACTTGGAAATGATGGTCTCTTTAAAATATGAAAGGCAAAGCAGGTCATGATAAATACCACAGGAAGATAAATTTTCATAGAAAGGGTTGTCCTATTCAAACTCCAGACTAGCAAAAAAGTCAGAGGTAAGGTCTGGCAGAGAGATGATAAGAAAGATCATGTTATCTTCTCAAAGGCATGCATGAGGTCCAGGGGAAAAAAAAAAAAAAAAAAAAGCTCTAGGACGGCCCTTAGATTATAGTCTAACTTCACAAGGGGGACTTAGGGTGCCAAATGTATTTATTGTTGTATCTTATCTATAATATTCCTCAATGTGTTGATGAAAATACTCATTTCATTTTGAGCCTGAGAAAATGCTATAGATGCTTATCAAACCTTATCAATAATTGCTCCTGTCCTCAGCTATGGTTGTTCTACAGAAGGGGTGAATAAACTACCATGCATGAAGAAAAAGGCTCATCAGCAGTCCTTCGCAGGTGGACCACCTCTGAGAAAGAGACCCGGAAAGGAGCATAGACATAGCAATTCCAGCTGTGCAATGCCTGGATTCAAGTCAGTCAAGAGCCAAAAGACATGCAGAAGAAAAGGAGTAGGTATGTACCTATCCTCCACAAGTACCATAAGGGCACTGCCAAGACAATGTTTCAGTTTCACTGTCATGGATTGGAGGGTTTCTTCTCTGCTATGGTAGTCCCATGTCCCAGCCACAGTTTGCACTTACTTAGGTCTGATTCTCTGCTGAAGTAACTCAACTGAGCATTTGTCTTCAGGTTGCTGCTGAAAATAAGACTAAAGCTATCATATAATTGCAATCAATCAAAAATAATTCTCAGGATTATTACTTCTAAAAGGATGCATTAAGATGTATTATTACATCTAAGAGGATGATTGAAGAACTTAATCAAGGCCTGGCTTGCAGGAAAAATGATTTAGAAAACAAGACTAACTGCTTTGTTTCCATGTGTTGTTGGGATAGCAGTGTCTTTAGAGACAGCCTTTTTATGAGGGGTAGGTTCAGTAATATGAACCCTGCTCACAGTAGGAAAATGAGAATGGTCAAATGGTGAATCAGGCTTCCTAGTGAGGTGGTTGGTCGATGCCCCACGCATCAGTGTTCAAAAGGCATTTGGATAGTGCCTCAATGATATGCTTTAACCTTTGGTTAGCCCTAAAGTGGTGAAGCAGATGGACAAGATAACCTTTGAAGCTCCCTTCCAACTGAACTATTCTTTTCTAATACATACATTATTCACCACTATTGTACAACACGTATGTACAGACTAAAACCCCAAGGGTAGAGGTTTCATGTACACATGCAGTGTTTTGCATTAAAGCCTCCTTAGACAGTGCAAACAAATGGGAAGGTGCAGAGTGTACGAGTAACGGTTGATCACCTCTTGCCCTTCCAGTTCAAGATCATCCATCATATATTTTTCTTTTAAAAAGAGCACATATGTATCAATAGGCACATATATGCCTATACTATTTTTTTTTTTCTTGGCTTTTTCTTCTTAGCATGTTAAATGCCTGCTACTCAATCACTGAGATTGGTTTGCTGTGAAAGACCTGGCAGATATTTCTGTAACCTGAAGAGGGAGATCTCCTGAAGGAAACACACGGCTTTAAGTGTCACTCAGGACTTTACCCAAGACAACAGCATGGTACACGGCCACCACTAATGGCTTGCCAGTAGGCTTTGACTTCAACACTATAAGGCCACATCGGCCATGGAAAGAGCCACTTCAGCAGTCAGGAAACTCTCACTGGGAAGGGGACAATTCCTTCCTAACAGCAAAGGGACAGGAAGATGTCTTACAGTGAGACACTCAGGATTGCAGTCCCATCTTATAGTGATGCTTCTGCTGTGCTTTCAGAGAGGAGGAAGAGCTATATTCTTTTCTAATTGACCTCAAGACCCAATATCACAAAAGATGACCACGAGCAGAACTCTTCCCCAAGTTTTCTCAGAGTCCCTCTCCCTCCTCTTGCTGTGAAAGCAAAAAAGAAAACTCCATATTTTGTATCTGCTGTACATCCTCTGATAGTTAAAGGGAATTAAGTGCCATTTCGACAAATGGCAAATACAGCAGTCAGCAAAAAAAAGAAGCTTGCATCTTTATATAAAGCTTCATTTAATGTCCTTTGAAATCAACGTAAAGCCTTGCATTGACGTCAGTGAGCTTTCAGTCAGACTTGTACCACTGTAAATATAAATTCAATCTTTCCAGTAGCAGAATTCATGTAATAAACCACATTTTTGATGTATTGAACAGTGCAATCAGACTTTCCTTTGATCATCCACAGCAATCTCCTTCTGTGGGTTTTAAAGTGTATTACAAAGGGCACCAAGCATCATCAGCCTCAATTTACAAGCAAGAAAGAAGAGGCAGAGGGAGACAAAATGATTAGCAAAGCTGCATAATACGTCAGTAGAGGGATGAGAATATAGCACACACTTCCCAATACAAAACCAGGGTCTTATCTAATAAGTCATACTAATAGAGGATCTAGTTTATTACTCAGATATCAAAACAAACCTGTTTTTCTTCCCAGGCAGAGCTTTCAGAGGGAACAAGCTCCAAAAGTTTCAGAAAGGAATCCCAGTTGATACGGAGGTTAAAAAAAGAAAAAATACTAACCAAGAAAAATAAAATAAGTAATAAACAAAAATAAAATGGTGCAAAGTACCTGTAACAATCCCATGTGGCCTCTACATTACTTAAAACCAGGCTTAGGTCCATAGTGAAATTTCAAATGTGAGCCTTACCGTTAACTGGTCAAAGGCTCGTGGAAGCTATAATTTGGGTATCTTCTGGTTCCTTTCTCCTCCTTGGGGAGGGCTCCCTGACTGGACAACACCTTCTGCTGCATACCCTTATAGCTCCTTCCTGCTGATCAGGTTGTGTCCATACCTCATGGTAAGTTCTCCCAAGAGGAGGTGGCTCCAGTTCCAACTGGTTGGCATTGCAGGGCAGCTGTGGCCCAAATTTCCAGAGGTTAACTAGAAATCGGAGCAGTCAATGGCACTATGAACAGCTCCATGCCTTGCTGTGGGGTCAGCCACCCCATGTTCAGCCTCACCAGCAGTTATTGCTGCCTCTGCAGGCTTGCCTATTTGTTGGTCTATCCTTTGGGGACCAAAAGCCTACCTTTGGGATATTCAGCTATGGTGCTGTGTCACACCCCACTTCAGGGACTGCTGGGACCCTACATACCCTCAGAGTGGGAGCAAAAATAAGGATTTAATTAATTAAAAAATAAAAATCCAGCCTCATGGCTGAGATTCTTCATGTTTCTATGATCAGATACAATACCATGTGCTGATCTCAGGATGCATGGGTAGAAAAAGGAGGAAAGTCTGATCAGTTCATATTACGTCAAGCAATCATGTAATTGCTCAGCTTAAAATAAAATAAAAACAGACTAGTACAAATAAAACACTTATCTAATATTTTACACATCCTTTCCCCGGCTCAGAATCTGCAGCAGTGTCTTACACTGGTGTTAGCCTTTACAATTAGTTTGATTTCCCTGAATTTCAATGGACAACATATTGGCTGCCATAAATCCTCGTAATTTATGCAGAGAAAAGCCTGATTAATTAATCAGTATTTTTTTTTTTTAAGTACATAAGTGGAAGGGAAAGCGGAGATACAGAAGCACTCCAAGAAATCAGTAAGGAAATGATATTTTTGATATTAAAAAAATGGCTCACAGCGTAGCGCTCAAAGTCAGAAGGACTTAAAAACTGTTTTCTATTTCTGCTATCATAGCAGTCACAGCTAGGAAAGCTAGAGAGCCCACTGCTTCTTGTGCATCAGCAACAAGCCTATTTATGTAAGCTGCCAAGTGTTAATATATAAAAAAATCGCAGCATGCATAGTTTGTAAACAGGCAGACAATGCCAGAGTCGGTAATATAAACACACACACACACACCCCAAATCTCCTCTGCGAGTGGAATGGGAAATGCAGCATGCTGAGCTACCTGAGCTTTGCGTGAAGAAATGCCTTCACCAGTCAAATCCGAAACTGCCAGATAAATGTTCTCTCAGGCGCACTCTTGCACATCAGCGTGACATCCCGTGGCAGGCTGGGTTAGTCTCAAGTGCTTGCTCTTACCTGTTTCTGCCACGTCATTCTACATTGTCCTTCCACCCCTTCGTCCAGCCCCAGGAACAAGATGCCTGCTTCACGGAAGCGTGCCATGCGTGAGGCCTAGACGAGCGAGAGGCCTTTGCCTGGATGAGCTTCTGGGTTAACGCCTGTCTGCCTGTCCTCGCCTGGTGGTCAGTGCTACACCCCTCTTATCACCTCATGTTTTCCAGTCATTTTCTCCTGCCTTCCAGCAGGGGTACTGGTTCTGCCCGTGGACGTGGGGCACTGCTACGTTATTCACGTTTCCTTTTAATATTGCACACACAGAAACAGCAGTGCATTTTTCTGTGTCACGATACATATACCACATGGCCAAGCTACCATTAACGCCCCTTGTCTCCAGCAATTCCCTAGGGTGCTGTTATGTTTAAACTTACAATCCAGCTCTTCTCCTTAGATATTTCCCATTCATCTAGAGGACCACAAGCAACAGCTTTTCCCTGTCAGAAGAATGTCTTGGCCTATATTCTGTTTTTACCAAGAAATTTCATTGAGGAAAAACCCTTAACATCCTACTGACATTTTGTTTTCTTACTCCCTGCTATCCCATTGTATTATAATTGCAAACTTCTCCAGCCACTGCCACTGTCCCACTGATCCTACAGAGCTGCACCTGAAACCGTGTGGGCTCCTTCTCTAGCACCAGTGGTCAAGAGGAGAGGACACAAAGCTCCTGCTGTGACAGGCACGATATGCCCACTGCAATTTCCTTTCCTGAAGGTGCATATGAACATTTGGCTGCCCTTCATTTTAGGTTTTTGAGATGTTCCTCTCCCCAGAGGAGGTCAAAAACAGCTTGGAGACCTGGCTGGCAGCTTCACTGGCAGATGGCATCTAAGATAAATCAAGCTGACTGGGTCTTTCCTAAGGATATCAAAACCTTAAATTGTTTTAGAGTCTGTTGAGCTACAGCTGGTTAACAAAGTCTGGGGAGCAGGGCTGAGTCCCTTTCTTGCTGGGTGGTGGTGATAGGGCTTGTTCACACCTCACGGATGAAAAGTTTTTCCATTAAAAAAAAAAACCATCTGTATTTATTTGCAACACTTCCATAAGAGCTGCCTGAAGCGATATTAGGACTACATCTACATGGAATTTGCTAATCATACCTAAAATACATATTTACTTCTCCTGAGACTCGTTAACAGGGCTGTGGACAGATGGGGCTGAGACTGCACTCCTTTATGGCTAGGTGGGAAAGTCAGCTCTGCCTCCTGGAAAGGCTTGAGAGCCACTGCCATAACGGACTGTGATTTAATGTTAGGAAAAACTGTATCCCCTTAGTAAATGTACTTGGACTAGATTTTATATAAGTAAACACAGAAAAACCTCACTCATTCTTATGTCACTAATCCACACACCTCATAATTTGCACAGGCTGGGGGGAGGAGAGGAAAATCAGCACACCATTGCTTTCCAGCCAAAATGTAGCACCGATTTCTCACTGTTAAGATTTCTACTATTAATTTTCTACACTACAACAGTGTTTACTAATATACACAAAGCCACACACTGACCCTTGTAAGTATTTGTTGCCTTTGATCTTCATTATCTACTGTGTATAACTAGTTGCCTATATACAGGCAGACATAGAGGCACAGCCTTTTTTGTCAAACTATATTTTGTCATAATTAAATTAAACAACACCATGCCTTTTTTCCTGTATTGTTGAAGCTCAAATATTTTTGCAAATCGGCACATAGTGTCTCAGCATATTTTAAGAATAAGGTCTTTCTTTGCATCCTTGTGCATTCACTACTCTTGAAAAGACAGTACCATGATAATCTCCTCTGCTTTTCCATCATTCCCTCTATCCACAAACATTTCAGAAGCATCAAGTAATTCAGTCACTGCTTTCTCACAGCTGCCTCCTTACCAACTGTGAGAGCATACTTTTATATAAGAAAGAAGAATCTTTGAGGAGGTAAGGGAGTCTGAATGCACAAAAGTGCAGGGTCTCTTGATCAGCAAGAATACACACACACAGAGCCCCACATAACCCCCTAGACGTCAGATCAACTGAGTCATATGCAGGCACTTGGTAAGCTTCCACTTCATGAAGCAATGGATGTGCTTTAATCATCCATTGGCAGCACCCAAAAGAGTGTCTGCATAAGCAGAAAAAAAAAAAAATTAATTAGTTGCTAAACCTTTCCCAGGAACCACATTACCCGCAGACTTAATGATCTCATCTGCTGGTTGCTGGCTTTTTGGGTTCTTCTTAGCAACTTCTGATTCTGGGAACATTGCTTTTTTCATACACAGGCACATAATCCTCAAGGCCAAGTGGTAACATCCACCGAGCTCAAAGCTACTGTTCCACCAGTATACCATCATGTTACAAAAAAACTCTCAGCAACCACAAATGTTTCATTCCTCCTTAATGGGGAGACTTCAAGACTTCATTTCTTCCTTGCCATCAGTAGTCCTAAACAAACATACCCACTAAACAAGCCAAAACAGAAATACCTACCGCCAGGTTTCCAAATACCCCTGACCCTGGAAATTTTGCTGCTGGGGGTGCATTATGGGAAGAAGAGAAATGTTAGGGCAGTCCTGACATCACTGCCCCATCACTTGTATGTGTGTGGTAGGAGAGTCTCTCTGCCTATTCAGCAAAGTCAATGGCAGAAAATTTGCTGTGGCAATCTCCTGCACCTGGATAATCCTCCCACCAACACCTGCCTTGCCCTACCCACACTTCTGCTGCAGCCCCAGCAGGAAATGGCTTGTGCTGTCAGTCCTGCTGGGTCCTCATCAGAGCAGCACTTTTGCACGATGCAGACATCGGTGTACTCACACCATTGGGCCAGAGGCAACCTGGCATTTCAGCTGGCAGTAGCACAGTCCCACCCCTCTCATGATTGCCCAGGGACAGATGTGGAGAAAGGACTTGGCTCTGCTTACTATCCAGCAAGCTACTTTTTAAAAATTTCTTTTAATTCAAGATATTTACTTCAACCCTTTCTCAGCCCAAATTGTATGCCACTCAGAAACTCTAACCAGCCCTGCCTGGAGGCAATTACTATGGTCTGGGTTTGTTTCAGCATTTATGAAAAGGCTTCTATAGATTCTGGCAGCAGATTTGTTTGTTATTTTTGTATAACATTCATAGACTGCAAACGATCACTGAGGGTGAGAGTGTTATTGCCAAAGAATTTCCTCCAGGTTGGCTGCAGCATTGTATTGCTTTAAAATAAATAAAAGGAAAGGTAGCTCGGTTTCCCTGCCCACGCACACAGGTTATGAACAAAAATGTCTTTAAATGAAAACTATGCAGATCAATCCTCCACTCATTAAATTGCTTACATATTATTATTATTTATCTATATATTTACATAACAGAAAACTGCAGGCCCTAGCCTACAACTGGGTTTTCCTGATGCTGAAATTCATTCACAAATAACTGATGCATTTCACACATGCCACAGGTAACTTTCAGCTTTTGGAAAATACCTGTCTGGATTGGATTTGAGTAAGTGATCTGACAATGCAAACGGGGCTCATCCCATTACCCTTTTGCTGAGCCACTGGATTGCCAGAAGCTACAGAGTTAACACTCAAAGCCAAATTAGTTTCCCAAGTACGAGTTTAAAGACCATGCTGTTCATTAGGAAGGGAGAAGAACACAGGAATGTGGTGCTTCAGGGATTAAATTTGTCAGGTCATAGTAGCTTAGAAGCAAAGAATGATGTTTATTTCTTTGCAATTTAGAAGTTAAGTTATTCACTGAAACTTCAAAACCCAGTGTTGCTATCCGGATTGCAACGTAGTAAGGATATGAAAGCATCAACACAATTAAGGTAAAAATGATGGAAGCGTAGTAATAAAATAATTGCATTAAATAATTATCCCCTTCTTTGGATTAAAAAAAAATCCTTTAAAGAATTACCAAATAAGCTTGAAATAAAATTAGTCAATCAGCCAGCAAGTATGCAGTTAGGATGACAGAAAGCAGGCTAGCTAATTGTGGAAGGTTATTGCTGTGGGATTCAACCTCAGGGTTAGCTAAGGAGAAGATGATGAAGGATTAAAGCTGAGCAAGACCAGAATAAACAGTGTGAACCTACCAGCAGTGGGGAAAATAATGCTGTTGGTGGATCGAGGTGAGTCAGGTTGCAAGCATGACCCACTGTCCGCACTACTCATGGAGACACAGACTAAGTAAGCAAGTGATTAAAAAAATGGTGCTAAACACGACAAAACTTGAAACCTAGATTTATAAGTAATTACTTCTAAACAGGTACACAAATTTTGGCTTGGACTGCTAAAATCAGTGAGTAATTTTAAAAGCATGGGTACAGAGAGACAGACTTATTTTGTAATCACTCCAACACTGTCGTTTTGATAACTAGACTGGAATTTGAACTTCTGCTTATTTATTTTCTGGGTTAGAGTGGGACTGATAAGAAAGAAAGAAAAAAAAAGATCATCTTTTCTGAGAAATACTGCCTTTGGTCTGGAACAGGGTAATCAAGTGTGCAGAACTTAATAAGAAGGCAGGAAGTGGGGGGATATCTAGAAAAAGAAAAAAGAAAAAAGGCATTTTTCTTTACAAATTATCTCCAAGTTTCCTTTTCCAGAACAAAATCAGAACTTGAGAAGAGGGGCAACAGGAACCAGGTGTGTGGACCCCAATGCCCTGAGAGCTTCAGCTTCAAACATTTGAGAGCTTCAAGGCTTTTGAGAGGAGCAGGTTTAGAGGTTTTTACTTTGTAGGAGCTTAGGGGCTTTGGGCACTTCTGACTCAAGACACTATCAAAAAAAAGAAAGGAAGATAAGACGTTTAAAAGGAAATTTTAGTCCAGACACCTGGACTTTGGTAGAGGATGTGGAGCTAAAAATATGAAAATACCACCCTGTCTCACTAGATGGTCAGTCTTGGAGGGTTGAGGATGCCCATGCTCCCATCACTGGCTCACCAGCCCAACAGGTGGGACATCTCATACTCCATTTTCCTAGTTTCTGTAATTACGTTTGTTCAACTATGCCACATTAAATATTCAGACAAGCTCTAAGTGGGGTTTTCCAAGCAACTATATGCATCTTTTTTGAGACTAGTGTCAAAAACATGCAGAAAATTCCATGTCACAAAGATTTTTCTTTCACTTTCTAAAAAGTTATTCAAACTGCTAATTGCAAGGACAGGTTTGAGGAAATTAGATTGCTAATACTGTGATCATGGGTCTGCAAAAGTTGATAGCAATTTTCAAGATCATGCTATAGACCTCAATAAAATAATTCAGAGGAGAAAATCTTAACTTCATCCATGCAAAACCATAACTGGGTGTGTATACTTCTAATAAACCAGACATTGTATTCTGAAATTTACATTTTAACAGAGAAATGTTGCTGAAAAATTATTTTAAATTATGCCTTTTACCTCATCAGTGAAATGAAGCAAATTCCTTGGTAACAACATGCACATGCTCTTTAAAGAAATAAAAGGTAAATTGCCAGCTAAAGAATATATATGTCAATTATCAAGATATTAAAGTCCCTTTGGGGCATATTTCGCTTGCTTCTCCACAGGAGTAGTTTGATCATAATTACTAACAATTTTGTTATTTTCAACACATTTCAGGTAGTTTTCTTATATTGCATTGCAGGGTTTTGTACCAGAAAAACCAGCTTCAAAACATTGCTTTCTTCTTTTGACTATGCTAAACACCAGGCTTCCTTTAATTTAGCACTAATCATCTTTGGTGAATACCTAAACCCTTTTGTTACATTTCTGAATGACCCAGGATCATTATGGACAAAGGCATGGGGGTCATATAGCTGAAGGAAAACAGGAACATATTTCCCAAAGGTAGATTAAATGCTCCAAATTATAAAATCTGTGTTACACCTTTATCACTAGCCTGATTTAGGCACACCTTGATTTCCTGCTTGCAACAGGAAAAATCAAACTCAGAAAGAGCATGACAGTTTGGGCACAGGGCTGTTGGCACAGCTGAGTGCTAGGAAAGCTGAGCCGAACAAGTCAGTAACAGGCAATATGAGGTCCTTATTTTCCATGAACACAAATTTTGATATTCCCTACTTCTTGAATTGCTCTTTGGCACTTCAGAGCACTACATTGACTTCAGTAGCATTACATTGTTTCACAAACATATTAATGTTCTTGATCTTGTTAATAAGCATTCCTACCCCACTACCACATGTAGTGTCAAGTGCTCTTCAAGCACTTTCAGGACAAATCCAGAGATGTGCGTGAGCATTTGCGCTTTAGGGCACAGCTCCTCTTTGAGGACCCCAACCTAACTTGTCCCATCCGCACTTTGTGCAAGGAGCACTGAGCCCTGAAACATAAGCAATTCTTTCTCTTCATTTTATAGGAGAGGATGCTGAGGATGAGAGTTAAGATCTCATTTGAGCACGTAAATGTCTGCCAGCCCAGAAAAAGAAACAGCAACAAGGAAACTTCCCCTAACGTGGGTGTCAACGTGAGATCCCAGACCAGGGAGAGCAGTCCCTGCTGCAACCTCCGCGCTGGCTGGTGGCTGGGGTGGGCTCCAGGGAAGGAGCTGATGTCCCTCAGATCAGGAACATGGAATTGCTACAGCCACAACGCTGTCCTCAGAGGCATGGTTTGTTTCTTCTTGGTGCTGGCTTGGAGCTGATGGTTTCCAGGGGTCCCAGCTGGGCTGGACCCTCACATGTGGATCCAACACTGAACACCCAGACCAAAGACACGTCAGAAGTCCGTAGTAAAGTCAGGAGGAAAAGAGAAGTCACATTTCCCAAGGTTCTTTTATGTCCTTCTCTTACTACTTTGAGGATATCAATTGAAGGCCTTTGCCAGTAGGCATACTTGAATACTTCTAGCCCAAGTAGTCCAAAGGGGATCAGGCAAACAAACATTTGGAAGAAAAGAAATACCAGCATAGAGTTTGTTGTTAGAAATTGTCATTTAGGAGGGCTCCGCCTACAATGCCGTCTAATACTAGGAGGCTGAGGAAAGTAGTACTTTTGGTGAGCCTGAAAATCTGGGAAGCTTATGGAAGTCAATAGTTTTGAAGATCTCTCATAAATACAAGAATATGTCATTATTTTCTATAAACAGAATTTCATCTTCATGTTAATACCCAGTCCAGGGAAACACATCCATTTGGTCTCCCTTTGCAACCACATGGTCTTAGTGGAGCAAATACATTGTCAACACCTACCCTCCAGGCACAGACACAGCTGTCTCACCAAGCACTGTCAGCCATGGGCATGTACATTTCCATCTCACAGCAAGAGTACAGGCTTCCTTTATCCCCAGTCTGTACCACAGAACAAACTGCCCAAAGACAAGCTCTACAGACAGGACATAGGGGCTTCCCTCTCTCTCCCACCAAGGTTAGGCTGGGCCTTAGTTGGCTCCAACTATGAGTGCACTCCTGGATGCTATTCCACCCGGAATAGCATCAGACTCATTTCAGAATGGCAGCACACCCCTTTCTGGCATCATTAACAGATGTCTGTGCACCAGTGATCCCACCACTGACCCACAATCCCCACCGCTATCCCCAATACCAACCCATGGGGAGGCCCCTCCACAGGGCACTTCAAAATCCATATAACAAACAAGGCAATTAGGAAAAGCTCCTCTCTCCACTCACATTTCCAGTTTGCAATATTTGCTATCTGGGAATATTATCCATTGGGAAATACTGTCATTCCCTATTGGATTGAACACCATCATTTCAAAAACTGCCTGCACCAAGCCATTTCAAAAATGGTTCACTTACAAAACCGAAAAGTTTTGACAAGAGTCAGCAGCAACTTTATTTCATTTTCAATACACATTCAGAACATTAAGTCCCTCTTTGGAATGAAGGATTGAAGGGTTTCATTGCTGAAAAGGTCAAAGTGAAATACTCTGACCTTATCAAAAGGGCTTCTTTCCAGTTATTTTCTAAACAAAACTTTATTAGAATTATACATTCCATGCAATGCTTTGCTGTTAATGAAATGAATCATTTTGCTAATGAAAATGAAATGATTTTCCTTTTTGCTAAAGAAAGAAAGAAAAAAAAGTCATTCCAAAATTCTTCATCAGATCAACTTAAAAGACAATTATCTATGAACACAAGGAAAACAGAGTAAATCAGCCTCAGTTGAGCACAAAGGGGTGTTTAGCCTTGACACCCACCCAGTATGGAAAATTTTAGCCCCAAATAGCTGAAGTTCAGCAAAGTTATAAGGAACTGAAACTTGACCCTTCTCTTGGTAAGTGCAAGAAAACCACAATAAGACTGACACAGTCAGCAGAATTGTGACAAAGTGCCCATGGCCTCTCCTTGAGGCAACAGAAGTTAACCTTTGGGACAAAAGGGTTGCAGGGAGGACAAGATAGCTTTCAGGTGGGCAAAGCTGCTGATGGGTTGGAGCTCCAGCCTTGTCTTGCTTCGGTCACCAGGGATACAGCTAATCCTGGCCCTCGCTGCGTGGCTGGAGACTCCAGGAGGATCTCAAATCCATGGATGGGCACAGTCTCCAGAGCCTTCTGCAGGTATCGTATCATCTATAGGACTCAGGGAAACATCATTATTTTTTTCCCCAGCTCTACTACCAGGATAGTGAGAGGCAGCTGTGTCTCAGAGTATTGATTTGGTCTCGATAAACACCAGCACACCACTTTATTTCAGGCCTCTGCATTGATCTTCAGGGTCACACAGCTCTCCCCACTGCAGACAGAGAGGGGCTAGGGTGGAATTTTGGCTGTGTAAACTCCCTCCCCATCTGGGTCACCTTTTCCATCTGTCTGAAACAGACCAGTGCCACCAAAGAAATGTGTGAAGCAAGATTATTGCTTTGCTGCAGCCCAAGTCTGAGCACCAATTTTTTTCCCTGGTCAGCAGCTCATCCTGAGAGATCCAGCTATCGATTGCCAGAGGTGGTGTTCCCGACTCCCCAGCACACAGCAGGGATCCTGGGATATACCTCAAAACCCAGATGAGCTTTTTCTCACTTTCGCATCCAGTTTCCCCTGTATGTACCATCCTCTCCTTCTCAGCACCTCCCCCCACACAGTACTTTTCAGCAAGACGGTTATGCCTTTTCCACCCTCCAATCATTAAAAGTCTTGACGTTTTTCACCTTAAAGGTGAAAAGGAAGCAAAGAGGAATACCATCTCCAGCTGAAATGGAAAGGAGAATTTTAATAGGCAGAACATCGCTATTCTGTGGATGTAGGCTGTGTGCCTGCAGTGCTCCTGAAAGCATCTGGCAGCCAGAAACGTAGGCTCAGAGAGGCTAAAGAGGCAAAAATACTATAGGATATCTCCCTGGAATCTCACAATGATCCAGAAATCCTTTTGCCCAGTTTCTCCATACATGACCCTTGCTCTGACCGATTGCAGTAAGTCACAGTTCCTCTGCTTCCTCATGCACCATGTGTGGTCATCTTAGTGAAAGCAAGGCAAAGGTAGCAGGAGTTTATTTACTTAATATCTCAGTAATTTATCAAGCCATAACCAACCCAGTCATCCTGGGAATTCATCTGAGAGGGACACAAGAACCAGAGTAGCCTGTATTCTAACTTGCAAGGAGCAGCTCTTCCCAAGTTGGTGAGTGGGAAAGGGCCCAGCTCTGCAGAAGATTGTGCTGAGCTGGGCTGGTGTGTATCAAGTACCTGCAGCTGGCTGTGAGCATTTAGCTAGCATATTCCCACCAAGTCAGGGTGTGCTATAAGATACTGCTGTCTAGCCTGAGCACTCAAACCCAACAGGCTGTGTGCCATTAAAATGGGAAAACAGACAAGGAAACATTCCCAGCGTTCAGCAGGCATGTCCCGGAAACCAGACTCCTGCCTACACAATACTTAATGATTTGTGTGCCATATGGGTGCAGGCGACTAAATAGCCATTTAGCAGCCAAAACATCAGCACCATCGCACCTGTATTGGCCCTGTCCCTGTGCTCCCTGTCCTTGCACACCTTCCCTCCACCACATAGGACCCACTGCTTTGACATATAATACATGACACAGCCTCTGCTCCAAGCAGGAACTCTTTACGGGATGCAAGGGGGAACAAGACTACTGACGATAAGTCGGTCCTGCCTGACCAACCTCACCTCCTTCTATGACCGGGTGACCCGTCTGGTGGATGAGGGAAAGCCCGTTGATGCAGTCTGCCTAGACTTCAGCAAGGCCTTTGACACGGTCTCCCACAGTATTCTCCTGGAGAAGCTGGCAGCACATGGCTTGGACAGGCACACTGTGCTGGGTTAAAAACTGGCTGGACGGCCGGGCCCAGAGAGTGGTGAACGGAGTGAAATCCAGCTGGTGATCGGTCACCAGTGGTGTTCCCCAGGGGTCGGTGTTGGGGCCCATCCTCTTTAATATCTTCATTGATGATTTGGATGAGGGAACTGAGTGCACCCTCAGTAAGTTTGCAGATGAAACCAAGCTGGGGGGAAGTGCTGATCTGCCGGAGGTTAGGAAGGCCCTGCAGGGGGATCTGAACAGGTTGGGTCGATGGGCAGAGGCCAATGGGATGAGGTTCAACATGGCCAAGTGCCGGGTCCTGCACTTTGGCCACACCAACCCCATGCAGCGCTACAGGCTTGGGGCAGGATGGCTGGAAAGCTGTGCAGAGGAAAAGGATCTGGGGGTGCTGGTTGATGCTCGCCTCAACATGAGCCGGCAGTGTGCCCAGGTGGCCCAGAAGGCCAACGGCATCCTGGCTTGTGTCAGGGACAGTGCAGCCAGCAGGAGCAGGGAGGTGATCGTCCCCCTGTACTCGGCTCTGGTGAGGCCGCACCTCGAGTGCTGTGTTCAGCTTTGGGCCCCTCACTACAAGAAGGACATCGAGGCCCTGGAGCGTGTCCAGAGAAGGCCTACGAAGCTGGTGAGGGGCCTGGAGCACAAGTCCTGTGAGGGGCGGCTGAGGGAACCGGGGTTGTTTGGTCTGGAGAAGAGGAGGCTCAGGGGAGACCTCATCGCTCTCTACAGCTACCTGAAAAGAAGGTGTGGGGAGCTGGGGGTTGGCCTCTTCTCCCAGGTAACTAGTGACAGGACTAGAGGGAATGGCCTCAAGTTGCGCCAGGGGAGGTTCAGGTTGGAAATGAGGAGACATTTCTTCTCAGAAAGAGCAGTCAGGCACTGGGACGGGTTGCCCAGGGCGGTGGTGGAGTCACCGTCCCTGGGGGTGTTCAAGGAAAGGTTGGACATGGTGCTTAGGGACGTGGTTTAGTGGGTGATGCTGGTGGTAGGGGGATGGTTGGACCAGATGATCTTGGAGGTCTTTTCCAACCTTAATGATTCTATAATTCTTTCAGAGTCCCCATCTGACCCGCCCTCTGCTCTCTCTGCTGGGTAGCACCTCACTCTGGATTTCTATTGTGAGGATTTCAGGAGGATGGCAACAGTACTGAGTGTTGTAAAAGAGTCAGGTTCCGTTTTCAGGAGAAATTCACACTGTCTCCTGAAAGAAAATTCCTGCAAATGCAGTTTTGACTGCAGTCATTGAGGTCAACAAGAAAACAGAATTTGCTCATTAGCAGTGCTAGCTGCAGCCTCCGGAAACACTTTTTGAATGTGCCCAAGAAGAAATGAAATAAGGAAAAGAGAAGGACAGCACACGCCCTTTGCACAGCAGCTCTCCCTGAGTTACATCCCTGGCTCTGAAGCCGAGGCCGGAGCAGGTGCAAGGCCCTGCCAGCTGCGGTGCCGCCTGACAGGTGCTGGCGCTGCACAGCTGACGGAGGCTGTCAGCCCGGCCAGCAGCAGCCTGGCCTCCCTCCAAGCAATGAAAGCTCTCGGCCCGACCGGTCCCAGCAGGACCACCTGTCTTGCCCATGGTGGGACCTGCCAGGCCTGCACCCTTGCGCAGCCACGCAGCCCGAACTGAGGGTGCACCACACACCCCCCCCCAGCCATCTCCCAGGACAGCGCAAAGCCCTGCAGGTCCCGGGCCGTCACCGCTGTACAAAGCCAGCCTGTCAGGCGAAGTCCCTGACGGGCGGCACTGGAAGTTCATCTTTTCCAAATACGTCGAAAACAGAAGCCCAGGGCTGGATGTAGGTTTGCTGAGATCAGGGCTATTCTGGTGCAGACAAGCTATGTGCTGCTGATAGGGAGGATTAATGAGTCAGGCCGCCCATCCGTTGCAATTAGAAACAACTCTACAACTATTTTGGTGCCATTTCTCTGCAGAGAGCTTGGGTTGCTTATCAACCCCTTCCCCTTATATATCTCCATGTAATCGTTGCTACGTTAAATATAGGGTGGCAAACTGGCAGCAGCAACATTTGCACACACTGCTGCGTTTAGAGCCAAGGTGCAAAGGACCATTTGCTAGTGCCCACTCAGCAGTAAAAGGGGTTTAGAGAAAGGCACTAATAAGACTTCAATGTCACTTAGTTGAAGCTAAAATTTTTCAGTGCATATGGGAGAGCCAAGCACATCGGGGACCTAGTTTGCCTTGGCTCCAGCAAGAAGGACCTCAGCTTCTGAAACTTTAGCCAACTGCCACATTTTTTGGCAACCAGCAGAAGTTTTAAGAAACGTCTTGTGGCATTAGTGCAGCAAAAGGAGTCCTAGCTCCTGGGCTCTGTTCCCTACTTTGCTCTGTTACCAGACACATCTCTCACCTGCAAAACGGGAGGGACAACGCCTCTGTAAAGGATGAGGTCTTGCCTCCTGCCTCCACGGTGTTATTTACAAATGTGGGTGACACTTAGGGGCAGAGAATGACCCCTGAAGAAACTTAATGCCATTTATTGCAAACATACTAGGCTTTATAAAGAGCCGTAAACATTTTATTTGCCTAGACTGGAAAAGGTTATGCAAATAAAACTGTGCACCAAATCCCCAACATGCCTCAAAAACGCAGAACAGCAACTGGGCTCTCACTGCAAGCTTTCCAAGATTTTTAGTGATGTTACACAGGCAGGTTCGGTTGAGTCAGCTGGCAGCAGCAGACATCCAGTGCATGAGTTCCCATTTCAGACAGTGTCAGGGAGCCCAGACCAGAAGAGCCCACCCCAGTTTGGTTCCTCCAGCAGGACCAACATGTGAAGCACAGCTGGAGGCCAGAGCGTGACCTGGCTGTCACTGCAGCCCTCGCTACTCAAGGAGTGCAGCTAAACACCAAGGAGGGCTTGGAGAACGAGCCCAGGCAGCATGCTCCTCAGCACCTTTCTACCTCCTGCTGCAAATGAACCACAGCAACCTGCTATCAGTAACTGCAAAAATCTGTTCTCAGTTGTCACAGCATTGTGAGACAGGGCAAAGCAACCCAAGGCAGATGCCCAATACTGCACCTAAACTGCATACGTTTAATAGAGCTTTCAGATGGATGTTACCGGGAACTGTTGGACATACCTTCAAAAACAAACAGCTCTAGGCAATTCCTCAGCCCAGCTGCCAATATCTCACCATTTTTCATTCCAGTGTCCTCTTCCATTACCCCAATGGATTTTAACAAGCGACCAGAACGTGTTCTCAGTGAAGCCCCTGCCTACGCCTCTGCTAGGCATTCTGTACCTGCACGTACCTCGGACCAGAGCGAGATCTTACAAACCCAGGGGCTCTCTATTCAGAGTCCTTGCACCACAGACAGACCTCTATCCATCCATATGATCCATCCACAGCAACTGACCGCGGTGTTCTACGACCTGATCTTCTTTAAATGCTCCACCAGTGCGTGCCAGAAGTGCAACTGGATATGAAAACCTCAAGTGCCAGACAGCTCCTTCACCTCTCCACGACAAATAAATCTTCATGATAAATCCATGCTCTCCTATGTCACATCTTATATATAGACAATCAAATGAGCTAACGTGCAGCAAGAAGTGTGAAGTCAAGGCATATGTGTCAAATTACATTTAACCTCTGGTTTAGTGCTATCATCTGGCAGAAATAGTTCACATTCACAATGTTTCAGCTTTACTCCCTGATACACATAAATTTCCTTAAGTGTTTCTGCACTGTACCAAATTTTCTCCATCAAAGATATAGCACCTGTTATCCCCAGGAACTAAAGTTCTGGTTGTTTTTCCTCTTCACCGAGATGAATCCAACCCTGAGGCGTGAGCTCGCTGGCTGTGTGCTCACAGGGACAAACGATCAGCAACCAGGTACAAAATGAACAGAAGGGCCTGTCGTGATGGAAGGTTTAGGCCTGACTAGATCCAAATAATTTAACAAAAGCTCAGAATTTGTGAGGCAGAGACCATACCTCTCTGTACTCCAGGCTATTAACTCCATTAAAATGCAAGGAGAAGATCAGCCACTGAGTCACCACCAGGTTTTCTGAGTCTTACGCTGGTTAAGTCGTGTTACAGCCCATTTCACACCTGCCAGGCCTCCCCATCCTAGACAGCACAGACTGGAGAGAACAGCATGCTACTCAGCTGGTTATTGTAATGTGTAATTACAATGCCCACACAGCACCCCTTGCTTCTAGTAACAAGGTGGCTCCAAGCAGGAGGTCTTAGTCTCTGGCCTCTCTGGGAGAAACGCTTCCTGGACAATGCCCAAGTCAAACCAGGAGCCCAACAGGGTACGTGAAAACATTCATGGATTGTTAAGAATGTCTCATACCTTTAAAATGACTGGTTTTAAATCTCTTTTCTCTGGTCTGAGGAGCACCAGGTTTGGAAAAGATGCAGAAAACAAGCAAATCAAAACAAGAAAGGAGCCTGCTGCTCCACCTCACGCTCCACTGGAACAGGAGACGAACAGAGGGAGAGGAGGTAGAAGAAAGCAACCACTCACCAGAAGCAGTGTCCAGCCGAGTAGACTGATTAAAATTGCACCCATCAGTAGGAACACGGTGCCCTGGCGGCACCAGGGATCTCTCCTTAGAGCGCAACACAGCTTGAACCATCTCTCTCCACTGCTGGCAGAACACTAAGTTGTGCTTGGGGGAAACCAAAGCCTCCAATTATCAGCTACCGATGTCAGGCTGTGCTGAATCCATTTGAAACCTGCTCACCCGTCACCACCTCTGTGGTACCTACAGGAACAGCAGGCAAGCATGCCACAGGAAAGCAGACACCTGCTAATGATCCAGCCATCAGCCACTTGTTATCTTTGATTACCTCCTTAACTCAGTCAAGCAATAGCATGCTTTATTTTTGTCCTCCCTCCTGAATCAGCACCTTCATTTCCTGGGAGACTTCGCTGCTGGTAGTGCCCATGCCGAGAGCCAGCTCGACAGTGGCCAGTCAGGACTTGAGGCTGAGGCACTCCCAGCCTCTTGGGCACGTTCCCACACCCCTCGTGGCTCCCATCTCTGTCCCATCAGCTCCTGGGAGTGCTTTTGGACACACCTGCCTACAACCAGTGGCTGGCAGACCTCATGACCATACGGTAACAACACACTCCCTCTGCGATTGCTTCACCGTGAAGCCTTCATAGCCCACACCTGCCAAGTGAACAGGCAAGGGACCTCTGATTTGTTTTTCCCCAAAGGAAATTGAATACAAGAACAAGAAAACAGTAACAACGGGAACACTGATCTTGAATTTAGTCCTCCTTTGTTCCCCTCAAGCTTAGGACAGCTGTGTCCCAGGTTGCATGCTCCAGTTGCTGAGTATATAAGTATAAAAAGATCTCCCTTGTGGAACTCCAGCATTACGCAGGTCAGTAACGCAGGCAGCTAGGACCAAATTTTCAGCCAACCCTGCTGCTTTTTCCAGAAGGCCTCCCTTTCTCTAACTCGGAGCAGCAAAGAGCGTTTCTAACCTCCTCTCTGCCAGCTACCGATGTGACTCAGGTGCACCCACACTACATGGAGAACAGCCAAAAAAGGTTGAGCTCAAGTGCAAGGGAAGGGGGAAGGAGACCATCTCTGCTAGGGGATGTCCTTCCTCCTGGGGTGCACAGATTCCCAGACAGTAAAAGGTACTCCCTCTATCGAGCCACTCCTCAGCCCGAGCGGTCAGAGCCTGAGAGGTTTTGCTGCCTGGGCAATGCTCGCCACCAAGGGCATCTCAGCAAAGGGACCAACATAGGAAAGAAAAAAAAATCAATTCCAGTAGAAAAATAATTTAATAAAGGGATAAGTTTCAAGAAAATATCTGTATAGTAACAACATTTTAAGTAAAATGTCCACAAAAATATACATGTCTAATGTGATTATACATAAGTTTTCTGACAGGTCCTGTTTTAAACTTGGTTCAGTCCACATTGGTTTTCATCTAGGAAAAACCTTCACATCTACCAGGCTTCCTGGGATATATCAGTTTGCACAACAGAATCATACGAGAAATGTTTTCTAGCTCATTTTAGGCTCATACAAATAAACTTTGAGTTGGAAACAGTCGAGATCAGGTTATACCATATCATCAGAAAAAAAAGTAAATAACAAACAAGGAAAGCAAAAGAAGTCAGCCACCTAAGGGACACTGTCGGGCAGGAAGCACCAGCTCTACAATATGCGCCACACATAACACTGACATAGCTGGAAAAAGGGAGGGATGAAGGGAAAGATGGGCAAAAGAGAGGGAAACATCCCAGCGTGGCCAGGGATCATGGAACTGCAAAAGGAACAGCCGGTAGAGAGGCCAGGGAAAAACATGGAGGAGACGAATATATTTCTAGAAAATAGTTTTGTAACACAGAAGATAAGCTAATTGCAGGAAATGAAAAGGAATCAGTAAAAAATGTTTATTTCTTATTTTTCTAAATGACTATTCAGCTGTAGGTCTGTCCCCAAAAGCCCTCCCCAGTTGTGCCAATTCAGCTGAACAGCTCCAAGCTTGATGTACTTCCAGGAGAGAAAAACATGGCTACAGAAAGCAAGGGATGCAAGAGTACAACAAAAAATAAATAAAGAAATAAAGAAAACACATTCTACCAGCGGAGGACAGGAATAAAACACTGAAAAGGAGATGTCAAACAAAAGATACCAGCAATGTACACTGAAGAAAAAAAAACAAAAACACACCATCCCACAGAAAGCAAATGGAAAATCACTGAAGAAATAAAAGGACACGCATTTTCCAAAGGATTTTTGTTTTTATAATCAATTCTTTTTACATAGACAACTGAAACACACCAATATTTTGTGCGAAAAATATTTTTAAATAAACTTTGCTTGTTCTCAATTTTTGTACATTCTGATATACATATGTAACAAGGTTTATGGCACTGTAACCAGGATCAAAATCATATAAAGGAACAAAATAATTGCTTTCATTTATCTCTTCTGAACCAAGCCGGCTGCCATTTCACTATTAGACCTTAAAAATTATTATCTAATTATTAGTGAGCAGCCAACTCTAATTGGATTGAACACTCAAAACAAACCCCAAATTATTATTGCACAAGAAGCCAGTGAAGGCATATGGCATAGAATGATCAAAGTCCCTTACTGTTAAAACCTTACACCCCAAAATAGAAAAATAGAACTGGAACATGAAACACGCCAAAAAAACTTTTTTTTTTCTTTAGTTTGAGTCAGGAGTGTGAAAAGTGCCTTGCAGACTTTTTAAGCTGCTCTGATCTCCTTTGCATCAGTGAGCATTTTGCTAGGTTATCTTTAGCAAAGCATTTGCAGAATGAAGGCCCTCATGTTTCAGGGAGT
The DNA here is from genome assembly GCF_964034855.1 of Anser brachyrhynchus. Taxonomy (NCBI): domain Eukaryota; kingdom Metazoa; phylum Chordata; class Aves; order Anseriformes; family Anatidae; genus Anser; species Anser brachyrhynchus. Next base: position 27,243,561 of record NC_137696.1, read on the forward strand.
TTTTTCTGCTTTGTTTTGGCCTTTTGTATTTCATCTTCAACTTAGGTTTCTTCAGTCTATGAACCTGCACAGACTACTTAGCCATAAACTCTGTGAGTAGCTGGAGAGGAGGAGAAAGAAAAAACAAAACAAAAAAGCCCAATATTTCTTCTTCTTGTTTTGATTTTAAAAAGTACTCCTTTTGCTCCGAAGCCTCCCTGCTCTGCCAGTGCCTGGGAAGGAAACCACAGCCACATCCCAAACACGGCCAAGTTCTTGGATCTCTTTTAAAAACCTTTCCTCACAAAAAAAGGTTTTTATTCGCAAAAAAGTCTGCCACAACCCCCCCCCCCCCAAAGCTAAAAAGAAAAACCCACCCATCACTGCCCTAAATCAGGTGAAGAATACGCTAACCCCTTCGTTGACTTCACTGTCACACAACAGTTTCTACGCCGATCAGCTTTGGTGTGAGGATCCGTGGTGTGACGCCGTTGTTTAGATCTTCCTCAAACTCCAGTAACTGCCCCATAAAGTTAAGGTTGGGGGAAATGATTGGTCGCTTGCCTTTTACAAATTTATAGGCATCCGTCATGGTCATGCGTGTGTGCTTCATCAAGTACGCGATAACTATGGTGGCAGATCGGGACACACCGGCCTGGCAGTGAATGAGGAGACCTTTTCCACACTGATGGGCTTCCTCTGGAAATGAGAAAAACAGAAAAAGTAAAGTTTCTGCCATTTTGTAAATTAGAAAAGCTCAGTGTGATTAGCAGTAACTTGATGTTAAAGCCCTTCTATCTGTTTAGAGGCACAGCAGCATCTCCCCAACTTCCAGCTCCAGTCTACCTTCCTTCAGGGTTTCAAAGTTAACTTCAGGTGAAACACACAGACCAGTCTAACAGTGAAGATCTGCACGTTTGCAGAATCTCTGTTAGCGATGAACTGTACCATTCAGAGATGCTACTGCGCTGCTCGTAAGCACTGCCAGCGAGTATTTATGCAGGCGGTCAAGGTCCACAAAAAGGCAGCCTGAGCTCCATCCCCACCTCTCTCACAACACCGCTATGTTACTTCAGCATCTCAGCTTCCCTGTCTTGATAAGCAATATGCCTTTTCAGAAACAGGTATTTTCAGATTCAGTATCTAACAAAGAATATATACACTTCATTTGCCCTATTCTCTGAGGCTCTTGAAGTTAACTTCATCTGGGCACTCTGTACATTTCAGTTTCACTTCCTGCAGCTTTAATCTTCGCTAAACTTGTGTCTGTTTTGTTGTTTGTTTTTTCTTGTTGTTGTTTTTAAATATTTATATACATATATGCCAATGACCTACTGTTTAAACATTTCCAAACATTCTCGAATGCAAGTTAAAAGTTTACCCTGAGGGAGGGAAAGCTTTGACTAGTTACTTCCCCAGCTGGCTAAATTTGCTATGGAAAAAAAAAACCTCAATGGAGAAACACTCGTTTATTAAAAACAAAGATAGCCCCTTGAGCTATAATTATTAAAAAGGAAAGCAAAATGGGTTTTAAAACACTTTCTAAACCTTTTCAGGGCAAGGCTACTTTTTCTGCCCTTGGTTAGATCATGAAACAATTAAAAAAAAAAACAAAAACCAACAACAACAACAACATGGTGTGTGGCTTAAGAGCTCTAACCCTGCAGTTCACGGGGAAGTTGGATGCAGATATCTCCCTCTCACCCCCAGAAGACCTCGGTGGAGTTTTGCAGTTTCTTTATGAAACCTTAGCCTACTGCATCATCCTGTCTTGTTGAATTCAAAGTTTAAGGTTTTACTGGATTTCCTGACCCAGATTTTGTTCCCTAAGGAAAAAATACATTTCCCCTCCCTTGTCCTCAGAGAGGGCTCTAGCCATTCACTTCTCCCCAAAAGGTGCCTTCTTCCCTTTCCTATGAACATAGTGATCAGTAGGCCTGACAGTGCTGCTGGTAGAGCTGGGGTTGGGTTAGGAGCCATTGGGAAAAAAAAAAGATTTTAAATAGAGATCCTTCGGTCCTCTGCATGGCAGAGGTCAATCAAAACGGCTCCTGTTGGAAGCTCCTTGTGGAAAGACTTGAGAATTAATGCTGTATATCATCAGAGCTGCAGCATAAGCAGTGTTTCACCTAGTCACCTTCACTGAAATATCACGCCTACAGGCTGTATCAGCACAATGACTCTCTGCTAACCAAAACACAGCCAGACCCTGCAGCACCCGAGAGCTGCCTGCTTCAGAGCAGTGAGTCCCAGCACCACCAAGGCAGATGGGCTCAGAAGAATATGCTGAGCTTGGACTTCCCACCCCAGGACCCAGCCCTACACCCAGTACCTGATCCTTGCTGAGCCCCAGAGCACCCCACAGAGCCAGCACAAGCAGTCTCAAGTTTCAGAGGAGCTGTGCACCTACACTCTCACTCAGGAGCCATAAACAGTGGCTATTTTTGAGAGCAGGGACAGAGAAAGACAGCTCTGAGTCCACTTTTAAAAGTCCATGGGGTCAGCTAAGGACCTAAGCTGTGATATAACACAGAAGCATGTTTTCATCATCTTGTCTTTCATTATCAAGCCTGAACTATTGGTAACAAGATTAGCCCGGCTTCAGCAAGAGGCAGAAAAATTGCATGCCTGTGGTTCTGCACCACATCCAGGCTGTTTCAGGAAACCTCTAAGGACATGTATTTGGGCTGGACAAGCACCAGTGGACATCCACTGTGCTGCAAAAGGTTGTGAACTCTGTACATGCACTGCGGGAAGCTGTGCCCACAAATACATAGAGAAGGGCAAGAAAAGGTCCTCAAAAGCTTTCAGTATTACTTGATGTCCTCACTGACCAGGCCCCCTACATGCGGATGAGGGGTGCATTATGTGGACTATAGCAAGGTTCAGAGCGATGTGCGTAACTTCATTTCTCTAGCCACCTCCCCAGTTTCAGATGGAGCTGCATCTCTGCTGTGAACTCTCTCACAGCCTACAGGGTTTGAAGCTAATTAATACGAGTTGTCACCACTATCCACTCACCCACATATACACTCTGAAGTTACAAATCTAATGGTAAAATAAGTGGAGTGTGAAGGTTTGTCAGTTTTCTCATAAAATTGAGCTGGGGAAGACTGTTGTCATTAAAAATAATGAATATAAAAATTTGGATGGAAGCCGCTGTGAAGATTAGGAAATGCAAAGGAATCAGGAAGAGGGGATGACAAAAAAAATCTCAGCTGGGGGAAGCAGGGCTTTAGAAATCCTAAATTTGGAGATTTGGAAGTAGGCATCACTATCATTGGATAAAGTTGTACCCCTAGGCTACTTAGTCAGATGTGCTAGAGATGAGAATCAGCAGAAACACAAAGTGCTCAGTGTTTCTGACGATCTAAACAGAAGTAAGTATGACCTTGCACAGCCTTCATGGCAGTTACAAGAATCTGGAATTAATATTATGCTTCACTAACAGGTAAGGAGAGAAGACGATAAAAAAGGAATCGTTTCAGTCGAGGATAATTACCAATGAACTCAAAAGCCTCTTCAAAATACTGCCTGAGATTCTGCTTGTTGCTGTCAGTGGCCGGGAGCCGCTTGTAGTTGAACATGCCTTTCTCATAGTGGTACAGGGGCAGGTGGGTGGTCACATTGATTACATAGCCTATGTTCATCCTCTGCATTTTCTCCAAGTCCTGAGCATCGTGCTCATTTCCGAGGAAGAGGAAGGGCAGGATGGGGGTGAGCTCAGCGTTCTCGATGTCCGGTGTGGTGGGGATGGACTGAGGTAGCGTGGGGGGCACCGCGGACGCGCCGCTGCCTCCTCCCCCCTCTGGGCACTCTTGCAGCTGGAGGGAGTTATCACAGAGGTTTTCGTGGTTCTGCCTGAAACCGCTGAGTCCTCCTGGGGAGAGAGGCCAAGCAGATATTTTGGTTAGAGACCACAGGTAAGCACCACTTCGGCCCCACCTTCCTTTCGAGCATGCCCCAAGGACCACCAGGACTGGTGGCAGCCCTGCTGTCCCCAACACCGCTGTCACAGCAGTCGATGCTGAGCACGGCCACTGCCGGTGAGGGCAGCATGAATCAGTGGCACACACTGTCCTTGCCTCCACGAGGCTGACGGTGCCAAGGAACAGGCTCGCACACAAACACGACTCTGTGCAACATCAGAGTGCCGGGACCGCCTCACCTACGAGCCTGTGGGAGGAGGTGAAAGGAAAATAAAGGCCTTTTTTTTTCCCCCCCCAAGAAGGAAAGCATCAAAACCACCAGCAAACCAGCTCCGAGTACACTGGAACAGAGCAGCAAGTCGGCCTTTTATCAAGACCTGTTCGCATCGGCAGCCAGTTTGCTTGCCAGAGGGCAGGCCTGCAGGGCACCCCCAGCCCCAGGAGAACAGCGTGCACGTGTGCGGCCCGACAGGAGGAACACCACCCCTCGCAGCGTAACAGCAACCGAGGCTCTTGCCTAACATGTGGCTAACAGCTCTCCTTTTTCTGCCCCAGTTGTCTGAAAATATCTAGCAAGGGCTATTTTTAGGATATTAATATGGATTGGGAAACGGGTCCGAGGGGGAAGGGAGAAGTCACTTTTTTGGCTCACGTTTCCCCCGGCTCTACCGCAAGTCACACCACTGTTTTCTTTCAAGCAGCGTTTTCCCCTTTCCCCCCCTCTGCTCCCCTCACCCCAGGCTCCAGGAGGGTGTCTCCCCAGGCCCAGGAAGAAAAGCAGACCTCCTTTCCACACCTCGGTCGGCGATTACATCAGCCGCGGGCTCCCCACCTGCCCAGTTTCCATAGCGCTTACACAAAGCACGGGGTGACATCAGCTGGCATGACATCAGCCCTCTGAGCGCAAACAATACCAGAAGAACCACTCCGTGTCGGGCCTTTGGTTCCTGGGAGCCGATGAGGTAATGCGAGCAGGTGGCGAGGCTCGCCTCCACCGCCGCGGGGAGGCAGGGGCAGCGAGGGAGGAACGCCGCCATGCCCCCCGCCTGCCCGCACCAGCGCGGGTTACTCTTTCACTGGGACGCTTGGAGTCACGCAGCCTGCCGAGACGGGCCAAGTGTTCGGACTCAATTGCACTTTTGTCAAAGGAAAGCCAAAAAGGGAAAAAAAAAATCAGGAGGGGAAGAAATACACTTAAGTTACTAGAAAGAGCTCCACCAGCCAAAATAAACGCTGAATGTCACCATCCCGCCTATTTTTTTTTCCCTTCAAAAAGGTTTTTTGTCTTTTCCATGTTCTTTCACAATGATCTAGCAAAAGAAAGATTTTAAAGCCATGCTGTCACACTGGCTTTGGATCAGAAACAGCCAAGAACTTCAATACCCAAGCGTTGAGTGCTGCAGCTCCCAAAGCCCAAGTGCCAGCCCACAGGGTGCGATCCGTACAGGGCCCCTCTCGGCACCCCACACAGCACGTGATGGGTACAAGTGCCCCAGACCAGGGCTTTGAGAAGGTTGATGACCAATTAAAGCCCACACACACTATCTGAATGAGACATGAGGGGAAAACAAGGCAGGTCTGACCCCACATTGATGACGGGGCGAGTTTTAAATCCCAGCCCTTCCCCTGGAGCCTGGTAATATATAGTCCTGGATCCTTCTGCTGAAGGCAGGTTTCCATGCCTCTCCTTTCAAGGCCCGCTCCTCAAGCGAAGGGTTACTGCTTCCTTTCCTGTGTTTCCCACTCCCCAAGCACTTCCCTGATTCAGTTTCCCCCTCTGCATGCTCAGGTCCCTATCTCTCAGGCAGCACCACAAACACTGGCCGCCGCTGTGGGGCACGTGCCAGGAGATGGGAATGGGAGGCATCGGTGAAACCCTGATGATGCCAAATGCCTCCACAGCAGGGCACTTCTCAGACACGATGCAGCATCCTAGAGATCTACAAAACTCCTCAGGTTATCTGTTCCTCTCTAATACCAGGGATTTTTATTATTATTTAAAATAAAGTTCAGACTTCTGTCCTTCGCGTGCTGCTAGTAACTCACTTTCCCAGAAATCCTTGAATCACTCACAAAACGCAGAGCAATTCCCCTGCCTCAAAAGCACGCTTATCTTCAGCTGTTTCTGCAGTTTACAGGACAAAGCACAAATAGAGTTGCCTTAAAGATCCAAAGCTGTTGTAACAGGGGCAGAGGACAGAAGAAAGGGCAAGGACAAAAATCTGAGCTCATCTGCCAACCACACCACTTGGCCTTGATAAGGTCTGAAAAAATCCTTTCAGGCTGCTCAAGAAAACAAGCAAGACCATGGTCCATGGTCCCCATGCTGAAGATATCCGACATCTCACCCAACCCAACTGCTACAGCCTGGGCTAAATGCTGAACCCTGAGCCACCTTCCAGTTGTCCCAGCCCCACTCCAACTCTTACTCTGCTTTTGCGTAGGTAAGCAATCCCTTCCGCTTAAATGCTTCTGTTTAAATGACACCCAGGGCATGCTAGGGTTCTCAAGGAAACCTCCAAAGAATAAGCAGCTTCAGTCGCCCCAGGGTCAGCGCTCATCTTCCACAGCCTTCTGGGAAGAAGTGGCCATAGGGAGATAAGATCCCATTACTTCACCACTCGGGTGCAGACACGCTTATGGTGTGGCAGGCATCATCTTTCACCAGCCACCTCGCAGATACAGCAGGGCTGGACAATCTGTAGGCAGTGAGGAAAGAGCTTGCTATATCTTTCTTCTGCCACCTCCATCTGCCCCACCAGCCAGAAGACACCACCACTCCTGTTACCCATTCTTCCTCAGTGCCCGGTATGAACTTGAGCCCACTGGATGAAAACCTCTTGTCTTCTCCTCCTTGTTATGTTTTGCAGAACTCCTCTGCTACCACCATGGTCAGCAGAGAGCAAGAGGGGCAGGGCAATCCCCACCCCTCCAGCCGGAGCGTCAGGCCAAAGGCTGGAAGGTGATTCCAAGCACATCGTGTGGAAGAGGCCCAAACAAGTGCAGCAGCCAAACACACAACCGCTTCATCCACCATTTCTTTCTTGGCATCTGCTAGTGAAGAGGAAACCTTTCCTAATGTCAGCCCACATCCACCCTCCCCTTGTCTTTCTCCCTCATGGCTACGGAGTTAAAAAGTTAGAGTAGCATATACATATATACCTATATAACATTTAGAGTAGCATATACAAGCAACTCTTGGAGCACACAGCCCTGAAACAGTGTGTTACTGGGGAGAGGATCCATCTCAGACACGTAAGCAAGGAATCAATGGACTGGAACACTGGTGCCCAGAAAGGATGCAGCAAGATGCTATTGGAGGAAAGCTTAACTCTAAACCCAACAGTAGGAGCTCTGCTTAGATCTGTGCTGAAATCAGCCCCTCAGGCCTCAAAACAAGATCTAGATGCCTCACAAGCACTGCTCCCTAACTCCACTTACCCCACACTTAGCATGCACCATCCTCACTCCTGGTCAATTTATGTGGCACTAACATAATTTAAATAGAGCTCGTGCATGCATAATACTCCGGTTTGCCACAAGTTTGAAAGACTATCTCCAATAAAGAAACAAACAAAAAAAAAGCCCAAGAGAAGCTCATTATAACCACTCAGAAAGAATCAAAGGATGGACTTTCCACACGATGGCAAACACAGCACGCAGAAGACATCATTTAAGGTCTTTGAGCAGTAGGGGAGAGTGATTGAAGATGCTCAAGCCTTCCCAAACCTGGGGCAAGAAGGAGGTGTTACTAAGGACAGTGGCAGGGAACATGGGTGAGGGGTACAACCTGGTAGAAGCCTCTCACCAGTACAAAGGGAAGCTGTGCTTAGAAGCAGCTTTTCAGCTGTTAGTTGCAATATACTGAAAGCCTTCATCATATACAGATGATAGGCAATATATGAACTGGAAAAGACCATCAGCATGCATAGTGGTACAGTCTGAGCTCCAGCCATGAAGCCTACGCTCAACTTTCAACACGACATTCGGATGTTCAGGTGCAACCCACTGACAAAACAAAACGCTAGCAGCTAGACTAGCTATCAGCGTTCATTTCTACAGAATGCCATGCTTATAACCTGTCTTTGCTATCTTTAAACACACCGTGCAGCTGTAATAATCAGGTAAAAAGCCTGAACCACCCAGCCAATTTGATACAACACATAAACAGATGCAGAGAACATCCCAAGTGCTTTCGTGCACGCTCTTCTCCAAAACAGCTGCTGGGCATGTTTTCGTGGGCCTGAACCTACCCAAATCCAAATGAAGTGACGGGCACGCAAGGCTGCCCAGCACACCTGGAAACCCATGATATTTCTACCAAAAGGGAAGGGATAATGGAAGTAGGATGCCCACAGCAGACAGCCTGACCTGCTATCTAGCGAAACGCATCAGAAGCCAGTGCTCCTGCTCACCGCTGATGTGAAGAGCCAGAGTGGTTTGCAGTTATCACTACATAAGCCGCATGAAATATTCCACCACCCTGCCTTGCCAGAACAGTTAGTAAGTGACAACAGACTAGGGATTGTCTGAGACGTCAAAACTTTTAGGAAGTTTTAAGTCAGCACTGTGTACACTCCAGCTATTCATACTTGTTTGTTCAAGGCTTTCTTTTTTTTTTTTTCAGCCATCTGCCCATAAACATCTTGCTTGATGCTTCTCAAACGCCCCGCTGTGCAGCGCCTGGGCAGCAGCTGCACGCACATTTCCCAGCTCCAAAGCCACCCAGGAGCCCGGGGCTCACACCAGTGCTCTGAAGCCAGGTTAGCAGCTGGATGGGAGCCAGAGCAGCTCTGAGCAAATTAAAGAGAGACAAGCAACATGATGCTTGCATAAAAGTCACGCCAAACACGGTGTCTGTCATTTGCTATCAGGAAAGGGTGCATTTGATGCAAAACAGGCACAAAAACGTACGGCAGAAACAAGGCAACCAGTTTTTACAAGGGACCGTGACCTTGCAATAGGAACGGACATCTTTACATAAAGCAAAACCAACAAAGCTTATCTGCACACATTCTGTGCGAGTGATTTTTAAGGGAAGACAGAACTAAAAGAAGTGCAAGGAGTTCAGTAACACCTGCCCCCCTCCCATGCCTTCTGTGACACTTCTTCATCGGCGTGAGCATATATACACTAGGATGTGGGCTTATGATATGTTTTCATAGATATACAATACGCTTCCTACCTGGAAACAGGTTCTTACCCCACAGTAAAGACAGTAAGTTACATTGCTCCCTCTCCCCCCGGGAGAGAGAGCTGAAGCAGAGGCAAGTACCATGAAGTAACCCGACCATAGAGTAACACCTGCACTTACCTTTACATCACCTCATGTGCACGGCTGGGCTTTGTTTTGAGAGCAGCAGGTACTGGGTGTTCCTGTTACAACTACAAACAGGAACGTGTTTTTATACATGACAGACTGCAGATGTGGGATCCACATTTAGATAGAACATGTGATCCCTGCAGACAAACAGGCCTTTTATACAGCTTTGAAAGCTATTCAGATGGATTTTTGGATCCACACATCCTCGATTACAATACCACAAAGCCAACTCAAAAAAAAAAACCAAAAACAACACCCACCAAACTAAAGCACACATGCAACAAAAGCAGAAGTCTCACAGGGTTGTGACAAAGATATATTTGGTCTGCAACCTCCACCCCTCCCAAAGTGCCATGCTCTCATAGGTAGGGCCACTGGAGAATTTGGTGATCCGTAGCTTGTAGTGACTGACTGAGAGCTTCAATAGCTCAGGAACAAATCCAAGTTTTAGCACATCCACTCAGCATGTTTCCTGCGAGTACCTACACAACAAATCGAGCCCCTACAGCTCAACTGTGATTGTGTTTAACACCAAAAGGTCACAGCTTTAAGCAGTTAGCGTGTAGGGTGAAAGCTAACACCAAGATGGGGGATATTGAGGCAACTGGTGCATATCCGTTTAAGATCACACTTGAATTTGTGCAAGTACAGCCTGTTCCTTTAAACCTGTGACCTCATTTATTTACATTACTGCAGAAAAGCACTGCCAGAAGCAACAGCTGATGACAGTCTCATGTATTTTTCCACTAAGACAACAATTAAACTGCTTCTGTGTTATTAATGAACAGATGACTTTGTGTCAAGTCGACTCAAAGCGCAGGACGCCTCAAGGTTAAACAAACGTGACTCCAGCATGTAAAAATAGAGGTGTGCTGCAGGCAGGGTGCTGCCCAGCCCCACGCCGCCCAGCGCCGCACTCCCACCCCAGCCGGGCAGGAGGGTGCAGACCTGGGGCCACCCCTGCACCCTGCTGCTCCCGTACCACGGGCAGGATGTGCCCTGGCACCCGCTGATAACTATGAACTAATCTGGGTCATGCTGCTGTGCATCTTCTCTCCACGCTCGGGTACGCTTTCAGCAGCGAATCCATCACAGCTACTTGCTTCCTTCCCCCCCAAGGGAAAAAAAACAGCTTTACAGGTTGAAGAAGGGCTCTGCCAGTAGTGGTCAAACCCACTCGCAGGATGTGGACAGCCACCCAGATCACGTCTTCTTACCACCAACCAACGTCATGCCTTGGAAGTTTATGGCCATGCTTAAAGGGCCTTGTATCTGAGCTGTAACCTGACAAGGGGTGCACTGGGCGCACTGTCTTCCTTCTGCTATTTCCGTGTTGTCTGACACAGGTAAAAGTCCCTAGCTCTCCGTATTTCTTCTGCTACTCTCTCAACCTCTCTCTACTTTTGCCTCAAGCAGGGATAGGCCTACATGGTACCAAATCAACAGCAGGGCCTGTAGGCAACTGGTGGCACGCCTAGAGAGCACAAGAGCAAAAACCACCTTGTAGTGGAAGGTCTGGCCATCACCACAGCGTGGGTACTGAAAGGATGGACGTCCAGATTCCTTACACACCACAAGACAGCCATTTTCCCAGCAGAGCTCCACAGTACGCTACAGAGAACCGTGTTTCCCAAATCTTTCAGAGCAACGGGGCTAACTCAAGCATGTCACTGCAGGAGCGTTTCTACTATCTGAGACAAATGTCCTCCCCACCGCAGCTGCTGGCGAGCATTGCTCAGGGTTCACCCTTGCTGCTGTAGAAAGCTCAAGAGTTGCACCACGGTTGAAAATATTGTATTTGGCCCACATAGCAGGAAGCAGAGATGAGAAGGGCAACTCCTCTCTCTCTCTCAAAAAGGGTGGGGACCTATCGAACCACATTCGCCCCGATGACATTAGAAGTAGCTCCTCTGACTTCAAGGAAATTTTGTTGCTGTTGTTTTTTTTATACAAACATTGGATGGAGACTAAACTGAGGTCGAGCCCACAATGCAGGGGGGTATGCATCCTTCAGCAGTACAAGGAGAACACAGTGATACCAAGACTGTTTTACACATTACCATTTCTGCTGTTGAAGAATAGGAAAATAAATAAATCACTAACTGCAGCCACGTTCAGCCCTTCAGAGCAGAAACCTCATTCACCACCTTTTCATAATTTAAGTATCTTCATTGGCTTCAAGAATCTACACTGATTTTAGAGAATGGTGGGGTAGGGGAACGCAAAGGCATAAGTAACTACAGGTTTTTTCTACTCTGCGGCTGCTAATGTGAGACAAGTCTCACTTGCCAGTCCCACAAGCACGTTTCTCACCCGTCCACAGGAGGTTCAAACAACCCGTTGCAGGGTTTCTTTCCCTATCACACACACAGCATTTGGCATCAGCCTTGCCGAAAAAGATTAAGCTTTAAACAAACAAACAAAAAAGTAAAAGTAAACATAGTTCACAAAGAACAGCTTCCACCTTGATACACTCAATCTTATCTAGTCTCCCTCTAATCAAGCTGCCAACAGCACTTAAAAAAAGAAAAAAAAATCCTCCCAAAAAAGCAAACCCATGCATTCCAGAGAAGTTGCAAGGTCAGTTTTTTTCCATGTGGAAACTACCACGGCAGGCTGGTTCATAGACAAGCTCCGGCCTACAGGAGTTACAAGCACATCCTTGACACAACTGCTTTGAGGTCCCTTTAAAAGTCAAGCGTGCAACACCAGATAAAAAAAGATTAAGTCGTACCCCCCCCCCCCCAAGCTTTGAGGCATATGCGCATACATTTGCATGTTATTTCTAATTTCAACTCACTACATCTCGTGCCCCTTGCTACAGCACATCCTTTCCTACTGGCCTCTTGCAGCCCCTAATCTTATCTACTGTTATCTAGTACTTCAACACCAGGAACAGAGCAGGCTGCTGCCCTGAAGGACACGGCCCAGTGGGGCAGGAGAGAGGACGCCGAAGGCAGCTTCCTCTGCAAAGGGACGCTGCCTCTGCCCAGCTCCACTCATTCCTCCTGTCACGCTACCACCCTCGTTCAACCGCATTTTCTCCCATAACGTCTCCCACACCTGAACATATGACTTGCTTCTTCCCACCACTAGCTCTTACCCCTTTGTTTTCCTCTTCCAAGGAGCACTAAATCATCCATTAGCCGTAATTAGAATCAAGCATTATTTTTTTTTTAATTTTCTTTTTAACCTGCTGCTGGGGAATGTTTGTCAGTATTTTTGCTTGAAGGTTTTTTTTTTGTTTTTGTTGTTTTTGTCAAACTTGGTTTTGCCTCAAACTCTAAGTCTGGGACACAGGCCACCTATGCCAGTTATATATCTCCCTTCCCCGCCTCACTCAACAGCTCTTCCAAAAGACGCCATTAATGCTTCTGGACAAGTCGCCAGCCCCTCCAGAAATCACTGTGAATACTTCTGGACCACATGTCTGAATTCAGGACAGCGGTTCCAGCTTTGTAACTGGAATCCCCTATACGCTGGGATATGTACAGAGTCTCTCCATGTGGGAGAAACAGAAGCATTCACAGGAAAGAGAAAGAGAGAAGGGAAGAAAAACACACCAAGCGACAGCATCCTTCAAAGTTATTCTCAGGAAGCAGTCAGGAAGGTGAAAGAGGAGAAGACCTTCTTGATTTCAGTATAAAGAACATTTATTTATATATATGCATATATATGTTCTTATATATAAACAAGAACACAGCTTGGAACAAGAAAGTAAGTCCCACATCCCAAACACACTACTGTGACAATTTTGCAGTGACAGATGAGGATTGGACTTACCCTCCCTGGAGGGCAAGCGTTTATAGCAGAAACTCAAAATTAGACACGTTACAACTTCTCATAGCAAAAGTATGCTCTCCCATGGGGATTTAAGCTAACATGAAGTCCAATTAAATAATCACTGGAAATGTCAGCATAAACCCTGAAGGAATACATACTTCTACTGTGAAATGCTCCCACTGGAAATCATATTATCAAAAAGGTCATCAAGAAATGCTAAAGCTATGTATGAAGGGGAAATGAGGGGGGAGGGAACAGAAACTATTTTAATGTCATAAAGATACCACAAATTTTTTTATATTGACAAAGAGCTATAAGTCTGTTTTCACAGAGGCAGAACAGAACAGACTTTCCCAAAATGCCCGTGCTCAATTTGCATTATTATTATTTTTAAGCTTATTTTAAATATCAACATAATATTAAATAAATATTATATTTTTATATTAAATTGCCTCCCATGACTGCCTATCAGCATATGCATCCCCAAAGCAACCTGCCCATTTGCTCATCCTCACTGCTTGACCCAAAGACAGCCAGCAGCTGCTGTGCCCATGCTCTGGGGTGTGCAAGGACCGAGGCAGCTCAGAGGGCTCTGGCTCAGCACATCTGAAGAGAGAGAGGAGACCAGGCACTGTTTCAGACATCTGTAATCCTGCATGTGTAGGAGGGGACAGTTATATTTAATTAGTACATATTAGAGAACACTGACATTTTCATGGGTCAGCCATCCATTTGTTCACTTTACCCTTTTAAGGGCAACCTCTTCGGGACAGCTTCACTCCAACAACCAAGCAGGCTGATTTGTTTCTCCCGAGAATGAACACAGGCTCTTTTCCAGTCCAAACCACTGTTCCTCTGCATCAGAAACACCAGCGGTACATTGCATTAACGTGAAAGAAAAACAGAATGCTGCTGTAACACATCAATGTTTGTGAATGCCATGCATTCCTGCTGGATTTAAATCCTCTTAAAAATGAAGAGTTTCTGTTCTTTTGCCTAGAAATAATTATATCTGGCTCTCATTTGACACTTTCCAACAAACTATTTTGAAGCACATTAAGAAAATCCAGAGGATGTAAAGGGCACTGCCTTGAAATATTCCAGTGTCATACTGTCCTAAAATAAAAGCATCAAACTACCAGAACGAGCAGAGTGCCAGCCAGCTCCCATGCTGTCACACAGACTGCAGGGCCAGCCCAACCAGAAACTGAATCCCGGCATGCTACAGGGCTGTTTGTTGATGCAGGCTCAGGACCACTGAGCTGTACATCTCGCACGCCTTTCCCTCCTCATGACATCAAGCCAGTTGCTGAGCACTAAGCAACTCGCACCTTCCTGGTCTTCAGGAGACACGAACTGGGTCACAGCACTGGCTCAGGCGGCGGCTGACAGCCCTCACGGCTGAGGAAGCATGACAAGAACCTACACTCCAGGATCAAAGGAAGAAGAGAGAAGAGTTACGGAATCCAAATCTCAACAGCAATCAAACAAGGAAATCTCTTCAGCTAGATCAAAACCAAACTGGGTCTCCTTGTCTCCGCAGACAAAGAAAACTTCCCAGAAAGCACAGGCACTGTGTTATTCATTGATACAGATGTACTACTGCCTTACAGGGCTAACAGGAAAATATCTATGAGCGTAAGATTAACCTCAAGCTAAACAATCGTATTAAGTGTTTTTATTTATACCTACAATATGCCAGCGAGTTCTGTTGTGTAAATTAAGAATAACTTAATTTCAATCAAGTGAAAAGACAGGACTCCTATTATCTTAGCTAAGAAAATGGCCAAGACAAATTACAGCCCATCATTAACACAACACAGGTCATCTGCTTTAACAACAGCTTTTGCTTTAAAACATTATTGGTCACTTCCTCACTTAAGGCTTAATATCACACTTCAGCGTCATAAACTAGTGACAATCAATTCAACTAACATGACAGAAACTTGCAAGTTATCCTGTATTTTCCAAATTCCTTAAAGCCACTGTAAAAAATATATATACAGTAATTCGTGTGCAGATGAGGAGTGGCATCTGTTGTTCTTTTTACTACATTTAACTTGAAGTGTTTCTTCTCTGTTATGGTGAATCGAGTGGGAATTAAACTCAGGCACGTTACGGATTTTTTTTTTAAAGCTAGATGGTAGCAAAAAAAGTTGGAACCCACACCTTCCCCTAATTTTATTTTATTTATTCCCCTCTGCCCCTCACCCAATTTCTTCCTTCGAAGCCTTTATTTCGGACAGAAGGCCCCCCCAGCTCCAGAAGTGCCCCTGTGCCCCCCCAGCAGCAGGTGCTGACAGATTTACAGTCCCCCAGAGCGCTCCAGCCCCAGGCCCCCCCAGCTGGGACAGCCCCGTGCACACACTTGAGCCGCCTGGAGCCCGGCCAAGGATGCTGCGGATGTGGGCGAGCCAGATGAGCCCAGCAGCGCCCCAGGCAGCGGCAAGGGGAGGCTTATTCCTTTGGGACGAGTAGGACTAGGTGGCACCCGCACCTACAAGGTTGGTCCTTGCAGACCTGCTGGCTCAGGTCTCCCTGCGCTGACTACAACGGCAGCTGTGACGCGCTCTTAGAGGCACCACTACACACAAGTACCAGGAGAGCACAGCCTTGTGCTCCTTCAGGATCTCGAGCCACTCACGGAGGAGCTTTTTTGAGAAAGGACATAACCTGCTCACAAAGCAGAGAGAGAGGAAAATGAAACTTGAGTTTTCAGACGAACAAAAGCCACCCACAGACAAATCCTGCAGCTGATCACTTTAGCAAAGATGCACTGTTAAGGGACGAGGGTGTCTGTAAGCCCCTCTCCCACTTCATGGGCCAGGAAGATCCATGGCTGAACCTGGGTCAGTGACACTTAGCACAGATCACAGTAAGAGATGAGATCAGTGTTACAAACAGTGCAAAGAGGAAAAAAAAAGCTCAGACATTGAAGTGACTTGTCCAAGGCCTCACAGCAAGCCTATTGTGTGTGCTTAGTCACAGAGCGAGAGAATGACCATTGCGTGGCCTCGGCCAGAGCTCGCCGGCCCTGAAACTGTTCTGCTATCTAGGCACAGATATCCCCCTCCAGCCAGATTACCCCTTTCCTGCACCACACAGGGAAGGAACTTCTCCCATCTTCCTCTCCCCATCAAGCCTCAAAATGCCGCTGTACAGGTCCAGAGCCAGGTCTGAGACCACCTGCTTGAGGGACGTTCGCTCCTTGGGCACCAACAGCTTTCAGAGCTGATGCACAAAAACCATCTCCAGTGGGCTGAGATGCTTCCAAGGCATGAGGTTGCTTTTATCACAGATACCGGCTGAAGCAAAGAGTTTCCTGTACTAAAAAGTCACAAGACATTAAAAATCCCCACAGATTCATTGCTGAAGCTGCTGGGGCATAACAGCATCAATTGGCCACACAGTACAGAGACCAAGATTGCCCCGGGACGTTGCAGCTGCAGAAATAACCCCGATGAAACATTTAGAAAGTAGGGTCAGTACCCCTACGTGTGTGCTTTTCCTAGTAGCCTCCCATTCTGCCTCCACATAGTACTGCTACATTGACAGGCACAGCCACGACCGCTGGCTAGTTTTCTACCCCAGCCAAATCCCAGAGGCACTGGTGCACGAAGAGCTCTGCCGTTATAAACACTGTCAAGAAATTTACTGGATCAAGGCCACAGCTCACAGGTAAGAGGCAACCACCTGAAAGACCTGCCAGATGAAGCTAAAGCAAGAAAATGCAGCGCTCAAGAGGGCACTAAGAGGACTCTGTACCAGCTCTAAATTTCAGGGGAGGAACTAGGAGGCAAAAGCCATAAGATATCTGCCCTTCTTTCAGCTCTGACTTATCAAGTACCTCAGGTTTACTTTACAAAAAGTGTAACTTTCTGTACTTACTACAGTACATAAATGTTTTAAAAATAAATAAAACATTGAAGACGGTTTCAGGTGAGTACCTAGAAACAAAGCTCCAGGCAAACAACCACAGTGATATTCAGGTCAACCTTGTGTTTTCTGCAGCCAGTGTTCCTCCAAGCCTACCAGAGACAACCCAGAAAGGCCAACACACCACGCATAATCTTATCTTTTGCACAAAGGGACAAACAAAGCATTAGGTCATCTTTTAAACAGATTAACAATGATCTGTTTCATTAAGCAGCAGGACTTCTATCACCCTGCAAGCTGATGTTGAATACTTCTTTCTTGGTTGGTTGGTTGATAAATGTGTAGAAGATACAAGTGTTATCACAGTGCTCACGCGGCTCCCATTCATGGTATTTCTTCACTTTAGAATTTCTTCTGTAAATAAAAAATTGTAACATGGCTTTTCAGAGAGTAAAGAGAGTCATAGCCTGAAGACGAGTGGCTGATCCCCCACTTCAAAGGTATTGAAAAGGCAAAGAAACTTTTGTGCTCCTAAGCATAGTTTAAAAAAAAATGCATTAGTGGCTGCTGCTTTAAAAGAAATAGAAGCATATACATATTCTAAAAAATAAAAGTACCTGTATTAGTTAAAAACTAGACACTGCTCTAACCTCAAATACAGTTATTATTCCACCCTGTGCCTCCCAGAAAGGCTATGGTCACTTTAAGAATGAAAGGCCATAAAACATCAGTAAGCACTTCTATAAAGGCACAAAGATCTTACTGGTAGAGCATCTCACCCATAACAGGGGAAGGACAGCACTTAAGGCTTTCAGCTAATTATAACCCAACTTATATAAACTAAGAACATCACAGAGGATGCCTCCTCAGTTGAAACAGAACTGGAGCCAAACTTTTCTTTACTAGCATTACAGGTATTTGGCTAATATAACAGTTTCCTTCTTGATTCTTAGTTTGGTTTCCAAGTGTATGAGAAACTGGACTCCTAAAAAGAGAAGTCTTCACGCTCGTCTCCTTCCAAGGCATGGACTTTGCTCCTTTTGCCTCTCAAAACATGGCAGGTACCAAGCAATCCAGCACTTCAAACTTTAAGATGCCATCACCTGGGAAGAAATGCTACACTTTCCATTACGGTTGAACTGGAAAATGTAGGGGTGCAATCTTCTGCAGAAGCATCCACTTCAAGTAAAGAAAAGATTTTGTTCTCAAAAAAAAAAAACAACAAAAAAGCAACCAAAACACTATTACCCCATTTTATCTATAAGCAAAAGGTGTACATGCATACACCCCACTCATTTACACTCGTTTAAGTGTTATGGCTGATAACATTATTACCTCGGGGCGGAGGGGCAGGGGAGGGGAGGAATGTATTTCAGGTCCAGCAATCAGCCTCTGAAAACTGAAGGTAAAATCCCTCACAGAGCCAGGAGAAGTGTCATCGCCGTACCATCCCCCCCAGTGACTGATGAGGCCAAATTTCCTTCACAGCACAGAGGGAACACATTTTAAACACAGTGGATGTTTCACATGTATTACTTAACACTTAAAAATACACATTTCCCGATTTCAACCATGACCTAATAATTATTCAGTGGAGATCTCCAGTGGAAATAAGTGCCAGGCACATATTTAATTGGACAGCTGGATTTTTTGACCGTTGTGTCAAGTTCTACTCTCAAATATACTTGTGCAGAGTAATTCAATTAAGGCTTAAAGTAACACTGGCACTGTTGAATTACATAATTAATAACAATAAATCATGTATTTGCAACAGATTATGACAGCAGGTATTCCAAAGGCAATTGATCGTAGTATTTTGCACTACCATGGGAGAGTATAAAACAGGTACATGTTTATTCCTTTTATAGGTTTCTTGGCCCCTCTGTAGTTGTTTCAACTTCACTGATAGGTGACTTCAGCATGGGTAAGAGATCTGAAGCTATTCTTAGACTGTGGCAGCAAGCCTGAAGTGATTTTACTGGCAGGTTTTACACTCCTTGCTATTGAGACCCAGTCAATTTATTTCCCTGTTAGACGAGCAATGACAAGACTGAAAAAACAGAGCACAAGTAAGCTCCTCAAACCAGGAACAAGAACAGAGAAGCAACTAGTTGTTATCATCGCCACCCCCCTTGCAATGCTCCAGCTATCACTTTAAAAGCACAAAGGGGAAAAAATGGATTATTAGCAAATTTACATCTTACACCTTTGTTTCTGGATTCTGTTCTTCCCCGCAGTCAAACACAGGAGCTTTTAAAAAACAGAGCACAAGACTTCAACGGGTTCACAGGACTCCTGCAGCTGGGGCTCGAAAAGGCAGAGGAGGAAGGGTAAGATGAAACCAATAGCACTAGACACTGACTAGGGAGACAAAAGCAACTTCTCTTGTTGAAAGCTGTTGAAATGTTTTGGCACAGATGCTTCAATTTTTCATTTTCAGTTCATTTGTAGATTTAATTTAACTTGAAAAGAGATGCTCAACTCCAAACCTAAACATTTCATTCTGTGTAAAATCATACTTCCCATTTGAATGCAAATGCATTTCCTACTTCCTATTTTTATGTCCCAGGAGCAAAATAAAGCACACAAAAAGCCCAAAACTGCAGGCCATTTTCACTATGAGCTAACACACCCAAGGAAGGCAAATTCTTCCAGTAAGGCAGAAATACATTGGTGTTCTCCTGTAATGGTCTCACCACACGGTGCTGCAGAGTTTGTGCGAAGGAAGGAGGGCACAAGCCCATCCAGGATAACCTGGGCTGCTGAGGTCTTTCTCCCCAAATTCAGCAACAGTTTTGCCATCAGCATCAAGCAGAATGGGGGCCAGGCTGGCATCACTATTTT
Source organism: Anser brachyrhynchus (assembly GCF_964034855.1). Taxonomy (NCBI): domain Eukaryota; kingdom Metazoa; phylum Chordata; class Aves; order Anseriformes; family Anatidae; genus Anser; species Anser brachyrhynchus. Next base: position 27,263,295 of record NC_137696.1, read on the forward strand.
TACCTCCTCTCCTTCCCAATACTAGGCAAAAAAGATGCATACACAAAAAGAAAGGCCTTTAGGTTTCAATAGAAATACAAAACCACGGTCTAGCATGAATGACTGTGAGCACACAGGGGAAAAACAGGAATGCTTCATATTTTATAGAAAACCTGAGTAGCGGCTTCAGCCCTGATGGCTTCAGCTGCTAATGCCCATGTAACAACAATGTTAAGGACACGGTATCTTTCTGGGGGGAAAAAAGGAAAAAAAAAGAGTTACACTAGTATTTAAGTGACTTATACAGCTTCTGTACAAAGAAGTAAGCAAGTCTTTGCTTCTGAAGAGCTGAACTGAAAATGATACCAATCTTCATTTATGACAAGAAACACTCCCTATTAAAGGAAGTAGCAAAGAGACACAAAAGGAGGCACAGAGTTCTTAAAAACCCCGTAAAGCCCCAGTGCTCTCCTGTCAGTCAGTTTATATTGGTCTGCTACATTAAAAATAAATCAGACCACCTCTTTTTAACCGGAACCTAATAAGGCACCCCATACATACATTTATCTATAGATCAGTCTGGCCGTTGGAAACAGCGCAGGAGTTTATCTGCGACTTAAAAAGACTGGGGCACCTAACCCTAAATACACCCGGGGCCATGCCGCTACCCGGGGAGCGGTAAGCCCGGGCTGTAACCCAACCCCGGGCTGCTGATCGGGTTCCCCCCACAACGTGACACCGCGCCACGAGCGGAGCAGCCGCGGGCCGCCAGGCCGCACCAAAGATGGAGAACGTGGCACCGGATCAGGGGGACGCGAACTTGGCCGGCGAGGCTAGCAACCAGTGTTTGCAAACACAACACGGGATCAGATGGGCCGCAATAAATTAGGACTGGACTGCAGCAAGAGAAACCACTTGAAGGGGAAAAAAAAAAAAAAAAAGAAAAAGAAAGACAGGCAGAGAGCTACCCCCAGCTTCCTTCTGGTGTCTGCACCCACAGGCGTGCAGGCCCACGGGGCGTCAGCTCTTGGGCTACCAAAGCATGAGGGAAAAGTGAAAACTGAATAACGAATGCTTCTAGCACCACTCCTTAGGCTCTCTTTCAGTTTCTGATCCCTTCTAAACGCTGCTTTATCATGAGCTTTACCACGAGCTGGCTCCACTGGAGCCCACTTTGAGCCCCACTTCAAAGATGTGGAGGGAGGTAAGGTGATAGCAGGAGCACTCTTATTTTTACATCTTCTCCCTTCTGCACTTCCCCAGGTGAGGTCTGCTCTAGCCCAGCCAATTACTACACCCAAAAAGCAAGGGATTTGGCTTCCTTTGTCTCCTAGCACAGTTCCAGGTTTGTTGGCAGAAACAGCTCAGGGAGGGGATTTCTCCTAAGCAGGTCTTTGAAATAGGTGCTTACATTTCTCAGTAGCTGAAGACCAAAAATGGCCCAAGTAATCCCACGACCAACCAGTTAAACCCATCGTAGCACCCAGAAAGCAGTGGTCAGCCTCGGAAGGTGGGAGCAGGGGCTGCCCACAACCTGCCCACAGGGCCTAACAGCTCCATGGCCACATTTCAGTAGGTGCCTCCTATTTCAGGGACAGAAAAACTGCCGGTTTGTGGTGGCAGGAGCTTCAGTGTTTTCAGAGAAACATAGAGAAGTGAGATGCTGAAGATGCCAGTCTTCTAACGGCAGGAAGACTTCCAGACTACACCACATAAGCCATACGCCTGGTTACAACAGAACAAATACCATCAGAGAGAGGAGACCTCAGGGATGAAACCTCTACAGAGCACCTCCTCTCTCTGTCGCACAGATGAAGGGCACCATCTGACCCGAGACACTCAAAAGCACACTGTGAACCTTCAGCAAGTGTTAGAGTCAACCCAGCATAACCCAACACTTGCTGTGAGTTAGAAGAAAGTTCAGTGCAATTTTAAGTTTCCACAAGATCTAGTCAAAGATGAGTACCTCATTGGACTCTTAGCTCCTAGAAGTGTATGAAACTAAACAGAGAAAATGAGCTAAACCATTAGCCCAATCCTTACTTCTGCCACACCATGCAGGGTATCTTTTCCTGTAAAAGTTACTACTTTCAAGTGAATTAAATATATACAGTATGAGGTAAGCAACAACTCCCGCAGTTTCTCAGTACCATAGCCAGTCTCTATCAACCATGCCTTCAAATGGCATAAATACCCAGGGGGCAAAGAGCTTTAATCTAGAGGACAGCATCGTTATAAATAGGAGCTACAGAATAAAGGGAAGAAAGGAAAAGTGTCCTTGGATGCTGCCTTAATTGGTGGGGCACATTCCCCTCCCTAGAACGTTAATGGATAGGCCAAAGAACTCATTAAAACGTGAGCCTTTCAAGTAGGAAGAAATACATATAAAAGTGTGCATCCACACAAACGCATGAACGCTACCCTTTCAGACCACTTTTTGGAGGAGTATCTCCCTCTGTCTGTTACTCTGACCCTTTACCACCAAAACAAGGTTTGGCTGCTCCTCAAGTTTTGTCAACTGGTCCATGATGCAATGCCCCAGACTAAGCAGCCTCCTTTGTCTTTCTTCCTCCCTTCTTTTGCTCTCCCATTGCCCATCCCTAGCACCTAGGAGTTCAATTTTATATAGACTAAAATAAGTCTGCTAAGTAAAGGTCAGTCTGGTGACTAAGAGAGAAGTATGCCCTCCTGGACTTCTGCCCCTCGGGCTATAAATATTTAGAAAAAACAGTTGGGGAAATTCTTTGTCTACACAGACAGACACCAGGAAGCGCGTTTCCTTCTTCTCCCAGTTCCCACTCCCTCCACTACTCAAGGACAACAGACACAGAAAGGGGAGCATCTCCCCACTGCTGAGCTACCAGCTCCATGATCTGGCCATGGAAGACATTTGCTTTGCCACTCGTGTGCCACTCGAGGCACACAGCTCTTCCTAGAGATAAATAGCCACAGTGAATGTTCAACCACCAGCAAAGATTACAGCCAAGTACGTGCACAGCATGTGGGGGCAAAGAGGGAGGTTACCTTTTAGGACTAGGGGTTCCTTGCCTTCTCGCTTGAGTGACTCCAGCACTATATGGAGTGGCTGGGAAGGCATTACTCTGCTTGGCTCATTGGTATTCTCATCATAAACTATGATTTCTTTGGAAAAGATCCTCTTGAAAGAGTCCTTGCCTTCCCGGCAGGAGATCAAGTCCAAGACGGTGATCTTGCCCTGCTGGAGCCTTCTCCGGCTGATCTTGTCAGCACAGTTAATGTGGACAGCCCCTTGAATGTGGCTTTTGTTATACTCCATGAACGGCCTGCAGTCAATGATGACAGGCCCTTGGTTCTGTTGGTGGCTCTTGCTGCATTTGGTCATCTTCTTCGCCAGATCGTTGGGGTAAATGATTTTGATGCTAGCCAGCTGCTTGGTGGTACCCGAGACCGGGCTCCCCACTCCACCCAGGGGGCTCAAGCTGCCGGCGTTCTCATTGCTGTTGACCATTTGGTTGGCAGGGCAGGCTGTGGGGGCTCCGGCGCTGCTGGTGCTCGCTTGAGTTTGGGCCTGAGTGTCCTTGTCGTACGTTGCCACAGTGCAGCAACTGGCACTGCTGCATCCACAACTCAGGGAGCGTGCAGAGCCGTTAGATGAGGGCATATACGTGAGATTAGCAGTCTTTAGGGACACGACAGCTGCACCGAGCAGACTGGAGTGGCTCTCGCTGGCAGAGGAGGCAGGTTCAAGATAGCTAGAGTCTAAACAAAGGTTGAGATCCTGAGGTCTCACGGGCCTCGAAAGTGCCACCACTACCCTGTCGTCTAAAGGAGACGGAGGCATGAGGAGGCTGAGGACTAGCGAATTAGGAAGAACTCAAGATCACCCTGCAAAAGAAAAAAAGGAGGGGGAACGGGGAGAAGAAAAAGGTGATGAAAACAGATCATGAAATCTCGTAAGCCTCCCGATACTACAAATCGCTTCATCAACACCTATTACCCACAGGTTAACAATCCCTTCCAACAGCTACCAGCCTGCAGTAGCTGTTGAAGAGCCTTCCCAATCCCGCAGCAAGTACTCCAGCTCCTTGCATGTGTGCGAGCGGAATGCCGAGTGCATGCAGCTCGCCTGGACTGTGCTGCTACACCCGGGGGGAGGCATTTGTCTCCATGCAGATGGTGCTGAGCTATTCTGAAACCCCAGGCATGCGACTGATAAAGAGGCACGCTCTCGTTTCCTTTGCTTACTGCAAGGGAAACAACTCCTGGACCGACTCTGCTGCCGGGAGCAGCGTACGGGAGCCGAACGTCTCAGTGGCGATACGCGACTTTTCCAGCAAGCTGAAATAAAATTAACTTCTCAGTAAATTATCAGGGACAAACTCGAATGTAAAGTTAAGCAAACAGGAAAAAAAAAAAAAAAAGAGGGAAAAAAAGAAAGGGGGTTCTGGGGACCTTCACAGAACGCGGGTGTGTGCCCGGTGCTCCCACCTGCCCGGGGGGTTACGGCAGCCCCAGGCCCAGGCTTCCAGAGGGGCCCCCGCCGCCCCGGGCTCACAGCCCCTGCCGCGCAGCGCAGCGTGCGAGTCCCGAAACCTCCCCGATTCCACGAGAAAACGGAGAAGAGCAACGAGAGCGGCACAGCCCGAGGAAGGGCTGGGGAACCCACCCGCCCCCAGCACAGCTCCGCCAGGACCCCCCGCTCCCCTCCAGCGGCACGCCGGGGGGCCCGGCACCGAGCTGCGGGACGGAGCGCGGGCAGCTGCGGAGCGGGGCCGGCACCGGCGGCTTTTTCCTTAAAAATAAAAATAATGTTAATAATGATAATAATAGTGATAATGATGATGACGATAAAAGGAAAGCAGCGAGCGCGTTCTCCCGAAGTAGTTTAAAAGAAAGAGTAAAAGACAGGGTACGGAACCGAGCTCCCTAAAAAAAAAAAAAAAAAGCTAGAAAAAAAAATTTTAAAAAAAAGGGAAAAAAAAAAAGCGGAGAGCCGAACTTTTACCCCGCGGCTGGGCAGCGCTGCCCCGCGCAGCCCCGCGCCCGCGCTCGCCCCCGTGCCCGTACCGGCGCGTGGCGGCGCGCCCCGGTGCGTCCCGCGCCGCCGCCGCCGCCGCTGGGTCTGGCGCTCGCTGCCCCGCGCCGCCGGCCGCGCGCCGCCCGCATCCTCCTCCTTACTTTCTCTTTTGCTACCGCGTACAAGTACGGCGCCGCGGGGGCGGGGCCAGCCGCCACGGGCGGGACCCGCGGCCAACGGCGGGGCCGGGGGCGGGGCCGCGCCGGTGATGTCACCGCCAGCCAATCGGGAGGACGACGCCCCCCCCCCCCCAGCCGCGGCCCGCCGTGGGGCTGACTGACGGGCGGCTCCGTGCCCTCAGGCGGGCAGCGGGGTGGGGGCGGGCTGCGCCGCTCCCCTCGGAGCCGCTGCGGTGCCCCTGAGGTGCCAGCGTGAGGCACCCCCGCCTCCTGAGGCACCCCCGCCTCCTGAGGCGCCCCCGCCTCCTCACGCCCCCGTGTACTCTCTTCGTCCGAGGCTGGCACCAGCCCCACAGAGCAGAGGCTTGGCTCACGCTTCCCCCCCAAAATGATGCCCTTTCTGCCGCTCTCCGCAGGCCGCTTGATGCGCCACACGTGGTGTGCAGTGGTCCTTCCGGCCAGGGCAAGTGGGAATCACAGAATCGTCTAGGTTGGAAGGGACCTCCAAGATCACCCAGTCCAACCTCTGACCTAACACTAACAAGTCCTCCACTAAGCCAGATCACTAAGCTCTACATCTAAACGTCTCTTAAAGACCTCCAGGGATGGTGACTCGACCACCTCCCTGGGCAGCCCGTTGCAATGCCTAACAACCCTTTCGGTAAAGAAGTTCTTCCTAATATCCAACCTAAACCTCCCCTGGCGCAACTTTAGCCCATTCCCCTCGTCCTGTCACCAGGCACGTGGGAGAACAGACCAACCCCCACCTCGCTACAGCCTCCTTTAAGGTACCTGTAGAGTGCGATAAGGTCACCCACTGCTTCTGCGTTTGGGCATCCTCCCAGAGTTACAAGTGTCCTGGAGCAAATGTTTGCTGGTAAATGCTTGGAGTCATCTCCAAGCCATCTCCCTTCACCAGACTCCTCAGTACCCACGACGTGCCCTGAGCAAACGCCTCACGGCTTGTTCATGGAGGGGCTCACCGCGCACAACAGCCACGCAGAGCTCACCATAGGCAGGCACTGCTCCAACTCAGGCCAAGTTTTCTCATCACACAAAGGGAGGCCACGTGTAACTTTGTCTCATACTTGCCTTAACATTGTGTTTTTGTAAGAACGTTGACTGTAAGTGATATAGTCGCTATTCATCCTGTTTCAGATGGCTTCCTACAGAACTTTTACTGACTTCATCTTTAATATATTTTATTAGCCTATGACATACGGTTGGCCTTTTTCCTGCTCACAGAAACCACATCCCGCTGTGATTTTCTTTCTCTGAGCATTTTCAATGAACAGCTTTCTAAATGCTTTCGCCTTCTGTAACTCAACACCCATAAGAGACACAACTTATCTCTCCCGTGACATCTAAACGCCTATTTCCCGAAAAGCACACAAGAGCTCTTACTACCAGAGCTGGCAGGTCTTAGTTAAATTTCCACTTCCAGAAGCAGCAGCCCATGGGATTTGGACATTCATTTTCTTCAAATGCATTTGCCGTCGCAGTAGGCTTGCTCACACGTTTGTAGAAAACTGCAAGCAGACAAAGAGAAATCATTGCTGAATTGAAGCAAATGTCCCAAAATTGTCACGGTATACTAATTGCATAAAACCCAATCAAACTCGTTCAACCTAACAAAATGGGCAAAGATTGCTAAAAACACACACTGAATATTTAACAGATGTGAAAAAGAATCCACCAAAATTCCCACTAACAACACCAAAATCCTTCAAGTGCTCTCGAGTTAGAGAGTCCCTTGTTATGGAGGGCTTTCTTCCACGTGAACCATTCTTGTCTTCTGCTCTACAACCAGGGACATTTTTTCTCATTTCTCCAAATGACAGAGGGAAGGAGAATCCACCCAGGATTCTCCTCAGCCCAAGGATTCAACCCTGTATCCACATGTCTCTCCATTTGCAGCAGAGGACATAGTACACTGATGGGCTTTGGAGGTCTGATGTTCACACGCATGTCCAAATACACGTATGGTCACTGAGGGACGTACACAGAGGTGGTAACGTCCCACATTCATGTAGCAAAGCTCTTGCAAGGAGCCCAAAGTGTCATTCACAGTGAAGTAACACTAATTCTGGAAGAAAGAACCAAGAGGCTGGATGACTTTCCCAAAGTTACACAATGACTTAAACCATGGAGCAGAAGATAGGAAAACATAGGGGAAGCAAAGGTGCTAAGCAGCACAGTACTTAAATTTCAAAGCCAGTATCTTGTAGTTCAGCAGGTATCGTATGGACTAGATAAAAGGAGATCTACCTGGACCAGGCTGAGCGTCTGTGTGTACACCACTACATTCGCCCATGTCTTTCTGTAAGTGCTGTGTGATTCTCGGTGGGCTTTAATGCACTGCCTCACACCCTCCCTGCCTTTGTCCTCAGTACAAATGTCAGTTTACTACACAAGTGAAACTGGAAAACCTCCTGGTTTAGTTCCTGTCAGCTTTTTGCAATAAAAGGTTACCCCCCCTTTTTTTTTGGGGGGGGGGGGAGGGGGGGGAGCTTATTTTCAAGGCACCTTCCTCAGTAAACCACAAACTTCCCTGTTAAATGATCCTCTCCCTGGTACAAGAGGAACCTTAACTCCCTTTTAGACAAACAGTTCATCTTCTAAGGAAGTGGGTGGGTTTAAAACCATGCACAGAATGAGTTTACAATGAACATTAGATCCAGCATTAGCCCCAGACAAGTATCCCTTGACACCTGCTTCCTTTGGTGACATCTGCAGTGGGGAAGCTGCTATAAAATGACCTCAGTGAGAGATTAAAACACAACAACTATGGCACCGTAGCTCCATTCGGATGCTTTTTGGATGCAATGATAACTGCAGCCTGTGAGTAAGCACAGAGCCCAAGCAGGACTACGCAGCAGTAGTGGCAGTATTGGTCCCGTCTTACCTCCTAACCACGCTGTGGGCACAGCCCTGAGTGGGAGCTTGGCCCTACAGCTATACAGACCCCCACCAGCCGTCAGGCAGTGAAAGCCTGCGCCATCACGGGGACCTACGTGTCCCCATGGGGACAGCTGTGCACTGGGAAACACGGGAGGTGGTCTGACACCTTTAACATTCAACACTCGAGCAGAAGATGACCTGCGCTCACAGCCTTATTTATACAGTTTCATTAAACAAATGCAGCTATAGATTGACATTTTAATTCCTCTACAGGACATTTACCCAGGGCTTCAAAACAAATATATTTCCACTTACCTGGCAGGATATGCCACCTTCAAATCTACAGAGGAATGATTAAAAAGGAGTTTGCTTCAGAAAAGCAAGCTAGTTTTTTCAAACCTACCTGGGTCCAGCTTACTCATTTGTATTTAAGCTTCTCTGACCATGTCTGGCTGCAGCCTGATCAGGAACCTCAACAGGAGGGTCACTGATTTTTTGGCAGTTGCTTTATTATTATAATTTCCCCGTTTAAGCAATGGCTATTTGGGTGAGCACACAGTTACTAGCCTCCTCAGCGTAACACGTACCACAGGGAGCAGAACAGACTCTGGGCACAAGGAGTCTGGTCACCAGGTGTGCTCTGGGGGACAATGCCAGGATCTCATCAGCAGGAAGGGACAGGTGGCACATGGGTACATGAGGATCAGGGAGATAAAGAGTAAAGAGTGTCAGAAAAGAAAAAGGGAACCGCTTTCTGAAGATTAATAAATCATGTTCAGATCAGACATGATCTTAGTTCCTTTTCTTAGAAACTGGGTGAGACCCCGAACTATGCCTCTCCTTCATCTAGCCAAAGGGGAAGATGCCAGTGATGGGGAACTGAGCTAGAAAGCAAGAGGGCTGGAGAAGGTCCAGCTGGAGCCACTTCTACAGCTCTGCCTAGCAGTTTGGGGTCATAAAGGCTAGTCCTCCTGGCTTAAAGAAGAGATCAGGGAAGGTGAATTATTCGAATCAGCTCGATCAGAAAGTTAAGTGCATGGATAGTTGCTGCCCTGACAATAGCTGTGAACTGAGAAAGCAGCACAGTTATTGACAGCCAGCTGGGCTGAATTCCACTCTGCCCTGCACACAGACAAGCCTATTGATTCACTGAGAGCAAACCTTGCCTTTCCGTGCACTCGCGCAAGGTCTCCTTCCCAGAGGCAAATATCTGATTGTCCTGTCCTGGCAGCCTGGGACCTGCAGATGGACGTGCACGGGAAGGGCGAGGGCACGCTGGAGACAGCACCACAGGACCGGGTTTTTGAGAGTCCTTCAAGGCCTTCAGGTGAGAGATGTTGTAGGTGCAGTCCTGGGCAAACTTGAGCCCCGGTACCCTTTTGGGTAGCTGGGTGAGGCCAAGCCCTTTCTTCCTCGAGCTGCAGAGGGCGGCTGCCTGCCAGAAGCGATGCTTTGTGCGCCCTCCCTTCTGATTTTTTTTTCCACAGGCTGATGCAGCCCCTCCCTCCTAACCCACAAGGGAACACTCTCCCCTGCAAAGGTGCACTGCATATTTCTCCCTCCACTCCGATAAGCAGAAGGGGAAGCAGGACAGGAATATGACCTTTATGGCTTGTCTGCACTCAGAGTGGTACCAGAACAGATCTTCAGAAATGCTTGTTTCAACTGCTGCTGTTGAAACAAGCCCTCTTCAAGGAGAGCAGCTCCTGAAGGTTCTCATCTTCCAGAATGTTATTCCACACCAGACCTTCCACCTGGACTGTGGTTTTGATCCTGGTCAGCAGCAAACATTGGCCAGGCTCTGAAGGTCAGGGGTATGAAAACATGCAACGCTACATGGCCAGCTGAAGACTCGTGAGACTGAAGATGTACGTCTTTATAACACAGCCCAGTTCCTGCCAGCCCCACTCACTGCCAGTAGCAAACTACCTACCGGGGTGCAAATCATGCCAAATCACCACTGCTGGCAGTCCTGGTTCCCAAGCAACTTTTTGTGCCACATCTTGTGCCTTGCGGCCTGCACTGTGCTGCTACAGACATGTGGCACGAGGAGCTGATGGCCTTCATCCAAAAACCATCAGAAGAGGCCCAGATCGTGCTTTTGGTACCTCTTCTCTTGCCAGGTCAGCTCTCTAGTTTGTGCCAGTGCTCGTGCGCAGAGAGCAGAGGAGAAGTTGATGGGGGCTTCCTCCAGGGTAGGCAAGTGCTGCCCCTGCCCAGGGCAAAGAGCAGGAGAGCTTCACCGGCGAAGCACCGTCGCTGTGGGGAAGACACCGACTTTGCTCCCTTGCCCAAAAGCCAGCACCAGCCTTTCTTGGGGGTGTGGATGATGTGGCTCATGCCTGCTTCACGGGGGTTGAGCAGGGACGAAGACTGCAGGATCCCAGCCCTCCGCCAGCCCAGCAGGGCTGAAGGCACCACGGACACACACAGGTCTGCGGGCTGGCTGCAAGGTGAAGCACATCCAACAGCTACGCTGTGCTCCTGCGCTCACAGGTGTGTCACAGGAAACTAACTGAACTATCACAAAAGCACTCCAAATGTTTGTGCTAAGAGAACATCCTAGTTTGTTTACAGTGGGAGCTCTGTGTTGTAAGTTGCTGCTCATTCAGATCAGCGCTCTCTGCCAGTTGCCACCCCACCCCACTTCCATCTGCATCAGAGCTGTCAGCATCTTGCCTCCAACGAAAAGAGCATCAATGTTCCTTGGCAGCAGGCAGGGTAAGCTCTGCGCAAAGTGGGAGCTTTAGCAATTTAATGGATATACAGACCTGGAAATATTTGCTCAGCCAGACGAGGGGCAGCCCAAGTGGCCCAGCCCAGCCACCTCTCTCCCCCAGTGCGGCCACCACCAGATGGGAAGGAGAACCGATATTCTTCCCATCCGAGTGCCTTCTGCAGAACCACGCTGCTGACTTGACGGGAACAACACCTGAACCACACAGACCCAGCCCACGGCGGCAGACTTGTTTGTTTAAGCAGGTTTTCAAGCAACTCCTCTCCTCCTGCCTGTGCTTCAAGCAGTGTCCCCTCCACGGGACAAACTGCCTCTTCCACAGCTTGATTACAGCAATCCTAAAATTGGAAGTGAGAACCTAACAGGAAGAAAGAGCTGGGATCTTATTGAGATCAACTCTATTTCTGTCACATTGACTGAAATAGGCAGTTGACCTTGTTCTACTTATGATTACTACAGCACAAGCCGCAGCTTGCTTTACCACCCGGCGCGGGGCGAGCAGGTAGAGCAGAGCAGAGCAGCGCAGCACCTCCCCGTGTTGCTCAGCATTGCTGGGGCCTTGGCACCCGGCACCCGGGGCTCCTGCCCTATTTCGCAAGTGCTGTGTCCCCAGCTATGGCCAAGCAACCAGCGGTCGCCCCAGTGCAGCCAAAATCAGTCAACAGGGAAAGTGGAATTCATATTAATGAATTCCAAATTTTGATCTCATTAGTCAATGAGCAAAGTGCTCTGGGTCATAGGACGAGCTTGTTTTCCCTCCTCCTCTGCTTCCCTGAGGCTGTGTACAATAATTAGGCTCACCATCTTCCTTACGCTGATACGACAAACCAGTTTAACTACAGAGAGTGCTTCCCTCACCAGCCTATTGCACCAAAGGCAAAAGGGCCCCACACTGGCTTGTACAGCTTTCATTTAAAAGATTTCCCTTCTGAAAAGGATGGCAGTTTAGTCAAGAGCATCTCCTGCCCTCATAAAGCCTTGGCCCCCCTGCTCCCAGCGAACCACTCCTCACTACTGTCTGTCCTCACAGCCAACAGCTGGGTCTGACAACACATTCGTTGTCCCCTTTCATTTTTGCCCATCCACCTACCGTGGTGCCGGCGGCATGGGCTGCTGGGGCCATGCAGCCCCCAGGAGCAGGAGGCCAAGCTCCTGCCGATCCCTGCAGGTGAGGTCAGGTCAGTTGAGGTGGAAGGACACCAACTCGCTGGTTACTCACCCCAAGGTCTTTCCTTGAGAATTCACTGCTTCTTTTAGCTTCACAAGATGTGCTGGCATTGCTGAGCCCCTGAAAATGACATCGCTCGAAGAGGAACAGCACATTCCTTCCCTCGCTGTGGTTCAGTGGTCACCTGGTCCTTCACGAGGTGAATGAATTAAAGCCACCAAGGGATCAGGGAAGGAGATTGAGGTTTAATATGTTAAGAAAACAAATAAAGATCAGTTTGGCTCTCCCTGGGTGAGCCTGTCTCAGTGGCTTGTGACCAAACTTGAAGCACCCAGGGAATTGCCTATGCCCTTACTGAATAAATCAGCGCAAGACATTCAGATAATAAAGCCAAAGGGTAACCTAGAAGGGAAAATTTGGATTTTCTCAAGCGAGAGGATCCTCTTTAGGCAAGGCCCATCACCTAAACAGTATAATCAGTGCTTGCATAAAATTTTTAAGTCAGATCCCGCTCAGTTGACTCATGCGATTGAAGGTCTTCCTAAGGGACTTCTACCACTCTTGGTATAAGGAAAACAAGCTGATGTAATCTAGGGAGACTAGGAAGCTGGCTCTGTAGTGCCCACTTATGAGAGTACAGGAAGCAGTATTTGACCAAAAATATAGGTCTTATGCAAAATGCCTGTATTTGCTTGCTAGGTACATTACCCACGCTTGCATTAGGCTGTCTATTTCTAATAGGAAATCCTAGTGCCCTTCTCTTTCATAAGAAGTTACAAAAAAATAAAACAAAGTTCATTTATGGTTAATATTAATGTCCCAGACATTTCTTATGACTTCTGTTTTCCCACGCTGATAATTCCACAGCTGATGGATTGTGAAACCACAGTGAAGGGACTCACAAAACAGATGTCAGCAGAAGAGATTACAAACTATGGGCTTGTTTCCTCAGCCCACTGAGGATTATCACCACACCTACAATCTACTCAGACACCTCCTTGAGAGATTGATTCATGGGTTGGACCGATAATATTTTTTCGCCCTGCTATCTGCTGAAAGCAATTCAGCATGCAGCCAACAGCTGACCAGTCCTTTCTCTTAGTCCAGTCCAATTGCTATAGTTCTCCTGACCTCTAACAAGTTCCTTTATAAGAAATACCATTCTCATTAGGCAGCCACATGACTGCTGCTCAGCTGGCTATAAAATCCTTACCAGCAAGCAGTGGCCCTGGCTCCAGATCCTGGAAGCACTTTGCCCCACAGCAGGTGCATTGTATTGGAAAGACATCTCCTAGTGAGACATTCGTGCTGTAGTTTTGGGTTACGTGGCTTGTCTCTGCATACAGTAGTCTCCCAAGCCACACAGCTGTAGTTTCACTCCAGTGTCTGCTGGTGGTTTTGGTTAAGCTGAGTCCTTGCTTCTCTGTTCAGCAAACTGTAGATATTGGGAACTGGCTGAGCAAGCTCTAATTGCAGCCCCCTTCTCTTTCTCAAAGCAGTACCAGAACCAACATACACATGGTATTCAGGGAGCTTTAGGACAGGCTGTCAGTATTGTAAGCGTCATTCCCATGCAACACCATATTGCTCTGTCACTTCACCATGGTGGCCTCCACTTTTGCAAGTGATCTCTGTAACTCATGGGTCATCCTTTCAGCTCTGGCTGGAAAGAGTCGCTACAGCTGAAAACAGTTGTAGCACTGGTCCTCAGCAGCTGAGTCAGTGTTGTCCATGCCACCCACAAGGACAACACCTCACCAACCTCTCAGTTGGCTTCTTTTCTTCACTACTGAAGAACTGAAGTTCAGACTGGGCTCACAGTAGTGGACCTAAGCACACACAGCATGTTTTGCACCCTCAGACCATTGTCAGCATGCTGACCAGTCCTCCACAATACCCACATGAGGCAAGGGAAGGAGGACCTTGCACTTTGCAAGCCAGTCAGATGGGTCCATGTTCAAGTGGGCTCCAGAGTGACCATCCGAGCAAGATCCTATCCCAAGGGGGAGTATGGCAGCATAGAGATCCCGGGTGATTTAATAACAGACTCTTTAAGATATAAAAGGGTTGGGAGCAGACCCAGAAGGAAGAATCCGGGACAGAGGCCTCTCAGCCCCAATATCAAACCAGTAAAAGCGTGTCAGGATAAGCACCTGAATTTCAATTCTAAGTGAATCCTGCAACAGAAGCAAAACACTTGGGCTGATGTCATAAATGGAGCCTGGGTGCTTTTCATTACTGTTTCCTAGTTCTGCTCTTCCTAAAGCCCTGGTAAATTTCAATTTTATAAACATGCTTCAAGAACACTGCTTCCACTCCCTCTCTTCCAAAATAAGGTCATTAATTACAGAGATCTAATAATAACAATAGAGTAAACTTGCAGGACTTCATATGTTATATATGAGGTGGTGACTCAGCCTTGAAACATGGCAGAAGCCAGTGTAAGTAACTGTAACCTAGCAGGAGGGAGAGGTTTCTATAGAAAAGTCGAGTAAAACACTCACGCACCGGGACATGGTGCTGCGCAGACGTTTCTGAGCTGTGCCAATCACTTGTGCTTGCATCAAGCAAATCAAGTGGATTTCATCAAAAAATGAAAAGGATTTTTTTTCTAGCTGAACAAGTATGTTTACTATTAGTCTGATTAAAGTAGTTTTCAAATATGACTAATCTGATCTGGCTAGCGAGAAAGTAAATAACAGCTATTTTTCCACCAGACACAGTGATACTGTGGCAAGCACTGTCACTCCCGGTCTCACGTGGGCCTGCTTTGATTTCTGTCGGGTGACTTTCATTCAGGATTTTGGTCCTCTTCCTTTCCAGGCAGCCATGCCATCCAGATGAGGCACCCAACCATGGCTGCCTTAATTAGCAGCCGCCCCCGGGTACATGGAGCGCTCTGAATCACCACGCGAGCCTCCTGACCGGGCCTTATCAAAGGGGATCTTGCAAGGGGGTGGCCAAAGTCAACAGCACAAGCCATTACTCAGTTTTTTAATCAAAGGGGTGTAAAAATAAAAAGTGATGATATGATGGAGTGAAAGATTCTTTCTTGATGAGCGTTAATTAAGTCATGGTCACAAAGCCCTCGTGGGAGCCAGGAGTAGGTTACGGTCTCCAGCCTTCAGGTGGGGTGACAGGCCTGTGTCAGCCGAGGCCTGTGGCTAGGCCGAGCAGGGATTCATGTTCAGTGATGGCCACCTCCCACCCCTGAACTCATCCTGTGACAGAAAACTCTCTCTCGCCATCTTCTTGGTCACTTTTGGCCCTTTCCCTCCCCAGAAGGGATTACACCCCTCATCTTGTGTAAAAAAATCCTGGTTCTCTTTCGCATCCTGGCCCCATTCTGCTTTCCTTCTTGGTCAAGGAAAATCCACCCAATAAGCAGCTGTCAGGCATGAACGTGTTTCGGAAAAAAAACACAGTAAATCACTAAGGAAGAACAATTTTTCCAAGAGGTGTTTCCAGCAGCAGTGCAGTAGACATATACATTGACAACAGCAGCTACTGGCTCCTCACATATCTGTACAGGCATAACATGTTCAGGAAGATTTATCTTCTCTATTTCTTTACTTCCTACAGTGCAGAATGACCTCTTCAGAAATAAGCACTCCAGAGGGACCTTCCCCGTTACATTACTGAAAATGTACTTCCCTGCCCACACGGGCAGCCTTATATCACAACCCAGCAATGATCACCAGCAGCAGCAGCACCGCCCAGAGGCTGCTGAAGTGCAGGAGTTGGGAACTGGACTTTCATTACCCGCTTAAGGGCAAAGATCACAGACTACATGTGTTCCAAAACCAAAAATATAAAGGATTTAAAACTATGGCTTGCATTACCTTAAAGAAAACAACAAAATTTATTTGTGGCATCATGACCAATCATGGGCTAGAAAATGTCACAACTCAGCCAAGCCTTATATCCAAAACTATTGTCACCAGTGTATGTGGAGAAGTTCTGGGCTATATCACATGCACAGCCATACAGTGACCTTCCCATTTGGAGGGCACAGAAAAAGCTCTGGTTACAAAAAATCAGAGAATGGTTGAGGCTGGAAGGGACCTTTGGTGATCATCTGGTCCAACCCCTCCGCCAAGCAGGGTTGCCAAGAGCACACTGCGCAGGATGGCATCCAGGAGGGTTTTGAATATCTCCGGAGAAGGAGACTCCACAGCCTCTCTGGGCAACCTGTCGCAGTGCTCTGTCACCCTCACAGTAAAGGTTTTTTTCATATTCACATGGAACTTCCTGTATTTACACACCTGGATAATTTCCCTCTTTGCCCCATACTTCTAAACTACACACATAAGTTTGTGCCTGCAGGTAACAGGTGGAGGCAAATCTGTGTGTGATCAATTTTGCCAAGAATAGGGAACTTATGTTATAAAAAAAATACCTCGAGTGTATTCAGTGTTACTGAGATGAGCAACCCTGCATCAGTTTTTAGCTCCAAACTAATTTTAATGGCTGAACTGTAAGCACTCAAACAACAGGGTAATGGAAATACTCACAGGTCCTTACCTGCAGCAGCTCTGCTGGCTGCTGTTATGATGCTGTTGCTCACTTCTAACATCTTTTTTCCCTCAGAAAAATCTTTGCCTGTCACCTAGTTATCTGCAGGACGAGCAGAACAGGGATTGAGAAATGTGCAGAAAAATTGTTTCAGATCCATGGAGGCTCCACTAATGAATCATCAAAGCTTTCCCTGCCAGGGAACACATTTCTAAACCTAATCACAGCCTGAACGTTGCTTCTCCTCTGCCCTCATCAGGGTGTCAAGACAAGAAGAAGAGTTCTGAAATGACCAGGAATTACAACCTTGTCCACTGCCTGCCCCCTCCCAGCCCTCGGATCACACCCCTGCACCACAGAGCAGTTGGGATAGCACAAGGTGACCCTGGCAAGGTGGGACATGGACTCAGCACCATCCCCAGGGAAAGAACAAGCATGGGGATTAGAGGTCCTGCCTGCCCTTGGCACCACACCGCTTGCAGCAGGCAAACCACTCCTGCAAATCATGATGAGATCAGCGCAGGGCTGGCCCTAAGACCTTGTGGACCTATCAGTTTAACAAAATCAGCACCCCTTTGGCTTTTGATTTATATACCACGTATGTCTGACTACAGTGCTTGTGATTAGCACTAATTGTAAATGCCACAGGAATGAGCAATGCCCTCTGTGTTAAACACAGAGCACACACAAACAATTAGCGCTCAATACAAAACCAAGGAATTGCTTCATCGGGCAAAGGATGTATGCAACTGGCATGATGGACCAATAAACAGGTCCCTTCATCTGGTCCATTCATCGCCACAACTGAAACACAGCAATCTCTCATTTGCAGCTCTTCTCAAAAGAGTGCATTGTATTATAAAATTTCATGCACTTTCAAAATAGATGAAATAAAAGCTTAGGAGGACAGTTGTGTGATCTTACAGATATTTCATTCATGACTAACATTCTTCTGGCAAACTCCACGCAAATAAAACTTCAGATCAGGCTCAGGAGAGCAATGGGGTCTTCCAAGCATCCAGTCATCTTGGCTGGAATGGCTTCCCACAGTAAGGAACAGGCAGGATGGTAAGCCACTGCTCAGAAGCCTGGAACTCACGTCTTTCACCAAGGTATTCTGAGGAAGAAACTGAGGAAGAGCTTGGAAATTTGAGTTTGACCTCCAAACTTCAGTGTGAGGATTTTAAACAGGGCAGATTTGGTGAGGGAGCGGGGAGAGGAAGGAAAAAGGGGGTTGTTTTTAACCTGATTGCTTGTTCAGCCCATTATAAAGGATAGGATTTGCAAAATTCAAACCTAGCTCAGTGCAGGATTTGGGAACATGCATGGGTAAGCAGTTGGGAGACACTGTATTGATATTTTTTTTGGTACTTCTGTCTTCATTACTACATTTGCTGAGGTCAGTGTATAATATGGAGTCTGCAAGCAAAAAGGTGATAAATGTAACTTTTCCCCTTGAAAGTGTTATGCCTTCACACTTCCCAGCCACAAAACCTACTGAGGTCTGAACAACTATGCATATGAAATAGTTTCAATTTACATAGTGCGCATATGTATATTTACACACACAAAATGCTTTCGGTGATTCCTTCCATGTTACATAGACAAATTGCTGTTGTGAGTAGTTCCTGTAACATACCTAACCTGAATTTTTTGTTGTATCTTTCTGTTCACTCTCAAGAGGTTTGGTATCAGTGAACCCCTCAGTGGACAACTAAAGAACAATGACATTGTCCAAAAGCTGGCAGATGATCCCGAAGGTGAGAACTTTTAGTGCTTTTGATTCCTTCTAACAGAGTTGTTATGATCTGTCTCATTCATTCTTTTAATTCCACTCACCTCTTGACCTCAAGGCTCTTCTGAAAGGAATTTTCAGATGTTAATTAGGCCTTGTGTAAAACAGAGTGTTACTGCTTGTACATTTGCTGCCTTCTAAATTTTCTGGGATACTCCAACATGGTGAGAGGCACCACAAGAAGTTGGTGACCTAACTTCTCCAATTCAGTTCTTACTTACCTTGGTGGAAAGGGCTTTGATAATCTCACTCAGCTTCAAGGAGCCGTGCCTAATCTTCCATTCCGATCTTTCTCATTATAGAAGCCTTCCCGTGCCTCGGTGACTTTATTCCTCTGCTAATGAAAAAATGCCTGGGAGAGGAGTCACGTTCTGAGTCCCAGTGATGAGCTCACTCATCTTTATCAAGGGACAATGTTGCACAACTTGCAATCATTCACTACGGTAAAGCCAGAGTTGACAAGTCATGGTCAAAGATTCACTGTAGTACAGTGAACACTTTAAAGGAAGAACATTCATTATTAAACTACAGAAAGGGGAAATAACAGGTGATTCATGAGCTTTACACACGTAGAAATCAAAACTGACAAGGAGTTCGTAATTACATTGGAAAGGCGGTGCAACATATAAAAAAGAAGTGAGTTTTCTCAGCAAATACCACTCGACCCACATGCAGCTCACACCCTACCAGGTTGCAGAGAGAGGATTTCTTTTGCAAGAGAATTAGATGGAACCATTGCCAGGGGTGGAGGGGAAAAGAGCTGTAGCTGAAATGCTACTGCTGCGAGAAGGTATAACACATACCCAAGGGCTTAACATTGACACAATTTAAGAGTAGTCAGGTGGATATGTTATAAAACATGGCTATACCCTACAGACACCACAGTCACCCATGGGACTCGAGTGATTTCAGGAACAAGACTCCTAGGACTGCAGAACACCTTCCCTGGTTGTGCAGTACAACAGTTCCATAACCCCTGAGCCAGCTGCTTTGAAAGAGGATCTGAGCACACGCTATGCATAAATATGAATTCACAGGCATGATACAGGTCTATTAACCTTTTGAGTCATATATACTCGACCTAATCAGCAAGATACCTCTCTGTTGACAGAAAAAAAAAGGATCTGCTTTTTTTTCTTTCTTTTTTTTTTTTCTTTTTCTGCTGATGGACAACCTTTTCCAGATTTTCAGGCTCTCAGAGCCAAATAGACATCAGGCAGCAGTTACCACAAAGGATTTAAAGCCAAGCACTTGTATTCCAGACCCTGCATAGTCAGAGGAGTGCAAGAACCTACCAGCAATGCAGATATCCTTGCAGTACAGCATACCCCTTTCACAGCAGGAAGACCAGGGATATTAAGTCTTGGGATAGCTGTGAGAATGCATTGTCAAACATCTCAGACTGCCCTTGTCTACACAAACAGTGGTAGCTAAATATTCCAGTGCATTTAAAAGCCTTTTTACAACCCAGATCCATTAGTATGTCATTTTGTACAGCCCCCTGGAGCACTGAATCCAACTCAATATAGCTGCATACAAAACAGTAAGCATAGGCTGCCTGAAAGATGTTTTGACATTACAAGGAGACATTTCCATATATAGTAAAATACTCATTCACCCTGAACATATATGCTTTTCATAAGTCAGGAAAATAAAAATAACAACTCATGTTAGCATAAGATACAGTGAACTATGCTAGACTCATCCAAGCCAGCTTTAGTCACCACACATAGCCCATTTGACAAACTGGCATGAGTAATTCTGAGTGGAAATCAGAAAAAATGGGTAACCAAGGCCAACAGTAATAATGAGGCCAACGTCCCTTGTCACGTTGGTCAGAACAGCTCCAGTGACACCAAGGGCTTTCTGCCCATTTATGCCACTTGAGGTTCATGCCCATCATTACAGAGGGATAGCAGAAGGTATCAAAAAACCCTCAATCCCAAAGAAGGGCAGGTGTTTTGCCATTACTACCAGACCCTGTAGTAAAAACCTATTGATTGAAGGCTTTGCTCCACCTAAGCACATGCCTTGGGCATTTCCGAGGGACCAAACACTTATATATTTTGTTGCCTCAGAGAAGCAAGTAGCTGGCTCTGATAATGCTGAACTCCCTCCCCTGTTACTCTCAGGGTGCTGATGCTTGCTGGGTGCTGGTGACCCCAGGGAAGTGTTTCGCCCTCCCAGCAAGCGTCCACTTCCACAGCTTTTCTACTGATCTCCAGATGAATGGAAGAACTAAACATCATACAAGAGCAAGGCAAACAGAAAATTTTCCTAAGTGTCATGACAGTAGATCACTATGTCAAAATCTTGGCTATAATCCTGTCTTTCTAGTGACACTTTTGTTAGCCTTGCAACTCCGTTCTCTCAGTTACTGGTATGCCAGGAAGAGCAGTGCCCTGTTGAATGAATGTGAAATGGAGAAAGGGAGACGAGTGAAGAGCCTTTTAAAATGGCTCTTTATATATAGATGCACACATGCGTGGATGTGCACTAGCTAACAGGGTGCAGGGCTGACATTTCTGTTCTTTATTTAATTATGATTTTTCGTTAAGTGCTTATAGCTCAAAGGGACAAACACTCACTTCACTCCTCCAAACCACCCCCCTCAGCCTCCTGCACACAGCTGGCCAACATGGAGACATTTTAGGCTGTCAAAGAACAGAGCTCCCCGTTGTGCTGAGAGACAGTGAAAAGTCCACAGGGCACATCTGTCCCATTTAAGTTCTCAGCTACAGCTAATGTGAACCGAGGAGTGTGACAAGGGCTGCCAGTCACCCACAGGAGAGAGTTTTACCTACAGCCACTGCCACAGTCCATGCTTATCTGGACACCGAATAAAGCTGCCTACAAAGCACAAGACTTTTCCCTGTGTTTCCTCATACCTCACGTACCAGACGTGCAAGAGAACTGCGGCACTAACACCCAGCGGGCTCTTGCCACCTCATCTGCTGCCTGGTCAGAGCACTGACTGGAGTCAGCCACTCCCTCAGCACCTCACTGATGTGTTCATGGCCAAGGGACGTGCCATGCCTGAGCCGCCCGGGCCTGAACAGCTGCTTCGGTGAAGGTTCAGCTTTGGAGGAGGTCAACAGCTGAGCACATCGCACGTTCTTCACCACAGAGAATGGTCCGGCTAGTCAAGAGAGCAAGTGGGAGGTAGATGCATGTAGACACATCCCTCATTGTGCTTCCCCTAGCAGTATGCTAGCTGCCTAGCTCAGGCGGCTTTCTCCAAGGCGCATCTTAACAGCAGCATGAACAGGGATGGCTACATTTGTAGTCAGAGACTCTGCACCCTCTTATCTTCTGCTGAGGCTCTGGCTCATTTCTTTTAATCCATATCATGACCTCTGCTTTTACACATGGCATTTCTACACCAGTACTTCAGTCTCCTTCTTTATGCTAGCATCCAGCAATGATAAGTACACTGAAATAAGAGGACAACAACAACAACAACAAAATCTACTGCAGAGGAGAAAAAAGGGGGGGGGGGGGGGGAATCTGCATGTACTTTACTCACATCTTTATGCAATTACGCACCTCTAAATCCAAAACACTTTTCCTGTAATGCCTTCTAATACACGAGTCATGCAATGCAATCCGACCAAAGAGATGCTGTGAAACCTACACAAGTCTTCTGCTTTGGATCATCTCTCCGGGAAAATCCCTAGTAGCCGGAAATGAATCCCACTTCTGGAAATTCCCATCTTATTAGAGTTCAATCCCTCTCGTACGGACAATCCCAAGCTATATGCTTTACTCTTGCATGCGTGTACTGTGAGGCCAATCTTGCATGAACAGTATTAGAAAAGGAGAGGAAGAACAGGTTATTTCTGGCCACTCAGATAAGGAAAGGATTACAGGCTGAGGAAGATAGGGAAGAACTAGGCATGTCTCAGCTGGCATTTATTGTCCTACCAGGGTCAGGGGAAAGATTAGGTTGAAGAGACAGCAAGCAAGAAAATTAAATGAAATAGACCCAGCTGTGGAAAGAGCAGCCCAGCAACCCTCCAAGGCCCAGGGTGACCAGCGCCCTCTTGGGTTACCTCATAGCTGTGGCCATCAAGTGAAGCCCCATGGTCATTCATAGGCCGTGGCAACTTTAGAGACTACCAGCAGACCTCACAGATAGCTACAGTCCCTGACAAATGTCCCACTCCCCTGTGTCAAGCAGATCTTGCCCCCCCAAAAAAAAAGCTTGGTTCGATAAAACAAGTGCTTCCCTTCACCACAGTCAATACTGGCAGACACACTGAGCTCGGTCAAGGGTGGACACACGGCTGGCGGCACTCAGCACTAATGTGTTGGTCTTCAGCAACAAATAGAGGTCCTGTCACCAAGGGTTAAAGCAACGGGATCCCACCCCAGAGCAGTGCCAAACGACAGGTCCCTGTCACCAGCCTGAAGCTGCCCCACGCAAAGGGCCCAGCTCCTTAGCTAAGTTGCTGCGGAGGTGGATCTACAGGAAAGTTCCCATCATTGCTCATAAGTGGACATAAGGAGAAGTGATTTTCACTGAGGACAGCATCAGCCATGACTCATTTGCCAGAACCAGAGGAGCGGTGATGTTCTGGTGCTTGGGCAGACGTGCACCTGGGCAGGAGGAGGGTGGGAAGCAGTAACTCATCACCCCCTAATGCTCATAGGCCCTCCAGACCACAAGCCTCTCTCTAACAAGCTGTGAATTGTTAAAATTCTAGTACATTTCAGTGAAATCTACCTTCAAACAACTTCTAAAATCTGGGCACATTACTAATTTGGCCCCCAAACCAACAGTTACTCTTTTACTACTCATCAGAAATGAAAACTGAAAAAACAAATCTGAGAGGAATTGCTGTGCCATGGATGCACACAGTCAGACCCACAGATGCAGCCGAGGTTGTGCTGAGGGCAGCTGCAGGACAGTCTCCCTTCAAATCCTGGGAAAGGAAAGCTAAGCTTTGGGAGCAAGGATCCAAATTGCCATCCTGCTGTGGCCATGACCACAGCAGTGGCCTTGCTGTGTGATGGAGTGGACACAAGTTCTTTGAGGTCTACACAACACTACGGCATTTTGTACTCTCATGACTCTTTCTAAAGATCAAGTAATTGCTTAGTAATAAGCTAGTATGATCATTCCCACTTTCTAGAGAAAGTGGGACAAAAATTAGGAATTGCACCCGAAAGGCCTGAGTTTGACCCTTTGCTTTAGCAGGAAGCCCAGCCTTCCTCTTTTCTCTGGTGCTTCCTGAAGATCTGAGATTAGATCTCCGAAGGAAAACGAAACCAAAATAAAATTGTGTTCTGGTAACAGGCAGAAAGAGGAGGCTAACACCTGACAGGTGAAGCTTTTGTCAAATAAGCTCTGGGTCAGACCAAATTCTGCATCATACGTGTCCTTGAAGAGCACCATTTCATTTAACAGATTAATTGTATTAGGAATAAAATAATACTGATCATTTTACATGACTGATTGTGTGGGAAAGCTGAGATTAAGCAGCAATCACTTATTGGTCATTTAACAACTAATTAGGATGTGGGTAAAAGGGATAAACTCGAAGCCAGACCTTAAAGGCAGATCCCACTGCTCAGCATTTCTACAGAGTTTTACCAGTCAGAGTAGGGTAAGGGGAGGCAATTCCCAATATTGCCATCGAGCTGCAGGGACTTCCAGGTTGCCCGTTCCCCATTTGGGAAGGGACGTGATGCAATGTCGGTGCTCTACAAGCTGATACCTGCTGAGCTCCCACACGCGCAGTCAGCTCTGTGTAAAACCCACCACCATCGCTCCACAAACCTGGGTCAGTGTCTCGATGCACCTAGTGGAAATAATGCCTCCCTCCCTTTCCTCATCCTAGCACTGGCCAGCACATGCGTTGGGATCATCTTTTCTTCACACTCTCTCATCTAGCAGGAATTTCCATCCACTGGCGTT
The DNA here is from genome assembly GCF_964034855.1 of Anser brachyrhynchus. Lineage (NCBI taxonomy): Eukaryota > Metazoa > Chordata > Aves > Anseriformes > Anatidae > Anser > Anser brachyrhynchus. Next base: position 27,287,485 of record NC_137696.1, read on the forward strand.
CACCCACAAAGCACACCTGTTTTTGGATGTGGTCCCAAATTCACTTCACGTCCCCAGCAGTTGCAGAGCACACGTTTTGAGCAGGTGAAACGCAGAAGAAACTCTACGTGGAACAGCATGCCTTGCAGCTGGCATCTCAAGTGAGGGAAACCACGGTGTGTCCCAGGTTTGCTGCAACTGTCCTGGGAAAGGTTTATCAAAAGCTGCTGTCTTGCAAATGCTTCTGCTGCGTGACATCCATTACGTCTCCTCCTAATCCACAGAGGATGTTTGCCTGAGGCCCACAAGCTATGTCTTAAAATTGATGTAAGCCTGAAAGTCTGATAAAGAAAGACAAGAGATGTGGGTAGCAAAAGGTATCAAAGGTCAGAGTTGAAATATACTGCAGGGCCATGCAGATTTAGCCATCTCATTTTCACTCAGTTCCCACCAGCACACCACGTGTCCCCCTACAGAGTACGGACAGGAGATGTACACAAACCACAACATCCCTACGGCAAGGGCCCTGCTTCAGCCGTGCCTCCCTGTCGCAGCCTCGGGGAGGACACGGGGGACATCAGGTGACTGCAGAGGTGACCTTGCTCCCTGATCTGGTGGCTTCTTTGTGATGGCACCTTCTCTCTCAATAGCCATGGCTTTCAGCCACAGGCCATGTGGGCTCGTTTATACAGACATCATTTCACAGTCAGGGAAGGGCCCGAGATCTCTTCTCTGAAATTTCAAAGGTCTTTTGGATTAATTTTCAGCTCACAGCGACTTCCATCTCTTGTCTCCCTGCTCTGCATTACAAACACTAGCTACACAGCTGCAACCTCAGTGCCGTTACGGGCTGCAGTCTGTCCAATTTGGAAATGCAGGTGATTAGCCCTTTGATCCTTCTGAGTTAAGTAAGCCTAGATAGCAGCAGGAAAAGGAAAGCAATTCAGGGAGAAGTTGTATCCCACTCCCCACTGTCCTAGAGAAGATGTCCTCCAAACTCACTGCTTCAGGGAAAAAACAAAAGTGCAGCGAGGAAAAGTCCAGAGGACTTTCTTGGAAAAGTACTAGCAGAAAGAGACCAAGAGGCATATGCAAAATATGAATTTTTGTATTCGGCTGTTTGATTTTTTTTTATTCCTCCTGAGTTTAGGGAGCTGGGCTGCACCAAGGCAAACAGCTCACTTCTCAGTTTCTCCATTTCAGGAAAATGAACCCCAGAGTACCCGATTTGAGCTAATTGCTGCCCAGAAAAAAAAAACAGTTCTTCAGGTTGATTAGGCCCAGTGTAATCTACAGATTGGTGAAATTATTCTCTCCAAATAGAAAACTTTTTTTTAACATTAAATGAACTAAAACAGCCTTTTAAGTAATGTTTTGTTCTGCAGAAAGTAGCATGAGAAAAAAAGAAAACCAAAACCTGCAGCATATTTCTGCCCAGTGTGACAGCCTGCAAAGCCTTATTCCCGTTTCCTAACAAAAATATTCACACAAAAATGTTTAGAATCTTTAATATGTTGCAAAGATATAGTACCAGTCACTGAAAAAGTTTCGTTCAAAAGAATCATATCTGATCATTTTGAGTCATCAAAATTATACTGAAAATCTTGCAAAACCAGGCTTTTTTGGAAGACTATCATTATTCTGCCTCTTCAATAAGCCTTATTAACCGGAACAATCTAGGTGGCACTGTGATAGCCCGCTGAACAGAATTTAATCAGAAGGAGCTAATTACAGATCCAATTTTCATGTAATATTCTGTGGACTTGATGGAAACGTTCAGCCCGCACAGCCATTAAAAGAAGACTTTTTATAGCAAGCCAATTGTCAGTTTAATCCACATTTGAGATTATTGCTTGTCTACCTAAGGAGAATAGCCAGTTTGTACTGCCGCAGTAGGTCAGTGAACGGAGGGCTCTCATGCATGACAAGCCAAGATAAGATTTCAGAACGGATTTAAAAGGCCTGCATGAATATAATTTCCTTCCTTGTTTGTGAGCTGCTACAAGACAATCCATGGCTATGGCTATTTATTTTGTCTTAGAAGTTTGGGGGGTAAGGGAGAAACATTTCCATTAGCACAAAAATCCATCCAAAAGTAATGTAACTGAAACAATCCCAGGTGCAATCCCAGTAACTTTTTATTAGCAAACTGCAGTAATTCATTCCTCCCTTGGTGTCTGTTAGATGACTTTAGTAAGAAAGTAGCTCATAGCAGGGCAGAGTACTGCATTGAACAGAGGGCACCATCCAGTCAATCTAAACACCACGGATGATTTTAAACTTCCTGTTATTAGGAAAGTGAAGACCTGGATGTGCCCCAATGCCTTTATCTTCACAATAGCAGAGGCATTTAATGGGGACAGAGATGAGGAGACTACCCATACCTTCCTCCACCCCAGCTGTTGCTCCCCCACAAGTTACCTATAGAGTTGTAGTCACCTCCAAGGTTTCCAAATTTGTGTAATGAAAAAAAAAATCAAGTTCAAAATTAAAATTTTCCTACTAGCTAGAAAATCTTTTAAAAGAAACCAGCTCATAAGCATGGAAATACCTCACTTCTCCAATGATATCATAATATCATATTTGATGAGTTTTAATGTTAACATTACCGTAATTGTAAATACACTGAGTGAAAGGTAATAGGAACATTGCGGGTTGAAATGAAATGTCTCCACCTTGTCAAAACAAGGTTGTCTGGCACTGATCAGAGCAAGCAGGGGGTGCTGAAGGGGCACATGTCCCTCCTCCCACCATTGTAACACTGGTGTGATCCCACAAAACCTTTGGATTTTGACAGAGTCCATTATCTGATGCAAATGTTGTTCAGAGAAAAGCTCTGAGCCATTTCTGGGGAAAAAAAAAAAAAAAAAAGAAAAGAAAAGCTCCAAAATCTCCACACCACAACACACACCTACACAGGCTGAAGGTTCTTCTGCCAAAAAATCGGTACATGTTTAAACACAAGGGGAAAGAGAAGAATAATTCTCTTCCTTGCTTTATATCCCTTTTGTAACAATCTCATCTACCCTACTCAGATTGTCAGATTGAAAGGTTTTTTTTCCTTATCTGTGCTCTGGGCCATCCAGATACTACTGCAATGTACACATTAAGCAGTCGTTGGCAGTATATGATAATCACCCAGGAATGCACTGGTTGTCACATGGTGCTTTGCTCAATACAGCTGTTAGCTAGCCCGGCCGAACAATAAACATTTCAAGTATTGCAAATGTTCTTCACGGGGAAGGTTTGTTATTAATGTAAATACAAAAGTACTCTTGGAACAGCCCGATGACTTCAGCTTTGCTTGAGGAGCGCCCAAAGTTATGAAGGTGGAGAATACAGCACTTAAAACCCAAGACATTATTTCCGTGTTATTCAAGCAGTGAGAATTCATTTATAAATATCTCTATGACCTCAAGGGATTCACAACCACAAAACCCAGAAGATTAAAGAAAATAAACTTAAAATACCTTCCTCACACAGTCATGCATTTCTTTGCTGATCGTAAGAAGTGATGGGCAAACCTCAAAAGGCCCAGATGTTTAGTTACATCTCCAAAGCAGCTGTTGGCTTTCCGAAAACCTTCTTCATGGAAGACTTCCACTCACATTTCATAAGAACAAGGAAGATGGTCAAGTTTGAACTCATTCCCTTGCACTGCCACCTCAAGCCCTTCATTGCCCACACTGATTCTCATTAACACAAATAACCAAATCTACAAACCCAATGCTACTCATGGCAATATTGGCCAAACCACAGAGGAGTCAAGCAGCTGTAAAGAGCCCACAGAACATCATTCAGATGGCATTTTCTGTAAACGGAGAATGTCCTGGGAGAGATTAAAACCATTAAGAGTCGCAAAAATAAAAGGAAGTAAAAGCAGCAGGCTTTCCTGTTGGGTGCAATTTTCCCTATCACAGATATTCTTCCCCTCATGCCAGACTACCAAACGCTTTGCATTTGCATAGCAACCAGCCAGCAGCTAGGGGATTTTTTGCTGTTGGTGGTGGTGGTGGTTTTTATTTATTTATATTTACTCTGAATTACACGTTTTCTGATGTGGGCTATAGAAGTAGATAAAACCTAGCTGCAGCAATAGCTTTCCAATCAGCTATCACCTATGTTTCAGTGAACAGAAGACTTTAATTAAAGCATTGAGATACACAGGGTCTGGTTACCATACAACTAGCAACATCTTCAAATATTTGGATAGTAAACAATCTTCATACCTTGGAAACAGGCATCATCTTTCCTACTTCATGCTGAAGGCTTTGCAGGCATTTTGCATGTGTCTTGCAATAAGAAAGGACAAAAAGAAGTGCTGACAAGGCGCTGCAACTCAGTGGTAAGGTAGCGCTTAGGAAAAATACAGTAGATGTGTAATGGTTTGTAGTCTTATTTTTTGTGGTTTTGGAACAAACTCTGCACTTATATTATTACAGACATGGATTTGATGGTGTACCATGTTGTGAAGTTGAATTATGCTCTGGTTGAAAGTACAAGAAATTGCTGATTTTGAAGTACTTACCGGCCAGCTGCTCTTAATAGTGTAGAGCTATTTATTTATACGTGATATCATAAGCATCCTATTTAACCTTGCTCTTCAGGAGAGAGGGATTTGCGTATTCAAAAAAAAAAAGAAAAGTATTAGAAATTAGAAAAAGTATTTATGAAGGGAAAGAACAACTAAAAAGATTTCTATTAGCTAGATGAAAACCATTAAGTGTGCTAAATCAGTAAGTATTTTGATTACAATAAGTACCTACAAAATCTAAATAAAGTGAGCCTGCTAAAACATGTCACAGACCAGATGTAAAATAGTACTTAGATACTGTTAAGCTACTTTAAATTACTATTTTTATTAAGTCAATAGAATTTTGTATGTCTGTACCTCTTTTTAAGTATTTACAATGAATAATTTCTGCTCCTTATTCCTCTACCTGCAGTCACAAAGTACAGACCTGCCTTCTATAACGCATAACTCAAATACATGTCAGACAGGATTCCTGGTGGAAGAGGGGACAAGAGAAGCAGCAAAGAAGAGCCCATCTGTGTCCATGGAGCAAGCAGTAGATGAGGGTTCAGGAAACCCACATTCTCTGATCAGATCCGAAGACTGCTGAAATTTGGGCAAATCCCCCAAGACTGTATTTTCAGATTACTCAGACACCTGATTTGCAGATACTCAGTAGGATTCAGGTTAATCTTCACTGAAACCCTCAAGCACCTACCGATTTAATCACTGGGAGGAAAAAAAATCCCAGAGGCTTCTTTTTCTGATTCTGGATGCATGGGTATGTTTAGAAATCCTGCCCTCATCCAAAATGATGAAATAATTATGTTTACCCATCTCAAAAATCATTTTGAGGTATCTGGATTTAGATTTCACTTTAATAAAGCACTTAAGCAGATGTGAAACATCCCTGTTGAAAGCTGTGACCCAAAACTGAGCAAGAACAAGCCCCACCTGCCACCAAGCCCTGAAGGAACCTAAATTTATGACATCCCTGTTGATCACAAGTATATCAGGTTCATCAGAAAGTCTCTGATGAGAGCTGTCCAAGGAGAACTTGAAAATATCCTCCCAAAGCTTCAGCTGTAAACTAGACATGTCCTCCATCTTCCACCCTCCTTAAAAAATAAATCCAGCACTGAAAAATCCAGCTGGACGAATCCTCTCCTCCAGTTCATCGTCTCTCAAAAATAAAACTGTAGGTATATCACCTTCTCCCCATCCTTTGTATATTAACTTCATTTTTATTGCAGCTGACCAGGAAGGGGAGATTCAGCCCCTTCCTCAGCCCAACTCCTAAATTCTCAAGGGGCATTTGAATGCCCAGAAGCTGAACAGATTAGGAAGAGAGCTGGTAGAGAAGGGAAACAGAAACAAGAACAACTCTCCTTAGGGCTCTGTCACATGCAGCAAAAAATTCACTGTTCACAGGACTAGATAGGGAGGGAAGAAGAATGGAGGGGACATCAGTCTGGAAGCCGGTCAGGACGGACTGGTCCCTGCTCCTGAAGTTGTGCTTGGGTTTTAATCAATGAGCATTCGATGTAAAGTGTATAAGCAGCCACTGAAGCAGCTCCAGTCTGAGAAAGTGTTATTAAACAAATTCTTGCCTAAGATGATGTTATTAAATTGTCTCAATAAGAACCATGAAGCCCAAAGTGCCCAGTTTTGCAGGGCTAGGCACAAGGCACCCTGGAAGGTTTCTCAAGGGTTATCGTATGATCCAAAGCCCACTCACCTCAATGGGAAGTTCTTCACTGTCTCACTGGGGTTGGACTAGGTCATTATGGCAGTAGATCTTACTATATTCAGAGACGTACCCCCGACTGCGGAGTGCTCAGCACACCATCATGCACACATTTCTGTACTAGGCCTTAGCAGAGGCAAATGCTATCGATATTGTTACTCTTCCAGTAAAGCATTCCACGGCTACATCACCGTTCCACTTCCAACATCACCCTTAGGCAGATAACATTTACTTGCAGGCAGTGTCATTTGATACACCCAAATATTTCTCTGTGCTCATGGGCTCCCTAAAACAGGTATACTTCTGTATCTTTGTGAGTTTTGCTTCTAAATCCTTAATCACTGGACTGTTTAAAGAAAGAAGTACGTTGCATTCAAAGCAGCGTAGATATTGCTAGGAAGGCCCCCTCCACTAATTAAAACCATCTATTTGCTCTTTGTGTACAGAGAAACATAACGCAGCAGGAAACAACTGCTGTATCAAATACCACTTTATGGTAATTGTGGTTAAATACCAACTTTTTAATGGTAACCTACTTATACAGGTTTGGCAACGGATGCAAAAATAAGTAATCACTTTTTCTGGAGGACTACCAAATGGCAGATTTCCCAAGTCAATCAGTTCACCCAGGGGCTGGGAATGCAGAGAGCAATTTAGTGCTGCAAGGAATATGACAATCTATTTATAATGGCACAGGGTGCGAGGCTGAGAGGAGAAACTGCAGCTGTCGCATAAGGATTATAAGTGACTGATTGTTCCTGACAAAATGTATTGATATATCAGAAGGAAGTGCAAGTTTAGCTGCCTGACTGATTCTCTTCCCATTGTACAGGTGTGTTCCCAGCTTGAAAGAGACCAGGCACTACAGCTGAAAATGCTGTATGTGATCTCTCCCTGGATGTGCCTGTGTAGCCTTCGTTAACTCTCTCAGGGAGTTAACGCAATGGATCCCATCCAGCCTTTGTTAAAACAAACAGAAAAGCTAACCCAGTTTCAGTAGACCACACGGGAGCATCCTCAAGGACAGCATGCATCCCTAAATGTTAAACAACAGCTTTGCCTCTTCAGTTCTTGAAGAAGCTCTGTTTCCTTTCCCTTATTTACTTATTTTCCAACTGCTGTATGTATTTATATGGGCTCTTAAATAATAGTTCCTCCACCCGAAGTACAGGCTGCCTTCCAGTGCGGAAAAGCAAACAATGCCTACATAATACACACAGAACATTACACGTCAGGAATTAAGAAGACTATTATGTTTAGGATCAAGGGAACAAATGTTAGCAAACAGTAAAACCCAAGGGACTTTGGAGAACCCATAATCCGGCAGACGACCCACTCCCACAAGAATCGGGCCCAGGCCCTGCTTCCCACTCTGGTTTGAAGAGCCCAACTTCCTTTGCAAGGACTGAAACAGAAAACATGTTCAGTGAAACATGCTTTATCAAATAGGATGCTATGGATGATCTTGCTGTTAATACAGACAAGGGGACTTCTCACTCACTGAAGTGGTTAACCCTAGTGCAGGGTGTAGTTTACCTCCTATATCTGTGTTCATTCTTTCTCTGCAAGAAGATAATCCAGGCTTGATGGCTTCTTTCCCACATTCTCATCTACCCTGTAGTGATCTGAGATTTGGGGCATAGAGAGAAAAGTCTGATGTGAAAACCCCTTGTGTGTAAATAGCTGTATTTTACAACCTTTATGTCCTTGGAGCATGCGTTTTCCATGGTTGCATAAGCACACTCAACCCAGAGCAACTGGAAGAAATCTAGTCCTCAGTTTATATATCCCACTACCCTGACATCCTCAAAGTCAAAAATCAGCAGAAATTTAGGAAACCTTTGATCTCTTGATTATACAAATTAAGGCCAAAAAAAGGAACCCAAACAATTAACGTGTCCTCTACTCCTTTGCACATCCTCATCACCTCAAGAGGATTCTCTGACACATGAAGGTCTGATGCACACACTGAGGCTGCTTGGCCAGTAGTGATAAGTCTATCAAGCTGTTTTTAGCTAGCTCTATATGATTTGAATACGTACCATTTCCACCCATTTTTTGTACAGCTAGAAGAACCCCCTCACGATATGGCAGACCAGCTACGAAACAAGCTAGTCACACACGGGGACATCTCCACACATGGTAGAGGGTCACCTCATGGCACTTGGACAAAGCTGAAGTAGATGGCAATACATCACAAAGCAATAGGTCAGCCACCAGACTGCTGCAACACAGCCACCTTTTCAACTTGCTGTGGCATATAAAGTCACCTGTATGCATAAACCCTGCACCTGGAAGAGATTTTTTCTCTTTCTGTCATACAGGCAGGTGTGGTAATACAAATCTACACGCTCTCCCAGCCCTGTCCAGTGGCACAGGTGGAAAATCACTTTTTGTTACATCCTAGATAGGCAGCCAAGGGCATGGGAATAAGACAAATAAGTAAGGCAGAAAATTACAGTCCTGGCAGACTGTATTCTTTCCATGTAAAGAAGGTGCATTTTTACAGCACCGTTCATCAGGGATATTAAGTCAGTTTGAAATATCAAACATCACCACGCCCCTGTAAGAGCTGGAGTAGTCGAGGGAAACTGCAGGATACAAAGCTCTTAAAATGCCTTGTTTCAGCAGGCTGGTCTGGAAAAATAGACTGTCTAAGCATTCTGAAAAAGCGTGTGGTGTTTTGGGGGATTTTTGCTTTCAGAAAGTTTCCATTTGTCTTTCAAAACTTTCTCTTTTAAAACATGAGCTAAAAGATAACTTAAACGATGTTCACAGACAAAACGCTAGTTCTGGTACTCTCCGGAAGCCTCGAGTCTGCTCCACAGCTCTGCTGTGTGCACTAATTCTCTCCAGCAATTGCCAAGGTGCACCAGCATGCATGAAGATGGTCTGCATGCATCAAGCAGTGATAACAAGGAGCCGATGCAATTGCTCTTCACTGTCCAACACTGAAGAATGAATTAAAGCAATGCTTTAGAATTGAAACTGACTAATTTATACCATTAAGATGTACCTTTAGCCTTTCGGATTAGTGCTAAGAGGCCTTACCGCAATTTAAATTAGATCTAATAGGTTTTCAGGAACTACATAAAATTAGATGAAAGATTTAAATATTAGCTCCCCCTTTGGCCTCATCTAAACTAGGGGACCTGTGAGCCTGCAGTACCACGTATGGCCTACCTCCCAGCTAGGAGGAGACTGGGTATGCAGGATTTTCTGTCCTCCCCCCTCTCAGGAGCTTGGGCTCTTCGTGAAAGAAAACCAGTGGCATTAGGCCAGAAGGCAGCCATGGGGCACCTGCAGAGCATTTCTGCCTCGCAGTTTAGTCATGGCCCCTGTCACCCTAATAAGGGGCTGTGCCTGTACAGAAGCTGAAAGAACCATTCTTTTAATCAATTGCAATGTGTCAAGAGGGCATCACTCAAGGAGGATGAGAAGCATGAAAATATGGCAGTCATATCGCTATAAGCAACCAAGGCAAAACACACGGGTTCTGGGTGCTACAAGAGGACCAACAGCAAGCCCTACTCTGCAGTCCCCTCCCCAAACTGCACATAGCCCCAAGCCTTTCCTGAAGCCAAATGGCAGAAAGAAAGCCTTTGTCTACTTCTCAGAGTCCATCCACCCTGGGAAGTTTTCCTTTGTACTCTACTGTCTTCAGGTACAGGATCACAATAAAAATATCTGGCACAGCATGCTCCTTCCTCCTTAAATCCAAGAATTTCACTCCACAAGACTTCCCAAATGCTCCCAAAAGGAGAGACTGACAGTTATGACCAGACCTCCCACTGGGGTGAATGGGTGCAGTGACATACAGACCTTTACAAGCAGCACGTACGTACCCCATAGATTCAGATCTTCATTGCAGCCAAAGGTAGTTACAGCTGTCGTACATAGCGTCATCCTGCTCCTACAATGCAACAGCAGTTAAAGGCAGGTGTAGGGGATAAATACCACATCATATTAAGAAACCAGGAAGCACCCTCATAATGAATGCCCACACTAAGGTGAAGGTGACTTGATTTTGGTAGCTGGATCCTGTACATGTCTTCAAGTGCAGTCTTTTTATTAGTCATATTTTGACGGGTGCCAAGAATCTAGTTAAGAAGAACATTGTACAACTCAGACATGGAAAAAGTTAGTTCTTTGTGGTATTGCATTTTAGATGAAAAGCCACTTCCTCTCCTGCACAGAAAAGCAAGAAAGCGTAGGCTTCAGCTTTATCAGTCACTGCATCTGCGCCTTCGTAACAAGCTCAAGGTTTGTGAGCCAAAAATGGGAGGTTCGTGGTCTGAATCTTTCCCTCTTTTACATTCATGTAAATTTGAAACATCTAATACTTCACTGGAGTTTACAATGGTGGAAATGATGAATGCTGGAGTATTGGCTTTTTCATTCAGGAAGAATGAACTGTTTCACAGAGTAGCAGGCTTTCAGTTAAGGAGGCACAGAAGATATTTCTAAAACTATGCCATTAAACTACACTGAGTTTCATTGTGCTGCTGCTGTGCATGGGTTCAGGGCATGCTGTGGGCAAGGTACTTGCTCTGGGTGAACAGCACAGCTCTCCAGAACCAGGGGTCTACCCCAGTGCTCACAACCCTTCTGGCTGGTCTCTTTTGGTCACAGCTAGAGTCTGTCCTGACCATTGAAAGAACCATCCTTTTCCTCTTCTGACACTTGCTATTACTTCTGCTTATAGTTATTACAATGGAAAAACATGAGCATTTATTTTAAGGATATCTTTATACCCTGAATTTTCACTAGGAGATAAAAGAAATAACAGAATCACAGAATGGCTGAGGTTCTCTCAACCCAATATGGATTGAGAGGCTCCTCAGCTGCAAAATCTACATAGGGTGTATAAATTCACATGGAATTGTTTAGGTTGGAAAAGACCTCTTGAGCTCATCTAGTCCAACCCCCGAGTGTTCAAGCAGGGTCACCTAGTGCAGTGGGCACACATACCTTTCTATCCTTTATTATTTTTCTTCCACATTCAGGTATCTTCAGGACAGACATTGCTACTTCAGTGCCTTTCTCCAGTTGAACTAAGTATAATTCTCAGTATATTTCTGTGGTCATCTCTATCTTTTTTATCTAGCAGTCTGCTTAGCTAGCTGTCTGGTTTGATATTTCTAGTTTACACTTAACCGGGTTGGATATTTCCCCTTTGTCTTTCCCCATAGTCATGTGCATCAATCAGAGCTTTTTTCTTGCTTTTGTAGCAGACAGGAAAGAAATATAGCTGAAGTCATGTTTATGAACGTTTTTGATGAAGAAAGCTACACCATACAAAATGTCCTGGACACATCAACCTGAAGATACCATAGTCATTTGAAATAGAATATAGGCCTACTAAGAAAAATGGTAATAAAAAAATAGAGTAATAAGATCTTGTAATTGTGTAAAAACGTCAAGCTCTTAGTAGGAGCTACAGTATCACTAATAATATATTCCCGTGAGCTAAAGGACTGCTTTTTATTACAATCATTTAAGCAATGGATAATTTCAGACATTGAAAGGCAGTATAATTAATACAAAAATTACACATTTTGGTAGTGGAGTAGGAAACACTTCCCAGGTAACCTTTTTTAAGAATTAAATTTACATTTATAGGCTGTTAATAACAATGGCATAACCACTGAGGGTACTTAATTCACTGATTTTAATACAGTATGACAATAGTTGATGAACATTTCACCAGAATGTCATTATTATCACTCTCCCTCTGGCATCCCAGCTTTCCAGCATTCAGAAAACAGTTTCATTATTGAAAAATAAAAGGGAGTGGGGGATGCTGAATCTCAGATCTTTAGTCAACCTGTAATATTACATTACTAATCTTTTTCAGAAATATCGTCATTCACATGCACCTACTCATTAAGCAGAAGGCAAAAACTCAGTCATTGGCGTTAATGTTTCCAACATAGCTGCCACTTGTAGGAAAGAAAGATCCAGTCCTTCTTTCCCAGTCTCCAGTGACTGCCATCTCTGATTTCCAATGTGATTCCCATTTGCTGAATGACACTTCAATACACTTTGCCCCAGAATTTTACCCTTATAAACCATAGACACTGAAATCCTTGGCTTGTTTTCATGATTACAGAACAGTCTCTGTATCAGGCTGCTGATTTTTCACAGTCAGAGTTGTATTTTATAATAATATTTTGTCTAAAGTTATTTTATATAAAAGGTTGATCTCTGGGGAAAGTTTAAATCATACCCCTTCAGGAATTACTGAGTTTGTTGAGTGTGAAGAGTGAAGAAAAACAATTTTCCAAACTTTTAAGAAACATTTTAAACAAGTACAACTAATGAGAGCCTTATCAAAGCCAAGTGAAGCCCTCTGGAGCAGCTGCATTCCCTATATTTGTGAAAATCAGGCCATTTAGATGTTTAAACAAGGACTATTGGGACTAAGCCAAAGACATTTGAAATCAATAGGATTTTTTTAATGACTACAGTGCAATTTGTATCATGGCTTTAGAAAACTATCTTTTTAATTCATTGTTGCTGCTGACTGGTACAAGATGGATTGAGAGGTTCTTCAGCTGCAAAAACTATGTAGGATGTATAAATTCACGTGGAAGTGTTTAGGCTGGAAAAGACTTCGAGATCATCTAGACCAACCCCCCCCAGCTCAAGCAGGGTCAGCCACAGCAGGTTGCTCAGGCACATGTCCAGTTTGTTTTTGAATATCTCCAAGGATGAAGACTCCACAACCTCTTTGGGTAACCTGTGCCAGTGCTTAGTCACCTTCAGAGTTAAAAAGTGTTTTTTGTGTGTGTGTTCAAATGGAATTTCCTGCCTTTTAAATGTCCATTGCTGCTTCTCCTGTCAGTGGGCACTACTGAGAAGAGCCTGACTCACCCTTCTTCATTCCCTCACATCGGACATTTATACACATTGCCAAGATCCACCCTGAACCTTTTCTTCTCCAGGCTGAACAGTGCCAGCTCTCTCAGCCTCTCCTCACGTGAAAGACGCTCCAGCCCCTCCATCAACTTTATGGCCCTGCACTGGCCTCACTGCAGTAATTCCCTTTCTTTCCTGTCCTGGGGAGCCCAGAAGTGGACCCATTGCTCCAGATGTGTCTCACTAGTGCCAAGTAGAGAGGAAGGATCATCTGCCTCTGACCTGCAGGCAATGCCCTTCCCAGAGTACAGGGTGTAATCTGTCCCATCATCCAGGTCATTAACAAAGATGTTAAAAAGTGTTAAACTTGCCTCCAACTGTACTCAGTGCCACTGATCACAACCCTCTGGGCCCAGTCATTCACCCAGCTTTCAATCCACCTCACTGTCCATTTATTTAACCTGAACTTTGTCAGCTTGCCTATGATGATGTTATGAGAGTCAATGACTTTACTAAAGTCAAGGTAAACAACACTATCACCTTGCCTCTGTCCACCAAGCAAGTCACCTCATTGTAGAGAGCAATGAGGTTGCTCAACCATGATTTCCACTTTGTAAATCCATGCTGACTATGCTCAATCACCTTCTTGCCCTTCATGTGTTTGAAAATGCCTTCTGGGAAGATTTTATCCATCACCTTCTAAGTGATAGAGGTGAGGCTGACCAGCTTACAGCTCCCCAGACATGCATTCCTGCCCTCCTTAGGAGACTGGAGTACTATTTGCTCCTTCAGTCTTCAGGAACCTCTCCCAGTCATAATGACTATTTGAGATAGTCAAAGATAATCAAGAGTGACTACACAATGACATCAGCTAGCTCCCTCAACACTCACGGGTGCAAACCGTCAGGCCTCACAGACTTATGGATGTTCAACATGTTTAAGTACGCCCTTGCTTGACCCTCCTTCACCAAAGGTGTCTTCCTCATTCCAGACTTTCCCTCTGGTCTCAGGTGCCTGGTATTCCTGATGGTTAGTTTTACTGGTAAAATCCAAGGCAAAGGAGGCACTGAGTATCTCAACCTTCTCCATGTCATTTGTTACCAGTTGCTCTGCCTCATTTACCAGTGGGTTCTTGTTTTCCCAGGTCTCCCTTTCGGTGTTTGTGTGCTTGTAGTAGCCTCTTTTCACCCATATTGGACTACCTGCTAATCTTAAGCCATAAACTGACTGACACCTGACCCATTGCAAAACAAGTATTGTCAAAAAGAAATTTAAAAGAACCTGTAAGTAAGAAGTGACCATGTTTTTGTAGTCATTTCTACTTTTTTTAAAAAATTCCACAACTGAATGCACTCTTTCATATTATGAAGGCAGACAGTAAAAGTCACGTGTGACTAAACACTCAGAGAATGCTTAACTCAAAAGGTAAGGTTTTCTGCCTCATCTTCAGGGATCAGGAACTTAACAGTAATACTGCATGCCTGAACTAGACCCCAGCAAAAAAAAAAACATACGTTAGAAGCAAAAGTGAGCTTTGGAAATGTATAGACCACAAGCGTGATAAATCAGGAAGATGCTCTAGAGGCAAAGACTCTATGTTGGCTGTGCAAGTAATGAGACAGTGATTTCACAGTGAGTCCAGCATGCCCAGGTGCATCGTTCGTGTTGTAGAGGGCACTGCGCCACAGGGTCCTGCACGAGCAGTTAGTCACGTTCTCAGAGGCACAACAACACGCCTCGGGCTCCAGCCTTGCCAGCTGCTATCTACAGTTTGCAACCAGGGCTTGAGAGAGTCCAGATAACCAAGCTAGTCCAAAGCAGCAAGGCAGCTCTGAGGTCAAGTGAGGAAGTTGAGCCCAGGGGTCAGAACCTAGCCCTGAACCAGCAAGGCACCCAGTCAGGCAGGACCTAGGGCAACAGCAGGCTGAGTAGGTGCTCCCAGGGCAAGGGAGCTGAGGCTTCAGCCACAGCTGTATGGGCTAACACAAGCTTTTCTCCAAGAGCCTTC
The DNA here is from genome assembly GCF_964034855.1 of Anser brachyrhynchus. Lineage (NCBI taxonomy): Eukaryota > Metazoa > Chordata > Aves > Anseriformes > Anatidae > Anser > Anser brachyrhynchus. The sequence goes on from NC_137696.1 coordinate 27,302,593, forward strand.
ACCAGGACTAGAGAGTAGTGCCCCTGCAGCAAAACCACCTAGAGCAGGGGAAGTGCAGGACCAACGCACCCTCAGGAGGCAGCAGACAATCTAGAGGTACCTGGACATATGGCAGCCTTCCTATTTGTGAGGCAGCATTTGCTCACCAATAGGGAAAAATTGCTATTTTACTTTAATTCTGATGTGAGAGCCCTCTCAGATCTTGTTTGTATGCTTTTCAGTCTCTGCCTTACTTCACAAGGCTATTTTCTGATGCTCTAATAATAGACCACACTGTAATTCTCATGACTAACACATAATTCTTGATGTAATCCAGGTCCTACCTCTGCTTGTCTGGAGTTCAATCTTGACTGTCTAGCAATTGCTGGAAATGAAACTCAAACAGAAACTAAGCAATGGTTGAGCGAGCACAATTTATTATTCAGCTCCCTGCTAATATTACACATGGCTTAATTATCATCTACTGCCTCTTTCAGAACTCTGGATATGCATGATAGGTATTGACACCTCACAAGAAAGAGTCATACTGTGTCTGAATCCTGTTCTCTCCCTTTGCTTCCTTGTTTCATTCTTGCATGATACCTCACCTATTTATAAACAGAATTACCGAAAGTCTCAGTTGGCTGACTTTCCCAAATACTGTTTTTCTTGGTTAAAAAACAAGAATAGTACCACCCTGCAGATAACTAGAACTTAAAGGTTTCTACTGCATGTTAGCCTGACACCTCAGTTCATCCATTTGACTAGTGTTTTTTTTTTTTAAAACTTAATAGCTGTTTTACTGCACCATTATCAGGAGGCTTACAGAGGAAGAGTTCCATTGCTTTCTCCAGCCAGGAGAAAGTGCAGTTTGTGCAGTCCATCACTTACACAATGACTTTTCAGCAGGTGCAAAAGAAAGGGTAAGTAGAGGACTGCATCACAAGTGTATGTTTTATATAGGGTTATGTATGAGATATTATACAAAATATGACCACATACATTTGCAAATAATATGTAAATGAAACATCAATGTGTTAAAATTTTATTGATTCCTCCCTCCTGACCCCTTTTTTCTTTTTTTTTTTTTTTCCAAATAAAGATTTCACAGGGACATCTGTATTTTTGGAAAGTGCTTTAAGGCATTTCTTGTAAATATGTTGCAAATATGGAAATTGATTGATTGATCGACCTCATTGTGAGGCTAATGTTAATAAAGCTCATTGGCAAGTTATCAAGAGACATAAAACAATGCCATCTACGTCCTTTCACCAAAAGGCAGAAGCACTTCTCCTGACTTTGTGACAGCCTATTTGTGAGTTTCAAGGTCGCTGTGGCTAAATCTCCATCACCTATTATTGGCGAACTTCAGTTGGTCTCACTACTTGCTGTTTAACCAGCAATGATGAGAGCGAGGAGGCTTACTATCAAAAACATGCCTGGTGCGTATAGAGGCTACACAATAAAGTATGTTTCCATTGCCTTAAAAGTGGTCACTTCCTGTCGTAACACTGAAATGAGACTGCTCAGCACTGTGCAACATCAGGATCTGTATGACAGGGACAACACTGCATCCCCTTCGGCACCCACATCTCATTCCCAAGGCAGGTAAAAACTTGAAGACCCGCCTTTTACCAGCCTTCAAAAGAAACAGGACTCTTAAGTCAGGAAATCCCTAGGAAAGTGTTCCCTGAACTCTGCTCATAGGAAAAAAACATTGTATTATTTTTCTACTATTTTATTTTCCAGTGTGATGGCTGTCAGATATTGTAACGACAAGTAATCTTAGTGGAATATTGCCTCAGACAGTTCCTCTACTCATCATGATCCCACCTCACAATTCTTATAATTTAAGGTTAAAGAAACCATCTTATCATTTACACTACCTCGTAACCCATCACGGTTCTGTCAGATTCAGGTGTTTATTCTACTGAACACACTAATTTACACCTGCCTAAATTGGTCTATATTTTTTCCCTAGAAGACAGCCTGTCTTGTTAAGACATCCAGAAATGAGAACCCACTTCTGCCATTAGCACTTTTCTCTGTGACTGATCAACATAGCTCAGCGAAAACATTTACTTCACTTTTAGTTTAAATGGCCTCAGCCTCGTCAATTTTTCCTGTTATAGTATTTTTCTAGTAAATTCAATAGCCCTTTAGTACCTGCTATAGTCTGCAATTATTGGGTTATAACTAAGATATCTCGCAATCTGAATTTTGGTGAGTGAAGTGGGCCAAGTTCCTGAAGTCTCCTTGAACAGTATTTTCTCCAAACACAAGAATAATTTCATAGGCATTTTTCTGCCCAACCTTTTCTGCAAATTTTCTTTAAATGAGGAGAACAGAACCAAACTGACTTCCACTGTTGTGTCTACCAGAATCATTAACTCCCCACTCTCCAGTCTTTAACATCCCTGTTTATGCACTTAAGAGCCCAATAGACTTCTTGCCACTTTATCACTTCGGAGTTTGTGTTCATTTAGTCACAACTTCTTTTAAGGGTTGCTACTTTCCATGATACCATTATTCATTCTCTAATGAATGTCTGCATTTCCTTCCACTCTGTGTTCATCATTTTGCAAATGGCTGTAAAACATGTTATTTGATTTGGGGCACACCAAGAAAGCAATTCACTGTTCAGTGGAGCTCAAAAATCCTCAGCATAATTTAATAGTGCTACTCAGGAAAAAAAATGCTGAACTGGAATTTCCCTTGGATTTTTCCTAATCAAAATGTTTTGGGTAGATAGCTAGATTTCAACAAAGTCGTAATAGAAACCAGGCACAATAATGAAGAAATGGAGCCACGGGTCTTCACCTCCACCCTGCTGTGTGGGAAATGTAAAAAGTTATGTGATTTCATTCCAAATCGGAGCTTTCCAACTCCCACAACCTGCAACAAAACCCGATTTGGAAGTCTGAGTCCTCTGTGAAAGAGGATTACCTTTCTCCAGAGCTCCATCATTTGCCCCTCTACCACTCTGTATCATCTGCAGCTTCTCACTAGCAAACTGGAAAAGTCATTGTTTATATGGAGAATAAAACAAGGAACATCTTTAATGCCTTTTTAATCTGTTTTGAATGTAGTACAGCAGCTGGGGACACGAAGTTAAGCCAACCCTAGAAGCTCAGCCAACTCTATGGACCATTAGCAAGTGATGACTCCTGTTTCCAGACTGGGAAATCCTACACAATTTGTTTCTGTTTACCCTTCTCGTTGCATCTCTTCCTTAATATTCCTGAAAGTGGTGTCTGTTAGTTTGCCTTGTATTATATTTTGGAATACTCAGTATGATAATGTTGTGTTGTATCCTCCACCACAATAAATTAGTATTTTGTTCAGTAATACTTCGTGTCAACTTTTACCAATATCTTGGGATTCAGGGGAAAAAATCCCACATCTAACTTGTTCTTTATCAAGTAAAAGACTATTCATAGTGTTTCTAAGTTCCCAATCTTCAAACAGAGGCACAAAGGTTAAGTAGCCATATATTTCGACATGCATAACCCTACCATGTAGCAGAAGTAGTAAAAATCACACATCATTGCTTCCAGTGGAGGTGTATTCTGAGACGCAGAAAAGCTGGTTTTGTAATTTGGTTTTAGTAGATCTTTCGTAAGTCTTTTTCCTCTCCTTTTCTCCAGTGCTTCTTTCCTCTTTCTTGCCACTTGACCAGCAACAGCAGCTCACCATTGAGTAGTGTTATGGTTTAACCCTGTCAGGCAGCCAAGTACCACACAGCCACTCACTTGCTCCCTCAGGGCAAGATGGGGAAGAGAATTGGAAAGGTAAAAGAGCAAGAACTCCTGGGTTGAGATAGAGACAGTTCACTGTGTAAGGCAAAAGCTCTACACAGAAGCAAAGCAAAACAAGGAATTCATTTGCTACTTCCCACCAGCAGGCAGATATTCAGCCATTTCCAGGAAAGCAGGACTCATCATGCATAATGGTTTCTTGGGAAGACAAATGCCATTACTCCAAACATCCCTGCTTCCTCCTGCTTTATCCCAGCTTTTACTGATGAGTATGTTGTCATAAGGTATTATATATCCCTTTAGTAAGTTGGGGTCAGCTGCCCTGGCTGTGTCCAGCTTCCTGTGCACCCCCAGCCTCCTCTTTGGAAGGGCAGCATGAAAAGCAGAAAAGTCCTTGACTGTACAAGACCTGCTCAGCAACAGCTAAAACCCTGGTGTGTTATCACCACTGCTTTCATCAAAAATCCAAAACACAGGATCCTACGAGCCTCCAGAAAGAAAACTCTATCCCAGCCAAAACCATGATGAGCAGAAAACAATTTGCTAAAGAATATTGGTGATAAACTCTTCTCCATTCAATTTTCACAGACTAGGACCTATTAGATGGTTGCCATTCAGGATGTGAGACCCCAAACGGACACACCATAGGGTTAGTTGTCACAGATAGGAAGGCTGTCAGTTTGCAAAATAATAATAATTCTCCAAAGTAAGATGAGTCTCAGGATAGCTATAGCTAAGCCACAGCTGTGCTGCAGGCCTCCTAGATAGGTTGGGCTTGCTGATTGTTCTCCGCCAGGGAAGGATAACAAAATTCACTGGGTTATTCATTTCAATTATTAGCTTTTGGAGCTTCTGATTGGTCTTTGCTACACGTTTATCCACATGTGCACAGCAGGGCCTCCATCACATTTATATATAATCCACATTATGGATCCCATGGATTCCCTCATCTCCACTGTGTAAAGAAAACTTTAAAAGTGATCCAAAACCAGACAAAGTGCCTGAAAGAGTCCTTTCAATCAGACCTGAGACATAACAATTAAAGAAACAAATATCCAACAATTACAAAAAAGCACATGCAGCTGTTTCTAATCCCTGTTGATTTGACAAGAAAAAGGCTGTATCTGCACACACAGGTTGACCTACTGTTTGAACTCCAAAGAGTCCTTACTTCAGCCCAAGTCACAGATGAGTCTCTGCTCTGCTTGAAGCATGAGTTACAGGCCCAAAATCTGCCCCTTCACAGAACAGGTGCTCAAGCCCTGTGCCCATGAGTTGAAAACAGGACTCAAGTCATGAGCAAATGCTTCTTCGTACACATTGTTTGTTCATGCAGAACTCTGTCCTGAATGCCAAACTTACAAGCAAACTGCACCCCCCTGCTCCCACAAATACCTTAGCCAGCATTTCAAGCATTTTAAGCCAGTATTTTAAGGTGGCTGCCTCAAGCTCTGCATGTGGAGTGTTGCCACAGCCCCCAGATAGCTTTAGGATGTTTTCTGTAGAACAGGAGAGAGCCCCATAAACGTGTGCAGAAGGTGAGAATGTGGTAGGAGGAAGACAACTATTTGTAGGTGGTTTCATTCATCACCAGGAGAAATAAAACAGCAGGAGCTATGTCAGTTGCCTCTTCAAAAGCATTTGCAAACAATACTCTTCTCACCCTTTGTCACCTCCCAGACCAAAGACAGAAAGCAAAAGCACTAGTACATTACGCTCCTTAATTTCAGTTGAATCTATGCTCTGGAATAATGCTGCTACCTTTCACATTTTCCAATATTTTGCTATTTTAAAAAACATGGACTTTAATCTCTTCTTTTTCTCTTGAAAGACCAGCAGAAGGACTTGTCAGCAATTTACCATGGGAGAAAGAAGTGGACTGATAACACAGATAACACCAGCCGTGACGATGTACTTAACATGAACAAGATGCACACTCTGAATGCAAATACATGGCTCTGGCTTCTGTATTGAGAGCTTAAGGCCAGATGCTCAAGGCACCTGCAGGAAGATGTCTGTACTGCCCCATGTTCTGAGGCTTGGTTCACAGAACTGAGAAAACAGTACTAGGACCTAATGGGGATCAGTAGATCAATAGGTCTAACCCAACAGCTGTGAACATTGGGGAAGTACAAAGGGTGCAAATGCAAACAGCAGCCAAACTCTTATTCTCCCTAAAGAGCTTCTTTTGTTTGTCAGAAACCAAATTCTGGGCTAGATGGTCAGGTTTGGCTTGGAAGCAAAAGCTTCAGGCTCACACAACAGTACAGAGCACATACCAGTGCAGAACATGCAGCACTACAGGACCGTCCATCCATGGGCTCCTAAAGGGTGCCCCTCGCAGGTAGGGCAGCGCTTGGATTTCACCCCGAGAACACGTCCTGGATTGAGAGGTAATCTTATCTCAGGCACATCACAAACACTGTGCAGCTGGTTCTGCACCAGCCCGACATAAGGTCACCTCCACAGCTCTGCTCCCTCCCGGCACACAGAACAGCTGTGACCTGCTCGGAGCAGCGAGCTGGCTGCACAGGGTAGCGAGGCTCTGCTGTCCACATTGTGCTGTTCAAACCACTGACAAAAAAAAATCAGGCTGCTTTTCTACATGCAGATTGGGAGCAAGGAAAAGAGTCCTTTTAAGGCTGGTGCAAACATTTCTGCAGGAAGAAAAAAAGAAACCTTTGTATTAACTCAGAAACATCCCCCCAAACTCCACCTACTTCCTTTTAAAATCTGTTGCCCAGGTCTCCAATGCTGTGCCTAGAATGATACTAGCCTAGTTTGGGAAGGGAGAAGGAATCTCTAAAATGATTTCTACCCTTATTGTGAAGAAATTCGTAAGTAGAAATAAAGGATTCCAGAGAGTTACAACACATGGCACCTATCTCCCGGCATCTATTGATTTTAAACCTTGTTTCAGCCTTGACCTCTGAGCTGTATTTGCATTTATTGTGCAATACCTGGCAAGGCAGTGCCATGCATAAGGTGTCAGCTATTCAAGTCTTCAATGAAATCATCAGAACAAATACAGAAGAAAAAGTCACCAGACCAGTATGGCAGCTGTATGGGGTGAAGAAAACTGTGCTTGACTTGAGAAAGAAAGTATAAGATAAGGCTTTAGACAGGGAGAGAACAAAAAGGAAAAAGATATATATACTACACATAAGGAGAATGGGAGCATGATGCTGCAAGCTCCTGCAAATGAGCTGCAATGTAGCTGTGGCACAAACATTTCAAAAAGCATTAGTTCAAGAATATTTTGGATAATTACTCTATAAAAGCTCTAGGGACAGGATTTTCAAAAGCACTGAAGTGCCCCTTCCCCTCTGCTGCCAAAATCCAGGGGGGGTTTCTGCTGTTGACATCATCAGGAACCACGTTAAGCTGAATCACACTACTTTTCAAAGTCTCTCTGAAATATGTGCAACACAGCCAAATAGTACAATTCCTATAGGCCTACTTATATTTACTAGGCAGTCAAACTAAATTTGCTATATGATCCATGAAATCATAAAAAGCAGAAAGCTATATACAATGAAATAAGCCCGAGCTCTTAAGCTCAATGCACAATTTTACACTATTATTTTTAAATACGATAGCAATGCCATAAAAATGCAAACTGCTGTCTTCGAGACTGGTCACGCTTTTGGAAGGCTATCACCGGAGTAAACTGTGGAAGCAGCATGAGGGCCCCCCTTTCATATACTTTCACCAAATCCAAAATTTGCTGGAGATCTATCCGCTCCCCTTGTTGCTCTGTAACAAGGAGGAAAAGTACGATGGGTGAAGTGTTTTGTTGGTGGTGGTTTGTTGGCTTTTTTTTTTGTTTGCTTGTTTTTTGAGAAAGAGTGAAGAATTGTTTAAGAAGTCCTTACAGGAAGACTTACTTCAGGCACAGCTATCCCCAGGAAGACAACTCCCAGTGAATTAATTCTGTTATCCTGTGAGAAAATGTTGAGGAAGAGAGGATGGTCTTTGATTCAGTGTAGGATGGGTGCTTTCACAGATGAATTCATAAACCCATAGACACGTGTAATATTATAGCCCCTAAATTGACATTATTTTCCTTGTTTCTTTCTTATGCAGACTATAAACTGTTTCAAGCTTTTTTCCTTTTTTAAAAAGTCAATGCTACTAGGAAGGTGTCAGAAAGTGAAACAGAGGAGGCAAGCCCTCTCTTATTACCACTGCCTTGAGGAGGAGAAAGGGTACAGGTTTTCTTTATCACGATGCCCTCCTGTTCACCGTCCCCTGCCACCCACGTCTGGGTGAGCCATGCTGGCAGCCTCAAAGGTGGCATGGCCACAAAAGCCATGGAGACAACAGGGATCAGGAGATGGGGCTGGCTCTGGCATGGCAAGGGAAATGCCATGCTGAAAGGAGACTTTGGGGTCTTGATGGCTGAGCCACCCCCTTCCAGTGTTTTACTGGGACACCAGACCCCTCTCCTGAGGCCACTGACCATTAAAAGGAGCAGAAGCTCCCTGATCCCTCTCTTGCCTCATCAGGCAGGGTCAGCTATACACTCTGGATAAAAAGCCCAAAGCCTCTCACTAAGGACTCTAGCAAAGACATCAGAGTGGGACAAATGCTATAAATACAGCACCTCCCACTTACCACACCTGTGATCAAACGCTAAAGGTAATGTGCCGAGTTGGAGGATGGTCATTTGAATTTGCGAAACTCTACTGGGATGCCTAACTGCAGTGCAGATTTTGCCTTGTGTCTTTCCCCATAGTAATGTGTATCCCTGTCCAACTCCTTTAACCCATCTGCAGGCACTAAAACACCCCAGGGGGATTTACGGCCAAACTCATCCCAGAGTGAGTTCCCTGAAGTCAGGGAAGAGCTGGAGGTGGCCTCTGATGCTGAATGACAAGCTGGGGCCAACGTGGAAGATCAGAGGTCACAGCACCACCTATCTGTCACGGCACCGCTGGGACATGCCTCCTCATGGTGACTTTGTCCCATGTCATGCATTCACGTACGCCTTTCCCAAGAGGACAGGCATGAGTCAGGGAGCAGCTCTTGGCACAGCCACACAAGAGACAATAGAGAAAGGAGTGTATTATTGATGACAAAGAAAGCATTTTTGTTTGGTTTTGATACTTTCCAGCTTGAGGGTGGGTGAGGTTGTTTCATTTTTACAAAGCCTGCTCTTGAGGTCAGATCTGGCAAATCACCAGCATTCTTACAAACTCAGTGCCCAGACTCAGTCATTAATGCACCAGCCCATTAATGGCTCCTCACACGGCTGAGGATTTCTTTTTTTTCACTGGAATTTATTTACAGGGACTGCAAATTGTAACTAGAGAAGTGTCTCTTCACTGCCCTCCTTTCTCCCTCCACGTGGCTGTCCTCTCTTGTCTTTTCATCTGGGTTTTGTTGTGTTTTGCATCAGCACAGTTTTATTTATGCCACATAAAAATTCATAAATAATGCCTTTGTGACCAGTGAAAAATTAATAGGGAAATGGTGTGTTGTGCCACAGCTCAAGGGTATCAGAGACGAGCTCAGAAATCAGAACAGACACATCAGTCCCTGTGCTCTTACGAGGCCTCGTGTGAGGATCTCTGGCTTCAAGCCACATCTCTGAACTCAGCTCTTTCTGGATGCCAGAGGCTGGTTACCTTCGCTTCATCACTGCAAACCCAGACCAACTTCTTGTTTTGAGAAATGGAATTTGTGCATCCCTAAGAAAGTTCATTTCTCCTAAATGATGTATCACACCTGCAGCAGCCAAAAGAGGCTCTTCTCCTTCATACAAAACTACCGTGGAGCTGCCGAAAGACCTGACACAAATTGCTGCTCCCACAGAAGTAGGAGAGGCTGAGGCCAAATGCTCCTGTCATCCTCAGGGCCTTGGTGATCCTTGTTACATACAGCTTGGCATTCCTCATTTTTCAGCCTCCACTAATGTTAGGTGGCTCCTGAAACAGAAGAAGCACATGTGCTCCCTGCTCCAAATCTCTTACACAGAAGAAAAAATAGTGAGGTGAAAGAACTGGATGGAGATGGGTTATGGCAATAACAGGATACAAATATTTAGCCATATGCTTGGTATTACTCAACAGAATACATTACATAGTGTACATGTAGTATATATAAATAATAAACTGGAAGTACGTAAGAAAAGAAAGAACATCAAGATCACAATTGCCAAGCAAGAAACGCGTCACCACTGAACATGACCATGAAGCCAACCAGCCACGTGGTGCAGGGTAAAACAGGGATCTGTGTCACCCCCCACGTGCATAGCAGTTACATCTCCCACTCACTGTCCATTTCTTTTCTCTGTAAGATTTTCCTTTCCTTTGTGCCTGATTGATACCACAGAGGCTTAGAAAGAAAGCTTTTTAAAAAAACACAAAAGACAACTATGCTTCTTCCACATGAGAGATAAAGCATGAAAAATACAGCATACATAATAGAAAACTCTTAGGAGGGGGGCACATTGCATCTTCCTCGGGCTTGATTTGAGTGCTGACAGGAAAAATGGAGGCAAAAGGAGGCTGCAAGTCCCCACACACTGGTAATTCTTGCCCTCATTGGTGTCCTCGGGCATCAGATTTAGCTGCCCAGCAGTAGCTGTGAACAGCACACATTCATGACATCCTTCAGGACATCACTGCATGGGCACAGATCAGCAAGCAAGATAGCACCTGCCCACCCTCGTGGAAGAGACCATGCGGTCCAGATGAAGAACTTGTGATGGAGATTTCTTCTTTTCCCACTACCGTTAGCATTAAAAGGATCAGAAGAGAATACGATGCAGAGAAGCAAACAACTTCATCCTAAAATTAGATTACTTAATATTCCAAGTACAAGAATACGAGAGGATCCTCCCTGGCATCCAACCACACAGCTAACTCCTCCTGCAAAACAGGCTGCCTAGCCAGTCCCGTTTAGAAATTTCTTTAAAAGCTCATTTCTGTGCTTTGTCTCGTTGCCCTCTCTGCCTGCCAAAAGCAGCCTAACTTTTCCAGTTTTGGCAGCTGTTTTGTGTATGTCATTTTTCAAGTGCTTTGCAGTGTGCTACAGCATTTGAACTGTCCAGGCTGGGTTCAGCATTTACCCCCACCACCACCTATGGAGAACAGTGCCTCAAAGCATCAGGCACTGTGTCAAGAAGGCAGAGCCACGTGCAGCAGGGTGGGTGCTGTGCCACGGGCCCCATCCCAGCACTACCTGCTGGGCTCAGCAATCAGCGCATGAAGTCCCGGGAGGAGGAAAATGGCCACATAGTGCCATCCCTTTGAAAACACTGCTGCTTTGTCATGATTAGCTGAATCATGACAGATTTCCACACATCCGTAGGGGAGCAAGGTGCACAGTGACTTCACTGGGGTGGGCGACACTACCTTTCTTTGTAGGTATTCCTACCCGGCTCTGTAGGGCAAGGGCTATGCGGTCATACTTCAAGGGCCTGTGGGCAACACGTTTTATGTTCCTTTTCACCTACCCTCCACACTGGAGGATTTCAGCCAGATTTGACAGAAAGCAAATGCCTTCAAGTAAATTACTTTCCAACATGCTTTGTGAAGAGAGGTGGCATGGTGGCAAAGAAACAGCTGAGAGCTGAAACTGCAGAGCACCCAGCTGAGGGAAAGGCTGTAATTAAGGCTCACTGCATAGCGCACACAGAATTAACACAGGCTGTCCAACACCCTTCCTGTCCCCCAGTTTTCACCAGTATAAGCTTAATGTCCCAGGCCATACTAAGTGATGAGAAAAATAACCTCAGTGTGCTATCATTTTGCTGAGAGAGTCAGAAAGAAAGCACTGACCTATTTAATGGATAGCAGATACAGACCTGTTAAAGAGTGTAGCATATGTGGAAGACTGCAGTTATCCAGCAAAGCTTCTAACTTCTTAACAAAGTGGTGGCACATCAGAGAAGTCTTCAGCCATGCAGTACACAGCTGAACCAGGGAATAAATATAGTGAAGTATACAGCTACAGAATTAAGGCTAAGACACAATCACAGGATTCAGCCTATTGACTCTCAGAACAGGTAGGTTCAAGCCTCCATCAATTTATTAATGCACCATAAGTAAAACAGTGCACTGATTAGCAGAGAGGATCAGCACAGTCAGATACTCCGAGAAACATTTAGGTCTCACTCAGACTGACTCCTTTCTGAAATACTGCTAGTTTACTTTTACTCATACAGGCGAGTATTTGCCTATCATTTTAAAAGGCAACACTTCCTAATGCCCTTTAAAACACACAGCCAGGCAGCAGTGTCATTACTCTCTTCGTATGCAAATAGGAAGATTTTCATAAGCAAGCAAAACTGTAGGGCAGACAGCACACTCATTGATGCCACTGAATTTCATCAGCACAGCTCTTATCAGAACATTTTCTGGATAAGTCTATTTCTTTAGTGTCAATTTGACACATCCCAGCACAAAGATCAACACCCATTTCACTCTCATCTGCTGAGCTGAGGGTTTTTTCTCCCATAGCAGGCCTACTCTTTTGGCAAGGGCCCCCGCTGTTGGTCCATTTTATAGCTTTCTTTAAACTGCAGGGCTTCACGCACATTCACAAGTCAGAGGTTGATCTGCAGGACATCCCCACTGCTCTAAGTGCCTGCACAGAAAATAACCAGCAGACCAAAGCTGCTATTGTGCTGTGCTGGAGGACAGCACAATACTGGCTTGTGCCATGGAACAGGGGGACCTGAAGAGTGCCAGTTTGTTCTGAGACTGCAAGTCTCCTCCTACCATGGAAAAGAACGTTTTCCTTAGACATGAGGCTGTCCCTTAGCAGAAGTCAGCATCACTTGTGAGTGCCTGGCTATCTCCATCTGCACCCTGCCTCCCTCCTCACCTTCACCTGTCCCCACCAGCTCCCTCCCTGTCCCCCAGCTCAGCAACCTCCTGCTGCCCACTCCCATCCCAGAGCAGTCAGCACCCAGACCCCAACCACCTTCAGCTGCGGGTGCAGGACCAGCCTCAGACCGCCTGTGGAGCACAGCCAGCTTGCTGAGGGGCCAGGGTACTGCCTCTGCCCCTTTTCTAGGGCACCAGGCATCCTGCCCAGCTCCTCCACAGCCAGACACCAGTCTTCCCTGTTACCATGTGGATATACAATATGGCACAATAGGAAATGGAATCCCATAAAGTCCTGGTTTCTCTATCAGAGGACAGCTGGGTCATCCTGCCATGGGTTAGGAGAGAGGGCAGGTCCACTAAACATACTACAAAGGAAGCAGCTGGCACAGGATCCATGGCCATGCACATCAAAACCCCAGTGATGATTGCCTACAGCCTCAGGGTTCATCCCAGCTAATGATCCAAGGATGAATTCACTCTACAAGCAGGTGCCTTCATGGTGTGATGGCTGCAGGACCAGTCCCAGGCAGCTAGAGTAATGGCACTTGAGTTGCTGGGAGCCTTTAGGCTGGGCTGAATTCAAGTCCCTCCCCAGCTTGTTCATACTGCCAGGGGAAGAAAAAACAAACCTCATGTCCATGTGTTCACCTGGCATCCAGGAGACAGCCAGCAGCAATTTGCCACATCGCATTAGGGCACTCTGTCAATCCCAATCTCTTTGAAATGTAAAGATGTGATACTTGCTCATCTTTGCCTGAAGAGCAGCAGGCAAGACCTTCTCTTACCATGTATGTGGCCAGCAGCAAGCCCAGCAGCTCACACAGGTTTGGTCTGAAACCCTCAGAGCAGCTGTATCCCAAAGAAATGTTTAAGAATAACAAGCACATCAGCACTAACCAAACCCTGGTCATTTCATTGCAGTTATCACATTGAAAGCCACACAGCCAGCAAATTAAACAAGCTAATCCAGCCAGTGTCAAACACTGCCAACGCACATCAGTGAAGATGACGGCAGGCTTTGCCCTTGGCTTCTGCAAGACAGGCAGCGTGCTCTTTATTTGCTCTTCTGCGATAACAGGTATTGAATGCCATGCAGGTGTTAAGTCTGGAGAAAAAAAAGCTGTCCCTCCAAGGTCTTCATGCCTGCAGGGAAGATGCAGCATCGGTGCATCTTCACTCTCCCCATGCTTATTCGGCCACATGTTATAATAGGGACCTCAGTATTGTGTGGCCAGTGTACAGAGGAATTTTGTTTGCAGCCTCATTGTTGGTATATCAACTGACATTTATCTCAGCTCTCTTCCTCTCCTTTATTGTGATTCATGCTCCATACTAATTAAACAGCACATGACAAATACATCATTATTAACAGCAGCTGGAGAGCTAGTAAGTCTTGCAGCAGTCTAAATGGAAAAGCCATGCACTGCAATAGCATCCTGTTGGTGCTGAGACAGGGCTAATGAAGAACACTGAGCTGAGACAAGGCATCAGCACCTCCTGCCAAGTGCCCATAAAGAAGTTCCAGACCCTCAGCAGTGAAAGACATCTGTGTGCTATGTGCACAGACAATAGCAGGTAATACCAAGTCCTCATCTTACTGCTCTGGTTATGTGCTGTTGGATGAGGGTAGCTCAGCTGATGCCACCTCCCCTTACCCAGTCTGCAGTCATGGGGAGACCCTTTGTGTGCTGGATATCTCACTTTGCACAGGGATGCTGCTCCACATCTAGCCCAGAAAATCTACCAACATAACTCTAATTTCCATCCTCAGCTTTCTCCTCCTGTTCTAGGGCACCTCAGAAAAATGAAGCAGCTTGCACTGATGTGCACTGCGGGGGACAAAAGCAGGTCATCAGCATCCTAGAGCCAGGCCAAAGGAAAAAAAGATTATAGAAAACAAAGTTATCAAGTTATTGTAAATGGTAGCCAAGAGTTAAAAATCCTGTGCATATGCTGTGAAGCTCTTCTTTCCAGGGGGCAATTGCTCAACAGCCTTTTAGGATCCTGTATAGTTATTTCTTTTTTTTTTCTATTCATCTTCTGTTTGTCCCTATATACAAAAATATTGCTGTCAGACAACACAGCAATGAGAAAGGAGCAATGATTTGTGATGATCTGGTGGAAGAATTCTTGAAGAATAAGAACTAGATGATGCACTTTTACAGCAAAAGCCTGCATTTTTCATCACTGTTGTCACAGGTTTATTTATACAGAGCAATTCATGTAGAAAACTTCCCCCTAGCACTGGGCAATCCAGGGCACAGCCACACTGAATATCACAGCCCACAACTGCAAAGCAAGCCTGTACAAAAAAAAAAGGGAGGGATTGACCGAAAGACCTTCAGGGATTTTACATCCTTAAAGGCTTCTGGGTTCAGGGGATGTTCCCAAAGCTGAAGTGTCTGAGGTATTTGCACAGCATACAACAGTAACCCGGCATGGGAAGGGTGTCTCCAGCAAAAGACGTTAAAGCCTGGAAAAGCAGACAGATTTTGACTCCTTGTTTAACTAGGAGAAGCTGGAGATTTTCTTTTTGTTGCTGGCAAAAATACAACGTAAAGGTACTCCTGCTAGATTTAGAAAATTGTTTCATGAGTCAGGCAAGCACGAGAGAAACAAACTGCTGTCAGTTCACTGGCAAAGAAAACAAAGCTGTAATCCCCCTCCTTTGGTTTCATTCCCTCCCGAGTGCTTCTTAAAGTACAGGTAAGCCAGACATCACAGAAATCCTTTTATCCTCCACTGGAAAACAGCAGCTTCTGGAGCAAACAAGCCATCCTTATGCTGAGCAGAAGGAGACAGCAGGCTGCCACAAGCATTTCACACATGCAAAACCCAACGTTGGGAGGAAGGCCAGACAAACCCACTTAGGCAGCCTGTTTTTCTAGGACTCCTACAATTCCTTATGACTTTCAATCAATATTGTGACCAAATCCTCACAAATAACAAACTCCTAATTTCAGTCTGACAGACCTCCGCCAGTTCCCATGAATATTTTGGCAGTCAGACCTTCTGCAGAAGCTACTAGATAACACTGTTTTTTCCTCTGTATGAATAAATATCTACATGCCTATTTTTATGTTTGCATGAGCTTTAAATGCCAGCCCGGTTTCCCAGCACAGATGGAAAAAGCAAGCCCACTAGATAGCTCTCTGGCACCTGAGCCACCAAAGCGATGGAGCAGTCATGGCCTGCTTCTGACCATGGCAAACCCTTTCACCAGGCCACATCCCAGCTCTGGAGGAGACTTTCCAAACTATTCAGCTAAACAAGAGCAACAGAGACCCACAAAATGGAGGAAGAAGCCACCAGAACCAGCAGCACCCCAACTGTTTCACCCTCAGCTTTGCTGCAAAGCGCCCCTGGAAGCTCTCCGTGTCCCACCTGCCTCCTGAGGTGCTGGGGGCTGCCACAGTGCCCAACCAGCTGTCCGTACCACCCTGCTGCTGGGATCAGGATTCACCTCTGAAGGGAAGGGCATTGAGGTATTGGAGAGACAAGCAGCATTTGGGAAAGATGTCCCAGGAGACCACCGGCACATGTACAGGGCAAGAAGGAGACCAAGCAAAGTGGTATACTGCATGAGAGAGGGAGCACAGGCCCCGGGTCAGCCTGGCTGGATGCCATCAGGCCCTAGGTAAGGGCCCGTGAACGAGGCCAGACACCACCCAAGCAGGAGCACAGCACATTGAGCCTCCCTGGCACGAGAGCTGAGCTGTGCCCACACCCACAGAGAGCGCCACCAGAAACGCAACAAAAACAAATCCACCAGCCTTTTGCCCCATGCAGGGCAGAGTCCATCTTCACCCAGATCTGCAGCAAAATCCACGAGCACTTGGCATGGGTTTGATCCCCACAGCAGGATCGGTGGGGGATCCAGAACAGCTAGCACATCTGCCCAGCAGGCCTAAGCCATGCCCCTGGATACCTTTTCTCTGGGACCTGGCACAGAGTTTCCTGCATCGGAGCTGCTACTCTGAGGCCATGTGAGGCAAAGCTCTCATACCACACTGTGACTGCATCTTCAGCCAGCTCCCATCCTTTGAGGCATTAGGTTCCTTCACCCCTCATTTTAACAGATCTCATCAACTACACCTGACCTGCATTTCCTGCACTTGGGCACGGTCTGCCAGTGGCAGCCCCATTCATTAACCCTCTGCTTAAGATATGTAAGTATAGGATGGTTCGCTTCTGTGTTCTCCTGGCCCTCCACCTGTAAATCGTCTCTCCATCATGGCTCATCTGATTACTTGCTGTCAGGGACTGGTAGCTGGGCTAAAGCTGATCCTCCCACCCAGGACACAGAAATCAGCAGACACGGCATCTGCACCAGGCTGGTGGTAAGCATGTGAAGCCAGGCACTGCTTTCAAAAAAATAAAAGTAATAAATAAATAAACACCTGTATCATTTGAGTGCTGATAATCTTTTTATCACTCCCCTGCACCCGCCTGGAAGGATGAGCAAAGTCCCACAGCTCACAGCACAACCCAACTGAGCCCCCTGAGATGCCTCCCCAGACATCCCCGGGCAGAGGAGGGCAACACAGACGTGGCAGAGGCTGCAGGACCCTTTAGGGCTGAGCAAATACCACAGCATCCAGCCCCGGTGAGGTTTGTCACAGCTCCCACGCTAGCTGGTTACAACTACCTTGGGCACACAGGCTGTAAGGTGATGCAGCAGGACACACTCAAGGGGAATTTAGCAAGGGGATGTGATAGGGATGGCATCAGCATGCAGAACTTTTGCTGTCCTTGGCAGACCATTGGACTGAAACTCACTCATCATGCTATAGGCAACACAGAATTAATTTGTTCGGGCACAAATGACATTTTTGTTATCGTTACCTGGTGACTCAGCACTTTATTTTTCATTTCTGCCGTTACAAATGAGACAAGAGCCTCTGAAAAAGGGAGGCAGACAGATGTGAGTCTTGTGATAGGGACAATGGAGAAATGTGCTGAAGAGCTGGTACCGCTGGCACGACACGTGAGCCCTGCGACAGCTGGTAGAGGAATGAGTGCAAGTGATGTGAAGCCAAGCCATGTAAATTCATCATGTGCGCAGGGAAATCTCTCTGCATCTGCCAGCACCAAGTGCGTCAGAGCTCAGGCACAGAGCGGAATCTTACACCCGCTGAAGTCAGTGGCAAGGCTCCCGTGCACCAGGACGCATTTCTTAATGCTTTCTGTAGGTAAGAGCCAGGATCCCTGCACAATTCGTTTGCTCTCTTACATCATGAGAAAGCAAAGCTCATTTGCTTGGAAAATAAAACACAATGGCTTTCAGGAGATGTTAAAGCAGCCAGCTCACCGACACCACACTTCAGAGGTGAGGCTGCATTTTACATCACTGAAGCAATGTGTTGTTACTTGGGGAGAGGAACAGAGCCCAGATTTTCAAACCCAGAGCGGCTCTGCTGCTGTGCCGCTGCCACCCCCTGATGCGTGGCACTGCCTGCACGTCCCACGCCTGCCAGCCCCAGAGGGAGCTGCGGCCAGCACACCTGAGCACCCCAAGCAGAAGGGGACAGGTTGTCCTGGTCACTGCAGGGCGCATTACCCACAACAAAAGGTTAGCAAAAGTTCTTACAGTTACATCATATTTCAGGTAACGTCGGTGGAGGGCTTATGGAAATTACCACTCCTCCTTTGGGTCAGGACCAATAACTCGCAATGGGCTAAGGGCCAGTTTTATCCCAACAAGCCTGCACTCCTCTTGTGCTTGTACAGAACGGGTGTCCCACCAGAACCAGCTTCTTCTTAATCTGTGAAAAGTGATAGCGTTCTCATAATAAAATCAACAGCTCTCCTCGATTGCTACAGGCATAATTAAAAGAAATTGACTGACATTTTAATACACACTGCTCTTGGATCAGTAAAGGGGTTGCTGAAAAGAGTCCTTGGCCTTAAACTATAAAATGTGAGCTTGTCAAGAGGGAAAGTGTTATGGCCCTAGCCAGTACTTGGGCTTCAGTTATGAACTAAAACTAACACAATTCAACTGCAGCTTAACTGAGACAATAAACAGGAAGATTTTGTGCTCCGGTAGGTAAAGAGTTGGAAGCTGAATAGCTCCTACTTGCTTTCTGGAGAGAGAGAAGATGAAATTCTGACTCTTTCTATCCTGATTGAGACTTAAATTCATTGCTGTTGGTATAAGCTGTCCCAGGGAATTCAGCAGAGGTGTTCAACACTGCAGAAAGTCCTGGAGGGGAGGAACGGACTGGGCAGGTGTCCTGGTTCCAGTTAGGACAGAGTTAATTTTCCCTCATAGTAGCTGGTAGGGTGCTATGTTTTGGATTAGGATGAGAAGAGCGCTGATAACATGCTGATGTTTTAATTGTTGCAGAGCAGTGTTTACACCAGGCCAAGGACTTTTCGGCTTCTCGCTCTGTCCTGCCAGCGAGCAGGCTGGGGGTGCAGCAGGAGCTGGGAGGGGACAGACCCAGGACAGCTGACCCAAACTGGCCAAAGGGGTATTCCATACCATCTGACGTCATGCTAAACAATATATAGGGGTGGCTGGCTGGGGTGGGGGGCCGGCTGCTCGGGGATAGGCTGGCATCGGTCAGCGAGTGGTGAGCAATTGCATTGTGCATCACTTGTTTCTTACACATTATTATTATTATTACTATTATCATTATTATTATTATTATTATTATTGTTATTATTATATTCCTGTCTTAATAAACTGTCTTTATCTCAACTCACCGGCTTCACTTTCCCGTTTCTCTCCCCCATCCCAGAGAGGGAGGAGGGTGAGCAAACGGCTGTGTGGTGTTTAGCTGCCAGCCGGGTTAAACCACAACAGCAGGTCCAGGGCCCCGGCCAGCAGGAAGGATGTTGCACCTGAGATAGCCAGGCACAAGGAAATGTGGGAGCATGCCCTGCCTTGCAGCTCAGCAAAGAGGTGCTTACTGTGGATCTCTCAGAGCAACAGGGTGGCAAAGTGCTCTCTCCTCGTCCTTCACACGCACCCTTCTCCTCCAGGAGGGGCAAACATCTCCGGGAGGGAGCTGCACAGAGTGCTTGCAGGGCTCAGGTTCCTTCATAGCCCTGCAAGAAGACAGAGCTCAAACAAGGATAAAACACAAATGTATCAAACTCATCAACTTCCCTTACAATTGCTCCACGATGAGTCAAATGTCAAGTTTTGGAGAATTTGCCCAGCTGGAGATAAATGGATAGACAGATAGTTAATCTGTTTCCCTCTGCAGGAGAACTAACTGTTGTTGTTTCCCCATGACAGTTCCCAATCTCCAGAATACATCTCCACAAGGTACAACAGGGTCAAATTAAAGCATGAAGACTGTACCTCTGTGCCAGCCATGGATCAAGAATATATGGCAGAGCTTATTAATAACTTTATTCCATGTCAAGATAGGTTTCTCAAGACCAGCTACAATAAGGGTGTATTAAATCAATCACAATCAAAACCCAGTCTGCCTTGAAGTGACTTCCAATTAGAAAGCAGTAACATTATTAAAGGGCTCAGACAGCCAAATTAAAGAGCTACACTGCAGAGGAATCATTTCCCAGAGGGCTGATTTTCATCATCCTCAGAAATAAAAGCCTTCAGAAGTTCAGATTCCTCATCAAAAAACACATTATCAAATTAAAAGACTTGCTAACATTATGCCACTATCAAGTTTTCCCTTTCTGGAGACTTTCTTTTTTTTTTCTTCTACCCGACTACCACCAAACTGAAAGGGTAAAATCATGAAGCGGTGCCTTCTTCACATCTGAATGCCCACATTTGATCTGAAATCTTGATAAAGCACAGGACATGGTGACAGGAAAATATTAATTGCAGCCTTGTTGAATGGATTATATTTTTAGCCGGGGAACAAAGAGCTTACTTGATCATTCAGAGAATCAGGAGCCAGTCTGAAATAAAGTGATGAGCTTGGAGTAAGGCAGCAGATTAGAAAGTGGAGTTTTGCAAACCAATTTCAAAACTACGAGAGCAAAGAGGACATGATCCATTTATCTGTTTACTGATCTGAGCAGTAACCACCTCAGTAACTGCTGGGTGCCTCTGCCATACATTCAAAATGAACCAAAGGCAAAAGCAGTAGTTTCCCTATGCCTAACAGGGGAAAATACACATATCATATGCAATATTTGCCCAGCCTGAACATTTAAATAAAAGCCTAGAAAAGCTATAATCTTGTATCTATATCACAGACTTCACCAGATATTCGAGACAGGTGGTAGAAAATTAATCTCCAAGAAACTACAGGAAAAAAAGCATCCATTACCTTGTATAATGGACGTTAGGTGAAGGCCTAGCAGAAGTCAGGAATGTCAGAGTTTTTGTCATATTCTCTGGCAAATGCTATATATATACAAATCATCTCTGAACCAAGACTGTTACAGTTTACAGTCATGCAATATAAGGCATTTTTTCAATTGGTGGAAGAGCCAAAACAAACAACAAACACATTGAAGGAAACCCCCCAACTTGCATCACTCCTGACCTAAAATACTACCTCTCTCACCAACCCATCCACACCCCTCACATTCACTTGGCTTCCAGCTCAGCATTTGCTTTCATTCTCCCTCATCCTCAACCCTTTTTTTTTCACGTTTGTAACTGCAATTAGTTCAACCCCCAAACAAAAGCCATTGAGAAACAAAAGAGTTTTGCTTAAAAGTCCAAAATAAAATGCTTGAACTTTCCCAAGAGAAACTTCATTCAGACAGCTGGCTACATTTGACTAGCAAACTCTTCTGGCTGACCTGAAGCTGCTTTCCACCCCCCTGTTTTTTTTTCCCTTTTTTTTGGGGGGGTGGGGGGCGTGTGTGGAATAACTGTTTGCATAAAAATGACACCCAGATGCATTTCTGTCCCTCTCTCTCCCCTCTGGCATCCCCTTGCACCCACACCATTTGCCCCTGTGGGGCCAAGGTAGCAGCAGCAGCTGGGGCAGGGCGAGCAGGCGGTCCCTATGTGTGCAAATTGGGGGAAATCTAGCTGTCAGGAATCTCGTCCTAATTCGCACATCCCCTGCCGAAATATTTCAAATACAAAATATGTCAGAGCTGATGCCCATTCCTGACAGTACAATTTTCATTTGAAACGTACTTAGTGGGGAGCTACCAAACCAGGCATATTTTGAGCCGAAACCACGGCAGGCACAGAGCCCACTGCTATTGCAGCTACAAACATCCGTACGCAGCCTGCCCACATGCAGCAGAGCCCTGGCCTCTGTTACAGGCAAAATACATCAATGGCCCAAAACTGGAAGGGGAAAACATCTTTCATAGGTTACCATGCAATCTAGGGATGGACTGCACCTGAAAGAAGGGTGCTGATAACTCCAGTTGACATCTTTAACACCTTTTACATCTCCTTTTTATTCTAGCTTTTGAAACAGCAGCTCAATTGAAATGGCAGAACTGGGAGGGAACAACGGCGGAAGAGACAGACAATATTAAAGGGCAATAAACCAGAGCTGAAGAAGTCTAGATGTGGCTCCGAACTGCAGCCTTGGCTGCTGTGCAGCCGTGGGTACAGCTGGCTATGTCTCCCTCACGCTCCAGCCTCCCCATCCCTGTAGGGGAATGGAAATTACTCTCCATCTCTTTGGGGTGTTCCTCAGCTGTGTCTATTCAGTTGAATTCAAAATGGCTTGAATGAAAGATTTTTCCGTAGCAAAGAAATTTCATATTAAAAACAAATATATTTTTTTTCCAACTGGGTTGGGCAGTTAACCAGGCCTGTGTCTTAGCTCCATGTGGAGACATAGAGAAGGCATATGCAAGTTTTGTCTTTGTCACACGCCTTCCCCCCCCCGACCCTTGGAGGCTGTGCAGGAGCCCAGACACGAGGTCACATCTTGCTGCAGCGCTTCTGCAGTTCTGCGTAATCCTAACCCTAAATGTTAAACCAGAATGGAAGAAACGGGTCTGCAGGTTCTCACACTGGGCTGCAGGAAACACCTACACTAATTTCATACGTTGTTGTCAGCAGAATGAACTACACTTGTAGCAGCTGCTGATTTCACGCCTGGCTCTCTAATTTCACAGGCCTGACACGGCAGGGGTGCAGCCGTGAATCCCCAGCACACAGGCAGCCAGTTTATTCCACGGCTGCCCCGGGCAGTGACTAAGGTGGGCACTGATTTATCTAAGCAGAGCTTTGGGCTCCACAGAACGAGACTGAAAAAAAAATATTGTGGACTACATTAGCACTGGTTTATACACACTGACAGCAAAAAGCAACAAAAGAATTTGGCAAGGCAAGACAGATGATGGTGAAACGAATGCCCAGACAGACAGCACAGCCTTGTGTACTTTGACTAAGAGCTCTTACGTATATGGCTTTAAAACTCATGCCAAATTCTTTCTCTAGAAGTACACACCTTTAACATAAAATATGCCTTGGAGCATAAAACTCTATGTGCAGGCACAAGGTCAAAAGTGTTTTGTGTGTAGAAATATTTTCAAGCATCACATCTCGGATTACCATACTTCCTATGAAGAGCAAGCCTCACAACTGCACCTTTTCTGCTTTGCTCTAGGCCCCAGGAGTGGTTTGTGCTGGAGGTAAGATGTCAGATGTGGATGTCAAAGCCCCAGCATCTGGTAAGCTGTGCGCTGAGGCCAACAGATTTGCTGCTTTTCCTTCACATTAAGTCTGCGTGTAGTCCACCAGCAGCTGCCAGCTATGACAGCTGTTTTTTCTTGTAGCATTTTGCTTGCAGCAGAAGGGACGATCTCTCTCCTGCAGTGGCTGGTACCCAGAAGCCCTGATCCGCAGACACGGGCACCGACACTGCCTCAGTACAGCTGCGTGCATGGAGCCCAAGGTCGTGGATGTTCTGCCCCTTCTACAGAAGTCAAAATGAATTTGATGAAGTCAAAGGATCCTTCATCAATGAGAAACAAATCAGTGTAAGCCAGAACACTTCCTGAAGATGAAAGTTTGAATCTAGCTCCCCATGTGAAGGCTGCATTTGGTTCTACCTCCCAAGCCCCAACACCCTTGCCCAGCTCAGCAAGCCCCTTCTTTCTACCTATGTATTATTTCTTCTTCCTGAAAGGCATTGTTACCTTTCTGAGCAACCTTCCCCAGCAGTGGTTTGTCATCCCCAGGTGCTCCCAGCCTGCAGGGGTGTCGCACTTATTCAACAACACCAGGAAGGATGTGGAAGGCCAGAAGAGGAGTTCGCACAAGAAGCCGTCACTGCAGAGGCTGGAAAAAGTCTTTGGAGATGTAGACGGAGCATGGGAGGGGTAGATGGACAGTATTTCTACAGCCAGGGAAATAGTTTGGAGCAGAGGGAGCTGGTGCAAGTGGTGATTCATTGCTGGGGCACCGTACTTTTGCAGTAAAGACCCCTTTCCCAATTCACTGCTACTTGCCCAGTTCACTGAGGCAGACCCGAGAGCCACTCCTCTCAGGGAGCAGCACCAGCCAACAAGGTTTTAGCCTCTATTTGTCCCCATCCTCAGGAAAACACTTAGGGCAGCTGACACACATTTCCTCATCACATACAGCTCCGTGGCTCCCACCTCTGGCCTGGGACCCTTCTCACCACCAAATTACCTTCCTGTCAGCACTGGGAGAGGGGCAGAAGGATGCAAAGAAGCTAAGGTTAGGACAGGGCATGGCCAGCAGCGTTCAGAAGGATAATTCGGTAAAAGAGGCTGTGAACAGCCTGGGTTAAAGTTGAAACAGTGTCCTTGAGTACAAAGCAGCTGTGGCTGGGCAAAGCGTGCGTCACAAGCACAGCTGAGAGTTGGGCACCTTCATTTTCATCACACGTGTTATCCTGCTCAGCAGCACCAAGCGTTTACTACAGCTCAGTTTCTCTGCATGGGGGTTGATAAAAGGCAAATTTTGCAGGGCACCAAGGCTCCAAATAACTGAGCTAAAGCAGGATTTGAAGGGAACTCTCAGACACCACAGAGCTTTCACCTGGTGAGCACAGTGTGCAATGAGAAAGAAGGATACAGCTCTCTGTGGGCTTCTGCTTGCTGCTCATCACCACCACAGTGGGCTACACTGAAAGATCTGCTTTCCAAAACGCTCCACAGACATGGAGGGATGCCCAGTAAAGAGGTGTATTCATTCCCTCTCAAAGTATTCCCCATTTCTCCTAGCTGCTAGTACAGCCGGTGAGAGGACAGGGAGTCCAGTTTTGCTGCAGCCCTAAAACGCCCTGCAGCTTGCCCAGCCGACGGAAGGGGGGCAGGAATCTGCATGACTAGATTTGATTAGGTGTCCTTGGCACTGGCATTCGCCGCTGGTCCAAGCTCCCCTATCACAACCAGCAGTAACTGAAACGTGAATTTCATTCGCTGTGAATTTACGCAGCCTGGGTGCTGAGTGGTGGAGTAGCAACTGGAATGGAAGCAGCTGCCCCTCAAATCAATAACTTGCAGAAATGCCACGGCATTTACTGTCATTTCGTTGTATCTTTCCTCCATAAGGAGGAAGGATATTGTGCAGCAGGGGTTATATCTGTGGTATGCAGCTAAATGCTCCTGCAAGGAGCTGACTACTGGCTACAAGACGCTTTTACAGTCAAACCCCGTGAAATAAGAGGCTCCCCTTCCACTTCAAAGTCACCACTGGATGTAAGGACTTCAATTTCTTCTAAGTCACTGTGGGATTTTGCAGCCTAAGAGCAGAAAAATCAAGTCCTTTTTGGCTTTCTTTTCATCAGTAATAAATATCCTTTTGAATTCACATCGAGTCCCATGAAGCAGCCGGCAGATGCAGTGCCTGTTGCTGGTGCAGAACTTCTGTTTCTCCCTTGTCTTTGTCTCCTGGCCTGCTATTCTGCACCCTTTGACTTTCCTTCCAAATTTCTGGAGGGGTTAGTGAAGGCAAACGCGCTTCTCCAAGGAGCCTCCCCGAGTGCTGCCTCAGCCAACCTGCCTCTGGAAACATTGAACTGAAAAGTTTGATATCTGCATTGCAGAAGATAAACACCTTGGCAAAGCAGGTCAAGCAGTACCCAAGGACAAACCTCTGCTTAGAGGGAGGTAGATTCAGACCAGGAGCAAGGGGAGTGTAAGTGGAGGAAGACAAAACCACAAAGATATCCGAAGCAGGAATAAAGATACAAATCGCAGGATGAAAACTGAGAATAAGGATAGCATGAAAGCAGCCTGAAAAACAGATACAGGCAAATACATCCATAATGTGGATGGGCACCAGTACCAGGACTGGATCCTGCCTGAGGTTCTCCAGAAGTGGTAAGGAGCCACTTTAACCAAGTGGTGCACTTACAGAGGGCAGACCCACAAGTACTCAACACCGACCTCTTCACTTACAACCCTGATGACTTTTTGCTCACCCAAACAGAAGTGTCCTATCACATTTTCACCTTTTTGCTAAGCAACACACCACTTCCTAACTTGCTCTTTGAGGTACTTTCAAGAGTCTTCTGGTGGGTGTTGCAGGGTTTTTCTGTACCCGTAACGTCCTTCCCCTTCCACCCCACGCCTCCATCACTCTGCAGCAAATCACAAAGGGACCCACCAAGGGAACTCATTCCGTACATGACACTGACTCATTCCTGATCATTCAGCAGGTGGTTCAAGACAAAAATAATAACGCACATCCTGAAAGACACATTTCTCACTTCCCTAGCTGCACAGAGCACTGGGCTGTAGCAGTGATGTTTCGTGGTCCAAGCCTCAAAATTAATAGCCACCACCAGAGCTGTTTCAGTCAGCCCAGAGCTTTTGTCATCTCCCAGCCACTTGACACCTGGGGCATTCATTGTACCAAAAGCACAGGGTATGAATAAGCAAAACCATGCACAGAGAGCTTCCAAGTAGCTCACATGCAGGTGAGACAAAGATTGTGACTTAGGAGACGCACCTTGTATAGAGAGAAAATGCAGGTAGAAGATGTTTTCCCCCAGGTTTATGCCATGATTACAAATAGTTGATAACTATGGCTGTCCTAAAAAAAAACTTTAATCTCTACTCAGATAAATGAGGCACTAGCAAATACTTACTCATTCAATGGAGTTTAGTAAAAACAAGGTTATTAATTGAATTAGGTTTTACTAGATGTGCTTATTCCTCAGAAATACAGCTAAGCAAGGAGAGGAAGAGAGAGTAATTATTACATAGCCTGCACAGTCACACACATTCATTTATTGTTTCCACTGTGGTTTGGGTTGGCTCCCTAGCATGCTCTGCGTGAAACAGCATGACAGAAATGACTTACCAGCAAGTGATACCTTCTTGCTCTTTTATGAATGATCTCTCTCTCCTTCCTCTTAACCTCTTCACACAGCAGGGAGCCCAGGTTGCTAAACACACTGCCTGCTGTGGTTTTGCACTGTCTGCTGTCAGCCTTTTTTAATGACATGTTTTTCCACCCCGCAGAGCTACCACCCCCTTGTCATTTTGAGTAGCGTGGCACACGCCGAGGCACCGGTTGAAGCACCAAGGGTGGAGAGCCCCAGCATTAGCCTTGCAGGGGAGGTAAGACCCATTACCCAGCCATTATGGCCAGCTTTACACTGCTACAAATTTTCTGGCTGCAATTTAAGGTCTCGCTGCACTCACAGCTGCACCTAGAAGGACAACTTGAGGCTCGGGACCTCTGGGCAGGTAATGGTCCGTGAAGGAGCAGCCAGCTGCTGACAAGCACCCAGGCCCATTGCTTACAGCACACTGCAGGACAGGCCCCAGTGAAAACGGGCTCCTCGTCAGGCTGTGGGGAGGAGGTGCTGGGGCAATGGCACTGGCATTCACAGGGAAGGTCATTTGGGGGAAAGGCCATGTAAGCTCAGTTTTATTTGCTTCAGTGTTTTACAATCCAATTTGCTTCCCATTGACTGAGGGCTAGCCTCCACCCTGCAAGCCATGCCAGGGGACAGCATGCCTGTTTCCAGTGGTGGTCTCCATTACCACCACCACTTATCTCACTGCCTGCTAACATCTGATGTTTGGGTTACATGAGATTTATGGCTGGCAGTTTCCTTGCTGATGAAAGCCCAGTCCAAGCAAGGGGATTTCAACAAAAGGAGGAGGGTATTTTATCTAAACCCAGAGCCTAATGCATGCAGACCCTTTCTCCAGGGCTTACTTCGCAGCTATGTGCCCTGTCTCTTCTTGGAGTCCTGTGTGAAGAGCAGCCAGCTTTTCAGAAGACACGAGATGCTTTCTGTTCAAATCCACTCACAGACTTCATGTGACCTTGATCAACTCTGCAGCTGCTGTCCTGAGGGACATAACCAGAAGGGCATTGCCCAAGCTTACTACTCTTACTGAAGCTGCATCATTACAGGTGCCACTGAAGTCATTTGAATTCAACACCACAAGCCCCACGTTCTCTATCTAAATAAGCTTTCCTGCCAAGCTCCTTTTAAGAAGCGAGGGCTACCAGACTTTAATTGCCTTCTTGTTTATGCTTATTCCAGACTGTGCAATGTAACAGATTTTGATGTACTCCGAGTTGTTCTTTATTATCTCTTTTCTGATTAAATACGGAGGGAAAAAAAAAAAGTTAGAATTCAAGTAACCCCATTCTGAGAGCAAAACATATCTGTGCTTTGACTATATTTCATTCCAGTTTCGTGAAAGGCAAAATCTTGCAAAATAACTTTTCAGCACTACAGAGTCAGAAGCAATATGTGCCAAGACAAATTTCCTTCTTATCAGGCTCTTTCCAAAGCAACAGTTCTACTTTTCAAAAAGCCATGAGAAAAATTTGTAGAATTTTCCAGCAACTAAAGTGACAATTGGAAATAAAGCTGTTCAAAAATCTGATTTTTCCATTCTCAAGACATAGATATTCCCGCTCCTACCCAAGCCAACAGGTTAATAATTTTCTCAGATAAGCCTATTAAAACAGAAATCGATCCCCAGCTAAATGAAGGGTTTACAAAGCCCCCAAACTGAGGTTTTATTGGAGAAATATTGATCCTTCTAAAATGTAGTAAACATTCAGTTTCAAAGAAAACAAAAGTAAGTACTTTGCAAGTGTTAAAATGTTTTCAGTTTTCCCATTTCTCTTTTAGAAGGAGAAGCATGAACTATACGATGAATTGATCCAAATACTTGGGCTCCAAATCTTCCTCCTCCTGTCCTCCAGAGACATGGACTTTAAGATGCAAAACAGTCTCAAAAATCTGTGTTGTTCTAATTAGAAATCTGACCATGATGTCACAAGCTTGTAATTCCTATCAGATTATCAGAAGAATCAATTGAACTCCCTAAAGCTTCATTTAGTGTCAGTACAAATGGTATTATCCTGCAGAAACAAAGGGCACTCAGATTTAAAAAACACAGTAGCATATTCTCCTGTCAAAGACATCACATTCAGTGGCACATAAACATCCTGCCAGCATGAATCAGATTTTAGAGTAAGAATGGCTATCCCGCTCCAACGGCAGAGGGAATTTAACACCTTATTATGAAATAACAGACTGTAATAATCCAGCTGTGCTATCAGTTTATGGCATTTACCTCAAGCCTACAACAAATTCTCAGAATTCACTGACAGACACACCAGCTTTGATCTCTAAAGAGAGATTAGGCTAAAATTCATCCTCAGGCTAGGCAGGTACTCGTGATTTGAGAATGAGATAAAACATCCACAATTTCCATGGCACCTCATCCCAGTGGCTGACTTCTCTCTTATCTCTTTGTGACCAACACCCACTTTAAGTCTGTTGAATTTGGCTTCCAGCTACATGTTCTGCCTTTTCCTCACCTCTTCCTCCCCATATACCACACATCTCCATTCCCAGACTTCCCCTCCATCTGTGATCTTCTCACGAGGGCTGAGCTTTTGAATTTTGCCATGAAAAGCCGTTCTCTCTAAACCAGACCCTAGGTTTGTGGTTCTTGTCTGAATTTTCACTTTTTGGTTTTGTTGCTGCTAAACCACATACAGATCCACTAACACTCCTTTATATGCACCGCACACTCATCTCAGCTCTCAAGGCCTCCCCTCTTCATACACAGGAATGACACCAGTAGCTTCCCCCTCCATGTAGAAGGGTTCAGTCCCAGAAACCCATTCACAGAAAACCTCCAGGAGATGCCAGAAGGGATGGAGGGTTGCAAGCACCATTTCATTTATTTCAAAATATCTAACCTTACCTGAAGTAGTTTTCTCCTCTTTCCCCAAGAGCATTAACAATTCCTTTGTCTTTAAGGCTTCCTCTTCAACAGGGACTAATGGGATACAAGACTTGACAAAAGCTTTAAGGCACTCTGATGTATATTCCAGTTAATTCAAAGCCAGTTTCACTCCTCCTTGTCATACACAGTCCAGAGGCGATGTCTTGGCAGTTCCAGATCCTCAGTAGAGAGCACAATGTACTTCTGCTGGGACCTAGGCAGCAAATGAGGTCCCAGAGTTAGAAAAGGCCCTCATATACCACCTCCCGCTAGCACCCAACAGCACAATTGATACGATTTTTATCTTTATTATTCCCTTATTTTCAACTCCTGCACATTTTCATTATTTGGTTTTGAACACATTTCATGTTTGCCATAGTTAGTCTTGAACCCATTAATATTTCAAACCAAGCCAGATGTTCTCAGAAATGCTAACCCCTTGCAGCTTCCATAGAAAAAGCTGTATTGAAGAGAAGGAAGGGGAGAAGTAATATGTAGCTTTCATCAAACAAAAGGCAGTGCAAGATCAACACTCATCAGACCCCAGGAAATCCACCAGTGATGGAAACAGGATCCCAGTCAAGGTAACACTACATTTGATGCCCAGTTGGACATCAGCAAACAAAGCCACAAGACCTAAACACCAGGTTTAGTCCTCTCCACCTGCAGGAGTGAATTAAACGTGCAGGATATATTTATTATTATATTTTTGTTATTATTATATATATTGTTATTGTTATACATTATTATTATTGTTATTATTATTATGTTTAAATCAAGTTTGGATTGTGGAGTAACTACAAACTTGGGACCTTCAGAGAAACTCTACTAAGGGCTTCTCCTTATCAGCTTCTTCAGCTCTCACAGGCAGGAGCAAAAGTCTCTGGTTAGTAAGGAGAGCTTTTTTTAATTATTATTTACTTCTCTCTCAAACAAACTTTAAAACCAAGCAATAACCAATCTCAGGAAAACCTGGCAGATTTGTCAACTCCAATCCTGAACATACTGGGTTGTCTCCACCCAAGGTGACTTTGGTTTGCTAATAGAACAAGACAGAAGCATTATTGAGCAAGCAAAGCAGAACAAAATCTGTTTGGCACACATAAACAGTTTCATTCACAGTGTGCTCAAATGTGTTAGTTTGGGACACCTGAAAAAAAAACAAAAGGTTCGGAGTTGGCTGAACATGCCCCAGTAGTTTACACTAAACATCAAAAATACAAGCTCAACAGGTAAAGCCTTTACGGATGTGGTTTTCTCCCCCAGCACTACAAGACTTTGTGCTGCTACATGAGCCATGTGTCCAGTTACACATAACAGTATCATGTCTTAAACCTTTAGAAATTATAGTGTGAGTAGAAGATGTTTTAGAGTAGGGCCAGCACCAGTAGGTCCATGTTGCCAGGCCTGGTTTCCCTCACTAGACACAAATGGACTTCAGGAAAGAAACGTTCCCCCCACCCCCATGCAACAGCCCTCTGGGCTATACAACTTCACTCCCCCCAAAACACTCACCTTCCTCCCACAGCCCATGGGGCCATGACAGCATCCAGAACCCCCAACTCATACACCTCTTCAGCTGCACAAGTCTCAGAGAGAGCTTGGTTTGAGATAGCCACCACTGAGGCGTTTTATTGTTTTTTTTTCTCTCCCAGTATAAAACAGCCTGGTGTCCCAGCAGGTTTTCAGTCTTCAGGATCACAACGAGTCCACAACAAGTAGGATCATAAGTACCAATGCAAGTTGTAGATGCTTCGGGCTCCTTATTGTCCTCATAGTTCCTCATTGTCATACACAGCAACACTGAGATGCTACAATCAGGGTAGGGCAACCCAGTTTTTTCCAGAACTACTAACCTAAAAAACCTTGGCTCACCACAGCTGTGACATGGACTGGTGACAAGCCTTTAGATCCCTATCAAACCCATATGGCTAGTGATTAGTGGATTCATGTGGCTGCTGTTAAACTCTGCATACTTGTCACTGCCTTCCAGTTCTTGCTTGGTTTTATGAACTCAAGACTACCATGGGAATGAACCATTTTATAACATAGTTTAATGAATTTTGTTACAGCCTGTCCTTCTGCTGAAAACATAAAGTAGATGCATCCAACACAAGCAGTGGGACTATGCTTTAGGAGAGTTCAGTGTTTGAGGAGAGAAGGGGGAAAAAAATAATAAAAAAAAATCTAGTACTGATAGTTAGAGAAGCCTGAAGCACAATTACATAAAACACGGCCTCAAATCACAAACTGGAACACTAGAATAGAGGACTACAAGCTTTTCTGAAGAGATAGGCAGGGAAGGAGGGACAGGGGTGTTGCCCTCCGTATTACAGAATGGATTGATTGAGAAGAGCTGCCTCTGAGAAACAGCCACGGACAGGTTCAGAGCTTGTGGATAAATGTTAAGGACAAGACCCGTACAGGACACCTTGTGGTTGGGGCCTACTACAGGCCACCTGATCAAGGGGTACTGTTTGATGAGGCCTCCTTGCTTCAACTACAAAAAGCATCATGTTTGAATGCTCTCATCCTGATGGGGTCCTTCAACCACCTGCATGTCTGCTGGAAAAGCCACCCAGCAGGCTGGGAGCAACCAGGAGACTCCTGGAATGAGTCGAGGATAACTTCCTGATCCCTGACAAACAAACCAGAGGAGAAGCGTTACTGGACCTGGAGCTCACCAATGCAGATGAACTCATTAAAGAGGTGAAGACTGGAGGCAGTCTGGGCTGCAGTGACCATGCCCTGGTTAAGTTTGTGATCTCAAGGAATATGGGCCTGGCAAAGAGCAAAGTCAGGGCCCTGAACTTCTGAAAAGAGAACTTACAGCTGTTTAAAGACCTAGTAGATGAGATCCCCTGGAACATTGTCCTCAGGGACAGTGATCAGAGCTGGCAACTCTTTAAGGACATTTAGAGTGCGAGAACTTTCCATCCCCTTGTGTAAGAAATCAAACAGGGAAGGCAGGAAAACAGTGTGGCTGAGCAAGGACCTGCTGGTCAAAATGCAGTGTTAAGAAACAAATGCACAGGCAGTGGAACCAGGGACAGGTGGCCTGGGAAGAGAACAGATGTGCATCGCTGCAGATGTGCAGGGATGGGATCAGGAAAGCCAAGGCACAGATGGAAATGAACTCGGCAAGGGACGCAAAGAATAACAAGAAGGGATTCTGTAGGTACATTGGCCAGAAAGGAAAGGCCAAGGAGAGTGTACCCCCTTCTGATAAATGAGAAGGGAGAACTGGTAACAACAGCCATGGAGAAGGCTGAGGTGCTCAACAACTTCTTTGCCTCAGTCTCCAGTGGCACTCAGGCTTCCCACGTCTGTCAAGTCCCTGAACCTGTAGGAAGGGACTGGGGGAGCAAAGTCCCTCCCACTGTAAGCAAAGAGCAGGTTCAAGACCACCCAATGACACTGAACAGGTACAAGTCCATGGGGCCTGATGACTGCATCCCAGGGTCCTGAGGGAGCTGGCTGATGGAGTTGCCAAGCCTCTCTCCACCGTATTTGAAAAGTGCTGGCAGTCAGGTGAAGTGCCTCATGACTGGGAAAAGGGAAACATCACTCACATTTTCAAAAAGGGTAGAAAGGAGGACCCAGAGAACTACAGACTGGTGAGCCTCACCTCTGTGCCTGGCAAGATAATGGAAAAGATCCTCCTGGAAGCAATGTCAAGGCACATGCAGGACCAGGTGATCTGAGACAGCCAGCATGGCTTCAGTGAGGGTAAATCGTGCCTGACCAACCTGGTGGCCTTCTATGATGGAGTGATTGCACCAGTCGACAAAGGAAAACCAACCAATGTCATCTACCTGGACATCTGTAAGGCCTTTGACACAATCCCACGTGACATCCTGATCTCCAAATTGGAGAGAGATCGATTTGAAGGGTGGACCATTTGGTAGATAAGGAATTAGTCTGATGGCCACACCCAAAGTTGTTCAGCCTGGAGAAAAGAAGGCTCTGAGGAGACCTTATAGCAGCCTTGCAGTACCTAAAGGGGGCCAACCCTTTAAGTAAACAAAAGATAGGGAGAGGGACTCTTTATCAAGGTCTGTAGTGACAATACAAGGTGTAATGGTCTTAAATTAAAAAAGGGTAGGATTAGACTAGATATTTGGAAGAAATTCTTCACTATGAGGGTTGTGAAGGACTTGAATAGGTTGCCCAGGGGAGTTGTTGATGCTCCTTCCCTGAAAGTGTTTAAGACCAGGTTGGATGGGGCTTTGGGCAACCTGATCTAGCAGGAGGCATCTATGGCAAGGGGTAGGACTAGCTGATCTTTAAGTTCCCTTCCAACCCAAACCATTCTATGAATTTAGCTTTTCTCTCCATAGTCTCAAGTTTTCTTGTATTGTTCCTTACAGGTTCCTAATACCATGACCTAGAAAAGAAATAAAAAAAAAAGAAAAGTAAAAGAAGTTCTGTCACTGCTACTAGTGTAGGAAGCCCAAGTCAATGGCATATTTTTAATTAGACTGCAAAAGCAGTGTTTTTGTCCAGCAACACTGGCTAGCACCTCACCTTGCATCGGCATGGCCAGCAATGCAGCTGCTGAAATTTGCTCAGCAATGGCTGTGGGGCAGTGAGTCCTGCAGACTGGCACAATGATTACTCTGCTTTGCAAAGCTGCTTTCCTGCCACTTAACACAAAAAGGCAAGCAGTCAGGCAAACCATCTGAGCCACCACGGTGCAAGAGGCAGAAACACAGGGGGAGGCAGCAGGTGTCTCTCAAGAGTCCGTAAAATCCCTCACTGGGGACCCCTAATCCTGTCAGAGTCAATTTGTAGTCAATTTTCCACAGTGTTTAAGTACCAAGAGAGAATTGGTTTATCACGGGAAACACTTCCTCTCCAAAGCTGTTTAATTATTTCCGTATGTGTTGGGTAGGCATAAAATGTGTGCAGGAGTGATTTACAGGGAGGGAAGCCAGAGAAAAGAAGAACGACGCAGAGACCGGGCCAGATCATCTCCTTCATAATGTGTGACTGTTCCTTACAGGTCCTGGGGAATGGTCTGTGCCACTGGGTTTCTCCCGCTGTAGAGCTCTGTAGATTGTAAAGCTGCACTTGACTGTAACATCAATATTAATTTCTCTCCCCATTCCTCCATCAAGGAGCAGCATACATGCAAAGAGGAAGTTGAGCCTGACTGCAACATCTCAGACCACAGGGATTAACTTCGCTACTCTCTCTCTACTGCTGACTCATTGTGCAAACTTGGCCATTTTACATGTGGCTTGATTTCCAGAACCAACTGTCCCCAAAAACCAGGTCGCTAACATCTACCAGCAAGTTTACTGAGCCTTAATATGACTGCAAGATCCTTTACATGCTGTCTCTCATGGCAGAGTCATGGCACTTCAAGTACCATTGGTAAGACTTCTGTGATCCTGGCAGAAACAGGAATGTATGGATCTCATGGCTGTCATTACAACTGGATGCCCCTTCTCATGTTAATGTTTGGTATGCAGTACTGTTCATCACAATAGGATTTGATGAAATTCTTCCAGCTTCAGGCTGAATTTCTTCTCAAAACCAGAAACAGAGAAAAAGAGTCACACCAGAAGAACCAGATGAGTTTCCTAACCACCGGGCTGGTGGCTATGCTGGGTGGTCTCTTGCACTCTTTCATGAAAAGTACTTAAAAGTTCAAGCGTTAATACCAGATGTCATAACTTTGGAGAGCTGAGAAAAGAGTACCTCATTTCCCAACATGCTGTGACTGGTCTTCAAGTTCACCATGAGTCTATGAGAACTTCTGAAGCTCAGCATTTCCAAAAATCACATTTCAGGCTTAATACCAAGGGAAAGCCCCAAACTGGACACACACTTGAAAATTTGGGTAGATAGGCATCCTCTCCATAGCACAGGAGACATCTGGCAGAACCTTTTTTCTTATAATTCAGCATTACTCCTCATTTTCTTATACAGCACAAACTAATCAAATACAAAAAAATGACTTGAAAACTAGTATAATTTCTTTAAAGAGGCAGTTATAAGATTGTCCAGAGAAGAATGAATATTCTACATTCTAGTATGGTACAATTTACCCTCTGGTAAATAATTAAGTGATTGAAAATGACAAAGAGTCCTGGGTGGTCTAGCTGCCCCATGGCCTCATGTGGTCAGCAGACTCAGTCTTTAGTAAGAACGGCACTAGCTACGACATCCTAGAGGAATTCAAATTTGCACAGAGTGTTTCATAAATGCCCAAACAGTGTTAGAAACGAGCACAAGGCTTGTCTTCACTCTCCAACTTCTCCATTAACATCCACAGTACATTGTTAATCTGGCATTTTATCCTGGCTGGAGGCTGAGGGATATCTGGAATATTATTGACTCCTCCCTGTTCAAAATAAAAATCAGAGGGTCTTGGTTACCACCCTGAAACTCACAATGGAATTTCTTTAATGAGTGTAAGTACATAATTTTCTCACTGAAAATTTAATGTACAGCAAACAGGCCACTCTGCAATGAAGAGAAAAAAGGAAACAAAACAAAATCCAAACCACTCAGTGGGAGATACCTCAGAAAAATACAGGGAAAAAGAAAAAAGAAAAAAAAAAAGACTATTGCTAGTAATTGATGATTTAGAACATTTTGAATTAAAAGATTAGGGCTGGACATGGATTCACTTCCATCATTATCGAAATCACAAGGAGAACGTGCCTTTTTCAATATCATTATCTTGAATTAGTTAATACATCTACTTCAGATTCCTTCAATCACATTTTTCCTCCAATCAAGCTAAAAAACATTTTTTTCACATCTCACTTCAGGAACCTTCCTCCTCAGCGGAGCAACACACCATTCCTTGCTTCTGAAATGAAGGAAGCAGTAGTTCTGAAATGTTGTGTCTTTCTCTGTAATGGTGTTATAAATAAGGAGAAATAAACCCTGGGGCAAAAGAAGATATTAGCTGTTCTCATATCTCTACTGGCAGATTAATTGGCTGCACCATGAGCCTGGCTACTTGAATTTGCTATCCATCACTGCTGTGGCAGGTTACAATTACTTTCTCTTTCCCCCTCTCTCTGTCCCTTTGTCCTAAGCTCTCCCTCCACTTGGGCTCTTGCCATGATCCCTCTACCCAAGTCTGATATAACAGCTGAGAGGGACTTACAAAAATCTCTCTTTGTATTGCCCTTTCTCCTCTCTGTTACTGTATAACATGATAAAATGTCATGTGATGTCCAGATGAACCAGTTTTGAGCCCAAAAGACCCTCCTCTAGGAACTTCATTGAAAACTTCTCCACTAAATGATCCAGACAGTCTGAAAAGTCAGTCCGCTCTTCTCCATTTGTATTAGGGTGGCAGCCCTCACAAAGATCTGTCCTGCTGTAGTGCAGAAATCAGAGCACCCCACTGCGACCCCAGTGGTATCTCCTCTTCATCCAACAGCAGACGGAAACACCCCTTTCATTTGTCCCCTGCACGAGAACCATCCCCATTTTGACTCAAGTGGCTTACAGAGTTGAAAAAAAGCCACGGAATGGGTGAGCCACAGGGCTGAGCAGTGCCTGACACTTCTTTCCAACCAGAGAGGTGCCCATGCAGCAGGGGAGATGAGGGGCAGCAGCTGCCTTTGGGGTGGGATGCAGAGGAAGAAGTGACAGGCAGATCAAGAGGAGATGTTGCTTAGGTCAGTCCGGCAGGATGAGGCTGAGAAGATGTGGGGAAGAAGATGAAAGATGAGCAAAGTGGAGCCGTTTTTATTTCTACAGTGCCCTTTCCCCATCCGTCCGAGTATTACCAGGATACTGACTGGTCAAAGGCCTGAAAAAAAAGCAAGCCCCCACACGGTAATTTGGATAATCGAGGATATGTGAGGAAAGCTGGTGTGACCTGACAAGGGAAACCCACCAGAGGCATAGCCAGATGAATTTATGACGGCAAATAAGTAGCGATGGCATGGTGTGCCTAGGGGAGGGGACAGAAGGACAGTGCTACTGATGCAGGAGGATGAGGTGGGAAAGCTGAACAGCAGTAATGCAAAGAGGACACTGCCAGAGGGCAATTAGATCATGTAAGAAAGTATGGTCTAACTTACTTCCAAATTTCGTGTCCCCTCCACATGTGGGTTTCATCCACCTGCAGTCCTAACTAGAATGGTGCTTGTATTGTTTGAACTTGGAGGTAGTGAGAAGGAGGATTTTAGAGCCGGAGCTGTGCAGCAGCCAAGTTCAGGGTGCTGTTTGCCTGCTGGACCCTGATAACAACAAACTAAGCCTCTGAAGCACAGCTGCAGTCATCAGCTTGGCTGACATTGTGCTCAAGGTCCATGTGTGCAGCAGGGCTTGTAGCACTGAGCTACTTGGTTGGATTTGTTATCACTGGGAATTTCAGGGCACGGAAGGTTTTCTGAGAATAAAATAAAATAAAATAGAATAAAATAAAATAGAATAAAATAAAATAAAATAAAATAAAATAAAATAAAATAAAATAAAATAAAATAAAATAAAATAAAATAAAATAAAATAAAATAAAAAATAAAAATAAAATAAAATAAAATAAAATAAAATAAAATAAAATAAAATAAAATAAAATAAAATAAAATAAAATAAAATAAAATAAAATAAAATAAAATATTTACATGGCTTTGGTCCCTCCAGATGAAAACAGGAATCTCTGGGAGGAAACAGAGAAGGAGGCTCCAGTTCTGGTTCTCATGGGGACTCAGGCTTCAGAGCTGCCAAGGTGAGCAAACCAGATTCCCACAACCTCCCTGCAACCTGAATGCATGCAAAACTTGTTCTGAAGTGGAAGGCTGCAGAGAAAGGGGAAAGAGGCCAGATTAACGTCACTCCACTGAGCCCAGCAGAGAAGAGCAGAAGAGGATACTGCTGTACTCTGTGACCTGTATTTTCAATGTCCTTTTATTTATTAACAGCCTTCCAAAAATAAACTCTCAACTGGCTTTGCTGCAGAGCAGCAACATGGTCCCTCTGAAAAGTGCCTGCGTTTTTGATGGACCAGTGCAGTATCCATGACACAAACATGCTCCCACCTCCCCCAGGACAGGAGGTCAGCAGGTCAGTAACCACCTCGCTGTGGCCCACACTTGAAATCTCCACAGGAGATATCCGGGGAAACTTTTCAAGAAGAAGAATCAGTACGATGCAGTGGGTGCTGAATTTAACCCGCAGAAGAGAGTCCTTTTGTGGATCAAGCACAGCCCTTACAAGAATGATGTTCCTTGCATAAACACGTGCTATTTCTATCAAGATAGACTCACTCAGTGCTTGTCTCTAAGACCCATCAGTGAAGACCTCGGTAGTTACTTTCCGCAGCACAGAAAGAAGGTGTGTTGAGGCTCTGAAAGTGGATCAAGGTCACAACCAGCAGTCTGTGCTCTTCTGCGTTTGCTCTCAATCCAGAGTGAAAACAAATGGATCCCAGAGGGGTTCACAGAGCTGCAGGGCTTCAGACTCAGCGCTACACACAGGCTGACATTCTGGCCACGCAGACACAATAGGAGTGTTACCCATCAAACTGTATAAAGATTCAGGCACTGCACGTGCTGTAAAAAGGTACCATTTACGCAGTTCTCCTTGTTAGTACATATAAGCAGTGGCCTGTTGTCTTTAACTAAGATCTGCTTCCTTCAGAGTAATGGGATCAATATCTGGTCTATCTCATGGCAGAAGTGGCAGAAGGCAGAAGCCTCACCCCTAACCACGGCAGCAAGCCAGTCTAGGCTGTGGCCATTGCAGGGACAGCAAAGAAGCCCAATGGGGGCCAGGAGCAGCAAACTGTGCAGAAATAAGTGATTATCTAAAGCAATGAAGGGAGGCAGAAAAAAAAAATATATAGCCAGCAAATTTTGCTGTTTCTCTTTAACCTCTTTCTTCCTTGCAGGTGGCACAACCGCTTTGCACCTACGGGAAATGGGAAAGAAATATTGCCTTTTCCAGCAGCTCTGTAGATATCTACATCAGATGACTCACAGACCTTTCGGCAAGGAAAAATCTTGTCAAGCTGGGAATGTGTTACTCACTTTTGCTCCTATCCCCAGCTCTCACCCATGTGCTCGAAGACCTCAGTCCCTCCTCGGCATGCAGTATGCCATCAGGTGAGTGGTTCCCTTAGGTTGAAACACAAACTATATTTTTAGTACACTGTGAGTGATCTGTAGTCATTTAGTACTTCCCATGGTGCTCAGACCCGTGCAGGCACAGAACAGAGCCACCAGAAGACTGCTGCAGTTGTGCTAGGCAGGCAATACACAGTTTGTCTCTTTGAGTCCCAGAGAGTAAACGGTGCCCAAGCACACCTACCAGGTCATTACAACAGCCTAATTTCCTTGGATGTTTCTTGTCTGTGAGGTCACACTGCTGTTCTCCTCTGGTGTTGTCTGACTCTGGAACTGAGGAAGGAAATTGCAACACAAAACCCAAACTGGGGGATTTTTTGAAGAACTTAAAGTAGCACATAATAAAAATGCTAATAATGTGTTGCAATCTAGTTGTCCGGTCAGATGGTTTCGCATCAAGAGGAAACCATTGCAGATGCCCTGCAACCTGGTTAGTGTAATATCTGGGCATGAGAGGACATCCCAGAAACAAACTGTTCTTCTCTGACTTCCCTAGAGACCAATTAATGCTGAGAGCTCTTTTCTTTGGGGCTGAGATGATTTCAATAATTTAAGCAGCGTTTTACATTTTCATCTGTTTCCAATCTTCCCTTTACTAGTCCTTGGTGATGTGAAGTGGAGGGATCAGTGAGAAGAGCAAACACAGGCCACCAAATGGACCTGATCCCACCTTTTTAAGCAACTCCATATCCTTGACGTGCTGCTCCCTACTGAAGTAGATGTGACGAGAGACTAGCGACTGGTACGAGTGACCTTCAAAAAGATTAGCCAGAGATGTGTGACTGCCAGTGAATAACTCTATTCATTTATTATCCATGATGAACAGTAAATCATTCTTGTACGATACTTTCCCATTCATTCGTTGCTTGAGAATGATTAGTAGCAAATAGATCTTAAAAGCTTTTCCACTGGAGCTGAGCAAAATGCACACAGCGAGAGCCAAAAGCTTTGTCCTATTCACTTGTGGTCAGCTCACATCAATAGAGTTGGCCAAACACTGGAAAAAATTGAGTGTGAACACACACACAGATGTCCTTTTATCCTCACTGTTGTATCTCCTGACCATGTCTATGCTACTACTGGAGACAACATTTGCCCAAACAGTTTTTTGTTCTGATGAAGCAATGGCTACTCTTCGAAAAACAGAGTTCCTGTTTAAACTAAGATATTTAGTGGTAAAATAAATAATTTTCTGTGTATAGATATATAGAGAGATATAGAATATAGATAAAATAGAAAATTTTCCTTAACCAGGTGGATAGCCAGTGGATGCCAGTGCTTACTTATACACCTATCTGTGAGTAAACACCAACAGAGCTGCCATTGCCACATACCCACAGGTGTAAATACCATACCAGAGTTAGGAAGAAAGATACCAGGGACCCTGAACCGAGGTGTAAATCAGTGTCCCATGTCCTGTCCCCAACCCCCCAGCCCAGATACATGAGATATTCCTGTGTCATGGTCACCAACATGGTATGAAGGCACCACACTACCAGAGCATGGCTAAGCTGGATGCAGCTTGGCTAAGGGAATCAAGGATCAGTGTGCTCCCAGGTCTGCTGCATGGGATGCTTCCCTTGCATGCGCACGATCACTGCTCAAGTCCTTGCTATCTGATCTAGAGAAGAAGCTTGTCTTCACAGTATAAGAGAACCTATGACTTGGCTGCAGGAAAGGTGACTCTCCTGTTAAGGAAACGTGTGGCCTAGCAGCTATGCACCAGATACAACACAGGAGACCTTACCTTACCTCTTTCCAATGACCTTGAGCAATCCCATCTGTCTACCTTTTCCTACTCACCTTCTCCATTACTCCTATTTTATTTTTTAGGTAGTGACTGCTTACATGCTCATTCCGAAAGGACTCCTCTCTCTGTAGGCATGACTAAATTTCAAATAACAGCAAATGAATTTCTCTTTTCTGCTACACTTCAAAGTCTACAGAGGCCATGTGTATACAGACACAAGTAGCAGATCAGTGAGGCTATTTGCTTCAGATGATAATGCTGTATTTCACAGCTCCTTTCTACAGAGGCAAAATTGTTGGCATTTTGCTAATCATATGACTCTTCAGTAGTGAGGCTTCAATATATCACTTGGATGTAACAAAATAATTAACTGTTTCAGAGCACAAAGAGAAAGTCACAAGATTGCAGAGTAATGCAGCTACATGGAAGAAGAAGAGAGGCTCTCTCTAAGCTGATGATTAAACTAGGGCACTGACTGCAGCACTGAATCCCTTTCTGTCTATTCACAGCTGCTCTTGGCCCATAAGAACTGGTATGAAGGAAGCACGGGCTCCAGATTAGCTCATGTTCATATGCGGCTAATAATTACCTTTGGTTTGACTGTCACAGAGGACTCCACAGCTTCCTTTCTAATCCGCACTCATATTTTCCAACCCTCAAAAATGTCATGCGCCCAGAGAAACGGTGCAAAGGAGTAGGTAGACCTCTCATGTCTTTCATGGGTCAGAGGAATTGCTCTGAGTAACAGCAATTTTCCCAATTTACATTTTTTCTCCAGGTAACCTTACCATCCTTCTCTCTTTCCTCCTGAAATTCATGCTGCACAGTTCTTTTCCGAACAGCCATTATGTTTATAAATCATACACGACAAGTAGTTACAAGGAATGACTGGTGTTTCTTCTTTAAACAAGGGCTTACAATACTATGACTTCAAATGCAGAGTGGATTCAGGGTTCACAAGGCTCCACCAGTACCACCAACAGGGTTCCAAATCACACATTGCCTTTCCTGCGTGGCAGCCCGGAAGGCCACTGAACCTCCATGAAGATTCCTCTCACAAAGATAACCAAGGATAACCCTGGCTTTTTCTGCTGGGCCCTCCCACACAGCACTAACTAGTAATCCCTGCTGAAAACAAGCAGACGTCTCATGTGAGTAATAACACATTAATTTGAGAGAAAAGGAATATTTAGTCATTCAAATCAGAAGCAGGCATAGCTTTCTAATTAAGGAGGCAGTTTGTTTTCTTCATACAGTTTCCTGAGCAGATGGATATCTCAGAGACTAACAACTGGTCATTTCTATGGCTCAGCTATGGAAAAGCACAACAAAAACACATGCCAGTCTGGATACCAAAACAAACAAAAAAAAGCCGGCTTTATGTGCAAAATAACCACAAATGGTTTGATTGATTGATTACACATCGTCATATGATAAGCCCAAAGCTAGTAAAGCACACTGATGAACAGACTCACATGAAATGACCTCTATTAAATAACCTACAATAAATATTCTGTTCCAAATAAGTTTTCTAGACTCTATTAAAAACAAAAATTCATAGTAATACATGGACTGCTAAATCATGATTAATAAATTCACAAAAACTCATTAACTGTTGCAATAAAAAGAAAAAAAAATATTGTTGGGCCAGGTGAGTCTCATTGCCTGGAGCATACAAGACTCTTTTGACCCAAAATAACCCAGGGCCCTCGCCTCTTTGCAAGATCAAAACTTGTACAAGGTCATCCCAGTCCAGCTATATTAGAAGCTCCATCCTGGCATAGGCAGAGTGGTGCCAGCAATTGGTGAGGTCATGGCCCTAGCTCCAGCCTTTTCTCAGCTGGTTTCCATCTCACTGAGGAGGACCCAAACACAGCTACAGCCACTTCCAAATGGCTGAAGTGAACAGCTCGGTTGGAAAACTGTTCCACTTCAAAACCTGGCAAGGATTTACCACAAACTCGTAGCCCCAAGCCATGTCTGGTTTGCACCAAGCCATGCAGGTTTACTTCAGCTGGAAACCCAAGCACCAGCTGTCTATCATCCTGACTAGGACACTGCACGCTCTTTCTTCGCCTCTGTGTTACAAATAACAATCATTTCAATGGATCATCTACCCCTTTAAAAAATAATAATAATAAAAGAATCTCCTCAGTATCAGCCACATACTTTTCAATTCAGAGACATCCAACCACAGTTTTGAAAGCAGACAACCTTAAGCCAGATACAATCAAGCCTGAAAAGAACCACTAGCTTTTTTTAAGCACTGACAGACTCCAGGAATGCTAATACTGAAGCATGAGCGCTCATGGACATATTACACAAGTGAACAAGTATAATCAAAGTATTTTTTTTCTCCTGTAACATCTCACATCCTGATACATCAAAGAACTTTACAAGCCAGTGATCTTTCCAGTGCACCTATGGGGTCTGCAAAAACCACACCCCTCTGAGAGATAGAAAAGCTGAGAAATAAAAAGATTATGCTTCTACCTAGTAGAAATCATTTCTTTCAACTGCTATGAGTGAATATGGTATTTTGAGTCTTGAAATGGCAAGTGTGAAGAAACATTCACCAGGACTCTCATTTTCCACAGATAAGGCAAAACTGCTTCAAACAGCTGAGCTTTACAACACCTTGAAGAAATGATGGCACTTCCATAAAACACATTTGCAGAATTAGGCATTTCAAGCAGAGGTACCTTTTTTGTTTTCCTTGAAAAAAATGTTCCCTGTGATATTTTTTTCATTGTTTACGTTGGAGTCAGAGTGACTATTTTCTCAGGTGCTCAAACAGCAAATGTCTCCCTTGACTCTTCCACGTTTTGAAAATCTCAGTAATAATTATAAATGATAGAATGAAAAAAGAGACCTATTTTTCTTTCACTAGCCAGCACAAGTGTCTAAGACAGCTATGTGTGACACATAGTCCCAGCTGCAAATGAGCGGTTAGACCTTGAAGGCCTCTAGCCTGTGAAACTCATTTTGTACCTCCACCTTCCTGACACATCACCAGCTCCCTCCTTCGTACCCAGACAACAAATGTCCACCTTCATCCCTTTAAAAACAGTGAGAAGGAAATAAGTTAACACATGAAAATTTTGATGATTGGCATAAATTCACCCATATCTAGCAGCTGCTCATAGAAAGCACAGTGGTGTCAAAGAAAGGAGTGCTTTCAGGGGACATCTGTTCATGTTGTATTTCCCAGACTGTGCTGAGATGAACATCTACATTTCTACAGGTCAGTATTAGAGTAAAACTCACTGTTATAGAAAGCCTTATCTACCATAAAATGGTGGAAGCTTTTTGGAGTTTCTTTACGTTGTACTTTTG
Organism: Anser brachyrhynchus; assembly: GCF_964034855.1. NCBI lineage: Eukaryota > Metazoa > Chordata > Aves > Anseriformes > Anatidae > Anser > Anser brachyrhynchus. Next base: position 27,347,462 of record NC_137696.1, read on the forward strand.
ATCAGACCAGTCTGTCAGTGCGTTCTCCCCATTCTTGTCATTAATGAAAGAGAACAATACCATTATCTTCCAGTAATCGTGATGATTTTGTAACAGTAGGTTGTGGTGGCTCAATGTGACGGAAAGTCCCTCTGGAAATCTTGTGTGATCTCCCATACTTGTTTTGTAAAGAACATTGACACTGTTCACCTCCATTTACACTGATCACTTGATACAGTGACATTTTCACCAGAGAGGGCAGTTGGAAAGAAAGCAAGCATCCAGAAAGGAAGTAAAGAGAAAGTTTGTGGGCACACTGTTTTCTATGGAATTTTCTATTAAATCAAACAAGACAATCCTGAGGATCAAAAACAAAGTGTGAAAGTATATTTCTACTAAAATTTACAATACCTATTTACCACTGCCAATCTGAAATAATTTCATCAACGTTTTTAACAGTAGTAGTCAAAATACTTTTGCTGGACTGACTTTATTAAGAGCTTATGAATTAAATTGAGAATGAATGCTTTAGTAGAGGTTTTTTGGCATCAAAGAACGAGCTGCAATAAGCTTTCTCGGATGAAGCTGAATTATTAATGTTGATTATATAAGAGTACCATTCACCTTAAAAATGCTGAGGGTAATTAGGGATCGCTCAGCAGAATAGCTGGGGAGAAATCACTCGAACAACTTTCTTATGCAGTTCTTTTGAAAGAAACTGAAAATTAAAACCCTGCAAGAAAGGCTGCCCTGCAAATATGCATGCTTTCAGCAGATTTCAAAAAGACTAAAAAAAAAAAAAATTCTTTTCTTGCAAATTACATTTGTAGTTAAACATTCGCTTTTGAAATTGGATGTTTTCAGCACCACAGCATTAGAAAGGAAATGGAGATGTTGCTCTGAATGCTTAACGATACACTGAGCTGCTTGTTTTTAATAAAATCTCATTTCACTAAGATCATTCTGCTGAGAAAGATGTGTTGAATAATGCTGGAAAGCCACCGAACCAACACCACAGTATTACATCATTGATATTAAATATTCTCCTTTGTGCATTCATGCCATGTTTCCATGCATTTGATGCATGAGAACTGAAAATAGCAGTGAGCTAAAGCACCTCTGTGTTCCCTTCAGTGTTAATCAAGTTTCCAGGATGTTAAATGCCTCGAGGGTTACAACCCTGACCCAGCCAAAAGACTGCCATCAAAACTTTAGCTCATATAGGCAGGAGGTATCACAAAGTAACTGATGCAAGGACCTCAGGCAGAACGGTCACATACAGGGCAATTACCAGCTGATTTTAGGTATGCTCATTTCCCAGACAATGTTTCTCTTAATCACCAAAAGAAGAAAAAGAACGGCAATAAAATGTATCACTTAAAGAACTGCTTGCCTTTAAATCAGCCCTGAATGATCAGTGCCTCAAACAAAATGGAAGCCAGGGGCCCAACTGCACTTCTCGTTGATGCTGAACCTGCTTCATCCTGAAGAGCTAGCAGGGCTCATCTCTGGGACAGATTTTGGGGACCCAAAAATCCCCTAAAAGCCAGCCCCACACCTCCTACATACCATCTTACATCTCTCAGACCCTGTGCCTTTCTCTCCCTTCACTACCCAATCACAACTGAAAAGAGACTGGCTCCATCCTCTAAACACCCTCCCCTCATATATTTATATACATTAATGATGTCTCCCCTCAATTTTTCAGTGTTTCGCTCCTCTCGTGCTTGCTTATTCATAGCCAATATATTAAGGACATTGTGGATGCAAGCTCCAGATCATGAGTGTCCCCCCCCCCAGAGTCAAATTCAGAGCTGGCTGCTGCATTCTACCCCTCAGGATGCACAATCAGTGTCTGTGAAAGGAAAGGCTTTCCAAGGACCACCATCTCCACATGCCTTCCTCAGCCCTTTCCTTCCTCAGGGGGTGGGACATGTGAGCAGCCCAGGCAGGAGGAAAAGGTGCAGAAGACATGAGTATCCTGCTTCTGTCCTTTTCCCTTGGAGAAAGAAAAGGAGGGTCCTGGGCCAGCTCTTAGCTCCATCGTTGTGTGTATAAAACCCACATCCCCATACGGCAGCACTGCTGATCATATCACTGCCCAATCCCAAAGCTGTCACCTGTAGCCTCATTACAGGCTAAAGTACGTTGCCCACATGCAGGTGCCACACGTTGTAACTACATGACTGCTTTGAACATCAGGAGAACACATTACCCATCTGCATCCAAGCACCAAGCAAGATGACCAGGTACAAAGAAAAACCAAAAGCAATGAAATCTTTGAAAACCTTGGGAAGATCATATAGTGTCCTACTTCCTGATGCACCAGAGGAAATCTGGTGCTAAAATCTCATTATTTTTTTTTCCCCCCTCTGGTTCTTGTGGTCAATGTTTCATAACTTTTTCTGCTCCTTTTCCTTAATTTTAAATCCTCACTTTCTTACTCTCTTTCATTAAAGAGCACCCCACACTGAAACCTAACAAAGCCTTCTCCCTGAGGAACACCATCCTTGTTTTTGTTTCTGGCAGTGTCCTGTGCATCTTTTTGCTTGGTTGCCTCCATCAGACACCCACTGCTACAAAGAGTTTACATGAGTGCTTGCAGGTACCTTCATCACAGGGCAGAAGCTATCTCACCACGATTGGCAGTATTTGACCCAACAAATTTCAGTGGGCCTGGTGGCCAGAGAAAAAGCAACCTCCCTGTTTCAGAAGGGAGCAAATAAATCAAAGGCTTCTGAGACATACTGATTTTATATATTTTTTCTTAGTGTATATAGTGAACATTTTTTTCAAAGAGTCTTGCCATGAGGTAGAGCACAGTTTGCAGTCAGTGTAGTGTTGGTCAAACTCAGCTGACCAACTCTGTTTCATTTTTCCACTTCCCTTGAGAAACAGGGAAAGAAAGAGACACCCAAACTACTTCCAGAGTGAGGGCACAGAATGAATAGCCTGTGGGAGGCAGGGAGAACGGAGGAATGCAGTCAGGATTCTTTGCTTTACATTTTTAAATTAATAGATATTCTTTACGAAAAAAAAATAAAAAAAGGAATGAGGTACAGTGTATTTGGACACTCTCCTGTTTCCCCTGTCTTTACAAAACATTGCTTCTTCAGGCAATTGATTTGTGCCAGGAAAATCAGCCCACTGAGCACGGTGTTTCTGGATGGGGTAAAATTTTAATGTGTCTCCTGTTGCTGCCAGTCATATCTTGGCAGAAGGGTCACACATACAGTAACTGATCCTTCAGGACCTCATCTTCTGGCTCCTTCTCCAGCAGAACAGTGAGACACTTAATATGTGCTTGTGATGTGATACTTTAACAAATCCATTGCCATCTACATCTTCATAGGCTTCATCTCACCCACCTGGGCTCATGTGTGCAAGAGTAACAAGATACAGGGCTACAAAGGCTACAAAGATGGTGAAGGGTCAGGAGGGGAAGACGAGGAGCGGCTGAGGCCCCTTGGTTTGTTCAGCCCAGAGCAGAGCAGGCTGAGGGGAGGCCTCATGGCGGCCTGCAGCTCCCTCACGAGGGGAGCGGAGGGGCAGGCGCTGAGCTCTGCTCTCTGGGGACAGCGACAGGACCCGAGGGAACGGCATGGAGCTGGGACAGGGGTCAGGCTGGGTGTTAGGGAAAGGTTCTGCACCCAGAGGGTGCTCGGGCACTGGGACAGGCTCCTCAGGGAAGTGGTCACATACCGAGCCTGCTGGAGTTCAAGAAGTCTTTGGACAATGCTCTTAGATATATTGTCTGATTTTTGGGTGGTTCTGTGCAGACCCAGGAGTTGGACTCAATCATCCTTGTGGATCCTTTCCAACTCAGGATATTCTGTGGTTCCATGATCCTATACAGGCTCTCCATTATTAAATGTACAACTTCCCTGTATATCAGTGGGATGTGAACACTTTCCTTCTGATACAAGCCAAGCACTCCTGTTTCCTTCTAAGGTTAAAAAAGCACATTTACACTTACCACATTGGTGCTACCTGAGAGAGACAAACCAGGACTCCTGTTGAAACTCCAGTTCTAAACTTCAGTTACCCTGGAGAAACGAAGGCCTCATTTAAACCCTGACTTTGGGATCTTTCCATGTCTTTAATGGGCCAACCCAAAATCCCACTTCAAACTACTTCTGAATCCCAAGGCAGTTGATTCTTCTAGCTTGAAAAAAGGGAGTTTAGGACAGGATATGGGGGAATAGAAGGGAATTGTTTGTCACAAACAAAAAGCAAGCAAGTAAACAAATGAACATATTCTTTAAATCAGAGCGGCATTTAGACTATGAGATTAAGAAGAGAATTACAAAAGCAGTATTTCACAAGCAGTCCTACACGAGTAGTCAGTGCTGCCATGGTCCTGGAAAGGCTGGCTGTCCTTATGGGTAGCAGTAGCCTTGGACAGACGTGTGGCACACAGAAAGCAGTGTCCTGGTTATTAGGCGGTTAAATAGGTCACACACATGGAGTCAAAATACACAGCTTAGCCTGAGATCCTTGTTAACTTGAACTTGGTTGCAGGACCAAGGACACACAACCTAGCTGATGATGTTGCTGCTTTCCTAGTGATATCCTTGTAATTTGACTAGCTTACCCTAGCAGATAATAAAATAGGGGACATGCTAACTGAGCACATGCATACAGAGAATAACCTCATGCCTGTTAACATCAGTGATGGCTCTGCCAGGCCCTGCCTTCACTGTGGAAAGTGACTGTATTCCATTTACTGCAGGGCAGAAAGAACATCCAAGCTAAGTTCTCACAGCTTTTACAGCATTAGATTGCCTACAGGGAGGGAGTTTCGCTTTCCTTAGTACGCCATACAAACATGTTCCTCATCCAGACTGATGACATCAAACAGAAGAAAAGTCATCAAGAAGGACACAGATAGTTCCGGGTGTGTTATCTACCCAGGCAGCTGGGGAACACCCTGCCCCTCTTACAACACCAACCTTCAAGTCATTCCCATCCTCACCTACATGCACTAGAAATTGCAGCTGTGCAAGGAAAGGATGGTTTGGGTCCTAAATTCATCAGTTCATCTTTCAAGCATTTTACATGAGTTCATTTAACAATGCCACTCTCTGTAGAAGAACTGTAGCAAAACGCAGATGGGAATGTAGTGTTTGTGGTCCTACCTGGTCTTATCTGTTCTCACAACATTATCAAAAACCCCTTTTGGCCCCAGATGCTGTGGCACAGGGGAAGTATATCACAGTGCAGATCCAGGTACCAAGCCAGACTCCCAAGCAGCAAGGAGTCAGCGTGCCCTGGTGCTATCTCCAGATGGCAGACAGAGCACTGCCTGAGGCTGGGCTCCAAATGGCACATCCCTGTGATATCTGCCCAGGATAGCTTCTTTTAAGGGGATGAGGTAATGAAAGTGACCGTACTCATATTGCCTAAGCACTCGGATAAGTCTGTTTGGAGTGTGGGATATTCAATTTGTTTTTACTTTGCTAACATTTGGAATATATCAGAGACACTACACAACCCAGCACATAATTTGGAAACTGAGGCACAGGGCAATTAGGCAGTCTAAGGGGATTCTGCAGCAGTTGAACAGCCAGGAACATCTGCAAACTTTCACTAAGCACCCCAGGAGGGCAATCAAAATTGGCATCACCCAAAGTCAAACACCAAAAAGCTCTGAAAAGTAAAGAAAAAAAGAAAGAACAAAGCATGCCACAATAAACGGGCAGCCTTGTTCCATTTAACAAATCTCTTAAAAATGCCATTAGATGGGAAATTAAAAGACTAACCAAAACTTTCTTGTGAGTGATTCCACTGGCAATAAAGGCCAAACATCAAGGAAAGCATGCAGGCTGGAGAAAGAAGGATCAGCTGTATTAGGGCTATTATCCCCCTTACTTCACTGTGGCACAGCAAAGAACATTCCCTTAATGTTCACACAGTGACTGGGATATGCCAAGCTCTTGCTGAATGCCAGGCGTGCTTTGTGGTGCCTTGAATGTGGCGGTGAGCCCTGGGCTCTTTCCATCTTTTGGATCCAGCCTGGGAGCAGCCTGTCCCCACAGGGCTGGAAGAAGACACCATGCCTGCTCATGAATGACAGACTGTGGACGGGGTCCTGAGGCATCCTCGTTGCACCCCACAGCCAATGTTCAGCCTCAAGCCAAAGACTTTTTGTACCTCCATCCTCAGATCTCCATGCTCAGATTGTCCATTCTGCGAACTAAAGTCTTCCTCTTTTGACTTAGCCATCAAAGTAAGAGTTTCTAAATGAAGCAGGACTCATATCTGTGCAACTAGCACAACATAATGAGACAATTTTGCCAGTAACTTCTCCTTTGTCAGCCAGGTCTGGGAGAGAATTCCCAGCAAGGGATACAAATACCTAAAGACAAAAAGTCTTTACAAGCACACAACTAGAGCTGATCAAATTTTTCTGAGCAGGCAAGGATTTACTGTGCACTTGTACCAAGACAGAGGCAAGGAGACCCTGACCTCATCTGGGACACTGCTTTTGTAATGTAGTATTAATAATGACGGTGACGAATCCACTACTTAACAAATAATTGGCATTATTGGGTGAGTGCAGCATTTGATGTTCTTAGATCTTTCCATAGATAGACATAAATGATGCAGATGAATCACACTACACTGATCATTCACAATTCATGATTACCCTCTTCAGGGCCAGTACTTTTCCTTGTCTTCAGCTTCTCCCTGTGTACAACCACTACGTGTCGTAAAAATCAAGTGCTGGCTGAGAAGTTTCCAAGCTGAAATTGTTTTCTTTGCCTACCTTGCTATAAAAGCCTCAGTGCCTCCAGTTTCCTGCAATCTCTTTATGGATCCTAAGCAACAAATGGTATCAAGATTTATATCTTTTCATTTTTCTTTTTCCTTTTCAGACAGCTTTGCCAAAGTGCCCCTTTCCACAGAAAGTAGATCCTAAGTGTGAGTTGTGTGTTCCCAGTGGTTGTTAATAAATTTAATCATCAATAATTGTCCAAAACAATTGCTTGCAAAGATCAGATTACTTCTGGCTTCATCTCACTGCCTGAGAACACTCTTCCCTCTACCATTTTGTAAAAGGTGGTTGCGATGCAAATTACAGTTGCTGTCTATGGACTTACTTGATAAGTTAATGCTTTTAGTTAGTTGATGAAATGCTCATGTTTCTTATTAGTGTGCAATCTAATCAATAAATAATTGTCTCACTAAACATATCCACATTTAAGTAAGAAATAGTGTGAATGCCAATAAATTCCTTTCTCTCATGCACTCAGAATGTCTTTCTCAAGAAACAAATTCTGTTACACTTGCTGGAAATAATAGTTTTAGATGGTGAAGTTTTGTCCTCAAAATAGCTAGGCTGGTAAATAAACTCCAATCTTCTCTTCCTTTATCTGCCTGACTTTAGGGAACAAAAAATACATCTTCATTTAAAGCCTTTCTGCCTGAGGTACTGTGTGTTCCGTTTGAGTGTGGTGTCCCTCCACTGCAACCACCCTCAGCTCATCCCCTTTGCTGATGGTACTCTTGCATGCTGAAGCTTGGTTTGGGTATTCATCTGAGGTCTGCGAATTTCTGGCTGTACCTATTTTCATTCACTGTCCTTCTCTCTTGGCTTCCAGCAGGGATTACCCCTTTTAAACAGAACAGCATCAGAGGGAGAAACCAAAGTCTATTCCTTCCCAGACCCTTCAACCAAGGAGTCAATGGCAGGAGACCCACAGGCACTGCATCATTTCATCTGAGGAGTGGTGTGTTTTCCACACATTTCCAAAACTCTTTCACGGTTTGGGGCCTTCCTGCACTCCCACAACAGGAATAAGCTGTACTGACAGGATCCAACGACCAAGCAGCTTCCCTGTTTTTAGTGGACATGAGGCAGGTCGATAGCCATGAAAACAAATGAGGCAAGCATGGCATCCAGGGCTCCTGTAATGCACTTGGTTCAAGGGATGGACATCTCTGAATCCCAGGCAAAGTCTTTTGGATCTGAGAATGTACATGTTACTACAGCTTTTGCTTATACCTAGCTTGTGCTGCAGGAAATTATGAGCAACATAAAGAAGGGAATTTGGGGATCTCCTTTGGGCTATTCCCTGCTACACCACCACTCCAGCACAGTAGTAACAAACCCAAACCAACAAAGGCTGGACTCAAACATCTAAAGCAGGTTATAAATAAAGGGCCTGGATTAACCTGGCCACCAGCATAGTAGAAGCTTACATAGCTCTTGTTCAAGGACAGTTAATATTGTCCTCCCATTTTTCATGGCATTATAGCCCCGAAAAGAATGATGAGAAGTTGATCCTGGAAATGTGAAGTTAGTTCAGTGTAAAATGTTATATTTGTCAGTGAAACTTTGCAAGCAATATGAAACAAATGCTATTAAGTTTTGAAAACCAAGATGAAGCACTCATCACTGACCTGTCCAAGATAAAAAGAAACAGAGTATCACACTTTTTTTTCTTCGAATTGCGACCATATTTTTCTACAGTGGTTTTGAGTACAGGACATATTTTATTTTTGATTTCACCATCTAAGACATTCAGCAAGCAAGCACTTGATCAGTCTGGAAGAAGAATATTAAATGAATATCTACCTTCAACCACTATCACAGATACAAGATAGACTGACACCAAGTCATGATTCTCCATGGAAGAATAAAGTATTTTCCACTATTGGTTCCCTTCTAGCTTTGAGATCCTAAAATAACTAGGGAAATATTCGAGGGTTTCAAGAACACTTCCCATGACAACATAGGGCAGTGCAGATACTTGAAATTCTTCTTTAACATGCTAATCTACCTATTGTTTCAAATTCATGACACTTGGCATTAATTTTCTCATGAGGTGATAGCGCTTTCACCAGCACATTTTTCCATCCTAAAACTTCCAACGCAGTCCCCAGATTGTTCCTGTGAAAATATCTCATGGTGGAGAAGAACAAACCTCTGAAGACGAAGTCTCACTGACTTCCTCACACCACCTTTCTGACACAGTGGCATCTCCAACACCTCAGCACACAGGTAATGAGAGAGGTGTCAGTGTCGCACCTGTGCGAGGTAGCTCCAGTGAGCATGTGCTTCCACTTACTGATTTACAGAGATGAACTGTGTCCCACATTGCAATGAAAATCTGATGTTAGGTCCCTTTGGGCTGTACCTCTATTGTCTGACTATATCCAATTTCAAGACTGGGTTATTACCTCTTTGCCTAGGTAAGATACAATTTGATACGAGGGGTACTTTGTGTGGGTATGAAGACCTACCGGGAGCAGTTGGTATAGACTGTGAGCATCCAAAAGTGGACTATTACATCACCATGAGATTATGTTGGTGGTAGGAAGCTTCCACAGTTCAAACAAAAGTCCTGGTATCCTCTAAAAGCCATGAGGTGAGTGAGATATGAGGCTCACAAGTCTATCTTTGTGGAAATGCACCTATCAATTGTCATTAGTGTTGCTCACAATTTAACAGACACAGAAATGACAGGCACCGAATAAAAGCTTTTTTAAATACATATCTTCTGCTTCATTCAAGATTTATTGTAGAATTTATATACGATTGCTCCAGTTTTCCTTCAGAGAACCATCATTGTGAATCAGTATCCAAGAGCCCCCTTCATACCAAATATGTAGCTGGCAAGAGTTAATAATTGAGTGAAATCATTTCTATATTTAAGAAGGAAGCAGAATATAGAACTTCAGGCAGATAGTGGACAGGATGACTCACTATGCTATTTCTCCTCCTTCCCTAACCCCTCTCTCTTCCTTTTCTTGGTTCATGTACTAGGTTATTCACAGTCTATAGCTGGCTGAAAGGAAAAAAAGACATCAAAAATCAGATAATTTGCTCCTATTTATCTTTCCCCCTTGAAATAATGACTAAGTAAAATTCAAAAGCTAAGAACTGAAAAGATGTATCTGTGTTTGGTTGGAGGGCTGGATCTAGCTGAATATTAAAAACTCTCCACTCCTACAAACCTCTACACATAGAAGCTCTTTAACAGAGATAAGACCTTAAAAGTTCTTAATTTTTGTTACTTTGTTCTTCTCTAGATATAAAATTAAAATAACTACCTGAAACATTTAAGAGAGATCATTAAGACAAAGAATTCAATTTACTTTGGTGGACCCTGGGTAAGGACTGGAAGACCATATTACTGCTAACTTACATGAAATACATCTTTACAACATTATTTTAGACCAGTGACTCCATAGTCACAACAGTATGTGGCCCCATGTACACGTACCTTAGGATAAATCTTTCATTGCCCTTTTCTCTTGGGGTTCCAGGCCTGTGCCATACTGAAAGCAACCTTAAGTTCTAAGGATACAGCTTCTCTAATTGATGCTCTTGTTCAGGTCTGTTCAAAGTTGTGGAAGAATATAAGCTTCATGCACCAGTTGTGTGCCCTGGCCAAAGCTGAGCTTCACATTTCATTCAACATATTCTCCTTAAATTTCAGCTTTCCTTCCAGAAGAGAGAAATTCATTCTTTACAGGATGTTTATTAATTTAGCTGTGCTGTCTGAGATTGTTCTGACAATTTCTACTCTCTCTGAAATCTTTGCCACAGTAAAAGCAAGAGCGATCCTGATTTTGGACGGTTGTTGCCTGAACATATATTGGGAGAAAGGGTAAATGGAAGAGCCATGTGTTAGTTGCTTCAGAAATCAATATGCTCAACTTGAATATCCCCGAGCAAAGAGTGTCCTCTGCTATGTCAGACCACAGATATTTTGTGCTCACTCACTTTTTCCCCCAGCTCTGAATTCACCAACAACTTATTTCTCTTCCATTCTACTTGTGGTTCTAACCATATTGCCCTGAAAGCTTAGATGCAATAAATATTGGGGCAAATTGTCCCATTGGCACTGGACAAGTTTGTGGATTAGTCTGAAAAATCATCTTTAGCTCCAGACATAGGATTTTTTTTTTTTAAATGTGCTCTCTTAACTGCTGGAAACTGAAAGCCTTACTTTTACACGTAACTGCTACTATGTTAGCCGGACAGCATTGCAGATAATACTTATTGTGCTTTTTATTATTATTATTCCTGTTGAACCATTCTTCTTTGCTGCAGACATTTGCTGTTACAAGTTCAGGGGCAGCAAAAGCAAATACTTTGAGGCAGCCTGTGAAACAATATGCCTTCCTCATACTTTCACCAGAATGTATTTTCACCATAACCACAGTACCTTACATATGCCTGGTTTAAGACTCAGCCAGACAGTGACTTAAATTAATTTAAGGTCACAACAGTTATAATCAACATCCTTAAGTCACTTCTTGTTCCTCCATGATGCTTTTTCATTCCAAAGTCTGTGATAAGTTTAAAACCATCTACTATTCCAAGCGTATGTTCATAGAATAATGTGCTAGAGACAAACTTCATGGAAAAAGTTCCAAGAAAATCTCAGTTGGTCTCATCAAGCACAGATGGCACATCCTTCCTCAGGACCAAACATTAGCTGTGGAGGACATGCTGTAAGACATCTACCCAGGCATTGCTCCCTGCCTCCCGGACACCAATCATACTTTTGGATAATTTTCTTTCTTTTTTTTTTTTTTTTTGATCAAGGCCATCTCCTGCAAGCAATACACCTGCCCATAGCCATTGTAGGACACAAACCTCATGCAGTTTCCTATGCCTGCCAGCTGCCCAAGGGGAGATTGCTTCTCAGCTTAAAGAAAACAAAAAGTGCCACACTTCCCACAATGTACACGGATCTTGGTTCTGCCATGTTGTGTCCATAGTTAGACCCAGTCGTTTCAGCACACCGGGCAGCTGAGCGAATGGCAGCAGTTTCAGGGCTTTATTAAGCAGACAGTTCACTCAAGCACTTGTCCGAACTCTGAACACTTCCTGCCCATTACTGGGATGAGCAAAAAAGAGGTCTCGTATCGAATTATTTTAATCTCTGTGTACAAGAATAAAAACTATGTGATATGCTGTAAAACACAGGACAACATTTATCATGCCATAACTGTAAATGCCATGTTGGTTTTGTGTCACCGTGCGCCTCATTATTGGAGCAAATGAGGCTCGGGTGACATCGGCTGCCACATTCCAGCTGCTTTTTGAAGCGCTCCCACCTGTTGTTTTGCCCTTCTCGGACCCCAAGCAGTTACATGTAATGAATCCTTGCCGTACCAGAGGAAGATCATTGTTGAACAGCTTCTGCCCCACATACAATGTCCTCAGGATTTACATAATTTTCTCTCAGCAGCAAACAAGGGTTGGGCTGCAAGGAGCCTGCCCTCCCCAGGGTTCCTATGTGGCAACCAAAAATAAGCAAATAAATAAAAGAGGAAGAGAAGAGAAACCCAGCTTTCTCAGGGTTCAAAATAACATCAAGAATGTATCACGAACAACTCCACCCTCTGCCCACAAGTGAAAGAGGAAGAGCCGAGCTATTTCTCTCCTACCATTACCCGTAACTGTTGCGCATTCGCTCTGCTCTTCCTGGATGTAGTTCTCATGAAAGATTTTACTGTCTCTGGAGGACAACTAGTGCCCATGGGCACTGACCCACACAGTGTTACACACTGCCACCCGCAAGCCAGCCTGCAGTTTGGGTCACTGCCCTCTGCTGCGGAGTGGGGATGTCACCTCCCTGGAGCCAGCCTACAGAGCACACACATGGACACGACAACAGGGATTCACCTCTTATGTCAATTGTACAGCAACATTTCAAGGATTTATTAGCAAAAGTGACTTGTCTTCAAAGATACAGGTCTTTGAAGGTGAGATATCACTTTTGGAGAACAGCTATAAAAAAATAAGCATTATAACCCTCTCATTGCATTTCATCCATTTCATCCTACAGCTGCTCTCTGGCTATTGTTTTGTTACTCATGTCCGTCATTTCAGCTTTGGGCAGATGCTGCTGTAATCTTCTTCCTGTAAAGTCCCATTAACATCAACATTAACTTCAATAAATAACTTATTTCCCTTAACGTGCTCAAAGGCCCAGCTTTGGTAACTTTCTTTTCTGCTTTAACCCACCATTAGAATTTGTTGCAAAATATCTGGACATTCCCTCATCTCATTTCTTCCTTCAGGGTTCTGTTTTACTTTTACTTTACACCATAGATTTTCTGTTCTCTTTATTTATTTTCTGCATTGGTTAATTGTGTGTTTGGTTTTCCAACAAAACAAATATCATAAATTCATAGTGGTTGGCGAGGACTTTTGTTGGTCTCTTAAGAGACACACCTTGTGCTTTGTGCACAGACATCCCTTTGTCTGGGGAGCCATGCAGCAGCTAACCCCAAGTTATGTCACAACGCAAAACCTCTGCAAATTGGGCCTAGAATTTCTACAGCACCTGGCTCTGCTTTCTGCGATCCAAAGGGGAGGGAAGGGAAGGGCAGAGAAAACAGTGAAACTCAACAATTGTCAGGGAAGTTTAACAGCGTTATACTGAACACCGGTACATTTTACAGAACGCTTTGTAAGCCATTTGTTTTGTTAAAGTGTGCTAGCTCTCACAGCAGGGTAGCAATTGTACAAAATACATGAAAGCCAGCCAAACCAGTTCAATAAAAGTGAAGCAAGTAACACATTGTGTAACTGTGAGCAGGAAAATAATTTTACCTATGAGAAAAGTTAAGAAAGGCTCTGCAGGGATTGTATGTGTGATCCCAGAAATAACTGGGAATAAACAATGAAACAAGTTCAGTCCTGAGACCATTCCAAAGAAGCCAGTGAGGAATAAATGCACTGGGGAAAAAAATGGCACTGTTGGAACATTTACAAGGACAGTGCAAATATTTTGATCAATAGCTAGAATAAACTTACTGAAAAGGGAGGAGCAAATTAACTCTAAAAGGCCGAAGATGTTTTTACTAAAGAGAAGCATGTTGCTAGTCTTAAGAAACCAATGTTGCTTCTAAACTTTAGATGAATCCACAAATAGCTATGCATGTCAGCCTACTCTTCTTTTAAACCACTATCATGCCACTGAAACTACATTGGCTTAATGTGAATCACTCCCTATTTACACTGATGTATACAAGAGTTGGTCGGATATATAAGGTAGAAGAATCTAGCCATCAATCTGTGAACCATACATTAGAGAAGGCTGGAAGAAGTCAGTTTCTAATCTAAAAAGCTGAGACAGGTTGATTAATATCCCTTTATGAAAAAATAAATAAATGAAATGAAATGAAATAAATAAAATAAAATAAAATAAAATAAAATAAAATAAAATAAAATAAATAATAGAAACAACAACAATAACAAACACCTTCTATCTGCTGGAACAACTCAGGTGAGATTAACCTTATAGAAACAAGCTGTTTGTTGAGATATGATTCAAATGGGAATTGTTCTTATATTTCTTTCTGTTTCTGGCCTAGAAGACAGAGGATCTCAAGAAGGTTTCATAACAGGGAGATGTGCTAGGAAAATAAAGATGAAAAGGTTGTTCAGAAGCTTCTAAAAATGGACAAATTGATTATGAGTTTTCACCCAGTGATGATCCACAATTATTTCAATGATGCTTTATGGAGGCTATAAAGTTGTTATGCAACCCCAAGCACAAACACTATTATGGATGTCCATACACACAAATGAACCTAAAGGAAACTGGCCACTTGAATCCCAATCTTCAATCTTGGTTTAGGCAGGAATGCCTTCTGCTCCTTGGGATTCCCCAGACATTTCTGTTGGATGAAATCAGAAACACTTTCTACTTCTACAGCTCAGCCCACAGGATTGCCACCATGCTGATTTGCCATGAATTGCAAACAATTTCAGTTAACATTTGTGAATTTCTTTCAAAGGGTTGGATGACAGAGACCAGGGAAATTGATACTAGGAAGTACAGAGCAGAGCTTCCTCAGAGTTTCCTCCCAGTGGATTCTTGTTTGCACGCACCAAAACTGCTCCACAAACCAAACCAACACAGTGTTGGGGGGGTCAGGTGAGGATTTCCTTCCCTACCGTGTCCCTGCTAAGAACCAGCAGCACACTATTCTTGACTCAGCTATGAATGATTTTGCTTAAGGCTGTGGTCAAACACACAAGCCAGGGTTGAGCACTATTGGTGAAGGAGGGTATTGTTTTACTGCTAAATCAAAGCCAGAGAATGGGACCCTCCTCACCCACATTTAACTGCTAGCTGGCTTTCTCTGGACTGCTCAAAGGCAATCCCCCGGGCACTTTTCAGTGGATGGTCCACTCTGAAATCTCCTCACAATATCACAGATATCACAGTCTCCATCCAACACTTTACAGACTTTTATGATAATTCCATCTTCTAGAAGCTTTATGCCTTCTTGAAATTTGTTTTCACTTCCATTATAAATAGCCACTAAAAGAAAAAGTCCAGCATTATGAAACTTCTGGCCAAAGGGTAAATCCCAGTCTCAGAGTCATCTCTGTGACTTGCTGCTTCGGAGCCCAGGTCTCTGGGGCTGGGTGCCTTTGGCTGGTAGTTAGAATCATAGAACAGAATCATAGAACAGTCTGTGTTGGAAGAGACCTAATCTAATCTAATCTAGATCATCTAATTCCAACCCCACTGCCATGGGCAGGGACACCTCCCACTAGACCAGGTTGCCCAAAGCCCCATTCAACCTGGTTTTAAACACCTCCACGGACAGGGCATCCACAGCTTCTCTGGGCAACCTGTGCCAGTGCCTCACCACCCTGTAAGTAAAGAATTTCTTCCTAATATCTAATCTAAATCTACCCTCTTTTAGCTTGAAACCATTATTCGTTATTGGGAGACACATGCTTAGTTTTCCCTGAACTGCTTTCTGAACCATTCCATTGAAAGTTTTGATTTCAATGAATTCAGTTAATTCCCATTTCTGATGGCAATAAAATGGTAATCACCATTAAAATCATTGCTATGAATTTATAAAAGAATAAATAAATAAATAAATAAATAAATCTACTCACAGCCTACCTTTTCACAGCCTTACAGCAGGAGGGATACACGCCATGGTCTGTGTGGGGGTTGTGTTGCAGAACAGTTTGGACCACGCATCTTTGTCACTGTATACGCAGAAGTGTGAGATTACCAAGAGCTCAGACTCTTGGGGGAAAGGTACAGTCTACTAAAAAAGATCTGCCTCAGCAAATCTTAGGATTAGTTTTCTCTAGAATCCCTTCCACTATTTTACATCTGTTTCCATTATTTATTAACTACATTATTTTCAAAATGTCAATTCCTCAAAACCACACAAAGCATCTTCCCTTTCAGAACATCAAAAATTTACTTATTCCCACAAACCTCTCCCCCCGAACCAGCAGCTAAATGACCCAATTCTGCCAAAAGTGAGGGACAGGCCAAGCAAACCATGGCAGAGATGGCAATGAGGAGAAATTTGCCCCAAGTGCCATCAGAAAACAGCAAGCAGGTGGACGCAGCATGCCCAAATGGGACCGTGCAGATGAAGAGGCAACGTGGAGACGCAGCAGTGGCACAGGTGATGCTGGAAGTCGGGCCAAAGCACAAATCCATTTAATTTCAAAGATAAACAAAGGTGTCTCTAGCTGACAAGGTCTTTAGTACTTTTCTCTCATTTCCAAGTGGTAAAGGACAACTGTGAGCCCACAGAAGTTACATACAGTCTAAAAGTTACATACAGTCTAAAAGAGCCCAAGATGACAAAGGATTTATCAGCATAAAGGTCAGTTTTGATGGAAAAATATTATTCTCAATTTAGCTGCAAAGTTTTCCACTCAAGGAGCACAGCACAGAGCCTCCCACCTAACCTTTCTCTGTTAAAAAATGTGTTTGGAGTCTTTTGTCTGCATGCCAAGCAAAGCAAACTCTAGGAGCTGATTTTTTTTATTTTTTATTTTTGTCCATAAATCATGATAGCATCACTCTGCAGAACAGAAAGCAGATTGGGAACTTCAGGGCTTATCAAAAATAACCGTGTCCGGAGTGCAGTCCTGGGGAGAGACGTGAAAGACAAACCCAGCTCTGCAAACAGAGGTGGCGAGAGGCTCCTGGCCATTTATCACTCACAAGAAAGCATCATATTTTAAGTGAGAGGCAATTGCAGACACAGTCTTGGATTTACCTCGCTTCTTAAACCGTAGATTGCACAGATCAATCTTACAAGGTGTCCAAAGGGTAAAGTGTCTGAGTTTATGTGTGCTTTATATAGGGTTGACCAGGTAAGTCAAAGTGGCCAGTTTCTCCAGTACATTTAATAATGTTTTGTACAGCATGTGCATATTTCTAATGTGGTTATAAAGCTGTAGCAACAACAGATTTCATAGTTTATGAAAGACATAAGAAAATGGCACTTCGGCACTAACAAGAAAAAATCTAACTGCACTTTAGGAGTTGCTAAAGAAGTTTAAATGAAGCTTAAATGAATTTCAGACCAAAGTGTTTGACATTTATGGAAATTAGAAGCTTCATTGCAGATATTTTAAAATGTTTAATATCTCAGTCACAGTGAAGGGCGTAGGAAAAGAAGACATTTCCAACCAAAGAATCCAATAATTTTGTTTTGAAACACTAGGAGGGTTTTATTCCTTGAATTTTTACATTTTTTATCTAAACAAAACACCCAAATTTAGAAAGTGCACATATTTGAGTATTGCCAAATCTGCTATCTTTATCCTCCCCGAGAAACATTCTTGAGGCTTTGACTCCCATGACATCTGAGTGCCTCAGCGCACTCTGCACTCAGCATCCCTCTCTTTCACAGGAGGAGGAAATCAAAAGGGAGGCCCGGTTACATGAAAGTGACCTGCTCAAGATTGACCAGCAAAAGCAGAACAGATCGCAGCACCCAGTCTGTCCCGTGTTCAGAAGTATCAGTCTCCGCCAATCTAAAGTCTTTGCCTTACAGCGTGCAAGAACTTTATATACAAGTCTTTTTCCTTCCTTTCATTTGGTAGATATTATGTCAGATGTGCCAGTGGAGACCAGGGAGATGGGCTGTGAAGCTACACACTGGACATCTTTTTGGCAAAGGCTTTTTGGAGTATTCCACATCCAAAGCTCATCTAGAAAATAAAGAAAAACTGAGATCCAGGCACCTAAATTTATATCTTCTAGAGCTCTCGTGCAAGCCTGTAGAGCTGGTTCCAAACCCTCAACAAACACAGCAGTGAAGATGTGATGGGTTGGAGGTGTTTGGAGCACTTTAACCACAACCACAGGCTTCAGCAGGAACCAAGGACTTGAAAACACAGCCATGAGGATCTCGCTGCAATTACCTGTCCCACTTGTGTACAGTTCAGTGCTTAATGGACAGGAGAGAAGAAAACATAACACAGTGGCAATTATTTTAATGATTGCTTTCCCCTGCACAACGCAGCACTGGCTCTGGCGTGATATAAAGGATCGGTCAGTGAGAGTGGCTGGGAGCAGCCAGCTGAATCTGCTAGAGCATTTGTGTAACAGGAACAGGCAGTGATGCAAACAGCTGAACTACTCTTTTTTTTTTTTTTGAGCCCATTTTCAGAGTTCTTCAAAAACATTCCCTGCTCATTTCATCAGAAAGCAGCCAAATTTACTCTCAAATGACTCAGTCACAGAGGGAAAAGGTACAATCTGCCACATGTGTCAGAGGCCTATGAGGTAATCCCATTCCCTCACCATATGAAATCTATTATTTCCTCATCATGAAAGAGCAAGGATGTAGGTGGCAATCCCCAGATGGACACAAAATTAAAAAAAAAAAAAAAAAAAAAGAAAAAGCTCTTGTGGATTGCTAATCGTGTTTTGAAAAACAAATGCTATTAAATATTTCTCTGCATGGAAAGTAGGCTTTGCTCCTCATCTGCAGCATCGGCACAGCATTTGGCAACAACAGCATAAGCCAGAATTCACATGCGAGCATATCTCATTCCTGATGCTGACGTTTCATGATGAGTTGAGTTACCCAGAAAATTCAGGTGCTGCAAAGGGTAAGTAGTCACATACAGCATATCTTTTGCTTGCCATGTAGTTACATTTCTCTTTGGTATATTTCCAGATCACATGAAATAAAATCTTGCTCACCAATTTTTCTGGACCCTCAGCGCTTGAATTAAGCACTCACAGATGTTCCCTTTGCTCTCTATTGCTTTATGCGCGATGGATCCCCTCACTGCAGGCTCTCTGCTGAGGTACTGTTGTTTCCTCGCTTCGAAAGGAATTTTGGAAACCATTGCAGGTTCATCTGTGGAATTTTCCATTCAAGTGTTGTTATTTATTTGCATTGTCACCACCCCTTGGAGGCCAGTCGTTAGCAAGACCCCTGCTAGAAAGACACTGATGAAGCCTTTATGGTCCCAACAACAAGTTTCCAAAGGACTGTGACAAAGCAGAACCCGGCGTTTTTTAATTACCTCAAGCTAAAAAGTGTCGGGGAAAGGAACTCTAAAAGGAACCAGAACTACTGAGGACTTGCCTAGTGAATCAGTAGGCTCAGTGCTGTATCTTTGCTGTGGGAGAGTGCCACACAGACAGACAGCTGAGGAGCCATGCAGCTGAGCTCCCAAACCAGTGAACTCTTCGAGCAGCGTTTCACAACCTTCAGTTGCATTTGTCTTCCCCAAGAGATGCTTTGAGCTCCCAATCTTAGTCTTTGGAAACACACAGGGTTGGACAAATAGAAATGAAGAGAATGTTTCACCTGCGCTAAGACTTGCATTGAGTGAGAGGTTTTATACCCAGCAAGGACTTGGTGGCTGGGGGGGACCTCAGCTCCTGTTCCTGCTGAGGTGGGACACTCACATCCCAAAACTGCAGCCCAGCACTAAAGGACTACTCATCCTTTAAAGGGCTGCAGGGGCTCTGATGGACCCTGAAAACTCTCAGCACAGCTCAGCGTAAGCCCTGGTGAAACAGGAGAAATACCACCCTTTCACCAGCTTGTGCAGGACGAGGTTTACACTGATCGCAAGGCTGAGTGGCCACTGTAAGAGCCATGTCTTGAGAAATATTGAGTCATTCTGGGACTTGTGCACTGCTGCACAGAAACCCCATGGAGAAATAAACTCTGCTTGTGTGCACTTAAACCAGTGTGCTTGTGCATGCATTAGAGAGCAAGGCCACAACAAAAATGGGAGAGGAACCTCATTCTCAGACGCAGGCCTCATTTTCACAGTGACAGGTGGTTAACTGGCTTATTTGCTTTCCTCCTAGCACTGACGGAGGTGACCTAGCTGGTAGAGCATAAGCCTTGTGCCTGCTTTTGTGGTCATTAGGCTAGGTCTTGGTGTTGTTCTGGGTTGAGGAGTTCCAGCAGAGAGGGACCAGCAAACACCAAGTGTAGCACAGCCTCGCTGCAGCTGAGACGCGGTACAGGCATGAAGATGCACATCACCCCAGACCACCGCAACCTCACAACCTGCTGTCCACCCAGGACAGAGCTGCATCACAACTCCGCCAGCACCTTGAACCCAAACCTGATTTTGTACTTAAGAAACAAAGCATGAAGCCAACACTAGAAGCCAAAACCTCTCTAGCCCCTCTTGGACCAGTAATACACCCTTCAAACAACATGCAGAAAGAAGTTTCTTCCCGTACAGACAGTCCCTATGTAACAACACCTGGTGCACGTAACACCACCATACCCGAAGGCCTCTCCATTCCCTCGGGGCTGCAGCCTTGCCAAACCACCAGCTGGTACTCGAGCCCTGTGCCACATCCCAGACCCCTCACACCATCTCCCCACCGAGGAGAACCAGGTGCCCTCACCCCTCCTGACCACCCATGGCACCATACGGGTGACTGCTGGCAGGGGCAGGCAGACGATCCCACCATCACAGCCATTCCCATTTCTGTGCCCAGTCTCTAGACAGAAGATGGGAGTGAGGAGTTGTTGCTTCTATTTCTGGGTTTGGAGGGAAGTGGTGCCTGGTGGTTACGGAAAAACACAGCTGTCCACACAAACACATTTAGCCTAAGTACGAGCTGCCTGAAAAGCCTGCCACGCAAGCAACCAGAGCCTGCTCCATGGGTTAGGACCTTGCACAGCATCTCCATGCCAGGGGACCCAAACAAGGCTGCCCTTTGGCTTTTCTCAGCAACAGCAGTTTGATACACATTGCCCTTACATGTGGCAGCATGATTTAAACTTCAGCTTCAAACCTGTGCCTTCAGGTGCTCCGGAGGGTGCAAGCATGCTGCGTGCCATTAGTGAGCAGGAATGGCCAGTGCAAGGTCGTGCTCAGTGACTGTAGCAACAGGTCCCAACAAGACTTGCTACCCATACAGGTGGGGATTAGGGACACCTGTACATCAGCCAGATCTAAGAACAGTTTTGCAGTGGCAGCAAGACATGTCCCCTTTGCAGTGGTTTTTTTTAGGTGCCTCTTCTAAACTGGAAAGCGTTCCTAGAGGAAATATTTTCAGAAGAGATTAAAAGGACCTTGAGAACCCAAACTATTTTCCTCCAGTTCGTGGATGCCTACTAGTTTACTAACATTTTCCCCACCCCTGATAATTCACACAGCCAAGGCAGAAAGCCAACGTAAATAGTCTTTCTGCCTGTTCCAACTGAAAGATACAACTGAAAAGAGGAACTTTTGGGGGGCAAGCTCAGCTCATCCGCAATGGTGGCTTTTATTCAATGCGGTCCTGTGCCAAGTTTCCCTGCTTTCTATTCCCTGCCTTCAGGACAGCGCTGTCATGGGAGCCAAGGGATCCACACAGAGACCCAGCATTTCTTGCGACAGTCCTCTGCAGGGTGTGGAGCCCCTCCGTGCTCCTCACAAGCACAGCTCCCCTTGCCCAAGGCAGTGATCAGACAAACTTTACTTGCCTGTTGTCCTTGCGCTCATGCCCGTCCTGAGGACTGACGTCAAAGGCACTGCACATCGGTGCTGGCATAAATAGCAGGAGAGGAGAGAATCAATCCATGTTCAGCCAAATACAGGTCACTTCTATCCCCTGGCCAAAAGTACTCACAGGATAGTGCACAATTTGGTCCATTGATTTTAATATATTGGCATCCCCTCCGTTACTGTGTGAACATTTTGTTTATGATTTCAGTAAGGCACTTTGGAAAATGCTGTTATAAATCAGGATAAAAAAAACCTTGTCCTGTTTGCCTCCAGTGTGGAACATTGCTAGCTGGGAGGCAAGGCAATCTGGGATACAAAAGTAAAATAAAATAAAATAAAATACAAAAATACCAGGTTCTTCCTTCTCTAATTCCTTAGTGTTTCAGGTAGGTCTGGGCTGTAAGTCTGTTGAGCATTTCACCCGTCATTTCACTCGTCATTCAAGGGGAGCCTTACTCAGTGGAGGCATTGGACTCTTTTTACCAATTCATTTACAGTAGCCATCAGTATTCCTTTAAAGTGGCTGCGGCTTGCATTCTAAATCTCTCGGCAGGGAGGCAAGCCTTGTCCACTTGCTGTTTGTGTGCTACTTTAAACCAAAGAGTAAAGGGATAATCTAGATCAAATGTGTATTCCGGCTTGGCTTGGCTTTGTTGCAGAGGGTAAGCACAGAGCTTCTCCTCAATTAGCAGAAGGAAAGGCGAAGCTGGAATTGCTCTCTGAACTGCCTATAGCATTCGAGGAGACAGCAGAGGATAGGACTGTGCTTTCCAAAGCAAAATGAGTCACCTGTTGTCTGCAGAAGCTTACGCCAAGAACGGTCAGATTGGAGCTCAAGGGAGTCCTTTCCAGAGAACCTCAGCCAGCAGCTGTTTCCCTTCAGCTGGATTGTGCTGAGAATCTAGCCTCAAGTTAAATCATGAAAAGAAAAGCAAAAAAAAAAAAAAGGTACTAGATGCCAGGAGAAGTGTGAAAGCCAAATTTCCCAATAAAATGGAAACAGGGATTGTTGGAATTGCCTACCCCATGTTTCTGCTCACAGAGTATCTCTGGCTGAGCAACCCTGACACAGTATTGGGGTTGCAGTCAACCAAGGGAGAGTCCTAGAGAGCTCCTGCTCTTTTCTGAACAGCCCAAAGGACCAGTCACCAGAGCACGTACTCAGTCTGATCCAGAAGTTCAAGCAGTTAATTGCTGGAGCAGCCTTAACAAGCGCCAAGATGTCTTTGGGAAGGCAATTTCCATAATGGCAAGTGAGGAGACATGAAGCAAATCGAGACAAGGCTGCAGGGTCCTCTTTTATCTCAGACTACCTGTCGGCACGTCACTTATTGCTGACCTCCTGAAGAGATTACGGGTGTCTTCCCAGCCTACCTGCTTTCAGTGAGAGTTAAGTGCTCTGCATCTTCACAGAGCTGCATCTTCACAGAGCTGCAGCTTAGTCATCATCTTGGATAAAGTCAATTTTCTTCACTGTATCTGATATGGTGGTGTGGTTTGGATTTAGGATGAGAATAATGTTGATTACACACTGATGTTTCAGTTGCTGCAGAGCAGTGCTTACACTGAGCCAAGGACTTTTCAGCTTTTCCTGCTGCCGTGCCAGCAAGGAGGCTGGGGGTGCACGAGAAGACAGAACCAGGGACAGAACCAGGACAGCTGACCCAAACTGACCAAAGAGATATTCCACTTTTTTTCTTACTAAACTTTCCTCATCTAAGCCCACAAGTTTTACTTTTTTTCTCCCCATTTCTTTCCCCCATCGCTCTGTGGGGGAGTGAGTGAATGGCTGCATGGTGCTTAGCTGCCTGCCAGTCTAAACCACAACAGTCACCTTCCAGAAACAGGCCTAACGCTTTTCTCCTCCACTCAGGAATTATTGTGAGAATAGCTGAAGAAGCACAGATCTCCTTCTTTTTAAGGCCTGTGCATCAGCTCGGTGGTGAACCATCTTCCTTGCACAGCCCCAGCCCCAGCCTCCACATTGTGCTCCCCACATGGCAAGTCACTGCAAAGGCACAGCACTTGAAACCATTTTCTTCACCATGTTGCAAACACAAGCTTGTTTTAAGTAAGATCTTAAAAAGGGTCATCTTTTCCACTGCAGTTTTCAATGGAAAGCTTCATCTGAACAGCACAGGATGCAAAAGTTACTCTGCCTGCTTAGCAGCGGTAGCACGTGGCCAGATCCTGAAGATCAGAGCAAACGAGTGCTCAGCATGGCAGTGTGCGATGACCCCCTGACCCTTCTCTTCCCAGACGTGCACACGACTGTCACAGCTATCATATTTTTGACGTCTTCAGCTCTCTGCTAGGGAGCCAGACTGGCTTATACCTCATTTCAAGAAGTATGCCTCCCAGAGACAGGTGATTGCCAACGTGGATGGACAGTAGAAAGTGACCATAAAGCATTTATTTCTGCACTAACGCTGAAAGTAATTAGCCAGACCTCAATTCTTAGTAAAGAAATTACCACTGGATCAAGGAAAAGACATCTTTTTAATAGACTTCAAAACCAGGAAATATCACTGATCAAGTCTGATTCCTAGCAAAACACAGGTCAATGAGATTACCCAGCAAAGCCTGCATCCTGCCCTTGTATGCCTACAAACCCAGCCTCCCAATTAGTACTGCTTAGGGACTTCCAGCGCAGAATCAGGAAACACCATTTCATTGGAAGTGAAATGTGTCAGCTTCAATTACCTCTTCATTTTGAGAAAAATCAGCCTGCATATTTGCAGGACAAGCCAAACGTAACATTGTTCTCTTCTCTTTTATAATTTTGTCTAATTTCTCGGGGGAATGGATTGTACAAACAGATCCAAAAGGAAATGTTTTGATGAATATTTTACTTTCGCATGAAAATTAAACAAATACATTTACTCTTCTCTTTGGACCAAATGGAAAACCTCATTCCCCCAGTGCCACAGACAAGCCAAATACAGGATCATACACATACATGAAGGGGAGGGCAAATGGGATTAGTAGATACACGGTGACGTTTACGCAGTGTTGCTCACTTGTATGCAGTAACACCATGTTTGCACACAGATGAGTAAAACCAGGAGAAAAAAGCTCATTGTGAGTCCCTCAAAATCTCTTAGAAAGGAACAATTTGGCCAAAACGTGTGTGATGTTCATCCAGAAAAGATTTTTTTTATGCCGTGTATTCATGATGGTGATATGATGGGAAAGAAACGCCATTTCTGAGACACAAAAAGGACTATTTAATCATTGAAAAATTTAATGAATTTTCACACCCTATGTCACAAAGCCTTGCTTACAAACATCAAATGATCTTCTAATTATTGAAGCCTTCTTTACTTCAACTACAAAAGCTGCTTTGAGGGTTTCCCACAGTGCTAAGGCTCTTAGTTCTAAGCCAATTTCAAATTATAATGTAGCTGACTAAATGAACCTGCATCTACTGCCCTTGTTTGTGACTGTCTGGGACACCAGTAAGGAAGCTTCACAGTGCAGTGTGTTTTCCAGGCATACTGTTACCAAGGCATTTGTCTTCTCATCAAATACCTACCTGTTTTTTTCTCCTTTTTCCATTTTCTCATTTTACCCCTCAGAGTTTATATTGCTAATTTTTCCCCTTGGAAATTTCAAATAATTTGATATTAAATAGAGGAGAAAAATGTAGGGTTTTTTTTTTTTTTTGGCAGGTTATATTTGTGATGGTCTTCTCTACCTCTTGAATAAAAATAAATAAATAAATAAAAAAGCTTTAGACATTAAAAACAAAACAAAACAAAAAAATCTGCTGTATATCATTTCAAAGTTCTCATTTTCTCACTTTCAGCCACAGTGAGTCTACCCTTACAAGAACTTCCCACTGGTTTCCTTCCTGAACACAGATATTTTCTGGGACGCTGGGCTTAAGCCTAAGGAGGGCCGGTGTCCTGTGGCATCTACACCATACAGGGAAATGGCATCTGATGGTCTCAGGGACAAAACATGTGCAAGACTGAAGGAAGTCGTTCATTATTGAGGGTACTTAACGTTGATACACGCTCGCTCTTGGTATGAAAACAGATTTCCATCACCAGAGTATCCTTCAATATTTAGTTATTTCAGGCACTTAGTCCCATACTAGGAGACAGTATAGTTTTAACAACCAGCAACACTTCCCTCAGATGCAAGAAGCATCTTGAAGGGCATATAGGGTCTTACTGCAACAGACCATGTCAATGCCAGCACCCGGCCCTACATAAAACAAAGGAGAAACAGACACCCGTGTGTTACAGGCACTGCCTAGGGGTAATTCTGTACCACCATATGGAGGTAGCAGTGCACTGGATGCTTTTTAGACACACAGAAAGTCTCAGCATGGAAGAGAGAATTTCATCTCTTCTTTAGTTTTTATGGACAAAAATGAAAGCCCAAAGCTCCTTTGTCTGTCAGAGTAATTATCTGTCTGCCTTAAGAATTTATGCTGTTGCTCATTACAAGAGCATGCACATTCCAGTTTAAATCAGCAGGAACAGAAAAATCTGATGGCGGTATTTTTTCAAAACTCCCTTCTTAATAGAAGAACAAAAACATATCTCGCACCTATAAAGAATTTTTATTTCATCCGAGAGCCGGCTACTATCCTTTGTTAATGTTTGCAAGGACATTAAGGTCCACTGCAAAACCTGTGCTTGTATTAAACTGAAGTAGTGATGATGTGCCATCAATTAGTTTGATAGAGGAGGGAATGAGCCACAGAGGGCCTACAAATGAACCAAGTACTGGTTTTAAATACTCATTTCTGTTGCCACATTTGCAGCTGCCAGAGGCACAGTAAATTCACCTTGAAGTTTCAGGCAAGTGAAGCAGAAACTCCTTACAAATAATTATGATAACAATAGAGGGGCAAACAATGACTACCAAGAAAAAGGTAGTATTGCAATATAGGAACTCAGTGGTAACTGATGAAAACCCCTCTGGGTAACCAGTGGTCATTCACTGACATTTAAGAAAGGAGGTTTTTATAAAAAGGGGGACAGACTGACACCTTCACCCGGAATGGGAAGCCCTGCAATTTGTCTGAGACCTTCTCTGACATTTAAGTCACCTCCTGCTTGATTTCCACTCCAGCTAAAAGAAGATTGCTAAGTATCCCTGATGCACAGAGCTTAGAAATGTAACAACTCGTAGCTTATTGCACCACGTACAGATTTTATGAGCACCAAGAATCAAATAATTTCTTGCCTCACACTGCATCTTTTCTCCAAGAGCAGAATGAAAGAAGTCCTAAGTAAAAATGTTTGTCTCTATTTTTTTTTTTCCTTGGAGAAGCTCAGGCTCATCAAAGAACAAATCAGGGCAAGTTACTACATCTATCTGAACCCACCATTCCCTCCACACTTTTCTCAGGACTGCTTGCCCTCCACCCAAGCTCAGTGCTGCCATTCTGCACAAGTGGGTTTGCACTCACACACATCACAAGCAGTTTAGCTCAATACACTATCACAGCACTCTCTGCTTGTCTGGATCAAATAGTTTCTTTAAGTTCTCTTTGCCCACCTACCACCTAGGAGCAATTATCTTGCCTGGACTAGACCAAAATAAAACTATAGTCAATTTAGTTTTCTGTTCCCTTTCTGTAAAGAATCTCAAAGGCTGAAGGCTTGAAGTTAAGCATGTCCAGGTGGCTCAGGATGGCCTCCTTGAAACCTGCCTCTGAAGGGTTTTCCTCCTGCTGGAGCTGCCCCACAACTCTCAGCTGGGGAAACAACTTCCACCCAGGAAAATCTGGTCCAGACAGTGGAAAATGGGGTATTTATTTACTGAATATGTTTTCTGCTTCCCTGGACACTCGTCACCATGGCAAATGCAATGAAAGGAGATAGGAAACTCTCCAGGCTTGCGCAAAGGACACCACAAAAATTAACTTGGTGCCTCTTCTCAAAATTGCAGGGACTAGTTCTGCTCTCAGTTACATCTGTGAGACCGATTTCACATTTCTTCTACATTTGTCTCCCATGCAGTGAGGCAGTTAACAAGCTCACTGAGTGCCAGACTCTGACTTTTCACAGCAAAGAAGTAAACAAATTTAATATTGGACAATCTACCGCATTTGATGAGACCTTGAGACCAGACCTGTCCACTCTGCAGGAATATTAATGTCTTTTGCATGAATATTAATGGATTTAAGAATAGAGGGGAGGTTTCCTCAGGTTCTGTGGTGAAAAACACTTTACGGACTCTCTTGCCCTGGACTTTCTTGGGCCAATTTTCTACCAGACCACCACAGTGCACTCCAAAGAGGCTGTATTCACGTAGAGACAAATGGATGAATTATACAAGATCATTTGCAGTCTTTTCACACAGAAGTTAGGCTAATCTGCAAATGTCATGGAGCAGAAAGAGCAGGGCTGCTCCCAGAGGGAAGGCAATGCAGGAGAGACCCCACAACCAGCAGGGCCCATCATCCCACCATACTGAGCAGAACAGACCTGGATGGTAGCCTGGTCCAACCAAGAATCCAGACCACACGGCAATTCCCAGTGATGAACCAGGTTCAGGGTCGACTTGGGAAGCCAATCCTTGAGTCAGGGTTAAAGATCATCCACAGCAACGAGGCACAGCTCAGGCTGAGCAAGGAAGTCATCCTACAAGATGAGGTCTAAATCAAAGTGCTATGGTTGTAGCTGGCAACCACTCTACAGTAGCTTCTGACGGCGAAAGATCAGCCCAGGGCTGAGCACAGAGCCCTGTGGCACAGGGGTGTGCGGGGAGGCCCAGCTGGGACTGATCAGGGTCATCACAGCCCATTGGTACGCTCAGTGCACTGACAGAAAAAAAAAAAAAACAGAGATAGGATATGTTTGTGAATTCACTTACAGCACACACAAATCAACACGGCCAACTCAAATCAATGCAAAGATCTGGGCCAGTCCCAAAGGAGTCCCAGCAGAGCAATTAAAATGAACAAATGAACATGAAGATGCGGTGAAGTACAAGTATTCGAGTCAGTCCCACACAGCTGTCATTGAGATGCTGCAGGTGATCATGTGGGGAAGCTTTTGTCATCGCCACAACTGATTGCCAGATAAAAGATTTCTGAGAATTGACTCAAGCCTTTATGCGTGGAACCACCGAGCACCTTCTTTGTAACAGATGTGCTACCTAATGCACACACACCCTGTCAACGTGGGCTGTAAAGCAATGATCTGACATGCCAACTCTACTGGAGTCACTTACAAACAGAACGGGTGTGTGGTCTCATTCTTGTTTGAAAGTGGGAATAAATAAGTATTATTATTTTTGTGAGTATTACTGCCAGCAGTGATCAATTGGAATAATGAGGCTTGACAGTGAGCTAGCAGAGATGCCTAAAGATGAAAGGTGTATCATGCTAAGGAGAGAAAATCACTAGCCCTTACAAAAGACATTCACTCATTCACTGTCTCGGGGGGGGACGACAAAAAACCATAGCGGCAATTAGAGCAGTACAGTATACATTATCCCCTCCAAGAGCATAATCCTGAAGTACGATAAAATGGTATTTCACCCAGAGATTGTGAAACATTCGGTTCTGACACAGTGGGAGACAATTTTCAGCAGCCTTGACCTGGTACTGCTTTTAACACAGGGGCTTTGGAGCAGTAAAAGCCTATCTGGGGGGAACATAAACACAGCCCCATTCAGACAGACAAACATACTTAGGGATGTGACCACTCTCTTGCAATCGTGTGGCTTTGCTTCCTCCTGCCCAAGGAGAAAACAATAGAAGTACATGCCTACTGCACAAATTTCTTTCTGGGGGCCGTTCTTTAGAATTGACAATTATATTCACATCCAATCATTACAACCAAAATAATAAATAAAACATCTAAAATATGCATGCATGGTCTCGTTTTCTAGACAGCATGGGGCTTCAAACCTGTGACTTTCTTTACAATTGGCTACACAATTTCTCTAAGGTCCAACCATAAAATTCTGTTCCCACCCTGAACCCTGCTGAATTCTTGAGTTTCATAAGGGAATTATGCTTTGAGTGGAAAAAAATTTTTCCTTCTGCTACTTCTACATTTTCAGCTTTCAAATCTCTTTGAGCGTTTGAGGATGAGAGATAAATTGGAGCATGTGATTTATTTTCCTTAGCTAGACAGAAAGCATGGCTTGAATGATAGATCAGGGCTCCAGACATGCTTAACATCCATCAGTCATTGCTTTCAGTGGATGTGCAGCTCTTCTTAAAAAGGCACTGTTTCTACAAAGGTCTTTAGCTGAGGGCCAGACCCTTGAAAACATAACCTTAAATGTGTTTATCTTCTCAAAACTTCTCCCTACCCTTTGGTGTGGGTCTGACAATCTGCCCCCTCCCTACCCTCCACTGCTGACTCTGCTGCTGGGTGCAATTTAATTTCTCAGCGACGCATGGTGCTGGGGGACAGTGGGAATGTGTGGACACTGTTGGCACTTGTTGGGGAAGGCTTGCAAAGACAAAAGCAAGGGCTTCAGTCACTCCATGCAAATGCCAATAACAGCTATACATCAACCCACACCGTTGTGTGCCTGTCAGTACTATCTGCACATATCAATTAAAATTGCCGAGTTTCCTGCCAGAAGTCTAGGCCTTGGAGGAAGACGGTGAGAGCTACCAAAGATAAAGAAGTTTTGAAAGGTGAATGCTACCACCTGCCTTCTTTTTATCTAATTGTATCAAGAAAGGTGTCATAGACAGAGCCTGACTCACTTCTCACACTTGCTAATTAAACCTGGTTTCAGCAATAATCCAGAGCGAATACTCCTCCCTTACAAACCTACCTGAACAACTGGGAAAGGCCTCTGTAAGAAACCTTACTGGAAAGTTCATCCACGACTGGACTGAGTCAGTAGCCTTCTGACACATAAAAATAATGGCCTAAACCAAGGGTCGTCTCTCCCTAGAATCACCAAAAGCCTGGCAAATATAACACCCTGATCCTGAGAAACCCAGGCTCAGTTTGGCTTCCTGAGGGCATGGACAGCAGCCTCTCTTCACCACCCCAAACAACTGCCAACCCCATGAGCTGCTGGGCTTGTTAAGGCTGGCCTCACACTTGCTGCGTGGGAAAAATAAAAATAAAATTAAAAATCGACAGCTCTTAGGTTAGTTCTGAAGTGAAATGAGGATTATGATCCAAAATATTACTGAGATGGAGAACCATTTCTTGTAGGTCCTAGGTAAGACACAGGACTATTTTGAGGAGCCAAGTGATGAAGAGAGAAATGACACAATCACTGTGCCCTTTAAAGGTTGCTCATCTGCTGCCCCCCCCGGCCAAGTGGCTTTGATGGCCTTGGGCACACGAGAAGAGAAGAGAAGAGAAGAGAAGAGAAGAGAAGAGAAGAGAAGAGAAGAGAAGAGAAGAGAAGAGAAGAGAAGAGAAGAGAAGAGAAGAGAAGAGAAGAGAAGAGAAGAGAAGAGAAGAGAAGAGAAGAGAAGAGAAGAGAAGAGAAGAGAAGAGAAGAGAAGAGAAGAGAAGAGAAGAGAAGAGAAGAGAAGAGAAGAGACGAGACGAGACGAGACGAGACGAGACGAGACGAGACGAGACGAGAAAAAAAAAAAAACATGCCTCTCTTCCCTCCTACCTTTTTGGCACCCAGATCTGACTGAGCCCCCATGGCAGGGCAATCAAAACCAAAAGGGTTTTGATCCTACAGCTGCACTGGTCCTGGGACAGCCTGACCCCTAACAACCCACAAGAGTACGGTGTTAGTTCTTTCAGAAAGGTCTGTCTTTTGCTTTGCTTTTTAGAAAACACAGAGTCACATTCCCACCATCACAGAGAGGTGGATCCTGGGAGGTGTTGTTCCACCAGTATTGGTCTATCCATCAGAGTAACAGATGTGATGGCAGGTACACTGTAGCCCTAATTAACCAGTTGCAATTATTTTTCAGATACGTTCATGTCTCGTTTGGCCATCAGCACCAAAAGCATGAAAGGACTCCCCTAGTACAGTCTGCATTATTTTAGTTTTATTGTTATGGATGAAATAAAGCATAATAAGGAAAGAGAGCATTTGCAGGGAAGAGACTGAGATTCAGAGAGGATTATAGTTTTGTTCCCAGCTTTACCACAGAACTCATCTGTGACTTGGAGTGAAGCACTTCATTTTTACTCTGTACAGCAGGGATTCTCCTTTCTCTTTGTTACCCTTATCAGTTCTGGTAAGAGTTTGTGACCATGTAAAGACATCTAACAGCCAGCACACAGGCCCCCGGAACAAGTTTATGGCTTTGAGATGTTTCTGTAAAAAGGAAAACAGCAATGACCAAAAAAAAAACCAAAAACTGCTGTGACAGATGGATTACTTTGTTCTGTCTCATAAACACATTCCTCATGTAACATTAAGCAAGATGTTTTTTTCTTAGATGTGTTATGCAGAAAAATGCCATGTTAGCATACTGGGGACTAGAGAGATCTACTGGGCAGGCACCCATGTTTGTGAGCTTAGGAGAGGCAGAGAGAATATTCTGAAGAAGCTCAGATCCTCCCCTTTATTTACCTACCATAGTAAGCCAAGGGGATGAAACACTGGGGCAATGTGGGAAAACCTAAGCCAATTGAGTCTCTGTTCAGAGAACTGCTGCTATCACAAATATTTTGCTAGTGTTAAGCTCAAGTGAACACCTTACCACCTCAGCTGGATGTGAGAGTTGGTCCCATTCAAAGGCTGTCTTTACCCTCTTCCTCTGCAACTAAGTAGAAACTAAATTAAACCCTTTTGAACTATTGCTGATTTTTTCCACGGCAAACAGCTGTAGCCCATCCTTAAATATCCAGACCAGTTCATCTTCATTGGCTTTTGGAGATAGAAACAAACTGACCTGCACTGACTGTGTGCTGTTGTTACACTCACCACCTTTCCAGCACTGCTGAATCTGCGAGTTCTGACTCATGAGAACATTTTTATTCAAGCCATGCACAGGGGTTCACTATGAAATAAAACCCTGTAATGCAGCAAGATGCTCCGTGCCAGGCCAAATAATTCTTTGTTAACTTCAAAGCTCTGGCGAGAGCTTTGGAGCTGACAAGATGCGCTGGGAGCTGGCAGCTGGGACTACCAGGCTGACAAAGAAGCCTCCTGGACGCACTTATCGTATAAACAAGAAAGGTCAGACCATTCTCCTATGGAATATGATACTGATACCACTTACCCATGGGATAACTATTGGGTTACATGGACTGGCATGACCTAACCTCTACGTGGGAGAGTGAAGAGAGCGGCACACATTAGGATAGCTTTTGTACACCTTGCAAAGTAAAGCCTGATTGATGGTGTGGCTTTCCAGTGACAGTGCACAGAAAATACCTCTGGCCATGCCCTTCACTGAAAAGGTGAACATAGCCCTCCGCCCTCCTAAGGGAGCAATCAGCACCTCAGGGAACTGGCTCAGCTAAACCAGCAGCTGGCAAAAGCCCCAGGAGCAGGAGAAAAGCAACTGTGAGCTGCTTCTCCATGGCTGATGTCTCTCAGGACTATTTCACAGCAGCATGGGGACAACAAGGAAGACTTTGCCATTGCCTGCCTTACCCACCATCATTCCTGTGGGCTGGCAGCATGCTGGTCTCCCCAGGTCATCACTCCTCTCTGCAAAAACGAAGGACCTGTCTCAACTATCAGCTCCTGAACTCTCAGCAGGGATCATATTTGCTATACATTTAAGCAAAGGAAAGCAGACTGCCGCCAGAGCTATGCAGCATAAACCTTCCGCTGGTGCATCTCACTGGGGCAGCCCAGAAAAGAGTAGGATGCCTGGGGAAGCTGAGTCACACAGAGGTGAGGTGAGCCAGCAGACCTGTAACACCACCAGGTCCCCAGATTATCAGAGGGAAAAAATGTGAAGTACATATTGCAAAATGTGCCTCCCACAGAGACACAGTCACTGATAAACAATCTTCAACTATCATTGTTCAAATAACATATGAATCATTCTCTGACTCAGTGATCAATGGACGATGAGTGACAGAAATAACAACAGTTAACTAAGACAGCAGAAAATGTGAAGGAAAGCAGTCAACAAGGTGTGGTATTCGCAGCTTAGCCTTTAGTGAGCCAAGTCAGAAAACCGTCGAAAAAGTCACTGTTCTGGATACATCCTCTTTAAAGCTATAATAGTGGAGCTTGCATTAGAAAATGTTCATCCACTGCTTTGCAGTCAATGGTAATTCTTAGCATGGGATAACATTTATACTTTGCTCATCCAGTTTCTCCTGATCTTCATGTGCTTCTTTGGCACTTTTCCATTTTCTTGCTCTTGATTAAAGAGCACTGAGAATCTCTCTCAAAATAGCAGTGAGACTCAAATTACATCTGCTCCAAAAGGAGGGAAGATGATAACAAAATGAAGAGAAAATTTAGTTAAATGTTACTTAAGTGTATCATTTAGGGCATTGCTAGAGGAACTATCTTTTCAATGAGTTAAAAATGAAATAAAAAAATTTGTTTTCCCATGAAGAAATCCATACAACTGTTGGCTCAGATCAATGGCTTCCTAATAACCTGACAGGAAAAATCAAAGATTTTCAGTAAATGAATAAGTAGATATGAATGTCCATGACAAGAATTAGCCATTTCTGTAGTTGTCCAAGATGACCAAAACCTCACCATGCAGTTCTTTTTGTTTTACAGAAGTAGTCTTACTCACAGCAATTTACCATATGCAAGCAAGCCTGAAAGATCTGAAGGTTTTTTGAGTTTAAAAAAAAAATAAAAAAATTAAGCAACTGCCCAAACAAACCCAGTCAGAGTTTAACACACCTCCTGATGGACTTAGCACACATCTCTGAAGCAAAACAAAAACTGCTGATCTTCAGAAGCACCAAATACCAGAGACACTCCCATGTATATTATCGGGCAGGATTTCAGGAGTAAAAATTACTTGTGATTTAAAGGTTTGCCAGACCACATTTTCCATGGTTTGGCAAAAGTCGCACCAGAAGAAAGTGTCAAAGCAGGAATTTAACCTCTGAACATTTGTTCAGACCTCCAACTTCCTGGCAACCTTGCCTCCCTGCCTGATGAAGCCAGACCAAAGTACAGAAGATAGACGAGGCAATCATGACCGTACAGGTCAGACCAGGCACACCACCAGCCACCGCCGACATGTCATCAATGGCAAAATCCAGACCGACACAGCATGCACCTTGAGTCCTTCCCAGGGCGTTTGGGACTAGCTCCAAGGCACCTGCCCAGACCACGGTGCTCCCAACAGGGCCTTCACTCAAGCAGGCTGGGGAAATAACAAACTCAATTTCATGGTGAAAGGTTTGTATTTGTCCCGATGCCTGTTGCTATTGTGAACTGATAGAGAAGCTTATCTCTCCTCACAATGCCAGCCTGATTAAAAGCGATACAGCTCCTGTGACAACACACCAGCTTTTCAGAAAAGGCATTATGCTACCTTTACTCTTGACAGGAACAGTGAAGGGGATATCAGAAGCTTCTGAGGCTTTAAAAGCTGCGTACCCTGCAAAGACCTACTGAGCAAGGTGTTCTTGGGCTTGTAAGGAGGGGGCCACGGCTTAGGTGATGTGGTGCTCTCTCAGCTATGGCACCAGTCTCCAGACTGGACATTCACTTGATCTTTCTGTGCAAAGGCTCAGCTGAGGTGAGATGAGTGCGAGGTGAGCTCATTTCCCCCTGTATGAGATTCCCCCACCCACCCCATGAGAGGTGATGTGAGGATAAGCTGATGAACACGTGCGGGGTGCTTCGATCCCACCGTGGCAAGTCCCGGAAGGGACCCACGGGCAGAAGACAAGATGCCAACTGCAGCATACATCTAGACCCCTGCAAGAGCTCACCATGGCTTTTAAAGGACCTGTTCCTGTGGGGGCTGATTTGTTTATTCCCATTCCCTCCCGATCCAATATGTTATCTTTACATCGCAAAGTTTATTTCTGAACATGTCAACACAGTTCTGAAAAGGTCAGACACATGACAGCATGCCTGTGATGGTGCACAGGGAGGCACAGACACAGCTGCATTCCTGGAAATCACGATTTGAGGGGTTTTCACAGGAAAGTCTGACACAGCACCTGGATTGGCAGAAAAATGTGGGCAAGCCACCATCTTCCCCCTTCAGTTATCACTCCCATTTCATTTCCATGCTTTGCATGAAAACCGAAAGGTTGCTTCTAAGTATAGTATTTGCTGGCTTTGTTTGAAAGCTTGCCATAGCTCTCAGACATGATAACACCAGCCGGGTGCTAGCTGAACTATATTTATCAATGTATTTCATGAAGGAAAAACTTAAGTGGTTTTGAGGAGTTGAGGTATTTTCTTTTCTTCCTTACTTTTCCTTGCAGCAAACAGCTCAGTTCTGTTATTTACCAGATGTCACCCTGACAAGTCAGATAATATTAACAGAGGAGATCTGTTTATATGCCACAATGCTTTGGATAAGCAGCTTGTGTTTAAACAAGACATGAGAAATGTGTTTGTTCAGTTTTTCGCTCTTTTTTTTTAATTTAAAAATAAATAAAGAAGAAACTCTAGAGCACAAGTGGACTCAAGAGTGTAAATGCACTTCCCCATTTCCCCCAGTTACTGGTCTAATTGGAAATGACACCCTCTCGGCATGGGTCCCTCACTTTGACCAGAGCCACTTGTTTCCCTTGCCCCTTCGGCCCGCAGCTTCGGGTCCCCGTGGACTGTGACACCCTGGCAAAGCCAACCGATGGCCAGGGATCACTGTCTGATCCCACCAGGAGCACTGACAGTGCCCAAGAACTTTTTACTGCCAGCCAGTGAAAACAGCCCTTAAAACAACAAAATAAGTGATATGCTCTACCAGCCAGCCAACGTACTCCAGGCAGGTCTGAGATCCCGTCAGGCCCTTGGAGATGGCCTAGCACCGCCTGTCCGCCCTTTGCCCCATGAGCATGGCCGGGACCTCCTCTCTGCAGAGCTGTGCAACTGTTGGGGTCCCAGGTGCCCAGACTGATGAAAATGGCAGCATGGAGGATGAGAGAGAGGTCCTGGATGCCACCATTTCCCCCATTAACGCACAGCTTTGCCCCGCACGAGTCGCCCAGGGGAAAGGCTTTCCCTGGCAGCAGCAGCAGGGAAGGCTGGAGCAGCACTGGTGGATCTCTGCTCCAGGTCTTCAGACCCAGAAGCAAAAGCTTCCACAAAACCAGGGCAGACTTAACAGCACCGGTCTCCATGAGCATGCCCTTTGCTTCGCAGCCGCATCCCAACTGGACCGCAGGGCTGGAAATAACAGGGAAAACACTCCCTGTGAGGGAAACGACATGGGAGAGCTGACAGATAAGAGAGTGCTGAAATGTTGGTATCCAGCTTGTCTGGTACGTCAGCACATTAATGCTACGGCGCAGATGAGACGTCTGCAAGTGGGCTGGTGAGAGCAGCAGCACGTGGTGCTGTGTGCTGTGCCTCTGGTCCTTTACCCAGAACCGCCAAGTGCTTCCCAGTTGGGGACAACCAAGAGCAGCCATGCTGGCTGCCCAGAGAGCGCAGGGCATTTCCCAGAGGCCACCATAGCGTCCCACCATGAGTCGCTCTGCTTCAAGCAACAATTCCCATTGTTACCTGCTCCTTATTAGGCATTTCATGCATGTTTAATACTAGATTCATCAGATATCCAAGGAAATATAATCCCAACAAACTGAAGACAACAAATTAAAAGACTAAATATTTGTTTCACCAGCCTTGGAATTTCTCAGCTCCAAATGATAACAAAATTGACTCCATCTATCTGAAGGTAATAGTGTAGAAATGCTAGAAAGATCAGGGTTTTTTGTTGTTGTTGTTATGTTTTGTTTTGTTTTTACAACAATATTCTGATTTGCTGTGACTATTAAGAGCCCCTTATAATCCAAATATTTGATAAATCACAGCCTAACCTCCAAACCATCTGTGGAAAATTTTAAGGAAATACGCATTAAAATGTTCACAGTTATTCAGAAACATATCATTCACAGTTTCAAAACATTTACAAGCTGTACATAGAGTGACTAACTTGGCAGGATGGCAGGGCTGGATAAAACCCAGAATTGCATGGGCAGGAAATGTACCATGGCTCTTCAGATAGAGACTGGCAATGGGGCAGCAACCTGTAATTTGTCATCTTCCCATCTCTCATTCCCAAGGGTAGGCCATGCTGCGACAAAAGATGCTTCATTTGTACCAGAGACGTGACGCAGTGCTCACTGTATCAGTGCTCTGTGCAAGTCTGGAGGAGAGGTCCTTGGATGACAGCAACGCACGTGATAACAGCAACAGTGAAGCTATTCCCAAACTGTTGGTCACATTACACTCCTCTAGTTCATGCCTTGAAATTGCACAGTGGAAAGGAAGGGAAACACAAGAAAGATGCCTTGTCTTAAACCTGGTAAATCTCCGTCTCAAATCAAAATCAACCAACCCAATGCAAATACAAAAATGTATCTGCACACTTTTTTTTATACACAATGAAAATGACTGTTGACTTTGATGGAACTGTTCGCCATTCATAAAATCATCGGAGGGGGCCACAGATCTATTTTGCTGAATGCTGTTTAACAGTCATCATGTTCCATCTCCTAAAGAATCATCTCTGAAAATGGGAGAAAATTCATTCTGCATCATTTCATTCCCATTGAGTACAGAGATTTGATAAATACTATGCGTTTGTATTGCCAATGACAGCTCACCCCCTTTTAAAATAATCCCTATCCCCCAGACCTGAGTTTCTATGTATAGCACACACCCTCAGATGTTTAAAGAGTGAGACTCAATGTTTGCCATCATTTCAGACTTATCTTTGGCAAACAAGGAATTGACTCCAGTATAATCCCCAAAAGGAATATAACTGTCCTTCCAAAATCCACATTCAGCCTGGCAGCAGTTGTACTAAGAAATTCAGATCCAAATCACATGGCAGTAGTTTTAAAATTGCAATTTAACCTTGAGTTCACACTCAGTTTATCTTTTACATGATCCCCCAGATTAGTACCAAATGAGTTTTTTACACCAAAAAAAAAAACTGAAGTAACAATAGGGTAAATTGGTCTCCTCTGAAACTAGAAAATCTGTAAATACAGCATAATAAGAGCAGGAGGGAAAGGAGGAATGTGTATATATAAAAATCTATCTATCTATTTATCTGTATCTGTCTCAGTATGAAATCCACCTCTAATAATGCTCAACTGCATGACTACATAGAATTAATTTCACCTTTTTGTACATCACTTTGACCAAGCAAAATGGGGAAAATGGAGCTTCTTTACAACTAAATTGCTATATTTAAGGATTAATTCACCACTACATTTTAGGATGTTCAAAGGCTGGTTAAAGACAGGGTAAATGAAGAAAGCTCGTGCCCAAAAGAGCTCACTGTGTTCATACCGCAGGAGAAAGCAGGTAGGTGGGAGAAACAAAAGGGGCCTTGGAGAGAAGGATGAAACAACGACAAAATGACACTGCTGCAGAAACTGTTACAATGCATCATTAAAATTAAACGATGAACTGATTTGAGACATCCTCAGAGAATGTCATTAAGCTCCACCCAATTTAATGCATATAGTTGTTTCTATAGCAACAAATAAGTTTCAATAAAAAATTAAAAGAAGCAAACAAACAGAACAAAACCAACAAAACCAGGCAAAGACATGACACATACAAAATGTGTGATGGGGCTATAAAAGTTTTATCGCTGGTTGTTTGGCATAAGCTGCATAATTCACCAGTGCTTCTGTCACTCATATGTAGCGTGGTCATGGCTGTAAAATTTTACAGCCTCCTCACAGCTTTGCAAATTCTCTATTGATTTGTCTCTTGTAAACAGACCAAGTGGAAAATATGAAAGTGCTAAGTCACAGAGGCATTGCCTCTCTCCTCACAACCTGTTGCCACATGGAAGAACAACCTTAAATCAAACAGGGATGTCATATGTGCAACCTTTGCTAGCCGTTTTATATTGGATCTGTGCTTAACACTTTTTGGTCTTAGCCAAAACAGAACAAACAGTCATCAACGGAGATCTCATCTGCATGGTGGATGATGTTAATGTGTCACATGTGAAGTTTGCTGCAAGCATCAGAAGAACAGAGCCAGGCTGGCCCAGGACATCTGTTTCTGTGCTTCCAGGAGTAAGAAGCAGAACATTAGCCATGGGGTATTGGCAATTCAGCTTGTTCAGTGTCATCAGCAATTCAGATCACAATAACCTGCTGGTGGGAAAGAGGTGACTGCAATGGCAAACAGAGTGTGCCTTACACCATCAGGTAAGGTCCTCCGCAAGGTGTGCAAAAACTAATCACCCTGGCACGGTCTCACCTTCCACAAGAATTCATGGAATCACAGAATGGCTTGGGTTGGAAGGGTCCTCAAATATCATCTAGTTCAACCCACCCTGCCATGGGCAGGGATGCCACCCACTACATCAGGTTACTCAGAGGCTCATCTAACCTGGTGTTGAACGCCTCCAGATATGGGGCATCCACAGTCTCTCTGGGGCAACCTGTGCCAGTGCCTCACCGCCCTCTGAGTGAAGGATTTCCTCCTAATCTCTAATCCAAATCTTCCCTCTTTTAGTTTAAAACCATTCCCCCTCATCCTGTCATTATATGATTGAGCAAAGAGTTGCACCCCATCTTTTTTATAAGTCCCCTTTATGTACTGAAAGATTGCCATGAGGTCACCCTGGAGCCTTCTCTTCTCCAGGCTGAACACCCCCAGCTCTCTCAGCCTATCTTCATAGGAGAGGTGCTCCAGCCCTCTGATCAACTTTGTGGCCCTCCTCTGGACCCGCTCTAACAGCCCCACATCCTTCTTGTGCTGGGTGCCCCAGACCTGGATGCAGCACTCCAAGTGGGGCTTCTCAAGGGCAGAGTAGAGGGAAACAATCACCTCTCTTGCCCTGCTGGTCACTCCTCTGTTGATGCAGCCCAGGATGCAGTTTGCCTTCTGGGCTGCAAGTGCTCACTGCTGGCTCATGTCGAGATTTTTGTCCACCAGAACCCCCTAGTCCCTATTCACAGGGCTGCTCTCAATGAGTTCTCCCAGTCAGTGCTCATGTCTGGGATTACCCTGACCCAGGTGCAGCACCTTGCACTTGGACTTGTTGAACCTCATTAGGTTCACGTGGGCCCACTTCTGAAGCTTGTCCATGTCCCTTTGCATGGTGTCCCTTCCTTCTGTTGTATAAACTTCACCACTCAGCTTGGTGTCTTTCTGCAAATTTTGATGAGGGTGCACTCGATCCCACTATGTCATTGATAAAGATATTAATGCCATTGATAAAGATATTAAATGACATACTGTGTCATTGATAAAGATATTAAACAGCACCGGTCCCAGGACAGACCCCTGGGGTACACCACTCATCACTGGCCTCCACCTGGACACAGAGCCATTGACCACCACTCTCTGGGTACAACCCTCAAGCCAACTCCTTATCCACTGAATGGTCCACCCATCATATTCATCTCTTTCCAATTCTGACACCAGGATGTCCTGTGGGATCGTGTCAAAGGCCTTGCAGAAGACCCGGTAGATGACATTGGTTGGTCTTCTCTTGCTGACTGATGCAGTCACTCAATCATAAAAGGCCACCAGGTTGGTCAGGCATGATTTGCCCTTGGT
Organism: Anser brachyrhynchus; assembly: GCF_964034855.1. Taxonomy (NCBI): domain Eukaryota; kingdom Metazoa; phylum Chordata; class Aves; order Anseriformes; family Anatidae; genus Anser; species Anser brachyrhynchus. Next base: position 27,388,758 of record NC_137696.1, read on the forward strand.
GAAGCCATGCTGGCTGTCTCAGATCACCTCTTTGTCTTCCATGTACTTTGACATTGCTTCCAGGAGGATCTTTTCCATGATCTTGCCAGGGACAGAGGTGAGGCTCACTGGTCTGTAGTTCCCCAGGTCCTTCTTTCTAACCTTGTTAAAAATGTGAGTGATGTTTCCCTTTTCCCAGTCACCAGGGACTTCACCTGACTGCCAGGACTTTTCCCATATGATGGAGAGAGGCTTGGCAACTCCATCAGCCAGCTCCCTCAGGACCCTGGGATGCAGTCATCAGGCCCCATGGACTTGTACCTGTTCAGTGCCATCGGGTGGTCTTGAACCTGCTCTTTGCTTACAGTGGGAGGGACTTTGCTCCCCCAAATCATCCCCAAAGGTCAGTTGGTATGCAGCCTCCCTGGTCTGGGTACTAAAAATATTTACAACACGGGCACAAGCTTTTCCCACTTAATTCCCTCAGTAGCCCTCACTGTTAATGGATACATTCAGCTTGCAAGTGTGCTGCAAGGCCTCTGAGTCTTCTGAAGGTCTTCCAGAGTGACCTATTGGAAACGCTGTCACCTCTGTCACCTTACCTCTGAGTTCATGCAAACAAACACTCACTATGGCCTAAATCTGGGCTTCAAATATGATTAGACTCAGACAAATAGATAATTGGGGGGGGGGGGGGGCAACAACTGAAAATGTAGGTTTTCCTTTTTGTTTGAAATGCTTTGTTTAACAAGACACACTTTGGTTTGTTCTCTGGTTTTGGAACACTATTGTTTATTTAGCACTTTGAAGATGGGGAGAGGGACAGTGTTCAATCTATAGAAATGACCCTGGTCTCTGCTGATACTGTTCCATGATCATGCACATTGGAAATGATAGTTGTGTGTCCCAGTTTTCTTAGACAGAAAAACCACAATGGGCTTCAGGAAGGAAATGTAATTTTTTTAATGACCTGATTTAATAGATAAATGTTTTTTGAGAACCTCATTAAAAAGGTAGAAACAGCAGCAGGTCAAAGGGGTCATCTGCAGAATAAATATAACAGGTCAGGTCCTTCAAATGCCATAAAATAGATATAACTTCCATAAGCTGAAGACCAATCCTGCATTTCTAGGAGCCCCAGGGCGCAGTTCTTCCTGCCTCTCATGTGAGCCTTACAAGTTCCCTGCTGTTTTCCCTCTAATTTCAAAACGCCAAGCCAGGTGGAATCTGGGCTTTCAGTATTTGCCTAGAAGGGAGAGTAGTCCTTGTAAACCTGCCTGGTGAGAGACAGCTTCTGGGTTGTGATCAGCTAGCCATCATCCAAAGATAAATCTGTTGCTCTGAAGCACAAGACAAACTCTTCCTGTTCTTTGGGAGGACACAAGGAACTTCCCTTTCACCAGACGAGGATACCACCCACTACAATTTGTGTCGTGTCAGGTCTGGCCACTGCTGGGTCTTGAGATACCTACAGCCCGTGAGCAGCCCAAGTACGGCTCCTCTCCAGGGCTGCATCTCATGAGCACTGGGGCCGTGCTGGAGCTCTCTAGGTGCTGAGACCTGGGAGGCCCAAGAGCAGACTTTGCTGGTAAAGGCTGAGACAAAGGAAGCACTGAGTCCCTTAGTGTTTTCAGTGTCCTTCCTCACAGTACTACCTAACCCATCCAGGAATAGCCCTGCCTCTGCTGCTGAGGTACCTGTAGAAATGCCTTTGTTGCCCTTCATATCCCTCCTCAGTTTAACTCCAGCCAAGGCTGGTTCTTCCTGTTTCCATCCCAGCAAACCCAGGAGGTGCTTCTGTATTCCCATTCAGTGTCCTGTCCACCTCTTCTCAGTGCTTGTTTTCCTCACTGAGCTCAGTGAGGGGTTCCCCATCCAGACAATGTGACCTTCTGCCACACCAACTCATTTTCTTGCACGTAAGGGATGGACCACACATCCCTGGGCAGCCCAAAATAGACTGCGGTATGGGTGATTTTGCTGGGAATACTTCTCCACTGGGGGGAAGTGGTTAAAAGCCCTCACTGTGTTTGTGAGCAGTTACTGGTGGCGTCTGCTCTCACAGAGGAAAAAAGGCTCTCCCTCCAGACAGGGAGGGTTCAAGTTTCTCTAGAAGCACAGCTTATTTCTCCCCCCAAAATCATATCAATATGGCAGCCACGTGGATGGAGCACAGCTCCTACTCTGAGACCCCCTCCAACCCTAAGTGAGGAAAAATTTCTGCTTCCTTCCTTACCAGAGGACTATCAAAATCTGGTCTTAATTCATTTGCAGGAAAGGAAACAGTTGTACTCTGTTGTTCAACAGAGTGTGCCTGTGAGTGTGCTGTGATTGCACACCTGTGAGTGTGCAGTCAGCTGCTCAGTGGTGTGGTCCTTTGCCCTGGCTACGCTGATGGATCCCAGAACTTGTAGCAGGCAAAAATGAAAATAACTATAGCTAAATCCTCCCGATCTTATTCACTGTGCTCCTAAAAGTGTTTACAAATTATGTCAAAAGCCAGATGTCCAAGGTCAAGTAAGTGGCCCTGGCTTGTTGCTGTGCACAAAAGCTTTGCCATAAGCCCCTTGTAATAGAGCTAACGGGTAGAGCTGTGCCCTTGAGTGGACTTGTGCGAGAGCTGGTGCTGTGACTCGGCCAGCAGCAGTGGCCTGCAGCATCACTCTGCTGAGATGCTTGAGTCTCAGCTCTGCTGGCTGGGGTGGGAGTTTCAGCTGTGGATGCAGCAGACCTCAAAAACACCAGACAGCACAGGCAGGCCCTTTTCAAAGAAGAAAGATCTGACCTGCAAGGAAGGGAACAGCTGTAGCTGTTTTTATCTTGACTTGGTCTGATCTTGTCAGAGCCATGAGGATGATTTAGAAAGAAACACGTATCAGCAAACCTAGAAGACAGAAGATGTATGCTCAAGGACTGCAGGGGGACTGTCAGGGGTGAATTTTCTCTACTCCATCTGTATATGATCTCTGTGAGTATTCTACTAAGTGTTCTATGAAGTGTATGTTACTTACATTTCCATATGGATGAATGATTAACACGAAGCATCGCAACTGCCTTAAGCTTTAAACAAAGCTCTAGCACACACAATGGAAAATATAGTGGTCATCATTAAAAAGTGAGTATTTGCCAGAAAAAATTACCACACTGTGGTGTATGAAAAGACCACAGTTACTTCCTGCTCTAAGTATAAATGGAAAATGTGGTGTCTCAGATACCAGTAGGCTGGTAACTGTTAGCAAATGTTGACTTTTCTGTGGTATCCCAAGCTGAAACTGAACCTTTTTTGAGGTCCAGCCATTGCTATTTTCCATCCCACAACAGACTCCATTTCACTGGTGCATGATACGATCCTTCTGCGATGTATAATAAGTCGTGCGACCCTTTGATACAGCACAGAGCCAGTCAATGCTTCTGTGCACCACTGCCCTCCGATGAGTGTAATCAGAACTGCTCTGGGTATCATTTAATCCCCTTGCTGCCCCTCACTTGGGGAAACTCCCCCACTGCAGGATGCTACACTTTGGAAGCCAGCAGAGTTGTGCTCTTTCCCATCTGTTCCACCAGCTTTCCAGCAGCCACTATGTGAGACAACCAGAGCCGCTTGGAAAAATCGGGCTGGAAAGCTTTCTGATGAAAAACGGAAATTGTTTCCCAATGAAATCTTTGCAACAAAATGTTCTATTTCCTCATTAACTATAGAGGTGGTTGGAAATTTCCATTTTAAAATGTTTCCAATGGAAACCAGATTTTCCCCCTTCCTTCACTACTAACCCCCCCGCCCCTTCCCAGTAAAAATTCTGTGTGTGGAGAACAAACACCATTTTTCAGTAAGGTCTTCTGAAGATCGTAACATTTTTCAGTGGCTGTGGATTAGATGCAATTCTTAAGATAGCACCCTGTATCCTGTAGCTTGATTGTTTCAGTTCTTTCCAGCTCCAGTATAAGATACTGCTGATTGATTCATTGACAAAGACAAAACAACCCATCTTACTTCCCTGTTTTGGCCCTCAGTCTACTCCCAGTTTTGGTTACGTGCAAGTTTCTTTAAAGTTTTACACACAATGCAAGTACATCAGTTTCATGCCTCTGATACCATGCAAATGCCTTGATTATTTGTATTACTATGAATTTGTTCTTAAATGTACTGATTTTTCACCAGTTAAACTGTAATCCCCAACAACTTTCCAGATGAAGATCTCCAAAACCACCCCACTAGCTTTTTAGAATTCCTTCAAAATGCAGATTGATAAAAATACAAATAGATCCAGATTTATGCACTCATACTTCTCTTTCCCAAATGCATTTTATGCCTAGCCTTTCCAGCAAGCAAAAGGGCCAGACACCATGACATCTCTCTTTCTCTAAACACCCTGGTGAGCCATGTTAAAATTAATCACTTTTTAAGAGGTGCACTCACACAGTCTTGAGGGTAGGCTTGTAACTGGATTTTTTTGGCTCATTAGAAGTCAGCACAATGGCAAATGCAGAACTGAGTCTATGTTCTTGTGAGGAGGGGGAAAAGGGAGACACAGTTTTATACTTACTCAGAGGATATGAGAGGTGCCAAGATCAACATAATGGGAATACAACCTATTATACCACATATGGTCTCACTTATCTGTTACTCGTATAAGAATTCCACATCTTTCCCAAACAGCAAATAAGAGAAGAGTATATATAATACTTGAGGAACAGAAGATTTCACTCTGGTTAAGCAAGCCAGTGTTGAACAGGGAAATAAGAACTGACGCAACCTTCTAACAACAGTTAAAACAGATTTTAAATTTGAAACTTTCCTAATGCCCTGAAATTTTTGACCGACGCAGGTAGTATCCCAGAAAAACAGAGACCTGACCAGAAAAAAAAAAAATTGGATGACCTAAGCATCCTCTTGAAAGACTGTCAGTTAATTACCTTCCAGATTATCACATTCATTTTCAACTCTGCAGGACAAGAAAACTCTATTGTGGATTACACAAATTTGCTAAAATGACCATAAAGAGAAATCTATCTTGAGAACAGTTGTGCAAAATTCTGATCCTGCCCCTCAGCTGTATGGAAACCTCAGTCCTTTGACATGTAATCAATTTATCATGCCTTTACACAGTGCTGCCCACCAGCCAGCTCATGCTAACGAGCTGTCCATGTGTTGGCTTTAACCTGGAAGATATGAAAAGCAACAGGAGAAAAACCCAGGCAAGTTTGCATATTTAGCAACCTAAGCCTAATCTCAATTCCTGTTTCCTTTACATAGGCTGTAGCTGTGATTGAAGAGCAAGCTGCAATTCAGGATGAATGAGAGTGGTGGCTTTCAGCTCTGTATGATCTTGGAAAGGTCATGCTTCCCTTTGAGACATGAAACTACAAAGCATTATTTTTGTCTTATTTGACTAACTTGCATTCTTATTGCCTTTAAATATGGGAGCTTGTTTAATTTCTGCACTCACTTGGCACTATCACTTTGTCTAATAGCACTTAATACTTAAATACAATGAAAATGTATCTGTTTATGTCTGTGATTTTTCCACTTATATGATTTCTTTTGTTTCTACTTTATTTTTTGTAAGTAATACATAAAGTAAATCTCATTCATTTACAAAACAACTGGAAATAACGGGTGCTTGCAGCATGCTACTGAAAAAAAGGCATTTTTAAGTGTCCTGCTGTGACCCATTCTCTTTTAATAGAAGTTGCTTTTGGATGGCTGCCTAATGCAAACATATTCCTGCATTGAATAAACAAATGAATAGACAGTTGCTTCCACATCTTCAAATCTTTTGATACTTTCAGTTATAATCCTCAAGAAGTAAATGAGCAGAATATGATCCAAGAAATACAGGCTGTGCTGATCTTTGGAGCTCCGGTTAATAGAAGTTTATTTGAGTCCCCAGCTATGTTTGTCTCCTTGGCATTCATATTTGTTGTAATACTCATTGACAATATAGCAATGGAAACTTCTACTCATGTCACGTTTTCTTTAAAAAATAAATACTAGAGGATGAATCAAACAATTAATGTACTTAAAAATATATACATATATGTTTATTTAGTATTATTTTTAGTGGAGTATGTGCAGTGGAGTTAATCAGCTTCTTTCTAGACTGTGAAGCAGATATAACCTACAGGCCACATCACAGCTGAGATGAAGCACAAGATAATTCCTTCTTCTGAAGGAAATACGCCCCAGCACAGAGGAAGAAAGAAAGCCTTAGAGTCCGGACTTTAAAGCTCTGCTTTAAAGAGTCCAGACTGATTGACTGTCACGGGAAGTTTGGATAACCTAAACAAAGGCAGAATAATCCTATGGGATTATATTTTGGGCTCACTGAAGTCAACTGTCAAACTTCCACTGCTTCAGCTGAGCTAGGATCTCACCTCTGAACTGTTAGGAGGTGATGGGAGGACACTGAGCAACACCAAGCTCGTGGGTCGAGACCATGTTTCCAGCTCTTCCCAGTGACAAGTTTTGTTACCCTTGGCAGTCTCTTAATGCTTCCCCTTCTTCATTTGTAATTGGGGACGACAGCAATTAGGTACTGTAAAATGTTTTTAATTCAATGGATGGACAAAGCCATATAATGCATGACATTGTAACTCATTCTGAGTTTTGTAGCCCTTTGCCATGAACGTAACAAAGAATTTAACCTGAAACTCATGTAAATTTGAATCTTCCGTAACATTTCATCTAGCAAGTAGTCTGACTGGTGATTTCTTCTGGAGCTGACAGAGGCTGAAGCACTGTAGTTTTGAAATGCTATAGAAAGGCTGCATCTTGTCAAAAATTTGCAAGACTTCTGATAATATTCCTAGACAAAAAAAGTGACAGTTTCAGACATTATGAATGGATTTTGCAGTCCTTTCAAGATTCCTTTACAACTTTGAAAAGAGCCAGTCAGCAAAAACAATGTTAAAGCCTCTCTTGTCATCAACAGGAAATATGGTGGCCATACAATGCCATGGACTTCCTCAGCATTGCATTTGGATGGTGCATGCTTTCAGCTTGCAGGCAGCTAGGGACTATCAGAAGGCAAGATCACTACTGGGAGAAGGGAAATGAGGCAGGTCTTCTCAAGGTGGTGTGGAGAATGAAATTCAACAAACTTGGATGACCACAAGTCACAGAAAGCATGACACTCAGAATACCATGGACACTTTTTCACCTAAGTCTTTTTCTCTGCCACATAAACCATTTTACACAGAACTGTGTTTGCTGCAGGACTCTATTTCCTGTGGGGAAACAGTTAAAACACTTTTAAAAATATCTTGCCTCTGTTCAGTAACCAGATGTTTCACATGGAAGCAAAAATACGTCTGCTAACACACAACTAGTGCCAGGGAGCTGGATGGCTATGAACTAAAGAAATGGTTGTACAATTACTTCTTAACTTAAACTGGTGCTTAAGTAAATTTGTTTGGACCTTTTTTCCTAGACAAAATAGACATAATTAATAGAACTGCTGGGCACCAGCCTGGCAGAAGAGATCACAGCTTGAATTTGGCTGGCTTGTTTCTACACAGCTTGGTCTTTCCTGATGAAAGATGTGCAAATAAGAAGAGGCATTTCTAGTGCAAAGTCCAGAAAACTGCTGGGACTTGACAATACTGCGTCTCAGAACATCCCAATCTGTTGTCCTGTGTAGATCAATTAAGGTTAGCAGATGCTAAAAAACTTCAGTATAATATTCCAGATCCCATGGAGGTTTTTGTTATGCCCCCAACGCTGATCTTATCATGCTCTTACTAAAATCAGATATAACCTTTGGTTGGCTTCACTACTGGAATCAAAACCTGAAATCTGCTGATAATCACTGACTTAAGTAACTGGAGTTCTTTAGCCTCTGCTCTGGCATGAAACAAAACATGCCCTTAATATTACCCAGTTATTCATCATCTCTCTTCTCTTCTTGCCTGGAAGACTCTCAACAGTCTCCCCATTAGGCTTTCATTCTGAACAGGGTTTAGTTTTTTGTTTGCTTTTTGTTGTTGTTGTTTTGTTTTGGTGGTGGTTGTGGTGGTGGTTGGTTCCCCTTCCCCCCTTTTCTTTTCCCTTTAGTTAAATTATTTAATTTTACCTTAATAATAATTTTACCTTAATAATTACTTTTCCTTTAATTAATCTATCCTTGTCTCAAACTGTGAATTGTTTTTTTCTTTTCTTCTTCCCCTCCTCTTCTGAGGAGGGGGAGTGAGAGAGCAGTTGTTGTAGAGTTCAGCTACCTAGCAAGGTAAAACCACCACCACATTTTCCACAGAGCCAGAAGCAGGGTCAGTTCATAGCAGGGGACAGGACGATATCCTGTCATATTCAGAGAGGAACTATTCTGTATGAATGGAACCTCAATCTCCTTCTGTACCCTGTAACTATCCTTCAAGATGTTTCCATGCAATAGAGAACTACGACATTTTTGTAGCAAATTTTGGAAGCTTCCAAAAGCAACTAGGACAGTCATAATGAAGAACAAGGCAAAGCGTGACACCAAAGTATAGCTACTTCTGCTCTGCTGTCCTTAATTAACTGTATTCTTCATTGGCATATAATCATGTGTCTGCAGCCCAAGGGTTGTTCTTGAACTCCCAGGATTGCTGCCATTTTCCATTCTGCCAGCCAAATGAGCGTTGTATAAGCTCTGTCTCAGCAAGTGAACTCAATAAGTCCTTTTATTCTTCTCTGACCCTGTTAAAATGGTTGTTAAAGCTACCAACCATTCGTTCCCTGTGAGTATTTCACGCTTTGATTTCTCATGGCTCCTGTGGCTTTCCCTTCTTTCTTCCCCATGAAACCAAAGCAAGAGAATTCCCTTCTGCGACCCCACTGATCATTTCCTTCTGAAGATCTTCCCCTTTTGATCACTTATTTTATTCACATCCATGGAGCCTGCTCTAGAGCAAGAGATCCGGGGGCAGTGTATTCCCTCCCCCTCCGCTGCAGAGATCACTGCCTGCCTAATAGGCAGGGATGATGTCATGCTGATGCTCTTTACAATCCAGGTTACAGTCCAGTGATGTGCTCATAATGTACCCAAATCTACTAACATATATTTTAACAAATTACACAAACCTACCAGCATGACCTCCGAGCCACACTAAGGGCCCCGTGGAAATGAGCTCACTCGTCAAGCTGTAACAGCTCAGCCAACGCACAGGGTCCTGCGTTAGCTCCGTGGACCTGCCCTGGCTCACCCTCTGCATCACCTTCAGCAGCTCAACGAAGACTTTTGTGTCTTGGCTTACTCATCGGGAAACTGAAGACAGTATGTACCTGCCTCACAAGGAGGGCAGTACATCTGCACAACTCAGATGAAACTGCAGTGTTAGGAAGTGCAAAGTAACTTATTGGGGCTGAAAAACACAAATAAATGTTCAGGAGGAACAGGAGCCAAATCTTCTGATTCACAACTCGGAGGTAATTTCACAAGCAAAAAGTAATTTGATTCAGCTGATTTAAGCCTTATTTCTTGTTTAATTCACCTGAGTATTTTAACTGCAAGCCTTTGGTGTTTTTTTTTTAATTCTCTCTTATCATCTGTTGTGGGAATCAAAGGAAATTTATCTCAACACAGAGTAATAAAAAATACACTATTAAAAGACAACAGACTGGCATGAAAATGTATTGTTTCATTCCAGCGAAAGAGAACAAAGTACAAAGTCACTTAATCACTTTATAAAATCACAAAATTCAGATCACACTATTCATTCAGAGCAACTGTTGCTGACATGCTTTTTCTCAACTGCTCAGAAATAAAGCTTTATTTGAAAACGCTGTCATCATAATTCTTACTGGAAGACATTCCTTTTCTTATTCCAGCAGGACAAGTGAAAGCAAGGGTGTACCAACACACACCACTGCTCCCAAAGGTGTGTGATGCTGCTCACATGAATTTCCTTTCATAACCCTAATACCACAGGCTAGCTGAGGTGTCTGCTCCACTCCTTACCTCTAGGACTTCCCATATGCAATTGCCATGAGGAAAGCTGCAATCCACAACTTCGTCCAGTACACTGCTAAACTAATAACCACAAAATTCAAGTGATGTAGATTGAAAAGGGTGAATGACTCCTGTTATTCTGAGAAGAAACTTGGTAGAGGGAAGGCCGTGTGACTCGCGCATGACCACCAGAAGAACTGGTGTCAAAGCTGCCAAAAGGGTTGTGTACCTCCTTCCTCAGCGTCCTGTGCCCCGAGCGTGCCTCATTAAAAAAGCAACCGTGCATTCATCACCAAACCAGAACCCAGAGGCAGAGAAGGGCAGACAGAAGAAGATGGAAAAACTTTACGCAAGCAGTTACCAAAGAGAGATTTTAACTGGGAAGCAACTCATTAAAAGTCAAGACTGTATCAGAGAAATCAAGAGATTTTTAGCATTTTTATTTGTCTAAAACTCTCTACATATGTTCAGGGCTCTCGAGTTGAACTGCTAGTGGTATGGAGGAAGCTTGTTCCCCATTCTTTTTGTGTTTTTGTTTGTCTGATGTTTTTTAATGTTTGTCATTTGTGTCATTGGGGAAAGAAAGACATAAAATACTCTGTGTTGAATCCTCTGCTAAATTGTTCTGTTCTACTCCATGGAAGTTGATAACGCCTTAGAAGAGAGCCAAGTCCTCAGAGACTGACAGAAAACCATTTTAGCACACCAGAAAAAGTGGCTATATGCAGAACCATTTTGAGGTGGATCTTTTGTGTCCAAATGGAGTGAAAAAGTTTCAGTAATGCTCCTTCCCAGGTGCTGAGCTAGGGAATGGAAGGAAATCAATGGAACCAGTCTGAAAACACCACATGTAGGACTACCACAAGCTATTGCAGCTAGCACAGATGTGGTACTGATGGCACTGAAACACTCACAGAAGAAAAAGGTGGAAGGAAGAAAGTCCAATCTCACAGTCCCCAGATCCCTTTGACACCTCTCAAAATCATGTATCCTGAGCAACTTGGAGATTATTTTACATGGCACAAACAATGTGGGAATGTACAGCAAGCATCTCAGATTAAAAGTGACTTCATTCACACAAAGCACCTGATCTCATCCAAGCTCCTTGACTCCAGGTGAGGAGCTCAGAGCATAGTGTGTTGTGGTGAAGGAGTTCACAGACTGTTCACACACACTCCTGGCTGATTTACTACTGCAGAGATTGAGAATGAGATAGGGAGAGAGATGGAAAATTACCAAAAGCTAGTCCAATATTTACCTTGGAAACAAGCTCAACACATGAACTGTGAAACTGGGTGATGTCTGACATCTTCCTCCGTTCAGTTGCTAGAGAGAGGGACCGATATATTAAATACAGCCTGTCTGCTACAGGCTCAGAGGAGTTTACATGTAACTGAGCCCTGATGCATGCTCACTGAGGGCATGTCATCTCAGAGAGAAGGGCATATCAGCTCATCACTCTCTCTGATGCTGGTTACAACAGATATGAATGAACTTCTGTCTCTGTTTCAGGCCAGTTTTCCAGTGGCACTTATTCAACAGTGCAGCCTCTACACATTAATTGGCCCTCCTGTTCTCCAGGTTGTGTGACACCTACTTTGCAAACAGAGTACGTGGGTACATTGTGGGTGGTGCGGGACTGATACTTCCCCATTATTATCCCAAAGAGCATTTCCTCTCCATCCCCCTCTTCTTAATGGGCCATCATTCAAACATCATTACTCAGGTACAGAGGAGAGCATTTGAAAAACAGATATCAAACCACTAGGAAACTACTGCTTTTCTCCATGACCGACACCAGAGACTTTGCCATTGCAGTGCACTGCTGCATAGGACAGATAGTTGGTACGTTCATAATGGGTGTTTCTAAGGTGGCTGGGAGAGAAGCCCACAAGAATACATCTAAGACCCTCCTATTTAGGACATAAAAGTGAAGCTGAGTTGTTTTCAGGTCTTCCTGCTTTTATTAATTCCAAAGAGACAGAGAAAGAAGTAGCAGGAAAAAAAGACAAAACTCAGACAGTAACTGGGAATTATCTAGCATTGACCAAGGAACAAAACAATGAACTTACACATGCGACAGGCACGGAGTTACACCCGAAATAAAGTATAACTTGCTTCTGAGCAAGGGGGAAAAAAAAGAAAAAAAGAAAAAGAAAAAAAAGAAAAAAGAAAAAAAGCTGTTGCAGCAGTAAAAGCTGCAGAGTGTTAACCAGCCAATCAAGGGCAAAGGAAGGCAAGAGCCTTCACGTGTCTAAGCTTTCCACTTCTAGAGGAGTAGGTTCAGTCATGTGTCTGTGTTAGTGAGCAGAGTCCAACACTGTAGCAATGCAACTGGGTGACAAATATCCTTTTGCCCCACACAGCTGTAAAAGGTAGACTATCCAACCACTGTCCATTTAGATTGTCAGGAGAAAAAAACACCTATCTTCCCTAGACCCAGTCTCTAGACCCAGTGCTGTTCACAACAAATACTAATATAGGCAATCCCAGACACCACAACATGCTTTCAGAGCTCACCCATGCGTTTTAGCCAGCATTTTTCATTAATTGTTGTGAAATATATATATATGTATATAAAATACTTATGTTTCTTCTAAATTTGCTGCCTTTATCCTAATTTCCTGGTTTTATCAATACCCCTCAGCTTGCTGCTGTGCAGTTTGCTGCGTCACAACATGGTAGTATGCAAGCACAGCAAAACCTTAGTTTAGACACAAAGGAATATCATTCTGAGTCAAACTTCAGATTTTAGGCAGATGCTTTAGGCCCAGAGATTCCTTTCATTGTTATTTAATCATTATAGTGCAGTAGCAGGGAAAAAAAAAAAAAAGAACCCCAGCAAGGAGGATGAAGGTAATTGTGGTAGAGAATCTCTAGCTGTATTCAAATTGATTTTAAAAATGCAGGACATAAATCAATCCATCTCAGACAACCCTCTTACTGACCACCCAAGTGAAACCCTAGTTTCATGCAGAAATCAGGCATTATACGAGTCACTCTCCTTTTTGGGAGTGCTTATTAAGACTATCCCTACTGAAGCCCAGAGAGTAACATAAATGCATAAAACATTCATGTAAAAGGAAATTTAAAAAATAAATAAACAAAATAAAAACTTATGGCTTGTTATTTCTGCCTTTCACCTTTACAGGCCTCAGACAGGTCTATTCTTTCTCTTGCAGGACAAATATAAAAATTTCCTTGAAAAGTGCTATGAAAGAATCTCAGTGCTGCAGTGGTCATGTAGAATCATAGAATCCTAGTATTATAGAATTATTGGAGTTGGAAGAGGCCTTTAAAGATCATCTTGTCCGACCACTCTGCCATGGACAGGGACATCTCTCAATAGACCAGGTTGCCCAAGGCCCCATCCAGCCTGGCCTTGAACACCTCCAGGGATGAGGAATCCACAACTTCTCCAGGCAACCTGTGCCAGTGCCTCACCACCCTCATCGTGAAGAATTTCTTCCTAATATCTAATCTAAATATACCCTCTTTTAATTTCAAACTGTTACCTCTTGTCCTATCACTACGTGCCCTTCTAAAAAGTCTCTCTCCATCATTCTTATAATCCCCCTTTAAGTACTGAAAGGCCGCTATAAGGTTTCCCTGAAGCCTTCTGTTCTCTAGGCTATCCAATCCCAGCTCTCTCAGCCTTTGTTCACAGGAGAGGTGTTCTGGCCTTTTGATCATTTTTGTGGCCCTCCTCTGAACCTGTTCTAACAGGTCCATGTCTTTGTTGTGCTGTAAATCCACACTTATCTGTTAGGTTGAAAGTGAAAATCATGTACAGCAGTATGAAAATCACCATGAGCAAATACATGCTCTTTTCTAACTCAGATAAGATTAATGCTGCAAAGGCAACAAACTACCCAGAAATAATTGAAATTGCTCAGACAGGAAAAACCTCTTTGCTACTTGGTTCAGAGCTACTGTGAATGGGAGGGATGCTCCTTGCTCATTTCACTTGCTGGGATCAGAAACAGGCTATCTATAGAATCCTGTGGTATGTCCTATTACCCAGTGATCAAAAACAACAGCCTTTTATTTCTGTTTGTTTTCATCTCACTCTATTGAAGCTTTGAAACTTTATGATCTTATTAAATGCAAATGCCAAGAATAGGAAATACAGAAAATAAAAACAGAAGATGGTTTTCTGTTGGAGAGTGTCCAGAAGAGGGCTATGAAGATGGTGAAGGGCCTAGAGGGGAAGATGTATGAGGAGCAGCTGAGGTCACTTGGCCTGTTCAGCCTGGAAAAGAGGAGGCTGAGGGGAGACCTCATTGCAGCCTACAGCTTCCTGATGAGGGGGAGTGTAGGGGCAGGTACCCATGTGTTCTCTTTAGTCACCAGTGATAGGACCATAGGACCCAGAAGAATGGTGTCAAGCCGAGGTAGGAGAGGTTTAGGCTAGACATCAGGAAGAGGTTCTTCACTGAGAGGGTGGTTGCACACTGGAACAGGCTCCTCAGGGAAGTGGTCACTGCACCAAGCCTGTCAGAGCTTAAGAAGCGCTTGGACTGTGCACTTAGTCACATGGTCTGAATTCTTTGGTAGACCTGCATGGTGCCAGGAGTTCAACTTGGTGATCCTTATGGGACCATCCCAACTCAGGCTGCTCTACGATTCTATATCCACCTTTGGTTTCAGTGAGAATTCAGGCCCTCACAACTGAAGTTTCTTCTGGATGGTGTTTCTTCTGAATAGGATAATTTCATTTCCCTTTTGAAGACTTACAAGGATGTAGTAACAAAAGCAAAGGCATAAAGCAGTACCTGAGGCATAGGCTACTTTTGAACCTGCAGCAGACTATATGTATGATATTCCCATTTCAGACAAATAGGGTCTACATAATGTGAAGTGTTCCAGCATGCTTACAATCTGCCAAAGGCCAGAAAATGGGACCTTCCTTTTAAGACTGTGTGGAAAAGAAAACAAAAACAATAACAGAGAAGGATTTTTTCCTTCACCTAAGTTTTATTATTATTTTGCAACTCCTTCAGGTGTCCACAAGGAATTTTTCTTACCATTTCCACTTAGTGAAAATAACAAACATGCAACCAGTATCTATCCAAATCTGTTTCTACTTACCACAAGGCAAAATTTAAGTTCACATTAAGGCACCTTTTTCACACAGCCTGTTGTTCAATCTTAACAAATACTTAAGAACATTCTTCAAAGTCAGGCTTGCCTATATGCACTTGTGCTTCTGAGTTGTTTTTTTTATTATTATTATTTTATTTTTTTAGGGCTGAGAAGGAAGCTTGGAATCCATGTAAGTAATTTCACTGAAAACAGACAAGGTGAAGGAAGTACTCAAACTCCTCCACATTGAGCAACCATAGAACCCAAGAACACTTACATGCCAACTTCTGAACTTGAGTCACTTCCTTCCAAACTGCTTCGCAGTGAAGTAGGACCACCAGGGTTTTACTGTTCTGAGAAGGCACCACCAACGTAGGTAGCTCATAGAGTCACTAAAACTCTTTCACAGAGATGCTAGAAAACACGAAGAAAAAGCAGCCCACTAGGGAACACTGAGTCCCTTTCACCACAAGAGAAAGGCACCCTAGACAACCCAAGCCTCAAACTCCCCTGGGGAGGCAGTTCCCCCTAGCTCCTCATGCTTCCTGTATAGCAAAGGTCAAATGATCCACACCTGGCAGATTTCACTTAACAAGGGTGGAGCCAAGAGACCTTGTGGCATAGGCTCATCTACCTGGCTTCAGTCTTTTAAGGTCAATTGCTCCTTATCACTAATAGAAATAACCTGACAAGAGGCTTGGTGGTTAGAGTTGACCTAATGAATTAACTACAAAAGGTGCACAAGGGTCATATTTCTGTTAGTCATTCTGTGAAGAAAATTAGTACAGAGCCTGTTAAAATAAAAAATAAATAAATAAAAGAAAAAAGAAAATTACCTTAAAGGCAAAATTGCCATCATAGATTTTCATCTGTCTAGTCATGACAGATAAAGAATGTAGCAATCAGAATTCCTTTTCTTGACATTAATGTTATTTAAATCTGCTTTTCTGAGATCTCTTCTTTATGTAGGACTTTTCAAAATCTATCCCCGTGACCTCTGACTACACTATTTACTTCGACTGCGTATAAGCTATCACGTATAAATGCCAGGATCCGGATCCTAACTCACTATTCAGGTCAAGGACTGGGCTGAAGGTTTGGGCTTTAATTTGGTTACATGTCTACATTGCTGTTTCCTGGCAGGTCACGGGAAGAAGATTGGCTGGCTTGGGGCAGCTTATGTACACGTGGCTTTTAGGCTGCAGCCAGTGTTCCTCTAGATCTGGAAGTCTGAAGAGGCTTGCAGTCTCCAAGCTCAGATACAACCACATATTAGTCTGGCACAACTGATTTTTGTGTTCCTTGCACTAGCTGTTCCTTCACCTCCTCTTCAGAGACAAGGACATGCATGTCTTTCGTGCTCCTTCGTTAGTAAACAAACCAGGATAGATTAAAGCCCCTTTCTTCAAGTCAGTAAGATACTGGGCGACAAAGATGGTGAAGGGCCTAGAGGGGAAGATGAATGAGGAGCGGCTGAGGTCACTTGGCCTGTTCAGCCTGGAAAAGAGGAGGCTGAGGGGAGGCCTTATCGTGGTCTACAGCTTCCTCATGAGGGGGAGTGGAGGGACAGGCGCTGACCTATTCTCTTTAGTAGCAAGCAATAGGACCTGTGGGAATGGGGTAAAGCTGCGACAGGGGAGGTTTAGGCTAGACATCAGGAAGAGGTTCTTCACTGAGAGGGTGGTTGCACACTGGAACAGGCTCCTCAGGGAATTAGTCACTGCACCAAACTTGTTGGAGTTTAAGAAGCGCTTGGACTGTGCACTTAGTCATACAGTCTAAAATTTTGGGTAGACCTGTGTGGTGCCAGGAGTTGGACTCGATGATCCTTATGGGTCTCTTCCAACTCAGAATATTCTATGATTCTATGATAAATGCAGCATGCTGAATAAATATTTCCATAGTTTTTGACCCAAACTAATCATTTCAACATTCCTAGTATTTATTTGCCATTAACTACTGAGTCATTTCAGTGCCTCCTGCAAGAGTTGTTGTGGATGCCCCAAGAACATAACCATCACATGATGTACAACAGCAGCTAAGGTGAACCCAGATAAATGGCAGCCAGACTTGAATCAAAATTTCATTTCACCCTCCTGGTGGAGAATCAAAACATCTGCTTCCCTGCTAGGATTTTGCAGAAGCCATCACTTCCACAAGAGCCAAGAGTTTTCTGCATTCACCGTTTTTTACTGCAATGCTTACTGTTCATACAAACTTTTTGCATGGATGTACAGACCAACTCTGATGACAACAGACTCTGATCCAAACTGTAATTTTCTTCAGTCAGTAGAGCAATGGATAGTTCAAAATCTAGAAAATTTACTTGAATCCCATCAACATGGTATTCAAGTGCTTGTTCTGTCTAAGTTCAGTGACATCAAGGTGAGCCCCCTGTTCCATGGTCTGTAGCATACTTTGATCGGCATGCTAGAGAATATTAAAGAACTGGGCATTGTAAGATCCCCTGATGAAGGCACACTCCCATGCATAAATAATTTTACTGCAGCAGAGACTTGTGTTGCTGTGCACATCACTATGTTGGTTGGTGATAAAAATTCTCCCTTTCCCCAACCTCTGTCTGACATGCTTTTTCACAGAGACTTCACATGCACGTGGCTGACTGAAGGCAGAATATTCAGGAAATAACTCCATCCAAATAAGATACTTCCTCACATCATCTTTGTTTCTTTTCTTTAGGTAAATTTGAAGCTTGGGCTATCTGCTCTGTTTGTTGAAGGGGAATAATGTTAAGGACAGTGTATTGCTCATTTTCATGCTGAGCATAAATTCCTTACCTGGCAAACCCAATAACTCACTTAATATGAAACAATATACCTGATAAAGAGGATCCAAGGGAGATGTTGAAAAAAGATATGGGAAAATGCCCAGGTATTGTAGTAGGAATAATGTACAAGATTTAGATTAAAGTGTAATTTATTGTCTGAATGATATGGAGAAGGGGATGCTAAATTGGTTCCTGGGATGAGAAAGCAGCTGCCACAAGCACTATGTTCTCTACAGGCAAATGAATCGGCCCACACCATAAAGCCTCTCTGCTCAGGTAGCCTTTTGTGGCTGGGTTTTTGGAGGCTGGGTTCTGCCACACAGTTAGAAATGCTTTCATAAACTGCACTGTCAGTCAAAAGCCACCTTAGATATACAGTTGCCTGTCCTACACACCATATGCCTTGTGTAAGTGTGGGCTTGTTGAAATGTGTGGTGAGATACAACTTACTCTCTCTGTCAGTAGCTCCACCAAAGCACACACACACGGCTCCCCCAGGGCCTCACCCCTCTGCGCAGCAAGAAAGAGGACAGGATTGATCAGGTCACATTTTACACCCACTTTGCATTGGTGAAAACTGATACGCAGTACTGAACAAGCAGCTGACTGACTGGTGTTCTGCTTCTTGCAGAACTGTGGAAGCATTTGCATCCTAGTACAGCTGTACATGCTTAGCTGCAGCAGCTTTGCACTGCCGGAACGGCCAAAGGCAGCCAGAGGATATTCAAGAATGAGGTTGTCATGATCTAAGTCGTAATGACTTTATACTTCTTAAGTTCAGGTCTTATCTAGCTAAAACTTTCACTGGTGTCATATTAAGATCTGCCAGGTTTCTGCAGACTTACTGACTGGACCACAGCACTGGGCTGGGAGTGGCTTTGTGCTCCCCCCTGCATAGGTTCTCACTCTGCACTCATCACTGCTGGCTGTGACCAACTTCCACCATGTATATAGTATGGGTGCATAAGTGTTCCACCTCAGGACATTTGGATACAGCTGAAGGGTATTTTCAGTTGCCCGGATTCAGCTGCATGGGGCCGTCCTGGAGCACCTGAGTTGTCCACACAGGCCCAGCAGATACAACACAGGATCCATGAGAAGTCCTCACCCCTCTGGAGAGACAGCAAGAGACCATGTGGTCTCTTAAATCCTCTCAAATGGCACTGAACACATAATGCTGTGTAACCCTGACTGTCTCACTACAGCAAATATATTTCCTTCTCAAAGGCCTTTGAGAGTTTTTTGAAAGTACACTTTATTCTGCTTTTTTGTTATAGAAGGCAAAGGTCAAGAGTATTCATCCTGCCCAGACAGGAGAAGATGCATGACAGTTCACGTTGAGTTTGCCCAGAATCACAGATCTCCTCTTGAAAAAAAAAAAAAAAAAAAAGAAGAAAACATTCCCAGTACAGAAAATACCTGACCCATGACACCAGGGGAGCACCTCTGGAACCACCTTCCTCCCAGCCATCTGGTACTTAGCTTAGGCCCAAGCCAGCTACACGGTTACAACATGATCTTGTCTAACAGTTGATGGAAAGCCAGGGCAGCAAGTGCAATGCAATTACAAGAGCTGCTGGGTCACTGAGAAGAAGACCTGCACCAGTTTGCATCAGGCTGTGGTGCCTTGGCCTTGCTGGTGTTGTGCCCACTGTTGTGCACCGGGCGATGCAGCCACAGTACGATGAGGTCACGGCAAGAAGTCAGGTCATCGTTTGTCAGGATGATGCAGATTCCCTTCTTGTCTGAGGATGGTATTAAGCCATCATAAATGCTGCTACTGAACAACAGCAAGGAATCCGCACCAGATGAGCAAATCGAGAGGCTTCACAGAGGATGTCAGGAGGTGCATAGCAGCTCTTTCAAATGTTTCCTGTACCTGTCAAAGTCCCCTCAGTCATCAAAGAAGCTAGACAGCAGGGAAAATGAGGTGGTTAATCACATCCTGAGAATCTCACAGCATAAACCTTCCTTTGATTTTTGAGTATTAATCTACAACTGCACTGCTATATTTCCTTTCCTTTCCTTTCCTTTCCTTTCCTTTCCTTTCCTTTTCCTTTCCTTTCCTTTCCTTCCTTTCCTTTCCTTTTCCTTTCCTTTCCTTTCCTTTCCTTTCCTTTCCTTTCCTTTCCTTCCTTTCCTTTCCTTTCCTTTCCTTTCCTTTCCTTTCCTTCCTTCCCTTACCCTTCCCTTCCCTTCCCCCTTCCCTTCCCTTCCCTTCCCTTCCCTTCCCTTCCCTTCCTTCCCTTCCCCTTCCCTTCCTTCCCTTCCCTTCCCTTCCCTTCCCTTCCTTCCCTCCCTTCCCTTCCCTTCCCTTCCCTTCCTTCCCTTCCCATCCTTCCCTTCCCTTCCCTTCCCTTCCCTTCCTTCCCTTCCCTTCCCTTCCCTTCCCTTCCCTTCCCCTTCCCTTCCCTTCCCTTCCCTTCCCTTCCCTTCCCTTCCCTTCCCTTCCCTTCCCTTCCTTCCCTTCCCATCCCTTCCCTTCCCTTCCCTTCCCTTCCTTCCTTCCCTTCCTTCCCTTCCCTTCCCTTCCCTTCCCTTCCCTTCCCTTCCCTTCCCCTTCCCTTCCCTTCCCTCCCTTCCCTTCCCTTCCCTTCCCTTCCCTTCCCTTCCCTTCCCTTCCCTTCCCTTCCCTTTCCTTTCCCTTTCCTTTCCCTTTCCTTCCCTTTCCTTTCCCTTTCCTTTCCCTTTCCTTTCCCTTTCCTTTCCTTTCCTTTCCCTTTCCTTTCCCTTTCCTTTCCCTTTCCTTCCCTTTCCTTCCCTTTCCTTCCCTTTCCTTTCCCTTTCCTTCCCTTTCCTTTCCCTTTCCTTTCCCTTTCCTTTCCCTTTCCTTCCCTTTCCTTCCCTTTCCTTCCCTTTCCTTCCCTTCCCTTCCCTTCCCTTCCCTTCCCTTCCCTTCGCTTCCCTTCCCTTCCCTTCCTTCCCTTCCCTTCCCTTCCCTTCCTTCCCTTCCCTTCCCTTCCCTTCCCTTCCCTTCCCTTCCCTTCCCTTCCCTTCCCTTCCCTTCCCTTCCCTTCCCTTCCCTTCCCTTCCCTTCCCTTCCCTTCCCTTCCCTTCCCTTTCCCTTCCCTTTCCCTTCCCTTTCCCTTCCCTTTCCCTTCCCTTTCCCTTCCCTTTCCCTTCCCTTTCCCTTCCCTTTCCCTTCCCTTTCCCTTCCCTTTCCCTTCCCTTTCCCTTCCCTTTCCCTTCCCTTTCCCTTCCCTTTCCCTTCCCTTTCCCTTCCCTTTCCCTTCCCTTTCCCTTCCCTTTCCCTTCCCTTTCCCTTCCCTTTCCCTTCCCTTTCCCTTCCCTTTCCCTTCCCTTTCCCTTCCCTTTCCCTTCCCTTTCCCTTCCCTTTCCCTTCCCTTTCCCTTCCCTTTCCCTTCCCTTTCCCTTCCCTTTCCCTTCCCTTTCCCTTCCCTTTCCCTTCCCTTTCCCTTCCCTTTCCCTTCCCTTTCCCTTCCCTTTCCCTTCCCTTTCCCTTCCCTTTCCCTTCCCTTCCCTTCCCTTCCCTTCCCTTCCCTTCCCTTCCTTCCCTTCCCTTCCCTTCCCTTCCCTTCCCTTCCCTTCCCTTCCCTTCCCTTCCCTTTCTTTTATTTTCTTCATTTCTGCCTGTGCAGCAGAAAACAGAATACAGAAGACAAGCAATTCCTTTTCCCTAAAAACACAGACCTTAGGAAGAGATCATTTTGGAGTGATGCTGTTATCTTTTTAAGTTTGCATTTCTTTGTTCCTCTGTGCTGTTTTATTACCTCCCTCTATCAGCCATATCCAATGGCTTTTTAAGTTCTGCCTCCAGCCACAAGGAATGTAAGCAAGTAGAGCTGATGTAAAATGACATCCATGCCCCTTCATTCACTGAGCAGTGATTGTTGAGTACTTGCAAGGAAAGTCTTTTTTTTCTTTTTTTTTTTCCAGTATAAATCCCAAGGCAGCTGAGGTTACACAACCAGCTTCATACTTAGTTTAAAATATGTCTCAATTTATAAGCCATCTGCAGCACTCGTCATTAAATGAGAAGGCCACAAACAGGAAAACTCATAACAACGATAAATAATCAGGACTCAAATGAGCACTCTAGTTTGAGGCAAGAATCTGGGCTGATCAAAATGCTCTCTAAATGGTGCCAGCAAAATGAATGGGACAATCACATCACAAACCACTTGTCTGGGGCAAATGGCCCACTTTCCAAAGTCAGTAATATGTTTTCTGGCTCAGGAAATCCCCAACCTGCAAGTCATTAGAGAGTGGGAGAAGTATCATTAGATGCTTGTCGTTTTCTTTATTTTTCCTTATGAATCTGCTTTGGCAAAGAGACATGGAGGTAGGTGGGCTTCTGGCTGGCCCCTGTACAACTGTTCTTGTGTTCTCACACAAAGCAATAGGTCTGAGAGAGGAACACATGGTGTGCTACATAAAGGAAGAGGCAGAGGGCATTTCAATGGATAACCTCAACTTCTCCTACAGAATCCTCCCTATCAAAATTAGCATGAATTACTTCATTTACTTAAGGCCCTACTCATTCAGGAAGGAATATGTGGGGAAGACTTGTTACCAGCTTAAAAAAGGAAAAAAAAAAGAACAAATCAAAGAAATTGAATTCTACATTTAGATCCACTTGTGACAAAGTTAGAGGCTGTCCTGGTATCGTTCACAGACTAAAGCACTCCCCACAATGTCTGAAAGCATTACAGGATGCGGCCAGGAGTGATACCACCAGAAAGAAATGCCAGACTCATAGAAATCGGAGCCCTCATCATTGAGAACATACGAAACCAAACATATTTTGATCCCATGATGAAAATTACAGGACAAGTGGCATTTATTTGTTTGTACAGTGAAGACTAGGCAACTAAGGTCTCTTGAGATTTCCACCAAAATACGCTGATTGCCTTTGGGATTTAGATTTGCAGAGGTTTTTATGATTGCATTTCAAGGCACATTATGTGCATATACTGAAAAGGCAGTATAATCTCTTCAGTTTTGCAAGACCCCAGAAGGTTTCCTAGATTTTCTGAAATTAGAGATGGGAAGATTTATCTTTCCATCTAACAAGTCCACCAGCAGGACATGACTGCCTACTAAAGCATACCTACAAGGCTTCGTGTAGTCTCATTTGGAGTGACATAGTTTGTATGTAGAAACAACTCCATAATTTAAGAGGTTTTACTTTTGTGGTCCTTATCATCAGCTATTCCTTATTAATTCTACCTTTTTAACACTCTCATCCCTTTCCTTATTTTATTTTACCTGATTTTAATAATAAATTCCTGTTGAGGTCATTAGAGTTCTCTGTACAGTAAAATCAGCAGGCTTTGCCCTCAGAGCTCTCATGCAGGAAGAATAAATCAGAATGCACTGGAACAAAATCTGTTCTTATACTTTTGTCTAACATTTTTGGTGTTACTATTTTCTTTCAAGTCTCTTATGTTTGATTAAGGAAATTTCTCCTTAGTTTTCTGTTCTGTTTTTATTATGCTTGTAGCTAAAAAGCCTTTTCACGGCAGGAAGAAGAGCAACAATTTGCCAACTCAAGCTGCATTTGCCATCTGGTATCCAAGAATTTAGCAGCCTGTCTGTTCCATCAATGTAATAATATTATGTTGTTTTAATGACCCCATGCTCTGATTTGAAGATAAGCAAGTTGGACTCAGATGACAGACATGGACGTTCACCCTCTGTAATAACCAGCATTTCCTCAGCTGTTGTCACCAATTACCACAACATTGATCACAGACTGATAACAAAGGTAGCACAATTTCAGAAAATCAGCTTTCACTGCTTTTTCTTTCTTGTGCTTTCTCTAATTGGGTTTAGATGGCTGCAGTGCCAGATGGATACAAGCTGTGCTGAGTAAGACAACAGCATCCTGTTTCCCTAGAGAAGGCAGGGAAAGGGGGACAGGGCCCTGCTCATATGACTAAAGACAAAAATTTCCGGAGGAACTCGCAGTCCTGAAGGCTTGGTGTTAAGCACCTTACATAAGACCTATTTTCCAAAGAAAGATGATCAATATATTGCAATAAATAATAGTGATTTTTGAAACCAGGCTGGTCAACGATTGTGTCTGATATTAGATCTCTAATACAGCAGTGCAGCAAGTGAAACGAAACACAGATTTCCCAGGATGAACACTGTGGTCTGAAAAGCTTGGCATGAAGTGGAAGGAGTTCAGAATTACACCCCCATGAGTTACAAATGAGGGGTTTAATCAGCAGTGACAAACAGAAAAACTCAGTGACAACCCATCTAGTCCATGTATCTGGCATTCCTTGCTACCTGTCTGCCCAGCTCTGCTTCTGCCTCCAGTGGCTCTTATTTACTGGAAGCCACGTCTTTCCCCTTCCCCATCCCCAAGTCACTCATCAGCTGTTGCTGCAGTGAACAAGACGTGTATTGCACACTGGGGAGTATCCACAAATCTGCTTCTATTTTCAAGGACAGGGATGACAAATTGAATGTGAAGCAACTGTTAGTTTTACGGATAAGCTACATGTCCAAAGTAGAGGGAGAACATACTCAGTGCAGGCTACTACTAATCACCTGGCGCTAAGTGATAACAGTGACAGCCACTAGCAACCAGCTATTCATCTTCCCGATAGTAGGAGCCTAAATAATGAAAACAAAGTATAGGGAGCTCACGCAAAAGAAGTCATTAACAAAGTGTTCCCTGCAAAGAAAGGCTTGGATTTGCTAGAATTGTACACAGAAGCATCATCCTTTAATAGATAGAGTAAACATCGAAATAATTAGATAATCATTTTTTGAGACTTAAATAAACAAACAAATAAATAAAATTAAGACTTACTCCCTTCCAGGGCATATTACAAGGAGAACTCCCTACCCTACCCCAGTCTCTGCATCTATCAAGTGAGAGAAAAAGCAGGAAAGAAGGGCTGATTTCCACACCCTGTTTTCACATCTCCATGTGATGGTGAAGGAGGTAATACAGCAGAGGAACAGAGAGGGACTGAACCCCAGCTGTCCCCAGCCAGGACATCCCTTTGGAGACTACTGTTCATAGGCACACTGGCCAATCCACAGGCAATTGAACAGGTGTCTAAAGGAGGAAAATAAAAAACATTTCTACTGAATGTGGGCAGGTTCTTCACATGGGATGAACTGTGAATTAACCAGTTGCACTTTGCCACATGATAAGGAGAAGAGATGATATAAGTCAAGGACGTTTTTATCCAGAACTGTCATAATAATTCCTTCCACCATAATATATTTGCTAGAAGAGTAATAAATAAAAGCTGAAAGGAAGGATACTGTCTGTAAGCAGAAGTGATGAATTTCAAGCCAGAAAGTGAATCTTGGCTCCCATCCATAGGATAATCGACTTCACAAGCATCTATACGAGTTTAACAAGGCTACTCATAACACCAGGGAACCCACGATGTGAGGTGTTCATGACACACCCACTGACTGAAAAAAGATAACCTTGACCTTGAGATATCTGCATAGTTTAGCTATGAAAACAGCCATAAGTAGGATATGGTCCAGGGAAGGGCTTTGGAGGAAATCCCCGGCAACACCAGCAGCAAAAACGGGGTGAAATTTGACAGTTTTTAAATACTGCAACAAACTCTTATGTAATTCCTGCTAGAGTTTCCTAAATATTATGCACCACATATATTATATAATGTCAAGCTTTAATTAAAACGTGATCTCATTTATGACTTGGTGGAGCCTGCAACTTTATAAGGATCCTTTAGGATACAGGCACTGTACTGAACCCAGTAGGATTCAGCAGGCTTCGACAAGGAGAGATGCTGCAGACTGGTGGAAGGGGTGGAGATGTGCCAGAGCTACAGCTGATCAAACTGACCACAGTCAGACGTGGCTCTGACTTCCTTGGTCCGACCATCTGTAAAAGGGTTGTTGTGCCCTCTTACTGATCTATCTCACTGGATAATAGATTAAGGGAATAAAACCAATATTGACCTTGACTTAAAGGCCTGGTAGAAAGCTTTTTAAAGTTAATGAAGAGAATTACATAGACTTCAAGCTGCTTTGTATCAGTTCCTAGCAGAGAAATTGGCTGTACAACGCTGAAATGTGAGGTGCAAACATATTAAAATATTGTCATTTAACCATTGTTGCTCAGGCTAAAAATACCAAAAGCAGCTGAAATCCTTATCATCTAAATCCTTCCACCTTGAACAGTGACTCTGACTGAACAGTACAGCAGCCTAAAGCTATTAAGATTCTTTTGTTCATAGCCTTGTTACTACGAAATGGTTATTAGAGAAATGTCATTGGGGAGGAAGAGATCTTGCTTAGTTTTCTGGAACAGGAACTTTTTCAGAAGATAAATTTATATTATCATCTCTTCCATTTTTCTCTAGTGTGTTTACTGATGTTCTGCCCACAGGAGAAGCTGATTGTTCCTTATGAAAGAATAAGCTGTTTGAAAACAAAAAAGTACATCAAAGAGAAGAGCAAATCAGTGATGGAAGATGTTAGCTAAAGGAGGGGGATGAAAGCTAATGTGCCACTGATTGAGGAAGCCATTTTTTTCAGCTCCACATACGCAAGATAAAAGCCAGGCTCTCTTTCTGCATATCTGTTCATTTCACAAATTGTGATTTATTATTACTTTTTTGGAATGGGTTTGCCTGGACAGAGGGATGTTTTGAACCCCTCAGCATCACAGAGAGTGATTTTGCGGCAACGTCTCAAGGTAATACTGTATTCTTAGAAAATCTTTGCTCTCAAATCATGAATGTTCTCACACCTTTATTTGTTGGCCTCTTCACCAATACCCCATGCATAGTTTCATGTGATCATGCCTCTTTCCTCACTTCTGAGCCCATCCACAGCACAAGGACACTTCCCATTTTCAAACCTGCCTAAAAAACTCCCAATGCCAGACTTCCCTGGGGAATCTAGGTGATTTGGATTTAAAAATATGTACATATTTATTCTTATCCTTTCCTAGTTGTTCTTAAACAAAGCTCCTCAGAACAGGGACATTGTGTTCATATGTACACTGGCCATTTGGCAAGACATGAGCACTTCAACAAAAAAAAATGAAGAAGAGTGAAATGTTGTTTATGCTAGGTCTCTCTGCCCCGCTTGTTCTGGCTATTTAGCATGCTCAGGCTAATTATTGATGGGTCTACTAAACCTAAGTACCAGGTACACACCATTGACTTTTAAAGCTCCTAGTATGAACTTTCACTACAGGTCTGGATCAACTCACATTGCAGTTGACTGAACATCATCACTAAACCATCACTGAGCAAAGGGAGAAGAAACTAAATGTGAATGCTGATGTGACTTTTGAGCCTCCCTCAGATTCTTTTAAATCATCCTTGAAACAGAGAAACCGGTACATAAAGTTGTTGTCTTGCTTGCTCTGGTGTTCAGAGAGGAGGAGGAGGATTTCCTCCTCCTTCTAATAAAGCCAGCTGGAAAACTGATAAAGACAACCTTTCTACAGATTATGCTGCTCAACTGGAGGCTACCAAGGCTTGATCATGATTATCAGACTCAATAACTGGAACTAATTCTTTTCCCTTGAACTTCTAAGCCCCTGTAACAGAAACCCTCCTTATTGTAACAACAGTGTTTGGATTGACTTCCTACCACAAATTCTAGTCAAAGTTAACTGAAGGGTTTAAAAAGATTGGTGTCACAATTTCCAAATGAAATGCAGGATAACAAGCTGAACGCAAATTAATGGATTATCCGGGTTCACATATGGAATCAGTGGTAAGCACAGCTAAACCCAGGTCTCCTCGCTTGAAGTCAGCTGTTATAGTCATTGGCTTACCATTACGAGCAAGGAACGTACTGGCTTACAGGTATATCCAGCCACCTATAATAAACAGCCACGTCACAATGAAATGGGCTGCGTGAGCATCCAACACAAAACCCACACCACCCATGCTAGCTGGGAGTAAAAGTGCCTTATCTTCTCAGTAACGTTGACTCAGATATGACACGGGACAGTCCGTGGTTATGCAACCCTTCTACTCAGGGCTGCTACTGAAATATTATTTCACATCATTTCACTCCTGCTAGGTGGCCTGGAAATAATTGGCTGGAAGAGGCTGGCTTAATGTTTTTTTTCTAGGGAGAGAGCACTTCTTTTGAAAGAGTGGTAGCCCCAGATTTAGATTGTGTCTAAAAGGGGGTTATATAAAACTCAGTATTAGTGTATGTGTTTTCAAGGGATAGTTTTTAGATCTCTTTGGGATTCAAGCAGTTCCCCATGGATCTGCTCTAAATCTAAGCAGAGTGCTGTTTTACTGCTGTGATACATGATGTAGAATGAACATTGGCACTGAAACTTTCTCATCTTCTGCAACACCCAAAGCAAGATCAAAAGGAGAAGGTCATTATAATACCAGCTCAGCCTTCTAAAACAGTGGTGTACCTCTCAGAGTATAAATCATTCTGATTTATGCCAGCTATTAAAGCTACTGGACTCCTAGTTATCTATAAGCAGAATATAGCAGATTCTTACTACCCTGACATGGGATTTGTGGGAGATTGTTGGATGGGGCAGAGTAAAACTTCATCATTGAATCATACAATTATAAAGCAACATAGTGATTAGTAGTGGAAGAATGAATAACCCAGGAAAGTCTTAATAGCCCAATAATCTCTTGATTATTCTTGACTTCCTATCCTTCTCCCAGTTCATATCATGAAAGCAGATTAGCCTCATGCATATCTCCATTTCATGCTCATCATCAGCTGAGGCTGTAAGGTTTGGACTACGCACACGGTCAGGGAAAGATCCCTCCCAAAGCCTGTTTCTACCAGAATATTTATTAGAAACTTTTTATTTTGTAGTGAGCTGCTGCATATGACTACCACAGTACTTTGTTAACTTGTACCTGCTGAGACCACCCTCTGTACACAGTAACATGCAGCATGGATGGGGCTACCATTTAATGCTACGCATCCACTGGAGTCAGCGAAGTAAGAACACAGGGACATAGGGTCCATCAAACCAGCTTGTGAAAGGTGAAAGGGCTCTCTACATGGATCACCCTCTAGGAAGATGTACCCCTACTATAGTTTTGAGAGGACGGGCGCCCACCTCTAGGTTTCCAGAGACAAGCCACTGCTTCTGATCACCAGAAACGTATTAGTTTCCTATCCCTATACTGTAAGAAAATTGTAGTGTTTATAACTCAGGAGAAAAGGACTACATCAAACCTGTGTTATTGGGGTAGTTGGAGTAGAGGAGAGAGCTGGGCCTCAGACATTGCATATTCCAGAGCCTGCCACTGAGGAATCTGGAAGTCCCATGTAACAGGGCTTCTCAGCTGGCAGCCGTCCTTGGGATTTTGTGGGCACATGTGAAAATATCTCCAAAGGACTGTACGCCTGCAAATTCTCTGATGGGCTACTGCACAGAAGACCATTCTTAGACCATTTCACCAAACATGCTCTTGATGCTTTGAACAGCCCCCTTGAACTCTGATGGAAAGGCAAAGCTGGAGATGAGCAGTGGCCAGAGGATGGGAAGGCAAATCCCAGCTTTAGATTTCGTTCCAACCACAAGGCTGCTTATGCTCCAAAAGGGATGCCTACAACACCTGTAGTCCCAACCAGGACACACACCCAGACATGCAGTGAAGTGAGGGAGCAACTCCCCTGTGACCTGAGCCTACTTTCATTTCCAGACCAGAGAACAGCATCACCCCTTTAGAACTGACACTGCTGTTATCCATCCCATTAAACTACATTTGGTCAGATTAACTAACAGTGGCCTCTGTTTGCTAGTGAATGCCCGCATTAACTGAAACACAATAGGAGCACAGACCTAAGCCCAATTTTTTTTTATTTTTTTGCAGATAGCAAACCTGTCAGCGGAGCGGGAGTGTTGATGTCATCTTCTGACTCTGCGGCAGCCACCCTGCATTCCTACACCATCAGCAACCCCTATCCAAATCTCACCTATTATTTGCTCACTGTCATTAGATTTTGCCTGCAGGTAGAGAGGCGGAACAAGAACCAGGCTGACAACGCCTCCTTATTAATGGATGGGTAAAGGCTTGGGTGAGGAGGGAGTATTCAGGATGACGGGGGTGTCAATGAGCAACAATGCTTGCAGCTTTTTAGGGAAAACAGCTGTCTGCCCAGTGGCAGTCTCTGAACCCTTGAACTACAGTGTATGGGTCTTTCAAGGGCATGATCACCCCTCACTGGAAAAAATGGTCAGCAGGAAAGGGGTTCATGTAAAAAGCAAAGTCATTTGTACCTGTCAAGGAAAAGAGCAAAATTCTTTGGGGACAAGTTGTGACTGGCACTGCAAAGCAGTGGCTCCCACCAATGACCCTATAGCCATCAGTGAGTGACACCAGGTGAGGGATCGGTGTGGAGTTCCTCATCTGGCTCTTGGTGCTGACCCGTTCTAGCTTCCAGGCTGAGGCCTGCAGCTGGATGCAAATTGCAGCAGCTGAAGAATTTGAAATATCTCATGTAATCAGTTGATCTCCTCCTCTCTGCTAGCCCGTTTCCTGATAACGGTTGGAAATGTTATCAAAGACATTTTTTATTGAAAACTTTTTGTGTTAAAACCTTCAGGAAAGAAATATTTCCTGCAGCTCAGTGTTAGAAGCAATTACTTCAAGTCATATGAGGTTTTCCTACTCTTTAAGTAATTGTGTGAGACTCTTGCTATTAGGTTTCCACAAGCAAGACCACAGGGTTACAACTTCAAATTAATTTGCTGTTAATCAACTGCTACATTAAGGTCAAATGCACTTTCCCAGCAAAGTTCCCTACCAGTAAACTACCAAACTTCCCTACCGAAAAGTAAACTCAGAACAGGAATAAATGGAGTCTAAGCAAATTCATTAGAAAATGTAAATACGTATTTGTAGTTTTCCTGTTTCTACCAGCTTATGGGAGGAGCTGTTAAACAAGTCTGAGTTAGACAAAAAAGAGAAATTGATAGGTAATCATATTTCTAAGGCTTCTTTAATACAGCTCGATAAGACATGGAGATTCCAGCATGAAGCCTCCTCTCAGCAGCACCACTGCAGGATGAACGATTTGCTCATTTCTCTCAAAAAAGTACAGAATATTTCAGTATTCCCTCCCAAGGGAACAGACTGATTTACCCATGCTCAGCCACATTGGCCATTCCTCATAAATTACCAGTAAAAAAACTAAGCAGAGGCCAAAGGCAGCCCAAACATCAGAGCTCAGTGGTAGAGCTGAGGTCTTTGCAGCTGGGTAGCACCGACCCCATCAGTGAAACGCTGGTGCCTCTGCCACGGCGCAGAGCAGTGCGGCTCCTTTAGGACAACCACACAATCTAAAACACAACACTAAAACCAGGGGCCCTCAGCAGCACTAAAATGGTGGTATTTTCAATTTCATTCTGAAAGTGAAATAAATTGAGTGGTCTAGTGAGAAGGAATCCTTTTATATAAGACAAGGGCTTTCTCTTTTTCTCAGAGGGATGATAACTGCCCAGAAAGCAATTGCAAAACATCAGGTACAGGGCATCCCTCTTACTGCCCTCTCACAATCAACCACAAACACAAGTCCAAGCAGCAGCCTCCTGCAGTGTCTTGCTCACAGCCATGGGTATGCTGCTCCACGTCTTTCTTGGGTACTCCTGCTGGCAAGCCACTGCCTCTGCTTCCAGGTCTGGCACAGGATTCAGATAACTTAAGTCTTCCAGAAAGTTGTTTTCCTTTTGCTAGCTGATTAATTTGCTAGCTTTCTTCCATTTTCCAATAAACCCTTGTTTAAAATCCTCTCTGGGATTTCTATCAGCCAGTGCAAGGAATGGGATGCCTCCTTCCCGCACAGCATGCTTTGACCTTCACAGCGCTGCCATGCCAGGAGAGCGGGGCCATTTCCGTGCTCTGAGCAGGCAACTGCAGAGAGGCAACGGTGCCGCCCAACACCTGCAGGCACCGCTCACACCTCACGTAGTGGAAAAGGACAAGAGCCACACTACGCCTTGCTGTACACACACGGAATGAAAAAATGAAAATTGTCCTTGGGGTGTATAGCTACAAACTTTATCCTAGGTCATAAAGTTGATTATGGTGCAGTAAGAATGGATGGGAATTCAATAGGGAGAACACCATAAATGTTTGTTCTTACTATTTTTATGCCATGGTCCTACCAGAGATACCAGGGTCTTAGAGTTCCTGAGTTCACAATGAACAGTAATTAAAATAGCAAAATACATTCGTTTCACCTTTTTCATGCTGTTCGTGTAATACTGTCTGCTACACACTGATAGTACCCAAGTGTGACAGAATATCCAAATTTGCAGAATTTGGGGTCTTCACATCTAAAACTGGATTCTGACCTGAGTCTGGGCCAAATCCAGAAAAGTGAATCTGACATCTCTGCCCTTTGCTTTCCTGTGAATTTTTACATTGTGCAAAGCTTACATAAAATGTTCTCATCATGCAGCTTTTCACAGCTTTATTTTTGAGTTTTTAAAGTTTTATTCCACTCAAAGACTATGAGTGACAAGCTACCTGTTGCTTTCTCTTTCCCTAAAAAATGTCTCAGTTTGAACTCAGCAGTACATACAGTAACCACCATTTGCTTGGACAATCTCTGTAACTCATTGATATTCAGAGCCAGGTTCATGATCCAAACTATCTCTTTCAGTGGCATACACCAAAGCCTAGAGTTTGAATACCTGTAACCATGGATGGAGGGCTTTGATCCCGAATTATTTTTGAACTTTGCTATCCAGATTCACCTTTTATCAGTATTAACTTTGAAAATCAGGATCCTCAAAGCACATTGTGCTACGCGGTAGTGACACTGCTGCAGGTTTTGGTATCTAGATATGTGGAAGAATCAGGCCTTCTAAATTGGAGCCAAGCCCGGGAAGACGAAAAGGAAGATAAAGCCACTGCACACATGAGCACTTCAGTGTCCCAGTCTGTCTCAGCCCTTATCCATTTAGCAATGGTCTCAACTGCACTGTGACAGTGGGAAAATCCCACTGGGGCATAGTAAAAAAAATGATTGGGATGGCAGCCACTTCCAGACTCTCTTCTGCACCTCTGGAAGGTGGGAAAGATATAAAATTTGAACTTTGAATAGGCCGTGGTTTGAAAATATTAAAGAATTTCTTGGGCCTAACCCCTGAGTCCCATGTTTCAGCTAATGGATATATTATTATTTTACAAGTCAGATGTCTTCAGAGAGTGTGCTGTCAAATAGGCACTAAGCTACGGCATTCTCATTTCCCGTGCCAAGGAACTGTTTACACAACAGTTCATATACATGTATTTGTTCAAAGCAGCTTTGAAATTGACCAGAGGCCAAATGTTTGCAGATGGGTTTTATAAGAGAGAATAGTTCAGTGCCCAGCTGGATGTAGTTCTGTCCACAAACACAGCCTCCTTGGGGTCCAGTTTTGTCAGAGTACAAAATAACCCAACACCAGGAGAAAAAGCTGCACTGACAAGCCTGAGCATCCATGTGCTTGAAGCTGTCCCTGTCCCTCAGCAAACCTGCCCCTCACCTGTCTTCCTGGCGTGCTTATTAGTGGATAATTTCATTTTTAAGGAAACATAAAGCTACCAGATATAAACTTCCATTCACTTGGCACGCTGCACCACCGCCCTACTCCCTCAATAAATGAATGAATGAATGAATGAATGAACAAATAAAACTAAGGTGTCCATTCACCTATTCAAGATAATTTAAACTGAACGTCAAATTGAATGCAGAGCTCAGGCGGGTCCTGCAAAGCAATGCTCCATTTGCCTGCAGGATTTTCTATTTCTGTGCTGTTCAGGATAACAACAGATGGGACCCCTGATTCAAAGGAAGATCTCAAGGCTAGAAGCAACAAAATTAGACTGAAAAAGGAATGCAAAAAGCAGGGTTGTTGCAGATGTGGGGGAAAAAGTGTGTTTTCAACTGAAAAAAGGGATGGAGTCCAGATGGCAGGAGAGGGTACTCTGGACTGGTGAAACGTCTCAAGATCCCGCTGTCTTCACTTCTCCAAAAACCCAAGCCATGGGTTCCACCAAGAAGGCCAAACTAACCATGAAATCAAAAGAGGGGTCTTTTCTAGAAGATCTGGAGCTGGGTATAATAACTTACTGCCAGCTCAGAGTAAGAAAATTCTCTTCTGTGCTGCCATCACAGCTGTTTGGGTGTTTGATGCCAAAGACCTCTGAAGGAAAACAGGCTTTTTTTTTTTTCTTTAATCAGAAAAACAATATGAAAGATGTTCCAGGTCTTCTTGGCCCAATTCAAACACTTCAGCGTACCCATTTGAAAACACTTCTTTCCAGGTCAATTTTTGATTAATTTCTCTCTGCCTTGGCTACCACATTGCCTCGGAGGAGTGATATCTCACTTTCTTCCTTTCTTTTTCCCCTGCCTCTTCCTTCCTCTGCATTCTCCAGACAGATTTGGTCTGAGAAGATGCTGTGAGATGTCCTCCCCAGCTGAACTGCTGGTGTGTACCATGGAGATGAATCCAGCCACAAATTCGAACGGAGGCCTAAGGCACTACAGCTGATCCAGCGGATGTGGTCAGTACAAGCGGAAATCATATGCTTTGACTTTCAGAATGAAAATAGTTTGGAACATCTGATAAATCCATGACAAAATTCAGTATTTTCACTCTTTGCTGGACCAAAACCAACGACTGAAACACCAGGGGCATACGCACCAGCTCGCACACTGGAAGTGATGCACCTGCCTGAGCCCAACGCTGTGTCTACGGCTAATGCAGCCTCAGCATGGCAAACCAGGCGGGTAGTGCTATGCTCACACTGCTTCCAGGTCCTCCCCCAGCTCTTTCAGAGGAGAAGCCATGTCCTGAGAGATGAGGCCAATCCTTCCTGCCAGTTCCTTCACCAACAGCTATGGGCAGCTGGCAGGCACACTCTGGTACAGAGTGGGGCAATCCCAGCAAAGAGCCAGTACTTCTGTGCTAGACTGGCAGCCATCCTGGATCATCTCAGCCAAGCAGGTGAGACCAACACCACGTGGCGGTGAAGCCAGAAAAGATTTCTTCCATGTAGGTGTCAAGGAACTGAGCCAGCAGCAGAGCAGCAGGCAGCTTCTTGCCTCACGGCTGGTGTGGTTCCTCAAGCTGCTGTGCTCTTCTGCAGCCATTTTAACCGGGCTATGTAAAAAAATAAAATATAAAAATAAAAATAAATAAAAATAAAAATAAAAATAAAAATAAAAATAAAAATAAAAATAAAAATAAAAATAAAAAAATAAAAAAAAAATAAAAATAAAAATAAAAATAAAAATAAAAATAAAAATAAAAATAAAAATAAAAATAAAAATAAAAATAAAAATAAAAATAAAAATAAAAATAAAATAAAAATAAAAATAAAAATAAAAATAAAAGTCAGGGACATTCCTGAAAGAAGTGACACCTTGAAACACATCAGTCCGTATGATTAGTGTAGATTGTGTAGACTTCCTACACAAGCAACATGAATCAGCAACACTTTTCCATGCTATAAGTGCTGCAAAAGAAATCACATCCACCTTCCCCAGCCCTCCTATTTCTCCTCTTTCTCTCCATGCCTCAATTCCCTCTTTGCATGCTTGTCTGCTCTGGCCACTATTTAGGAAGGTAAGGAGTGTCTTTCAGCAACGTTAAGAACCAGGGTATCACAAAGCACTGTTGTACCACTCCTCAAAATTCTGGTTTTGTGTATTTTTACCATATGAATATTTGCTTGCATAGCATCTGTTCAGCTGCAAATTAGCAGAGAGGCAAAAATACCCGAGAGTGGTATTAAATGACATTTTTTCATGAATGATTTCGATCTGTTCCTTTGCTGTTTTTCACATTCACTCTATAAGCACAATTATCTCTTGTTAACAAAAGACAGCTGCCACGGCGATTTTTTTAGTAAAAGTGCATAAAAGATATACGTAAAAACACGCGTTTTAGAAGCAAAGTGGTGAGCAAAATATTACTTAAATATTTTGATGCCCCTAATTGCAGTAAATGCCCATCGCACAGCCAGCTCCCTCTGGCACATCTCACGCTGGTGACCACCGGCACAGCAAGTTTGCAGTGCCCTCTGGAGGTGAGCGCCGGGCTTTTGGCAGGGAGAGAAATGAGAGCATTACTCTTGCAGGCTTCTTTTTTGGACTTTCAGGGAAGGGGCTAGAAACATATGAGGAGCTTCTGATGTCAGGGTTCACAACGGCACCCAAGAGGATGCACAGGGAGCATGGATTTTTTGTAAGCGTAGTCAATGACATTGAGAAATCCACACAGACGTTAATTTCTTTGTTTGACCTTAACTCACTATCCATTTCCTACACACATGCAGTTATGGGGTTAGAACCACAGAACTTGGATCTCCAATTCTGAGAGATGTAGCCAGGAAAGAGAAAGACCTGGTGCGTCGAGGGGACATTTGAAACAGTAAGAGCCTATTGGGCTCCCATTGGACCCCTTTTACTGAACAGATTTCATCCACGCTGCAATGAAATTCCTACATTAAGGACGTTTTCTTCAATCCCATTTTTCATTTTAAGGAACATTTTAATTTCTAGGTGCTGTTTTGTACTGGGAGCAGAAGTGATGAATTGTTAGGAAAAGTATAATATCGTTCTTGTAGGATTCCTTTTGTCATCTTTACAGGGTTTGTCCCAGAAAAAAAAATAAATAAATAATAAAGTATGAACAAAATCATCAGAGGTTTTTCATCTCAGACTTGGAATATTTGAAAATACTTCCATCCTTGACAGCATCCCTAGCTCTCACAAGTCAAGAGAAGAAGGGAAAGGTTCCACATCCTTCAGATACACATAGCACTGAAACTTCCTAAGGATATCTGCCGGCACCCCAAATTAAAAGCCTTGGAAAAGCCTAGAAAGCAACATAACAGAAAAACTGAAATTAAGTGGTATATAACTAAAAGCAGTTCAAAAGCTTGTACTGATTCTTTTGTTTGGCTAGGAGAGCACTGCAAGCAGTACGCTTTATTCCCCACTCCTTGGAATTCCAGAAGAGACTTCTTGCAGCTCATAACCTTCGCTCAGCTCCGTTCCTAGCAATGGCCACTTAACTGGGAGCAGAAAGCTGACCTTTAGCCAGGAGCTCTGCTTCGTGTTCCTGGTGACTGCTCTTCAATAAGCAAAGCTACAGCTATGAACTGGATTACAGCCTTTGGAAAACTGTAGGACAAAATCTCATCTGTATGCCGTGTTCTCTCAGATACATCCGAGACGTCCAATGTGTAATTTTTAGCTTACTATATATACCACATCTCTCTAATTACTATTAGATTAACGTTATACATAAAAGATTGATAACAGGGGCAAACCATACATTAACTAGAATAGCCCATTATAAAATATCCACAATATTCAAGCATTTTATTTATAAAATCATAATAATGTTGTCTTTTTCCCCAGCTTGACTACCCTTTCTATGTGCATTCTATTCAGCATTTTGGGCTGGTCTCAGTGTGGACCTGGAACAAAAAAATACAGAAACACAGCTGGTATCTCTAGATGTTCTAGTCACAAAGGTAACGATGAATGTGTCAAAAACTGCTCGTATATATCCTAGCAGAAAACGGGAAAAGAAGAAGGCACCAGGGGAGAATGAGAAACAGTCTCCCTTATCAGCCACTATTACTCACCATTCCCCCCCGCGGGATCACGGCATCAATAATCTCAAGCAACTAAGTGATCTGGAGAAACTGCCAGTTAAATAATTCATCTCCTTTCTTATTCTGATGCAAGAAATGGGAGACAGCTGGTGATATCAGAAAGGCATCAACTTAAAATGTGCATATTAACCTCCCCCCTGCCAGAGTACACAGATAAGATGCAGAGCTGAGCACGTTCCTTAAACCAAGGCCCCAGCAGTAACAGAAACATCGCGTTCACTAGCAAAGATAAAATGAGAGATAGTCACAGTCCTTGCAAACCAAAATGTACGAAGTATCAACACTTGCCAGCTAAGAAATGCTTTCTCCCCCAGCCTAGACACACTTCAAATAGCAGAAACAGGATTTCCAGGGCTTCCAATTCACCTGCAGGCTGGTTAGGATGCACTCAGGCCCACAGGGCAGAGATCACTATGGCATGATTCGCCAGCTTCAGCTGGCCTTCTGCAAAGGGCCAGACACAGCTCCCATG
This sequence comes from Anser brachyrhynchus, assembly GCF_964034855.1. NCBI lineage: Eukaryota > Metazoa > Chordata > Aves > Anseriformes > Anatidae > Anser > Anser brachyrhynchus. The sequence continues at coordinate 27,426,618 of NC_137696.1, forward strand.
GTGTAGAGGAGCACAACTGCAGTAAGTGGTCTGCTTTAGGTAGCTTTACATTTATTTAACACAATAGATTATGGCCCAAATACAGTAACATGTTCTTAAGTGGACCCAGCTTATGTCCTGCAATGCTTCAAGAACCTGGAAGGGGAAGAAGCAATGCTTTGAACAAGAAGAGGATTTGTCTGCCCTTGTTTTTCTGCCATCCATTTCTTGTATGAGATAAGCACTACAGTGAGGAGACGAAGGAAGCTTGCCAGGAAAGAAACAGTACATGAGAGTGTTTTCCAAGGCTGCACTGAACAGCCCGCTTCTACCTCATGGAGACTAAAACTTAGCAAATTCTCGTGGCCATAAAAAATTGTATTAGGCAGTAACATTTAAGGCCAGGAGCCAACATTTCTCCTTTGTTTTATAGGGATTTTAAATCTTGACAAGTGTTACGAAACTCCTTTAACCCCACGGTGCCAGAGTGCCAGCACTAACGGGATGATCAAGCGGCAGGCAGCGACCGGGTTATCCAACCTGGCAAAGCCCTGGAGCCGCACCAGCAGGTCTTGGTCTCTCTCGCTGAGCTACAAACCATACAGCCCAGCGCTGCCGTGGGCTCGTGCACTGCCTTGGGACCCCGTAGCTTAGTGCGGCTCTGCGACATGCAGGGCACCTCTGCCTGGAGCGTGGCGATAAGCCCACAGGGCACAATGCACAGTGCAGATCTGTGCTATTGCTCCCTCCTGTTTTAACCTCAGTTTTAGAATGTGAAATTAAAAAGGCATTTAACAATGAGTATGGGATGCATAGAAATGCATGAGTAATATGTATGAGTATGAGTCTTATGAGATATGTTTCAAAAGCTACTGATGGAAAAGCAAAACACATCTCTGCATTCGAAGCAATGAGTTAAGCTGTATGTTGTGCTGAGCACAAGGCTGCTTTATTATTTTGTTTTGCAGATATCCTGGGAAATAGCAGATATTCCACAACCACAGAGAAGGCCATGAAATTAGCCCTAGCATGCCACAAGGCCATGAAGTGATTGTGGAAGACGAGAGAGTCGCCCAGAAGAAAGCAAAGCTCAGAAACATTTCTGAAAGCAAACATGCTTCTCTCCATAGGAGCAATAAGAGAAAAGAAGCAGGGATCCTGCAGCACAGCACACATTCAGGTTGGAGAGTTTTCTAGTCTCAGACTGGGCATAAAATGAAATGCACACTACATAATTGAAACCACATAAATCAGAATCAGTGTTTTTCAATATAGCAAATTATGCCGGCTTTACAACCCATGAAGAACAATTACGGACGTAGAAAAGACATTATGATTAGCAAAATAATGAAAGGGGGAACACAGTTTTCATTCTGGGTGATTGATGGGTTGTCAGGGATAAAATGGTCCTGAAAGAAAACATATCCTGTGTTTAGAATAACTGCATGCCCACTGCAGTGATGCTCAGATGGAACAGAGGCATGAATAATTGGGGACACTCCAGTTTCTCTTGTTTCTGGAAGCGATTCATTTGAATTATTCTGCTTGTTAATGGGAAAGAACAAGTCACTTGAAAATAGCCAACCCTTCATGTGGTTGAAATGAAAGGGGAAGAGCATCCCGTTATTTAATCAACTTACATTAAATGCCACACCCGGAGCTGGCTGCTAATAAACAAATTAATAAAGTTGCATAAATCTGAACCGCCCTCCTTGTGAATTTCGTTGTGCTGCCAGATGAAAGGCTCGGCCTTGGAGCATGCTGAGTTACCCTCTCATCTGAGCTCTAGCTTTGCAACCGGACACTTCCCCTCCCGTCGCGTGCTAAAAGCTCTGGCTGCCTGCAAATGAACAAGGTCCGGATGCAATCAAGCATAAAATGCTGCTGCCCTGGTAAGATCACCAGCTAGGTCCAGTCCCTGTATCTTTTTAGAGTTTCACAGAAGCAGGGTAGCACAGTGGTGGGACAGCTGTTGCAGATGAACTTAGGCAGTCTGGTAACAGCGGTCTCTGGCTAAACTGAACTAACAATAATAATGACATAAATGTTTTCCTTTCCTTACCAAAATCAACAGGATGCACTCCCTGCTTCTGATGACACATGCCAGAAATGCCACGAGAACTGACACCAGAGCAAGGGGTTTACGGTGCCTGCAGTGAGCGTGGATGAAAAGGAGACACGGAAACACCGACGTCACCCAGGCCAGTCTGTGGCTGCTGGAAGGCTCAGGCAGGAGCCAGCACGGCATCGGCAGTGCCTGCCACTCTGCCTTTGGATCCCACCTACCTTTCATGGACTGCAACAGGCTCTAAGACTATCTAGACTGAAACAAAACTCCCCAGGCGAACACTACAACCAAGAGCTTCCTTGTGCATTCCCAAGTTGTTTTAATGAAACTTTTTGACTACAGCTTAGAGCTCTGAGGAAACCATTACGCAAAAAAAAAAAAAAATGTTTGGCTAAATATTTTTTGGCCTCTGAAGTCCTGCTTGTGCTCACAGCTGAGCCCCAAGCTTAACTGACGAATACGTCCATCCATACCACTGATGCTGTGGCTTTCCACAGGCTTTACTGCTTCATACCAAAGGGGAAAACAATATTGTTTGTGAATATGACTGGGTTTAAGGTCGTAAGAGAAGATTGGGTTGGCATTGATCACTGAGTCTCAGTTTGTTGCTACAGCTTTTTACACGCGTAATGCCCTATGTAAATGGTGCGTACTTTCAAAGAGTAAGGTAAAGAAAAAAAATATTGAGGATCTCAAGAAGCTGGATTATGGACTGTTTTAGCCTTCATCTAGAGAAGGAAAGTAGGAAACAGGCATTGCTGTGCTAAATCAAGTAACTGGGTTTTCCTTTTCTGTTATGTTGCATTTCTTTCTTTTGCATTTCCTGTAAATATAAAATAACACGTATTTCTGAGATATTACTTGAAGCTTTAAATTTATGATATCAATATGATTCTACAGATTTTTAAATTATAAGAAACATATTTGGGTTAGGATAAGCCATGTACCAAGGCCAAATACAGCTCAAATAAGATACATTATTTTCTTCTGGCCTACAAATGGGAAGTGTTTCTGACTTCCAATCACAAAATCAATTACAAAAGCAAAAAATCACAAAAAAAAGGCACAAAAATCCAAAAATCACAAAAGCAACCACAAAAGTCAAGCAATCTTTAGTTGCTAGAAATGGTGCATTGTCCCTAAATGGATGCATATAAATTGTCATAGAATCACAGAATGGCCTGGGTTGGAAGGGATCTTAAAGATCACCCAGCTCCAACCCCCTGCCACGTGCAGGGACACCTCCCACCACACCAGGCTGCCCAAAGCCCCATCCAGCCTGGCCTTGAGCACCTCCAGGGATGGGGCATCCACAGCTTCTCTGGGCAGCCTGTGCCAGGGCCTCACCACCCTCTGAGTGAAGGATTTCCTCCTAACCTCTAATCTAAATCTCCCCTTATTTATTTTAAAATCATTCTGCCTTGTCCTGTCATTGTCTGACTGAGCAAAAAGTTGTTCTCCATCTTTTTTATAAGATCTCTTTAAGTGTTGAAAAGCTGCAGTAAGGCTACCCCGGAGCTTTCTCTTCTCCAGGCTGAACACCCCCAGCTCTCTCAGCCTTTCTTTGTAGGAGAGGTGCCCCAGCCCTCTGGTCAACTTGGCCCTGAATGGTCATATAAAAATGAAGGTTTGATAAACTGATTAGACAGGAGCTCTTTCCATCCTGCTTTATGAACACAAAACCTCTGAAAGAGAGGCTTAAGAAAGACATCCATTAAAAAAAAAAAAAAAAAAAAGTTATAAATATTTAGCCTTAAAGTCTATGGCTTTAATAGTTAAAAGACTGGCTGAAGTCACTGATTACAACACAGTACTATATTGACATATAACTTTTGACTTTTTTAACTTTGGATGCACTAGAGAATTTCAGGGAGAAAGTCCATCAGTGATACCATGGATTCATCTCTTTTTGACAGGGCAGGCTGCTCGTTTTTATCCCTTTGCACAATGCTTTCAGACACAAGTGTTACATAAGGAGGAGTATTAATTACCACACGGAAATAGTTCTTAAAAGAAATCCATCCAAATGCAAATGTTCCGAAGCATTCATTGGGAGCCAGTATTTTTGAGTGCAGTCTGTAATGAGGAGAGCACTCCTTCAAATGATTTATTTCCAGATTTGAGGGAAATTGATATTTAAGATTTACACCTTTCAGAAAAGGTAAAGGTTTCTATTTAAGGTCGGTGTGAGGTCTGTGAGACCTCTAGCAATTCCACAGGAACATAACAGAATAGCTGATAGAAAAGACCTGAGCTAGGAATGCACAAATTGAGCAGGATTTCGTGTTTTTTTTACAAAATACATTTTTAAATATGAAAAGGGAAAAATACAGACTTGTTGGCTTAATGGGCATTCTCAAACAAAGAGAATATTGCAATATGCCCAATAATGGTAGGATCTCAAAGTCTAAGCAGCTTAAGATAAACATGTTTTTTAGGAAGTAGATAAAAGATAATTCCCTGCTAGGAAACTAATCACTACATTTGTATCATGAAAGCACTTCTGTGTTACATTTTGCTTGACTGAGTCTTCTGAATCCTATAGTAAGAAGTTTGAGGTTTCTCCTGTTTGCCTTCACTTCTTATGTGTGCATTACTAGCTGAGTTTGCACTAGAAATCCATTACACTATAGCTCAAGAATGCAAAGGGGAAAACACTTAATTTCCTCCCATCTTTAATATCTTTAATGCTATTTCATGCCATCTATTTTATGTTATGTCTAGAGTTCTGGGTAATAGAAATGACTCACGTACCCCACGCTTAGCAAAAGAGCATGCTTTCTCTAGGTGGATAACCTGAACCATAGCAAAGCTCTCTGACCCTTGCACTAAACCATAAACAGAAATTTCTTTGCACAACCAGCTGCTTTTGGGTGGTCTTTGCACAGGGATAAGTTTTATAGGCTTGGCTTTGAATCTGAAAATGCACTAGATCAAGTAGTGCTTTGGGAGGAGCCTTGTAGTTTCAGAAAGCTTTTACAGACTTCCCAAGTGACTGAGCAGTAGTTAAGACACAGCCTTGCTCCCATAAAAGCCGTCTCTTTCGCTAGTAATGCATCTACGCTACAATACTCAAATCCTGTGGGGTCCTTCCTTGGCAACCACAGCTCTGAGCAAGGGTACTCTGAAAGCTGAGTTGGCTTATTCCCTCTCGTGGCCAAACCTGCAGGAAGAAGGAGAGGTGTGGAAAGTTTTCTAGAGATGCTTTTTAATAGCATTCCCCTTAAATATGTCCACAGGGGACAATAAGGAGGAGGGGGCTTTGCCTCCCTGCTCAGGCCCTAAAACCTAGAAGAGCTAATGGAATATACAGAAGGCTAAAGCCAGCTAAGGCCTGGAGCTTAGGTTTTTGTCAGCCTCATGCAATCAGGGACATATTTCACACTGGAGCTCACAAGAAATGGTCCACGCAACTGCAAATGTCACCACTTTCTCAGCCAAATGCAAAACCAAAACTGCTTCTTGGATATAAATGTACACATGCTATATTTACATAGCAAACTCTAAGCGCTCCCCTGCATATGCACAGGGAAGAGGATGAATCCAAGCCATTCATCACCTGGTACGTTACTCCCACATAATTTAACGCAGCAGTAGTAGTTGTGCACTCAGACAGCATAACGATAGTGCAACCCCAAAGACCATCATGAAATAAAAGAGAAGCCCATTTTCCCACGCAATAGTGAATTTGTTATTCACTTATTGAAGTAAGTTTTTAATACTGGTGCTAGCAATATAGGTGTTCATTCTGGACTCAAAGAACTAAAGTGAACATTAAGTCCTAAAAATCTTTAAGTGCTACTGCAGCAAAAAGGCAGGGCACAGTAAACCCAGATCTGCAGTCCTCCAGAAGAAGCTGGGCCATTCTTCTACAGCACAATATCATGTCAGAAAAGAGGGAAGTCCATTTTGTTTAATGATCCCAGACCTAAGCACAGCAGGTAGGATGATCTCTCCAAAATATAAAAATAAAATATTTTATTATAAAATATATTTTTTTCATACAAAAATAATAAAAAAAAAGATTTTCTACATTATGAGTCTATATCCTTTCCTTATACCACCCCCTGTTAAAGAAAATAAACTGCAAAAAGTGTCCTATCTAACCAAACCCCATAAAATGACATTTTTACAACCTGGAGAAACACATTTAATAACCAAGAGCCATACACACTTTACTGAAACACAAGTTGTAGGTAGACAGAGAGAATAATCTATGCTTAATCCAGCTCACTTTTAAGACTATGGTACTTTCTTAACTGGATTTACCCATCTGGCCTCTTCTAAGCATCCTAGATACAGTTGCAAGGAAAAAAACTTGGAGCCCCAACTAATACCACCATGCAGAGTGAGAGAGAGAGAGATCCAATGCAAGGGGAATGTCATTGACTTGGTTATTTGGATTGACATCAACAGTCTAACCACCTCTTGCTATTTCAAATAGACGAGAAGATGACATCTTTGTCCTGCTACCATCTCCCATGAAGTTATGCTGCTGAGTTCTCTGTCTCAGGATCTGGTAGGAAGTTAATAATTCTAGGAAAACCGTTAAGGGGCAACCTCTTATATTTAAGACTGGTGGACATGTCCATGTCATGAAGACAGACATGAAGACACTTTCATGACAAGGATGCAGTAACAGGATTACATCATGGTAAAATCGCTTGCATTAAACCTGTCCTAGGTCTCTTCTGTGTCTTTACCCCTGTTCTTTTACCTCACTGCTCCATATTTGCTCTCCTTTTGGTTAATCTCTTTCGCTCCTTGCTTTGAAAAGCAGCTCCTCTTCCCTCCCTTCTCTTCCCATCCCCTCCATTCCCCAAACAACATCACCTCGACCTCCCCGCTTTGCCACTGCAGCACTCCTTCAGCGCCGCCCACCATGCTCTGACACACAGGAACAAATTATCATGTCGAACACACATAAAGCAAATTATACATGTTTGCAAATGGCACAAATCTCTCATCTCATGTCTGCCAGGCAGATAGATAGTAAATATACTGATCCCCATTTTACAGATTCCCATCGGGTGTAAACCGGTGTAGCTTAATTGACTCCAGTGTAGCTGCCCCACTTGAAGCAAGTGGAGGTCATTGCTTAAAGCTCACAGACAGGAAGCAGTTTGCCTTCCAAAAGGCCACCCATGAATATGGGATTTCAGTGACAACGTTTTATTCCCCAAGTCCCATGCACGGTTCCCTCCATAGCCCCACCCAGCTTTGTTTTATGTCTCAGCTGGGAAGCCAGCTCCAAGGTTTGCTTTAGCGCTGGGTAACAGCCGTAAGAATCCACTTGACTTTAATTACATGGTATTTATTTCACTTGCCCAGCACACTGAGGCCATACATACTAGCGAGTATTTATGGAGTTCTCAAAAAGCCCTACTCCTGCGCACGGTGGGCCTCTGATTTTGTGCTGCAAGGCAGTGACTCCCCCCTTCTCCAGCTCTTCAACAAGCTGCTGCTTTGTTTCCAGTGACTGTGGTACATTAATGCTGGCTGCCAGCTTGTTGGCACATACTGAAGTGGTTCCAGTTCAGCTGAACAGCTGCTGACTTATACTCCAAGTATCAATCCCAGGTCTGAAAAGGCCAAACACTCTTGTGGAAGGGCTTTTCATTAAGAACTGGGAATGCTGCTTCAAGGATCTGCATCAGGCCTCTGACAGCAGCTCATGGCCCCGTCAGGTTGCACATCACCAGATCTAAGGACACTAATTGTTTCTGCAGGCTTAGAAACTGTATGAGAACAGGTGCCTAGGTCAGGCAACGGTACTCCCTGAGTTACACCACGGCTAATGCTGGTATACAATAGGCCAACAGTTTTCTTCAGTGATAGCATAGACGTGCTTGGCTTTAAATTCTGTATCAGCAGCTGAATTTCTGTGAAGTCTGATCCAGACCCACTTTGCAGCTTGCCACAACCTCACAGAGTGAGCAAATTATTTTGAAGTGTATCCAGAGAAAAACAGTTGAGACCACATGCATTAATCTTGGACCAAGTACTAAAACTGCTTGAAACTCATCTGAAACTTCCTAAATGTTTGAGGAGTATTTGTTACCTTGTGTGAATCTTGACAGCGATGGTGACAAACGCAATAGGACTGTTTCGTCAGCAAGAACTCAGAGTGGCACATGTCAAGTTCTCTCCTGAGGAGAATCTCTCAAATTGAAACCAGCTCCGACTGCCATTTCTTGTCCTTCTTCTCACCTGTCATGGATTTCCAATCAGATTTGTCTTCAAAACCACATGAATTGCGAAGTGCCTTGTAACCAGTAGTGTTGTCCCAGTGCTGCTCTATGAATTAGTCCCTGATAAGATTACTTGGCTTTCCACACAGCTTCTCAGAATGCCCTGGAACACTAAAATTGTCTAACCTCTCTGTCAACTTCAATAAAGAGAGGTTAAGTAACTTATGAAGCATCACGAAACACATCAGAAACACATCCAGATATTAAGTCTGGAGATTCAGACACCCTATCTTGTTATCAACCACTAAATCACCCTCATCAAGCTGAGCCAGTGTCTCATGCCAGGTGACAGTACGCAGCGTGCCTGCATCAGCTCCTTGCTGGCCGTGGCAACACGCTGTGTTATCTGCATTAGTGTGGGGCTGATTTGAAGGTGACCGTCATGGTCTGGCAGTTCATAAACATGTCTGCTGCCTACGTCCTACCGAACATACTGTTCTTGTTCGGATTTTGCCTTTGTCTCCTGGGGCTTCATACACTATCCCAAGGCACCACTTTGACTGAAACTATCTATCCAGTCACCCCAAGACGGCAAACACACCAGCAGTTGTCAGCCTTTTCCCATATGGCTCTACTTAGTTCAACCTAATAAAAAAGAAAATAGTTTTTTCCCGTTGGCTCCGAATAAAGCTGTCGTGTGGATGGTGAGCTTTGTGTCATGGCCTCTGTTTTAGCCTGACAGCTAAACCAGTGCAAGGCACTGTGCTCAAGGTGTTGCAGGACTGCAACTTCCCAGTGGCATTCTGGAGCAGAACATCCGCCCCTCTTGGCTGGCATACAGTGGACTGAAGATGGCCTTAGCTTTTCTCACAGCTATTTTTCAGTGTGCCCATAACCTGAGTCCCTCTTATCTCTCCCTAAAGCCATGAGCAATAAATCAGACAGTTCTCCCACTCATCCTTGCCAGGATTTTAACCAACAACTTATAACAACTTCACACTATATCTAGGCATCCAGGTCCCCAAAAGACATCACGCTTTACAGGAAGATGATATGCTGAGAAAATCATCCATGGTTTTCCACTCATTCATTAGGGGAGCAATGAAACATCTGTATTCATTTACTTAAACTGTTAAAGCAGTGAAACAGAAGGAAGTGACTTATACCCATATTTAGAAATATGCAGTCTGCTCAACAGATCACTTAGGGAGTAAATTTACAGCAGACAATATCAACATAACACTGGTTAGTTAGCTCCTATTAACAACCGAGAAGAGCTATAGCATCAAAGCAGAAAGCAGGGATTTTTTTTTTAACTTCCCCACTGAATGACACACTAATTCAGCAAAGCAGTCCGATTCTTTGTGAACTCACCCAGCTGTCTGGCACAAGGGTGACCCTGCTCATTAATAGTGACACTGCCAAGTTATATCACAATCAGAGTCAGGCTTCTGGAGCTGCCTTCCCCTCCTGTGGGGAAAGGAGGAAGACTTCAGACAAAAGCAAACAGGGTAGTCCTATGCTTAAACCGGTGGCAAATAGCTTCCATTAAACACAAAATTTTAAGAAGCAGAGGCATTATAATAAAAAAGATCTGCTCCACACAGTTGCAGAGATTAGAAGTCTTTCCACACTGCTTTATTGATTACTTAGAAGCAGTCTGATATATTTAACTAAAAATCAATGGAAAAAATAAAGGTCTGCCTATTTGACTCAGAGGAAGAATTTCATTCATGGGATGAAAGAGCCTAATGAGCCAATTCAGAATTCAAAGAGAGCTATTAGTGATGAAGGAATGAAGTGGTTTTGTAACGAAATGATGAGCACTGAGTGCAGATGGAGGAAATAGTGTTTTGTAAATTCTGAATCCGGATTTTTTTTTAATCTTTAAATACTTCATTGATATGCTCTCTGCAATATTTAGCATGATTTAGGGCCTCATTCATGGCCATTTTTCCCCAACTGTGGCACCTGCGAAAATATACCTCAAGTCAGTAAAAGCACTTGCACACAGTTACAGATCACTTATTCATATGGGCATGCCCAGTACTTCCTCTTAAGATAGTCAACATTTTCAAGACTTCAGTGCTTCCCCCAACAAAATAAACAACTAAAGGAGGACATGGACTGCCACAGCTATCATTTGTAGCTCTGTCTTGAGAGAAACAAATTTCGAGAACCACTGTTTTTTCAGCCTGAGGGTGGGGACCAGGTTGGGGACTGAGCAAGGCACGACTCTGTCCTTACAGTGTGGCACAACAAGCCCAGCCAGGTGAGCAGGGGATGAAATGAGGACTGATGTTTCACTTGGCTCTAATCAGTAAACTCAACCCAGCATCAGACAAAAATAAATAAATAAATAAATAAACTGGCTGGACTTTTGGGGGCCAGACTGAGATTTGACCGTAAATATGCTGAATATAACAGTGGTCCTTACACCAAGAACCTGGTGTAGCCAAGCTACTTTAGCCATAAAGCCATTTTTGTGGCTGTCACAACCTGCACATTTTGATGCTTATAATTCAGGTTGCCCAACGTTTTCTATTAGAAGATGCCTCTCTCATTTGTTTGCACATCCATAGGGCTTTATCTGAGTGGGGAGCACTTGGTGTTCACAACCACCATGAGGTAAGAGTTAAGCAGCCTGACTACCTCTCCCAGCTATGTGTCTAGCTAATCTGGATGAAATCAGGGCACCCATCCACTGTCTGCTCTACCCACCTCAACTCCAGATCAAGAGGCTTGTGAGAACACAACACAGCTTTGCTAAACATTAGCTAGTGTGAGAAGGAAAGCAGTTTAGCAGGGAAGGAAGGTTTTACAGGGAGAAGGAATATCCTTGTTTTACAGCCTTATAAAGCTTGGGGGTGGGAAAAATCTGGCCCAAATCCCCACATTTTCTGAGGCAACAAATAAACTCCAGACAATATACGCTTTAGACATAATTATTCTAAAGATTCGCAGCTAGGAATCATGTTCTTTGTTAGCAAAATAACAAAAATAAAATAGAAGGAAGGTAAAAAAATAATAATAATAATACATATCCAGAAGAAACGAACAATAGGCAAAAACCTAATTATGTGACTGTATGAATCTATGGCTCTTCTGTATCTTCAGTGCAGTGTGTGGTTCTTTTCCCCTCACCTGAAAGAGGCTGTATGAGAACAAAAACATTCAGAGAAAGGTGTCTACAATGACCACCTCTAGGGAACAGCTTCCACACAAGGAACAATTTCCATACAGCCTGTTCAGTATGAAAAAGGGTCATCTTAGTGCGGGTGTGATACTGACCTACAAACCAAGAGTGGCCAAGATCCGATAGGTAGGCATCAGCTATGCACTGTCAGTTATGCACTCCACTGGCTGGAGAAGCCAGCTTCATGAAGGCAAAGAAGATGGTTCTTCATGCAACAGGTAGTTAGCCTCCACAAATTCTTGCTGCAGGATGTTCTTGCAAAAAGTTTAGAAGGGCTCCAAGTACTTGCACCTGGGCAAGTAGCTGGAAGGGATATCCACTGGGAAAAAGGACCTGAAAAAATTAAAAATTCAGTGAAAATCCTTGCATATGCCAATCCTCCAAATAGCTGCCGCTGGCTACCACAGGCAGAGGATGCTGGGGTAGATGACCTTTGTTCTGAACCAGTGCTGCTGTGCTTTGGTGCATCTCCTGCCTTTTGTCCTGTACTTTTGCTGGGTGACACAGTATAATCTGGCTGCTTGTTTCTGGATGGATCAAATGTCCTATTTTTATATACACTAATGAATAAAAATTGAAGTTATTTCAAAAACTCATCTTCCCCACTGTGAGGACTGCACCGCAGGCCCAGGAGTGACTTTACCACATGCTTGCAATGTCTGGCAAACCATTTTATATGGAGTTGATGATAACGAACCCGGCAGCTTGTTTTCCTGAGAAACAGGATCTTGCCATTTTTTTGACCAGTAGGAAACTTATATCGAACGTGTTCAAGCTAGCAAGAGAAAGTGAGAGAATTGAACTTCAAAATCAAAGGATTCCTACTTAGATATAAAAGCCATCTGAGTCAATAAGCACACAGTCTTTTAACTCTTCCACTGTGAGTATCTATGAAGAGGCTTTACCTTCAACCTTCAAGAATTTTCTTGGTAGAAGAATCACCATGATGCTTCCTCATGAATATGATTAAACACATCTTTGCCCACTGAGGAAGCTGGACATGCACAGATATGCAGCACAGATATTCAAGGGTAAATAACATGACAATGACTGATAGAGGAGTGTCAATGGCAGTTTTCCAGCTTTACCTTTGAGAGCAAAAGGGTTGCCATGGGAAAGAAATTACTGACAGAACGACAGTCTTTCAGTAGGGTTCTGCAATGCAAAAGTAAAGTCAGAATGTTGGCAGAGGTTCACTTGGATAGTGCCATATCAGGATACATCAAATAAAATACGTCTTACTTTCTCCTTCAAGCTCTGACTGTGCCTGGCCTGACAGGGAATTAGTGAGACATTTCTATCTGCTGATTTATTTATTACTGAAACACTCTTGTTATAGTCTTTGAAATGTTGTTCACAGTTTTAGCCATTTTCTGACTTAAATTCAGTGACATTTCTGCAAAAACATTCAGAACCAAATGGCCATAATATGTTCTGCAGACATAGGAAATACCCTGAGGAGGGAGTTAATGGGAATGAACATAATAAGGCTCTTTGAGGAGAGTGAGATGTGGTATATATTTTATCTTAACAGACTTTAACTAAATCCCTGAAGGTTCTTTATGTGGGAGAAGTTTTTCTGTTTAAGTTAAAGTCTAGTTGAATTTGAAAGGACAGTCATATTTTGTTTTCTCCCTGGGAAAAAGAAAAAGAAAAAAAGAAAAAAAAAAGAGTGTTGATAGGTTTGTTCTGTTATTTTTATTTGGGGTTTGGGGGTTCTGTTCTGACAGTGTTCTCTAAGTGCTGAATATTCTTCATCAGCATAGACTAACGCAGAAAAGAGAGACTGGAGTATTTAGATTGCAAGCAAAGATTAAGACAGCCTTCCTTTCAGGTCTGTTTGTGTTTCCAAGACACTACTTTTTTCATTTACGTAGTTAGGCATCACTAAGGATCTGATTCAATTTCCAGTGACATGAGTGGAAGATATCTCCAAGTCAAGGATCACGGAAGGCAGAAGTGCAGAAAGGCAGCATTGCGTCTGCCTGCAATGTCAGTCCAACCCAGTCTCTCCTTCCAGTCTCCCCCAGGGGAGCCATTAGGAACTAATAACAATATCTCACTAAGACCACCCTTTCCAGGGACAGTATGGTCTCAGTGATGAAACTACAGCTTCTTTCCAAAGCTTGGCAAGTCTTTACCACTGAAATCCCCTGAGCCATTAAAAAGGCAGCCTCACAACACCCTTTTCTCCCTTCTTATAGGGGACAGTAACATTTACACGGGTGTGAAAATGCCAAAGGGATCCACAGCGCTTCCCCAAGGGCAGGTTATTTGGCCATGCAAGACTGTGCAGTCACTGTATATTTTTGCTTGAGACGACTTGGATGTCTCATTCTAAGATAGTTTGTAGGAGGCACTGCAGAAAGGTTCACTACGTATCTGTCATATCTCGTGGTTTTGATTATTTGTTTCACAGATGTGCCAAGAGACTGATTTTACAAAATAAAGCAGGATAAATCCAGGATTTTCACAGGTGTTTTCTGTGTCTTTTGTCTAGTCCTTTATTCACAGTGCCTCAGCTGAACTCTACTGTTCATGCCCTTCTCCATAGTTGGACGAGTGTGCCAAGGTAAGGTAACTAACCCGCTTCAGGTTGCAAGTTCATGCCCCAGATACTTACTGCATCATCGCACTTTGGGAAATGCTGACAAGAAACAAGGGGCTGCAAGTTTCAGTCTCGAACATGTGATCACTAGCTTTTTTTTCAGGTTATTTAATGTAGCATAGCTTTCTTAGCTCAGTCAATGGTTTCAACTTTCTGACCCCAGGTTGTTTCCATCGTGAAAATATGAAGGTTCAAAACAGAAGTATCTGGCTTAGAAACCTATCCACCAGCTCTGAGCAGGCAGAGGTGAACACAGTGTTGCCCACACACCCAACAGCCTGTGTGAGCATGCCCTGGATGCAGTATAAAACAAGACATGCTTTCTTTTGGGCAGATTTGTCTTGTCTTTTCTATTAGTTTCAACTCACTGGTTAGAGACCCCTGCATGTTATCGTGCTAATTTCAAATTCCTCTGTCTAGTTTGGTATCACTCACCTCTGTGCTAAGGCCATGACTACAAAGCACCAAGACTGGCTCTGTGCACTCAAACATAACGCATTTTAGAACAGAACACATTGCTATTTCTCCAGACAAGTCCACTGTGAGAATGGAAAGAAGAACTGTCCTCCCAAGAACCAGGATTACCCAGGGTTACCCAGGCCTCCATATCAAGCACCCAACTGCGACTTTCTTGATCTGTATCTATGCACTCTCCTCTACTATTTCCATCTTGCCTGCTGTTTCCATAGAGGCTGTGATGAGTCTCAGTATGACATATTCTTGAAGATCGGAGTAAAAACAGGGAGGAAATCCATTCTCTGAACTGGCATACATACTCTGGGGTCAGACAGAACCCAACCAAGTCCCCCCTTTGACTGGTGGATCAGAGAGGTGATGTTATTTTCCCATGGGGTTCTAGAAATGGCAGCCTCCTTTAGCTCTCTTTGTACATTTCACAACATAAGGCAATGCCTGCTGTTTAAATAAACCTCAACATGCAAAGCTTACCGACTGTACTGAGATCTTTTCTCAGCATCTTCTTGTCCCTGCCAAGTTAGTTGGCACACAGAAACTCACCACTCTAACTTACAGATATTACAAAATAGGCAGAAGGAAGGCAAATAACTTTTATAGACTTCTTTCTAGCTATATACTAAAGACAATACATGCAAGCTTTAGTTTTGTGCAACACACTTCTTAGCAGAAGCAGTACCCTGAGCCCTGCAGCAAATATGTTTCATCCACCTCCAATTAAAATACTGGGAGTTTATCACCCACTGAACTCACAGTGCTTCAGGCAAAACCTCTCATGAGGCTGCAAAACAAATCCAAGATTTCAACGATATATTGTAAAACTCCTTTATGGATCTTTTTACTGTCATGACTACTCATTCCTTGCCACTGTGAAAAGTTTCTGCATTTCCTCTGTGATCAGCTGTCAGTCAGGTGGGTGAAAGACTTGAAACCTCACCAGGATCAGCAGTTTAATATATGTTATTTCTGAAATCTTGCAAAGGGTTGTGAAGAAATTGATCCTGTTCTTGGAGCTGTGTAAACTTCAAAAACCAAGCTGCAATGCAAACTTTTTCTTCCCTCTATTGTAGCTTTGAGATAGGAATATCTGATCCCCTTAAAAGATCAGGTGCAACGTTTCATGTTCCAGGCCTCTCAGATGGTTTCACTGCTGAATGCAGTAGGCAGATTAAGAGCTTATTGTTAGGAAATAGTTTTGTAAAGGTCATCTCAGGAGTAAATCTCTGAAATTTAATGCTAGATTTATAGTTTCATTTGGTGACTTTTTATAGCATTTCCTAGTAATTTTGTTGTTTTCTACAGCATAATAACTATGTATCATAATCATAATCTGAAGATTAATTCTTCTGAGAGCCGAACACCATCAGCCATCAGTAGCTAAGCTTAATACACAGAAGGGAGCTCTTACTCAGTGTCAAATGCTGAACTTGTTTCTAGATCTGTCCTTCTGCCGTACTGGAGCAGTGAGGATTACGGTGCTGGTTGAGAAGGAGAGAGAGCTGCCATACCTGCGCTAGTGACTCCATCTGCTTCCCGCAAGCAAGGCAGATGAGAAACACCTACTACATTTTCAGGCATGGAATATTAATCAGCTTAGCAGTGC
The DNA here is from genome assembly GCF_964034855.1 of Anser brachyrhynchus. Classification (NCBI taxonomy): domain Eukaryota; kingdom Metazoa; phylum Chordata; class Aves; order Anseriformes; family Anatidae; genus Anser; species Anser brachyrhynchus. Next base: position 27,442,737 of record NC_137696.1, read on the forward strand.
TATCACAAGGGTAGCCTGAAAAGTTTCCAAAAAGTGCAGTATAATCATCACATCTAGTATCCTCAGAGTACAGAGGCTGGTGTTGAATGCCAAAGAAGTGCAAGACTGGGCCCCACACTTGCATCTTGGTGTAGCCCCTACTTTCACAAAGCAGAGACACAGCCCTTCATACTTCATTTTGCACTGACACGCCAGCATTTCTCCCTTTTTTACTGTTAAGGACTCACAAGAGTTTTGTTTCTCCTCACATGGGCTGGAGTGATATGGGGGGAGGAGTTACATTGCTTCTTTTAATAAAGTCCAGAAAAATAAGGCAAGTCAAATTTTAACTCCTCAATGAACAGATTAAGCTGTGCTCTAAATCTTGCATAGCCACTCTGTAGTAAGCTCTGTACAGAATACAGAAGGGTTCAGCTGCGAAATTCAACTCTGTCTATGGGCAGTCTCTCCGAGAGTTCAGCAGTACTCACCTTCTGGGCCAGGCAGTTGCTGTTTCTCTCCATTAACAGTAGATGTATCCGTCCCATCCTTTGAATTACAAACCAAGCCTGGAACCCAAATTTAAGGATTCACAGAACTGGTCTGTTTTGATTTGGGCATTACTGTAGCTCTTAGGAAAAAAAAAAAAAAAAAAAAATTCCCTTAGAAAAACTGTTCCAGAACTGTATTAAAGAGAGGAAAGGAATTATTTTAGTTAACATCTCATGACTTCTGCAGGATACAGAGACTGCTAAAGTAATTGCATTTTATTGCAATATTATTTATTCATTGCAGAGGCAAGGGAGGAGCAATGCAAGTAGGAAGGATCTCTAGATATCAATCTTTAGCAAAGATGGACAGCATATGCAAGTGCTGTGTTATATTGCATTAATGCGAGTGCAATGTGCGAATCAAGTGAGATCATCCTGTGGTGTCTAGGCCTCATTTGTAGTGTTAGATCCACCTTAGACAGGTACTGCATTTCATTTTGAAAGTGAAAACTAACCTGGAGGGGAACAAAACTTGGTGGAAGGGTGGTTTTCTTAAGGCTTGTACATTGCCTGACACATTAGGAGATCCCTGGCCAAATACTTTATTTACGTACACCTAAACACATGGGACACCTTACCCTTCTCAGTGCAAATCGGGATTGCTCTACAAGGAGGGGAAGCACTACCAGTGGACAGCACAACAGAAGGACCGAGACACAGAAGATAGCTGCCAGGAGCAGTCTAAAAGCGTTTAAGTCAGTAAGGACCTGTGTCCTTGTGGAGCATCCACCTACAGGCTGAGGGCTCTGGCACTGCCCTGGTACCAGCACCAAGCTGCCCTGCTCAGAGCAAAGGCCTTTGCCATGGTGCGGACACTCAATAAAGAGCAAAACTGAAGGGAAACGTGGAAGAACCCTGCAGATGTGGGTCACAGTGCTCAAAGGAATTTTTGCTCATTAGATAAGAAGGACACTGCAAGAATGAAAGGATCTGCTCCCGGTTCAATTTTGATGCTTCACAACAAATTCCCCACGGCCAACAGGCTGAGTTACAGACCAGACTGGCAACTAAAAAGGTTCAACAATCTGGCAAGTAGACTAAGCTACCACAGGAGATAAATATTTTCCTTGGACTTTTTTGCCTTTCTCTATGAGGGAAAGGGATAAATTATGTACAGGAAAAAATTTCCATTTGTGTGTTGCATCTGGTAGCACATGCTGCAAATTGCTGATATCAAAAATAATGATAATGTGGGCTTTGAGCCCTTTGCAGCTGACAGTGAATTTAAATGTAATACTAAAACCCTCTCATAGAATAGGGGATCATTAAGATCTCCAGTCTGAAGATGGACAACTGCGAAACACAGAGGTGAAGTCACTTATCCACAAATGTGCAAAGAGCACCAGCAGCTGAAACAGGAACCTAGCTCATGTCTGATGTGTGCCAGGACCATCATTTCCCCAAAGGCCTGCTTTTTTCCTCCCAGCGGGAATACAGTAATGCTGTTGTACCTGACTCAGCACTCTAGACAATCTTTCAGTGAAGAGTTTTGATACAAGCAATGAGAATTATCAGAACAGGGGAAAAAAACAGGAGCCCCATAAATTTCTGCAGAGCGCACATGAGCATGCTATGTGCCTTCAAATGTTTCCAAAGAACAACATCGGGTAGGAGTACACAGGGCACTTGTACAAGGCATAAGAGATTCATGATTATTTATTTCCCAGAGCACGGCAGAAGGAAACAAATTACCCCACTGACTATTTTTCAGATAACCGGATTTGAAAAGGAGTAGTCAAGCATTATGTAAATCATGCTAAGCACAAAGTCGCTCCAATAACAATATACTCCCTATTGCTTTTGCTTTACTGGAGTCTAGGAGAATTCAGCAATAATCAAATTATTTAAAACTGACCAGTGAGCAAAACTTCAAAACCATTTTCATTACAAAACATTTGCCTGCAATTTAATAAGGACACTGTTTAAAAAAAATGGCAACTAAATCAGAATTACTGTGGATCCCTTAACTTTGAAACTGTTCCATTCTTTAAGCCATAAAAAAATAAAGACAGAGAGCAGGAGAGAGAGACTTATGTAAACCCATTCACAGGGTAGTCAGAAGTATGAGAGAAAAATGTCAACACTTGTCAAGTTAGATATAACAGACTTGAGAAACTGGCCATAGATAAAACAGAAGTGGACAACTGAATTCATATTAACATGGGAAAAGTGTCCAGAGCTTCTTACCTTGCTCTTCTTTGCAATGGTATAAAAACAGAAGGAAAGGTTACACTGGGAAATTGGAGTGGCTCTGATAGCCAACTGTGAGCACATTTATTCGTTTGGTTTAGAGCCGGCTGAAGGCCAAGTGAACCGTAACGTGTATCCACATTTGTGCAACCTCCAGTGCACGGCAGAGTGAGGGTGCAAACCCAGATGCAGAAAGATGTTTCTTATCCCCACAGGGCTCAGGCCTCACATCCTAGAACGTCTGGCACAAGCAAAAATAAAGACACCAAATGCGATGGAAATTATCAGTTTCCTTCTGAGTCAGTGAGGTCTTCTAGGAAACTTGTCTCTACAGCTTCGCCTGTTCCTTAAATACATTTCTGTTTGCGAGTGGTTTAACCTTTAGAGTCACAGAACATTAGGGACTGGAAGGGACCTTGAAAGATCACCTAGTCCAATCCCAAGAACACAGTAAGAAGCTTCATAAGCCCATATTATGCAGGCAGGCGAAATCTTTCTCTGCCCACCAAATGCTAGACAGTGATGCAATCATGGGTTTCCCATCTGTCATGAGAAAGAGTTCCCTCTAATGACAAGCACTAACAAACCTCCCGAAATCTGTAAACACACAGCCTCCAACTTCGCAGCTTCAGCCTGTCCAGAGCTGTCCTACGCTGACAGCTTATATCTTTAGGCGTGTAATGGAAACCTGGAGATCGGGTGACTTGTGTTCATTCTCATCACACCAGCATAAATAACAGTAACACAAATGCGGCCCCAGCTGCACAAGCAGCAGCATGGCTTCCTCCCTGCCCTGCGCAATGAAGTTAGGTATCACCTGTGAAGCATTAAACATGCACATGTTTATCAGGTTGCTTTAGTACGGAACAGGAAGAAGACAGAAGAATTGGTATCTGGATTTGCCATGATTTATATGGATTTCTTTCGAAGTCTCCCAGCCTCATTTTAAGGTTTTAACAGTGCTAATTCCTGATGGCCCGGACTATTTTCTAGCTTCACATGCCAGATGACAGGACGTCATTTTTGCCTTGGTTACCCTTTGAAAATCACATTACACCTCTGTTTTTCATGCGGCACTGATTGCTTATAATTGAGTATTTGGCAGAGAAGCGAGTGTCTGCAACAGGAGGTATTCCTGACTGAAGCAAAAGGACTTTGTCCACAACGTGGGCAGGATTAAAAAGGTCTTGTAAGGATCAGCAGCAACTCTTTGCTCATCCGCAGAGACACTGGTAAGAACATTCTCAGAACTGAATAAAGAAACAAAAATAAAAGATAATATATGGCATTTGGTGGCTGTCTTTTATAACCAGTGTATCCATATGTGAATTACCAAATGTGCTAACGGAGTGTAAATAGAATCCAGAGACAAGTGCCAATTTGTACACATTGCAGGATACAAAGTGAAGTCTTCAGCATCTCTAGATGGGAAATTGAGGTATCAAAAGGCAGATGCCAGTCAGGAAATGAAACATCTGCAAGTTCATTTGAGGTGAAGAATTTTGCCAGAGAATACTCTCACATGAAGGCAGCAACCAGGCACTGTGTGTTTGGCCTCTGAATTCAAAAAGTGATAAGCCAGTTAAATGAGTTCTTTCAGCTCTCTGAAATGGCTCGAATTAATTAATGTTCAACTTCCTCCTAGTGCATGATAAGATGCATGCAGTGAGGATTGAATTAAAAGACAAAAATGTAAAGGACTAATTATGTTTACAATGCTGTGCTGCAGTACAGCAAGCGAAGAGATTACCTAAGCACCAGAGTCATCTAAGAGACCTGTATTTTATGAGAGATGTTTTCTTTCTTATTAATAGAAAACCCAAACAATGCGATTTGTCAAGTGGTGCAAATCAGTTATGTAATTCTCCTCAGATAGCCTCTTGATCATTAAAAATGGACAGCTAAAACCTAAGAGAATTCAAGTTTCTTTGGAAATAACTTATTTATCACTAGTACGATATATCCCAAATATTGACATTTAACCTGCTCCAGAAAGCTAAAGTGCAGTTGTTGTCCCCATAAGCAAGACAGGGCACACACAAAGAAAAGGAAAAGCACTTGGTCCAGTTCACCCAGTGAATCGTTTGTCAGAGCCAGTATAAGCAAAGTCTGAAAGTCTTTGTGTCTCAAAGACTTTGTCTCTGTGTTCCCCCGTGTATTGGACAAGAAAGCTACATGTTCTGCTTGTAATGTTACTCTGCAGCCATCATGACATCAGTTGCCTTTAATCCATTAGCAAGCTTTTTGACAGCATTGGGCAGGTGCAATTAGCCAGTTATAGCTCATGGACTGGTAGGAAATAGAAATTAAAATTTATCAGCCTTTCTACTAGCAGCACCTCACCAAGAAATGAAATTTTACAGTGCCAGTTGTAAGAGCATCACTAAAACCATCTCTTCCGTGACCTTGAGATTTTATCACCAGGCAGCAGAACAAAATCTGATAAATCTTCTGGGAGAAAGTTATGAATAAATAACTTGCATTTTGTATCGTGTGTGTGCGTGTCATACATGAGTAATGCACATAATACAAATAATACACAGATTCCCCCTCCCCTAATACTAGCTTAATTTTTAATGAATTATTTTGGTTGCATCAGAGCCCCTTTTTATTATTAATAAAGGATTATTTTTACTGCAACATATTCTCCAGCCTCCAGACCGCATCCAGGAGACCATAAAAAAACTAAGAGTACCCTTGACAAATGTATTCTAAAAGATGGTCCCTGTCTGCCATGAGACACAGATAAACTAAATACTGTGGATGGAGAGTGTTATTTTCATGGCCGTTCTGAACAATGAGGGCCCATGTTCTCTTTATTTCTATGGGAATTACACCCGAAGTTCTTCACTTGTGGTCATGTAGAAAGTTGGTGGCAGAAGTGGAAACAGAACCAGATTTAATTCCCAGCTCATTTTTCTAATCTCCCTTCCCTTCACCCTTCACATTCATTATGAAGATTCGGATTACATCTACGTGGCAAGAACATATCAAAAAACGGGCATCTTTCCTTTCATTAAAGAGAAAGAAGACAAGACACCAAATAGATTTGAGACTTGGAAAGCTTCGTAAATCTAAGCTTCCCTTACCTCTTCCCAACAGAGCTCTCCCTGTGGGAGGTGCAGGTCTCTGAAGGAGGTGCTCTGGGGAGCAGTGCAGGTTCCCCATCCTCTATAACAGTCACCGTACTCGGTCAAACCTCTCTGTCCACAGTCACTGTTCGTGAGTGCTGCTGGAGCCATGCAGCACTGGTGCATGTCCTGATGCTTTGTGCTGTCTTCCCAGGAGCTCCTTTTGCAATTTGACATAAAACAGTGTAGCTTCCCACATCTCTCATACTGCTGCCTATAGTTTGGGTGGTTTTCCGCCTGCTTCTTGTGTTGTTTTCATTCATGAGGACAAGATCAGGACCCCATCATTCCCACTTGTCTCCTGGATTAGCTTTGCTTACACTTCAGCATTTGATACTCTTTGGATACTGTGGTCCCGATAAAGCTCTCTTGCTCTCTGGAAATACTTCCCTAGGGTTGCACTTTTCTCACCTTATGATCTCTCCAGGGGTCATCCTCATCTGCCTGGGCTCAAAGCTTCTCTTGTCTCTTAAGATGAGAATGGTTTTTTCTACCAGACCCTTATAATCCCAAATACTGACATACTGAGTTTCACTGATATGTTGCTTAACAAAAAGCACAAGATTTCTTCTCTGTTAGAAAACAAAGGAAAACTCTAGATATGGAAACAATAGCATCTAATTCAACTACTGCCCTAGAAACACATCATAGGTTTACCCATCAACTTTTACTTTCAGTAGCCTCATAATGCTCCTCAACCACAATTCTCAAAGGATACCGCCATAGATAAATTTCCAGAATGCACAGTGGAGACAAGAAAAGCACACTGTGAAAATGCATGTGTTATTTTTATGATCAGGATTGACAAAATCTCATTGCTAGTTTTATAATAGCCTGATAAAGCCATAAAAAAATAAAAAGGGGGGGGGACATCTGTATGTCAGTGCTTTGGCATCAGGTTCACGGTACGGAATATACAAGCGAGCATGCTACTACTCTGGTCTCTCAAAGCTCACTGCAGAATAGCATGCTACAGAGCTATCTGCCAAGCTGCAAATACTTCTTTTACAGCTACCTCAAAAAAAGCTTTTTCTCATTCCAGCGTATTGAACTCCTGTATGGGTCTGCTCAGAATAACATTGGCAACCGCTTCTTCTAGCACCATCTTTTAGGTAAATTCTATTGAGTTTGGGCAAATAGATGGACTTTTCACCAAGCACAATATTGTCTTTGTCAAGGCACATGGATCTGTTCCTGAATTTTCAATGTGTTTCATAGATTAAGGACAGAAAATGCCATCTGCTACTCTGCTTCCGCCACACACAAAGAGTTGCTGCGTATGCTGTTTCTGAGGGTTTGAGGTTATGGCCTTTCTCCGCTGCTTGGGAAAAATATGTAACACGTGTCATAAAATCAGTTACATTGGCTTCTTTGTAGTTTATCCCACATTGCCACTGTCTGCCAGGGGGTTTCCTGCTCACCAACAGCCAATACAATGGTTCTCCTCTTACATATCGTGTGATAACCTGACCAGCTGTAATGGTTTTACCAGGCACTGGTATCCAGCAGTGCCTGCCAACTACACAGATACCTACCGTGCTGCCAGAAACAAGTGCCTGTGCAATTCTCCTGACTTCTTCTGGGCTTCAGCTTGTCTTTGGTCTGAAACGTAAACAAGTGTGTAGATACAAAGCTTCAGCACTGGCAATGCAGTCCGAGGGTAGTCACCCATTGATAAGAAGGTACAAGGACATACACACAATATGGGAAGGAAAACACAAGCTTTGATCAGCCTGCATGTGGCTTGGGAGGGCCTGATCTTTGGCAGGAGAACTCATGTGAAGTGTGCTTAGCAATGGAAGAATACGTGTCATGAAACAGCACCGCCTCAGCACAGTCAGCCAGACATCACTAATAGCAGCAGCAGGGACACATGGATGAACTTACCTCTTTCTGAGAATTTCAAATGCTACTCCAGCCCATATTATGATCTTAAACCTTTTACTTCTTCATGAGAAATGAATCAAAGCACCCAAGACCCAGGAATGGACAACCACACAAATTTGGACCAATACCACCTGTTTAGAACCATTGCCACCAAAAAAGCATGAAAGGTGTTAGCAATTGGTGTTTCCTCCCAGTTGGAGACCGAGACGTGAGAAGAAGGAGAGCAATGGGTCAGGTGAATGATTGGCTGTGTGGCTGGGGCCACTCTCAGGGTTTGGGGTTCTATGATCCCAGATGCACCTTCAAGAGACAGGGCAGGTTGGCACTGGATGGGGTGCACCCGACCAGGTGGGGCAAGAGTGTTCTGGGCAGCAAGCTGGCTGGAACATCCCCATATGTAATAAATCAAGCAGGGAGGGCAGGAAACCAGCAAGGCTGAGCAAGGACCTGCTGGTCAAACTGAGGTTTAAAAAGCAAATGCACAGGCAGGGGAAGCAGGGACAGGTGGCCTGGGAAGAGTACAGGGATGCCATACAGATGTGCAGGGATGGGATCAGGAAAACCAAGGCACAGATGGAAATGAACTCAGCAAGGGCTGCAAAGAATAACAAGAAGGGATTCTGTAGGTACATTGGCCAGAAAAGAAAGGCCAAGGAGAGTGTACCCCCTCTGATAAATGAGAAGGGAGAACTGGTAACGACAGACATGGAGAAGGCTGAGGTGCTCAACAACGTCTTTGCCTCAGCCTTCACTGCCAGTCAGTCTCCCCACATCTCTCAAGTTCCCGAACCTCTAGGTGAAGGTGAGGGAAGCAAAGAGCAGTTTTGAGGCCACCTGATGACACTGAATGATGACTGCATCCCAGGGCCCTGAGGGAGCTGGCTGATGGAGTTGCCAAGCCTTTCTCCACCGTATTTGAAAAGTGCTGGCAGTCAGGTGAACTCCCAGCTGACTGGAAAAAAGGAAACGTCACTCCCATTTTTAGAAAGGGCAGAAAGGAAGACCTGCGTACTTGCAGCCCAGAAAGCCAACTGCATCCTGGGCTGTGACAACAGAGGAGTAGGCAGCAGGTTGAAGAAGGTGATTGTCCCTCTCTACTGTACCCTTGTGAGGCCCCACTTGGAGTGCTACATTCAAGTCTGGGGCACCCAGCACAAGAAAGATGTGGACCTGTTGGCGTGGGTCCAGAGGAGGGCCACAAAGTTGATCAGAGGGCTGGAGCACCTCTCCTGTGAAGACAGGCTGAGAGAGCTGTGGGTGTTCAGCCTGGAGAAGAGAAGGCTCCGGGGTGACCTCATTGAGGTCCTTCAGTACTTAAAGGGGGCTTATACCAAAGATGGAGAGTGACTTTTTACTTGGCCAGATAGTGATCAGGTAAGGTGTAATAATTTCAAAGTAAAAGGATGAAGATTTGGATTAGATTTCAGTAGGAAATTCTTCACTCAGAGGATGGTGAGGCACTGAAACAGGTTGACCAGAGAAGTTGTGGATGCCCCATCCCTTATGCTTTTTTCCCAGGCCCTGGGAAACCTGACCTCAGGTCCCTTCCAGCCCAAGCCGCTCTATGATTCCATGATCATGAACTACTACTGGTCATCATCAAAAGATAAGAGAGGAAGAAAAAGTAGAACGCAGATATGAATATTTCAGAAACTTAACTAGAGCAGGTGCATCTGGAAATGGGATATGCAGAGAAGGAGGATTATTATTTTTCTGATTAGTTCACTATCTCCAGCGACCACCTGAAAATCAGGCCTCTCCAAACTGTCATGACGAGCACTGCAAATCACTACTTTGAAAATCTTGACCTAAAAAGCAAATGTGTATTTTTAAATAATTAATAGCATTCTCTAAATGGAATTTTCCAGCCCAGAATGAGATGTACAGCTGGGTTCCCCAGAGAAGAGGTATTTATAATGGAAACACTGACACAACCGAAATGATAATGCATTGAGTAGCAATAAAGCTTAACACATGCTTAGTTATTTCTTTTTTTTTTATCAAATTGGACCTGTTCCCACCAAAACATCATGCCAATTTTCTAGTTTGCTTGACCTCAGTTTAAACATCTCTACAGTTTACAAAAAAAAAAAAAAAAAAGCTGCCAGTCCAAATGCTTTCAAAATCTAATAAAAAATACAAGTCAATATGTACATAAAGAGGAAGACTTGTACCCAACAAAAAAGGCTGGTTATCTCTGCTGTCAGTTTTTTTTTCTTGTTTTGTTTTGTTTTTGTTTTTTGTTTGTTGTTTGTTTGTTTGTTTGTTGTTGTTTTTTTACAGGAATCTGGGCATATTCCTACAGAGCTATCACATCCTAATAACTCATCCTAGTAACTTCAGAAACAAGATGAGACTCTGCTCAGCCCGGCCACTGGCTACACCCAAACCTGGAGAGCATTGTCACATTTTCTTCGACCCTATGTTTCAGTAGGAGCTGTCCTCCCTGCATTCTGGAAGATGGGTAACCTAAACCTTTAGCTAACAAAGCTTGTTTTTGAAACTGGACCTCCTACCTAAACCTTATGCTGCCTGGGTGAAAGCTGGACTACAAAGTCCCTGAAAAGGCATAGGACATACTGTCCTGTTAAGAAGTGTAAACCCACTTTTAGGCCTGTTCATCTGGGAGAAAAGAGCAACGAATATGGAAGAGATCAAAGGACAAGCAAATTACAGGCAATAGATGACCAAACACCTCCAGAGAAGCTGTGGATGCCCCATCCCTGGAGGTGCTCAAGGCCAGGCTGGATGGGGCTCTGAGCAACCTGGTCTGGTGGGAGGTGTCCTGCCCACGGCAGAGGGGTTGGAAGTGTGTGGGCTTTAAGGTCCCTTCTAACCTGAGCCTTTCTATGATTCAAAGCATGTGATTACTTGACATAAAATACAGAGACATGTTAGTATGAAACACCAGCATCCTTGTAGTAAACAGGATGTTTTCATCGATTTCCACGAGACCAGGAACCCATTCTCTGCATTTTGTCATGACTTAGACACGTGAGAAGAGAAATCAAATGGAGCTGGTGATAAAATCTGGGGAGGGGAAGATAGAAAATTTCCACCAAAATGCCAGTTTTTCAGCCAGAAATCAAAATATCCCAAAACCATTAACAGCATATACACTTCCTTCACTCAGGAACCACGAGTGATCCTGCCTTACATTAACCATACTTCCTTGTTAAAATTTTTGTCAACTCTCTACCAGATTCATCATCCTGCTCTCAACTATGGGCTAGACTTGTGGGTCAGACTCCACTTCCCATGATGAACTGAAGTTTCTTCTTTGTGACAAGAACAAACACAGTCCAAGAAAACCACTGATACATTTGTTACATCCATGATGAAAAGCTTTCAAGGGAGACATAAACCAGATATTTCCCTTCTGGAGCTTAATGTTCTTCTGAGGATATAAAACTGCATAGCCACAAAAGTCTATTCAGTCATCCTACCCATTCTGTTCCCCTTATACTCAAAAATCTCATCTTTGCTCAAATGAGAAGAGGAGCAAGACACTTCTGTAAGTATACTTTAATATATTTCAGGAAAAGTCTCCTTTTAAATGACACCACTCAGCATTTTAAAGCCTAACAGCATAGACTCACTCACTCTGAAGTATACGGTGAGTTAAGTTGTTGACCCAAAACATAACACTGTTTTACAGTAACACATTTTTATAATCTAATAAATGGCAAGAATCATTTTGTAAGGCATAACACATTGGCTACAGACAAGAAATTCCTTGAGTGTCAGAGAAATGTAGAAAGATGAGTCAGGAAACTGCTACATCACCATCATCATGAATAATAAATTACATGCTGTAATATTTCCCTGCAGCGCTCTGAAGCCAGTCAAGAAGGTAAAAAATAATAATAAAAAATCTTTAACTGTATAATATCAGTCCTTAATATACCATTTAAATTACATTAGTGCTGAATTCCATAAATAAATAAATAAACAGAAGATTCGAAAAGTGCAGCCAAGCAAGTTTTATCTTGACGTAAGTCCATGATGTTTTATTCATCTGCTGAGAAGAGAGAGCAGCTTGCAGCTATCCGGGGAGAGCTGTTACACACACGTGGGGAAGCAGAACAGGACGCAGCTCAGCAAAGCTGTTACACAGCAGAGATGCAGGGAGGGGAGCGGAAGGGGAAAAGTCTGTTTTTCTTCAGATGTTCAGGTGGCTTCAGTGGATATTTGTTAATCAGGGCAAGAACTATTTATTCCAGAAAGGAGGAAAGACAGCCACTCTATGAAAAGCAAAGTAAGTGAAGCTCAGGATGGAGCAGATTGCTGTTTCTGTCCAGTGGCAAGCGCGTGGTGTCCCTAAGCCATGCCATTACTGATGGCAGCCACGTGCCTAAGGAAGAGCAGAGAGCAAACCTCGCTTTAGAGGAGGGCGTGCAACATTCCCTGTGGGATTTATTTTCATGGGGCCATCTGCCCTCACCTTCTGCAGAGTAGGGAGGTATCTATCACATGGGGGGAAATTGGAGAGGTGTTTCTCAGGCATGTAACACCTGCCTGCAAGACCAGCACCATACAACCAGACTACCGAGGCAAGAAAGGGTGTTTGCTACAGCATGACATGCAGCTTTGTGGGTAACTGCCCCTGAGGGAAAAAATAGCGGTCTTTAATAAACAGAGCGGGCTGCAGTGACAGAGGGCATCATAACTTTTACAGAGTAACATCACTTCAGAAATGATGAGCTGCAAAACCTCCCACTGAACTCAAGAGCAGCTGCTAACAGCACTTCTGAGAGGCAGGCCATGCTACATAAGCAGTTGTGAACCTTTGGAGATTCAAACATCCTCAGTAATAAGCTGAAAAATGCAGATGATAATACAGGAAAGAGAAAAAAGCAGGACAATCTTTGCTGTGAATTAATGGCAATAGAATGCAATGACAAGTTCACTGCAGATTACAGCATGAAATAATCTCCCTTATGAATCAGAGGAAATAATATCTGTGAGATGCAGAAAAGACAGCTCTGTCTCCATTGATCTTATGTTCCAGTTCACTGACCCTGTTTCGTTTACGCTAGCCACACATAAGTGTAATTGCACTTGGGGACTTATCAGCACAATTTAAAACAACAACAACAAAGAAACAGCAGGGGAAAAAAAAAAAAAGTGATGCTGCCTCCAGACATCTCTATTTTTCATATTCATAACCTTCTTGTCCATGTAGCCAAAGAACAAGTTATAACAGCAGGTGGCCGTGCACTTCCACAGGAACTCTGCAGAAATATGAACCATACTCCAATGGTTTGATGGATGGGCCACATGGTGGGTAAGGAATAGGCTGGATGGTCACATTCAAAGAGTTGCTGTTAATGGCTTGGTGTCCAGGTAGAGACCAATGACGAGCGAGTGGTGCCCCTCAGGAGTCTGTATGGGACCGGTATTATTTAATATCTTTTTTGGTTACGTGGACAGTGGGATTGAGTGCAACCTGAGCAAGTTTGCCAATGACACCAAGCTGAGTGGTGCGGCCTTACGGCGGCATTCCAGTACTTCAAGGGGGCCTACAGGAAAGATGAGGAGGGAATCTTCATCAGGGCTTGTAGTGATAGGACCGGTTTAAAACTAAAAGACAGAGTAGATTTATATTAGATATTAAGAAGAAATTATTTACCCAGAGGGTGTTGAAGCACTGGAACATGTTGCCCATAGAAGTTAGGGATGCTCCATCCACAAAAGTGTTCAAGAGTAGGTCGGATGGAGCTTTGGCAACCTGATCTAGTGGGTGGCATCCCTGCCCATGCAGAGGGTTTGGAACTAGATGAACTTTAAGGTCCCTTCCAAGCCAAGCCATTCTATGATTCTGCCATGGCACCTAACCTGAACTTTGGGGTTTCCTGTGGCACCTCAGAACCAAAGAATGAAATCAGTCAAGTCACCTACTTCACCAGGGCTGCCAGACCCTGGCTTCACACATCTGCAGCAGGGAATAGACAACCTTCCCAGATGCCCTAGAGGTACACACATTGTGTACCCACCTCTCTTCCTTTCCAGGCTGAAAAGACACAGTCTTTTGAGTCATTCCTCACACAGAAGCTATTCCATATCTATGGTAACACTTTAAGGCTTGCTGCCCTTCTCTGAACCTTTTGCAGCTTTAATATATCCTTCAGAAATGAAGGGAACAGCACACGGTAATCAAAGATTGTGCGAATCATAGATCTATAAAGTGGCATAGTGACATTTTCAATTTTGCTCTCAATTCCTTTCCCAGTCTTTGCAAACATTTGATTTGCCTCTTCAACCGCTGCTGTGATACAGGTATCCCCAAATGAGCACCACAAAAAAATGTATTTTGTGCTCCTCTTAATAAGGTTCACCATGGGCAACACTGCAGAAAAAGAATGTTTTCATTTCAAAAAGAAATATTTCCTGGCAGATATTCTCCCACCTGTGCTCATTTTTGAGCATAAGGAGATTAATAAACATAATTAAAGCATTCTGAGTGCAAAAAGGAAAAAATACCAGAGGATCCTCAGCTCTCCATCCCTGATGTAAGCTGAAACTTTTGAGAATGAAGGGGTGGCATAAATAGGAAGCTTTAACTGACATTACTAATGGAAGCCTAAGCAAAAAAAAAGAGGTTTGGTGGGGCCTCTCTCTTGGCACTCCTCTTTATTGGACTTGCCCCGTCCCTTGGCCTTCTCCACAGACACAGTGCCCAGTCACCCTGGGCAGGGCCAAGCAGGATTGCAGTGCTCTTTGGCCTGCCCCACATGGCGTGACCACGCAGGTGCTCCCCAGAGAGGGTGTCCAGCCTGTGACATTTCAGGCCCGACGTTCAGCTTCTTGCAAACAAATAACAGAAATGCTGGCATTAGAACTCGCAAGCCCCCGACTGTCCTCTCTTGTGTGAAGTACTGCGTGCTAGGATCTGTCAGCAGCATCACAGGAAGACTCCGTATAAGTGCATGGTTGACTACAAATGTTTTTACACCACTTACATTACTGTTATCCCCCAAGAGTCACAGTCACCAAAGTATGTGAAAATTTCAGGACAAGCTGATGTTGTGCTGATGCATTTCTTTTACAATCTTCCTGTCTCAGAAGAGCGTGGATGTAGTTCTCTGCAGCCGAAGGATATGATAGAGCAATGATCAGCGTGATCTGGAATTTGGCAATATAGAGACAACCCTAATAAAATAGATAAAGAAGCAGCTGACAGAAGAAAATAGTTATCTGCTGAAGCATTTCCTCTTAGTACACAGAGAAGCCAAAAGCAAGAGACACCAGCCAGGAGAAGCAGCACTCTTGGGTGCTAAAGCCCAGGAAGTGAGTGCCAAGAACAGCACCAATGGGACAATTTGAGAAACATCTTGTTTCATCAGGTTTCAGCAAATTACTAAAATTAGAATCTTTTGCAGAAATGGGCCTGTCTAACAAAAGCAGCCATAGCAGACAGCCTATTTTCCTTCAAATGCCTGATTCCCTGGTATCACCCCTTCTAATCTCCAACCAATGGCTTCCTGTCTGGCATCAGTAACAGTGTGTCCAGAAGGACTCGGGAAGTGATTGTGTTCGGTGTGGGGACGCTTACCACAAGAATTAGTTGAGTTACTCAAGCATGTGCAGAGAAAAGCAATGAAGCTGGTGGAGGGACTAGAAAACAAGACATATAAGTGACTGAGGGACTTGGGGTTGTTTAGTCTGGAGAAGAGGGGGCTGAGGGAAGACTCTTTGCTCTCTACAGCTACCTAAGAGGAGGTTTCAGTGAGGAGGGTGTTGGTCTCTTTTCTCAGATGAGAAGTGATAGGACATGAGGAAATGGTCTCAGGTTGCACAAGGGGAGGTTTAGATCAGTTATTAGGAAGAAATTCTTCACGGAGAGGGTGGTCAAGCATTGGAACAGGCTGCCCAGGAAAGTGGTGGAGTCCCCATCTGCAGAGGTATATAAGAGCCATGTGAATGTGGCACTCACGGACATGGTTTACTGAGGGGATTCAATAGGTCAGGTTGATGGTTGGACTTGGTGATCTTTAAGGTCTTTTCTAACCTAAGATGATTTTATGATTCTATGATATGAGTAATCCTCCAAGAAAAAGAAAAAAAAAAAAGTTCTGATCTTTTTTAATGTGAAACCAGGCTGACAAGTATGACATAGCCTCCTGAATACATGAAGTAATAATGTACAGCTTTCAAAAGTAATTTGCCAGTTGAAATTCTAAATCCTGTAGACCTTCAGTAAGAATTAGCATCAAATTTTCATAAGCACTTAGGAATTTATGTAGCATTTTCATAACTCAAATTATTTTGGGCTTACAATGATGTACAATGATGCAAGCCCATGAAGACTGAGTTCCTTTACCACTGCTGAGAATGGAACTCAAGGATCCTAAACCATGTCCGTAGCAGTGGAAATTTTTACACAAGAACATGTCAGGCTAATTAACACATCCACTTGAAATATTTTGTTCTCCTAAATGTCCTGTATAAATCTGACCACATTGGCCAGGTCTTCACAAATAAAGTAACTTAGAAATCAGAATATAGTAAGACAGATGTTCTTAAAAACCCAGCCCTCTCTTTTCCAGCTCCACCTCATCATACTGATCTATTAGCTCCATATATCACCCTGGCACTGCTCTCCTAGTGATGACTTACAATGCATTTGGCAGTGGCAGAAAGAACCCCCAGGGAACCTATTTTCTTTCGATATCATTATTTTTCAATGTTATAAATGAAGTATTTAATTAAAACAGAAAAACACAGCTTGGAGAACCATGGGAGAAGGAGGTGTATTAGATCTTGGCCTATACTGTAGGTGGCTCACAGAACTTAGATGCCTCAAGATGATAATGAAAAACGAAGGTAAAGAAGTAGTAGGCCACATTACAAAATGTTTTCCCGGCTTTCAGCATGGACAAAATTTAATAAGTGCCATGTATTTGCAGTTCCCATTTAGTCTACCTGTCTGCTCAGTAGTAGTCAGGGCCAGACTTGAGATGTGCAGCTGGACAAACTGTATAAACTGTGGGAACACCTGGAAGTGCCACAGACAGCAGCATCCCACTCAGTCACAGCCAAGCGCAAACTGAGCTGAAACAGCCAGAGTACATCAGCGTCCAGGCTGATTTTCTAGAGATCAGTTTAAACAATTAAAAATACCTTAAGCTCTATTTTCAGATTTAACTGGGCTCCTGCCTTACGCTAGCCCCACAGCTGTTCTGTTAAGAGAGCAAATTGGGTCAGAGTATGAGTCTGCAGTAATGAAACGTACGTTGTTGATAACAAGAGTACTTCAGTTTCCAGACCCATGAAACTGTGTTTCTAGTTCACATGATGGAAAAAAATAATCTTCTGAGGCAGGTGCAGCTGTAACATACTTATCTTGTTTAAATCTGGAATTTAAAAGTTTTTTGGTTGTCAGCATAGCAAATAGCAGTGCTTCTAGGGCTCTTAATCTTATTGTGGATCTGGTTTCTACCGCCAAATTTCTCTATATTGTGATTTCCCTCAATTTGATTTACCAAGGAAACTGAACTTATCAAGAGATCAAAACGACCCTGTGAAAAGGTGTCCATGCTAAAAAAATACCACATTTCAGAGTGTATTTGGGAGAAAGAACACATACTCAGAGAGACAGCTCTCTGGGGACAAGAAGGAAAAATATAATCTGCAAAAAGTTGCCAAGTAGACGATAAAATTATAATTGGATTTCAACAGACTTATCATTTCAAACCTAGTTGAAGTTGATTAAATGTGATCAATAGTACACATATTTTATCACCAAACAGTTAGAAACCACAATTAAAACCTACATGCATTGCTATTCATTACAGTTCAGTTTTAAGAGATCTAGATTTAAAATACAGAGCCCTCTTAAAAGCACTGGTCACTCTTGGCTTACATGTCAGTTTCTGTCCTTCTTTAACCTATTTTTGTGAGCCTTTTTTAAATCTCAAGTTCCTCTCTTTTTTAAAAAGAAAATAGCCCTACATAATTTTCTAAAATTTTGACTGTATTTTCAAATATGTGCACCCAACTGCAGAATCTCAAATTCCTAGCTAAATGCCTACATGAGGCCAGATTTTTAAGGGCAAACAATTCATCAGTTACAGTTGTTCCTAGAACCCAAGTGGTGTCAATTTCACTTTTTAAATCTTAACTTGTGGCTAAATTTCACAGAGGAGCTAGGAGCTCATAACACAGCACTAATTGTGTGATATAATTCAGCTTTAACTAGCCATCTCCTTGACACTTCTTAAAATAATTTGTCTAAAATTCATGTAAACCCATTTAATTACAGAATCAGTCAAATAAATGTAACCACATATCAACAGTCTGGAATTTTAAATAGCTCTATTTCTAATCATAAATCTAGATAGACATCATCAATCACCCTGGAAGGCACAAGTATGGACATGCTGGAAGTTCCTGCATGTTTGGAGGACTGTAATATGCTGGCCTAAATGGCAGTAAAAGAAAGGGTTGTGATCACAAAATCCTTTAGTGTTTGGTCCCAGAATAACAACAGAAATTGGTGGGAGGTAGGAAACCTCAAAGGCCACATGTTCTCAGCAAAGCATCAGTCTTTTGGGGGCATTTTAGTTACAGCTTGGAAAAGAGTGTCTTCACTATTTTCTCTGTGAAATAGCAATCTGTTATGTCCCAGGGAATCAAAAGCACCACCGTAGCCCCTTTTTAAATTTCAATTATCCATTCAAGAGTAGGCTACTACAATTCTTTATTAATGTAGGATCAACAGGGTGATCACTATTTCAAACAGTGTCAGAAGCTGAGCCTGTTAAAAATACACTCACACATTTTGTGAAAAGCTTGTCTCTTTAAACAGATGAGTAAGCAGAGTCCCTATACTTTAGCTAATTCTCCAGACTCTCATTTAAATAACTTTATTAACTTTACCTAGACATCAGGCTGGGAAATACGAAGTTACAACACAGGCTCCAAACAAACATGAGACACTAAAAAATACATCTGTTATCAAATATTACCTTCCTGTGTTGGATTGGATCTGGCACATATCTAGATAATATCTGATTTATCCAGAGCTTCTTGGTAAATCTTGTGTGACAACTTCAAGCTAACCAAGCTAGAGTCTCAAAGAAAAGTATTACATAAAGAACTTAATAATCCATAAAGAAATGTACTATTGTACCATGTACTATTGTAACATTGTACCATGTACTATTTTCAGACTAATATTAATTCCTTATATGAAAAAGATTAGAATTATGTGAATGAGTGAGTATACAGATGATTTATGGACAGAGAAGAAGCTACTATCATCCTTATAACTATACACCTTCTTTCATAGACTACCTGATGTAACAAACTAAGAGGTTAATTAGATTTTGATCAAGAGATCAAAATGTGTCTGGACATGATCCTGTGCAATGTGCTCTAGATGACCCTGCTTGAGCAGGGGGTTGGACTAGATGATTTTCAGAGGTCCCTTCCAGACCCACTCTGTGATTCTGTGATTGATTCTGGGATTCTGTGAAGAGCTGCTGCTGAAAGTGTCTCGCTGGGCAGAGAAGACAAGAACTTCCTTACCTCCTGCAGATAAAACTCTTTTCAGCACCACTGTCTTCCCTTTTATCTTCGGGCTTTGTGGCTGAAAGAGCTTGGTGTTGGCCTGATTATTTAACCCAGTATGAGCTGTGATCCTGTGAACAGGACACCTTAGATGAGGAGCAAAAGAGAACTAGATGTCTGCAAATCAATTGAGTCTAGAAGTGGTGGTACAGCAGAGAAGTGTTCCGCATGTGTTGTCATTGTACTACACAACAATCTAATCACCAAGTGTACAGTATTTATCTCAAAGATATTTTCTAGACACAAATTTCAAGAAAGAAATATTTCCATCCTTCTGCCTGTCATAGCAAGGTTTTGGCTGAGGATATCTTTGCTTTCCCTCTCAGTTATTCTCTCTTCAGTTGTACGCTATTTAAAGTATCCAGTGCTATTCCTCCTTCCCCAAGAAGCCTCAAAGGCAGAAAACACTGTGCCTATTTGCAGCGTTTATTCACCCAGGTTTATGTGGTAATCTGAGGAAAATAGATCAAGGGAATCATTTCTAAATGCAATTCTGGAAGCTGCTCAGGGCAGACAGGGATTGAATATGCCTTTTCCCTCCAAACGTTACTGTAAATCACTCCACATTCTCTTTTGCCCATTTCCACTCAGACAGCAGTAACTTCTTGGCGTTTAGTTGGATGGCACCAGATAAACACAAGTCTCATTCACTGGAAAATTATTTTCCACTTCATCTTTCAAGATAGCCCCAAACACTCACTGAGTTTGGAGACTTCTTGAACGGATTTCACATTTCTTTGATTCAAGTCATCAATTTTGGAATAGACCCTGCCACATTTTTTTCACCTCCCAATTTAAATTGCAAATCCTTCGCTGCATTTCATTTTTAATAGTCTTGTTTCATTATCATTTCCAAGCCATACTTGAAGACATATGCAATTAGCAGCTCTTTTATCTCACTGTGATAGCATGGGCTGTGTTTTAAATACAAAGAAAGAGCCATGAAAACATATACCAAGATAAGCAGTTCTGCTTCTCATGCACTTGCTTGAAAGACAGTAGTTTCTGCAGAGTATATAATAAAGACAGCTCTCTGTTTCCTGACACTGTGCCCTTTATGTCATATAGACACGTAAGATAGCATGAAAACTCATGGGTGCATACAGGCATAAGTGAGAGCAAACTATAAGTGACAGTTTGGAGGTTCACAAAATGTTCTTTTTCCTGCCTCCATGGTGCCTGTGTCCCCATCACTTCTATTGCTTTCATATCCTGGCTATAAGAAGCACTCTAATAATGCCAGTGGTACGACTTGCACTGACTTACCATGCCAGAAGCCAATTCCCTGATACACTCTAAGAAAATCCTTTCTTACAGTATATCATGCTTGACTACATAATTACTAATAAACAACACAATTTTTTGCAGTGGGGACTAAATGCAAAATCTTTCCTTGTCTCCCTGATTTTCACTCTTACAGCTTCATTCATAGAGTAATCCTTCAAAATAAATCAGAGTCCTCTTTCTTTATTGTTTTATCATCATAATCAAAAACAACGTACTTCTTTAGAGTAATGGACTATTATCAGAAGAAGAGTGATATGATTATATGCAAAATGGCTATTTTTGGCAACATTTTTATAATGGCTATATTTGGCAACATTTTTAGAACTGAGGTAATGCTTTTTCATAAACTAATATGATGGTTTAAAAAAAGAAACCATTCTGAATCGCTTTGCTTTAAACTGCAGAAGGATTGTTTTTTGCTAGCAAGCCAGTGCAAAATACAACGGACTAATCTGACGTGACAGCCAAGAAACAGGGTGAGAGTCAGTTTTTAAAGTGGAAATCACTCTCTATTTACCAGACAATCTATTTGAGACACCCAGTACCATTTTTCCTCCCCTGGGGCACAAGATATGGAATATGGGACCCAGCATCCCAGGGCCCTGAAGGAATTTGCTGATGGAGTTGCCAAGCCTCTCTCCATCATATTTGAAAAGTCCTGGCGGTCAGGTGAAGTCCCTGGTGGCTGGAAAAAGGGAAACATCACTCACATTTCCTAAAAGGGTAGAAAGGAGGACCCAGGGAACTACAGACCAGTGAGCCTCACCCCTGTGCCTGGCAAGATCATGGAACAGATCCTCCTGGAAGCAATGTCAAGGTACATGCAAGAGAAAGAGGTGATCCGAGACAGCCAGCATGGCTTCACTGAGGGCAAACTGTGCCTGACTAACCTGGTGGCCTTCTGTGATGGAGTGACTGCACCAGTTGACAAGGGAAGACTGACCAATGTCATCTATCTGGACTTCTTTAAGGCTTTTGACATGGTCCCATATGACATCCTGGTCTTCAAATTGGAGATATATGGGTGGACCATGGATGGACTTGATGGGTGGACCATTCAGTGGATAAGGAGCTGGCTTGAAGGTCGCACCCAGAAAGTGGTGGTCGATGGCTCTATGTCCAAGTGGAGGCCAGTGATGAGTGGTGTCCCTCAGGGGTCTGTCCAGAGGGTGGTGAGGCACTGGCATGGGTTGCCCAGAGAAGCTGTGGATGCCCCATCCCTGGAGGTGTTCAAGGCCAGGTTGGATGGGGCCCTCGGCAACCTGACCTAGTGAGTGGCATCCCTGGCCTTGGAAGGAGGGTTGGAACTAGGTGATCTTTAAGGTTCCATCCAACCCAAGCCGTTCTATGATTCTAGGACACAGAAAGTGAGGCTGCATGATGCTACACCTCAATCCAAGATGTAACCTGGCTTCTGTAGCTTCAACATGTTTTTCTGCGGCATTTTTCATGCAATGTTCTCAGATTATTCTAATTATTAAATGTACTCAAGTTCATTAGTTATAAATATTCTGCTTCTAATGTTTATACACCATTTTCCCAAAGAAGACAAATGTCATAAAGCATATTGTCATAACAAGCTACTGATGGGTCCAGCAAAAGATAGGGTCTGGCAGTCCCAGCTCTTTCCCTCATACCAGACACGGCTCTCTTTACACAGGAACTGTGTGTAACATATTGTCCACCAGAAAATATATAGCCACACTGGAACACATCACGATAATGGGTTACATTATTATTTAGATTTGTCAGTGTTTTGCAGTTGTTAGCATCTTACTTACAAGGATCATTAGAAACTATTTGATTAGAATCTAAGTCTGATTCACATATTTATAATAAAGATGATATCTATTGTTTAAGTACAGAACACATTGCATTCTCAAAAATTATAGTGATTTTAGCTCTATTGAGGATTTTCTGTGATTTTAAACAGAAGATCATATTTTTCCAAGATCTAGAAATCCTGGACAGCTTCTTCTTTGACAAAAAAAAAAAAAAAAAAAAAAAAGAAGAAAAAAATGCTGCCTTTCTTGTCATTCGGGCCTGAATATTCTTGTGTGCCTATGATGCCCAGAGAGGTACATATGGCTCTTTTACAGAAAAATAATAGAGAACAAGTCTAGAAAGAGTGTAAGGGGCAGTCTTGCTCATTTTCTGTGACATTCCAAGAGCAAGAGTACCCATGATTTTTTTTTTTTTTCAGAAATTTGTTTACCCTGTTCTTAGAAACCTCTGTAACAGTAGTTTATGCAGTCCTGCTGTTAGAAAGCCTTTCCCACTGCCTAATACTTCATCCAGTGGCATTTTAGCCTACTACCTCTTGTGCTATCAGCACCAGAAATGTAGCACACCTCCTTCCCTAAATCAGACATTTTATTTTACTTTATGAAGTCTCGCATACTCGCAGTTATCTTGTCTCTAGATTAAATAAATTCAGTCCTCCAACCTTTCCTCACTGCCTGTGTTTTTTAGATCTCTGATGTCCATTCAGCCCAAGTCAAGACTATTGCCAAGCTTTTGGCAATAAATCCTTGCATTAACTGCATTGCAGGAACTTAGGTTAGGAGGTCATGGAGCATTCACGTGTCCACTGAGCATGGACAGATTTTTTAGCTCCATCTGGTGGGCACACAAGCTGTTTCCTACACAATTCCTACAAGTCAACTGTCTGTTCTTATTACTGTGCATAACCACGGGGAAGTCCCTGGGCTCAATTTCTTCAGCCATTACCAAGGGATTTCATTCTGCCTGGAAGAATGGAAGGAGTTATAAACTGCATGCCCACCGTGTACTTTTCCTCATCAGAGGCCTTACTTAGTTTTTCCACAGCAAGATGGATGAGGACTCAATGAACTATAATAGGAGCCCATGACAAAGAATTCAGCAATACCTTGAATTTGTCCTTGTCCTCATGATTCAAAACAATGTAAACATTACACAGGAAAAGTTCCATGGTCCAATGAAAGGCAGGATATTATAACACGGCTTCATTTAAATTCATGATGAATTTAATTTGTTGGTCCCACTGCCAGGCTTTGGAGTAATTTTTCATCCTGTGTTGTCAGATTTTTATGCCAGAGAAACAATAGAGGTCTATTAATTGAACTAAAGAACAAGATAGTCTCAGCCATTTGGTCTATGCACCCCAGCTAATGACAGAAGCAAAAAGAAGAATGTTTAGTTAAGTATCTTTGCCTCCAAGCTGGATGCAAACCAATGACATTAATAGCTCTCATTAAGACAGGCATATGGACCAAAGCCCAAGATTATATTTCTGTGATTGTGATTACAATAGGTTTCTAGTCACCGAAATATGTGTCCCAGTTTATCAAGGTCCCTATTGTTATTAATTTTACTGAATTTAAAGCAATAAATGGTTCTGTACTCTCGATTTCTGATTTGAAAAGAAAAAATCCTGATAGTATTGCTGTGGACTTTTCAACATCAGAGCTCCTATCTGTCTTTATCCTTTTTATTACATTTGAGTTAATTTATTACAAAACAAAAATATTTCTCCGTACACAACAAACCACTAGCAATAGCAATTGTATTTAATTAATCCCAGGGTCAACTTAATTCATTTAGTTCTGCTGAGTAAAAAAATGGTTTCCTATTAAGTAAATCTGTTCCTTCTTAGGGTCCATTTACTCATTACCATAACCAAAATGCATTTTGGTATTTTTTAATTCCCGAAGATGCAGACTTAGCTCATCCTAGAAAGACTTGTAATGTTAAAGCATTTTATAAAGGAAGATATGTTCCTTATCGTGTAGGTGATGGGATAGCTGAGACACAAAAAGATTAAGTGATTTCACCCCTGGAAGTGAATTCAGGAACTGCACCCAGCTCAGTGGACGTCAGATGCAGTGTTATGTCCCATTATGTGGTGTAGATCCGTCTTGTACTATATTGCAAAAGCTGCTTGCTATGCTCACACAAAAGCTTCTCAGTTTGCAGACATTCCTACTGGCAGCTCTGAAAAATGAATAAATTCTGTTTCAATTCTGCTACAATTTCTGCTTGAACTCACACAGTGGAAACCCTCCTGGAAAAAAGGAGCTGTGCCTCTTACTTGCTCATTAACCAATACACTGCTGTTTATCACCCACGGTATCTATGTTGCTTACAGGAGACAAACTGCTTAAATATGCAGATATCTACTCATATGTGAACAGCACTGACGAGATGTATCATGAAATTTTACTTGTCTAACCTAATTAAAGCTATCCGAGACAGTAATAACACTAAAGAAGAAGAGGAATTTCACAGCCTCAGATCCCTTTCCCTATTTTATAAAAAGCTCAACTCTGAAAGTAATACACTGGGGCAATATTTGAATGTTACAGTACACAGATGCAGTCACACAGAAAATTAGAACTGTTCCAAAAAAAAAAAAAAAAAGACGAAGAAGAAAAAGTAGCTATAGCACATAGCTGCATCAGTACCAGCTCAACAGTGGAAAAGTACTTCATCACTTTAGTTTAGCCCCCTTTCTTTCTACTCCATTGGTGACGCCAGCCAGGCCCTAATGAAAGCCCAATTAGCATATCACCTTGTGTGTTTGAATGCACAAGTGGAGCGGGTGATGATTCTCTTCTGAGATTTTAAATAATCACCAAAGCTGAGCCAGAGCGGCCGCTTGGTAGGAAAGATTTAGCTTCATAACATACTCAGTCCCTTATGCAACACAAACAAATAAATGTGCCAACGGGGGGGTGGGGGGTAGGAAAAAAAAAAAAAAAAAGAACAGATGTGTTTCTCTGAGGGAAGCAATACAAACCAGTTTCAATTTTGCACAGAGCTTTATTCCAGAATAAAGATCTTAATTTCTGATTGAGTTTGAAAACTACATTGACTATTTGCTCACAGAAATGAGGGCACAATCCTTTGTGGGCTTTGGAAAAGCCAGCACCTTTTCTCAGGCCTTGGCTATTTTTCAGACGACAGTGACAAAGCAAACAACCATGGCCTAGAAACTGCATCCTTGTGCTGTAAGACAGCAGCGTGCTATCACCCAACACAGAAGACAAAGGGTATTTGCAGACTGTCTAACTTAACGGAGTCCTTAGAGGGGACTTATTTCAGGGATCTACCACTCCCCATGGTCTCTATTTTGCCATGAATCTCCAAGAGAGGACAGCAGTATATGGATCTTCTGTGATCATCCTTCTTATTTGAACACCTGTACCCAGCTATCTGTGCCATAAGCACTGAAATGAGTACTCCCATCCGGGGTGCTAGAAATCATTTTCATTATAGAAATGCATCAGTAATTGGCACTAGGTTTCAGTCCTGATCAAAATGAATACTGAGGAAGGAGGTGAGACATGAGGTCAAAAAGGTACTCAGAGAGGCAGTATAATATCAACAAGAAAGAGTGAAAAAACGAAAAGCCCAAACCTGTAGCTAGGAATTCTCTATTAAACACCCTGTAGACGGACTGAAAGCAGGACCAGAGTTTGCTGCCAGACATTAAAGAAACCCAAAGGGTACCGCTGTTCTGCAACATTTAGGGGCTCGAAACTGGAATATCTGTCTCTGTCAATCCAAGCAATGACAGGGAAGTGTAAGCATTTTGTAGTGCTCTGATCAAGAACTTCGACCCTGTCCTAGAAAAGACTAAAAGAAACAGGAATTGAAGCACACCTGGACTTCCTTTGGCATCTCTCTTGAAGAGACAAGGCTGCTTATGATGTCCAACTGATTTTGTACAGCACTAGTGCTTATCATTGTGCCTACATGAACAGTCTCTGTGAAAATAAAACTCTGAATAAAACAAAATACACCAAAAGAGACCATTCGGTTCACATACACTTCCAAAGAGCTTCTGCCCACACCCTAGTCCCTTCAGGTACCAAGCCTACCTGTCTGACCATGGCACTCGTAGGACACAAAACAAGCTGTAACCATCAGTGAATGCTTCACAAGTAGGCAAAACTACGACAGTTTTACAAGGGCTATGTTAAATGAACTCATGTCATTGACTGATTTTCAGCCGTGATCCACACTCTTATTTATAGTCGATCACAACAGGTGCCAGATTTTCAAAAGAAAAAGCAGAATGCTACTAAGTCAAACAGGAAGATGATGCTGCATTTAGACCTTTATTAAACATGGCCACACTGTGCATGAATGTAATTAAAGCTTGGGCTTTGACTTGGCAAGCTGCCTCTATAAATAGTCTTTCCATTACACTGTTCTCTCTCCTTGGTGCTTCATCAGAAATAAGAGATGTCCTTCAGCTCCCCACCCCCCCCCCTCATCCCTGGGATGATCAAATGTTTTATGGCTCTGCAAACCTTAAAACAGCCAAATGCTATAGCAGTAATATTTAAAATAACTCATTCTGGGAAGAAAGAGAGTTATCTTCAAGGTGCTTTTCTCTCAGTGGTGCCATTTTCTTGTCTGGGGTGGGAAGACTTACCAGATAGCCAGAACAAAAGAGCAAGGCCCCACTCCAGAGTGCAGAGTAAGGACAAAGACTCAGTATCGTGTTTTTTTCCAAGTGGTGATCTATCTACTACGTGATCTAAGGGAAACTGAAACAATATTAAAAATCATAACAGTGGAGCTAGCTACTTTTTCCCAACTAATACACTTCATATCATCCTTTCTCATAGCATATATTATTTTGCTTAATTACATCTAATCTTTTTTTTTTTTGGAAGAGATTGTCCAAAAGATTTTACATTCATTCTCACAGCACTGAGGAGATCCTGTCATGTTTTTAGCAAATAATGAGGGTACATGTAGATTTTTAAAAAACACATAAATTGATAGAAACATGGTTTACGTTTAGTTTTGGAAAAAAAAAAAAATTATTATTTTCTTTTGTAACTTCCCTCCACTACACCAGAAAGTAAAGCACAACAGAAATATGAATTGAGCTGACCCCTTTTAGTATCCAATAAACTCAGCAAACAACAAAAATCAGGAAAACAAATACCAGCTGCATAAGCAACCAAAAGTAAAGTTGACATATAATGGTATTTATTTTAATACTTGAAATAGAATCTAAGATCAGCATTTTTAAAAAATTACTCTGTGAATTAGAATACAGGAGTGTTTCTTTACAGTATTCTAATTCTGGAGAAGATAAATAAAAAATATATATATATTAATAGATCAGCTGGCAAATCAGTTCTGACAAAAGGATATTTGAACTGAGCAGCAACCCCAACTGGATCTGATCTTTGGAAAAGCTTTCTCCCCAGATAGCCTCGCAGTCTGAAAATCCCCAAGAAATATCTAGATACAATCAAAAGCAACAGCAATATCACAACTGAGACAAATATCATGAGATCTTCTCCCCGGATTGATTTAGAGACTGAGGGTAAGAGAGATTTGGAAGCGCTATTGTCCATTTTCAAGTCAGTTAAAATCCCACAGAGTGTCAGTAAACTGCTACCACATCCAAATGCAATGGTCTGTACTAACTTTCCTAATGCATCAGTGACTTCAAATAAACTTCCAAACTGTCTCCATTTTGCCTGTTTGCCTGTCCCCACTATGCCCTGACAGAACACGCAGCTAGCTATGATCTCCATTATTCCAGGGGAAACACAAAATCATCCCAATACAGTAAGCAGTTTCAAGAAAGTAAAATGAAAGGAAAACTGAGCTTCCCCTTTCTAAATTGACAACTTGATTTGCAAGCTGTAATGGGGAATTCTTGCTTTCCATTCCTGGTTGTAGGGTAATGCATCTGCACATGGAGTATCTGAGAATCTAGAAGTACCCAGTCCTTAAAGACCACTACTTAAAATGATTTATCTGAATCAATAACACGGACACAATTAGATCTTTGTTTCCTTCCAGTGGCTGCCCTTGTTGACTTAAAGTGTACTACTTCTCTAGAAATCATAGGGTTCTTTGCTTCCAGAGAAAACACTTATTTCAGATAATCTTGCCTCTATAAAGTTATTTTTCAATTTTCTTCAGTCACAGCTATGCCTGCAGGAATGTCTGATTATCCACAAAATGCCTTCTGACAGCTCAGATTCATTACTAAATTACCACATTTAAATTTTTCATGTGCACAGGGCAATTACTTTTATGAATGACTGCCAGCAACATTTCACTAAAAATGAATGAATTTTTAAGGGATTCTAATTGCCACTTAGATGCCCCTATAACTCTTGTTTTTAAAGGTTTTCATTTCTTTTAGTCCTAGAGTTACCTGTGTTCAACACAAATGCGTTCCCTCTCACATTTCATATCACTGAAAGTTATTTACATCATAAACAAAGAAATATGAAACTGGCGGTGTTACATAAACAGACTGAACAGTAGAAATGATTCATAGTCTAAGTCTTGAACATGAATAATTATCTATAACCATCATTTGGAGATTTTGCGTCAGCTTACATTATTCATTTGTGTTTTGGCAGGGGAAATTAATGAACACCAAGTTGACAGACACCTTAAAAAAATACATTTTTCAAGCAGTTAGACCAAAGTAATGCATCTAATGAAAGAAAAAAGGAAGGTGCTCAAGGAATATTTTTTTACCATTGTAATATAAAAAGGCAGAGATACAAAAAGATTTTCAGAGAGGACAGGAGAGCTTTTAATTACACTACTAAGATGGGCTGCAGTTCTCTTTTATCTCCCAGCAGAGCATCATCAGGAAATTTCATTAATACAGTCTAATCTTTATGACAAGGTTGTTCATGAAAACACTAAACAATATCAGAAATAAACTAATCCTTGATGAACTACCCCCAGCAAAATCCAGCTAGACTGTTGTTTCTCTTTGCATTGCCACATTTTGGGTCATGTTCATCAGCCAGGTGTTGCCCTACTTCAGAGACTTAGCTTCAGGCATGACTGGCCAAGGTCCCTGCACATCCCCAAGCATTTGTCCCCATGCAGCTTTCTGATCTCCAGGGTCTACCCCCACTTACAGAATCTTCTCTCCAGACAGGATATTCACCTTCTCCTTTCCAGGGCCACTTCTTCTTTTTGGGAACCCTTCTAATTGGATTTCTTTTCTTTCCAGCACCCCAAGCCTCTGTTTTTCCTAATCTAAATAGGCTAGTGTGGAAGCACAACATGTGATCAGCCTCCTTTATTGCTGTTTCTGTCTCAGGCTTGTTTATTAATTGGAGGATTTGGGACATTAATTGGGGGATCTGTAGTGTGCCATTATTTTCAGTCTAAGATGTTATCAAAATTTACAACCAGAGCGTTATTGATAGCAGCTAGTAATTAGCAGCCTTCTGCTTAAGAGCTTGAAAGTTCAATTTCAGACATTCACACATACACACACAATTATCTGCTGGTTGTTTGCATTCACGGTTTAAGCTGTTTTTTCACCTAAGAAACAAATATGTTAGCCATTCTGAGACAAACTGAAATTTGCAGGTTGTTTCCACATATGAGCCATTTCCCCCAAGAGACCACCAGGGTAACTAGATTAGGTAATGTGTCATCCTCTAGTTTTAGTTAACTCCCCACACACGCTCTGGAATCAGTTCAGAAGAAAGCAAATTGCCTTAATCCAAAATGCACTAAAGTCTGTGGATGGATTTCTCCATTAAAAACAACCAGATCAAGCCCCCAGCTAGGGTTGTCACACTGCACGTGTTTTTTTTGTCTAGCCTGCTCACACACACAGCAGCAGTAAAGTATTGGCAAGGCAGCACAAAAACGAGAGCCCTGATTTATTTTGATTTGTTCATGTCTCAATAGGAAAGAAGCAATTAAAAATATCATAAGAGCATTCCCAACTGAATTTTAAAAAGTTTTGAGGCTGGTTAAACATTTTTTTCAAAGCTGACAATAGGTATGCTTAATAGCTCAGGGTAGGAAGATTTAATGGCTTATGTAAAACCAAATGACATAGTCAGAAAAATTGGAAAAGCTGTAGGCCTTCTGCAGGACCTATTTTGTTCTAGCTAGATCAGCGGACCTAATAAAACCTTATCTGCCTCATATCCTCAGGCTACCAAAACCATAAGAACACAATTATTCTTAATAACTTAACATCTTGCCAACACTGGGAATCAGACTTCATGAACATGTTTCCTTTTAGAAAGGAGACATAAACAGAGGGAATCATGCTTTGGAAGACTTAACCAGCCATTTATACGTCAGGAAAGGTATTTTCTTTACATGGGAATTCAGAGGTATCCAATGGTATCAAGTTTATTTGATAAGTTTAAAGTTCTCAAATGTGAAAATAGACAGTATAGCTGGTTTCACTGCTTTTTACCCGATAGATTAGAAGAGTCAATCTGTTGAGTTTATCAGTAGCAGAAACTTTCATTAACTTGCAAACAACTGCACACTATATGCACTCAGAGAAGAGGCCACTTTACCCTGCAGCTTCCATCTGTCAAGCTACAGCCTGAGCACTGCAATATCCAAACAGGTCAGAAATCTCTCTGAATATAACTCATCTCATTGAGAGAGGGGATATTCCGTTATCCCTAGTTTGCAGGTAAGGAAGTCAGGCAAAGAGAGATGGTTGATCAGCCCAAAGGCATCTAAAGTTTGTCTAAGACTGCTGTAATCTAAGATCTGCTGTAATTTGAATTTTACTCATCTGAACCCCAAGATAACAGTCCTCAGTCCTGAACACTCCTTCCTGGTAGATGGTCTTTGTCCTCCACAATTCACTTATGCAGGCCCTCTTTTCTACCTTGCCGACAAAACTATTATCCATCACATTACTTGTCCTTCCTTCATGAAGAACTGACGAAGTGTCTTCAGAGCTAAAAATCCCCCAAACATAGCTATATACAGTCACGGACAGTCACAGCTAATGGTCTTGCAGTAGGACAAACAAGAGACAATATTAACAACATTGGGAAAAAAAAAAGAAAAAAAGAAAAAAAAAAAGATTATCCTCAGTTGAGCAGTGCACTGCTTTCTCCTCTTTTTTTTTTTTTTTTTTTTTTTTTTTTTAAGATAGCACATCCCTGTCTCTTTAATTACAGCAGCCAGGATGTGAACAGATGCTTACTGCACCCAGCAGCCCTATGATTCAGGCAAACTTAGCTATTAGCAAATCCTTTAGGTAGCTAGCTGACTCAGGCAAACAAGATGTGCAAATTCCCCCCAGTTGATTAACCGCTGGGTTTGCACAGGCTTGGCTTATTCACCACAGCTGCTGGAGATACAAATGTCCTCATCTGACAGCCCTGTCCTCAGTTATAGCATTGTTTTTGTCAGCATTCACAGACATCTTGCCTGGCGTTGGGAGAAATTTCCCCAAATTAGTAGGTGAGAAATTTCCACATGAAATGAATCACAGGTTACAGTTATTCAAATCATGAAAAAGGGAAGGGGAAATGGAATGGGAAAGGGAATGGGAAAGGAAAGGCTATGGGCCACAGTGATACCCAGGTGCAGTTCTCTAGATAAATCCCATGGATTGACGCACTGCTTACAGACGTCTCAGTTATGAGGCCTGGCCTCCCAAGGAAACGAAATCCACATCGATTTTCAATAATATCTAAACAGCATGTGAATTCAATTTCTCTAATTATCAACCCTGTCTTCCTGTTGTTGTGTCTGTTTTCAGCTTCTACAGGCTCTTCATCAGTCATCACTTACAGAGCTGATGTGACACAACACATCCATTGGCTACTGCTCCGAAACATCTCCAGTTTTACACCTTCTAGAAAGATCCTCCCCAGATCCCATGCTGCAACATGCACCTACCTCTTGACAGCCTCTCCTGCACCAAATGAGCACGGACAGTTCTGGAAAAACAGAAACGATCCTACAGTCCTTCATCTCTCATCACATCTGTCCGTGGCTGCTCCTGCCGCATCTTGTAGTGCGACTTCTCCCTCTGCGGTCTTTCTCTAACCCATAGAAACAACCCCACACTTGACAGTAAGGAGGCTTTCATAACCCATTTGTTGATGAAGAAAAACAGAAATGGAAGCAAGCATACACGCCTTTTTCCTTATTTGCTTTTAGGGTGCCACAGAATTTATCTTCAGCTCTGACTGGATGGATCCGAACACTGGAAAGGGAGGAAACAAGCTTTGGGGCGCCCGTTGTAACGAAATAAGCATTTATGTTTAGAGTGGAGATGACGGAAGAATGAAGTCAGATTAACTGTCAAAGCTGAAATTCTGCAATGTTTTATGGGTTTTTGAGGTATCACAGATAATCCTATTAGAGTTCTAGACCCAGGCCCTGAGAATGGTAGCACGATGCAGAGTGCCAGACTGAAAGATTATCAAAGACAAGAAGTCTCTTCCTACAGGCATAGTAAATAGGCTCTAGATCAGATCCAGGGCACAAGGAGTATAGAAACCCATTCCCTTAAAATCTCTGCTTGTCATCCAACATTGCTTGTATCTAGCAGAAAGTCATAAAGGCATTTGTGAGTCACTGAAGCTAAAGAGTTCATGGAGTCCATTTGCTTGGAGGACAAACATTTGCTATTGCTGGTGAAAAAGGGCAGAAGGGGAAAGCACGAAGAAACCCTCTTTCCTACTGTGCAATAAAGCACTCTGGACTAGTGACAGGAGCAAAAGAGAAAACTGCATTGCTAGTTATCTCTCTGGAAAAAAAAAAAATCTCATCTTGCATATGCAAATGCAGTGCCTGGCAGTGACTTTTTGGATTAGGAGATTGTAGCATCACTATAACCCCTTATCAAATAGCTTCCAAATGATTTCCCAGGTCCCAAGGAACCAAGACACAGATTTATCATCAGTGCCCAGCACTAATACTCAGAGCATTTCAGCACTCTGAATATTTAACAGGAGGAATGACATAAATAATTATAATAAGAACTCCGCAGATTCTTAGCCTTGCTAAAATAAACTGTACGATATGCCATCCTATTATAATACAAAGACTTTGAAGTTCTCTATTTTCTCCTGGTGCCATTTCTATTTTCTCCTGGTGCCTGGAGCGCTAACCTCATTCTGAATGATAGGGAGGTCAGATAGTGAGGGGGGAATCTTGTAAAATGCTAAAGCTATGCGAGCTGAGGGTGCTTAGCACTCCTCAGAGCGCAAATAAATATAGAAAAAATAAATAAATAAATAAATTTAAATTACTGTTCAATCCTTACCTGGGCAGTCTTATTGGTATATATTGGATTTTCACTGCAGAAGAGCCAAGTGTAAAAGTATTTGCCCCTCTAGAGTTCCACTGCAGAATTTGCTGTGTAACAAACATTGCTGCCACCATGCCTATGAGCCTCAGTCACGGACATAGCCCCGGTGTGCTAAGCACTATGCAAGTACAAAACAAATGACTTGTTTCCATCTCAAAAATGAATTAAATTCTTGTTTTGAAAGAATTTTGAAAGAAACACACCAAATGAATAAGAACTAAAGAGAGGTAAGCAAGGAGACCACACTGTCTATATTGGCGGACTGTCCCAATACACCAGTGGCCTGACTTGACCACTATCAGTATTTTAGTAGCCACCAGTGAACAAAGAAAGCTTTAAGGAAGGTTACAAAGGGATCTAAGAAATGGTTATGGAGAGCTCCTCCAAAACATCAGAGCACCAAGGTGGGCATGGGCAGCTAGGGTGAGCCTAACTGAACAGCAGTGCTGACATCTCGGTAACAAATGAGAGAGGAAAGATGAGTGGTAAGAGGCTAGGATGGGCCTTCAAAGTAAAGGTGAGCAATTTCATGTTTAACCTAATGAGCAGTGCAGGGAAAAACAAAAACAGAGAAGTGACGTAGACAAAGGGACAGACTAGGAAAGTCTGCTTGATGGGAAAATTTCAATGGAAAGAAAAAAAGAAAACAGGTTAAAAGGGCCAAAGAATGCTGGTAACTGAGAAACAAGGAGTTACGTGGTGGGGTATGACTGCACTGGATATCTTAAACAGGCAGAAACAATGCTTAGACACAGACCTGTCCTGTTTTGTCATACCCAAGATGAGAAGAAATCATCTGTGCTTACAAATCTAACAAATAGGGATCAGTGCCCTGCGCAGGGATCAAACCCAAAGCAGTACGCAGGTTGAAGAGCTTGCAGGGGAAGACGAAAAGCTCCATGTAAATAAGGTTCTGCTTGAGCTGGACTTGCATCTGTGACAGGGTGACTAAAACTGCAGTCTGGACAGAAGAAGACGAGTGTGGAGGTAGATCTGTGAAAGCAGAGCGCTTACTGTTTATGGAACACATTCCTTTCTGTCCGTTTGTAGAAATCAAAGAGAAAGAGGGAAAGAGCAGACAACTATGGGACTTCCCAAGAAGCACAGAGGTAGCAAAGGAATAATTCCCTCGTACTGTCCTGTAACTGAAGAACCCAGATCTTGGGGGAAGACAGGTATGTCAAAGAAACAGCAGCTCTGCAGACCAAAGAGCACCAACCCAGGGTTTAAAATGTTTTTGTTTCCTCTATGACTCACCAGGCCATTCCAGACCTTTTTGCCACACGACATTATGTGTAACAGTCTGAAGATTACTCTGAAAACTTACCAACACTGACCACATAGTAAAGACCAGTAGATTAAGAATCTGAACCCAGCCACCTTTTCCCTGGGTGTGACCCCAGCCAGCAGCAGAGAGAAGATGGTCGCAGAGACACTAACACCAAAGCCGTGTGCTACTCTCTGCAGGAAGCAAATTCTCTGTAGGAGAAAACCCCCTCAGAAGAAGGATGCTAGGGCTATCCTTTGCACCGCAGTCTTGCTCTAAACACTTCCAAAGCCTAATGGCACCAAAGCCCACACATAAGCACATTGGTAGAGAAAGCGAAAAGCACCAAATGAAATGAATTAAAAAAAAAAAAAAAAAGGAAAAATGAAGTTTGAATTGCAACTATAACTGATGTAGATGTTATTGCAGGGGGTTATGGGTTGGTCTTTTTTTTTTTTTATGTGGACTGTTCTATTTGTTCACTGTTTTAAAAATGGTTTCTATCAGTACATATGACTCATTGATTACAGGGTGTGCTATTTCACTGTAGCAGGTTATTCCCCATAATGGATATAGCCGTAAATTGCTTTCTTGTTAGATTTATGAGCTTTTCCCCACTCCTCTTGTTTTAAAACAATGAAATTTTAAAGGGAATCATCAGCTTGTGACACATCTAAATGCACACCTGCAAAAATATTCTTAAGGGAACTAAGAGTTAAAAAATAAATAAATTAGACAGCTGGGAGAAAGAGCAGCATTTGCAGTTATCCAAAAGGGCATATGCTAATCAGCAGCTGGAATCAACAAAAAAGGTTTTGTCACACACCTTCTCAACGCATTGCAACACCAAGTAACTTAAAAAACTGTTCCTCCAATGCTGTAGATTCCCCAGCTTCCACTGGAGGAAGTGACAGCTCTAACCTTTCTCACAGATACGGCCCTCAGCCACATATACTCATAATATGTTAATAATCCAGTTTAAGTAAACATTTTTTTACAATTTTTGCATATTCCATAAGGATTAATTACTAACTTAGTTTCTTACTCAGCATTTCTGAATTCAGAAATTCTAAGTATGGAATTCTGAATCAGCAACTATTCACAGAATACTCCCAGCCATTTTGAAGAATAAATATTTAAGGTCTTTTTTCAACATATAGATTTCAGATTATAAAACATACCAGAAATAACCTTGTGCTCAGCAGGAAAGAACTGCTTGTGTAACCACACTAAGGAAAAAGAACTACATTGCCCAGGCAAACTACATGTGAAAATAAATGTACACTAAATGGCCACACTGACTGCTCTCAAAGTTCTGGCAGACAAACAGTGTTACTCAGTTTTCTCAGCTGACCCTATTCAAAACTCAAGCAGTGAATAATAGGTTTTCTACAGATCTGCCTTTACCTTCTTATCTTATCCGGCAAGGGAAGTGAGCTTTTTACTTTCTTCATTGTAAGGCCATAATGGAGAGATTTCAAGATACATCCCATGAAAGCATCCTGAGAGCACTGAAGCTTTCCATATCTATGCATCAACACTGTACTTCAGTAAATGTCATGACTTTTCGTTTTTCCTCCATGTCAGATGGGCCATGTAACTTTAAGGGTGTCATCATTTCATCTTTACATGGACGGATCATACTCTCCTTTCATCCATTTCTCAACAGATTTCTGGATAGTTCAGATTCCTTCAAATTCCCTTATTACAAAACCCTGTGCTCCAGAAGACTCTCTTCATTGTTCAATAATAGTAATAATAATAATAATAATCTACCTGATCTCCCTGATGTGGCTATCTTCACAAAGATGGTCATGTTCTTCCCCTTTTTCCATACCCCTAAGTATAACTCCTTTATACATTTTGGATGTCAAAGCATTGTCAATACAAGGGGAAAAACCTGCCTCTTTTTTCACATCACTTCTCTGAGCAAGTGACGTTCTGTTTTATGCCAGCATTCCAATGCACATACAGTTCTCCCAAGAAGTCTCTTGATACACAGGTAAGCCATACTGCTTATCACATATCAAAACTTCCAGTTCCTTTTATTTATTTCTTTACTTTGAAGTAGTTTTCATCGAAGACACAATTTGTTGTAGGCATTATTCCTACCATCTGTCATGCTGATATAGATTTTCCCTTGGGATCTTCAAAATTCCATCCTTTTAAGACCTTTAATTTTATGTTACTGGGGTCAGAGAGAGAGAAAGGTTTACAAGTTATGCCTTGGTAAAACACGCTTACCTCCAGTCCTTCCCACATAAGCAACAGGTTATAAAAAGTCTAACTCACACACAGTATTTTTGTCAACCTGTTCAATGTCATTATAATGTTAACACTGCTGTTGACAGGCGGGTGTTACCAGCAATAAGCCAAGTGGAAACATTAATGTGACAGTTTATTAATCAATTCTGTCTCACAAAACTTAATGTAACATAAAGAAGCATTAATAAATGCCTGATCTGTTAATATACATCTTTCACACTGAGATGTACACCAATTCTAAATTTCTTGGCAGTTTTAGTTCAGGCTGCTAACACTTTGGAGGATAATATTCTTGCTAAATGTATTAATGGTTTAAGTTTGGTTTATGTTTGGATTTAACTTGCAATGAAGTTCAGTACTGTTGAAAGGTGCTGGAAGGTGCTGGTTTTAAGCATATTTGTGTTAAACTTACTGGCTGTCAGATGTGAAACAGGATTCAGCTTCAGTGGTACTTACTTGCTGGTTTGTCAACTTCTGAGAAACTATACTAACTAAAAAATAATGTGGAAGATAACAAGCATGAGAAAGAGGCGCCTTCCAGAGGGGAATTCAGCCACCCAGAATGTTTTTGTGTTGACTACAGAGAAAGCCCAAAAGTAATTTTCACTCTTCAAGCACCTGACTCCAGCTCTTTAGGCTGGCAATATTTACAGCTCCATGCAGGCTAGCCCCATTCCCGCTCCCGTGCTGCCCCTTCTGTCGTGCTGACACAAGAGGCTGTGCCTCCATGCGGGAAACGGATGGGCGAACTGGGTTAAAACAAGGCCATTCTTCACACAGCCACACAAACCCTTGCACCACCAGAAGGAAGGGAGCTGTACAGGAGTGAATGGCCAGCCAGTGTTTGGGCTGTTTCTTTCAGAAGCTCTGCTGGCTTCTTCCCTGATTAAAGAGCTCATGAAACCCTAATGTCTGTTTACTGCCTGAAATCAGACACAATGAATCCAGATCTCTTTTTTTTTTTTTTTTCTTGCCGTGGTACATACGCAGACTGAAGTAGAACCGTAACGTTCAGCTTGGAAAACATTTTAATGTGGGGTGATAGAGAACCAGGCTAGATAACGCTTGTCACATTCCTTGTAACGACTGCGCGCAGATGTTCCGTATTAAAAACTAATATTTACTGAAATACTTTCAAAGTTGCATCAGAGCCCCTCAGAGTGTGTTAAAAATAAGCACATGCAAAATATTACATTTAGCTGGGAGCCAGATTCCTGCACCAAAGCTACAGACAGCTATACAACTGTTTCTGCGCTAACATGATGAGCCAAATCAACCCCCTTCATCTGAGCACCTCTGAACTCTGGGACTGTTTTTATCTGAAACGAAATTTGGCCGAATGATTGTTACCCTCCAGTGAGTCCATGACCACATACAGCAAAGTTCACTGCATGATGGGTTTATTACATAAAGTAATGTAATAAACTGTGATTTCAATTTAATAGCTCTGGACAAATTTGCCTGTTTGTTCAATGGAGTGAACTCTTAACCTCTGCTCATTTACAAGGATCCAAGATCCCTCCACACTACACAGAACAATCCACGTTGCCTCAGCAATTTGTTAAGAAGTATTTGTTTCCCCTAATAATAATGATAAGTAATAATAAAACAGCACATGTGGTTCTGATAAGAATGAGCTAAATAGGATGGCCTTGAATTCCTATCTGATTAAGAGACCATCATATGACAAATCCAGCAGAACCAAGTATCTGCCTGAAAACCAGGGAAAGTACTTGATTTACAGCACTAAGTGGATGTCTGCCATGATTTTCACACACTTTGCTATCTTGGCTGACCTCTCCCAGACTTATTTTCTGCACACCAACAGATTTCGCATGTTTTTAAATATGGTGACAACTGGGAATTCATAAATAATATATCTCCACTGAAATATAACTGCCATGTCTGAGCAGTTCCGGCTCCAGGTTTGATCTGCAGCAAAAGCCAGACAGCTTAAGTTTAGAGCAGCTCTCCACATTCTGCAGCCACACTTTTAAAATGACTCCACTTGTACTCAGCTGCCCAGATGCGGACAGCTCAAGCTAATGGCACCTAAATACAAGCATGATAATACGCTGCCTCTTGACAGGAAAAGCTACAGTCACACGTGACAGTTCTAGGTAGGTTAACACTGCAGGAAAAAAAGTGCATCAGAGAAAGTGTGTACATGATTGTTTCAAAAAAAAAAAAAACTTGTCAAATTTCTGTATTGTCAACGGGTTTTTTTCAGAGTCATTCATGCCAATCACATGGGAATGGCAACCAGCACTGATGGACTGGAGCATCACTCCTACAGTCCAGGGCACATCCCCTGCAATCCTTACGCTCTGTCTTGGCAAGAGCAAAGCAGAGGTGAATCACTTGCAAAGGGACTACAGTTTTTCTGTTTGGGTGCTAAATATCAGAAGTCTAGCTTGTTGGCAATACTGCTGTTCTTTCTTGCCTCACAAATTGTCTGAACCACTATCCTGGGTAAGAAATCTGATGAAAACCAGGATCCACTCTACAAGCCAAGTTTGTGATTCTAGCATTCAGTATGAAAAGGAAGTCAGAAATAATGTACATATAAGGGAATTTTTGCAGTGGAAAGAACACATCAATAGATATTTTGGTCTTCTCGCCATCTTCCCTAACCTATTTTTATTTTTCTTCTGAAGGTTGTTACGTTTGGTTTGGTTTGGTTTTGTCTTGATGTTTCCTGAATATCTACACTGAATGTTATATCCACACTATTTGCTGCTTATGATATCTCGTAAGATCTATCCTGATCTGAAATCATTACTCACAGACTGATTGATGAAACCCCTTCCCTCTGTTCCCCACTGCACTCCAAGGTCGTCAGAAGCCACCGTGTTCTGCCTGATCACAACCATAAGGCACCATCCGAGGCAGTAACTGCAACCAGACTCTTGTTACTCATTCCAGATTCAACAGATTTGTAAATATAATAAAGTTCCACCTTTCTCCCCTGTAAAACACATGACACGACTCACTCAAGGAAAGCTGCTCAAAATGCTAAATCATCCCCCTTCAGTTAGGTGAGGTAGGACTTTGCATTATGCATGAAAATCTTACCATTTTTAACATCTCAGGTGCTCAGAGCAACTACTAAACTTACTTTGAATACTCCATGTAGTCACCCCCATGAAGATGACTTATAACTGTCCTAAAAGACTTTTTAATACTTAGGAAAAAAAATAAAAACAGCCACCAAGGTACCTTCATGTGCAAGAGCCTGGTGTTCTGTGGGTGTGAGAACCGCAGAAGATAGACGAGACCTTTTGGCACAGAGAAAGGGAGTCCTGTTACTCTGTTCCCTCAAACACAATTCTTGAACTTAGAGATGGGAAAGTCCAAGTCCATCTCCCAGTCTAACAAGAAGGAACATTTATTTCCCAGGGCTTATCCACCCATCAGTTTTCAATTACTCAAGCAAGGGATTCTTCCACCTTGTGTCCTGGGAAAGTATCTGTTGGTGTAATGAATCTCACAGCTACGCAAATTTCCTATGTACTCAGCCCAAGTTCTTTCCTTTGTCTCATTCCATTACTCTAAACACCGCTCTGAAAATGTCTTCTCCTTCTTGGGGCTGTTGACTCCCTTTCTATGCCTTCTAAAATCACATTTGACTTTCTTATGAGCACATGGTTCTTTTCTACTGTTAATGTTTTACTTATTGTCTTGGTGGAGGAGAAGGAGCACAGCCCATTAACTGTCTTCTAGGTTTCCTATTTCTTCTTTCTCCTCCCAGCTCTTCTTTTTTTCTAACTAACTTTTTTTCCTAACACCAACTTTTTTTTTTTTTAAGTAGCACTAACTTTCTTTTTTTTACACTCTTTTATATCCTAACACTCTTCTATATCTCAACCTCACCTTTCCCTCCTTGGGGGTGACATTTAGCATGATTTGGATGAAGAGTTGAGTACTATGGTCATATATGTTTACCATGTACTTCATTAAGCTCATTATCATGTTCAGGGAGTGTTAACTGTAATATTCACTTTACACATAATGAAGCAAAAGGTTTCACTTCAGGCACTGTGGCCTTCAAGATTCTGTTCTGCCACCAAAACAGTGTCATCCCACCAACACGAGACTCCCTGCTTCAGCAACCTCTCACACCAGGCCTGCGGACCTCCATCCACAAAGTTTCTATAGGAAATAAACAAGAACAAGCTGCTCAATTCCTCTTTGCCCAAGGCTGATGTTTATCAGTGACACTAAAAATCTGACTATTCTCCACACAGGTCCCCAGACAGTGTGAATCCTTCTGCTTTCTGAGAACTTTGCAGTGTAAGGAGAATACAGTCTTCTGACCCCCAGAAAAGTCCTAGGTACCAGCCACTGAGGGACAAAACCAGTGACTACCTCATTAATGATTCCCCTCCTGCCTGCTCTGTACTCACCCTCCAGATAAAGAAAAAGCTGCTCTCAGCACCAGCTTTCTGACTCAAACTCTCGATTCCTTCCCCAACCACCAGTGGACTGCCCTAACAGTTCCCAACTGGGCTGTACCAAAGCAACTGAAGATATCTTTTCCAGACATTCACTGGCACATTTGGCTTATGACAATCCTAATATGTTGGTAAACCGTTAAGACATCACGAGAGCCTTTATGCTAGCTTAACAGCGCCAGCACAGCCTGTGGCAGAATCTGAGCACAGAAGGACAAGGGCACAGAACTATGATGCTACCGCCATTACTGTGGCATCTGAGCCCCTTCTAGTTGTACACTAGTGAGCAACTTCTCCCCCCGTGGTCTGTCCCTCCATCCTGTCCCACAAAGAACCACAGTGCAGGAGAAAGTTCAGTTTTGGCAGAGCTCTTGTTCGTTTCAATGTGCTCCTTGTCACGTGTTTATATCAGCCGGAGAAATATGTGTTGGAACAGGGAGCAATCTGGCTTGTAGCTGGTATGTGGAAGATCAAAGCCGTCACCAGAAGGACGATTAAGGTAGACCTGTGAAATCTAGGGCAAGGCCAGATGCAGTAAGTGAGTTATAAAATATGCACTCCTCTACACTCACAAGCTAACCGCGTTCGCTCACTGTCATCTGAGCGCTCTTTCCTGTGGAGAACTGTGACAACTCAAGATGATATATGAAAGCCCACGTGCTAGTGCGGATACATCCACCGACTCCACTGAGCACAGGACAGCTCAGACAGTACAGCCGTGTGTTTGCCTGAGTGCAGTTAAGTGCTTTTTAGTACCATATGCATGCACTGGGAACTGTAATGGCTCTTCAGGAGACATTTTCCAGATACTTCCTGACTCCTTTGCAGCATAGGCAGCTCTTATTAACATTTTAATAAATTGGGTCAATAATTGCAGCAAAGCCCCCAATGCTCTGATATAGTGCTGAGCTGAAAAAGCACAGGGAACAGCACTTGCCTGGAGCACATCCCAATACTATACAAGGCCACCTCGCACTTAGCAGGGTTAGTACTTGTAAGTCTCATCAAACTCAGTCTGAAGGTCATAGTCGTTCTCTTGAAAAATCCCATGGTGTTGGGAATTGCAGCTCGCTGGGGACAGGCGTGTTTCATGGCTTGATCCCAGTGAACACCATCAGTGACGGAACCGCTCTAGAGAAAGGGCTGCAGTCAGGCAAGGGCGGGCAGAAGTCAGAGGAGCCAGCAGGCTTGTACACCCCGTCAGCATTGCTACACAGCAGGCAGCTCTCAAGAAGGCAAACGTGAAGGGTAGGCACAAGGGTCTGTAAGGGCAAGGTCGTGCTCTTCTCTGATCCACTGCATGCCTTGTTCCTTGTCTGTGATGGGTCTCACGTCAGAAAGAGAGACCCTACATCCCACCATTCAATATCGGTTCCTTTCCACTGGGAGAAAATTCCAGAGCAATCTATTGGATTTCACATATTTTTCAACTCGGTGCCTGTATCCCAGCCACATCAAGCAGACACTCACCTTAGGATACCTTGTACTTTACTCAACATGGC
Organism: Anser brachyrhynchus; assembly: GCF_964034855.1. Taxonomy (NCBI): domain Eukaryota; kingdom Metazoa; phylum Chordata; class Aves; order Anseriformes; family Anatidae; genus Anser; species Anser brachyrhynchus. The sequence continues at coordinate 27,485,914 of NC_137696.1, forward strand.
AACAACACAATGCATATCATGCAAGCTAACGGCTGCTGACAGTGAGCTTTATCATGTGAGACAAATTACCACAGATAATTGAATACAACAAACATTGTTCCAACATTGTAAAGCTTTTTTTTCTGTGGGAGGGAGAAAAAAACATGAGTTGAAACAAAAACAACAAAAAAAAGTTCTTGCTGCTCTTTGAAATCAAAGATTTCCTTCTTCACAGTGTCTTTCAGAAGAGTCCTGGCACTGGTGGTAAGAGCATGTACTTCTACAATATAAATAATACTATCAAAATTGGCTGTGAAGCTGCTGCTAACTATTTGCCCTACGCTACACTTCCTCCAACAGCTGTATTTTGCCTTGTTGGCTTGCTAAATTACAATGTACAATCTCCTCTCTATTCCTGCGTGGCATATTGCCTTAACTGCTGCTGAAAAGGGATCCTGGGGGAATGGAAAAGCTTGCAGTGTGCAGCACATATAAATGATTGTCCATACTAGCTAACACCTCTGCAACGCAGAGACTCTTCTTTGCTTGAGGGGATAACACAAATATGTACAATCAAATATGACTTCATTAAGGCTTTTTAATTGGGGAAGTTATATAAGGTTTTAGTTACTACTGCATTCCAAAGAGTAAGAACATCTTTATTCATTTTAAATATAGGTAGATATTTATACCTTCTTTAACCTAATCATCATCGACAAATCTCTGTCAGTATTTGTTCCTTCTGCTTTCCGTCCTGTTTTCAGATTTAAATCCTTACAGAAGATTCCTTACAGAAAATAACTGTTGAGGGATTTTTGTTTGTTTCTTTGTTTTTTTTTTAAGATAGAGTAGTCCAATTTTATGGGAGGCTATTCTAGAAGTGTACAAAGCTTGGACTTGAGCACTTAAAGGTGATAAAAGCTCTCTGAGATTTAGACTTCTACCTCCAAACCACCCTAAAATAATGACAGAAGAGTTTATCTTTTCGCTCAGGCTATCAAACATCTCCTCTTCGTACAGTTCAGGTTAAAGGAGAAGTGGTCAGAATCAGCATCTGCTGTAAATTTGCAAGATTTCCATTGATACCTTGCTGTAAATGGGAACAGAGTTCAAACTGTCTGAAACAACAACTAAAAAACTCACAGAGAGCATCCCTCTGACCAAAAATGGCATTCTTCTAAATGCACATAGTGAAAAATACTTCAGAAACAGTAGGAGTAAATGTGACATTTCAAGAGGTAACTCCCCTTGTCAGGTAAGCAGTTTTAAAAATTCACGCTGTTCAACATGTTGAATATCTTCTAGGACAGAGATTTGTTTTTTCTGCATTAAAGTATCTGATAATGCCCTCTCTGGTTTTCTTGTCAGTCACCTGCACTGATAGTCCCCGTATCTTGCCTTTGCTTTCATCAGTGTGTGACAAAATCAGTTCTTGAGAAAAACAAATATATACTTTAAAAAAACGCACTTCTTCCATCGGGAATAAGAGCTGGCATCCACATGTGTCTACAGTGGATTTTCACCAGCACAAAGCAAACTGCCCTTAAATGGAATTCTGACTGAGAGGTTTGAGTTTAAAAGCAGACTTGTCCCTTTACAACAAAAAAAAATTGACATCAGAAACAGGCAGTTGCAGAATGAATGTACAGCAAAGCCTGTTGTATTTTATTTTCAGATAAGCTACTTACTGTGCTAAGAGAAAAAGAGGAATATAGGTTGAAGCCCCTCTGAAAACACCAATGACAATGATAAATAACAGTTCAGCTGATGGTGATGAAAAGGTCTTGTAAAAAATCAGAACAAACTAAACCAAATGTTTTCACTGGAGCAATGCCATCACTTGCTCTTTTGTTGATGGCTTACCAGAAATGGGTCTTAATAGCAACTAGGTTTTATTTGAATGCTTTTTCATGATAATGAGCAACTGATAAAACAATGTAATATAAAGGATGTTCATATTCATTCATGTTGGGTCACGGCCAAATTCAGCTCCACATCCGAACTCCAAAGATGCCAAAGTTTAGATTTAGCCAGTGTTTTTTCTATTCATTCTAGTTTTAATAAAATTATTTCTAATTTCTATTTCTATTCCACTTCTGGTTTCTGCTGGGAACTGGGAGAAGTCTTGAAATAGGCATATGTTCTACCAACCATTTATACACTTAAACAGGAAGGGAAAACACTAAATCCTGGAATGTGCAATCGGACTGTGAGTCAGAGTTGCAACTGGAACCTGAATTTTGTACTTCCGGACCTTGAGCTATTTTAAACATGTAGTCTTAATACTGAGTTGGCATGAGATTTTGCATTTCTAATATAAGCCAAGAACTCAGTAGTCAAATACAACTCTATTTTCAGGAGTCGTGTGAGGACATAAAAGCTTTCCTGTAGCCTCGCTACTACTACCTGACCATATTTGTTTTGTGGTATGACAAGAGATGTCTGACCAGGGGAGTCCTCCATATACACTACAAAATGGAGAGAACAGGTGAGAGGGTAAGGAAACTAGGCTCCAGGATTTTCTTCTAATTGAATAAATATTTCCATGAAAGTCTGTTTCCCTCCTCTGTCCAACAGTCTGGACTCTTGCCCGAACTTGGCTGCCTCTCAACAGCATCGCTCTGGTGCTGTGGCACCACACCCTTGCTGGTAAGGACCCTGCATCTCCCAGCCTGTTACTGTTCCCAGCTCCCTTTCTGCTGGGGAACAGCCTGCCCCTGCTGCTCCCTGACACTGTTCATGGACTTGAACAGCAGCCCCACAGCTTTCCACCAAACCTTTGACCCCAGCTAATCCCATATGATGTGCAAGATCTAAAAGGATCTCAGCATTGCAGCCACCTGGCTCAGGAGACTTCCTTTCACCCATGACTAAGTTCCCAGGGATTCGCTTTCTCTCCATATAATGAGAAGGGAGAAGGAATGCAGCTGTTGAAAAAAAAAAGGCTGTCAAGTTCTGTGTTCACTGAAGCTACCATTACACTGAGATCTAGAGATGAAAATCTCTCTTCTTTCTGGAACAGTGCATCTTAACATCTCTTTTCTCCAGCTATTGCTTACAAATGACTGAGTACCTCAGAGAGCAAACTAACTGTAAGAACAGATGATAAAAACACATTCAGTGAGAGTATCTTATACCATTTTCCTCTCCCTGTTGGCACTAAAATGACTGCATGCTCTGTGTTTTAAGGATTTAAATAAATAAATAAATGATCAATCTCATATGAATAACAGATGAACAGTTTTCAAACAAAGTCAGACCAGTAGCCCATTACCATCCATTTTAAGACAATGGGCACTGCAGGTGGAGAGCACATTCTAAAACAATACATAAGAGGAAAAACCCTCCCTTTCACAAATATTTCTCTCACCAGGTCCATATCTGCTCTGGACTAGGCTCAAGGAGGTGTGAACACGGAGTCATGATGCCAAAGTAACCAAGCATGTCATGACGTCCACCAGCATGCTATCAAGACGATGAGGAGTGGTAAGAGGTAGGTACGATTTGACAACTAGGATTGGCACAGTACACAAGATTTTATATCTAGGAACTGCCTTTTGAAATATCTGCTGGCATAGTGAAATATGGCTTATTTGTAAGGACCTGGCACTGGTGCTGCATAGGCTGTAGGAAAACATAAATAAACTGACGCAAGTCAGCATAAAATAGCTTTGCTGATTCATATGGGCTGAAAATTGGCCCCAAAGATTTTGTAAACCTAGAGTATTAGAAAGAAGCTATATCTTCTTGTGCTATAGGAATTGGCGAGACCGAGCTGTTTTCAAAGTCTGTTTTTGATCAGCATTTTCAATTTTTGCTTTATAAATTATTTGTTCCCCTCCAAAACGAACTGAATTATGTACGCCTTAACCCTTACTTCTTTTCTGATAAATTCTCCAGGCTTGTTAAGCAAAGCAAGACATGTGGTGCTCTATGCAAGTACAAACAGCCCCATGATATCAGCACCCATCCATACCAGACTTCTCAGTACTTTTACAGACAGGGATAGCTGACATGCTGCCTGTTTAAACCCATTTTGCCACCAGAGCATCTAGAGATGTGGCTCTAGCACTCTGGAATGTCCAACAGCGCAGTGACATCGAAGTTTGCCCCTGGGCCAAGGGTTTCTGCTGGACAAAGAGGGAGCTGGTTTCCCTGAACTGGCTGTACTTACAGCTCTTGGTATCAACACTACTGCTTTTCAGCACACTGGCCAAGTACATCTCTCAGGGATGTCTACCAAACAGAATAGGTTTTCAGGAGTAAAAGATTCATGCGTACCTCTTCTTTCTCCCTTCTCTAACACTGACCAATACAGGAATTGACGCTGTGCACATAACATAAGTAAAATTCAGCCAGGTACACAGCACATTCTTCAACTCCTGCATTGCATGGGAGAGGAGTAAAAGGCTGAGAGAGACAAGCCAGGCCAAATCCTGGCATTATACAATATGCATGGGATTCTTAAAGTCCATGGCATACATTGTCTTGAAAGAAACGCCATTCATTCTTCCTCAGAGTAGAACAAGCAACTGATTCTCAGGGAGTTACACCTCAGAAACTAGAATGTCCTTCCCCACGCTTCCCTGAGTTCACAGAACACACGCATCTGCAGACAGCATAGAAAAGGCTGGGCTGGCTCATCTCTAACCATTATCTGACCTAAACACTTGTCTTTGTAAAGCTCTGCCACTTGATTTGGCAGGATCTGAACAGAGCAGCAAAGAATACAGCAACTAGTCCAGAACTCACATCATCATTACAATGGGCACAGACTTGATCAGAGTTCTGCAGGATCTGCATGAGAGTTTTGGCAGGAAATTCCACATTTCAGCTGGAAGGGACATATTCCAACTGTCCTGGATCAAAAACTGTAAGAAAATACCTCTAAATGAGTCCTTTCTCAGTCCCCTGCAAGTTCATTTCTGTGGAAGAGAGCAATTAGACCCTTGATATTTAGGCCATCAAGCCACTTCGTCCCTCCTTCACTTGAGGCAATGTATTGTAAGTATTTCAGAAATACCGTCATGAGGTTAAGGAATAACATACAAAATTCAGTATTCGGAACAAAAATATAAGAATGCATAATGTTTGCTATAGTGTTCACACTACGCTCACAATGGAAAAGCATTTTGACCGTGGGGAAGGGAACAGATGATATACCTGGGGGCCACAGCACAGACCTCAGTACTTAGACTGCTGGGGAAGGTCTGTGCTAATCACGTAGAGCAAAGGGAGGGCACAGCTGTGTTGATCTCCATCTCCCCATCTAAATGGGGAATAGGAAATCACTGATCAGGTGTGGCCAACACATGCCTCACTGAAGCAATGAGGCTATTAAAGCACGATGTTGTGTCTGGAACATCAGCTCATATTTGTCAGGAGCATCAACTCATGCGCTTCTCTTGTAATCCACCACAGGCTGCTCTTGTAATCCATCAGAATACTCACAGCAGCACTGAGGTGTCTTTACATTGTACCCTCAGCTGTGGGATTGTAACTGATTAGTTTTTACTCCGTTATGTCTGTGACAGGCAGAAGACAACTAGACCTACATTACGGGAGGGGTTTAATGTACAGCTTAATGAGTTCATTGCTGATGCTTCATGTTCAAACAGGATGTTTTAGTCAGAGACCCACACCACGCTGCATGAATATCAAGCACAAAACACTATTACATTCCTGTGTAATGGAAAATTCTTTCTATTGCACAAAACTACACAGGCTTCAGTGAAGGAAAACTCAGTTGTATATGGTTTGCCCAAACAGTGATGCAATTGTAAGAGCTGGATGGAATGCTTCGTGGGAAGTTCTTCCAGGAAAATATAGCTTCTTTGTTTGCTTTGTAACCAGAGGGGGGTTGTTTGTTTGCTTGTTTGAAATAATATCAGCATTTTACAGACCTGTGACCCATTTCAGCCTTCACACACTGCTCCAGCAATGTAGCAGCAGCTACAGAGCAGCATGGGGCCTGCACACATTTGTAAAGTGCTACCATCTCTGCCCTTGGCACAGGGGCAATGTCAGGGAGTGGGGCGCGATTGAGGCATTCTGCGCTCCAGAAACAGAAGTAGCTCGGTACGGCAGCTGCAAGAGCACCCACAGGGACTGCTCTAATTTAAACTGGCCCCTGAGCATCTGAGAAGCTGAGGAATAGAAGCAGAGACGGCCTCAAGCCACTGTTGTACTCTCTTTCTGAAACTGCAAGTTCTGAAGCACATCAGAAAATAAGAGCAGATTGTAAGAGAACCAGGAATAAAACTGGGCAGAACACACAGTCTCTTCACCCAACAGTCTTTTCACTCAGACATCAAAAACACACCAAAACTGCAGCCCTGCTGCAAGCTATCATTGCTTGCTGTGTCACCTAAATAAGTACTAGAAAGGGAAATGTCCCACATCAAGTACTGAATTATGTAATTTCACTTCCCTGCCATTGCATCTGAGAATTACCCCTAGGAAACCAGGAGGAGTCAGCCCCTCTTAGCATACAGAAATGATCAGAACTTGAGTTTTCATCTTGGGATCACACCAGGCAGTCAGAGCCATCACTGCTCGACATTTCCTAACCAGAGGAGGAAGGTTAAAGAGGTAAAAGGCAAAGAATTCCACCATGTCTTACAATTAACGAATCTTATTCAAGCATAGTGTGCTCATAGCAGGGCTGCCCTTGTGTGACAGACTAGATCGGTTGCATAAATGAAACTGCTCTTTGATAAATGTCCTCAGTGGGAAGAGCTGGGAAAGGGGCATGAGAGAGCAAGGGAGAGAGAGGGGAGCAAAGGGGGAAAAAAAGGTAATTCAACATTTGCTCCATGACACATTGAACTCATATAACCTGACGTAGGGAGCCAGAAAGTCTCCCATATTATACACACAACTGTAACAGTCTCTTGGGTGGTCAGGTCTGCTGGTGAAATACTTTGGCAAATCTAGAGAGAAGGAAAGCATCCCCTTCTGGCACTGCTGACCGCCATACATCTGTGATCTGATGGTGGAGCACAAGTTCTAGCTCAGCAGACTTCATTTTTCATTTTGACTCACTTACTTCAAATCTGAGACTCGGGAGGAATCGGATAGCCTCCAGATGTGTCTCCAGATACAATTCAGCTTTGAGGACATTGAGAGTTCAGGATTTGATTTCAAACCAAATCAAAGTTAGGGTTCTCTTGTAAATTTAAAAGTGACTCTCTGGAGAGTCAGGCTGGTAGAACCTCCCATGGCCCACAGTGTTCCTGGACACACTGTGTGTTCTTAGGCCCAAATATCTCGAGTTTCATGCACACACAGAGATCCCTAGTCTCAAAATAATTTTAAATAGGAATACTTGTTTTATTGGCCAAAATCTTGAAAACTGAATCTGCAATGACTTCAGCATATAATTGAAAGCATTCTCCAACTGCTTGTCTTGCCTTTCATTATCAGTCACCCTGATTCCCCTTGCCAGCACGGAATATAGATCAATGCAAAAGAAAATGAAAAACTAGTGCTGAACTTCACTGCATGGAAAGCCAGTATCCTGATAGCCTTTGGGCTTGACAGCACAGGGCACACAGAGCACATCAAGAGAAGGCATTAATAATCTCCTCATTGAGAGAGGAACTTTCTTGAGCCCACGTGCAACGCGTGCACTTGGCCTGGGGACAAGAGTTGCCTCACAGCCTCTGATCTCCCCCCCGGGAATCTCTTTGAACTTTATTTACAGAGTTCTTCAACCTCAGAGAAAGAGAGTGAGCACACAAGAACCAGCAGTCATGAAGAGGCCTGCATGGTGCACTCCTCGGTGAAAGTCATCTTCTCCTACGTGACTTTATTTTTCCATACAACCTCCCATTGCTACTGTGATATAAACATACTTCCTTTCCTCACATGGGTGTTGCAAGCTTGTGAGTGTGTGGTAATCAAGTCTTAACTACCTAAAAGACAACATGAATTTGTTTTAAAAGTGAAGTGAACTTTGTAAACCTAAAAGAACAATACCAATATTTAATTGTTTGGGTTTGGACTAGTGTGAGCAACTAGTCTTTTTGCAAAGACAAGAAAGGCGAATGTTTTTAGCCTGATTAATCAAAACTAATGAGCCCCTAAAACCTTATGTTTCTCTCAATTAGCATACTATCAGCAGTGACACTATACTAGCCTTTCTCCATCAAAGGGCAGCCCAGGAGCCATCTAATGAACCTCCAGTGTGAGTGACTCAGAGTTTCTCCATAAAGTAAATCTTGCCTAAATTTCCAGACCAGATGGCTGAACTGTGAGACAATCCGTCAGATGGCTCTGAAGTGTTTAATACGATTAAGGATATGCGTTCTGGAAATGCCCTGGGCTTAGTCAATTTGTCCACAGATCTCTATAAAGTTTTCAAAAACAAATCTGCACAGACGCCTTTTGAATAAGCTTAATGATTTCACAGCCAACAGCACGGGAATCAGACATTAAGGAAAGCAAACAGAACACCTTTCTAATGCCTCCTCACCCCTGTAATGGGCAAGACAGCAATTGAACAGAAGATCAGCTGTTGATAAACATCATGAAATGGGATCAGTTTCGCAACAGCAAACATTTTGTGTGCATAGTGCTTTTCATCCAAGCAATGGAAACATTAATTCTCCACTCCTCAAAGACCTGTAATTATACCCACTGTGCAGAAAGCAGTGTGCCTCAGTTTTCCTACACAGCTTGTTCTCCATCCAGAAGCTGGCGAGAGAACAGCATGTACTGGGACTGCCTTCCTTTTCCTCGTTACTGACCCTCTTCTGCCTCTGTTTGCTTTCCATCTGCACCACCAACAGCCTAAGTGAGCAGCTCCCAAGCCCCTAATGATTTTCCAAGCTCAGGAAGACAGTTTGCCTTTTACACCAGGAGGGACAGATAGCTCCCACTGGAGGTGACAAGCTCAACGCTTCTCACTTCAGAACAGCAGAGCTGCGTGGAGAACAACTGGGTACAAAACCATACCATTGCGTTGTCCTAACTACCCTTTGCCAGCCGTCACACCAACAAGAGTGTCCAGGTACCACGAAGAGGACTGTCTGCCCCACAAGTCCCACCTCTCATATTTTTTTTTTTTTTTTTTTTTTACTCTGGAGTAAAGGGAGAGAATTACTGCCTAAAATGTATGCCCAAAGAGACAGGAAGAGGAAAGGAACTGGATGGACTTGAGGCAAACTGAGAGACTGAACTGCTGTAGCACAAAGCTAAAAACTAGTACCCATGTGTGAGTTCAACATCTGCTTCTAGATGTGCTTTTGTGATCTGTTACAGGGCAGCATGGAAATGAGCATAGCACCATACCTGGATGAGCCGAATCCAGGGATTCCTCCTCTTTGATCTCGAAGCAGAAAAACATGAAGAGTTTGAAAGTGCTTACCAATAACTTGAGGTACACTGGACATAAAGCATACTGCAAGTGTCTCCAAAACAAGGATATTTAACTAAATGAAATCTAACGGTGTTAGATCTGGGGGGGAAAAAATCATGGCTACAACTACAACCTGTGAGTAACTATATTCATGAGCTGTGGTTCCATGACTACTTTAAGCAAACCAGCTGCAGCCAAGAAAGACTCTCATTTCCCACTCCTGACATGCCTTCCCATTTCCACTGGCAACTGGGAGCTGCATCAAGTTGTACTGGTTTTTGAATGCTTGTGTCAGCACTGGTAGCATGATCAGAGAGGCAGAGGTGGGAGTGAAAGGCTGGAATCGATTCTGGCGTTGTCATCTCAAATTAAACTCATCTGCCTTTAAAAGATAAAAGTGACTTCTTCCTACCCCTCACACTGACCTTGTGTCCCACATAGCCTCCTCTCTGGGCCAAGCTTCACAGTGCATTTCCTTTTGATCCTGCAACTCAAGAAGGAGTTTTTTGTATGGCAACCCTAGTATCATACTTACCACTGCTCAACAGCCAAACAGAGGGGAAAAAAACATGTGCAGTTGAGAGCTGTATTTGTTGCACATGCTCAGATGGACAAATCAGGGCCTAACTCATCTCATTTCTACCTCAAGTTTTCCTTTGTGATATCATAACTCATACACAGAATATTCCCTCCTGTTGTGCAAGATTCCTGACACAGGTATTACTGGTTAAATAGCTAGGCACTACACTACACAGTAAGTTCAGTAAGTGTGCCTTTAACAAAATAATATCACCAAGCTTGAAAATGCAAGTCGAGGGTACCCTGCAGCCTTTAAAACCATGGGTTTGTAGCAGATCAGAACAAAAGGATGACAAGCATTGCTAGTGTAAATGTTTTAAATCTCTCTCGGAATGCTGGGAGGATATGACACAACTGTCAGCATCCGGGGTGTCAGACTTCCCACTGAACGTGCACAGGGATGTAACAGGAGCACTTACGGGGAGACTGCACGCCTCCTTGCATTACATTGCACACGAGCCCACCTTGATCAGTCACCAGCTGGAAGCCTCACCAGCTCAAGAGGACTCACAAGTTGTGTCATACAAAGGCTGGGTGTGGTGTGAGCTCCCTTCCAGTTCCTACATCACAAATTCACCACCACATTTTGTTCACGCTGGCAGATGCAACAACAGGCAAGAACTGCAGGAGCCACGCTGACAGAAATGTCACTGTTCCCACCATAAGACATTCCTATGTTTCTTCTTGAATCACTGTTGTACGAGGCTGGCAGGTTTACAAGGGTGAGAACTGACCTGGTATGACCTTATGCAGTCCAATACTTTCAAGCTGTCCAAGGGTAATAAATTTATAGAATTTTCATGCAGATTATTTGCAAGTGAGTTCAGTAGATACAAGAACTTATTTTAGGGTTACAAAGGCAGTTGCACAAAGCTTAATAGAGCTTGAGAAAAATTCTCTAATTTCTCTAATATGTTTTTGGTATCCTCTCACACAACCTGCCTCACACACTGCTCACAGGCTACCTGTGCTCCACATTCTCAACTCCCATAACCTCACCCTACCTATAATCTCTGAAACAAATAAACAAACAAACAAACAAAAACTACATAGCTCCAGATCCACTCTCAACCTTCTATACACCTTCTTTCCCCTAGCTCATGAAAAACACTTTCCCCAGGCAGCTGCTTCAAAGAAGTTCTTGTCTACAGTTGCTTTGATAAACAGCCTGTATCTATTAGATAGCATAACTGGCGATGCTGGGATATAGCCCCCAGGTACATTTCCCTAACATTTTCTTACTGCCATTATTGAGCAGAACTACAGATGAAAATCAGTGAGATGATGAAGACAAATACTAAAAGACAAATAAACTCTTTATGCATTGTGCCACTGCCTTTCTTTCAAAGACAGACAGCAACCTGCAAAATGCTGAGCTTCATACAGTATGTGACCCAGTGGGTTAGTGACACTGCACATTATCAGCTGCCTAGCTGTGGCTGGAGTGTCAAGAACAGGTGGGATTATATAGGGAGAAGACTTATTTGGCCCCTGTGAGTAGTATGGAGGTCGGCAAATCACTTCATCCTGTTTTAAATCTGCACGGTGCGACGTTTTGGCTGACACAGACATCTCCCTTATTTTCGTTTTGATAGAAACTTTGGACAAATTATCATATGTGCAGTTTTATATATTCCAACTCTGACAGTTTCAGGTGATGTCCCTCCCTGCACAGCAAGGTATGTAATTCAAATCTCATAATTTCATAGGGCAATTGCAGATTACAGCTCTGAAAGGGTCCCAGTTTCTTCCCCTTGTGTCTGAGGTGAAAATGAAAAACAGAGGGGAGCACTTGATAGAGAATTTGCTGATGGGATCACCTACAGTTTTCTCTGTTGGTACAGATCACAGTTTATAAATTCAGACATGAAGAATTATTTTTATTAAATAGCATCCCACAAGCCAAATGATTTTTCCATCTGCAGCAATCATGAGAGTCAGAAGGGATGTTAAACATAAGCAATGTAGCTTGAAATGCAAGCACCTCAAAACAATGTCCAGATCCTGAATTACACAGCTAAAATTCTCATTTAAAATAACAAGCTTAGATTGTCATAGGTTGTCATCTAGCATAGATTAGAACAGCATAGTATAAGGCAGTGCCTGTTCTTCACAACATAAATATGGTATACAACAGACTGATTCTCTCCTAAAAGAAAGAAACTCTATGTCCTTTGCTTCTATCTTTGACCTGTTACCCAACTCCTGTAAATTGCTCCTTTACAAGATACATCAACTGGATGTACCACAGCTCTGCCTCTAATGCAGGAACTAGTTTCAAGCTTGAACTCATGATCAGCCCAAAGAGCTTTGAGAAGCTCAACCTGTCATGTTAATTCTGAGTATGAGATTCCGCATTTAGAACGGAGAATAATTCACGCTGCCAAGAGCACAGAGTGCCTTTACCTGGGCCTAACAAAGAAGGATTGCTTGGCTGGACCCCAGAATCTAGGATACACCCACAGGGACCTGCAAAGCAGCCATTGTCAAATAAGGTAATCATCTAAAGTCTGACAGCTCCATCCAAGCATAAGGAGCACTTAAGGAAGAAGATTCCTCAAGGACAAAGCTTTGTGGCCTTTCACAGGTGAGGACTGATGCCACGAATGTGGGACTCCTTGCAACAGACAGTGCCCACCAGCGTGAGTAAAGCTGGTGGTAGCAGCATCCAAAACTGATGGGAGATGGATGGACGTGCACTATCGCAAATACTGTTCCAGCCTCTGAGGCTGTTTTTGTCTACCATGTCTCAGAACAACACCTATACTTCAGTCCAAGCTGGGCCACAAACACATTGATCCACAGCAAGAACAACAGTCTCAGTGATGCTCCTTTTCCAAGTAATACTTAAAGATAACATGAGCTGAGAGCTTCCTTTTATTGCTTCACAGGAGAGAAACGCTAAAATGGGAACTGGGAGAATGATCCTGGAGAAGGCATTTAAGGGAATAACCGTAGGTCAGAGAGATGAGATAAAGGTTTTCAGGCTCTGCCAATTCATCTAAACAACACTGTGGTCAGGGCCTAAGGGCTTTGGGATTTTCATCTACATAATCTTCGTGTTTATTAGACTGGCAAGTTTTCAGTTTTGTTTTTTTTTTTTCTCTCTTGGCAAAGTTGTACTTGTAAAAGGAGGAGTATTTCAACCGAGGTGGAAAAAACAGTCCCTCCCTGCTTCTCTCAAAAGCATACAGAGGACACTAAAAGCACACTGCAGCAGCCAATAGCTGGTGTTACTGATATTTTCTAACCTGTCTCCTAGCAGATCAGGTGGAAAGGGTCTCTCTGGTGTTTCTTCAGCTATGGTTTGATTGACCAGCTCTTGCTGAACCATATTGTTTCTGTAAGTGCTTCTGTAAACAAACTAATTAACAAACCCCTATTGTTGTAGGGGTAGATTGTATTCAGTTTACGCATTTAGCTGTGGAATCTGCACTATCTAAATCAGACTGGACTAATCACATCTACCTCTGGTACAGTATCCAGTGGACAAAGGATATTAGGCTTCTTTTTGTTAACAATCTTTTCTAGTTTCCTTCAAACCTGATGGCCCTCTATGGCAAAGATTTATAGAACTAACAGTCTAAGGGAGTCAGACTGGGAGCAAGCAATACTAAGATGAAAATGGAAGAGGTAACTGGATATTACCGTAAACCCAGATTCATGTGGTACAATTATCACTGCAAATTCAGGAGTTCAGAGGGGGCAGCAATATGCTATTCCTTCTCACCAAGCAAGTAGGAGTGATTTAGAACAAGCAATATTCAGTTCAGTTTAAAACAACTTAGTTGTGAAATTATCTTGACTTGCTACTTACTGCTTTAAACATAAGCTGCATTGAACCACCTTCCAGTCTGCAGTTCTGAATTCTCACGAGGACAGCCAGTAAGACCTGAGATTTTCAGCAAGGCATTTATAAAAACACCCCCTTGCTAGGATTGCTGAGGAACATTCACTGGGGAAAGAAAAAGGAGAAATGAACGCCAAAGAACTGAATGTCTCTTTGGATTGATTTATTCTCCAGTTCACATTCTTAGGCATTGAATTATCCACCCTCCATATGAAATGATGTATTTATTACTATCTTTTTTCCAGACATCCCAGAATATACACAAAGAATTCTCCTTACAGAGAGCTCTCAGTCCAATGACATCTGTAAGGGAATGGGCACAAGCAAACCCAAGCTTCTTTGCATTTTTTTTCTTAACTTAGTGCACCAGCAAAACAACTTGGGTCTGCATACACTTCCTTAATAGACATGTTTAAGGACTCAAAATGTTAAACATGTACATGTGCAATTATAGGCATGAGATTGGTTTAGGAGTGAACATGTGTACTGCACACTACCGCAAAATTATCTGTTGGGCTAGAGATTAAATCGGTGCTTCCGTGTTACTGCTGCTTCTTTTTCTGTTCTCCAGAGGACTTAAAAGTGTGTGTATTTGTTCTGGGAAGAATCCAAACAAGTTTCAGTCACTCACTATAAAACCACAATAACTGAATCAATCTTGAAAAGCATTTCTTTTTTAGTACTGTTTCCTCCACATAATATTTATTTATTTACTTATGCCTTCTTACTGGGCACTAGTGCCTTCAAACCTGAAGCAATCCTGCTTCAACTGTAGAACTAAATGGAAAGTTAGTTAATATTATTGACAAGAAAACAGCAGTCCACTACTGGCCAGGAGATTTGTTGCACTGCCAGAATTGCTTCCACCAGAAGAACAGCCAATTAAACAAACGTGCAATTTCCTGTAGGTTTTTGCCTATAGTTGCACTGGTGGAGAGGACACCAGAGCTTTGCCCTCTGTACATAAGGCACATCTCATCCTTTCTTTTTGTGATTTTTCTGGAACACTGATACAGAGCTTTCCTACCATGCAGAAATGCTAGCAGGGAAACAAGAATGTCTCGTAAGCACACCCAGAAAATCCGACGTCTTAACTGGAAGACTAACACTAATTCATAGATATTCTGCTAAATTATTCCCTATCTCATCAGGTAAGATGCATTTGATAGCCCCAGACATATAAAGCCACTGTGATACATAACAAACACAAAGCTGAGGATATTCAATGTAATCTATATTTGAATTGCCCTGCTGATAAGGAGTGTGGTCTTAACACACTTGATTTCATGCTCGAGGTCTTATTAGATGACCCTGCTCTCTGTTTCACAGTCAATATTTCAGTAAGTGGAATGAATCCTTCCTTCTCTCCTCATTCTAAATGGGGCTGACTGTGGAGACTGGCAAAAAAACACCATTACAAAAACAAACAAGGCTTTCTGAAAAGATAAATCTGAAAAGTAGCAAGACATTAGAGCTGTTAAATGAAGGCATACTAGAAGGCAGAGAAAAGGACTATGGACTGTTATCATCCAGGCATTTCAGCACACTTCTGAATACCACAGATAGTGACACCACTTATTTTGCTGATCTGAGATCTAAACAGGCTCAGATTCATATATACAAACTCCTTACCACCTCCACTCAAGACTGATTTAATTCTTATTTACTGGGCAAAAGTGCCTCTGTATCCTGACACTGATCACTTCCCGTTTCCAACTACACATAAATATTAACCCAGACTTTCCACAGGCATTGAATCAGTTCTACTTCATGCTGCGGAAATCATGAGCTTGATAAATCCACTGCCCTTCAACCAGACCTGACTGGAGGTTACAAATGAGTCACTTTTAAATTTACTCACATAATAGCTAAGTAAATTGGAAAGAGCATTTCCAAACACAGTATCAGTTATCTATGTGAGTTAAGATGTTTAGATATCTTCTTTGCTCTATGGCAGGTTGAGGTATCCTTTAAAGAAATTTCAGTTAGGAGAAGAATTAATATACATGCATAAGCTTTGAAAAAGATCCGTCATGTATGAAGAACAGCTGCTAATATTTATGGCCTGCAGAGGCTCGCCTGGAGTTTGATTACAACAGTCCAACTTTCTGATTTGTGAATTACACTCAAAAACTATTTATTCCCTCATGCAGATGTGATCTAACCTCATCAGTCTCATTTGACATGCTTAGTGGTGCTTTTAAAGCTTTTGGACGCATTTGATCATGGAGTCTGCTTGACAATTCTGCTTGAGTGGATTTTTCAAAGCCATTAAAATTGAGATTGGAGCTAGTGTCTGAATTATGTTGTATCACCTGCATTAGCCTTCATTAGCTAGCCGGTACCTCAGTCATAGATATATCTGCACTGTTATAGAGTGAGCTAATCTAAAAGACAAAAGCCTCAAACTAAAAGCTATGCACAAAGCTTAATCCGTATCTTCAAGATTCAGAACATTTCATTCATTAATTTCCCATTGATTTTCAAATCTGCATGATGCATTACATTTGGGAAAGCCAAAGAAAACAGTAAGTACTCCGAAGAAGGCCGTACTGTCAGTATTTCCAACCCAATCAAAAGGAGGAGAAATGGCAGAGGAGATAAAACCAATTAGAAAGCTGAACTGTGGTACTAAGTTTAATCAAAAGAAAGGAAGTTCAAGGTTCTGTGAACAGTTTGGTCCTTCAGAAGCAAAGAAGAGACTTGCACACAGCCCGTTACCATTCTGAAAACCTGAGATTTGTCAGCAAAAGCATATTCTGAAGCAGCAGATCTGCCTAAGCCCACAAGGACGTCAGATTTTTGGTGCTCAGTTGGCAGGCTTATGGAAACAGTATCAGAAGAGGAGTGGATGACTCGAAAGCTGGCCTTCACATCTTTCCAAAAAATGGTTCAGGAAAGCTTTACAGCAGCAAATTTGGGAGGAGAGGTTTCTAACAATTGCTAGCATAAAGTTTGAGGGAGAAACACAGCTTTCCAGCATTCAGTAACCCAATGTCCTGTCACTATAGGCCCTGAAAAACAGTCCCTCCCCATCTTAAACTAGATTCAGGAGGAGAAGGAGATTGGCCTCTGAGTGACAGAAAAGAACCAGTGAACACCAACAATTTAGAAAGTAACAGGGAAATACCTGTGAATTGTCCCAAAAGAATTAGGGAGGGCTTCTCTAAAGAGGTGATGAGGCCAATAGCCCTGCTCTACACCAATGCATGCATTATGGGAAACAAGTAGGAGGTGTTGAAAGCCACAGTGCAATTAGAAAACTATGACCTAATTGCTATCACAGAAACACACTGGGATGAATCCACAATTGGAAAAGTAGAACAGAGGGCTACAAGCTTTACAGAAGACATAGGCAGGGAAGGAAGGACAAGGGTGCTGCCTCCTTTTGTCTTACATGTGCCGTAACATGGCTTCCAGGAAGGCCTGTTCCACGATCCTCCCAGGCACAGAGGTGAGGCTCACCTGCCTTCCCTATTTAAGAACTGGATAGATTGTGAAGAGCTGCCTCTGATAAACAGCCACAGACAGGTTGAGGACTTGTGGGTAAAAATCAAGGACCAGATCAATCAAGGACACCTTGTGGCTGAGGCCTACTGCAGGCCACCTGATCAAGGGGTGCCGGCTGATGAGGCCTTCTGGCTTCAGCTACAAGAAGCACCACACTCGCACGCTCTCATCCTGAGGGGGAACTCCAACCACCCAGATGTCTGCTGGAAAAGCCACCCAGCAGGCTGTGAGCAATCCAGGGGAGTCCTGGAGTGCATCAAGGATAATTTCCTGGCCCAGGTATTAGATAAACCAACCAGAGGAGAAGCGTTACTGGACCTGGAACTCACCAGTGCAGATGAACTCATTATAGAGGTTAAGGCTGTAAGCAGCCTGGCCTGCAGTGACCATGCCCCAGTTGAGTTCATGGTGTCAAAGAATATGGGCCTGACAAAGCACAAAGTCAGTACCTTAAACTTTCAAAAAGCAA
This sequence comes from Anser brachyrhynchus, assembly GCF_964034855.1. Lineage (NCBI taxonomy): Eukaryota > Metazoa > Chordata > Aves > Anseriformes > Anatidae > Anser > Anser brachyrhynchus. The sequence continues at coordinate 27,503,662 of NC_137696.1, forward strand.
AATTCCAGCCATTTAGAGAATTAGTAGATGAGATCCACTGGGAAACTGTCCTTAGGGACAAAGGAACATATCAGAACTGGCAACTCTTTAAGGACACTTTTCTTAGAGTGCAAGAACATCCCCATATGTAATAAATCAAGCAGGGAAGGCAAGAAACCGATATGGCTGAGCAAGGACCTGCTGGTCAAACTGAGGTTTAAAAAGCAAATGCACAGGCAGTGGAACCAGGGACAGGTGGCCTGGGAAGAGAACAGATGTGCATCCCTGCAGATGTGCAGGGATGGGATCAGGAAAGCCAAGGCACAGATAGAAATGAACTCAGCAAGGGACGCAAAGAATAACAAGAAGGGATTCTGTAGGTACATTGGCCAGAAGAGAAAGGCCAAGGAGAGTGTACCCCCTCTGATAAATGAGAAGGGAGAACTGGTAACAACAGCCATGGAGAAGGCTGAGGTGCTCAACAACTTCTTTGCCTCAGTCTCCACTGGCACTCAGGCTTCCAACATCTCTCAAGTCCCTGAACCTCTAGGTGAGGGCAAGGGGAGCAAAGTCCCTCCCACTGTAAGCAAAGAGCAGGTTCAAGACCACCCGATGACACTGAACAGGTACAAGTCCATGGGGCCTGATGACTGCATCCCAGGGTCCTGAGGGAGCTGGCTGATGGAGTTGCCAAGCCTCTCTTCATCATATTTGAAAAGTCCTGGCAGTCAGGTGAAGTGCCTCATGACTGGAAAAAGGGAAACATCACTCACATTTTCAAAAAGGGTAGAAAGGAAGACCTGGGGAACTACAGACCAGTGAGCCTCACCTCTGTCCCTGGCAAGATCATGGAAAAGATCCTCCTGGAAGCAAAGCTAAGGCCCCTGCAGGACAAGGAGGTGATCCGGGACAGCCAGCATGACTTCACCAAGGGCAAATCATGCCTGACCAACCTGGTGGCCTTCTATGATGGAGTGACTGCATCAGTCAACCAGGGAAGACCTACTGATGTCATCTGCCTGGACTTCTGTAAGGCCTTTCACATGGTCCCATGTGACATCCTGATCTCCAAATTGGAGAGAGAGAAGAAAATGGAGCCAGAATATTCTTAACTGAATAGAAGAATAACATACAGCCACTTTTGTGTCTCTGACCCTCAAATGTTTGTCTCTAGCAGCAAGTATATGGCAAAACCAGAAAAAGAGCTGGGAACAAAAAAGTATTTTCAGTTCATTTACTTTTCTTGGGAGAAAAAATAAATCACCTAGCTCTACTTGTCATGTCCAGCACTTAAGCAACAGTTGGCTTTTCACAGTTTGTGTACTATTTATTATATTTGCATCTTTCCTCCATCTACCATAAGAGAGCTCCAGAACAATTTATTTCTTGATTATCATACAGACCGTCTGCCTTTGAGACTCTGATGTGTTTCATAGGAAAGGGAATGTGAGCACTTGAGAAAGAAAAGTGCCTGATAATTGTGACAGGATTTTTTTTTTTTTTTGCCTTTACTAGTTATTGAAACACAGTCTTCCTTGGGTAGCTGCATCTTCTGTTAAGCCAAATATTCAAACCTTTGCAAATAGGACATGATTGAGACAACTACTTCTACAATAGTGTTGGCCACATTGGGACACATTCCCATTTCCCTACATCCCACTGAGTTTCAAAATGAAATTCGTACCTATAGTTTTACAGCTCCTTGGAAGAAATCAACATAAAATATTTATTTAAAACAAAAGTTCTGATGCTTATTAAGAAGTGTTGTTCCTTGCGTCTAAAAACAGAAAAAAAAAAAAAAACTTTTTTTTTTTTTTTCCAAGACAGGGAATTTTGGGCCATCCTGTTACATTTTTATTCCATTACAGCCCACCTGAAATCTTCTATTTTTACACTGATAATAATAGTATTTATAGAGCACAAACAAACACACACCATCCCTTTGTGAAGTCTGGAGGGAAATGCTGGACAGCTATGGAAACAGGGCACAAGGTTAAGTGTAGATATAGAAACAGGGCACAAGGTTAAGTCCATCCTAGAGTATGGATCTCCTGGTTCCTCTGCCTCACGCTCATTCCTGAATTGTCAATTTTCCAAGGAATTTTAAAAGCTTACTTGGAAAATGTGATCAGTACATTTTTAGCTTGGTTTTCCTTGGAAAAAGGTTCATGAAACTACACCGTTTGCCAACCCCACTCCTAAGTAACCTTCAAATCTGCTAACTGGTCTCAGCCAAATTTGACAGGATTAACAACCTCAAAGATTGTCCTACATTCCTCACTTTTTGGAAAATGTACAGCCAAGGCCTTAAGGTTAGTGTCTCCAGACAATAACTCAGTTGCTGTATACTCTACTTGGCAGCATGTAACCAGACAGCACAACCATTTGTACGTACGTACATACACACATTTATTGACAGACTGACTGGCACGTGCACAGCTGTGGGCTAGCTATTTCCTAACACGTGGGCTTTTAAAGGTGACGATGAGGACAAGAAGCAGGGCAATGGCAGTACATAGCTTTCATCATGCTCTTTGGGGCAGCTCTCACAGCTGACATGCTTGCCAGGGCTAAGAGGCATGGTGCAGCCATGCTTAGTCTGCAAGGAGCTCTAGGTAGGTTTTAACAAGATTCAGAGAGAAAAAAAGCACACCCAGACAGAGGAGCGTGTACACAGCTTCACTGGTCAGAGCATGGTGAGATGTAGATGTTACAGCACTTTATTTACCCATAGACAACCATGTGCTTAAACACAGACAACCATTCCGGTGGCTCCAGACAAGGAAGCCCAGAGATGTGAAGTGTGTGGTCATCTCTCTCTGTCCCTCCACATCTGGGCTTCTAGAGTGTCTCTGTTTCCAAGGCAAAGGACAGATGTTATCAAGTCCCCTACATAGTGAAGAGTACTATGTCCTATGGCTAGCATGCTATGCCCTATAGCTAGCATGCTTTCTAAACATTTTCAACAAGTAGGTATTTTTGATAGCAATGTAAATAGACACAACTTATTTTTAATCCAGGGCAGGGTAGAAAAAATATTCTAGCTCTTTCTGAAACTGCAGAACTGTCACAAAAATATCTTTCCCTTGCAGCCAGTTCAGCTTGGAGCAGGTAACATAATTTTTCAAAGATCTTAAGGATCACCAGATATATCACAATCAGAAACACTATATTTTAGCAAATACCTTCACAAATCTGATCTGGATCAAATAAATAACTTGGCTGCAAACAGAACTAGCTTATACAACATCTCTTCTTCCTCAATCCCCCACTTTAAGATGTGTGTAAGATGCACATTAGCCTGAAGAAAAAAAAAATACTGCTTTATATTCCACAACAAGAGTGCACAATGAGGCAGAAACAGAGCTGTTACTTCGCAGTCTGACTGGAGAATGGTGATGGCTTCTCCAAAGAAAAGTAGTGATGCTCAAATATGAGTGATGAGCACCAAAACACCTATTAGATGAGCTGGCGTAAGAGCAAACAGAGATATGTGGAAAATTATCATCTCTATGGGTCCCTTATGTACTATGCCACCTTCCTGAAGAAAAAGAAGGAGAATTTAATTTTCATAAGACAATCAATCCCTGGCTCCCCTCCAGAGCTGCACAAAATGCTGTTAAAAAGGCAAGATTTTTTTGCATGTGACAACAGATATTTGTCCAAAAGATGACTACTGGCAGTACCAAACTAATTTTGAATGGTCACCATATCTGCTGCGTGTTTCAACTTCTTTCCTATGGAAAGCAGAGTACTGGAGAAAGGGAATGGTGCTCACCAGCATCTCATGCTAGAATGGAGTAGGGATGCAAAGAGCACACAAGCTCAAACCTGTACATAGCCTTCGCAGCCTCTGCTGCAAATAGTAACTGCTAGTGGAAAAATCATGACAGGCTATTTTTGATTGTTTATATCTAGTCTTTTTGTTTGTTCGTTTTCTGTACTCTGTGCTTCAAGCACAAGTGAATCATTCCTGTGTAATTTAAAGAATATAAAATAAAATTTAATTTAATTTAATTTAATTTAATTTAAAAAAATATATTGATCAGGTCTAAACCACAGAACAACAGGACATTTCAGGTATTTCTCAATCAAATAGCACCTAAAGCTTCACACACAGAAGAGAAGGCAGGGCTCAACCACACCCTGAGATCCTTCAGTGCCTGAAATACCACAGTGACCAGCTTCAAAAGTCACCCAAACTTAGCTGAAAGTGTTCCCTGACTATAATTACATTTTATTCAAAAACAAACAAATAAACAAAAAACCTTGTGTCTGAACAAAACAAATTTATCCATCAGCACTTGACAATTACAATGAAAATATCAAACTTGGGCACCTCTAGGTTACTACAGAGTTTCTTTAAGAAACAAAACTGACAGTACTGAATTTGTCAAATAACTAAAAGGCCCAGAACATCACATTTCACAAAAAGACTGGTGCTGTGCTGAAAATCCATTCTCATGGAGGTTGGCAATGAAAGGCAAGCGTGCGCATTTTGGTGATCTGTACTTCTGCTGAGAATATCCCTGGTGCACCAGGATGTCCCGGGAAATAGACAATGAGATGTGAAAAGGACAAAGGTAGGCAAGCCACGACAACCTGTTACGAGACACACCACATCTGCAGAGAAAGCTCTCACTGCTATTTATCTCAGACCGAAGCAGCCCAAAGCTGATTTGTGCGACAAAGAACTGAATCATGCAAAAACACTGGTAAAACTGAATTCAGCCTGGATGGCTAGCCACTCAAAGGAGTTTAGAGAGGAGAATACTGGAGTATAGGAAAATTTCCAGGGATAAATCATGAACCTGTTGTCTGAAGAGTCAATCCTTTGGTTTGCTTCTCCTTTGAACAGTTGAATGTACGATATGACAACAAGATCATCTGGAATATGTGTGAGATTAGCTCTCTGCTCTTAACAGTGGGATGGATGTAAATTCACAGCAGCATGGTTGACATCTGCAAACCGACACCAGCTTCACACAAAGTTAAACATACATTTGTTCAGTGGTGCTGTTAAGGGCATTCAGGGAGCCGATCAGGAACAACTAATTCAGTTTTTTTAATAATGGCCTTGGTGCAGACTGAGGGTAAAACTACACCTGTTCTTACACTGGCCATGAACTTTTCTAGCTCATTGCCTATCCTTGACGTAGAGAAGGTTTAGGATGTACTTTTCAAATCTTGCTCCTTCTTAACAGCTTTCCTCAGGAAACGAAAATGTGCTATGTGCTGCTCCCAATGACCTTCAGCATTCCTCCGTACCTTGGGAGTGACTCTGTTACAAAACTGTTCTGTATAAAAGGAAAAAAAAAAACAAATGGGTTATACCTGCAAGGCAGTTTGCAAAGGGCCCGCCTGCTTGCTTTCACACTGCTTTTACTATACAACTGCTATTAGCCCTCCACTTTTATTAGCATTAATTCAGTGAACCAGACTGAAAAGAATGAATGCTTGGTAAAAGCCTGATACAGCTAGGGGGACACGTAACAAGTGTTAACTGCAAATCAGCAGAAAATTTACAGGGCATATATAAATACAGATTTTTCATGTTTGGCACATTAAAGGTAAATTGTCCTACAGATTTATTTATTTTTAAACCTGTGTGTTAAAAATGCACACTTATCAGCATTTGAAGTCTGTTAAAACATGAACGTTTTCCCCTGGCTTTCACGCAGTACTTAGGTTCCACCTAGTGGCTTTCAACGGCAATAATGTCAGACTGACGACTAAATGGGCTTTTTTTTTTATTGCCTAACTGCTTAACTTTCAAAATCTATGTGTTCAGTTGCAGAAATATTCTGAGAGTCTTTTTCAGACATTTAATTTATCTTTCCATCTACCTAAAAGTTCTCTTGGCCCTCTGATGGGAACTTTCCAGCTACCTTTATTCTAGTTTAAACATCTAAGCAAAATATTCTTAAACTAAAGCTTATTCCTGTGCAAATGTGACTGAGTGGATGGGCTAGCTAAAAGCATTAGCTGTTTGCAGACAAGAGCTATGTGGTGCTGTTATGTCTGTTAAATTATATTTAATAGTTACCATATCCATCCCAAGCCATGCCTCTGCAGTATGTTTGGTCACTACCAGAACTTAGTTGGTAACAAACCTGTCAGTACCAGATCTGTCTCATTTAACAGCTGACATTTTCAGCACAGACTCCCTTTACAGTCAACTGAGAAACAGGCAATTTCTAGACCATGATTCAGACAACCTATTTTAGTGGTTTACCTTCAGGTGAGATCTGTGAGGAGTTTCTCATTTCCTCGTTTCTATTATAAAAAGGTCTTACTGATGGCATGGTCTCTCCATCACTTCTTGCATCCCGCCCGGGGTGCCTGACAAAGACTGTGTGCTACACTACACAGAGCTTCCAGTGAGCTCCAAGCAGACAGTAAGGGAATCTGGAGGCACGGCAATTATGGCAGTTACAGACTTTGCACCTAAAAATCAACAGTGACAAGTAGCCATATCACCACAGAAAACTTGATTTCAACACTGTTCTGTCCTCAATATATATCTCACCCTGATGTTCAGCTCTGTTAGACTGGTTAAAGTAGGTTTGTTTTACTGTAGGAAGAGTGTAAGACAATTCTGCTCCTATCTAGTTTAAAGGGAAAGTTAACAACACAAGCTACAATTATATTTCAGTTCCCCCTTGCAATAACAGAACACTCACCACAGACATTTTAACCCTCTTTAGAAGAATTTCACCAGCTCTAAAGAGCCACCAACTTCAAAGGGAAGGGAAAAAAAACAACCATCAAAGAAATGTGAAACTTCACAAATATATCAGCTGCCACATTAGAGGTCAAAAGCATTTTGATAAGATATTTTAAAGTAATTTTAGTGTCTTACATAAACAACAAGACAGAGTTCACCAGAACACGTTTAGTTTGCCCACAGAGATAATATCTATTTAAAGAGAAGGTATAATTAAAAAAAAAAAAAAAAAAAAAGACCTAGCTCACAATCTGTGGAGTGTGGAATGGATGAAAGGCCTTTAATGCCTTAATGCAGCTTTTTCGCTGCCTTCTTATTTCAAGGAGCTTTATTTTTGGTTACATGCAATTTGAGGCTTGTACCTAGCAAATCGTGTCTGCTTTTCTAGAATGTGATTCCAGTGTGCAGCAGTACTGCTCAGACTCATTATCCCAGAGCACTGTCTCCCCGTTTGGTTGCCTTTTCACCTTCTTCTAAGCTCTGACAGATGAAGACTATATGCGAAAGACCGGCTCTCGTATGCAAAGAAAAGCGGAAAATCTTCAATGGTTTCAGACTTTCTTGCGCTGTAAAAAATGAAGAGAGAAACTGAGGCTGTACAATATCTATCATGCTGTTGGTTTCAACATATGCTCGTGGTTTATTTGCAAGAAAATTAAACCCATTTTTCTGCAACAGTTATTTCACAAAACCTCTTTGGCTTTACAACACCAAGTTGATTGTAATCTCTCAGTGTAAGCTGTTTGGGGTTTTGTTTGGGGGGGAGGTGGGGGGCTTTCACCCTGCACAGAGCATCGTGCAGCCCAGCTTCGTGAAATCTTGACTCAGCTCCCACTTCTCCGTCGTGGATTACATTGCTAGATGGTTTGGGGGCTGGAGAATACTTTAACAACCCTTGAAGAAACACTTTCACAAGCCTCAATTTGTCGCTGAAATACTTCTTACTGCAATAGCGTATTTAATTATGTGCAAATGTTAGTTTATTCCACGTTTATAGCAACTGCACACGCAGTTGCCCCAGCTTGTCGATAAACCAGGTACTTCAGCTATCCCTGGGCAATATGGCGTGGGTGAGCGTGCTGTTTGCGGGGACTCAGGCTTTGATTCCCATTCACCTCAGCTCTTCCACCTCAGGGTGAATTTTGGGGGACAGGACTGAGCAGGGCCACGAAGGCTACAGCGCCCCCTGAGACCCGAGAAGCGGAAGTCGGACGGGGCCTGCAGCTCCCCGGCTGTGGCCTGAACGGCTTCCAGCCGCTGCCGAGCCCCGGGGGCAGCCGAGGCGACACCGACCCGGCCCCGGAGGGCGACGAAGCCCGGCTGCGGCCTCGAGAGACCCGGCTTCACCGGGCGCCCGGGGGGGGCCGGTGCAAGGCAAGGGGCGGCGGCCCCAGGGGCCGGGCACACGGCGCCGCCCGGCTCCGGCGGACGGCGGGTACAGCAGCCGTCGGCAGGGCTGGAAGTGATAGGTGGCTCCATAGCTCAGTGGTTAGAGCACTGGTCTTGTAAACCAGGGGTCGCGAGTTCGATCCTCGCTGGGGCCTCTCCAGCTTTTCGCTTCTACAGTTTGCTTTTTTTTTGTCCTTTCTAATGAGGTGATTTTCTGCCGGAGCCGCTTACCCGCTGCTGGGCGGGTCTCGGTCCTACCCGGCTCCGAGTGGAAAACACACTGGCACCCAGGCACCCAGGCAGCAGGGGCCGTGTCGGCCTAGGGCCGGCCTAGCGCCACGGCTGCGTCCCGGAACAGCGAGTCCAGAAGATGGCAGCAGGAGAAAGCCCAAGGCGGTTCCATCTTAAGCTGAAGCTGCAAAATGGTGCAGTTGGCTTTGGCTCCACGTTAGCCTGATGGGAGGAGGTGCGGGCCCAGCCCAGGCCGGGGCATGGCTCCGCAAATCGAGCAGATACACTTCTCCGGAACAAACACACTGCTGCTGTTTGCTACTCTCCAGCTTACACCAAGAATAACACAAAAACCTTTCTCTCCAAATCCTTGTGCACAGTAACGCCCGTGCATGAAGGAACTCTGCTCTTGCCACGGTGTCTGCACCCCAGGAGCCCTCAAGGCCGGAGCCCTGGCTCTAACACCTCCTAAACTCACAGAGAGAGAAAAGGCTCGGCAAAGGAGAGGTGGTGTGCCCAGGAACCTGCCCCGGCCGCGCTAGGCGCTTGCTGTTCTGCAAGGTCCATTTTTCTGTTCCCTCTGGACACCCGTGTACCTGGCAATGGGGGCAAAATCAGTTTGGTGCAGTTTGTGCGGTGGAAGAGGTGTAAGCAACACAAACTGCCCCACGTCACGGCACGCAGAAGGACAGAATCCAGTTGCAGGTTTTGTGTTCAGCTAGAAGCCTGATTAATCGTTCAGTTCAGTAGCTCAGCTGTAACTGGAGTTTGGGGGATTGCCTAGTTTCTGTTCTTTCAGTTTGGGTTTTGATGGGTTGGTGGGATTTTTAGATTTGCTGAACATTTCCAAGTTCATATCGAATCCTTTGGAACCTGCAGGTGGATCTACAACTTAAATACATTTTTTTTTAATGTTAATTGTATTGTCACCTGCAAGACAACTACTTTTAAAATATACTTGAACTGAAATTCAGTGCCAAGGACCAAAAAACTAACCATGCCAAAAGAAAGGTGAGGCCAGTGACATATTCTTGCATTAAAGATGCAAATCTTGAAATCTGGAGGAAGTTGGATTTATTAGACAGATAAACATGGTCAAAACTTAACAGTGAATGTCCATCAGACTCTCATAACTACTTATGTCAAAAAAGGACATCACAGCAGCATTTGCAAAGAAAGTTGGTATTAGGAAGTTGGTGCTGTTAAGGTTTAATGGAACATACAAAGACCGCTAACACTGACATAAATGGAGGAGTGCCTGAGAGCAATACTGAGCTCATCCATGAAAACATATTGGCATAACAAATCAACTGATTCTCTTTTATTTAGTTGCTATTCAAAATACTTGTTTCACCATCTTATAAATGACTTTTGCTTTTTCAAAAGCTGCTGCTTAATTTACTCTCTTTCCTCCTCTTCTCCAGTTTCTCTTGGTTTGTGCTGCTTTCTTCGGAAGAAGCTTCTTGGTTCCAGTTAGGTGGAGGCTCTTCTTTTTGGGCACAGATGGTGCTGGTGTAGTTCTGGCAATCCTTGCAACCTTCTTTTTCTGCTTTGACCTGTGATGTTCACCTTCAGCCTTGATTTTCTGTGTCTTTTTACTGGATGGAGCTGTTCTCACAGTTGATGCTTTTATTTTGGGGGATGGTGTCTTTTTATATTTCTTAGAAGAAATTGTTGAGATGGCTTCAGCGGGGGTAGAAGATTTTTTCAGAGGTTTGGTTGAAGGTTCATTAAGCAACTCAAGGACAGTCTCTGAGAAAAGCAATTAAGATGTTTCATCATCCCTGCTTTAAGGCAGAAGGCTAATTTAGAAAATTACTGATATAAACCCTTAGTAGAGGTATAGCTAAGAAAAAAAATCTAACATTCTAGGAAAAGAAATACAGACTGTATAAACATCTTTTCTTCTACCAAAAGACCCTTGGGTTTCTTAGAAATTAAATTTGTTTAATCTTAGAAAGTATGAATTTAGGAAAATAAGTCCAGAAAGAATATGATGAGCCCTTACACACTGCTCTTTGACAAACTTAACAGTATGGACTTTTCATGTTACGCTAGTATCTGGAAATCCCAGATAAGAAGACTTCAGCTTACTGAACATTTTCTACTCAATAATATGATGCAACCCCTGCTCTAGTTGCAAAGGACCTAAAACAGAAAAGCCAGAGAAAGGATCAACTCCCCTAGATTTACGGAGAAAGGATTATGTTGTTTGACCCGAGGAGCTTGTCACAGAGCACTCAGGACAGGCACTCAGAACTTCCCAGACCAAATGCTTACATCAAAGCCACCAACTCTTTTGTGATGCCTGTTTACACTGTTACTTGACAACATTTAGAAAAATCAGAGACCGGGGTTAAGAAAAGGTACAGCATCTAGTAGACAACAGAAGCACACATTAAAACATGATTACCTAACTTCAGGACACGTCCTGCTCAGTGCTTTAGTTTTTAAGATCACTAGCAATGTTAATCACATAATATGTAAGACTTGACAGTTTTGTTTCTTGGTGAAATTTAAGCCTAACAACTTACTTGCATGTGGAACAAATGGTATCCGTTTACTCTTTATTTTCACTGGAACAGGCTTGTATTTACACTTCCCTGGTGGAGCTCTCCTTGAAAAACAAAGGCATGCAGATATCTGAGAAATTGTTAGGAAGTTTGTTTATTCCAGATGCCTCCCTACACACACACAAATCCCTTGCCTCCACCAGAACAGATATAAAAGGACTTTAGGCACTTAGATTGCTTAAAGGTGGAATTTGAGAGCTTAATTCAGGGGTACAAACTGTAAAATCCCTGCCTGAATAGCAGTAGCAGCTGGAAAACTACAGTTTCTCTTCTACCACCCTTCTGGTAAGCTTTCTGCCATCACACAGTCTGGACTGTCTTTATTCAACACGAAGAGCTGAATTGTCAGCCTGCGCGATACCGGCCTGCCTGCATGGCCCTGTGGTTCACCATTGAATTCAAGGGCGCTGATTAGGTGCGTTCAGCTACGTCCTGCTGCTGGAGGCACAGCACAACACTGGTTCCAGAAGCTTGGTGGTATAATGCATTGATTGAACTCCAGCCTAAAAAGCCAGTTTGGGTTGTTCTCTCACCCTGGTTTGGAGAAACAGCCACGTTCTGGTTGTTGCATCCCAAGCTGAGGTGGAGGAGTCTTATATGCATATGCTTGCACATGAGGCTTGTCAGTGACAGAGTGCTTTCCTCCCGCTGATGGTACAGCATAAGGAACTCCATCCGTGTGGGAGAATATGCCCACCCAACCCCACAGAAGTTGGCGTGACGTTCAAAGGGCGCTGCTTCAGACACAACACAGTGCTGCCGCAAGAGCTGAGCATGAGGAAGGAAAGGAACAGGCAAAGAAACTCAATCCCAGCTCCTCTCCTGGCACTCCCTGACAGCTTCCTACAATACAAAAGCACCCCCAAAAAAGCATGTTCCATGACAGTAAGGTGGGGGTACAGAGACCTACATTTGCTTATGCTTTTCTGTTCCCCACCAAAGGATCTGCTGTAAGATAAATAAGAACAGGCTCTTCCAATTTGGCATGCTTGGTAGCACAGAGCAAAGCAGAGCATGACCTCAGGCATCACATTTTCTTGTAATTAGCGTTCTCCATCAGACACGGGCAACTGCCAAGGAAGTGCTTCCTCCACATCATTTCAATTTAAAAAAAAAAAAAAACCTACCAAAGCAGGGTTGATAGTGGCTTTTTTTTTCCTTCTGCCTCTCCAACTTTTTAAGCACCTTCTAACACCTTTTCCTTCCACTCCTAACTGGGAGGGAGGTGGAGGGGGTGTTGGTACCAGTCCGGGCAGAGGCACGTCAGCCCCTCTGATGTCTCCGAGAGCACGGCTGCAGAGGCAAGCTGACACGGGGACACCAGGCTCCGATGCCATTCATTTTCCCGAAAGGTTCATAGGGAAGCTAGAACTGCCCTCAGGCAGATGCCAGTGCCCCTACCAGCACTTCAGAGCAGGTGTTTGTGTGACTTGCTACCCTTGCTGAAGCATGAGCTGGAAGCAGGGAGCATCCAGGCTGGACTGAAGAGGACCGCGCCTGTTAGAGGAGCCTGTTGTCCCAGCCACAGCTCCCTGTGGGACGGAAATGAAATAATCCCATAAACAGCATGAAATTGCAGAGGGGAATGGAAAAATCTCTGCACGTGGTAAGATCAGAAGACCAGTGTGCAACCGAGGATCTGGAGGTGTTAGGACTCTGCTCCAGAAGCAAGCTTTGCACACCCTGAACGAGCTTGTAATTTATTTAACCAAACAAGCGAGGGCAACACTGAGCAGCACAGCACCCAGGCTGAGGGGAGACAGAAAACGTGAATAAATTTCAGAGAGCCAAGGGAATAAGTGCCCGAACCTGCTCCAGAAATGATGGGTATGGAGCTCCAAAAAGCACAGGGAAGAGCTGGCTTCTTTCCAGAAAGGCTTTCAGGGCAGTGAAATCATCATGCTTTCTGCCCCCTGTGGAATCAGCCTAACGTGGTGCATTACATCTCCTCCTGGAGAGGCTCCCACAGGCTGCTTGGGATACAGAAAGCTGCACGTCTCCCTTTACAGCTAGAAAGAAGAGAATTTACCATTCTGCTAGTCTTCATGACACAGTAAGGAGTGGCATAGGGGCTGCATGGCTTTTATTGATGAAACAGAGCATGCTCAAGTAGTCAGCGTTTATGTGAGTTCACCATATTTTATTTTCAGAGATTAAAATGTTGCATTTGGTCCGCCACAGTTCATGCAGCTCAGAGGCTTCCTGGCAGACAATAAGCTGTTAAAGACAGGAGGCTCCTTGTAAGCAGTTACAGCAAATGCACCTAGAGTACAGAACTCGAGGTCCTATTCCCACCACCTTGGCACAGAGCTCAGGTCAACTACCTAGCTTTGGAGTTTTTGGATTTGGCTTCCCAAGAAAGCATGTCTTGTTTTCTTCGTGGTGTTAGTGTCTGAAATCTCAGCAACAGCAGACAGACACTTTATCTTCTTTACAGGGTGATTTGAAAAAAACTCATTTAATGCTTTTTTAGCATGATCCAAAAAATGCTTTAAGTAAGAGCCAAAAGTTTAGTAGGGGAAAAAATTGCATAAGCATGCTTATTATTGTAAAACCAGACTTTTGCAGGGATAACAGCTTCATGGGGAAAAAACATTTTGCTTGGAAAACTCGGGTTCAGGCTCCAGTTATTTGAACACTGCATGAACCACCAGGTTTCTTTTTCCCTCATTAGAGGGCTTTGCAGCTAAACTGTTGACTGCTTTTTAAACTTTTGTTTACTAAAAATAATCAAAATACATCGCAAATATGTCACTTCAGGTCTCTGCCAATTAAGGTAAGCCCTTCTGAGATTTCTCATTAGACAATTAGTTTCCACCGATTTCAGGGAGAATTGGGTATTTAACCTGCAAGAAATGATCTTGCAACCTGTTTCTCCCTTCAGCTTTAATTTTCATCTGTGCAAGATCTTCCTCAAGGTCTCTCCAATGAGAGCTAATCTTCCCTACCAGTTTCCATGGAGGGGAGGATTTTCACATGGAAAATTAAACAAGGATTCAAAATTACTCATCTGCCTGCCATGTGGTGTTTCTTAAGGCCACATGACATTGACTCCTGCAAGCCAGTTTTCCTTTGCATACCTTTAGGGACAGACATCCCTCCAGTCCTTCTGCCAAGTCAGAAACGGCAGTAAGTCATGGAAGAATCAGTACTTTTCAATTACTTAATGATCAGCAAAAGATCACTATTAAATGGCCCGAGGAAGATTCATAACTGATCTTGTCAAATGCCATTGGCATTGCAGAGTTCACAGGAGCCTAAGAGGCTGACCTCAGTAGAGCGTTCTACATCTCTTTTCCATTTAAATCGTGTTAGCAACAAGGAATGGTCAGTGCTGCTTTGACCACCCAGAATGCCAAAGTCCTTTGTAGACAAAAACTGGGTGGCATGAGGGTTTGCAGTGCCTTCTTTCTCTGACAGATGCACGGTGCCCACATCTCTGGGCAGAAAGTCACCTGTCTCTGCACAGCCCATCCTGTGCCTGCTTGTGCAGGCTGGAGGACAACCTCTCAGGCACACCTGAGTCAGAGAATACAAGTCCTGGTAGGACATGTGGTAAGAGAACTGATTTGTGTCTTTAATTTGCTAGTAAAAAGGAAATAGTTTCAACCTTTCACAGTTTAGTCTAGGTTTGAACTTATGAGATGGGCCAAGAGCCATAAAGACCGTAACTATTTGCTTTCATGTTGCCATGCATCGCCAGCCTTTTACTGTGTTTTACTATTTCATGGCTTATCAGTTCATTTTCTGACCTCCATTTCATGATAGAAAGGGAATTGCTGGCCAGCACAAAGTTTTTGTTTTTTTTTTTTTTTAAGAGAGAGAGAAGGAGGAAGAGAAGAGACATTAATTTGCTGATACCAAATTAATTTTGTTTCATTTTTAATTTTACAAAATCATTGGTTCAAGTGTAGGCAAAATGTTCTCCCTCATGACCTTGAAAAATATGGATCATTGTTTCTAACCACCACTGTGTTATACTTTAGACGTGCAAACAAGACGACATTATTTTGATCCTAACTGTCCCAGACCCTAAAGATCTAAACTTGGTCCACTTCTGGGTACACAAATACGATAAGTGAGGAGTACATTCACTGAAACTGATAAAGTTGCACCACACGTACAGTGGGTCAGCAGAAACCAAGGTCTGGATGTAGAGGCTAGTGAGATTATGCATTGGAAATACTTTGCATTCTGTCTACTATGATAGCTGAAGAATGCGAGGTGATTATAGAAGAATTTGGCAATGGAAAACCATCTTTAATTACTAACCTTGCAGGATCAACAATTTTGTAGAGAGATCCATGTGGTGCATAGGCACTGGGATAAGAAGTAGACAAAAAATACAGCTCACCTAAATGGAAGTGAAAAACAAAAAGCAGTTTCAGATGCAAGTGCCCAAACTGAATCCTGGTTCTCCATTTCACGCTGTTTTCTGTCTCTTCACTAATTTACATGGTTAGAAAAGAAAACCCCTTCAGCCATTCCCTCAGTTGTCTCTTACTTCCAAACAGCGGGCTTTGGTCTCACCTTGCCCTATGCAAGTGGACCTGGGAACATCACATGAGCCCCTGGTTGCAGCACAGTTCCACAGAGCCAGCAGCCCTTAACCAAACAGTGCATGAGAAGGGCCTTCATTACCTCATGTTGGTTGCCTTCCAAAAGGTTACTTTCCTATGTAAAAATACATGTTTTTTTAAGTTTGTTTGCACCAAAGAAACATCCAGAAGCTACAAATTAGAGGGGGAAAAACACACAACAAATATTTAGCCATCTCATAGTGGTACCAAATATATACACATATATACACACACACACACAATGAGCTAAATTGGCTATCCATGCAGACAGAAGCTTCTTATTACTGCGTGGCTGCTGAGACCAACTGCTCCTGATGCCTTTCCTTCCTTCAGCAGCCACTAAAACAATATCCAGGCAAATTATAGTAGCTTGCAAAAGAGGCAACACTATTGTTGCATTTTGAATTACATTACAATACCATATTATTTTCTAAAACAACGATCAGTGGAAGCGACATTTAACATCCCCTCACTCCACACGTTGTTAGAACAGTTAAAAATTGTACATATTTCACAATAAAAGCCTACATCTGACAGATGTAAGCTAGCCAAACGATCTAAGATCTTTTTACAACAAGCAAAGCTCTTTTCTGCTAAATCACAAAACACCAGAGCTCACTAAAGCACATCTGAGTTCTCTCAGAAAAACTGATGTCACTTTTTGTGGTGCATAGAACTTTGTCAGGAGACCAAGCAAAAGTGAACAAAGTATGCTTTGGTACTTCTAGCCTGGTGGAAGTTCTAGACATCACAACCATAGTAATCCTTGGCACCGAGGCATTTCCACTAAACTTTGAAATTAGCAGCTGACTTCATCCCCACATAAAGCCTTGGTCTGTAATGCAACAGTGTGAAGTGCTGTTATTGTGAATAAGACTGAGGAATTTGTACTAATGAAGAGAAAAAGATTCAGATAGATTATAAAACTGACAGTATAATTTCCAATAAAGTTCTGACTAGCAAGATACTTCACCTGCTTCATCCTCAGCAAATGAGATGATGAATTTGCTATAAGAACTGATCATTCCAGGGAAAGCACAAACTTTTGTACTACCAATGCAGATATCTCTCTTCTTCCACTTATTTGTCTTCTCATCTTCCTGTAAAGCCATCAGTCGACTAGATGAAAAGTAAAATTCTGTGTTTTATGTTTTGGTTATCAAGATTAGTTCCTGGCAAAGTCATGCATTACTGAAATAAAATGTCAGTGAGCAGGGACTATTGACTAGCTTTGTCTTTCAGAAAAATAAGCCCAACCGTAAGCAAACTTATCCTAAGGACCCTACCTTTGAACAAGTTTAGATCCTCACCAAAATGTTGTTATAATGGTCAAATCCCTTAATCTAATACACAAACGTTTGGGATTCTCATTTACTGCAGCTCAAAAGGTTTCAGGATGCTCTGATATGTTTAAAGTAAGCGCATGTGCAGAATGGGAGATGCAAAGAAAATGATTCGTTTTACCCATTCATGAAATCACCAAACATATAGAGACCATTCAAGTTGGGTGATTCACATCCTCTGTATACATAACCTCCAGTGACTGACTTCCCCACGTTGCGGCCATATGCATATATTGGAAGAACGTCATCTGTTAAACAAAGGAGCATGAAAAGTGAGAAAAATTACATCCAGAGAAAAATCAAAAAGCAATTGTTCAGTAACACCAACAGGCACAAAAGCAATGAGAAGAACTGGTACAGTTGAATAAAACAGCATAGAAAACATCAGTGGGGATTCAGTAATTTACTCCAAGACAGAAATGACCCAGGGGCTTTAAAGAGCTCCCTGTAGCTGCTCATCAAGGCTTAGTCTTGATGAGCTTCTATAAGATGTAGAACCAAGATTGTCTACGCCAAGCAAGCAATGGCTGCAGGAAATACTATCTTACAGGTCTGTCATTGCAACAATCATTTTAACAGAAATTGTCTTTACAGATTCCAGTATATCTACAGAAGGGGATACAATCAAAGTCAGCTCAGCATCTTCATAGGTTTGCTGCCATTCCCAGCACAGAACATGCATAAATGTGCAACCTACAAACAACTTGCCATAAGGCTTCTAAAGATAAAGGTTTTGTCTCTGGCAATATTAACATTGAATTCAACCCCTTCTGGAAGCACAATGTCAGAACCCACAAAATTTTGGTCTTGTCCTCACTTTTTTCCCCTGGATCAAATACCTCATATTTGATCTTTAACGTTGAGCATAAAGACCACAAACGTAGCTCATTTAAAAATTCAAAGCAAAAACTAAAGCAGATGTGTTGTCAGTTGACACTTGGGCCATTGTTAAAAGTGGTGATTTGTTTTTATTTATTTAAGAGAGCCATGTGGGTACCAGCATACCAAAAGAGAAATGTTGATAACAAACACTCGGTGTGTACATGCTCATGCAAATATTTCAGAAACATGAGCTTAAGACCAGGTGTTTCCTTCCAACAGCTTAAGGGGCTTTATGATACACAGTTCTTCTACCATGCTTTCCAATTATCACTAGTAGCCTCTAAATAGAACAGCATATCATGTTTGTACTTAAACTCAATCCACTGCCTTCCTTGGGAAAACTGTCTGCAAAAGCCACAGGCTTTGACCCTAACCTCCACCTTCAGAACAGTGCATAACAAGGAATTCCCTAAAGAGGAAGGGCAGCATTTCATACCAACTCTTAAATGCTGGGGAGAAGGGATTTATGCTCTTAGCAAGTAAGCAATCTCCACTTAACACCCAACACTGGATTATTTAGCTACATGGAAAAAGCCAATACTATAGTCAACCAAATGCATCAAGTAACCTTTTGTAAGAAGCTTCTTCCTTACCCAAGGAGGAATTACGGCAAAGCTTTTTGTCGTAGCATTCAAATCCCTCCTTCGCTCTCCAGCCATAGTTTCCTCCTTTAACAATGATGTCAATTTCTTCAAACCTGTTCTGCCCAACATCCCCACAGAATATCCTCCCTCTTCCCTTCTTTGTGACAGGGTCCCCCCTGTCAACAGCACAGCGCCACATATTCCTGACCCCATAAGCATAAACTTCAGGGCGGGCCTTGGGATCAGACACAAAAGGGTTATCAGGAGGGATGCGATAAGGCTTGCCATCAGGACTTTCTCCATCCACATCAATCCTCAGGACTTTCCCCAACAATACATTCCTAAAGAGAAAACAGATAAAGACAGATATATAAAACCCAACGTCAGAGACAACTGAAAACATGGACAATTCCCTCCTCTTCCCCCTTTCCAAAGGAAAAATTATCTGTCCAAAAGAAATAAAACAACAGCTGGTATGTCTTCCAAGCAAGCCACAGAAGACTCTCCCCCCACCCTCCCACCCCCATCAATAAATTGGATACCCATAGCTTTCAACACAAAATTTTGTAACTAATTTTGAGATACTGCATTGGACTACTTGCAGATGAAAAAGCACTTCCAGGAAGCACTCTTACTTTACTCTTCCACATTGTCTCATTTCCAAACCCAGTGTCTTGATGGACAAGCTCAAGTTTTTTGCATGTACTCCTACTTACTTGTTCTGAGCATTCCCAAATTTTCCAAAAGGGTCTCCAGCTTTCCCTCCATCCCCTGTGAATACATACATATAGCCATCCACCCCAAAGAGCAACTGCCCACCATTGTGATTTGCGGCTGGTTCTTCAAGTTCCAAAAGATTCCTAAAAAAAAAATAAATAGAGCTCTTTTCAGTAAGGCATCCCTTTATGAGCCACATTTGCCATGAGCCTTGCAGCACACTCCTGCTCCATGCACCACGCCTTTAACCTGCACTGCATTAACACCTTTGTGCTAGCTAGAGTTGTTGCCCTTTAAATTGTGATTGTGACAGGTGGCTTCTCTTTTATATGAGAAGCAGCTGGTGAATCTGAGGGATTCAGGACCATCTCTGGGGGTTTACATGGTGATTGCGAAACTTGAAAGAAAATGTCTGCTATTAATAAATTATTCTCCATAACTAAGAATTAGCCTTGGTGGAGGGATGAACAGGATGGGGACACGTCAGATCAAATGAATATATAGTACTATAGTGAAACAGTTTCTACAGTACAAAAAATTTCCAAGGCACTTGTTAACTCCACAATAGGCTTAAAGTTATTACTGCTCTTTAAAAAGGCAGGAGTACAAGACAAAAAGAGAAGATGACCTGAAAGTCTAGGTCTTGGGTTCTATTTTCTGTTTCATGTCTTAGTTTGCTGTGTAGCCTTGAACCAACCTGCCTTTGGTAGCTTTATAACAGCCCTAGTCATGTCCCTAGATCAGGGTGATTGCACACGAACAGATTCTGCAACAGGGAAAGGGACAGATGAAATTACTTCTCATCATGGCATACAGCAGCATTCAACATGAACTTCACCTTTCTGAGTGTGGATCAGCTTTGTTGGCATCAGAGGCCAAAACCTTCAATTCGCTGATTCTGACCTTTTCCACTCGCTTCTTATCCATATATGAATAATAGATATAAAATTTCCCGTTGTGCTTGTAGTTGGGGTGGAAAGCCATCCCCAAAAAGCCTCTCTCGTCCCCTATCCACGGCGTAGCCAGCACTATGCTTTTAATATCCAGAAAGGGCTCCTCCAGCCGGCTGCCGTCAGGTAAGTAGACCCAGACCACCCCCAGCTGCTCAGCTACGAAGGTGCGGTGGGTCTGGTCGTCGGCATGCAGCATGAGCACCGGGTTCCTCAGCCCATTGGCGACCTCGGCCAGGCAGAGCTGGAGGCAGCCCCTGTGGCCCTCCACCACCAAGCCCAGGTTGCGGTTGAGGACAGTGTTCTTCAGCACGTTGGGGAAGCAGTAGTCCTCGTCGTGTAGGTGGAGGAGGTTGCAAAAGCGTGTCTTGTTCCTCTCGCAACATTCCCGAGCGTGCTCATCGCTAGTCAGCAGGCTGATGGCGGAGCGGCAGTTGGAATGGAACTCGGAGCAATAGTCAAAACAAAGCCCAGGAAGGTTTCTTAGAGGCGTTCGGGGGTTTTCAGCATCGTAGAGGTGCGCAGCATATGGAGAACATTCCTAGAAAGTAAAAGAAATCAGATGTGTGGCTGTGTACACACATCCAGGAGAAGCCAGGACTCCTCTTCATGGGAGCAAAAAAAAAAGTTAAAAATAAGACAGAGAGCACAATAAGTTATTTTTGAAGTGGAGTAGCAAAAAGTCACTCAATGTACAGCTAAACAGGATTTAGAGGTCGGTAGCAGTTTCCTTTATCAAAGCACAATCGGCTTCACCTAAGTTCCCAAAGGAAGGATGTCTATGGAGGCTGTGTATTCTCCAGTGCTAGAGGTTTTTAAGGGAGTGACAGACAATCTCTTCTACCAACCTGCTCTTACCTTTCCTTTTAGAAAGGTCCCTTTGTTCCCCTCTACTAGATTTTAAACTTGGTACTCTGTAACTTGTTCTCAACTGATTGAAAGAATTTTTTTGCTCCCTCACTGCAGCAACCTATTGCTCTACAGAGAGCAGCGAACTTCATACTTAAGACTTCTGCAGACCAGCAGTCCCAAATGTGGACGTACCCTTCAGGTCAGACAGTATCACTGCTTTTTCCAGATATATTTAAGATTTCACTTAATTAAGCCACTTAAGCCCATACCTAAGTTTAATCAAGCGTTAGGAAAAAGCACACTTCTTTGTTCTTTCTTAATTTGTACCTATATTTAAATTCCTCATCTTCCAAAAAATCTGGGCCAGAATTTCTATAAAACACTTCTATTAAAATCCCATCTATTTATATTAGCAGAAAAAAAAAGTTGAAAGTGAAGGACCTAAACTCTGCAAAAAGGTTATTTTACTGGTTTTCATGCTAGCAGCCTGAAACAATTTACCCAGGGCTTTTAGTGGGCAGATATAATAGAAAGTACATGGACAAGTCCAAGAATGAAAAACTATTATACTAGTATTTTTTTTCTGCTTCATTAAATAAATCTCCTTCATTAAATGAAAATAAAAGCTGGAGCAATTACGTAATCACCGACATTGTTTTTGTTGCAAGTAGCAGTCATCCCAGGATATTAAGTGTGAAGGCTACAAACATCCATTCTAAACTTAGTCTAGCAAACTGTTTCATTTGCTCACAGGAGAACCCAGGGGTTTTTGGCCACACTAAGAACAGATACAACTTGTAAGTACTCACACTTTCCAGCTCTTACAGAGCAGTAGTAGATTTCTCACTTCTCATTGTGGCCATTTGATTATAAATCTGCATGGAACAAGCAGGTTTCCATTGCTTTCAAACCCATAAGGACTCTCTCCTCTTCCCAAATCAGAAGTCCCCAGGTTGCAAAGGGAAACCAAGTCCCCCAGACCTGCTCTTGCAGACTGAGTCCAGCCCCAAGCAGCTGAACCGCACCATTTTTCCCATGCTTAAAGTCCTACCAGAACAAGACGGGCACCAACAGGCCTTGAGTGCCTTCCGTCCCCTAAAGCCAAAGCTCCAGGTAAGTGCCTTTGTGTGCTCATATTCTTAAAGGAGAGTAGCTTGGGTACAGGCATTCAGCAACACCTGGCTGGCATGATTGCTCCACTTACCACTGCACACTCCCTCTGCTTTTGCCAGCATGCACTCACACATCCCTGAATGTATTGAATTTCTGGTTATATCATAGTTTTCACAAAACATGGCACTGATCTCAAGTGATCAGGAGTCAGGGAGAGGCTGCAGCCCACTCAGGACTCACCAAGGAAAGGTGGGGAAGAACAGACAAAACCTAACCTGTGTTACATTTTGAGCCTGGGAAGCTCCTTCAGTCCCACTGATGTGCTGATGCAGCTGTCTCATCTCTGCTGTGCACAGGTCTCCATAATTCACTTGCAGTCTAAAGCTCCTCTTCGTTCTGAAGTGATTAATTTATTAATGTCTTTGAAAACACATTTACCTTCCCTCGGTCAGTGGGAACACAATTAAGCTCCCAGAACAGCAGTCTGAGTGCTACCACCACCAATAAAAAAAAAAAGGAAACATCTTCCTCTGAAACAAGGCATCTTTCTCACTGCCTCAGAGCTCCACCAGCTCTGTTTTGCTGGCAGCCCGCACTATGAGGGTCTCCCACAGTCTGTCTCAAATAATTGTAGTCCCTGAGCAGCTACCGTGCTTTTCCAGCCATTCAGCTTCCCAGGCCTTATTTACCTGGCAAAGAATAGCCTGCAGCACCCAGACCCGGCACAGCTCACCAGGTGGAAGCACTGCTTAGTATCTACATACACCCCGAGGAGCAGGTGGCCTTGCTGTAGTTATTGGCTGTCTGCCTTCATTTTGCTCACGCGTGCTCGAAACAATACAATTAATCCAGCTACTTTATAGGGCAGAAGCTGCCCAGATCATGTTAATATTTCTTTACTATTTTAAAACAGTTTCACAGAAAAAAAAGAAAAAAGTGCATGCAAAGAGCATGCAAAATTAGGCCTCAGATGAAAACTGGCTTTAGAAGTAAGTTAATTTGCCCACACCTTCTATCCCCTGCTAACATCATGGCTTCAATCAGCTTGAAAAAGCCTTAGTTGGCCTTTTGTTTTTCATGACTATTTGGTTTTTAAGCCTTTCCTTTAGCAGCTTTCAGAGCACAGAAAAATCCTCTCAGCCCAAACAGCTGTCCTAATGCACGTACCAAGGTTTGCATCCAGGGCATTTTCACAGCCATGCTACTTGTACAACATCTCCTTAAGAACATTTCAGGCAATTTTTTACAATTTCATTGTCAGTTTTGAGGCTAAAATCGTCAAACTACAGAGCTGAGGGTCAGACTCTAAACCTAGCAATGCTTACAGAATGCTTAACCAGCGAAAACAAACCCGGATTTTGTGAGATGCAAATTGAAGTAGCTCTATCAGTAAAACTAGATTGCTTTATAGGCTGCTTGGAAGCTTCTTCAAACCAGTTATAGAAAGAAACACGTTTGGTGTGTTGTTACAGCAGGAAATCCACGATGCAGAACGCAACCCCATCTAATCCTCTTCCACCTGCAAGGAGACGCACAGCTCCATCGCTGCCGAGAACAGCTGCCTCTGTGCAGCTATCGGCACACTGCTCACTACCACACTATACACACACACAAATTTTCTTTTTTTTTGCCATTCAGTGGTTTTGACACTGGAGGAACACCTGCCTGAAAGGTCCACTTTGTTACAAGGCATCACTGCTATTCCAACCTGCCTCAAAGCTGTGGAATTACACTGGTTTTGCTTTAGAGCAGCCACTGATCATTCAGATTTATTAATAGGCACCTACACTTTCTTTTTTTGAATTTTTTTTTGTTCAAAAGAAAAGCTAGTAGCATTTTGTCTGCCAATGCTTCTGAATCCAGTCTTTCTACCTCAAGTTCAAACAGCATCAGTAAGAAAACTTGCTACCAGGAACAGTTTATCCTGGTACTGCTGCACACAGCAAAAATAAGCACTTGGCAAAATCACATCTGGTGATATATAAATGCATCTGTCATCGTGTATTTAAGGGTGCACTAAACATGTCAACGCTTCATGGGTAGTGCCTACAAATTATTGTGATACTGCGGAGAGATGGCAGAATGGAGACTGTCATCATTTTCCATCCCTTCCATATGAGATCACCAGTAATATTTTGATCCAGCAAAGTGACATCCCTGAAGTGGAACCATGCAGTAGATCTTTGCTTCTCGACTAATTAAACAGCCAAGTAATATTTGCCAAATAACCTGATTTTATTCCCATGGTTATCACCAACGTGACCAGGAACAGCAAGATGTAACACAACTGAAAGTTCCTCCCCAAAGACTGGACAGCAATCTTATTCTAGAAAAAGATGAAGAATCATAACGTATTACTTCGAAAAGCATGAGTACTGATTTGGGGGAGGGGCTGGTGTTACAAAATACATTTATAACAAATGCAGAATTAAGTAATGCACTGCAGAAAGACCAACTTAAGTCTAAAGAGACAACAGTCACATTTTTACACTGTTTCCTTTCTACCTGCAACATGCAGAAAGTCTTCCTAAGCCCACCACCGGTGGTTCTGCTGGGACCTGTAAGGCATCATTTGCTGGTTTACCAATTACAAAAAGACGAAGAGAAGGCAGCTGTTACTTTCTCACCCCTGGTGCTGAAAGGGTTTCCATCCCCCAAGCAGATACAAAAGTCCTTGCCAGCAACCAAGAGAAGGGAAACGTTTTGGTGCACAGATAGTGTTCTAGGACTAAGGAAATTTTAACTGGAAGAGTTTTTATATGTTCCTAGTAAAACTAAGTGTGGCTTTTGGCTGCTTGGTGTTTTGGCATGCAGCAAGTCCTGCTCTGCATGACTAAGACTTGTTAAAAAGACAGGTCAGTTCTGCCCTTTATTCGAAAGCTGGGGGGGAGGCAGGAAGGGAGAGCCCAGCCAGAGCAGCGCCTTTGGTCTTCTGTCACTGCACCATGCCTGTTTCTGCCAGCCAGGTGCACAGCACGCAGACAGCGCCCATGGAAATGCAGGGACTGAAGCCTCAGGACCTTGCAGCAGCTGCCTGAAACCGCTGCCTAATAGATTTTGTTTTCCTTGAGCCATCACAGCATTTGAAACATTCTCAGCAGGAACACAATCAAAACGCACCCTTACTGGGACCCAGGGATCTAAATCCTTTCCTGATCGTACTCATGTCGCTGCATCCTGCAGAGTTTGTAATCCAGCCCCTAGCAGCTGCAAGCAGAAAATAAATATTGATCTGTACCTCTCCCCTTTGTTACAGGAAAACTAGCAGAGCAGCAGGATTCCCATCACCACCTGAGCTGAGCAGAGCTTTCACATAAATCGTTATTGCTATGAAGTGTCAGTGTGCATTGCCAGATACCACAGACTGCTGTCCTCACACAAAGCACTTGGCAGAACGCATGCTGAGGATCCAGCAGCATTACTCTGTCAGCCTGCTTTTCCCCTGCTCCCACACCTCTTTCACAGCAGGACAGCTAGCTACGAGAGGCTACCAGGACCACAAATGACCCAAGAATCAGCCAAAAGCACAGGACACGGGTACTGATTTTCCACCCTACCTGACAGAGAATATCTTTGATATACGTTCCGCACAGCTTACGCCCCCGTGGATCGATGGAATCCACGATCTCCCGGTACTTTGCCGCGATGCTGGTGTCTCTCTCCTGGTCACAGCAGCCAAAGTTTTCATAGGAAGAGCAGAACTCCAAGTGAACAGGGGGCTGGAAAGGCGGCCCATAATCCAGGCACTGAGGGTGCCCCAGGAGACTGCCTACCCAGCATAACAAGGAGAGGCAAAGAAAGACACGTGAGCGAGAAAAGGAAGCTCTAGGGCTGCTGCTGCTCCTTCCAGCACGTGGCCAGACGTGCACTTTCTTCAGGGTAGGTTTCCTGAGGTCAGATGTATGGAAATCCTGGGCCTCTTGGTGGTATGATTCAATCATTCTTTCTGCTTTATGAATGTTCAGCCACAGAGATCAACATTTGCTCAGGTTTGCTTACATTCTCTCTCCTTTCTCTCTGAAGTTTACTATTTGGCTGGAGAGAAACCTTCCAGGCTGCCTCCTTGGTATTTCACACGTCACATAGCTGAGCCCTCCCCTCTGGGCTTTTCTCATGCCCCTAGAAGGGCTCACTAATCTAATCCCTATAGCTTAGTTTAAATAGGCTAAGAAGTCATTCACCAAGAAACACAAGCACCATTAAAATGTAGCATATGATTCCTACATAGAGAACATGACCACCTCTCCCCATTTACAAAACACAAGATAAATAGTTCCCAATTGCTATCTACCGTTTTACCTGGCTTTTAAACTGGGTCAAACTCACCTTGGGTTTCTTGACACCACGAATGACACTTGCCTAACTCCGCTCTCCCCCAGAGACCATTTTGATCATAACCAAGCTCCTTTATCACATAACCAAGTGTTTTCCTTGCCTGCATACACCGCTACTCACAACCACACAACAAACCCAGGCCCACCTGAGCACTCATCACCGCTGTGCTGCGCGCATCACGAGGCAAGAACAGCCACGCACCAGGAGCTGAAGAGAAGCGATGAAGAGAAGCAAGCTGTGCTTTCCCTTGCAGGCAGAGGAGCGATGCAGCCCGTACGATTCAGTCCACAGGGAGGCTTCAGCACGCACTCCCCCGCTGGATACTTCCATGCGACAGACCTTACTGAAGAATAACACTTTGCGAGCTGTTCTATTGCTTCTGAAAGATCAGTAAAGAACCAAGCCATCACAAAAAGCAGCTAGATGTCTTCTTATCACAGATCCTAGGAGAAATGGTTACAGCCAATG
The DNA here is from genome assembly GCF_964034855.1 of Anser brachyrhynchus. Classification (NCBI taxonomy): domain Eukaryota; kingdom Metazoa; phylum Chordata; class Aves; order Anseriformes; family Anatidae; genus Anser; species Anser brachyrhynchus. Next base: position 27,530,385 of record NC_137696.1, read on the forward strand.
CACAGATATCTGTTAAGCCGTTTCTTGTAGCTTCTTACTCACGCTTTTTTCTTGATGGGACACAGACATAGAACGGGGAAAGGGAAGCTGAAGGGAGAATTTCATGTATAGGGACACTTCCACTCGTCCAGAACTTCCTCCTCTCTCCTCGCACATAATCATTTACTCCCATGGTCTTATCTGCGTGTGATTCATGGGGTAGTCAAAGCTCCAAGTCCTAGATCCTCAACACAATAATCACGGCAACGTGATAGCTGAGAATACTTTGTGATTATGGGTCTCCTCACGGTCTGTACTGGGAAATGATTGCTTTAAAAAAAAAAAAGGTGTTTTTTCTTTAAACCATCACCTCTTTTACTGTAGCTCTAAGTGGTGGCAGCTTGCCTGTCCAGCAGCCTGTCAGTAATACTGCCTCTGCTTTGACCTAATTGGACTGGAAATACGCCAGTCACACAATTCAGTTGTCACGAGGTAAAGCATTTTAAATCAAAGTATCTGGATCTGTTCAAGTATCAGCTTATCTCAGTTATTGCTCTCATACATTACAGTGTCACTGAATTTAAGGCATTACTTTTGTATCCCCCGGCAACTGTGTTATTTTGAAACCGTAACAAACAGCAAGGACAATAAATGAGCACGCTTTTCATTTATAAGCGCAGCCTAAGCTTTTCATTCCTTTAGCATTATTGTCCCTTTGGGGTAACTAACATTGTCCATTAGTTCAACTTTTTACTGCTAAGAGCATTTAAACCCCTCTCTTCCTTTCTTAGAGGCATGCCACCTGCAGACAAAAAATAAAAAAATAATAATTAAAAGAATATTTATGCACTTAGAGAACTGCACTTCTAAGTTACTGTAGATTTCAGACCAGAAGACAAGAGCACTCCTTGCTGCTCCCCTGATGATGGCAGAAAGCTAGAACAGCTATACTGATATTTAGACAAGGAGAGAACACAACACCTCCCACGGAGCCTGCTCCTCACTTTACCCAAGCACTCTGCAGCGGTCAGTCTTTTTTCTTCAGCTAACATTCCACCCTGAGCCACTTTTTAAATGCAACAAGACACGTCTGAGTGGAACTTTCCATTTACCATCACATGTAAGAACATCAGTCACAGAAATCCCCCCCAAACTTTAAATTCAAAGCAGTACAAAGCACATCAATGCTCTGATTCTGCAGGGACTACTCCAAGAGTAGCACGTGCACCTGTTCAGCGCTAACAACCTGCCTGCACTGCTCTGAAGTCCTGCCCCAGTTCCAAGACAGCTGCTCACGATACAGGGAAACTGGCGGGGAAGGTGGGGAGGGGGCCAGAACACGTGGGGGTGATCGTGCTTGAAAAGCAGCTGACATTTCATTAGCTCTCTTTTCTTTGCCTTTAGGAATGCACTCTTAAAACAGAGGCAGCACAAACATGAACAAACACAGAAAGCAGAAGGTAGAGCTGAAATGAGTTCTGTGAAATCATCACGTCCAGTTTGAATATTAAAAATACCAGAACAAGAGGTGGAATAACAGAGGGACAACACGCACTGGGTGGGTAGCCCAGGAGATGCTGATTCTCTTAGCAAGTTCCTTACCTCGGCGTAAGTGGGAAAAGCAAAGATACCCTGTTTGCTTCATGGAAGGAAAACAAACAACTCACAGAAGTTTTGCACACAGAACAAAGAGTTAATTCAGAAGAAAACCAAACCCAGACCACAGAATTCAAAGCCAAAGCAGAATATTCCGATCCACTGGAAGTTACCATATTCAAAATACAATGCACAGGCTTGAAACACAGTATGCATTCAACAAGTTGCACAGGGAATTCCACACGGGACTTGAGATCTGCAGGTTTGTCTCAGGTGTAACTACTACATGTAAGGAAATAGCATGTTTCTTATAGGTTATGAAAGAGTAATGCTTGTTACGTGAAAGCTAGGACTGTGCTCATCTTCTGCTTGCTGACTGCAGCTCCAGCACCAGGAGGGAACATGATCCCTGGCAGCAATCCTGTTTCCAGAGGAGGTCACAGGAGAAAGCTGTGAGCGCAACGGATTAACACATTTTTCAAGGACATCCATCTCCTCCTCCTTCTCACATTCTCCTTACCTCCACCCAAATCTCTGCTGCTTTGTTTCACATTTTTTCCCCCTCAAGAAAGAGATGGTTTCTCAGCTACTGCAAGGAGTACATGTTTCCTACAGGCAGCCACACTGAAGGAAAATTATGCAGGAACTGTAACATCTAATTCACCTAATTTTGTTACTATTCTATTTTAGGTTATATGATAAAACCTTACCTGCACACCCACAAAAGAGCACAGAGAGGGAAAGAGGTGGTAGCACAGAGGACAAATACTATCCTGCCAGGCTACTCCTAGGCCTGGCTGGAGTCATCAGCTCCATCAAAGGCCCAGCTCTGAAGCCCAGAGGAACAGAGGAGCACAGCGGTAGGCAGGAACCCAAAATAAGGGCACCAAGGAAGGGACACCCTGTCTGGCTGCCTGCCATGGCTTTCCCAGGAGAACCTCAGCCCCCACTGTCCAAATATGAGACCTACCAAGTAGGGTCACAGAGCAGCTCTTTGGATCACCCTTTGGAATAAGGGAGGTTGCTTCCTAGAGATGTGGGACACTTTACCAGCTGTAGAGGAAGAGCATTTTGAAACTGCACAGTCTAAATTAAAACAGGCAGAACTCAGTTCAATTAAGACCTACAACAAAACCCTACACTATTACAGAATGAGGTAGCAACATTCTTATGGAGTCAGAACTGAACTAGCACACAGGTTGAAAACAACTTGGGTAATTGCTGGTCTTTTTTTGTTGTTTTTTAAGATAGAGCACGCAGTTACGGCAAGTAGCTCATGATGTTTCAGATTCAAAGCACATCACAAGACTCAATGTTAACCGAGACCAAACTCCCAGATAAACACTTGGCTATTAAAAGCAAAGATGAACTTATCCATATACCACCATGCTGTTAAAGACATCTTTATTTCATTCCCAGGTGTGGTTCAAGCAGGTCATCCAAAGGAGTTCTACAGACCTGTCATTAAGACAGAAGTAGTATTTGGAAACATTGTTGTTTTTAAATGAACCAGAATGCTAGCTTATGACAACACGTTAACGTTTGCTTTCTAAACACAGCAACAGCGTGCATTTCAACTCCTAGGCAAGACTGCAAAAAGGTTCTAGCAAGACTCTTCCAAGATAGCAAAGTTTTCAGCAGCTTGGTGTCTTTTCTCTCTCAGGCACTGGCACACGAGCTTTCCTCTGTAACCATGCAGCTGAGGCAACCTTTCCCTCACTGCTACCAGCAACGTGAAGACGTCCTCTGAACTGGACCCAACCCACAGATGTCACATGCAGGAAGACTGATATTGGGTACGTTGAAGTGCCTCATCTACTTGAACGGTCTGCAAAATGCCTTCGCGACCTATAATTCTTCTCAATATACAATGCAAAAAACACGCTATAGACCTCTCCCCATTTTCCATATATTTCAGGAAATCAGTTAGTTATAAGCACAAGTTATGGAACATTCACAGGTCGAGAAGCTTGTTTTCACACTGTATCACATACTGTTTCTAGGTTAAGACACACCAGCCATTACGAATGCTACAGCTGGCTGTGAAGGGATTTTGAACTACTTTCCAGCAGCCTTTTAAATCACCATCTATACATCTGAACATAAGAAGGACCAACCCTACAATATTATTGGTACAAAAATTCTATACCACAAATACCAAATACTTTTCAAGGTGTATTTGAAATCAGTGTTTGCATTTCACACAAAAGCATGGGACTAATATTAAAGAAATTCTTCAGCCCCATATGTTGATTGATATTCACTTTATTATGAAGTAAATAAAAACCAAAGCATCTTTCTTTTTAAAACAAATATATAAAAAACCTACCGAGTTGATAGGGTCTGCCTTTTTAGAGCAGTACCAATACAGAAGTCAGTTTCACAGAGAAAAAACAAATACAGCAAGAACCTCAAAGACACCTCCTAATCACGGCTGTACAGAGGAACCTCAAAGACCAGATATTCTCAGGTAGACGGGACTGTGCCTATTCACAAATTTCTTCAGTGTCCGAAATCTTTTCACCTGAGTTTTGCAGCCTTGGTGTGATACGTATTTAAAGTACTTACAATCTAAGCAAAAAGAAGAAAAAGTGATGTCAGTTATACTATGATACAAGTAAACAAAATCCTTCCACTTTTTAAATAACATGCAAACATCTAAGTTTTCAGTAACAAAAAGTAATAAAATAACCCAAGGCACATTAGCAACATAACTGCAGTACTAAATAAACTATCCTCATATTACCCAGGGAAGATTCTACATTTATATAACTGTATGCTGTATCTTGCAGAAAACTGTATTACTCTTCAGATACGTTAAGAAGTAAAACGTCAGGAGTAAAGAAATATTTTCTTATCACATTGGATAAGTAAAATAGAAGCTTGCATCAACACCAATACACACAGAAGCTTCATTAGAGAAAATCAGGACTGGAAAAATTTTATCAGACATCTGGAAATAAAAGGTGGGAGACATCTAATAACATTACTGAAAGCAAAAAAAGCCTGCAACACAAGAAATTCTTTTTACGAATTATGGAAGGTAAATTGTAGAAAAGCTAACAAAAGGTCTAATCATCCAAAAGTCCAAACTCGTCTGTATGTTGTGCTCTCCAGACCATATTCTCATTCTCAACTTAGCTACTGCTTCTCAGCCTGATTTACCACTTAGTTTCAGCAGCATTTCAGAGAATGCTACCAAAGAGGTCACGATCTTCATCTTCCTACCAAACTGTGACTGTTTCCACTCAAGGCCTCCTTCCTAACTCGTTCCAGCACTACAACACTCACATGGTCCTTAGGGACTGTCTCCTCCTCAGTGTTTGCTGATACACTGCACAAACTGTAATCCAGCAAGCAAGCTTTTCACGGTCCTCACAATACCCATTCAGGAGCCTGTTGGCTATTTTTGAAATTGTGCTTTCAAGGTTATAAACAAGAGAATAAGTAGTATTGTGACTGCTCAACAAGGCCAAATAAAATGGAACCCTAAACCAGGATAAGACAAGTTACGCAAAGTATGTCTTACTGAGGAATACCCAACCATTTTAAACATTTTTCCCATGTTCAGCTTCAAAGACCATAGTCAATCCTAGATGAATGGATCTGCATTTCTTACAGGGAGTAGACCAGCTGCCTGTCTCATTCAGGCTAGAGCTAGACATTATTTCTATCTTATCTAGTGAAAAAGGAAAGAACATTTAGTATTACCTTTTCCTAGTAAGACTCCAGCCACCAGAGCTTTTTCATACGTAAGGCTTTCATTTTCCTGCCAATTCCTTTTAGCTAAGTAGCGGCTAAAATGGAAGGCAGGCCACCAGTCCTTTCTGGAGTTCCACTCTTCCTTGATCCAGTCAAGATGCTTCTCAGAACTAAAAAAGGTAAAACAAATTATAGAAAAACTTAAATTGGGATGAAATGGTGAATAGGAGGCACTGAATTTTATACTCAGCTTGCTACAAGTCTCAGCAATTGCTAACAGACTGACCTTACACTGCAGACTGAAGTATTAATTTTAAACAGAAATGCCTTTTTTTTTTAATTAAAGTCCTTGGCAACACTAGTGAGGCAGGAGGTAAACTCTAATAGCCTTACTGAAAGTTGGCAGTAACACAGATTATGGTGTGAAATGAAGCAAGAGCTTGACTCATATGACAGTTTGTCAATAGTAATAAGACATTTGATTCATGTCAACAAATTAGTAGTATGAACAGGTTTGTTTTTAAAAAAGGTTTGTGTTACCCTAGGCATACTCAAAGACTAACTTATCCCAAATACTTATCTTACCTCAGTCCCAAATACTTATCTTACCCCATTAACTCACATAACAAAGACCTTAGACCAAGCATTTCAGAAATGGAAACAACCTATAACAAGAAAGTGATATTCCCCTACTATGACCAAGATGTCCTGTATATTTCAAGATACTCTGAAGTTGTGTCTTCAAATATAAAAATGCAGGAAAAGTTCAAGTATTATGCCATTTTTGTTAACTGTATGCAACAACGCTCCCAGCTTTAATCCATTAACTTCTGGACCTTAACAGCAGATGCTGTAGAAGTAGAAGAAGCAATGAATCAGAAAAATGGGTCAAATGCAGTACTGAACTAATGAATGCATGAATGAATATATGAACTATGAATATATATAAGACTTAAAAATAAAATCTTGTTTGTTGGGAAAAAAAGTCTAGACATTAGAGGCCTTCTGGGCACGGATTGCCTGGAGATGGCTCCTTCTTAAATCAGAGTCCCTGTCTGACGGCATAGGCAATGACACATCAATCCCCAGGCTCAGCTTTTAAGAATACACTGGCTGCATTCTGTAACAGTTACCGTCATCACACAGCAAAGGAAAACACAACACACCAGTCTGTACACAATATATCATGCCCCTATTGCAGCTCAGCAATTCTCAAGCCAACTTCTAAGAATATATGCGTAACAGAGCAGAAGACCAAACAAGTGTTTTTTTTAATTTTTTTTTTTTTTAACTCCTGGAAGAGTGAGAATAGCAATGGGCAGCAAAAGACATCGAAATGTTCGAACAGCTCCTTGTGCATAAGCACATAACCTGGTAAAAACCTTTGTCACATGATGACAATACTGGAAATTTGAGAATTTCCTTCTATAATTTCTTCTTTTCTCCCGGCAAAAGCATACTGAAGCCAAGCACTGCCACAGAATTCAGGTGAACTGACTCTTCCATTCACCAGCACAGAAGATGAAGGCTACAAAGGGGGACTTCATCAATTTTCCAGAGTGGAAGACCTCTAACTGACACGCAAATTCGGTTTTAGTATATTGTATCAGAGACACAACACTTACATTACAATTTGTTTCACCTGTCTTGCCAAACAACTCCATGCTTTTACGTTTTCCTTCGAGCCAGCATAATCCAAGGCTGCAAAAATTACTTCTAGCCCCAGTCGACGTTTTTTTCGTTTCTCTGGGAAGAGATTAGGCCAATTAATTAATTAGATTAGAACTCGTTAGTAAGCAACAACTGAAATACTGTTCTCCATCCAGCCTTCCCACATGTTGCCGCTTTCCCAATTACTGAGGGTTCCCCCATTATCTTCTGCCTTTTCCAAGAGAGAAAAGTTAAGGAAGACTTCCTGGGTCTAGAGCATAATTCATTAGAAAGATCCCCTCTCCCTACTCCCATCCTGCTCAAAAACTGCTGACTCAAGAGGCACACATAGGACTGCTCGCTTATCCCACACTGCCTTGCTTACAACAGTTGCTGCTGTTGTAATCAGAGCTTCCAGCTGGTGCTGCTGTTCAACATGTTCTTTCTATGGGAAGGGAACACAGTGCCCTGGAACACTTCAAGCCCTGAGATACCAAAACAAAGAAATTGGACTGATATGAATAAAACAGGCATTTCACATCAGCAGCTAATGTACCAGAGGAGTTCTAAAAATGACCTATCACAGCAGGTAAATGTGGGGAAAGTTATCTTTATCGTTATAAATTCCGTCTTCAGAAATCAAGTTGTCCACAAGAGCTACAAGAACTTAGCAAACGTGTCATGCATGAACAGAAAAAGGGAGGTTTCAGCCAAGAGGGATTTTTTTCTTTCCAGAAAGAAACAAGAGAAGAGAACCATCTTGATTCCATGACATTTCACCAATCTGCCAACTAGCCGAAACATACCAGCTTGCAAGAAAATATGCAGCTTGGAATGCAATCAATGCATGGAAATTAGAAGAAAATTTTTAAAAAATGTAAGTTAGTCTCCAAATTAGAAGATGTTTCTACCAGCTTGAAAATAAAAACTCTGCTGAAGAGGATCAAGATTTTGTTCTTTGATTGGTAATGATAAACTAAGGCATAGATCCATCGCAATTCCTCCAGAAGAGAAATAAGAAACCTCATTGAGGAAATAGCGAGTCTGGCATTCAGACTAGTGTACCTCAAAAAATATGTATTTTTGAGATCCTGGCTGTGAGTTACAACACACTGCTTTGATCAGCCTTTAAACTTAGAAAGGCATTTGTTTACACAAGTTTGTAAGTGCCTGCTGACTCACGCATTAAAGTTTCCTATGATCAAAAAGTCAGGTTTGGGGTTTTTCTTTTAATAAACAGAACTACATTAATAAGTACAAAGAAGGCTGCAGAACAATTTCATAATATCATTCTAGATTAACATAAAGGAAAAGAGCAAATATATTTAAAGACTTACTTGATTTTTGGAGCATGATATTAAAGTCTATCATTAGTTCATGGGAGGGAACAATATCATGCAAGATCTGAAACCAAAAAAAACAGATACATTATTTCAATGTGAAAGCTTCTCAAGACTACTGCCTGATCAAGAGAAGCACTGACTTCAGAGTTTTGGGTGTCTTAGTTAGGAAAATTAAGCAATCTGGTACCCGAGTATCTTGATACTGAGAATGACTATCAAGGGCCATTTCGCACGTCTGTGACACTACACTAACACAATGGACGAAATACTTTGGTGACTGCTGAAACACTGCACATGAGAACAAACATGATATCCAGGAGCAACCCAAACACATACCCAGTGTCTCCTTCCTAGAAGGCAACATTATTTCCATCCTAGGCCAGTTCTAGCTCCCATCTACTGCTCTGTGCATTGGATCGTGTTTGCAGTATCCATCTGACCAGTTCTTGGATCTGTCACCATGTTGTAAGAGACTAGTGTTTCAAACTAATGCTAAAAACTGCTGTGGAGATGGAATTTTAAACATACAGGCTGCAGTTAAGTTAAGCCTAAACTTAATGAAGCTTTTCTTTGAAGTATTTGCCGTAATACTTGATGGCATTTTAGTGCCATCAAGTGGCAAAAGAGATTGAAAACCATTGTTGGAAAGTTAACAAGATCAATAAGCAAAGACAATGAAAGTGGGAATTTAAAAGCAACTCTGCAAAAGCTTAATGCAGCAAGGCCTTATCTGCCAGCCAGCAGAAGTGAACTTCTGCTGCAGCTTAAATGAACGACTAATTGAAAACAATGAACCTAACTGCTAGACAGGATCGATATGTGAAAAAACCAAACATCTAACAACTTCTTGAATATTGTAAAGATCAAACCACAACAAAAATCAATGCATGTTGTCTACAGGTACTTCCAGAGCCATGTAAACATGCACTCTGAGCTTGTTTCTGCCCTAAGGTACAGGATGCATCAATCATACAGGTAGAACAAAGACTTGAATGCAAAGACTGTAAGGGATACTGTTTGCTCCACCCATCAGCACCCCTCCCACTAAGTTTCCTCTAACCCTCTACTTCCCAAAAAAGAATAAAGTAAGGTAAATACTGTAACAGGAGGCAACTGAACTGTCAGACCACCGTGTAACACAAGTGACCACAGGCTGTATTCATTATATAATACATACCTTGAGTGCAGATACGAGAGATTTCTTTGATGCACCGTGCCTCTTTAGGAACTGATAGAAGTAAACATGAGCGTTGGGATTAGCCGGAAACTTTGAGTTGTAGGCATATTCATTTAATACTTCGCGAGCTTCCTGGTGGTCTCCATAGAACTCCAACAACTAAGAGAAGTTAAGTCTGTCATTAGTTTGCCACGTTATCAATCAAACTCTTACAACTAATTTTGGGCTGCCATAGAATTATGCGATAGCACAGTCTGTGTCTAACAGTGCAGCAGGTTAGATGTAACACCAGCATATTTTAATTTTACTGGTTACTCTCTTATCACAGGTAACCGAAAATTCACACATAGAAGAAAAGGAGAAAAATTTTATATAGGAGAAAATTATATTAACACTTCTTTGATTGTTAAAGAATTACCATCACTGTTCACTGGAAAAAGACATAGAGGCAGCCTGCCATGTCTTCGAAGAGAACTCAGTGACAGAGCTTGGCAGCTGTCAGCACCCAGTAAAATTCCAGAAGAAATGCTCAAAGAAGTCAGAGCTTATCTGCATTTAGAAAAAGTAAGTCTTCTCAAAGTGATTTTAAGATTAACTTTATTTCTTAGTTACAACTTCTAAGAAGATATTTAAAAAACAGGACTGTGTTTGGCATCCAAGATCTAGCATAGCAAGAAAAACATTGCCCTGCCAAAAAGAGAACTTGCTTTCAGGAATTTAAACAAAGCAGCTGTGCTCCTATTTCTCTGCTAGCACCACGAAAACAGAACATGCAAGTTGGTTGTCTTTCCTTTTCCTGGCAACGCAGAAATAAAGCCCTTTGTGTATTCTATGGAGGCTCCGCAGCCCTACCAGGAGCAAACACTCCAAATCAAAGCTAGTGAGGTACCGTGTACTACATGTTTTTTAACAAAACTTCACTGTCACTTGAAGGGATGAACCACACAGACTCCTGATGGCTCTTGAACAGGAGACGTTTACTGCCCTTTTTCACTACTACATATACTTTCCTCGTAGCCCCACACGCCCGAATCTGTCATACAATTGGTTAGAGACCCTCAGACACGTGCCTTGAGCCAGCCAACAACTGGCCACTGCCCAAAGCTCATCTTTAACACTGTAGCCAATTTACTTTATCTTAACCTTGCTCAGGTTTTTGTTTCTACTGCTTGTTTCCTCATTATCTCTAATTCAGGGATGTGTGAAACAGCGCAAAGCCACCTGCGAATGCCTTTCCCACACTCAATCACTCACACACACGAAACTGAACTGCAGACAGACATCTTAATGAAAATTAGACAGGGAAACACAAAAGGAAGATGATCTGCAAAACATGTTCTTACATCCACATAGGATTTCACAAAGAGATCCCAGACTCCAGGTATTTTAATGATCTCCTTTAAGCCCATTGCCGCCTTCCGAAAGCAACTGTGCATTTCCCGTTCAACAGACGAGTCTTCAAGTCCATCCTGCTCTAGGAAAACAGGAAAGAATGCCAGAGTTAACTTTGCTAATCAAGAGAGTTCTTGAAGTGTTGTACCTACAAGACAAACACATTTTGCTAAGCAAGGACTCCAATCAAAGTTTTTAAGAAAAAAGGACTCAGTTCCACCAGTATTGAAATAAGAATTTTTCATTGCTCTTCATCTCAATTTACAATCAATTCGTGGGGCATAATGGGCAGTGTCCCAAGACAAGAATGCTACCAGCCTGAAGACTTTAAACCAACAATACTTAGTTTCAGAGAAATAAGCAGAGACACAGCCAGACAGCCAAACAGGTATATGCAGTATTAGGTGCCACATACAAGTAGCAACCTACATATCCTCACCTTTAGAAAAAGGGAAAACTCAAATACAAGTTTTGGGAGCTTTTGTCAGCACTCAAAATCCTAGCAGCAGTAAAGTACTTATGCATGGATGAAGTCACTGCTATAGGTGAATACACTCCTTTGATGATTCTTTTAGGTGATGTTGGCTGGATATAAGAACTGTGATTCACGGTGAAAGCATTGCTTTGTTTCAGAACAGCATTTCAGGACACTAGAAAAGCGCACGTTAGTGTTCTGTTTTGGCACCACCAGTGTTGCTGATACAGAATTACAATCCACACCCTCAACTTTTGAAGTCTAGCATTTCACCTTGGTGCCTTCATATGTAGACACAGGCAGAAGAGCAGCCCACATGGAAATGCTGTTGCTGCAAACACCAGAACAAGGAAGTTGAAGTTCGCAGCTCAATACAAAAGCTGTACTAGGACTTACCATACTCTAAGAGGATATTCTTCTGCTTAGACCAGCTATAGTAGTCCAGCAGTCCCCTGTAAGCCTGAACCAGTTTCATCTCTTTATCCTGAGCAGTTGTTTGTTCTCCAAACCTCCAGCTTTCTGCCAGGGACAGGTTTTGGTAGGCTTCATCTATTAGTCCGTTACAAAGGAGATGGAAGGCATGCTCTAAACAAACCTGCAATTCAAACAGTCCATACCACAGTGTTTCACGACAAAAATGGAGAGAACCTCAGCAATACAGCAAAGGTCTACACAGACGTGCAGGGCAAGAACAGAGACTCATTACTGACATCCATGTAAAATATTGCAAACGTGGTAAAACATTTTAATTAGAAGCACGTTTTACACATTATTTTTCAAACGGTATCTTTACAAGGAACTTTGGAGAAAAATGCAAGAATGGGAGAATATGGGTGTCACTGGGGGACAGGGAGACGCAACAAGCACCTAAGTAATTTTTCCTGTCAGAAGATGCTGGAGAAAGATTATTAATCAAAAGCATATCTGACGTACAAAGACATATCCCTTGGAAGGAAAAGGGCTTAAGCTCTTGAAATCTGTGTGGCAGGAAGTCATCAGTCAGGTGGTAAACATTCAGCAGTACTTACCAAGGCAGCAAAAAGCAGCTGTCTCAAAAACCTGCTTGCCATTAACAAGTGCTCTGCCTATTTTAGAAGGCCTAGTAATGACCTGAGGAAAACCAGTTGGGTTATACTTGGTAGCTTATTCAGTTTGTTACCCAACTGCAGAATACCTAGAAGAGGGATGTTCTAGCACCCTATCATGTTGATAAGGCACTAAATAAAAGTCTGAGCCTTCAGTTAGCTCCACTAAACTCTTGTACAGAACTTTTGTTGGAGGCCTTGAACAAATACAACAGAATGAAAGAGAGAAGCATTGACACAAATGAGAAACAGTCAAGGAAACCAAAACAACAGGAGTTTGAACACGCCATCATAGGAAAAGAACTACAGCTGGGTGACAGAGAGGCCCACAGAATAATGCTTAGTGTTTTATATACAGATTAGCTGCTTGGAAAGTGAGCAGATATTGATGGCAAAAATTAACTACAACTGTGGTCAGGACCACAGTGGCCAAATTAAGGACCAGACACAAGATTTCACAGGTGTTGATGTGTAATTAGATGTTAACAGGGCATGCGTGAAAATGAATTCAACAGTTTTAAATTAAGAATAACTGAAGAATCTAGGCACTGCTGAAGACTGACATATGTACCTATGATCAAATACATTGATCAAATGAGAAGTGATCAGGTATAGAATAGCCCTTGAAATATCATGCAACTGGTAACTCAAATGTACTATCTTTCTTGACACTATTGTCAATAACATTTCGAGAGAGAGAGCGAGCTTTCAGAGATAGCAATACTGAAGTAAACATTCAGGTAAATGTGTGGAAAATCATCAACGTTGCATTAAGTACACTTACCTTCAAATACCTTTTTACTCCTAAAGTTTTCATCTGTTCTATGAAAGAGTTGAACTCTCCTATGCTGCTATGTGAATGGTTGCACAAAATTTCTGTTCCTATTCTCCAAATAATCTGGGGAAAAAGATTCAAAACTAACCTTAGTATAAAAATGGGATCAGTCATCATATATATATATATATATATAATCTCAAACTTGTAGCAACTGTAGCATATGCATAAAATGTACATTTGAATTGCAAATAAACGATGAGTACTAAGTGTTGTCTACTGCTATTGTTACTTACATATTAATCTAGTGTTGTTTTTATTTTAACCGATGTTCCATGGGTGCTTCGCAATTACTCATTATAAATACAGTACTTCAGCAAAGCTTATGAAAACTGTATCTGTCAGAAGGTTTCCCCTCCTCTTACTAAAAAGAGTATGATACAAAGGTGTTAGAGAAAACAGAAGTTTTCAATGTGTTCCCACAGAGATGTAAGGTACACAATTCTTCGGACTTATCAATACAGATTATTTCCAGTTAGATGTAGCTTTCCCATGTACATGCACTTGTTTTCAAGGTCTGCATACAGAACGTAAACAAATCAAAATAGTTTATTTATCAACTCTGTTTGATCCCCTTCCTCCTGCTTCTATCTCAATATCTGGTTGAGTTATGAAAGCACTGAAAGAGCTAACAAAGACCTCAATGAGACGCTAACTTTCAAATAGATTCTGATTGATGGTATGCCAGTTGAAAACATATTTACTATTTTTCCATTTTAGAAAACTACATGAAGAATGCTTTTCATAGATACGTTACCAATGGAACTAACTTAGACTATGTCAAGTTTTCATCTCTTGTGCCACTGACCTGTGTAAATAATAATAGTTAAAGAAAAAAAAAGAAAACCAAATCCCCGCAACACAGAAACAAACCAAACAACAGTAAGAAAAAAACACATCAGCCTACAAGACCAGAGAACTTTTCAGGAGCACTGAGCACTTTGTCAGGAAGAAAAACACATCAGAGAGCACAGTAGATTCTCAGCATCCCTGAAAGTGAGATCTCAACCAAATCCAAGCTAGATTGGTTAAAACTGCAGAACTGTGCACTGGTTAAATGCACAAAGGCATACTTGTGCCAATGATGAGGTCTGGTGTGCTTTCTGCAGTCTGCCATCCAACAGTTTCTACATCAGCACCTACACAGCGGCTCAGATGTTTTTGGAAGCTTCGATGCCTCTATTTTTTATTTATTTATTTTTACAGGAACTAATTTAACTTATGGACATTTTTTAACTTATGAACATTACCTAACTTTTCAGGTCTTGCCTTGTTTTTATTTAAACTTATGATTAGCTTGCTAAGACAAATGATGGTCCTGAAGATGACAGATGCTTCTTGCAAGTATTTTTTTTCAACTGCAAAAGAACTCTGATAAGGGACACGGGCTTACCTCTGACGGACCCATGTATTCTATAGAATAGTCTTTCTCTAGTGACTCAATGTAGAAGGTCAGAAACTCTGCAGCTCTTCTCCACTGCTTCTGTAGTATGGCATCCTGAACGTAACTTAAACACACTTCCTTGCTCTTCTTGAAGCTTAATTTGTGTTCATGGGAAGATGCTAAATAAATCAAAACACAAAGTGAATCAAACCCACTATTAGTCTTTACTCAGATAACAACATACCTGCTATTTTAGCTCTCTCTCTTAGATGATCTCTCTCAGACACCACAGAGAGTCATCTTAAGCTACATGGTCTTGATGTTAAACACACCTATTTTCTGCAGTAGTGAAAGAGAATATGGCAACAGCTGGAAATATGAAACTATTTATTCCACATGCAGCATACAGCTGAAGGCACTTGAAACAGCAAAGCACCAACATCACATATTACTGCCCCGCCAGAATTAGAAGACCATAGTGCTTTGATAACTTCACAGTATGTTTTGTTATATTTTGGGACCTCTCTCTCTTCAGAGACTTATTGTCAGCTGAGCTTATGGCTCCAGCGTGCTGATGACTCATATGCACACATACAAACAGGCCATTCCAGGACCAACGGTTAAATAATCCCTGCTATAAACACAAATACACGTAGAGAATTATTCTCTCAAGTACAACCATGGAAGGAGACCACTTACTCTGTTTACATGGAGACTGCTTCAAATTCTGTTATGGCACAAAACTGAATTCTTGTTCCCACATTTGTTTAAAGCTCACGGCTGTGTAATAGCTATACACTGCAGTCTAACACACCCCCACAACAAAACCCATGCCACAAGAGCCTTCTTCATCAAACCAACTCCCTACCTGAATGCTGTAGGAGAAGGAATAACTCAAATACTGGCTCAAAGCACTTTTAATACAGCGCGTTCTACAAAAGTACCTCTAATTAACCTACAGTATTGTATGTTATCGCCTTCATGCTTATTTCTAACTTCACGGGTTCTAAATCCTTTGAAAATAAAAGCCATAAAGAACACCCGTGGCTCAGAGGCTGCCAGCAACCCGCAGCGCCCCAGCGAAGGAGGTTAGGGGGGCTGGGGCGGCACACGGGAGGGCCGCAGCGGGAGGACAGGGGGCGGCGCAGGCCGGGGCGGGAGAGCGGCGGCCCGGCCCTTACCGGCTCGGTAGAAGTGCTGCGGCAGGCAGGGCAGGTGCAGCGACGGCAGCAGGGCGCTGCCCGCGTCGGCCACCAAGCCGTCCATGGCGCCACGGCCCCTACAGCTGGCACTGCCTCAGGGCGGCCGCCATCTTTGACCCTGGCAGGGGAGGGGCGGCACTGGCCCCGGCTAGTAGCCCCGGCTAGTGGCTCCGGCTCGTTCTAGCCGGCCCAGCCAAGCACAGCTGTTGCATAAGAGGTACAGCCCTGAGCGCTCGGTGTCCCAGCCACCACCCCCCCGCCATCGCTAGCAGCTCTCGGCTGACAGAGGGGCTCCCAGAGCGCCTAGGCCAGCGACATAACCCTCCGAGGCGGCGCGTGCGCCCTGAAGGCGGCGGCGTCACCGCCATGATGCGGGCGCCCGGCAGCACCGTCGCCATGACGGGGCCGCCCCGGGCGCCTGCGCAGTGAAATGGCTGCCAGCAACGGGACGCACATGGGGTCGGCCCGAACCCGGGACATCCCAAAACACGGGGTGTTTAAAGTCCGCGTTTGGTTCTCCAAGCGAGTCCCGTCCAACCCCCATCCCCACCCTTGCTTGCCTGCCCTCCCTGAAAACTCAGCCACGTGAGGATGAGTAAATAATAAAGTAAATAATAAGCTGGCTCAGTTTAAAGGTTCACCTCACCCAGTATCCTGGTTCGGCTGTAATCAGTAACAGATGGCAAGAGGAAAAATACAAGGCAGAGCAGCCGCCTGTGGTGTCTAAAGATTTAACCTCAGTGTCACATCTTAATATCACATTTAGTAGATGAGGGAGGCTACAGAAGTGTCCCTTTACTGCTTTTTTTAAAGCTGTGTTCTTCCTGTTTTTGACAATTTCAGTTCATAAGTATTCTGCTTTATTTGTTGATAGCTAACTTGACCATAAACTGTCTTTGTTCTGTAGCGCCACTTCTTAACCACTGTCATCTTCTTTGTCTATCCTTTATAATTTGCCCTTCCTATCCGTGTCTCACTGATCACTGGTTTTAACAAAGTCTGGCATCACATCCTATTACACTACACCAATTTGCCTTACATTAGTACCCTAATTTCACTATCCAGCTTACCCCCAATTTATTTCTCAGATTTGCATAGAAACACATTTACATTTGGCTTGTTATTTTTTATCTTCTTTTGTCACTCATGACTCTTTGCTGATTGTTATGTGAACATTGCCAATTGATCTTGTTAATAAGTATTAGTTACTAGTTTGATAGATACCTTTGTGCAGGAAAATTGCTCTGCAAATGTAGACACACATAAAACTTTACATTCCCCATACTTAACAGAACACTCGTAGTGGAATACATGCATTTTGGGGTTGAAGGCTGAAGCAAATTTTACCAGAAATACCTAAAATGAAGTGAAGTATTTCTCTTTTATGTCATGCATTGGGGAAAGCTGTAGGTACCTTGTTACCATGAAATACTTGAAGTTGTAGGAAATGCTACAGTGATTAGACTCATGTATACATACTGACTGCAAGCTACTAATTATTGCACAATAAAGGCAATGACTTATGCAAGAAGTATGTGATCTTGTTTCTTTTCACATCTCCCTTTCTTGCCCTTGTCTTTATGACTACAGACACCGTTACCTTTATCTTGGTCTTTTAATAAAGATAAGCTTGATAACCTTTACTGACACCTAATTATCGAACAGCTCTGTCTTCACAAGCAAGTGGACCAAAAGACCAGGCTGAGCATTATGTCAAGAAAAAAAGAAAAGAAAAAGGAAAACAACGTTAATGTCAAGGGAAAAATCACTTGTCTTTCATTCTTCTGGTTGTTGTAAAGCATAACTTATATATACTTATTCCACACTGAGTAGTGTTTTACTATCTTATAATTTTGCCATGTTTGTATTCCATTGTTCTTTGGTAAAACTTATGTTTGTATTTTTTATGGTTATGTTAGGAGTTAAGCATTCTTATGAGGTATTTTTCAAGAGAAGTACAGCTAACAACTCAGGCTGGTTACAAGTTGTGATAAAATTGAAATCCAAGCTTCACAAGTTAGGCTTTCTTTGAGCTTTCATCAGGCAGTACTAGCAATGACAAATAGGTACCATCTCTTTTGCAGAATGTGGAATTCAAAAATTTCAAACACAATTCAAAATTCAAAAATGTCAACAAAATGTCAAACACAATTCAAAAGCTTTTTTATAAGGTGATTAAAATACTAAATTGCTGTAGATGGAGGGTGAAAATAGAATGGTTATGTTTTTCTCAGAGATGATGTAGCATCATCTAACTAAGCCTAGCATCGTGTAGCTAAGCATCATTTAACTCAGCTTAGATCTCAGATCCCTAACGGTGAGGCTGTAGAAATGAGTGCGTGTAAACTAAAAATCAATAATTGTGATGATATGGTAAAAACATGAGCAGTATCTCTAATGCAATGAGCAGTGGTGATTGCAAACTCTTGTGATGGGAGCTGGCAATAAGTGCAACAGTACAATCAACTGCTTCTTTAGCAGTTGCAGAACAAACCCCCAACAGCTAATGTTAAGTGTGCTTGCACATACATCATTAGAAGGGGCTCTTAAAAACAAGGGAAGCAAACTTAGTCGTCTGGAGTTGCTCTTTGACATGCACAAAAACAAACAAACAAACAAACAAACAGAGTCCTTCACCTTGACCATCAGTTCTGCCAAGCACCTGTTCATTATTGGAGCAGCTTCAGCGTTTGCCTTTTGGAAAGTGTTTTTTTGTTTGTTTGTTTGGTTGGTTGGTTTTGATTTTGTTTTGTGTTTTTGTTTGTTCGTTTGTTTTCTCCCCTGCCATTTGATAAGCCATCAATAAAACTCTATGATCATACCTAACCCTTCCTGGCTGTCTTTTATGCCCTTTGCCCAGTCTGGAGTCTGCGATGAATGAATGACATGGGTCTGAAAACAAAGGTGGAGAAGGTATTTTCTTAATTTTCCTCCTGTCCGTGACCATTGTGACTTCTGCTGTTCTGCCATTTTAGATTTTTAAAGCAATATAAATGTAATGGATGCAATGAGGAGCTAACAGAAAGCTCACGTGTAAGTAGCACACTTTTGTCTTGCAAGCATTCACAATTAAAATGGGGCAGCAAGTGGAGACCGAAGCCACGGAAAGCCGGGGCCGGGCCCGTTCAGGGTGCGATGTTTTGGGCACTTTCTCCTGCACCACTTTATTTGCATGCGCTTTCTTCGCTGGGACAGCTGGCGGGGAAGTGCCCGCGCTCCTTTCACCACAGCCGTCACCTCAGGCTCTCAGGAGCCGGCCGGGGGCTGACAGGCTTGCCCGGCGAGGATTTCTCGTCAGCGGCGGCCGTTCGGGTCTCTCACGGCTGCCCGCCGTTACCGGCCGCCCCTCCTCGAACCCCGGCACCGCGCAGAGGCTCCGAGGGCTGCCCCCGGCAGGGGCGGGGAAGGTCCCGGGGCTCCGTCTCCGCCGCGGCGGGCGGATGAGGGAGGGAGGGTCCGGGCCGGGCCCTCCCCCGCCACATCGCCCTCCCGCCGGCGCTGCTGACGTGTCTGCTCCCTCCCTGCCGCCGGCCACCGCCAACATGGCCGCAGCGCCGCCGCCGGACCCCCGGCTGCTCCTCGCCCTGCTGCTGCTGCCGCCCCTGCTGCCCCTGCCCGCGCCGCCGCTCTGCGCCGCCGCCGGGCCCGAGCTGGGCCGCCGCTTCGCCGAGCGCAAGCGCTGCGCCGACCCCGAGTGCAGCAGTGAGTGGCGGCGGCCCCGCGGGCCTCCGCGCCCGGCCCCGCTCCTCCGGGGGTCTGCGGAGGGAAAGGGGGCGAGGGGGGAGGCGGGGAGGGAGGGAGGGGGCGGCTCGGGCCCCCGGTGCCGGCCCGGTGGGTGCGGGGGGAGCGGTGCCCGCCGAGGGGACGCGCCGCGTCTGGGCGTTCGCCAGGTTCATCCTCCCGAGAGGGTTCTCGGGTCCCGCCGCCTCTTGTCACGAGTGCTCTCCGTGGGTATTTCTTGTGCCTTGGGTAATGTGGGGGGCGACCCGCTGTGAAACGGGTCTCAGCTCGGTTTATTAACGTTAACGCTTAGCTTTGTAGTCTGCTTCACAGGCGTAATCCTCAAGTGCTTTATCAAACACTCGACCAGCCAGTTTATTTTTTTTTAACCTCCCATCTTACCCCTTCAATTACATCCTCCTCTCCTGACCTGAGAGTTCACCCTTGTGAGTGCAGGGAGGCCTTATTTTCTGTGCGTTCTCATAAGACCGCTTTATTGCATTTCCAATAGTAATCCTCTGCTTTTTCTCTTCTCTCTACAGTGTTAATGTGCCGAGGGAAGGCAATGAAGGATTTTAAAGGTCCCGACTGCCGCTTTGTAAATTTTAAGAAAGGAGAAGCAGTGTATGTATATTACAAACTAATAGGAAAATCAACTGAGCTTTGGGCTGGAAGTGTAAGTACTGCAAAGCATTTGTTCTCTTTGCTCTTCTTGGCACTTTCTTCTTGTACAAGGCAAAAGGAAAAGAAAAAAATTACAAGAAGGAGGGGGGTTTTTAACATAGAGAAAGAGCATAAGGAATGCCATTTTGTCTTGAGACCAATGTAAAATTGGATGGAGTTGCATCAAACTTGAGATATTAAGATCTGTGGGAAAATGGGTATGCTAATACGGGATAAAAACTGTTTCTTTTAGAAAGCTTCCCTTGTGTAGAAAACCATACTTCGCATCACTAATTGGTGACCCCTGCGCTATCTAGAAGCTAAGCTTCCCATCCCATCTAGGGAGACTTAAACCTGCACTTGTACTTACCCGTGACGTGGTCTCATCCTGCCCTCTGTGTGATCTTGCTAGATTGTTCCACATACGTGTTTTAATTACATTTCTCTTCCTAATATTCAGCTGCCGTCTTGTCCTTTTTATCTAAGCTGCATGCAGAATTGAAGGAAGAAAAAGTAATAAAACTAAAAAGATTTAAGGTAAATTGTATTTTAAAAGGTCTGTCTGTGTCTTTCAGCTTCAGTAACTCCTTGTAGCAGCTTGCAGAATAGCGACTATATCTAGGTCGTCATTTTCTTTTGGCAATCCGAGAGAGTGACGTTAATAGGAAAGGAGTATCCCTGTAGCAAGCCCTTCTCTAGATGTGAACTTGCAGTTATATTTATTAAAAAACAACAAAACAAACAAAACTTCTTTCGGCTTTCATTATATACAATTTACTTGCCAGACAGAAGCAGAACTGAGAAACCTTAGAGGAAGAGATGGTTTTGTGGGCTTCCCTTGAAAATTGTGGCGGTTGTTTAGTCCCCTTCCCTTGCTTTCCCCCACACCTTCTTTGTGTGTCTGAAGTGTTTATTTCAATCTCGTTTCTCACTCTGCCCTGCTGCCAAAGGAAGGCAGTTGCCTGTGACAGGGGTCTAGACGGGTTGAAAGCCACAGCTGGGTGTTTACTGTGGGCCCAGTGATTTAGTGGAAAGCAGGATGTATCACTTTCTCTAACCTGTTCAAGCAGGGTGTGGACAGCCAGGCTCTCAGCAGGAGCTGAATCCAATTAGAGCAATACAGGAGAGAACAGAAAACTGCAGCAGTGGTTAAAGAAGAAGAACTTATAATTGTATGGTGCTGTTAATTCCCTTCTGACATGTACTGTACCATAAATAATCTGGTTAATTAGATGTTACAGGTTTCCAGGCTTGCCAGTTCTTGAGATGAGTGTTAGTAGCATGGGGCCAATTTTGCATCTTTTACTAACAAGATGTAGCACAGGCTGTAAGATCAGACGGCATGTTTAAGGTAATTACTGAGTTAATTTGCAGTTTAACCGTGTTCACTGATAGGAAGCTCATGCAACAGTTAGGTGTGTCTTCAAGTTAAAAGGATTTTTGCTTTGAGTTTAACAAGTAAAAACTGAAGTTGGCACGTCTAAAAGAACTGTGAAACTCCGAATTGTTTGTTGTATTTTTTTATTGTGTTACATAGTTTTTTGTTTCTTATAGGACAGTGATCACAGGCTAATTCCTTTCAGTCGGTGGCTATGGTCTTTTTTCCTCATTTCCCTGGTTTTACTGACTGCTTTTACGCAGACGGTAATACTGCAGCTAGTTTGTAAATACTGCAGAGTGGTCAGAGGTGCCTGTCCGCGCATGTTCGGTAGGGGGACTGGTACGCGTGAGCCTGCCGTTGACCCTGCTTGCAAACAGTGCTGTGGTCTCTCTCAGGCTTTGACTTCCTATGCCAGATTTGGCTGGACGGCTTGATTTAGGCAGACAGCCCATGCCTGTTGTGTGCAGTTTTGGAGCTATGGGCTGGCTGTCGCTGGCTAATTAAAAGCAAGCTACCTGGTGAGCTCTGCGTTCAAACATATTCCAGTGGAAGGCATGTTACCTTCTGCTACAGCCCTTTCGGTATCTTGTCCCACGACTTTGTGCCCCTGTGCGTCATTTGGTCCCATGTGTCTACCCTACTGGCTTCTTCCATTTGATGAAGTTCTGGGGGAAATTATTTATTAGGGCCTGTTACAAACTACGAATTCAAGGGACAGCTTTGACTCTTTGACCTTCAGATGGGGACAGAGATTAGGAGAATGTCTGTATGAGAAGTCTGAACTACTGCAACCTGGAGCTTATTTCAAAAGAGTTATAAATATAGGCTCTGATCCTGGAATTGATTTTGAGGAGCCATGAAAATTACAATAGCGTTTCTGACCTGAAGGGAAATGATCTGTTAAGAAAAGACTCACCAAAGCTGAAAAATCTATACCAGTTGGGTTTGGGCTTTATTTTCTTTGCTTATCGAGTTCACTCCACCCTTTTCAAGCTGTTGTTGATTTTTGCAGTGTCAGTAAACATACTGTATTATAACAAAACAGAGCCTTTATACAAGACTTGGGTCATACCTTATTGCTTGCAGAATTCCTGTTGAGCTCAGTATTTTGCACATGGAAAACTTCTGGAACCCAGCTATAATACATATTCCGTATGTGACCTGGCATACGGTTTTTCAGCATACCTGTCTCAACCTCATTAATACCACAAAGCCAAATGCTAGGGGAATACTCTATGAACATTATTTAATAGTGATTTTATGTTGTGAATTTCATGAGTACTTCAGTTGTAAGAAAATGCTTTTTTCTTTTTTTTCCCCAGAAGGTGGAGCATATCTGGTACTGTCATTGTCCAGTGCAGCATGTTCTACTGTACAAGTAGCCTCTTCTTTAGCATCCACCTCACATTGTTTACAACGTCAAGTTTTGCAATGTAGATTTTCCTCTTAGGCAGTTTGCCTGCATTCTGCCTTCATCTTTAGCAGGGTCCAGAGCTCCAAAACTGCGTAGGTAATTCAAGTTAAAACCGCTCCTTTTTATCAAAACATTTCAGCAAAGAAGCTTTAAATTCTTGCTGCAGAAGATTGCTATTTAATCATACAGCAAAGGGCTGAGGTTTATTACTTTAATTCAAGGTTGAGAAAATTATTTCTGGCCTCATATTACAAGAAATGGATTTGGCTGCAGATCACACTTCCTCCCCGTTCTTATATGTGGGGTAATAGGAAGAAAGGTAAATTTCAGACAAGACAGAAAGGCAGAGTATGTCTGGAGGATCCAGAGGATCAGGGAAGTTGTTCCCATTGTCTCTGTGTTTTCTTAACAATGCCAGCGTTCAGAAAGGGCAGACCAAATTGACTCTCTCCTTTAACCAGTGATTTTGGCAGTTTT
Source organism: Anser brachyrhynchus (assembly GCF_964034855.1). Classification (NCBI taxonomy): domain Eukaryota; kingdom Metazoa; phylum Chordata; class Aves; order Anseriformes; family Anatidae; genus Anser; species Anser brachyrhynchus. The sequence goes on from NC_137696.1 coordinate 27,553,860, forward strand.
AAGTACCTATGATGTTTGTGTCTGTTCTCTCATGGAGGTAGGTGGTGTAAGGGTCTGGCTTCTTAGCCAGCAGTGTTTGATGAAGCTGCCACAGCTGGCTGTCGCATGTGGGCACTGGTGGGGGTAAATGCTGTACACACAGCTACATGGTTTCGTCCCCCCAGGGCAATTCAGCCGGGGAGGGAGTGAAACTGTCTTTTAAGTGGTCTGAAGGATGCATCTTTTTCTCCCTCATTTACTTGGCATTCATAATCCCTTTCCTCTATCATATCTGTGTGGAATAAGGAATGTTTCCTTTATTTGCACAGTGGGGCATATTTTTTTTTCTCTTACAAGACTGGACTTGTAGGAAAAGAAACAGATAAAATTTTGGGCATGCAGATCATGTATTGCTCATAAACCACATAAGTGGCAAACTGGGTCACTGCAGAGGACTCGTATGGTCAGCAGCTAGGGTTATTCTAAATGAGTTCCAAATTGTGATGCCTAACTATAATGGTAGTCACGGATATTAGTCTGTAAGGAGGCTACTTTAAAGTTTCAGCTTTTGTTTTCAAGAAAGATCATTTAAAACTGGAATACATGTTGGTAGAGAGAAGTATGTCAATTTAGAATGAAACTGTGGTATCCAGTAGAAGGACAAGGTTTTGATTTGACTTGTTTAGTTTAATTCCAATTCCCAGTAATAGGTTTGCTCTATTAAAACCTGCATATGTGATCTTTTCCTTAAGAGTGTAATTAGTTGTCTCTCTAGTACGTGTTCACAAAATAAGTGTGTGTGATTGGGGATGTAGTAGATTTTTTTAACCTCTTCTCTAACAATCTTCAGAGGTCTCAACTATGGATTGTAGGTTAAGAATGAGGAATAGTTAATAAAAGAAATCCCATAATGTACCAGTACTTACTTTGCTTGCTTAGCAAGCAAATTGGCAATTGTTTTCTTCTTTCAATAACAAAAATTCAGGAAATGACCAATAATATGTTTTTCTTCCAGATATTTTGGTCCTCTAGGAATGCTGTACCTTTTTGGGTGTGTCCACTGGGCTCTAATTGCCTGGATTATCTAATCTGTGTAGTGATAGCATGCTGTTAATATTGGCTTCTTGACAGCAGCTGTCAGAACTCTCAAGTGAGCATTACTGTGTATCTTACCCAGTGAGTGATAAAGGAGATTCATGTCTTCCACTGTTTGCCTTGGCGTAGCGTCTTGCCTCTCTTTCAAATAGCCATCTGTAACTAATTGTTCATATTGCTCACTGCACATCAATGATGCATTTACAGATGGGGATATATACTTTCCACACAGTTTTCGAAATATATTATTATATTACCTCAGGGACAATTTTTCATTTTCTTAAAATCTGCTTTAAGAAATAGGTATTTTTTTCCTCGAGCTACAATATAAGTTTGTTTACAGTCATGTAACATTGTGCACGAATGTAAGTCTTGTTAGTCAAAGGCCCTCCTCTGCTTACTGCTTGAGAAAATACTCAAGGCAAATATGGCACTAATGCAAGCACAGAATAGCAGTTAAAGCACACGCGAGCCAGAGTGCTTGGGCTTCTACTCCCAACTCTAATAATTTATGTCAGTCTTCAAAGCACAAATGATAAAGTTTACAAACTTCACAAAAGTACTGTGGAATGTAGGTATACAACCTCAATGAAAACTCTTGTAGAAACAAGGTATTGCTAATCTTTTTCTTCTACGTACCGTGTTAAACTCCATCTAGAAATACTCAAAAGTGAGTCTGACATGTTTGTGACTAGTGTCTGTAATTAGGATTTTAAGTCATGTTATTTCAGAAACTTCTTTACTGCTTTTTGTTTGCTTACTTATTTTCTGGCAGGTTGGAAGTGATTTTGGATATTTTCCAAAGGATTTACTTGAAGTAAATCATAATTATACCAATGAGGAGCTAGAGTTACCAACAGATGTAAGTTTTACTTTTTTATTTATTATTTTTTCAATTGCAATGTTACTGCTCCCTCAGCATTCTATAAAATCGCTGAGAAAAAGAATGGAGATATCAGTAATCCTTAGTTATCTGTTGTTGGTAAGCAGCTACATATGTGCACATATATGTTGGGTGGCAAAATGTTTGTTACAGGTACATACGTGGATGGATGTGTAATTACCAGCCCAAAATGTGGGCACTGATGTTTCTGTTCTTGAATAATTCATTTTTGATCTAATAAAATCTGTTTGGATTGAGCTCTGGAAGCTCTGCTAATTGGCTCACACATAAGTTGTTTGGTATACAGAATTGTTTCCAAACTTGAGAAGTTTAAAGTACTATCAGAAACAAAGCTTGCAATGCTGGCCCTTTGATTTTAGAATTGATCCTTTAACCCTTACACAAATGGCTCTTGTGTACTAATAGCTATAATTCCAGAACTGCATGGATGCAGCTTCAGACCCTTATGAAATTGCATTCAGTGGTTTGCACAACTTTTTAATTTCTTTTTCAGAAACTGTGTGACAGGCAGCTCCTGCTTGGAGAGCTTAGTCATTTTAGGATAGACCAGCTAATAAAGCCTTGGACAAAGAAGCTTAGCGGCATTTTCTTCTCGTCTCTAGCATTCAGCAATAGAATTGGTTTTAGTTCAGGATATATATGATGAGTAAATTAAAATACTATCAAGTCCATTGCTGGCTTCCATTTTGTTCCTTGCTAGGAGGTCTTTGATGGGGTTAAGCCATGAACTTTTTATTAAGGCTTTTATGAGTCCTTGGGCAAAATTTCCACTGCTTTGAAAAAGAGTTCTGAGGATGAAGGATTCTGCATGATTAATAACATCTAACATTTACTTTGCTGCTGCATCTCTGCAGTCAACCAAATGGATTGGATCTCATCACTGTAAAAAATAAAAATTGACTACATACTATTTTTCATTTTAGGAAACAGACTTTGTTTGCTTTGATGGCGGAAGGGACGATTTTGATAATTATAATGTGGATGAACTTTTGAAGTCATCGAAAGAGACAATAGCAAATGAGAGGGAATCTGAATCAAGTGATCCAAGGACAAAACCAGCTGAAGGAACGGAAAGGGAGGAGGAGGTTGAAAAGGTTGATACAGTACAGTCCCTTGATGCTTTGGAGGCAGACAATGTTGAACTAAGCACAGAGAGAGACGAGGAAGCCCTCACCATGACAGAGGAATTAGATAGTTTTCTTATAGAAGGAACTGAAGGTACTAGGGTAGACTCCAGTGTCAGTAGTCATGAAGAAAACTCTCAGGGAGATCAAACTGCACATGAGCACTTGCAAGGAACGCTAAATGAGAGACTAAAAGGGCTAGAAAGTGAAAATACCAAAAACACTAGTATTGCTCAGGGTGAAACCAGTCAACTTGACAAAGAGAGCGAAGAAGTCGATGCCTATACACTTTTAGACAGAGAGCTCTCTGTAAACTTGAAAACAAAATTTGGCTCAACTGCTGATGCTGTTGTATCAGATGATGAAGTGACTCGCCTTGTTACATCATTGGAAGATGATTTTAATGAAGATTTGAGCATTAATGCTCACGATTCAGAGGAGTCAGACTTTGCAGATCCGTCTGAAGAAGTCCCTTTGCTGTCATTTATGGCGGAAGAAGAGAGTATATCCCTAGGGGATTCAGACACTGATGAAAACAATGGCCTTGAGTCAAAAAATCATGAACTTGATGAAAATGAAGGTGCTATGGAGCTAAATAACCAAAGAGATGATGAGGAAGAACGTGATTCAGATGCACTAATTAAGGATGCCTTCACTAAGAGCGAGAAGTCAGGTGACAGTATAAATGTGGACAGGTTTGAATCTGAGCAAACAAAGAAGAAACAGGATGAGGTGATGCTAATTAGCAAGAGAGAAGCACCAGCAGCCCAACTTGAGGATCTCTCCAAAGAGCTCCTTCGAAATGAACCTATAGGTGCAAGAGATCCAGGTTCAGAAGAAAAAGCAAACAAAACTGAAGAGTTTGAAGAGCAGCTCATGGCTGATGAAATGGCATCACATACTAAGGAGCTGGAAAGTACAACTGTGCCTGATCCTCATGCTTTACCTAGTCCACGAGATGGTCTGAAGACCAAATCATTTGCTGAAAGCAAGCAAGATGCTTTAGGTCTACCTGCTGGTGATGTGAACAAAAGTCCAGAAGGTGTGCCACTTGCTGAAACAGAGAAAGATGAGAAAAAGTTTGAGGATGACACCTTGGAAGAGATCTCAGAAAGTGATTTAAAGCACAAAAAGTTATGGGAGAAAATGAAGGAGAAAGGAAGAGATCAGTATAAGTCTTCTGCTGATGTTCCAGCCAAACCAGTGGAAGAGATAAAAAATGGATCTCAAAGTGACACAGGAGATACTAAGCTTTTAAAAGACAAACTGGAGCATGGAATGCCTGCTGTGGAGAATGAAATTCTAAGACGTGAAGAAGACTCAAAACAAAGAGGGGAGGCTGATCATGAAAATCAAAAACCCGCCTCTTTTAAAGAAGAACCTGAAATAAAAGGGGGAAACATGAAAGAAACCTCTGCAGGTGAGGGAGACCCAAGCCATAGGGGAGCTGCTGAGCAACCTATGCCATGGGAAAATGAAACTGAGTATTCAGAGGCAGATGTGAAAGAAGAGCTTTCAGGAAATCTTGGCAAGATGACAGAATTTGAAAAAAGCATTGAGAAAAGTTCCCCTGAAGAAAAATCAAGAAGTACTACACAGAATACTAATAGAGCAAATTTTACCCAGCAAGGAACTGGTCATACTGAGGGTGAAGATTCAAACAAAAATCTTGGCACAAATTTAGCTAGAGAAAAAAACCTAAGGCCAGAATTGCAACCCGAAGAGGCAGATGCTGAAGATGAAGCTGACGTGAAACAAATGGAAGAAGAACTACTGGAAGATGAGAATGCTGCAAGTGCAAAGCTGTTGCATGCAAGGGTTGCAAATGTACAGGGTAATACGCTAGATGTTGAAAGAAGAAACCCTGAATTAAAAGTACCAAATGAAGCTTTTTCAGGAACTGCAGATCCTACTTATGAAACAGGAGAGGAAACAAACTCATTTTCTGAGGAGGCTGAAAAAATAATAAACATGCAAGATGAACACGAGACTGGAAACAAAGAGTTTGATGTACCAGCGAGTGAAGATGCTAAACTGGATGAGATGGAAGATACCGCAGAAGACGATGAGGAGTCTTCTGAAGCTGAGGACCCATTAGCCGTGGAAGAATATAATTTCAAGTCTTCTGACATGGAGGACAGCAATGACTTTCACCAAAGGAAAGACCATCTCCCAGAGGACATTTCACAGAGAGGCTCAAAAGGGATGCAAAATATAGAGGATACAGGAGATGACCACCAGCAGTCTGCACATTTCCCCAGCCCTGCTGACATTTCAGCAGCCACAAATGACACTGTAACAGAATACAGTGAGTCTGTGAAGCGGCTCACAATAATTAGAGATTTCCTTGATGAAAAGCGTGTAATACGTCTACAAAAGTATCTTGGGCTCCAACATGTGGTTAGGATAGAAGCCATGTTTTACGACATGAAGGTGGAGATGGAACTTGCTCGGAAGGCAAGCAATAATAATGAAGATATAGAAAAAGCGCTGGACCAGATACTTGAGTTTTCAGAATCAAACATCATGGATGTTGTAGGAAAAGTTCTGGATTCCAGGGTAGCAGAAAATAAAGAGGAGGTGGTGAAAGAGATGGATTTGTATGATGAAGAGAGTGCACTGATGGATGATATTCAAGAATTAATATATTCTTTAAGAAGTAAATATTCGTCTGCTAGTGAGAGTGTCCCACTGGCATCTTTTCTCGAACAGGAAGATGATCAGCTGAATGCTCAAGGTAGGATGTTAAAATGCATGTATGATGGCCATTCTGTGGAGAGTTCATGAAAGCTTGGTGTTCTTCATTTGCACAACAAAAACTAAATCAAACAAAATCAATAAATCATTAAACCCCAAACCAGTTAATAGATGAAGTAAAACTATCCCAGACAATGCTATGTAACCTAGAAAGCTTTAAGAAGAGGGTGAGGGAGCAGAATTGGAAAAAGGCCTGCAGAATCTGCTGGCATTTTGTTTCTTTTTAATGCATATTTTTGCCATTGTGCTGGGTGGGAAATCCTGCGAGAGATTGTGCTCACTATGTTTGTTTCTATGGGCCAGATTCTATGTAAGAAAGGGGGATTGGAGGGTGAATATAGCCAGGAGGAGACATTCAGCTCCCCTTTCAAGAAATACGGATTCGCATACACTAAAGTGCTGGATGTTCTAGGATACTTAGAGCAGCCTTTTTCTGAACTAGCTAGGCCCTAATGCAGTGACTCATGCAACACTGAGGCACTAAATCCATGCACCTAAAAATCTCAGGTGTCTGTATTGTCTTATTTTGGTCCACATTCATGAAAAAGAGTAGAAAGTAGAAATACTGAACAAACTGATCTTTTAGTAGGGGAAGAACATGTGCTGGAGTCTGCTACAGTCTTGCTGTTGTTTTTTCTAATTAATGTATAAGGTAGTAAGGCATGCTCTTAGCAAGACTCCATTCATAGTAATAAAAGTTCAGTGTGTGATTTCTGATAGTCACATCACAAACGATGGAAATATCTCACTGCCTGGTCAGTGGTTGATACCTTCTACGAATTCCGTATGAACATTTAATTAGATGCCACTGAAACTTGACGGAATATATTGAGCAGTACACAAGTTGAAGCGTCAAAAAGCATCAAGATAGCTTTGTCGAATGCAGTATTTCACTGGAGATGGTTGGGAGTAAGAAATGCACATCAGTTCAATGCTTAAATTCATGTCTTTCTGCCACAGATACTGCAAAAGAGGCTGAATATGACACAGATGCTGTTAGGAATCCAAATGCCATTGATGAGAGCTATCAAAAATTTCAGCAGCTTGAAGATAAGAGGCCAGTTCAGCCTATTGAAGAGGAGGAGGAGAGAAGTGTTGATGTTCCACCTGAGCTTGAAGAAGCCAGCTTTTCGGATAATAGAGAAGCCAAAGAAGCATACAATAGTGAAAGAAGATTGCCACTGGCTGATACTTCCTTTGAGTCAAGTGATTCAGAAGAGAGTGCCAGGGAAGATGTTGCTGCAGGTAACCTTTTCGAATTTGGTTGTTTTGTTTTTTTGCACTTAGAAGAGCATGGCTGAATGGTTCTTATAGGCAAATAGCAAGATTTTTCACTAATGTTTCCATTCTGTGTTGCTGTAATCCTAATGGACTTCACTAATCCTGTGACAGTCCCTCTAGTGGTAGTATTGTGTAGCTGCCACTCATCTCAGTAGAGAGATTTTTCTACTACCTTTTCGTGCTATAGAAATGAGAAAAGTAATGTTTTCTTGTAAGCACCATAATCCTAGCTCTATGCAAGGGCCGGTATACTGTGTCTCAGGGTGGCAGCAGGTAAAGAGCAGAAATGACTGGAAGCTGAGGTTCCTCCACTTGCAGAGCGGACTGGCAATCCAGCCATTAGGCTGTAGAATCATGATCTCTCATCTTGTTCTTTCAAACTTGTGTGACTCCGGGCTATATCCCTGCCAAAAATACTTTTCCAGGAGGACTATAGCCTCACTCAAGCAACCTAGTAATTTCTGGCTAAAGGGTTTGTTGGAGGAGGAGAAAGGCTTGACTCAGTTCTGCTGAGGGGACCAAAATTAAAATCAATCCTTCGCCCTCTGGAGTAAATGTGCTGACCTCTGCTGACGGCTCCTTGTGCCAAGGACGGATCCTGTTACTGTCATCGTCCCTAGCTCTGTTTTGATATCAAATTACCTTCGACTCCGTTCTCTGTGCTAAGCTCAGCTTTGCTCTTCTGCGTTCACCTCTGATTGTGCTTTGCTGAGCATTTAGACAAACTTCAGGCACATCTTGCTCAGCCTTTGTGTGCTCCTGAGGAACCGTACCACACCCTTAGCCGGGCGTTTTCAAGCAACTGCTGAGGGGAAATTTGAAGTTGCATGCAGAGATACCGAATGAACTTTAAATGGCTCTTGGGTTACTTAGGGAGTTAAGCGGTCAGATGTCCAGTTGTATTTTGGACCATCTTCTACTTCTTCACGATGACTTTGAGTTTAATTGTGGTTGAATGCTGTTTGTCAGGAATTCCTGCGAGAGCCGCCGGAAACGCGGGGAAGCGCGGTGTGTCAGGCAGGCAGCTGGTAGCAGCCACCCCCCTGTAACACCGGGCTGCTTCCTCGGGTGAATTCACGGCGGCGGCAGCAGGGGGCAGCCCTCAGATCAGGGCAGGGAGCCGCGTGGCCCCGGGCGGTGCCGCCCGCGCCGTAACTAACGCTCCTCTCCCTCCCGCAGCCCCCGACGGCGACGACGGCGGCGGCGGCGCCTCAGGGGCGGCGCTGGGCGGGGCGGCGGCCGCTGCCCGCCGCCTGCTGCTGCAGGTGAGTCCCCGCGCGGCCGCGGCGCGCGCCGATGACGCGGCGGGGAGGGGCGGGGGGAGCCGCGGGCTGACGTGTGCCTGGGGCTGGCTCGCGCCGCCATGGAGCCCGCGGGCGGCGCCGCGCGCCTGGCGGCCCCCGCGGCCCGGCCGCTGCTGCAGGTGAGGGGCGGGGGGGGGGGGGCGGCCGTTGGGAGGCCGTTAACGGCCGTTGGGCTCGGCTGAGCCCCCCCTCGGCCACGGGACGGGGCGCACTAGGGCGGGGGGCGGCCTGCTGGGCACCGCGGGGGTGCCCCCGGTGTGAGGTGTCCGCCCCGCTCGGGGAGAGGGCAGCGCTGCCTTTTCGTGAGGCTCCGTCCGCCTCGGGAATGTGTGGAGACGGAGCAAACGGCTGCTAGCGCCCCGTAGCAAAATACGTGTAGACGTGGGTTCTTCGCCAGCAGGTGGTTGTTGTCAGGTGTCTCTGCTCACGCTTCTGGGCAGAGCAGCTTTGTGGTTTTCTTCGTTTTCAGTTTTCGGTTTACAGAAAACCTGCAGGAAAGCTCTAGATGGTTCTCTGGGCCTGTGAGAGGGATAAAAGTGTTTGTCAGACTGCTTATCTTACCACTGTACTTGATGAGAATGTATTCACTGTTTTCAATGTTACTGGTTTTTAGTTGGTTGCTACCCTGCCTGAGGATATTCGTCCTGGGCCTGATTTCCATGGACTTCCATGGGAGCCTATTATTATCACTGCCTTAGTGGGAATTGCCACACTCGCTATAATTTTCTGGAGAACCTGCCTTTCAGTAAGTACAATTCCTGCTTATGAGCCTACCGATACTTAACTGGCTGAGCGGTCTTTTGTGTGACTAAACTTTCAGCATTACCAACGTCAAAGCAATATGCAGTCTCTCGCATTTTTACCTTTTCCAGTTAAAGCACTGATATGAACTAAATGTTGGGGTTCATAGCTAATGTAACTTGTAATTTTCCTCAAACTAAGAAGGCATTCCTTTTAAGCTATTAATTGAAGGTTTCTTAGTAAGAGGGAGTTTCTAAAGCAGAGTGGGGGAGTGTGATATAAATCTAGAGGGCCGAGGAGAGAAAGGGTCAGTGAATATTTGCAATGAGAAGCCTTCTATGTGCTTGAGCCTGTTGCTGTCTCCAAAACAAGCAGTTAATCACACCTTCATATTGTCCATAGCACCGTACTACAAAACCTAAAAACCCGATCATAATTCTCACTGAAGATCCTCTTCCCCACTCTGCTTCTCACTTTGCATTTCTTCTCTTCTTTCATACGTGGATAACTTTCTGTGCAAGAAAAATACCATCATCAGCTCTCATTGTATACAGCTTATATTATAGCTACCCAATTCAGTGATGATATGCACTGGAAATCTGTGGCATACTTCATCTTTGCTTGATGAAAGTAAATTAAAACCAAATATTATCTGGAACAACACTGGTAATTTTTTTTGTTGCTTGACTTTTGATGTTTAATGCGCCATGTCAGTTTCAAATGCAAAATACTGTTGATACAGCGTAAAAAGGAGAGCTTGTGAATTTCTTTAATGGTGTTAGTTTTGAAATGAGCAGCTGTAATGCAAACATGCATTGCTTTAGGATCGTGGGTCAAACTGGGGTGCAAGTGTTTTTTATGTTTGCAGGTTCATGATTGTTGTTTGATGCAAAACAGTTCAATTTTCTTTTTTTTTTTATGAGATATGGCCAGTTACTGGTATCCTTTCAGTGACTAAGTAAACAGATATTTACTTAGGCTCTAGGACAGGGCATTAACCTAGAAGCTTTTATTAGAAAACAGCTTAAGCTTGTTTGTAGTGTTATTCAATACTCTTGTTGGCAGTGATGGATGTACTTTCCGTGTGCTTCTTTAATCTGGCTATATGTGGTAACTTGCTTCCATGGGGGGGGGGGGAGACATTTTCACTTCCTTATGGCTAATTTTTTTCTTTTTTTTTTTTTTTCTGTAGGTAAAGAGTAGAATCTATCAAGGTAGGTTTCACTGTGCGTTTTGGTGTCCTTGATGGTTAGGCATGTAAAAGTGTTGAATATCGTTTCAGTGGACAGTGTTAATCTTCACTTCCTTTCAAGGATAATGCCAAGTCTGGTTATGGTGTAAGATAGGCTGGTAGGTGATGCTTACTTAAATCTGACTATTTTGAATATGCTCTGATTAGGAGAAACAATGCATTCCACACCTGCAAATTAAAGAAAAGGCAAGGAAAAGCTCCACTTTGTTCAACTTAAATGTGGTCCTTGGTTAACTGGTATGATGGCAGTGGAGAAGAATTTGTTCTGTTTTCTAACTAACAGTGAATTTGCTTTTGCTTGGTGCTTCTCACAAAAAGCAGTATCTAATTCCTCTTGCCATTTCCTGTTGAAGGGAGCCTGAAACTGGTTGCTTTGCAGTTCTGAAGAGGCCTTCTAAATGTAGATGCAAATACGCAGATATTCCTGTGGCTAGTTCATAGCTTGGTGTATATAAAATTAAACTGTATTGAGCGGAAAGGAAGTAGAATTCCAAGTATGGTGACTGCTACAACTTGTAATTGAATACAAAATGAAAATATGAAGGAATCGTCTTCATATATTCTTTCTGCTTGTTTCCTCACAAACCATACTACTTATTTATCATTTCTTTCTAGTTTTTGTTGTAGTTGTACGGCAGTTTCTTTTCATACAGTTCATGCAGATTGGCAAGATGAAAAAAATCCATCTTAAGTCTGTAAGGGGATTTTCTTTTGCTGGAAAACACGTTTTTCCCTCTTCAATAACACTGCTATTCTGCTATATAAATTACTTAGCAGCCTTTCCTGAAAGAATGAGGAACATACGTCTAACCTTTTTTTTTCTCCTAAATATTTTCTTGTGTTATAGAAGCTACTGAAGCTAAGAACAAATATTCTTCAAGCAGGATAGATTATGTTGATATTAAAAAGTCTTTATGTAAAATAGAGGAACATTAACAGTGACAAAAATACGTTAAATGATAGATTACATTTGGAATCCTGAAGATAAAATCTATTACCTGCTGTTTATCACAACAGTGAAATTGGGAGATTGGGTTAATGTGGGGATTCCTGCCCCCTTAAAGTGCTCAGAACTATCTTGTACTTCAGCAGTTGCTTGCTGGCCCTCCTCTCCCCTAAGCAGGAAGGGCCAGGGGATCATCTAGGCCAGGAGCTCTCACGTAACAGAGGAGGGAGTAGCAGTTGCCATTGCACTGTGTAGGATGCAGTTGGAACAACCGGTGCTTCCTGTTGTTTGTGCTCCAGTATTTGCTGTGAGGCAAATGGGCCTCGGGATGTTCACATACGGGGGTGGTTTAGGACTTGAAAAAGAATGCCAATTGGATCGGCGTTAATTTGCAATAAAATAATTTAAGTGTGGTAATAATGTACAGTGAATCCTAAAGGTTGGTTGGAGAGTTGTTTGGGTTGAGAAGGAAATGCATGACTAAAGAACAGTTCTTAGAATCTTTAGGATGAAAGGTCACGGCCCTTTTTGAAGTCCAGAAACGGTGTCTGTTAGAAAGCCATGCAGCTCCGTGAGGCTCTGTGATGCCATCTGCTAGCTGACGGTCTCTTTTCTGTTCCCGCTGAGAGCTTTCATCCTATTACCTTTGCTGACCAAACGTTCGGTTCCTATACAGCAGAAAGAGGTAGTTGTTAGGGAAAGTGGTTGCATCTCCCTTGGGTATCAAACAGCAGTGTGAGACCACTACAACATCCTCACTGTCAATTCTTCCCTTCTCTTTTTTTAGCCAGCACCTCACTTCTCTCTGCTGTGTGGTCAATGACCAGCTCCTGTGAAGTGGATGCAAGAGCTCTACGCTGTGCATCAGTATTTAATGCTTTACGGTCTTGTTTTCAGTCCTAGCTTTAAATGAAAGCTGGAGATGCTCTGACTGCTAAAGAAAGGGCTGATTGCCAGGAAATTTACAACTGTCCTGACTTGTGCTTTATTCCTTTCTTGAAAATGTTCCCTAAAGTGATAGCTCTGATTAATTTTTTTCCTCTAGGATGTGAAGTATAGTTACTGTAAGCTTTCTTTTTTCTTCCTAGTGACCGAAAAGCAACTCGCAGAAAAGATTAAAAACCTTCTACAAGAAAAAACAGAAATCCTAGACAAGATGTCAGAATATGATCAAAAGGTATCATTCTAGGTTCTTGTCTCTTGCTTCCTGACTTTGTTATTGGTTTATTGGCACAGTAAGTGTAACAGATAGTATATTTTTATTTTCTGTTCTTACTGAATATTACGTTGACAGTTTCCTCAGTTCTGTTGGTTGTTCTTGTGCTTAGATAAAGCAAGCAAAGGAATCAGTGAAAGCAGCCCAAGAACAAAAAAATATTCTCTCCGATGAAACTGCAGGGCTTAAGGTAAGGAACAGTTAATCATCTTTGTACTAAAAGCGAATGTGTTAATAAAATAACTTGCTTTAGTTGGTCTTGTACTTTTTTTTTGTAGGACACTGTCAAAGGGCTGGAAGAAGCAAATCGTAAACTGGATGACAAAATAAAAAGTCTGCACTCAATGCTTGAAACAGAGAGAAAGCAGAATGAGAAGAAACAGAAAAAAGTAAGAGCAATCACACTAAGGTCTTGAATTGTCCTTAACTTAAAATGCCCTACAAACTGTTCATTAATGGACAGAGGTATAGAAAATGAGATGACCCACCTCAAAAAGAACTGAAATGAAATTTCAGGTTCATTCCAAGTTCAGGGGGAAGATTCTGTTGACTTCTGTTGTTTTTTAAGATTTGGTGAACTTCTGTAGTTGTACTTTCATACACAAACAGATGTATTCCACTTGCGGGCTGGTCTATCCTAGCAAAAGCCAGGAAGTTCCTTAACAATGTGGGCTGAAGATTTCAGGCTGGTAAGAGAACTGTTCTCGTGCTTAGAGGAAGCATCTAATTTGATAGTAAGTGTGAAGATCTCTAAGCCGCCCCTAATTTGTGTTCAGAGGTGTTACTCTTTTTTTTTTTCTTCCCCTTTTTAAAGCTTGATTTGCTGAGATAATACTTACTATTGTAAGCTCCAACAGGTTCTTTGGTGTTTTGATCAAAGGTTGTTGCTAATGACAGCAACACGTGGTACTTTTGTTCTAGGCAGCATAGGTGTAAAGGGAGCTTTCCCAGTCATGCACAGGCAAGAGTCAAAGGCGAAAGGTGATTCTAAAGTGGTGTGTGGTTTTTATTCCTTGCCCTGCTGATAAGGCAGCGCTGTTGCTGCTAGTCTAATGGCTCGTCTGAGTGGTAGTTTGTTGGTGCTTAAAATTTCTTTTATGCTTTCAAAATGCACAGGTTAAAATAATGACACGCTCAGGTTAAGCCGTGTACTAGACTAATACAGACTCACTGCTCATCTTCTTCTTGTACAGATCTCTGAAAGCCAGAAGTCCTTGGAAAAACTTGAAGAGGCTATCAGTGTGCATTCTGCTGAGCTTTCAGAGGTAAAGCATTACCTGTCGTATAGAACCATAGAATGGTTTGGGTTGGAAGGGACCTTAAAGATCACCTTGTTCCAACCCCTCTGCCATGGGCAGGGACACCTCCGACTAGATCAGGTTGCTCAAAGGCCCCATCCAACCTGGCCTTGAACACCACCAGGGATGGAGCATCCGCAGCTTCTCCGAGCAACCTATTCCAGTTCCTCACCGCCCTCTGAGTGAAGAACTTCCCCCTAACATCTAATCTAAATCTCCCCTCTTTTATTTTACCCATTGTCCTGTCATTATCTGACTGAGCAAAAAGTTGCTCTCCATCTGCTTTTTATAAGCCCCCTTTAAGTATTGAAAAGCTGCAGTAAGGTATCTGCATTCTTTCAACAGTCACAGGTATAACTTCTGTGCAGGAAAATTCATGCCTAGTATCTAAGAGAAAATGCTAACTGGTAAGATTTCAGTTTGTGCATGTATACCTTTTTTCTGTTTCCCGGTAATACGTTGCTCTTACTCTATTACATTTTGACCTTTATCACTCTTTTTGTTCCGTTTTTTTTTTTTGTTTGTTTGTTTCACGTGTAGGTGCAGATAGCCCTTAATGAAGCTAAATTAAATGAAGAAAAGGTGAAGTCAGAGCTCCAGCATGTGCAGGAGGAGAATGCTAGGCTGAAAAAGAGCAAGGAACAAGTAGGTTCTGACCAGACCAGGCAACACTGCTTCCCTTTTGACTTAAATACCAGGGCTTTATTCCTAGTTTTCCTGAGTGTATCTTTGCTGTGTCTGAGTTTTCTTAACATATTAGAATTTCCACCGTTAATATTTAAATCCCTCCTGCTTCTTGCACAGGTTTTTTGTGCAAGTTAGCCACACCTCCATTATGCAGGCTTTGCCAGTTCCAGTGATTTGGTTTTTGTCAGTAACTTCACAGAAAACTTGTGCTGATACGGTGTCACTGTATGATCAGGAGATTGCTACTTGGGATGTCAGAGTAACGAATTGCCAAAAAGCAATTCTGAAGCAAAGCTAAATGAAGAGCCCCTTTAGTCCTGAAATGTCATGACAGTACTTCTGCAGATACTTGCAAGTGGCTCTGTGCTTTCCTTCTCCATATATGAAGTAAATGCTGTCTTAAAGAATCTGGTTTGGTTAACCTCTGGGCTGCAATTAATTCTTCATGTTCTGAAGTGTGTGAGCAGTTTGTTTCTGATGTTGGGGTAGAAGATGTGAAAACATAAAATTTGGAAAACCGCTTAAAAGTATAATTTGCAAAAAGATTCCCAGCATCCAGTTCTACCAATAGACTGGTGATGTGTGTGATAATTGTGAAGTTTACACCTGATCTGTGACCTGTGGTGATCAGTTATCACCAGAGTTGGTAGTAAAACAGACTTCTGTTACATGTAGCCTCTACTAAAAATAATCATTAAAAAATCATCTTGCCTTGGTGTTTCATACAGCTGCTAAAAGAAGCTGAAGGTTGGAGTGAGAGACATACTGAGCTCAGTGAGCAGATTAAACTGTATCAGAAGTCTCAGAAGGACATAGAAGAAGCACTTGCCTATAAGGAAAATGAAATTGAGGTAGGTTCTTTGTAACAAGCTTTAAACAGTACTTGTTGTTAAGTACTTTGGAATACTTAACAAAACGCAGTGATTCTCCTTCAGTGATCCTATGATTTCCGTACTAGGTTTTAACTAACTGCATTATGCAGCTGAAGCAGCTTGACATAGATCCAGCATCTGAGGCCAAGAAGGATGGTGAAGGGCATGAATGGAGCAGAGGGGACGATCTGGCCAACGGAGAGTTGCCAGGTATAGTGATCCTACCTGCTGGCTGCTGCACACAGTAGCTAAAGCATATAAGGTGTTATGTTCATGTCGTACGGGGAGCAAGGAGAATCCACGTGTGTAGCTGCTTGTGGGTTAAGAGACTGCCAGGTTTAATCTTCTGTCAACAACACACAATATCTAAATGAAGGGAGAAATGGTTAAAAGCCCTATCATTGTTTTTAGATTACTGTTTAGGCATGTTGTAAGTGTAATGAGTTCTAAAGATTAACAATAAAATGTATAATGAAGTTAGCAGTTAAGACTGTTGGGAAAGCTGAGAATCTCAGCTCTGTTGCTAGGCTACACTTATTTTAATACGAGTATTACGGTTACCTCAGGATAGATAGCTAATTTGGGTAATCGCATTTTTTAATAAGAAAAACTGGAATGGAAGTTTGCAAGACTATTTAGGAAGCTTGTCTTGCTTAATATTGTAAACATTTGCTGTGTCTCTGATTCTGAATGCTTCCCCTTTCCCGTGGTTTTTCTAACTGTACGGTATAAGTGGGCTGGAAATTCCCGCTTCTTGATTTTCATATACTGTGTCCAGTAATGGATGCTGCATTCACATTAATATTAGTGTCATGGCTAGAAGGAGCAACAAGGAGGAATCTTCTGGAATGCCTTTTGAAATAAATCTACTGGCTTTGTTGTGCTGGTCATTGAATTACTACTGTGTTTTGTCCTGTTCCCCTCCCCCCTCCCCCACCATTTTTTTCTTTGTACCTATCCCAGCTTAAAAGGCAGGGAGTATTATTTTTAACAGCTACAGAGTCCAGGGAATTGGGGTTAAAAAATAAGGAAAACAAATTTATTTTTATCTTCTAGATAATGAGAATGAAAAGATGAAGACTCAGATTAAGCAGATGATGGACGTCTCCAGGGTATGCTGCACGAGATATCTAATAAATGCAGCCATGTTACTGCTGTGCCTAAGATGATAAACATTTGTTGCTTTTTTTCAGGTAAAAACTATGTTATCCATAGTTGAAGAAGACAGAAATCTTCTGCAGTCCAAACTGAGTGATGAAGTAACAGCAAGACATGAGCTGGAAGGTGGGTAGGCTTAGCAAAAGAATTGCTTAGGATGAAATGCTGTTTGTGGTTTAAAAATAAACGGGACACTGAAGTGGCATAATAGTTCTCATTGTAACTTTCTTTTCAACTTCTTCACTTACCTTTGCTTCTCTGACAGAGCAAATAAAAAAATTAGAACACGACTCCTGTTCGCTGCAGTCAGCCAAAGCTCGACTGGAAAATGAATGTAAAACACTACAGCAGAAAGTAGAGATTCTCGGTGAACTTTACCAGCAGAAAGAAATGGCGCTCCAGAAGTAAGCCTTTCATTACTCTTTCACGAGATAACATATTCGATCATAAGCACTATCCAATTGCTCTTTGTTCAGTAGGGTCAAATGATTTCAAGTTGCACTTAGAGTGAAAACTGATGACTGCCATTTAAGTACAGTTCAAGCTAGTAGCCTACCCACAGATTCTCAAGGCTGTCACTTAAGAACAGCGTCACTTTCCACACACAGTATTGTCTTCTACAAAAACAAAAATTAAAAAAAAAATGGGGGAGACCAAGCATGGTTTGGTCTGAGAATTCTGTGGGTGGTTGGTATGTTGTATTGTCAAGTAGAAGTTAAAGACTGTTGATAAAGACTTGTTTCGCTTACTCTGATTTTTAGTTAAATTAATCTAATTTTCATAATGTAGCAGCTTAATATTTTACCCTTGTGAGCTTTTTGCTTTTTTCAAAGGGCTAAATTAAGTTTGAGTTCATGGTGATAGCTGAGGTGAATGAAACACTACTGGTGAAGAATGAATGTGTATCTGTATTCATTTAGCATTCACACATTTGTTTACTTACTAAAATGTCTGTAATAAAATCTGTTCTGTGGAGAAAACTTTAGGTAGGGACATTTTCAGCTGTATTTTGTAAGAAAAATGGAATTGGATGGAGAAGCAATTGAAAGCTCTAAGGTTCAAGTGTGAGGGAATTTGGAAGCTCTAAGGTTCAAGTGCGTGGGCTGGGAGAAGCACAGGGTTGGAACAAGCTAAGGAACTTAGGCTGTATAGCACCTCGGTAGTGAGGCTGTCTGATCTCATAACCTCAGGACCCAGATGTAATGAACACATATTAGAGAGGTAAAGGATAGCCCAATTTTTAAGGAAAAAAAACTTCCTCTTGACATCTCTGACTGAAGGATTTATATTCCTTCCAAAACTTTTAGGAAGTTACACTGTCTGTTATGTATTGATTTGAATTTAGGACTTCCTGTATTTCTGGAAAACTGTTTCCACATGTAGCTAAGGAGATGGATTATGTTGAACTGGCTATTAGCAATAGTTAACTTACTACTAGTTTAATGGTTCCAGTTTTGTGGGATAGCTTTTGTAAGATAGGAACACACTGTGAGCCTCTTAAATATGTCCAGAATAATATCAAAGAATATTTATTTAGCTAACCATAAGGTTAAAAATAGTGTGAAAATTGGTCCCATAATAAATTGATGTGGAGAATACTGGGGAAAAAAAGCTTCTTTCCACACATTTGATGACTGTTGGTGTGTTTGCTACCTGGGTGCTGAATTCCCCCTTTTCTCTGGACCTTTCCTCGATTCCCTTAGTTAGATGTTAGTTCTGCATATTTCTTTCGTACCTTTTTAAATCTGGATTACCATTTGTAGAATTGTTAAGTAAATTTGGGGATTGAAGAGATGAATTATTCTGCAACTGCAAGATTCTGACAGATCTTTCCAGCCAGTTCTAACTTGTAAATTTTCAGGTTTTACACACAACGAGTTTGTCTGTTGGTTTCAAAAGATGGTATTTCTGTCTTTTTTAATCTCCCTTGATTTTGAGTTGTAGTAGATGTAGAAAGGTGGAATACATCGTTGTGTGGTGTTGTTGCTGGTTTTTTTGTTTGTTTGTGTTGCATGTTTTTGTTTTTTTGTTTTTTCCCCTATGTAGAAAACTAACTCAAGAAGAATATGAGCGTCAGGAGAAGGAGCAGAAATTGTCTGCTGCAGACGAAAAAGCCGTGCTGGCCATTGAGGAAGTGAAAGTTTACAAGTAACTTCATTTTTCTGAAGACTCTTGTTTTCCTCTATTTCAGCTGCTGAAAAAAACTCATTTAAACCTCTTTTCCTTTTGTACAGGCAAAGGATTCAAGATATGGAAGAAGAACTGCAAAAAACAGAGAGATCATACAAAAACCAGGTAAATTACCTGCTTGCTGGTTATTGTGTCACCATTTCCTGCATCATTTTAATGCTCTGAGTTCTTGGAAATACTAGTTGTTGGACAAATGAAAGCTAATACAATTCTTTTCTTCTCAGATTGCCGCTCATGAGAAAAAAGCACACGACAATTGGGTAAGAATGCCCTTCCCTTTCTGATACAAAAAAAATATATTTGGCATCAGGCTCGTGCAGTTAATGCAGCTGGCAAAATTTTCCCTGACAGCTTATTGCCCGCTCTGCTGAGAGAGCTCTGGCTGAAGAAAAAAGAGAAGCAGCCAACCTGAGGCAAAAGTAAGTACAGTACAGGCTGTCTTTATTGCTCTGTGAACATGCTGTGTTTCTTAGGAGGGGAGGAGCTCAAACTATGTAAGGTGCTCAGTTAGCTGGTTTGTGTAAAACCTGCAGTGTATATACAAGTTAACTGATTTTTAAACTATTAAACTGTTTCAATGGTTAATATAAGATTTCTTGGTAAAAGCTGTAACATTTTACAATGCAGTTTGCTTATGATACTGTTTCATGCTAATGAATGCAATTCACATGTGCTACTTGAATTAAAAATAACTTTATTTTTTTAATTTTAGATTAATAGAAGTGAACCAAAAAATTGTTATGCTTCAAAGACCATTAATTGTGAAGCCAACTCCAGGCAGACCCGATCGCCAAGTCCCACCACGACGAGGTAAATGCTGCCGTTTCTCCCAAAACTTTGGTCTTCAAATCATTTTATTCTAAAAAAAAATAAGGCTTTGATATATTGTAGGAAAGTACATCGCTTTTTTTACTTCTTGATGTAGGGCCCTTAAGTAGGGATGGCTCTTTTGGCCCATCACCTGTGAGTGGAGGAAATCCGTCACCCACACAAATGATAGAAGTTCCTGGTCGGCCCCTTTCTGCTCCTCGAAGGGAAGGCTCAAGAGGTGAATTTGGTAAGCAGTGAAGCTTCCTTTCTGTCCTAAGTATCTTATATGCTACAAACCCAAGAAGGTCTGATTGTGATTGTAGAGATATTGACACCTGCTTTATTAATGCAGAGGTTTATTTATTTATTTATTTTAATAGAAATAGCTTAGGCATGTGTTGATTAGAATCTCTGGTGTTCCTCTTAAGGTACAGTGGTAGATGGCCCCTCTGTTCCACGAAGGCCACCAGAGATCCCTGGAAGGATGTCTGTTCCTGGTAAGTTACGTGGTCTCTGCAACCACTTGCAACGTACTCACTTACTTTTTCACTTCAGAATTGGAACTTCAAGACCAGTATTCCTTTTCCCAAAGCATCATTAAAATATGTATGGCTCTCTCTACAGATCTTGGGCCTGCTGTAGCATCCCTGATCAGTAGTGGGCCAAGAACCTCCTCCCCTTCCACAGCAATGGACAGAGCGGTAAGCTGAAAAAAAACAACCTTCAGGCAACATTTCTAATACATGATTCACTGTACTTCTTGCTGCTTCTTTAACTGTGTCATGTTCTGTCTTGTCTGTATCCTGTCACTATCCTTATTTGCTGTCCCCTTCCACCCTCACCAAAAAAAGCAGCCCTCTCCCAAAGAGTCTGAAGCCCCCTGTGTAACTACTGATTCACCTTCATCTATTGAACCACCTACAGTGAGTATTCAGAGGCTGAATATGGTGTTACGCTGCTTTGATGGAGAAGAGTAACAGGCTTGGTGTTCTGAACTGCTAAATAACAAAATACTCTGCAAAACTAACCAAGGGCTTATGTCTATCTTGAAAGGTTTCTCTAATGATGAATGGTTGCTGACTGTTTTTTTTTTTTATGGAATTAAGGAAATCAGACCTTTCTTGTTAAGGACTGCAGGGAAACACTTAACTTTGGAGTGACTACAATAATCTTTAGAAGCTGACTTACCTGTACTATTTAATTCCACATGTAACTTAAGGTGGCAGGCCCTTTACCAAAGGGGTATCAACCAAGGACACTTCTAAAGAGAGTGGTCGATCTTCTCTTTAGCTAAAGCTGTACTCAAAAAACTTGTCATCTCAGAAGATACGCAAAGTATTCACTCCTAGGTAGTGCAAGCAGCCTTCTGGGTGAAGGGACAACGATGGTGCAGTGTATTTCCTTACTTTCTACTTGGTTAATGCAGTTTGGGCTGTGTCTTTTTTTCTTTCTTTTTTTCTCCACCTTTTGGCCTTCAGGTGAGTGGTTGTGGTGTTCAGCAGTGTGAAGGTTTCTCTGATGCAGTGAGTAACATACTGGATTTTTAACCTAATCTCACGCAGGCTAACGTTAGTCCCAAAGGCCCACCTTCCTTCCCTGGGACACCCATCATGACCTCTCCAGTGATGGGACCTCCACCCCCACCGCCTGTTCGTTACGGACCGCCGCCAGCTCCTCTGCGTGGACACTTTGGGCCCCGGCCTCTTCCTGTGCCCCTAGGTACAATTGTATTGCCTTGTGCTGAAACTGAGCTTGTCCCGCTGAGCTTCTCAGACGACTGCTGTAGAGCTGGGAATCTGCCACCTGGTGGCACGCAGCCTCCCCATTCTTCATGAGGTCAAGCTATCTTGCTCAGAAGGTTTGGGTGGCTGTGTTTCTTTTTCCCAAGCCTCCTTAATGCCAGAGTGTTCTTGCCTGCTTAGTCTAAAATCGAAACGAGCAGCCAAAAGGCATGAGAATATAACGAATGGCCTGTGAGGTCTGCATGTGACAATGACCTACCCCAGAACTGCTCCAGCAAATCAATAAGTGAGGAACAAGTCAGGAGCTTCGAAGTTTATGTTAAACTTTTAATTTACCTCTCATGTTTTCCTTTCCTTCTAGTTCGTGGTGCTCCCTTACCACCTCCAGCTGCAAGAGATTTCTTACCTGGCCCCCCATTAGGAATGAGAGATCTGCCTCCTGGCCCGCTACCACCCCCTCCAGATCCCAGGGCATATGGACGTGGGCACCCTTCTTTCCGACCTCTAGGTCCTCCTGGCCCGAGAGATTATCCTCAAGGCCCACGGCTACCCCCGCCTGGCTCAAGGGACTATACACCTTCTCCTAGCAGAGACTTGCCTCCGTCAGGACCTAGAGACTACCCCGCAGGCCCTCCTCCACCACCAGCAGGCTCAAAGGACTACACACAGCCTCCAGCGCAGAAGCCCTAACTGCAGTCTCTGGTCAGCAGCTCAATGGAATGGACTCTAGCACACTTCCTGCGGTCAGGATTTTAGGAAATGGTTTTCTATTTGAAGCCGTTTGTCTCATTTCGGTATATTTCAGCTTTTGCAGGATTAATTTTTATCCAGTTGCTGCAGACATCTTATGTGCATTTATGATCACCTTAAACTCATCCATCCTCTTGGGCTGCAAGAACCTTTTTGTGATGGACTTGAACCTACTCTAAACGTGCAATAGAAAGGAAGTACCTGTGTGGCTAGTTCTAATTAAATGTAGCCTCTGTAACCAGTTGGTGAATGAACTAATTTCATGAAAAATGTAAATCAAATCATTTCCTGTGGAAATAATTTTTAAGTAAAATGCTATCTTACCTGCCTTCTCCATCACATCATTCAGCTGCAGCTATTCTAGTCCAGGAGTTTACATGAGGACTGTGAGGTGTGGTTTTAGTTTTGTTTTTTTTTTTTTGAATAGATGTCTGGTCAGAGATCAGAAGCACAAATGACACTGTATTCAAAGGAAGGTTATAATAAAAAGCAAAATTCCTTTTGCTAAACCGTGAAGGCTTTGTTTCAGTGCCATTTTTTGTTCAGAATGGACATTATAACCAGAGAATGCTATGTTACTGAACCAGCCATGACCAAGTTGGAGAACTGAGTCCAAGCTGAGTAACCGCAGATGTTGCAAGATTAATGATTGACTGAACGTTACGCTGGACTAGTCTAGCAAATTACTGCTTTGCTTCATGCATGAAGATGGTGGGGGATAGAGACCTCCTCACCTGAAGGGCAGGACAGAGCTGGAAACTTTGAACACCCTGAGCTCTTGAATTCCGTGGTCATGTGGTTAGTACAGAAATACAGGTTGGGGTTCCAGCACTCTAGAAGCTAAGAAATTGAATAACCACTTTCTGCATTCAAGATTGGCTTGGGAGCATTAAGCAAGGTTTGAGAGGTGAGTTTGCATCTTAGTGGCAAGGAAGCTAAATTGTTCTTCAATACTAAGTCTGCACTTCATAAGATTATTCATTTATATTAAAAAACCAAAAAACCTTAGGTTTGTACGGAAGTACTTAGGGAGGCTAAAAAAAAAAGGGGAAGAGAAAACTAGGAATAATAAAAATCTAATGAAGGCCATTACAGCTTTACTGCCAGAGTACAAGCAGCCATTAAACTTGCCACGTAGGTGTTACAGTCTTACAGTACAAGTATTAAACTTCAGAGTTAGATGAAGGACAAGATAGAACATTACTAAAGCATAAAATAATACAAGTGCTTGTGGAGTGGGAAGTAGTAGTCCTCTCAATGAAAGACAGTTCACAGAAAAAAATGTAAAGGATAGAAGCATAAAAATGGTATTTCACACTCGACAGACATTAATTCACAATTAGTTAAATACAAAGCTCTACTTGTGTATTTAACAAAAATACTTCAAAGTTGACATTTCATATAACTGGAGATAATACAGACATCTACAAGCTGGGGAAGAGTCAAGCAGCTGGAACAACAGGTTTGTAATTTAAGTGAAAATGTTCAATTTGAACGGTGGCTAATTACATATACATGGATGAATATTTGTATTTGAAAGTCAGGTCCTCCAAGTTCAGAATCTTCCCTTCCCCAACACCAAGCTTTGTAATGCTGAACGTCTCTTCCCCTCCCCACTCTAGCTGGGATTAACTTAAAGCTGGAAGGAATCTGGGAGCAACAGGAGGGCAGTGAGCGTGCTGTTAGTCACAGGCAGAACACGTAACTTACTTCAGTGCTGTCACCAGGCACTGACTGATTCCCAGAAGCAATGGTAGGATGGCAGAGCAGGGGCAGAGCCACACAACTGTCACTTGCTGAGCAAGACAGCTTCTACAAGCTGCACAGAAGCTTGTGCTACAGATTCCTAGGTCAGAAAGAGACCCGAGCTAGCCAAGGGCTGTTGGCAACACAGCTATTGCTCTAGCTTAGATTTATTTGCAGCTGTAGAAGTTTAACGCTTTGCTCTACCCTTTAGCAGAGTTTGAAGGATTAACTTTTTTTTTTTTTTTTTTAAGAATTTAGGGATCCTCTTTGTGTATGGTATTCAAAATGCTTCCTTCAGAGGTATTTTTGTAACTCATAGGGATATCGTGTCAGGACTTGATATTCTGATACTGTCAACATGTCATACCACTGGAGTATGCACTGCAACGACCTGTAAACAGGAACATTCAATTGCTTTTTTTTTTTTTAAAAAAAAAAACTCCAATTATTGGTAGAATTTGGAAGAAGCATTGCTGGCTTTTGTCATATTAGCATATTAGTTACTCAGCAAGGAAGGTTTATCCCTAGTTACGCCAGAACAGAGGGAAGGTGCGAAGGCTAGGACAAAACAACAAAAAAAAGATTGAAAGGTGAGGACAAAACAAAAACAAAGCTGTTCAAAACAGCTTTTTGTCCTCATCAGTACGGTAAAGCAAAGTGTTGAATGCCTGTCTACAGGCAGACAACTCTCATGACAAAAATAACATCCTTTCCATTTAAAGCACACTGCAACATCTGGGGGGCTACATGACAGAAAAAAAGAGACTAGTGATAGATCTGCATCCAGACTTTAAAATAAACTTAATATTTGACACTAGTTTGGGTGCTGGGTCTCTTGTTAGCATAGCAGAGTATTTAGGCACTAGTTAGATATGCAAGAAATACATCAAACCTTACAGTATTGTATTAAATATATGAAAGATTTGACTGGGTTCTACTTCTGTCCCTTTATTAGGTCAAAAGGTGAATGCAAGTGTGTCATAATAAGCCCATGTCCTGCAGCTTATTATACACTGAATCAAAAATACAGAAAATGATAATCCTATCTACTTACATAAAAAGGTCATTTTTGGAGTAAGTTTCCAGACTCGCACGAAATATGCAGAAAACTGCATACAATCAGTTTCCAGAAGAACAGCAGTTTCTTGTAAAAGGTGGGCCAACCTGCTAGCCAGATCTACTGTATCAAAAGCTCTGGAAAATTGATCCTGTTGAACACTGAGGGGCCTGTCCTATCACTGAAATGGTGAAATACCCACCACTGTGAGGATGAAGCCCTGAAGGAAGCCTCTCTCCTTTCCCCACCCATCTTTGCAAATCATTCTGTGAGGAGATACACAAAAATTAGTTCTGTTAGGGAGTGATTTAAAGGACTGACCTATACATATTGTATCAAAAACTCAGTAAGAGTGGACCAGGCACGGCTAAGAACTAAGATTCAGCTGTTAAAATCATAGTTCAGTTTTCTCATCTGCAGTCGTCCTCCTCCTGGCCTGACTAAAGCTGACTGAGGAGCTCTTTCGTGGCCACTTAACCCCACATCCTCCTCCTTCACCTTATAATCACTTGCAGTAGCTCAAGCTCCTTCCCACCCCACCTCGTCCCTCCCCTCCAACTTCTGCCACCCAGCCCCCTACAGAGGACTCTGAAATGCAGATGAGAGGAACTACAATAGCACAGCGAGTGTAAACAGGTTAGTAGGCCTGCCACATCTTTATTGCTACAGGTTTGGCAAAGGGGCAGTCTCCAACCTTCGGTGGAGTTTGAGGCAAAAGGATAATAATGGTTACGATAAAAAGTGATGAACAGCAAAATTAGGAAAAGCAGTCAAAATATTTCAGGGCTCTCAGAAAAACCTGTATCTGGAAGGTACTGAAAAAAAACTTGCACTTGGATGGTAGGCTTGCCTCTGACCCTGAAGTAGTGCTGTGCAGTATGTGATGGTCCCGTTTGACCTACTGGCATGGACACAGTCGTTTTCCTGCCACTTGAAGCCTAAGGCTACAACACACAGCTACCATGACTTGTGGTTCAGTTCACAGAAGTCTCACAAATAGGGTCATTCCTTGTGCAACGTTTGATGGAGGTGAAGGTAAAGTGGTTTCTTGGTCAACAGTTGTAATTTCTTCCTTTTAAAGTCAGTGGGTTTTTTGTACCTGTAAGCACAAGAAAGTAAATTAATGCGACTGCTAATGGCTATGAAGAAGATGAAAGCATACGAAAAAGCTTGTCCTGTCCTGATCCTATTACAATAATCTTTAAATACATCAGATAAGATTTACTGGAACAACAATAAATGGATTTACAGGAAGAAACTCAAACAAGGACTCCAGCTAGCAAAGATTAAGTTAAGCACTCTTCCTACAACTGTCCTCACCTGCAAGGTTCACTCTTTCCTGGAAAGAGAAAACAAAAACAACTCAAAACCCTCACTTGACAGACCTTCACCCACACAGCAAGGTTAGGATGCACATCATAACCACTGCACTATAACTGGCTAATCCATTTCTTTACCTAGAGTGAAAAAAAAAAACCACCACCTAACACTGCTTTGAAGTGTTCATAAAAATGTATCCCATGTTTCATTTCATATTTCCTGCACAGAAGTCCTGTATCAGAAGATCATGGGAGTTCAAAATTATTATTTTTTTTTTAAGTACAGCTGATCTGACATTCAAGCAGACATCAAAATGAAAATCTCCCCTATAGAATTTGTTAAATTCATATAAAATTCAGTTACAAACACCAGCATTTTATTTGGATATAGTCTTTTTTTTTTTTGAGAAAGGTCTATTTTGTCTAAAACTGTTTTATCTTCTCTTCTTTATTAAAAATAGAATATTCCTTATGTAACTTAATCCAATGAGTTCATTAAACCTTCCACAATACAACCAGCTACACATCCTAACTGAAGTATAGTTCGCTTCCTCTGTCATCGGCATCTAATAATTGCAAGTCACTTACAGTTCTATAACAATTGCCCCAGGTTTAATTTCATCCATCTCCATGAAAGCAAAGCACTTGGTGCTAGTAAACCTTTTCTTAGGCTTGTAGTGTTTGAATTCAAAGAAAATAGCTGCACCTAAAATGGAAAATGGTTTAATAGTAAAGTTAGCAATTATGATCAACAGTTATGCTAATATTTATCTGCAATTTAAGATGCTCTACATATATTGGATGAAATTATTTCCAACACTTTAGCAATGTATTTAAAAGATACACCATGTTCTTACAATGCTCATCACACTCAGAAGAGCTTGTACTCTTCACTCTATTATTCATATCCAGGTAACTAAAAGCGTCACAAAGAAACTCAATGCCTGTGCGGCAGAGCAGACTGCTGCATTTTTGTTTTCGTTCATTCCTCCCTTGTCTGCAAGTCATCACAATGACCAATTTGGAAAAGATAGGATGCAAATGTCTATTTTTATCCTTGTCTGGATCTTGAGCCCTGCAGCAGCTCAGGCATGGCCTGTTTATTAGATGAGGAGCAACCTACTATCCACACTTTCGAAGTTCCTGGGCCCCACTTCTGGTACTTCATACCACGTACCTTTTGTTAGTTTTTCAACATGTTTCTGAATCTCGATGTCCACATTAAAATGGACATACGTGTCCTCTTTCCTCAAAGCCACAGGAGTATCTTGCACAGGAGTCAGATCTATCCCATTCAAATCTGCAGGAAAGAAATAGCACGAGAATGGGAGAAGCTTCTCAGACTTTAAGGTTCTGCTTCAAGACTTTTATGAATCAATCCTAATACTTTCACAAAAAGTTAATGTCCACCTGGATTTTTCCCTAAACTTAAAAAAAAGGTGGGGGGAGGGAGTGAAGAGGGGTAATCATACCCCTTCACAGTCAGCGAGTTTTATCTTTTACAGCAACATGAAAGCAGGTAGAGTTCTGACTGTTTAAGATGAAAATTTGGAGTGATTCCCATTTTTATTTTAAGGGGACATTTCTGTCTACTGCCAGCAAATGATGCTGTTCCTTCTGCAAGCAGGACTCCTGCAGGGCTTCAGAACTGCCAGCGGAACCAGCAGAGAGTTATATGGCACCGAAGGCTCCCCTCTATGCAGGTCAAAGCTGGCACTGCTTATACAAGCTGCAGTCACTGCAGGCCCCCCTGCTTTGTTGCCCCGATGCAAGAAAATCATAGAATCATTTAGGTTGGAAAAGACCTCTAGGATCATCAAGTCCAACGGTTAACCTAGCACTAGACTATGTCCCTAAGAAACACTTCTACATGTCCTTTGAATACCTCCAGAGGTGGTGACTCAACTACTTCCCTGGGCAGCCTGTTCCAATGTTTCACAACCCTTTCAGTGAAGAAATTTTTCCTAATACCAAAACTAAACCTCCTCTGGCACAACTTGAGGCCATTTCCTCTTGTCCTATCACTTGTTGCTTGGGAGAAGAGACCGACCCCAACCCTGCTACAACTTCCTTTGGGAAGTAACTTAACCGTAGAGAGTATTAAGGTCTCCCCTGAGCCTCCTTTTCTCCAGGAGAATAACCCCAGTTCCCTCAGCTGTTCCTCGTAAGACTTGTTCTTTAGACCCTACACCATCTTCATTGCCCTTCTTGTAGCGAGGGGCCCAAAGCTGAACACAGCACTCGAGGTGCGGCCTCACCAGAGCCGAGTACAGGGGGACAATCACTTCCCTAGCTCTGCTGGCCACACTATTCCTGACGCAAGCCGGGATGCTGCTGGCCTTGTTGGCCACCTGGGCACACTGCCGGCTCATATTCAGCTGGCTATCAACCAGTAACCCCAGAGCCCTTTCTGCCAGGCAGCTTTCCAGCCGCTCTTCCCCAAGCCTGTAGCGCTGCTTGGGGTTGTTGTGCCCCAGGTGCAGGACCCGGCACTTGGCCTTGTTGAACCTCATCCCATTGTCCTCAGCCCATCGGTCCAGCCCATCCAAATCCCTCTGCAGAGCCTTCCTACCCTCAAGCAGATCAACACTCCCACACAACTTGGTGTCTTCTGCAAACTTACTGAGGGTGCACTCTATCCCCTCATCCAGATCATCGATAAAGGTATTAACGAGAACTGGCCCCAGAACTGAGCCCTGGGGGACACCACTAGTGACCGGCCTCCAACTGGATTTAACTCCGTTCCCCACAAACAAATCTCTGGGTCAAGATTAACTGGATTTAACTCCATGCACCACAATTCTTTGGGTCAACATGCATTCTCTCTCCTGTTTTTTTACAGTCAGAGGCACAGGGGGCCACAGGTTGGACTCCAGCTGTCAGCACCAGTTGCGCTGCTCAGGCGCAAGCCACCACAGGCAATACTCTTTCTGCTGAGGATGGGGACCTGAAGCACTGCTGAACACACTTCGTTCTGGGAATGGAAAGGGATCACCAATGTGGCAGCAGGAACATCTCTCTCTGCTGATCTGCAGGAGAGCAGCCTAATTAAAAACAAAACAAAACAAAAAACACACAAAAAAACCCCACATACAGCAAAAACACCAAGGAAAACCAACAACTAATCACCCTGAGACTCCTTATAATATGGACAAAACGACTTTTTTGAGTCAATTTTACTCAACAAAAATCTTGAAAAAAAGTTTAAAGTCACCATTACTAGAATAGGTGATACACCCCCTACACACACACACCCCTTCTGACCCTAGTTTCCTACATCATTACTTGGCAGCTGCCGTTTACCAGAGTTTGCTAATAGAGTGCCACACGTTAACAGAATGACTTGTTGGGAAAGCAAGCTTGGAAATACAGACTCCCTCAGCTCCAGAAAGGAAATGAAGGCTAGCTCTGAAGGCAAGCAACAATTTTAACAATATGCAGTAAGTTAAGACTGACAAACACTTCAGTGGAAAGGAACAACGAATGTTTGCTTTACAAATTCTGATAAGTTCCAGGATCCAACGTTTGAACCCTGTTAGCGCTGGTATTTCCCTGTTGGCCAAGAAAAACTCAGCATGAAAGAATTAAGTTTGATTAAACCCACATCCATCCAGCTAGCCTCACCACTGAAGTCACCCGTCCCTCAGCTTTCTGGCATACTGGAGGCAAAGAAAGATCCAAAAGTGACCAGAGAAACAGAGCCTGAAAAATAGTTACATAAGCTAAAAATAATGCTGCAAACTTAAGGCAGCACCATAAACACAAATACTGCCTATTTCTAAGACTGAAAACACAAAAAAGCAGTTGTATCGGCTGAGGAAGGCGAGAGTCATGTTCCAGCTTCACTGCTGAAAAATCATCATAGGAAGCAGGATTAGATAAGGCTCCCTGTGTATGTATGTTGGCAGGTAACATTTGAGAACATCTCTGGGATTCAAGTGGCATTCAACACCGTGACCCCCACTTGTGACAAAGAACTTGTCCAGCAGCTGAAGCAGCCTGATAACACAGGCATCGCATCCCTACACTTGGGACTAACAGCACGTCTAAAGAGGATATATAGAAGGTCACTGTCACAACTGAATAGAGGCTGTCACCGATGGAACAGAGCTCAGCTGCAAGTTTTTATCTGATAAAGAAAAATCATACCCCTCAAAAGATTGTAAAGATGAGCACAAGTCAAGCAGGATGGTGTAAAGGTAAGCAATTCTGACTACAGTGGCTTCCTTCTAACAAACGGGGACGAGACAGATGCTCCTGCCAGAAAGACTGAATACCAAAAATCTGAGCCTCAAGCAAAAGCCATCAACCATGTTGTTATCTGAAAGAGTGAGAAAACCTCACCTCTCGTATCCGCAGCTGATAGCAACACAGGTTCTTCCAGACTCACGGAGACTCGTGAAGAGAGGACAGTTAGCCCAACACATGAGCTGAAATACTTCAGTGCCAAGGCTGGCACTTTAAAGCTTTGCTTCTCAACTTCATACCCATTCCTTTTGGTAAGGAGATCTTTGTTCTACTAAAAAGTTGGCCTAATGATAGGGCAAGAATGGAGCCAGTGGGCTGTGGTTTGCTGTCTCCAGGAAGCCCAGAGACCAATATCTGCTGAGGAGTACAAGCAGTCCAAACAGATCTGTACTTAAGAGTCAGATAAAGAAAGTGACATAGAGAAGTACAATCTGCCAAGTCACTAGTACTCGTCTCCCAGCTTGGGGAAGGCACTTCTTCTGCAGTGATTCACCTCCCAGTATCTCCCAAATACAGGATTTTTCCACCCTCAAAAAAGCAGAAGCCTTAAGACCATAACAATAAATGCAAGTCCAAACAAATGCTTTTCCCTGCAGGTTGAATAAATAAAAAACACTAGTTTCAGAAAATACTTTCTCCAAACTAGAAACGAGGAGCCAGGAACAGAAATCATTACCCTTTACACTGACTGTGATGTAAGGATCAATGCACTGCCCAGCATCTTTCAGACCAATTTTCTCTATGTTGATGGTGAGTAATGTCATCCCGGGTTCAGATGGCAATCTGGGTAATAAAGTACCTGAAAAGAGTAAAGCACATCATTAATCCTTTGAGTCATTTTACAGCAGAGGCCTTGCTCATCCCATCACCTCTCAGGGAAGAGGCTGTTTTCCAATGGGAGTTCCAAACCCAAGGTTTCTTATCCCGCCAGCACACAATGTGTGTCTGCACATTAAGTGGTGGATTTCTGAGTCCACACCAAAAAAGCAAACAAGCAAGCAAACAAAAAAAACAGGACTGCCTCAGGTTAAATGAATTTGTAAAACAAAACAAAACAAAAATTTAAAAAATGTCCTAAGAACAGAGAAAAGCTTTGTTTAAAGTGTTCTTTCTTGCTCTCATGCAGAGTAACTCATGCATGGAATCCAATTTATATAGTTTTTCAGGATTAAATTTGGGAAGCTGGATTCAATCTGCAGCTGCAGGAAGTTCAGACACATAATCAAGAGTACCCACCCCACTGAACATGACTTGGCTTCATGCTGAACATTTAGTCTGGGAGAACAAGGAAGAAAATGGCATTGTTGCAAATCCCACTGGGTGCAAGGGAATCAAAAGAGCCATTCTTAATGATCTAAATTGTATTGATCTGTACTTAAACGGAAGAGTAAAAAAATAGTGTTTGAATCCCTCAAGTTTCCTTCTGCTTTAAGGAAGCAGTTCCTAGCTCTTCATCAAGAAAATTTAGGATCAGGTAATCTTTGTGGTCACACACTGTGGACAATGTAGGTAAATCCCTGTAGAGTTGAGGAAGACGATGAAAATGACAAGAAAACAAAATTACCCAGACATACTAAAAGCTGAAAAAAAAAAAAAAAGAGATTCTGTAATCAGTAATAGGGTAGGCTTCTTCATGCTGATTTTAAAGAAAACTGACAGGCCTCAGGCCTGTCTCTGGTGTTAGATGAATAAGCACCAAGCCAAAAAATGCTCAGACTCACGAGCAAGTTTAAATTAAAGTTTTGGTCTTCTAATTAAAAAATATATATATATGTTATTCACAAGGCTTGAGATCTAAACAAAGTAATAGTTTCCTTTGGCAAGTCCAATATGGGTTTTCTTTGATCCTTTTTTTCCCCAATCAAGGCTTGAAGAGCTGGAGAACTGAGGAGTTTTTATCATATTAGAGGGACTAGCTTTAAAAGAGGGGGCAGTGTATCCAGTTCTAGCACTAGAGCCTCAGCAAGATTTTATGAGCACTCCTGCACTCAGTCCCCCTTTCAGGACCACCATCAAGGTCTGAATTCCCGTCTGTGAGACATTACATATCTGTAACTCCCCGCCTTGGCTACTAGCAGAGCCATGACCTCCAAGGTACCACATCTGCGGACGCTTTATAACATATCATGGCAGAATTTGACCTGCTCTTCTAAAGTAATGGGACAGGCTTCTGACCATAGTATAAGATATCTTAAAAAGTGAATTTATTCGATAGCATCCATTTCTGCCAAGAAGCATACACGATATAGTTCATCTTTCTATATCACTTGAACAGACGTTAAAAGCCAGAGTTTTTATTACAATCTAATGGAAGGTAGATAAGGGCCTTCTCTTCAGCACAAAACTTCGCTCTACCACCTTTCAGTTGTCTCCTGAAAGCAGCATGCCCTGCCAAGAGCCAAGAACTGTAACTTCCAGTTTTCCTATCCATCTCTGAAATATGCTAAGTGACGGGATACTTGACACACAAAAATCACCTATGAGATGTATCAGACTCTGGTACTTACTATAAAAATTCTGGTTTGAGAAAAATTCTGTTCTTGAAAAATGCTTTCCAGAATGTATGAAATTCCAGAATTGCAATGAACAAAAAGTCAAGCCCACTTCCAGTAGATAAGGGCACATTGCGACAGACGGTCTTTAAGGAATGTGTTCTCCTTGCTGCTTCAGCTGGAGTAACATCTAAACCAGCGATGGGCTAAAGCGGCTGACCGTAACCTGTCCCACATGAGCCACAATCACCCAAGCAGGTCTTCTGCTGAGGCCTCTGCAGTCACTTCACATAGGGGCCATTAGCTGGCAGTAACCTATCTCAGGTATAACTTCGCTGTGGCTGGGCATCACAGTGCCAGTCTTCTGCCATAGCTTGAGCCCGTAAGTCTTCAGCAGGCTAATACTGAGGCTTTTTATGAGAAAAGTATCAGCCATTTCCAACACAACTGCGGGAAGTCATTGCCAGAGAGGGAAGAGAGCATCTACAAGTGTATTGTTCATGTCCTCCTACAACTGCGTTTCAGATGTATAAAGGTGAGCCAACCTAATAGCTCACCGCCACCAAGACAGAGGTGTCCAGTCTCTCCAGAACCAGCCCCCGGTTCAGAGAAAGGGGAAAAGGTGACGGGTCTCCTGCTGGGTTCACAAACAGAAATGGACTACAGAAGAATCTGTTGCCAGCACAGCACTGGAATAAAGTAGTATATAACCAGGAGAAAGGCAGGTGGGAAACCTCAGCTGCTAGAGACAGCAAGACCCTGGTCAATTCATCTTCACACAGCACAGAAGTGTAACTACATGTGTCCTTGTCTGTTTTTTTTTAAATGTAAGATTTCTCATCAGATGTGTATTCCACCAAAGAAAATCTAGCTACTCCTGCCTTTGGCTACTCTACAAGTCAGCACATCTTTATTAGCACATTAAGACTTCTAGAGAGCACTGTAACATCTGTCACCAAATAAGAGTTTCCTTTTTCCTGCTACTGAAAGGAGATGAAGACCAACACATAGACGCCTAGTACTGTGTTACCGAAGGCTGTATTTTGAGCTTTGAAAGTAACAGCTGAATGACAAACATTACAGCTACATGACCATGATCAGGGAAATAACAGTACGTACTAAAATGTTATCATACCTTCATTGGCTCCTGGGTTAGATGAATGGTGCAATGTGATAACGATGAAGCCATGCATGTAGAAGACAAGACAATGGTCAGTTAGACAATACAGTTATGCACT
Source organism: Anser brachyrhynchus (assembly GCF_964034855.1). Taxonomy (NCBI): domain Eukaryota; kingdom Metazoa; phylum Chordata; class Aves; order Anseriformes; family Anatidae; genus Anser; species Anser brachyrhynchus. The sequence continues at coordinate 27,588,066 of NC_137696.1, forward strand.
ATGGATTAAAGGCATATTGAAGCAAGGAGTGCAACACTTCTCTCAAATCAATATGGAAAGTCCATTTACAAGGCTCACCTCAGATGGCTGCAAATTGCTTTCGCTTAAACCTCGTCACCCACAGAAAGAGCAACCAACTAACATCCAATAAGGTAAGAAACGCCACACAAATTTACATTCAACAGGGAAACTAGATCTGTTTTCAGCTCGTACAGAAACACCCTAGGGGTTCAGATTATCATAGCTATAGGGAGGTTTACCTTAATGCAAAAAGGTTCAGAGAAGTCAGACAGTTCATGAAGTAGATGACAATGTAAAACGTCTGTAAGAAGAGGTGCGAGCAACTCCTCTTAAAAGCATGGTTTTACCAAGGAATAATTCTGTAAGAAAATATATACTTCAAACCTCCCTTCTTTCTGATTTAGTTACCCTACTTCTTTGAGAATAATTTAACTGTAGACAAAACCTGCCTAGTCAGCTTAGATCCTTTCTTAAGCACACACACAGTCTCTACGTCCACTATATGCATACAGTGCCAATAGGGTGCACAGAGGTAACTATGGTAATAGTCACAACCTGATTGATTCACAAGCATATCACGAGCTACTCAAGATGTCTCTCACTTTTTCCCCAGCTTACAACTTAAATAACCAGTGTGATGAAAAGTACAGAAAAAGCAAAACCTGAAGTATGCATCTCCCTTTTCCTTAAACTTGACGTCTATCTAGCTACCTGGAGTTGTCAAAGAAAAAAAATAATACTTAATACCACACAGGAAAAAAAAATGGAATTATGCAAATTAACATAATCAAAAAGACTTTAGAGTTTGACATACACACACACACACAGGTACTCAAGAGGAAGCCTTAAATGAATTTTCCAATAGATTTTTTACTTAGGACAGAAAGAATGCATCTTCATAAATGGATTCATCACAGTGGATATCAAAGATCAAGACAGTAGAATACCAGCATCAAAACATTACAATATATCATAGCCTGTTTGTAAGCTTAGCATAAACAACTGTAGAGTGTACATTCCTACACCAATACAGGCTGCAGAGACCACATTCAGTAGCATGCAAAGTCTCAAATCTAAGGACAGAGACACGTATCTTCTTCATAACTAATAAGTAGTTATTACTTATGCAATTACTGTTGCATAAGTAATGAAACATCCTATCTCTTTCAACCATAATTCCAGTTATAGGTTCCCTATTTGTTACCTCCTTCTTGAAATAAGAAGGTTGCCAGGCTGCTCTGAAACTAGAAACTTGTTTTTACTGCAAATAAACTACATCAGGAACAAAACAAACAAACAAAAACCACACACACACCAAAAAAAAAAAACCCTTCTGTTGGAACTTTCTACTTCTTTACCTATTAAATTGTCAAAAGTTGAGGCTACAAGACGACCTTCTCCAGAATCAGTAGGTATATCCATTTATAAAATGCCGTCGTGTGGGCAAGAACTTAAGTCAGCAAGCCAAAGCTACTCTTCTTTCTCCTCACCGAGCTTGACTGTAGTCCAAGCTATTGTCTCACCAGATGACACAACAGAAAACTAACCAGCAACAACTCCCCACATCTCTAGCAGGATGTGATGCTCCTTGAAGGAACAAACATTGCCACAGTTTCTATCTGAATGTGTTTGGAACACTTCACATAATATGGTTAAGAAAGTGCATGGAATGCACAAATTATTTGAGGTAGCTGGTACCACCTCACAGATTATGGGTACAACTATTTGGAATAGGAGATAGTTTGCTGAGGAAAAAAGTCCACAGGTTACTTTTGTGGTTTTCCAATACAGCACTAGAGTTTCCAATACAGCCCGTTGCTCCTCATCCAAACTTTTAAAATCACAGGTGGAGAAAGAGACAGAACTTATGCGTGCCGTATAGGTTGGTATGGCAAGGCTGGTGCCCCTACCTGGAACTCTAGCAGGAAACGAGTCTGGAGACCCTGCTCCAGCTCCTCCTTCCTCATCATCCTCCTCAAACTCCAAGTGTTCCTCTTCTCCTGGTGCTAAAATCTTCCTGTGAAATATGAAAAAGAAGAACGAGACCAAAGGTCACTCATCATCTCACTTTCAACTTGTACATCAGCAACTTGAGTATAGAACAGGAGCACATTAATGTCATTTCACTTTTCTCATTAGCTACTACTGTAGAAAGCTTAGCTGACTGCTGTAGAAAGCTTACTGCTACATAGAAAGCACAAAGTCTAAAAACAAGAGAAAATATTGTCAATTCCAGAGAGATGTAGCCAAATACTGATTATACCAAAAGCAAGGGCTTTAGTTTTAGTGGTACCTAGAAAACCAGAATTCAGAAGTTTTTTTAACCAGTTTACCCAAAGCAATGCAGCAAGTAGGTGGCTCTCGAAGTTCTCACGTGTCTCACGTACAGCAGTTCCCAGACCATGCCTGTTCAGATACCTATGCGTAACATGCAGTGACACAGTTCTCTCTTACCTGAGTGGGACAGGCTGAACATCAAAGGGGAACTCCTTATTGTAAGTGAGGATATTCTTTAAGACTGCAGAGAAAAAAAAAACGTAAGAATTTATTTTCCTAAATAAGCATTAATTCTACCACTTTGCACAACTATGTCCATTCTCATAGCAACTTCACAAAATAAATACAATTTTAAAAGAATCAGATCATGGCAAAAAAAAAAATATCTCATACTTTAAACATCAATGCAGACCTGATGAGTCATACCACTACAACTTTCATACTGGTTAACTGTGACTGCAGTACTTAATCACCACATTTATACAGGCAGGGAAGATAAACATAGCAAGAACTAAAAGCACAATGAGGAAAAGCTACAGGCCCCTGAGGTAATGGTAGCAATCTTTGGTAGCTATTGAAGCAAGGGTGATGTTACTGGAATCAGCTCCAAACAGTCTGAAGTCTCCAGAACTGACAGGCTTAAGCATATATGCACCTACCCTGCACGTTCAGAGAGCCACCGTGGGAGTCCAAGAATGCTGGTAGCACATAACTTAGTTGAAATTTCCTACTTCCTCCTGCATGTGGAGGGTAGATTTGCAAAGTTCAAAAGAGACACAGAGCAATATCTGAGCGTTAAGATCCAGAAAGACTGGCTATAGCCTCCAACATTCACTGTAATGCCACAGCTTTGCCATTTGTATTAGAACCTTACTCAAGTTTTAATAATCACAACTTTAGCTTTTATTTCCGAAAGCATTAGCTAATAAAAGTTCTATTTCCGAAAGCATATAAATGAAATAAGCATTTCACGATGGCTAAAAGGCCTAAAAAGAGAAGAACGCTTGCAGGGAGAGGCAGTCCCCTATCAGAGAATGAGGATCCTGGACTGGGCAGGGGAGAGAGGAGGTATTAAAAACAAGTCCTCTCACTGGTCTCACTTTGCAGTAAGCCCTCTCAAGCACATTTTTGAAGTCTCCCCTTGGAACTTCTGGATGAGAACAAAATCGTGTTAAAGCGGCGCTAACATAACACGAAATCCCAGACGTACTTAAACACCAGCTACGTTTAAAGAACCCCTGCTAGGCCCTTTCTGTCTCTGCGCGTTATAACTCAGCCGGTATAGCAGGAGAGCTTCTCTGTCCTTCTTCATAGTCACATCACTCCGTGTGGGCTCCATCGTTAGCTACCAGACATCCACACACTACAGTGAATAGAGAACCCCTCAGTAAACTATAAAGAAACAAACAAAAAACCTTCCCAGTCCTTGCTCATCATTTTTTTTTCTGATGTCTGTACCATGACCTGAGAAGGTGGATGCTATCTGATTCCAGGGGGACCCAATACATAAATACAGAGAGCTTTAAGTTGTCTGCTGTTGGATATGTGACAGACAAAGCTGATACCAAGTGTCTCCTTCTCCCAAGGCTTCTACCCTGATGGATCAGTAATGCAGATCTCAACGTGGTGGCAAAGAATCGCAGCCACTTCCCAACAGGAAAGTGGCTGATTAACAGCAGACAACAGCCTCCCAGCACAGCTCAGGTTCAGGAAAAGAAGGGATTTTATCTCCCTCTGAATTCCCCTGCTCTTGGAAAGCTCTATCATACCAAGACAGAAAGCGAAACTGTCCCAAAAAGAAAAATTTCAGTGAAGTAATATCTCCTACAGATCAGAGGCACGTTATACAGAAGTGACAGAAACTGCAGTACTTCTCCTCCCCTCTTCCAAAGCTTGGTATGCACTAGGTTCTTCCCTCTTCCAGTAACCGGCTTCTCCTACGACATGAATGAACATCCCCTAAAAAACCTTTCTCATAAATAATCTCAGTTATCACTAGAGGGCACAAAATGCTCCACCAATATGAGCACCATGAGAAAAAGGTGAACAGCTTTACAGCACCTGAAGTCCTGACACGTTCTACATGCACAGTCAGGCATACACACTTCTACCGCAGAGCTGCATCTACACACGTGTTGGTATCAAACCTGCTTCTGACAGTTCAGTGCTTCCCAAATGCCTGGGGACAGTATTAACAAAAATGATGCTGAGTGTTTAGATCAGAAACACTTCTGGAAATACCACCCAAAATCTCTTGCCTTTTTACAGCAGAGCATTGTGGATCAAGATTTTAGAATGCATTCAACTCTGTCTAATCACCAATAGCAAGCAATTTTGCAAAGTCACAATACTGGGATTTACTAAACACACCCCTTTAAACACATCACCAGGATAAGAACCGGATCAGCAGCTCTGAGTCTGATGAAATACGAAAGCAATGCAACAACCACCCTTCGAGGAAAAGGAAAATCCTCTTTACGCCTCTCACAAGCTAGAGTTTCAGTTGATTTAAATCAAAATAATCAGATAACAGAAAACATATTAGGTTATAACGAGGAGGAATCTCCCTTGCAACACTGCATAAGACACCCACGCTTAAGAGCTACTTTTATTTATTTATTTACTTATTTTTAAGTGTGCATCTCCTCTGGAGTAAAGAGGACTTCCCCTCTGTAATGCTGCTGCTGAGAAAACGATTCACAGAAAGCTCGTGGTTTGTGTAACTAAAGAGCAGAACCCCAGCAATGTGTCTTGTATTTATATTGCTTTTACAACAGAAATCTTTTTTAAAGACTGTTCTGCGCCTTCCCAAATACACCTTCTTGCCAGTGTTACTCTCATGCCCAAGGAGGTCACCAAACTGACCCACCAAAAAACACGGTTTTCAGCTAGAGCATTTCTGGATCCACTTCATCTCATTTACACACAGATGCCAATACTGGCACACAGCCTAACTCTAATTCTAAAGTATGTTATAACACTGGCATAAGCTTTAACAAGAAAAAGATCTGCAAGATCCAGCGTGTGGGCAATGACTTCACACAACATAAACGCAAAAGAACTATCTCTGTGTATGGACCCTCCTGGAGCATTATCCTAGCAGGAGAGATTCAGTGACAAATCCTATGAACAAACAAAACCAGCCAACAGCTTCAGTGCGAAATGCAAGCTTAACGATTATGAAAAGTTAGAACCTGACAACACAGAAAAAAAAAATTAAATCTAAGGGCCCTGGTTGTTAGAACAACACCCAAACCAAATTTCTCAGCCATTTTGACCACTTCAGGCACGAAAGTAATTAAAACAACTGAAATTGTGTGAATAGCTGTTTTCATTCCATCCTAACAAAATGTCTTGACCTAACAAAGGAATTGCTTATTTGCGTTGCCAGTCCTTTTTTTTTTTATATTTTTTTTTAAAGCTTTTTCTTCTGGAATGTAAGAAAAAAATGACAACAGACAAATTGAAACACTTCACAGTGTATTTTTTGAAATGATTAGTGTTGGCCTGATTAAGATTTACCCTATTCAAGATACACTTAAAAACCATAAAACAAAGGCACAATTCAGAGAGAGAGAACAATCCAAGTCAGAGCAACATCAAGGGTATCAATGGTGAACTGTTGTTGCAGAAGCACCCATTCTCCTCCAAGGAAAATAACTCAGTGTCTTTGAAGACTGATGGCCACACACTCTTCTTCAGTTTTAATACAGTCGCTTGTTGCATGAAGCGTGGGCTGAATGTGCTTCACACTGGTGAACAGTTTTTTGACAGCTAAAAATCAATTCTCTGAGGAAGGGGACTGTTGCACTGTAACTGAAATACTGGCCTTTAAGAAAAGGAGGCATTTCGAGGGAAGCTTTACCCTTCAATATTCACTTCCTTGGATTTGTAAATGTGAGTCTTCTTCCATCATTTAGTCACTCAAAGGCCATTTACCTAATGGAGTCTAAGATATACAGTCATTAAATTACTTCAACGATTAAAATACTTTGTAAACAGAATGTGTACCTATGAAATAATCCCAAATCAGAGGATGCACAGGCAAAACATGCAATATACAGCATGAGAAAAAACTCATACTTTTAACACAGTGCTAAAACTTTCCTGAGTTTATGGTCTTCACAAACCTAGCAGTCCTGTAGTGTACCTCCACTTTCCTTTTTCAGGAAACAGTTCAAAAGCATCTGGACTCAATATTTTTGTACAGACATTAGGAACCTCTCAGTTCAATGTCCTGCTTCTTCAAAACCTTCTCTGTAGGATGCTGTGTTAGTTACTTAGAGAATGGGAACAGAGAAACTGCTTATTCATGAAGTGGCAACACTGCAAATCATTTTTATCCCCAACATCTCCCTAAATGATACCGTTGTGAAACGAGCAAAATAAACCCATTTTTCTCCATCATGGAAGAAACTCTTCCACGTCTCCTGTTCCCCAAGAACAACAAATGTCAGCATCCAGGATGATACTGCTTAGATGTGGAAGTTCTGATCATAAGGATACTTCGCAAATAAAGCAACCAGTGTTACTGGAAGGAAAACTTAGCAGATAAACAGATATTTCCTACATGAAAAAGTTACTTCTGGATTAACATACCAAAAATTGACCCAGGATCAGATTGGAATAAACAGTCACAACACAAAACCCTTCAAAGACTGACTCTCATCCTCACTTTGGCTCCTAATTTTATTAGTCTCGTAACATCGCTGTGGTTAAGTGGCAGGTGATTGACTACCATGAGCACGAGTTAAATATTTTCGGAAGAAAACTACATTCAATACTGCAAGTAGGAAGACCACAGAGTGTTGAAATTCAGTTCAAGTAAGTTATGTGCAGGTAAACTTTCCAGCTGATTACATAATGCACAACAGATAGCCTAAATTACGATTCTGTGTGAAGTCAGCAGTACCCAAAGAATTACCTGATTGAGACAAAAAGACTAATACATTATCTGAAACATTAGGACTGCTATACTTTGAAGTTACCCACATTAAATTCCTTAATACACATCAAGTGCTGTCTATGTGGTAACAGATATTTGGAAGAACTATCTAAAAACAACATTACTGTCAAACCACATTGTGGTCAATCAGTATTCATTCTGCTGTCACGTTTTCCACTGTAATGGTGAATGTCACTCACTTAAAATACAAAGATACTACTTACTTGGTTCCAACTTCTTCAGATCCTCAAGCTTAAATTCATCCTGCGACTGGGTGGACTAGGACATTACAAAGAAAGTGTTAAATCTGGGTATGCACTTTCCCCTCAGACAAAGCTATCACACCTCATAATAAGCATGCAAGGTGTTCCCTTTATTCAAGCATACCAAGTTACTTCAAAGCTTTGTCTTAAAAAAACAAAACAAACAACAACAACAAAACAACCAAACAAAACCTCCCTGACTGAGGCTAGGTTCACAGGTGAGGCAGAAAGTTAGCTACTTCTCATTTATTGACAAAAATGTATCCCATGTTCCAAATTCTAATACAAGATTAAAAGATTTAAATGAGCTGGTTGATTTTTCATACTTACCATGCACAGGAACATTTGGACAGAGGGACTTATTTTAACTCTTCCCCAATCAGGTTGTTCTGAAGCAGTATCACCTCTAAGACTGCAAAAGTGATGCTCCCACAGGAGCCCACACTGTTCAAGGCATAATTCCAGTATTGTAACACTAGCAGAAGTTACAGTATACAGGATATGTCAGTATTTTGCCAAGCCTAAGAGCTCACCACAATGATTCTCATCTCCACCAACCCTGATGATGAAGCTTCTTCATCTGGCTAGTAGCACATCTGCTTCTCTGAGTAAGCCTATTCAACTTAGTAACTCAACAGAAAAGGTTTTATCACCTGGGGCATCGTGTAGACAACCTGGAAAGTCCAAATGTTCAAGGAGCTGTTCATTCTGTTTCCAGAAGTTTTAGCTATGCCTGAAGACACAAAACTGTCTAAAACCAGCATTAGTTACCTATCACTAAAGAATGAAATCACATGGGAAAGAGAGCTATACCTGTAAAGCTGCACTTCTCAGTTCCAAGCATGTTGCAATTTTAGCTATGGTTTTCTGAAAGGAAGAAAAAAAAATATTGAAATTGTGTTCTTCCGTATTCACATTCTTCTTTAATATAAATATGAAAATTTGTTTTTTCCTGCAAAGATTTCAGATCTATTACTCAGTATCTGATCACTTAGCATCAAAAAGCTTTTTTATACACAAGCAAGAATTTCTGTAAGTGCAATAGATGAAACTGAAACACCTGTCATTTAACTCCCCTTCCACAGCTCATCAGCACAAGTGGAGGTTCACTCACTTTGCAAAAACTGTAATAATGCCTACCACATCATAATTTTTTTTACAAATTCAATTATTCTGAAGTGACAGGGGAGAGCCAGAAAAAAAATACACAAAAATACAAAAAACAGTTTATTTTACCTTCTGAGACCTGGAGTGGTTTGTTAAAATTTGACCTTTTAGGGAATTGTAGGGTTTATCTAGCTTACAATCCCAACAGACCAAGTCAGCCCCCCTCAGAGTTTACAAATGCCCAGTATCTCAACACTGAAAAAGCATGGTCTGCTTTTGTGGGTTTTTGTGTAAAATGAAGTATAAAGGTGGATTATGTTTCCAAGTTTTTATTTTTGTAATTTGCTAAGACATTTAAAGTCTGACAGAAGCATGAAATAGATTTTCTTGGATTCAAACTTGCCACCTAAAATATCCCTGAGCAAAACTGTGAAGTAATTTCTCATTTTTATTTTAACATGTAGAAGGAAGGGAAGAGCTTCATAACCATCCTTCACTAGCAGTCCTGCTTCTAAGACAGTGCTTCTGAAACTTTCATGCTTCACAAAAAAAGAAGCTTGAGGAGCAGCAGTCACATTTGTTTCTATTACTAGCAGATGAAAAACATCAAGAGGAATTCAGACAATGTAACTGGCATCAAATGGACACACCTGCATGGTTTATTTTACTGTTTTTGACCACACAAGTTTGTTCATTAACCAAAAGGCTTTAGTGAAGAAAAACTAAGTCTATATGCACAGATAAGAAAAAATACAATTCCCAATAGTCTGTGGAACATTTATAGGGCAAGAGAAACAGCAACAGTGAAGCTATAAAGAAAAGAAGTTCGTTTTCAAAGTTTTCCCCCAGAAGGAAGATAAAACTTGAAATATGCATGTGAGACTTGTTCTCTCCTTTTAAATCAGACAGTATCAAAAAACAGCCCTCCCCTTAAGCTAGATGCAAGGGGGAGACAAAGATTTCCTAGTGTACAACTGTGGCAAAGAACTTCAAGAGCAGGAGCATCTGGCAAGTTACACGGTATCAGTCAGAAGCCAGAGCTTCCCTTTAAAGGAGGGTTATGTTTTAGGGATGTGTTTTAGGGCTACAAGAGACTCGTAGCAGCAGATAAGAACTGGGCATGCTTTCACAGCTACCTTTGCCGGTCATCTGCCCTGACTTCTGCAGGGGGACATCAGCTGCTTCTAAACCTGCTCCTAGGCCACCACGTGCTCAGTACGCTGGGCTGAAAGCTAAGCAGCTCCGGTGTCTGTCTGCTGTGTGCCACGCTGAAAGCTGAAAGAGTGAAGGAGCTGATCTGTAAGCAGATCGGACATCACTACCTCAAGGGCAGGGCCAACAGACTGTGTAAAAGCCTCAGATAGCTGAGTTCTGACACCCTCCACAGGCTCAAAGCTTCCAAAACCATTTCTCCCCAGCTGGTTCTCTCTCCTCTTAAATGCTCTGCCACAACACAGCATTAATCCGCTCTTTACATCCTTGCAGTTTATATTACTGCCCATTGTAACGGAATCTTTAAAAAATAAAAGTTCTTTTCAGCACCTTCCAGGAAAGCAGTGAGTGACATGCACCATTAGCACGGGGCACTCATTGTTCTTTCCTCTGCCTAGGATATGCAGTGATGTCTTGTTTGGGAATTTTAACGTTGGGCAACCTGACTGTATGCTTACATGCAACATGCAAAGTAAAAATACTATGGCTCATCATTTCTGTGGAGGTTCACTCCACAGCCTAGGTTCAGCCAACAAACTTCTACCTCTCTGAAATACATTCTGCCACGTAACAGAGATTTACAGCTGCATCTCCAGCATAGACTAGGGAAACAGGTTTCTGAAAAGGAAAGGAGCACATACGGATGTCCACACACTGTTTTTGTAGATGTGCATACATATTCAGGCTTGGCGTGAGGACATCAGGTAGTACTACAGAAGCAGATTCTCAGTCTCTAGGCAGAGCATACACTGCATCCTTCTCATCAGCTGCAGTGTACCATAAGGAATTCCTTTTTATAGGAGAACATCTGGAAAGATATGGTTGCAAAGGTACAATCTCAAAGAGGAAGGTGTGAAGTAATGGATAAAAGAAAGGAATGCAAAGAAGTTCCCTGGGGAAGGGCGGGGAAATCTCTGAGGCTTGACTGCTACTGCATGATTTGCAAAAACCCAGCTGTTCCTATGGCTCGGCTGTTCATGGCTGAGCAAAGAGCACGCCAGTTCCATGTCAGATCAAAACCCCTTCCAAATGCACCAGAGAAAGTGAGCTATGAGTAAGTTTGCAGGGTGCCAGCACAGCCTCAGTGCCCCACTATGGAATCAAAACTTGTGAACAGATTTTCACACTGCTCTCCATCTTGTACACAGAGCATGAAACCCACACTATAAATTAGGTCTCAAGAAAGACTTCCCATCTCCTGTCTCCTTAGTTAATTCACTGATAAGCTCAGCAACACCACCATTCCCAATCCTGCAGACTCTTAACTCGGTATTCTTAGAACTGCCTGAACTAGGTAACTCGTGACAGGACAAACAGCTATATAAAATGTGTGTTTTCTGGCTTCTGGGGGCTGAAGGGCAATAATATCCCTAGAAACAGATTAATTGAAGAGAGTTTGGGAGTCTTAAAATAGTAAAGAATAGGTTTTATATGGAATCTATTGAAATATGGCAAGCTCCCAGCAGGCATTATTCATAACTATTTTTTTAAGGAACCACACCCAACCCAAAAGTTAAAAATGCAGCTAAACACGGCTATCATTTTCAGCTGCAACTATCCCATGCAAAAGCTCATTTTTGCAGCAGGGAAAATGTTCTGCATCTCATTAGAAAGGCTGAAGTCATAATTAATTTTGCTAGATTAAAGCAGTTAAGAATCAGTTTAATGTAAACTGGTGATTAGAAAGGAAAATGTCAGTTGATCTCATAGTGAAGGTTTCTTCAGTGCAGTTGTGTGAGTAATGACTGTGCTAACTGTAAAGCAGTCAAAGATGTTTGCATAAATACAGAGCCAGAGCAGAGTTTGGCTTTAAAGAGAGGTCTAGGCTGTTAGGAGACCAGTAGTTCAATGAATCATGCTAAGACTGTGCAACAGTGCTCTTATTTCAGCAAGTTACCATTGCACAAAAAGCATGATTTTCCAATACTGCACAAAACCCACCCTAGCACAAAAGAAAAAAAAAAAAAAGCTACACAAGAAACAACAATTGCGGTTAGCAGAGGGCTTTAAAGGTCAAATTTACTGCACAGAGAACTGGGTGACGATAGCTATAGCTGAAGGAAAGCTGACAGCTACGGCCAAAACTAACTGCATCGACTCATGTAGCAAAACACAGTGATTGATCATGAGTGAAGGCATCATTTTAGAGAATGAAGGTAGAATAAACAACGGCAGGATGCAGATGTTAAGACTGAGGTTAAGTCCATCGGTAAGAGTATGCTAATATCCTAACAGCTTCTAGGTGGTGAAATTGCTGCACAGCCTCCTTAAAATTGTTGCAGAGCAACTAGATTTAAACACAATGATTTGTTGTTTACAGTATTTCTCTATATTCCTCAACAAAATTCATAATCGTTAATGAAGATTCCAGCACTGTCAATTATGCAAATCAAGACAGAGCCTTCCTAAGCACTAAAACTCCAGAACTATATCCAGCAGTAGATGTAAAACAGACAACCCCCCCAAGCTGAAAACGCGGGAATGAACTACAAATTCTAGAGCCTAGTTTTCCCTATCAAATGAGGATGCACGACGATGGAGTCTTTCAAAACAGATTCCAGATTGATAGCAAAAAGGCAAGACGTACAAATCTTGAAATGTCTAAATTCTTATCATAAACTATACATTTACTATAAAGTAAATAATAACTGGCTCACACTACATCTAAGAAAGAAATTGGTAATAGCTATCAAGTGCCGTCAGATTACCAGACTGAATGATTACATTAGCAAGTAACACACCATCAATTACGACGTAGCCATAGCTGCACTGTAACACCACCTGTGATGCATGAAGGAAACCCAAACATGTTAGAAGTTTATACAGACAGACAGGACTGGGGATTTGAACCTAGTCATGCCCCTTCCTTGTAGAGGCAAAGCTAGTAGTTTTCCCCCTGTACAGAGGAATCACTGCTGAAATCCATCTTCTTCACATGTAGTAAGAAACAGTAACAATCTCACAGGAATTCTCATCAATATTTACAGTCCTTTAAAAAAACACCTAGCTGTAAATCCATACAAAGATTGGAATGAGGGTAGACCAAGCAACTGGAAATCATAACTAGCTTCACAAACGTGCCTTCTCCAATCTATGAAATGCTATCTGCAGCCTGGGCTTGTGAGATCAGATAGATAGACCCTGAAGTGAACACACAAATATGCATTCAGATAAATAACGAAGGGGCTCTTACATGGCATACAGTACCTGGAAAAGACAAGAAGTTAGGGAATAAGAAACTTTCCAAAACCCAGAAGAAACAGCACACTGGTGGATGCCTCGGCAGGAACATATTTCAGCAAAACTGGCTGTTTAACCATGGACATTTTTGAGGGGTGGCAAGAGAGAAGATATACTTCGAGTTAATTAAGCTGCTTGAAAACCTAGAAGCATGCTAAACTCTACTCTGAGACACTGAGTGAATGGTACGAGTGATGACAGTAATTGCTCATGGTCGCTAAATTATACCAACAAAGCTCCTGCAGAGATAGGGAACACCAGGAGAGCAAGGAGCTGTCAGACTACAAGATTTTGCTGTACAGAGTTTCACTGAAAGCAACAGCATAAATATTAAAAAAATACATAAAAACAAATAACTAAAATTATACAATTTAAATATTTTTAATTTTTAAATAATTTTAAATGATTTATTACTATGAATTTTTATTAAAAATAAAATAAACCCATTCTTAAAATGATTGAGCCCAAAGGACAATGAAGTACCTAAAGGAAAGCAGAAGGCGGCCGTCTCATTTGTTGTTGTGCCTAGCATTACTTGTGACAGAGGAGGGAAAGAGAATGTTCTTACTGAAAGATTCCACAAAATGTTGGAGAACTTGGCTACCTATGTTGCTAATGAAACAGGCATCACAATTTGAGAACAAGGCTCAAAATTTAAGTGCATCAGCTGATGAGAAGAGAGAAAAGAAGAGAGATAAATACAGGTATCATTCTGCAGGGATTCCGAACAGTCACTCCGTATTTATTCTTTTTGGAAGACTGTTTCCTTAGTACATGATTACAGGGGTACAACTGGCATCTGAGGTCATTTATCTCTGCTTCCTCAACCTCTCAGGCCTTTCCTTGGGGCTGGTCTCACTCATTTCCACCATCAGGTCCTTTCCCTAAGACTCAGGGAACATCTGGAAACAAAGTCCTGTGTCATTATGGTTCTATACTCTCAGGAGATGGTGCCTCTGAAGTGGTATTAACAGCTTCTCCTGCATGAAATAACCACATTTTCAGAAGCAACCACCGAGGGGAAACATGCAGTAAAGATGACTATAGCTGAGAGCAATAGAGAAAGATACCAGCAAGGGATACAGAGCAGAATTGATCAAAGGAAAAACATCTGTCCGATGTTAACAAGGATCCTTCAGATCACAAAAGGTGGTTCCAACCCTTCTCCAAGATTCTGACTCAGTTTAGGACTATCATGAGCCTTCTCTTCTTCTTCACAGAAGGTGAATAGAACAGTAGAGGCCAGCTCTTTGCTTTCTTTTGTTGGTACATGTCAAAGAAACATTTATAAACCACTGACAGACTCTATGTAAAGCTGTATTTCTTTGTGATAAATGAGGCATTGTTTTTTTTTTTTTTTAAACACATCAAGTTCATCTCCAATTTATGTAGCCAAGACCTGTTTTCCGGACTAACATTTCCAAACACAGATCCCATTTACTCTAGCACCCTTTTACCATACATTGGAGCTAGGAAATGTCACTGTTCAGGCAATGCCATCGCACAAACAAGTGATCTTATCATCTGGAAGTCTGGAAATACAGGCATTCTCTGATTCGGTATTCCTAATAAAAACATGGTTTTATACAAGGTACTAGAGTTTAGCAAGACCTCATATTCCGAAGTATTCCCTTTTATTTTGCTGAAGATGTTTGAGTTTGTTGGACCTTAGCTAGCATTTTCTTGTTAATCCTGTCATAGAATTGCATCAATATGATGCTCAGACAAGAAACAGCCTTTTCATCTGAGAGGAGAGAGGAAGGAGTAAAATCAGCTCAATATTTTGAAAGGTTATAAACAAGGAACATTGAGACTAGTAAGGAGTATTCTGCCAGGACTCTTCCCAGTCAGGTGTTACATGTTAAGCTAAGATTGTTCACACACACCCTCGATGGCTGCGGCTCAAGACATTTTGTATTCAGGCTTCACAACATAAATTGTGCTAATGTTGTATAAGCAAGTTATCAAAAGGTCACCCACAAAAAGAAACATCCAGCTTATGAAGGACTCTGGCATGCGAGACTTTCAGTATTACACAGCCAGGCATCTGTCACATCTAATGACAGCAACGGTTTCAGCCACGCTGGGCTCTGCTTGTGTTTTTGCATACTACGGGAGGAAAAAAAAAGGTGTCATAAGGCTCTGGTCTGCAAGATAGAAAGAACAATACACCGCGTCAACATCCATGAGTCAAGTTCCTTGACTGAGCAAATGGTAACACTTACCTTTTGATCTTCTGTGAATTCTGAGTTGTTGTGCTGAGACTGTGCCTCTTTTTGTAGATGTCTCGCTAATCTGGGGAAAGGGGCAGAAAACTGAAGAGTGAGAACACAACACAGAACCCTGCCGCCGCCACCACCACCACCGTCTCCTGAAAACGTGCCAGCAGAAAGGTTCACAGACTGCTGCTCCAAACGGTTTCTTTTTCTCATGTACGGTAGGCCATACAGAAAAACAAAACAAAACAAACAAAACAGAAGTCAGACACAGTAAGTACCTACATTAGGCAGGAAAGACCACATATATAACGTGTCATGAAGAGAGAACAGGTAGGAATGATCTTCTAACCAACAGCCCCTTTCATAAGCACTGACCTTTTTTCCTCTTTCCATTCCCTTTTTGTGTGTTCCGGTTTTTTTACATAAAGTATACTGCTTATGAAAACAGCCCACTGCAATACAAGCCCACGTGTTTCTCACAGAGAATTTGATGGCCAGGAGGAGTGGGTGCAGGCATAAAGAACTGGTACCCCAGGTACTGGCCACATGCCCTCCCACCACGAGAGACCGGGGCACCGTGGCTGTGGCCCTCAGGGTGCATTAGCTCACATCTGCGCCTGTCAGCATCATACGCAGAGCCCAGACTCCACCCATTACCAGCACAGAGACGGAGTACCAAGGGGTTTGGGAAGTAACAGTCAGCAAACAGCTGGAGAAAGCGAAAGGAAGCTAGAGAGGGAACCTATGGGAAGAGTCACGGCTTCCGTCTGGGGAGGAAGGGGAAAATTAAACAAGCGAAACTGTGCAATTGTTGTCATTCTCTGCAAAAATATATCTATGTAGACATACATATTTATTTAAAGGCAGTGCGGAAGGGCGTTGAGGGGAAAACCCAGGCAAAACAGCAGCATTTGGGACACCCCAATGTACTTCCATCGGAAACCTTCTTGTACCGTTATGCTATTAGGGGAATTCAGCTTCTTGCCACGGGTGCAGTGGGCACCAGTCTGCTTGGGGGGGGCAGGGAGGGAAGGTTAAAACAGATACGTACACAAAAAGAGGCTGCTGTCAAAGCCTGTAGAGGGAACAGATACCAGACCTCAACTATTCCTTTGCTTTTTTCCTAAAAATAAGCCCTATTAAAAAGACACAAGGATTGAAGCTACTGCAGCTTTCAACTAGCAGTAGCAAAACAGCAGTCAAACGGGACAATGTAACTTCACAGCTCAGCGCCATAATCTTTGTTCGTAATGGGGAAAAGATGCTGGCAGAGGAAAGTCAAAAAGCACACACACACTGGAACCCAAACATACAGTCAGTCCCTCAGCGCTGCCCTGGCGGTATAACATGGGCGATAAACAGAAAGCTGCGTACGTCCATCACATAGGGCATTTAAAACCAACAATTTAAGGAAAACTCATCACCATAGCAGCGACACACCACCCACAACAGACAGCATCACAGTACTAACAATTCTGCAAGCATTAGTGACACAATGCTCTTTCCATTTGTCACTCATAAAAAAAAAAAAAAAAAACACCACACACCCTAATCCACATCAATGCATCTGGTGTCCCACTTGAAGCTTGTTCGAAGTTGAATCGGACCAAGTTCCACAGACAGGAGTGTTCGACACAGAAGGTGCTGCTGGTGGCTCAGGGGGCTCTCATGGGATTAAGCACCTCAGTGAGCAAGGGCCGATATTTGCAACAAACTTCCCAGATCAACGTAAAGACCTGAGCAGATGTAGGTCCCCTTGGACACGGGAGGCAAGTGTTCTACACCCGTGTTCTAAGTCAGCAGTCATTAAACCCCTGAAAGAAACTAATTTCGACTCAAGAAGATCTTTTTCAGTGTCAGCAAGCTCATCATAACCAGTTTACGCCCAGCCTTCCTGCATTGATCTGTACAGACCTTGCCAATGCCAGCAGCATCCAGCCAGCTCACCAGCATGCTCACTACTCCCATCTCAGGTTGCCATTTGAAAAGGCGACAGCATGAAACCGTGCTGTTGTGTCTCCACAGCTACACGGAGGTATCTTGCTCTGTGCTGCTTACTGGCAGCTTCTATCCTAGAGATCGAAGCGGTCATTAACCCACCTGCTGTACCTAAAGGAAGTGGATATGCACCCTGAAAAGGTTCTGCTCCTTCCCAGGAAATCCCTGCAATCCTTTGATCTTCTCCCCACTTTCTTCTTCCTCTGGAGCCGCAGAGTTCATCTACTGACTACTTCTCTGTTCAGAAGAAACTCACTGATCAAGCTTGCAAGAGTAACGTACAGTGTCACTACCAAGAGGAGCTTTCTAACAAAGGTATCGCACTGCTACAAAGCCAGAATGAAGCCAGGGTGCGGAGATCACCTCAGTTCCTGTCAGACACGAGTGATGCTGGGAGGCAGGCAATACAAGCCATGCTTCATCTCTTGAACTGGACCGTCTGCGGACATTTAGTGACCCTTCTTACTGAAGCAGGCTCAGATTGAGAAGCCTAAAGGCTTTTCATTCTGAGGGAAAGTCATCAAACGAAAGCGACTGCTCATACTGCCAAGGTGGTTTGAAGCATTCGGATCCTACTCTGCTCCTTGTAAATGCCCACATAAGGGCAGTTATTTAACTTTCTGAGGGATGCTTTTTCTTCCTTTATTTTCTGAAGGATGTTTTTGTCTTCTGACATACAGATCCGGAAAAGGTCCCCGTGACAAGGTTTGCAGTGACGGCTGGCCGTGACCCGGAGACCACCAGCGGACTGCAGATAACCGAGCCCGCACCATCCTAACCAGGGAGCCCACGAGCTGACGAGGCCGTGGTACTTCGCGGCTGTCGGTACCTCGCGGCTGCTCCGAGCGGCAGAGCTCAGCCGGCGGCACGGGGGCTGGCTGGGGAACAAGTGCGAGCCCCCCGGCCTCCCTCCAGCAGACCCACCCGCAGAAATCGGCTGGGAAGCAACCGGGGCAAACCCAGAGCCCGCCGGGCTCCTCGCTGCCGCCGGGGGTCCCCGCCCGGCCGCCGCCCTCCGCTGCCTCCCGGCGGGCCGGGCGCCATGGCCGGCCGCGGCCGGGGGCCCCCCCCCCCCACCCCGCCCCGGGAGGGGTCCGGCGGCCCCGGGGCGCCCCGCTCCGCCGCCCCCGCGCGTTGCATAACGGCACCGGCGGCGAGGCCCGGGGCGGGGGGGCAAGGCCTAGGCCCCGCGGCCACCTGCCCCGCCCCGGCCCGGCCCGGGGCCCGCCGCGGGGAGCCGCCCGGCCCGTGCCCGCACTCACATCTGGTACTCGTCGATGGCCTCCACCAGCTGCCCCCAGGAGTCGAAGTCGGTGCCCTTCCTGAAGCTGGCGCCCCAGCGCTGCAGGAGGCTCCGGGCCGCCTCCGACATAGCCCCAGCACTAGGGCACCATGCTCACCCCGGGCCGGGGCACCGCGCCGGGCACCGCCACCGCCGGCCCCGCTCCCGCCGCCGGCACGGCACGGCCCGGCCCTGCCCAGCCCAGCCCGGCCCGGCACGGCCCAGCCCCGCCGCGGCGACAACCAAACGCGGCGGCCGCCTCCCGCCAGCGCCGCCCAGCGAGGGCGGCTGCGCCGGCCGCGCCCGCGACATCGCTACCGGGGCGGCAGCGCCCGCCCGCGGCTGGGGGAGCGCCGGCCCCGCCGTGCCGCACCGCCCCCGGCCGTGACCGAGCCCGTCACCGTCACCGTGCCCGGGCGGGCACCGCGGCGCTCTGCTCCTCCCCGCCGCTCCCCGCCGCCGAAGGGCCCCAGGTGAGCAGCGCTGCGGCGGGCGGCCCCGCTCCGCCTGCTGCGGGAGCCAGCCCCGTGCCCCCCGCGGGCCGCCCCGCGCCCCCGGCCCGCCTGCGCCGGTGGCACCGAGGGGTCTCCGCCGGCAGGGAGGCCGCGGATAAGCCCCGGCAGCGGGCCCCGGCCGCTGCGCCTCGGCCCCGGGGCACGGCAGGCCCGGGGAGCGGGGCCGGGGAGCGGGGCCGGGGCCGTGCCCGCCCGGTGCGGGGGCTGGGGGCGGAGGGGGGGTCACCGGCGGATCCGCACCGCGCGGCTCGATGGCACCGGCGCTCCGCTGGCGCTGCCTGCGGCCGGGCGGAAGCGGCGGCGGGGCCGGTACCGGACGGGCCCGGCGCCGGGTCCCGCGGCGGCCTGCCCGCTGCCGGGGAAGGCGCCCGGCCCGGCCCCGGCCCGGCACACCGCGTCCCGGGGGAGATCCAGGCGGGTCTCGGGGCGGGCGGCGGCTGTGGGGCCGGGCGGGGTTCCTCAGGGCTTTGTCCGCTGGGGCCTGGGAAACCGCCGTGGGCCCGGGCACTCTTTGTGTGTCCTCGTGGTGAGGAGCCTTCTCCTGTTGTTCTGTACAAACCTTCCTTGGTTTAGCTTGGGCTTGTTACGTGTCGTCCTCTCGCCGTGCGTCGCTGCTGAAAGCTTCTAAAAACCCATCGTCAGAACGCCTGTCTTAGATACGTTCCCTGAAACTGAAGGAAAAGAAGAAAGATAGGCCCTTTTAGCTGTACCCTACCACATCTCCAGCTCTGTTGCAAGTATGTCCAGGGTTTCAGTAAGGGTTATTACGTAATTACCTTCATCGATATCAATAGTGTCTCAATAAAAGCTAGTAATACATCGATCAGGCACAATATAATTATCGTAAGGAACTGAGATATGCCTGTAAATGACGTCAGAAATACTCAGCCTTACCCAAGAGAGAACAATTTTTTAGTTCTTTAAGTAAGAAAGTATGCAGCAACACAGAACAAAGAAGGTATAGCTTTTTGCCCTACCTAAAATAGTTGCTTCATAAAAAAATATGTATTTTAACAGAATGAAATTCTAAAACTAAGCACGTGAACAATGAGGACAAGGCCCATGAAAGCTTAGTGTTTCAAGTGGAAAACGTTCTTTAGTGTAATTATATATTAAACTGCTCAAATTAATTTATTTCCTAGTTGTTTACATTTGGAATGTATTTTATTTTATTTTTGTGAACTGAGGAGCACCCCACTTGTCTCTGTTTCTACAGGCACTCGCTTCTTTCCACACTTCAGATTTGATGTAAACAACACTACAGAAAGAAAATGACTCACTGGTTTCATCGCAACCCTTTGAAGGCTACAGCTCCTGTCCCGTTCAATTTTTACGGGGTAGCCACCACTCCAGCCGCAGCAAAGATTTGCAAGTAAGTGTGCCTGTGATTAACTTCAGTCTGTCTCTGACAGTTTGGAGGACATCTTGAAAAATAATGGTTACTCTTCAGTTCTTGTTCTGAAGATAACTAGGAATGTGTGGGCTGGGAGACAATGAAACACTGATAACGCTGAACATTTAGTTACAAAGAACGAATTATCCAGTTTTCAAGTTTCTTAGTATACAGCAAGACCTATTATAATAATTCAGAGGCAAAAGACTAAACATTTCATTGTCTTTCTGATGACTATGCATTCTTCTGCAAAAGATTGATTAAAGTAATTTCCATAAGTAAGACATGAATGTTCGATTGTAGCAAGGAATATGATGAAAAGAGATCTCAGTTTTCGTAGATCTATCCTTATCTCTTCATATGCTTATCCTATTCTAATGTTGAAGAATGCTTCTTGTTACTTCTTTCCTTCTCTTGCGCCCAACCTCTTGGAGATAAAGGAATATTTATTAATCTATTGTTCTATCACAAACTAAAACAGTAAGTACTGGTTACCCATTGCTATCGGTCCGCAATGGATTACACTTTAAACTAAAAAAGTCAACCTTACATATCCAGAGGTGAAAGGAAGATTCTTCTGTATTGATTGGCATCTTTCTTTTAAAGCAGTTTTCCTTGTGTTAAGGTAGCTAATTTGAATGCTTAGCTTCCTTAGCCAAAAGAGTGGTGGTAGACATGGGTGGGTTTAACAGTGTGTTTTCAGGTTAAACTTCTTGGTTTTCTTCTTTTTTTCTTTTCTCTTTTTCTGCTCCCCATACAGTGATTTGAGACTATCTCGAACTCGGCTATTGGAGCTATTTACAGACTTGAGTTGCAATCCAGAAATGATGAAGAATGCAACTGACTTGTACTTCTCACTCTTACAAGGTAAGAACTGCTAATAAAACAAGAAATACATAGTTTGTGTTTTAATGACACTTCTCTCAGATTGTCCGTTGAGCTAATCTTAATGTAAGAAGCTCTGCAATTCTCAGGATGCCAAGTATCTTCATGGTTTTTGTGCTTGATACCAGTCATGGGCACTTGTGAGGCCCTTTCTGCAAGTTTCAGTGTCCTTTGTGGCCTGACAGCAGAAAGTGTAGGCAGTCCTGTCCTCTTGCTTTTAACCTCGTTCTGCTTGCTGGAGGAGAAAATGTTTGTCTCTTAACATTGGGGTGAATTGCTCAGGTGTAAATTGAATCTTGTTACTTAGTTGTTAGGAGTCCCTCTTCGGTGTAAGCTCCTGGTTTGTCTAATACTAGATAATAGAACTTACTGCAAGTTTACGCTTCTGCTGCTATTTATCTTGGGTATATATAGTTTCTCATTAGCACAGCGTCCATATTTTCAGCAGGTGGTCACCTGTGATGGAGCATTCCCTTGAAATCTTCCTCCTGCCAATATTTTTATAACTCTCTCTGTAGCGGTCAGGTGCTCAGACAAGTTACTCAGGATCAGGTTTACAGGAATCAGGTGACTGATGAAAAATGTGTTACCCTTCAGTCTGGAAAGTAAAGCAGCTCAAGTTGGTGTAGTTCTCTCAGTCTTTGCAGGGGTGTAAGCTAGTTAAACGTTTTAGAAAAATTAAGATAACAGTCAAAGTTACTGCAGATAAGAGTTGGAGAGTTTCTTCAGGAAAACACTGTGTTTGGTCACTAAAATCTCTTGCACATGAAAGAAACAAGTATTTTCTGACTTTATAAATGTGTCAGAAATTAGAATTGTAGCCCAAATCAATGGTGTTGCAAGTCTCGAGTTCTTGAAGTCTGTAAGACCTGACTAGGCCCAAACCAATCTTTTTCCTCCCTGAAAAAATCTTTCTTAGGCTTGCATACGCTAGCATTTGAACATTCCATAGCATGAGCTCCATCCTAGTGACTGCTGCTTTCTGGGCAGCTGGACATGAAGAAGCAATTTCCTGCAGCCCCGATGACTAGCTGAGTCCATACTTATAAGCCTTTTTTCCTCTTCCTGTTGACCAGGCAGCTTTCCCTGGAATTTCCCTATCATCATTACAGTAGCAGCGACAGGCACTCATTGTGAGCAGCCACAGCCATCCTGCACCCAACTCTGTCAAACTCCCAGCTAGTCACCATATGGGACAGGGAGACATCTGCAAGGTTTTCCTTAAGCAATCAAGACTTATCATAGAAAATCATAGAATGGCTTGGGTTGGAAGGGGCCTGCCATAGGCAGGGAAAAGACTTGCAGGGTTGAAGGCTTGCAACTTGTTCTAGTGAAAAATGCCCCTGTGCATGGCGGGGGGTTGGACTAGATGATCTGTAAGGATCCCTTCCAGCCCAAATCACTGTATGATTCTGTGGAATGGTAGCCTGCTGGGCAAGGTGTTTTTGTTTTTGTTTTGTTTTTTTAGCATGGCCAGTTTGTCTTTCTGCAAGTCTTACTCTCAAGATACTGAGGAGTAAAAGTCCCAGCAAGTAACGTGGATTTTTGAGTGGTACAACAAGAAACATTTCTTTATCTGTATTCTCACTCATCCCCATTTCTTTGTTACTAGTTTCTGTTTCTTTCTTTGATATTGCCTGGCAGGACTTTTTTTTTCTTTCCTTGTTCTGTAGGTTTTATCCTTTCACTGGATGGCTCTTCCCAAGAATGCAAGTTGCGATATATTCAGAACTTTAAGTGGACAGACACATTACAAGGGCATGTTCCCAGGTATGTATGCTTTTATGATTATAGGGTATGCAGCTGTTTTCTTTTGTGCTGTCATCTGTGCATATATGTAATAGAACATGTGAAGGAAAACTTGAAAATGTAACGAATGCTACAAAATATACAGCAGATGTTGCACATGGAGTATTTTTCAAAAACTTGTTGCATTGTGTTTTTGATAGTTGCCATACTGTATTAGGTGTACGTACTGAAGCATGTGCCGCATTTATATAAAAAGACATGGTAATGCATGTTAATGGTAGGAGGACTCGTTTTTAAGTTGATCTACAAGCTAGATCTACAGTTGGCTAGAACAGTGCAAAAAAGAACCTTGAGAATATTTGTGAATTGAATATGAAAGCATAGATTACTACATTTTAAAACTTTGTCATTTGGCAATACTACCTTGTGACTTTTTTTTGAAGTCCAGATGTTTCTCAAGGTCTGATTTTGTTGATTTCCTCTGAAACTCCTGGTACATACACTCCTAGTACAAACAAACAAAGCTTCTGCTTTATGTAGGAGTGTAGCTCTGGAGAGAACCTTCTGGTTTATTCAATTCTCTTTATATCATAGGTAACTGTGTTGTATAACCATGCTTACACATTTATCACACTTAATCTAGAAGGAGTGCTCAACTTCCTCAAACCTTTTATTCCCCTTAGAAGACGATCTGATGATTAGGGCTCTCTTCTAATTTTGTCACGGGTGTGAACATTTGTGCTGGTGCCAGCATTATTCTCCTCACTCTCACACCATTCTTTTTAAAGATAATTAGCTCCTAGGCTACACTGAACTTGTGCTTATGAGTTGCAGTCTTTTCAAAAGCCATGTTTTTAGCTTCGGAAACTTCCTGCTATTTGCCCATGCCATTTGACTGCAGTTATATAAATACTTGCAGTAGCATTCATTTGAGGGAGATGTAATAGACTCTGACTTACTAACTTAACAGCTACACTTTTTAAAGCAGACGTTCCAGAGCAAGGCTTTCCACAAAATGTGCAATTTAAAAAAAAAAATGGAAAAATGTCAGCCACACCCAAAGCTAAACAAATCTCAAGTTACTGTTTTAAAATAAAAGTTCCCAAATGGGAAGGGTAGGCATTTGAATGCGAGAAATTAAAATTATGAACTCTTAAAGGGAATAAGTAAAAACAGAAATCTTTTAGTCAGTTCCGCAAGTAAGTATGTTTGACCTGGGAATTGTTGACTTGTACAGGAAAAGTGCTTTATGAAGAGAAATGCCTGCTTATGTTGCCGAACTGTCAGCAGAGAGTTTGTCAGAACAAAACTGAAAATACTAAATTGTTTAGGGTGGTGTTTTTTTGTTTGTTTTTCTTTAGCGCCCAGCAGGATGCAATATTTGAACTGGTTTCCATGGGTTTTAATGTAGCTCTGTGGTACACAAAATATGCATCAAGACTTGCTGGAAAAGAAGAGTAAGTGTTTTTCTTTTCTTAGTAATTCTATTGCAGCAATATTCCACCAAAAATCATAGGTTCTGAATTCTGACTGCTATAGTTCATGTCCAGCTGAGACATTAGATGTTCAAGGGAGCAGTTGGCCTTCGTTTATGTTTTTAATGTGCAAGTGCTCTTCTGCTTGTGAATGAAGAGTACTGATACCATCTGGCTATGGTATAGAGAAAGTGTCAGTTGTGAATAAAGCCTTCCTGTTTCCTGCTCTAGAAATCAAGTACAAAGTTCAGATTCTTAAAATCACAACTCTGCTGACGCTTAGCCCTGCAGATTTCTAAAGCTTTGACTTTTAGCATCGAGGGTCCTTTTTACTTAAAAGTCATTACAAGGTCTTGTGTTTCTTTCTTCAGGTGAGTTCTATTTGATTATTAAATGATTGAACACTACAAGAAAGTTTTTACTATGAAGGTAGCATAGCACTGAGACAGATTACTTAGAGAGAGAGTGGTATCTCCATTCTTGAAGGATTTCAAGATTCAGCTAGACAGAGTCATAACTGACCTGATCAACTGTTGGCCTTGGTCCTGCTCCAAAGCTGGATGTTTCAGTAAATGACAGTTAGAGGTCCTTTCCAACTAAAATTTCTGTGATTCACTCCATATTCTGTCCTTCCTTAGTATAACAGAAGATGAAGCAAAAGATGTCCACAGAAGCCTGAAGATAGCAGCTGGGATCTTTAAGCATTTGAAGGTAGAAAAACTGTCTTTGCTGTCTGTTCTTTGTCTCTGAGTACTTGACTTTTTCTCTTAGAAAAGCCTTTCCTTTTCTGATGAGATTACAGAATAAACCAATACTTTAGACTACCTGAGTGATACAGGGAAGAGAAGTGTATTAATATACGTTGTTATCAGGTGATCCCTTTTTCTCATTGGCAGTGGAAGAGTAATCAGTCTGTCTACCCACTAGTACCTGCAACAGTGTGGCCAGCTGTCTTGGGACCTTCACTGAGTGTTCCATCCATTTAGGAATAAGGGACGTGTTTTGCATTGGCAACAGCGGTATTAAACCTAAACTGACTTTAGACTTGCTTTGTACTTAGGAAAGTCATATTCCAAAATTGATTACACCTGTAGAAAAAGGAAGAGATTTGGAAGCTCGACTTATAGACTCTTACATCATACAGTGCCAAGCAGAAGCTCAAGAAGGTACCTTCAAATACCCGTTTGTTGGGGTTGGGAAATGGTAGTCTTTGTCTATGACTTCCGTGAAGTCTGCTTTGCAGCAATACCAGCTTTTTCTTCTGAAGTACTGTGACTTAGTGGAGGTGGTTGCTTTTAATGAAACCTAAGTTACAATTTCAGGAGAAAAATGCCCCAAATCAGTCTGATATTATAAATTTAAGTACATTGGAGAAATACGTGTCCTCTTCTTTACTTTCATGCAGTAAATATCAATGTATTCCATACTTAATTCACACTTGCCTAACATAAATTCCCAGTTCCTTTCCTTTAAAATATTTCCAGTGTCTGTTTACTGTTTAGTCTTCAGACTAACAGTCCTTCAGCTTTCCTATTAATTTGAAATTATTCTATTCAAGAAACAGTCTGTCTTCATTCTGCAGTTTGCTTAACTTGTGAGAACGTATTTGTTTTCTGCTAATGTAAAGGTTTTTAAATGTCTCTGCTAATTTAGTGTGAAGTTTTCAATTAAGCTTTAGTACTGTGGTGTGGAATGTTTGTGTTTTTTTTTTTTTTTTTTCAGTGACAATTGCTCGAGCTATTGAACTGAAACACAATCCAGGTCTAATAGCTGCTCTTGCTTATGAAACAGCTAACTTTTACCAAAAAGCTGGTAAGCGTCTTGGTTTTTATCCTTAGTGACCTGGTTATTACCAGCAGACATACTTCAGTTGCTTGTCAGTTGCAATATTAACGCTGCTTCTCAGTGGGTAGTTAGTGGTAGGAAATGCCAGTGAGAGAAGACAAGACAGTAATGAGCAACGGCAACAAACATATGGTTGGTGTAAGTGGAGTGTGTTTGGCTGTCTTTGGGCAGCAGAGTGTGATGCAGACAAGTAAGCTGTGTAGCAGTTTAATTCTCTACGTCCTCACAGATGAGCAAGCTGATCTGTAGCTTTGCAAAGGCAAGTGGGAGAAGTGCAAAAGTACATGAATAAATATGAGAGAGAGAATATTGTAACATACATAGTATTTTTATAAGTCGCTGCTTGAAATTAAGCTAGGATCCAACTTTGAAATACTGCCTAAAAATACTTGGGAAAATTAGCCTTCCAAACATAGTGGTCAGCTGTTTTGAGGATTCTAGGAACAACTGCACGACAGCTCAATAAACTGCATGTTTTTGGTTTTCTCATAGTTTCTTTACCCATTTGCAGGAGTAATTTATGTCATTTTGTAGCTACTTCGTAGTTAAGATCCAATGTTAAGTTTAAGAATTCTAGTCTTTGAGTGTGTGTGGATTTTCTTTTTCAAAATGTCTTAAAGAATAACATTACACATATTCACAGATCAAACATTGTCCAGTTTGGATCCAGCCTATGCAGGTAAATGGAGGAAGTACTTAAACTTGAAGACCTGTTTCTATATGGCCTACGTAAGTACTTGATTAACATCAGTCACAATTTTTAATGTTTTTTAAGGTCTGCATAGGGAATGGGGGTTATGTATTGCCTTGACTTTCTTTCCATGCTATGAAGAGACACTGCAGTATCAGGGGCATTTGAGGTGTTTTTGTTGAGCCAGGTGAAATTTCTGCAGTGTGGAATTTACTGTGATCACCTATCTTTAAGTGAAGCCAATCAGGCTGAGCATAATACTTGTTTTCCATTATCTTTATCAAAGTCTGATTCTACGCATAATTCAGAGCTGCTCATCTTTTTTTTATGAAAGCCTTGAGTGAAGCTGCATCAAATGTTAAGTGCAATTCCAAGTCCTGTCCCTTTTATCATGACTGATCCCTGGTGCAGTGGCACTTGGGATTATCAGCTGCTCCGTTTGCTGATTGCTGGGTAGTTCTTGTATCCTGTCATAGTATGTGATGTGGCTATTTCATAGCGGGAAAAAAAAAAGGGGGGCCCAAACTACACAGTTAAAACAGTTGTCTTTCTCTTACTTTAAACCTGTAATTAAAAGCTTCTGGTCTTATTAGCAAGCTTCAGAGTAAGAGATGGTCAGAGCTGTAGTAGTTGATTGTCTTTTACTTTTGAATTTCTGTAATATGGGCAATGACAGATTAATGCTTGATGTACTGTGGGATAGGATATTAGAGCAAGATATGCAAGGTATACATTAGTTCACGACACTGTTCCTTAACTTACAGTATTTAGTAGCTAAGTATTTAAACTCAATGTCTCCTGATAATAGCAAAAAGGCCTCAGTTCTCACTGGAATACAGTATTGTCTTCGAGCATAAGTGTGCAGGAATGGGGCTTTTTGGGGTGGAAAAGTTGATAGACTACAGCAAGATATCTCAGGCAGTAGAAGTGGTCTCTCTTCTGGATTCTCTAATGTTTGTTGCAGGCTCAGTTTTTGTGTGTTAAGGTGGTTTAGTTTTTAGTCTTTGCTTTGTAAACTTGACGGATGTTCATCGTCATTCTGTGATAGGGTTTAACGCTGCACACTGAGACAGCGAGACAGAGATTTGAACTAGACTATTTACTGATGTTTTTGGTGCGAAAGCCTTCATGAAGCTCAGAGTTACTCTTGGCTAGACTTGAGGCAGATTGCTTTAGACCCAGCTCGAGTGTTTGTGTTGAACTGCGTTGTTCAGAGTAAATGTACTGTGTCAGTGCGTGCTGCTTTGACTTGCATTCCCGAATTGTCAGCTGTCTGCAGGGAATGGCAGCTTCAAAGACAACTGATGTAAGGAAGAGCAAAAGTGAGTTGACGTGGGAAGTACCCACTGATACTGGTAATGATTTTGTCCTCTCTCATTAGGCATACTGTTACCATGGTCAAACTTTACTGGCCAGTGATAAATGTGGGGAAGCAATTAGATCTCTCCAAGAATCAGAGAAATGTAAGTGTGATTGAGACGGGATTATGTATCTGATGATGACAAACCTGTTTTATTTTGCTGTGTTGTGTTTATTTGTCTCTCACAAACGGAAGATTTTCTCTCTTGCCTGGTAAAAATCCAGCACGCTTTTAAACAGACAGAATACTTTTTTTTTTTGGGGGGGGGGGGGGGAGGGGGGGAGGGGACGAGGGATCTGTCATCCCAAAGGCTGTCTTTCATAAGGGGGCTGCAGAAAATTTCTTCTTCATTTCTCAGCCTGTTAAAGGCTGGCTCTGAACTGCCTACAATACAGTATAAAAATGAATTGATTGGTCAGCATGTTTTCTGCTCTGTGTGTTAAGTTACTGCAATGTTTTCTGCTTTGGAGATGGCTTTGTCTTAGATTAAATAGTAAATCTAGACTATCACTCATTTTTCAAAGTTGTTTTGTTTTGGTTTTGTTCATTTTTTAAACAGGTTTCAGTGGTTTATTTCCTTTCTATTCATTTGAAAGGTAGATTAGTGGAGCTACATACAGGTTTGCAGTAGTTCAAGGACTTCTGAACAGCATTCTCCTTCAAAACTATTGCTCATGTGGAAATATGTTGTTCCTACTGTATCGTGTAAAGACAGGCAGCTTTTTCTGTTTTACCCCAGTGGCCCGCACTGCGTAACTTTACCACAATGTGTAAAAATACTCAAATCATCTTATTTGAAACTTATAATTTTAAAAATGTATAAAAAGAATTGAGTAAGAACAAACTAAATTGGATTACTTGCAGTAAAACAAATATTGTGTTTTTTACTGTGCCTGCTGTTCGAAGAAGAGTGCTTGTTTTCCCGCTCCATATTAAGTACTGTTTATTTTTGTACGGCAGCTCTGCATGGATATCTTCATACCCATTCTTGTTCCCTATTGTGTTGCACAGTTTTCAGGCTTACTGTTGCATTTTGCCCCAAAAGTAAGAATGCTCCTGTGATTCTCTCCACTCAGAAAGCTATCTTTTTTTTTTTTCCTTCCTATTCGTAGTCTACTTTTCGGATGCAGAAAATCTTGGCTGGAAGTGCTGCTGCCTTTTAGCTAGTTTATTTTTGTTTCTAAGAAGTAAGAAGCCTGAACGGATTCTGATGTCTCTTATAGCTCAAGCTGTAGATCAGGACTGTCATTTAACAAACTCATGTAACAGATTTTTATTACGTTCCTTTCTTGCAAAGTTTTTGCCAAGGCTGAAGCATTGTGCAAAGAATATGGAGAAACCAAAGGGCCTGGGACTACTGCCAAACCTTCTGGACATCTCTTCTTTAGGAAACTAGGAACTTTGATCAAGAACACACTAGAAAAATGCCAGAGAGAGAATGGTTTCATGTAAGTAATTTGGGGTTGGTGCAGTACTGTATATGGACTGTTAATACCTCATTTGCTTTTATTTCAGGATGGGGTGGTAAATTATTCTTCAGTTCTTGTATTTCTTTAGGGCGTGAGATGTAACTTGGAACTGTAAATTGCTTTGTTTTTTTTCTTATCAGATTTGCTGTGGGGTCTGTGCTATCACCCTCTCTTCTATGCCAGTTCAGCTATGTAGGTTGAAGTGATGTGCTGGAGAGCTTAAGCTGTTTCCTTCCTTCGTTCCTCAGCTACTTTCTCTTCTACACAAGAGAAAGTCCTGCAGAGGCTGCTGGGTTGCATTAATGACCTTTTCCCTGCTGCTGGGATGTAGTAGATAAAAGAGGACGGAGGGGAAATGGAGAAGACTGATAGCTGATTCTGCTTTGCTACCAGGGAAGTCATGCCTTCCATGAATAACATGCTTAGGGTGCTAAGAGCTTTACCAATCTAGGTATAACTAACGTTAAGAGTAGGGATTTCTGTTATTGTCCCTTCCAAAAAAAAGAGTTTCAAAACGGTTTAAAATAGCAAGATTAGTTTGACTTTAGAACTCTTTTGCTGATTCCCTTCTCTCTTCCCCTCATGACTTAGTATTCCATAATAGGTTTATTTCCCATTTTTATAATATTTGAAGACGTGTCTTCACTGAGAATTGACTAAACACAAAGGATTGTCAAGTATGTCAAGCTGAACGGCAAATAGGAAAAGAAAGCAGGTAACCAGTGACTGTTTAGGGAGATATGCCTGCCACAGGGCTCTGACACAGCACAGGAAGCAAGTTAGTGCATATCAGTAATTGTCAGCTTCCAACCATTGTTGGTTTGCCAAGGATAGATTTATATCCTCATTCAGGCTGTGTGTTGGAGCAAGTCTTTGTGGGTGTTGCAGTGTCATCGCTATTACGCAGTGTGGCACATTAAGATTGATCTTGCAGTAGCAAAGCAAAGAGCTGTCCGTATCCTTTACTTTGGGGCATATTTTGAGGTTGGTTGGTTTGTTTGTTTTTCTAAATGTCTTTCTAGACAAAAGGTGGTCTTCTGGTTGATGCCTTGGGAATACTGGTTACCAAGTAGGAAAGAACCCACCTAACTGGGTATGAACAATACCAAGAAGGAATTGCTTTTGTTTTAAATCTTGCTGAGAGAATGCATTCTGGACCTTAATGAAATGGAATGAGAGCAGCAATGATAGCCACTGTAAAAGCCCAGATTGTTTTTCTTTAGAATTGCAAACGAGACTTGCAGAGAGAGTTCATTGTGTTTTCAATATGCTGCTGTATTCTATTACAGCTATTTTCAGAAGGTGCCAGCAGAGGCTCCCCAGCTGGAACTAAAAGCAAACTATGGCCTAGTAGAGCCTGTTCCTTTTGAATTTCCTGCACCGAATGCACACTGGACTCCTGAAACACTTAATGCATTTGATCTCACCAAGAGGCCAAAGGATGACACTGTAAGATAACCTTATACATTTTTCTTTCCCATTAGCTTTATTCTGTCTATAATAAATAGGTATTTTGTTTTTTGTAATGCTTCCCACCTCAATGCAGGGCATAAACACAAGGCTACCACCTGAGCTCACATTTCTCCTGTGCAAGGAGGCAAGTCAGTTAATCTCTGCCACACTGTTGGCATCTAGAAATTAGGAGTAATTCTTTTCCAAGTCTTGAATAGGAGGAAATTCTCTGATGTGTATAAGATGCTGAGATGTTACAGGAGTGAATGCTATAGAAAGATCCTTTTAAGAAAATTATTCATTTACAAATACTGAAACAGTCAACACTGAGCTTTTTTCCTTCCTCTTTGGTCAAAGGCTACAGCTTTGAAAAGAGAAAGGACTGTTAGTTTACGATATGTAAAGTTAGCCATGCATAAATGCTGTGCAGACATAGTGGTTTGTACTTGTGGTATTTATTTATTTTATTCTTGTTCACAGGCTAAACCAAAACCAGATGAAGAAGTAAAGCCTCTGAAGGAACCAGATATAAAGCCTCAAAAAGACAGTGGATGCCAGATTTCTTAAGTGTCATAAGTGCTTTGAATTCACTTTAAAACTGTATTAATTGGACTCTGGGGCTTTTAGTTCCAATCTCCCTTTTTCTGGTTCTTCTTTGTTAATTTAGAAGACTAATTTAGTTTACTTTTGTTAGTGTACATCTATCTTGCTTGAGCATGTGATGGATTTCTAGGAGTTTATATCTGACTTATTTTTGGGTTTAGTGGGATATCATAGAATGAATGGTCTTAAATGTTCATATTGTGCCTCTAGAGAGTTTCTCTTCGTGGGTTTAGTTTCTGCCCACAAATAGCAACGGAAGTATCATGATTGTAATTTTTAAAGATTTCCCATTAAAATATATGCTTATGATGTCACGTTCTGCAAACCAAAGTTTGCAGGAAGAGTTATATTTATTCACATTTGTCATACAGGCTTAGCATCCGGTCGTGTTCTGATTCACTTAAATGTAGTAAGTGAAGAAAATCTGGGTTTGGTATTTAACGATTCTATGGTATTTAACAGCACTTTCACAGAACTTGGAAAATCTTAAGTTCTGCATAAATGGAACACAATTTATATTCTTCTGAAACTCTTAGCCTCCATTCTTTCCTTTCTAGATTAAGGTTCCTGTATAAGCATTTGTATTGAGTGAAATACTTTATCTTGTATGTCGTTAAGTTAAAATCCCTTAGTATTAAATTGTATATGAAAGTGATGAAGCAGGTAATATGGAAGTGCTTGAAAGTTTGAGTTTTAGCATAGTTTTTGCCAAAATGGAATGTGGAGCTATTTTGCCAATACAGATTTTTAATTCTCTTAAACGTATTGCAGCTGTAGTAATTTGCTTAGCCTGCCCCCTTTAAGGATCAAGCTAAAGTTAACTTATTTCATAATCATGATTTCTTAGTTGCTCATTGTTCTTCAGAATTGTGTATTTATGTCAATACTTACATCTCAACTTAATTGATTTTCTTTCTACACAACTAGATTCCATCTTTCCTTCTCCCCCCACTTTCCCTTCCATCTGCTACGTCCAAAGGCACAGGCTTACCTTTGTTTGCTAGTGCACATGTAGATGCTGGGGCTTGTTTCCAGTAAGGCTTTTGGCTGTGGGTGTATTCCAGTATATAAATATCTTAAATTAAGCAGATCATGACTAAATCGTTCCCAAAAAATCTTCTTAGGAAAGGTTCTTATATGGACTTGTAATTCTTAATTCTTTGGACGTTTTCGTGAACCAAGCGGTTTGGTTGAATCAAGTTCACTGTAAATAGTTCAGGGCATAACCAAGTGGATTGTGTCAGATTGCGGTATTACTTAAGCCTAGCTGTGTAACCTCTTATGCCATAGCTGTTTCGGTAAATATGATGTAGTAGTTTTAAAATAGACTAATGGAACAAACTAATTCACTTAACATGTGTTGCTTTTCAAGACAAACTTTGTTTACGCGTAGTTAAAATCCTGTGGCAAACACTGGATTGTTTTGCTCAAGAAACTGGAGACTGTTTTGTGTGCAAAGCATAGAGTGCTGTCAGTCAACGAACAGTTCTCTTTTTGGTTTTGTTGGGTAGTGGCAAGAATTACTGTAAATATTATTTAGATTGCCTTTCCAATATGCTCAAGAATATAGATGAATTGACTGGGAGTTTTGGTTAATCTGGAAGCCTAACAACCATGTTCCTTCCATTATGATTTCTTTTTGTAATTCTTAAGAATGACGTATTTTGAACGGTGACTTTTTAATATTCTTTTGCTGCAAGAGCCTGTTTTTTCTGGCACTGATTTTAGAGGCTCTCATGGCTGAATCTGCAAATGTTGTTGGTGTAAATAGTCTTTAAAAACTTGTGCTCAGTCTGAATACTGAGCACTAGGCCCTCTATTTTGTGCTTTTAAAATGTACTGATAGTCTTTAATCTTCTATAAAGTAAACTATTAAGTTCTTTGTAAGATTTGTATTTAAATACTTTTAATACGCTTCTTCCATGTTTCATGTTTCTGGGTTTACAGTAGTTAATCTCCACCCAGCACGTGACACTCCTGGAACTGAAGGACTAAATTTGGCCCTTGGATGCTGATGCCTGCCTCCCACTGGATTTGGTAGAGGAGTTTTGCCTGTCAGCCTAAGGATAATATTTGGTCACTTGACTATTTAGCATGAATATGTGGCGTGCCTGTAATGATGGTACTGGTTCATAGTATAAGCAAGAAAACATACCCGTATCTGTGTAGAATGCAGCCAACTTAGCACTTGAGAATTTCCAGTCTTGCAATTTTCATACTATATGATTGTAAATATTTCTTTCTGTCCTTTTAATTTGGTTGCACTGATTTCATTATTGTGCTATTGGTAAGATTTTTATGGGAAACATTACTAAAATGTATTTTTAATTGCCTATGAATAAAATAAACTCATGAAGCATTTCTCTTCAGGAAACGTGAAAAGAGCCAGTAATTTGTCTGTTTTCCATGTGAGTTCAGAGAAGTTAAGTTTCTCAGTATTGGCTGAGGGATGACGTGTTTTACTCTGTACCTGCACCTAGTATCTAACTAGTATCTAAATTGAAGTTCCAGCATTAACATAAATCCTGTTCATGCCTATTATTTATTCCTGAAACAAACAAACGCAAGAAATTGTCTTTTAAAGGTCATTGCCAAATTATTACTGCAATAGGATCTGGTGGGTTTTATTGTTGTTTTTAAGTGTAGCCCAGTTGAGTGAGGAATAAAATGCAGTATCAATTGTCTGGCACAGAAGAGGCCCTGTAGTGGGTATCTGTCTCCAGATTCTGAGTGTGCAGCACGTTGGCCTTTCCACATTGACGTTTGGATTTGTTCAGATCGTTTTCTGCTGGCGATGCTCTCAAATCAATCAAGTGTGACATGGCAGCTGAGGGCCCCTTGATCAGCTTTTCACGTATCAAGTCCTACCTTCGTTGGTGTCTTCGTGGATTGCAGCCTATCTGAAGCAAGCCTGTACTCTGATTAATTAAACTTCAATGGAATCAGATATGATGAGGTTGACCAAGCAGCTCTGTTTTATGAAGACAGTCACCATGCGATCTTAACCTTCATAGTTTGAGAATTTGTATATAACCACAAGTTTCAGAATATCATTTAAGATAAACAATCTGAATGTGTCAGTTGTTGCTTCATCATTTAAAATATTAAGTATAATAGCAAGAAACCGCATCTATCATGAATGTTACTTTTTCCGGTTTAATACAAATGTAATAATTACAGAGAATGCTTTATCCCTGTTGTATAGCCACAGGAAGACTTAAGTAAGCAAGGTACTTTTGTTAATTGGGTGCAGGTAGAAGTAGTAGCTACAATGAAACACTACAAGACAGGTGGTAGGAAGAGGGGCAGAGGTTCTCTTTATCTAAAAAAAGAAAAGTCATTAGGCATGATTTGGTATGCCTATACAAAGTTCCAGTGCTCGCAAAGGTATGTGATATTGTAGGATATTCTATATGCTACGTGAATGAACTTTCATATGTGCAGGTTGCTGCACAATTCTTTACATTGCCAGCAGGTGGCAAATGAATTTATAAGGAACACATT
Organism: Anser brachyrhynchus; assembly: GCF_964034855.1. Lineage (NCBI taxonomy): Eukaryota > Metazoa > Chordata > Aves > Anseriformes > Anatidae > Anser > Anser brachyrhynchus. The sequence goes on from NC_137696.1 coordinate 27,623,571, forward strand.
TTTTCATTCTCAGAGGCATGGCTGGCTCTTTCATTTCCTAGTGTAAATTCATGCTAATGCCCTTTAGCCACTGAGGATCTAGCTCAGCTTCTAGAAGAAAAACATAGCCTAAGGAGGTAAAATGCTAATTATTTCTTCCAAGTGTGGTATACTTGAAAACCTGCAAGTACAACTCTTATCACATTTTTTCAAGAGTAGCAATTTACATATGCCCTTGTGCTCTGTTTATTTTTTTTTTTTTTTATTTCTATTCCTACCCACCCCCTTGCTCTGCTCTCCCTTTTACCTGTTCTTAACCTCATGCAAAGTTTGCAAATAGTCAGGACCTGCCCACAGTTCAAATACAAGCAGTTCTTGCATCCTGTAGCTTTAGGGTTGGGTTTCCTGATTTCCCGCTGGCTCCGCACTGCTGCTAATGCTACAAGGCAGGTTTTTAAGTGAGCAGATTCTGTGTGAAAACACTAAACATACTGAGTCTAGTGTCTCTTATTTGTTTGTCCTGGGAAATACTACTCTCCTGCATCTATTTTTATGTCATGGGGCGTCCTCAGAAATTTTTACAGGTGGGTTTCCTTTTTAATTTGTTGATGCTAAGTATTTTTCAAAAATGCATGTTTGACCTTTTGTAGCTTTTGAAGCTTCGTAAAGTGACTCAACACTGACTTTTTAGTGGAAAGAGATCTGGGACATAACTCTTGTAAAAAGCACAGCAGTACCAACCTCATTGCCTAATTTGTTTATTGTTGTAAATTTTGTACTTTTTCTTCTTCACCTTCCCTCCAGTAAACAAGTTGCATGTATAAACAGTGAAAAATAATTTTTTTCCCTAGCTGGCTTACAGACAGAAATGTAAATAAATAATAACTGCACAAAAATGAGTGCCCGTGTTTAAGAAATCAGTGATGCTATACTCTTTTCTCAAGGATTTCCTAGTTGTGATGTGTAGTTCCATATTATCTGAGCTTTCCCCTGTTCATAGAATCACAGAATATCCTCTGTTGGAAAGGACCCATAAGGATCATTGAGTCCAACTCATCATTGAGGTGTTTTAAGAATCTCCTGGACCTGTTTGTACCATCTGTGGGGAACTTCCAGTTCATGTCTGGCAACTTGAAGCCACCTCCAAGGACAAGGGCGGATGATCCCTTGAAATATTTCATCAATGTCATCATCCTGGCTGGATGGCCTATAGCAGGCTCCCATGACAACATCCCCTTTATTTGCTTGCCCCTCAGCCCTTAACCAGAGGCTCTCAGCTGTGTCATTGCAAACTGCCAGCTCCACGCATTCCAACCCTGCTGAAGAGCCCGTAGCCACCCATCATGACACCACCGCAGGACTCTTCCCACCAGGTTTTGCTTATGCCAATGGTGTCACAGCTCTGGGACTGAGTCAAGGCTTCGAGCTCCTCTTGCTTGTTCCTGGTGCTGCATGCACTGGTGTAGAAACATTTTAAATGTGCTTTGTTGCACTTCCTGGAGCAGACTGAAGGACCTCACTAGCACACAATCCCTCAGATTTCCGCGTGCTGTCCCATAGCTTATCACTGGTGGGCCTCGCTTTATCCGTTTCCTCCTTTAAAAAAGCTGTACTGATCAGCCTTGCTAACTCCTGCGCAGAAATCCTTTTTCCCCTCTGAGAAAGGTGCAACCCATCAGGTACCAGCAGGCCTGGTGTTGTGTAAACCATCCCACAACTGATAACCCGCAATTCTGCCGGTGGCACCAGCCCTGCAGCCACTTGTTGATCAGCTGGGGCTGCTCGTGCCTTTCAACATTGTTCCCTGGTACCAGGGCAGAGGAAAACACTACCTTTAACCAATTGCCCCAAAGCCCTGAAGTCCCTCTTGATTGCCCTTGCTCAAGTCCCTAGACAACCAAAATAAGTAAAAAATGTATAAAAAATAGACCAAAAGAAGCATGTTCTTAAACAAATTAATGGTAAGATCTTGTGACACCTGTCATCTCTGTTTGTCACTCTTTCTCTGCCCTTTTGAAGGGCAGTGAAATTACATTTTCTGAGATTCTGACTTGTCTCTATGATGCAGAATTTGGTCTTTTTGATTTTTTTTAGAACGTTCTTATTTTGAAATTCATCTTATTGAACCACCCTAAATGAAAAAAAAAAAAAAAAAAAAAGCTGTGTCTCTCAAGCAATACAGGAGCCCGTAGCTGATGTAGATCATCACAGCTACTCAAAAGCAGCTGTGCACAAGATTGTTTCTGCCTGTCTAATGTTAGTCTTGAGCTCTTTGAGTCCTCGTTTTCAAGACTGCTTTGCCTGGGATGCTGTGTAATTTAGAGGGAAGGTGGCATCGAGAAGAGACTTGTACCTTCAGTGTCTACTGTACTAGAACTGCGCTCGTGATGGCTATCTTGATGAGCAGGAGGAGGATACTACCTAACAAAAGAATGAGGGCAACAATAAAGATGGAGACAATTAAGACCTCAAAGAAGCAAAATCTCCAAGGAGGATCGTTTATTTTGCAAATGGTGATACCATGGAAGAATACAGCACAGAAGAGGAAGAGAAGGAGCAGCAGCAAGCCTGTTGATACGGTGAGCTCCAGTTATTTTTCTCTGGGGCTCCAGCAGGAATAACAGGAAGAAGGCAATGCAGCTTGGATGAAACAGTTTCCAAAGCCTCACCAACTATCTATCTATATCTATATATTCAGAACTTTCACATTTTGTCCTAGTCTTGGAAGTGAATCAAGCAGCTTTACTCCCAGAAGTGCCTCCAAGTGATGCATCTCTGAGACTCATCTTTCCAAACTCAGACCTCCAGATAGCTGTTGCATGTCTTGACTATCCTAGCAAAATCTACTGTTCATGGTGGAATTCTGTGAAGCAAATAATTTATTAGCTGAATCTGGCCATGGACAATGGTTAGTGAGGCTTTTTCAAATCAATTAACACATTAGCAGGCTTTCTTCTTTGCAAAGTGGCAGATCACTTCATATTAAAAGCTGTGTGGTACAAGCCAATGTTTAGTGCAATTCCACGGATGAGCTTGTCTTTAGGTTTAAAATTAAAGTTTTCTTCTTGTTTCTGTCCTGTATTCCATGCTCTCCTGGGGGCTGTATCTCCAGTTTTGGGGAAGTTCGAATTGCAACTGCTTCATTTCTTAGTACGTCAAAGTTTCTCCTCTGCTCTGCTCTGCTCTGCTCTCCTTCTCTTTCTCTTCTCTTCTCTTTCTCTTTCTCTCTTCTCTTTCTCTTTCTCTTCTCTTCTCTTCTCTTTCTCTTTCTCTTTCTCTTTCTCTTTCTCTTTCTCTTTCTCTTTCTCTTTCTCTTTTCCTCTTTCCTCCCCTCTTTCTCTTTCTCTTTCCCTCTTTCCTCTTTCTCTTTCCTCTTTTCTCTTTCTCTTTCTCTTCCCTTCCTCTCCTTTCCTTTCTCTCTTCTCTTTCTTTCTCATCACTTGGCTTACATTAATGATGGATTAATTGGAATGCAGTCACTACTCAAATAACAGAGTTGATACTTTGCTGTTTTTTTCTCCTCCTTTTAATATTTATTAGTATTATCTCAAGTAATTATCACCAGGGTTTTAAATGCTTGAAGGCTTTTAAAATTAAGTATTTTGTTTCAGTCAGATGATATAAACTATCAACAATGAAATATTCAGACCAGGTTGCTTGGTATCAACATATTGGTCTTTTCAGAAGGGCACATTTTACAATAGCTAGAAAGGAGCTGTCCCTGTTTTTGGGTACCTAGAGGCAGCCTTAATGCAAGTAAAAGAGCAATTTGAAAACAATGGCAGAAACTGATTATCACACAAGTAGGTAACAATCAAAATACAGTACATTAAGTATGCTGTGAATTTTGTGCCAATTAGAACAATGTGGCAGAAAGCACTTGCAGAAGAACCAGAATGGGGTGATTCTAATTAAAGATGGGCCATTTTGTCTGGCTCTTGCCCCAAAACAGATGCAGTCATTCTTGACAGGCTTGTCGAATTTATTCTCAGAGACTTCTAGTCATGGTTACTGCATCAGCTTCCTAGGTAATTGATTCTAGTGGTTTTAAATTATTTCACTAAAATTCTTTCCTTATGCAACGTAGACCATGCCATCTGCATTTCAAGTTTCTCTCTTGCCCTATCAACAAATTATCCTTTTGTCTTTCATGATCTTTTCCCGTATTTGACTGTTACCATGCCTCCTTTTCGATCTGTAGACTAAACAACACCATGCCTTTGCATCTTTCTGCCTTGGTTTTATTTCCTGAGATATTTACTCATTCTTACTGCTGTCCTCTGGACTTTCTCTAATTTGTCCACGTGCTTTTCGAATGTTGTCATGCCCAAAACAGAACAGAAGCCTCCAGCTGGGGCTCACCAAGACAGAGTAGTACATAACTGCTACCTAAGCAGCTGTTTCCCATCTTAGTGTGAGTGCAGAACCCTGAAATTATTTCCTTACATCCTGTGTTTTGTTTTTTTTTTTTCTGGAATATTTTGCAGATATTCTTTTGAATTGTATTCCTATTTTCCACAATGCTTTCAACTGTTTGCAAAAATATATTCATATATTCATAGATATATCTATTGCATCAAGCCATCCACTAATGAATGTACTCAGTATAGTCAGAGCCTTGCTGTCTGTCCCTCTGTGCTGACAGTGAAATATTGGTAATTAATCCCTGTATGCTCTTTCACTGCAAAGCAACTTTTCTAAGAAAAATCAGACCCATGGCTGACCCTTTTTATCTGAAGTAACATGAAGCTATTTACTGCCATTCCTTCCTCTAACATTCAATACACTTTGTGCTATAGTGATTTTTTTAAATAAGCACCGCATTGCTAAATATAGCATTATGGAAGCTGCTTAGATAAATTACTGTTTATTACTATATAATGCATTAATTATAAGTTAAAATGATTACATTACAGTTAAACAGCAAAAAGCAGCTTAAGATGGCAAAATAAGTTATGCAAAAAAGTATGAATAGCTGTATGGAATCTGAATTCAGTCCTCTGGCCTTATGCAACATAACAGGCTTTAATTACAAGATCATGCTCCACTTTTTTTCCAGAGGACCACTGCCTGACTTTTTGCAGAGGATAGTTACTCACTCAAGAGAGCATGGTCTATTTTAAGTGTCTTTTACACATCTGTGCAGTCCTCTTTTATTTGCTGTGTAACATTGAAATGCTGTACAGAATAGGGACCTGTCCATCTCCCCTTGGGTTCTCAAGGAGCAATGGCACATAAGTACCTGAATTCTCTGCAAATATAAATTTTTACAATACAAACACAAGAGTCAAAATTGTCCGTAGTCAGCTAACTCAGAGTACCCAGCTACAAATGTCATGGGACATTTAGTATTTTACACCGTGGATTATGTTCCTATGCTTCTCTAGCGGCTAATGAAGGGTCAACACTTCTGCCAAAGGACTGCAAGTATGTCAAGCCGGAGCCTGGCAGGCACACATCAAACAAATGATGAACTGTCAAAATTCACATGGGGATTAAATGGGAGCTCTGGGACAGAGGCTGCCGTAGTGTCTAACTCACTGTGTCACCCGCAAGCTGCCTCTGTTATAAAAACATCTTTTCTTCCTCCTTGCTCCTCTGTCTTCTCTTTCATTCACGCCTTCTAGGCTCTCTGTGACCAAGGGTGGGGTTCCTGTGGACAGCATCATTACTCACCCACAGTCCTTACCAGCTCCAAAGGCAGATTCTGCTGAGCCCAACTGATAAGGAGGCGTGACTCATGGGGGAAAATGATGCATGATCACAGGATATACAGCTCCTTTTCCATTAGTCAACATAAGTAGGGGATTTAATGAAAAAATGCAATGAAAAGAAACTCTGAAACTTGTCCTAAATTTGAACTCTGCCACTCATCTTTCTTTTAACTAAGTTCACTCTAAGGTTGTATTTTCAAATAGTTTAAGTATACTGAAAAAATAAAAGAGGAAGAAGAAGAAGAAGAAGAAGAAGAAGAAGAAGAAGAAGAAGAAGAAGAAGAAGAAGAAGAAGAAGAAGAGGAAGAAGAGGAAGAAGAGGAAGAAGAGGAAGAAGAGGAAGAAGAGGAAGAGGAGGAAGAGGAGGAAGAGGAGGAAGAGGAGGAAGAGGAGGAAGAGGAGGAAGAGGAGGAAGAAGAGGAAGAAGAAGAGGAAGAAGAAGAGGAAGAAGAAGAGGAAGAAGAAGATGAAGAGGAAGAAGAGGAAGAAGAGGAAGAAGAGGAAGAAGAGGAAGAAGAGGAAGAAGAGGAAGAAAAGAAAAAAGGAAAAAAGAAAGAAAGCAAAAAGAAAAATAAAAAGGGGAAAAAAGAAAGAAAAAAGAAGAAAAAGAGAAAAAAAAAGGAAAAAGTACTTCTGTGGATTGTCCTATGTCCCTTCCACACATGAATCTTCTCTACAGCTTTGTGTGTTTGGATCCTGGGCAAACATTCCCAGGGACAGCAAAAGCTGGATCTATGGCCCTCTCTGTTCAATCTCAAGACTCTGAAACACTCTAGTTCCACCCCTCTGTGGTTTATAGCAGTGAAACAAAGAATTGTTTTAACATGGACTATAGAAAAACCATTATTTCACTCCTACCCATGTTTTCAAACATTTGGAAGTCCCTTTCTTCTCCATGTGGCACAAAATACTTCAGCACTAACAACAGATTATCAGCAACTGAAAATAAAGTTTCTGATAAGTACGTGACATTAATTACTGTATTGCAATCAGTGTGACCTACAGGGTGTATTAATTAGGAGGTAGTGAGTCAGTTGGGTTTGAGCTAACTCTATTGCAGGTTTACGATGAGCATTTGAGACTGGACTGAGATAACTGGATGGAGAGCAGGGTGCAAATACAAAAAAGGTGTAAGGAGCAGTCAAACAGGAGAAACCGGTCCAGGGCCGGGAACCGAGGGCATAAAGAAAAAGAAAATGGGTCATAAAAACAACCGCTGCCAAGAACATTGTCTCAGAAAGCTGGCACCCAGACAACGCAGCAGTGCTGCCAGAGGTTTATTCCAGGCTGTGTTTGTCAGCTCGCTGTGCCTGACAAGGTGGGGCCTGGAAGCAGTCGCAAGGAGTTCATTTTCTTTGGAGATCAGCAGCTTCCAACAATATTAAAGATGTCATTTCAATTTTTTATCCCCTCCACAGAGGAAGGCGGATGTATGTAAGGAGGTAGAAGTGGTTAATTGCTCTGAGGTTGTAACAAGGTCCTGTAATGACTTAAACTGAGATGAGTTTAATTGAAACATGGTGTGGAAGAAATTTTTTAGACAGCAAATGGAGTAAGTGAGATATGGCTATCCCAGAAACGCTGGCCAGCCATTTGGAAAAAAAACTTTAAGGGCTGGGTTATGAAGGAGATAAGTAAGGAGGAGACTCTCAAGCAGGGAGGAGGTTTTCACTAAGTAAATCAACTGTGCCCTGTGTCAGCTTGTCTGCTGATCCTCTAGGTTTGCATGGATGATCGCTCCGTATCATTAACTGCCACCAGATAAAATGCCCATTGCCAAAAGCCCTTGAGTATAAAGATGATGTTCCAGTTGTTATTTCTTTTGTGTGTGTTTTCAGCTTGTGGTTTCCTTGGAGGGAAGCTTGCCATGCTGTTTGGACTCAGTGAACCTAAATACAAATATGCAGCAATAGTGGAGCACTACAGGGCCAGAAGGAGGTAAATAAGACCTGTACCTCAGGAGCATGGAGAGGATGCACTTTACTTAACTCTACTCCTGTGATTTTTGCCACATGAGGTATTAAAAAGTGGTTTCAGCCCTGAACAATTTACTGTTGGAGCAGATTTGGTTTGGTAAAACTTTTCACTGTTTCACTTAAAGCTATTTGAAAGCTTTAGGAGAGTCTTGAGTATGATCATTAGCTTGTGTCCTATGACATGCACCGATCCTCTTGTATGGTGTGATCTGCAGTTACTGTATTTAAGCTTGATTTTGATTGTAAATGATACATGAAATTGAACAAGTAAGAAGTCAACACAGCCTTAGGGGTTTTATTCCCCAGATCGATGAGATGGGGGTGCATGGTAAAGGTGATGCAGGCGTGTAGTCAGACTGTTCATTTTAGTGACACTTTCTGGTAGCAGAAGCAGAAATCAACACTAGTCTGGAAAAAATTTTGGGAAAAATATTGGCCCTATTTTTGTGGCCAGAGTCAGGGTATTGTGTTTATAGTATCTCATGAGGAAAAATTTCAAGAAATAGAAAAGCACCTTAGAAAACTTTGTCTAAGCAGAAAGGTCTCTTGGGAATGTGGGTGATACAAAAATTCTCCCCTAAAAGGTAAATTATAAAATGTTTTTCTTTTGCTGTCACCAACTCAATGAAAGCCTCTGTGAGTGTGATAGCTCTGTTGTAACCCTCCAACACTCCTGGTTTTGTTAGTGCTGTTGGCTCTTGGGTGAATAAAGTACCACAACTCTAATTATCCCTTCACTAATTCTTGCCAGGAACAAAATAACCTGCCCTGCTTCGTTATGCTGAGAGACTGGTTATTGACTGCTGTGATAATGGTTATATTACTGCACATTTCCTTCATCCAAGGCCTGTCCCGGTGTTTCTTAAGGAAACACTGTATAGTTGATCATCTAGGTGAAAGTTTCACAGAATCACAGAATCACAGAATCATCTAGGTTGGAAGAGACCTCCAAGATCATCTAGTCCAACCTCTGACCTAACACTAACAAGTCCTCCACTAAACCATATCGCTAAGCTCTACATCTAAACGTCTTTTAAAGACCTCCAGGGATGGTGACTCAACCACCTCCCTGGGCAGCCCATTCCAATGCCTAACAACCCTTTCAGTAAAGAAGTTCTTCCTAACATCCAACCTAAACCTCCCCTGGCGCAACTTTAGCCCATTCCCCCTCGTCCTGTCACCAGGCACGTGGGAGAATAGACCAACCCCTACCTCGCTACAGCCTCCTTTAAGGTACCTATAGAGCTCGATAAGGTCACCCCTGAGCCTCCTCTTCTCCAGGCTAAACAACCCCAGCTCCCTCAGCCGCTCCTCGTAAGACTTGTTCTCCAGAACCCTCACCAGCTTTGTTGCCCTTCTCTGGACTCGCTCGAGCACCTCCATGTCCTTCTTGTAGCGAGGGTCCCAAAACTGAACACAGTACTCAAGGTGCGGCCTCACCAGAGCCGAGTACAGGGGGACAATCATCTCCTTAGACCTGCTGGCCATACTGCTTCATATGCAAGCCAGGCTGCTGTTGGCCTTCTTGGCCACCTGAGCACACTGCTGGCTCATATTCAGCTGCCTATCAACCAATACTCCCAGGTCCTTCTCCGCCAGGCAGCTTTCCAACCACTCTTCTCCCAGCCTGTAGCGCTGCTTGGGGTGCAGATGCAGGACCCAGCACTTGGCCTTGTTGAACTTCATACAGTTGACCTCAGCAGATTGGTCCAGCCTATCCAGATCCTCCTGCAGAGCCTTCCTACTCTCGAGCAGATCGACACACGCACCTAACTTGGTGTCATCTGCAAACTTACTGAGGGTGCACTCAATCCCCTCATCCAGGTCATCGATAAAGATATTAAAGAGGACCGGCCCCAGCACTGAGCCCTGGGGGACTCCACTAGTGACCGGCCTCCAACTGGATTTGGCTCCATTCACCACAACTCTTTGGGCCTGGCCATCCAGCCAGTTTCTAACCCAACAAAGCGTACGCCAGTCCAAGCTACGAGCAGCCAGTTTCTTGAGGAGAATGTTGTGGGGAACGGTGTCAAAAGCCTTACTGAAGTCAAGGTACACCACATCCACAGCCTTCCCCTCATCCACCAAGCGCGTCACTTGGTCATAGGAGATCAGGTTCGTCAAGCAGGACGTGCCTTTCATAAACCCATGCTGACTGGGCCTGATCACCTGGTTGCCCTGCAAGTGCCGCGTGATGACATTCAAGATAATCTGCTCCATGAGCTTCCCTGGCACTGAGGTCAAACTAACAGGCCTATAGTTCCCCGGGTCTATCCTCCGTCCCTTCTTGTAGATGGGCGTCACGTTTGCTAGCCGCCAGTCGACTGGGACCTCCCCCGATAGCCAGGACCGCCGATAAATGATGGAAAGCGGCTTGGCCAGCTCCTCTGCCAGTTCGCTCAGTACCCTCGGGTGGATCCCATCCGGCCCCATCGACTTGCATACATCCAAGTGTCGTAGCAGGTCACCAACCATTTCCTCATGGATAGCAAGGGCCACATCCTGCTCCCCATCCCCTTCCACCAGCTCAGGGTACCAGGTATCCAGAGAACAAAAGGATGGATTGTGATTTGTCACTAAGGATGGATGAAAATCATGTTGGAGCTGAGTTTTTCCAACAGTAACATTCTATACAAGAGACAGGTTTGTTTTAACATGGGGGAACAGAAGCTTATGGCTTTGTCATTTTAAGTTTGTTTTGCATTGTTGAGGCCTGGATTTTAATTTTGGAAATGAATTAGGCATGAGCTCTTGCACTTTAGGGGCAACAGAGCTTCCCCTGAGGCCTGAAATGCCAGCTTGTGCCAGTTTGTTCTTTTAAAATGAATGTCTGCTTTGAAAAAGGGAATCTGTAAAATAAAAAGGCAATGTGCTTTTCCAAATTTTGGGTGTGATATAACAGAATTTTAAAAGGAGATCTTCAGCTCCACTGATGTTTCCTGTGATCTTCTGCTTGAGTTGGTTCTCATTAATCACTAAGCTCTCTGTGACTGTCCTAAATTTGAATATTTGATACACAAACCTATAAAATTACCTTTTATCAGGCTTGGATAGGGAAGGGAGTAACCTGAGAGCAGCAAGGTAACAGAGAAGGCTTTGTAGAAACCTCCAGCCTGAGAGAAACCTGAGCCAGAGGAGAATCCAGGTCTCCATAGGAGACTCCACCTCTGCCACTGATTTCTTGCAATTTTTTGCAAAAAAAGGTCCATTTCTAAAACATAATAGCAGATTAGCAGTTGGTGTTTGCATATTGTTGCTTTTCAAGATTTGTTTTAAATATGTTTTGCAGCTTCTGGCATTGCAAATGTCTCGGTGTTACTTCACCATGTGAGCTACAGGCTTAAATCAGCTGTAGTATGTATGTATGTAGTGGAGCCTCTGTTCTCAAAGTAACTGGAAGCACTGCAACAGCTGGCACCAGTCAGTGCTCCAAATATAAGATACCAAAGCTAGTTACCTTTTACCTAATGAATGTTTTACAGTTTTGTCTTCAGGAACACCGATATGGTGGAGAGTCTTTTGAGAGAAATGACACAGACTGCTTGGGTGAAAAAAGCCACCTTGGGGTGCATGGGTCAGTTAAGGATACAGTGGATTTTGCTCAAAGTGCTTTTACAAATGTTGATGAGGTTTCAGAACATGACCTGTGAAGTTTCTTGACTACGAAGAACTGAATGTTGCCATTCCAACATGTCTCTGATTAAAAAAATTTACGGGCTATTAATGACTCATTAGCAGGCCATGGCATAATGCATCTCCTCCCTTGACCATTTGCTTCCTATTTAACTGATATTGGACCTGCCATTAGTTGATACTTGTGAATATGGAAAACTTACTGCGTGGGACAGCACAGTGCATTTCAATATTCTGGTACACCTAAATCAGCCTGCAAAGTCCATCCTGCTTGGTTCTGGACTGCGGAAGATTTTTCTCATTCATCAGAGTAACAGAATGCAAAACAAAAAAAAAACAAAACAACAAAACCTTTAGCTGACTGAAAACATGTAAAATTTACCTTTTAAAATATTCAGTAAAGGAAGTGGTTAAACAGTGATGATCATGATTTCATGAATTCTTGCTTCTGTATTTTCTCTAGAAACTAAAACCTCAGTCAGTATTCATAACGAATTGGCTTTATAGATCAACCAACCTAATAAAAGAATATACTTATTCTAGCTGATGTGCTGCTTCACTCAGCTCCTTATGAGATACGGAGTATTGTCCTGAGCTACTTTTTGGTTACTCGCATGTGTTAAGAAAGTGAGAAGCACATCTGGAACAGTGAATTATGTAAAGTGTTATGCAGGATGAGTTTTCTGGACAATACTTTGAGTAGATTTCTAAATTATGTTTTTCCCTGACATATTCATGGCATTTGAGACAAAGCATGTTCAAAGTTTGGTTCTGCATGGGCCTGTGTGGTTTCTGGCTGGCTACACATAATAAAAAATTCACCAGTTGCTGCGTTGTCAGCTGAAAATGAAAATCAGTGCTGCTCTGTTGTACCTGCCAACCTTTTAATTCTGATTTTTTTTTAAAAGGGTTAGACTGAGTGCAATGGTTTACAGCATGAAGGTTTTTACAAGTATAACATTCCCCCCCCCCCCCCCGAAAGCTGTTTTCTTTCTGAGCTAGTCAAAACTAAGTTTCAGAAACACAGTCACTGAAAGCAGAGGTTTAATTCATCTGCATGCAAATTGCCATGATAAACCATGCTTGAGTCGCACAGGGAAGATTGGAAGTGACACAGCCTCCGAGCAAAACTGAAGAGTTCAGCTTATTTCTGCATAACAAGTGCCATAAGTGACTGAAAGCGATGAATTTTCCATTACTTTCTCACAGGCTGATGAGTATCTCGTTTCCTTGGCATTTCTGTTTCTTTCCAGTCTCAGAATTGGAGAGTTGAATTCTTCACCTTTCAATTCCTGCCGTATAAACCAGTGGCCAGCCTCAATAAACATCTCGGGTAAAATGGCACACTCCGCAGGCTTGTCTGTGCAACTGGAGGAAATATTGAAATTTAAACGATTTCCATTACACATCTCTGTTGTTTTGTGATAACTTTACTGCATATCAGATCCCAGGATTTTATATTGTAATATAAAGGTCAAATCAGTAGAATTTATTCCCACCAGTCATTCTCTCATCCATTGTTTTGTTTCTTTGTTTTGTTTTGTTTTTTGAGGGGTGGAGATTTTTGCTTCTAATACAGCAAGCCTTGAAAGTGACAGAGGAACCTGTTCATGAAGGATTTTTTTTCCTTTTTACAAAACTTCAGATATAGCCAATTCTGCTAATGAAGTTAATCTGTTCCCATGGCTTTGCTGAGCCCGATGCAAGAGCAAGGGATATCCCTTCAGTCCTGTATCCTGTGCCTTAGCCTTGGACTTGTGGGAATGCCTGACCACAGACCAGGATGGCTGGGAGGGTTCCTGCCCACAGCTGCAGGTCCACCCTCCTCCGGGTGATCTTGTCCTTGCTGCACAGCTGTTCAGCGACTGAGCTGCAAAAGCTACCCATAAAAGACAGCCAGCCTTATTAAAATATACCAGCATACACCACACCATGAGCTCCAGCAGTGACAAAGCAGCTGAAAAAAAGCTCCGGTATCAAATGTAGAACTTTTAGAGGGAAGAGTGGGAGAAAACACTGCAAGACAAAATCCAGGCAGGCATCTGGAAGTGACTTGTCCCCAGTACTCGTCAGAGCATCTCTGGAAAACAGGTGAAACAAATATGGGAATAACTGAACGCAGAATGGGCTAAAAGGTACCCTCTCTATTTCTGGGGAGAACCGAGGAAGGATTAGGTGGGTTATGAATTTACATTTCCCATTCAGCATCTGCGAAGAGCTTTGTGCCTTAAGTAAATCCCCTATACACCATTTATTTAATATAAACCATAGAATATCGCTCTGAACCACAGGCAGGCATTGACAGACTGGTACAGGAGATTCCTCTTAGGTGAATGTCTGCTTCCCTGCACAGCTCTGGGAAGTGTAGTAATGGTTTGGCAACGATTAGAGGCTCTCTACAGGATTTTTGCTTTGCTTTCAGTGCAGATATAGCAAAGCATGACTCCCGTATAGAAGATAAAAGGGATAATCTTGAAGGATTTGAGTCAATACTCAGTAAATTGAATTTATACTTGTGTCTCAGTCTAAACTGAATGTATTTAACTTCTTTTCAGAATCATATGCTCACTGGAGAGAAAATATATAGCTCTGCTGTTCCTCGTTCAAGTTCTGAGTTACCTTTTTAAATTAGGCATTCTGATTTCTTTTTTTTTTCTTTTTTTTTTTTTTCTTTCAGCTGGTGCCAATGCCTATAACACTGTCTAGGGGAGACTAGTCCTCTGCCTGTAGCACAATAAACCTTTGGGAAGGAACAGCCATTTCCACCATCAGTTCTGATGTTTCACCGTAAGGCAGAAGATGCCCACACCATACCTTTGCTCGGAGAGCAAAGGCTTTCTCGTGATTTCATGAGTAAGGGAAGCATAACAAAGGAAGCCGTTGCAGTCAGCCATTTATGCCTGGATAATACACACAGGAGGCTCCATTTCCACCCTCTCTGGCTTTTGACAGGCTAACTCTTTTTGCTGCTTCTAGTTTGTACCTGATGGTATTTATGTTGGCAACGTGGGCGTAAGGGTGAGAAAGAGGAAACTGGTGGCTGAGATCTGGAGGGAATCTTTAGGAGAGGGGAACACCTGTGAAACTGGGACATCAACTCAATTGGTTTCCATTTGTTGAAAATAGACTTGTTTGCTTTACTACTTTTATGAAAGCAATTGAAAGGTGCTTCTTCTTTTGTGGCATCATTTTCTTGTATTTTCTTGGCAATCCGGGAGCAATCATGACTATGGGCAAGTCACACTACTGATAATTGTAGAATAAAATTTTGGCCCCCAACATAACTACTTGTCTTTGTCGCTCATGGGTTGAGGCTGACGTGTAGGCAGCAGATCAATGTTGTTGATGTGTCTGGTGTCTTGTCTGATGTGGTGACAATTCTGTACATGCCTCCAGAAAAGGCAGCAGAGCTATGATGCATCCACCTTGTTCCTATGTTCTGGAAGCTCTAATTGGGGATCAAGTCTTGTTTTGTGAGGTGCTTCACAAATATCAAATAAAAGATAGTTTGCCAGTAGGAACCTACCTGTAGCTCACAGGAGATAATAAAAGGTCAGGCTCTGTAAGTGGTGTGGCAGCATTTACGCCTCCAGATGAGCTGGCAAGGACACAGCAGCCATGAAACAGAGAGCTGAGTCTTGTGTACCACACAACTTCCAACGATACCCCACGTTCAAAACCCTAGTGACCTAGCTAGCTTTACACTTAAGCAGTGAGAGATCATTTCTGGCATTCCCCCCCAACATTGCTAAAAGAGCGAGATTTTCTAGTTGCTGACAAAAAATAAAGAAACTCTGGATCCCAGTCTACATCCTTGTTCTTTTACTAGCCATTTAAAATACCTGTCCATGAAAACAGCTTGCTGCTCTTTCATCTTTCTACAAAGGTGGGTTCTAATGCGATGTTATAAGGAGCCTATGCTAAGTGCTTTGACAAAAAAAACATGCAGACTCTGAAATGAAATCTTATTTACTGTGGTGTTATTAAAGTGCTAAATAAACAGACAAGCTCAGAAGGGCTGGTAGGATGTGGGCGGGTGAATAAATGAGCTTTGATGCTGATGTCAGTCAATGCTAATTCCTATCCTTTGAAGAAAATATGATAAACACAGCTGCCAGGAATGTAATCTGAAATTGCTCTAATTAAATTAAATTTTCACTGGAAAGAAAGTAGCTAAGCACCTTGCTTTGTTTCCTTTCTAACTAGACTAATTCAGATAATAATTCTAATTCAGATAATAATTAGTTTTGGATTCTTTGATGAGTAGGTAGGAGAGTAGGGTTTCCTTAAACGCTGCAAGAAACTATTGTATGAAATACTGTATTCATATTCCTTTTATTGTATTTTCCACCTAGAATTTGTATCTTAATTTAGAATCTTTGATTTTCAAGGGGGAATTATCTGTACTGCCTGATAAACACTTACTTCACTGAAACATGGTCAGACTTTTTAATATCCTCATGTTCTTCTCCTAAGTTTATGCATTTAATACTAAAGAGGGATCAAGGGTGCTTTCGATGGTTATGAACTATTTAACTACTGCTCGTGGATGGAGGTTGAGGATAAGAACCAAATGTCAGTATTGAGAAAAATATCAAGGGAGGAAAGATAAGAAAATAAAGACAGACGATCTCTGGATAATCCCTCATTTTTTGTCTCCCTGTTTCAAAAAAGCATCTCACTCGCTTTTGCAGATGCATTAAATGATCAGTCAGTCCAAGCTTTGCAATTTTACTTTGTAAGTAAATTTTTTACTGGGTTTTGATGGATGGCAACTCCTTTTTGGGTGGGATCTGAAAATGAAGTCGGGTTATCTCAGTTCTCCTTTCTTTTCCTTTCTTCTCTTTTGCAACTGTTGTTTGATGAAGTGATTTAATTAGTTACCGAGAACAGAATAACCAGAAGTAAATAACTGCAATATATATATACATATACACATAGATATGATTCGTGTTATTGATTTTAAATTATATAAAAGTTGTGTTCGAATGTAATGCTATAAAATAAATATATGAAAAGATACATTTATAAAATTGATATATATGTATATGTTATTAATTTATAATGATACTTTCTATCAGAGCCATCTTTCAGTTTCCAAAATATGTTAGTTATGGCAAATTGATCTGACGAGGAGGAATCCCATTAGTCACTTCTTTTCCAAAGTTGAACACTAGATGGCACTGGAAGACAGGAGCCGAGAACTGTAAATTTTATTTTTTTAATTTCTCGAGGTTCCTGTACTTCAATGGAGGATCACTGAGGCATAAATAATATTCTGTAGATATATTTTGTGAGTAAAAAAAAAACAAAAAAAGGAAGGTGTCACATGAATTACAGAATTATACCAGATGACTGAGTAGTCAGTCACTTGAGCCTAGAGAAGAAATCAGCACAATTAGAGATTAAGTACCAGAATGTGGTATTAAGTGACAAGACCTGACAGCAGGGTCCCTCTGGAGCAGGAGGGGCTGAGCTCTACTCTTCCACTTGTTCTTGCTGCTTCACAGGAAGATCTCTTCTTAAATTCACTTGCTCTTTCCCATTTACTGTTGCATTCCTGGCATGCTGCTTCAAGTCTGAGTCTTGACAGAGTTAAATATGTCAACTTTCACAGCATTTTTTGTCTGATAAAGCACAAGTTATTGGGCTGATACAGCAGATGTTGCTGGCATTTAGGATGAAATCTGAGCCAGAATGCAGAATTATAATGAGCCTTTAATAAAAACCATGTTGAGTGAAGAGGGAGAGGGAGGGAATCAGTGTCTCTGACTCAGGCTGCCAACCCTGACTCCCAAACCCTGGGTGTTTCACATGCTTCAGAGTGACCTTTAAAGAACCAATTATTCTCACAACGGGATTAAAACCTAGCAGCCTGTCGTGTGCAAGGGATCACTGCAGATTTTCTAGTATTTTGTTCTGGTCTTAAAAATCATGAATATGTAGTTTTACATCAACTGCAATAGTAAGCCCTCAAAGGTTAGGCAATACCATGTCTGCGAGTAACAATGGAACTGTATTTTGGCCCATTCTGTGTGCTAAATGAGGCAAAGATGCTTTTGGACAAAACGGGGCATGATCATGCAATTAAAAACTAACACACGTGCAAGGCAGCACAATTATGACTGTGGCAAGCTTTTCCTGGGATTTCAGCACTTGATTTGTTTATCCAGATGCTCCTTGCTATGTGTAATTTCATATACACTACTAGGTGGTGTTTGTGTGTGTGTTTTTGTTGTTTGTTGGTTTGTTTGTTTGTTGTTGTTGTTGCTTTTGAAAGAGTACATACAATGTGACTCTTCAGGCCCCATTGTGGTGGGCAGAGAAGGGATTTGTGAAGATGAGTTATATCTGGAAGGAAACAGCCCTGGGATTGTTGGGGATTTGGCTGCTGGATCCATGACCAAGGGTTGCCCAAGCTAACCAAGGGTCCTCATCATGGCTTTTCTATTCCTGCTCTTCCCAATATCTCTGACATGTTCCCTGTCTCACCATGGTGTGAAGGTCCCTCTGAGACCAACCCCAGTCTGAGAGACTTGGTCTCATCTCTTTACTTGAAATTCCTCAGGAAAATCCCATGTCTTCAGATGGTAAAATTACATTCTTTTCCTCGTGGTAATTTTCTTACTGAAAAAGCATTCTTTTAACCCCTGGTATGACTTTCCATCTGTTTAGATCTCTGCTTAAAACTGTGAATGTTATAGCACACTGAAATACCCTTTCTTGGGAGAATATTAGAAAACACCCATTTACGCGCACCTTGTGGCATGCTGTTCCTATTTGGTGCTTTACGCTTGCCGCTCCGACAGAAAAACTCACGTCAGGCTTTTGCTTCAGAACCGTGTTCCTTCATTTTTATAGGTATTGGGTAAGTACTTGAGGGCAGCCCATGAACTGATAGACTCGCGGCCTATTTTTTTTTATTATTTTTTGTTTTTTCCTTGGGTCGCCGCGAACCCCAAACTGTCGAGGGCGTCAGCTCCCTCCCCTCAGCGCGCCCCGCGCCGCACTCAAGATGGCGACCGGCAGCCGCCGCGCTCAACATGGCTCCCCGCCCCGTGCCCGCCCCGCTGGCGGTGACTTCCGTCCGTCCCATGGTAACTGCGCCACGGCGGAGACGCCGCGGATCCCCCTCGCTTCCTGCCGCGACACCGGGCTCAGGCGGGGCGGCCGCGGCCGCCTCGGGGACCCCGCCGCGGGCAGCCCACAGGTAGGCGCCGCCGCCCTCTCCCCTCAGCGCGGAGGGAGGGGAGCCCGCCGGGGCGGTGCCGGTAACGGCCGCGTCAGCTCAGCCGGCTGCGGGGGCGCCGGCGGCTCCCGTCGCCCTCGGTCTGTCCTCGGGCAGCCGGTAAAGCCGATTCTCTTCAGGAGCGGGAGGAAGAGTTAGCTGTAGTTACTTGAGGCGTGCGTCTGTAGGGCGTGCGTGTTTTAAGTGAACAAAGGCTGTCTGATCAGAATTTCCAGTAGCCTGTTGAACAGCTGTAGAACTGCCGGCTTTGACAAATGAACAAAAGAGCTCCTGTTACAAACCTGTAAAACAGTAACGAGGCATTTAGGATCCTAGTGCATCCAAATTATCAATGGGCTTGTTATTAAACGTGCTCAGATTTAAACGTGTGGACTGGTAGAACTGCAAGAGAAGAAGGGGGCAAGGAAAAAGTTGGGACAGGTGAGGACGCAGGATCTTTTTGAGAGAGAATTCCTGACTGGCCAAAGGGACAGGAGCCAGAAGCAGCCAGCCTGCAGTTGTGGAAGAGATCAAGTGTGAAACAAACAAGGGGGATAACTTGTCTTTGCAGCGGGGAAATGTTTATTAGAAAAATATAGATACTTTAAATATTAGCATTTATAGGCTTTTGCTGCGACTACTTAAGTTTGTGGTAACTAAATTGTTGTCTGTAACAAATAATGTTTATAAACGTTTACTCAAAGGAAAATATATAATAAATATAACTTGTGTTACTTTAGTTTTCCAGCAGCTCCTAGCAGCTGCAGCTAGTATTTAGAAGATGCAGTGCTGATTGCTGAAGGTACACATGAACTGAGATACAAATTAATAAGTTTAACTACCACCACCAAAAAAAAAAAACAACTTAATGCTTTACTTAACATTAAACTGGAAGCTTACCCAACACAGCAGCCTTTGCCCCAAGCATTCTGTTTAGGGACAAAAATGTATGCCATGGCTGTTGTATTAGATATTTTAGAAATCATTAAATAAAAGGCAAACCTGAATTGTACAGGAAGATATCCTGCTTTACAGTGAGGTGAGCAATATCCTGTAGTAATATAATAGCCTAATTTGAGAATACTGTTATTTTGAGGCTGAAAGCTTAAACGTGTCACATCAGTTAAAAGCAGGTGGATGTTGAAATGAGGGCCTGATACTGTAGTGGTGCAAAATATGGAAGACCACATTAGGATCTGAGACTCTATAGCATAAATCAGGAAGCTTTTTTCCCTTTTGGGGCCATTGTCTGTACGTAGGAAGTAAAATGCGGCCGTTGGGTTTTTCTTTTTTTTTAATCTGCTTTTGAAAATCACTAGAGCAGATTTAAGGCTGTTTTTGCGTTATAATTTGATAAACCACCAGTGGTTGTTCACCTGCTCTGAGCCTGGAGGAGAGTCGTGCTGGTTTGGGCTTTCCTGCGTGTACACCAGTGACTTTGCCTTTTCTGGCTGATTAGTTGATGAGACATGACTTCAGGAGGAAGCTTGCTTGTTCTTAATTTTAAAGCATTGCTGAGAAAGTTGTTTTTTTTTTTTTCCTTTAACTGGCTTTTCTTTTTCCCTTACCTCTTCTTTCTGAATCTGCTACTGTTACCAATTCCTGATTCTGTTGGAGAAAGCCACGTGAAGCTGTTTTTGACTGATCAGAGCATTACTGTAGCAGGAACAAAAGATGTTGATAGGGGGAGAGCAGTCCCAAAGGGCGCTGAGAAGAAAGAGATGGAATTCAGCTTAGTAGCCTCCAAAAAAATCTTCTCACAGAAGAGGTGAAAAATAAGACTATAAAAGAACAAAGGTAAAAAGAACATGTGAAAACACTTAGTTCTCATAATGTTACCCTTTCCCATGAGGAGACTTTTGAATGGCTTTCATAGTAATGTTTCTCATATGTTAACCATAGATTTGAGCAGTAAGCTTTACTTTTCCTCTAAGCCTTTAACAGAGATGACTGATTTATTAGCTTTGGTAGAAGTATAGAATTACTTTCAAACTTTGAAATACATAATAAGCACCTCAGATAATTAGCAAGCATGCTGCTATCTCTCTTCAAAGTGATCAATGGAATTAATTTGGTTTTGTAACCATGGCTATTTTCTTGTTCAGTGACCATATGGTATTTCTGAGTTTAGTGTTGCTTCCCGTGAGCAGCTTTTACAAAGTCAGCTGTGCCTTGGTGTGAAGTGCAACAAAAATTAAACACTCCTGGAAGGTGTGAAAATGCTCTTTCTGATTTAAGGAGGAAAAAAGTGATTTTTCTTATGTCCTAAAAAAGCAGGTTGCTTTTACTGCTTGGTGTGAGAGAGTGGACTGTAGCCTCTAAATCATATGCTCAGTGAGACCATAATGCTAAAATAGCCAAAACTTTCAACTCCTGCTTGCTTGATGCAGAGGTTTTTAATAAAAATAGCTATTGACGGATTGATGTCTTGTTATAAACAAAATATTTTTTAGCTTTACTGTAAAAATGAAAGCTCTGTTACAGTAACTTACCTTTCTACAGGGCTCTCTTTTTAATAAGGTTTAATACACTGATGCTGCTGTTGCATGTCTTGATGTTGGTAGAACAGCAAGTGAAATTTCCATCCGAATCTTGATTTTTGAGTATTGCAGTAGTCAAAGGTGTGCATTTATCTATCAAGTAACTTTTGAAACACCAAATTTGACAAATCAAGAGTTTTTTGAGAAATGTTCTAGGCATCAAAGAACGCGATCCATCTGACTTGGTGAAAACTGGAATGACAAGGAAGATGCCCTGGTTAGGAAAACACGAGCTATGTGTGAAGAAACTTTATAACAGTAAAAGGTGTGGTGTTTTTTTTTAGGGTATCCTCTGCTATCTGCGTGGCTTAACTTTCTTTGTGAGAGATTCTCTAGTGTGCAATATTAACACAAGTCACAGAACCATTAGGGTTGGGAAAGACCTCCAAGATCATCTGGTCCAATCTGGCTGAGAGATTGTGGGAAGGAGAGCCTGTGTCAGGTGGTGGACTGGGAGGGAAAAGATGTAAAAGCAGAGGCAATCAGACTGGATGAGTTGGGCAGAGGAAAGCAAGGAAAGGTGCTGGGAATGGAGGGGGTGGAATCAAAAGAGATTAAAAGTTGCTGCTGGTGATATGGGATAGCATAGACCTCACAGGAATAAAGGTCTGTGGGGAGGGAAGGTGGTGTTGAGGAGAGACACAAGGAGTAACCAATTGGCAGCAAAGTTGAAATTAGGTAGAAATAGATCTGAAAGGAGGGGGAGGCGCCAGAACTGGTGCCTGTAAGGTGCCTGGTCTTGGGGAAGGGGGTGGAGGTGTGAACAGGGGCATGCAGAGCCGGGTGCTGTGAGGGGAAACTGGAGCGCTGAGGTGCGGACCTGGGGGCCTTGTGGCATAGAGACAGCACGCAACGTGTGGCCCAGGGTGAGAGGAACTGTGCGGGTACCCCTGGAGCGGGGTGTCCTTGGTGGTGCGGAGCCTGAAGCGGTAGCTGCAGTGTGCTCAGCTTCCAAAAGCTGAGAATGAAATGCTTTCTGCCCCCCTTTTCTTATTCCTCCCTCCACATCTTTCTTTGGTAAAGGTGGAAAAACTTGCGATCTGGTGGACTCAGCCCATGTCTGGAAATTATGTTAGCCTTCTGTTTTCAAGTCTCTGAAGAAAGGTCTTGCTGTGTATCTTAATCTGTAGCACCAACTTGTTTTTGTAGAAACAGGCAAACACAGCATGATAAAACCATTCTTGTGCTGTCTCTAGCACAACATAATTCTTGTGCTTTGTAGCATGAATTAATAAAAATGACTGAATTAAGCCATAACTATTAGCAGATGGATACTGTGTTTTATTCTTCTGTAGTCTCTCCTTGTTAATGATCTTGACATGCAGATAAATGGTAATGAGCTGGTCCTAGCTTTAATAGGAGGAAATGTATTCCTTGTCATCTGAAAACGTTTACTTTCCAAGATCAAGCGTGCATTCAAAGCAATAGTGCCTTCTTGTGCAGAGCCACGGCGTTCAGGAATTGAACTACTGTTATTTCTGCATTGTTACAGAATTAAAGCTTTGGAGGGCCAGAGATTCTTATCTTTTACCTTTATGTGACTAAGGTTGGTCAAGGGCTGTAAACAGTCTTCTGTTTTAGACTTCCTGATACTTCTCTATGCCGCTGCCATCCTTATGAAAGCATAAAGTGTGCCTATTGGAGCTGGAGCAAGGAGTAAATCTCAAAGGCAGTAAGTCGTATTGCTACAACTAATACTGTGCTTGTTGCTTGCTTTTCAAAATTGTTTGCTATTTTCCTGAGCATTTGAAGAGAATTGATGAGCATGACTTCAAGTTTGAATGTTCAAGTGCAATATAATCATCTTCTGACTTGCACTTGTTTAATCAATTAGTGTTCTTTAAAAATATTTTGGAAATAATGACTAATGTAAGAAATTGATTCTTTCCATGCATATGTCTCTTTAAGACTTCTGAACCAGTGTCGTGTTTAACTGTATGTGTAACATACACATTTTTTTTACATTTTTAACTTAGGGAAGATGCGTTTTCCACTGTTATGTGTTCAAGCTGCCTTTTGTGAAGTGCCTGTCTGATTAAATATTTATATACAGGATGGAGCATCAGTAGTGAGATTAGAGAAGATGTATTTTGTAAACATAAAATCTATTCTACCTGGAATGTGAGTGGAATGATGCAGCTCAGATTTCAGTTGTGCTGCAGGGAGTGCTGGAACTGAAGCATTTTTTTGTGGGGCCTCATCTGTGCTCTTCTGTGTTACACACATTGCTGTTAACTGTAAGATATTGTGGGTGCTTGTTGCCTACAGATGGGAATGAAGATAATTTATCTCTGAAGATAGTGAAGACTTAAAGTGAGCCCAAAAGTCTTAAGATTTTTCATGTTTCTGTTGTCTGAAAGTAGTTACTTTCCTCAGCGATGTGGCTGATGGGAGCCATTTCTGAAGGTAGAAATAGTTAATATTGAAACACCCACATTGGGCAACAGTTCTTAGAGTTGAACAAGAACTTGATGAAGTGCAGTTACCTTTGGGTGGAAGGAAGGAGGGGGATTTTGAGAACCAAGAGTAATTAATTAAAGATTCTTGTGGTTATGATGTTTTGAGCTTAGAAAATTTCATAGTGCTGTGTCACATAGTTCGAATACGTAAGTTAAAATATTTTAATATGTATGCTGTTTTAAATAATTATATAAAGCTGAAGGGAGTTTTTCCTCTTGGAATAAACTTTACCCTAGTCTGAAACATGTGTTCTCACTTATTGTCAATAGTTTCTTTAATACCATAAAAAAAAACCTCCAGCAGGTATTGCAAGAATTCAGTAACTTAATCTTAACTCTTTGAAGTTAAATCATGTGAAATGTATGTCATGCTGATACCCTTATAAAAACATAATAGAATTAAGAGCAATTAAAACTAGAATTATTAACGTAGGTTAGAAATCACTTTTACAAAAGTAAAGTCTGAGGTCCTAAAAATGCAAGTTTTGTAGGCCTGAATTAGTCGTCATGTAAGTTTTTGACAGTGAAAGTTTACAGTGGGGGGGAGAAAAAAGGAGAATTTGCATTAAGAACAATATAGTATTAGCAAATATATCATTGGGTGATGTTTATACATAAGGGCTGGTGAAGAAGGCAGTGTAGTGGCTGGCCAGACCCTGTAACTCTCTTTCCAGGACATCTGCTGACCGGCTGCATCAGTGAGCTGTCTTTCTCTGCTTAATCTGCTGCGAGGCCAAGCCAGTTTAAGATCCCTGTGAACGCAGGACTTTGGCAACTTGTTCTCTGTCTGAAAGTGGTAGAGATGGCATCAGTGGGAAAACAATTACTCGCTTTGTAAGTAGTGCTGTTGAGTTATGACTAAGTATATTGATTTGCCTAGCCAACACAAACTCCAGGCAGATTTTTTTTTTCCGTGGCCTTTCCACAAGAGGGTCACGTGGCTGTTTGTTATTGCCTTGAATGCTAAGCTGTACAAACCCAAGTGCTTTATGGTGAAACAGAGGGGTTTTAAAACAGTTTTTTGGAAACAGATTTTCATTACCGAGGTGCAAAGAAGGTGGATGGCTGTGGGGACTTGGTCCTCCTTAGCTTTTCAAAATCTCTTACTTTGCAGAAGCTCTACCTTCTGTCTCAGCTTTACTGATAATATACGCATACAGAGATATTGACTTTCAGAAATTAACTTTTTTCTTTATCTACGCAGGAGAGGCTAGCTTCTATTTGCTTGCGCCAAACATATTTTTGTTTTATTATTAAATTGGCATCTTTTCCTCTAACACCCAAAGGCTATTTGAATATACTGTTCCAAGTTCCTTGCTGCATTTATAACTTAGGCTGCTAAATCTGTGAAGAACATAACTTGAAGCTGTAATAATGGGATTGTGAGATACTGAGGCTTCTTCCTATTTTTGAGGCCCCCCAAAAATTGAGCTCCAGCTTGTCTACCCTACCTTTCAGTACTGCCCTCTCCCTCTGAGAGAAGCGATAGGCAGGCAGTCACTACCTTAGTGTCAGAGGTTGAGTTGAAATGTAGCAAACTGGTAATAGTGGGTCTGAATGATAGCCCAAAATGAATATGCTGCTTTGTGCTTCAAGGCTTAATGCAAGCTGTTTCTGTGAATGCTGTTAAGAGAATATTCTGTGGTATCTCTTTTGCCTTCACTGGGAATATGTATTCATATTTTTGTTACAAACTTTATTCATTGTATTACAGCTCTAACTAATTAGAATGGCCAGGGCAGAGTAGAAAACAATTAATAGTAAGCAAAAAGACTGAACAAAGTAAATATTTATGTTGGTAGTTCTTAATAAGTACTCATTTATGTATGAGCTGCTACTGGATAGTCTCTGATAAAACATGGGCAAAAGGCAGCACCTGTGTCTATTAGAGGGGGCAGGACAGGTTGGGTGGTGGGAACTGATTCAGCCACTTTGTTCCATTGCGTAAGTTCTTCTTTCTCCTTGCTATCTTGTATTTCAGTGAACTTAAGACTTGTATAGACTAGCTTGATGTGACTCTGACCTATAATTTGCAAGTCAGGTAGTTGTAGATATGGCTGCCACATGCAACAGCTGTGCTCTTACTGCAGGTGATGCTCTAGGTTGTGATGACAGCGCTTGTTGGGAAGTACAAATCAGAAATTTCTGCCATAGCATGCATCCCAGAAATGTGGTTTTGCTTCCTTCTTTGCAGATTCTTGATGCTGATAGGCTCATGGCCGAAGCCCACACAATTGCTAAGATGGCAAAAAATTACTTGCTTTGGTTATCTTTATGGTTTGCAAGTTGAATGAGCTCTACACGTGGTCAGATGTACACAAGAGCCATCAGTGCAGCTTAACCAGAACAGGAGGCAAAAATATGTCATTTAGCATTTGTGAACTACTTAGTGACCAGTTAGATCACTTCCATCTAACATACGGCTTTGTTTTCCCAGTTTATCTGACTGGACTATTGATAACTTGAATATAAGATGGTGCTGGATGTTTACTAAATTAGGGTGCAGACAACTAATAGCAGAGCTGAGTGGTGAAAGTATTTGAAGAAATCATTTGTTTGCAACCTTTTTGGAAAAGGTTAGCTTGGGTGAACTTCTTTTCCTCCAGAAAAATACATTTAATGTGTTTTCATGCTGTAATGGAAGTACAGATTTTTCACTATAAACTTGCTTAAGAGCACATGTTGGCTGAGGTCATAGCTCTGACACAGAGGTAAAGGCATGTTAATTTTAAAATCAAGATTAAAAGGTCAATGTGGTTAAATTATAGAGAAGCATGATATAAAGGCGTTATTCTGTACAACACCTAAAACTAAGCTATTTACACTAGGGTGTTCCTGTCTTCAGAAAGTGTTCTTCTATGGGCTGTCTGTCTGTTTGCCATATTTGATACTCAGGACATCATCTTCAGTTTACTGCAGTTCAAGGGCACGGGGTAGTGTACTTCTAGAGCAGTTTATTTGATGGCAAGAGTAATAAGGAAGTGGCCTGCTACAAGCTTACTATGGATAAACTGCAATTATACCTTTCTTCAGAAACAGAAGTATGAACTTTCCTCAGATAAGCAGTTTTGTGTTTTCCATTATTTTTCTTATCTGAAAAAGGGGAGAAATTCAGCCAAGGTTATTTTGCTTCACCTGGTTTCTGGCTGCAGAGGTGTATTAGTTTCCATATAAACAGGTGGAATTGCTTCAAGAGGGGTGGGTTAAAAAAAAAAAAAGAGAAAAGAAAGTACCTGCATCGAAGGAGATGGCCAAGAACTACCAGGGAACGGGAGGCTATTTGTGAAAACACAGGAATAAATATGAACTATTTTATAAGTTGTTTTTTTTTTTTGGGGGGGGGGGGAGGGAGTACAAAGGTGGTAAATGAACATAAATGTGGATTTCCTCAAAACCAAATTGTCAAGCAGTCAAATCTCCTTCCCTAATATGCTATCAAGTCTTGTGGCTTTGGGAGACATTAATGTGTTTTGAGTTTAATGAGGCTATTCTAATGATATTACCTATATGAAAAAGCAGGGAGGTGCTTCTCTAAGTACCATAAAGTTGGTGGAAAAACTTTAAATAGTTCCATGGATCAATGTCAGACCAGAAGGTTGTCTAGACTGAATGGTCTCTGCAGGGTTCTCTCACTAATTTTGACTTAAGTGAAAAGTTAAGGCTGTATAGCTTTAGCAGCAGATGATAGCTAGCTGGGGGTCACTGCCTGTGTACTGGAAAACATTTAGGGTTCAGAATGATTTGAAGAAGCTTGAAAAGTAGTCTGGGGAAGAATATGCCTTTCAGATTAAGCAGAGAACCTTGGATCTTGTCCTTATTGATGATTTCCATACAACTAGACAGTGGAAGAATGAGTTCTATGCAAAGGGTATGGGGAATATTGCAGTCAAACTGGATGTGCTTCTGTTAGCATAAATGTTTCAAGTAAAGCCAGATATACTGAAAAACACAAGCAGGATAACCCTATAAATGATGTGACAGTCGTTTACTTAAGGTTTAGGCATTTTACCTCAGGAAAAGCTAGATTACTTCTAGATTATAGAAGCAAGTAAAGAGAAGAGTCTTGAAAAATATTTTCTATTAAAAATTAGAACAGTTTATTTTCTATAACAGAAGGGTATAGGGAGAAGGAAGAGTTGTGTTCAACTGAGATATCAAAAAAAAAGAGTGAAGTACTCACTATAGTCATTCTAAAGATTGAACCACCAGTAATGGGTTTAAGCTGCAACAAAGGTGTATAAATGGATACTAGGAAAAAAAGTGAATCATTGGAACGGATTGGTACAGGAGGCTATGGTATTTCCATTTGTAGAGTGCCTTTTGAGGCGTGGATTAACTATGTCTAGACCATACTTTCCTAATCCAGTTTTGAGAGCATGGATTAGCTGATTTATTGAACTTTTTCCAACCTTTATAGCACTAGAAAATCCTGGCTAGTTTCTAGAAAGCTAGGCCATACAAATTAAAAAGGTATCCAAGCAGTTAATAGCATTGGGTCCATATTAATCATTTTCTTATTTTGTGCTAATGCGTCTTGCTATCAAAATAGCACATCTGTACTCCCTCATTTCTACTCCCTACCCTTCAAAGAAAAGTAATATTGCATAATGGGGAAAATACTTTTATGTATCTTCTGGCTCAGTTCCACTTCATGACTGTAAATATTGAATTGATATGCTAAGTGCGTATACCAGTGGCTAAAAACTTCCAGAAAAATGTCTTCAACTTCATACAGAATTTTGGGGATAAGGCAGAAATTACACTCATCAAACCCCATGGTAAGTTTGATACCAAACTCAGATTTCAGACTGCATTACTCAGTTAAAATTGAGCTATAAAACAAAACATTCCCTCATTAGCAGATGCCAGCCTCTATCTTGCATGCACTTCTTCTTGGGACTAGCAATTATGATGCACAAGTAAGGGGCAGTGCAGCCTGGCACCAGGAATTGGGGCATAGGAGACAGAACTGTCAGCATCGGCATCTTCATCTTAGATATGGCATTGAATTATGATTTGCTGAAGGGCATGTTTAATTCTTGGCCTTGCTTTCCACGCAAAGAATGTAATGCTCTAAGGATTAATTTTTCTCTGTAACTACAGGTATGAAAATTCTTCAGATACATATCTCTTTGCATTAAAAGCTAGTATGTGAGCTCAAGGTTTTTTTTCATTCTTGGATTCTTAAGTTGTTTGAATTCATCTGTTATGGTGTCTTCGGGTTAAAGAAGAACTGGTTAAAATTCCAGTAGCTTAAAAATATCTATCACAGAGTTACTGTTCACATTTCCCCTAATCTTTGTATATGGAAAAATCCTGCCTGTTTTCTTCTTTTGCTCTGTTCTTCCCCACTACTGCTAAAGATAGGTCCTTTGTCAAAGAGTTCAACTGTATGGCACAGTTGCTTGATTTCATTCAAGATTTATAAGGGTGCAGAAAGCTTACAGAATTTGAGTCTTATTGGAATCCCAGTTCTATTATATTGCCTAGCCTTCTTTGGTGAGGAGGTTGTATCTGTATAAACTGATGCGACTTGTAGCAATAAAACCTTCCTATGGATTTTTTTAAAATTTGAACTCTCTTAAGAGACTTGGGGGCATGCTGGTACGACTTAATGCTACTTAGACAAACCAGTAGTGTTGAAGAATGAGAGGGTGTGGGGGGTCTTTAGGGCAATGAAATAGCTTTTTTTTAAGCTGGTAGCATCAGACTGAAATCCCTGTGGGCTTCTTTCTGCAGGTGTGGGTTTTAAGTTAGGTCTCTGCTGACATTTACATTCAAATTTATTATTACAGTGTCACCCTACGCGGTTTATAATTCCTTCAGTGTATTGTGTGTGAAAGAACTGGCATCATTTTTTAAAAGGTTATGTTGAAGTCTAGTTTCCACAGCACAAGTTGCCATGGATATGTCAGGATCTTAATGTTTGTTTACAGAGGAATGAAGGAGAGAAGGTTCATGCTAGCTGTTCTCAAATTAGTGTTCTGTGTCCAAATGATGCTGTTCTCATTGGGAGTTAACTGGATGGTGAACATAAGTTCTGTCTACTTGAAAAATAGATTAAGTTCACTCTGGAATGAGTTAATGCAGAGATGTCCACATGTGTATCTTCATTTTGTACTAGCTTTTTAGTTGTCCAGGTGTGTGTCTAGGTTGCTTCTTTGCTCTGCAGTAAAATAAGTGTAGTTGTGTGCCCTACAGTACTTTGGAGGCATGTCAATTAGTATTTAAATATATAGACAATATACGTGCAGAGCCCAGGAATCAAGGAATGCAGCATTGTCACTGCAAAACCTGCTGGGTTTTATGCATCTTCATGAAGCAAGGGAAGGCCTGAGTTTTCCTGTGATCTGGGAAAAGGGGGTGGTGACTTCTGCCTGGCTAACAGCTGGCATAACAAGAAAATTAAACCATAAATCTGCTGCATACGTAGATTAAATGCCTGGGAGAGCCTTCTTGCATAACACAACACTCAAAGTATGTTTTGGGTCTATTCTTTGCCTTTTAAACCATCTGCTTAGCTTCTTCCTAACTCCCACTTTACTTTTCTCCTCTTCCAAAATAAGTATGACAGAGATGAATGTGTTCATGCAAGCACTCAAATCTTGATTCAGAGAATGGTGTGCTGACTTTCAAGCCCATGCAAACTACCTGCACAGCCTGCCAGACCCTGCTATTGCGTACCCACTAAGAAAAGTGCACGTTTAACAAAGGAGTCAAATGGTAACTTGCTCATCTCCCAGGTCACGCTGGATGAGACATAAGGAGATATGTTTGAAAGCTGAAGGAATTAAACCTCATCTTTGTTATAGTGAAGATACAAGTAGACTAAATACTGCTGTCTTACTCTAAGCTGTACAGTCCTTAAGGACAAGGCTAACAACTCCTACAGGACACATGGTTAGTTTCCTTGTCAGAAGAAGCTGAAAGAGAAGCCAAATGTCAAGAGGCAACATAGTGGAAAAGGTGAATGTCCTTATGTGAAAAGTGAAAGAAGAATAAGGAAGAAAAACATATTAAAGAAGCAGCCCCATAAAAGATCGTTGACTATGTTAATGAGGCAAATAATTAACTGCAGTTTTCTTGGTAAAATTGAGCCCTGTGTGCATGTCAAGATAAACATATCATTCTGGAACTCCACTGTTGTGATGGCTTTGTCCCATCCCTCTTCATAGGCAAAGGAAAGTTTCTTTACAGGGATAAGCTTGGGCATGATCTCTCGTCACAAGTGTAGCACAGTGCTGGGTACCAATTGCTTCCCATGCCTAGTACAGTTCTTCTCTTAGCCAAACATCCAGTCACTAGTGCGTGGGGAAAACTTTATTTCATAGAGCAGTGAGGCAAAATGTAGTCCAGTTTGCTTGGACAAAGTTCTGCTTCTTTGGGAAGAAAGTGAACATAAATTGAAAGAGCCATTATTACATGTATAGGATTAATTGAAGGTACTAGAGTAATAATTGGAATTACTGAGAAATGCAGCTTCCCGGCTTTGCATTTTCATTCAAATTCATTCAATTCAGCAAGATGTTTTAAAATTTATGAGATTTATGCTTTGTGCAGTCCATGCTTATTTCATGATGCTAAGTTGTAGCTCAGCAATATCAGCTATCTGCTGCTAATCATCAGTGACCAAATGCTCTTGGGTTAGTTTGCTTCTTTGGCAGTTCAATTTCAAGCCTCTTTTCCAAGTAGATTTCTAGATGTGTCGTCTTTTTTTTTTTTTGGATCATCCCATATGTCTGTCTTCGATACCTGGAAATAGTGCTATAGTGAGAAAAGCCACTTGGGCTAGTGACGGGAAGAAAACCCAAAGAGCTACGTACATCTGTTGGATTACCTCATTTTGCATCAGTCCTCTTGGCCAGACCCAACAGCTGGCTAGCTTCCAGAGCTAATGCTACCAGCCATCAAGATCGTCTTCAGCCTTGAGAAGAGAAGACTGAGAGGGGATCTTAGTAATGTTTACAAATACCTTAAGTGTGGGAGACAGAGGGATTTGGCCAACCTCTTTTCAGTGGTTTGTGGGGACAGGACAAGGGTCAATGGCCACAAAATGGAGCACAGGAAGTTCTGCACCAATGTACAAAAGAACCTCTTCACGGTGAGGGTGATGGAGCACTGGAACAGGCTGCCCAGGGAGGTTGTGGAGTCTCCGTCTCTGGAGATATTCAAGGCCTGTCTGGATGCCTACCTGGGCAACCTGCTCTAGGGAACCTGCTTTGGTGGGGGGTTGGACCCGATGATCTCTGGAGGTCCCTTCCAACCCCTACGATTCTGTGATCCTGAATATTCATGGAGCAATGTCTATTAAATGTTTTCAGATTTCCTTTAATGTGTGGTGAGAAGCCTCAGATGCACAGTCAGGGAAAAAATATGAAATACTAACTCAATGTTCCTTTCTTATTGCAAAGGGATGACAGCTCCTGTGACGGTGTCGATATGAAGGAAGTTGAGCAGCCACCTTGTTCCTAAGCTGGACTTCTCTCCATATTACCGTTGTGGAGCAGCTCAAGTGGTACGACATACTTTGAACCAACTACTGAAGGAGGTAAAGAGGTAAAATGAGAATGTCAAATCTGTGGAAAGTATTGAGTTCTACTTCACTGGGGAAGGCTTAATTGTTACCCTTTTTTCCCTTCTCACATTGTGTTTATAAATGATTTCTTGTGTGAAAAATAGGCTTTTTCTATGAGGCATAAAATTCAGCGTTACTATTCTGAATTTGAGACTTAATTCTTCAGTATTGCTGGTGCTCTATAATCTGCCTTTGATGTGATTATTTTACTACAGAAGGGGATGAATGTGGATTGATGTTCAGTAGATTGGTTTTTGAGAAGTTGGTCCCAAAGAATAGGCTAGGATTAAAACTTTAGTTCAGAGTTCCCTGTCTGTAGAGACAGGATGTAGCAGCCTTCTGGAAGCTTGGGTAGGGCGCTGGGAGGCAGGTATTCTTTCTAGGGATGTATCGTAATGCCTCATATTTAGCAAGAGACTCTGTCTTTCCTCAATTCAACCTTGCTGTTAAACTTTCATTTCTTTTCCCTGATGTTTTGGGCTTTTTAGCAGCTGTCGCTAATTGTGTGGTTGAATGGTTTGAATGCTAGTTGCAAACCAGTGGCACATGTAAATATCTTGAGATGCTGATGATGGTCGATAGCGTTGTCATTGAAAACTTTTTTCTGCGTTTTCAGACCTTTTGAAAGATACTTGTCAGCGTATGTTGGTTTTGTTTTAATGGAACTCTGATATTGTTTGCTTTGGAGAGAATTACATACCAAGTATTCTAAAGTGAATTTGCGGGGAAAACGTTGCCGAAGCATCAGTTTGTCATTGGTTGTAAACCTGTATTAAAACAACGTTAACTTGTTGGCCTAACTATAGAGGGTAGAGATTGAACCAGCAGCAGAATGTCATGACTCGCAGGTGAAAAGCTTGTACAAAGCATTTCATTTCGTATTCTCCATTTCCCACCCAGAATATTTCTGCTTGTTCAATGTGTCATGTATGTCAATATACAGATACACTTAACAAAAGACTTCACTGCATTGAGTTTTACAGGCAAAGACTTTGGGGAAAGCTTAAATTTCAGGCAGAATCTGTTATCGTGTACCCAGTTTGGACAGATAAATCCATGCAGTTTGCAAGAGCTTATGCTGTAGAGTAGCATTAGCGTTGGGTCTTGAATCTGTTTGCAAATGGAACCTTGTAAACCTGCAGCTAAAATGCACAGTTTGAGATGCACTGTAATTGAAGACTTTAGAAAAGAATCAAATTGAGACAATTAATTGGGTCTCCTTAATTAAATCTGTGGCTGAAACACTTATAATTAAATCTTTTGAAAGTATTATCCGTATTGCTGTATGATGTTGTGACTAATCTATTCAGTTGGGTAAATGAGGGTTGATTCTCTTGAGCAAAGCCCCTAGACCGTTAAGCTAGCTAAAATAAATTTAGACATTTGGTTTTCATTAGTGTTGTAACTGAAACAAAAACATTTTAATGACTGATCCCAGAGTATTTTGAAGTTTATGCAACTTTGCTGGGAAGGTATTTAAACTGTAGTATCAGTTGCAAGTTGGCCACATGCCAGTTTGTCAAAGCCCTCTCACAGCAAGAGGTTGAATTTCCATAGTGTTATGGAAGGGGAAAGCTTGGAGAGGGGAGAAAGAGTTACAGTAAAACTTGCCCTGGTGAAATGAAACTATTTACTAAAAGGAGACAGTGACACTATTCGTACTGTAATACAGGTTGCTGCTTTGTTAAAAAGGTGTCTCAGTTCTTTGGAATAAATGTATAAATCTAAGCTTTGATACTTGTAATTAATAAAAAAAACAAGGAGTTTGTGTGCTTTTTGGATGGGTTTTTAGTATCTTAAATGTACAAAATGGGATTCCCTGGTTTTTAAGGGAAATTAGATCTTGTAAGCAGCTTAAGTTCTGTCAAAAATACTTTTAGGAAGAATATTTGAGTAGGTCTTGGGACAGGATGGCAATAGTCTGATTTAAAAGTTAGCATGCAGACTTAGTCTTTGACAAGTGAAATATTAATCTGTGGTTTCCCATCCATGGGAGAAGCTGGAGGTGATTGAAAGCATTCTAAGACTGATTATTCTGTGTTGTGCTGTCGATACAATAACCTGTGAAAATCTGTTGGAGTTGTCAATCACCCCTGGTGTTTCAGCAGTCAGTCACGGGTGTCCAGGGACTGCTTCATCAGTTCAGAATGAGATCCCCATGGTTGGCACAGGGTGCCAGTCGTGGTGTTTGCTGGAGTAATCTCAGGTTTTGTTGCTTGTGTGTTTTTCCTTCTATGTTACTTGGGGTTAAGTGGCAATTAGAATAAGACCAGCTGACTTCATGTAGGCCATGAGAAAGTGATAGCTAGGGTAAACTAGCACTTCTGGTGGCAACAACAAAAATTAATTGGGTGGAATTACTGACTTGTCTGAACAGATGCACATTCTGATGGGTTCATCTACACAATGTAACCTTACTGAAATGATTTAGCTGTAACTAAGTTTTCTGACAAAAATCCACCTATCATAAGCAGTGATTTGAGAGTGGCTGAAACTTGGGATTTTCTTCCTGATTTTGCAAATGTGTTACTACTTGATTTTTATACATTCACCTCTTAGTTTTAATGTTTCTACGTAGAATGGGTATAGCCAAGCTGAACTTAAATCAGTTTATTGTAGGGTCTCTTGCAACTATTATTGTGTTTCATGTTCTATTTCAACTTAGAGTATTAGAAATACAATACGTATATTCAGTACATTCTGTACATGTAGTATACAGAATCCTTAGAAAGCCAGTGTAACTTCTAGTAAGCTTTGAACAGAAGTATAGCATTTTACAACAAACTTCACATGGAGTAGTAAAGTGGCCCTCTGTTTTAGAGCAGACTGTTGGAAACGTGTCATGGAAGCCGTGAATGCCTGAAGGAAAGATTTTTACAAATGTGAAATAATGCAGAGTTTCTGCTCTTCTGGCAAGAGTCTGATAGTCGGTATGCTCTCTTTTCTCCCATATTCTGTCTCTGGGATGCATGTTTGTCTTGTGGCTTTACTATTGGGATGCTCTAGCTGAATTATCTGCTCTGTTAAAGCTTATAAGGA
Source organism: Anser brachyrhynchus (assembly GCF_964034855.1). Taxonomy (NCBI): domain Eukaryota; kingdom Metazoa; phylum Chordata; class Aves; order Anseriformes; family Anatidae; genus Anser; species Anser brachyrhynchus. Next base: position 27,658,714 of record NC_137696.1, read on the forward strand.
ATAGCTGCAATTCTGAAATTAAATTAAATGAATGGCCTGTTTCTTGTATGTGCAGCACTAAAAATATTGTGTACTTCCACCTTCACATTCTGTGCATGGAAACAATGGAACAGATGCAAACGCACGTATATTTAATACCATTAGCTACAGGTTAGAGAACCAATAGCATGTGCATATTTATTTCAGTTATTTTAGCTAGGCCACATAGTAATAAAAATCTTGACCTATGTTATGATCTTGTGCTCAGGTTACCTACTGAGGCTAAATTGCTTTGCCTGGGCAAAAGTAGTAGATATAGTAGTACCGCTACTACCTTTTTGGTAGTACTAGTTGTTCAGCACATGAGAAGAATTTCAATACCGAAGGATTAGATAAGTTTTCATAATTCAGAGTGAGGAAAAACTTTTACCTTGTGATTATGAAATGCAAGAAAGTTGTATGTGATAGGGTACTTTGAAACTGCTTCAGCCATATTTCGTTTTTCATAGCTTCTCCCACTCTAATAGTCATTAGAGGATTTTGAAGAACTATTTTTAAGAGATGAAATTTAGAAGTTAATTTCTTGAGAAGAGTTAGTTGATATTTATCAGTGTTTTGGCAGCACCATAATCTTGGTAGTAAAAAATATGGACTAGGTGCTGGTATTAGCATGAAAAGAGACATGAAATCTACTCTAGGATATGAAGAGGTTTATTAATAAAGGGGAGAGGTGTCCCCCTTTGCTATACCACTTTATTCACTTCTTTGTTCTAATGTTCTGGTAGTTTGAGTAGAGTTAGCAGAGGAGTGAGCATTAATAGTGGTAGGTAGGCAGAAAGGAAATTCTGATTTTAGAAAGGCCTGTTCAAATGTCAAGTATATTTAGGAGGAACAATGCTCTTGAAAGCACACAGGAGCAGAATGAATTGGAAGAGTGGAAAGTTGAAAAGCTGAAGAGCGAGCAAGTTTAGGAAGAACAAAGGAAGTATATGGATGTCTGAGGAGAAGCAGAGAGAGAAAATAAGATATATCCTCAATAGAGAGGCACTTAACAGATATAGAAATGGCTGTGTTGAGTTCAACTTGTCCTGTCTGGCTGTTGCCAGAAGCTCCAGCTGCTGCAGGAGGTTCTGTGCTGGGTGCCTGGGGGAATCTGTTTGCTGGGGCAGTTTCCTCCTAATGGCTTGGGAGGACGTTCATCCTGGATAAATCTAGCTGTTTGAAAGGTTAAGTACATAGTCAGTGCTAGTCATCCAGGCACCCTTTATAATAAATGGAGGACTTAGACCTTTAAAATGTCCTGTTCAAAGACTGTGTTAAGACAAATGTTTCAGCAAGCAGTTAAACTCTTACCGTTCTGGGGGCGAAGCAGTACATTGCAGCAAAGTCAATGTATGACAGCCTCATCTCTGCACCAACTCTGGGATGCGTCATATCCACCTTTGATTCAGTTCAAGCTTGCCAACCAGGAAGAAATATAACCTAGGACTTACATATGAAGGGCAAAATCTTCTGTGATCTTTGCCAGTAGAAGCAGCTCAATTTGGGGGCAGAAGCTGCTAGAGCTGGTGGAGCAGGAATGAGGTTGGAATCTTATCACTAGGAATCTGATCACTTTAGAGGGGGGTGAAGTTATTTGTTATGAGTTGAGCCAGAGACATAAAAAGCTTAACATCTTAAACATCAGATTGTCTCTCCTCCGGTAGTCTCTCTGGCATTAACAGTATGAGCAGCTAAATGTTCTTGTGAACCATAAAAATCTGCAGCGCACTAAATCTTGCTGTAGTCCATGTTTATTATTGTGTAGCAGTGAATTCTAAAAGCTGATTGATTTCAAAGGTATCAAGGTGCCAAATATAGATTTTTTGAATGTTCTCTTGTTTTTAGCAGACAACTTGCTTTACTTCTGTTATATTTCTCTCCACTGTTAAGCTGCAACTGGGAGCAATATTTTCTATTGACGCTTTAGCATGGAGTTCCACTAAGAGCAATGATGTCTGGCTGTAATAAGGTGTTGAGCTCTTTTTCCTGGTTTGTGACTTCCACATGCTGAGTGTAGCTTGGTGGCTTCATCTAACTGCCCATAGGATCGTGAGGTATGGGGAAGAAAACAAAAGCCATGTATGCAAACACAGGAGATGCAGGCAACCGAGGGGGAAATGATATAAGGTGGGAATATAACATGTGATCTCATGAATGTGTGAGCTTTAATTCTTTGAGACAATGAGTACTGAAATTCCCCACTTTGAGTGGTTTCTTGTTCTCATCTAGTTTTTATCATGGCAAGTTCCATTTCTTTTCACAGTAAATTTTCTGTAGCTTCAGTGCCTTATGATATAGATTTGTTTTTTTTTCCTCTTGTCTTCTGGGGAAGTATCTTAATCAGAAGGCAGAAGTGTGGTTTTACTAGGGAGGGTTGGGATGGAGGTTAGATGGAAATTCTGTGATTTGGAAGAAGCTTGTTGATTGTCAGAGAAGTACAGAAGCAGAGATTTGGAAAATGAAGCTGCAACACTGAGAACTTTGCTTTGAGATGAAGGACCTGAGAAATCAGTTAAGAAAGATGAAGAGGTCTCAGGTAGTGGTTACTTTTTTACCAGCACAATTATTGCATCTCTAAGAGCTGTTCAAATGAGACATTTGTGTATCTAAAGAACTGAGTGTGGAGAAGTTGGTTGAAGCAGATTTAAAAGGCAATTATGTAAATAGCATTACTTTTTAGGGCTACTGCTTCTTTTATTTCCATTGCTTTTAATTATTGCCATATCTGATCAGGTAATGACTCAGTTACAAAACAGAACAAATGCAAATTTTGAATATAGTGCATCTTCCTGCAGAGGTGAAAACTCAGTGAATATCCTTTTCCCTTGGTGGATAGGATGAAAGTTTAGTGGGAGCTGTGGCCCGTGAGGTTCTATAACAGGGCAGGGTGTGCCTTTAAGGTTGCACCAGTGCTTAACTTAAACATTGATCTTGCCCTTGAAAGCAAATTAATATACATGACTCATGGATTTGTTTTCTTTTTTCCCTATTTGCTTCATTGCCTGTATGTGTAGCAGTTTCCGTTTGTGGCTCTCCTGCTGCTTTCATCCCAGCCCAGTGAAAGGACAAGAGGCAACAAGCACAAATTGAAATACAGGAAATTCCATTTAAATGAAAGAGAGAAAATATTATTACTGTGCATGTGATTGAACACTGGAACAGGTTGCTCAGAGAGGTCATGTAGTCTTCACCTTAGGAGATGGCACTGCCCTGTCACACGTTGGCTCTGAGCAGCATGCTCAAGTTGACCCTGCTGGGGTGATTCTGATAGATATTCAGCCAGGGGTCCCTCAACAACTTCATAATTCTGCAGTTTTATGAAGTGATTTCTTCCCCTACAGACTACGGATGTGCACAGCAATGTGGAGCTTCAAAATGGCATGTTTTGCTTGGAAATGTAGGAGGGAAGTATTTCAGGACTGTTATTGAAGTGTTATCCCCTTAATGATGTCTTCTCTTCACTTACACCAACTATTTCTACAAATGTACTTGCTTTATAATGCAGAAATTGCAGTTTTTGGAAGTATGGGATTATAAGCCGTATGATTTATTTGGACATCAGAAAACGTGGTTGTATGGCTGTGAAGTTGATGTTGCAGAAGTAGGGCCTCTGCCATACTGGAGCCTTAAATACAAATCAGTCATGGACTCCAAATGTGAAACTTTTCTCAAACAGTCAAAAAAAAAAAAAAATAAGCCTTGCATCATAGTTAGGTGCTGATGGCTCAAATAACTTAAAAAGGATGGAGAAACAATTTCCCATAGGGAAACTGTCCATCCTGTGGCAGTTGTATGCTTTTCTCTGAAGAACAATCTATTCTGTCATTGCTGAGGATTGTGAGGAAATCCATTATCTTGTGGGTTGATTCAGCACAATCGTTCCTGTATTTCAATCACAAAAAAGGAAATGCCTATGGCTATACATACAACTGTACATGATATTGTAGCTTCATTACTTCATGAGCTGCAATAATTTTTATAAGCCATGCGAGCAAGCTATACTTATAATTCATAAATAAGTATGCTTTAGTACAATTGCTGATGGTTTCTCATTATTGATAGATGTTGGAGAGAAGTATGTAATCTGTGTACTGATTTGTAATTTCTCTGACTATACATGCGCATGTATAAAATATGCAAAGCTAACCTGTCTTAAATCCTCGAAAAAAAAGACTTCTGGCTCATCTTCTGAAGCAAGGAGATTTTTAGTTTTCTGTTTCTTACTGAACGTTCACTTTAAGAGGTCCACTACTGCCATTGATGACATTGGATTCCAGAAACAATTCCTTAACGTGATTAACCTGAGACATTAAACAGAGATTAAGCTTAAAACTTCTTAAGCATTCTTGGTTCGTGGAAAGTAGAGCAAATCATCAGACTGTGAAATAGCAATTGGTCTGCCTCCTAGTTTTAAACTGGGAGTGGGAGTATTGGAATGCCAGACTTCTTCATCCCACCCACCCCCCAACTTTTCTGTTGCTTCTTGACGCTTTGTACTGCACTTTTTTCAAAGAAAGGTCATGAGTAGGAACATAGTCTTCTACTGTTCCTGTGTGCTCAGATTAAAGTCCCTCTACAAGGGAAGGGGGGAGAGAGAGGAGTGATAAACTGCTTTCCCTATTTCCATTACCTCATCCTTCCACCTCCTTGTTCTTTCAATATTAGCCAGTGCTGCAGACGGGACTCTTTTCAACTACTTTTAGTGACCTGGTTGGCAAATTGCGTTGTTCATTGGTTCCTTGCATGGAACATATTTTTTTGTGCTGTAAAGCAACTTATAATGTTGCATTATTTAACAATTATGGGACAAAGTGGTATTTGAATAAATCTTAATTTCTTAAAGTTGGGGGGCAACAAAACATCTCACTACTTGCATTTACTTTCTACCTTGCCTGACTTTGAAGTCTGTAAGAGAATATCCAGCCTAGAGAACAGAGCAGAGTTTCTCAAATATGTTTCAGCTCTGTGATACTAGTGGCAGCAGCTGCTTTGCTTCCATGTGTACTTAAGTGCAGGAAGATACTCGATTGAACAGGCAGCATTCTCTTTTTTTGTGGTGTGCATAACGCTAGCATGTGTTCTAAGTTTGGAAGTCTGCAGAGTATGGCATACTTTGTCTGAAGCTCATTGAACGAAATACAACTGAAATGTATTAAAAACAAGCAAAAAATCCAAATAAACACCTCCCTGAATCTTGTTGATGTATACTGGAGATATGACCTATTTGGTCATCCATCAAAGACTTTCTGTTGTAGAAGATGGGTATATTTTCTGTGTATTCGATCCTACAAATGAAATATTGCCTTGTGTCTAGATCTCTCGAGATGGAGCCAGACCTTTTGGCTTGTACTTCCAGTTCTGACATTGCACCTAGAATTGTTCTGCAAGTGGCTGACATCATCTTAGGCAAAGGCTCAATTCACTGAGCCTTCACACCTCAGTCCCCAAAACCTCAGTCCCCAAAATATATTTTCATGCGAGTCTATAAGAGTGGATGTTGGGATGTAGTTGCTAGAAATTCAGAGCTGCACATTAGTTTAAACAAGCAAAAAAAAAAATCCTTTTTGGGACTAAGGTAAGTGAACTTCTGTTTTTCCTTCTAAAATTCCAGATCCTATGTAAACAACTGGAACCCCTGTTTGCCAAAATAGTGGTCAGTTGTCCTACTTCTTAGGTTAATTAATAGTTTGCAGCATCAGCTAACTTCAGCTTCTCTAATACTGTCATTTCTCTGATACTGCCATTTAAACGCTTCTCATTTGTGCTTGCAGATTGAGGACAAACAATGGTGCAAGCCTACCTTCTGCACCAGACAAGCTGGATAAAATTATCTTGATGGCTTAGCTTTTGTGGAGAGAAGTTGACTTGCAAATCTTTAGTGGGGAGGCAGTGAGCATGAAGGAGGACTTTGTTAGGAATAATCAACGTTCAGGGTAGTATATGTACTGCACAGAAAAGTGTTTTCTCTTGTTTGTCTGCAGAAGCTTGGGGTTTTAGAGTAGAAAATTAGCAGACAAAGAAAGAAGCCAGGATGTTAGCATGCGTGATACATCAACAAAAGTAGTTTGTATGATGCGAGCTGGAGACACTAGACAAATGCTTGTGAATCTGAATGGGACTAGTTCAGGTGTGGTACTACCTAAGGTAACCTAGAGAGAAGACAATCTGAATTTGCTGTGCCCTGCAGTCTGCACAGGAAAAGATTATGAGCCATGGCATAACTAATTTTTAAAACCATTCTAATTATGCTTAGGTATTTGGAGCTAACAGCGAAGTTCTGCTGTCTGTATAAAAATATTTCTACATAGGCATAAATAATGTTAACTGAAAAATGAAAAACAGGCCTGCTAGAATATTCTGTCAGTGCCTTTTCATGTAGAGTACAGTTTTTAAAAATCATATTTTACTCAAATGCTGTTTGAAGTACTGACTTCCCCTTCTGCAGTACTGCATGTTACAGTGATCAGTGTAGACACATCCCCCTTTGAAGTGGTCTATACTTAATTACCTTGCTGAAATTCCAAGCAGAGTTCCACTGAGAAACTCCCTTGGGATTCCTCCCTGCCATTGTGAGGCTAATAAAACAGGCTCTGTTTATTGTCAAGCCAGGTAAAAACTACTGCTCTTCCAAAGTTTTAAGAAAAATTGGATTTTATAAGAAAAAAGTTACAACATGTTAGGAGGCATGATACTCCGATACTGATGATGAGAAGCTTTGTTCCGAATGTCTCTTGTTGCCCTAAGTATCCATTACAGAGATGTCGTCTTGACAAATGCTCACAAACAGTTCATACTAGATTTTCCATCTCAAGAACATATAAACAAGAGACATATTCCTGACATAAATTAGTCTTAACCCTATTAGAAATTTGTCATCGGCTTACACACAAATATTTACCTTTTGATTATTTAAATTATAGTTTAGATTACATTTTGGGTGCTGAGTAGGGAACTTTATATTCATGTGGTAGGTGAGATGAGCGTGACAGTTGCAGGTTCCTCATACTGCCAATTCGTGTGGCTTTCTATATCCAGTGCAAAATGCATCAAGTGGCTTTGACTGGAGTATGCTTGGGAGCCTTCTAACCTAGGGATTATCTTCAGAGTATGCTGAAGTAACTTCAGGCTGTCTTGAGAGCAAGTCTACTCCCTTCCCATCACTTCTGAGGTTTTTACGGAGTAAAAGCTTTTTACTGTGCAAAAGCGAGGTTACTAATCTATATATAGGTTTCTAACCATATATACAAACACACACACACATATATATATAATGGTTAACTGCAATAGAAATGGCCTCCTGGGTGCGTAGAAATTCTTGACCCTTTAAAGTTTGGGTATTTAGTGGTTTGGTATCTTGTATATTCTCCATACTTTTTCAGGTTAGAAACACATTTAAAACTCTTGTTATCCACAATACTCAGTATTTAAATAACTGCTTGTTGATAATTGCTCTGTTTTGTCTGTATTGTCAAAACTATATAGAGAGTAGATGTCCTCTTTATGTTTTTTTGAGAGATTTGGTGAAATTTTTTTGCTTGAAAATATTGTAGGTGAAATAAAAATCTGCTGGTTCCCTATTAGAAGGGAGCTGTAATATTACGCCTACTAATCCTGCTATGTAAAAAAATCATCTTAGCCTTAGAGTCTTAACTAAAACATAGTTCTGACAAGAAGCCATCAACCAAGGGAAGTAGAAGTGAGATTTAAAATGTTTTAGGCAAACTGAAAGAAGAGGTTACTGGTAAATCAGCACAAAAGGAAAAAGTCAGTGTTACCTGTTTGGTAGAGGTGTTTGCAGGAAGATTTCAAGGACTCAAAGTTCTTGAGCTTGTAGTTGGACTCTGTGGATAACAGCAGGGTGAAATTACTTGTAGCTATATGGTTGGCTAAAAAATAGCACAAAAAATGCGACTGCTGTTGAAATGCTATGGATATAACTGGTTCACTAAAATTATGAGAAGAGAGTGACTACAAGCCAAAACTCTCCTCCTTTCAGAGAGAGACTCTGCTGTTTCTCGGGGCCAAGGTAGTCACCGCTCCTAAACAACTGAAGTCTACAAAAACTATGTAGAAATCTAAGAGATTCCTCCAGATGCTACCAGCCATAAGGCTTCCAGGCAGTAAAAATGTCCCTTCTTGCTGTATGCTTCTGTGATGTCAGTCCCAGTAGCTCCAGGACAGATGCCTGATTTTCATAGTCTAAGAACTTCTTATCTGTTTGTCAGGATTGGCAGATGAGAAAAGTGATGTCATTGCCAGGTGATGGAAATTATCCTTGCATCTTACCACTTGAGGCAACTCTTCTCCGAGCTGGTGGGCTTTGTTTGTTATCTACATGGTGTATAACCAACTACTTGTCTGTTTCATCCCTATAGGTATCACAGGTAGCTCTATCCAGTGTATGTATGTCCCATTACTTAGGGGGTTTGGCCAATACTTTGCTGCTCTAAATCATAAAGCAATACCCAAATACTCTATGTACTGAACAGTTGTTAAAAAAAAAAAATCTATATATAAGGCCAGCTGAAGGTAGCGATGTCTGGCAGCCAATTTGTGCTGCTGCCCTCCTTGTTTAGATGGCAAGTCAAGTTCATAGTAGGAGGGAGCCAAAAGTTGCTGTTTGGGGTGGACTCAAATAGATGAGCTGATTTCAAGCCAGAAGGAGCAGTTCTACCAGCTGGGTGATGTCGAAGCACGGGAAATAACAGACACCCTTTGTTCTTCCAGTCCTGGGGATGAAACATGTAGATAACTGGTAGTTATCAAAACTCCATGCAGCCGTGTTTATCTGTTGTCCTGAGAATCAGTTGAACGCTTTGTTCTTCTCGTCCCCCCACCCCCCCAAGTACAATGGATTGTGTGCATATGTACACATGAGGGGAAGGGGAGGGAGAATCTGCCGACAAAGGAATTTCTAAAACCCATCTTAAGCTTTTCCTGTGCAAAAAGCACAATCAGTCAGGACTGGGTGAAAGTTCACGCTAATGCAAACAAGATGCTGAGTTTGGATGCAGAACGTTGCACATGACAACGGTCTTCTCAACACATGCAAGCGAACAGTGAATCAGCAGTGCCTAGATAACAAATGGCAGCAATATCTTGGAAATTCTTAAATCTGCATGTCATGCAGTATGATTTATGACTTAAGATGTCTCTGTGCTTTAAGGCTAGTTCCAGTGTGCACACCCCCCACCACAGTCCATGTTCAGGCTAAACTTTTCAGTTCAGACACTAAATGTACGTGGGTTTGCATACATCTCTGTGTTTCCTCTCTTGATGTGCTGGCTTTGTTCTGTTCAACCTTTTTCAAGTAAAACAGGCATAGCTGACTGAAAAGCATTTGTTTTTCTGCTTGCTTGGAATCCATTTTGGATTGTCTGATATGTAGGAAGGAAGAGAAGTCAAATCAAATGTTCCAAAATGTTTTCTCAAACTGTGACTGTGAATGCCTTATCTTTAATGCTCTGCGATGATTATTGCACTGATTGAACAAACAGAAGCCTTCCACAAATACTGTAACTTCTTTCGAGTTAATAACAGAAAGCCAACTTCTTACCTGTGATTGACTGCCTTGGTTATGCTTCCCTCTTTTAAGGAGGGAAGAAGGTTTTTTTATCATTGTTATTCCCTGGCCCATACCGTATCTTGGCCAGATCCTTGTGTTCCAACCTGATGATGACGTTGAGTCTCTCTGCTGTTCTGTAACCTTACTCTGCTTCCTAAGTCAGTTAAGTCTCTTCAAGTCCTTTTGTTCTCTTCTGGGAACTTCTTGTCCAAATGCATAACGCTTTCAAATGTGCAACACCTCTGGTAGTGCTGGGTATTTGAGCCCTTCACATTTAAGGGCATGGTGAGGTCCTGCTTTGTCATGGATTTATTACTCTCTGCTCTGTTCTGGCTCATTCCTCTCACCTTATTGAGAGGCTATCCTGTAGTTGGTGACTTTTGGCATACAGATTCTGGTTGTGAGCCCTGCTGACCTCCCATCATGAATTTGCAGTGGATGTCTGAGCTTCTGGCTGGCAAATCATGTTTTGATACCGAAAGGTGATACTCAAATCGGCATCTGTCTTGTTTTGAGTAAGTAGGAATGTGGGGAACCAAGAGCTCATATATGAGGTAGGATACTTGTGCTTGAATCATGGTGGTGGTTGGGATAAAACCCTGTAAGTAACTAAACTCAGTGTAGTGAAAACATACCTGTAGTAAACTCTATGGTTCCTTCTTGACAAGAACATGTTTGAACCTTCATCCAGTTCTCATGCTATTTAGGTTTTCTCAGCCTATGTCAAAACAACGATGCTCAATTAAACTGTGTAGTTCTTGTTTGCATTGTTTCTATCTGCCTGAGACTTAATTCTTTTTAAAATATTTTTTAGAAAACTTTCCATGGCACTCTAAAACGGAGCATTGTCTTATATCATGAACGATTATGACAATTTGCTTGTATTATCAATCATATCAATGTGCAAGTTTTTATATTTGTGGGGAATATATTTTTATAAAGATACTTTAGAACTATGTACTAAAAGACCAATCTGCTTAATTTTTCTTGCAGACTTTGCTACTGGAAATACAAAATATGTAGATATCCAAGTTGCATTCCAGCACTGTCTACCAGCAGGCAAGAGGATTTCCGCTTCAGTGCTGCAGTTCGTTAAGGAGTTATAAACAGAAATGCTGCAAAAGTATACTGTGGGTATATGAAGAGATTTCTGATAACCTCAAGGCTGGCTCACAAATGATCTTATTAATTCTGTGAGAAATCCAGGGAAAATCAGTAGGGTTTCTTTGACTTTTGCTCTCCGTGGTTGCAGTTTTTACAGCTTGGGGCAGCTATTAGTAACAATAGCTCTTGAAGTGTAATTTAAAAAACCCCAGGAAACGTGTTCCTGTTTTTCTTTCTGATGCAGTTACAACTGACAACTCGTCTTCCTTTAGCCCCTAATTCAGTGTGCCCCTGTTTCTGGAAACCTGAAATGCTGTAATGAAGTTTTTCACTTGCTCGAAGTACATCAAATGTAACATGTGAATGTGGTTTCCAGTGGAGACCTCATTATGTGCCCGGTCAGCTGTTTCTCATGAGTCACACTCTTAGCTGGGCAGGGAAGAAGAGGACTGCCTGGTGCAGCCTTTGGGAAGTTCCTGATTCAATTCTTCTGTGTTGGGAAGGCTTCTGTTACAGTAGTCAGCTCACTTGTGCTTAAGGTAACTAATCCAGGACCGGAGTGTCATCTTTTTTAGACATTAGGGACAATTACAGTATCCATAGAAGTTAGACTACAGGAAATCTGGGCATGGTGTTGTGTTGTAGTAATGTGTGGAATAGCAGTGACCAGTAAGTATTTGTACCTTTTCTTGTGAACACTTTTTAATATGTATCTTGAAGCTTGCTTTTTCTATATACCAAATACTGAGAATTTTCAGTATCACTGAAATCTAAACTTCAAGTGTAGCACAGCTATTTCAAATAGCTTTTCTGCTGATGCAGCCCCTTTCAGAAGGCGGCATCCTGCCTAGGATTAGGATACCTCTTTCGAAATGGGACAGGAGAAAAAGCATCTGGAGTCCGTTCTCTGGAGCTGACATCCTTCAGCCCACTTAAGGGAGGGCAAGGTTCCAGAGCATATCAGACATACAAGGCTTTCAAAGCAAATAATGTGGCCTGGTTTTGGGATGTTACTACTTACAATATATACAGAATTGTTAACTATATCTAAACATCTACCATTTTAAGGCTGATCGTTACTATGCAAATTAACCTTGGCTCTTCTGTGCTGCTCTTGAAAACTGCTTTTCAGTTTAGACAAGACACATTTGTTTAGCTTGCCGTTCAGTATTACAAGCATATTTCTTTGTCACATATCCACATAACTGATGCTGTTATAGTTTTCCAGTATTGCTAGCTGCCTTAATCTCTGTCTGCATTTAAGTCAGGCATGGTTGAAGTATACCCCTTTGCACCAAGTAAATGGGAAAGCACATCATTTGATACAACAAATGTTTTTTAAAAATGGTTCCATATAACCTTTGGTAACTACTGTTTCCATCTTAGTGATTTCTTAGAAAAATCACAATCATTAATGCTATTAAGAAGCGTGATTTTTTTCTTCTAGATAGGTAGGCTTTCTTATCTCAACTTCTTTAGCTTGTTCATAAATTGAGAGGGGATATTTGATTTTTCTAATAGCTTCCCTTCGTTTGTCCGTCATGGTCTTTCAGAGACTGAAAGACAAGTGATGTCTTTATTTCTGATTTCAAACAAAGGCAAATAGGAGTTGACCAGTATTTTATGTTTACATCCTAGGACCAAGCTATAGTAAACATTGCTTTTTGTTGTTGCTTAGAGGATGGCTGTTGACAATGTTTAAGCTTGTTCTCCTTTCTGCTTCTGACCTCTTCAAGTTAAAAGAATACAAGGTCAACCTGGTTTAAAAAAGATTTCTTAAATCCTATTGGGAAACATGTTAATGCACATGAGAGTTATTTCCAAATTGTACAGTTACTGGCATTCCCTAAGCTGAGTAGGAGACCGGGGCATCTGTCATACCAGGAGAGGCTGAGAGGGCCTGTTTAGCTTGGAGAGAAGACTGAGAGGGGATCTTATACATTTGTCTGAATATCTATGGGGAGTGTGTCAAGAGGATGGGGCCAGGCTCTTTTCAGTGGTGCCCAGCAATAGGACAAGAGGCACCAGGCACAAACTGAAGCCAAGGAGGTTCTGGCTGAATATGAGGGGGCACTTTTTGCTGTGAGGGTGACAGAGCACTGGCACAGGTTGCCCGGAGAGGTTGTGGAGTCTCCTCTGGAGATATTCAAAACCTGCCTGGTTTTCAAAATCCTGAGCAGTGTGCTCTAGGTGACCCTGCTTGGCAGGGGGGTGTTGGACCAGATGATCTTCAAAGGTCTCTTCCAACCTTGGCCATTCTGCGACTCTGTGAACCACGGGGTGTTGTGAACCAGATTTGTGATGGCTGCAGGGTTGAGATAATTCAAAGAAATGCAAAATATGAAATCTTTCATGATTATCAGACAGTTTGAATTCCGGTACTCACAGTTGGCCATAAATCCTATCACAGATGGGTTGGGTAATTAGGCCTTTACCCCCCTCATTAAGCTTAAAGTACAGGACTCTAAACTGTCAAGCTCTGTGTTTTAAATAGCAGAGAGAATTGTTCCTCTCCTTTTTTTATTCACCTTCCAACACAGATTTAAGTATATAAAAAAGATTTGAGAAAGAATTCTACCTACAATTTCACAGTATTCACTGCTATTTTTAAGTTCTTTTTTCATGGGCTTAAAGCTCTAGCACTGGTTTTCCCTGTTTTATTTCAGAAAGATAGGGGCTTCAGTGATGAATCGCAGTGGTCTTTTGACAGTTTAAAGTAGTTGACTGTTCTGATCTGAAGTTGGTGAAGTGTAATTGTATTGTAACCGATTGAATAAGAATAATTTGGAAACAATTTTCTGGAATATTTTTATGGTGAAGTCAGTTGGGGGGGAGGATGGGAGATTTAATGACTACTTAGAATGTTAGTTTCTCCCTAATCTCACTAACAAAATTTGATTTCATCTTCTAGTTGTTTCACTTAGGAGGATATATAGTTTGGAAATAGCTTTAACCTAAATTGGCAAACTCAAGACATGCCTCATAAGTGAGCTTTTATGGTGCCTGACATTTCATTGTTGTGGAAGATGCAAATGCGATGCAGTTCACTGCGATGACTAGAGGGTGAGACTGGTCACTGGAATCCATAGGACCTGGGTGCACACAGGATGTTCTTGGTTACAGGTTTAAACTGTCCTGTGCATCTAAACTTCTTGCAATGGCAGACAGTGTTTGTGCAGAGTAAGACTGCCTACAGGACAGATGCAGAGATTTCTCCTTCCTTATCTAAAGTCTGCTGCTTAGAAGCTAATCTGAGTTTCTGGTACTGCCAAGTTGAAGACTTTGTTCCTTATTTTTCCTAATTACAAAGGGCTTAAACACAAAAATGGCAGGTGGAGTTCAGAAAAAAGAAAGGAATGTATAAATGAAAGAAATGGTGCCCTACCTAGACAGTAAGGAGAGACTTGTAGGCTGGCAGAGCTGTGTGAAATAGGCTTGGTGGCGGCAATCATCTTTCTGAATTTTGTTGTTTTTACAGAAACTAACTTTTTTCCATAGTTGTTTGGCTCCATTAAACTCAAGAGCAGGTTTTGACAGTCTCTGCTTTCTTTTCTCTTTTCTGAATTGGCCGTACAGACTCCTTCCAGTGCAGAGCGCTCAGACACCAGTAATGCTTAGAGTTGGGTAGTAAGGAATGGTATGTCCTCACTCTGCAGAAAACTTCCGTCTGTTTTATTATATCCGCCTGTCAATTACTGCTTCCATTTGTACAGGTCCTTAGGGAATTCTGGGATCTATGGTCATGACCTCATTGATTTTCTTATCCCCCAAGTTTTCTGCAACCTTAAAGGGGGGAAGAAAAATCCAACTTTATTCTGTGGAGTAGAGATGCAAAGAAATGTTTGTTTGGATAATGAAGAGGCTCAGCGATCAAAGATTTTTCTGGAAGGATTTCTTTTCAGTTAAAGCACAATTTGACAGTTACCAATATTTTACAGCATTCTTTATTTTAAAATTGTATTCAGTTTCAGTTAAGATGTCATGAGCAATGGCTTTAGCAGGCTTTAATTAGTCTTCTGTATGTTCTGTTACATTGCAGCAGGGGGAATAAATGCCTTAGCAACAGACTTCTGTGAAGTAGAAGGTAATTCAGTGCTTACAAAAGAAGAAAAGGAAGACTGACTTTGTTTTTGTCTCGTACTGCTCCACAGCATCCTTAGTAAAATCTAAAGGAGCTGTAAACTGTAGCTTTACTTTTGTTAGATGCTAGATTTGATTTAATAAATGGGATATGGAGCATTTCTCCTGTAGATAGCTTTGAATGCTTGCAGTGCCAGCAGAGACCTAGCCGTTTTTCCACCTTGGTAGCAGTAGCTAAGCTGCCTCTGCAGATTCCAAAACATTTGTTAGCCATGAAACAGGAACTTTGTTTTTTCCTCTTTCTTGTTGTTTAATGCTTGCATTTTTGTTTCTTTCCTTATTTTTTGTACAGCTTTTACTTCTACTGAATCCTTATTTTTAATAAGTTTAAAGTTTTTGAAGATAAACTAAAATGGCATATATGGTGAAATAACATGCTAAGTGTTTCCACATACGAATGCAATTGACTTGCACCTACACTTTATGAAAAATGTGACTCTTCAGTTCTCTAAGGAATGTTTATTAATACCTTCAATGTTTGTCATTGTATGTGAGGAAGGAAGGTATACATAATCCCTGTGTGTTAGAAAGAGCCTTCAATTGAAATTTATTAAAGATTAGTTTACCCTGTCATGAACAAAGTGTCCTCTAAATCCAGTTCCCTCCCACGAAAGCGTGAGAATTTCTCCACTACTTGTGGTCTGTGCAAATCATCTGCACTACAAAAGGGCCATGTCTCCTTCCATTTTAGGAATCTGGGAAGGGTAAATATTTAAAGTGCTGGCATAACAATAGCAGAAGTAGAAGGAAATTAAAGTTTGGGATCCAGTGCTGAGATGCATTTGGCTTAAATTGTGAGTGGAAAAAAAAGCTTTTCAGTAAATTGGTTAAAGGTTATGATTTTCATTTTTGGATTAAGGAATAGGCAGAACTGTTCTGTGTAGAATAAAGTGCAGTTTCCCAGGCAAGAAGTATGTTTTGAAAGGGAAGCATTTTTAGTTCATCTTTTTTTCCTTTTGATTCTGTCAGTGTGGAGCATGTTGTTGTTCAGTTACTCTATGACAAGCCACAGGAGCTGATATTTCATGGAGTTAAGGCCAGTACTGTTAAGTGAACAAGTGTTATGGACAGCTATTGTTGGTATGAGAACTTTTTGGGTGTCAGGCTTAGAGGCTGTAGTATGAATGAATAAATGAAGCAGAGTGAAATTAAAACTGTGGCATAGGAATTGTAAGAGTTTGTTACAGAAACTGTTTTTTTTAGGTTGCGAAGTCTTTTATACTCTAAAAGATTTCCAAGTCCTAAAGAAGTTCCAGCATCTGTTGTTTGCAGCAGCTGTTAGATATTGAGCAGAAAGATTCATCTGTCCTCAGAACAGAGAGAAAAATGTTTTCTTTATCTTGATGCGTTCAGGTTGAGTAACTCTTCAGATATTAAAAACATTTTTCCTGGTATATTTAACTTATCTTTGGGAAACTTCTGGCACTGTGTTCAAATAACTGAACATGCATGTTCAGTTAAGACTGAACTCCGTTTCTGCCAAAATTTGCTGTGTGACTTATGAGTCTGTATAAAGACCATTATAGTAACTTAAGTTGATATTTGGCTTGTGTTTATGCAAGACAGCTCCAAATAATCCTTTAACTTCATTTTGAACTACACTCTTTTTTTCTTTTCAGAAAAAGACCATAGAGTTGGCTGGAGAAAGGTAACTGCTTTTGCAAAGAATTTAAATGTTTTGAAACTTCATTTTTTAAGGTGTTCTGATTTAGAAGTTAAAATGAAAAAAATGCTGGGTTTCTTTATAAAAAAGAGTAGTTCATCTTCAAGGTGCTTGATTGACAACTGTCTGCATGTAGGAGACCCTACTCAGTTAGCCTTCTGATGCCTCAGGGCTCATAGCTCTCACTCATATCGCTGTGAGCAGTGTGGGGCATCAGAAGAGGCAGGTTTCTAGTTAATTCTGTTGGAAGGCTGTCAAACTTTACCATTGTGCTCTAATATTTTTTCATTACCCTTAATATAATTTTGATTTTTACAGTTTCCAGATGGTAGGTAATTCAATGCAGCCCCTGACAGAGTTTGTTGAATTTCAGATCACCTAATATCTTGAAGGCTAGCAGAGATTTAGGTGACATTTGCTGAAAGGGAAGCTAGACCCACAGAATGCAACTATAGTGAAATATTTGTAACAGAGTAATTTAGACCACCTCAAGGACTTCAATGCCTGAGCTTTCTTATGAGTTTCTCAGTATCTCAGGTACCTACTTACATGATTATTTTTTATCCGTAAGTTTGTTGTTTTTTGTGGGAGTAACACACTTTGGTATTTAAGTGCCTGTCCCATTTTGCCCGAATCTTACTGAATTTACTCTAAATTCTTTAGTGGAACAATTCATTCTTATTTCAGTAAGGTCGTTTGCTCAACCTAGAGATCTGAAGAGTTAAACCTGGTGCTAGGAGGTAAACTAACAATGTGGTTTTCTTTGCTACAGTGATATGGAAACTGGCACAGCAGAGAAGAGGTTGTTTGCCTGCTTTGTTCAGAAACAAATGTGCCATGCACAAAAGGTGATAGCGAATCTCACAGTTCATTAATAAAGCACTTTTCCAGTCGTTGTCTCTTACTGGGTATCTTTAGTTATTGCATGAGGTGTATTAATTGTTTAAACAATACCCCTTAAAATATTAAGCAGAAAAAGGGAAATTACAAAAGGAACTGTAAACTGAATTTAGACTTTGAGTTCTGCACCCTGTGGTAGTTCAGTCTTGCAGTTTACTTCAGACAGGATCTATATGACAACAGTTGAATTTTGGTCATACTTCCAGAGATCTTGTGACCAAGGTCAGTGGGATTTGCATGTCTTTGCACATTACCTTTTTACTGATAAATAAATAAGAGCACACTTTAGATTTACATAAGGCATGTAGAACTATCAGAACTTCAGTAGGTTCCTGTTCAATAGTAATGAACATGGCACAGTTGAGACAGCAAAGGGGACATTCATTTTAAGGTGGGATTTACCATGACCATTTTGGGGAGTGTTGCATTTCTTCCCCAGTAATTCAGCTAAACACCATTTTACCAGCCAGTCTTATGAACCAGTGGAATTAAAAGTGGTTATTTTAAAAAATGGGGACTCCAAAATGCTTTTGTCTAGGATAAAACGTCATTGTCTATAAAGATTCTTGGTTGCATCCAACAAGGTAGATCACAATTTAGGATGGCTAACAGGGGCAAAGGTGCTCATCATGTGGGGGATTTGGGTAGGAGTGGAGAGCTCACGGTAAGCAAATATAAGACTCAATACCCTTGAAGCATCATCAGCCAGGTATCCTGACGTGTTGTAGAGCAGAGGCTGTGCTTGGTGGTTTTCCCATCACTGCTCCAGTGTCCAAGTCCTGTTGGCAACACAACTATCTCTGAATGCCTTTTAACACTTTGATATGCCTAATTCAATCTGAAGGACTTCTAGCTCAGGTTTCTCATGAAGTAGCAGAGACTTGACTATTCAGCTGTTCACTGGATTGGGATCAGGGGTGTCCTTTGTACAACTAGGAGTGCAAAATTTGTAGGACCAGGGTGAGGGAGAGCACAAGCAAGAGAAACAGGACTTTGTAATCCAATAATGAGGTCACTTACCTATGAGGGAGGAAACACAGGCTGTACTTTGAGGACTGTGTATGTATTTTACATGAAACAGTACAGAGTTTATTAGCAGTCTTGGAAGCATAAACAGAACTAAGTAAAGCCTGTAAAATGATGGACTGAACAATTTGTCCAAGGTGCTTTGTAAATAATTGTGCAAAGATTTAGAAAGGCACTAATAAATGCAGAATGGAAGTAAGATGTAGATGTTTTTTTCCCCTCCAAGTTCTTGATATATTTGATTTCGTCATGCAAAATTCTTAGTTATGAAAAAGTAACTTCTGTTTAATCTTACTCTCAATGTACCGATCAAGCTACAGCTGTTCTTGTCAGAAATTATTCTTGATCTGTTTTATGGTTTTAAGAGAAATGAGCATATTGAAAATGAATATGCATTCTATATCCACATCTGTAGATGTAAAATGTCGAGTTACTAGTGATGCATGCCAACGCTCACGTATTTTTCAGTTTGTAACTTTGAAGTGAAGAGAAATGAGAAAGTATTTTACTTCAGCGCATGACTAAATTTAGGTGTTAAAACAGGGTCTTTGTTATGTTTACTTCTAATTTTGATAGTTTTTTTAAACTTATTTGTTATTGGCTAAATTTACAATGGCAGTTTTAGGTTTCTAGGAAGCTCTAGTGACCTCTGTAAAGAGGTAATTCAGTGAACCTGTCACTAATAATTTTGTCCTGCAGCTAATAGCAATGGCTTTAATCCAGAAATTATGAGCTGGGCCCCCTTCCCTGAGGGGAGTATTTCTTTCCATCTTTAAATATAAGGGGGTTGAACATAGTAACTTCAACAGGATGTAGCTTTTCTTTTATTTTTGAAGTGTGGGGGGCTTTTTAGGTACTGTACAGAATTCAGTAATACACTGCATACCTCTCTTGTATGACTTCAGATGGAGGTCCTTGTAGTGCTGTGATTCTTACCCATACCATTTGTTTTCACGTTTGCCTTGCAAGCTGGCTCATGATGGCTGGTATCTTTCACAGAATCACAGAATCGTCTAGGTTGGAAGAGACCTCCAAGATCATCTAGTCCAACCTCTGACCTAACACTAACAAGTCCTGCACTAAACCATATCACTAAGGGCTACATCTAAATGTCTCTTAAAGACCTCCAGGGATGGTGACTCGACCACCTCCCTGGGCAGCCCATTCCAATGCCTAACAACCCTTTTGGTAAAGAAGTTCTTCCTAACATCCAACCTAAACCTCCCCTGGCGCAACTTTAGCCCATTCCCCCTCGTCCTGTCACCAGGCACGTGGGAGAACAGACCAACCCCCACCTCTTTACAGCCTCCTTTAAGGTACCTATAGAGAGCGATGAGGTCTCCCCTGAGCCTCCTCTTCTCCAGGCTAAACAACCCTAGCTCCCTCAGCCGCTCCTCGTAAGACTTGTTCTCCAGACCCCTCACCAGCTTTGTTGCCCTTCTCTGGACTCTCTCGAGCACCTCCATGTCCTTCTTGTAGCGAGGGTCCCAAAACTGAACACAGTACTCGAGGTGCGGCCTCACCAGAGCCGAGTACAGGGGCACAATCACTTCCCTAGACCTGCTGGCCACACTGCTTCTTATGCAGGCCAGGATGCTGTTGGCCTTCTTGGCCACCTGGGCACACTGCTGGCTCATATTCAGCTGCCTATCAACCAATACTCCCAGGTCCTTCTCTGCCAGGCAGCTTTCCAGCCACTCATCTCCCAGCCTGTAGCGCTGCTTGGGGTTGTTGTGCCCCAGATGCAGGACCCAGCACTTGGCCTTGTTGAACTTCATGCAGTTAACCTCAGCCCATCGGTCCAGCCTATCCAGATCCTCCTGCAGAGCCTTCCTTCCCTCGAGCAGATCGACACACGCACTTAGCTTGGTGTCATCTGCAAACTTACTGAGGGTGCACTCGATCCCCTCATCCAGGTCATCGATAAAGATATTAAAGAGGACCGGCCACAGCACTGAGCCCTGGGGGACTCCACTAGTGACCGGCCTCCAACTGGATTTGGCTCCATTCACCACAACTCTTTGGGCCCGGCCATCCAGCCAGTTTTTAACCCAACAAAGCGTACGCCAGTCCAAGCTACGAGCAGCCAGTTTCTTGAGGAGAATGTTGTGGGAAACGGTGTCAAAAGCCTTACTGAAGTCAAGGTAGACCACATCCACAGCCTTCCCCTCATCCACTAAGCGTGTCACTTTGTCCTAGAAGGAGACCAGGTTCGTCAAGCAGGACCTGCCTTTCATAAACCCATGCTGACTGGGCCTGATCGCCTGCTTGCCCTGCAAGTGCCGCGTGATGACACTCAAGATGATCTGCTCCATGAGCTTCCCTGGCACTGAGATCAAACTGCCAGGCCTATAGTTCCCCGGGTCTACCCTCCGGCCCTTCTTGTAGATGTTTAGATGTGTTCTGTGAACAAGAATCCTGACCATGTTAATCACGCTCTGACTGGTGATCTGAAGCGTACTGATGCTTCTGGTTGGTGTTTATGGTAGCTGTGCCAGGGGATGGTAATGCCACACTTGTGAAGAAAGGCATGGAAGTGAATTGTTGTTGAGCTGTTGCAATGTTGAGCTTTGAAAGGGAAAGTGCAGTTACTCAGCAAGGAAGCAATAAAGCGGGAAATCCTTTCAGTGGCCTTATAAATTGTACCCAACTATTTTTAGTATTGGCTTTGACTGTGAACAACTTAGTTCTTCTCCATCTTGTCCTAATGAAGGAAATCCCTGCACGTAGGGGACTGGAACTTCAGTTTGTTAGCATTTGAAACACAGCCCTTTGGGTTTGGTTTGTTACTCTGTGAGAATACAAAGCTAGTTCAGCAGTAACTTTATAGAAAATTTTGATTCCTGCTTATGTTTATCCTTATCCTTTCTATTTGCAGTCACACTATAGTTGCATTGTTTACTAAAAACTTGCTAAAAAATGCATGTAAAGTTTAAGTGAAAAATATCAACCCTAAAGCTATTGCTCTTACTGTATGCATAACATACACATCGTGTGCACATATACTTCTAAGTGGACCTCAGTCATCAAAGCCACTGAGGGAAGCAGGTGCCACTGAAAAAATAACCACTCTTGCTGCTCATTCTTGCCTGTTATGGTCACCGTCCTTACACCAGCGAACCTGCTTGTGCAGGTGTGTGGCGAGTTGAATTTGGGAAACTTACTGGGATTAAAACTAACCTGTGAGGAAGGAAGGGTGGGTGAGTGTCTTAGCATGTTAGCATGATATGCAGGCTCTTGCCTTTCAAATTATCTCCTAGCTTTAAAATTTCTCTAACTTAGCATGAGCATTCTGGTTCCTTTCTCTCCCTCCTTCCCTGTTCCCTACCCCCATGAAAAGCGTGGTTTGCTCGCGCTCCTTGCTTATATGCTAGTAACTGAGGAGCCTGTTTCCACTTCCCATACGTATTACTGCTGGTCCTGCCCTATGTCTCACAGCTGTATTGGAAAACCGGGAAGAACACTGGTGGGTATTGCAGTCTCTTCTATTACCAGAGCCTCATGATGCCTTTTATTCATGGTGAGAAAAAGTGTAGTGGATATGCCATACAAGTATGAAGATACTGTAAGTATGTATGAAACAAGTATGAAGAAACAAGTATGAAGACCAAATCATCCAAAATTGATTGAGATGCTTTCCTTGAGGTTGTTTTCTATCTTAGTCTCTAAAGCAGACTCTTTGGGACAGATATTTTCTTGCTTTTTGAATAAGAATTACTCTGCACTTGGATCAACTAGTCCAAATTTTGGTTCGCTTTTCTCAGTTTATAGAAATCCCTGGTAGATTTATACAGAAGTTGTTTTGGAAAGGGCATAGTATGCAGTGATACCTTCTGACAAAGGGGTTGATCTTCCTCTTGCTGCTCGTCAGCTTTCAGTACATGATTGGGCCCTGAATTCTTGCTGGGAAGGTGAGTACCTGATGTGTACGTTGCTCAGATTAAAATAGGATCTGACTGGTGACTGTTAAATACTATAGACTAAACAAGACTGTTCTGTTAAATAAGATTTAAAATTGTAAAAAAAAAAAAAAAATAAAGAAATGAGGTTTTAATACTTAAACACCGCTATATAGGTTCAATGGCTGAGTAATAAACAGATTTGTTAGCTTTATTAAAATGAGCAGTGCCCATGCACTGGAACTGGTACGCAGTCCAATTAAGTGAGCTGAAAGGGAGTTGCAGAGGGACCAAACCTCTCCTAGCTGCTGAACTGCTTTGCAGCTGTTGCTGCACCACAAGGCTGCCAGCAGTCCTCAGCAGCTGCTGTATGCCTGTCTGTCTGGATTTGGAGGTGGGTTACTGGTGGTGACTTTGTACAGCTGTGGCGTATACCCAGCTGGCACATACCCAACCATTCTGGCTTGCCAGAGTATAAAAAGCTGTCCACAGTTTTACTCTGTAATGACCAAAAGTTATTAGTCGTCTCTTAGTTCCCATACCCCCGTTTCCTGTGCAGAAGACCAGGCTCAGCCCTATTGCTTCAGAGTCCTGGAGTATTTCATCTTCCTCAAACCCTAGCTATGGAAAGAAACAATGCTTGTAAATGTATTTCAGCAACTAGTCCTCTTCTGATTCCTTAATTTTTGTGTGAAGAGAGTTAATCTGATACGACAACTTTGTCTAAGCAGTAGAGCCAAACACTGTTTTGACAGATCTCCTGGAAACAGAGCATGTATAATGCATTTTAAATTGGTAGTCTGTAGTAACAGGAAAAAGCAATATATTGTAACTGAATTGGTGACATACATCATAGATGCTGTAGTAGAAGCAATCAAATTGTAGCTTGATCTTGAATTCAATCTCTAAATAGCTATCTAACCATATTCACTTGAATGTAAATCTCAAGAGGGTTTGAAAAGTCTGCAAGTACATCATCGTAGATACCTGGTCAAAACCGGACATCTTCAATATAAAAATGGAGTTTGTCAAATGGCATCATATGGAGAAATAAGATTTCTTGGTTTGTAATACAATTGGAATGCAATTTTTGTACACCCTGTGCTTTTCCAAAGTGTTTTTTTTGAGTAGAGAATTGATCTGGAGGGTGTACAATTGGAGTTCTGTACTGACAAGAATGTAGCTCAGGACTGTGTGGCTCCAGGGAATCTGTGTATGCTACAGAAAACACCAGATCAGGTTTTTAAGATACATTCCAACATCCTTCGTTGTAATATTAAGAGGAATAGACAGCATTAGAAAAAGCATGTAGAAAAAAGTTACGTGGATGTTTCATAGTTTAGATTTGTCTCAAGGTTTCCAACTTAGAAAAGCAGATTAGAAATGTCTCAAACATGTCTCAAACTTTAGTGAGCAGCTTTGGAACTGATGTGACTTGTGTACGATAGGCAGTAATTGGAGTTTAGTCTAAACAGTGTGAAATCAGAGAGCCCCAGAGAAATCTGACATCTTCTAAAGGTATGACGGCTGATGCTGTGAAAGGTCTGGTTCTCGATTTATCTGAATGTATGAGAAATTCCCAGGCTCACATCTGTTTGCCAAAAGACAGCAAGAAAAGATTGACTTCACGTTGCATGAGCTGTGTTTGGGTAACCTTCTGAAAGGCAAGCGGTCTAGTGAGCAAACATTGAGTTTGTGCTCAAATAACATTTTCTCTTGCCTTGTCTGTCAGGCCTTCATTAGTGTGTCAGAAAAGCTCACATCAAATAAAAACTTCTCTATGGGCTCCAGCAATATTCACTTACTCAAAACACTTGGATCTTTTTTTGTGAAGGAAAAAAACTTCAGTGCTTATTTCACTTTCCTAATGAGGAAAGGTGAAGGTGTGATAGAGGTTGTGTACAAAAGGAGAGGGAGCTTTTTTATGTTGTTTGAAGGTTTAGGCAATTTCTTTTGAAAATCCTTTGAAAAAAATGTTTGTAGATACACGTTTGTAGATGTTTCTCTCCTCTTACTAAGCAAAGGAATAGCGCACTAGGTTGAAATTTCAATAGGTAGGAGGAATATTTCAGAACTGCAGTAACTGAACTTGCTCTTAAATAAGTACCTTTCTATTTTTGCTGGCTGAGTAACTTTCTGATATCTCGGTGTTTATGAATTAGCAATACTTCTGCAGTTGCAATAAATACTAATGTTACGCTTTTAGTTTCCGTGAGACAAGTGCAAAACTATGGTTCCTATGTTAAAAGCAATTGATACCTTTTTAAAAAAAAATCCTTTTATTTTCAATACCTTTCTGTTCCCTGAACTAAGAACATAAATCTGAAAAAGCAACCTTTCTGTTGTAACTACTGCTATTTCTATTTTAACTGGAGAAACATTTTATGGCCTACAGCTGTATGGATTCTTCAAAATGATGGGAAAAATGCAGTGCTTCGTTATTTGTTTGATTATAGACAAGTTAATGTAGTAATTACTGTAACAACATTGGCAAAGTGCATTTCTCCTGTCACTTGGGAAAATCTATATTGCAATAGTGACTTTCACTGTAATGCCAGGATGGTGCTTGTAATTTAAATACCGGTGTTGTAAGAGTGATAGAATTAGTACTACTTTTTTATGTCGTGTGTATATTTTATGTTCAGATAAAGTATTCTGTTAGTTTTTCCCTCCGTGGTCAGTCTGGCCTATTTTACAAGTGACATTCTACATGTGTGCACTTACGTAAGGTACACTTCAGTGCAGTTCGTAGTGGAAAAGGTACACCTGTGAGAAAGGAATGTGAATGAGAAAATGTAACTGTGTAAACATGTTTATGCAGCTGCATTTTAGTGTAACTTATTAGAGCTCTCTTTATGGGATAAAACTGTACCACTGAAGACAAGCTATTAAAAATTTCTCGGAAACATTGTAAGTTTTAGATAAATCAGAAAATATGCCTCTTCAGTTCTGCGTCCAGATGTGGTTGTGCTTCTTGAACAAGATGTCTTCATATTAGTATCTGGAAACTTTCAGATGCTAGTACAATTAGCTTGTGAACTTTCCACATTAAAGGATTTTGCAGAATATTAAATCTGTTTTTCATGGTTAATACACAACTCTTATTTTAGTGGTGTAAATAAATTGCTTAAATGTTCAATGTAGGGACTTAAACTTACTGGCTTTTCAAGATTTTTGTGTGATATGGGACTTCAGTTATTTTGGAGCCTCAGATATATATTTCAATTCAGAGCGAGTGTTGTGATTTGGAAACATGCAAAGTAAAACTTACCTCTATTAGATCTTCACTGAAAAATCATTTAATTCATGTTAGTATTTCTAGTATGTAAGTAGATGGAACTAGACAGTTTTACATCTCAAAATTCAACTGTAACATGACGTGAATAATTTTTTTCATTGAGATACTGAGTTTTAAGAAATACTGCTAGTGAGTCATTTTTAGTGGGGGGGAAGCCTGGAAAATGTCACCATCCTACTTTAAGAGCATTTAAAAAAATCAATAAAAATAGTTTAGAATCCCACTTTGTTTACAATATCATATTGGACTGACTTTTTAATTACATGAGGGACTGAGATGATATTGTCCTAGGCACTTTATGGACAATGAAAGTCACTCTTTGTCCCCAGAAATTTACTTCTGTCCTTTGACTTTCAGTGTTATTTGAGATGATGTGACCCGAAGCATCCAGTTTCCAGAATATTGAAAGAATGTGTTGGTATCTCTCATAGATGTAATCTGTAGAGTTTAAATCTCCCAATTACAAGTCAGAAGTTTTTTTATCTTGAAAGCATAAAAACATCCAAGAACGAACACACACACAGTTACAAGTCAGAAGTTCTTTGTTTATCTTGAAAGCTTAAAAACACTCAAGGACCATCCCCCACACCCCAGCAATAGCATCTGACATCTCCCGTTGTCCCCTTTGGGTTTAAAGCTTTTCACTGTCTACACTTGCTTCCTCCTCAGCCTTTCTTAAGCATATCAATTATGAAAGAGTGTGATGAACTCAGGATGGGTGGAAACTGGAGAAGGACAGACAATTTACTTCACATCATCCATTGATCAGACAGTATTTCATCCTTGTGGAATTACCAGTCAGAAGGGAACGCTTAGTACTTAAAGCTTCAGCTATAGGGATATGATGATACTGAATCCACTTTGCTTATATTGCAACCTATATTTATATCAAAGCTTATCTCCTCTACTCCCTGAGGACAAATAAAATGTATAGAACAATGCCAGTGTAAGAGGAAGTGAGCTCCTATATTTAGTACTTTAAATTGTATCCCCTTCTATTCTTCATCCTGTATCTCAGAGAAAGAAACTCACAGATTTATGTACTTTTTTTTCACTTGTCTGCTTTTTCTCTTTAAAATATTGGATGGGTCGCACAGATTGTGAACAGACAGCGCAAACTCACCGTGCCAGTTTTGAGTTTCCATCACAGGAATACTGTCTGAACACAGCTATTTCATTTTTAGGCTCAGTTTAGGTCTAGAAGCAATCACACTTGTCTGAGACTGCAACCCTACATGTCAGTTTCTTCGCCACATTGCTTGACTTAAGAGCATTTGGGAGCACTGTGTAGGCACTCAGATATCTCTGCAAAATTGTATGGTATGACGGGGCCAGAGCTGATCTATTAATTTCTGATGGGTCAAGCTGGCTTAGGCTGATTAACTTTCTCAGTACTGTGCTCCCTGGCATGGCCTCCATGTAGTCCTGTAATCTGGAAGTCCCAGTATGTGCCTCTGAATAATTAAAGTAGCTGCTTCCATTTCAATATTAACTCAAATGTTGTACAAAAATAGACCTTAGTATGAAAAGAATAGGGTTTTGCTATGAAAAGTATAGGGTTGGTTCCATAATGTATTTCCTGATGGTGTTGATTATTTTAAATGCTGTTTGGTAAACTGCTGACTGCAGTGCCAGACTGTAGCAGCTGAGGTGCAATAGCGAATGCTTTGTCCAAGAAAAATCACTAGTCAGGAAATTCTGTAAATGGATAAGAATTGCAATAAAAAATCATTGTAGCTGTAATAAAATGCTTGTGGAGTACATGTGCCACATACAGAACTAGTGCTGTCATTTTAACCTCTAATTAGCTCTTCTATTCCATTATTCTCTCCAATTTATTAGCAATTCAGCAGAATTTCTGCAGCACCTGTGGTGCCCTGTCTGGCCTTCAAGGATTTCAAAAGCCTCTGAGATTTTTCCCTGAGCACTTGCATAATCCAGCATCAATTTGTCCCCAGAGCACCCAGAAAAAGCCACCGGCTCTCCTCTTAAAGTTTGATATTGTCAAAGTCCTTCAGCCTCTTCTGAATCTCTCTCTAAAAGAGACTGCTGTGACAATACGCATCTGTGATTGATGTCACGTTAAGCTCAGAGGCATGTGAAGGTATCCTGCCAAGAGAAGGTGCAGAGAATAGCTGAGGCTTCAGTGTTGGAAAAGTGGTAGCTCAGTAGCAGCTCTTGCTTGTGGGCAGCCCAAGCTAGCAGAAGGGGATGGTGCCTGTTGGCCCTGCCTGATGTCTTCAGGAAAGAATTGTGATCAAGACTGCCAGCTCTTTGCAGCTTGTTTGAATAGAAGAGCAATCAGACTTCATACCCTGCAACACAGTCTCAGCCGTGCTTTGTAAATACAAGTCTAAGGTAGAATTCACTTTAGGCTTATCTTTTCATATATTATACAAACTATAATTCAGTTGAAACTAATAAGGTTATCCTCATAACAGTATTTTAATTTTTGAAGGATGTACATAGAATTCTGGGATCTATATTACTATTTCACTAGTATTTGATTTTATACTGAAGTTAAGCATACAATGAAAAATGTTACTTTAAAACCATATTTTTTTTAACTGATCCTTATGGCAAATTATAAGAGATGATTAGATTGATAAGAGATTGGAATGATAAGGTTATAAGATTATATAATTATAAGACATATCATCTTGAAGATTAATTCAGTCAAACTTTATTTTGTTCATTTCCTTACTTGTGCATGATAAGGAGTTGAGAATTCATTGTATTTGATAGTTGTTGCTTGTAAAATGGCTTGACAGCTACCTAGATAGGTAAGAACTTGCTGGTGGGTTGAGGAGCATTATGTTGATTTAAAGCAAGACCGAATTAGTATTGCAGACATTCTGTAGATTCTATGCATCTATGCATTTCCAGATGGTGGATGGCATAGTGTTACTCATTTATCTTCTCTAGGCCTCCGCAGATCAAGTCTGACATCCTTGATCTGTCTTTAATCATTCTAAGTTCTTCCATCCTTTCCACCTCCCCTGTTTTTTTTCCTCTGCCTGTGTTCCACATGGTGCAGAGCTTGGTTTTATTTCCTGATCATTCATTGGCAAATGAAGTAAGCACTTGATGTCACTGGAGATGCAGAGGGATACGCAGCAATATTAAAGCTGAATGTAGCACAGAAGTGGATGATGAAGGGTGTATGATGATGCCAAAAATTGGGAGTGTGCCGGTGGGCATTAAACAAGGTTCTGGGGGCACAGTGTAGTATATGGGGAAAAGATTTCTTCTTGTAACCACTCACAGTGTTGAGTTTGCTTTTCAGATGCTGTAAAGCCAATAATTGACTAGCTCTGTAACTCAAATATATGATAAAGTATTCAAATCCAATTTGTACAGGAAACATTTTATTAAGCGTAACCTATGAACATACATTATATTTTCACTTTACTATCATCCCGGGGAACAAAGTGCTTGCAGTAAGCTGATGAGCCAAGATATACTAATGCTATTTTGTGTAGTACATAAAATATTTAGAACTTTAATAGATTGTGATCCTTTGGATTTTTGCAGTACTCTTCCTCCCAGATATTGAAGCAGGGAGAAAATGTTAATGAGCCTTTTGTAACTTCTTAGAGGTAGTTAGCAATTATGCATGATACAGTATCAGCAGTGAACTGATACAGCAATATTTGCATAATTAAGAACTTCATTAATATAGATTTGAAAAAACTGTAGAAGTTTGTGACTTTGGAAAAGTAGCTTTGTCCAGTAGATTATTCTTGTGATACTTCTAAGCATTTATTATGTATTTCAGATATTCAGAAAGCAAATACCATACTGCAGTCCTACTTCCAGTTTGTTCTCTGATTTAAAGCTATATGTCTTTCAGTATTGGTATTTTATTCAATAAATATGAATTCCTTGTACAAACAGTCCTGGATCATTAGCATTGAGTGGCTCTACATTGGTGGAAAGTAAGTTTTCTATTGGAGAATCCATTAATGTCAGAAAAAATGTTCTGTATACAATCCCAATGGGGTGTGGGGGGTGGAGAAAGGTCAGCTGATGCCAATAAAATTATTTTTGAAGGTGAGAAAGGCAAGCAACACTGAAGGCAAATTTAAGGGGAAAAAAAAACCGGGGGAAGCAGAGCAGTCTTTCACCACCTGTTTAAGACTGGATCCAATGAGCAGGAGGGACCCGTCTTGTGTCAGAATTGGACCAGAGCTCCTGAGGTCACTGTGAGGGAAACTGAGTGCCAATGTTTCTTTCAGTAAGTTTTTTTTTTTTTGCTTTAGAGTTTGCATGCTTTACAAAGGTTAAAGATGCTTGTGAATGTGAAATTGCTTTTACTACAACTGTATTCTTTGCTCTACCAGCTCAACCTGACCCTGAAATCAGGGCTCCTATATTTAAGTGGAGGGAAAAGAGGGCGCTTCAACAAAGCCAGCCTTGAGTGGATTGGGATGTGCTTCAGAGGGGTGGGGGACTAGATTATACGATTTGTATCAGGAGGATGCCAGTTCTAAGGTTTGCTTCAGAGATACTCAGAGCTGAGGAAAAAATGGGAGTTGCCTGGCAAAATCTGAGGCTTGTGAGGTTTTGTAGCTAATAGAAACGTACCCCAGTAGAGCAGGTTCAAACCTGCCCCTGGCATTTCCCGTAGTACTGTTTTTAAAAGCTGCTCGTAATACAGCTCTGCGCATTCAATGAGCACTGTATTCCACACTGTAACACACACTGAGCTCTTTCCAAATGCCACACGCTGCTTCGTACTTGTGGGCCTGGAACTGGGAGGTTGGAGCTCCCCAGGCGTGGTGACCTCTGGTTAGTTGTGGCGGTGTTTTCGTTGTGATCTGCAAGCCAACAGGCTGCATCCTCTGCTCACGAACACTTCACCCTTTTAGCATCTGTAATAATTCTGCAGTTTTTATTTATGAAGTCATCAAGAACCGTATCTGAGGAGGAGGGGGAGGGCCGAGGTAAGCTCAGAAAGCGCTTTAATCAAGTTACAGCGGGCGCAGCTCGGCGTCCCGCTTCCCTCCGCTCCCTCCTGCCTGCTCGGGGCCCGGCTCCGGACACGGCCGGGAAGGGCGGAGGCGGGGAGGCCGCGGCTCTCGGCAGGGCCGGCCGTGCCCAACGCCGCCTCACGGGGCGGGCAGGGGGGCGCCGGCGGCTCCCGCCTCGGCCTGGCGGAGAAGGGGAGGCCTCGCCCCGCGGGGGCCCGGCCCGGCCCCGGCCCCGGCTTCGGCTCCGCCCCGGCCCGGCCCCCCAGCGCCGCGGCGGCCGCCGGCAGCTCGCTGCCCGCCCCGGGCCGCGCTCCGCTCGCCGCTCGGCCGCCTCAGCCTCCCCTGCGGTAAGCGTGGGCGTGGGGGGGGCCGGGCGGGCTCGGCCGCGCCGCTTCTCGGGCTGCGGGCGGCGGAGCTCGCTCCGGGGGAAGGCGTGAGGGCGCGGGTCGAGCTCACCATTGTGCGCGCCGAGGCGCCGCTTTCTCGTGCGAATAGCCCCCTTCGCTCGCGGAAGGCTGCAGCCGGGCAGGAACGCCTCGGCATGGAAACAGCCCTCCCGTGCCAGGCGCTGTCGGGGCACACGCTGTTGGCCCGGCGGTGCCCTCAGCGCAGCTCGGCGAGCGGGCGCTGAAGTAAAAGCAAGGCGCGCGTGGAAAGGGAGCGGCGCAGAACCGTGCTAGCACGCGTAGCTTTCGAAGAAAACCGCTGCTGGGCTGGGTGCGTGAGGCTGCCTAGCTGTGCTTCCCGTGGCCCTGCGTTTATCGGCCAGGTGTGCCGCCGGCCCGCCTGCCTACTTGGTGGGCCTCGGCTCTCTTGCCGAGCGCTTTGCTGGTTTAGTACGCGGCGGTTGTGAGCTCCTCGGTGCTCCCGTCAGAAGGTGAGGGGAAATGCTGTTATTAGCAACAGAGCCCTAACAGATTTTCCAGCATAGCTCTCAAATAGGAGAACAAAAGACCTGTTTCTAAATAGATAGTCAGGAGTTTTCTTAACCGATTACATAACGTCATAGCGCGGTCAGGACGATGACAGAATACAGCTCCAGCTATGCCTGAAGAGCATTTCTTTCTGTCTCCGCTTACAGCTATAGTACTCTAATTGGTAATCCCATAGCGAGATGAACTAAAAATAAAGGTTTTCAATACAACTAATACCTTTTACATACAGAAAGACATATATTTCTCCCCTCTCTGTGTAAACCGGATTAGAGCTGTTTTGGTTCAGAATATTTGCAGCTACAGAAACTTAAGTATCTTTCACGTGGTAATGGCGAGTCAGTAAATTGAGTAAATAAGATTTAGTGTGATGAGAGCCTACCAGTTGTAACCGATGTTTGGGTTTTGTAACACATTTCCATGCTCTTAAACTGTGCTGAAGTATACCTGCTTTCCAGAGCTGTGCGCTCTTTTCTTAAGTAATGTGTTTTGTTCCAAGCATTTCTGTCTGTAGCTGTATCTCTTTCCCTTTCCAAAACTCTGATTATGTATGTGGAGCTTTCTCTTTTTCATTTTCTTAATACATTTTTTTCCATTTTCCCTGTGCGTATATGTTTAAGAATTTTTAAATGAAACTTAAAGGTTGTACGAAACTTGTGGAAGAGAATTTTCAGGGCTTCTTGTTGTTACTTCTACCGACAGCTGAATTATCTTCATGATGAGCTCTGACTTTAGGACGACTTTGTAGTTGAAGCACTGCAATTGATTATTTTTTTTTTACACAAAGGTTGGCAAATGATTTCTGTAAATATTGTTTTACTGTTTGTGCCAGGAAAAGTAACTTCAGCTTAAAAGCAAAGTGTATTTCTGAAGTTCTTGCAAAATCTTTCCCACCCTTGGCAGTCTTTTCCAGCTCCCTCCCCCACAGCTGGTGTGGGGGGGTCATTTTGCGTGCCAGCACGGCAACACTGATTCACCAGTGCCCATCTGTAGCATGAGCTGTGGTGCTGGCATGGGGACATCTGGAAACTCCCTGTCACGGGAATTGCAATTCCTGAGCCAGCCTGCGATGCAGGAAATGAAATCTTGGTGTCTCAGGTTTGAGACAGGACGGCTTCTTAGCAGGTCAAGCTGTTGGGAGGAATGGAAGAATTAACTTTTTTTTTTTTTTTTGAATCAGTGGGTTTCAAAACCTAGTCAAAATGAACATGGAGGAGAAATTTCCATTCTGCAAATCTCTTCTGCTTCATAACTGTATTCTAACTACTACTGCATGGCAAAAATGCTTAGGTGGCCGAAAATCTGCTTAACAGGGAGACATTGAGAAAAATCTATATTTATAGACTGCTCAGCAAATAAACTGACGGTAGTTGCATTTCTCAAAAATAGGAAGTGCATTGTATCGATCCTCGAAGTAGTTTTGTTACTAAGTATATCGCATAAACCTGCATGATGAGGTTTAGAGATTGTTCCAGAAGATAAAAATACTTACATATGTGTGTATATATAAAATATACTTTAAATTCCTGAGAACGAAGTGGAAAGGACGGAGAGTACATGTGTTCTAGTAAGTGTCTGTGTTTTGTGTAGCGACAGCTTTTCAGGAAGACACAGTGGTTAACAGCTGAAATAGAAAAGCAAGAGGCAGGGTATTGAGAGAAACCAAGCACCACATATGAATGCATAGGAGTAAGAGCTAGAGAATTTGAAAAATGTCTAGCTGAGAGCCAAACTGGAGGTCAACAACCATAAAACATTAAAAAGCTGTTTGTCTTGCTAAAGAACACTGCAGTGATAGATAACTAGACGTCTCCCATAAAAACCAATATCAAACACCAGGCACCACCTGTTACTTCTGGGAACGCTGAGAAAAAGCAAAGCTGCAAGGAATTCTGGTGATGTGAAGGAGGAGGAAACCCTCCTTAGAGGGGCTGTGCACTGACTGGCACAGCAACCGAGTCTGGAGAGGGCTTACGCCGAGACTGCACAACCCATTTGCCACATGAAAAAACGTGTAGCCGCTTAAGAGACTGTAAGCCCATTATAATATTTCGTCTGGAAGGAGACTTAACAGGTAGCAATGGGATTGTTAAAACGTTGCTTATTTTGAGAACGCACTACTTGTGGAGTTAAACTGCTTCAGATGAACTTTTGACATGAGAAGACTCCTGCCCCCCGGGCTTCCCTTCAGACATAAGCTCACGTCAGAACCGTTGTGCTTTGTAGCTGACGGGTCTGGAAGGGCCAGAAAACCTGGACCAGTTCGGTGGGCTGGGTGGCATGCTGCTGGTTAGAGCTGCAAGGCTTTTGATAACTTTAAAAAGAGATTTCTGTTGTGTCTTACCTTAAACGAAAAGAAAATAGTCTTATAAAGCACTTTGGTTTTATTTTGGCGCAAGATGCGGAGTTTTAGGGTACATATCTTAAGTGGTCAAAAATACCAAGAATACAACAGTGAACTTTTTTCATCTTCTAACAATCTATAAATTATCTATACTAATATGCTAGGCTATACTAAATTTCCACTACATCATTCCCTCTTGAACTTGCACTTCTGTCATTCTCAATTGCAGGCGTTATGAGTCCAGATGGGATTTGTTGAACCAATGTTTTTTTAAGTCTTTTTTTTAAAAAAAAAAAAAAAAAAAAAGCTTTAAAGTGAAGAAAAATCTTTCAGTTGAAGCCAAAGGAACAGGTGAACTTAATCCAAGTCTCAAATGAACACGCTAGTTAGGGAACACCAAATCCTACATAGTTTCAGTGTGGTACAGCATTACTTTATTTCCTGAAGGGCTTGCAATGCAGATGGCAGATGTCTGCTGGGTAAGCTGTGTTCGTTGTTAGCTCTACAAATAATAGAGGGATTACTCCATAAAACTGTCACTACGTAACATTGCCTCTGCAGACTGTGGTACTTTCCAGATATGACACTCTTCCAAACTTATGGCTGAAGTGCTTTCTTAGCAGTTACTGTTATCAAGCATCCAGTAATACTGGGTAATTCTGCTTTTCTTTCCCTAGCAGTCCAGCTGGTATAATTTCTAAATACACGTTTGTGTTTAAAATAACGTGTCCAGCTGGAGAGGTGAAGAGAAGGGTGGATAACCAAGTATAGTACATTAAACATCAAGGTTAACATTTTTTTCTAATTGAATGTATTCTTCTGATAAGTAGGGCCGTGTATATTAAAACCGGTGTTATATCCACAACCCTCATTCTCAGAGACTGTTTTAAAATACTCTTACTCCATTTTTTTTCCTTCCTGGATGCAGAGGTTATTTGTTTTCCCAAGTCTGCATGTTAATAAAATCTTATTATGCGTTTACTTGGTGCATTTAACTTCCCTGTTTGTGCATCCTCTAAAGGAGGTGTTCCGAGTTAACCTCGGGCCGTTACGTTTCACAGTAAGTTCCCAGTCATTGCAGTTGTGGTAGCTGAGACAAAACACAGCAGAGAGATGACAACTGCTGGTGAAATTTTGGTGCCAGTGGAGCTGCAGACTTGTATAAAGCGTGACACAGGGAATATCACAGGACATAATTTATAGTACCTTCAAATGGGCAAGACGAATTGAGATAACACTGGACTTGTCAAGTGACATCAACCGTCTTACATTTTGTTAAAAAAAAAGCAAAGCACACAGTTACCAAAGCAAATGAAAACAAGCAGTTCAACCAATTTTTGAGAATTAGTTTGAGCAACAATTCTTCTAAGCTCTGTTGGAATAAGACACCTAATCATGTGGCTGCCTTAAGCATGCAAAGTGGTTTTGCTGGCTTTAGTAGAGCATGGAAAGAGATTCAGGGTGAGCAGATAACTTCCATGTCTTGATCAGACTCGATGAAAATGGGTAGAGCTCAAGTGTTTCTCAATGCTTATGAAGGAAGAATCAGCTTAACCTGTTAATTTTGTTTTTCATAGCTTGAAATAGTTCACGGATGATCTGTTCACCAGGGGAACAAAGGCAGAATTACATTGCTCGTGTCGTTGTACTGCTGATGGTGATCTCTGGCGTCTCTTGGAATTTACTAGTTTCTGTAGTTCTATTTTCTGAAAAATGAGCTTAAACTGAAAAGCATGCAGGTAGATATTACATCCACTGAAAATAAGGCATTTTATCTTTCATCATGTTAAATCCAGGCTGTGGTGCTGTCTGAAACAAAAGTCATAATCCCTGTGTTGGTGTTCAGCAGAAGCACAGACACTGCGAATGTCTCTGCACTGAGAGCACCAGCTCCCAAACGTGTGAGTTGTAACGCTTGCATCTCTGTGCTGCAGGCACGCCTCATGCATAAATGCCTGTTTTTCTTCATAAAGCAATTCGAAACAGCCACTAAAAATTATGCAGTGTTATCTCAATTGCTGCGTGCACAGATGTCCTGGGTTTAAAGCAAAAAGGATGCGGTCTTTCATCTCGAAGGACTCGGTATCTGCAGGATCTCCATACCTGACTTTCAATTACAATAATAGTCTGCAGAGCTGTAACTTTCATGAGATTACAGCAGTCTCAAGCAATGATATTTAGTCCAACTAACGTAGAAAAAGAAATGCGACAACACCGCCATGCATTGAATCTGTTACACGAGCGAATGAAAACAATCAGGCAGAAATTCCTAAAATGCTGCCAGCCGACTCAATGGGAGCTTTCTCTGCCTCGCTGTCCCTCTGTCTTGCTTTCGTCCACTCCAGCAGCCTTTGAAGCTGCCTACAGTTTGCGACAAAACTTGGCTGTTCAAACACAGCAACATTTCACATGACTAATGCATCTCTTCAGGCTGAACCGAACTTTAGCCAGCCCCTTGAATTTACTCTCTGTGCTCTGTGAAAAGTCTTCAATGGGCTTGACTTGCCTGGCCCCGGGAGGGGGTATTGGGCAGGAATGTGTGGAATTGGACTCTGGAAAAATCACCTTGTTTAGCAGCATATTCTCCTGCTCTGACTGCTTATCTAAATGAAAGTGACTTCCCAGGGAATCTGACTCCGCACATGATCTAGAACAAATAGCGCAGGATTAATTTTTGTTTCAGAAGTGAAGGATTTAGTTATGTCTCGGGGAGATCCTGCGCAGGGGGGCTGCTGGGGGCAGCATTCCTCTGTGCAAAGCGCTTTCTGCTCAGAATTAGCATTCAGGCAATTAAATAGCTCAGCTGGCTGGGAAGGCTTAGCTCTGAGCACTCGGCAAAGGTAACAGAGAAGAAAATGAGTTAGAAACTTTCTCGCTTATCTGTCTTAACCTTTGTGTGGTGTCTTTCCGCAAAGTTCAGTGGCTGTAATGCAAGCCTTGCAATTTCAACTTGGAATGTTGCTGTTTGATTTCAGTACTAGAAAGTTAATGTGACTAGCCAAAGCAGTTATAATGGACTGATTCTAATTTTTAAGCAAATGTTGGGTCGTTAGTGTAAATAGCGTATAATTAGTTTGTCCTTCATTCTTCTTTCTCCTTACTCCTCCTTCCTCCCCCTCCAAAAAAGCCATGTAACTTGGGAAACAAATTCTTACCCTAGATAAGTGTGATGTTTGACCTTTCATGTTATTTATCAAAATCATCTCTAGCTTATTTCCAAATCTTATTAAAATACAACTAGAGTTGGCATGGGGAAATTATCTATTGTAAGTTTTGAGTTTGAGACAAGCTCCTCATCTACATCTCCAAAATTAATAGTTTTCACGTACGTTTTCCTCGAAAACAAACAAACAAAAAACTTTAGAACAAAATTTTTAATATCCTTTATTTTCAGCACAGTGCATTTCTTAATTGCTTGTATAATATGTCACTTGTAAGGATCAGCTTCTCAATCTGCCATAACTGAATGCTAGGATTTTTATTTTTTAAGCTTAGGAAAAACAAGTTGTCGTATTACATATTTTTTATTATTCATAACAGTTCATTTTGAACTTTTGCTAAAGACCTGGTCTACCACCCAGCAATTTTGACAGATGTTTGATTTATTTAAATAAGGATATTTCAAAGAATATCTTCAAAGACATGAATGTGCCCAGTTTTCGGTAGAAATGGGAGGATAAGAAGGAAAGCTACCAAAGCCACACATTAGTGGTGATTAAACAGTTTATGCTGTGTGGTCCTCTCTCCTGCTGGCTTTCAAAGCACACAGGCAAAACTGCAGTGCAAAGTTGTGGA
This sequence comes from Anser brachyrhynchus, assembly GCF_964034855.1. Classification (NCBI taxonomy): domain Eukaryota; kingdom Metazoa; phylum Chordata; class Aves; order Anseriformes; family Anatidae; genus Anser; species Anser brachyrhynchus. The sequence goes on from NC_137696.1 coordinate 27,696,374, forward strand.
TCGTTAGCCAGTTTATACGGAAGTCTGCTTTCATAAATAGTGGCCATTACTTAGTCTTACACAAAATGATCTTGTTCCCCTGCTTCTCAGCCATTACTTGTTGGCTATGACCCAGAGACTGTCATTTGACTTGCGTTTTGCTTTAATTACTTAATGTAACTTTTTGTTGAACAAGAATGTCCTTCAAAACCTTCCTGGCAATATGTGACCATTGCCCTGTGTTATGAGAGATGAGAAGAGCATTACTGATTTAAATCTAAAGTTATTCCTGAGCGTCTGAAAACACTGCAGCTCTGTAAACTTTTCTTTATTTTTGTTCCTTCAGGAACATCTCCTGTCCATCAGGAACTTGGAGCATGGCAATGAGTGATGTCAGTGAGTCTGTGATTCTGAGCAATGGCAGCATCTTGTCAAGTGCTTCTGGCCCAGGCATCATTGCAGCTAATGATGGAGACGTTGCTGTCCAACAGCTCTCTTCCAAGGAAACACCAAGAACAAAAGCAAATCCAAACGGCTGCTTGCAACTCAACGGTACAATCAAACCATCCTTTCTGCCTTTAGACAACCAAAGAACTCAGCAGATGTTGTCGCAATGCTGCCACCCCTGCCCATACCATCACTCTTTAAGTAGCCATAATAACAAGCAAGAATGTCATTCGGTGGTTGGCAGCTCAGCATCATCTCCTATGACTTCGTGCTGCATGCAGCCACATACTGAGTACTCAGCATCTATTTGCCAAAAACACCCACCCATATATCAGCCTGCGTGCTGTCTTCAGCCCTCCCCATCCTTCTGCCTTCACCATCAGTGGCCTGACCATTTTCAGCATCAGCCTGTGCAACAACACATAGCCAGGATAAGGTAAGCAGATTGCAGTTTTGTTGTTTTTTTTTAGTAGCTCTTTAGGTGGGTAGCTGTTTCCATAAATACTTCATTTTCTTAAAAACAAACAAACAAAACAGAAGATCGGAAAAGGAAGATGAACAAAACTTTCTCTAGTGTTTTTACAAACTAATCTTTAATTTGTTAACAGCATGATTTTTTTTCGGAAGTATCCAAGTCAGGAAACTAGTTTTGTTTTGCTACATGAATATTGTTGAAATGAATTAGTTCTTTCTGGGAAAAAAAGGCTGTTTTTAATTCTTGGGGATTGTTTGGAAGCCCCTTAAATCTTTTCCAAGACACAATAAACACCTACGTTATGTGAAATGAACTAATGCAGAGATAGCTAAGACAGCACTGAAAGAGCTGGCATATCTACGTTGTCTAAACAAAACCCATATTTCGTTCAAAAGGTGCTTTGGAAACTATTTTCAACATCGCCATTCATAAATGTATTGGCTGTTTTTTTTTTCTTTGTCACATCGGCTTTCTCAGTGAGTTGCCTCCCTGTGTTTTCAGCTTATCTGCAAAACTTTAAAGTTGCACTAGCACTGAGAAACTTTGGATTGTTCCACATGTTGAATCCTTTCTGTCCTCCTCTTCAGAGAAACTTGCCCCTTTATCTGTTAGTTTTGGAGATCCAGTGTAGCTACGAGGAGCAACAATCACAAGGAAAATCTGCAACAGCCTGCTGGTTCTGGGGGCGATCACTGTCAGTCCAAGAGGCAGTTCGTAAAAATCAAATTCCCCATTGCAGTAAGACACCTCTAAGTTTTTTATGCAAGGTTATTTTTTTCTGAGTTGCACTTAAGCCAGATTGGATGGTTTTTCACTAGAGCAATAAAAGCTATCCTTCTCCCTGTTGTCCGACATCTGCATCCTTGCTCTAAAACTTGGAGCTACAAGTTATTCTCAGGCAGTTATATGCATTTTGTCTCAACGAAATGTATGAACTAATTTTAAACTTCTGAGAATAGTGGGACAGACTGGGACAGATATCCAATGTGGAAAATGTCAAAGTGAATAAAGCTTTTTTCCTTAAGGTAAAAGCAGATGAAAATAAGGATAACACAAAGTGTAAATCAGCTTTCCCCTGCCAGTCATTCCTCTTACAAAAGGAAAAAATCTTTATTGTTGGAACTGCTTCAATCAGACTTTTTTTTTTCCCATTCCATACGTGTTTAGCTGTTAAGAAAAGTTGAAAACTTGCATATCATTCTGTATGCAGAGGTATAGAGGGAAGTTGAACTATTATTGAATCAGTCAGTTGTACTTTCCAGTGTCAAAATGGCAGCACTAATTTTGCTGTTTTTCTCATTCTGGAACAGGTCTGTTAAACTTCATCTGTATTCCATGGTCTTGAGGAAGGGAACAAATTTGATGCATAATCTGGGTTTCTGTTTTTACTCCAGATAAGAGCACTGAAAAGTTATATAAGATATGGTAAAATAATGATTTCCATAGTATTTCAGAAATGCTGTTTTTGTTTGAGCTACTCTGATTAGGATCTTGAACCAAGATGCTTTTTTAATCTTGGACTACCTTACCGTGACATACATTAGTACATAAATGTACATAAGTTATTTATAATTTGATAAATGTTCGTCTTAATGTTAGCAGTCAAACAGTCAAAGTAGAGATAGAATCTGGCCTTTAAAGCATCTGTAGTTATTAGCTATCTGCACTGGCATACTCTACATATCCCTATCAAAAGTTTGATTCTTTTCTGGAATTCCTTCTAGAACTGAATCTTGTCAGCAAGAAGATGCTTGCAATATGCAAATTAAATATTTTCATCAATCTTCTGAAAGCCACCCAGCCTATAGTTGCTGTCACCTGTTTTTAGCTCTAAACATGGTAAATAGGACTCAAGTCTCTTGCCATGCTGGGAAAGCTGGACTTTCATATACATTTTACCTCCTTGAACTGGCAGTATCTACACTGATGGAAAATGCATGCATCAGCATGGAACCAAACAGTTTTTCTCTCTGAACAGCCTACAAGGTGTGTCTAAATACTATAGCCTCCTGTTGCATTGTGAATCCAGTTTATCATACTGTAAGACCAACGTCGATGAAGATGATGTTGGTAGATGTTAAAAAAAAAAAAAAGGGGGGGGGGGGGATGCAACTGGATGCAACCTTGCAGGGGAATGGCTGTATGCTCAAGAAGCAGCAGTCTTGTTACTTTGCAGTGCTAAAGAGAAGATCAACACTGGACATGAGATATTTTTAAATGATTTGTTCTACACTCTGATTTTATTACATTTTGAGCCTATAATCTGCACAACAGCTGCTTCGCTAGATATTTTTCCTAATTTTTCTAGGCTAATTGGAAATCATCCAGTTTTATAATACGTGCATGTTTTAACATGGTTATTTAAAATGCAGGTTCTCATATGATACATTTATTAAATTCAGAATGCAGTCAAACTAGCTTTCATTTTGGTCCTTTATAATTTAAAAATATGCATTCAGGTATTGTTAAAGTTTTAGGTCTGGGGGGTGTGATTTGATAGAGGGGGGTGAATGCTTTCTGCAAACTATATCACTAATGCTTACAGCTCTGGGCAGGTAACCAATTACTTCAGCACGACAGGTTTTGTCAGGTTTTTAAGCCCAAGGCTTAACATTTGCTAGTGACCTAATGTTAAAGGAATGTGGGTCTGGTATATCATTGTGGATTGTAGTATATAAAGAAGACAAATTGAAATAATGCCACGCTTGTCCTGTCCTCTTAAAGGTGACTAGATCTGGAATTTGGTAGTGTTCAGTTTTGAAGTGTAAACTAAATTACGTGGAAATGTAAGCTATACACCGTAACTTGAATGTCTAGGCAACTGATAAACTGGCAAAAAAGGCTTGTAACATAAATTAAACAAAACATTTGTAGTGGTTGGTGGTATACAACGTGATGGTGGCAAACAATTCCGTCTGTTATGAAAGCAGGTAAAGTAGGTAACTGTTGGTCATAATGATTCTGGTTTTTAGATATTTTCCTGAGGTTGAAAGATATTGAACAAAGTTTTGTGTTATTTTGTGTACATTTTTAAGATGTTATTCATTTAAACATGTTCATATCTCTTTTCTGGTAGGCAGAATATCCTGACAGCACAAACACGCCCTGTGAAATTCCAGCTGTCTGTTCATATCAGAATATAATGGTCCAAGGGACTCGGTTTGCTTTCTAACAAATGGTTTCTCAACTTACCAGTTTGGAACATGGTATGATTAGTTCTTCTGTTTAGGTACTACTGGAAGACTTTTCCACCATGTCCCTTTAAAAGGCTCATGTTGAAGTAATCCTTTATGTCTGAAAGTGCTTATGTATCAACAAATGTGTGGCCCTGGAAAGTGGGTGGTTATTGCCCCTCCTTTGCTTCCATCTGCTTCTGTAATTATCAGCAACCGGGTAGGCAGTAGAAATAAGAAAGAGGATCCAAGCAAGGCTGTTAATCTGTTGTTACCCAGAAGAAGTGGAAAAATCATGAAGACTGATGCCTGACAACTGGAAGGACCGAGTTAGGAGTCACTAGGGAAGAGTAAAACCATGCAGCCCGGTAGCATGTTTATTGGGATGAAAGCAAGATAAAATAAATAATGAACAATTCCATATTCCAGCAGATCTAAACACTGCAGAAAAGAAATGTATAACCAGAAAACTCTTGAACATTCCTGGTCTTTTTCAAAATCTGTTATTTATATATGAATGTATACATGTAAATAGGGGCAGAAGAGGAAGAATGTGCAGAAATGCTTCAGTAAGTTGTCGCAGATTTGTGGAAAGCATGTGGTAACAATGCTGTGTGTAGCTGTTGTGTCTGGTACCCAATGAAATTGCTTCTTTTCAGATTTGTATGTGCACTTTTTGGTGGGAAAACACTAATTAAAAAGTACCCGTATCCTTACTAATCTTGATGATAACTCTTTTGGAATCTGTCTTTTGTGATACAATTTAGAAAACTTCAATCTATGAACTCAGAGACAAAAGGTAAGGGAGAAGAGGTCACGGAGCTGCAAGAAGTGGTGATAAGGAAATGGCTCCAATCTGCCAGGGCACGTACTACTTGCAGTTCTGCAGTATTGGACCCATAAATTCACACAAGTTCTCTTTTCTTAGAGTAGACCTGCTTTATATCATCTACCATTATTTACATTTCAGGACTATAATGTTAATGCTTTTGAATAAAGCAGATAAGTAACGAAAACTGCTCTGTGAAACATCTGAATAATCTCTTTTAAAAAGACCAGGATGAAAGGACACGTGGAATGGTCTCTCCATGACCATATGGTCATATCAAGCTAGAACATGAAAATAAAATCGGTTTAAAGCCTTACAGAATCATTAGCTTCACTAAAATTGAAAGCTGGGATATTTGTGAATTGCTCCTCATCCTCCATCAGCCTAGTCTGGAACTTGTAGCTTCCAAAGCTTTTCCCAGCACTCAGAACTGTTACATGCTTTATTTGAGAGAAGTAGAGCTACTCATGTTATCTCCTGTCTTCATAAACTGAAATTCTTTGAGTACCCAAAAACCTGTGAGGTGAACAGAGCAGCACGAGTAACCAGGCTGCAATTCACATTTGAATTGCTGGATTCAAAATTTTCACTTGCGAGACCAAGCAAGGCAAAAACATGTTACTTCAGAGTCAGGAAAATGGTGAAGTGTTAGTATCTTAAGATTTCTTGCGCATTTTCCTTTCAGTTAGATTTAAGCCTTCTTTTGAACTGTTTTGACATTGCAGATTTATGTTACGGTTCTGGGATTCTGAGTTCTGCTGTATCTCAGAGGGTTGTGTGCCACACACTGTTTAAACATTACTGCAGCTATACTTCAGTACTTTTATTTTGATAATTTAAAAAGGGATGCTATGAAAATGAAAAGGCTGTGAAGTGAAGGTAGAATTACCTATTTTTTTGTTTTGCTTCTAGTTACTTGGCACAAATATTAGAACCAGAAAGAAAAAAAAACTTTTTTTTTTCAAAAAGCGAGGGAATGTTTGCCAAATACCAATCGTAATAACAAGACTTTGTTATGAAACAGCTCCCTGCTTGATTCCAGGAAAAGGATAATTGCTATCTAGTACATTCTGCATGGCTTGCAGAGCTGATCATGCGTATACATGCGTATATAATAAATTGTTAGCTTCTACTATATTCAACGCATTAAAGGATTCTTTTGTTTTCATTTTTATACAAAATGTGCATTAATGTCTTCTGTGTAATACATATGCATGTACTGTGTTATAGATTAATTAAAAGCTTAACTTCCTTCCCATAGGAAGATTAAATATGTGTATTAAAACAAAAAATCCTTTAGGTCAGATTTTTGAAGGTTGTTTCTGAACCATTTTATCAACCTTCTTTAGCTGAAAGGCAGAAGCTGCTCCTGTAGTTTCATTCAGGGTTCACGATGTTACAAATATCGTGGTTCATGCTGTAGATCGGGAATACCTGCATGTTAGTAAGTTGCGTGGAAACAATCTAATTCTGACTTCATTCTCCTTTATTCCATGGTAAAATAGGAATTCTTTATCCCATGGTTTCCCAGAATGAAGAGGATGGAGGCAAATGTGAACCATAAATTAGGTGCTCCCTTTTGTGTCTCAGTATTAACAGCCCAGTGGCGTACGTGGATTTTAATATAGTAGATGAACGGAAAGGGAGTGTATAGCAGTTTGGTGCATCTTTCTGAATCTGAGTCCAACTGCAGGTTCTCTGATGTGCAAACGTGCAGGAAGAGCTCTCCCTGTGACCAAATAAATTTTCTTTATCTGGATTTTGCTTTCAGTTTGAGCTGTGCTTTCTCATTTCAACTTGTTTTATTCAATTTTCCTTAGCCTTAAGTTACCGTGTTCACCAATGACTTAAGAGGTTTATGGTGGTTTTATTAATTCATTTACTGTTCCCATGATAATTACTGTTCATTGTCAGCTCTGCAAACATAACATGAAATAACTTTGTTAGTATTGCACAGAGCTGAAAGCAAAGAACAACATGCAGAGAATAAAAAATGTTGTTTATAATCTGCTGGCAGACCAAATTAATAATATCTGTAGGAAAAAAAAAAATAAGTGCACTTAAAATCTAATTCATTAGGCAGTTTAAGGGATTCTTGTAGGCTTTTAATAGTATTAATTAAGCATTAGTAATTGTCTACCAAGTATTGCTTTGAATCAAGCATTAAAGCAACAGCAAAAAAGGATGCCTAATGCTTGTGCTATGCCCCGAGCGCAGCTGAGTACCAGCTGGGTGGTATTGTGACCTTTAGTCCCTGCCACTTACCAACTCCAGGTTCTGTGTGCTTGAAAAATGAATTTCCCGTGCCCTGCATCCCTCACCTTTCTTTGAACAATAGGGTAGCTAGTACTTAACTAGCAAGCTGCTGGGCCTTTGGACTGTAGTCTTCAGAAGGTATAATTAGCTGATAATGTGAGAGAAACATACAAAAAAAAAATGGGTCCTTTCTTTTGAATTAAATTGACTGGAAAAACAGCATCAGCTGTGTTTCCTCTTGAAAAGGACTAGTCTGTGTGTTGAGACAACTTTTAAAACTGACCATTTATGTACACGTTATATTTAGAAAAAATATAGCCGAACAGCTAAAACAGTGGCAGTTTATTGAAGTGCTTTACCCATGTGTAGTTGTTCTCATGCACCATTAACTTAATACTAGGTCGCGATAAGGTTCAAATGTGAAACAAGATAATAGTCAATGAAGAGCAGAAGTCTAAACTAAACATAGCCAGTTACCTCATTTTCCACATCATTAAAGAAATGGATTTGAAATATCTGAGTATTCCTGTTTCTTGAAAGTTTTCAGTTTTCCTGAATGGGAGGAAATGTGCTGCATGAGGAGTGGACTTTTTTAAAGCTTTTTGTAAGCTTCCGTAATTGTCCGTAGCTCATTCCAAAATCACTTGTCCTTCCTCTCTGATGATATTTCAATGTGTTCTTCATCTCCTAGGAAGTAATAATTGATGTACATGCTTTTAAGTAATCAGTTGTGCTTGAGCAGTAAAAACAACAAACAAAAGACAAAAAAACACACGGGGGGTGGGGTGGGGGGAGGAGGGTGTGGCAAGAAGGGGAATATACCTGAGCAATTTCACATTAATTTTGTTACTTTGGTATGAGTTTTCTGCCCAGTATATTTGTTGAATAAACAAATCTCCTAAAGCCTTGTACCACTAATAGATAAATGCAGGTAGGGGGAGCTACAGGTACAAATCCTAAATTATCAGGACTGACCATATTTCAGAAAGCCTGAACCCTCTACTTTGGAAATAAGTTTTTTCTAAAAATCATAAATAGATGAATGTACTGGACCAGAAAAATTTAATTCAGTTAAGTGGATGAACTTAACTGACACTCTGACAGTTTTATATCTTTCTTATATTGTAGAGCCCAAAATTGCACATAGCACTCAAGGTGAGGCTGCACCAGCACAGAGTAGAGCAGGACAATCACTTATTAAATCATTTTCAATCTCTGAATTATGTTGAACATATACTTGCTTTATATAATTTAAAAATTACAACCTAAGTGACTAAATTCACAAATGTTGGAATGCTATCACAACACTAAAACGTTCAAAGTGAAATACTTTGGTAAAATTAGAACAGAATTACTTAACTGTATTTTCATTTGCTGCAAGGCATTAAATATGTAAAAAGTAGCATTTGCCCCTATGGTCAGTCTAATATTTTTTTAAGAAATTGTAAGGGAGTGTGTTCTGTCCTGAAAAAAAGCTTTGTTCAAAGGATATCTTCCAAGCTTCTGAGAGCAAAAATGAACCCTCTGATGACTTGCAGTCACAAATTCTTCTAGCTGCCCGGGAAGGAAGACTGAAGCATCTACCAGTTGAAGCACAGTGTACAACAGTCTGAAGTCTCCCTGTTCCAGAGTCAAACTTATATATGCTTAATGTCAGTCATTAATGCCTATAAAAACACGGGTTTCAGCCTTTATAGAGAAATATCTTTATAAAAATAGGTGCTCTCGCACATCTCTCTCATTGTCTTTGCTATCATCTGATGGAGCCTTTTGTGTATGTATGTTGTGATTTGTCGGATCACATTAATTTCCCATCTGTCAGAGAAATATAAGATGTGACCATGACCTTGCATTGCTCTATTCAACTTGGGAGTGTAATACAAACAGCTTTGAAATAGAATATTTCTTAGGAAGGAAATTTTTGCCAGTTAAACTGCTGAAAACTACTCTAGTCATCAGTTAAATCCCAGAACATATCTATTAATTTCACTGTGATTTCAAAGAAAAGAAAAAAGACTAATGGTTTTAGACTTGTGAAGGATCTTGAAATAATATTAGTCTGCACCAAATTAGCTGCTGGCTTGTTTTCAGATAATGATTCATGGTGGTATTTTACTATGCTTTTTTATTGTCTTGAATAGTTCAGAACTTTTGTTTAACTTGCCAAGCAGTACTATATGGGCCTTTAGTGCTTCAGAAATTAAAGGAATATGTATTTATGTATATATAGCTTCAAGTAAACGTTTTGAAGAAGAATATACTTTAAATTGTATATAAACAGTGCCATTTAGAATTGGGACAATCCATTTTAAGTATGTTTGGCAATTTTCTTTTTGGTAGTCTGAGAACTCTTTAAAAGTGGCTGTACTCGTTGGAGAAGAGTTTGAGGGAAAGAAGAGTATAAGAAAAAATATTTTAGGGTGTATATTATTTAGGTCCCTCATGGACTGTCAGATATTCCTACAGAGAAGATGATTTACTTCCTGTTCAAGTGAACAAGCTAGACTCTATTAAGGAACAGAGCCAGCTTTCTTAGCAGTTGATAATATTTAGTCAGTTCTTTAAGATGAAAGAGGGAAGGAATCAGAAGTCAGTATTGCAAAAATGAGGTTCTATAGAACCTTTACACGTAGGTTTTCAGTTAACACAGGCTCCTGCAATGTATTCAGTCCCTATGGAGAGGCAAAAAAAAGGGAAAAAAATAGCCAAGACTCCCAAACCTTGGAGATATTTGTAGAAGCATTTCAATTTTAAGTCATCTCTATGTTAAAAAAAATGTATTTCAATTTTAGCATAGAATAAATCATACTGGGATATTTAACTCGTTGAAGTAACTTCCAAATTAAAGCACATACAGATAGGATGTTAATATTGCATTGACCTCCCCCATACATTGACTTGATAGGAGCGCATTTTCCCACTAAAGCAATCTGTTGTATGCTGCCATTAGCTGGAAACTTGTGATTGGGAGATGCCAAAACTGCCTTTTACTTTTGCAAAGTAGGTTAATAAAGTTTAATAATGTTTTCAAAGCAGAAAGTGAGCAAAATCCATCTCAGTTATGTACGGTTTTGCCGCTGCTGTTAAAGGAGTCTGGTTTTGCGCAGTGTGCTTGCTCTAGGCCAGCAGAGCATGCACTTTTGTGGTAAATTTAAATCAGTAATTCTACCGTAGGAGGACAAGTCTGTTGGCCTTCTACACTGGGATTACAGCATTGGTGGATGGGGGAAGAGCAACTGACATCATCTATCAGGATTTTGTACAAAGGATTTGACATTTCCCTGCATGATATCCTTGTCTCTAAGTTGGAGAGACGTGGATCTGATGGATGGACCACTTGGTGGGTAAGGAATTGGCTGGATGGTCGCACTCAAAGAGTTGTGGTCAACAGCTCAATGTCCAAGTGGAGACAAGTGACGAGTGGTGTTCCTCAGGAGTCAGTATGGACCAATGCTGTTTAACATCTTTGTCAGTGACATGGACAGTGGGATCAAGTGCACCCTCAGCAAGTTTGTGGGTGACGCCAAGCTGTGTGGTGCGGTCAGCATGGTGGAGGGAAGGGATGCCATCCAGGGGCACCTAGACAGGCTGGAGAGGTGGGCCTGTGTGAACATCCTGAAATTCCAGAAGGTCCTGCACCTGTGTCAGGGCAATCCCAAGTTTCCAGTACTTAAAAGGGGGCCTACAAGAAAGCTGAAGAGGGACTCTTTGTCAGGGAGCGTAGTGATAGGACAAGGAGTAATGGCTTTAAACTAAAAGAGGTTAGACTTAGATTAGATATTAGGAAGAAATTCTTCACTCAGAGGGTGGTGAGGCACTGGAACAGGTTGCCTGGAGAAGTTGCGGAAGCCCCATCCCTGTAGGTGTTCAAGGCCAGGTTGGATGGGGCTTTGAGCAAATTGATCTAGTGGGAGGTGTCTCTGTCCATGGCAGGCGAGTTGGAAGTAGATGATCTTTAAGGTCCCTTCCAATCCAAATGATTCTATGATTCAGTTTAAGATTCTCCAATTTAAGAATCACTTGGACAATGATTTTATTATTGGTAACACCTTCCTTTATAGTTGTTTTCCTTTCAGAAGGGCAATGTTATTTGCTCATACTTCCTGTAAACATAGAACGTATCCTCATTTGGGACTGAAGAGGTAGGCAAGAATACAAGAAGATGAGACAAAAACCTTTACGAAGTTTGATACTTCAACCATAAAAATGTGAATTGACAGCTTATTGATTTTTGGTTTCTTCTGCAATGTCTTCCATTTTGCTTAATTTTATGCATAAGAATAGTCTTAGCAGAAATAATTGCTAAGTATAAGGTTAAGCAAAGATGCAACACTGGGATTTCACGCTTTTTGATGGGATGAAATAGCAGTTAGTTTCAGATCATCTCTCCCTGATAATCTAGAGATAAAATTAAATCCTTATGGGTTTTTATTGATATTTTATGTGGGAAAGAACAAGAAAATTCTTTGAGTTTTTCTTGCTTTCAATCAAATTTGAAAAACAGTAGTCCATCAAAAAAAGAGTTCTATCTTAACAGTATCCCTCTGCTGTGGCTTGTCCTTTGTTTCCTTTACAGATGTAAATAAGTAAAGCTAAGTACATGCAAAGACAATAAATACTACATGTTTAAAGAATATCTATAGAAAGTTCATGATCAAAGTTGGGGAAAACTGCACGTCATAGCAAAAAAATTAATTTGGAGTCTTACAGAAAGTTTTTGGCAACTTAATCAGTTGCATTTGTTGTTTGAGTGGTTGCACTGACTGTTAAAATGATAAAGCAGGTAGGTGGTGTTACCTGACAAAGTGGCAAAAACTAGCTTGATATTTTAGAGCAATCGAAATTGTTCTCATGGGTCAAGAACATCCTAAAAACACTAGGGTTTTCTTCCTCTGTAGGAATTTACTTTGTATCATATGTTCTAATGGAATGTGTACACTATGATGCATATCTCATTCTATATTGCAGGGATTTAGCTTATTCTTGAGTGTAATAATGACAAAAGGCTGTTTTATCACTTCTTGTAACCAGAGCTACAAACAAAAGGAATAGTGTCCCTCTAGTAAAGCAAAGCATTGAGGTCAAACACCTCATAATTCTTGGCCCCTGCGCGAATGATTTGTTTTTGTTGTTGAAAAGAAAAGTGTGTTTTGTTCTTAGATCAAATGCATGAAATCTTCAGTTTCTTCCAGATCAGCCAGGAATGATTTAACTTCAGTAAACTAAAGCTTCTTTAACTTCTCAAGTTAGTTGCTAGAAGAAAACTCTAATTTCTCCACTCTATTTTTTTTCTGTTTAACTTAAATTCACTTTTTTTCCCCACAGATAATTTCTTGATATTATGTTTTTTTTTCAGTAAGCACAGTTAATTTAACATTTTGGGCTCATCATTAAATGAAATGCAAGACAAAATTATTTTTTTAATGATTTTTTTTTTTGTATCACTGTGTTTAGACACCTGTGGTATACAAGGTGCTCCAAAAAGAAGAGTTTGTGTCCTGTAGAGTACACTATTTCACAAATGTGCTATGTGTTTTTATGGACATGATGTTATTTGTAATGAGAAAAACAATACCTGCCTTTTATGAATAGTTGCATGAGGAAAGCAGAATTAAGACTAAGCAAACATTCAGTGTTTGTCCATACTGCCAGAAGATAAGTTCTTACAGATCTACTACATTTGCTCCGGATCCCATTTTACTAGAGCAGTCGTCGTCATTGCCCCTGCGGCTTTGCTCTCTGCAGTACTATTGGGGATCACTTTGCATCCCTGTGACAACTTTTTCAGTTGCTTCTGTGATAAATAGCTGCAAGCTAAGCTTTTATTTTCAAAACTTTGCGGAGCTCAGAGCCAAAATGACAAAGGCTAGCAATCTGACCAGTTAGTTTTCTCATTTAGAAAACTGGGCTTTTCCTAATCTGCCAAGTTTCTGTCAGAGACCGTTTGTGTGCTACACTTGGACACACGTTTGAGCCCTGAAATTATGGTCCACTGTTACTGTTCATAATTTAAAAGCAGCTGTGCCTGGATCTCAGATTGATATGCTGTATTTCTCAGCAGTTGGTACTTTTTCATCTGAGACCAGTTTCTGCAGGGAAGTAGGAAAAGTGGCTGCAAATACCGGTGTTTATCTTTTTGAGATGCTTTTTGCCCATCCGTCTGAAAGTCTGCAATAAACTGCTTGATGGCAGGTAACGGGATGAAGAAGAGCAGTGCGTCGTCAAGAAATGCTCGTTCCAGCAGCAACCGTCTAAACATCAGGAATCACTTCTTTGCAGTGCAGGTGATGGAGGACTGGCGCAGGTTGCTCTGAGAGACCGTGGAGTTTCCCTCCCTGGAGGTAGTCAAATGCCACCTGGACGTGGTCTTGGGCAACCTGCTCTAGGTGTCCCTGCTTGGGCAGGGAGGGTTGGACCTCCAGAGGCTCCTTCCAGCCTCAGCTGTTCTGCGGTTGTGTGCAACAGCACCTTTTAGCCAAGGCTGGAAGTTCTCCTGCTTCTCTAACTCACACAGGAAGCACCTGCACTGACAGTTTCAGGTTATCTATGGTTCTTCTAGTTGTTGCCTTATACCTTAGAACAGGGTGCAGCAGTCCCAGTCGGTGCCTTTGTGCTGCTTCATATCTGGGGTGGTAGCCCGACATGCATTCATTTCAGCTTAGTCTGACTCATTTGTGGTTCCTCTGAGGAACAAAGGGGAAAAGTCCCTCTACATCTGAGCTTCAGTCTCTATCTGCACACTGTGTAATAGAAATTAATTGTGTGTAAGTGTCATGAAATAACTCAGAAGCCAAATATTTAACCAGGGCTTTATCCAGAATTATAATAGGGATTTAATGTGATTTAGGAGTACGCTGTTTAGCCAAGTTAATACAAAAGCATGTTTTGAAATGTATCGACCCTCTTTAACTGACTTGATAAAACAAGTTACTGTATAAACAAGTTAATAACACTTAAAACAAGTAGGCAGGAATGCTTGTGGTCAAAAATTGTATTAGTATCTTTTTCTACCTTTTAATTTACTGATAGCCGCCAATGCATTTTTAAATGTTGTTTACTCCACAATAGGGAAAAAGCTCTCATCAAATTATGCTTCTAAACACAGTCTGTTTTCCTAATGTTCTGTCATAGCTACTTCCTGCAGCTTTTCTTGCATCTACTCATGAAGCAGCTGGCATTGCTTCTTTTTGGTGTGAGGTGAAAGTGATTACTTTAATTGATACTTTTTTCACAATAGAGATTTGTTGAGGAAAGACTCCAAAAAGAATGTCCTGGAGTATTTAGGTAATTGTATTGTCATCTGTTACATCCAGGTTTGTATTCCTCTGAATGGCAATAGACAAGCAAAACAAATGCACTACATAAACAATAAGCCATCCACAATTTTATTAAGTGTCAAATTCATTTGGAGCAGTTCCATGCTGAAGGAACACGCTCATGAAACGTTCCTTTTACACAATAATGCTTGCCTAATAAGCAGTCTGATATTATAGCAACGCTTTTTAAAAACGCCACTCCTCCTTTTCACCATCTCGCCCAGAAGGATGCTAGTCAACCAAATAAGTTTCACGTTGAAGAACTTAGGAGCTTTTTAGCCAATCTGTTTATCTTTTCATTTTGTATTTCCTAATCGTGTGATGCTCGAGCTAAAATAGTCATTAGGAAAGAAAAGCATAAAGCAAAGTGTCTGTTGAGTAGAGATAAGGTTTGCAGTAATGGTAGTAGAATATCGCCCATCCTTTTATTCCCCCTTGGCATAGCTTATACTGGATTTTAATCAGTGAGTGTAATTTATGTAATACCTTTGTTTTGCTAGTCCTGTCATAAACAAATGCAATTGTCACTTTCTGGTATCAAACTTGTGAGAACTAACTACAAGGGTAATTCAATACAAACATCAACTTGGCTTTTGTCCCAATACAATTATGGAATTCACCATTTCTTTCTCATGAAAACTGTTTTTTGTTGTTGTTGTTCTTGTTTCTTTTTTTTTGTCTAGACTTTTTTAGAGCTTGGGGGTGTTATTTAAACTAAGTGGAAGTATAATACTTCAAAAATTAGACACAGCAGCTTTAATTAAGTGGGAAAGATCTGGTTTTACCATGCATTTCTGTATTTTAGAGCATAACTAAAGAATTTTTGTGCATAGTTTTCAGGGATAACTTTTCTTATTGACTGATATAATAGAGTCATCACAACAGCTGCAAGGGATTGGTTACACTGCTGGAATTCACTCTGGTACACACAGGTTTTTTTAATGCACGCTTTTCGAAACAAAACAGTTTGATAGCAGGTGTGACCTTTAACCCTCCCTAACTTTGAAGAACTTAATCATCATCATTTGTTCAGCACTGAATATATTTTGCAGGTGGAGGAAACAGAGGGAAATGTAGTTTGGTTTTGATGGGAAAGAGGGAGGATAAGAAACGGTTATGTTGGTATTTTTACTCTTTTTATGTAAACCAAATCAGCCAAAGTTAATTTCGGAAGCCCTATCTAAAACAAATTTTAGATTCTGTTGAGAAAATAGGTTTTGCCATATAGTTACAGAGACATAATTGAAATGGGGGATAAAGTTCAATGAAGATTTAAGATGTGCATGTTTTCTAAGATTTTGCATGCAGAAGGGACTGGGAGAGCAGTGGAAAAAAGAGAATACACAAAAAGATACATTGAGAAGATGCCTGCATCATCCCCAGAGCAGTATCAATTACATGTTGGTCCTTCCCAACAAAATTTTATCTCACCAGCTTTTTTAGGAGCTCAGATGATTCTGTGGCTGCACTGTACCTCACAGTCTGAGCAAACCCTCAGGTCTGGGGGATTGCATCGTGATGTGGACACAGCTCTCTGGATGAACCAGATAACCCTTTACAGGATCACGCAGATCACTGTAACAGTCATACAGCATAGTGATGTGGAGAGCGGTGCTACAGCCTGTGCAGAGGAAAACATTCCCTCTGGGGGAGTTAATAATCAACTAAAGAACCTGCTGGTTTTTTTCAGCCTTGTAGATTAACTTTGTTGGAAAAGGGGCACTAAAATTGACAAAATCCAAGCATACAGAAGGCAATTTTATCTGTCCATATAAACTGGAATTGCCATATACACTTCTATACAGGTCAGTATAGACCTGAATTATGGCCACTAGTGCTGTAGTTGTGGTCCTTGCTTGGCTGTTCTTTGTGCTAAATAATTGCATGGTATTGTTGCTAGTGGTAAACTCCATTACGGCACAAATGAGAAAAAGACTTGCTTTCACAAGTAACTGAGCATATGTGGAAATGCAGACCTTAAAAAATAAAAGGTAGAAGTTAATCTTTGGGTCACTGTATTAACAGTAAATGTGTGGATATGTTCCTCTCTGATCTGGAAACCCAAAAGCATATCTTGTAATTACAAAAATCTGTTTTCTGACTCTGTAGTTTTATCCCTTTCCATACAGGCGTGGAAGCACAGATTCAGTTAATGTTCTTCACTGGTGCTGAATTTGTCCGTGAAAGGTTTCCCTGTTTAAGCATTTCTCTTCATATAGAGTCCCATTACAACTCCCTTAAGAATCAGGTTTAGTGGTTTCCAACCCCAATACCTACTTTCTTTTTGTCCAGTCTAGGCTGTGTTGAGGAAAGTTTGTTTTGTGGTTAAGGTTTTAGTTAGGATGATGAGAAGCCTCCCAAGCCTGCTACAGCTTCTCTTTCAGCCTCAGGCAACTTACTGTTGCAAGATCATTTCAGAAATCAGTTTCTTCGGGCTTCTGTGAGTTTTGCTTTCTGACAAGTATGCTGTTCTTCTCTTGGCACCAGGAGAACCAGAAAGATTTTTGGTATTAGTTGTTAGAATTAGTGTGTTCAGTATCTCTGAAATACAGATTAGTGCATGATGGACTATAAACTAAAGGTTGGTGACATTTCATAAATTTAGCCTTCATTTCTGTGGCTAAATTTAAGAGAAAATTCTTGTCTGTACATTTCCTCAAACTGAGTTACTGTAACTGCAAATTATGTATGCTGCTTTCCTCATCCCTTTCTCCAGCTTCCTCGTGGCTGCTAGGAGCAATTTGTACTACTCTGCTACCTACATTCATGTTCCATTTAGCATCTCCACTACTTGCCAGGTTGGAGCAATTCCAGACAGCAGTGGGTTACAACTAATAGAAATCTTTTTTTTTTTTTTTTAAATTCTTATCAAAGTTAAATTTCCTTGAGGAAATGCATATACATGTATATATATGTATATATATGTAATCACAGAATCATTAGGGTTGGAAAAGACCTCCAAGATCATCTGGTCCAACCATCCCCCTACCACCAGCATCACCCACTAAACCACGTCCCTAAGCACCACGTCCAATCTTTCCTTGAACACCCCCAGGGACGGTGACTCCACCACCTCCCTGGGCAACCCGTCCCAATGCCTGACTGCTCTTTCTGAGAAGAAATGTCTCCTCATTTGCAACCTGAACCTCCCCTGGCGCAACTTGAGGCCATTCCCTCTGGTCCTATCACTAGTTACCTGTGAGAAGAGGCCGACCCCCAGCCCCCCACACCTTCCTTTCAGGCAGTTGCAGAGAGCAATGAGGTCTTCCCTGAGCCTCCTCTTCTCCAGACCAAACAACCCCAGTTCCCTCAGCCGCTCCTCACAGGACTTGTGCTCCAGGCCCCTCGCCAGCTTCGTAGCCCTTCTCTGGACACGCTCCAGGGCCTCGATGTCCTTCTTGTAGCGAGGGGCCCAAAGCTGAACACAGCACTCGAGGTGTGGCCCCACCAGAGCCGAGTACAGGGGGACGATCACCTCCCTGCTCCTGCTGGCTGCACTGTCCCTGATACAAGCCAGGATCTTGATGAAATGTTACATCACAGTTGTATTTATGCTATATTGCCTGAGATATACGATGAATGAGGATATAGAATAAAAGAGGGCCTAGCATCAGTGTTAGCTTTGCTAATTTAACTTTTTCTTCCATTGTCTCTGCTGAAGAAAGGGATAACGTGAATTGTAGAATTTATGTTACTCTGTCAATTATATTTTCATCATATCTTTTGCTATCATGTTATTTTGCAACAATTTGAATGTACGTCTGAAGTGACCTCTTGCTGTGTTACGAGCTGTTTTGCATGATATTATACTTCTTATTTGCTGTAACAGAGTGTAGAGTTGGAGGCTCAGTTTTATACAAATTATTTCCCCTTTCCCGTTATAGTTGCTCTGAATTAGATATAGCCTAAGCAGTACTGTCACCTGGGACAGGCATGGTTGCAGCTACCTTAAAGTGCTTATGTCAGAATGTTTATTCCCCTGGACTACAATTTCAGCCCAGTGTGACAAATCTTATTCCTCAGATGACGGCAAATTTTGAGCACTGAATTCAGCTTTAAACTTTTCTGAAAACCTTTGGAGGGTCCAAAGTTTGAGCTGTTAATCCAGTGGTATGAAAATATGCAAATCTTCACTCTTTTGGAGACCACAGCACAGAAGTACCAAGTGACCTATTTTATGCAAGCAGCTGTTTCTTAAATTGTTCTCTATACTTTTTAAAGAAGTACTATTAAATATGGCCATGATGGTAAAACAAGTTCATAACTAAATCAGGGCTATAGTACGGTTACATTTTCAGAGTGATTGTATGTCATGTTCATAGACAGGAAATTCTTGAAAGGACTTCATGGAAATTTTTTAAAGGGAAATATATGCTGGACTTGCTGATCAATAGCTAACAAGATGAAGTGTTCACTGAATAGTTGCGAGTATGAATAATTTGCATTTGGGTTTGCGGTCTCCTCGTCAAGTTGTTTATATTACATTTTTAATAAAAACCAGAAACTTGAATAGAAAAGTTATTTTATATAGGTACTTTTTGTCATGCTATTCTCTGTATTATGGTAAGACAAAAATTCTGGCCAAAATCATTTTCGGTAATGGAATTACGAAGGACAATTAAGAAGGTTCATGAATTGCAGTGTCAGAACATGGTGTTTTGGTTGTCCTTTCCCATCATATGCAAACTTTCTCATGATTTTTAATGGTACTGAATTTTTATCTTGTTTATTTAGTCTTTTGTTGAAAACTGGAACAGCCTCTTAAATAGTAATCCCAAAAATCAGCTGCATAAAATTCCACTTTTGAAAACCCAGCTGTCTTTGTAGCTATAATTATTCTCTGAATTACATGTTTGCAAAGGCTCAATTGAGTATGATTGTATGTCTTCTAAAATAATTCATATTCTGAAACAGCTGATTTTTATCATTTAGTTGCTTATCCATGTATGGGAAAAATTAACCAAATTGGCATGTGCACATATATTTCATATATTTTCAATTACTCTTTTTTCCCCCTTTTCCAGGCCAGCCAGACCATTCAAGTTACCAAAAAGGTAAGGTATAATACCATCACATGAGACGTTTACAGAATCATATAGATATAAAGTGATCATAAAGTTGTTATTCCCCATGCAAAAATGAGGTACATTTGAGAAAAATAGTAGGCAATCAAACTAAAACCATTTATATTGAAAGTATTTCTTCACACAGTGGGTAGTGGATTTCTGAAGCAGTTAGTAGAACTGATCTTCAGTGGGTCCCTAAATAAACACGGAAAGGTGTAGCCAGGGACACGCGCCTTGACATCCCTAATCAAACAGCTGTGGAGCCTGTGGGAGCAGGAAGAGAATAGACCACAGAAAGTGGCCTAAGTAGTCTTTCCGTAAATAACTTCTTTGGGAGAAGCTTTTAGAGACAAAATACTGGGGCAGAATTTTAAAATTATGCAGACGGCTTTTCTGGCAAATATCTTATTGTAATTTTTACTACAGTCAATGCCATTCTCGTTCTATACATGTACACTGTCAGCAGAAGCTTAAAAACTCTGTGGCTTGTTACTGTTCTGATTAAGGGTTATTCTGAGAAGCAGCTTGGTTGTGTCAGCGAGAATGATAACCTGACAGAAAAGTTCAGATAATTTCATCATAGTGATCTTCTCTGCTTCCTAAAACCAAAGCAGAAAACCCACATGGTCAAGAATGCTAGGTTTGCACAGCATGTGCTCTGAGGAATGGCAGGATCACAGAAAGCAGTAGAGCAACTTACCTAAACTGTTCATGTATCAGTAATAGCAACAAGAAATCATTGCAAGTCAACATACATTAAAAACATAATCCACCTGTAGAATTTACCTTCAGTAAAAAACAGGCTCGTTCACTGACTATCTAGTGTGAGTTGCATAAATCTGTGGTACTACGAGTGCAGTCACACAAATAGCCATTGCTCGTGTTTACTGTATTGAATTTATATGTGATATGTTTCTGTCTTTTTATGTGAGACTGAGCAGTGGTTTAAACTGAGTATGTCTGCATATAAGTGCTGAACTGAAAAGCTTGACAGTGTCCAAGTTTTATGCTTCTGCTTAAAATGGAAGGGAAAGCAAAATGCTCTTTTCTTTTCTTCCTACTTTTTAAGAAAATGCCTGGAGTCTAGATCACCTTGGGGTAAAATGCTTGAAACCAGTCTTTAGTGGTGCCAAAATGGTGAAATTAGCCTGGATTGAATTACTTATTGAATCTCCTAAGCATTTTTATTTGTTTAAAACATGAAGAAAAAATACTCCTTCATGTGTGTGAAATATCAGGAGGAAAGAAATTGGTGGAAACTGCACGTATTTTCAAACTATACCATTCTAACAACTAGGTGGAAAGCAGTGAATGAGTGGCCTAAAAAGATTTCAGTCAACGTCATAGATATAAAAAATTCATCATGTAGTGCTTGAACACTTAGAAGGATTAAAAAAAGCTAGTGTAGTAACGTCACAATATGCCTGGTTCATTGTGCAAGCATAGTTTTAATTAGGCATCAAAAGCACGAGGCGTTATCCCGATATGGAAAAGTGCTAAGGTACATGCTTAGCACTAAGGATGCGCCTTCTGAAGGGGAGTGATGCCTTGACTGAGGAAAGATGTGGAAGAGATTTTTCTCTTGGATTTGAAAATTATCAGATGCAGAATCTAATTCATGGCATTGGCTTTTCACAGAGAAAATGTAATTAGACTAATTTTCTGGCTTTTTAATGGGTGAAAAATAAAGGAACTGCCACATGTTTAGCCACTCAGAGGTAGACAACATCTGGGCTGCCTGTAGGCATCTTGGTTGGAACCAGAGCCCTCAGTGACATCGAATTATGTTCAGACAAAATTAAAACGTAGCATGGTTAGGACTTTTTTAATGTTCCAGCTCAGGTCAGCTTTGTTTATCTGAATTTCAGTGCATGTAGTAAGAAGCAGGACAGTTGTACAAGTGTAAACAAACACTTGCTGTCTTCTGTATATGGCTTATTAAGTTTTTAAACAATTCACCTAGGACACATTTTCTTTTGCAGCTAGTGTCTGAAGGGCTGCTCAGGTGACAATGGAAGCATAGAAACAACATGACAGGGGTATCTGGCACTAGTGAATAGGAAAATATAACTAGTTTAGGTAGAATTTTATGACTTCAGAGCAAATGTCTGTAATAACTAGTCAATCTAGCACTTGGTGTTTATGAAAACATTTAATCCTATAAATAGGAAAATTCTATTAGGTCATTTACTTCCCTTCTCTTCTACTTTGTACAATTGCTCATTTGGCAAGCTGCCCCCTTGTGATTCACTTTAATAAAAACTAATGCTTCAGATTGCTTTTCAAGCTTTTGCTAATTAACCTCTTGTGTGAGAATGTAAGAATTATTCCACATTTACCAAATGGGATATTGGGATACACCCAGTGCTTTGGACTCCCTTGCTCCTTAAAGCTGTGCTTAGACCCCTGGAGCATACTGACTTGCATGTGCGACAAAAAGTCAGCAATAAGCTTGCTCGCTGCTGTTGATTTTACAGTTAGAAAAATGGGAAGCTTTTGCTGGAGCAAGGAACTGGGCATTACATCCCATCTTAGGAATGGGATGGAAAATTTCTCTAGAGCAGATGATCAAATTGTGATTAGGTAACGGGTTGGCCTAAAACTGAAAAAGAAACAATCTTTTAAGATAGTAATACAATAGTAGTAGATAGTACAATAATCTAGCTCTGCTATAAACTTGCTTTCATGTTACATTGCAGGCAAGTTGAGGAGGAAATGGGGTATAAATCTTCATGATCAATATTTAGTGTGTACAGAGACAATCAGTGCAGAATGATTCATAGCCTACAATTCTTTTTTTTTTTAAATGCCTTTTAAACTTTGTGGGACTCTCAGTAGTCTTTGATCCCTAGATTAGACAATGTTACCCTTGAAACATAAGCTGTATGAGTTCAGCTCTTCACTTGAAGAAAAAATGTTAAGGAATTAAGATTTCTGGGTTTCGTTTTCTTTCCTGATACCTTTTGTCAACTTAACAGAAAAAAAATATCTTCCAAAAATAATGAAAATTAGATTTGGTTGTAAAACTCTTGCACTCTCAAAGTTGAGAACATACCGGGAGTTAAAGTCCAAGGATGTATGTTATTCTAGAAGACTAAAACATTAATGCTGATTAGCTTGTGTCATGTTGCAACTCCCTTTCATCTTTGAATTTAAAACAGATTTTGTGGATAGTCAGAATATAGGTTTTGAGTATATTTTATAAATGGCAGTTTTAAATATAGAGGAAATGTTTTCTTTTGGGTTCTGCTTAAAAATCTGTTTTTCCTCTCATTTTTTTTTTAAAAAAAGCTTAAACTTTCAAAGAAGAAACTGTGATGTTTTCTATCCTGAGTTTTTTAACAAAACATTTATTTTCTAGTGGTCCCAAACAAGGATAATATCCATGCCAGAAATTAAGTGTAAGGTTAAGGAAGAAATACTAATCTCAGAAATTTGTATTTAGACTTAGAGTTTTCATTTCACATATGTTTGTTTTTCATTTTTAATATAAAAATGTTACATAAATGATTCCTATGGCAGTTTAAATTCCTAACGGGTACTGAACAACAGAAATATCTATTTCAGTAGCCCATAATTAATCACCTCTGTAGCAGTATAAATAAAATCTAAGATAAAGACTGCATTTTTTCCTGTGTCTGATATGAAAAGCTTTTTTATGTACGAGTAGAGTGTTTCAGGAGGGAGGAGGTTTGTTTCTGCATGACTTTCTTTTCTGTAACATATTTTTCTCTGCTGCTCTCCATGTAGCTATGCTGCGCTGATAGCTGACTGGCCTGTGGTGGTCCTGGGCATGTGTACTGTGTTAATAGTGGTGTGTGCACTGGTTGGAATATTAGTTCCAGATCTTCCAGATTTCTCAGATCCATTGCTGGTAAGTGAATAGTAGTCACTTGTACTGTCCAATAAGTATTTTTGGCTTGATGTTTTTTCAATATTAGCAGTAAACAGTGGATGCAAGTAAAGCAACTGGTATATTCCCCTGACGCTTAATGTGCCTGAAAAGATCCTCTGTACTTTGAATCTCTTTGGGAATCAATTTCCATTGAGTTTCCATCAGCAGTAAGCTTGCAAAATCAAGCTTTGTCTGATAGATCCATGAAAGAAATGAAATGTTAAAGAGCCTGGTGATTCCTTTAGCAAAAATAATTTTAAAAGTATCAGATTTTGACATTGGTAACAAAGAGTGATAACAAAGGTGCAGTTGCCATCAGTGTGTTATCCATGAGTTTCAATTAGTTCTGCATGTTGTCATTCGAATCTCATGTGCCCCACAACAGAACTGCTGTACATTGGATAATGTAAATTCATCCCAGTTTTAGATGTACAGCACAGTACAACACAGACCATACGTTCTAAATCAAGTTTCAAAGAGTGAGGGCCAGGATCTATTAAAGGAAAGGGTATTCCAAGTGCCTTCTGGGGATGAAATGATATCCATATTGAAAGACTGAAAGTAATCTATATCAGATTCTGTTAAATACTGTGCTCATTTCTTATTTTTCTTGAGCTATTTTACCCATGAGTAGCTTTATGGAAAAAATACATTTTTTTCCATCCTCAAATATGGATATACTACTCCTGTAATTTATTGTTATTTGTATTATAGTAGCATGCATCTGTACATATCCATATGTAATGGCTTTTTTCTGAAAACAGTCAAGTTATTCTAATTATATTTCAAAGTCACTTTTGAAATGGAAGACCTGCCTAGTTCTTGGAAAAATATATATTTTTTTAATTAATTTTTTTATTCATAAAGATCAAAAGTTTTTATTCATAAAAAACTTTATAAACTTTATAAAGTTTTTATTCATAAAGATCATTAAAAAAAGATCATAAAGATCATAAAAATCAGTAAAGAGTTGTAATTAAGATACAGAAGAGAACATTACAGAATACCCTTACTCTGAAAAGTAAGTTGAACATTTAGTAGACTAAATAATCACCATTTCTCGGGGAGATAAGTAATATGCGCAAGAATGCCTTGTCAGTGTATATAGTTGGTCATTATTTTGTCAAACTGGCCCGTCATAAAACATTTTACATTTAGAGCAGATGCCTGGAATAACTATGCTTCGTAATGAAAACTATACATCACTTTGGTCATGTTTCCACTTTCCTGTTTGAGCTAAAGAATTAAAAGTATTAATGGAATTTTATAATACTCTTTCTTAGGGTTTTGAACCAAGAGGGACAGCAATAGGACAGAGACTGGTTACATGGAACAATATGGTGAAAAACACAGGGTACAAAGCAACACTTGCAAATTATCCTTTTAAATATGCAGATGAGCAAGCTAAAAGGTAAGAATTTGTATTAAAGATTCATTTTATTCTGTCATGGTTTTTTGAGTGTACATAGCACTTGCTCTAGTACCCACTGAATTTACTGTATATAGTGTGAATGGTTTCAATACGTATTGGATCTAGTCATCTACAATTTTCAAGGACCTAGATAATTCCCATCATAAGATTTTTGAAATATTGTGTCAGCCTTTGAAGTCTCTAATAAGAAAAAATGCAGTGAATGTTTCAGTTCTTGAATAAAGAAGTCACACTGTAATAGAAGAGCTAATGAGATGTGTAACTTGTTTGGATACGTCTTTTAACAATTTCTTTGGTGAAGTAAGTTAAAGCCATTTATTCCATTTCAGTCATCAAGATGACAGATGGTCAGATGATCACTATGAAAGAGAAAAGAGGCAAGCAGAATGGAACTTTCACAAGGATACCTTTTTCTGTGATATTCCAAGTAAGTGGAGAAATGATGTAAGGAGAATAAGCTTCTGACAGTTGAATCATTTCTGAGCTCTTCTGTCTATTGTGTGCCTGATTAGGAAAATATTTTTGCTTAGTATATTCATGATAAACACCTTCTTTGTATGTGCAGAAGCCTTTGAAATTATTGGGCTAAAATGTTATATTCTATTGGTTCTTCCTAGGAAGCAATTA
The DNA here is from genome assembly GCF_964034855.1 of Anser brachyrhynchus. Classification (NCBI taxonomy): domain Eukaryota; kingdom Metazoa; phylum Chordata; class Aves; order Anseriformes; family Anatidae; genus Anser; species Anser brachyrhynchus. Next base: position 27,721,869 of record NC_137696.1, read on the forward strand.
TGTCCTTAAAGTGGTTCCATTTCCTGTAAAGATATTCTGTTGTTGATAATGCTGTAATCAGTGTAAGGGCAGTGTTTTATGTATGCCTATAGACATAGCACTTAACTCACACTGGGGAAGAAGTTGTGTTTTGTCTGTGCCATCAACTCTAAAAAAAAGAAAACCACCTAAAACAAATTACTTTTCCTCTAGATGTTTATATGAGACTCTTTCCTAAAAGACATCCACAGGTCATATCCTGCCCAGAATTTAGGCTGTTTTTAAAAACAAAACAAAACCAAAAGATCTCAAAACCAACCAAAAATCCAGCAAATTCTTAAAGTAGTAAAGGCTTTTGAAAATGTTTAAATTAAACTGGAGGACAAAGAAGTCTTTATTAAACTTTTTACAAAGCATAAGACAAAACATTGGTAAGTTACATTATGGCAGATTACACACATTAGCAGATGTAGATCTCACCTTTATTCAAAGAATGCCTACTTGGGCTCTGTTGCTGCTACTTGTATGTGTGAAGACTGATAACAGAGCACAAAAACGTAATTATGAAGTTATTTGTTTATATTATTGACCTGAGAGAGAAAGCAATGAGCAGTAAAAACAGGTGAAAAACAGATTTATTTATTTTTCAATTACACTGAGGTTTTACATGTAAAGTGAGACAGTATGAACAATGTCATCATTGTGAGCAGAACCAAATTAGACTGAAAAGTTATTTCATAAGGAAGAGGAAATGTATTAGAAACACTACTGAGCATTAACTATAGCTTGAAGCAGAATTAACTCCCGCCAGCTATTTCTGTATAGTCTCATTCTTTCCATTACTGTTCCTGCATAGTCTCAGTTGTGTCAGTCGTGAAGGGATTGTGCTTCTATGGGAGTTTCCAGTTTGTTATGTAAAGAAATCGGTTGTTTTCCTCTTGACCCGTATTGGTCATTGGTATCCTTCTGTGTCTGCTCTAGGATCAGCAGATTTCAGTTTCCTTGATCCTAAAGCACAGCCAGAGATCATAAGGCACTACCACTGAGTATTTTCATTGCAGTTCTGTGAAGGGCAACAGCTCTGCATATTCTCAGCAGTGGGAAAAAATCAACCTTTTGTTTTTGGAAATATAATTAAAGTGATAATGTTTCTTAACCCAAAGTACCATATATTGTTACTCAGTACCATATATATGTCCATGTATATATGTTTCCCTTGTCAGCTATGCATAAAGGACTTCTGCCACTAAGTAATGATTTCTTTTTCTAAAAGCTGTCTTCTAATAAATATGATTTAATTTTTAATTTAAGCTGCATGTATCTAAACTGTAGAATTATTTAAAATGGCCTTACGGATATCACAATTTCCACTGCAGTCATTTGCTTCTAAAGCAAAAAGTCTTGTAGAAACATCTTTATAATTATTATTTACATTCCTGAATGTCTTACTAAATCAGCCTTTGATTTCTATTATCTATGCACTGACATTATGCTGTGCCAATAATTTCATAGTTTGCTGATTAGATCTTCTGTTGTTGGATTTTTTTTTGTTTGTTTGTCATAGTTCAGAAGATAACTTGCTTGAATAGAAGTCTGTAGAGCTTCTAAGTGGTATATAATATTTAAGATGCCATGTTTACTACAAGCACTTTAAGGAAACTGAAACTTTCATGTGGACTAAGTCTTACAGATAAATATATTATCATCTTAAAAAGGAGGTGGATTCCCATGACCTGAAAAAAAAATTCATTGGCATCATTGGAATGGTGGGATTTTACATCAGTATTTGATGTCAGACACAACCAAATAGTCCATAAACCGTCCTCCTGTAATTTCAGGTGATCGCTATTCACGAGTGGTTTTTACATCAACAGAAGGAGAGAATTTATGGAATTTGAATGCAATTAAGTCAATGTGCAATGTAGATAACTTGAGGGTAAGTAAAGATGTTGTATTATTATTTAATATGCAGATAGAAAGCATTTATTTGAGCTTCATTTTGCTGCCCATTGTCATCCAACAGTATATGAGAGCGTTTGACATTGTTCACATCCTTGTAAAATGGTCAGTCTGTGTACAGAGGAAGATAACAAACAACAATCTCTACAATTAGATTATACAGAGGAATTTGTTTTTGCTACTAATGCCATCCAGAATGGGGTGGAGGAGGATTATATATTGTCCTATGTATAGGACGATACCAATCATTGCAAAACAATGCTGTCTGAATAAAAAATAATACATCTGTGTAAGAAAATAAACACAGTTAATTACCTCTGAAAAATACTGTTTTTAATGCTCACATTACTTCTGATGACTTTTTCCCTCCCTGTACGCATACTTTTATAGTAAAATGGTATTTCAAATATGGCTTTACTTTCTGAGGGAAGCATGAAAGTAAAAAAACAAGCACCACACATCTTGACTCCATGAAAATAGCTCATCCTTCAGAATAAGAACACCTGAGAAAATAAAATGTTGTCTCCTTCAGCCACATCCAGAATGATGTAAATATTCATAAAGAGTATTTGTTGCAGATAATGTTTCTATGGATCTGTGTTGTAATTTACGTATTTACTTGAGAATAATCAGGCACATCAGCTGAGCACAACAGTAGCGCAGCATGATAGTGGCTTGGTTTTTTAGCTAGGTAGTTGACAAAATAAACTGATATGTTTAGGTGTTTTAGGTATTGCTGGTTGGTATATGTAAATGTGTAATAAAAATAAGACACTTGGGGTTGAGAAAAGGCTGAAGCTTTTTTCCTTTTTATTTTTTTTTTAAATGCTTGCTATTTACAAGTAACATTTCTAAACAATTCTAACAATTTCTGAGCATTTCTAACACTTTTTAGAACTCAAATGAAGTGCTGACGTAAGTCCCACTTCTAAACGTGAAGTTCAGCTAACAACCAGTCTCTAGAGAGGAGGCTGACTTGCCCTGTAGCTATCAGAAGAAATTGACACTTCTGTGGCCTTCCAGTCTTACCGAATCTCCTCTGGCTGTAGTCAGTTTTGTTGTTGAATTCATCACTGTTGAGGGTCAAAATTCTGTTTCTGTTCAAATGAGTGGCAAAACTTTCTGTATTCCAAGATTGGACAGTGTTTTCTGGAAATGTGAACCTTAGTGTTTATGTAATTTTTGAATGACAAGTGGGATTTCAGCACCACGTAGTATTTGCTTTTAATATGAGCTAACAATATATCCTGTGTGATAATTGTATTCCCATCTGCTTGTATCTACTTTAACTGTATATTTTACTGACAGTCAGGGGCTTCATTGTACAGCTGCTCAGCATATGGTAGTCCTATAATCTTCATGGAAATATTATATACAAAATAGCTGTAAGAAATGTTGTAACTACTTGAATGAGAAGAGCCCTTTCTTTCAGCTGGTAATTGCAGGATGTTTTCCCTATAAACCGTAAACAGTTATTTTATAAACTTCAAAGACTGTAAATTATCTTCTCAGACTGCTTCCCCAAAAACACGTATTTGTGATTTCTGTCACTTCATATATCCATTTGGGCAGGTCTGCCTACAGACGCAGCATGTGCGCAGGTTGCACTGCTTGGTTTCTTTAGTTGTTCCAGAACAAATGGAAATCTTGCCAGTGGCAGACCAAGTTAGGCAACAGCAAAATGGCCTTTGCCATACCTTTGGATCACTAACAAAGCCCAATGCTACAATGTATTAACATTTTACATAGTGTTTTAATAAGCTATCCCAAGCTAAATTTTGCATTTTAATTTCTCATTTCCAGCTGCCAGCTCATGTTACTTTATCTTTGGCAGCAGTTACTTTACCGGTGAATGTTTATGGCCTGCAGCAAGTGTTGAAGAACAGCATATAACCCTCATTGTCCTGTTTTGAACTTGAATATGCAGAGAAGACAATACAATCCTTTCCTACCAATTTGCCTGCCTGACCCAAGGGTTTGCCTATTATATCCTCATAAGATAAACCTGGAGGTGTGCCATGAAAAACACAGATAGGCTATTCCAGTGCTTCCTTTTATTTAATAGGTTGTTCGGTTTTTCCTGTGTTTGCATGTGTGAGTGTTTTTATCTGGAAACAATCAAATGTGAATTATCCTGGTTTTTTGGAATGCCAGTTTGTTATTGTTCAGAAATTGGTTGACAAAATTAAGTCCATATTAAAGCTTTTATAACTGTCATGAGAATCCCCAATTGCAAGGTTTTGTCTGCATTATAAATGATTGCTAATAATAAACCCATGCAATTTTGCTAGAAAAGCAAAGTAGTATGTTTTGAATTGAGGTGATCTAAAATATACATGGGTAATGATTTCTGGTCCCAATCCTGTAAACTCTTAAGCACATAGCTTTAATGACTTTATTAAAATGTGTTCATTATAGGCAACTTGATTAAGACTGAAGTTTTACATGTATCTAAGTATTTGAAGGATTAATTCTAATTCAGCACATACAACAAGCCAGAAAATTTTGTATAGCAGCAGACATGAAAATTTTAAGACTTAAATTCCCTCTGCTGCATAAAGAATGAGTTTTACCAACTTGAAAAAATTTCCATGATCTAACATTGTTACTTAGCAGTTTCAATTTTACTTAAAGATGCTTTAATTTTGCCAAAAGTGTCTTATGGCAGTTTAGTTAAGTCCTGCACTTAGTAGTTTCAACTAAATCTGGAATATTCTTAAAGTCAAAGAAGACTTTCCACATACCAGATTAACAGTCATTTAGGCAAGGAGATTCCTTAACCAAAATGTTAAAACTGCTATCATTTTCATAAAGCTCTGATAGAAGTTCCACGGCTTGGGGCATTGACTTGAGCTGACAACAGAGGTTCCCCTCACTGTGACCTAGCTCTGTGCCTTGTCTGCATTTGCCGCTGGTGCCTGGTTGTCCCTGTAACTTCTCTGGGCTTCCTGCTGCATCTTTCTCTGTTCCTTCACTCTTGTGCTGACCCACGGGACTTCTTCCCATGGTGGGTGCAATGTTCAGAGGCACGACTGCCATCTCTGTGCAACAACACTTATTTTATGGGGCCTTATGCCACAGATGAATTATGTTGTGACTTGGAAATCTCTGCATGACTTGGACAAGCAATGCCTAGGCAGCAGCATGCTGACCTGTTCGGGAGAAATGTTTGTCAGCTATATGAGAGCAAGAAAAAACTCAAAGTGAGGGTTGTAGAAGATAGGTCAGATGATGGTAGTCGTTGTAAAAGCTGTCATGTCCTTTCTTCTGGATGGTAAATCCCTGCTTCTCCTAGGAACGTCAGTATGTGATTGAAAGCAGAATGAAACTTTGTTAAGGTATAGCTGATGGTCTCTTTTCAGGACTATAGTATGAGATAATAGAAGAGAATTAACCACCCTCAGTCTGGAAGAAAACTCAGTGCATCTTCAAACAATAGAAATACAGTATTCTTAACTCTTCTGCCAAATCTACACTGCGTTGACAAGTCAGAACACTGAGTTACTGCTGGTTCAGTCTGGTGTATATAAGAGGACACTGATCAAAACCAATGCATGCAGAAATAGGAATTTAAAATGTTAACACAAAAGGACTGTAAACTGAATTTTTGTCACTTAAGGATTTTTTTGTGTGTCTGAATGTTTCTAAAAATTCAGGTGGTTACTTTAAAATGAATTTTTGGCTCTGCCTGTTTTTACACAGATCAGATCCCATTCCCAGTTTGGCGATCTCTGCCAGAGAGCCACTGCTGCTTCGTGCTGTCCCAGCTGGACTCTGGGCAACTATATTGCCATTCTAAACAACAGGTCATCGTGTCAAAAAATTGTAGAACGAGATGTCTCTCACACCCTAAAGCTGCTTCGCACATGTGCCAAATACTACTACAATGGGACCCTGGGGCCGGACTGCTGGGATATGAATGCCAAAAGGAAGGACCAACTCAAGTGTACAAACGTGCCTCGCAAATGTACCAAGTACAATGCTGTTTACCAGATCCTTCACTATCTAGTGGACAAGGATTTCCTAAGCCCAAAGACAGCTGACTATGTCTTACCAGCTTTAAAATATAGCATGCTCTTCTCTCCAACTGAGAAAGGAGAAAGCATGATGAGTATTTACCTAGACAACTTTGAGAACTGGAACTCTTCTGATGGTGTAACAACTGTCACGGGGATTGAGTTTGGAATAAAACATAGTTTGTTTCAAGATTACCTATTGATGGATACTGTGTATCCTGCCATAGCCATTGTAATTGTTTTATTAGTTATGTGTGTATACACGAAGTCCATGTTTATCACGCTGATGACTATGTTTGCAATAATTAGTTCCTTGATTGTTTCTTATTTTCTCTATCGGGTAGTATTTAATTTTGAGTTCTTTCCATTCATGAATCTCACGGCATTAATTATTCTTGTTGGGATCGGAGCGGATGATGCTTTTGTATTATGTGATGTTTGGAACTACACAAAATTTGATAAACCTCATGCTGGAACTTCTGAGACAGTGAGCATCACATTGCAGCACGCTGCTCTTTCCATGTTTGTCACCAGTTTTACTACCGCTGCTGCCTTCTATGCTAATTATGTCAGCAATATCACAGCAATCAGATGTTTTGGTGTTTATGCCGGCACTGCTATATTGGTAAATTATGTTTTGATGGTTACCTGGCTACCTGCTGTAGTCGTATTACATGAACGGTATCTTCTCAATATTTTCAGTTGCTTTAAAAAACCTCAGCAGAGGGTATACAACAACAAAAACTGCTGGACAGTGTTGTGCCAAACGTTCCACAAGATTATTTTTGCAGTCTCAGAAGCATCCAGGATATTTTTTGAAAAAGTTTTGCCATGCATTGTTATCAAATTCCGTTATATTTGGCTTTTCTGGTTCCTTGCCTTAACAATCGGTGGAGCATATATTGTGTGTGTAAATCCAAAGATGAAATTGCCGTCATTGGAGCTCTCTGAGTTTCAGGTATTTAGGTCTTCTCACCCATTTGAACGATATGATGCAGAATACAAAAAACTTTTTATGTTTGAACGTGTGCACCACGGAGAGGAGCTCCACATGCCTATTACAGTAATCTGGGGTGTCACTCCTGAAGATAATGGTGACCCTTTAAATCCTAAAAGTAAAGGAAAGCTGCAACTAGATAGTAGTTTTAATATTGCTAGCCCCGCTTCACAGGTTTGGATTTTGCGCTTCTGTCAGAAGTTAAGAAATCAAACATTCTTTTATCAGACTGAAGAGCAAGACTTCACAAGCTGTTTTATTGAAACATTTAAGCAGTGGATGGAAAATCAGGACTGTGATGAGCCATCTCTCTACCCCTGCTGCAGCCACTGGAGCTTTCCATACAAACAAGAAGTTTTTGAGTTATGCATCAAGAGAGCTATAATGGAGCTAGAAAGAAGCACAGGGTACCATTTAGATAGCAAAACCCCAGGGCCTCGCTTCGACCTTAATGACACCATCAGGGCAGTGGTGCTGGAGTTCCAAAGCACCTACCTCTTCACACTGGCTTATGAGAAAATGCATCAGTTCTACAAAGAGGTTGACTCATGGATTTCAAATGAGCTTAGTTCTGCTCCTGAAGGCCTTAGCAATGGTTGGTTTGTAAGCAATTTAGAATTTTATGATCTTCAGGACAGTCTTTCTGATGGTACTCTTATTGCCATGGGTCTTTCGGTTGCTGTTGCATTTAGTGTAATGCTTCTTACAACTTGGAATATAATTATAAGCCTTTACGCAATAGTTTCAATAGCTGGAACTATTTTTGTCACTGTAGGTTCTCTGGTTCTTCTTGGATGGGAGCTGAATGTGCTAGAATCTGTCACTATTTCTGTGGCTGTTGGCTTATCAGTAGACTTTGCTGTTCATTATGGAGTGGCTTATCGCCTTGCTCCTGACCCTGACCGAGAGGGAAAGGTGATTTTTTCTTTAAGCCGTATGGGTTCTGCTATTGCAATGGCTGCACTGACAACATTTGTAGCTGGAGCAATGATGATGCCCTCTACAGTGTTGGCATACACACAGCTTGGCACTTTCATGATGCTTATAATGTGCATTAGTTGGGCTTTTGCAACGTTCTTCTTCCAGTGCATGTGCCGATGCCTTGGACCTCAGGGCACTTGTGGCCAAATCCCGCTACCAAAAAAATTGCGGTGTAATGCCTTCTCTCAGACCCTTTCAGGAGCCCAAGGAGGCAGAGGTCAAAATAAATCGCATCCCATTAGCAAGTATCAGCTGGACTCCAGAAGTCAAAAACCAGAAATGGAGCATGAGCACTATGAGCTTGAACCGCTGGCATCACAAGCTGGTGTCTGTAACCCTGCAGAGAAAGTGACGTATGAGGAAACTCATATTTGCTCAGAACTCTTCAGTAGCAGGTCCCAAAACACCTGCATGCCTATGCATTCGGTATACAATAGTGAAGTGAGCAAAAGCATAAAAAACGTTGCTGGTTCAGCTGTGTTACAGTCTATCGACCAACATGCTCTATGCCCAATTTTCTCTCAAAACAGGCAGTGCAGCTGTCCAGATCCATATAAACAAGTAGCAGTCCAGTGGAGTCCGCACTCCTGTCAACAGCTAAGCAATCCCTTCTGTTACCAGTGCTCTCCTTCACCTGGAGCTGTACAGATCCCAAACCCTGTGGGTCCCATAAATGCTTTACAGCAAGCTGCTGAAGGTTATGTGCACCCAGTCCAGCATGTCCTCCACTGCAGTTGCCTCCAAGGAAGGCTCAAAAGAACGATGACGCAGAACTCGCTGCCTAAAAATTTTTTCCTCCAGTCAGTGCAACAGTTTCAGACACATCAGAGAATAAACAGGACAGATTCACACGCTCACCAAAACCCGGAGGAAAACATGAGAACAGTTCCAAAGGTAATGAGTTCCTCGCAATTTCTCTGCCGCAGTGTAGGTCCTCTCATTGTTCATTGCTCCGAATGTGAGAACAGTGTATCCAACAACCACAAGGGATTCTGCCAGAAGACGGACAAGTGTGATGAAAAGGGTGGCACAGAAGCAAACGGGGTTGAAAGCAAGAAAGCCTCTATGTCAAAGCAGAAAAAGAAAGCTGAGAGCAAGATGATAGATCAGCGTTCTTTGCAGAACGACCAGGTTTTGAATGCTGACCAAAATGATGAAAACCACCTGCTGAATAGGTCAGTGGGAGAGGCTCACTGTGAAGGTTGCCATGAAAATTCACACTGTTGTAGCAAGGCTGTGACAGTGAAGTGCAATTCTGTTGATTGTCAAATGCCAAACATCGAAGCCAATGTGCCTCCTATGTTAATGCGCCCAGAACTTTCCAATGAAAGTTTGTTAATAAAAACACTATAATAAATCTTTAATTTGGCCACTGTGTGTCTTTCTTATAGAAGTAAGTTTAAATCATTAAACAAGAAAGTCCTGAGTAAATATGAATTAAAATTTGCATTTTGGAATGAAAAAATATATATTTTATAGAAGAGTAACCTTTATATATTTCATAAAGCCATTACATGTAGTAAAGCCTGATGTTGTCTAGATTTTTTTCTGTAACTGTAAATTAGATTATGATTAATTTAGTTTTTGCCCCAGGGCATTAGACTTTGAATTCTCCATATAAACCATCTCAAGAATATAAAGCATTGCAAAGAAACTCTCCCTTTGCTGAAGCCAGGGCTTGAGAGATCAATAATGTTTGGGATGAAGCATGGTTGCGGCTTTTTCTGAGTGCACTTCCCTTATTCCACTGCTGTCTTACAGGCTTCTGTTCAGACCATTGTGCAGCCCTTGAACAACGGCAGGGCTGTAACTGTTCATTGGAAGACCAGGCAGTGGAGCGTGTTTGGGGAATATTTTTAACTATTAATCCTAACCAAATCCTAACAAAAATAAACTCTTGTGGAGGTCAGCTGTGCTCTCGCTGCTATTGTTATGAATCTATGTATATAGTGCAGTAAAACATTTTAAACTGCCCTTTCTGCCAGTTACTCTCTAGACCTACTATTAAATACTAGAGAATACGGGTGGAAACAATAGTAAGTGAATATTATTTACTTCTCAATGATGACGAGAGATGTATGTACGAGAGATTCATGTATGTGACATATGTAGCATCAGTAGTTATAAAAATGGGCATAAAGTGCCTTGTAATACTGTGCTTATTCCCACGAAGCATATAAATGAGAACTAATACTGCAGAGAAAGGCACAGTTAAAGCACGTGTTTTCTAGGCTTACTGTCAGTAGTATCAAAGTCAATTTAGAAGGCTCAAATGCATAAAGTAAAATATCGCGCTCTGAGTTTTTCTTACCCAGAGAAGTTCCAAGATGTAGTTAGAAATATTGATCTAAACCCTGTGACTGAGAAAATAGATTTCAGACACTCTATTTGTGTAACTACAGTGTTTACTCAAGTGACAGATACCATTTGGTCATGGAGATGCTAGCTGGTCTACATCATCATTCAGAGAAACTGAATTTGAGAGGTGGAACTGCATAGTATGTCATAATTGGTATGTACCCTCGTGCCGAATCTGTGTAATGGTTTGGTTATGCTGATTGTGTTAATTTATTTGACATAGATACCAGAAGATAGATTTCATAGACTGTTGTGATATCATATACTTGGTGTGTTATGAATCACTGGAGGAAAAGCCTGGCTTTTTCTGTTCTAATGTTCATAGTGAAGGGACATAGAAGATGACAATCAAACCACTTTGGTTTGTCTGAGGGTAGTGATGTTAGTGCTTATATATCTCAGTGACTGGAAGAGGGTAAAAGCTTGAACTCTACAGAAAAAACTGAAGTGATTTTACATGGTTTAAGTAGAGTAGCGTTCTTTCCTAGGTATATAATAAAATATTTTTTAGGTCTTTTAAAACTCCTAACTAAATTTAGAGCCAGATTCCTCTAAATGCTTGTAACGAGAGCAATTCGAGGATTTTCTGTGCACCACAGAGGCCTTTAATTATAAAGAGCTAAGACTTGCAGTGCTAGTAATCTAAAGAAAATAAAAAGGTTAAGAAATAAACTGTGCTGTTGCCATGCATTATTATCCAGCTTTCTCCTTAATCATTGCACCTGACTGAGTGCAATTGCTGTGAGGGGTGTATGTAACATGCTAGGCAATAAATCCGGTAGACAACAGAAAGCCTCAAAGAAACCAATGTTTTGATAGTTTAATTGACCTTCAGTCAGACCTTTCCAAAGCAGTGTGTAACATTCATGTAGTGCCTGTCAAATCAGCTGTTACTCACAGCTGTGCCTTTGAGACATGGGCCTTAGGGAGGTCCTAGTTAATACCTCTACAGAACATGGGACGTTTTGAGCTAGGGAGCTCAAAATTGAGATTTATTCTGAGTGAGCTTTCCATAACTGTGTTCTGCATAAGGAGACCCCTTCCTATGGCTTATATTAATAAATGCTTTTACAATGGTGAGGTAGGCAATGAAGATTAGTGTTGTATTTTCATTATAATTTATAGGTTCTTAAAATTTGATACAGTTAAAAAATAATAGGAACAGATAAGGAGTTGTGATGTAATGTACTCTTAGATTAAAATGAGCTAGCGTACTTGGCTAATGAACAGTATCACTGTTGTATTTGTCTTTTGTGACTTTGCCGTTGCCTCCCTACTAACCTCTTTATTCTTTCTAAATCACATAGCTGGACAAGAAGCAATCATTGACATAGAACAAGTTTAACAGTTGTTTGTGTGTGTGTGTGTGGACATCGTCTCTGTCAATTCATGCACAGACTCAAAATTCAAGCCAGCACAAGACTCTTGGAGAATGGAAGAGAAGAGGAGCTGGTTCCAGTGAAGGCTAGTGATGTTATGCATTACCCTATACCTGGAAACTCATGAGAGAAAAAAAAATTGAGTTTTTATAGGTTTTACGAGCAAGCAAGGATAGGTGGGATCCTGTTCCACTGCACGCAATCTTAGCAAAGAGCACTATATCCTGCTAAGACATACCTTTTTAAGAGTTGCCGAAGATTGCCAAGTCCCAAGTGAAGCTGCTGAGCTTTGGGTACTCTGATTTCCAGGATTTGATTTGCTGTTGCTGTGATTTCACAGTGCATCTGGATGTGCATGCGGTGTGCTGCCCAAGTGTGGTTGGTAGTGCTTCTCTTGCAGCCTGCTCACTTGGGGTAAGGGTGCTGCCAGGTCACTACCTAGCATTTCCTCCATGAAGTGACCAAGTTACTGGCTTTAGATGTGTAGATTTGTTTCTGTGGCTAATCCATGCTGGGGAGTTTATGGAATTGGGCAGGGTATTTGGTAGTTGTTCTGGCTGGGATGATCCCTATAGCCTGGGACATGAAGACAACAGAAAAAACTGAACACGGGAAGACTTTACTGTAACTTGTACATCAAAGGCTCTAAAGTAACATCTCTGATTATCCAAAGGAGTAAAGAAAGACCCTATGTAAGAAGACAGGGTTCTGTTTGTGTCTCTGAAGTTGCTAGTGCATTTTCTTCAGGAACAATCTGCCTGAACCAGAATCTTCCTTAGATTGGGGCTTCCATCTGGGAAAATAAAAAAAAGCTATTTAACATGTTAGACACCTTAGTTGTCTGTGTTGGCCTTAGTCTCTGTGTTTCAGGTTACAATAACATTTATAGTATGGGTAATAGACTGATCAGTTTAACAACAACAACAAAAAAGACATGGTAATTTAAAGTAAGCCCTTTAAAATATTACACCATACTCAAAATCACTCTGAACGCAGCAACTTCATACAAAGTGTTTGTAGATGGGTCAGTAGGTAGCATACTAACATAAAGGATTTTTAGAATTATTATATTATTATTCCATCATGTTTTTTAAGAAAAATAAAATCCATCAATTTACGATCATCTGCAATCGCTTTAATTTGTTCCTTATTAACTAATGTGTTAGTATTCCTTTAAAATGCTTTGGATTAGGAGCACTTCTAATTTTGCCATATGGAGCCCTGGCAGTCAGTCCAAGAGAGGTCTAAAAATACAAGTTGACAAATGACAAAATTTTAGCGCTGTAAGAAATGTCAAATGTGATCAGAATTGAGTTTCTTTATACAGACAATGTTATAGTACTTAATATAGGTAGCAGATGGCTGATTCAAGCCAAATTCACACTGACTTCATTGAGTCAGACCTTAAATTTTTTCCACATGCTGGCAAACTATATTAAATTTTACTTCTGCCAGTAATATCTGAAGTGCCTGTACATCTAGCAGTTGATTTACAGTGGTCATCTGAGACGCTGTACCTCTCTAAGTTTTGAGTATTCCCGGAGTGTTAAATCATACTTGCATTTACAAAAAAAAAAAAAGATCAGTCTAAATAAGTAAGAGAGACTGCAAGAAAGACAATAGCTTTTCTGAGTGCATAATATATCTCCTCAGACTCCTGAATTTGGATCCAGTGTCGCTATCACAAAACCACCCTCGCATTCATGTCATTATCCTTTGGCTGCTTACTCCATGGGTAGTATCAGCCTGGCATCAGTCATTCCACTCTCCTCCTATATCTCACCTTCTCACTTACGTTATCAGAATAAGGTCTCGGAAGTCTGGAGAGCCCATAAAATAAATGATGCAGAGCTCAGACAGGCCCTGGTGTTGACTGCAGTTTTTAGGTACCACTGTGTGACAACTACTGAGTACCAAATAGTCTCACACGCTGAGGACTCTGCTGTCCCCCTTTATTTGGCAGCTTGTGTTCTGAGGGGTTTTTTTCTAAGGTCTCCACTTCAGAAAGTTTCATAGACTCAAGTACTTCCTGAAGACACGTAATTTTCATCTGATTCCTGAAGTATATTAAAGGTAATATGCCCAACTTGTATTTGGATTTGATTTTTTTAGGTTTTGATAGATGTCAATTTACCTGCAAATAGGTAAACACATTTCAGAGCAGCAGCTGGTGGTTGCTTTTATTGAAATTGTGCTGTTTAATAATGTGTGTTTATTCTAGTTCCCAAACCTTTACTGTTAATTAAAACTTGTGCTGATTTGTATTAAAAGCAACAGGGATAGCACTTGTTCTCTTGCTGTGGGCTGGTCACAATGATTGTAGTGTTACAAGTTGAACTCTTCCAGCAATGGGTCTTTAGAGCAGATAGATGGTTTTTCTTTGGGGGTTAAACAAACTTTCTTAAACCCTTGTAAACACTTAACTAAGAATTGTTCCTAGATTTATCTTAGTATCATTTCTAGCGTATTTCTCTATGGCTTAGGAAAGGAGCAAATCATTCATTCCTGACTCTTAACTATAATAATACTATTTTACAGTGCCCTGATCCTCAGAACACATTATGTTTTAAGCAAAATCATAAGCAATGTTTTCTGCATATGATTATGCTGAGGTTTTGGCTCTCATAAAACTTCCTAGTAAACTTTAATGTTTGGGCCTAAACCCACTTTCTAAGGGAGATGTTTTTGTGCTATGCAAAAATGAACAGAAGTCGTCAAACAGAGTCGTCACGTTAATTCAGAGCTGAAAAGATTCACAATGTGGGAAGAATGGGTTTAGCAGTGCTTTCAGTGGAGAGTTCTGTCAGTGCCATCCTGTAATACGTTAGATACTCTCCTTCACTTTTTCTTACAGGAATAATTATGCTCATATACATATTTTATTTATGTTTCAAATGCTTGTTTCAAATATCTATTTTATAATACATTCTAGCTTTGCCCCAAATCTTTTCTAAGTGATCTGATATGGCACGGCTGAATATCAAACCATTTCCTACTATATGTTCCTTTCAATCTGACAGAAATTAAATTCATGGCTGTCGTAGAAGCAAGGCTGTCCGATGTCCTTATTCACCCTTTCTTCTATTCTGTGTTTTTACTCATAGATCTGTCTCATCTGACTAAAATTTTTGCCTTTTCTTACATGCGCTAGTAGCTTGGTTTCTTTCTTGACATAGTATTGAATCTGTTAAGTGACAAGTGCCGTTCATTTTGACATTAATATACACTGATCACAACTAATTTTTCTCTGTATTTCTTGTATTGGTAAAACTGCATGTAGCAGGCCTTCCTCTCCTTTTGTTGATTCCCGTTTTTTCTGAAGTTCTTGAAATACAGTTTGTGTATCATAATCTCCTTTTTCACTAGAGAAACTTATTTACATTTGGGGAGTACAAAATTTCAGCTTTTTTAACAGTTCACAGCAGTATTTCACCACTAAATTGGGCAGAAATAAAGAGCGCAGTGTTACATTGACACTAGTTTGAATACTTGCAGCAGTCATAGTTACATGATTAGGAGGTGGTTTATTTGGCATAGCACTGAAATAGTATAATCTTCAAAAAGACAGAGATGACTCCCTGTTCTAAAGCATTATGAATTGTAACATGAATGACAGATAATGACTTACTCTCATCTACTTTTCTGTAACCTTATTTTCACACACAGAACCTTAAAAAAAAAAAAAGTAATTCAAGAAGTATTAAACAAAACATCATAAAATTGAAAACTGCTAGGATTACAGCGGCTTGCCAGGAGATAAGCTCTGCTACCTTCTCAATTCTGTAAGGACCTTGCTTAATATGTCCCAGGTGAGCAGCATACTGCTGTAGAAGGAGAATTCAAGAAATTCTCCTCTGACATCTCTTGATGCTATCGCTTTCCAGAGAAGTTTGACAATGTGAAATAATTTTAACATCACTGGAGAAAGATACCTTACCAAAAGGTGTCTTAATGAAGACTATCATTCAACTGTAGCTGTCTGGCATTTCCCTCTTTTGCAGCTGAAAAACAATATGGGACTTGAACTAATATATTTTAACTGCAAGGTGCTCAAGCCCGTACACAAGAATCTGAGACAGCTCCGTAGGTGCATTGCATAACTTAGATTTACAGCCTTCGATTAGTCTAGCTAAGATGGAGTGGGAGATGGAGAGAGAGGTACCCCAAATCTTTGCATTGAAATGTTCTTGTACATAATACAGAAGGACTAAATAACTTGAAAACGTGTATAAGCCATAATATTTAAGACTACAAGAACTCTCATGATCTCAGAGTAATAAGCATTAAACACAGTAGCTAATAATAGCATGTAAAAAGTGATTGATGTAAATTGTAAATTTCTATGCATTTAACATAACAGTGTTTGAAAAGGATGTGTTTCATGAACCTGCAATAAATGTCGGTGCTCATTCAAGATGACCAGTAACTCAATACCTCCAAACAGTTTTTAGTGCTATAACTTTGATGTACTTCACTTGGCATCTGTCATAAAGGTTCATGGGCCAGTCAGTGTAGTGAATTCAGACATTGCCAGTCAAGACTTTGCATGGAGACTGAACTGCCTCCTAAATGAGCTGCTCAAAACTGAGACCATCTGTAAAAGCAGAACGTGTGTGCGTCTGTCTGTCTTTTGCCAAATGATAACTTACTATGGGCAGTATAAGAGGGCAGTTGAAATCTGTGTTTGTGTGTATCCCCTGAAGAAAGAAGCTGATAACTTTGACTAGCACAGATGTTTCAAAAGTCAAAAGGCTTCGTGATGCTGTGTAGATATAGCTTGGATATTTTGGTGGTCCAAATACGCACTTGGATTTTCATAGCTAAGTTCCTGGCTTTCAAACAGATTGTCCAATTTTTTCACTTCACCCAGGTTACACATAAAAAGTGTCCTGGTCTGTTTCTGTTTTGGTGTGCTCAAAGAAATACTATGCTCTTATGTTTAAATTCATGTTTACTTTGAATATATAAAATCTAGAATAATATTCCCCAGTCTTAAAATCCTATTATTATAAACTGATGTTTAAAGTTGTTATCATTACTTCACTATTTTTATATATAGTCCAGCACTGCAGAGACTTATAAACTGTGTTTTCATTTACCATTTTTAGTGCTTCATGATTGTATTTCATGATGCCTTTAAAATAAAAAAGTGTAAATGCCAGGTCTGCACACATAGATGATTCAAAGTGTCTACAGTTAGATTTAAAACTCCCTGAAACAACTGGCAGAAAAAATAACAACTTGACCCATAACAGTAAAACAAAAGCACGATATACTTCATTGCTAGTGAGTGTCTACACACGTGCCTCATGTCTAACTTGCCCTTTTCACAGCCCTCCCGTCAGGACTACCTCCACCTTAGTTCTCCTTCCCGGCTCAGCTCTGCTTTCCTCGCAGTGCCCGACCACGCAGCCTAAAGGCCACGAGCTGGTTATCACACCACGAGGGGCCAACTCGTTCGGAGGGGCTGCAATTATGCCTTTGTGTGCCTGGTTTTTAAATATATGTTCCCAGACACAGACCTTGAATACGACACTATTATCTCTCTTCTGGTTCTCTGACCGTGAGAGAGTGATTGATCTCAAGCAGCAGAGCAGGTGTGATAAGCCTATGCAATGGGGGCTGTGTGTGTGGGGAGGGAGGGCACTGTGTCCCCTTGAGGATTAGTCTCCGGTCCTGAGAACTCTCAGCAATTTATCTTTCTGATATTAGGCCTAAATTTGCCTTTTGTCCACTGTCATTGTGCTGCTCTGTGTGTTACTCCCCCTCCTTCGGGCATCCAAGAGCGGCTCCCTCCTGGTGCTTGTGTTCCTCAAATCCTTGCAGTCGTGCTGCATGCAAAAAGGCCTTCCTGCAGGAGAAGCCTCCCCCTCTACTTGTGTACAGCCTTGTTGGAGCCCCTTGTCAGTGGAGGAGAGCTGGCAGGACTCATTTATTTAAGTGTCCTTGCCCCAGTGATGGCTATTGTTTGTATTGTAACCTCCTCTGCCACCTGGGGACTGGGAATGGAGCAGGGGCAGCACAAGCTTCTGGGAGAGACTGTAAATCTAAAAGGCTGCAGATTTAAATCTCTTTTGCCTTCTCACTATGCAAGAGCTCAGAAATCGTCCTGACATCTAACGTTTGTTGTCTCATTCCCGTTTTTTGATACACTTTAGCCTGAAAAGCCTGACTGATGTGAAACCCTGCTGGAGTCTTCAGCTTTCAAACTTGCTCTTGTTTCACATTTTTGTATTTTAAGATAAGGAGAGCAAAGATCCATGGCGGATGTCACTGCTAGTGTCTTTCCCCTTCCTTCCACCCAAGTTCATGCTATCTGGAAATGGGTCCACCCTTCCTTAGGAAACCCAGACAGCAAGGAAGCCACAGCCTCTTTGTGTTTTTACATTTAGATGTGCCCAACTGAATTTGGATTTCCTTAAAGCTATCACAACTCTCAGAATGCTGTTTTCTTTTTCCTTTTTTATTTTTCCTTTTTTTTTTCTTTTTTCTTTAGAAGGTCTGAAGTCCTATTTCCAGAGTATCCAACTAGACAAACCTCATTTGTAACCTCTCCTACAGTTGAGGGGAAATGGGGAACACAAACTGAAACTGTGCCAAAACACTCTTGGTCTCAGCTTCTGATATTCCTTTTCTATAGGATAGTTGCTGATCTGTAATAAGTGATTTGAACTCAAATCTTGCTCCCCGCTAGGAATTTTTGCCGTATGCTGGAATAGTTCAGTAAAATGAAATAAGACATATGGACAAAAAGAATGCCAGCACCTAGATCTGATTGCTGCCACTATGTGGGTGTGCGTCCTGGGCTGTGATGTCCTGCCTGAAATCCCCCTGTTCTCACTGTAGAAAACACACACATTAAAGGTGGAACAGAAGCTACTATGTAATAACAATCTGAGATGTACTCGCACTGTCTTCTTCAGACATCCAGTCCAGGTGCAACCTTCTGGAAACACTTGTGTCTCTTCCCAGAGACTATCCAGGGAGCCCAGAATCCTAATTTAGGAGCAGTGAATTGTGCCTAATACAGAACATCTCCCTTGGAAGGTTTCCAGAAGCTTGCTGTGTCTTTCTGACTAACAGTGCAACATAGTCTTTGTCCATCCTGTTAAGTAATGTATCAGTGGGTTGAACCTGCATTTGAAATAACATGGGAAAGTTGAACAAGCAGAAGACAGATGAAGTATTTTCTTTCCTCTGTGAGGCACCAAGCTTGGCAAAGGGGCTACTTCATTTCCGTGAATCTTTTTATTTGACCAGGCAATGGAAAGGGTTGACATTCTCACTTGGGATACTAACCCTGTCCCTCTTGTTACCCACCACAAGACACAAAAGGAATTGAGCTGAGATGACACAAACTCTGAGCTGGCTCATTTATCGTGCCTTCAGTACTCAACGTCTCTATATGCTATGCTGTGGTCTGTAACAAGAAATTAACTGATAAGTCAATGATGTTTTCTGTTGGAGGCCATCTTATATCATATTCTTTAGTATTTGCCTTTTGGAGATAGAGGACCCCCTTTTCTGGTTAACAGGTAACTTATTTCATGGTGAGGTAGAATCAATGCTAATGGTAGTCCCTGGGCCCAGTGCTTTGAGCCCAGCTCTTGTCTCATCTTCCCTGTCGTGATGCTTTAAAACCATTACATCTTGCTAAATGTCAACCATCAGCAAGTGTGCTGATCTGGGACAATTCCGTTAGCTAATCTATTGTTCCAATTTGTCTGTGTAGGTTTTAAAAGGAAAAGGTGTGGAGTTTAGTCTACGGCAGCAGACAGCACTAACACAAGACACCTAGAATCATAGAAGCATAGAATCAGTTAGGTTGGAAAAGACCTCTAGGATCATCAAGGCCAAATATTATCCTAGTAGTGTCAAGTCTACCACTAAACCAGGTCCCTAAGCATCACATGTACATGTCTTCTGAATACTTCCAGGGATGGTGACTCAACTGCTTCCCTGGGCAGCCTGTTCCAATGCTTCACAACCCTTTCAGTGAAGAAATGTTTCCGAATATCCAACCTAAACCTCCCCTGGTGCAACTTGAGGCCATTTACTCTTGTTGTTGTTGCTTGGGAGAAGAGATTGACCCCCACCCCAACAGAATCAAATAGAACCTGGTAATACTTCTTTGTGCACAGTATTCATATTAATCAAGTTTAAGATCTTCCGTGCTTTTTTCTAAAATACTGTATTTCCAATTCAGAGTCTTCCAGTATGTAAATACAGATAGCTTTCTTGCACACCTCTGTACTTACATGTAGGAAGCATCATTTAAATTAGGTTTTGAACAAACCTTCTCTGAGTACAGAATTTACAGTCATCTATTCTTGTAACAAGGGATGAAGAAAAGTGAGCAATTTCCAGAGAAAAACAGTTTTTCTTGGAAAGTTCTAGCATCATATATGTAGATGTAAATGTCTGTATAAAAACAGAAAATAAATAAGCAGGCATAAACTCAGCTTGTTTTAAAGGTTAGATATGGTCTTTATGAAGCTGTTAAAAAAAAAAATCCTGTTCTTATGGTGTTTACTTAGAGTGCTTATGCAGATCAAGCTTTGAAACACATCAGCATACTTTCCTTGAGGAGGCTCAGGTTTACATCAGTTTCTAAAAATGTCATCTTTCACTTCTAGCTTTCTAAGAAAGTTTGGCCTTCTCTTATGCAGATCTGGCCACAGTATGTCAATTCATTCATTATCTCCAGTTTGTGCTACTCTAATTTATTTTATCTGAAGCTGAATTTGAGGACAATGCACAGATTTCAGTGGAGAAAACATGTGCTTGCCTGTCCCTCTTCTCTAGGCTTCAGGCCACAGTGGACACCTAAAGCCTTCTCTTGGTCTCTTCCCATTTAGTTTCAATATCAATATAAGGTATTGGTCTAGTTTTTAAATCAATAAATGGTTCAAGCTTCAGCAACATTAGAAGTTGAATGTTAATCTATTTTTGAGCACAGTAGCTGCTGTACTCTTCTAGGATCACACCAAGCACACAGCCCAGGTGTATACATTGTCTTGATGATCGATGAGGAAAAACCTCTCAAAAGATATCAGATGAATCCAGAATCAGAACGCCTTGAGGATATGTTTCAGAGCTTCCTTAGAAAGCTTTTTCATAGTTGGGTACTTCGGTGAACTGTGAACTTCTTGCTAGTATTTCTAAATCTCCAACCTGCCTTTCCTCTACTAAAATGTTCACCCCAAGCACAGAAGAATGCTGTCCCTCAAGAGGGAAGACTGCAAGGCACTAAATGGTATTGCTTGATTTCTGCATTATTATGGATAGGACAACAATAAAAAGAGTGCCAAAATAAGGCAGGTAGTTTGGTTGTCTAGCATTTTTAGTTCTGCATTGCTTCTATGGCTCTTTGTGGTAGTTCCAGACTTTAAACATAAATATAAGATCAACTCTTGAAGGCAAGGATATTACCAGAGAGGCATAAATACAAGCAGTAAGGAGAGCCAGGTAAATAATATACGTATTTACTACTCCTGTTTCAGAATTTACATGGCTCCAAGAGAAGGCTTGAAGTTAAGTTACATCTTAACTGTGATTGCATGACTACTCTTATTAAAAATTATGTAAGAAATGAAAAGACAAGCCTAATTTTCAGACGATGGGTGAAATCTGCAGCACTGGCAGAGAGGTGAATCTTTCTTCTGCCCAGTAAATAAAGTAGAGACAGAACTAGCTGCTCAGAGGAGTGCTTAATTGAACAGGAATAAAATGGGTGTATGCAGAGGCAGATGAGCTGAGCCTGAGTTGTGCATTTGCCTTTGAGAGTGTCTATTACTACCTTGTTGAGTAGTGGGCTTCAGTACTTTAGAGCTGAGTTAGGAAGCCAGACTTCACAAAGGTGCCTTGCAAGACCTGCAGTTAGACCAACTAGAATTAAACAGTGTGTGCAGAAAATTACTGGAACTGCATTATGGGTTCTTGGTGGATAAGCAGACAATATGCTGGGAATTACCTGTAGTTCATTAACAGTCACTCATGAATGTGTTGACATGAATTACAGCAAATGACCACATGTGGCTCATCTGCCAGCATTTAAAGAGGAAAGAGAAAATTCCTTCTTTTACCTTAATCTTCTTTACCTTAATTGCCACCACCTCTACTCTTTGTACTGCTATAAGAATTTTCAAGGCAAAGGAGAAAATGTTTTCCGTTCCAGTGCTTCCAGTTGTGGCTACCTCAGAAAAGGTTTAAATTCTCATTGCATTCCCGTTGTAATTGCATTGAAGTGTTGTGTGGGTGAGGGTGGGGAAGCTATTTTTTCTTTACCTCAGCTGGCGATCAGTTTATCCCCTTGAAGCATGACAGCTGCTATCTTTGGTCATTTTTCATTAGCTAGTATAATATTAGATACTATTCTTATTCATACAAATGTCTAACCCAGCTTTTGTTCTCTGAGCTGGTTCTGCCAGAGGATATCCGAGCTGGAGAGAAATGAAGAACAAGGAAGACAGTGTACTGATGCGATGTGGCTGATGTTATGGGCAATGTGTAACAGCTCTTGCAGGTTTTTCCTGCCCTGGTTTCCTCTTCCTTTCGGTACTGAAGTTAACGAGGATTTGAAATAATTAGTCATTACTGTGTTTGTATAATAATTATTGATATTATGAACAATGAAGGTTTTAAACACGCAAGATACTGACATTCCATCAGGAAATCTAAAGTGCTGTCACGGTGGGAGGTTGCACAAAATACAGTGCAAGCAATATTTGCAAGAGCGACACAGGAAGTCAAAACCTTCCCTGAGCCTTTATAGCTTAAGAGATTGTTCTAAATTTTGCCAAGCAAGCCACTTGTCTAATAAAGCAGTTTCTGGAGTAAATCAAAATCCTTGCTGCCCTTAGGGCCTCACTGAGATGTTCTCAGATACCAGCTGCATGAGAGATGAAAATAAGTGTGTCTTTCTGACTGACTGCTGTTCTACCTTGTCTTTCTATCAGCCTGCAGAGAATTAGCAGAGTCAAAGTTCTGGAATGTGCACGGAGTTGTCAGAAATCTCAATATTTGGGAGGTCTGAGCTTTAAGTGAAAACCCCAGCACAATGGCTGAAGTAGAAAACTCTCAAGGAAAGCACAAATAAAAGAAATTTTGACACTGCAATTTTGACTAGAGAGAAATTAACTCTGTATATCAGCCCTAGAAATTACTGACTTTAACCAGCCACAGATTAGCAGTAGCAAGTGCTAGTTTTAGTCTGGTTGCCATTCAGCATGGGATACTGGGCACTAATAAGAAATACAATAAGCCCTGTGCTCCTGTAAATGTTGCCTTTAAAAAGAGAAGCTGGAGAGAGAATAAGAAATAAAAGTCTAGTTACCCACTTGGTTCTCAAACTGATGCTGAGTGATACTCAAATTCAGATACTTGGATCTCCAGAATTAATATTTAAGCTGTTATTACCATGATTTTGTTCAAATACAGCTTGGAAAATCTTGAAATGCTCTGTAAAACTCAGAGTGTTATTTTAGTGCTTATGAAGTGGGGAAGTAATGATAGGTGAAAAACGGTTTAAAAAAAATGTTTTAATTTTCAAGGCCTTTGTGTATAGCACAAGCACCTTAATAATTCAAAATATCTCACCAACATTTTCACAGAAAATACCCAGGTTTCTATGTGGCCATGTGTCATTTTCTCTTTTTGTCTCTTTTCCTGAATCTTCCATTTTGCCTCAGAAAAAGTGAAAGAACGGAAAAGTGATTAAGAAAACACAACTGAACAAAAAAGGGCTATAAGGCTGAAACGTGTAGTTTTATAGGAAGATGATTATAACGATCAGATTCTTGCTGTAGAAAGTAATATTTTACGCATTTTCTGAAATGAATAAAACCTTCAATCTGATAAGGTTAGCTTGTTCTGTCTGAGAACTTTGATCTCTTTTCTGCCCCTGGCCTTTGTGCAGCTTTGTTTCCCCTTTGTATAAATCACAGCCTGGTCTTTTCACTCCAATTTGAGAAGAATGTCAGGTATGCCTGTGTCAAATTGTCCACATAACCTTCACAGCTTTAAGGCACACACTGGCACTAAGTTGCCTCTGTGTCACAAAGCCTAAGGTATCTGGTTTAGCTCCGTCTCTTCTAAACGTAAAGTCACCTTCTAAGCTGATTTTTTTCAGCTAACTTGATTAAAATCAGTATCTGCCCAGACTGCTCTGCTCTGCCGTGTGTGTGGCAACACAAGTCCCCACAAAGCGAGACCACAGGTGAAATACAGCTCCAGTGAGGTCTGAATTCATGTCAATTTTAGCACTGTAGGATTTGAAGAAAAATATCTTTCTTTCTCCCATACTGATGAACTTTGTACGTGGAGATGACTGAATCTCCAGAATCCTTTACCTTCTTTTCTTCTTTTTTTTTTTTTTCCTCAGGAAAACTTGCATCTTCTTTTAGGTTATGGCATCCCCACAGCCTATCATTGCTTAAAAAATCAGAGATCACTGTGCAGTGTCAGTGAGGTTGTTTGGGCGTTTTTTTTTCTCATCAAGATTTTCAGAACATAGTGCCAATTTCCCTTGCCATATACCTGCATTTTTATTTGCAATTACCATCTTTTCTGATCTAAAATTAGACTAACCCGGTGGTAGCAGTAGTTCTGCTTCTTTACTAATTTCCATTTTTCACACAAAAATTGGTTATGATATTTTGCTTAGCAAAAGCACTTTGAAATTTGAGACATTATAAGAATAACTGCAGTGCAATTGCTTTTTTTTCTTTTTCTTTTCTTTTTTTTTTTCTCTAAACAAAGCCTCCTTCCCTTTGAAGCAAAAGCTTTTAGAACTTGAGAAGACAGGTCATGAAGACCATACAGTGAAACTTCTATCAGAGAAAATTATATTCCCCACTGATGTGTTTGGTGTGTCCACCCAGTCCTTGGCAAAAGCTGAATTCAATGACTAAGTGACGCAGAAAGTAAGTTATTGGATTATTCTTTGAAATTCTTTTTGTTTGGGTGGTCCAAGAGGTGGTTAAAGCAAGAAAACAGAAGGCCTGTGATTCTGGCCTGGACCCTGGCTTCTCCAGAGATTTGCACTATTTAATTTCTCTGTGCCTTACCTCTCAAGTTTGAGCAGTGGGAAGGACAATGTTGACAATTCAGAGAACTGAAGAAAGTTTAAAAAGTAGTCTGAAACTGTAGGTTGTTACATAGCACAAATCATCGATAGTTTCATCCAAAAATCATCCAGACACTCCCTAGTTACTGAAGGCAACCTACCAAAAATCTCAGGCGAAAAGTTCCAAAATCGTATCACACAGATGGAATGATGTGGCCATGATGGAATGGAGAAGAAATGTGTAGAGATGTGAGCAGAATTTCGTCTTGTCATTGGATGGTTTTGATTCCAGAGCCATCAGGACTAAGCTTGGTTTTGACTGCATCTTTGGATTTGTCTTCCACTGGAGCATTCAAACCAATATCGTGGGGGTTGAAGAGGTTTGTCCTTTTTTCCCTTCTCCGCTCCCACTCCCACTCCCGCTCCCTCTTTTCTTTCCTGTATGGATTCTTTAATTATTCCCCAAAATTCTGTAGTTAATTCCATTTCACGCCTTGTACCTTGCAACTCCTCAAAGTTCTTAAAGAGCTCTATCCAGTGTTGTCATACTTGGAGATATGTGTTATCTTAGGTTCATCCCATATGTCAGATAATGCTTGGAAACGAGACAGAAATCACTGGGCTGGAGTCTGACTTCTACATGATACTAATGCTATATAAAAAGAAATTATAGGTGCTGAAACACTTCCAGGACCTAGCTGTTCTCTCCAGGTACTGGCACTTAACTATGGTGTGAATCCACCTTGTCCTAGACCTGTCTATGTGTTTAGCTGTTAGAAACAGTTTCGTAGTATGTGCAAATGGAGTCACAGAAGCTATTCATGTATAATCCAAAGCCAAATATGGTACTCAAAACTAAAAGAATTTTGCCTTTAAAGTGTCCTTGATGGATTACCTGATTCTTCCTGCTCAATTAATAGCTTCTCTGATTCTTTCTCTGAAAAATTAAGTCACATTACGAAATTACATCAGTGTGCATTGAGAGAGTACCAGTTATCTGATCTGATATTTTATATATTGATTGAAACTCTGAGAGGCAAGAAATTCATGATTTATAGCAGGACAGTGGAAAACCGAGAAACAGATGAGGTAAGGCCACAAAATGTGAACAATGAATGGGAGCTCAGCATGCTCAACTCCTGCGAAGCACAGGCCTGACAGGGCTGCTCTGTGATCATATGGTGGGTGGTAAGGAAGGATATGAGTTCTTGTTCCACAAATCAAGTCTAGTTTGCATTGCTGTTTTATTTTTCTGTGTCGTCTTACCAGCATATATGGAGCGAAAATTACCCATAGTAAGAATATATAATAATACCTCATCCGGAATTTCTTATTTATAGGTCTCAAAAGTACTTCAAAAAGGTAAATCGACAGAGAAGTCCCAACATAACCAACCTAGCAGGTCTGCAGGGGAGCTGGGACAGCCTGCAGCACCCATGAGCTCCACTCCAGAGGTCAGTCCTTTGGGCTGAATGGTACCTAGCCATGAGAGCAAGGAAGGGTGATGTCACAACTGAGTTGTTGCCCACAGTCGGAGATAGCTGGTCAAGTTGCATGTAACTTAAACTGTTTTGTGTGTCATGTTTGGTTTTGTCAGCCTGCCAACTTCGGCCACTGGGGAAGACCACAGGGTATCTTCTAGGGGAGGTTTTTTTTTTATATATATAATTTTTGTTTTAATTGCTATTTGCACGTTCTCCCCTTTGCCCTTTTTCAGCTGCAGGGAGATCTTGTACTATTTTAAAAGCTAGGGCAGGAACTTGAGGCTAGAGACTGCAGCCAAATCAAACAGGAATCTCACCAACCTAATAGAGGGTTGGCTGATAATAAAGGCTATCTTCCCAAGACTTTAAAGCTCTGTTCTTCCAAAGACACTCCCTTATCTGAAGCCTCTGGCTTCCCATGAGAGGGTATAAACATCTCCCTATGCAGCAGGGTACCCTTTGACATTAAGAGGAAAGTACAACTCAAGATAAGTTGAAGAGGCTTTTATGTCTAATCTCAGTAAGCATTTAGAGTCCGTGAATGTCTTTTTATCCTGAGTTGTTGGGGTTTGTTTTTTTTGTTTTGTTTTGTTTTGTTTTGTTTTTGGTTGGGAACACATTTTGCTTGGAGTTTTATTACATCCCTCATGGCTTTTTTTTTTTTAGCTGAGCTGTCAGTGCAGTACTTGTTTGGTCAGGACTCGTGTGTTTACTTGGCGTCTTCAGAATATAAAACTAGTGCTGTTCACATGGCTTCCATGTAGCCAGTTCTGCTAATATTTTAAGGCTCTGACTAATGCAGCGTGAGAATAAATGTTTTCTGACTTTAACATTGTACCTTGCAGGAACAAGTTTTGATGTTTGTTTGTTTGTTTCATTGGCAGAAGCCTCAATTTTGTCAGTTCACTGCTATTCCTCATTAAGATATTTTTAAATAAGTGGCAATGTTTTTAATCTTTTTTTCATAGGTGTTAGGATCCTGTTAATGAACAGTTTATAGAAAGCCCAGCTCGGTTTCATACGAATGCATTAGCATATTCATGTGATTGCTGAACCTCCTCACTCCTGCTGTAATAACAATCTCCTCTTCCAGGAGTGCTGGGCACCAGTGTGCTTTCCAGGACGTGTTCAGACAACCCTGCTTCATATCCCTCCTCAGTCCTTGCATCCCGAACACCTTTCTCCTGGCTAATTCAGAGCAAATGGGATCTCATTCTCAGCCTGGCATAAGCAGCCCCGCTGTTGTCCTTAAGGACTGGTGCTGAACAATGTGAAGCGCTTGGTGTCAGCCCAGGGCTGTACACTTTGCTCCTGCTGCACTCCTGACTATCTGGCTGGGAAGATACTGGCAATGAGATTTTCCATCCCAGAAGCAGTGCCAGAGCTAGCTGGGAGCCAATTTGAGAGAAAACAAAGACATTTTAGCATCAGATTTACCCCTGTGACTTAGCAGCAGTGGTATCAGTGGAAGCTTTATCCAACCGCTGCCTTGAACCTTTTCCTTCTGCTACATGAATGAAGAGTGGGAGTCCCTCCTGTCTTCTCAGTACCCAGGCCCTTCCATGCCAGGTGTTCCCTCATGTTCCAGCCATTCGTCAGCTACATTCATTTACTTTGAAAGGAAAACTTCCCCCGAGGCTCATGATGCGAACCTGTTTTTAGATAAAGCACATATATTCAGCCACCATAATTAACCTTCCATTCTAAAATCTCAGTTTTCAGATCTGCTCCCTACAGACTAATTTTTCTGTTTGCAGGAATACATGAGTGATGCACAGATGCTCTGTCGGGATACTTTACCTATTCATTAAGTTTGATTAGATAGCATTTACACTTTGCCATATACCAATGTGCCACTTTCTAACATAATTAGTCTTCCTCCAGTTAGAATAAATGGCTGTTTCATTACTTTTAAGTGGGTCATTAAAGTGCCATTCCTGTCTCATCCCTCTGTAGCTGACAAGGATACCTGCACAATCCTTTTTGCAAAGTCAAGTCTAATTTCAAAAGACTAATGGAGAAGGTAGTGTACAAGGGCAGATGTTGCTCATGAGTCCTGCTGAGAGCAGTTCCTGGGTAGTCGATTTTCCTGTGTGCTTGATAGTCTGATTTACTGACAAACAGAGCTATTTGCTAAGGCGCCTTTTGAATAAGTTCTTGGAGGCGTACAAAAAAAAATTAAAATACATATGGATAATCTTCTGTGATCATATGAATTCCTGTTATGAATGTGGAAGTGTGTGGTTGCTACAGAGAAAACACAGAGACAGTGGTTTATCAAGAGCAATCCTTGGATCCTTGTTTTCTCATCCACACACTCATTGACAAAGATGTTCTCTCTCCAGGGGTCATGATATTTGCTTGTAAACTGGGTGTAGCAGCAATTTGTCTTTCTCAAAGAGTCCTTGTAATTCCTGAATCATAGTGCAATGCTATAAACACCGTTTTCTGAGAATCGGAGGGCAGGTTTCTGGCCCACATCCGAAAAATTGTGATTCATATTTTGGGAAGGCACAGAGACATCTTTTTTGCAAGGGAGATTTGAGAGCAGTGAGTCACCATGGTGGTTTCTTTCTGGTAAATTCTTCTTTTTAGATATGGAATCCATCGACAGATGCATATTTAAAAAATGCTTAAAGCCACATGGGCAGGAGAGTCATCCTTATCATTTTGGATATTGTAAATCAGAAGCTGGTCTAGGGCTGCGATTATCTATTCTCAGGGCTGAGATTCTGGAAAATAAAGTTTATACTACTTCATAGCTTGCTGTGGGATTAATCTACTTAAGATGTAGTAAAAATGCCTTTTTCTAAAACTAAAAGATTTATGGAACTCCTGGGTTATTTTTCTGTTAGTGAAAATGGGTCAGATCTTGGGTCACTAAAAACAAACAAACAAACAAAAAAAAACTCTGCATTTTTTTCTCAAGTTTTCTCTGATTCTCAAGTGCTTTTTCTTTTTCTTTTTCTTTTTCTTTTTCTTTTTCTTTTTCTTTTTCTTTTTCTTTTTCTTTTTCTTTTTCTTTTTCTTTTTCTTTTTCTTTTTCTTTTTCTTTTTCTTTTTCTTTTTCTTTTTCTTTTTCTTTTTCTTTTTCTTTTTCTTTTTCTTTTTCTTTTTTTCTTTTTCTTTTTCTTTTTCTTTTTCTTTTTCTTTTTCTTTTTCTTTTTCTTTTTCTTTTTCTTTTTCTTTTTCTTTTTCTTTTTCTTTTTCTTTTTCTTTTTCTTTTTCTTTTTCTTTTTCTTTTTCTTTTTCTTTTTCTTTTTCTTTTTCTTTTTCTTTTTCTTTTTCTTTTTCTTTTTCTTTTTCTTTTTCTTTTTCTTTTTCTTTTTCTTTTTCTTTTTCTTTTCTTTTTCTTTTTTCTTTTTCTTTTTTCTTTTCCTTTCTCTTTTCCTTTCTCTTTTCCTTTCTCTTTTCCTTTCTCTTTTCCTTTCTCTTTTCCTTTCTCTTTTCCTTTCTCTTTTCCTTTCTCTTTTCCTTTCTCTTTTCCTTTCTCTTTTCCTTTTCCTTTTCCTTTTCCTTTTCCTTTTCCTTTTCCTTTTCCTTTTCCTTTTCCTTTTCCTTTTCCTTTTCCTTTTCCTTTTCCTTTTCCTTTTCCTTTTCCTTTTCCTTTTCCTTTTCCTTTTCCTTTTCCTTTTCCTTTTCCTTTTCCTTTTCCTTTTCCTTTTCCTTTTCCTTTTCCTTTTCCTTTTCCTTTTCCTTTTCTTTCTCTTTCTCTTTCTCTTTCTTTCTCTTTTTCTCCGTCTTTCTCTTTTTCTGCTTTGTGGTCCCTGGTTCTTATTTTACCAGCACAAAATTGTGTAAGACTTCTCCTACTCAGTTCATCCAGGTTACATCCATCAAGATTTTTCTCTGGATCTCATCACAGGTGACTCATCAAAGCCAAAGCACCCATTAATCAGTCACCATGTTGATTACGTTTGTTTCTGGTATGTGTATTAGTACTGAAGAAAAGTTGTTTGAAGATGCTCTTCCCATCCTCAAACTCAGTAGATATAGTAGAGGTGGGCTGCAACCATTATCCCCTGCAGCTGCTACTCAGTGGGTAGTTCAAAACAAAGGGAGGAGTGAGAAAAGACAAGTGGGAGCTAGATAGGAGGGATTTGTCCTTTTAGGAATTTTAGGATTTGGGAATTTCATTTTGATAACCTTGTTGCTAAAGCAATTACATCTCACTTCTCAGACTCTTAACCTCCTAGGTCATGTTTTCTCTATCAAACTAAGAAGAAACACACAGAATCATGTAGCCTGCTTGGTCTCTTTTTTGATACATATACACACACACATCCATGTATATATTTAATTTCTGAATAAGTGAAGTTAATATGTGAATAGATTGAATATGGAAATACTTGCTACTGCACAACATTTATCAGCCTCACAAAAAATCTATGCAACTGCTGGGTTTCTGTGGGAGGCAAGCCTAAGTCTCGCCATGTGTGACAAAAGTTTACATTGATCCCAGATCCTACTTTGAAAACTGATGTCTAAAATGCCTGCTCTTTTTGCTGTGGATTGTGTTTGGGTGGTGTAGCAGCATTCAGTGAAAATTCTGGCTTCAGATACCTGGCTTAAGAGAACAGAATGATATTTTATGATAGCTCATCGAGCATTATCAATGGGTGTATCCCGGAGCCCTGCAAATGAGGGTCTGGCCGAAGGTTCAGAGGTTCAGGCAGGATATGCTGTTTTGTCATGCCAATGAAATATAGTCAACAGGATATGGAAAATACTCCAACCTGAGTGTAAGGGCTACCAAAGGGTCACTGGAAATTTCTTCTATACATGAAGTATAGATTGTATCCCTCCAGAGGGGCTCCTCCTCAGCTTCTTCCTTGAATCTTAGGGAAAGGGGTAAAGCCAAGGTCAAAGAGCAGTGTGTTATTAAGTTAAGAAATTCAGTGTTCTGCAGTTATTTGAAGCAACAGAGCCTGTAAAATGGCAGAAGGAAGGGTGAGGCTTTGTCCAGAAGAATTACTGCTGTGTTTCTGCAAAATGTAGGGCTTTTTTTTGTGGATTTCATCGCTTGTTTTGCCTCATGCATGTGAAGTATGGGCCATGTTTTTGATAAATGGCCCACTCCCAGGGTGGAGAACAGACATATGAGAAATACCCCCTTCCTCTGGAAAACGAGAAGGGAGAACAACCCAGCCAGTGTGGTTAGATGCAACTATCTACTTTCTAAAATATTTTTTCTGCAGCTATTCCTGGTATATCCCTAAGTTTTAGTGCCAAGTCACTTTCATAAGCTTGCAAATAATGAGTACATGGAAACCTGAGGTGAGTCCTGGGATCTTTCCTAAACTTTGGACTCTGCAAGGAGCCTGTGGAGGGTAACTGAGTGGCAGGAATTGCTGTTTCCTAAGGACAGTATCCCTGGTGCTACATGAAGTCAGCCAGCAGTGTCTGAGCAAGTGTCATGCTGAGTGAGAAGGATCAAGCTGGTGGAGTGGCCACTCTCACCTCCTAGTTATGTTGTTTAAAATTCTGTTTTAAGTAGCTTCTTAAGTCTAGCAACTACAGTATCAGCAGGAAAAGCTGACCCTGGCTCTCTCTGCTAAAAAGTTGCCTTTGGCAGCTACCAGTAAGCATGCTGGAGCTGCGTAAAGAACTGCAGCATCTTACATGTTTTTCTTCCTCAGGTTTCTTGTGAGTGGGCAGCCCTTTTATCTTCTGATAATTTTAGGACTGTATCACATATGCTGGCATAGTGGAGTCATGCAGAGGAAGTGTCAGACAGGCTTTGTATCTATGTACTGTATAAAGCTGTAATGTGAACGCTAACCCTTTCTGTATATGTGGGCCCTTCCTCCACAAGACACAGTACAGGCAGTGTGCACCTTGTGGTCAGCCAGCTGCAGCCTGGCCTGCCTCTCTCTGCAGGGACAAGCTAGCGGATGACTGGATCAGTCTTCCCGAAATGATTTATTACAGCTGCTCTCAAGCATTTTATAGGCCTTCCTCTTTATCTCTTAGTTGCAGGTAGCTTATTCCTCTCCCACAAAGTGTATGGTACATATTCTGACTGCACACATGTCCTAGTGTGGAAACTGCCAAATCCTCTAAATATTGTAAAATTCCAAGACCCAGTCCAGGACTCTTAAAATAGCACACGTCTGAGCAAACTTCCTGTTTTTTTTTTTGTTTGTTTTGTTTTTAAACAGCCTTCTGATGTGTGTGTTGGGGTATGAATGGAACTGCGGATTGCTCAAGTGTCAAGGGGGCGAATGTGTATATACCCAAATGAGAATATTATGAATGAGTCTCTTCAGAGAAGAACACTGATGAAAAGGACACTGTTGGCGAGAACGACCACAGAAGTATGAGCAAATACTCGAAAGGAAGAACACCCAGGGGGAGCGGGTTCCCACTTTCTAGTGAACTACATTATTTTATTTTCACAAGTCATTCTAAATAGGAAAGATTTTCCAGTTTTAGCGAAAACCCCAACCAAACCAAAACAAAAAAACTTACCTGAAATAAAGCCTGCCCTCAGTTAAAGTTCTTCTGGGTGTGAAGATAAGTACCACAGAAATGTAATTCCATGACAGCAGGACAAGCAGAACTCTCTTAACAGGGGAATGAATTTTAAAAAGTTAAGCTTTTATCTGTCATCTTTGTTTACGTTGCTCCATCATTATGATACTTAAAAGCCTCACAATTTATTTACCACTACAGCACCCTCAGGATAGATGGATGTGCTAGTTATCCCATGAAAAAGATGAAGAAACAAGGCAATACAGATGGTGACTTGCCCAAGATGCATTCAAAGTTGAATTTGTCACCTGCGTTTCAGGTTATTGGCTTCTCATACCATTCTCTACCTTCCATTTAGTCCTTGCATCTACAGTATGAAAGGATAGTGAGTTGCTAGGGACTGTGCCCTCTGTAGTAATGCAGCCCCCCCTTTCTTCACACTGGAAACTTCCACTAGCTTCAGATACAGTTTTCTTGCTTGCTTTTCCTTATCTTGGTTCTTCAGCTCTCAGATCAGACTGCAGATCTTTTGCAAACTGTCTTTCCTTTCATTAAGTGATTTGTTTCCCTCTTCAGCCAGGACTTAGGCTAGGAGAATTGCATAAAAATGGGGAACAGGGCAGAAATCTTACTGGGCTTTTCTAAAGCCTGCCTCCAGTTTTAGGAGCAAAAACAAGAAATTCCTTCATTATTTAAACTCTGTCATTCCCACCTAGAGGCTGCTCTCCATCAAGTCAGATTCCAAACCACTCCTGACAAAGAACTGTAAAAACGTGACTGAGTGAAATTCAGCTAGCTTTATACGGATCTACCACCGACTTCCTGCTCTTGCTGGATATGTCCTTGTAGAATACAGAGGGATCTTGGTAAAGGTATCATTTTGGATTTCTCTTTGTTCATAGGACCTTGTATTTTTCCTCATGGCAGGAGTTCTGCCAGGGGCAACACTGGCTGCTACAGTTGAAGGTTGTGCTGACACCTTCTTAAAAATCAGGCCTCTGGCAGGAAAGGCATAGTCCAGACTTCAGAAATTTCCTAGAGACATGAGGAAGGGCTATGATGAATCCATGAGCTTTCTCAGATATCTGGGTAATTAGTGTGGTAGACATACCCAGGTAAATGGCTTATAGATCTTTCCAAGCTCATAATCACTATACACATGTTCCTGCCATGCAGCATAAGTGGCTCACAGAACAGGATAGTCCTTTGCTGGGTGGGTGCAAATCCATTTGCAATAAAAATGGTCCACAGTATGGAACTAGAAAGGTGACAAAAAGGAGTTGCAGAGCAGTTAAAGTTTGAAATTAAAGAAGCTGACACTGAGAATTGCAAGATGTTTTCATCGTGAGTTGGAATGTGCTCTCTTTGCAGTTTGTTGTGTTGTATGAGGATTCTCTGTTTGCTCCACTGCTCTCCATGCAGGCTTGACACAGCCTGATAATGCTGTTCTTATACTCTGGAAGCTTGCAAAAATCAAAAATACAGGTGATCCACGCAGTGCAACGACTGCTCATTGCTCTTGTGCTTTGCAAGAAGCTGGTGCATTGGTAAAGATTAAGATACTCTAAACAGCATTGTAGCATTTGAGACACACTAAATAGAGTGAAACTTCTTTTGGTACTTACTGATATTTACATACCATGTAATTATTATTATCATTGAATATCCTAATTTCCTTTCTTTGAACATCATGTCTAAACAGGAAAAACTAACCTTCCTGTTTGGAGAATTGTTAGTTTCAAAAGGAATACATTTTTCTCTCTTACTTGCAGCTTTCAAAGATTTTATTTTTAATACAAATGGAAAAGACAAACAATAGGCTATCTTAAAGGAAGGAAAACCACATGTCTGAAACAAACATAGTCTGCTATGAATAGACAGTTGATAGTCTTTGCGTTACAAAATAATTCATGTCACACCTATATACTGACTCTTGCATATCAGGAAAGGAAATGTAGACTTATTTTTGGCATCTGTATGTACACAATTCAGAAAGCAAAGGCAAGGTTAGAAAGGGAAGAGAATCCTCCTGTCAATCTCTGTGCAAACAGCAAGAGAGAATCAGTGAGGAGTTGTATTGGCCCAACAGTAATGCCTACAGATACGATACATGGTTGACTAACAAGACTAAATTTAATGTTCCTGGTACTTGCTTGGCATTGAGTGTTCTCTGTGGTTCATGTGTGTGCTCACAGGGGCCTTCTGGGTAAATCTCAGCTCCTAAACTTTGCTTTTGCAACTTCGTTTTGTTGAAAGAGATACCGGTTGAACAGCGTCTGCAGTTCTGCTCCTCTGTGGAATCCAGATGGCTGCCAGGAGCAGCACAGTGAAACTAAAGACCAAGATGCTCAGCTTATCTTTACAAGGGACAAAACAGAAAACAGGTAACTAAAAGATGCATGTGCAAAAGTGCTTGTACCCAAAAGCAGAACAAGCTGTTTGTCATCCCACAGCTACCTTCTTGGAGACCAACAAGCAGCCTAATGGAATAGCCACCATCAGAGGCCCTGTAAGAACTACTGATGTAAGTTTGTCTCTGTGGGAAGCCTTCATATTGTCACTTTTTCAGGTTTTTTAATTGCAGTCAAGGCCATAGTTTTGCTGATCCTATTTATCAGCAACAACTACAAAAATCTTGCAAAGCTAAAGGACATATGTGATTCAGACCACCACCCAGAGAGAGCTGGAAAGCCCAGCCTGTGTCATCTTCACCACCTTCCTTAAGCTGTTCATTACTCAAGGTCTGATTAATTTTCTCACGCTTCCTGTTTAAGTGGAGGTCCTGAAGTACCTGAGTAATTTCTTAAAGCATTAGTTCTTGTATTCATGACTACATGAATTTCCACCTCATGATCATAGAAAAAGTGTTAAAATGTGGTCTTGTAGGGTCAAATACCAGACATTTATAATTGTTTTCTAACTTGTGGTGTTTTGTTTTCTTTTGTTTTGTTTTGAATACCAGACTTCTTATTTTGGAAGCCTTATTTCACATAACTGCACGCTTGCTGTTGGCAGTAATATATAGTGCAAAGAAACCTTTTGCTAGTGCTAGTTCTATTTCAATTTAATCTGCTCGATATATGAGAATTCTGGTTAATCAGGTTTGCTTTCTCAGACCCTAAAGGTGAATCTTATCATAGAATCATAGAATGGTTTGGGTTAGAAGAGACCTTAAAGATCTCACCTAGTTCCAAACCCCCCTGCCATGGGCAAGGGACACCTTTCACTAGACGACGTTGCCCGAAGCCCCATCCAACCTGGCCTTGAACTCTTCCAGGGATGGGGCACAAACAGCTTCTCTGGGCAAACTGTTCCAGTGCCTCACCACGCTCCGAATAAAGAATTTCTTCCTAATGTCTAATTTAAAATCTACCCTCTTTTAGTTTAAAACCATTATACCTTGTTCTATCAATACAATCCCTGATACAGAGTTCCCTGGTAAAGAGATTTTGTTCCTTGTCTTGTCTTTGCTTGCTTCAAGTTTCCACTTTTCATGAAATGGAAGTACCTTTTTAATGGCAAGGTGCTTAGACTGCCATATGTGTCTTTCCTAACTTTGGTGATCTCCCAGATTCACATGTGCTGCTTCTGCTCCATTTGCAGTGTTTTCTCCTCTCCTCCTGCCACTCACTTGTGTATTGCTCTTCATCTGTAAGTATTTTGCCAGGTATGGGTCTTGCTTTGTGATTTAACTGGACTGCTGAAATTCACAGTTCCAGTGAGAAGAGAACATGTTAAAGCCATTGTAATATAATCAGTACCACATGAAATTGAGAAGGTGGTATACAATAATCTGAAACCCAGATGGTCTCTGGCAGTGGGAAGTAGGAGAGCTGTAATGCTCAGAGAGACTCAGAAGTCAAAAAATGAGCTGAGTTAATGATGTTGCACAAGAAAAAGAAAGGCAGTGTGATTCCGAGTGACATATGGATGAGTGTCCCACTCAAGAGAGTGAACTCTCTATAGTGTTATCTGTGGTAGCATTCTCCACAGCTTCTGTACTGCTATTGGGGTGGGAGCAACGATGGATGCTAACTGTAAATGAACAAGGTGATAGCTCCAGCAGCATGCTGAACAGTCTGTCTGAGGGGGGTTAGCAAGTGGTATTAGTAAATATAACTGGACAGTACTTTGTTAAGCCTAGTGTGCATGCTGGATGGGAAGGGAAGCAGAAGCCTGGCTTCACTGGACTCTGACAGGTTAGCCAGCTGTAACTCTTGAACCATTGCATTGACTGCTTCCCCAGTTAATATTTATAATATATGTTGCAATGGTTGAAGCAGGGTCTTACTATCAAATATCTCAGCTGATAGCATGTGGCACTAAGTCACTCTCTGAATATTCCATATGTTCCTACTGCAAATAAATTCACCAGCTTCCATGATAATAGCTTATTTTAGAGCCAGTGTCACACTTCACACTCTACTCTGGATACTCTCCAACAACAAGTTAATGTCTTTCACTGGGGAAGGTGAATAAAACCGATGAGAGTATCCTTAACTAAAGAGCCATAAAATTCTAATAGAGCAGTAATGTTCCCGGTGAGCCTTAAGGGAATCTGATCAATAGCTATGAGGTTGAGGCTCAATTTATGGCATTAATTCATCAAGCATAGTTGTTCTCCATTTTTGTACAG
This sequence comes from Anser brachyrhynchus, assembly GCF_964034855.1. Classification (NCBI taxonomy): domain Eukaryota; kingdom Metazoa; phylum Chordata; class Aves; order Anseriformes; family Anatidae; genus Anser; species Anser brachyrhynchus. The sequence goes on from NC_137696.1 coordinate 27,759,198, forward strand.
GATGCTTTTGTGATTCCTGCTGAGCAGAGCAGTACAAAGTCTGCACAAGCCCTTTCTTGACAATTCCCCAGGCTTTGTCATTTAAGAAGAGGTGATTCCACAGCAGTGGTGATCGAAGTCCTATGATCTGTTTGAAGTCAATTTTTTCATTGGATAGGACAGACTGTACCAGCTGGGAAGACCGCATTTGTTCTGAGTGTCTCAGGCTTGGGGTGGTTTCACAGTGAGTAAAAAATAAAGTTATTTCAGATTTCTTGAAAAATTCACACTGGAATTATTCATATGCCTATCAACCACTCCACAATCAGGAACGGTTCAGTAGCATGTTCTCCAAAAATCTCTTTACTTCCTTTTGCCAATCCCTTGCAGTAGAATTTGCAAGGAGCAGATGGAGGCTGTGCTACTTATGCTTCTGAGATGCCTCTGTGGTATGTTTTCCCAGCTGCTCCTAACACAGTTTAAATTTCTTTATGCTTCCAAAATGGTATGTATATCATATGGAGGTATGGAGGCAGACAATGAAATTTCATCTGAAGGTTTCATTACCTTTATGTAAAAAGTCAGAAGACTGAAGTAAATGCAAGTTCGATCTAGCCACCTCCCACCAGTGCCATAAGCAGTAGAGAGAAGCATTTCAAAAAGAAAAGCAAATACTTTGTTAAAGCCTTCTTGGCAATCTCTGTATCTACTTGTGTGCAATAGTTCCTGCATACATACGTTAGCTGAAATAAGTTTTGAGTACCTGAAGTGATAGGAGTGTCTTGTAAGTACACAATAAGGTCCTAACTGCAGAGGGCTCTCAGTTAACACTTGACCAAAAATGTTTTGTGACAATCATTCAAATTTAATTTCTTAAACATGCTTTTAAAATTCCCATCTCTTACACTGCATACAGATCCATCACCTAGACCTGCACATGATCTTGATTGTACAGATTGATTCCTGCTTTGGCTGTCAGTAGCTTGGTAAGCTTTTATTGAATATATATATAACCTCTGACTGAAGATAATGTCTTTAAATATTTGCACTGGCTGGGGAAAATAGAAAAAGTTGGACTCTTTCAGAGACCTGTAAGAAATGCAGAGTGGTGGCTTTCATTACAGCCCACGGGGTCCCTGGGAAGCCGGGGCCGCCGGTTCTTTTTCTGACTTCGTGCAGCAGCATTTCGTCCCTAACGTGAGCAGCTGCAGAGGACCGGAGGCAGGAGGAGTTTAGGACAGCCTTAGCTGTTACCCAAGCCAACAGCGACACCCAGGGCTTTATGAGCACAGTCCCGTCCCTTTTCTTAATCCCCCTGCCCCATGCAAACGGGAAATTTTCCCAAAGTTTAGCCCTTTTCTGTTCCTGAATGACTACACCGATTGAGAAGAAAGTAATATTTTGCTGTAGTAGCTGTGTCAATAGAAATCATGCATATTGTTACCTTGAGAGTAAATTAGATCAGTCACAGGCACTTCATTAGTCAAAGAGCTGCGTTCTCATGAAGCATATTGTACTTTATTGCTTCTATGAAAATAGTTAAGATGGTACTATTTGTTTGAAGCTAAGGTCAAGACAGCTAGTTCATAAAACAGTCCATTCCTGCTTCTTCACCACATTGAAAAAATCACCCAGCCCATACTGAACTTATTTTGGTAAGCCTTTATTGAATACATGTATAAAATCAGAAGAACAATACCTTCAAAGATTGTGTCACAATAAAAAAAAAATGGGTGCAGGTTTTATAACAGTGCACGATTGTCATTGTTGTGGCTTGGATAGAGTTAATTTTCTTTGAAGAGGCTTGTATGATGCTGTGCTTTCGATTTTTGATGAAAATAGTGGTGATAACACACTGATGTTTTTAGTTGTTGCAGAGCAGTGCTTGCACTGAGCCGAGAACTTTTCTACTTCTCCTGCTGCCCTGTCAGTGAGGAGGCTGGGGGTACACAGGGAGCCAGGAGGGCATGCAGCCAGGACAGCTGGCCCAAACTGGCCAAAGACATATCCCATACCATATGATCGTAGAATCACAGAATGGCTTGGGCTGGAAGGGACCTCAAAGATCATCCAGTTCCAACCCCCTGCCATAGGCAGGGATGCCACCCACTAGACCAGGTTGCCCAAAGCCCCATTCAGCCTGGCCTTGAGCACCTCCAGGGATGGGGCATCCACAGCTTCTCTGGGCAACCTGTGCCAGTGCCTCACCACCCTCTGAGTATAGAATTTCTTCCTAATATCTAATCGAAATCTCCCCTCTTTTAATTTAGAACCATTCCCCCTTGTCCTGTCATTATCTGTTTGAGCTAAGAGTCACTCTCCATCTTTTTTATAAACCCCCTTTAAGTACTGAAAGGTCACAATGAGGTCACCCCGGAGCCTTCTCTTCTGTAGGCTGAACACCCCCAGCTCTCTCAGTCTTAGCACCTCATAGGAGAGGTGCTCCAGCCCTCTGACCATCTTTGTGGCCCTCCTCTGGATCCTCCTTTAACAGCCCCACATCCTGCTTGCGCTGCAGGCCCCAGACCTGCATGCAGCACTACAGGTGGGGCCCCACAAGGGCGGAGCAGAGGGGCACAATCACCTCCCTCAACCTTCTGGCCGCTCCTCTGTTGGTGCAGCCCAGGATGCAGCTGGCATGAATTTCTGGGCTGCAAGCTCGCACTGCTGGCTCATGTCAAGCTTTTCATCCACCAGAACCCCCAAGTCCTTCTCTGCAGGGCTGCTCTCAGTGACTTCTTCTCCCAGTCTGTGCTCATGTCTGGGATTGCCCCAAGCCCATGTGAACCACGTGAGGTTAAACAAGTCCAAGTGCAGCACCTTGCACTTGGACCTGTTTAACCTCACGTGGTTCACATGGGCCCAATCCTCAAGCTTGTCCAGGTCCCTTTGGATGACATCCCTTCCTTCTCTGGTATCAACTGCACCACTCAGCTTGGTGTCATCTGCAAATTTGCTGCACTCGATCCCACCATCTATTGAACAGTACCAGTCCCCAGACAGACCCCTGAGGGACACCACTTGCCACCGACCTCCACCTGGACATAGAGCCATCGACCACCACTCTCTGGGTGCGACCCTCAAGCCAACTCCTTGTCCACTGCCAACTCCGTGTCCACTGAATGATCTACCCATCAAATCCATCTCCTTCCAATTTGGAGACCAGGATGTCATGCGGGACCATGTCAAAGGCTTTACAGAAGTCCAGGTAGATGACATCAGTTGGTCTTCCCTTGTCAACTGATGCAGTCACTCCGTTGTGGAAAGCCACCAGATTGATCAGGCATGATTTGTCCTTGGTGAAGCCACGCTGGCTGTCTCAGATCACCTCTTTGTCTTGCACGTGCCTTGACACTGCTTCCAGGAGGATCTTTTCCATGATCTTGCCAGGCACAGAGGTGAGGCTCACCAGTAATGATGTTATGTTCAGCAACAGAAGCTGGGGTAAAGAAGGAGTAAGAAGGGGACATTTGGAGTGATGGCATTTGTTTTCCCACGAAACTGTCAGGCGTGATGAGCCCACTTCCTGGAAGTGGCTGAACACCTGCCTGCTGATAGGAAGTAGCAAATGAATTCTTGTTTTGTTTTGCTTTGCTTGTGTGTGTGGCTTTTGCTTTACCAGGGGGCTTTGTTTCAACCCATGAGTCTCACACTTTTACCTTTCCGATTCTCATCCCCAACCCACCTGGGGAGACAGAGCGAGTGGCTGTGGGGTACTTCAGCTGCTTGCCGAGGTTAAAGCACGTTAGTGACAGGTCAGACTTTTATTAAAATGACCCCGAGCAAGCCCCTGAAGATGCACACCTGAGCAAAACAGTGATAAAATATTTAGAGAGTAAATAGACAATTATGATTCCAGATAAAATATTTCAATAGAACCAGAAAAAAAAAAAATCTTAGATTTGATCAGGACACAGGACGTACACAGAAAAACCCAAATGACACACAAAAGTTATCTTCATTTTCCACCCACAGAATGTGAAATCTGTCTAGCAGATACTGTGCTATCGGCCATATCACTGGTGTACAGCCCCCGTGGCTGCTGAGGTAGTTTCTTGTTTGTTTTTCAAGATGGTTTGTTTGGTTTTCCAGGCTTGCTTCAGATCTGTAGGGGATGCTCATTTCTCTCTGCAGGGCTGGAGGCAGCTCAACTGAGAAATTGCCAGACTGAAACGGCAGCAAATGAAGTAGCCCAATGACTGTAGTTTTACCACCAAACAGAGAAGTTGTGGAGGGGAAGGGGATGAATGAAATTCAAAAGTTGTACATTGCAGTTGAGAAGCTGTGGATAATTTAATAGAGAACAAATAAATAATATCCGTGTAACACCAATTTAAAGCATAAAGGTGTAAAGCACTAATGCTACTTTGAAACAGGACATGAAAACTTACAGAGTTGAGAAAGCGCAGGAGCAAGTAATCAACGAACCAATGATCACATTAGGTTATACATGAAAACATATGTGGGTCATATACGGTACAATGGACTCTTTTTTTAGGAAAAAAAAAAAAAAGAATGGGCTTCTTCCCTTCCTCCTCTCACTGAAACAGACCTGTAAGTATGTAGCACTCTGTAAGTAGAATTAAGTTGTTTGAAACTAAGCATCCAAAATGTGAGAAATGTGAGGCATTTGTGATTCATTAATTCTTCTGAAAATGGGTGCCATAGTCCATAAAATAATTTCACTTCCTTGTATTTGCTGGTTGCTTTCAAGTTGTTTCTATGTTTAGTAGGATTAAAACTGAAAGTTATGTTTCTACCTGCTTCTTCATGGAAGAATGAAGCAAAGCATCTGTTTCTTCCTGCCATGGCACAGCTAGAAAGAGGGTATCTGGAAAGCCAGCAACCCATACACTGTCAATGTGAGAGTGTCGCTACAGTCTGCAGCTCTATACCATCGACATTCCTTTGCACTTTTTTTTCCTTCAGAATTTGGCAAGAAAGGTTATTTAAAAACCATTCTATATCTTGATAATCTTCAGGCCATCGCAGATATTGACTCCTTTGTAAATAGATTCGAATTGGTTTGTGCTTCATCAGTTGATACTGAGAAAGTGACCCAACTACTACCATAATGAGGACATCTTTCAGATCACTAAAGTACCTGCTCTGGGCAAAATTAAAGGCTTCCACACACCATCCATCTTTGAGAAACTGTCTGGTCACAATGCAAATTGTTTTTCTGCTGTTCCAAATGGCATCACGAATATTGTTGATATGTTCTTCCCCAGGCAAGAAATCTCGTTCCTCAAAGCACAAGGTAAATCTGTTTTTATCAAAATACTGTGAATCCAGGTGCTTTAGCAAAGAATTCTGGACCCATTCAAAATCATTTTTGCTGTAGCACAAATATGCGTCATACTTGTATTCACTTGTATCTGCTGCTGGTGGATGGCTGTCTATCATTTTTTTTGTGATAGTTTTATACCAGACAAAACAAATCCCCCGACAGCGAGTAAAAATGATGGCTGCCATTAAAAACATTACAAGGGTGATGGACGTGAAGATGAATACTGAGAATCTGAGTGTCTGCTGGAGTTCATCTTCATTGCAATTATATGTCAGAAATGACAGTGGTTCCCCTGCCAATGTAGGTGGGTACACACAGTACCTGTCAGACTGTGAGCCAGCTAGAGTCACATTGGTTTCATTTAGCCACTCTGTTAGGCTCTGTAAAGTACAATCGCAGACATAGTTGTTATGTGATATATCCAGAATACTCAAAGACATAAAGATTTCAGGCTCAGGGGAAAAAAGCTGGTTTCTAGACAAGTTTAGGTATCTTAGGCTTTGTGGAAAAATCCCAGGAGAGAGATGAGACAAGAGGTTGGAAGCCAGATCAAGTCCTTGTAGAGATATTAGGCCTCTAAAAATTCCCTGCGGAAGAGCACTAAGGTAGTTGTTGTTCAGAAGTAGAACCTGAAGTTTGGACAGTGGCCTGAACACATCCAGACATGAGTCTCTCTCCCACACAAGCTGTAACATGTTTTCTCCTAGATCCATAAAAATTAACTGATTGTTTTCTATAGCAGTAACAGTTTCCTCACAATAAGAGATGCGATTCTGTTTTAAGAAGATATACTGTACACCTGGAACTCGGAAAAGAGTATACAGTTCACCCAGATCTGCCAACCAATTTCTCTCTAATTCAAGATACGTTGCAGCTATTTCTGTGCCAGCTACAGACGTTAACTTATTGTCACCTAAAAAGGCATATGTCAGATGCGGAAAGGAAGGGAGTTTTTTAATGGCGTTGTCTCCGAGATTGATTATTTTCAGATTTACTAATTTACTGAATGATTTTTGACCAATCATCCCAATATGGTTTTGCTGCAAATCAATGTACATTACACTGTGTAGCCCCTCAAAAGTATAATCATACAACTCACCTAAAAGATTACTTGAGAGATTGAGAGTTCTTAGTTTTCCCAAGCCAAAAAATGCTTGCCTTTGGATTTGATTCACCTTGTTTCTGGAAAGGTTTAGTGATTCCAGATTACCAAGGCTTTTGAAGATTAATGAATTGAGAGAGAAAATGTAACCATTGGAAATATCAAGCACATGAAGATCACTTCTTGCTAGCCCTGTAAATGTATCCTCATCTGGATTTTTTAAGTTATTGAATCCAAATCCTGAGCCCATTGTATGAAAGCTAAAATTTAAAGTATCGATTGGAGTCCCATTAATGGCTGTACAGAAATACCGGACTTTCTGTGTGCTCCAGCCATTTTGACTAATGTCCAGTAAGTTAAATGTAATATTTCTGAAAAGATTTGGGCATTTGGCCCAGACCGTTTCATCAGTCTTATATAAACTAGTATAACTGAGGCTAAAAAATGAAAAGTGTTTTCCTTGGAAGCTGGTAAGATTGCTTTCACACAGGTTGGATATGGCATTGAATTTCAGGTTCACACTTTTCAAGACTGTTAGATTATAGAATAAGGAATGAGGCTGAAGTTTTGTGATTTGGTTCCCTGAAAGATCCAAGTCTTCTAATGAGCTCAAATCTTGAAAGTAACGCTCCTCCAGGATGGAATCTCCAAGGTTGTTCTGAAACAGCCGGAGTGCAGTCAGACTTGTCAAGCCCACAAAAGCATCAAGATCCAGCTGAAGAACCCTATTGTATCCTAAGTCTAAGACACGAAGGTTTGGCAGGTTCCTGAAAGCTTCTTTTCCTATGTTAACAGGAAAGACACGTTGTGTTCCAATTTCCAACAACCACAAATGCTCCAGCAGTGGAAATGAAGTTGCAGTCACTTGTCTGATATAGTTGAAACTTAGCAAAAGCTTCACGGTATTCTTTGGCACAGGTGGAATACCTGTGAGGTTGCAGGAATAATACACGGCGACTTGGGCTTCTGAATAACAGCTTCTAGATGCAAATATATCTCTAGCTAGTGATATTCCAAAAACAAGTACTAGCTGTTGATGTAACATCATGAATCTGTATGAAAGAAGTGAAAATAGTAAGCATTAATTCTGCTACTGACTATCTGCAGTAAGTTGTACAGCAGCTTTTTAACAGTTGTAGAATAGAAGACTAATGTCATGCTAAAAATTACTAGTGATTTGGATTTATCCTTTCTCTGAAGTCTAATAAGCATCATCTGATAGTCTCAGAAAATGGATCCTAAACAGACGTGAGCACCTCTGATATGAAAAGTAATTCTCCTGATCTGCATCTTAAGGTCAGCATCAAAACCCCAATAGTTAAGTGACCAATATCTTGGTCTAGCTATTTAATTTGCATCATGGAAGTGACAACACTGGTATATTAGCTTAGTTCCGTAATTGGTGATCCAAACAGGTTTAAACAGTTTGGATTACTAAAGTATAAATGCCGTCATCCAGTCATCAGAACAGGGCAGGCCAGTGCTGCCCTCTCCCTCAGCTCTCTCCTTGTGAGGACAACGACGCTATCTGGAATGTAGGTTGCTGTAACACCGTAGTGCCTAACAGCCATAGATGAATTTTTAAAAGGGGAACATCATTTAGGGCTCTGTGACTCTGAGATTAACCCTGCAATGTGAAAATGTTCTTGAAAGAGTGGTAAAATAGTTTTAGAACAGGCAGGTGCAAGGCTAACAGTGAAGAAAAAGAAAAATGTGGCAGCCTGAAAACAGTGCTGCAAGATGTGAAAAACTACACTTGCTGAACTGTAAATTGCTGTTATTGCAAAAAGGTACATAACATAATTTATGCAACCCAATGATGAATACATTTATTAATTTATTCACACACTGGATTTTCCATGCGTTATACCATCTGTCGGCCTGTCTCTCTCAGACATAAATCTCTTCAAAGCAAGGAAAGTCTTTTTCATTGAGCATGTTACAAAATAAAGCAAATTATTAGCACTAAAATAGTTGTTTATGTACTGTAGTTAAAAAAAAACAATGTTAGCTAAGGTTGCAACCATCTGCCTCTCCTGTTTAAACAGCATTATTTGAAATTATTTACTGACTGACAACCCAATGTAAGATTTTTTCTGACTTCCAGCAAAAATCTACTTAAAAACTGGTAAATGTGAGTCCTTGTGCAAGCAAATCCCCTGATGACTATCTAACAGCTACATGGTAAATCTATTTCAGAGAGGAAAGAGAGTTTGGCTTTGACCCAGTAATTGAAAAGAGGTAAATCCTGTTAATTATTATGATTTAAGCACACTGATTCTTTAAAGCACAAGTACAGAATGCTATGCAGAATTTAGGACTTGAACTAAAAACATCTTATGCTTGTTGCTGTCATACAAAGTGCACGGACTTCTAGGAAATGAGGAAGTATGTCAGTAGAAACCAGTCTGATATTCACATTTCATATACCAAAGGAAAGACCTAGACATTTTTATAGACTCCTCAAATAAGAATTACAAGGTTATAATAGTACAATGAAATCTCATTAACTTTGACACTGTCTCACAGAACCTAACATTTTTTGTTGATGTTCTCGAAGTCATCAGGTTATACTCAAATCTGAACCTGCAAGTATCTGACCATTGTGATTACTAAGATGAGTCTGTAAATTTCCACCTTAAGGGCTCAAATTTCAAGTGGGAAATACACACCCTACAAATTTGTATTTCACATTTTTATCTTGTCAGCTTTTAAGACAGTTTCATGGTTTGGGTCAAGACCTTGTTCTTGAATGTGAAAGAGATGATGAATACAGGATAGAGTGCTAAATTCCAAAGTTCTGGCATTCAAATTTCATTCACATTTTGTCTTAGTAAAGTGTTTAGGATTTGCTCCAAATAAAAGCAAATTGCAGGCAATAAGTATCAAGATTCTTTTAAGAGATTTTAACTGCATCTATGGGGAATTATCCATAATACTACAAAATAATTATATTTTTTACCCTCTTTTTTTAACTTAACATGCACTGTTGAAATGGGGAAATTATAAATAGCCACCTATATAATATTTAAGTTACTACAAGATATTGTAGGTTATTAAAAAAAGACACAGCTAAACATATAGCAAGCAGATCATTATTTTACAGATGTTTAAATTCCATTCCAGGTATTTGCTCAAATGATATAGCTGTTTGTTTTTTTTTTTAAGTTTTGGCAAAGTCATAACACTAGCAAAACTGGTGACACATAGAAAGTACTTTGGAAGTCAACATTTAATATAAATGTATACCAACTTACCACAAGAAAAAGCTCAAAATGTTTAGAGTGGAGCTATGAGAAAACATTGTTTATTATTTTTAAATTAAAAAATGTACCTCGATTTTTACTATCAGAAAAAAAAAAAAAGGTAAAATATTTTTAACCACCTCTGCTTTTACATTTTATCTGCTTCTCTATATTATTGTAAGTTTAAAATCTCTTATCAATCTCTTAACAGTCCTTATACTCCACCTCAGCTCAGGTTTGGTGGCAAGGAAGGTTTCATTTGTAAACTGTTTCCTCCCTCAATGTTTTCTGCAAAAGCTACTACCTTTTCCCACAGATCTTGGCTCTTCATGAGCAAGAGCAGGATGCTAGCAGTGTAATGCCTGTTACTGTGCTTGTGAAGACAAAGATTTTTAATGTAATAGAATCTCCCTATCTAGTACGTTGTACAACCCTTCACTATTAGGTACATCAGTAGCAATAATATAGGTACATTAGTACCTATAACCTTCTGGGAAGAATGTTTTTCCTACAAAATGACCACCATCCCGTTCAGTTACATGCATGTGCTTGGAGATGAAGGATTGTATAAATGCTTAATTTGTTATTGAAAAATGGAGCAATGAAGTTTAGAGAACGAGAGCTCTGCATGTGGGGTTTTGTTTCATTCTACTTCATTGATGTCAGAAAGGGTAAGCAGCAAAGGGAAAGAGAAAAGTAGCAGGAGGAAGAGGAGGAAAAACACAGCAAATGCTTTTGGGGTGGAAAGTCCTTAGCAGGTAAGTTTCTAAGCAATGGAAAGAACTTTTACAACGCAAGGTAAATATTCAACCTAGATCTAAAAGCAGCAAGCAAATGCACACAGAATGCAAATATTGTAGTTTTTGGCTTGGACTCCCTAGGAAGTGTGCATCTGGATCAGCGAAGGCAGATTCAGCTGCTTAGAGTAGTCTGGAACTGATCTATACCATTGCACTACCTTTTTTTTTTTTTAAACTAATTTTTGTTAACATGGTTTTAAATCACCTAGAAACTTTCACTAGCACAACAAAAAAGGAAGGGGACTGACAGTACCTGAGAGTGGATGTTGTAGTGCTGCCTGTCCTTCTCAGCACAGCTGTGTACACCTTAGGACATCGACAGAAGCTGTCAGCGAGCAAGGCCTGAAGTATAGCTGAAAAGAGGAACTAAGACTGTCACCTTTTTTATGTACACAAGTCAGGAAAAAGTTAGAATAACAGCTATTCCATGGAGAGTTGCAAAGCACTTGCCATTTCCCCTTCCATGTCCCCAGCAAAAATGCACTGAGTCCACATAAACAAAGAATGGGTTACGTACCCTATTTTTCTCCTTGCTGATGGCTGAGAATGTTCACTTGCTATTTAAAAAGTGATACAAAAGGAAAATTTCAGTCTCAGAAGTGGTTTTGCACAGCTTTTAGTGGCATGCTTACTCTCCTCAGCAGCACCTCCTGTTTCCGCCACATAACCTAGGTCAAATATGAACCAGCACAAGCCAGCTCAACTGATATGCACTTTTGTACTCATGAAAATAATCAGCTGACCTAAATAGTTCTGAATTTTCAGCCACAGCTTTTGGGGAACAAAACATCAGAGGTGCTGGCTAACTGGACAGGCTCTAAAGAAGAACAGTTTGATACAATTAACAACAAGCTTTAAAGAGTTTAAGATTTTTTTCAGTAACTCATTGCAGTGACCATGATATCCTCCTATGGAGAATTTCCCTAGATGATGACTCAGTCAGAGGAATTGTGTTGCCCACCACAAGACCAGACTGCTTGAAATAATTCCATACAGATGAAGTCTTGTGATCAAGAATACTTGTAATTGAGGTGTGTGGGATGTTGTCAGCAGGTAAAGACTAGACAGAGGTAAAGCTGGTAAATTTTTATTTATCTGCACACACACACACGCACAAAGGATGCGAATTGTTTGCTCATGCTAACTTTCACAAAAACATCTAGGCCATTTTCTGTAGGCCACTGGGTCACAGGTGAGTGTTGTGTATATATAATAAAGGTACCAACAAAGTGCTCCGTGCAGGCTCCCCCAAGGATGTAAAGCTGTTGCCTTTTCACATCGGCCTCCAGAGGGTCTGTAACTGCTGTGCAAGGCTCCTCAACCTGAGGTGCACCTGTGCAATGGCTGCACATACCGGGAGCAGCAGCAGGACGTGGTGGTGCTGTGTAGGTTGACTAGCTGAAGGAAGGGCCTTTTGGATCAGATTTTGGGGGACTTGGCTGCCTAAATCCTGTTAAGTTCATATGAATAGAAAAATTTGCTTTTCTCAATCCCATTCTTCAGTTCCTGGGTCCCTTCCTGCCATACAAATGAAAGAGCCTCCCTATTCTGTTATACCTCTGTATCCACAGTCATGTCACAATTCCACAGAGAAGAGAGTCATTTCTACTTCTTGGAGAAGTGCTGAACAAGTTAAATATCCTTATCTAATATTCTTACATGATTTTCTTCACTCATGGTGACACTTATGGACATCTTTCTAAGAGACTGGTTATACACACTGACTGTGAAGGACTATCTGTAACTTGGTAAAATTTCTTAGGAAAAAAAAAAAGACCTTCAAAGAGAACCCTCTTTCTTTTAATCTCACGGTAAACCTGCTGACAAGGAGTTTGTTTACAATATTTACCTAGGCCATAATAGAGATCTTAAAAAATACATCACAACCAGTAAGCCTTTGTTCTTAGATTGGCCAGATAGACAGCTGCTATTGTGAAAGCATGTATTGCTGCTGTTATCCCATTAGATCAAATCTACCTACTGAAACAAAACCAAAAAAAAAAAAAAACAACCCTCCAAGCTTTTGTCCAGGCTCTAAGCCATCCCAATATACGCATTTGTGCTTATAAAAAACGTGCAATGTAAACAAACCGTACATATGGGACCTGTCTAGTCAATTACAACCTAAAAAAAAATCATTCATTAGATGATTAATGAATGCGCCCCTTTGAAGCCCCTGAGCCTCTCCCTTAAGCTGCTAGGACGCTAAACTCAAATACAGCATTTTCCAACTTAAAATCAGAGAGCATATTATAGGGCAGGTGAGTACTGAGACAGTTCTTTTCATGGGTGGGGTCCTAAGGCAAGAAGGCATTATGCGATCAGGCAGAGCAGAAGGACCATAAAAAACAGCCACTGGTTTGGCTAATCAGGAGCTACATATTGGATGTAATTATCTAGATCCTATTCATCATTTAGATTCATTTTGATATCCCCTCAGATTATATGATGAGATGCAGGCATGCACACTTCAGAGAGTGTGATTCCTCTATCCTTCTTCTGTTATTACAGTTCTTTAAAACGACGTGGTTTCCAGAAGGGCAGGGAAAAAAAAAGAATATATAGACTAAAGTATTCTGTGGTCCATTTCTCTGGGGGACAGGAGCAAACCAGACAGATGGGAGAGGGGGTGCTGTAGCCCCAGACTCCAGCTCCTGGAACCGTTTCGAGTGTCTCCCTCCTGAACAGAGGCAGCCTGCTTTTCTGTGCTTGAGCAGCCAGCTGGGTGGTTATTGCAGCGAAGGGACCCAGTGCTGGGCACTGGTCCATCTGTCAACCCCAGGCAGCCCAGGCTGCTCTGTCACTGTGTCTGTTGGGGGATGATGAAGGCAGAGAGAGCCTCAAATAGGCTTGAAAAGAGGACCAGCAAGGTTTCTTACGCTCTTCCAGGTTGTAAAGAAATGAATTTCTCAAGGCTTCAGTGAGGACAGTAAAAATTCCTGTTCTTTCAACTCACTGCTATGGTTGCTTCCCAGCAGGGACACTTGCTGTCTTGCACAAAGTACTTGTGCTCAAGAATTCTTACCTCATACCCTGAATCCATCTTGACTTCTTTTTCTTTGAAAGTTAACATGTGATAGCTGCCTGGTCTAGACTAGAAGCCACTCCAGCGAAGCAGCATTTCCCTTGAGAAACCAAGAAACGTAGCTATTGTTTTGGGCTGTGTTTTTCACACAGAGGATTTAGCTCAGGGACAAAAGGGCCTTTTTTTTTTTTTTTTTTTTTTTGTGCTTGCAGGATAATTAGAAGCAGCCAAATTTAAAACTCTCACCTGGAAAAGATCAAAGAGATCATAGGAAGTAACTATCAGGAATGACAGCTGAATTGGAGGTTGCACTGTCAAGCTTACAGGAGGTCAGCTTTCAGAGAATTGACAGAAAACCTTGGGGAAGGGGCAGCAAATGGAGGAGCAGCATTCAGACTAACTCCTAGGGTCACAAGCAGAATTTGGTATAGCCTTAACTACCAAACTAATCTTTTTATAAAGCCAGGCAGCACTGTCTTGACAATGAAATCGTGGCCAAGCATAAAACAGCAGTCAGTAGCTGAAGTCAGCAAACATGACTAAATGGCTACTTGGAAGGGAAATGGCACAGTAGCCACTCTTTCACTCCTGGGACCCAATCTAGGCAGAGTATTTATTAAGGAATTTTTAGAAGAGTGTGGAGACAGGTGTTGATAACAGATAACAAAGATGTTTGCTTTCGCAAGTACGTTTTTAAAAAAGCAAGCAAAAGATAACAAGCTGCAAATGGCCAGTGACAAAAGAACCATAAATGTATTGAGAGACAGACAACCAGTCTGGCCAGCATTTAAGTGAAGTTAAAAACCTCCTCCACTCCTTCCTGGAACTGAGATGTTGAAATGATACCTTCTGAATTTCTTTGCAATAGGTCTTAGATTAGAATAAATCTGAGTCAGCTCCAACTCATCGGTGGAGGAGCAAAAACGTGGAAATTGCGCTCACGAGTGCAGGTGACATAAGTTTATGCTGCAGAACCTGTTGTGCAAAGGAGACACAGCAAGCAAACGAGGTAGAAGAGCAGCGAGACTGCCTGACACAGTTACTGCATTGAGGAAGCCTCCAGTACCCTGCAACACCAAACCTTTCCGTATTACAAATACCTACCTGTTAACTGCGCAACACTGGCTATTTTCATCCGGAGGCACTCTCCTCCTCTTCTGTTACTGCTCTTTCACCTCAGTGAATAACATCCAGGATTCATTAAAGACCTGTGTTTCTGCCTAACAGGGGGGGATGCTCTGCACAGGGGCCAAGGGAAGGTGGGGGAAGAGACCTGCTCTGAGCACATTTTCCGCAGCCTGGCTGCACACATGCCCACCCAGAGGGCATCCCGAGGGAACAGCCTGGAGGCCCTTCTTGCCCCTCCTGTTACGTGGAACCTAGTTTCCTGGCTCTTACTGTCCCAGTCAGCTTCTAGAAGTTCTTGCACAGCGACATAGCTTCAGAAAGAAGCCGAAGAATGGCAGAAAGCCTGTTGCCAGTCAGGAGGAAGGAAGGCCCGTGTCCCCAGGCAGAGGACAGAGCTGAGTGAACTCTCTCATGCCCTGGCCGAACGCTCCCAGCAATAAGCCACGGAGTTAAAAGCGTACAGTGACGGCTGACCACCGCGTTTTAAAACCAATCACGGCAGCCGCTGCCGCATTTCGGACAGCCACAGCCAGAAGGACGCCTGCATCAAAGCTCTCGCGCAGCGGAGCCGAAGGGGATGCCGACTGCCCAGCGCCGCCCGCCTCCCCGCACCGCTGGGGGACGGAGCTCCCCGTGAGCTCTGCAGAAGCGGCGCTCAGCGCCCGGCCCGGCCCGGCCCGGCCCCCACCTGCCCGCGGCTGCGCCTCCCTCAGCGAGCGGCCCCGGGCCACCCGCGCCACGCCGCCGCCCCCGCTCACCTCCACCGGCCCGGCCCGGCCCCGCCACCCGCCCGCCGGCCCCGGCCGTTAACGGAAACCCCGCGGGCCCCGGCTCGGGGCCGCACCTCCCCGGGCACGGCCGCTCCCGGCCGCGTTTCCCAGCCCCCCGGGGTGGCTGCGGGTAGGGGCGAGCAGAGCGGCCGGCCCCCGGCACGGGCCGGGAGAGCCCGGTGCGGAGCCGGGAGCCCGCAGCCCGGGGCCGGCCGTGCCCAGCTCCAGCGGCAGGGAAGCAGCGGGGGCCCGGGGTGTCGGCGGGGTGGTGGGCGGCGTGGCGCGGCGACGGAAGCCGAAGGAAAGGAGAAAGGCACGCAGGAGGAGTCGGCAGGGACTAACCGCCGGCAGGTGCGATGGCTCGAAGCGGGGGAGCCCTGACTGGCTGCCTGGGAGCGGCCGCTAGGTGCCGAGAAGCGGGTCCAGCTTCACCCGGCTTCTTCTAAAGAAGCGATTTAACGCGTGTGAGGTGATCCCGCCACCTCGCCTCAGCCTAAACAGCTAAAAAAATCGCGTTTGTCAGCTGCTTGGTGCGTGAGCTGTTCCAGCTGATCTTCTGCCGGCGGAAAGACCGCCACATCCCCGTCTCTTACCTCCAGCGCTGCTTGCCCCGGGGTGTGCGCTGCCTCTAACCAAAGCCTGCTGCAAGCCGCTGACCCTCTGCTCACGATCTTAGCCTATTTCTGACGGTCGTTCTGTTCTGTTTCCTTCAGTGCCTTACACACAGCAGTACGCTTGTGCCTACAGAAAAAGTTGGGATTGAAGGACAGTTCTGTGGCTGAGCTGATTTATTTGCCCGTTACAGTAATTCCTGAAGAGGAATCTAAACTACAGGAATGAAAAGAGGTCTAAAAAAGAGAAGGCATTTTTATTACTATATAGGTACATAGTAATTTAAGTTTTTATTTTCCACTTAAAGACATCTGGAAATTGATGCTGTTTGTAAAAGTGCCTGTTTCTTAGGTTTTGCACTGGCCAAGCCAACTAACTTTTTAGCACACTGCTGCCTGGCCATACCCACAGCTGTGAGCTGGGGATTTAGTTGCATTGCATGGGAGAAATAGGTTCCTAAAACAGTGGATATACAAATTACGTCGTGTTAACCAAAGCATGACCTAATCTGGATAGTTGGAAATGCAGAACCAAGGGTCATGCCTTAATATTCACCTGTTAAATAAAACGAGTCTCACCTCTGTTGGGGGTTGCACAACTCTAAACCTGTTTTGGAGACGAATGCCTAAGACAGCCTATACTCACAGCTTCCAGCAAGTTGTAGCACTCCTCTCCTACACCTACACGCCATGGCTAGCTCACTCCTTCCAGAGCCTCTCTTCTCCTACTAGGATCTGAACGCTGCTTCTGTCCCTGATGTGCCATGATGTCCCACCAGATCAGCTCATAGGATATCTAGATAGGAAGTTCTCACTCTGTACAGACGAAGCTGTTCTGCTTTATGTGGAATTTATTGGGCCAGAAATGACACCAAAGTGCCTGTCTTCTTGCTGCTCTTTTTTTTTTTATTTATTTTGTTTTTTACTCTTTATTTCTAATATTTATGTCACTTTTGTATTAGGTACTTATAAGTAATAACACATGTACGTATTTTAATCGTATCAGTGCAGCTCTTTGGTTGCCTGTGATCTATTCTACTTGTTAAATCAGGCGAGAGACTGCAACACACCCAGGCACTGAAGCAATAGCTCAAAGGCCACTGAAAACAGGGCCTGTGTATCTGGAGATAAGTAATTTTGCTAAACTTGGAAAAATTTAAATGAAACACAGGGAATCAGACAAAGCCAAATAAATCAGTTTAGGAAAAGTCCTATGAAATTCTGTCAGATGACATGGGATATTAAAAAAGTGTCTGTTTTGTGCAAATTTCCAGTGTGAGGAAATGGTTGAGATATTTATGCCAAAACACATAATGCTAATTTTCTGTTCAGTCCTGCTTTTCTTTCTTGTAATTGTATAGACGGAACTGGGTGCCTGAAGTTCTGTGTATTTTCAGTACTGATCTAAGCCATAATTAATAGGAAAAGGCAGTAAGGATGTAGTTAAGTCTCATGTCTACCCAGCCTGCCACCACAGCACTTCTTTGCAGGTGGTGACAGTAAGACCCAGCGACAGGATTTAGTCATGTTTGCACATACCTCACCCTGTTTCTTGTGTGGATACTTCGCTTATCATTCCCTTGCTGTAGCTTGGACGGGTGGGAAACAAGTAGTTTTTCTTCTGTGTGCTGTCAACTCAGGCCTCTAACTATTCATCCATATGCTTAAAAAGCTGAGGTATTTTATGTTAAAGTTACTGAATTAAGGCCTAGAACCCAGAAAGTTTGGGTGCCTGTTGAGCCATTTTCAGATTATGAATAAAAACTTGCAAAAGTGTTTGAGGTAACAGGTAAGCAGGAGTGCTGTCTTTTCATGGCTTTAGTCTTTGAGCACCTTTTATTTATTATATTTTGTACATTTCAGCACAGAAGCTTCTCACATAATGGCATAGTATTCAGTGCTGTTTGTTGTACAGTCAGTTCCTGCTAATAAGTAGTCACAAATTTAGAGGAATTTACTTTGTGAAAGCTCTTGCCAAGTTTTGGTTGAAAATCCAACCTAGGACATTTTCAGGTTGATGCATTGACTTTGATTTATCACTGAACTATGCTCACAGACTATTATTACAAGTGAAATCTTGCTTCTGGATTAAATCCTTTCGATTCAATTATTAAAAACCTCTGAGTTTAAAATGTGTAAATCACGCGATGTTTATCACAAGACGATAAAAGATGCCAATATATTCAGCTCGTATGCCTGTGTAACTCAGAGAGTAAAGAAATAGCTAAGTTGTCTGTTAAAGCAGCCTGTTACTTTCTCATACTCCCCCAAACACACATCGTATTTTCCATAGCACTGTGCTGACAACTTTAAATGCCTTCTTCCACAGAAGAATGTAATTCCAAATGATACAGATGAAGGTGTTGTGTTTTGTTGACAAAAGGAACACCTACACAACCGTGTCGCGTTGTTCAGACAATTGCACGAAATGATTGAAGCTAAAACAAAAATTGTCTTTCTGCCGCTGTGTCTATGTAGAGATACGTTTCCAGCTCCTCCTTTGTCTTTTGCAAGTCACATACACTTGGTGAGCTAGATACCTAGTAGGCAGGCTTACGTGCAAATGCCACTGCCTGCAGTTCTGCTGAGCTCAAGTCAGACACTTCTAAACTCTCTGACTGAGATCCCATTGGCACCATAACAGATTAGGAAAGACGTAAAAAGAAAAGATGTTCTCTCCACTGTGCACATGATAACACCACAAAAATATAAGTAATTACTTACAAAATTTCACTGTGTCCTAGACAGTTGCAACTTCTTGACCGTAAGTACCGAGATACTCAATTTTAAGGACATAAGTAATTTCAAGAAAATATCTTGTATGAAAGTTCATTTATGAAATCCAATAAAAGCTTTAACAGATTTTGTGACAAATAGACGTTTGTTTCATATTTTGGTAAAGACTTCAACAGGTCAATAGGCTGTTTATTGTTATGGTTTATTACCAACTATGATGTCTTCTGTGGTTGTGCTTGTAACATTTCCAGTGTATACTACTCCAGTTTCAACATGCTAATAAAATATATTAATAATGTACAATCTTTATAAGCCATCCTAAAGAGCAACTGTGTTTTAATCTTTACTGAAGTAAGATCCAGAGGTGTTCTCCCTTGAATTTAATGGAGTGGATCTAATACTGAAAAAATGTGGCCCTTCTGTGTGCCGGTAATGCAAACGACATTTGCCAATTGTAATGAACTCAGGTAATAAAATTCTAAGAGCCACAGAAGGTTATGTATGGTGAATGACTAATGCCTTCTAAATTAAGATCTATAATTGTACTCCAGTGATTAATGCATTAAATTAGTGATTTCTTATATGTAAGACTCTTATCAAATGTATTTCTTATTGTACCTCTGGGCTCTCCTCTAACGTATAATATGCAGGTGAAATACATGATCATTTCCCACAGGTTTCTTCTAAAGCAGGCTTCCACCCACACAAGATCAACACTGTAATAAAGTCATTATTTCTGGAGACTCACATTTACATACCTTGCATAGATAATTAGATTAAGTCTCTTTACCTTATGAGTCTCAGTTAGAATTATCATGTTAAATACCAAGAATTGTTTTTTTTTTTTTTCTCCCACCTGGATTTCACAACAAACAGCCAAATCTGTGATCTTAGTAAAGCTCCAGTTTTTCTTTTTCTTTGTTTTTTTTTTTTTTTTTTAAAAAAGCCAAAGCGTGGGCTGTTTTGAGTATTTGGGGAATTATTAAAGTGTTTTAGAAAGCTTTTATCAAAGCAGTGAACTGAAAAGTTTGTCCACAGAATGGATAGAATAAGACAAGATACATTTCTACATGTAGAAAGATAATTATGCTCCATTTGTGCATACAGAAGGATCCAAAATGAGCCTCTCCAAGTGCTTTTTAGGTATCACTAATTTTGATCTGATGTTGGTGAGCTCCATTCTCAGTGAGACTGAAGACTTCAGAGAGGCAGGTTTTTGCATTTATGTGCCTTTACAGCCTTGGCTACCACTGAGTTCAATCACAAGTATGACTATGTTAATATAAGCAAAGAAGAAAAAGGAAAGATCAGCAAGGTTTGATCAATTTATGAAAGTGCTCCACCAGTCTCAACATTATAATAATTCAACATATTACACTTCAGCTTAAAAAATCTGATATTTTCATTTTAACACATGTTGAAAAGTGGAAGCAGACCAAAGTTTTGTCTTTTTAAATTAGTGTGGTCAGATCTTGGTAAAACAGCTCAGAGCTGTGCTTACTGTGCTTTGAATTCTGAAAAATAGCACAAAAATGTGGAAAAGGACAGTGATTTGAAAATGATTCTGCCACCTGATTCTCTCAAAGGTCTGTATAGATTGTAAGAGGTAAAATGTGCTCCCATGCTTAAAACTGTAGTATCTAGCCTGCAGACTATACAGCCCACACTGTCTGACCTCCGCAGCTGTACAGGGCACATCCCTGTTTTGAGCACAGCTGCCAGGCCAGACAGATGTAGCTGTAACTTCCACCTCTGGCCATGCAGAGTAGGAGACCTTCATTCAGGCAACGCCTGCCAGCCATTATCCTGTTCCCTCTTTTCTGCAATAAACAAATAAATAAATACATAATATAAAAGCTGACCTGAAAGCTGTTTTTATATTAATCTAATAATCTAAATACCTTTCAGTCTTTGTGACTGTACTAAATTGGTCTGTGATGGCTTTCCAACACTGAATTATCCAGCGTTTGTATGTGAGTGTACATATGCACATGCTCATGCAAACTCTGGTCTCTACCCACAGAAATGCCCCAGGAATCGCACAGCGCACGCAGTATCAGGTAAAACAGCTGCTAAAGTGAGAGACCCAAAAAGTAATTCCTGCAGTGTTAACAAAAAGAGAATATAAAGGTAAAACAAAATCCACCGCTAACACCAAAAGAAATGTCCCATGAAATTGAAAATTGCACATGCTGACAATATGCCAAGTTTCTGCATGTAACTAGGATTTAAAAGTCGGCACCTCCGAGAAAGCCATGTGAATCCTCTTGCACTCAAGACATCTATCATTTAACTTCAGCATATTCAACTGGGATGGCTACGTTGCTCCATTCCGACTGCTTTTCCAAATGTAAAAATGACAGCTGAATTGCCACATGTCATGATGTGCCATTCAAAAACACAAGGGCTGAGGAGAGCATCAGAAAAAGCACAGCAAATCACTTTTTACACTTCCAGGAACACTATCCTTTCTAGGATCTTCAAAGTGGTTTTTAGCAAAGTACATCATATCTTAGATAAAAGGGTCAAAGCATTTTTTTACATGGAATGATGTCTGCAGGCATCAGAAAAATAATCTGAAGTCTTGATAGTAGCTCACACTTCTACTAAGAATCAGCAGGAAGTGATCCACGTAGATTCAAGAAGGAGGACAAGGACATTTTGGGCAGCAAGCTGGTTTGCTCATTAGCAGGCCTTTAAACTTGGTGGAGGAAGGGAATATACCTGTAAGTGATTCAAAAGTACACCTGAATGCCAATACTTTAAAAAAAACAGCAGGGAAACACCTGTGAATCATCCCATAGGAATTAGGAATGACTCCTCGAAAAAGGTGATGCTGCCCGTAGCCCAGCTGAAGTGCCTCTACGTTGGTTTCCCCTGCATGCAGCAGGGGAAACGAGCAGGAGGAATTGGAAGTCACGGTGCAACTAGAAAAATTAGGATCTAATTGCTATCATGGAAATGTGGTGGGACGAATCACACAGCTGGAACGTTGGAATAGAGAGTTACAAGCTTTACAGGAGAGTCAGGCAGGGAAGGAAGGGTGGGCGTGTTGCCCTCTATGTTAAGAAATGTATAGAGTGTGAAGATGTGCAGGTAGCACGACCTGCCGTGGTAACACCACAGCCCTCTCTGGAGAGTGACCTGCTACCAGCTTCCTGTCCCACAGCAGATAATGGCATTGTCAGGGGTCTTACCTGCCAGGAAAGAAAAACATAGCAGTTTTTCTTCCCTTCATTCCTCCTCACGTGGAGCCTGTTTTAACCAAGCTGTTTTTATGCTGACAGGAGGTTCTTGGACAGGAATAACTGGAGAAAGGTGTTAGAATGGGAGGTACCTCAGCAGATGTCCCATCGCTTCTGACTTCATCCACACCTGAGAGTCCACTCTGTTTGATATGAAATGTTTTTCACATTTGTATGGCCTTTTCTTGGATTTTTCCTATCTGTTTTGATGTG
This sequence comes from Anser brachyrhynchus, assembly GCF_964034855.1. Classification (NCBI taxonomy): domain Eukaryota; kingdom Metazoa; phylum Chordata; class Aves; order Anseriformes; family Anatidae; genus Anser; species Anser brachyrhynchus. Next base: position 27,781,342 of record NC_137696.1, read on the forward strand.
GCAGCAGTTTCTGCTCATTTTGTGCTATCAGCAAAGGCCCTAAAATATTGCTCTTATCTACACCTGTTCCTGCCATGGAAAGTGCTACCTAAGGAAATGAAGGATGCTACAGAGGCTGAGCAGAGGCTCTGACTCACTGCTTATGAAGCAACTGTCACCTCAGAAATCATGTTTGTCTGAAAATAGCTTGCCATTTTAAGTAACCCCACAGGTTGCTGTTTTGTTGTTTGATTGTTTGTTTATTTATTTATTTATTTATTTATTTATTTCCCTTTACTTTGTACATTTGAGATAAATTTTGTGCCTTGCCACCCTTGCGGTGCTATTGTTTTTCCTGGCTGATGTGCCTGCACGGCTGTCGCACCATCCCCTGGGGTAGGCTGCTGCAGCAGGCCAGGCTGAGTCAGGAGAGGCAGCAGGCAGAAGAACGCTGGTGAGAAGGTGGAGCGGGGTGGGCCCGGTCATCTGCATAATGTCACCTCAGACCTCACCCCTTTCTTTTTAAGCTGAAAAAGACTACTGAAACTTTCCCGTTTCAGGGTCTTCGCATTGATGGAATTGTGTGGGTTAAGGCCCAGTACAGACGGGCTATCGCAGCATAAAATCAGAGCCTATAGTTCTCCATGACCACACTAAGGAGTAATGGTCAAGTAGAGGGTTTCGCGGTTATCAAAAATTGTGTGCTTTTTGCATTTCCTACCTTCTCCTTGGAATCACATAGGAACAGCTGTGTTTGGTGTCCCCATGTGTCAGTCCGTCTACATTTGGAATTTAAAATCTATCACAATCTGCTTGGCATCAATTCCCCTGTACATTTTCAGCATATACTTACTGCTCTCCACAGACTTGTTCTTCATTTCTTTCTCTGCGGCCCCACTAACTTAAGCTTTAGCTCATTTTCCTTTTAAAGTCCAAACCACTCTCTTCACTCTGCAAAACAGAAAAACACTAATCAAATGTCAAAGGTCTTCGAACTGTTGTGTTGCAGTTTGTGATTATTATGCATGACTCTTTCTGAACAGTGGCCTGGGATGTATGCCTTTCGCATTCAGTAAACAAATCTTTTCCGCTGAGCTTAAGTATGTAATTGCATGGCTGAGGCTGTTTCTTCTTTCCAGCAAAAGCGCTTATGAACACATCTTGAATTAAGCTTTGAGATTTCAACACAGTTGTGGTTTTTTCTTCCAGGTTCCTGTGCGAAACAAAATTGTGTTTTTGCAGTAGATTGTTTTTGCAGTGGAAAATTCCACTAACCTTGCATATTCAGAAGTGATTGTGCAGGCATAACAGTGGCATAGCAGTGGGGAGTATGTTAAGCAGATAAGGGGAAGGTCCCACTGTCCCAAAATAAGGACGATAGCTAAGAAAAACAGGATGAGCAGTGCAAAATCAGTCAAAACAAAAAGTCACAGGCCCTCTAGTCACGAGAGAAGAAGGGAAAAAAAAAAAAGGAAAAGGAGAAATTAACGGTTGGTCAAACAAAATTGTATGTATATGGTATCATAATAAGCGTTGAATAGTTTGTGAACCCGTACTTAGCCAGTGAGGAGATGGGAGGAATCAATTGTTGGGTAATAGGAAATATAAGGTTATGATATAGTTTTGCTGGGTGCTTCTGCTTGCAGGAAGCCTGCCATTGTAATCGTGAATAAAATAGCTGCACAGAAGACCCTGTCTGAGAAAATTATTGAGGTGTTTCTCACATTCCTAATTTTGAACATGAGATTTGTCTGCCCTATTGTGGTCTTCCTATTTTCCAAAGGTATGATTACTCTGAACAGAAAAATGAATATGCAGGGTCAACATGACCACAAACCTAATTCTAAACTTGTTTTTTTTTATTTTCTTATTTTTAATCTGCTTGATTCATTTAGTTTTCAATGGCACTCTCTTTGGCATCAGTGTTGACAATACTACCTCCTACAGCTGGAACTGAAGAATATGCCGATACAATGATCTGATAGTATGCTACTGATAAAAAAAAAAAAATCTAACAGGCCAAAAAAAAAAGGAAAAGAAATTATGAAACACTACTGCATGGGGATACCCATTCTACCACAAACTGTAAATGTACCAGGCTGACTTGGGGTTGCATCACTCTCTCCCCATTACATGCAAGAGTAACAGCCTCCCAGCTCTCCTGTGCCACACACACGAGTGGCTACAGTATGTGCAGATGTTTACTGCATGCACTGCTGCTGCCAGAAACCCAAGTCCCATTGCCTTTTCTCTCTACATACCTCATTATTGGAAAAAAATGTCCCTTTCTACTTACTGCTTATTCAGTCTTTTAGGGCGAGACTCTGCTTTTTAAAGGTATCATTTAATTTCTTGAGAAAGGATAGTCATGACTTTTCCTGCCTAAGATATTTAAAATCCACATTTATCTTGTTTTTTTCTTCTTCTTTTTTTTTTCAAACAGTTTACAGTTTTAAAGTTATATTGTAGAAAAAAAAACACGAAGAAACACAAACAACAAAAAAATTATAAGGTGAAACAGAGTGACAGGTGGTTGTTCTTGCCAAAGCTGCTAACTGTGGCAATGCTCCTTGTGCTGGAAATCAACAGGCAGACCTATGAGTATAAAGTTTCATTTTAAAACTGGGTTTGGGAGGCAGAAAAATCTTCTCATGAAAATCTGTCTGTGTTAATAGATGGAAGTAATTTTCTCTCCTGTTAGATATTCTAGAGCAGGCAGATATTTGATTTACATCTGCTGTCTCCTAGTGACATAAAATATGGTTTGGTGATACAGTCTAGATGAAGAAACTGAAGGTCACAGAACAATTAATCACTTTCTCACTCATAATTTCTTACAAAGATATTAGGTATATTTAGAACATGGCTTCTGGAGATGAAGACAGCACTGTGCTGAATTTAAAAGGTGTCTCAGAGGATAATGGTCTTGCTTTCATTGAAATTACCTGGAACCTCGGGGTCTGGAATGGTTTAATGAAACTGTCCCTTCCTGCTGAACAACTGTCGGTGCCTACTGCTGCTGAAGACTCTCATTGACCTGTTGCATGGCGCTATGCTGTGAAGGCTTAAATAACTGCAGAGTGTGATGCACCCAGTCAGCCTCAATTCACTGCAAATAGTGTTCTCCATAGGTTCGTGCCCAGTGCACCCCGCCAATAAGCACACAGGGTCGGAATTCACACGAAATTTCACTTTTAACACAAGTGAAATCAGAGAGCTGGGTGGAGAATCTGGCATCTGGTTTTGCTCTATAGGTGTGTAATGCTAAACCCCAGCTTCCCTTGGATGGGAGCACATGGCCTTCCTTCTGCTTTTGGGAATCAAGATGCTGGGACTCCTCAGTGCATGTTCAGAAAGAACTTGTTGCTGAAATGGGCGCATTAGTCCCAGTTCCCATCCATTTCACTGGAAGTTGAGAGCAGTGTGTATATACAGAGCTTTCTGTCTGCAGCAGCTCCTACATTCAAAATTTTAGGGAATAGCAGACTGCTGGGACAGTCAGCTAACTGGAGAGACATCATTACAGGTGTGGCTTTAGACCTACTCCACTTGGTGATTCTTCCCCCACTTTTTCCAGGAAACGGAGAGAACATTATCATATAAGTCTTTTAGTAGATATGTCTATCTCCAGTAAGATGCATTTGTGACAGGTCAGCACAACATAAGCTCAGCTAAAATGTCTTGCTCTTTATAGCTGCCACAATGTCCTGAGTGCTGGGCTTCAGCACTCCTGGAGCTGTATCTAAGCTATAAACTTTCTGTGACATAAATGTCGATGAAAGTGAACCTGTTAAGTTGCTGAAGTGGTTGCACAAAAAACAATAGACAGCTGACTTTGGTAGTTGAGCTAACCCTCATTTTTGCTGCAGCACTTTCATAAAAGCCAATTATACAAAACTTCAGTAACATCTATATCAGTGATAGACTGCAGATATTTATAGTCTTTATCAATGATCAGGCTAAGCTAAGCTAAATGATTCTGCCAAACTTTATAGTAAGCAATTAACCCTGAATTATCAACAACAGGGATCCATGGTTAACAAAAGAAATAACTGATTGCACAGTCATTAACACTAGAGCACCAAACAAGGCAGACTAACAGCATGTGCTGCCATGGAATTAATAGGAGAGACAACAGTGGCAAGTGCCATCTCCTACAGGGTGGGACACTTGCAGGGGGCTGAGATAGCTGCTGAAAGACACTTGCTTTGGCAAGAGCAGCATGTACTCAGCAGTGGATAGACGGAAGTCAGAAGCTGGTGGTAATAATGAGCATTAAAAATAAATCTAGCCTAATTAGGTAAAAAAAAAAAAAAAAAAAAAAAAACCCGAAACAACTGATAGCTAAGCAACTGTTAATTGTTTCGTTCTAGCAGTTATCCTGCGGATCAGAAATTCATACCAGAGCACCAGGAAGTGGATGGATGAAGAGACCTGCTGCACACGCGGTGCTACCTAACTGGAGTATGTCAGCACCCATTTTCTGAAGCTATGAGCTCACCATTTTAGGAAAGGAGGGTGTCTTTAAAATCTCTAACATTGAGATTAGCATTTTGAGCTAATCCTTAAAAAGTCTTTGGCTATTTTGTTTGTATAGGGACATTCGTCTGCACCTGTGAACTCTGGGCCAACAAAAGATAGTGAGCTGACAGGCTTGGGGCCTAGTCAGATAGATACATCATGCATGTAGTAATGTGGGCTCCCCTTAGTGTCCTCTGTAACAATTTCCACAGATCATTTGTCAGCAAAGTGAGGAGCTCTGTGTCCCTTCTTGTCCTCACTGCTGAGAACGTAAATGAGGAAGGCAAATACGAGCAACCTCGTCGGAAGGAGCGGATGTTGCCTGCTGGGTACTGCACTGCAATTAAGCAACTTATTTCACATCCCAGCATGACTGAGATGGCAGAATGAAACCGGAACAACAGTAGTAGTCAGAAAAAGAGAAGGAGAGTCAAAAGATGAACAGAGAGACAACAGAAAGCAAACATAGTAAAATAAAAACATGGATCCAAACCAAAAGAGCATTTTGTGCATGGAGAACTGAAGACCGTTTTGCGAGCTGAAGCAATCTGACCATTGAAATTGAGATGTGAATGAAAAGGGCTGCTGGACCTCCCAAAACAGGAAGCGCGTCTTTCCTCCCTGTCTCTTGACTTTTATTTTGAACCTTTTTCATTAACAAAACAGCTCCCTCTGTTCTTACTGGAGAATATGGGGAACATACTCATTTACCACTCTGAACTTTACTAAAATGTAAGCTGTTTTTCTTCCTTCTCCACGTTTCTGGTTTGGATTTGTCTGTTTTTCTTTTTTTTTCTGGCTGCACACCCTGACCTAGGAAAGTGACAGGCAAAGCAGAGTCTCCCCACTGTAGTGCAATTCCTTTGGGAACCATGTGAAAGGGATTGAAAATGCCCTTGACAAGGGGAGTTGCTCCTGGATTTGGGATGGATGTTCACTTGCTTTCTAGCTCTTCCTGCCTGATAGTCCTTCTTGGAGTCCCTATGAGCCCAAGAACAGGAGCTAAAGATGTGCGTCTTCCATCCATACTACTCATCTGACAGCTGATGTGCTAAGCTGTGCTAACATCTGCAGCACAGCACAGACAGGAACAAACAGCTTTTGTGGCATGGGAAGAAAGTTTTGCATAAACATGACAATGGTCTCTGTGCTCCAGTGCCTGAGCTGCTGTTTTTCCTTGAACTCAACAGGTGTCTTTAGATAATTGCCAGGAGAGGATTTACTTCACCTAATGCACACAGAGTATTAGAAGGGCTGCATTCATTTGACTGCCTAAGATAGACACGAAAACCAGAAAATCCCAAATATGGATTTGTCACAGAATAAAATTCTGAAATCAATGTCACTTTATTGCAACAAGGTTTAGTTCATGGGATTTCACTGGAGTTCAGCCCATGCTACATGAAAAGCTTCTGTTGGTAGAAAAGAGAATATTTCCGGCTGTGATTTTGATAAATGCTGAACATTTTGTCCAATACCTTCAGTTTGGAATTAGCATACATGGGGAAAAAAGAACGCTAGCCAAGTTTAGTTCTCAAGTTGGGAATCACACAGGAACAGAACAAGCCCCAAGAGCTCATCTAATCCATCCCACCCCAGTGTCTTTCCTGGCACCTGTTTATTTGAAATGTTCTTAAAAATCTCTCATGACAGAGCTTTATGACAACTTTCCCAGACCATCTCTTCCTGCTTGTAACCATCCCTATGGCTAGAAGGCTTTTCCTATTATCTAACCTCAGTTTCTCATGTTACAATTAATCCTATTATTCTTGTCCTATTTATATGGATGATTCCCTTCTTCTTCACAAAATATGCTTCTTACAGAAAACCAAATTTATGAATCCCTTCTGGTTTTGTTTACACGCAACACTACACAATCTCTAATGTGACCTATGAGGACAGGCTTTTCTAATAATTGTTGATTCTCTCTGCTTGGCTACCCTCCAGCTACTTCACATTTTTCTTGAAGAGGAAAAAGTTGCTCAACATTTGACACAGAGCACTAGCCAAGGTCTTAGTAGTGTTGAGTGGAGCTGAACGAGTGCTTCATGCATTTTATAAGTTACAGTTCTGTGTAAACATGCTCATATTGACACTGAACATTTTCATAACAGCCAGGTCCTTTTGACTCATGCTCAGGTTGTCATTCTCTCCCAGCAGAGCTGCTGCTAGACCTTGGATTTCCACCCTTCCCCCAGCACGCTTCAGGTCAAGCCCTTGTTCATAAGCCTGTGTTTTAGGCTGGCTTGTTGCTCACTTTTTTTCTCCTCCTTTTCATTTTTTAGAAAGAGCATGCCAAAGCCAGTTCTCATTATTATTCTTTCCTGGAGTTCTCAGTACCTACCCTCTCCTCCCTCTGCTGACAGCACGTGGGTTGTCCTTCTTCACTAACATGCTGCTTCTCCCCACACCAATAAGAGTTTTTCTCGGTTTGTTTTTATTCACATCCAGACAACTGAAGTGAAAACAGCTTATGATCTGCATGAGATGCACTCATCCTCCCATCTGGTTTCATTTGCATGGCAAACACAGTCATGCTCGTACCAGCTCTCCAGTCCCTAAGGGCCCGCAAAGCATCCACCTTCCTGAAGGTTTGTCTGCCATGGCTCAGGACTCAAGATGACCTGACCTCTCTGACCAAGGCTGTGGGGGTCCCTGGTCTGGCAGAGTAGCTGGGGAGCTGGGCAGGCTAGGGGGCAGCTAGGGGCATCCCTCAACCCAGGGCATCAGCTCGTGGCTTGGTGTGTGGATGCAGATCCAATGGCCAGAAGATTTTCATGAGAATTCCAGCCCAAAACAAAAGAAAAACTGAAACAGTCCTCTGTTCTCTCTGGAAAATTCAAGCATGCAAAACTCCCAAACTCAACCACATGAGTAAGCTCATTAAAACACCCTATCGAGAAGTCTTATACATCATAAGCAAAAAAAGAGTAAAAACATCTTTTTCACCTTTGCAAGTTACATTTAGTATTGTACTGTCAAAGGACTATCAAGCAATATCAGTACATCAATATTTTCTAGTGTAGATGCAATTCTGCACTTTTAAAAATAAAAATGGTCTAAAAAGCCATAAACTTAAATTCCTTGAGTTATCTTGTCTGTTTCCCTTAGCAGAGTGACTGCAATACAATGCATACAGCAGTGTAAATCTATAAATCTGTAGAGCTTCAAATATTAACCAGAAGCTTTCATAACAGAAATCAATGAATAGAAGTCCAGAAATTTCATAAGAAATTAAATTCTGCAAATTCTTAAAAGACTAACAAAAACAGATTTCATAATATTTTAAAGAGTACCTATAGTAATTTCAATATTTTGCAATGATATTAGAAACAAAAATCACTTAACTGACTAAAAGGCTTGAGATGTGCTTCGAGGTCAGTATTACAGCACTCTTAGATTGTTTGCTGGGGTGACAATCATGAACTTCATGTGGTAGTGCAAACACCTCTGGAAAGCATGGGACCTAAAAAGAAATGGGTGGCAAAGAAAATACTAATACCCAATGGATACAGCTGTGGGATAAAACTGAAATTATGGTGGCAATTGAGAAAATTTCATCTGAAAAAATGGCAAATCTTATGTAAGCAAGAATAGAAGATATTATGCAATATATAGAATCATAAAATCATCTTGGTTGGAAAAGACCTTCAAGGTCACCAAGTCCAACCATCAACCTGATCTCCTGAGTCCCATGGCTAACCCATGTCCCTTAGTGCCATGTCCATACATCTCTTAAATACCTCCAAAGATGGGGACTCCACCACTTCCCTGGGCAGCCCATTTCAATGGCTGACTGTCCTCTCTATGAAGAAGTCTTCCTAATATCCAGTCTAACCCTCTCCTGGTGCAACTTGAGACCTTGTCATCACGTTCTGTCACTTATCACCTGAGAAATGAGACTGACATCCTCCTTGCTGCATTCTCCTTTCAGGTAGTTGTAAAGAGCAATGAGGTCACACCTCAGTCTCCCCTTCTAAAGACTAATCAACCCCTGTTCCCTTGGCTACTTCTCATAACTCTTTTTCTCTACGCCTGTCACCAGTTTCATTGCTCTTCTCTTCACATGCTTGAGTAACTCAATATACTTCTTGTAGTGATGAGACCCAAACTCAACACAATAATATCCAAGGTGCGGTCTTACCAGTGCCGAGTACAGAGGGACAATCACTTCCCTACATCTGCTGGCTACACTGTTTCTTATGTAGGCCAGGATGCCATCAGACTTCTTGGCCACCTAGGCACACTGCTGGCTCATGTTCAGCCAGTTGTAGACCAACACCCCAAGGTCCTTTTCTGCTGGGCAACTTTCAAGCCGCTCTTCCCCAAGCCCATACCAGTGCACAGGGTTGTTGTGGCCCAAGTGCAGGACCTCACACTTGACCCTGTTGAATGTCATTCAGTTGGACTCAGGCCATCCATCCAGCCTATCCAGATCCCTCTGTAAAGTCTTCCTACCCTCAAGCAGATCAACAATCTTTCCTACCTTGGTATTGTCTGCAAACTTATTGAGTGTGCACTTGATCACCTCATCCAGACCACTGATAAAAACGTTGAACAAAACTGGCCCTAATACTGTGCCCTGGGGAATGCCACTGGTGACTGGCTGACAATTGGACTGAACTCTGTTTACTCCTTCTCTTTGAGCCTGGCCATTCAGTCAGTTCTTCACCCAGTGAACTGTACAAGCCATGAGCAGCCAGTCTCTCCAGGAGAATACTGTGGGAGACAGTGTCAAATGATTTACTAAAATCCAGGGAGACAACATCCCCAGTCTTTCCCTCATCAACTAAGTGGATCACCTTGTCATAAAATGAGATCAAGTTAGTCAGGTAGGACCTGCCTTTCATAAACTCATGCTGGCTGCTTCTGATCACTTGATTGTCCCATACGTATAGTATGATGACATTGTGTGATGACATTCAGAATGATATGCACCATGACCTTCCCTGGTACCACGGTCAGATTGATGGCCTTGTAATTCCCTAGATCCTCCTTCCCACCCTTCTTATAGATCGGAGTCCCATGTGCTAACCTCCAGTCAGCTGGGACCTCCCTGGTTAGCCAGGACTTCTGGTAAATTATTGAAAGTTACTTGGCAAGCACTTCTGCCCGCTCCTTCAGTACCCTCTAACCCTGTCTGTAATCCTGTCTGGACCCATAGACACATAAACATTCACGTGATGTAGTAGGTCACCTACAGTCTCCCATTGAATTATAGGTGCTGCATCTCCTTGTCACCACCTTCCAACTGAGGGGGCTGGGTACCCTGAGAACAATTGGCCTTACTAATGAAGACCGAGGCTAAAGAATACATTAAGTACCTCAACCTTATGTATTGGGTTTATGTGGCAACAGCTTGGTAGCAGGGGGGCTGCAGGGGTGGCTTCTGTGAGAAGAATGCAGAAGCTGCCCCGTGTCAGGTAAGAGCCAGCTCCAGCCAGCTCCAAAAGGGGCCTGCTGCTGGCTAGAGCCAAGCCAACAAATGATGTTGGTTGGGCTTCTGTGAGAGCATATTTAAGAAAGAGACGAAACTGTTGCACAACAGCAGCTGGGAGAGAGACGCGTGAGAAACAGCCCTACAGACCCCAAGGTGAGTGCAGCAGGAGGGCAGGAGGTGCTCCAGGCAGGCAGCAGCAGTTCCCCTGCGGGCTGTGGAGAGGCCCCTGGTGGAGCAGGCTGTCCCCCTGCAGCCCATGGGTCCCACACGGAGCAGATCTCCACGCTGCAGCCCGTGGAGGAGCCCCCGGTGGAGCAGGTGGATGTGGCCTGGTGGAGGCTGTGGCCCATGGAGAGCCCCCACAGGGTCTTCTCCCACGCTGGCTCAACTTTCGGTGCATTGGAATGGCCTTCTCCTGTGTCTTAAAGATTTCATTCTTGAAGAAGGTCCAGCATAAGAAGGTGTCTTACCATTCAATACCAATCACTACATTCTCATCAGCGATACTGTGAAGTAATTGAGATTATACTAATAATCACCTCTCTACTACACAGTGCTGTCTGTTTTTTGTCTCCATTTGCTTCTTACTACCATATACCATTGCTGACAGGGTGCTCATAAACACATTCTTGAATATTAGCAGCAGGTCTATCATGTTGCTATCCTGATTCACAAGCGAGATCACTAGATGCTACCACAATGCAAATAAATAATTAATCATGAAAAAAATAACAGAGCAACTTTTAGTGATCCTCTGTGTAGAGCAATAAAGATATTACAGGTTTACTTTGAATATGAAATCAGAAATTGGTCTCTTTTTTTCCTTTGCTTTTGATTAGCCCATGATGGCAATCTCTGTCATAACAAATGGTGAATTCTTCCATAAAACACTGCTGGTTTAACATATGTTTCAATTGTGCAATACCAAAAATAAGAAGAGAAATCTGCTTAGCTTTCCATAAGCATATGAAGCAGTCAGGAATTTTCCTGACAAATAATGAATAGCCTATAATACCACAAAGGTGGACCATTCATATGTCTTTATCACAATGCTCTGGCATGGGATACAGAGTAGAGAAAAAACAACAATAGCATCTACATAAACCATGCCATTGCTGCACCCATTTCATGTGCTCTGCTTAAACAAAACCACTCTGTCCCACTGGAACTAGATAATGGCTGAACATGTTACAGACCAGGGGTTCTCCTGCCATCCCAGCCTTCAGGTGGGAGCTGGTGAAAGAAGTGAGGAATGGAAAGAAAGGCCAGCTAGACACAGTTTGATAAGTCAAAGGAACTGAAACTGAACTTTATTTTCTTTTAAAGTATTCTACAATAATGGCTCAGAATACTACCACAGTGTAGAGGGACAAGGCAGTGCTCTGGGCTATGACTGTAGATTACTCTAGTGTATATATTTGTCAGAGCTTAAGAAAGGTTGAAGCATGGCAGTTCAACATTTCTTAAGCAAATATTTCATAATTTTAACACTTTCTAGGTCTTTCATATTATAGCAGGATTTATCAAATGCAATGTTGTCACAGAAGTCTTGCATAAATACAAATATTGATACTTTACCTTGAATATTGTATATCATATAAATCTACCTTACCTTTAAAAAAATCTCCAGCTCATTATGTGATCTGGAGTCTCTCCTTTTCTTTCTCTTTAAGAGTTTTTAAATATATATATATATTTATATATATTTGCTATCATACATCAAAGTTTATACGAATCTCATCATTTCTGTTGTATTTTCTGCAGACATGGTCTGAAACAAATCAACAAGTAAATCAAAAGCTTCCTGGTTAGCATACGAAAGTCAAAGAGGATCGTTCCTCTTTTTTGTGTGTGTGTTTCAGTAATAGTATTTCTTTTAAACTTGAAAGCTTTCTTCATAAACTAGAGGCCCATAGATCATTTAAAGCAGTCTTTATAAGCAAATTTACATACTTTGACATGCTTTTGTGAGGCAGTTAGTATCAAAATCCAATAGTACTTCTACAGAACCATATGACTTTCTGCGATGCAGATATACATTTCATTTCTAAAAAGCCACAGTTCTTTTTCTACATCTGCTCTCATCAAATCCCCAGGATTCATTCATAAAACTGCTTTTCCGAATGTTTTTGCTGTTATCCCCACTGTGGATTAAGATGTACACACAATCTGGTGACATCATCCTGTGGAAGGTTGGTAAGTACGAAAATACCCTCTCCAAATCCACAGATAGTCTTTTCTATCTCTAAGTGTTCTGTATTCATGTTACCAAACAGTGTAACGCAATGATGACACATCTCCGTGCAGGCTAAGGGTCTTCTTCCATCAACGGAATCTCTAGAGGTAAAAAAGAAATGGTATTGGTTACTGATTGTAACTTCCTTTTAGATCTTTGAAGATCATTATTATTAGCAATTCTGCAAAAAATATAAATGGGCATTGTAAAATCTGAACAATATATACGGTGTCTCCAATTCTATACCCATTTATGCTCTAACAGCTATATGAACATTAAACAACTGAGGCTATCCATGTTTTCTAAAACAAGTTAGGCCCACCAAAACCTAAGTGCAAACATCCCTTCTACTACATTAAAGACTGACTCAACATTCAGAGTAAGCAGAGACTTCTGCTGGTATCCTCATCATTTCTCCCACCTCCTTCCAGAAGTCCTCTTCCACTTGTGATGCTATTAAAAGTTAGCCCCAACCCTATGAAGCAGGAAGATTTCCTCCACCTATTTCTCATTTAAATGTCTCTGAGGAAAGCTATGTAGATTCCTTGACGTGCTAAGAAGCACACCATAAGGCTCTGTTAGAGCTAAATGAAATTATATCAATGCATGCTCATGATTTAAATGCAGACAATAGTATATGATGATCTCCCTTCTAATACATGGTCCTGTGAGTAGGTTCCCCTTATGCTGTGACTCCCATGTCCAAGGCTTAAAATGTACGCAAATGCATACATGCCTTAGACTGAAAAGTTTGCCGTATGTGCAGACACAATGAGCTTGTTTAATAAAGGCTGCTAATTCTCTCTGGGTATGAAAATATGATTTTCTTTCCATTGTAAGGAGAAAATCATGTTCTTTGCTGTGAAAACCACAGTACATGAGGGAGTTATGAGTGTAGCAGTTGAGGAGCAGATGAACAGACCAGCACAGGCAAGATGATGTTTGACTTTGCTGCTGTATACGGGCACCCGCCGTCATCCCCGTTGATGAGACTGCTGCTGCCTGGTCTGGAGAGAAGCCTTCTGGCCTGTCCTACCCTCAGGGAGTCAAATCCCTTGCACCACAGTTAGCAAGGACATATCATGGACATGAAGCTCAGTAGCATGGTTTTAAGAATGTCCAAATTAAGGTACGGACTCTGCAAATATATGGAGAAAGTAAAAAGCAGGTCAGCTGGCTTTATTCCTGCTCTGACTGTACAAATGAATGGCTCCTGCTTATGGACTCATGTATCTCGCTTATGTAAGACTCACCATCTGTAATATCAATCCGTGGACTCGTGGACACAGCCTCTCCAGCAGTGCTACGGGATGCATCAGTTCGATCTGACCCAGAAAACGCTGCTGCTTGGCACACCGAGGATGAGTACAAACTTTGGAGCAGTTCAGAGGAGCCTGATTGACTATCACAGGTCTCAAATTCACTAGGCAGCGTGTCTGTAATCCTGGGGCCGGGATAAGCAGGAGGACTCTGATCTTCTGTCTGCAAAATATGCCCCTGGCCTGTTGTAGCTGAGTATCCAGGTGCTAGAGCATTCAAGCTGCTGCTTACAGCTTCATCATAGGAAGGCAGCATGACAGGAACGCCATCCACCACCACAAAGTCAGGGTCACCCATGGAGCCCTCCTGGTTGCCTCTAAGTCAAACAGAGAAATGATCGCAGAGAGCCAGAGTGTTTCAGAAGCACATTGGAGCAACTGCTGAATGCAAGTAAACACAACACTTTCTAATCACGCAAAATGATGCTACAGGGTCATTAACATTCACAGAAATGTTTGCTTCACAGGTTTGCAAAAATCTGTTCAGATTGACAGTCAGGTGGAATCTGTTACAATTGGATAAATGAAACCAAGTAATGTGAAGCACAATTTAGAGAAGGGAAAGAAAACAGGTGCTTGGAAGAGATAAGGAGCACCATTTGCTGTGTCACACAGACAAGATATCTTGGATATGAGATCACAGGTGTGCTTCACCAGTCAAGAGTGTTGGAACCCCTGGAAAGATGTGGGCTAGAGCAAAAAAGTGTTTACAGCACGTGTACAGGCGCTGAGCTGGCTATCATCGGATGACAGGAATTTGGGGGCCAGATTTGTGGCCTCCTTCAAGTCTTGCTTTCAAAGGATGAAGACATCCTTAACCAGCACTAGATTGGTTTCTTTTTAAAACAAAATATTTATATTATGTTGGGAAGGTGTGATAAACCCTGAAGTATATTTTTTGTAGTCAATTAAATCACAACAGAATCCTAGCAGGAAGGAGTTGGTCCCAGGTCCCCTTAGGACATGAAAACATCTGAAAAGAATAGGCCAGAGAGTCGTTTCAATAACTGAGATGAATCCAGGCTATAAAGCTATCTGTGGTGCAACCCTTTACCCTAAAGGTTTTCCTAGTTATGTATGTATACTCCCCATATACTGTAGATATATATGTTAACATACACATTACTGGTACAATCCATATACTTTCAGGTACACATACTTATTTAACAGTAAGACTGCCAAATTCATTCTTCTGCATTGACATGGGGATATATTTACTGACATACAGCTTTATTACCTCTCCTTTCTGTGTGTGGTAGAATAAAGACACAGAAGTAAAAGAAAGAGAAAGAGTCACCCAGTCAAGGTCCATAGCAAATTGAGCCCAGACTGAAACGTAGAGACAGATCGACAGATCTAAACCTAGATACATCACAAGCTTTACCTAAACCATAGCATGCCTGTCTTTGTTTTTCCCATTGCAAGATAATAATAATAGTACCCACCTACCTGTCTCTTGAGGAGTGCTGTGCGAATCAATGACAAATGCTCATAGCTGCACAGTATTTTATGGAAATAAAGGTAGATGTAGGAGATGTTCATGAATCATGATGAAAATAATACTCATGAAGGGAAAGCAAACTTCTAATATAAATTTGTCCACAGGAAGGAAAAAAAAAAAAAGAAATTCTTTCTTAAAACTTACATTACTGAATCCACAGTACTTTAAAAATGAATTCCCCTGGCACCCAAAAATGAGTATTTTAAAGCACTGTCAAATATTTTTATATGCAGAAGCAGCAGTTCTCAGTAGTAAAGCTGTAATTACTCCCAGAATGAATCTGACAAACTTTGGCTTTTATCTTAGTTGCAGAAGGAACTACAGTGGCTTTCCAGGGATGCCTGTCTGTGTAGGTAGTTCAGATACTTCTGTTCAGTGCAAAGGAGGTATCTGCAAGGCTCAGGAGCTGTTCTGCTTCCTCAGCAAGGAGCACTGAATGTGAAAACTGAATTAAGGGCTTCAGAATACAAAAACAAAAACCAACCAACCAAACCAAACCAAACCAAACCACCACCACCAGCCCAAACAAACAAACAAAAAACAGTACAAACCTTGGAAGGAAATGTGTCTTAAATTTGGTCTGGAACATCCTGGCTAAAATGACCAGTAGAAGTACTAATAAAACACTGGTGGCAGTAAATGCCACTATTTTCCATGTAGTCAGGAGGGTCTCCTGTGTATTTGGCCAAGTTTGTTCTGTAACAAAAAGAGAACAATACCACAATTGTGCTTATTACTGCTGCTATTTTATATTAATTCTTTAACAATACTCAGAAGCGACAGTTAGGGTGAGAGATTTCTTACATGTGCGTTTTATTTACAAACAGCCTTAACAGCAATCTGTCACAGGGGCTGGACCTTGCTTTTTCCCCTTGATGTTTCTTTTATGCATGCAATCATGAACTTACCTTATATACATATAAAAAATCCACAAGACATTCCAAAGTACATTTGAAGAGCTAACTGTTGAGGTGGTTTAGGATCATTCAGGAATAAAATATGCTGTATTTAATGGCATCTACAAATCAATGTTCATCACTTAAGCAAAAAACAAATGAATTTCACCAGGCATTACTAAACTACTGATTTGATCTAAAAGAGATGGGCTGTAAGAGGGTATGCCATTGCTGCTCCCTTACCTGTTTTGACACAGTAGACTTGGTAGGAGGGGAACCACTCTCCATACTGGCAGGTGATGTATTTGTAGTCATTGGTGAGGGTGTAACCAGGGTCACAGTAAAACTCCACCACTGTCCCATGGTTGTAGCGCTCGCAAGGCCGCGGGTGGCAGATGTAATCTCCATGGCTCACCATTGGAGGTAGTGGACAAACTTGGGCAAACAGAGAGAATAGGAGAAAGAAGTTAACCACAGCAACCTACCACTGTGCATCAAAACACCCTTCCAGGCTCCCTGCCATTTCAGGAGGCTATGTATGAGTGGCACCAACCCGCTACCGCTGGAACACCACACTC
This sequence comes from Anser brachyrhynchus, assembly GCF_964034855.1. NCBI lineage: Eukaryota > Metazoa > Chordata > Aves > Anseriformes > Anatidae > Anser > Anser brachyrhynchus. The sequence goes on from NC_137696.1 coordinate 27,797,812, forward strand.
CTGTCCACGCCAGTGAACAGGCGCACATACCTCCTGCAGAAATGTGAAGTTCAAAAACTTCACAGGAAGTTGTTGGCTCACACTTACACCAGAAAGCTCTGCAGTCACCTGTTTGTTTAAAGACATGAAAGATGGTATCTGTGAACCCTTCCAGCCTCTGGGGTAAAGGGGAGGAGAGGAGGGAAACAGAAGGGGGCACATAGGTGTGTAGGACAACTATATGGGGATGCAGGGGGACAACCAAAGAGAATCCTTTTGCTTATGAAACATCTCAGATTCAGCTGCATGTTCCTATATTTTTTTTCATTAGCATAATCGACTGGTTATATGGACTAATTAAATTCTGAAATATTCACTTTTAAAAATAAGTTTGCCATCAACAGTGCTGGAGGAGGTGCATGGCACAAGACACCGCTTAAGCAATTACAGTTGTACAACCATAGTTTTGTTTAGCTGGGCTCAGACTCCACAGGTGTTATTTGTGTTTTGTTATCTCTGAGCAGCCCTGCTGCTTCCAGTGGGATTGCTGGTGGAGTGAGGCAACAGAGACTAAGCTTGTGTTAATTAAGTACAGTAGTTTACATGAGGTTATGTATATAAGACTGAATCGCAATATAAACATGTGGAACTTTTATTGTAGACCCTGAAACAAGAAGAAATGCCCTCTCACATTGCTGTGAGATGGATTCAAAAGAGAACTGAAGGAGCAGTCTCTAGGAAACAGCAGCGGGTAAAGCAGCTTGCAAGCAGTATTTTTCTGAAAGAGGATGCTTATTTACTGAATAAGTATTAGTTGAATATTATTCTCTTAAGTATTGCTCCCAACACAGAGGAAAAAAAATCCACTAAGTGTAATGATGTCTAAAGTGGCCACATACTGACCCAAAAAGTGTTTCAGTAAGCTAAATGGTTTTTGTTTTGTTTTGTTTTGTTTTGTTTTGTTTGTTTTATTCCCCTTCAGATACAGTAAACTAACTGCATCAGTGCCCCATCTGCAGGCTGCCTGGCCCCTTCACTTCATGCCTCCCTCATGCAGGCCAGCCCTACTGCATTGATTTAAATAATGAAAATGCCATCTCTGAAGAAGAATCTTCCCAGAAATTACAATTCAGCTGCTTCTCTCTGTGAATCCTGTTACATGAATAATGCATTTCATAAAAAAAAAATACACAAGATATTAAATGAATCTTCAAGAGAGGCTGATTACAATGTGCAGCAATGTCTATTCCTCATCCCTTGGGGACATGGTTTTGTTTGCATTTTCACTGGCAAGGCTTAATAATAACTTGAAATCAGAGCAAGTAATTCACATAGAAATTCACATCCTCAGTACTCTGCATACTTTCCAAAGTCTCTAGGTCCATGAGAAATAGAAATGGTTTACTGGGAGGTCAACTTGATATTGAAAACAATTTTCTTAATAGGGTAAAGGTGTCGGTCTGAAATAGCAGTAAAGCACCTTCTGTCCATATCAGGGATCATTCCTTTATTAAAAAGAGAATAATCAGTGAAAGCATAAAACCAGGCACGGAAACCTGGTATATTTTTATTATCTACATTTATAGCATGCAAAGATAGCAATTTAAAATTCTTTGCAACTGAGTTTTGGCAAACTAAGACAGGCTGCAAGAGATGTGTGGATGCACATTACCCTCCTAGCAACAAGGAAAATAAAGCACATCTTATCACAGGGAGCAACCACTCAGAGAAATAAATTTCTCCTCTCCAGAAATGCACCTGATGCCATTCCTGACACACCAATTCCCTAACCTATTAACATCATTAAGGGCCAAAACAGTCTTCTGAATAAAAAAAAGCCTCAGTGCTGGTCTCCCAGTTTAGGAATGACACCGTTTACAGTGAGATTAAAAACAATGTACTGTGGGTACAACCCATATGTGGAGCTGCCAGTCTGTTTACAAATGGAGATGTGTTTTATAAAACCTGAAAACAAGAGCATTACTCTTAGTGTAGGATATGTACTCAGTGCTAAAAATGTCTGCCACTCCATCTACTGACATCCTCCATATTTTAAGGGAAATGATCATGCACTGATGCTGCCTGGAAGTGTCTCTAAACATTTCTCTAAAGCACTGTACTATGTTAGCCATGAATTAAATATTTAAATGTCTGTGCTTACAAACAACTCTTACATTAAATGCTTTTACAAACAGCAGTTGCAACGGAGCAGGTTTGCAAATGAAGGAGTTAAGCTCAATGGTATCAATGCTTTATTCTTATGTCAGCTTGGGTGTCAGAATCTGCGTTTTACAGTCACATGGGGTATCCCTCATCACCTCCTGTAAATGTTATGTTCGTCCAGTTTAAAGAACCCTCCAACAGCTGCATGATCAAACTGGTCTCCTCATGCCTTTGCAAGCACGGTGATTAATGATCAGTAAAACTCAGGTTCAGAGCCTCTTTTTCCAAGTGAAATCAAATCAGGTGAGTTATATCAGCAGCAGTCGAAGATTAACTTTTCATCTCTGGGCAGTTAGTCATACACCTAGTTCTTTTCTCAACTCACTCCATTTCCATAATCATTTTTGCCCAAGATCATTTACAGTCAGTGGAACGACAACAATGAAGTGGCCTTAGCTTTGATCATAGAAGAGCAAGATTTTGGCTAGTCTAGAGGGCTGCTGAGCACTCTTGGCTCTCAATAGACAGGTTTTTAGTGAAGAGTTAGTTGTCTTACAGGGTCAGATCCCTCACCACTGATACTTACTTAGCATCGTGCTAGATACCAGTGTATTATACCAGTTACACATACTAAAGAAATAGGCCAGATCAAATATGAACTAAAACCCAAGTGGCAAAACTCAGTCCACTGAAGTTTTCTAGGAAAGGTAAAATTTTTGCAATTCCAGTGATCATCCCTTGGTGTATTTGGAAATTACAGGCCATGGATTTCAGACAAACGCATCAAACTTACAGAATGAAAATAACTACAAACAGACTAAAATAAAAGTGTGCTTGACAAGTAAATTTTCATTGTCAAAGCTGACTGGAGTATGGACAATAAATAATCATAGAGATAAGTGAATTCTACTTCAGGAAGTTCTTACAGCTTAAAAAAAATCCTACATGCTGTTCTTAAATGTGACACCAAATCTTTATTACCAACAGAGTTCAGCATCCTTTTCACATTATAAAGCTTTTGAGTCTTTAATGTACTACTACTAATAATATCCAGCATAGATAATCCAGTAGCATTTTCAGACAGATAATATTAACCTTCGGAGCATGTATGAGGTACAGACATAAGTCAGGTAGTGCCTGCTGGGCGTTTTGCAGCCCATGATCAGGATCTCTGCATCAGTCTTTATTGGCCACAGACTGTAAGGGGACTTACAGGGACTTTACTGCACAGCATTCTTAGCCAAAACGTAGAATCATTAATCAAAAAGAAAGAACAAATGTGTTTATATCACAAATAAATCCCTTCTGGGATGCTCTGGACTACCAATGCTCAAAGAAGCTGAAGGAAGGAATTCCTGATTTGATCTGACAGCCATCTCCTCCTGCTCTTAGGAACAGTTGGAGCTCAGGTCTCTCCTGTGAGATCAGCTTTCTTCTCTGGCTAATTTTAATGAAAGTTTACTACTCTGAGGAAGAACTTAAAACCTGGGTTTCAATTCAATCCTTATGTTTCAACCACAGTCACATCCTGCCTTGGAGAAGCAGACCTACTTCAGGCTTACAGATTTATTTATTTATTTTGTAACAAAAGACATCAGAATACTTGCCACCTTAAAGTGTGCCTGCAGGTAGCTCTCCCTTTCATGAGGTGTCAAGACCACAGGCTTTGCTTTCTGAGCTACAACTTTCACAACCCAGGGCTGCAATCAGGCTTTGCCAAAGCATCTACTGCGTTTTTTCAGCCACCAGATTGTAGTAATGTCCATGCATGTCTGCTGTTTATTGACAAATTAAAGCATTTTGAACGGCAGGCTAAGTGGTGCAGAAATTAAGGTTCCTCAGCTTTTCCGAAAAAAGAATGATTCCTGCACTTGTGGTACAAAAATGCTCAGTGAATAACATCAAGCCACCACCGTGCCCTCTATGCTTGCTGGTGTGATCCCCAGTGACTGCTGTCCCAAACCACACAAACTGAACCGAAAACCCACAGTGAGTATCTGCAGCTGTGCTCATGTGCCAGGGACAGCAGAAATATCTGTGACATTCTCTGCAAGGGAAAGTCCAGAAAAAGGCAAGGGTGGCTCTTTCCCCCCTGGTGTTGCCAACCAGGGCCCCTGCCAGGGGGATATAGGCAGTGAGCACTCACACATTAGAACAATAAATGGAGTTCACCGAGTCATTTTTTCTACCCATTACGGTCAAGAAGCTTTTTAAACACTGCCCAGAGGATGCTGCAGTAATTCTGCACTGCTGACATTGGGACTATAGGAGGGAGGAAAAATTTCTGGCATTAGCATAGTCTCAATTAACACTGATGGCACAGAATAAAGATTTCATGTCACTTTTTAAAAGCCAGTGGTAGAGAGATGAAAGTGGAGATGCAGATATTTACAGTGCTCCAAATTTCATTTTTTTGGCCAATCAGTTCATTGGCATTCTGGCCAGTAGGTTTAGTCTTTGCTCAAAGTAAGCAGGATGTAAATTATTTAGGTTTTGCCTAGCCATGAGCCAAACATGAGCCAAACACAAGCCAAACAATAAATGCAATAAAGTTGTGAAATACAAGGCACTTATGCTCACGAATAAGCAAGAAGCTGATTTGCCAGCTTTGAATTTTTTGTATAGTACATTTTTTCTCTAGCTTTTCATGTAGGATTCTGGTTACTAGGTTAGCTGGATTAACTGAAAAATCCAGTACGAGGCCAGTCATTTTGTGTTGCACACAGGGATGGACAGTGTTAGAGACATTTGCAACTAATCAAAAATAAATCTTCTTCCAAATACACCATGAATCCCAGCTTATTATGCAAAGAATGAGAAAAGATTAAGATGAAACTTCATGATGAGGGAGACACAGATGAAAAACTGCAGATTACAATGCAGGGGGGAAACAATGGTGTATATTGCCAGATAGTAATCAGAGAGGTACAGAAAGCACAGGCTTGCGTATGGTGGACACACCACCTAGTTTGTGCACAAGCTGGAAGAGAACAAGGGTTTTCCTGACCCTTTCTTGTATGTGTCACAAAACTAAGTAACACCAGAAATCTGGACACCTGTCCTCTGGCTACTGCAAGTCTCTTCTTGACACCATAGTCCCAGCCTGCCTGCATTCAAGGAAGGTGAAGACCTTCTGGAAGGTGAAGATCCCTGGAAAACCCGGGGGAGTTTCCCTTCTGTTCCAAGTTTACCTCCTAATCACATTCAATTTTCTTGTGAAGGAAATGCCCAGGAGCTCTCAGTCATCACTACTACTGTTCTACCTTGCCAATTTTACCTTCATGTAACTGTCTGCAGTGTACTCAGTTGAGGTAGCCATATCCCGCTGCAGTGCATGGAGAATCCTTAGCTCCACATACGTGCTAAGCAAGAGCAGGGCACTCAGTAAAGGCTCTGTGCTCCCCCAAAACATAAGCTCTTAATTCCCTGAAAAAGCCACTGAGGGGCCTATATATATCTCTCCCTAATCTGGATGCCTTTCAGCCCTCACATCCTTGCCCCGCATGCAGCCAAGGGATCAGCTGGCCAGCTGATGGTGCTGTGCTTGCCCACCAGATGGGAGAGTGCAGTTGGGAGGTAGAATTGTTTTTCACAAAATGGTATTTTAATGTCAGAACTGCTACAATCCATAATTCAGTTCCAGTATATTGAATATGTATATTCAGTTACATTCCAACCACTGTTTACGTTGAGCCATCATTTATGTCAAGAAAATGCAGCATCCAGGGTGTCCTAGTAAAGATCCTGTTCCCTATATTGCCTTTGTACAAACACATCCTTGTGTATGTAGGCTTTGAAGTTTTGTTTTTTTTTACAGTAATATGGAATATGAAGGTTATGTTTGTTCCTTTTCCTTCTTTGTGAACATTGTGCCAATGAAACTCAGTTTCTTGGTTATTTCAGTATCATTACCCTTCAGACCTTCAGAATAAAATACTCATCCAAGAAGCCTTTCTTATGTAACTCAACAACTCCTGTCCTGTGAAGGGAGAGTTAGTGCAAATTATAGCTGTACTGGAGTAAGTGAGAAAAAATTTGTGGCCACAGAATTTGCATTTTGAAAGTAAAGACATGCTTTGAGGAATTTTCCTGATTATTCTCACAGCAAAGCAACAGCACTAACAGTACTACCAAAATAGAAATAATGGTGGAAACAACTAAGTATATAAAGTCACTCCTACTAAGCCCAACAGTAGACATGACGTAAAGGAACAAAGATATGAGATTATTATTTTGAACCCTGAATTTGCCAGCAAATTTATTTATTGAAAGCCTACAGCAAGGATTATTCAAAATACTGCATTCTTAGCCAATAATTTCCAAATTCTTCTCCATCTCCAGTTACTTAACCTTCACAGTGCCACCTACATTTTATTCTTCTGAAAAGACACCCTGCAGTTAAGCAACTCCTTATAGACCATTCGTAAGTCACTGGCAGCTGCACCTTGGGTCTCATGACTCCCAGACTGCTTGCTCTCACTCCTAGACAACCATGTTTTAATTTGGTACCCAGTAAAATTACAAGATTAATCTTTCAATGTGCACACAGTAGGAAGCACTTTTCACCTTCTACAAAGTGTGAAATGAATTGAATAATTAAGATTTTAGTGAAAATCTGTTTCTCTGGTCTAGTTCTGACAAACACCATCTTGCTGAAAATTGCTATCACTGACACCAGCTGTAAGAGCCTAAATGAAGCCTTATAAAACTTATTCCAAGTCTATCTTAACAATAGTTTAATATTAATTGGTTCCCAAAGGGAAACAGAAGGTGATTTACAATCACTTACACATAGAGCTTGCTTGTTTCTTGGAGTTACAGAGCCCATTTCACAGTTGCAGTCAGCTGAGCTCCTATAGGAGTATCAGACCGAATTCACCCTCACCCTCAACAATCCTGCCATTCATAGCATAACTGGCAGTAAAACATTGATCTTAATGCGAAAGCCTTTATTTTCAAATGCAATTTCACAGTATATATGAGATGAAACACATCCCACGTGAGCTTTCACCTGTAAATTATAAGTTCAAAAATGCAATTTTTGTTTAAACTACCAACACTGATTATGAGCTTGCAGCAATGGAGAGCTAGAAGTCCTTTTAGCAAGACACCCATAATTATCTTCAGGGAAATATTTATACTAATGATTCACATGGGAGTGCTTGGAACACCACGGTCTCATTTACAGATCATTTTAGCTTTCTTCGTCTCTCAGTCCTAGTTTTGTTTCTTCCTTTTCTCATGAGTGGTTGACTTTATGATCAGTAATGGTCTTTTTAAGACTTTGAGAAGCAGACGCTGAATATTTGGCCTCATTTCTGAATGTGGAGCCAATTGCTTGTGATTATTTTTGTATAGAATTGATGCCATTAAGGTGTCTGATTGCCTGAGCTCCAGCTGCAGTCAGGTACTGTACTCCAGTGACCAATCATTAACAACTGCATTAAAAAAGAAACAGAGATAAATGCTGAGGCTGGATTCCTGTTAAAGAAATAATCAGAAATGAAAACTTTAGTTAGATAGTGGAAAGACCATTCTAGGAAGTCTTTTCTTCCCAGGTCAGTGCTTTTACTGCATCTGATGGTTATAATAAACTATGCTTATTGTATATCAACTTGTGATTGGGATGCCTGTGGCCTGACTGCATTCATTTAGTTTAATTGGGGACTTCACAGGCACCCAACAAGAAGGAATCAGAGAGCTGCAAAATAAGCCAAGGCTTGGGTATTTGACAGTCATCACAGGATAACCCCAAACCTGGAAAAGACTGGAGAAAAAAAAAGGTCAAAGTACTCAGCAGTAGAGTGGAGATGGAACAGGGAGACAGAGCTGTTGGGAAGTTGTCTAAGAAACCCAGACAGGTAAAAACAGCCAACAGGGATGTCTGAAGAAGCCAGAGCTCACTGTGAGCTGAATAAACCAGGGTTATGCTGTTATAACTCTCTTTAATTTCTTTTTCTTCTTTGTTTATAAGAACAATCCCTTGAGCCTGCCTCTTGTCACCTACACCCATCATTGAGTATTGATGGAAAGAAGGAATACCAAATCCAGCTGTACTTGCTGGGATAAAAGAGCTGTATCCCAAGGCTTAGCTGAAGGCTGAAGAAATCAAAATGCACCTCCTGGGAGAAGGAAAATCACAAGGCCCTAACCCCCATGGAATAATGCTATGAAAAACAAAAAAGGAGGGAGGGGAACTGGCTGGTAAAGCCACAAAACCAACTAAGAAGACTAAGGAGGTTTGAAAGAATATTAGTTTCTGTTATTAATGTATAGTTATCAAGTTATCCACTGGTGAAATTACTTCTATTTAAATGTTGGTTCTTGTCTCTGAAAGTGAACAAACCTACATAGCAAGTAGACTTTCTAGAGTCTATAGCTACACTTCCCGTTGTTTGTGGAAGATGTCCTGTGACTGCACTATGTAGCCGAATTTAATGAACTTGTCCATAAAGCACAGAGAGATTTGATTTCAAGCTAGACAATGCAATGTGTTTTTCTGTTCTGAGGAGCCCTGCCAGATAAAGTTAAAAATTAATATTATAAAACAGCCCTCAGGGATAAATTTTGTCTGCTTTCCCTTACCTAATCCTCAGCATATTTAAAGCACTGTGGATAAAATACTACGTGCATCTGGCAGCTAACATGGAAATTATGGCCCTATAAAAGAGTCTGAATGTCTGGCTGATTCTGGAAATGCTAAGGAGTTTCTGAAAGGTACACTGGTACCTGTGAAGGTGTAAAACAGTGATTTACTTTGACAGTCTTGTGCATCAGGCAGAAACAGAAGACATAAAAGAAACAGATTAGAAGTTGTTCTTCTGTTGTTTACTTGAAAAACTAAGACTAGTGTGGAATGTATCTATTTCAATCACAACAAAGATCAAAGAAAATTTCTGCAATGCAAAAAAAAAAAAGAGTAGTAATATAATAGTATTTATCATTCTCATACAACATTTTCCACTTGGAGACTGTTCTCTAAACTCTCAGTTCCTTCATCCCACCCCCAACAAGAGCTGTAAAATGTCCACTTCTGCGTATAATTCTGTCTTCAAATATGTACTGGTTTTCTTTCTACTTTACATTACAATACATGTGCTGCAATTAAGTGACCTGATGATTATTAAGCCGTACAACCACAGAACAACATGACTTGTCTGGTGAGTATTTCATGTCACTGTGCCCTTTCTGATTTCAGTTCCTCTCCTCACCTCTTCAGCTGTGGATAAAGATCTACAGATGAAAGTCAGAATCCTCCAACAGAAATAAATAAATAAATAAATAAATATAGACATTCCAAGTCATTTATGAGCAGCTCTGTACCTCTATGAGGAGCTCTGTAAAGTGTTCAACTTCCACACTTGTACAAGGTATCTGGACATATGTACCATTTCTACAGCCTTGGGTGATGAACAAATAACAACCTACAGTCAACAACCCTTAGAATTACTGAATGTCTTTTTTTCAAGAAAACTGTCTTTGTAAATACATCACACCTGCTTTATATGACTCATATGCCCCCAGAGTGAAAGACCATCAGCCTATTTCAGTCTTTGGCTATTGTACTAAAGGAATCACCAATGAAAAGGCATTGCCCAAGTAACGGTGTTTATAGACGTTGTTTGTTGCTGCTATTTGAGCATTTACTGTTGCTTATAATTTCTGAGTTTTGAGAAGTATTTCTCTAGGCACTGAGTATACTCTAAAACTCCGCTGTGGTCAGTACTGTTAAAAACAAGGCTATTATGTCTTGTGTTAATATCAACTCAGTTAACTTAGATTATGTATTTTGCAATATTTACTTAATTCTCCCTCCTGTCTGCATGCTCAATAGTTATAAGCATAGAACAGGATCTCAGTATATACCTACCCTAATTTCTTAATGTTACAGAATGGAACGGAATGGAATGGAACAGAACAGAATAGAATAGAATAGTTGAATTGAGCTGAGCTGAGCTGAGCTGAGCTGAGCTGAGCTGAGCTGAGCTGAGCTGAGCTGAGTTGGAAGGGATCTTCAGACATCATCAAGTCCACCTGCCTGACCACCTCAGGGCTGACCAAAAGTTAAAGCATGTTAAGAAGGGCATTATCCAATTGCCTTTTGAACACTGACAGGCATAGGGCATCAATTACCTCATTAGGAAGCCTTTTCCAGTGTTTGACCACCCTCACAGTAAGAACCTTTTCCTTGTGAACCCCCCCTGGTGCAGCTTTGTGCTCTTCCGGTGCATCCTGTCATTGGTTACCAGGCAGAAGAAACTGGCAGTTGGCTGTCCATTCCATTTCATGGAATTCCCTACCAGTATGTTCTCAGGTGCTTGCTCTCCAATGTTTTGGGAAGCCATTAAATTTTTCAGGAAGTTTTTATACTATACATGGTAAAATCTTCAATTTAAGATTCTTTTTCCTCCCAATCTTTTACATATCTGATTATACAGAAGGCAATCAATAACTTCTATTAATTTCTACAGATGGATTGTTAACCCCAAACTGATATTTCAAAAATCGTAGTAATAAATTAACATTTTCCTTTGATTTTCATGTATCCTTAGAATTGTCTAACAAGTTTCAGTACAAAAGAATATTTACAAAACTTCTGCATAGTAATGAAATTAAAAAAAAAAAAAGGATATAAAGAAAGTTGAAGACGTAAATCAAGGAATAAAAGTAGTAGAAAATTCAATGTTAAGATGTTTCAGCTTATCCCCTAAATGACTGTAACAATCCGGTAAAACAGCACAATTTCCTCTAACATCATTCTCAGAGATAGCTGAATCATTTCAACTGAAGCTTCCCAAATGATTCAGCCTGAGGCAGACACTCAAAAATCAATCTGAATGTTTAAATTTGGCAAAGTTACAAGCATTTAAGAACAGGATCTCATAACAGTAAATACTTGGCAATCTGAGCTACCGGCATCCTTATTTGCCTGAGCTATAACAACTTTTCTGATCAGGTCCAACAGCTGTTTCTGAGAAGCCACTGCAAAACATTGCAGTGTTGCCTGCACATCAGCACCAGGTAGCACAATTTTTATGCAGAAATGTCTTCTTCCCTATCATTAAAAATTTCCTGAGTATGACATAGCCTCTCACAAGAGTTTGTGGAAGCTCTGTTTTTGCTGATATTGAGAAGACTGGGCTGAATGTTAGAAAGCATGCGGTAGGGTAGGAGTGAAAGGATGGATTAGATGAACTGATTGTTCCTTCCAATCTTCATTTATTTTGACTCTATATGTGAAGCATATAGATGCTGCCAGATCACTGTAGCAAACCCCAACGCATACATACAACTGATTTAGAGAGACAGCTATTTGACACAAAGTTGAAAGTAATCCAAGCGGTCCCTGGTGTAACCATGCATTTAAATGGTGTGGAAGCTCTTCATTCAGAATTAATTTGGCTTTAAAAAGAGACAAAATTTCAAAAGATTGACAGATAACATTTGTGCAATTGCACATGCATTTAAGACATTCCCTGTGTAAAGGTTTATAGAATATACGTCAAAATGAGAAAGAAAAATTCTACTTACAGCAGAATAAAAGCTCTAAAATGTTTTATGGTAGCTTCCTAACAACCATTTACTTTTAATCATTACCATATTAAAATACTGAACAGGAAATATTATTAGGATAAATTTTGAATTGATCCTGGAAAGAAATAAATGGAATTAATTTGTTATTTGCAGATTTCCTCTGTTAAAAAATACTTATTGGTGAGATTATATGACACACATAAAAGTAATGCCGAGAAATGAGCTTGACATTAGTATGCAAGGTGCAGAATAAAAAAATATGCAGGGAGGGAGTTTTGTTCTCTAATTAGAGTAGTAGATTGTAGCAAGATTCCTGGAGTCTACAGCTCCTTGCATAAATCACTTTAACACTTTCAAATGAGAGCATCTAATGTTGATTTAATGGATTTAATGTCAAAATTTGCTGCATACCAGCTGAAGCCTACCTAAAATATCATTCACAGGTGGAGTTGTGGGTGGTGGCCTTTTAGTGGTGGTGCTCTCTATTCTACCAGGAGCAGCCCTCTATCTCAGGAGAACCTGTCCTTGCAAGTGGTATGCTTGCAGATGTGGAATTCAGCCTCCTGTGGTTCACTCAGCACATGCACTGATGGGACCCCATATGAAACCACCACAGAAAGTTTCAGTTCTAACAATAAAAGAGAGCAATAAGGAAGTAAATAAAAGGAGGGCTGGATCCAATGCAAAACTCAAGAGGCATCCCAGATTGCCCTGACCCAATGGCTGGTACACACAGATCCCCTTATTACAGTTCGTCATGGTTGACAGGAGTAACAACTTCTGACATATTATTTAAAATGTAGGACTTTCAGGGTAGCAGCTCTTAGCTCATATTTTAAGGTATCATGAAAAAAGACCCTCTCTATGACATTTTCATAGAAGCAATAAGTAATGAACACAAACTTGAAACCTAGCTTGTCTTAACTAATGTATTTTCCAAGATATTTTGATTAGAGCTGGAATGCTCACCTGTTTTAAAGGAGCGTAAGACACTGGTACAGCATTTTCTGTTTCATAAGCAGGTGTACTGTATTTTAATGCTCTTATCTTTCTAACTGGAGAGTTGGCATTATTTATCAAAGCAGTTACATTTGCTTGATCAAGGCTAACAGTGAATTTTCTAATTTTTCAAGTTATATATTTTCTGTGATATAAAAAGCAACAACAAGCAAACCTCTGAGAAATGGATTCCATAGATCTGGTCTGCAATTAATCTTTTATGGTATGCTAAATCAAAATAAAAAATAAGAAAACAAAAGAAAACAACAATAATAAAAAAAAAACCTCATTATATCATTCCAAAATTGCAAAGGCGTTTTCAGTTTGGAAATTGAATTATCAAATAAAACCAAGGATAACTGTATTACTTTTATGTAGTATATCACTTTGTTGATGCTGTTGGCAAATTTTTGCATTCCCAGATTGTTTTGCATTTAGCTCTGTGACAAAAGCAGTACATGTATATTCCTATAACTGCTTTCAGCTAAATTCTACTTATAGATATCTACCTTACAGGCTTGAAACAGCTAAAATATACCTTTTTTAGGTGCATGAAATGCAGAGGATGTATTTAGATTCTGATAACTTCCTGGGCTGTTCTATTTGAGATGCACAATGAAGATGGCAGAAGGTAATCCACAAGGCTTTGCTCACGTATGGAGTAGTCCACTCATTGTCTTTGTTTTAAATGTATGGGATGCAAATATAAATACCCTTACAATATCCTACATTCCAGCACTGCAGCGGTAGTTACATTCCTTTTGGATTGGTAAGATCCATTGCACTCTGGCCACAATTCTTATGTTCCTAATCAGTAAAGTCAGTCACTTTGGTTGCAAATCCTTAAGGTTAACTACTATGAGAAACAACAAATATTCAAGTGTGCAGCATCATGTGTCACTGAATAATGTTTGCAGCTGACACAGCCCAATCCAAGAGTTTGCATAGAACATTTTTTGTTTCACATGGAAATCTGTCTGTACCTATAGAATCACTGACCACCTGTACATGAATGTGTATTTGTCCTGGTTCCAGTTAGGACAGAGTTAATTTTCCTCCTAGTAGCTGGTAGGGTGCTATGTTTTGGATTAGGATGAGAAGAGCGCTGATAACATGCTGATGTTTTAATTGTTGCAGAGCAGTGCTTACACCAAGCCAAGGACCATAACTCCCTCAGTATTTTCATTAGAAAAGCTGCAAAGAATTTACATTTTCAAGGCAAAGCAACCATCATTGTTAAGAACTTCCCGTCTTGCACTGAGGACACCAAGAGAAGAACCATTAGCTGGAGAACCCCAACAGCTGACCGTGCAGTGAGCTAGAACTGGCTGCATGCAAAAAAAAAAAAAAAAAGAAAAGGTACATTCTGCATGGCCTGCAGAAAGAAGACATATAACAGAAGTGCAGCTATAGCCCTGCGTTAAAGTCATAATGAGCATGCTGCTTTGCAAAATTTAAAGCAAGATAAACAAACAATAAGACATTTACCTTCCACATCAAGGCACCTAGGTGGGCTATCTGACCAGATAAGATTATACATGCACTCAAGGAACTCTGCCCCTTCTAGTTTATATCCAGGAAAGCATTGATAATACACCACTGTTCCTACTGGGAAGGAGGACTCGAACTCAGATATGTTAATGTAACTATGAGGAAGAACCAATGGCCTCAGGCAACCTGCAAATTAAGAAGAGGGAGGTATCTTTTATTATAAGGTGCTTATCTTAGTCATCTTAACACATACTGATAATAATAATAGTCCTTCAATTTAAGAATTCCTCCATATTCTCTACTATGAATGGCATGACAGCATAATCTCCCTCAGATATGTATGCCTCGTTACCCTGTTTCAAACTCTTTTATTGTTTAACCCCCACAGTTTGCTGGTGTGGGATGCAGTCTCAGCAAATTCAAGAAAGGTTTACTGAAAATTACAGTATTTTGCTTCACAACCATTCACTGCTTTAGCAGATGGCAATTTTCCTTTTTGTGGTAGTATCCTTAATAAATAAAGACTGTCACCTATATAAACCACAAGTTTTAGTCCTCCTCTTAAAGCAGTCATGTAAACCTTCTTTAATATTAAAACTGCTCCTGTGACGTGTACACAATTGTAAAAGATTTGCAGACAGAACTAATGATTTCGAAGTCCCAATTTGAGAAATTCTAAAGCAATGTCACTTTCTATGAGCAGCCACATGATAAACACAGAGCAATTCACATAATTTGTGTCTGAGGGGGGAACAAAAATCAGTCTGAGAACCTCTTGTAAGATGCTAACACTACCATGGATGCCCAGCTAGTATCTATAAAGAAAAAGTCTCTGCAGCACTTTAAGTGGTTATTTCCTTGCAATGGTCAATTGAGGAAGAGGGTCAAGAGAAAAAGCAAGCAGAAAAAGCTTGAAAGTTTTTTCCAGTACACTGTACTATCAGAGCAAAGTTTCTGGCAACTTTTTTGCTAGTTTACTCCCTGCTCAAACAAAACTTTGGGCATTCTGTCTGCTGGTTACTGCTTGTACCCCTGATTCCGTATGCCCCACACGTAACATGCCAATCCCTGCAAACCAAGCAGCCCGCTGAGCAGGACGATATAAGCAGCCTACAATGGGACAGATGGAAGGAATGCTGACTGCCCAAGCAAGACCAAGCTTGCTGTCCTCTGAACTGTATCAAGGAAGGTTTTGCCCTGTTGGCTCAAAATTTTAATGCTTATTGGGGTCTCTGCAGTGCAGGACCAAGATTTACTGGAATTTTTAAGGGTTTGTGAAAATCCCTAGGTCTCCAAACATCTCCAGTTGCTGCAAACTTCATTTTGACAATTTTTGCTAAGAAATTCACATCATTCCAGATCAGTAATTATCATGACTCTCTCATGCCGAAAATAGTTTGAGGCTTGATTCCTATATGCTCTACAATCCTTTCCCACTGCTCAACCAGAAAAAAAAATGTCTTAGTGTCATAAAACTCCTGCCTGTTGTAATCAAATGGCCGTGTAAATGCAATTAACAGCCTACTTAGTGCAAGTATATGAGTGACTTTTATAGTATTAGTGCTTAACATGGCCAAAAGAAAATTCTGGAAATAATTCTGGAACAGGATTATAGAATTTGGCAAAATGTGACAGATATTGGAATCTAAATCTTCTATTCTGTACCTATGTAGTAGCCAAAGCATTTTGTTCTTGTGCACTTATTTTGTAACTTTTATTAGTGCTGCCTTTATTTTTAAAAGCAATTAACATTGAATATTGAGTAGCAGCAATTGATTGTGTTTCATAGTATAAATACAGCGACAGAAGAAAGTAACAAGTCAGGGGGTACTTTTGTTATCCCAGTTAATACTGGTTGCCATGAAATTTCCACCTGAACCTTTGGCAAATACAGTACTTACAAATCCATCTTATGAGTGTTCACCTCACCTAACTGGAGGAGTCTTAACCTACCCTAATTATCTAAAGTCTTATTTTTCAGTGTCTGTCTTAGGGAATAGTGAACTGGCCTGTGAAGATGCTGCAACCGCTAAGATAAGGTAAGGTGAACCTACTCTTAAAAATGGCTTGCATTCTTTTCTATTACCACACACTATGTCATTGCCAGTAAGATACCCCAAAACTAATGTGCCTTAATTTCTCCATACCACAGTCTAAAACAAGACCATGGGACACAGGTGGATGTGTCCCAGACTGACAGTCCTAACTGCGGACACACATAAAAGTAAGCTCCTGTAACTTCTGCGTGGCACCCATGAGTCTCATCACCTTTCAGCTGACACACCAAACTGTGTCTCACCCTGCCACCGTCACTTCCGAGAAGTGTTTCAGCTTCCCTGCTGCAGGTGACAGTACTGTCCTTAAGTGCCGATTGGGAACTGTCACACAGAAATGAAAGTTCATGTTAACCCAGTCTTCTCCTTTGTACAGACAGTTAAAATCTTTGGATGCTGTTCAGCCGGCCAAACTTGAATTGGTTAAAGTACTTAGACAGGCATGTCAGAAATGTGAAATAATAGCAGACTGGGGTTATTTAGCTCTCATTCACTAAAGTTGGCTTACCCCAGCACTTCTCACAGTCTAAGCAAAGCTGGGTTCTCAAACTGTTAATACTACAAGTTCAGCTACGAATGGATTTTCTGGCCAAAATCATTCCTGTTCAAACCCTGTGTTTTCAGTCAATACCTATCAGTTTAATGAACTGTGAACCTGACTAACAATTCTGCTGAAAACTCAGAGAGATGAACAGGTTCCAGCATCTTCTCTCCTCTACTTGGTCCCACTGCACAAGGCAAACAAAGGTAAATTGCAGTTAGAAACTTGAACGTTTCCATAAATTAATTTCTACAAACATGTCAGCTGCTCATCAGATCTTTTGCTGATATTCTGATTTAAACTTGATTTATTTTTAAAATGCAATGTATCTGTGTAAGACTTTAAACTATCAAATTAAAAACAATATCTGAAGTAAGACTTTAAGTATGGTTGTGTTCACAAAGTGTCATCTTCTTTCCTGCCATGAGCAGTGGGGAGGAGAAATCAAAAAATCTTAAAACCAGCGCTATTCAAATTCTGTAGAGTGGGATTTATAAGACCACTGACATCCTTACAACTGTAGGAAAAAATATTGGCAAGCTATCACAAGGTGCATGAGCTATAAAACAGGATGTTGTGGTGTACTAAACCTTGGCAAATGGGCAGATTATCCCAAGTTCCATCATCTTGACAAATTGAAACCATGTTGTCTAAGTCAGGGTAACGGATCTGGAATCCTTCATGACAGCTGATTATTAACTTATCTCCAGTCCTGTAAGTCTTGTTATGAATCTCTGCATCTTCAACATGTGGAACAAGGCAATCTGTGACTTCATAAAGAAAGAAATTAACTTAATTAAAAATAACATGTCTAGCTATTCAATAATCAAACTCTCAAGCAAAAGTTATCAGTTAATGTAAGTGCTCTGCTTAAACAATTCGGACAAAATGCATTTCAGTAAATATATACTTTCCCTAGTTAACCATCAGTTACAAAGTCTATATCATGATACTAGAGTTTACTGTGTTAAAATAATGGATCATTCCCCCAGATGTTTTCAAACAAACACAATTAAGAGAGTTTAGGAAGACTGTTTTTAATTTTCTCTTTCCATTCATCATGTTTGTAAATTACACTGCACAGTCTGACTACATGACAGTCCATATGAAGTCAAACTCTTTGACAGCACCAAGGACAGGATGAAAGAAGAGATAAAATACAAATATGGCATGAGGAACAAAGGGAAAATGGTTGTTAGCGGAGAGACAGAATGAAAATCAGGTACAGCCATAAGGGATTACCCAGCTCCATTCCACAGAGTTCATTATGAGAATGTTTTCATGTTAATCTCATTGATTCTGTTTTAAATCAGGTAATTTTATGTGCTTGAATTCATATGCCTTTAGAGGGTGTGATTTTTAAGGCACTCAGCACCATCTCAAGTGCTTGTGCTTTTAAAATACTCTCAAAAAGGGAAATGAGTACAAATCTCTGGTGATATACAGGCATGGGCTCTCTTACCTGTCTGTGCTACGTGAATCCATTACATTACACTATTACAACTCAGCATATGTGCCAGTGCCAAAGACACCAAAGTATAAAATAAAATCCAGATGACTTAAAAATGGAAGATGTTGTGGGAAGTGGAAGAAAAGGGTGAGGCACAGTTAAAAATATTCTGCTAATATACTGAACAACTAAGAGACATGCCAAGAGGATATAAAGAAATACTCCAGGTTACTGTAGATTCATCTTCCTCATAAATGCAAAGTGAGATTAAACAGAAGAGAGGAAAAGATTAAATATTGGGAAAATATAATCGGAATTATCTGTTTGTCTGCCTGCAGTCAAGCCATGACACAGACAATGATAAAAATTTCCAGGCATCAAGACCCACAGTGGTTCAAATAATAGCAAGGAAATAAAAATATTATAAGCATGTTTTACAATTTTTTTTTTTCTGAATGCTTCTACCACAAGAGGCAATTATCTTAATTTAGGAATGTGATATTTATTAAAAAAAGAAGTTTCAGAAGTCATTTGAGACTTGCATAAAAGAGAAAGTTTCTGCCATTTTCGTTGTAATTCTTGCTAAAGAAGTAGAGGTAACTTAAATTTGTTTTTAGCAGTTAATTGTGAGTATGCACAAAGTAAAGCAATAGCAACAACTTGTTTGTTTGATTAGAAGCACAACTTGAAGCAAGATAAACTGTAATTTGGCATAGCACATGCAAACTAACAAGAACAAATATGTTTCATAATGTCTTCATTTATTTAGGCAAAAAGTAGGTTGTTGTTATGAGGCTCAATCAAAAATTTTACTAATATTAAGAGGAGGAGTGTTGCTTCCCCAATTAAAATATGTTTTCCATTGTACCTTTACTTAGGGATGGTTTCTAAAATACACTGTACCTACTAAATTTTAGTTTAGGGCCTGGACTTCTTAGTCAAAAATGTCCCCATTTCTCTTGTTGTATAGTGTATTCATTTATAAATGCCTAAATCTGGGAGGACGTGTACCTTACCAGAAAGTTACAAAATGCACTAGGCTGAGGATGCAGGCATCACCTTCAAAGACTGGACATTTTTTTCTCTCTCTGGCAAGTTAATCAGCAGAGGAGACAGCAGAGGATGCCCATAAGAAATGCCTGATGTTAAGCCTTGGATGCTGTCCCTCAGAGCCTGCCCTAGGTGCCTCCAAGGCTGGGATAAGATGGATGGAGATCCTGCTGTGTAACCCCTCTGGAGGAGGTCTGAGATGGATAACAGAAGATAATGTCGATGGACAGCTCACTCTCTTGGCACAGCAGCTTTCTGTTGCTACACAAATAAAAAAAGACGTATATATACACTGCAGTAACACCTGAGATTTCACTTTCAAAGTGGGGGAAATTGATTCTGTAACAAAGATCTATTACAGTGACTTCGTTCTCATTATTCCAAATAACAGCTATGGATAGAACTATTTTAATCAGTTAGATGTTGGTGGAGAACAGGATGTGTCCTGGATGGTTTTGATAACAGGTCTATTACAAGCCCCAGATAAGCACAGGACTAACACAGGGCAATATTGCAGCTCTTTTTCCTGATGCCTTGTGAGCAAATGGTTTCCTGCTGGCTGAAGCTGTATTGTTTAGCACTTATCCAGGAATAAATTGCAGTTGCCCTCTCTCTGCAAGCAACTGGATTAGCTGGCACAAATTCTGTTTGGAAAAGCTGAGAATAAGTGACTGAATTTTAAAATGTCCTGTCCTAGAAAATAAACTGCTTTATTCTAAATACTGTTCAGCAAATCCATGAAAGCTGCTAAACAATTTAATGGAGTACACAGTCTTTAACCAGCATCAAACAGCAATGGCTATGACTTACATTATTTTCTGGGAGTTTTACATGATCTGCTTATATCTACTGTGGGAATATTAAAATGTCTCAGCCAAATGCACACCCTAGTTAAGAACACATTTCTTCTCTTCCAGAGGCACAAAGGCAGCAGTCCTTGGGTAAGTGTAGCTGTCAGGCCCTGTATCTTGCCAGCTGCAATGATCATCTTGGCCTAACTTTCAAGAATCATAGAATCACAGAATTATTAAGGTTGGAAAAGCCCTCCAAGATCATCTGGTCCAACCATCCCCCTACCACCAATGTCACCCACTAGACCATGTCCCTAAGCACCACGTCCAACCTCTCCTTGAACACCCCCAGGGACGGTGACTCCACCACCTCCCTGAGCAACCCGTCTCAATGCCTGACTGCTCTTTCTGAGGAGAAATGTCTCCTCATTTCCAACCTGAACCTCCCCTGGTGCAACTTGAGGCCATTCCCTCTGGTCCTATCACTAGTTACCTGTGAGAAGAGGCCGACCCCCAGCTCCCCACAGCTTCCTTTCAGGTAGTTGTAGAGAGCAATGAGGTCTCCCCTGAGCCTCCTCTTCTCCCGACCTAACAACCCCAGTTCCCTCAGCCACTCCTCATAAGACTTGTAAAGATGAAGATGCAGCTTTGTACATTAGGACTTCTTGACTTCAGTGACCCATGTTCCCACCTGTCACAGGAGGATATTTTTTGGTGTGAAGTGTAAAATTTGTTAAATGTTACAGTCATAATGCTTCAGTTTATGTGCATCATCTCAGAGCTGTTTTGTCCAGCCCACACGGAAGGAGGACCACCTTCCATCCTCAAAAGAGCACCTAGAGCATAAAGGCAACCCAGAAGAAAGGCATGACATGGATGCAATGGAGATAACCAAACCAGCCATGGGTACCAGCTGGCTCAGCATGGCTTGAATCTATGCAGGTGGATTCTTACCCTCCCAGAATTGCCCCTGGTCCAGGCTAAACCAGGAGGTGCTCATAGGAATCGCTTGGGGAGTACTACTTGGCTTTGGCCAAAACCTTATCAGGACATTTCTAACACTGTAACGGTATGTGCAATTGCAGAACAGTGCCCCTGCCTGTGCTTTAGCACCATTTAGCTTACTCATCCATATGTGAACTCAAATCCAAAGAGATCCAGTGCTCCTATGTGTTTGTGGAATGGCCTCTGAATTGGCCTTGACCACATCCAGCACCAATACTGACAGGCTGGAATGGAGAGGAATGGGGAGAAAGGATGAAAGGAATGTCATGAAGAACGCATTGAATGCAGAGACAGCTTGTCTGGACACTGCCCTCTTGAAAACAAACATTTACAATTCAAATTGTCTCTTTCCTTTCAGTAGTATGAAATGCACAGTACTGTGTTAGTATGATCATTCTGCAGATGGTAAATAAAGTATTTCAGTGCATATTAAATAATGTCTCCTCCTTACTGTCTTTGTTTGTATCCCAACAGTGCACAGCAGTTTTGCCTAAGAGCTGTGGCCCTTGCACTAAGCACAGGTTACACGAATCATGGGATGTTTGTAACCAGGATTAGGAATTGGCAGAAAACACTGGGCAAGAAAGTTAAGAGATGGAGATATATAAATAAATTAATAAACAGTCTCACAGATCCAGGGACAAAGGCAAAGAGAAATGAGTGCTAAATATCCTACAGAAAAATTGTAGCTAAAACGTGCTCTAGTCCTCTACTTTTACTGCCAGTTAATCATCCCTATCAACGGGAGAATGAGGCACTGAGGACATCTCGAAGGTGTCTGCCTGTGGAAGCATACAGGGGAGCAGGCTACAGCTCTTAGTTTAGTTGCTATCCCCTCACAGAATGCAAACTTAGATTCAATCTCATAGGAAAGAGGAAGCATTTGTTCCAAGTAGGGCAACAGTCTCAGCAGCCACATTATCACAGTGGGAGAAGATTAGATTAAAGTATGAACAACATGACATATTCCTTTTAAACAGTAAATACAAAATTCCTACCTTAGAGCTTTGGCATTTATGTGCATAGCCACATTAGAATTGATGGAAGTTACATTCACAACAGGCTGTAGATCAACATGAGAACATAACTCTAAGCACACAGATTTCTGACAGTGCATTTATTGGGTACCTAGTCATGCAACTTTACTCTTGTACTGACACTTATAATCTCCTGCCACTTAACAAAAAATGACAGACCTATAAAATCATGTTAATTCAATGAAGAGCACTTTCAAGATAAATTGCATTCTGAAATGGGTTGCTTTTCTTCCTCTTGTAAATAGCATTATTTTGTGATACTGTTCTAGTCAGCAGATAAAGACAATTATATGCACATAACATAAAACTATAAAATTACATGTAACTACCCTTAGCAAACTCCTGAGATTAACTTAAAATGAACTGCAAAGTGTTGAGTGTTTTTGCTGTTCAAGATCAGATGGCAGTATCTGACATTTACATGTACTGTAATAGCTTAAGAGGCATGTAGAGTGTATCACAGCAAACACGGCAATCAATCTCTGCCTTAACTGGGAAAATATAATATAAAATTTATTTCACCCTGTGATATCTAAAGAAAAATGTTAAAATGTTAACTTCCTACTTCACCAGTAGTTACTACAAATTTCAAATTTCTTTTCTTATATCGTTACAGAATTTCTGCAATGAGGACTTCTACACTTGTCATTAGATAGCTGAGAATTAAACACTGTTGTAACTCCTCCTTGACTGCTCTGCAGATGTACCACACTCCTGTGCTGACCACTTCCACATCAGGCTCCTTCCTCATGATTCTGGTCCCAATACACAAAAAAGTCACTCTAAAAAGCACTTCAGTAAATGCTTAGGTCTCATTGAACCTTTGCTTAGTATTTCTGCTGAATCCGTGGTCATATTGTGCATTGGAAATAAGAATTCATTCTGTCATCGTTTTATCTTTTTTTTTTTTCCAGTGTTAAACCCTAGGATTGTTTTAATAATACCTGAGAGAAGCACTGTTAATCAGGAACGTACTTATGCACTTGCTTCACTAACTCCTAAATCAGGGGCTCCTCTTCAGTCTAAATAATAAGTATTTTTGTGTATGCCTAATTTTGAGCGCAGAACTTTAACGTAACTAATCACATAATTACAGTTATGCTCTAGCTAAAGTGCTTTGCTTGATCAGAGCATTGGCTTGCAATTGTTTTTAAGTGTTCTGTGCTACAAATTAATGATTAGCTCTTAAGCAACTGTTGCCACATCATCCATCACATTCTCATCTTCCAATTTCTTTCTTTTTAAAAAACACCTGAATCAAATTTTGATCACACTGACATTAGTGGCAGTTTTGCTGTTGATGGCATTGTGATCTGAATCTTCTTCCACAGATTTCCACTGGTCTGAGGGGGACAAGGGTCGTACTCAATGAATATTCAATAGTGTGTTAATGCTTACTGTAACAACTGCAGTGGCTGATACAGGTTCTATTTCAAAACTACTATTTTAGTAACTCCATCACTATATTTTGTGGTTTGTTAATGGGTTGTACCATGGTATGGCACAGTGTTCAAGCTCATATGTACTAGTGCCTTGATACCATTTTCCTCCTTTCATCAGCCTGATAATATTTGTGGCTACATGGATCGAGGACACAGTTTTCAATGGGCATGCATTCTATTAGTGAGGCTGGTAATTCATGCCCACATTTTGGTAGGGTGTTGCACTAGTTTTGACATAGGATATAGCACATCTTCAAATACTTCTGTGAATAGTGCTCAATTGCCAAGATTTCATCCTATCTATGTATGTGCCCAAAGTCTAAGTATCAGTTTCTCGGCCAGCATCACCTGATAAAATGACTACTACTCCCTTGATTTCCTACTACCTTGATTTCCTACTTTCCTTGATTTACTACTACCTTGATTTCCTATCAAGGTAATTTCTCTCAGCTATGATCTATGAATTTCCTCAAAGTCACATGTAATTTCATCTTTGAAAATGAAGTGAAACTCACTCAGTCCTGGAAGTAGGGCAATAAACCACAGGATGTGCTTGCAGTGCACAGCTGGCTCCCTCTTGACAGCAGCAGTCACAATTGTCATTTGGACTTCCTCCTACAACTTTCCCCTAAACTCTAGCTTTTCCCTCCAAGCATTTTCTCCAACCTGTTTGTCTATGTTTCTGATGTTAAATCTCATTTTAAAGTAGATCCAACTCTTTAACTGGTGTCATGATCTCCGTGTCAATGATCTCTACTAGCAAAGTTTGGATGGGTCATACTTCTGTTATACTTTCCAAAAGTTCCCAGGAACATTCCTGATAAGACTACCGCATTGTAACTCCCCAAAGGCACATTGAAGAGGTGTCCTGCCTGAATGATGCACTGACATGTGTATCCCATATCTGGTTCTACCCCAGATAGCTACACCATCAGTTAGGAACTGTACTGTTCAATCTCCCTTAGGCTTGTTTTTTTATAATCACCCTCAAAGCTGACAGCACATTCTCATACAATTTATGAGCAGGTGTTATTAGCCCTGCTTGCCTTTACGTTCTACAAATTACCTGTAATCTCAGTGCACACTACAAGACAGCCCAAGACTGTGTCTCTTATGACTCTGTTGCCTGTGGCCGCAAACACATTCACAAATCTATATTTTACCAAGACCTCTGTTTGTCCAACAGAGCAGCTACCTGAAAGACCATGGACCACTTACCAGCTATTTCTGGCTACTCTCTCAAATATTTCATGTATCACTTTCATGCAGACCACTGTTCAGGGCTGACCCCTTCCCATATATCCCCTTGGCCTCATCTCCCCAGGCCTTGCTTGCTCCTGTTGTGGAACATACCTTCACGTGCCCCTGTCCTGTCACTGGGTTCTCATACTTACCCACCTATCACCATAAACAAGTATTTGCAGTTTTTGTACACACTGAGTGATGCATAATCTGATATAGTAAGTGTGTTTATGAGCCACATAAGTGACTAGTTTTGGATGAACTGTGCGCATTTATCTTATTTTAAATGATGGAAGGCCTCCTGAAATAGAGTTTATCTTGCTCCACCTTGAAATCAGTGAGGCATTGCTAATGACTTCACATCTTCAAATAGTTCTGTGAATTGTGCTGGTGTCACAATACTAAAATATACACACTTAATTTAACTAATGCTTTTCATGTCTGTTGATTTTAATAGATCTATTGACCAAAATAAGTCAACCTAAAGAACAAGTTATAGCTTTAATATACTTGGTGAAATAAATCGTTCATGTTGCTTGGGGGTGTTTTTGGCCAAAATGTGTATTTATGATATTCAGATTAATCTTGCTTCTATCAAATTCCTCCAAGAAGAAAGTAATTTAATGCCCTAAATATTTAAAATCAAATACAATTTTAAGAAAAAAGCTATAATAAAAATAAGTTCTTTTATGACATAGCAGTCTGATTTACCTCAAAGTAAACTTCCCCAATGACTTTAAACTTCTGCATTCCATGCATATCTGATGTTCTTACTTGAATCATGCACATGCCATAAAATACAATTGTTTAAAACTCCTCATTAAAAGGAGCAATAGCATTGGAAATTAATTATATTTTCCTAGTAAGATATTACAGAAAGCAGTATTATGTGGACAGCTTTAACATATAGTTATAAACAGTTTACTGATAATGGAAGTTATATTTTTTTTTTGTCTGCATCAATTTGTAACTAGTTAAAAGTATTTATTTTTTTTTTAAGATTCTTTTAAGTCCCTTTCAACACACGGACACACACACAGAAAAAAACCTCTCACAGTACAAACTCAATGGACAGACAGGATGTATGGGAAACTAAAGTGTATAACAAATAATATTCAATAAAATAGATTCCAGTCTTTTATGTCTTGTGCAAAGACACATGGACACGGTACATGCACAAGTGAGAAGCACTGACACTGGTGAACTGTTTTAAGAAAGCTGACTTACCTTCTTGTAGGCACACAGGTTTATCACTTGGTTTCCAGCTCAGTGAGCCATTAAAGTGTCTCACACAAAGTTTTTTTGAAGTACCATTAAGCCTGTATCCTTCTTGGCAATGAAACCGGACTACCACACTTTCAAAGAAGACACCTCCACTGGGTGTCTTGTATCCATGTTCAGGAGCTCCAGGATCAGCACAAGCATGTAGGTCATCAAACCCTATATCAGACAAAGATACAAACTATGTTCATTTCACTCCTCATGCAGCCATAGTAACACTCATTCTAGGCTTTTTCATCTGTTTTTTAATCTTCATGGGGGCCTCACATTTTCCATTAATGACCACTATCAACTCTACTTGGGTACTGGGTGCTCCGGACTCAGGAGAGGGCCAACCTCCAGCTACTGCACAAATACTTGGATGACAGAAATAATTCCGTCTTGTTAGGCAGCTATGGAGGAAGCAAGGTCAACCACACTCCTCGATAGCTGACCTGTAAAAACATAAAGCACTTGACCCAACCTACCTGAGGGGATTGCTCAGTAATGTATCTGTAATTACTCTTGGGGGCTATGGGATTCTGGAGTTCTGGTACAGTCACTGGAAAAAATAATAATATATCAGAAGCAGAGAGGAAGAGGAAATAAAGAAAAGGACATGAAGCCTAACTGTCATCCAAAGACACAGTAACTAAAACAGAAGACAAACTGCTAGGTACAGGGAGATTCTGATTTATCTGGGACATTTACCACAGGAAAAAAAGACAGTGTGATGTTGCATATATATGTGTTCCCCCTATGAAGTGGGCTTGGTGACCCTACTAAATTCTTAAAACACTGTTATGGGAGTTCTGTATTGCTGCATTAACGCCAGAAAGGAGCTTGTAAAGCCATTTATAGCCACAAAACTAACTGTAAAATAACATACAAAAAGCCAACAGTTGCAATCATAAAACGGGACTATTTGTCACTTAATCAAAACCATTTCAATGTCATTTGTATAAACTGAAGCTTTTTTATGCTGCAAAGCAACAAAGGTTTAGTGCAGTACTGAACAAATACTGTGTACTGAAAGAGCAAAACAGCTTTGCAGGAGGAACAGCAGGGGGGCAGTTAATGCTGGTAGGAGGGATGCTTGGAAAATTTGTAAATCATATTTTGGCATTAATGGTTTGATTTTAAGGTAGTGGTATCAAAGAGCCTCACCTACTTCCTGGGCGATAAGCATGAAGTGTGGTACAGTCAGGGAGAATATATTACTGTAGACTATTTTTCAAAATAAATTTGTTTCCTGAGACTAAATCATGCTGTCCAGTGAATGGCTCAGGGAAGTTGCCAGAGGGGACAGCATTTTCCTGATTCCCTCCATACCACACCTGCTTGTACGTGGGTCAAGGCCACTGTGCTGAACTGCCCCCACCAGGCTGTGATTTCCAGGAGGTGACCTGAGACCTGAGATGGCCAGAGCCCAGTCTGAATGCCTGCATGCCAGAGACAGCCATCACCTACACTCAGCCTCTGCCCCTCCACAGTGCTTCTATATCAGGGGCACTTCACCTAAAGAGCTGTCACTATCATCCCCTCTTTTAGGAGCACCTGCTTTTATCTGGTTTTACTCTTCCATCCAGTGAAGTTTATCAGAAGGAAAGAAAGGTCAGTGCAATAGCCAAATGAAACAAATCTCTGAACTTTACGTCTGCTCATCAGCCAATGGACCAAAACCTCCCGTGCAAACTGCCCAAGACTATAGTTTGCTAGCATGATGAACAAGGAGAAAAGCAGTCATCATGTTCATGGAATTATACACTGTATACAATACTTAATAATAGAGAAGTGCTGCCCGTTTTTACTGGAGATTAAAAAGAAGCCTCTTATTCTTCAGGCACCAAACTCACATCTTTCAATAAAGTCAGTGATGATCTTAATTAATTTTCCATTAAACCAAGGGATAACATGACATTTAGTTCATTGCTGTTACTTTGGCAACCTCAGAACCTGCAGTCAGGCAAAGAACATTATAACCTGCCTTGATCTTTTCTGACTAACTGCCTCAGGGAAAAGCACACAAACTGCCCACTAAGCCTCTGCAACAACAATAAAAATAAAACCAAAGCAAACCAAACAAAAAGAATGGTGCTGAGGTCACATACAACTTACAGAGTAAAAAAAAAAAAAAAAAAGAGAGAGAGAGAGAGAGAAAAAAAAAGAGCCAAACTTATTCCTCAGTTTTCATTAGTTCAAATTGCAAAGTTAGAGATTTTGGGACTGTCAGCACAAAATCCAACATGGAAGGCTAGAGAGATTTTTTCCCTGGTGCAGCTTGATTCAGTGACCCTATTGCCACTTTTCTGGTGACCTTTCACAAGCAAAGATTTTCATTCCTCCTAGGGATCATTTTGCAGTAAGTTGATCTCTTAGGTTGTTTTTTTCTTGAGCACACTTTGTGAGCAGACAATGCTATACCCTAGGGGAACTCCCAAGAAGGAATTGAAACATGAATGGAAAAATTAAATGATGTACCCCTTAGTTTCTATAAACCCAGCAGTCAGCTGTTATTCAGCTACTGAATAAAATATGACACACGGAGTCAGCATGGGATCACTGTATTTCCATTGCTTGTTCCTGAAGAAAGGAAAAAGGAAAAAGTTTCATGGAACGGCTGGCTAGACTGACTGCACATGCAATAGGGTGTGCTGAGTATTTCAACAGCTTATTTGGCTGAGAGTTAAGTCCATCATTATTTTTTTTTCTTTTCATTTTAAATATGAAGCCTCTGGTACAATATTCAAGAACAACAATGCTAAAAGATTCATGAGAACTGCAGTCCAGTTGTCCTTAATGAGACCAGAGTTGGTCCTTTACATGACAGTAATTTCTATATCATCTCATTTTGTTAAGCTCAACCCTACGTTGTCAAAAAATGAGTGAATGCATGTCTCCGATAAAATACATCTTGGTACATTACATCTTTTTTTCTCATGATCTTTAGTTTCTTTCCCTTTTCAAAGTTATATTTTTAAGAGCAGCCGCTCAAAACTCTGACATAGGGATATGAGGTTGTTTCTTTGTTGTTGTTGTTTGATTTTTTTATTATTCTTTTAAATGTCAGGAATGATGTTATGTCATCAGCTGGACATCTTTTCTTTGCCACCTTTAGAACTTGAAGAAACCAGCCAAAAAAGTTTCCAGCCAGATCTATAAGATAAATCTTTGGGGAAAAATAAATAAAAAAATAATAAATAAATAAATAAAAATCACATAAATGGGAAAGCCAATCTTCTGTTTATAGCAGAAAGGTGTTATCTAGCAGGAAAGAGTATATCAAGTAAGTTAAAAAATAACAGAATTACAGTGAATTCTATTTCTTTACAAACCCATCAATGAGTCATTGGGGTGAATAGAATGAAATTTTACTTTGTCCCCTGGACTATCTTCATGGTTACAAAGAGGCAAAAGGGAATTATCAGCACCTACAAGACAAAAACTACACATCACACTTCTCAAATAAAGCAGTAGATTTTCATGCTATCTACAACAGCAAAAATTTAGTAAGATCAGCAGCCATCTTCATAATCAACACTGTATCACTAGCAATGATTTTATGGGATGTTATCATATGGTGTTAAATCCCTAAAGACTACACAATTAGTGCTGGAACTGATTACTTCAGTAATCTGAATTGCTTAATATTTAATCTAAGTAGCAGACTTTCTGTATCATGGCATCTTTAAGGGATATTGATTAAAATATAGTGAGCAATAATGCTTTCTGATGAGGCTCAGGAGTACACAAGCTCATTATCACCAGTAAAACATGTAGTTGATACAGAATGTATTTTGGTTGTGTTATTTACCATATTTCTACTGCTGGACCATCAGGAGGTCATCACAAAACAGTAATGCTCTTTACCTGGATAAAGCACAAGTATTTTATATGGGTTTTTACTTACCTAAATTACTTGCTATAGTCAGTCAGATAAAAATGATGGCAAATGAATGAGAAGACTGAAAAACAAACAGTGTTTTCCTTGGGGTGTAAAATGGACCATTACTGTCCATTTGAATTGAATGTATTACTGGAATTCTGCATTGTCTGTTCTCTCACATAAAATGATTCATCTCATCTCTTAATGAAAAAGCCTGAAATATCAGAAACCAGTTATCTGACAAAACGACGTAACTTTCCAAATCCTGTTCACTTCTGAATTAAAATAACAGCCCTTCATACTTCCGTATTTTTTCACTCCTACTGCAAATCCATCCAGCAGACTTATAACAGCTCAGAATCTTAATAAAATATTCTGATCAGAGGTTCAACATGAGTATCCCCATTAACAGACTATTCCTTTGGAAAACAGAATTTATGAAGTCTGTAAACTGGCAAATTGTTTGTTGACAAATAGAGCTATTCCTATCCTCCGTGCTAGAACCATACAGACACATTTAACCATATTTGTATGTCCGTGAGAAGCTTGTTCTGTCTGAAGTGAGCAGCAAAGACAGTCAATTTCCAACACTAGAAGAGCACTGCCAACAGAAGTCAAGTGGACAGAAAGGCCAGGGGTAAATAACTTATCTGTGATCACATGAAATCATCACAGCCACAGCTGAATTTTATATGTGCCTGAAGAAAAGCAGGAGGAAGAATCCTTCAGCTCTTCCCATCATTCTGCATTTCTCAGCATCTTTTTCTCAATTTCACCTTTTGTTTTCCTTGTTTCCCTCTTCCCTCCCCTCACCTCCATACCTTACAATGCCTGGTAAATTCATGCTGCTGTTGAAGTGATTTCTAATCAAGATCTGATGCAATTCTTTGCCTCTAAAGCTGCTATATAGCAGTTCACTGACAAACTGCTGATGTTTGTTACCTCAGAAATGGCTCCACTCACTCCTGAACAGAGATATCACTTTCATTTCAATGTGTTATATACACACTGTGAAGGAAAAGTGATATATAACGTGTAATAATATTCAAGATATAGCCTGTTTTCTGTATTTGTCTTGTGCTGTGACATGACAAGGGAGGATAGGATGGGTTCCTCATACACCAACTTATTGGGGCTCCCTAAATCAGCAAACTCTGTCTATCTCAGGGGTGCTAGAGGGACTCGGAGGCTTTACAGCTTGTGGCAGGACTAGATTGCTTGCATGCACATTTTATAAGGAGTCTGTAAACACTGCAGAAGTGGGTTATCTTAGGCCAGCTCTGAGTAGAAAGCTATATTAGGACTAAAGCAGAAGGGCCACAAGTGCAAACATGCCAAGGGCTTGCTCGTCTCATACAAAGGAAAAATCATTTTCATCCCTTTAAGAGTTTCTGTCCTGTTTATGAGAAAGCCACACAGGCACAGCATTTTGTGCCTGTGGCTGTTTATGCTTCCTTGCCATCAGTGATGTTAATTGAACTATCCACCTACTACTGTAACAAGAAAAGGAAGGATGTGCTTAGATTAGCATCTAGCCTTGAAAGCAAAATGAAATTATAAACCCATAATTTCATTAGTGAAATGCTTGCTAAAATCTAAACTCTGTTTGATTTCTTAAGGGTCACTAAAGCTTAAGCTTCCCCGAGGCTTGAGCAGCCTCGTGTAACTCTGCCCTGTTTAAGATGTGAATCACAGCCTCCCTGGCTATCCTTGCAGAACACGCTCGCAACTTCAGTGTGGTTGGATATCCCTTCTCACTCGGCTGAGCCTTATCCAGGGCAGCATAGCAAGCCACCTGAAGATAGGGAGCTGTTCAAATTACCGCAGAGCTCTGGGGGTGGATACTTTGCTTAAGTCACAAGTTAGTCTGTAAAATCAAGAACACCATTAAGCTTCTTTTTTTTTTTTCACATAACCCAGGAGTGTGAGAGCAGAAAAATGGGTAAACCACTGTGTAATGCAGTTCATGGACACCAAAACCATCCGTATGCAATAAAAACATGAATATGCAAGCCCTGCACAAGGGGCAACAGGTCCAAGAGAGACAACCAATTCCTGAAAAGGGTGAAAGGCTGTCTCATTTGCAATACCCCATTTTTATTATTTCACTTCGTATCCTCTTCTCCCCCAGCCCTGTGTTCTCAAGCTTCCTTCCCTCCAACTAACCCCAAACCGAATCACCGCCTGCCCTTGCACCCTCCTATTAAGTCTTCCATGCTCCCAAATCCTGTCCCCTGCCACGCTCACCACCTCTTTTGCTCCCCTTCTCAGTAGGGTTCACAACCCCAAACAAGGACACCCAACCCATGTGCCCACCCCTCTGCTGAGTTTTGCACGCTGAGCCAGAGCACCGATCGCGGTGCCACCACTGCCACTACATGCACCTCACCCTGAAGTGCCTTGCACATCACGTCAGGTGTTTGTGCCTCTGTTTAGCAGTGCTCATTCTGTACTGTGGGGATGCACAGGGTCCTCCCTCCCCATGAGGATGGCAGCCCACAGCCACTCCTCTGCGTGGTCCCACTGGAGGAACAAAATGATGGAGCAGAGACTCAGAGATGCTCCTAAGAGCCATGGTCAGCCCAACCTTAAAATCCCAACTCAGGCATGACAAGTCCCTGGGCACTCCTGTGCTAAACCAAACTGACATCTCCTTGGAGAGCCTCAGAAGTGCTGCTCCCTCCAGAGTGGGCGCAGGGGAGGGAAGGTGAGGAGCTGCAGCCAGGACAAACCAACAACAGGGGACAGGAAGAGTCTTTCAAGCATCACGCTGGAGCTGCTGCTGCTCAGGAAACTCAGCAGGAGGAAAGAGCGAAGGAGCTGCATCCCTATGGCAGGTTCAAGGGCCCTGCATTAATGATAGCAGAATGTAATAACAGTACCCTTATTTCAGAGGCCGTGCCTCCAATTAGTTACTCCAATTACACTTCCAGACTCAGGGATGTTGGCACACCCCAGCTGCTGCCTGACCAGCATAACGCAGAAGAGAACAATCAAAATTTCCTATCCATAGAGGTGATGACAATTTATAATTCTGAATGTGAATGTTGATACAGGATTCTCCCTTTTGTTACCTCCACATGAAGGTAACACATAAGGAAACGCTACTTAAAATTGCTGGAAAATGAAGATGGTGTAGAATAAAATTAGTGGAACACTTCACTAATCCCAAAAGAAACTCTGAAAATTGCACTGGTTTCTTCTTGAAAATGAGTTTCTTCTAATTAATATCTTAAACAGCACAAGGCTGTCCCTTTAATTATATCTTCTCCTCGCAATTAATATAGCCATGTCTTCTTTGTAAATAAGCCATTCCATTTATAATGCAAGAAGCACTTATTGTTTACAGCCTTTTGTAATCTCACAAGTCTGGATGTATAATTTATGAATCCTTACAAAATGTCACATGCTATTCTGTGATCCTCTGAACCTAGCATCACTTAAATAAAATCAAAAAGCAGAAAATAAATCTGCTGGTGGTTCTACTGGCAGTATGTTTTATGTTTCTGTTACAGGAAGTTACCATATCTGTCCTGGGGTATGAGTAAATAAAAGCCAACTTGTCACAGAAATCCCACAACCTCTTCCCAGTTCCTAAATTTTTAAACTGGATGTTTAGCTTTTGAACAACTCCATTTAAAATGATTACACTTGCATGCTGAGGTCTAGAGGCCTGTTGAACTCAAGCATTAGGCAGAAATAACTAAAAGCCTGAAAACAGAGCTTGCTCAGCTTTCTGCATATGTAACGTAGATATCTTATTCTGTTCCATTTATTCAGAAAGTACAGTTTAATGACTGTTTCTGTTCAAGCTGCAGACTCTAGTAGGGGTTCAAAAAGTGTAAAACCATGTTTTTCTTTTCTATTGTGTGAAAAAGAATCGCATGAGAATTAGTGACAACTTCCAGTTCAATTTCTGTTTTACAGATAATATTTCAGGTTTCTAAGTGCATTTTAAATATAAAATATGCTTAGATAAACTTACTTTTGTGCAAATGTGTAACACAGGTTAATTTTAACTACTTATAAATGGTTCTTCTTCAAAATGTTATTTCCATAATTTTTATCTGAACCCTAAGTATCAATGAATTAGAACTTCAGACAGAAACACTTCAACATAGATTATGAGTCTTTTTTAATAATCTAATAATGAAAAAACAACAATCAAAACCCTTCAGCATACTAAAACCAAGAATGCAGTAAATGCATATTAAGCTCTCTATGTGCTTCAATAAATGGACACGTACCTAACGCATACTCCTATTCAGCTTAAGGAACTGCAATAAAGGTGATACTTGCCAATATGTGTTTGTTTCCTGGTGACCCATAAAACCATCATAAGGAATTAAATATGTACAAACCCCAAATTTTTAATGATTTAAATAAATAGATGAGCTCATTATTTTGTTTTAAATCTACCAACCCCACTTACATTTCCATCCTCATATATAACGCTTTATATATTATATGTCCAATGATTTCATTAGAGTTGCAATATTGTCGACGAGGGAATCCAGCCTTAGGTCACTAAACAGTATTAACAACACAGAAAGCTACTAATAAAAAGTGCCAAATAAAATAAAGATATGCTCCCATAATTTTAAGAATGTTATTGGCCTGAGGTGTTTTTAAAAAGCATTATCTATGTATTGCTGTTTATCAGTCCCATATTTTTAGTACTCTGGAAAGAATTAATTACCTTTACCAAGAGTTAGTTTAAACATTTTTAGTCTAGACATGCATCCCTTAGGAAATATAACAAAAACAAAAACAAAATTAAAAACACCATAAAGAATGAATCATGAGCTAGTTACTATAGTAATACTTCTACTCGGCCAATAGCATATAACATTATTCATCGTAGCAAATCCAAAGCAATGAAATGTCACTTACACCATTCAGCAGAGATCCTTGTTTCTATAAGATGCAGGAATCAAATACACAGAAGTCTGAGTCGGGGGCTTGATATTTATGCTCTATTCAGTTACAGACTTCCCTATATAATGTTATATTTTTATTGCACGCACTAGTATGGTAATTCATCAATTCTTGCTTTTCAGCTGTGTAATAGAAATTGATTTTATACTTTTCCAAGAACAGGCAGATTTGCATATTGGGACAATCAGGATTAATATGTGAATATTCTAATATTAAACTTTTTTAATAAAGTGTACACTAGAGATGACCGAGTGACAAGGGATTTAAAAAGCTGGTACATACTTAAAGCTGGTGAGCAGACAGACACTATTTCCAGCTTTTGTGCTTGATTCGTTATCACAAGTCCTCTGATGCTTCTGAATAGTCTGACACCTATTCTGCCCTACAGTATTACATTCTGTATGTACCTATCTGTGAAACCGTGACCTTTTTCTTGGATGTAGGCCTCATCACAGCTATCCATTCTTTATTTGTATTTTCGTCTGAGTTTTTTAATGTGCCCTATTTGAGAAATATCTGGAAGCCTGCAATAATGCAGAACTCATCTGTTTGTCTTTTGAGAAGATTTGAGCAATGAATCACTAAAAGGGCAAGAAGTGGATGCTTTTCTTGCTGGTGACTTATTTGATTAGCCTTGCAAAGCTGGGGCATTATCTACCTCTATGTCAAGAAGATGGAAAGAAAGATAAGATGGTTTTGCTGGTTCACCAGGTACCTACCAAATAATTGTGCTTTTCAAATTTGTTCAAATTGTTCAAATTTGTTCCAGATCACACTGCAAAACAGTTATACTCAAATAAGGCTTTTAGAAAGAAAACAGATAATATCCACTGCAAAAACAAAACAAAACAAAACAACAACAACCAAACAAACAAAAAAACACTGACTGATTTTGGCTCCTATATGGAAGGGAAACTTCTGATTTCTTTCTATATTGAAAAGTGGCTTCGTGTGCCTATGTTTTGCTAGTACTGCTAGCATTAAGATTTTAGTTTGTTGTTTCCCTTCACAAGAATGCATTAAATGAAGAAAAATGAAACAATGTTCGCTTGTTATTTTAAAAGAATAAGAGAAAAACATAAAATTGTGTAGAAAAGAAGCAGGGGCCCAGTTTGGCACAGGTAATGAAGCACTGTCATCATATTGAAACAATTGTTATTTAAAATTATTCATTTAAAATGCTCTGGGGTGAGTTACTCTGTCCATAGGGAAAAGACTAGAAAAAAATCAGAGGTAGGCTAAAATGATGCAGAAGCATATTCATTCCTTTCCTTTTGACTTAGTGTTCAATCTAATTCCTCAGTAAATACAAAAGCAAACAAAAAACCCTAACAACAACAACAAAGAAACACACCTATGACCCTGGAAAAACAATCCTAACATTTGTTCCAGACTCTGTTTAAACAGTTGGTTGGGAATGGGACCAGCAGATAATTTAGTTTCACACCTTTCTCTATTAAAAATCCCCCTGCATGCACGGCCATACTGCAGACACATGTAGGAGCAGTTGCACCCTCCTCTCCCCCCAACTATGTCTTTCCACTCCTTCCCTGGTACCAGTGGGCTGAACTGTCCGAAAACAAGCCCTACAATACAAATTGTTGACTGTGCCGATCATGCTGGCCATCTGAGCAGTCAGCACATTGACAAGGGCGGGAGTGGAAATGTGTGGCGGGGAGCAAAGGTGTGGGAAGTATTTTTCTGGTGCATTTTCCATTCAGATTGGTCCAGGCCAATCAACAAAACCACACCTTCGTGGAGTGACTTTGCACATTGATAAAGGTCACAGTTAATCTTGCAATTATTGCTATTATTATGAATAGTCCTCTAGACCTCTCTTTTCCATGTCCAATAATCAGACCTTCTCTGCAGGGCGCCTCCGAAACTATTTCAACGACAAATATCACAGACACACTCTCAATTTTTGTAGCAAGATTTTTAAGATTAAACCCTTACAAATCATCAGTGTGTGAAGATCTCCCTGGCCCAGTATTTCCCCTTTCAACAGAATGTTTCTTCTCTTGCAATTTTCTTACCAATTTTGCAGTTCTTCTTTTAATCCAAATCTTCACATAGACTTTCCCTGGTGGCAGTTTGCTAAAGTCAAGACAGACAATATCTGCTGCATTTCCCTTGCCTGATGTCATCTCAGGAGATTAACAAATTAGTCTGACACAACCTTTTTTAATACATCTATGCTTTACTTTATATCATTCTTAATGTACCTCCAAGACTTTTAATTTCTACAATGTAGAAAAATTCTAAAATTTTGTGAATTACTGAAGTGAGAGAACAAAGCGCCAGGCTGCCCAGATCATGGAGACTTCTATTTTTTTCTGTTTTTATCTGTGGGCATTACAGATACTGTCTTATGGCACTGCTGGAAGTCTCCCACCTTCAGTTATGTATATGACAGTGAACTTATGCAGACCAGGAGGAAGCTGAGGACAGAAGAGAAACTGGAGGAGGAGCAGCAGGAGTGACTTGGCAAAGGCACAGAGATGGGATGTATTGACTTATAAAAATATGTTAGCCTGGAAACTGGCTGACAGTTGTTTGGATGGTGCTACCACTAAGGGAGAAGAGGGATGAAGACGTGAACACAAGAAGAAGCCTAGCAGGGTTCCCAGTTAGCTAAATGTGGAGCTAGTGAGGGACAAGAGGGAAGAGAAGGGGAACTCTCAGCCACAGACAGTGTTGCTGAGAGGAAGGGCAGTGCGTGAAACAAGTTCTTCAATGCCAGGAAGAAACTGAGGAGAGGCAGGACAGATTTGGAGGTTGGCAATATACCATGAGAGCCTTCTCAAGGGTTAATGGCCTATCCTTTTGGAACAGAAGAACCTGATGTGGCTGTTTTTTTTTTTTGTTTGTTTTTTGTTTGTTTTTGTTTTTTTTTTGTTTTTTTTTTTTTCTTTTTTCCTGCTGACGGCTCTAAGAACTACAGACTCCATACATAATGTACTCTGCATCGACAACAGTAAAGTTGAGACTGTCAGATGAAATCTAATGCACTTTATATAATATATACACTCTGCTATTAGACAGTTGAAAGATTGGGAGTTACAGAATTGATGTGCACAGATAATAGGTAATGCTGAGCTATCTGATGCTCAAAATATTTTCATAAAAGCCAATATGAAAATCACATATACTGGTTAAATTTAAAGACCATGGGCATCTGTTCTTCGGAAAGTGCTCACATCCCTTCCATTTATGAAAATAGATTCTCATCATTTTGAAGGACTAGAGGAAGAGGAAGAATAAGCTGTTATTTAATTTTTTATGGCACCATAAATTGACTAGCTGGGAGCTAGGAAATTTCTGGAACTAGCAAAGAAATGGTTCTTTGTTCTTATTCAAGGGACTAGAGTTTTAACCACATAAACAATCAACTTGTTTAAAAGTTATTTTTCTTAATAGATATTAATTTGAGGATTTCTGCAGTTTCTCTTTCCCTAGAGTGTTAAATGGCTCTTTTCAGAATAACAGCTGCAGCAAACCTACTTAAAATAACAAGCAGGCGGTACACAGATCCATACATATGTTTTGCTAGAAACAGGCAGCATACCCAGATTTATATGTGTGCCAGTCCCCTAGGATGTCATAATTGTGTTTGTTCTTTTAATAACTTTAGGCTCCAGTGATCAGAATAAAAATTCCACGCTGAAGCTAATGCTTCATCCTTGGTTCACCTTACTACCCTGAATTATGTAATAAGCAGACTTAAATAAATGCAGGAGTCTGGCTCTCGCCTTACACCGTAGTCTCCAGCCGTACACATAGTGGGTTGCCTGATTTAATTCAGGGTCTTTCTTTTCAAAGCTTACGTTGTTTTTACAAAATATTTGGCTGAGCCATTTCTTTCTATAATAGCGCAGATTTTCAGGCCTGCCTTCCAGTGTTCGATGAATTGCAGTCTCTACTAATACAAGAAACATACCAAGATGCCGGACTTGCAAGAATGGTTGGACTATCTGGACAATTATGTTCTTCGTAAGTATTATATCTACACTTTACATCTCCAGCCTGTTTCTGTAAACATGGCCCAAAATACTGAGTCAGTTAAGCAGCTTATTAAGTAGGCATGGCCTTCCAGTAGCTATTGTGACTACAGCATGTCAGTACTAATCTTATGATAATTGATAATAAATGATTTTTTTACTCCTCTTACCGGACTAGAAATGAGGACAGGCATGTATATTACCAGTTTACTCAAAGGACACTGAGACAAACAGGAGTAGGTCAAAACCAGCATGGGCTGATGGCCTAGTGGTGAATAGAAAGCCAAACTCCCTGTGAGCCAGAACTTTGTCCAACATGCTTTATTAAGGTTAACCTTTTTTAAGGTTAAAGAGAAAGACTTGCCTATATATACTGTCATTTTCAGTTTAGAAAGTTTTTTTTTTTTTTTGTAATCTGACACTGTCCTGAGCCTCATTTGAGAGTAGAAGTGAACTGCTTTCAGAAGTTCAGAAAATTTCTTCAGGCGATGTAGGGTTAAGCACACCTTCTTTCATTTTGTACAAAATTCATGGGTATTTTTTGCCTCCAATAGCTCAAAAATAGTTTCATACTAAGACTCTGAACTTGATGGTGGAGGAACATTGATGCAGGTCCTGCACTAGTTTCCTGATCATTACTGTTGGGTGCCACTTTCCAAAAATCTCTCTTAAAATGTTTTTCTTGGGTGGCCCTAAGATCTGATTCTCTGGCTATGTCTGAGGCTGTTGATAGGCCCCGTCACCAGCACCCAGCTTTGCCCCTCTGGCTTAGACTGTGTGGGTCTGTGACCTGGTTGGTGAGGGCATAGCCACAGTGGGGTGACCCTCAGCTCCTGGCTTGTCCCACTCTGTGGAGCAGCCCCCCTCTCACTGCTCCCTGACACTTCACGCAGGCCACACATGTCCCCAGTCCCCTTCACTGCTTTGCTTTCCTTTCTCTGTGAACTCCTCACCCTGTTCCTCATCAATGTATGTCCTTATTCATTGATGTAGGGACAATGTATGTCCCTATTCCCAGTTCTTTCTGTGCCCTACCTTTCTGTGCCTTTCTTCTGCATTCTCCCCAGGAGATGCTTTAAGCTGCTTTGTTTTTTCTCAGGCTTGAATTTATCTTTTTATGACACCTCCCCATCCCCTATTTCTTTCCATGCATGTCCAGTTGTCTTTTAAATCCCTTCTCAAAGCCCCACTTATTTTATTTGTCCTTTCCTGGTGCCAGACCCAGCTGCTTTCCCTTTGAGAGTTGTTCTCTATAAGGCCTTTGAGTTTAAGCTGTAAAATCCAAAGAAAAGAAAGCATCTTTCCATACTTGGTGGTCTCTTACATAGTCTGTCCTATCTTAGCCTGAAGATGTTCATCTTTTAGTTAATTTTCTGTCTTCCTACAAAAAACACAGGCACTTTCTGAAGTTTCTTCACCTGCCATTAATTTCCTATGAATACAGTGCTGTACCTACAAACAGAGGGACTGCCATTGATCTGATGTGCCTTATTGTTGAGGTAAGAAACACTTGTTCCCAGTATGAAAAGAACTACCTCTACTCCTTATCTCTGACTTGATCCATCACGCAGCCCACACGCTGCTCACCAGAGGTGAATCAATCACCACACATCAGGCAGGACTCATCTTCACAACCAGCTAACCTGTTAGTAGTTTCCACACTGAGATGGTGCTACGTGGTGTGAAGTGTATGTCTTGACCTAAAGCTCTTTCCCACTCACAAAGCATGACTGAACTCCACGTGTTGAGCCCTACTGTTAGTTTAGCCCTGCAGTGCCCTGTGCATTATTAGAGTCATGTTGAAATTTGCTAATGGGCAAATTTATAGAAAAGATAGCTTCATATTGTTACCTTAAGACTAAAAGAAAGGCTAAAGGATACAGATACAATGGTGTAAAAGGATAAATGCTAATCTCTTGTTTAGTAACTGTCTTAACATCCCTTCCAAAGATGTTCAGCTTGCAGAACTGAAAATAGTTTCCATCACCCTGGCATTCACAGCACCAGAGCACTGCCCTGGTAAATGACATTAGCAGGACCCATGCAAAACGGGCCAAATCCCAGACAAGGCTGCTTTCCCCACAGTTTGCATCGCAGGACAGCAGCCAGTGTTGGGAAGTGCAATTTACCCCCTCAGCCCAGATATTCCTCAGCCAAGAGGAAAAGGACCTACTTCGCCACCTACTAACCCTTCTCAAACCAGTCTCTATGAGGAGAAACCTGAATGCTTTGCTACATTAAGATTAGGTCCAGCTCAGTGCGCACAAACTTGCGTGCCCCACGTGCTGCTCAGAAAGGTGTGATTAGGGATAGAGCCTATACACCACATGCACACATGCATGTTCACATACATAAATGTGTATCCTGAGTCGTAGCTTCAATGAAACCAGAGTACTGAAGGATTTGCTTAGGGACTTCACCTTTCTTCCTGCCTAGCTAATTCATTTATATTATGCTTAAACTTAACTTCTTAAACTCCGTTGAAAAGTCATCGTTATAGATTATGCCCAATTCTCCTAGGAAAATACAAAGGTTAAGTTCCTCTTGCATGTTCAGCACTTCATAAAAAAATCCACTGTTTAGCTTTCTTGATGCCTTACTAGACATAACACCTCACGGCTCCATTGTCTTAATGAAAATAACTATATTTACACATGTCCTTGTGCATCTTAAAACTCAGCACATTTCCCATTTCATAGATGCAATTATGCTTACTGTACACCACATGCACAATACATAAGCCTAATTGAAAATGGAGTGAAGATTGAGGTAAAAGGACTGTATTCCATGGAAAAATTGAGAGAATTCTCATACACCTTAATGCTTCTGTAAGCATTGTGGGCATGAAACACTTCAGTTTTCTCTTAGGTAGCAAGGGATACTGTCTCAACTCTATCAGCTGTTCTATAAGGTATGAAGGAATTACAAGAACAGATACTCCAGGTTGGCATGAATTCAGCAGTTTTTTTTGGAAGTCATTTAATCAGGAATCAGGTAAACTTAATCTAACTGTCAAGAATCCCATCTAGTTACACTTACTTTTGAAATATAACATACCCAAATGAGAGAGGAAATTGTTTAGTGGGATTTATAACAGTAATGAAGAGTTACAGTCTTTTTATAACGACATTGTGCAATACATTTCCACTTTTGGGAGTAAGCTTTTGAAGTATTTTAATCTGTCTCATTTACAATTCAGCAAAACTGCGAAATCCTCATGAGTATCGGGTCTGTGTATAAATCAGGTAACAACCCGCAATTACCTTTCCATCTTGGTTTTATTTACATTGTAGATACAACGCTTCTTCAAAATTCCACCAACCAGTGGGAATTTGCAGAATAACATCCAGTGGGCCATCTAAAGATGTTTTGCAGTAACTCATGACTGTGTTGTTTGGAGGCAGACTTCGGTAGCTGAGGGTAGAAGGGGAGCAGCAGGCTGTGAAGAGCAAACTAGTACAGCATTCAAACTGAAACCTTACAAGTATTTGTTCATGGCCTACAGAAAATGGATGGATAGTATAAGCTACCTGTGTACAACCAGGAATGGCCTTGCTTAAAACTAGCCTCTGCTTTGGCATATAGAGGAGATGTCAAGCCTTCCTTTTACTGCCATAAGATCCCTGGAAGCTCCTTTAAACTGGTGCCTATGCAGCCCAGGTACTGTGGCTTCACATAGTAGTGCATGGCAGCTCAGCTGCAGCACCAGACTGTGCATGTTCTTCACCTAGGAGATGAAATGCATTAGGTTTAACTTCTTTCATCAAGACTATTTGCCAGATGTATTCCTAGCAAACAACAGGACTGAGCTGTTGAATTATTTTACATATGCGCTAAAAGCTTAGGAAAAAAAAATACAAAAGAAGTAACTAATAGGAACTGAGCGATACATATTTTGAATGCAACATCATTATTTCAAATTATGTCTGTACGTTACACTTCTATTTTTTATTTTTAAGAAAAGTCAAACTTTACAGTAGTTTCCCAGGCTAGGTGAGCTAACAAATCTAATTTTTTAAATTATCAAAAAGAGAGGCTCTGTTATCAAACAGTAAATCTCATGGTCTGCTCCTATCTGAATGTACTGCTCCGTAGCAGTGGTGTATGAAATGTGTTAAATTAAAGCTCATAGTGTGCTGCAAATCCTTCAACTATCCCTGAAAGAAATTATCTTTTCCTTCCTCCATATAGATCTATGCTTCTGCTCCTGCACAACAGGTGTATTGTTATTATTGCTTCTTTTGGTTTGGGATTCCAATCTTATGGAGCACTGTGCATTCCCCCTGCCCGCCCCCCCCCCCTTTTATTAAAAAAAAAAAAAGGCCAAATTAAGTTAATGTAGCCACAAGAGGGAGCCTCTGATAGCTTTATACAGAATTAAAAGATATTGAAAGTGACAGAGAAATTAATGAAAATAATTATAGTTGAGAAATTGAGTTCCAAGAAGCAGCAGTTTTGCCTCAAGACCAAATTCTATTTCAGTGTAAGGCTTTGTAAAAAGATGTAATTTATAGTATAACTTGCTCCCTTGAAAATGGAAAGCAAGCAGAGGAAGGACAAGAATCAGACTGTGAGCAGGCCAACTTTAACAGTTGCCTCATCTGAAAATTCAGTAACTCTTCAGTCTCAGTGAGTTGCTACAGGCAATGCAGATTACTCAAGTGAGCCAGCCTTTTGCCACTGGCTATTAAGACAGAAATACGTTAAGGTGGTGAAATACTATCATATTTTCAAAATCTAGATATAAACCTTTCAACAGATTTTGCAAAAGAAAACACACGGTTTGTTTCCCATGTATGAAGCCTGTGTGTATACAGGTTTTATATGCATCACGGCTCTCTTGCCAAACGGATGAAAGCAGAGTTCTTCAAAGGAGAGAGCAGAGCTTTCTCAGACCTCTCAATATCTTGCACAATCCCTCTCATGTTCCCTTGACAGCTGACCTTCAGGATGTCATTAAAAGTATGAAATATTAAAAATACTCTACTACAGAGTAGCACCTGTGTTTTATATCCTATTCTTTCAATGGCTCTTCAGAAGAAATCTGTCTTATAGCATATATTGCTTAGAGGATGAAAGAGGATACCGTGTGTTTGTGTCTGGTATCTCCAATAGTACATTTATTTAAATATTCATCACTTTTTCTAGTCCCTGAACCACTCCTGAATTGCTTATGCCGTTTTTTTAGGAGATGCTTGCCATATAAAGACTTTCTGTGTTGTTTTTCTTAACTATCATCCTTCTAACCAAGAAATTTTGCCAGAGGCATTTTACTTCACAATAACAAGAAATTATGTTTTAGTTTACTTAGGCTGGAACTGGGATGTTTCCCTTTCTCTTCCTACTAATGCAGGAAAATATTGCCAAGCAAACACCAGACTGTTTTGCTAGATGATGCATGGTACTTACCATACTCAGTCAAGATGCTTCTCTTGTATGCTAGGGGACATCAGTTCTGGATTTTTCTTTTCCTTAAGTGAAGTAAATATCCTACTGGAACCCATTCTGGTAACACTGATTATTTGAAGCTGTCTTTCTTTCTCATCTCTGAAATGACTCTGCATAGGCAACCTGGGCTAAAATAGGTGGTTGCTTTAAGAAAGATAGAAATGTCTAAAATGGGCTCAGAGGACTGGAAGAATGGCCAGATGAGCAATCCTCACTTCAGCTTTTTGTAACCTGAAGGTCTTTGCAGT
This sequence comes from Anser brachyrhynchus, assembly GCF_964034855.1. NCBI lineage: Eukaryota > Metazoa > Chordata > Aves > Anseriformes > Anatidae > Anser > Anser brachyrhynchus. The sequence goes on from NC_137696.1 coordinate 27,842,371, forward strand.
CCCATGTCCTTTCAAACTCTTTCAGTATGTCATTTACTTTAAGAACACTCTCCTAGGCAGAAAGGAGAGCTGAGCGCAGCTCCTGGCTTAGGCTCAAGCCCAGCTACTCCTTCCCTTGGGTTACAAAGGGGAGGTTCCACGTCTCTCCTGCTACCTGAAGCTCCAGATCTGTGGGGCAGGATAACAAGAGTGGGAATAGGACAGGATAACATGTGGAGTAGGAATACTGAGACAATTTAGCAAGCTTATGTAAATGCCTTTTGAGCATTTATGAACTTTGATATACCAAACACTGTAATTTGATCCAATCTTGGCACATTTTTCTGCAGTTAATAAAACATATCTCTAGTATTGAGATCTCTCACCCTGGCAAATTATGTTTCTGCTCTAGAAACTGATAACATGGGAACACTTCTAATTAATTACTGCAAAAAAGTAACTTTAATTGGGCATAATTACATCTGTTTTTAAATCTTGCTCTAACATTTCCTGAAATCCAAAGCTATGAAGACAGAGATAAAACAAGCATGGAAAATTTCAGCCAAACAATTATAACATTGTAGAGCACTGAAAACAAGGATTCCTTACAAAGCAGCTTCAGCACAGGTGTCACCACCAACTCCATCTTCCCCCAAACACATCACGACCCCTCTCAACTACACAGCTGCTCATCACACCTAATATAATCACAGTTATATAACCAGCCCCAGCACACAGTACTAGATGTAAATGTTGATGTCATGGTGATTTTGAAAAACAACATTTCTATTAACATTCTGTCTCCAGCTTTCCCAGCTGGCTGACTGCAGACCATTTCCCAAGATGTTCCAGATCCTCCCCGTGGAGCTTTCTCATGTATCTTAATAATAATTCATAACATTTCTATTGCACCTTTTACTTTGACTCCCGCTGACATATTCATCTGTGACTTTTAGAACAGTAGTAATATTGCCGTAGCTGTGATTGCCTTCAGTATGCACCAAGGCAATATTTGTAGGGAAAAGAAATATATTTTGCTGGACCAATTAAGATAATTATTAAAAAAAGGACCATCTCACAGACATGCAAGGCTTTCTTCACAAATTCTGCTGTATTGTTCATACTACAGTTAAGAACTAGATAAAATTCATGTAATGACATGCTGGCAAAAAGATTCAAATGTTTGAGAATATAACCTAACAAGGTTTCAGGAGTTTAAAGTTTGGAAAGATTTCATATTCAGAATTAGGAGTAAAATCTAATCAAATAAGAAACATTTTCAAAAACACCTCTCTCCCTCGCAGCACTACTATCTTTGCTGATATCTTTCCCCTTTTGATATATATATATGGTAACAACTTAAGTGTTAGGCAGAAAATGAGACGAAGAAATAAGTATCAGAACAAATAGAAGACTGCAGATCAATCTAATGCAACAATGATGAAGAAGAAAATGAGACAAAGTCACTTTTCAGACCTGTTTCTAGCATTTACTTTTTCCCACTTTCAGGAACAAGCACAACAAGCAATCATATGCCTGACATACATTAGCCTACCTCTAGTAACATCTTGGCTACTAGGCCAAAATACAGTGAACAAACATCAGTGAATATAGCCTAAAAAGCATAAACAGGATTTTCCTTTTGGCATGGAGATAAAGTGTGTGAAACTAAAATATCAGTATGCTTAGTGGAGAGGGGCATACAAATTTATTCCATGGCCCCAGCAGCACCTCTCCAGCTCCAGGTAGTTAACTTCTACGAACAAGCAGTTCTGTGTCTCATCCCAAACTGGCATCTCTGCTGGGTCTGTGAAAGGTCATGAGGAGAGTATGTGTAATGCAGATCCCCCCAGGTCTCAAGGCCATCATGATTTTCATGTAAGAAACTATGAGGTGCCAGCAACAGAGCGGTGATTTTACTGCTACATAACCAAAAACTGCTACGTAACCAAAAAATTGTCACTACATGTCCTGAATCAGATGTAGGAAGAAGTGTCTCAAAATGCATATATGTCTATGAAATCTGTTATTTTGCATCTTATTTCTTAAAACCATCCACTTCATTTCTCTGTTGTATATGTTTTCTGCACTTGAGAAACCTTTGATCCTGTCTGTGCAATGGTGGAGATGTACATCTAGGACTGATTGTTAAATAACAACTAACTGCAATAGCCATCATATTCCAATACAAGCCAGTTCATATGACCTTCTGCATCTTTGTTTTAACCAAGCCAGAAACACTCCTGCTAAGCCATCTGTTCCTATAATAAAAGCAGCAACACAAGGACATTGAAGAATGTGAGCTGTGCCCTAACAGTTTGGTCCTATTTGCGCCAAGGCAGCATACGGTCACGTTGGGTGTTCATAAAGACACCAATGCAACAAACTGTTCCTAATTTCAGCTGAGGATAGTAGCCAGACTATATTAAAAACAAGTATGTCAGTCATAATAGCAATAACAGTGGTGATAAGAGTAATAACAGACCACAACAGCACTGCCATACATAACATCTCTATAGCTTTTTATTTTCTAGCAGTCACTCCCTTTACTTACATTGCACTATAGACCTTTAACTCTGTATTGAAAGTGTTGCTAAATTGTTTCACCTTGATCAAGTACTACATTCGTCCTGGACTAAAGTTATAAGAGATATGAAAGAAAGGGGAGGAAAGGTAGATTACATGCTGCCAAAGATAAGTGTTTCTTAAGTGATATTTTCAGGCTGGAATCATTTAGGCTCTTGAATATGAGCAAAAATGTCCATGTATGGGCTATATATATAAATCCTGTTAGATGCAGTTAAAAATTCGAATTGCAGGCCTTAGATCTTCAGCTGCTTCTTTATGTTAGGAACACACTGCAGCCTCACACCCAGCTTGCCTCCAGTCCATGTGCTTTGGACATGACCTGCACATCATGCTCAGTCGTCACACAACTGCGTAGAGTCTGTATAATGGAGCAAGCCTCACACATTTCCTTTGTTCTTGACATGGCTGATAAGGAGGCTTTTTCTGTTGACAGACAGGTTGTGACAGGTAAGATACGGAGACATTTTCTGTTGATACGTGCTATATTATAGAATAACAAAACCGTTCAGATTGGAAGGGACATTCTGACCACCTAGTCCAATGCCCCAGCTCAGTGGGCACCAGTGAGAAGAAACTGCTTCCCTCTTCTCCAGTCCTTCCCGTCAGGTATTTATACACATTGAGAAGATCCCCCCCGAGCCCTCTTTTTTCCAGGCTAAAGAGTCCCACCTCTCCCAGCCTCTCATATGAAACATGCTCCAGTCCCTTCATCATCTTTGATACAGTTTGCTGGACTCACTCCTGTAAGTCTCTATCTTTCTTAACCTGGGGAGCCCAGAAGTGGACCCAGCATTCCAGGTGTGTCTCACCAGTGCTGAATAGAGGGGAAGGACCACTTCCCTTGATCCTGCTGGCAACACTCCTCCTAATGCAGCCCGGGATGCTGTTGGCCCTCTTTGCCACAGAGGCAAGTGGCTGGCTCACGGTCAGCTTGTTTTTCACCAGTCCCCCACAGTCCTTCTCTGCAGAGCTGCTTTCCAGTCAGTCGGCCCCAAGCTGACTAACTGGATTTCTCAGTATCTGAAAACAAACTTGCCTCCGAAATGTGTGCCTGCATAACCCCAGAATTGGATGTGGATGCACACATAGCAACAAAAGGCACTTTAGGCTAGGCCAGGCAGTAGATTTTTTTTACAGCTGACTATGAAGAGTTGATGAATCAAATATAAGACTTGAAGTGGAGGACTCAGCTTGCACTATCCTAACTTAAAATATTCCTCTCAGAGATTCATATAGTATCAGAACAGACAGCTAGTCTCCCTGGTATAGTTTGATAAGACTCAATTCTCTCCTGTAAAACAAGAGATGATAAATTCCCAGTGAATGCCAGGAGGTTTTGTGTCTTCTGTGAAACACACCGGCTCCTCTACCCTGTACATCCATCATTCCAAAACAGATGAAACTTTCACTGAGCTATCTTGATTCTCAGGTCCAGCCAAGGAAGAAGGGAATCTTTGAAAAGGTAAATATTTTAAAAAATTGGCTACATTATTAAGATTGCTTTCAATAAAATACAAGTGGTTGGTAGTCTGTTACCATCTGGTATGTCTTCTGGATTCTTTATTTGATAACCACATGGCTTCTGTAATGATAAATATTTCTTCCACTGTTAAGTCATGTATGACTTAAGTCACACAAGTCATGGCCAAAGCACACTACGTCTTTTCCACCTTCTGGCATAATTACCTGACTCATGCCATGGTCTGGCTTTTACAATAGTGATTTTCTCGATGAGAACAAGTAGAAAAAGCAATAAGAAAAAAAAAATGTAGCCATGTTATAGTTTTGTTTAGTGTACTGCAGAGGAAAGTGTGGATTTGCATTGTCAGGTTTATTGCTTTTTTGACTTTTTTGCACAGAAAGTTCTAATAGTGGACATCTTGTTTACAGATTAGAAAGATGCACATGGGCAACCATCTTAGAACTGTGAAAGCTGAAGTGTATAGTTCACATTGGTTCTGCAGTTCTCTCTCAATGCAAAAGCTGACTGAAAATCAGTAAGATTGATTCTTTTGTTTGAAAAAATGAATACAAGATTTATTGTCAATAAATCACTATTGCATCCCAAAGGACTATACCTAGTACAAGAACATAATGGAAGCTACAAGTGATCAGAAAAGAAACAGAATGTGTGAATGGTTGCTTATAAAACCAAAGTGTCGTATAAAATACACCCAGGACATTGAGAAAATTGAGGCAGAAGACCAGCTCCATTGCTTTCTTCAGCCTACATAGACACATGCCCAAAGTATAATTTTCCACATACTATACGTGTATGGTAGCATCACCATTTTGAAGGTGTAAGATCTTTTGCCTAAGGAGTCTTCCAGTCTGGCAATGCTAATAAATCACTGAAAAATAAAATATCACTTTCAAAACTGAATACAAGTGCAATTTGGTAACAACTACTTCAGCTATTTATGCCTTCAGATTTCCAGTAAGAAGTCACAGGTTTCCACCCTTGAAATAAACTCACACTGCAGGTGGGATGTGAGTGGGACTCTCACCATTGTGTCCTGGGTGCAGAGACATCTCAGTAGCATCTGCATGACAAGTCCAACATGCAGTGGAATAGCAGTGGCTCAGCTCATTTGAGGTGCCCTATGGACAGGCATAGCCTTTGATTCACACAACAGCTTTTCCATGTGGTCACATAAACTAGAAAAAGAAAGCCAAACCCATGTCTAGTGAATCCAATTGTACATACAGGCACAAACAGTGCTTGAGGAAGCCACGTGTCGAGGCCACAGCAGGGACAATACCTGTGAGTGAGTGTGGTGACCATTTCACTCATAAGATACACTCAGATACACATAAGATTCACTCAGAAGATACATTCACTCAGGTTTTGAATAAGAGAGAGGTGTTCATCCTTAATAATCACTTCGGAACTGTCACCTGCTGTAGTGGAGTGGATAGAAGATCCAAGCTTAAATAAACATAACTTGTTTGACTTAAGAAGTCACTGCCTCCAGCAAACGCTTGAGTTTATATTGGCATGAAGAACTGAAGAATGGGTAGGTAGAATACATTTCACTCCATTCCAGGAGTATACCGCATGAAATCCCCACAAACACAAACCTGGAACGATATTGAGATTATTTAACTGACTACTAAATAACTGCAATTTGGTTGTTAAACTTGACATTTGGAACAAGACCGAAGGACAAGAGGTGAATCCACTCATATGGTGCATTTCTTTTTGGTTGCAAAGGATACATGATCACACCCAGAGGCCATGGTAGAGGTTCTCATTTCAGAGTCAGCACTCTGAGAACAAAACCAAGAGTCAGGAACTGGACTCAGAAGGAAGAGGACATCATTGAGAGACACGAAAAGACCAAGATGACATAGGCATTGCTTTTGTTTAGCAGGCACCCTATTCAGTAAGCAGTTCTGCAGATTGAGTAAGCAGCAGTTAACAGTGTGGCTGAACAGAAGATGATTCCTTCCATGGGCCTGGCTAAGGGGATCAGACTGTAGTTCCAGTGTGTCATTCCAGTTTTTAAAATTCATCTATTTAGAGACTTTTTTTGTCTTAGTTCACTCATCTCATAGCATATATAGCATTATCTATTGATAAATAACCTGTATAACAAAGAGGCATAGGAGAACATTTACTTACAAATTGTCAGAATTAGTAATTCCCTGGTGGTAGTTGACTCATTATGCAAGTTGAACTTCCCTGAGTGTGCACAATATGTTTCTTGGTATTTGCTTTGTTTTCTTCAAAAATATGTAAAGTGAAAAATGTTCTGCCATATAAACCAAAGATGTTGAATACAGTAAGCTACTGCCAGTCTTAAACTATGTACTAATTTTTCTAACCGCTATATTGCATAAACAGATATTTTGAGCCTGCTTAAAAGTAGATTATTTATATAGCAGTTTATAACAAACCCTTTAACAACAGTACCATTTTAATGCAAATTTGTACTGAATGTACTTAAAATATAAGCCTTTTGTCTAATATTCTCAGTCAGAGGTAAAATGGTTCAGAAGAGCTATTTTGCTATGTAGTTTTTTTTCTTTTACATAAATTCTGCTCGACGTCATTTTTGTAAACATAATGGGCCACATTCAGCTGTGTTATAAATCCAGAGGTGCCAGAATATTCAGTAATTAATATTACCTGCCTTTGCAGAACATTGGATGGATGTTCACTTTTTAGACATTTCAGTACAGTGGCCAGAAGGCATTCCTCAATAACGGTGTCCTGCAATTAAAGTGTCTTAGGTTTTGTCCAGTATTGAAAGGTGGTATGAAAACACAGCTTTCATGGACTTTTACTAGAAATTTGGGGTAGACCACCTGTGAAAATTAAGTCCTTTGATTAAACTTCTGTTCTCCATTGCTTCTTTTTATGTTAATAATATTTGATCTTGGGGTGCCACCTCATGTGTCAGGGCTCAGCCTATGGCAAATATTTTACATTAAATGGAGGAACTCTGGGACCTAAAACAAATGCAAGTCATCAGTTGTCCAGATAAACTGTAGTCACAATATAGCCTTCAGAGGAACCATATCCTTTGCTCAGTTTTACGCGTTACAGGATCTAGTAGGGCAGAAAAATTTTGTAATGTTAGACATTAGCCTATTACAATTCCTAAAATTGGCATTAAGATTTTTTTTTAAGTGAACAATATTCTAGATTTTATATTTTAAAATATTTTCAATGTCTATATTGTATAGTTAGAAGTATAAACCCAAAAGAAAAAATTTAAAACTGAATTCCTCTACGTATTCAATTTTGACATTTTGCTTCTGATGCAGCCTAAAGTGTATCTTCTGTTGTCTTTACACTCAAAAAGTACATAGGAGAGGCCACAGCAGCAGCCTTGTGACAACTAGCTGCTACATGTAAAACTGTCAGGGACAGGAGAACAGTTCAGTCTCTTTGCCCATGTGCTGGCTTTCCCTTCAAAACTGACAGTAATTGTTGGTAATCAGTATCACTGACTTGGGGCTATGAGACAGATAGGTATCCCATGAGAGTTCAGTAAGAGAAAGCATTCAGAGGAAAGCAGCTTTAGGTTTGGAGCTAAGAAGTGATGACCTATTGAAGGGAAAGGGATCAATGAACAAGTACAAATCCCTGTGGTACTCAGCCCTCTTTTTAGTATACACCAATTCACTACTCATTTCTGATTTTTTTTTTCTTTACAAGTCAGCTTTTCAAACTCCTCCTATTTCTGGCTGCATAACTTTGCATTCTGTATTACACATATATAAAGAGCAGGATAATTGTGTACAAATATATTTTTTGCTCAAGCAATTCAGCAAGCAGTGGGCGTTCACATATGTGTAAATGTGTATGTTTGAGCACTCATCCATACTAACATTTTTGGTTCGTCAGTGGCTAGATCTGTGTGCAAGTAATCAGAAGACAGGTTGAGACACGGTAAGGAAACCTGTCCCATCTGAAGAATTGAATCCATCATGTGCTGTCAACAGAGATTTAGCTCATAAAGAGCTTGAATCTTGCAGTGTGCTAGTGTCTTAAAGGTCGTGCTGTTAAAGCAAATTTTATAAACGAAGCCATTTCACATCACAGTATTACATCTGTTATTTAAATGTCTAACAGAGAAACAAACAAACAAAAAATGCGGCTGTCCAAAATCATTACCATCTACTCTGTAGCTCAATGACCACTGCTAAAACCTAGGTGACTGGGAGTCTTTCTGCAACCAGCCTTACACGTCAGTTATACTATCTGTTTTTTTCTGCCAGCTCAGGTTCTTGCGTCCAAGCAGAGCATTGTAGTTGACACAATTTCTTTTCTCTGAAGAACAGAGAGAGCAGATGTCCTCTGAGTTTTGTTTCTCTGACTATTCAGGGGATCTGAGAAAGCATGGAGAGCAGGTGGGCAAAGTAGCATGTGCAAAAATATCTCTGACCCCGGCAAGTCACTCAACAAAATGCATAGAAGGGAAGCCATCAGATTCCCTAAGGTATATATATATATATTTATATATATATATTTATCACAGGCATTTTAATTTTAATCTATTAAACCTGAAATGAGAATATCTGTGGGGCTTTTGGCATTGACAGCATTCTGTTAGTCCATGAAAACAAAAGGCTCTGCCCACTGGATTGCAGTTTATGACCTTCCAGACAAGGGCTTGGATTATAATGTGACTCTAGAGCTGCCTTATTCAGCAACTAGAAAATGCTGCAGTTTGCATAGGGAGGGTACAAATGAGCTCTGTTCCCATCGTGGCACTTTATTTCCTGAGCCTGGATAGCTCCTCATAAGAAAAAGGATTTACATCCCAGCAGCATTCAACACCCACGGACCCTGACATATTTAGCAAGAGGTACAGTGATTCAGCACACAGAGGATGGATTAAAAATAGTGTCAATGTGGCTAAATTGCCTCCACTGCATCTCTAAACACTGACAATTTCGAAGCAGCCACATAAGATACTTGAAAACAACCCCTGCAACTGCAATTACATGTCCATAAGCAAAGGTCATGAGGCATCCTTCAGACATGAACGCAGCAAGGAAAAAGCCAACAAAAAGCCAACAATAGCCAGACAAAAGAGCTTGATTGTGCAGGTAGTTACTGAACAAAACCATGCTTCCTATTCTATGCATTGTGGCTTTAAAGAGAAATAATGAAAAAAAAGGAGGAGATGCGCAGAGAAAGTTCAGTGGCATCACTGTGTCCCAGGTTATCATATAATGGATACAGAAGAGCTCAAATATAAAGAGACTGATTCTAATTCCACTATCTGCAGTCAATGTCTGCTCTGGGATAAAAGATCCATAATCAATACAGAAGGAAAACTGGACAGTGCCTCTCATACTTGAACAGCTGATCAAGAAATAATTCATCCCTGAGCAAAGCTTACCCTTGTGAGTCTGCCAAGGTCAGTGTCACTTTGGGTTATCAGCTGCTCTAAGTGCTGGCTAAGTTAAAACTGCCTAGAGCAAGCTTTAAACTTACATACCCAACTTCTTTGACAAAATGTCTGTGTCTTACTTTATCTAAGTTTGCAGTCCCCTGATAATGCAAGGCATGTTCTTCCCCTGTATTCCTTTTTCTCTGCCCTTTATCTGAGCCCTCTTTGGCTCCAATAAATCTTCTATATGTAGCAGAATGAGGTTTGATTATGGGGAACAGACTAGTATCACTCAATTCATATTCACCATTATATGCCTTTCTTAGGAAATAATTCAAATTAGATTTGAATACATTTTTTGTTTGTTTGTTTCCCCAGTAAAAGGTTTCTGTATGTGCTGTTTTCCACTGTGATTAAAAAAATAAAATAAAAAAAAATGTTCTTCACTTTCATGTACATGCATGCAGAAATCTCCTTATCAAATATGCTGCATAACCACTACGAGCTACTATCAAAGACCTAAAACCCATGTAATCTGTTTTTGCTTTGGTCATCCTATTAGCAAGCATCTGAAAGGCAGCAGCATGTCGCTTGTCCACCCCATACCTCAGACTAGCTCAGGATTTGTATCCTCCTCAGGTAGTAAAATTAGTTGTCTGCTCACACTGATGAAGAGAAATCTCTGCACACAGCTCTGAGCTCCCTGTTCATTAGCAAAGGAAGTGTGAGCTTAAAGAAAAACTTCCAAAGACGTCTGTAGTGCTGACTGTGAAGGACCTACAGGCAGGCATCTAGAGTGCTTTACCCAAGAAGAGCTCTCATTAGACTAGAAAGAAAAAACTTCAGTGTGGGACTCAGTGAGCACCTTTTACACCTTGCTTTAGAAAAGGAAAGGGTGATGCTTTCTGAAAATAATTGAGTGTAAATTACAAAGGTGTTTTTCAAATTTTGTTTCACTGAAAGTCTATAGATTTTAAGTGTACATAAGTGCCTAAACCAATTCTAAAGCAGGTCCTAGCTCCCAAAGTCACTTAATTTTTTTCTCTTCCAAATCTGATAGCACCTTCACTCATCGTTACTTAGAAACTCAAGGTTAGCGTTGCTTGGGTGCAACAGTGGATTTTAATGAGCAGTTCATTTCCCAGGTAAGCCTAGTAGGAACAGAGGGCCCACACAACCTGCTGATCTGTGCCATGCTGTACGAAGCCAGTAACAAAAGCTTTCAGAATCAGTGTAATTTTCCAAGCTGAGTCTGGATCAGTTATCATGCAGGAAAATATAATTCTTTCTTTATTGTGTCATCATCTCCAAAATATTTACCCATGAAAAATGTTCTTTAAAAATAAAACAGCTAGCATTCTGAATGGAAATGCTTTGACTAGCACGAAACCCATCCAAAGACTTCTCTGTTGTTGTTTCAGTTACATCAGGTACCTTCTTTCCTTTGACTGTTTCTAGCAACCATTCATGTTCCAAAGTTGCAGTCCTCAGAAATACTAAGCAAGGATCCCCACCACAGAAGAGCAACAGAGAGACATTCTCTCAGGGAGTGAGGCTATTATGAAAAAGAGACAGAACAGATGCATAGCATCTTGCAGAAGTCTGATTAAAAACAGAAGCAGGAAGGTTAAACCTCTCAGTAAGATCAGATTGTTCGACAAAAGACACAACTGGTATGGAAAGACGAACCTTTGCTCAACTATCTGCCCTTCAGAGCTAAAAATAATAGTGAGTCATGCCAGCAGCAATGTTGCTATTTAGCTTTACAAATTCAGGTCATTAGGCTTATATGCACAGAATCAATCTCTTCCTACTACACACAAAATGTTATTAAGAACACAGGCACAAGTAAGTGGGCACCTACCTGTTCTTGGTTTCAAATCTCAACATGATAGTTCGGGAATAAACAAAAATAACCCAGTCAAGCCCAATAAGAGAGTCAAGACTAAAATTACCATTACCATTGCTGGGAAGGAAAAGGAAGCTATATATAACCTTCCAAGTAGCATATCCCTTAATCCCTCTTTTTCCTTTTTTTTTTTTCCTTTCCCCATTTACTACAGACAACCTGTCTTTTTTACTTTCTTTTTCTTTTTCTGTCTGTTTTTGGTATTAGAGATCAAGTTAAAATAGTTATCAAGTGTTTGTAAAGAATTTTTAAAAAGCTAGCTGATCTAGACAGATAGACCAGATAATCTGTAGAAGGCTGCACATAAGCCAAATTATAAAAGAAGCATATTAAACATTTTTAAAGTGCCTTGTAACTTCCCAGAAGTATCTCCCAGAAAAGGCAACTGTCCAACTGTTCATTTTATTTTCAGGTAAGCACTTTTGAAAGTGGGTCAGAGAAGGAGATAACTCTGTACTGACAAGACTCTCAAGGAAGAGGACAGGAATGAGTTGTCTTCAGAGTGCCTGAAGAAAGAATTCTTGACCTCCCAGCTTGCTGTGAGCTAGCTTCATAAATGAGAAGTGCAGGTTTTTGTTTTTTTTTTTTGGGGGGGGGGGAATAATCCTTCTACTAGTATATACAAAGAGCTGTCTGAAGTTGAAGCCAGCATATCCATCCCAGCTTGTGGCCTTTTCACATCCCAGTTAGGTCCACTTACTAAGTATTGGGACAGGAAGATTTCATCCACCTGCCCATCGGTGGAAAAATATACCAAATGGGAACATGGACATGGACTCTGAACATGGTGCGAGGACAGACAGCCTTACCAGGAGTACACAAAGGAAGTACCTGAACTTCCCAACTCGGCTGGGAGAACTGCCCATCTAGGTCAGGCAGATGCCTCTGAACTCTGTACTCTTTTATTTGAGAACAGTTTCATAAGGCCAAATCTCTTCACCTCATACAACCTCTACTGACCCCTACCTCTTCAATTGTCAAGGTCAAGTTTAGGAGACAAAGTTGAAGATCCAAATTTGCCCTTGTGGGTACTGGAAGTGATGCTGGCTGATCAGAGCCCTCAAAGACTGAAGTACTGCTTCTGAGTGAGAAAGGAAATTCACCGGAGAAATGGAAAAATGATGAATAGGAAAATCCCCATGTCAGCCTATTTCCAAAGAAGTTCAGATCAGGGAAACAACAGCACATGGCATATCCAAGCTAGCAGATAGCAGCGTTGTGTTACTATCCATGGTAAGCTGCCACTCTCTATGGCTTCTGAAATTCTGCTGCAGCTCCCTGTGCTGCTTTAGTTTTGTAGATTTTAGAACAGAATCACTTGACTGCAGAGACAGAAAAAAATCAGCATATGGAAAAGAATATTTTCTAACAACATCTATGTAGATACAGTAGCAAAGGATGTTTTTTCCTCTAATAAAACAACCAAAGAATTAAACTGAGGTTAAGTACGTCAAAAAGTGACCATAAACATCAAGTGTTAAGGTGACTACACAGTTGTAACTGGAGGCTCTTACATAGTTCCCTTGGAAAAAATAATTTTCGGACTTCAAATCAGACATGTAAGTATTTCCTCTGAAACTCTGCATTTTTAAATCACCATTTTAAAGAGGCCAGGAAGGCAAATGTAATGAGTCATTTACCTGAGATATTAATGCACTGCAACAAAATCTTATTAGCTGACATAATCCCAAGCTCCTTTAAATGAGTGTTGCCTTACATTTTTATAACTTAATAATGCTGACATTCTAAAAGAATGTTTTAAATACATTTTTTTCAGTCTGCTTTCTCAAGTGAGGTCCCCATAAACTTAGCCTGGCTGACATACCAGCTTTCTGAACTGCATAGATCTACTTCCTCTATGTACAAGGTCTCACGGAGAGCCTTTGGGAAGAACCAAAAAAACTTTCACACATGCTGAAACCAGAGTTGAAAAATACACCCATTAGTAGCATCTAGGAAAGACACATCACATTAAGGGTACTTCAAAAAGGCGTTTTCAGCCTGTTTTTGACGAAATCCCTCTCCCCACAGTGAATGTGATTTATCTTATGGATTTCTCTTTGAAATGGAATATATTTGAGAAATGAAGAACCCCTCCTTTACTATTACTGTATATAAAATAAAAATAAAATAGGATCTAAATACACACAACTCTATTCTGTTCTCCATTCAGTATCACCTTTGCACACAAATGGAAGCACTAAGGCAACACTCATCTATTTTCCAGTATGAAAACCAACCTTGTAAGAAGAAGCATAAGAACCTTGAAATGACTGTCAGTGAGAATAGCGTGTTTTTACAATTCACTGCTTTTTTGTTTGTTTGTTTGTTTGCTTGTTTGAGTTTCTTACTCATATCCAGCATATATGCATGCATCTAGCTAGCTATCTGCATGTAAGATTAATATGGGCACACTTAAGTGCATTAATGCACAGGTGTATACAAAGACAGTTCTGTTCCCTCCCTTTATAACCAGATCCTCCTGCTGGTCTGTGTGTCCTTTCCTGAAATTACTTCCACTGCACTTTGTACAGGCAGCGTGCAGTAGTGTGCTCCACAGTGACCCAGTTTCAAGGAAATCACAGATATGATGGAGCTGCAATTCAGCTGCTCACATTTTGCCATAATTTGCATATCCTGTTTGGTGAATACCTTCACTGGGATTTTCACTTTGTACTAAGGTATCCAGGCTTCTTTGAATCAGACTGACTTTGACAAAAAGAGTAGTAGAGAGTATCCCTCTTGTGCTGGGTCCTGAGATAAACGCAGTGGATAAGGGCAACAGTGGCATAGGCTATCAGCAGTGAATGTCTCTGCTGTTTTTGAAAGATGGACTCTTCCATCTGGACAATCATTTCTGAGTGCCATTCTTCAAAAAGAGAAGGGACTAAAGCTTGAAACAACAACCCTATTTTTTGGGACATGAGTCATATAGGTAGAGGAAGAGGGAGAGCTTTAAAGTGTGGGTATTATACTGCTACAGGTACCTGAATGCTGCCAGAAGACCGGACTAGAGCAGAATAATTTGTATAGGGGTATAAAAGGTGTAAAAAAAAAAAAAAAAAAAAAAAAGGCATAGTCATTATAAGGTGTGTAAATTAAGGATTTTGTTGTTTCAGATAAATCTGCACGCTTAATGCTTCCAGAAAGAAGTAGGACTGCAAACGACTGCACCTCTGGGATAGCTATAGCCAGGTACAGGAGGAGTGCTGTGCTACCACCACCACATCATGCATTCCAACTCACCCATGTAACTCCAGGTGCTATTAACTCTAGTTACATATAGCAAAAAGATCTTCCAGGCATCTTTCCTGGCCTCAGAGAAGAACTTTATGCCTCACAGAAGAGAGCAAAAAAGGCGTGCAAAAAAGGGAGTGCGTACTCATAAGAGACAGCAATGGGAAGGACTGCCTAGGGTGGTTATCTCCGAAGCTAAGGGGAATATAGAGCAGGAGTCAGTGTTGTGGTTGTAGCTGTCTTGTGCTCCTTCAAAACAGCTGTAGCACTGTACTTTCTGGGGTCCTGGAGAATCCTTGAGAAGAGAGAAGGATGTTTTGCATTTTACAAGACCAAGAAAAAAGTCTGTGTATTCTCATTTTTACCATTACTCATAATAGCATCATTTGATCTTAATTCCTTCAAGATTACTGCAAAGCTAGTAATCATAATCAAGCTATTTTATAAGTCCAATTTACAGGAGACCAAATTATTTATTATTTATTTACAGTTCTAAGTGGGTCATTTGAGTTTTCTCTGAGTAAAATAACGTGTAAAAAATATCCCTAAAACATCAACTATTTGTCTAAGTGGAGACAAACAATAAAATAATGTGTACATTGGTCTAATGTCCCCAAAGATAACAGGCTTTGCAAATAGGCATTTTTAATGAGATCCCCAAGTTTTATTTCTAATTCTTTCCCCATGTGACTTTGGAAAATCCTTGTAATTTCTTCCAAAACTGCAAGGCAAACCTGACCTTTTTGATAGCTGCTGCCAAGATTTCTGATCTAATGGTAAATACAAGCTTAGCTGTGACCTTAACTAAACCAGAAAAATTTAAGTTAAACCACGAAGAATCACACGGTCTCTTTCTGTGTTGGCAGCAATATATGAATGTATGTAGGGAATGTGCAACCATACCTTAGCTGTCAGACTGTTAACTAACATCTAGCTTTTCAGAGGCATTTTGCTGGGTAGGAGCAGTCAGGATTCTTCCAGTCCTGAGCCAGGGAATTGGCAGCATCACTCGGGATGGCCAAGGACAGAGCAGTAGCACACTTGAACTGACAGGGAGCACACTGGAGGAAGCAGCACTTAGGAATTCCACATGAGACACCAAAATCCCTAGAGTATCCCAGACAGTGAGGATATAAATGTGGGTCCTGTTCTGGGTTGGAGGATGATCTACAAGTTCTTCTGAGGTCTTTTCCAGTCCTATATCTGTGACTCTCCTCTCAAGCCTATTGTCCTACCTCCAGAAACACAGAAAGGACACTTTTGTGCCATAGTTTTTGTTTGTTTGTTCATTTCTTTGTTTGTTTTTAACTGTATTGCATTCACAAGTGCTAATGACAAAAGTGAGAGCAGAACACAACCTTACTGGTTTCTACGTCTGAGCATCTTCTCCTCTTTCCCAGCATGTACGAGAACTTTTCTCTTGAATCTCTCCAGTCTCCTGACAGATCAACAACTTTACAAGCTGCCATTGTACAGTACCAAAAAAAAAATCTGAAGGCTTTGTGCTTTCAAAGACTCTCTCTTCTCTTTACTGTATTCTCCAGGTCTCAGGAATGGGAGTCCAGCAAAATAACAATTCCCTTGATTCGCGGTTGTGCTGTGTTCTTTTTTTTTTTTTCTTTAGCAGAGTAAAAACTTTTATTTTAGGACACTATCTCATGATCCTGTTGATAAACCAACTTCCATATAATCTAACCATTTGTAACCTAACCTATTTTCTTCTTCAGTCTATTGTAAGCCCTGTCTCCTCTTTTCATTTCCCAAGCAAACCTAACCTTTTTTAAGATTTCATAAATTTTTACTAAGCGCAGAACTTGGCTTTGCACAGCTCTGCTGCACCCTTAGCCCTGGTATGCTTCTCATCTCTATGTTTCACACAGCTTCACTGCCCGCAGTGAGCAAATTAAACAGAGAGGAACCAGTTGCTATCCCTATTTCATCCTTTTATGTTCTTAACATTACAACTTCTGTTTTCATGAGCAAGCAGTTGTTATCTGAACTTATATTTTACAGTGTCCCATTATGTATCCACTGATTTCTAAACTGCAATGGGTAGCATAAGACAACAGCACTCATGCCACAGTCTGCACAAAGTTTCATAGTCATGCAGAGCTCTTCTCCTCTCTAACTACAGAAGTATGGTAGAATTATTTTAAAAGTGCATGTAACAAACTTTTCTGATGTTGTGCTTTCATGTAAACTATTATCCTGAACCACATGACTGAGCAAAGCAGAAATATCATTCCTATTAATATGTGCTGTTCACTCTGAGAAAACGTGTGATACAACTTTTCAGTGCTGAACCCTAACTAATAACATTTTTTTTATCATTCAGGAGAATGATAAAAGGAGATTCAGGTTTTCAGCATCTGGAAAAATGCCCTGTGCTATCTCAGACATAAAGGAGTAAGGCAAATAAACTACTCTGGAAAAGCTTCCTCTGTGATTTGCTTAAGTAGCAATTTACGTGAATAGGAAATCTGCTGCTCATTTTACTTATAGGAGAGTCACAACCAAAAATTCCTACGATGAAGGCTGTATCATACAAATGTAGATTAGGAATTTCCCCATGTTCTATTTACAGAACAGAATGCTGGACTAAGATCCAGAGGATTTCTTCTCAGTCTATGGAAAGAATTGTTCCTTACGTGAAACGTCTTTAAGTCATTGAATCTTTCTAACGAGCAGGAGAGCAACCTATAATGGGTGCTATACAGTTTGAAAGTTGATATGAGAAGCCAAAAGGATGCATGATTCAAGGGTGACCCAAGAAGAGCATTGTACCAGCAGGTGCTCCGTCTGCACAGATGCCATTAACAACTTCTTCCACTGTCCTCAATACATGGAGAAATAAATAATTCAGTTTGGACAAATCACACAGGCAACCTTGCCATTGGGAGTGTAAGACTGTCAGAAGGTGCAAGCGTGTACATTGAAAATTGCCACTGTGCACAGCTCCACTGTGAAATCAAGTAGACGTACCACTTGGAATATGTTTCATTATGTTCTGCTCGTGCGACATCAAAGAAAGTAGCTGATAGGAAGATGTAAAACCAAGTGAAGAGAGATATTTTTTTTACAACTAAACTGCTGGATTTGGTATATGTACCTTCTGCCTCCTTAATGTATAAGCAAAGCTAATTTTTTCACTTACTGAACTGAATTGTACACACTACACCACTTTATCCCTTGAACTCATTTTCTGACCAGTTTATGTTAACCTGCAAATGCAGCTCATGGTTTTTCGATTTTTTTTTTCATATAAGCACCTGCATATAGCAAATATGAATTGGACAATGCTTTATTTTCCTTTTCATGCCTGAATCCTCACTGAAATGCACAGCATGAGTGCAAAGTTTTCTTCTTTGAATACTGTGTATTTCTTTGTAAAATAATAAATTTCACTCAGAGGTAGATAACATTTGGGGAAAAAAATAGAGCATGTGATCCAAGCCATAGGAAAAAAAAATCCATAAATAGCTCTAAAATTAAAAAAAAAAAAAAAGAGAGAGAGAGAGAGATAACATCTTCCTAATGTTTTTAAGACTATTTAATTAGGAACCCATACAACAAAAAATCACAAATATTATATAACTTTTCACTGTGATGAACTACTTAGTTTATATTTTGCTAAAATTCATATTTTCCCTCCTGTCACATTTTCTTTGTGAGGTTCTTCAACTGTTTATTTCCATGAAATGAATTGCTTATCTACTTTACAGATGATAAAATGAAGCAAAGAGTAATCAACTCATTCTTCTAAAGTTGTAATCGCCCATAATACAGAGATCAAAGGTACTCTGGTGTGATTCTGGAAACAAGAGAGCAAAATGGTGAAGCGAAGCTAACTTCAGTCTCCTAATCCTACAGTAAATCAGGGACAAACCTCCTTATTGCAAGCTGCTAATAAACTGGTTTTGAGATTCGTCCATCAAATATGCCCACCTCTTGCAAGGTTGCAGGTGGGAGGATGTGCCCCTATGACAGATGACGAGCTCTTGTGCTAAGATGTGGCTGGCCTTGCCACTTGGATACAAAATGGACACAAAATGGAACTGAAATGTCAACTTGAGTCTGCAAAGAGGGGAAGAGAAGTTGCATGGGATCTAGGACTTGAACTGAGATGATGTGGCAGCGTGAGAAATTTGTTCCTTGCAAAATATCCAGCTCCTCCAATAAGCTGGATGTTAAAAACAATGCTGCGAAGTATCTGATGATTCTGCAAAATGTGCAGGCAATTCTAGGCTGAAATGTCTATTTTGCTTGACAGGTGAAGCAGACACATTAAGAAGGAGTGAGTTAAATACACTAACTACAGACAGTGTATCAGGAAACATTCTGACTTCTCAGAAAACAGTCTTTATAATGTGAAAAGTTTATGTAAAGAAGTAACAGGGAATCTTTGGGTGGTTTCTGCTGCTGAAAGCAACTGCAGATAGACAAAAAGTTAGCCCTAGTTTGGGTCTGCCTCATTACCACACAGAAAACGTGTCTTACCCCAAGGAAACAAGCACCCCATCCATAGAAACCTGAGGGATATGGTTTTGGTAGCCACTACATCCAAAGGCAGGCATAACCAAGACTTCAATGCAATGCAATAAAATCACAAAGCTATAAAAATTCAGCTTTGGTCTAGAAAAAAACATGGGCAACATATCTCATGGTGATGTGGGTCAGCAAGACTGGGTCTAAGTATGATGCAGATGTAAGAAAGGTTTGAAGAAACTGGAGACATTCAGTCTGCAGCAGAAGACCGAACATGAAAGGCAAACACAAAGCTGAGAAGCAGCAGCTGCACAGAATGTCTGCTGTGAAAAACTTTTTGAGAATGAGATTAAACAAACATCTGTCCAGAAGAGCAGTATTATGCCTGACCCTGCTTGAGGCAAGCTGATAAGACCAGGTAATAGCCCAAGGCCCCATTCAAGCCTACAGACATGCAGCCCTGAGCCCCTCCATGGAGCCATGCATAGCACCAATATTGCAGAACAACAAATATTGCCCAACTGACCTAGGAAAGCGAAACAGGAATGTGCCCAGGAGACAATCTAGGGACAATGACAAAATTCCAAGGCCACATAACAAACCACAAAGCCAGAAGCTTCCTGAACTTTTTTCTCATTCTCCTTTTAGATTTTTTCCCCTGCCATTTTAATATAATTCCAGGAATCTGAAATAAAGGTATATAAAGGAATCTGATATACTCTTGCAGCTATTTTCTCAACACCACAGTGAACTCTGCACATGGCTTAAAACTCCAAAATAACTTGTCATCAGCTCCATCCATTCATCTGTTCTGTTTTTCCTGTTACTAGCCTTCCTACCTTGATCCTTCTTATTTGCTATCTTTTTTTTTTTCTTTCACTACTGAATTATAGCAAAAAGCAAGATAAACAAAGATGATTAGATGAAAGCTGCAAGCTGAAGTATGAGAGATTTACTTTATCCTTGGTGTCAGCAGAGTTAAATACATGAGGGAGGAATGAGGTATATTGACATCTGAAAGGTTTGTTCATTTGAGTTCACTTCTATAGCAAATTTTCTGCTAGATCCACTTTTGAGAACGTCAGAATGTAATAAACAGAGTTATTCTCTGTAGGGTTATTGACAAGAAAAAAAAAAAAGGAGTCATAAGTGGTATTGATTTGGGGTGAAATGGTAGAACGTGACAATCAATAGGGCTTAGTCAGACAGAAAATAGAAGGAGTCACACAAGTCATGATGGGGTTATTACAGGAATGAAATTCTGATATCAAATAAAGAAGGGAGGAAGCTATAAATGAAATCCAAAATATAAGCAGCAGATGGATTTACAGAAAAATATTAGCTATTCATTTTCATTTTTAATGAGATGCTTTTTATTTTAGCATCCTGTCAATGCTGTTTTTCTAAAGCTTTTGAAATAAATTCTTTCCACCTCCATAGTATTTTCATTAAATGTCATCAAATCTCTTTTCAAATCTCTGAGAGAAGTACTATTATCCTTATTTAACAGATAATGAGAAGATATAAAGAGAAATTTGGGGTTACATTTTCCAAAGTAGTCAGTAACGCTGTGTGCCTCCCATCTAGATACAAAAATCCATAAAATGCAAGTCCGAGAGAAACAAAATTTGCAAAGGTCCTGGGAAACCACAACTTTGGTTGATGACAACAGCTGCTTAGTTCTCAAACTCTGGGTCACAGACTGAGGACTCAAAAGCTGAGCCTTCACAGGGAGCTATGTAGGCACAGTAAGCTTCCTCACAGATAAAACACCGCATAAAACAGGAGGAATCCTAATGTGCAGTCCTCTGTTCTAATTACAAAGCTCATTATTTCACCACCCAAATGATTCAAGATGAAAAAAACCTATGAACCATATATCAACCACATGAAAGATCTGTACATTTACAGGTATTTATATAGTGCATAACTTCCCAGTACAACCACACTAGAAAATAATAGCAGTAGTAACTTAGAAAGAGAAATAAATCTTTTTCACCGGTTATTTTAATCATGCTCAAGTGCTTTACCTTTTCCTAGACTCTGGACAATATTTTTTTTTCTTGAATGAGACTAAAATGTCTTATAAATGTAATTTGATTGAGAATTAGCTACATTGCCAAGGTGAAAGGCATCAGTACTAATGTCAATCAACATCACAGAAGAATGTATTGCAGGCTGTGAAGAAAACTACTACATTCAGGGGAAACATAAACTGTATTTTGATGAACCTCTTGCACTGATCAGCTAAGTAAATTCTGACAATGAAACTGTAGTATATACATGGCTTTGGGGAGGAGGGGATCCTTGGGCCAGTCTCTTTTTTTATGAATGAAGCCATAAAAAGGAAGCTAGAGAAGGACAGGAGCTCACCTGACTACAATTGCAAGGAATGCGCAAGAATGTCATCACCATGCTGAAATGCGAGCTGCCCGGGAAACCAAGGGTAACGCAGTTGCAGAAAATGTTGCATTGATTTCTAAAGAGGGATTATCAGAGACTGCAACAGTTTAAAAGCTTATTTAG
Source organism: Anser brachyrhynchus (assembly GCF_964034855.1). Taxonomy (NCBI): domain Eukaryota; kingdom Metazoa; phylum Chordata; class Aves; order Anseriformes; family Anatidae; genus Anser; species Anser brachyrhynchus. The sequence continues at coordinate 27,863,947 of NC_137696.1, forward strand.
CTGGAATCACATTTGCAGTCATGGGATTTCTATGGGAAAATGTCATTACAGTCTTGAGAAAGAAAATTATGACTGAATCACCTCAGGAGTGGGATGGACAAGATGACCTCTTGAGGTCCTCTTCAGCGGTATTTCAGCAATTCCATGTTCAGCGGCAGAAAACACATGTGGATTGGAGCTGCTTGGGCTCAGGCATTCAAGTTGGAAAATTTGGGCATATGCCTTTGGCATGAGAAGAAGCCTGTGCAATTTTTGTATTGATCTCTGCCTGCCATTAGTGATGTGATTCAATCACGAAATGGCTTATTTCCCCGATACAAAAACCTAATGCCATGCCGGAGTAGAAATAGGAAGCTGCTCTCATTATCACAGCTAAGTTCATTTTATGGCAGAGCAGTCTGCTTTAAGACTTTTCCAGCAATCCAGATCTAATTATGGAATCAGTTTCAAGCAATTTTGTAATTAAATGTACCTGCTCAAAATATCTCAGAGGCTCAACAATTTAAAACGACTGCGTGAAAATGTAATTAAAATGAAAAAGGCCAGATAAGAATTGGCCCTTCCTCCACGAGGAGAGCGCTGAAGGACATTCCAATCGCTCAGTTTTTAGACCCAAATCTCCTGCTTCATCCCCGGATTTCTGCTTTCCCCAGCCGCACGGGGATCTGCCCCGCGAGTGATCGAAGAGATGTCCGAGTGGGACTGGGCTGGGGGAAGGCTCTTTGGTTTTTAATTAAAAAAAAAAAAAAAAGGCAAAAAAACAGAACGCGCTGTTTCAAAACCGTGCCGTACCCCCCTCCCGCCACCTCTCCCCGGCAGGCACCGGGCTGAGGCTGCGGTCCCCAGCGAGATGCTCGGCGGCCGGGGGCGAGGCTTTGGGGGGGGGTGTGGGGGGGGGAACCCCTCTTCGCTGCCCTCGGAGGGCGCCGGGCGCAGGGGGAGGAAGTTTCCCCGCTCCCCCCTCCGCCGGGCCGGGGCTTCGGGGAGGCTCCGCGGGGCAGGGGGGTGCGGAGGAGGGGGCCGGGGCCGCGGCCGCCGCCGCTCACTCACCGCCCGCCGCCGGCCCGGGGCCGAGGCTCAGCGCCAGCTGCAGCCACAGCGCCGCGGCCAGCGCCCGCCGCCTCGCCGCCGGGAGGGCACCGCCGCCGCTCGCCTGCTTCCCATGGCACATCTTCTGCCCGCCACGGGCATCCGGGGCGCCGCCGCCTGCAACGAAGAGAGCCGCGCCGGCTTTGCCGCTGCCCGGGGCTGCGCGCCGGCTCTCCGCGGGGCGCCCCCGCCGCCGCCGCCGCCTCCGCCGCCTCCGCTCCCCGCGCGGCGCCTTGCGGCGGCCCCCGCGCCGCCCGTTCCCCCCCCCACACCCCCCCACACCCCCTCCCCCGGGGGCGCGCACCCGGCCCCCGCCGCCGCTGTACCTGCGGGGCACCTCGGACAGACACGCGGACGGACGGACGGACGCGCGGCGGCACAGGCGCGGCTCGCCCTACCTGGGAGGGGGGCGGCGGGGAGCCGCAGCGCCCACCTGCCCGGCCCGCCCGGCCGCGGCCGCGGGGAGCCAGCCCTGCTGCGCTGCGGGACCGGCCGCCGCGCACACGCGTGGCAGCCGCGGGCAGGGCTGCGGCGAGGGGGACCCGCCGGGGGGAACCCCGGGGCTGGGGCTGCGCCGAGTTGGCCGGGCTCCGGCCGGGGCTGCCGCTAAAGGGGGTCCGGAGCGGGGAGGCTCCGAGGGGGAGGCTTTAGGAGCGCGTTTCTCCCTCCCCGAGCTTCACCGGGGAGGCACCGGGGGGGTGGGCGAGACAAGGCTTAGCACCGATCCCGGTGCCGCATCGTTCCCGGCTCCTGGGAGCGAGGGGGTGCAGCACGGAGCGCGCTCCCCCATCAGCTGCCCGGCCAGGCCTGCCGGCGATTTGCCTGCTAGGAAGCTGGATTTAGTCAATCTGGGAAATTCGCGGCCGTGAGTCAGTCTCACGGCTTGAGCAGCCGCGGCGCAGCCCTGTTTCCTGGCGCCACCTGCAGCGTGCAGAGCTCGGGGTATTTCCCCGTCACCGGCCGCTGGTGGAGCGCGAACAGCTCGGCCGGGTGCTGCAGAGCCGCCCTCGCAGCCGCAGAGGTGACATTTCCGAAGCAGGTGAAGGTGTGTGGCAAAGTCTTGGACGGGTCTGTGAGGGCTGAGCAGGACGGGGCAGTGACCGGCGTGAACGTGTTTGCTCCCAGGCGTGCAAAGCGCACTGTGCTAGCAGGACACGAGGGGTAGGAACCCGGGAACGAGGTTTTGTTACACGTCTGTGAAAAAGCATAGCAAAGCAAGGCCAAATCCAAAGATAGATGGGCTCCTACCAACAGTCAGATATGGACATGGTATATCCTGATGCTTTTAGGTTAATAGGCTATGCTGGTAAAAATATGCATAGGGCCGGAGTCGCATTTAAGAATTTCAACTACCTGATGCTGTCTCCTCCACGCTCAACGTTAAAGTAGTTCAAGAGGGATTTTTGCTCAAATCAGCGTGCATCATGTATTGGTTCAAAGAGCACTGCAAGAAGTGTAGTTCTTTATCTCTTTACTCTCCCCTGGAGAGAAGGGGCGTCTCATAGGGCAATACAGGTCTTCCATCAAGAAAGGAAATGTTGCAGATTTTCAGCTAAGAGGCTCTTTTACCACTTTGCTGCTCCTTTTGAACTGGAAAATTTGGAAACTCTAGAACCTTTTCACCCGAGTGCAATTTCCTGACCAGGTGAACCTTCACCTTCCCAGCCGGCCCAAAGAGGTTCATGAGCTGAGCAAATACAGCACAGGCACAATTACGTGATGGAGATACTTCTTCTGAGCCAATAAGCTGTTGGCTACTACAAGTGGTAGGATAGCGCAATAATACAGCAATTTCTATTACCTGTAATAGGGAGGTCTTTATTTCTATGTTACAGATTTGATAGCTTTAATTTTAGAAGTCAAAGTAACAAAAGATAATATCCCTCCCAAGTTAGCCTTGCTCTTGCTTTGCACTGATTAAAACACAAAGCTTTCAATGTGGGTTGGGGCATTACACCCAGATACATACAGGCCTTGCAAGGAGGAAAAGGTGGATGAAATAATGCCTGTCAGTGCTTTCTCTGTGTCCATCATCCACCCTGTGTGATTGGGAGCACCACAGCTCCAACTAGTGTGAGGAAATCAATGCTTGCTTATGCAGAAACTCTTCTTCAAAATTGTAATGAACTGTAAAAATCATCTCTTGTCAAGCAGTGTGTGACTGTAGGATGCAAGGCAGAGACAACAGCTGAAGGGATGGGGATTGCTGGCCAGTGTTCCTGGAGAAACTACCACCACCATCACGGATTCACCTTTCAAGTAGCCCAATGGCACCTGAGGCTCTGGGGGCTCAACTGGCCTGCAAAAAGGTGGGCAGTGAAGGATGTCTTTGAGGGTCTAATGCAGATGGAGTTTGGTGGGCATCTCTGTCTGCCAAGATCAGGAAAGGACTCCTGCAGACCAGGAAAGCCAAAACTGAGTGAAGAGCAGTAAGAAGAGAAGGAAGATGGAGCTGGAGGCAAGCCTGACCATGCTGAAGCTCAGGATCTAAGGTAAGAGCCAGATGGAAGAGAGGTTTTTTTGTCCAAATTTGCAACACAGTTCTCCTCTGGTAACTGAATGAGCTCTTTCTTAGCCTGGGATATGCCCAAATTCATTAAGTTTTTTTGTTTGTTTGTTTGTTTTGTTTCCCTGAAGCTTTTGGACAGCCACTCCTGCAGTTATTCCAGCAATGTCCCACACTGAAGACCCTGAGCCTGCCCAGGACCAGGAGACACAGATGGGACCGTATGTGACCTGCACCATCAGAGCACTCCTTCATGTCAGCCAGCTCAGACTTTCCACAGAGCAAACTATGTGCAGACTAGGTCAGGCTTTGCTCAGAATAACATGGTCCTTCCCATGTTTGCTGGTTAGCTTAACAGTTAGAGCTCTCATCCAGGAACTGGGAAATTCCATGGTCTGAAGGAGTTCAAGTCCTTACAGTGGCTTTCCAAAACCCAAAGGGAGCCTACAGAAAAGCTGGGAAGGGACTCTTTGTCAGGGAGTGTAGTGATAGGACAAGGAGGGATGGTAGAGGGTAGGTTTAAGTTAGATATCAGGAGGAAATTCTTTACTATAAGGGTGGTGAGGCACTTGAACGGGTTGCCAGAGAAGATGTGGATACCCCATCCCTGGAAGTGTTCAAGGCCAGGGTGGATGGGGCTCTGAGCAACTTGGTCTAGTGGGACGTGTCCCTGCCCATGGCAGGGGGGTTGGAATTAGATGGTCTTTAAGGTCCATTCCAACCTAAACCATTCTATAATTTTATGATTTTATGAAACCTTTATCTCTTTACTTTTGTCAGTGTATAGACATTATAGACACTGACAGTACAACTACATAAGTACATTTGACAGTTCTAGGACACCAAGTCTCATTTCTCTGTATTGTTAAATTGTTATCACAGCATTAGGTTGGGCTACCTAGCAGTTCCAAGACTGGTTCAGGAGATACTATGGGCCAGAGTCTATTTCCTGGTGGTGGTTTGTGTACAGCTTCTCAGTTTTTGACCGTAAAGAACTTTAATGATATGGGCGCCAACCATCCTGTGCTGGTCAGCCCCACGGCCTAAGAGTGGTTATGCGCACCTTTGATTTCCTAGCAGAGAAGTAGTCCGAAAAGTTGCAGTGTGTGTCTTTGGGAGATTAAGTATTTTTTTGATTTATCCATACCCATAATTTACCTGCTCATAAAAAAAGCCAGAAAGAATTGTCCCAGTGATGTGCCTGTTGTGTAGGTGAAGTTTGTTCTTTAGTTGGATTCCAGTAAGGGTGAAGTGCATGTAGTGGTGGTTGTAGTTGAAGAGAATGACAGAATAGATTTGTGGCAGTGTGAGACAGTAAAGAAGACATCAGGGCAGGTTAGTTGCAGTTGAATGAGTATAGAGGTGGTCAGTCCATGGAGAAAAGTACAGCTTAACTCAAAAACCTGCAATTAATTATTTTAAAATCTAACATGGCAATGACTAGCGCTGAGATTTGGTTGGCAGAACATCACTCCAGGCTGTAAGTTCATATTGTTGCAATACATCCTCCAGGCATCTTGGCTACAAACCAACTTCCTTTTTCATTGGCCACAAGAACAATTGCTTCCTAGCCTCCCAGCCCACTTACATCATGTTTTTATGCAAAATTCTACATGTAAGGAAAATAATTTAAACATCATTTGATTAAATGCAGTGGTGTACTAAAAGGAATTCTATATGCCTTGCAAGGTGCAAAGCTATTAAGGGCTAAGATTTAATAATGACCTTCTCATTTGGTTATGGCAGATAACAACAAAGGACATGTAATATTTCTTGTATTTTTAACAAGCTCAAGTCTTCAAACATTTTCAAACAAACATATGAATTATTGCTTACTTTACCAGTTTAGTTTAAGTCCTCTCTGTAAATCAGGTAATACATTCAAGCAATTTTCTTTCTACCTGGAGTATGCTATATTTCTCTTTTAACTCAGAACTATTAATAAGCCTAGATTTCACTAAAATAAGGTGTGTCTGAGTGAGGTATACACCATTAAACCATATAAGTATGCACAGCTGCTTTTCAAAAAAAAAAAAGGTTTTTCTCTTCTTTGGTGTTAATGTCAATATTAATATCTTTATGTAAATATATGTGAGTGAATGAGTCCCTGAGTATTTTCCACTCTATTTCCAAGTGTGCTTTCATTCCTACCAGAGCACACCTGGAGACCCACCCCTTCACAGTGACACTGTGTTTGCTTGTCTCTATAAGAGGCTACCCCCCATACGCCTCTCTGGGTAGATATGTACTGGAAATCTTGATTTCATCGCTTCATTTCACCCCTATCTGAAAAGAAAAGCTTTCTCACCTATGTCATCCTGAAGATGATTATTGTCCCTTCAGTAATTGCAGGGATTGCAGGCAAGCAATTATTCTAAACAGAATGCTTTAAGGTGATTGCTTTTAAGAGAGGCTTGCCTCATAAGTGTGCTTTCAAGAACAGGTATGCAATTAGGAGAATAATTATTTTGATAAATTCTGAACCACTAACAATTATGGTGGCTTGAGAAAAGCAGCCCTAAAATAGTTGAGACCTAATTTTGCAGATGCTCAGTGCTGGCAACTGAGCTTTCCCATTCCTAAACATAGTCACTGCTGTTTGAATGTGAGGGCACTCTGATGAAAAAGACACATAATATGAAAGGAGAAATCTTTTTTCTTCACTGAACTATTATCACTGACAACCATAAAACCACATCTGGGACCAATACACAAACATTAATAATGAGACATCGGTGTAGTCTCACCAATTAGTGTTAATTACATTTTATTAGAAAAGAAATGGTATCATAGGGAGGGTTGAATATGCACTACATTTTTGTTTCCCACTGGCCTACATAACTAATGAAAATTCCCAACCTAAAGATCACTGTGATGACAACCATGATTTAATTAACATAAAATTATACTTATATTTATTGCCATCAAAGTGGTTTAGAAGAGATTACAGAAAAAAATGATACCTGGCTAACCAGAGAACTGAATTGAACAGCACATACTATGGGGTCTGTTCTTCAGATGAGCACACAAAGACTTTTGTACTTTTCTGCCTATAGCCAAATTATACTTGCCACTACTCATGTGAGTATATTTGGCTCTTGTTTTTATTAGAGAGTAATTTCCAGCAAAAGAATAAGTGAAACAATTCCAGGACCTGAAACAATCTAAATCGGTTATGAGTACTTTTCATCCCACTGGACAAGAATCAGTTAGCAAATACAAAATGCAGTATTTGATTTGCAACACCGTTCTAAAAATGAACAGTATTCATCACCATTAAGTATAAAATCATGATTCATTTTTCTAGGCTCACAGCATGCTTAAAATAGTTAATTTTCTTTGTATTATGATTCCTGAAGTTCTGAATATGAGGACCCAGTGTCTTTCACCTCTAGCTCACAAATTCATTACTCACAGAAAGTTAGTCTGTGTAAATTAAATTGCCTGTCCCTATCTCTTTTCCCACTGCAAAAGCTCTCAAATCCCACCTCCCAACCTTTTCCACCAGTTCAGCAGAGGCAGCCAACAGCAGAATGAGGAGGCACATTTGACTTTCACCGGACCTTTAGTGTGGGCAGCACAGCCCATTAAATAGGGACCCACACAGGGACAGATAGAAATTACTTCCTATCACCGGCTGGTCTTACACTACAACCAAGTCCCCAGCGGGCACTTAAATTCAAAACTGTAGTCTTCAGATCCCTGCTCCACCACTGTCTAACATGTAGGTACTTCCCTATCTAGCTGCAAAGTTTCCCGGGTGTCTGGGGCTGTTTTTCTGGGTGCGCACTCAGCCTTAGCAGCAGGGACCTAATGCTTGTCTAGGACTTGGTGTACCTCCACATGATTGATTGGCATGTAAACTAGTGATGGCCCAGAGAGATGTTTATGATAAGGTTTTATATCTCAAATCAGATGGGAAGTGCATTCCCTTGTCCAAACTGAGCAGCTGAGCTTTCCACCCAGGTGCAGAAGAAATGGGCTGCATGGCCTGGTGGGTGGGGTTCGAGTTTGTGCATCTTGTGTCACTGCAGAGCTTGTGTACCCACACTGCATTTGCCTTAAAGTATTTAATTAACCACTTAGAAAGTAAGAAATAGTGCGGTACCTTTTCCCTTCCATAAAGAGCAGCTTAATGTATTCCTTCAGGACACAAGAAAAGAGGAAGGAGGAATTGGAGAAGAGTCCCTGTGAGAGGACAGAAGGAAAGAGACGAAGCAGGTGTTTTCACGCCTATTCTTTGTAAGGCTCTGAAAAGAATAGAGCTGCTGTTTAAGAGTCCTTCCAGTGCAAATATCTTTATCTTTACTATCCTGGAAGTAGAATAACAGAAAAATGTAAAATGACAAAATTTCCTACCACCACATAATGGTTTTCTAAGTTATTGAGATTTTTTATATTGGATCCTAATCAAATACCAAGCACAACCCTAACTACGCAACACTTGGTATGTGGTTAAATATGACTCTGGTAAGAACTATTTTATTTGCATTTTATACATTGCATATTTATGCAATTCTGTGTTTTTTGATAGAGATACGGGGTTTTGTATTAACTTCATCTCATGACAAAACCACAGAAGAGCTATAAAAAAGGATAACTGAGTCATTGTTACACAGAATGATGTTAACTGTCTTCCGCATCTGTTCTGATGAATATAATAAAAAACACAGTACAAGTATAAAACATTTAAAAAAAATACACAATATGAAGTAACAGCCATCCAGTGTGTTTTAGTGCAGCCAGGAGAAAGAAACCAGAAAGAAAAATGTACTAGACAGTTCTTGACATTAAGAGCCTTTGAAGAAACAGGAATTTGGTTATTGGCTGTTCTCATTTCCTTGTTTATTTTCTGCTTTCTTATGTAGCCACAAAAATAGCTTAATTCAGCTACAGCAATGTTACCACTGAGCTCTGCCAACTCGGAGAACTGTTCATTTGGCTTCCAGTATATAGGCAACACTTCAGGTTTGTTCAGGTTTTTCCCTGCATGTGATCCATTCTCCTTTTTAGTGCTGCATTTTTGTAATTCAGTATCTGTCAGCTATTATCAGATGAGATAATAACAAGTCTAAAGCTATCTAGAAGAACCATGATCACCACTCCTGCATGTTATTGCCACCCTGAAATTCATAGCAACAGCACGACTATCTTGAATTGAAGAGAAGAATAAACTAGATTAGGTTGGATTTCCTATTCTCCAGTAGCAAGAAAAAAATCAAACAAAACAAAACAAAACACTACACACAAACAACAACAAACCAAGCCAACAAAGTCAAAACAGAAACAGTTTCAGTTTCTATGAAGGGGGGTGCAAGAAGTTCAGGATAAGTTCACAGCAGCTTGGCTGGTATAGAATAATAGAATCATTAAGATTAGAAAAGACCTCCAAGATCATCTGGTCCAACCATCCCCCTACTACCAATGTCACCCACTAAACCATGTCCCCAAGCACCACGTCCAACCTTTCCCTAAACACCCCCAGGGACGGTGACTCCACCACTTCCCTGAGCAACCCGTCCCAATGCCTGACTGCTCTTTCTGAGAAGAAATGTCTCCTCATTTCCAACCTGAACCTCCCCTGGTGCAACTTGAGGCCATTCCCTCTAGTCCTGTCACTAGTTACCTGGGAGAAGAGGCTGACCCCCAGCTCCCCACACCTTCCTTTCAGGTAGTTGCAGAGTCACCTTTTCAAAGTGATTACTCCGTGCTGAGTGATGGCAGCCACCAACCCCAATGCTGTCTTTATAGGGAGCTACCACTGTCCTGCACATATTTTGCTCCTAATAAAAGCTGCCTTTTGCCCAGCCATCAAAGAATTCATTGTTGTGTGTTTTCACCCACTCTCCATTTTCCACACTTCACAAATTATTTTATGTAATTGATTGCTATGTTTCCCATTTAATTGATCACTTATCAAGTCTTATTCCTAATTGCTGCCTTCATCATTTCACAGATTCTGAAAGGTCTTTCAGCCAACTCTGTCATCTTTCTTGTCATTGGAATCACAGCTTTTAGGCTATTTATTGAGCTCTTCTTGAAAAAGCTCACAGTTTTCAATCATGTTTGCTCTTTATGACATTTTTTCTCAGTCTCACTGTTTTTTCTTCATCTTTAGGAAACCTGCTCTTCTGAATTACTGAAGAGGTATAAAAGCCTGTTCTCTTTTTGCCCATTTTGAATATTAGCAAGCAGTGAATACCATTCCCTAGCTGACCACTACCCTCTAGTCCAATTAACTTTATTTGTCACAGCCGGCTCCAGGATAGACTTAGTGTGGGATGGATGTTCTAAGTTAGGAAGTTACCATTATAACTTTTAGAAAAAGTGCCTTTGAAGTAGGAGCCTCAGAGCACATTGGAATTCTTTCTGTATACAAAGCTTGTGCAGCAAAGAGAGCACATGTGAAATTTTGTTGCAACTGACTAGAATAGAGGAGTTCGTTTGCTCTGTACTAGTCAAGTCAGAAATAATTTTACTAATATTTGTGACAATTTGGGTGGCGGGATGGATTTCAGCTGATTCATTTATTGATGAATCTGAGGAAAAAGTTTATTTACGATTGCCAATGTGGGATAAATAGAACAATTTCATCTATACCCGAAACTGAAACAAAAACATTGAGCCAATATTATATTTACAAACTGCTTTCTCAATATATTATTTAGGAAACATAACATTATCTCATTACATGTGGTCTTTGCCCCAAAGAGCTAGCAATCTCATTCAGGCAGCAAAGATTTTTTAGCAGAGGAAAGCATAATGAAATAATTAGTTTTGAAATAAACAGACATTGGTTCAGATTAGAGAGGATGCATTAAGGAATCATCCAGAAACGTTCACCTGCAAGGGTCGTATTCTGCGTCAGGAAATGTAAAACATGGTATGTTAAGGACTTCACTGGAATCATAAACTATTCCTCTTAGATTATGACAGTGAAATAACATTATTTATGCCTAGGTCATAGGTACATCAAAAAAAAAAAAAGCCATACATTACATTTAATTGTCCTTGCAATACTCTGAATATGCTTTCTTGAGGTTCGATTTTGCTCAGAACTGATGCCATTAATGTGCACACTCCTTGGTCAGAGTTACATTGCTGAGAGCTCTTTTACCACAGTTCAGTGCAATTTACCACGTCTCATAATGCCTGAATACAGGGAGCCCGTGAATGCAAATGGGAAGAATAATTTTATTAAATTATTTTTGTAACTGCATAATTTTAGTAATTAAAACCTTTACTTATACCAATTCAGGAGTGAGCATAATATTATACTAATGCACTTGCACTTATTAAATTTGTAAGGTTGACTAGTAAATTCGTGGGCGATGCAAGCCATAGTTAAAAACCTTTGAGGAGAACAATAATTGAGCAGCATTTTGATTAGTACAAATATATTTATTTGAATTACCTCCACAAATTCAGTTCAGTGGCAACAGATGGGCTTTTTTTTTTTTCCGCATACCTGATTCTGTGGCTATTTTGCTGTACTTCACGTCTCTGAGACACAGGTGTTTCTAGGCAACACTTAATGAATTCCCTGAGGAAAACTATCAGCATAGGAAAAGCAGAACTAAGAGCTGCCTCATCCAAGAGGAGCAGAGCTGTGATGAGTTAAGCCAACTGACTAGTCCTTCAGTTATTCAAAGCCCAAGAAATATTCTTTTGATCTGCAAAACCGGAGAGAAACTCAAACTGAGCCCAAGAAATGTGGCAGAGCACTGAAAATAAGGTGCTCAGCAAATACTGATCATAGTCATCTACATAAACATGTCCAGAACATGGAAAACAAACAAAATAAAGCATATACATCCCATAAAAATCCTGATTATATATATTTTATCTTTATATATTTTATCATAAAATGCACTGTATAACCAACAAAAGTACATGTAAGGGAGCAGGGCTCTGTACAGATTTAATCAGAGTGTCAGGGCCTAGGTTAGCTTAAAGAAAGAAATAATATCACCTTTCATAATTCATTAGAAACGCAAGTTAGACAATAGAGTAGGTTCAGAAAAGTACATGACATTTTTGTCTTTGCCTCTTCTCTGTTTCTCTGCCAGAAAGCTGTTACATCTCAGCTGCTTACAAGATTGTTAAATTAGTAGTCAGAAGAACAAACCTTTCAAAAGATTTGGAAGTTTTACCTTCTGGATTATATACAATAGTGATTTAATGCTAACGTGCTGCCATGCTGACTTTAGTCGTAACTATTCATGGGCTTCTCAGAATGCCCCGAATGATGATTGTAATTAATTGACAAGTCGTTCTGCAAGCAGGGAGACTTACGTTATGTCCATGTCCCTTAAGCCCCCTGCCATACCAGGCACCTCCTTTGGCAGTTCCAGCTGTGTTAGTGCAGGGCTGTAAACATCCCAGCCATTGCCACCTGTGCCACACAAAACCTGGGATGATTAATTCTGCTTGCCTGCTGCTAAATGGGAGCATTGATTCAGGGCCTTTCCTCCTTTTTCAGCCTCAGATTCTCATGTAAATCACAGAATCTTCCTTATCTTTCGCAACTCCACTTTTTCACTTTTTGTTTTAAATTGACCAATATTTTCAAAAGTTACTAGGGAGGGAGAACGGAAGTGGAAAACCATGTTGTAGCTGTTCTAAGTGTAAAAACAGTGTGCACAGAAGAAGTAACAATGGGTTCATTGTCCTGCTACAGAGATGGTTTTTCTGTCCAGACACCTTCAGAAGTTTGCTTATTCTGGAGTACTGTGTCCAGCTCTTGGGTCCCCAGCACAAGGAGGACATGGACCTGTTAGAGTGGGTCCAGAGTATGGCCATGAAGTTTATCAGATGAATACGAAGACAGGCTGAGAAAGGTGGTGTTGTTTAACCTAGGGAAGAGAAGGCTTCTGAGAGACCTTATGGTGGCCTTCCAGTACCAACAGGAAAGGTGGGGTGGGACTATTCATCACAGAATGTAGTGATAGAACAAGGTGGGGGATGGCTTTAAACTGAAAGAGAGTAGATTTAGAGTAGATTTGGGGAAGAAATTCTTTACTCTGAGGGTGGTGAGGCACTGGAACAGGTTGCCCAGAGAAGCTGTGGATGCTCCATCCCTGGAAGCTTTCAAGGCCAGGTTGGATGGGATTTTGAGCATCCTGGTCTAGTAGAAGGTGTCCCTGCCCGTGGCAGGGAAATTAGAACTGGATGGTCTTTAAGGTCCCTTCCAACCCAAACCATTCTATGGTTCCATGATTCTATGATTCTCCCTGGGATGTAATTAAGGGCAGGTTTTCCATGACAGCTTTACTTACCTGCTGGAGACCTACATCACAGGTCCTTTGAAATTCATGGGGATTTGCCTTTCTCTAAAAGGATAGTTACACAAATCTTTAGGATCTCCTGTTCATATTCATACAAGTCATGATGATTATGCCTCTTATGCTTGATCACAGATAAGTATAGATATCAGCATTTCAAGCAGCAACTTTATGACTGTACAATTTACAGTTTCACCTTATCTGTGCTTTGCTGTGACTACCCAGTAACAAATTGTAAAGAAAAAGAAGACAACAAAAATGGGAGTACAGTGAGTCTCAGGTCTGTTTTCTCATGTTGGAATCACTCTCTGGAGTTACACACCTGAAATAAGTGGATTTACACTCAAATGGATTAGAGAAGATTTAGTTCTTTGACTGTCACCCATATCTACCTCTTATCATTTTCATGTCTGTTTAAAATTGTTGAATAATGTAATATCTAAAAACTCTGGGAAAGCTGATCTGGGAGACAATGGAAGTCAATTTTGCGTTGTGGAATCCTCATTTATTTTAAATTATGCTCAAATACTTGATTTGAAGAGCCTAAAAATGACGTTTTTAATATTAGAGAAAAATCTTGCAGTGAAGGAAAATAATTATAAAGAACAGTGATGGTTTAGTGCTAATTTTCCATTGGAGTAACTCTAATCTCTGACAGAGTGATTCTTGATTTTCTCTCCAGTATGAAGATCAGAAGCAAACTACTTTGCATTGCTCCATCTTTAAAGCCATTCAAGGCATTGCTTAATCAGAATTGAAGTGAAAGTAGTGCTACTGTGACAGCACTATGAATGCTGCTCCTTTGTACAGAGCATAGTTCTAGGCATGTGGAAGACAGTATCATACATTTCTTGATCTAAATGTCTTTCTTCCCAGCCTTTGCAATATCTATATTACCTCTGTCTGTTTCATTACATTTCCACATATGACAATCATTCTGGAGTCATCATAATTTCTTATCTTTTTGGTTTTCATGTGTCTTTTTTTTTTTTTTTTTGTCAATAGTTCTAAAACAAAATTTCTGCATTCTGAGAAGCTGAACTGGTTAATGCCTTGAGAGTCTCTCTCTCTATCTGTCGGAATCCTCTTGGCATTTAGACTAGCCCTACTCTCCACTGGAAAGTTTGCTGCTAGCTTTGTGTACCAAGAACTGCAGTAATTAATTTCTATTATGTTTCTGTAAGGATATATTAACCTATTTAAGGATTTGAGGGAATACTCCAGCTGTGAAGAGAAAAGCAAGAAGACGGTGGCACATTGCCACTGAGGGTACTGAGGAAGTCTGAGAGTCTGCTGACTCCTCAGAGGATCTATGAGTAAGCATTTCCATGTACAACGCATCTAAAAAAAAGGCTTCATGCCACAAACGATTTGCTAGATTTATGAATAGGAAAGTTAATGACTGTGCATAGCCACTATTAAAATAGAAGTTTCTGTGCATGATGGAAGAAATACTTGACCACTGTACAGTATTGTGGGAGAAATAGCCTGCAATCCTATTCATACTGAAGGAGGAGGAAATCCATTAAAACCAAACCCCATTGCGGTGTTTATATTTATGTCTTGCAAAAATGTCTTGCTCTTTTGAAAGTTTGGCTCTGATGAGAAAGAAAGCTATGGAAGCAACAGTTATGTGCTTCTCATCATAGAAATGATGAAATGGTTTCTGATGAAAACAACACAGAAGAATGTTTTAAAGAAACTAGGTCATCAGCTCACTATGTTCATCTTCTCTACAAGCACAAAATCTTGAGATAAAGTGTTGAAAGTACTTTAGTGTCATAGGAAAATGAACAAACTCAACTGTGGAATGGTAAGTTCGATACTGAAAACAAAGTATGGGACTGTATTGTTGTGCAGCAATATTTGAGTTTATGTCTTGTTTCAGGTATAGTTACTGGTGAATCCAATCTGTCTCAACAAAATGGGTATGTCATCATCTACCAAGTAGTGTGGCATGCATTGATTGTGAGACAGTAGCTAGCAAGCTGTCTACACTGTCTTACATAAATAATAGCAAAATGAAAACAAAACAAAAGAAAAAAAATAGGAAGAGAATAAGATATTTTCTAGGTGTCTCAGTTAAAATAACCAAAATTTAAAGACATACAAGATCACTAGAAATTTTGGAAAATTTTGACTTTTTCCCCTCTTCATATTTAATATTTTTTCTACAGTAAATAATGGAGATTGTATTCTCCCTTGTGATGAGATCTCCATTTCCTCCTTGTTAATGCCCTGCAACTTTGCTAGGCTAGGAGGTAAGTCTCCCATTTCGCGTGGTGTGTATCACAGTTCCCACAGTTACAAGGATACTCACTGTGTATATGAATGTTTTTCTATGTTACAGCAGGTAATTTGATTAGCTCAGTACTCAGACCATTTATTTCCTTTCAAAATCTTTATGACTGAATTTTGTCGCACAGAACAAGACTTTTATATTTAAATAGAACAAATAGGCAATTCCACACTGGTACAGTTAAATGAATTTGTTTTTTATAACAGGAAAGTTGTTTGTTGCAACCATTTAAATACAAAGACAACTGGATGAGCTAGCAAGTTATTAATTCCTTTTCATTGTGGAAAAGGCTGGTGTATCAATTGATAATGTATTTTACTTTGCATTTGTATAATGAGTTTTCTTTAGTTGAATCCCTAAACAGCAGGGGAACTCAGTTCAGCTGAATTGGCCATGCTGAGTCATAACAATTCAGAAGCTGCAAGGGCAAAAAATCTAATTATCCTCTGGCCCTCACCATAGATCACATCTCTCTGGGCAAAGGTTGGGGGGTAGTACTAAATAACTGTGGTAATCTTCTCCATTCAGATCCTTCTAGCTAGAAACTGTTCTGGGGTTGTTCTGTAATGGTCTTTAATGCCACATTTGACTCTGCCTCCAGCAACTTCAAAGGAACTAGATGTAACTGGAGCAGGTGGCCATTTCGTGTCATGACATTGTGCAGATTATATCTTTATCACCTTTATCTGGGAAATATGCATCCATGAGGAAGCATGTACTTCATGTTATCAAATTAGCAGGGCTGCATTCTTCAAGGGTTGTGTAGTTAACATGCAGGGTAAATTACATCAGTGGAGCAGTTCACTGTGAAGCAAATACTTCAAAGAGCTCATTGCCTCCTTGTGGGTGTTCAACAAGCGGGATTGGGCTCAATTGCAGAAAATCTCACTCCTCTCTGACATTGATAACTAGACCTGGCATGCAACCCAGAACTTACAGAAAGACTTATGTACTCCCCACAGCTTCCTTGTGGTTTGGATGCTTCTATAAGCAAAACCCTAAGAAAAAGAATCACTCACCTTGGGAAACTTGTGGTTGATTTGTCTGGAAGATGTGGAGTAAGAGGCATCTTTGGATAGGCTCAGAGAACAGAGTGAAGTAAAGCAACCTCTGAACAATTTATTATGTTGGCCTGCTCGAGAGGATGTGGCTGTTCATAAAGGTGGGAGTCAGGCCACACCACTCCACCAGATAGCCTGGCTGCTGCTTCTATCACAAAAGAGAACAGAGTAGAGCATCAGCAGTTATGGAGAATACCACCATGAACTGGGACAGGTCTGTACAGTACACGTGTGGTCCTCAGTTAAGCAGAAATGAACCCGCTCTAGCCATGCTCCAAGCTGATCAGGAAGTGTAGAGCCATAGTGTTATCTCTGGGCAGAAATTAATAATCCAGGCCTGTTTCATTAACCCAGGCTTTCAGACAACTCTGAACACTGGACAAGTTACCTCATGTTCACCCCCACCAGAATATATAATAGTTGTACTTGATGATCTTAGAGGTCTTTTCCAAACTAAATGATTCTATAATTCTATGTGGACATACCCTGGCCATATCAAACATGAGGAAAATGCTTATTCGCTCTGAACAAGAAGCCTGAGACAACCCTTTTATTTGTCATAGAAATTACCAGTAGTGTCCTGGCTGTTTGAGGTTTCACTGGGAGTCTTACTCAAAAAGTAGCCAAGAACAATTCTTCATTTGAACATGTAGGAAGCTTGTAATGACAAGAGAAAGTGGCAACATAATATAAACATCTTCATGTCGTAGCCAAGATACACACACATGGAAACAGCAGAGTATTTGCAAGTTCATAATTAAAACCTAATTGGCTTCATGAAGCTCCATGCAGAAGAATAATTTTCATGACTGAAAATTTAGATTACATAAAATGGAAGGATGTAAGCAAGAAAATATAAATATAAGATTAAAAACTTATTTCCATTTAACTATCAACTCACATTCCTTAATTAGTTTCACCTAAATTAGTTTATTAACTTCCTATGCATGTCCTGGGACAAGTAAGTCTGGAAGACAGATTTGGAGACTGATCAATCTATGCTGGGAAACCATCGAAGCATCTTGAAGTGCCCTGCAAGAAGGTGCAGGAATACTTGAGAGAAAAGCAGATGAGCAGCATTTCAAATCCAAAGTAGATAGATGAAATCTAATTAGAAAAATGTCCACCTCTCAAAAAAAAAAAAAAAGGCATTTTCAAACACTCCAGCTAGTGCCTGAAGTTTCTTAAGGTATTTGTGATGTCTGGCACAGTAAATAGATTGCTACACCTAGCTCCTAAAGGTCGGTGACCATTAACTAAAATTTCACTGTACCTTTTGAAGCATGTCTCCTCAGCTTGCCATCTGGAAAGTTAATACTGGACAGTTTTGCAGGCCCTGCTGCAATACTCAGATCCAGAGACAAATTTCAAACACTTCTGATTGCAGCAGCCCATTCAGATCTTAGTTTTGGGATGGTTTGGAGAGGAAGGGCCTCTTCTGAAAGCTTGTATTCAGTGTCAGGGATTTAACAGAAACTGATTCCAGTGCTGGAGACTCTAATGTTGAAGATTTTAATGCTGGGCAAAGGTAACCAAAGGTAACATGAAAAGATAACGAGGGATTCTCACAGCCATCTGGGTGGAGAGAGAAACTGAGTCTCCTGAATGGACATCATTTGAGCACCCTTTCACAAGGAAACAACTTCAGACAGTATTTCCTTGCTTCTTCACTTACCTGACACTGAGCCTCCGGCTTAGAACTGAGGTACAAGTAATAACACAGGCACATTACAGTTTCTGTTTTAGGATCAGAGAGAGCAAGACTAGCAAAAACTTCCTGGACGAAGTACTTCTTTAGCTTCTCTGTAACTCTTGAGTATTTTGGAGAACTGATGGTGACCCATTCACAACTGACACTGGAGATACATAAACCCTGGGGTGGTGTTCATAAGCATGCTCACCCAAACTCATTGGATGGCTTTGGGTCTCTCTTTTCCAAAGAACACTGCACTTCATTATATCTTTTAGTATAAAATAACTGGTGTTTGCTTGCCTGCCATTGTTGAAGAGGTACAGAGGATCACAATAATATTTAACCCAGGGATGCTGTTCATGCTTTGAAAATGATGTTGCTTTCTGCACCCTATGTAGTGTTGTAGCCTTCTACCACACACTGATCATCAGCCACTGAAGGCCAAAGACACTTGATCAAGCTGAGCTGTTCCATGTGCATAGAGTCTTGTTTCCTGGTAACATGTTGCAGCCTCTATAATAGAAAAAGAGCATCCAGAATTGTAAACCGTTTACCCTGGAGAGCAAAAAATTGCAGCTACAGAAAAAGCTGTTATTTGGTGCAATATTTTGGCACCATACAGTGCTTTGATCCAGTTCTGTTTTGGAAGACATCTTGTGATGGACAATGTCCCGCCTTATCAGCAATGGACAGCAGCTGCTGCACAGAGACCGGAGATCTTTAGGTGATCAGCTGCACTGGGAATAATTTGAAGAGATGAGAGTTAATTAGCTCAGGGTAAACCAAGAAGGGAACTGATTAGCCAGAGTACTAAGAGCCAATTACTTCCAGAACACAGCTAAGTGGCTTTACAAAGCTAAGAAAAGACAGCATCTGATAGCATTTCCAACACATGAGCTCTGAGCACCAAAACAATGGCCTCTTCTTGCGATCCCCCAGAAAACATTGTTCTGGTTGTAGGTGGATTTTGGAGGGTTTTTGTATTTTTTCAGGAAATAATTTCTGCAAGAGCTTATAAATTACCCAGCTACTCATTTAATGTGGAGAAAAACTCATTACCAGGAAGCAGGATTTTTTGGAGAATCACAACATAATTAGAAGCAAACTGCAAATTCAAGTTGTCCCTTCTTCAAGCACAGTTTGTTCTCAGGCAGTCCAGCTGCTCTGGAAGCAGCATCAGTTCAGCCTCCCACCAGCTGTCCCCCTGTTCCCTAACAAGAATAAAATGTCCTGTATATAACTAAGAATCTGATGCTTTTCCTTCCCGTGGGTCACAGATTAAAATATATCTAAGAACTTTGCTTGTGGTCTTAGCCCACATCTGAAACATTAAGAACTGTATTTCTGGACATGAAAATATATTTAATAATTTACATAAGTCTTATGCGAAAACAAAAGGACACTCTAGGCAGGCATAGCCAAGAATGTGAGCAAGAAATGGACCATCTGTGGGCTGGTGTGGGGCTGCCTCTGTAGCTGCTAACACTCAATTCCAGCTGGAGCTGTCTGCTCCTTTCTTGTAAGTATGATGTCAATGCAAATTGACAGGAATCCTCGAGATTCAAGCCTCAGAATGTATTCCCTTATTCAATGCTAATTGAACACAACAGGACAGATATTGCAGGAGAGGATGTTTGACTAATTGTGTATCAAATTACACCCAAGCCAAAAAACAGTCACAGAAGAGGCAGTGTGTAATTCCAGGTGGAGTGAAAGGGGATCATGTGAACACATCAACTCAGCCACTTAGTTTCTACTTAAATTCTCACTGTAAATATTCAGTAAAATTTGCAAGGCCAGAAGCCAGTGCTCTGCATGAATGTGAATTGTATCCAAAGCATATATGGAATTGTGTTTTGTATAATTCATGAGGATAGCCACACAGGGTCATACCAAAGGTTCATTTAGCTCAGCATCCTGTCTCTGAGTCTGAGCAGTAAAAGATGTGCAGGAAAAGAGCATAAGGAACAGGATAAGCACAGCATGCTCCTTCCCCTGCTCTATCCTCTCTCAACCGACAGTCACTAGTTTAGGGATTTCTGGACGCTTTTCCTGCTTCCCAGAGCTTAATGGCTCATGAGAGACCTTTCTTCCCTGACTCTGTCTAATTGCTTCTTCAGACCATTTTTACTTGTGATATCCAAAACATCCTGTGGAAAGGAGGTGCAAAATTTAATTATGTATTGTGTGCAGATGTTCTTCCTTCAATTATTTTGATTAATAATTTAATGTCTCACCGTAATTTCTGTGTTATAAGAAAGAGTGAATGATCCTTCTTTACCCACCTTTGAAATTTTCACTTCCTCTTGTAGATTGCTCTTTATAATTTGGAGAATATTAAACCTTGAATTGACTCATGTCACATATTAAAGTGATAAGAGATCACATACTTTTGTTAACTTTCAGCTGCATATTTATAGTGGGCCTGTTCTGAATTCCAGGTGCAAGAAACAATCTCTGTATAATATTCAGACTTTGAATACAAATTACTGCATGAAAACACCCCCACCATTATTACCCATTGGGCTACTGGGATTTGGAAATTCTTTGTATCTTGTCTGGTTGCCATGGCCATTCTCAAAATCTGTTTTTCCTATGCTTTTTACCAGATCAGTAAATATAAGGCTATGCTTTGGTTTTCCTTCAAAGGTATACAGCATTTCAATGAAAATCTCTTCATGTTCAGACACAGAGGTTTCAGCAGACCCCCTGATGTGAAGACAAAACCAAACCAAAACAAAACCTTAGATCTAACAGAAAGAGAAACACAACCCTCTCTCCCTTTTCTCCTTGTCTTCACATGCATTTTGTAAAAAATTTTGCTGTGAAGGTCTTCTCCCGCTGCAACTGTTCTAACCATCACTGGTTACTTCATCTTATTCAGTCAAATTCTCACATACCTCTCATTTAATTTCATGCATCTCCTAATGATCTACCAGATAAATCCTTCTGATTGCTTGCCATAGGCAAAAGTAATTTCTTCTTTCTCAAGGGAAAGCCTTATTCATACATCAGTTCCTCACATTCATGCTAGAAAATCTCTTGCTTCTTGTTTTCAAAGTCTGTCTTTGCACTGGTGGTCTCTGTTAGGGCCTAGTTCTCCACTGCTGTGGACACTCATTTCATTCATACAAAGCGCTTAATGGGTAAAAAATAACAGAAAATCAGAATACATGCTTTTTGTATTCATCCAGTACTAGCCTGAGGACTGTGCAAAAGCACAAGCCTGGAGATTTGAGGTTCCCAGCTCTCATCATCATCATAGCTCTACTCCTGTTACGTGCTTTTTTTCCCCTTGCCATGTCTAGATTAGACTGTATGTTCCCAGAGGCAAGAAAGCAGTGATATTTACATGGTGTTTTCTCTTATTGCTGGTGCCTGGGACAAGGAACAATTAAGTGCATCCTGGTGGTGGCTCACTTTGAGTCTGGAGTATTACCTTACCATCACGGGGAAAGAACATAATGCAGCTCCCAAGAAATAAATGTATATATTTAAGATCCCACTTAAAATAGCATTTCTGTAAACAACAAAGTATTTAGTTTAGTCATTCTGTGCAAACTGAATGAAATCTTCCCATTGCAGCTCTCTTTGTAATCGATAGGGACTGCATCATTTGAGGAAAGAGGAATGTGACCTTTTTCCTGCCAGGTGGTAGTATTTAGCACTTATGTGAATGTAGGCTTCCATTTTCTTATCAAATATAGTAATAAATTCAGGGTACCTGTCACATCTAAAACTGTTATGGAAATGCTTTTGTGCTTGGCTCTAATTTGGGGAGCTCTTTGTGAAGCTTTTCCAAGAATGTGACTATGAACACTACAGCAAACATTTAACAAGACATGCGGACTCTGTCCTCATTAGTCTAAACAATAGAGGAGAAGCACCAGATGCATGCAGAGCAGGCTTTTCTGAACAACATGAACTTAATTTGAGCTTAGATGAAGGGAGTCTTTGACCAGCAGCCAGACCTACATACTAAAGGGCACTGATGTGAACCAGCGTGTGTGAGCCCTCAAACACATTGCATTGCATATTCCTGCAGTGTCCTTCATTGGAATCTGATTTTGAAATACCCCAAAAAGCCAGAAGCAATTGGACGAGGAATTTTAGATCAACCTATTTTTGTAGCCATTTTAAACCTGAATTCCCAAGAGAAGATATTTACATAAGATATATTCACAGCTCTCACTATCATAATGTTCTCCAATGCATTTTTTCCTTGCAGACTTATTGTACTATTGCCTACATTTTACAGAAAGGGAACAGAGATGCAGGGGGAGATTTGCTCAAGGTCTCAAGAGGCTTGTGTTGTGGAAATGGCAAAAGGACAGAAACAATGAGGTAGAAGTGGATCTGATCTAAACAGGAGGTACTCAAATGACAGTGATATTACAAGCATTTATACCAAGATTGAAATGAAAATAGACTGCCAAGACTATTTGCATTATCTCTTCATTTTATTCTTAATACTGACAATAATGTGGCCTGAAAACAGAATTATTCTGACCCTAAACATTGTGCTATACTTCACATACACTATAGTTTATATTTTCCTTAGGGATTTTCACCTTCCAAATATTATTCCTTACACTTTCTTTTCTCATTTTTCTTCTTCTCAATTTAACTGTCATTTATTTGTGACACTAACCATTTCTGAGCAGCCAGGATGTATCCTCTGAACAATACTCCCAAAGTAAATTCCACTGAGTTTTAGGAGACCAACTCTTCCTTCATCTAGCCTCAGCTGCCTCTCTTTACTGCAGTAAGATCCAAATACAGTCCTAGTTTTAAGACAAGCTCATGAAACCTGAGAGGTTGCATGCAGCATTTTGTACAGTGCCTTTAAAATAGGCACCCTCTTCCACCCATGTGTTGTTTTGCCTAGAGGTAGGTTGTTAAGACAGTCCAAGACACAAGCCTCTGAGACCTCCCACGATTTTCTCCAGTACAACAGGACTTCCCAAGGACTGCCCAGAGCTAGTGAGAGCTGCTGCACTGATAGTTTGGTAGATGGTGGAGAAAGAAATCCTGTTTTGCTGTTAAGAAACAAAGATACATTAATGAATGGGCAGTGTTTGAAGTCCCCCGAGAGGCATTATGTCTGTCTCAGCACAGGCTGATATAGCAAAAATCCTCTTTGGAAAAGTAAGTAAATAAATAAATAAAATAATGAAACCTATACGGTCTAGAGTGGAGAACAATAAGAAAGTGCCTCTGTAATGCTACAGCCAAAGCTACTCTCCCTCTGTGGAAAGGCTGAGTAAAACCATACATTTTAAATTAGTTCCTTGACAAATGCATTGTCTTTGTTCACCCCTCTGACAGGACACAAAGCATCAGCTTCGATCATTTAGTACCTCAGTGTACTCTGAAAAAGAGCCGTCTGCGGACTGTCCCAAACATATATTAGCAACTAGAGAGTAGAAATGAGAGTTGAGGGTTATAGTAACTCTCTTTCATCTCTTTTCCTGACACAGGAAGCTGCGGGATTATGTGAGCTAGAACACAAGTTAGAACAGCTCCTAGTACTGTTGCAGTTTCTGCTTTGGACAGCCCAGGCCTCCCATGTACTCAAAATCAAGGTGATATAAGAGTTGAGAACTTCTTGGTTTACTAACAGCATTGTGTAACTTCAGGGGCTTTGATAAAAGCATATTATCTTGATAATGCTTCCCCAACCTCAATGTAAAAGTAGTCTTTACTACAGTCTGGGCTTAGTCAACCATTCAATACCTCTGTGGACGTGCCTCTTAACTAATACAATACACAGAGATGGAATGAGTAAAGTGTGCAGTAACCTTGCCTGGAGAA
Organism: Anser brachyrhynchus; assembly: GCF_964034855.1. Lineage (NCBI taxonomy): Eukaryota > Metazoa > Chordata > Aves > Anseriformes > Anatidae > Anser > Anser brachyrhynchus. Next base: position 27,887,693 of record NC_137696.1, read on the forward strand.
AGTCAGTCTTATTAAAAAGAAACCCAAAAGCAAACACTTCCTTTTGCCAGCATTTCCTTGCTGTAGGCCATGTATCTCTCTATTATGTCTGCGTAACACAGTGATTTTTCATACTTGGTCTAGGCAATAAAGATAGCAATTTAATTCTGATGGCAAATAACCATTTTCCCTCCTGTAAACCATCTTTGTTCTTTGTCAGCTGTTATACATCCATGACCACATTAATCATAACCAAATTCCTTCAGGGGACACACTGAAACATATTCCTGTCAACTAGAGACTCAATTCTATACTTCAGTCTTGCTACTATCAACCTTGAATTCAGATCAAACTTTTTGAGAACATCTAATGGCAGGTGCCAATTAAATCATTAGGCTCAGTTATCTTAAACAGATGCAAATTTTACTGGAAGGAACTATAAAGTAAACAGCTGTTGAGAGGGGAGATCTCTCATACTACAAGCGATAAAATAGTGCTAATCAGATGTTTCATTTTCCTAAAGTGAAAATGTAACTGTTGCAAAGATACACATTCCGAGGAATTTGGTGATTCCTGCAACTCCTTCAGAGTGACTGTGTGTCCTGAGCTCTGCTTATCCCTTTTCTTCTTCAAAGAAAAGTATCTGCAAGAAGGGATATTAGTTACCCTTGTGTTTCCCTTGGAGCCCATCATTGAATGCAGCTAATGATCTGAAGAGAGAAAATCTTTCTTAGCATGGATCCAAAGAATGACCAAAAGGATTGTTGTAATGCAATGTTTCACAAGTAGTCTGTGATGGCATCTACTTGCCTCCATTGGTACCACTAGTTTCAACACTAGCTTACAACTGGTCATATTTATTTCATAATAACATAGTTCAGCACCTTGCAGAGCACTTAGAAATTGTCTTTTCTCCTTAACTGAATGCAGGACACAGTATCTTAGAGAACACTGTATATTTGGTGAGAAAATCCTGTGTATTGTATCTGTTGGTGAGTGACGTTCTATAAATACTTCAGAGAAGGCAAATGCTTCTCTATCTCAGGAGGCTTAGCCTTGTCATCCTGGCTAGACCACTGCTGGGAGTAGGAAGTGCTGGTACACACATTCCTCAGCTCCCACCAAACAACTGAATTCTCAGCTTAGCCTTTTTTTTTTTTTTTTTTTTTTTTTGGTGCATGGGATTCCTGGGCTTGTCTTTTCCTTCATCATGGAAAAGTGCTTCTAACTCATTTAGAATCATAGAATCATTTAGGTTGGAAAGACCTCTGAGATCATCAAGTCTAACTGTTAACCTAGCACTGCCAAGTCTAATGCTAAAGCCAAGCAGCACATCTACATATCTTTTAAATATCTCCAGGGATGGTGACTCAACCACTTCCCTGGGCAGCCACTTCCAACGCTTCACAACCCATTCAGTGAAGAAATTTTTACTAATATCCAACCTAAACCTCTCCAGGCACAACCTGAGGACATTTCTTCTTGTCCTATTGCTTGTTGCTTGGAAGAAGAGACTGAATTCCACCTTGCTGCAACCTACTTTGAGGTGGTTGTAAGAGTGCTAAGGTCTCCCTTGAGCCTCCTTTTATCCAGGCTAAACAACCCCAGTTCCCTCAGCCACTCCTCATAAAACTTGTTCTCTAAACCCATCACCAGCTTTGTTGTCTTTCTCTGGACATACTTCAGCACCTTAATGTCCTTCTTGTAGTAAAGGTCCCAAAACTGAACACAGTATTTGAGATGAGGCCTCACCAGAGCTGAGTACAGGGGGACAATCACTTCCTTAGTCCTGCTGGCCACACTGTTTCTTATGCAAGCCAGGATGCTGTTGGCCTTCTTGGCCACCTGAGCACACTGCTGGCTCATATTCAGCTGCCTATCGACCAGAACCCCCAGGTCCCTTTCCACTGGGCAGCTTTCCAGCCACTCTTCCCCCAGCCTGTAGCATTGCATGAGGTTGTCATGCCCCATGTGCAGGACCCAGCACTTGGCCTTGTTGAACTTCATACAGTTGGCTCGGTCCATCAGTCCAGCCTATCCTGATCCCTCTGTAGTGCCCTCCTGCCCTTAAGCAGATCACTCCCACACAACTTGGTGTTGTCTGCAAACTTACTGAGGGTGTACTCGATCCCTTCGTCAACATCATTGATAAAGATATTAAAGAGAACTGGCCCCAGTACTGAGCCACAAGAAACAGCACTTTTGTCTGGCCTCCAACTGGATTTAACTCCGTTCACCATAACTCTTTGGGCCTGGCCACCCAACCATTTTCTAACCCAGCAAAGCATATGCCCATCCAAGCCATGAGCAGCCTGTCTTTTGTCTTCCCAAGAAGAGAAACTAAAAATATAGAGAAATATTTGTAGCACATGAAGCAATCCCAGATTCCATTTCTAAGTAACACTCTCCCCAAGTCTTATCAAAACTCAAAAGTTTAACAACTGCTCCTTCACAAGTGTTGTAATGATCTGCCATATATGTCCCTGAGTGCATTTAATTATAAGTGGACCAGGAGGATCTCCAGAGTGAATATTCAACTAGACATTTCCAAAACCAGATTTGTGGCCCATTTGTAGCATGCCAAGGCCAAAGACTTCTTTGCTGCCCCAAGAGAATTACCATCACTTTGAATATCCCCACTTCTCCATTATTCTTCCATTATTCTAAACCAAGTTTAAAAAGCCAAAATCATGAGTTTTTTTTTTTATTATTATTATTATTTTTTATTGCTTGAAAATAAGTTTCTAATTCAATGTTTGGATTTCAAACATTTTTTCCTGTAAACTCAGTCTCTGAGGAAAAAAAATTGAATGAAACCATTTAAATTCCCATCCTGCTTCATCTCTACTCTGACACTGAATATCATAGAATCACAGAATCATACAACAACTTAAGTTGAAAGGGACCTTAAAGATCATTTTGTTTCAACCTCCCTGCCACAGGCAGGGATGCCACCCACTAGATCAGGTTGCCCAGGTCTTTGTCCAGCCTGATTTTGAACACCACCAGGGATGGGCATCCACAACCTCTCTGGGCAACCTGTTCCACTGCCTCACCACCCTCTGAGTGAAGAATTTCCTCCTAACATCTAAATCTCCCCTATTTTAGTTTAAAACCATTCCCCCTTGTCCTATCATTATCTGCCCGAGCAAAAAGTTGTTCTCCATCTTTTTTGTAAGCTCCTTTTAAGTATTAAAAAGCTGTGATTAGGTCTTCCTGGAGTCTCCTCTTCTCCAGACTGAACACCCCCAGCTCTCTCAGCCTTTCTTCATAGAAGAGGTGCTCCAGCCCTCTGATCATCTTCGTGGCCCTCCCCGGGACATGATCTAACAGCTCCACATCCTTCTTGTGCTGGGGACCCCAGACTTGGATGCAGTACTCCAGTGGGGCCTCACAAGGGCAGAGCAAAGGTGGACAATCACCTCCCTCAACCTGTTGGCCGCTCCTCTTTTAAAGTAGTGGAATGGATTTACAGATCCGTTTCAACACAGAGGCACTGTTGGCCAAAGGAAAAAAAAAAATCATTTTGAGGAAATGTTTCTCAAGTAGCTGTTATGGAGGTAGGCTGAGAGACTTTTACTCCAATCCTCCTCTCTGGAACTTGTCAGTGCCATTTATATCACTGGAAAATCAAAATAAAGGGACTGCTTTGTCAACCAGCAGACTCTGGGCTTACTGAAATAGTCAAGGGAACTGCTTTGGAGCATAACTACATAGAGGTGACATGGACTGTGTCACAATATAAACACAGTCACAGGCACTCTTCTTTTTCTGCCCTAGAAAGACACTCAGCATCAGCTGTTGTACAAGCACACCCAACTTTCTCTGTAAAATAAATCTATTCAATCCTGACAAAATAATTCAAAAGAAATGAGGAGTCAACCAGAGCTGGTCTTATGAGGATGCAATATAATTAATTTAAAATTACTTATTTAGTGAAACTGTTATAATCTGTGTTACGTTATCTCTCCAGATGACAGGGTTATTAGCTTCAGGGTGCCTGAGGGTATGGAATAGGAAAGAACTGTGGTTAAATAGTGGGCATGTACACTCCACATATAACACATTAATACCCTCTCCCTCTTTCCTTCCCATCACGCCCCTTGGCCATACCTCCTTGGTCTTTTACTTGTTTGACTCATGGTATGTATTGAAAAACTACCAACAATCAAATTCAGTACAATCACTTATTACTGGCTGTGAACAATATTAATCAGAACTTAATTTCAGCTGCCACAACACAATGTAAAATACAAGTACTGTCTTCAAATACTTCCTGATTTTGTCTTCCAGCCTCCCAGAGTTCATTAAAACTACCCAACTGAACTGCATCTTGTGTTGTTTAGGTCAGATACACTTGATGTTTATCAAATAAGAAAAATAAATAAATAAATAAAAACAGACCAAGAAATGAATATGCTAATGATATGAAATGTTGGCCTTGGGGCACAGCAAAGGCATAGGATTCAAAACAGCAATAAAAAAAGATTCTGTTTATCCTTCAAAATGTAAACATTTTTCATTGTGACATTTAACTGCTTACAAAACACAACAATATAATCCTTAGACAGTCTAATAACACTCCTCAGTACCTTGCACCTGAATTTCTAGCAGCTCATCTGCCTTCACAGCCCAAGCTGCTCTGCCCATAGGACCACAGGTCCTTCTGGGAAGGAGCCTGGATGACATCTCTCCAGCTCAGGCCTTGCCATGGGGTGCAGAACTGGAGGACTTGGCTAGGGATGCCTATATCGCCTTGTCTTTGCCTGAGATCAGTATTATGCTGACAGCTCCATACTGCACTGAAGAGCCTCTGTAAAAAAAGCTCCAGCAAGCAGGCACGGGTAGAAGTCACTGGCAGCATGGCTGTACTGAATCCAAAGTCGGGAGCACTCTTAGTCATGGGCAATATTTTATTCTAAATATCTTTTTAGGCATCTTTAATCCCCCTATCATTTTGCATGCCTTTTTTTTTTCCTGAAGAGAAAAACAGATGTTTACCTACTATACTCAAATTCAGTTATCATAAGCTTTATGTTATTATCTGAAAACGTACCTATAATTTCAGTAAGTTTCAAATTCTATTTTAAAACAAATTCACAGAATTATTTACAAGTGGCTAAGAAATTAGCTCTAATTTATAGTTCAACATCAACAAAATCAGTACCTTGCACCTTTTGCAATCTGTCCATGTCAGTTTAGAGAGAGAAAGTACTGCATTCAGAATAGAAATAGACATCATGTATTACACATGTATGAAAGAAATAGAGATAATTAGAATTTGAACAACCCAAACAAGAACATTTCAGCCAGGATAGATCAGACTGAATCACTCAGAAGTCTCTCTGGGATAAGAAATACTTATAATGCCCCTCCGTCATTCATATGTCTTTGGCTCTTTCTGGCCACATTCCTCATATCTCAGCACAGAAACTTTAAACATAAGGTGGACATTCCTGTAAAGGTCTTTCACATCGATTCTCCTCTGGTACTCACACCTAGCTTGTTCTGAACTCCGAGGCAGCCCATCTCTCTCCAGTGCCACCATGCAGCTGGGTCCTCATGCAGGCTCCCAGACAGCAGGAAGCACTCAGCAGCACGTTACAGCAGAGCCCCAGGGGAGCTGGAGCTTTCCTCTGTTTGTGAGCAACCCAGCAGGAAAGAAAACTTCCAGAAAAAAACTCTACTGAGATATGTCCAGGCCCTGCCAAAAGGAGCTGGCACATTACCATTTTAATACTCCTGCCATGCAGGAGTACTCACTGGATCTCTGCAATTAAACACTTCTAGTTTTGAAATTGCTTTCAAAACAAGTCATACTTACTCCTTCATCTGGGTATGAACTGGTGATACCCCCTCGACTCTGTCCCATGCAGTGAGTCATGGTCCTTGTAGTTCAACTCATGTCCAAAGCTGAAATGAATCATTCTTATTGTTTCTAGAGATAACCATGGGCACTGGCACATGTGAGTAAATTCAGCAAGGATGTTTTTAGGATTAAAGCATCCTCCTAATCAGAACTGGAAAGAATGAACTGTTTTATCAGCTGATCTGGCCTTTAGAGTCAAACTTATGACTTCAGTGATAACTCACATTTTATTGCCTTTTATTCCTCTCACTCCTATAAACCCAGAAAAGTATGGTCCAGATTTTATTGCCCTTCTATAACACTAGGGATGTCATTTACTGAGTTTCCAAACATTTATACTTTGCAAATTCACTTAAAGCAAAGATGCTACTCATGGTCTAGGCTAAAAAATAAAACCAGTACCAGTACCTATTTTGTTTGGTGGAAGCCCAATTCATCATGGTGTCCTGGGACACCTGACCAGTTTGATGGGTGTCACTGAGAAAATTAACAACTCTTTTGCTTGGAAAATGAGCGTATAACTTCATATGGGTATTATGGGCAACAGAAAACACGGGGATCTACCAGTCTGCATGCAGAGGAACTTTTCATTTTTAAGAGGGCTTGCAGGGTTGGCATCGTGTTGCATTTCCAGTATGGCAGCCTCTGTTACATCAGCATGACAGTTGAATCTAGTGCAGTAATGCAGATTGAGCAGAAGTTTAGGCCTAGATCAAGTAGAAGGGAGTGCCAAGCTGTAGAAGAAAGGACAGCAAATATGGGAAATGGGGACTCCACAAGAGATTAAATGACTTTTTCTCAAAATCATGCAAGTCATTTGCATTAGAACAGAGAGATAAGCCCAAGTCTCCCAAGTCCTAATCTAATAGCAACCATCCTTTTCTTTTGCAGCCTGCCTTCCTCCATTTACATTCTCAGAAAGTACAATGGTGGGAAAGCCACTGGCAATGTGATCTGAAGTGCACTGCAGAGAGCAAGACCAATCCTCGGGCTTGGGCAGACCTTGTTGCTGTTTTATACTAGTGCTAATCAGGCAATGCTGAAAGGCAATTTTTGGATTTCATTGTTTGTGCAGTGTTCATGGATGCGGCACCTGGTACGTGTCATATGCAATTTGAAAGCAGATCCGTCACACAGATCTTGGTTGCTGGAATGGACGACAGAAAAAACTCAGGCTGAAGCTATGTGCTAATGTGATTGTGTTAAAAAGGTTAGATGAAAAGGAAGCATTACAGCTCTTATTTTCATCATCACTGAGAAACATGCTTACAGACAGAAATATTTGTCCCTTTGGGCACCCAGATGCTTCCCTTTTGGGACTGATCTCTATCAGGACACCTATTTCAAATTCTACAGGAAGGTTATTCCATCCCACAAGTAATTTTCTAGAGCTTCTGGAAAAGAGGACTTATAACGGGATTTTTTTTTTAAGGTAATCTGGGAATTACAGTCACTATTATCATTACTGTAATCAGATCTGGAAATTAGAGCTGTGGCTTGTCCAAGTGCTGCACATTGTGAGGGAGGTCTTGGGACAGAGCCTGAGACCCAGAGAGGTTTTTCACAATTGACAGAGATTGAGGCTATACAAAATATTTTTAATACATATCTTAGTGCCTTCAAGCCCGTACATTGTAAGTGATTTTAATTTTAAAGAAAAGGACAATTACTCTTTTATAGGTTGTCCTCTGCTTTAGAATAGTTTTTACTGTTCATGCATATTTTATCAAACTCAACAATTGGCTAAAACAGGGCTTTGAGAGCACAATTCACGGTCTCTGTTGCCTTATAAGTCTGTTCATAAAGAATAAACATATTATTTACTACTCAGCTGCTTTTATTTAGGATGCAGTAAAAGTAGAAAACAAAGGTGGAGGAAAAGTGAAATCTTTCTGAGAGGGTGCAAGTTCTTCCTGTTCTATGACATGTCAACTCCTCTCTGCTCAGCAAAGCAGCAACTTACATTGCTAATGCATTGCTCTTAGCAATGGCAAGCGGAGAACAGCAAAGCACCAGCGGTAAGCGCACAGCAGGTGAGTACGAGTCCAGCTGATATGTGAAGGAGACACCAGTCTCCTGGAATCGACCTGTGATCCATCCAATGGACCATTCTGTCTCAGAGTATCCAAGACCAAGTGTTTCAGAGTAAGCACATTGATAGAGGGATATTTTAAACTTCACAGTAGGTCTGCTCTCTATCTCTAATATTAGAAGTCAGCTCAAAGCCTGAAATCATGAGGTTTCATAATTTTCCAAAAGCTGTTTTAGCAATAATTATTAAAACACTGAATATCCTTTTTTAATCATACATCCATACGTATATATGAGCTCTTTTCATGTCTTTCCCGATACTGTAGACCAACAAGATCCAGTGACAATAAGCTCCACTGTTTAGTTAGCATTCTGTAAAATAGATTTCCTTTGATTAGGTTTAAATTTATTACTTCAATATTATATTGAACATCTGCTTCTCCTTGTGTGAAGCAGATGTTTCTAGGAGAGCTCCTAATAAAGCCATTGGCTAAGAAGTCATGTCTTACAAAACTTGAAAATAGAGGAGGAAAAGAATTACAAAACTTACCAAACATTATTATGAAATGTTTAGAAGTTTTCAATAAAATTTGAGGACAGGGCAAAAAGGATACAGACTTCAGCTACTTCCCAGTAGTGGTGGAAACCCAGAGGCACCAAGCCTGTTTTAAACCACATTGGTTCCATTAAAAAACAAGGAATTTGTTGTAGGTGTTTAACCTCAGTCTTATGCATAGCCAGGCAAAACAAAGCACATTACTGCCCAGCCAATTTATTTGGCAGTGCTGGGACATATGTTCCTTCAAAAAACAAAAGCAGACTCTTCACTCTGGGATTTTGGATTGCCTGTCTTTTTACTGCTTGATTGTAATTACCTTTGCATATTTGTCTATACTGTTGTGTATGTCTGTCACAATAGCTGGATAGTTGTGGAGGTGTCTGGGGACTTGGGGCTGCTAGTTTCTGTCAGCATCACATGGAAATGACTAATTTTGGTACTGATTGTGCTCAATGTTTCAGGAGCATGCCATCTGTTGATAAGGACTTAGTTACTCCCCAAATTAGACGACACTCAAGAAGCCATAGTCTAGCTCCTGGGTATTGTAGGACCAATAAAACTGTGCTTGTGCACCATGAATGAACAGCCTCCTCTGGCTGTTCTTTGTATGAGCTCTTCACAAAGCCCTTACATTGTGCAATAAGTGTTTCCGCAGTAGTCTCACTGATTTCAATGGCACTTACTCAAGTAGTAACACAGTGTGAATAAGGGCATCCATCTGGTCCTTGGAGATGTAGCTGCATCAGCTGAAGGATCTGTCAAGCATTCCCCAAGCAGTTTGCTCGTAGACATAAAGGCTAGCACAAAATTAGGCCAGGGAGTATGCCGATAAAGCAACAGACAGAACAATCTGAGCAATAGATAAAGACCCTGTTACAATCCAAGAGTGGTTCCCCAGTGTAATTAGGAAGTGCACTGTTGTGCAATTAAGAAAATTAATTAGAAGTAAATGTTTAGGGAGTGCAGATTGAAGACGTGTTGCAGCACAGTCTTGTCTATCTTTGTAGTATTCTTAAGATCTTCTGGTGGTGTAATTGGTTTTACAGTGTCTCTGAATGGACTGTATTCCCAGACTTCTGTATTGACCACTCCAATGGCAGGTAGCATGATTTACTACACATATCAGAACACTCCAACTTAGCAAAACCAATACTGAAACATGCAGCTCTCTTTTTGCTCAATGCAGTAAACCCTTGTGGTCTGACAAGGTTTTGACTAGTTCAAGCTGGACTCCCTCAAGGAGGTCTCTATTCTAATTTAATTGCCTCCATCCATCAATGATTTTGAGTTTAGGGATGGGAATATTTCCTCTTCAAGCATCCTCAAGCCAATTATCATTATATTGTCATATACTTTTAAATGAAATAAAGATGTCTGGGCAACAATATTCTATGTAATTCCACTCCCCCCCCCCACCCCTCCCCAAAGGAATTCCAAAACTGAAGTGTTCATTCAGAGTAAAATAAAATTGCAACAGAAGAATAATACTCCTGTCATTTGTGAAAATTTCATCTGTTCTATGTATATGAATTCAGAGAAACAATGTCCCAGTTTGACAACTATCTGATTTTTCAAGATACGTTCTTGTGTATGCTGTTTACAAAATGCACCTTGTCTTCAAATATGTACATCCCATTTGACAATAGGACATCACAATTATGTAGCACCTTTACATCACAGAATGGTGATAGGACATCAGGTAGCGATGAGAGCAAGAGCCTTAAAACTTGAATAATATTGGCAGTCCTATGGACAAAGCTGGCTAAAGGCTTATTACGAGGATGAGCAAAATATATCAGTGACAGTGTTGCTGGCACCCCCCGGGTTGCAAGAGTCACAGACCTTTGCCAGTGAGTCTTTTGTGTTGAGCTCCTGCCCTTGATCAGCCCTTCTTTTGGGGTCAAACCTCAGGCTACACTGCTGAGCCTCCCAGTGGGGCTCCTTCTCACTCTGGTTTTCTGTTTTTGTGGTACGTGAATACTTGCATTTGCTTAGTGCAGTGGCATAGCTTCCAGGGAAGGAATGGAGAAGAGCCTCTCCTGCAATATCACTGATGGGCTACATGGTAGACCCCAGCCTGAGGATTGGAGATGCTGACTTGAATCATCTGCAGAGAGAAGGGCTTGAACCAAAGTTTCTCACATCCATCTTAGTCAAATGCTTAAACCACTATACCACCATGTACGGGAAGAGAGTGAAAGTGGCAGGGAAACAACTTCTCCATAGGCAGATTTCTGATGAAAACAGTGCTGTCACTGTATTTCAATAGGAACTAGATTCTCCTGACGTACTTCAGGCATAGTCTGATACGTCTCTGGGACTGGGTCTCTCAGGGGACATCTTTCTAGAAAAACACTTCATACTTGGAACCTGGTTGGCCTTGAGTCTGAGTTAGATGCCAGAAACTAAAAACTGTCAAAACTGATAAATTTCTGCACATGTAGAAAAACAGCCTTCAGGGACGTCAGCAGCTCCAGCACAAAATCTGCAGCACGTTCAAGCTGAGACATCTCCATGGGCAGGTGGCAGCTGAGCACAGGCAAGTCTGAGCACTGCAGCTGTGGAGATAAGGTCTAAATTCAGGTGGTGGGAAATTTAAGTGAGTGCAGCAAAGATACACTGGAAGCCACTAGCGAAAAGGAGAACAGGACCTCAAACTCCTAATTCAGAAGGCTACACCTAAACTTTCTGCTAACTTGGCAGAACACAAGGAAATCCCTCATGTGACCCAAACCATTTCTAAAGTCCTGATTTTTTCCCATTACTGGTATCACCATATGAAGCTTCTTTATTGCTTGTGCACTTGTCAGCTCGGAAACTAAAATTTGGTTAGATAATTCCTCTTTCATGTTCTCATGCACCAGACCAGCTTGTCTGAAATTCAAATGTTATCAGTCTGTGTAAAAACACACAAAAAAATTCCAGCCTCGAACCAAGATGAGTTCAAATTAAATTAACTTGTAGAAGGCTGGCACTCTCTTTTGAAATCAACTGCACATTCATTATTGCCAAGCTCACAACCACTGCTTCCTACAGCTTGTTCTCTCAGGACTTTCACTAAAGGTGTTCTACCGATTAGAGGCCAGATTGGTACTTTGTCATTTCCTCATTTTCCTTTAACCTCCTTTCTGCTGTTTCATTAATTCCTTCCTGATTCATTCTGAAACTGGTCTTATTTTCGTCTTCTCCTGTATTGACAGTTCCCATTTCCCAGACAAGGATTCCCCAGCAGAAGAGGCCACACAACACAGTATCCTTCAGAGTCTTTGTGTGACAGGATCTGCCCATCAGAAGACCAGAGGAGGAGAAGTGGCCATCACAGCCACAGACGTTGTTGCTCCCTTGCATGGAGCTGCCTGGAGGTGCTGCAGTGGCTCACATAGCCTGGCTCCACAACAAAATGAGAATAATGCTTTGTTGTATGAACACTGTTTTTTTTCATCTCTAACTCACCAAAAATTAATGGACAAACATGATGAGCTTTTAAAACACAATTTACCTTAAACTGTGTTGATCACAGAGCCCCTTAAAATCCCAAGAGATCCTACCTGCTTTGGCATGTGTGCTGTGTAAATTTACACAGCAGTCTAAGAGTATGATTACAGCTTGTGAAAACATGCACAGCTTTACAAATACATGCAGTTTTAAGCTAGCTAGCTTAGTGAGTGTGCCAGGTATCTTGCTGATATTGATGATCAAATAAAAGGTTTTCTTTCTTGGTCAAGCCTACATGGATGGCATTAAAGATAGATGATGTTAAAACCCAGGTGTCCAGAGAGCTGTGCCCACGAGCTAGCCAAGGAGTGCAGGCTTAATTAGGCAGTTACGTTGTACAGAGCCAAGAAGACACAGAAGTGAAAAATCTTCAGAAATCCCAAATCCTGTGCTATCCATAGCTAGTAGTTATTTCACATTTAGAGGAGGGTGAAAAGATGAAAACAGTAACGTTTGCAGAGTTTTCCAAATAAAAGAAGATCATTTGCTTTTCTGAGTCAGACCTGTGTATGATGAAGACAATGCATGTGCCTTGTTCCCTGAAAGAAGCAAGAGTCAAAGAATGGTTTTCTCCAGTTTCTGCCATCATTCTGCTCCTGCACTGCTGAAAACCTGATTCATTCAGCTTCTTGGCTGTCCTCCCAGCATTTGCTCAGGTGCTTCTTTCATCCATCTCCCAGAACCGTTCCTACAGATTATTTTTTCTGCCACACTCTTTTGCTGGCACACCCATCCCTCCCTGGGAACCATACCAGCAAGCCCTTCTGTTCACAACAGCACGTGATTTTGTGATTTTGGGGGGGACTGTGTTTCAGGTGAGACCTGCAAAAAATTTTTTCAAAGACAGAGGAAGGAGTTAATGAGCAGCCAACAGTAACAACTGGAGTAATTTGCTCTATTAAAGAACGAGAGGATTTTTATGCTGTATGTGCCAGTTACACAGAGAGATACAGACACCATGGCAACAAGCTTGTCAGGCAGCAGCAGGGCACTACTTTAAGATTAACTATCACTAGGGACATCATTAGTGGTGGAGAAACTTCAAAAGCTTTGGAATTTTGGTTCCTTTTGCAACCACAATCTCACTTGCGTTTATGAACTTCATTTGAATTTCCAGTCTGTAAACTTAAGCTGGGATAACAATATCAGCAAACTGGGATTTTGGATGCATCCTCAATAAGATGGAAAAGAAAATCATGCTCATAATATCTCAGCACTTCCAAGCCTGCCCAGTTGTTTGAACTATATGGAAAAGAAGAACCAAAACATACAGTCGAGTCAGATTCAGCAGGATTGTCTGAAGTAAAGGAATGAAAAGGAGTTTGAAGAGGACTGTACCTTCTGTGCGTATTCATTAGCCACGAATCTGACCATTAGCCTGTAGTGATGTGAAAGGAGAGATCCCTCTGCAGATCTCCCATTCTGGGAGTATGAGCAGGTAACAAACAGCTGCCTATACAAGGCGGATTCCTTTTATACTTCTAGCTCACAGGCAGAATCCCAAATCCCAGTGACTGTCTTGCACCTCGTACAAATATTTACACTGGTGCAAAGCTGGTGTCAGTTGCTGATGTGGTAAGAGTTACGCCAATGGAAAGTTCTTCTGTAAGGAACCACAAGATGATTAATATCAGTCTAATATAAATTATGTTTTACAGGAGCGATGTAGAGACTTCAAGTTTTCAGTTTAGTAGGTTGCAGTGCATGTGAAAACATTTCTACAGGGAAGTGGAGAGTGAAAGAAAAGCTTTGAAAAACCATCACAGAGTTTCTGTGGGGGGGTCTCTTTTCACCCCACCTCATTTATAAGGTGTTGATCATGCCATTTAGCAAGGTTTTCATTGTGACAGAGAATGTATCTGTAATAGGTGAGCCTTTGTGACTTACCTGCATTATAATTCCCCACAACTGAGCTACTCAAATCTAACAGGAGCAACCAGCGCTTCTCAGCTCTGATAACGAAATATGGCCAAGCACCAAGGTACAAGAGTGCAGGGAGTCCAGACACCCACACCCTGGCTCAGCCCACCAAACCCCACTGCTTCCACAGAAGCTACTAGAGGCACTTCAGTCAACAGGCATTACAGCCCCATCAGGACTAACTGGGAGATTTAATGAGCACAGACATTTGTTCATCTTGCTGCACAAGCAAGGAAAATAGGGGGACTTTAATCACCTTTTTGCAGATGCATCAAGTGAAAAAGAGAAGTGCATTCAATCCCTTGAAAAGGCTTATTTTTGAGCAGTTGTTGTCTGAAACCTGATACTCAAATGCTGTCCTCAAAGAATAAATGAAAGAGGAGGTGGCTCCTCTGGAGCTGCCTGCTTCCCAAAGATAAAGGAAGATGGAGTGTAGCACTCTGCCCATGCTGTACAGGAGGGTGAGAGTCATTGAGATAACTGTGAGAATTACTGTGGTGGGGGCATCTTGTTTGATGTAAGGGGAGAACCGGGAACAGCAGTGGGTTTCTGTGTATATGAGAGTTTTCCCAGTCCTGTTTAGAGAGGCTTCTCTGTGATCATAAATGGAATGAACTCATGAATAGTGCATGTGAGCAGAAAGCAAATCTGAAGCTGCAAGCTGTTAGCTCACCCTGCTGCATGGTAAGTAAGGAGACGTGTTGCATACTCAAGATATAGGGCAGGGAAGGACAAGTTCATCTTACCAAACAGGCAGAGCACTCACTAGAAAATTCTCAAGGTTTTTGAGACCTCAGTTTGCCCCAGGTAGCTCTGTTTTCCAGGCAGGTGGAGGTATGTAGGTGTCTATTGTTGGTCAGGAGGCAAATATCTACCCCAAGAAACTGGTGGCAACCCAAGACAGCTGTGTGCATGTCATGACTGGTGAAAAATGGACAGCAACAGCAGGGTAAAACCTACAGTTCCCCACTGGCTGATTTTATCCCGCATCCTGAACTAAAAGGTATTTATTTCTCTTTTACTGAGAGAGGGATTCCAAATGACAGAAGTGAATACCGTCTATCAGGAAGGCAGAGGGACACACTGCTACAGGCCGTACTCCCCTTTTAGTCAGACAGCTGTAGCCAGTACTAACAAGAAATGCTCAGAGATGTCAAACTGAGGCTTGGGGGCTGTCACAAGGCATTTCTTCCTGCTTGAAGAAAGAGCTCAGGAACAAGTGGGTGTGGAGAAAGGCATCTCTCAAGCACAGTCTTGGAGGAGAGGTAGACAGAACCTCGGCCCCACGTCTGCCCTGGGAACACAGCCCTTTGCCTGCACTCTTGCAGCTCCCAGGGAGAAGTGTCAAAGAGATGTCATCTTGTCAGATCATTACTTGAAGTTAAAGAAATACTTTTCTGATTGCTAAAAAGACTCCTAGATTATCTTGATTGCATTGCTGTGCTATTATCTGTTCTTTATAATACCATGAAATTAAACACAGAGAGTTTTATATTTTTAAAGGTTTTACAAGATTTTCGGAAAGCATAGCAATGTTAGCCAGTGACTATTAGCTTCTTCTTTGAATCATGACCCACATCAGTACATCCTGCATACGCTCAAGCTCGACAGCTCTCTACATGCACCTGTTAGATTCCTCCCCCTATGCTTGCCTTTATGAGCTTCTGGGCTCCCATCACTATTCTCCTAAAACTCCAGACCCCACCTCTGGGCACCAAAATACACCTATGGGTAAGAATTCAAAGGAGGAAATGTCAGTTGAAGTAACTGTGGTAACTTGTGGAGGAATTGCAATATGTTTACCTAATTCCCTGCTCAGGCTTCGGGCTGTGTCCATGCCCAATTTCCCTGGGCTCTCAGCAGCTCGTCTGCTGCTGAGCTCTTAACCCCCAGCTTCTGCGGGCACTTGGCATAGCCAAAGTGGACAATTGGCTAGTAATGGAGATAGTCAGAGCAGCAACACAAATTTTGGCCACACTTTGAGTGTGGGCTTCTCTCTGTGAAGCACATGCTGGATATTGCTGTCAGCAGAGATCCCTTCCTGGATTTTGAACTCTGCTGAATTTCGATGCACAGTTCGAAGTCAAATCAAAGCTGTCTGGGCCAATCTGTGGTAAGTCAGAATTTGTGACAGTTCAGCATGAAAAAAAAAAAAAAAGTAAAGGAGGTTAGGATTAGGTTTGTTTTATTTATTGGTTTGGGTTTTTGTTCAAGAGTGCATTTACTTTCTAACTGACAGGAGATCACTTCATTTTTAGTGGGCTTAAAAATAACTTGCCAGTAATAAAAAACAAGTTTCTGCCTCTGCTTTCCATAACAAGGAGAAGTCAAAGTAGTGATTCTGCATTCAGAGGTCTCTGCTGAATTCATTGATCGTAGTTCAAACCAAGGTGCAGCACAGCCACTGCGGGAGAAGCAGAACAAGAAGTCAGACCATCTGGAATGTCCTTAGGGTGCCACCAGGGCACTCCACAATGGCTCTGGGAGAACAAGCTTGGAAAGACTGCCACCGTGTTGTAATCTGCTTTATGTTAAGGGTCCATCTGCTCTCGAACTTCATGGAAATTCTTTGCCAGGATTGGCTTCAGACAATGCAAGTGGGGCCTCTTTCAAGGCAGGACCTGTTCTGCAGGGCAAGCTGCATGGTCTTTGAAAAATTCTAGATTATGCAATGTACACTTTCAGCTAGATTTAACTAACTGTGACTGAAGGTCACGGGGCTTCCTAGCCATCTTCTTCCCTTTGAGTCAGTCCTCATCTGGAAGGATTAATTGTATAGACCTCCTGGGGTCTCTTCCAGCTGTTTCCTGAGATATATTTGTATTCTGCAAAGGGAAGACTCAAGCTGATTGTTTTTATAAAAGCTTCAACAGGAGAAATTTACATGAAAAATAAGAGGGAAAAAAGAGACCTGGAATCTTAAAAGGTCTCTTCTAGTTCTGGCAGGTTGTTCAGTTCATTCTCTGCCAGACAAGAATATTTTCTTGCTGTGTGTTTTCTGATGAGTTGACCACTGCCCTCCAAAGCAGACAGTGAAACATACTGTGTAAGCACCTTCTCAAGAAACCTTAGGTATTTTGAGTATATAAGGTAAATGTTCATTCTACTAATTCAGACAGGTCTTCTGAGCTGAAGACCCTTGCTACATAAAGAGATGTTTCCCTTTGAATCATTGTCATGTTTACTACTTGATTTTAAAGAAATATTCTACTCCAGTCCATTACTGTAGCTTAAAAAACATGGTATTTTAATCTGACCAACCTCACCTCTGCTAAAGAGAGCTGGACAACCCCACTCTTTTCTTTATCTAGGAGACGGAACACTTCTGAAAAGGAGAAGAGAGTAAAAAAAAATTAGATGTAAAACACAGAGTTTGGCATGTCTGACAAAATGTAGAGGACTGGCCTTTTGCCACAATCTAGACTGGTTCTGTGAGAGAATACTACAGCTGTTCTTTCTCCTTACAAGTAATTTGTATACCACTTCATGGGGTAGAACAATTAGATTTACAGCAGCAAACTGAGAGTTTGGCAGCAGGACAAGGACAGCATCCGACGCAGTAGCATCTGATATGATACAGTAACAAACCTGTAAATCAGGTCTGAGTAAGGACTATAAATGATAAATGGTACCATTTGTAGGAGATGGGACAACTTTGTGGCCAGAGCACTGAACATAAAGTGGAGATGACTGTAAAGCAGAAGATCATGGTAGGTTATGAAAACATGTAGCCTCACACTCCATGATCATTCAGTCGGTAAAGCTTTTGCTATTTCTCTTCTGATTTGTCAGACAGATGCATTTATTCTGGCACTCTCCCATTTCCATGCAATCTGTTACATTCACAGTTAAAAAAATCAAAAACTTAATGAACCCAAAATTGTCAGGAATCCCCCTTGACTGACAAACAGAGGCACTTACTGAACAGGGTCTCCAAGCGGATCATACAGGCCACAAACCCATCAAAGTCAATGGTCAACTTGCTGCAGGCGTAGCGGATGACAATGCTGTGCTGCACCTGACTGTTAAGCGTGAAACCTGAAGACATGAGAAGGAAAAAAAATCACTGACACAGCATATTAATATGCTGTCTTTGATGTGACTTATCCATGAACTACTGCAGCTGCGGGCAGAGCTGGATTGAGGACTGTTCCTCCCAGAAGATCTGCTGGACTCCATCACTCACCTCTGCTGTGGGTCCTTTCCAAAGCCCATTGTGCTGGGTGAAGAGAGGCATGAATTTCTTCCACAGCATTTTGTCAGACTGCATATTTCACATTGTTTCACAGCATAAACAGTCCTACGTTCCCCAGATAAACCCCTAATTAGTCAGTCTTGGTGCAGCAGTGATTGCAGTAGAGCCAATTGCTCACATAGCACATTGGGTTGTATTCAGGCCCCGGGTAGAGATATTTCTGTCACTGGATCTTTCATATAGACTCCACTGAGCATGAAAGATCAAAAAATAGTGGTTCTGTAGATACCCCTGAGCTGGCAAGCACTGCTCCAAAAAAGAGGATCTGGCTGGGTCATGACTTGATCACTCTTGCACCTTCTCTATGTAGAGAAAGATGGTGGGAGGAAATGAAGTAAAAGGAAGGCTTGGGCATAGTTCTGAAAAGGAAGAACTATGTTAGGAAATAATGAGGCCAAAAATAGAACAAGCCATAATCAGATGCATAAGCAATGATCACAGCATGGACAAAAATATCAATGGTTCCGAATGCAGAACAGAGGATGGGTTTTGATGTCTATAACAGCAAAAGGACATGGCAGTGTGTGGCTGTTGGGACAAGAGAATGGCAGTTGCAGTGCTGTGATCTAAGAGATGGGAGAGAAGCAAAGCCATGAAGAGTCTCTACTGTTCTGCTGGTGCTTGTTTTTAGTGGGGGACTGCATTGATCTGATGGTGTCTGTAAGCAGTGCACTCACCTGCCTCACTGAGGGCATTTTGCATCTCGTGGGCGTCGATGGTACCAGAGTAGTCACTGTCCACCTTCTTATAGATTGCCTGCAGCAGAGGAATGAGGGAATTTGGATATAGCTCTTCAATTACTTTCAGATACAACCTCAGGTTCCTGATGTCTGGGGCGAGGGGCTGCCCCTACCAGTCAAAGCTCTTTGAAATGTTAATGAGCAAAGGAAACGTTTCAAGTAGCTACTGGCAAGTAAGGCAGACTGGGAAACACATTCCCATGGGCTGGCAGGCTGCCTGCCTCCATGTTGCATGGTGGCAGGCCATTGAGGAAAATATCCTATCATTTGGCAAACACTGCAACAGACAACGTCCATTTTGCTTAATATTTCAGACAAGATGACAGATGCTTCACACTGCCAGCAGGTTTATTGTCCAGAATTAGAAACTACCCAGACCTACAGCTCAGATTGGAATTGGCTCTCAAGGCTCACTCTGCAAACACCAGCCCCAGGACAAAGGAGGGATGAATGTCTCTTTGTGAGCCTCCAGGACAGATGCTCTGTGCTGACCAGCATCAAGCATGATAGCAGCAGACTTGTCTGAAAAGGATGTTATTAAACAAAGCAGGTCCAAATCTGATGTTCCTTTAGACTGCCTGATTCTGGGTGAACGTCTTGGGATATTATATCTTTTGTCAGAAAAAATAATTCTGCATTTGTGCAAGGTTTTAAAAATACAAAGACAGGTTTTTGATAGGTCCTAAAAATATGTTTCTTGTGCATGCTAGGGCTCAGCTGGCAATGTAACATACCTCAGCAGCAGAGACATGTTCATATGAGCTTTAATACAGCAGGCAGCAGAGAGAGCTGTCTTTGCCAACAACAAAAGAGCATTAATCTGGTTTTCCAGAAGGTACTGTGGATTATGGAGAACCGTGAGGCGAAAGTGAAAGAAGATCTGCTGGTGCCCTCTTAAATCAGAGATGTTTCTGAGCCCTGGAACAAACTTCAGCTATGAGAAGGAAAACTTCCATATATATATCTTAACCCTTCTCATAGTTCTGCATCTGTACTTCAGAGTTTCACGAGAAGAGGAAACAGTCAGAAATATTATGTTACCAAATACTTTTGAATCTTCATCCAAAGAGTCTTGAATTCTATAAGTCCCAAGGAGCCAGTCCCATTAGTCTGGGTATGTTAAGGAATGGTTCCAAAGTCAGGATTTGTCTATCCTTAGCAAAACAGGAGAGCAACCAGTTTAGATAAAAGTAGATCACCCATGCCCACAGCTTTACATTTGGTCAGCTACAGGTATGCCAATAATTTCCAGGTTATCTGCAGTCTCAAAGAATGATATATGGATTGTTAAATATACAAGCACAATTTTGTATGGTTAACAGTAGGTTTAAGTCCTCTGGAAAACAAAGAACTTTGGAAAAAAAAAAAAAAGGATTGGCTTAGTAGTGGACAAGTGTTAGAAACCAGAGGAAGGAACTGCAGAGAGAGTCAACAGTAGGCTACACAGTGCTTCCCCATGTCTTTGAACTTCCCTTCCTATGGGAAACTACACAGAAACAGGGAGTTGGCCCCCATGATGCTGTACTTTTTGAGCTGCTCTTTTGGTTTTGGGAGGCTGTGGAGTGTAGGGGAGAGCCATCAGTTCTCCTAATAGCCAGTGCTACACAGCTGATCCCTTCTGACCTTCGCACGAACACATCACGAGAACGCTAGAGCAATCCTGGTGGCATGGCTCTTGACTCTCCCAGTGCACTAGCTGCCTTCCCCATGCATCAAAGTCGCACTGTTCAGGCAGGCTGACCTCCCCTTTCCCTCTGGCTACTCACAGCTCATTAGCTCCCATGTGTCCCACAAACTTTACAGAAGGGGGAGAGCTCTCCAGCCTGTCTCTGCTGCTTTGAGCTCTGTGGTCTGTAAGCAGTAGCTGATTTAGAGACGGAAGCTGAGGGTGTGCTTAAAACCTGTCTCCAGCCAAGCATGCTGTGCACGTATCTGAAGCTGTACCAGTGGTGCCTCCAGGCAGAAGGTTCCTGCTTCTCTTCCTCTACTTTTTTGGGAAAAGTTTAAGCAATGAGAGACACAGAGCAGGTGAGAGAAACAGCTGATGATGAAATGGTTCAGGTTTCTGACACCCTGAGCAGACAGAGCTGCTTGGCTCAATTTTACGTTCCCAGACAATAGAAGTATAAACTTAGCCTTATCTTGTTAAGAAGTTTTGCTAAGGAATTCCAGAAACTTTGAAGAAGATGAAATGACATTCAAAGGATACATCTAAAAGGCTGATCATCTCCCTGCAAGTATTAATGTTGAATCCATCACTTTTAATATCCTTTCCTGTACAAAACAGAAGTCAAAGTCAGAAATACTTTTAGACAAATACTTTTCTGCAGGCCATCCAGGTGCCAGCTGCCTTAAAATCTTGCTAGTAAAGCAAGTGCTCTGACATTTCTTCCACTATTTCCTTCCAACTGATTTAAATGGATTTTTAAACAAAGAAGCAAGAGATGCTCTTGGTTTTGGGGGTGGTAAGAGTCTATCACCCATATTAGAAGTTCAACAAGCCGGGAGAAGCCCAGCTGGGATGAAAACCTCATTTTTTTCATTGTCCTCAGCTGACAGAGCTGGGTTTTGTAAGCATAGACCCCATTTGTGTGCTGAGATACTGACATGAAGATGTTCACTCTGGACCAAAGAACAAATTTATGTCTCATCACTTCAGCCCCTGCCTCTGAGCTCCACTCAATGCAAAGCACATAATGATACTCACTCTTCGCCAAAACCCTATTTAGAATAGTTTGAAGTTCAATTGCAGTCACTTCGCAGTCCTGGACAGAAAATATGTTTTAGGTGTTAACATGAAAAGCATCTGAAGCAAACTAAATTCATTCACTGTCAGACATCTGGGCATTATTTTACTTCCATCCCTACCCAAGGGCAAAACCTTCTTTTTTTTTTTTAACACCACCATTACCAGCTGACATCACACGGATGTTCCGCAGAAGCCGGGAATATTTCCTACCCTTTCAAATGGGAAATACAAGGTTTTTTAGGTGCCACAGGGACATGACTGAATAAATGTTAACTTTTTAGCAGGTTTGACTGAGTTGAGGATTTTTTTTCAGCTATAAAAGCTCAGAAGAGCATTTGAGATTTTCCAGGCTTATGGAAACTACAATCAAAAAATAAAATTCCCCTCTCAAAACTCACAAAAGCCTTTCTAACTAACAAGGTGTTTTCCCTCTTCATTGCCACTGGCCACTTGTTCATTAAGAGCAAATCTGAAGTGGCAGCCACAGGCTAGCACAGCAGCCTGTGGATACTGAGGTTTATCAAATACAGTGAGAGAGAGAACGTTCAGCCGACAGCTTTCTGATTCCTGGACTTCTAAACCAAAAGGAAGAAATTGGCCAAATAGCCAATTGCCAGAATTATATGCTAGCTCCATGGGCAATTTATTTCACTATGCAATAATATTTTCACAGTCCTTACTCCCATCACCCATATTTTCAGTCATTCCATGCCAGAATTACTATGGGAACAAATCACATTTTGCACCAATAAGAGGGAAAATGTAGTAGAGCTATTCTATTGTAAAATAAATTGAACTGAAGCTGTGAGTTAATAAAAGGGGAGAACTGCCTGGTTTTTGAAGACCAGACAGTAGGAGGAATTGGCAGGCCAAATATTTGCATAATCATAACAGTGAGAGGTCTCATTTTTTTAATTCCATTTTAATCCACTTACCTCTCCAGAGAGCTTTTGAAACAGAGTCTTGAACTCATCATCTATATCTTTGTTATTGACATGAGGCTACAGGAAGAAGATGACCAAGAGTGTAATTTACAACATGGTTCTAGAAAGCAAGACGGGCATATGGTAAAGCACCTTTACTGGGAACAATCTACAGCAAGGGAAAATGAGCACTTGCTTTGTAGAAATGGCAAGACAGAAGCAAAATCAAGAACAGTCAGGGGCTGGCTTTGTTTGGGAGTAAATACTTTCTAAGGTTGATGAAAAATTTTTCTTCTGTTACCAAGATAGTCTTATAAAATAGCTGCAGATAAAATGTTCCTGCACATGTCCATGGCAATAATGTGACTGTCTTAATTCAGTACTTTCTTGGAAGTCTGCTTTTGCAGTTTCTCTCAGGCTTTGGGAATACTATTTGTTTCTATGAAAAGGATCATTCAATGCCCTCCTCACCTTCTTCTACCTGTATGGGATGAAAGGACAGTTTAATGTATTTCAACCAAGTCTACAAGGGTGCAGTTTCTGTGCCATGTGATCCTAGGTACATGAAAATACATGTGAAACTAAGCCATAGAGATAAGTAAAGAATCTCTGGAACCAAAATATATTTTTCCTGAGCATAAACACCTACTGTGATCTCAGCTCAGAAGAGAAATAAAAATCCTGCATTCATTTTGCCCCCACTATCTGAAAGAAAAGTCCATTACAAAAAAACAGTCTGCCCAGTTAAGGTGTTTACCTCATACGGTTTTGCAGCCACCATATCACCAATCATCCTAAGAAAAAAGAAATAAAACAACCAGAAATGATTACTGTACCTTTTGCACTTAAAATCGTCATTAAAACAAGCTGTTTTAATAGAAGGTGTTACCAAACACACAGAACAATCCTCTAGGTTCCCTGTTTCCTGCATTCCCCATCCTTCCTCTGTCTCCGACTTTTTTGCCAATATTTTCCTTGGCAAATCCAGTCTTGTTGTTCTTATCTTGGATCCCGGCTCCTGTTTTTTTCACTCAGCAGCTGCTGCTGAAACAATCCTTCTTAAAACCATTATCCTACTCCCAAATCTTTCCTCTGCACTCTTTAATTGTGGGAACTTCTATTATACAGACCTGAGGTATCTAGTTACCACACCAGTATATGCTGTAGGCCACTTGAAGGACCATGACTTTGTAACATGGATGTGTGTGTCACATATGGTAGGCCACAGAAGAAAACAGGTCCTACAAATGGGCCTATTTTGCTGCTTACTTGCTGGTAGATAGAGCACAGGATGCGGGTCTCTCACACAGAGTGCAACATCTGACCTTTCCATTCATGTGTCTCACCAGCAGAAGAGGAGGCTTTACAAAGAAAATACTCACTGAGTTTTAGCCTGTTTCTCAGAAAAAACTCGAAGGCAGAACTCTCCATTTTTATAAGGTTCAAATGTGGATGGCACAATGAGGTACTCTCCCTTGGGCAATTTAATACGGCTGGAGACTTCACGCAGGTTGACATAAGTCCCAGACTGGGCTATTGGTTGGTTCCTTGCGAAGAAAGCACGGTTCAGATGAATATCTGTGCTATTTTCCAGCTGTGGGAAATGCGTTTATGTTAGAAACCATTTGACAATTCACTTGCAAGCCAGACACCCCATTTAAATTTCAATGCTTAAAAGCTATCTCAAGTTTTTCTTAGCATAAAATAATAAACCCTCAAGTGATGGCATAAAAGATATCCACCAGGGTTCTGTCATGGGAAACAGTCAGGCAGATAATTAGAAGAGATACGTATTTTTCTCTATAAAGATTATCTTTTCATGTGTCTTTATAATGTGTGGTATAGAATAACTAAAAAAATCATAATGTGCACTCAAACTGGTCAAACCAATACCTACTCTTACTTAAGTTGTTCATCTATTGAGCATTTTTTGCTTCCAAAGGCTTCAGGTAAAAAAGTTTAAATTGCTGAATGCCTTTAAACCATTTATGGTAAGGGGTAGATGTTCTAATTGCATAGGAGTTGTAGTCTCTAATTTCTTTAAACAGACAGAAAAGAACAGAAAACAGGACAAACTAGTAATCATAAGCGTGAGACTTTTGGAGCTAAATTAGAAGATATACCCTACTTCTGTTAGCAATACTAAAGTTACTGCTTTGGATTATACAGAAAATAGTACTTAACTTCTCCTTGATATCAATATATTATTAAATGTGAAACACTGAATAGCTCACAAAACAAAAAACTGATATAGCAAGAAACAGTAGTGTATGAATAACATCTTTGCTTTAAATCTCCTATTCATTACTTTAGCTCCACGGGGATGTCTTTCAAAAAGCGTGATTCAGTGATCCACAATAACTGCTACATTGTTGACACAGAGCATAAAACATTACATACAGATAAGATTTCTGGCTGTGTAAGATCAGAGCATAGAAAGGTGTTATCAAACATTTTAAAATAATTCAGTATTTCTGTTGTAAACTGTAGAATAATATGCCCTTTTCCCCCTCTTTTGTTCCATAGATAAGATTGGATTTGGTATTTATTCAACTTCCCACTCTACCTTAAGCTAAGTGGGGACTGCAAAGATTAAGAAGTCAGATCCCATATCTTTTTCAACATATAAAGCTCATTTTCTCTTTGCATCTGCAAGGCTGTTAAAAGAACACACTTAATTGCTACAAAACCACACATTCATTAACTGAGAGGGAAGAATAGGGTTGAAAAGCCTAGGAGAAATTGGCAGTACAGAGTGCTGGACCTCAGTAATGAGTACAGACTATTCCTACTGCCAGACATCCCCGGGGTCTCTTTCTTCAGGAATGAAAAGTCTCTTTAACTTGGTATTGACATTTGGGAGGATTAGGGAAGGTTGAGCTGGTTTGTTTTTTGTTTTTTCATTACTAGGAGCCCCAGCTCGGAACTATAAAAGGAATGGATCCACAGAGTCCGGCATTTCTTCTAAACAACATCAGCTACATTTTCTCAATTTTAGAGTGCAGAGACCCTGCCTTCACCTCTCCTAAACAGGCAAATTATGACCTCTGTTGTACACAATTAGTGGAAGCCAAATTTCAACAAGTATAAATGAGATCAGGATTAGGACTTGGATGCGTGTAATAAAGCCTCATGCCCCACAGTCCCTTGGAAATGGTTATGCAGAACACGAAATAGTTATCCTGTGATAAAAGAGCAAAGCTCTCCAGAAGAACTGTCATTAGTAAGGAAGAAATCCTCCTGGTAGCTAAATAGACACAGGAGGTGCTCATCCATAGGCTAGAAGTCTTCCACAGCGATCACATACCTCCTGAGGAATCTGAAAGGAAGAGAATGAGCTGATGTTAAAGGGTTGGTACACAGGCACTTCTATCATTAGAAAGAAAATATCAGATAAAGTCTCCTTCAGACACTTATTTTTCATTTCCACTTAAAAACACGTTGTATAGTATCAGTTATATGTGAAGTTCTGGCTTGCACTAACTAGAGCTGTTCCAAAAGAAAAATGTGATTTTCATCCAGAGGATTCTATACAATTGCTTTTCTCCAGACACGGTATCGTGAATGATACTATCAGTTGGATATATTTCGGTAAGCCTTGAAATGTTCAGTCAGGAGAGTCAACAGGTTAGCCCTACTTTGCTAAATGAAAACAAACAGAATTTATTACAGCAGACTCTGCTAGCCTGCTGTTACTGGAATGCTGATGAAAATACAAGGCTACTGTCACCAGTAGTTAGCCTGAGGATGACTAGATTGTTATAAGGCAAATAAAACAAGTAACAAATTTCAAGATTTGGCCCTTCCTATATTAACTAAATATGTACAAATTTGTACCTTTGAATGTTAGCTTTTTCACAATCAGTTAGTGGTCTTGGAAGCAAAGATTCCAGTGAAAGCCAAAGAGAGTGTGCACCTAAGTCTGAGAAGCTCACACAATGCTTCTGAACTGCCTGAGATGGCCCCTGGAGACCATGGGTCTTGTTCCTTTTATCCAACATACTAGAAGGCCAGAAGCTCACTGATGGGAACACCTACAGTAATTATTACTATGCAGTTTGAGCTACATAACTTACAAAATCTTTGCAGGGCAGGTAGGATTAAGCACACGCATTTTCACCTTCTCTTATACAAAGATCTGCTTTAGATCACCATCCAAGTTGTTCTAATTGGACCTTCTCAGACACAGCATCAACTGCAATGATATAAATCTGCAGCAGCGCATGGCCTGAGGAACTTGGATGATAGCTGTGTGTCTACATGAGATGATTTGGCAGCTATTTCTTTCAAAAGAAATGCTTCATCTTGTTAAGAGTCACTTAAGTCCATCCTACTATGGAAAAGGTCCCAGAGGGGGCAGATGGGATGAAATAGATGTAAAGCAGAAATGCTCTGCTATCTTCTCCAGGGTTGTACTCAGTAGTATGGGCAGGCAAACATCCTTAATGTGCAAATTCTAGGATGCCAATAGGCTGGGGTGCTTGACGTCATGCAGATAGCAACTCAGAAATGTACACAGTGAGAACCATTTCCTTCAGAAACTAGGAAAAACCCTTCCTAGTTTAGAACCATCCTTCACAAGATTTATTAATAAAAGTCAGCCATTCCCATCTGCGCCCACCTGTGATGTTTAGTAATCTTTATCCAGAGGAATCTATACAACATTTAATTGCTTTTCTCCATATATGATGTTGAGAATGATAATACTGTTTGGAAATTCTTACATTTATTTCTCTGCCCTCACACCACAGATGTTAGAGGTGGCACTGCAGATTTTTTCCCTACATTACATTTATGGAGACAGAAGCAACACTGTGAAAATCAAAATAGAAAAAAAAAAAAAAGAAAGAAAACCAAAAACCTACTGAAAGAAAACCAAAAACCTACTGAAACAGAACAATAGCATCATAGACAATGAATCAAAACAATTTTCAAATAAAAGGGGAAAGAAATAAAGAAAGCGACTACTGAGCAGTAATGATAAGCTGTAATCAGAACCACTTATCTGGAATTGCCAGGCACCCTGAGCCTGTCCCCATTCAGATGCTGAAAAGAGAAGTCTCTCAATGAGACTGTTGCTAAATTAATTGCCTCCAGTTTTACACCTCTCTCCTGTTAAAATGGGACAAAAATTGAACCAATTTTTTTCTGAATCTTCCCATATTATGTGGGTCAGGAAGAAATGAGAGGTTTTCAACCATCTTGTAAAACCCAGTTCTTATTGCAGTGTAGTGCTGAATTTCAAGATGTAGCACATGGCTAATTTTTTCCAGGGTAACAGAACAGAGAATAAAACCTTAAATGAGAAAAAGAAAAAAAAAAAAACACTATACCTGGTAGAGTGAATAACCAATACTAAGTAGACCTTCTCCCATTTTCTTCTGTCTCCTGCGGTTCTTCTGCATCAAGCCCACCAGTATAGTACAGCATGGCTCATTCAAACTCCCGTCGTGGTCATCATCTGGTTCATCCAGACGGATTTTAAACTGGGGATTGATCCAGTATGTTGCTAAAAATCCCCAAGACAAGACAAAAAGGGTAAGATTTTGTTATTGTAGCCAAAGTGGTTGTCACTAGAATTACAGATACTGTTTGGAAAGACTTTTGCCTGGATTATATCCAAACCTTTACAGTACATATGTAACATATGGTTTTATGTTTTTACAGCTATGCTGAATATCAATTGGAGCCATGGCAAATCAAAGCACCAAGGTATTTCCTGGGGTGTAATGACAAAGAGGGAGGAACTGATACCATTAATTCCAGCCAGCCATTTATCTAGAGGAAATATCCTTGGCTAAGGCTGATATTGTTGCAAGAGAACCAAATGCCAGGCAGCATCTCTAGAGGTCTAACCCAAAAGCGAACGTGAAACAACACTGCCACAAATCTGTGCCACTTTCCTGGCCTTCCTTTCTCTTTGGAGGATTGCTCCAGTCAGTAGCAAAAGCTATGAAAGCAAAGAGAGCAAACAGAGGAAAAAAAAAAGAAAGGAATTATGTCATGAACTAAATGCTCAGTGAGCTGACAATCCCTGATGAGGAAATAAGTGTGAATTAGATCTTGGTTTCAATTGCCAAACTTCTGCTTGCTATCTAAACCCCACAGAAAGCACTGAACCTCCAAACCTTTCCCACCTATGGCAACCCCCTGGTTCACAAGCAGTAATTTTCATGGGTTTGTTGGTTGTTTCACCAAACTACTACTTAGCTGGGTCTCCACCTGGGTAGTTCTGGCAACCCCCAGCAGTTGAACCCCGTCTCCACTGTCCATTGAACATGGTCAGGTCCCATTTGTTGACTTGGTTGCCTGTCAGTGTGTCAGGAGTCAAATTACAGATCTCCAGTCGCGTGAACTGCCTTTGAAAATCGGAAAACGCCATCCTGGTGCATGGAAAGATCAGGGTTAGTTCATCAGCCTGTTACAGTCAAAGCAACTGCAGGTGGATGTCTCTCCCAGTGGGACAGCAAACATTGGCACTACAGAGCTGCCCAAATCCCCATTTAAGTGAACTGTTAAACTTATGATAGGCTTTTGGGAAGTGAAATTTCCCACTCCCTGAATGAGCTGTATCTTGTGAAGACAACCGTTCTCAACAGCTGTTACACATTATGGGCTCAGTTGTACCATTTTCTGTCATCCCTGGTCACGGGCAATCCCTCATGGATTTGTAAGTAAACTTAAACTCACTAAAACCAGTAGACCAAAACATGCAGTAAGATGCTACTTAGTGTGAGCAAGATTTGGTCCTTAAGAGTCACTCTGCAAAAAAATCAGCTCAGTTTGGTATTTTGTTTTAATTCACTTGTTGATGTTTGTTTTTACCATTCCTAGTAGGTCTGCATGAGTGGTAGACATTGATCACCCCATGCTGCAAGGAGAGGTCTGTTCTCCATTTTCACTGCCTTATGTCTCACACTGCTGATTGCACTGAAAGATGATGAGCAATTATCTTTCTGGTCTAGGACAGAGTGACGTGGGCTCAGTACTGACCCACAATAATCATCTAGCTGGGATGGGCTTTCCATTAGGTCTGGGTAAACAGACTCTTCCCCTGCTGACAATCTAAACTTTTTCATCAGTGTGTAGCATTTAGGAAAAAAAAAGCCTCAAAATATAGAGCATCTGAGGTTCATTCTTGCCACATCATTAATTTTATTACCATCTGGTCTCTATATTTTGGGTAAGCACTGAGTTATGCAAGCTCTAATAAAAGGTAATGTTTGAATGGGAAGGGAGATAAACAAGAGGCTAACAAACAACTCAAGCATGACACTATTAACTCTTTTGGTGCTGGCAGTTTCCCTCTATACAACCGAAAGGACTGCTTAAAAACCATACAAGCATATAAAATGTCCAAAAGAATCAGCTAACTAAATGATTCTCACCAAAACTCTCCATCATCTATTTGCTTATCCAGAGCCTGCTTTTGTTTGGGATCAATATAGTTCCATTCGGGAGCGCTGCAGACAAAAGACAAAAGCAGTATTGCTCAGCTGTATTTCATTTTGCAACAAGATCAGACAGTTTCTGCTTTCAGTCACAGCTGACAAAGGACTATGTATTTCTGCAACAACTAGACCTTCTGCTCCTTCCAGGGGAGGTACACGCTGCAACATAGCGAACAGGGCTGGAATCAGACTGCAACCATATTTTCAACAAATAAGCCTTGAATTGAATCGTCACTGTCAGGTGCCAAAATGTACATATCACAGACTGTCTGGATTAAGTAACATGCAGCCTGAAAGTTGGGTAGAGCTTCTCAATTGTAAGAGCTATTGGGTTGCCTGATATTCTCCCTAGGGAAATGATAAAAATCTCCACTGCTGGGATCACCAATGAACAAGAAAGCAAAAAAATGGAATTTGAAAATATGAAAAAAAAAAAAAACAGTATTGTCTCTTTCCCACTCCAATGTTACTGTGCAACAAGCCAGATTCTGATTCGATCTGCTCCCACGTGGCTGTGCAGTTTGGTGTCTGTCTCAGCAGGGTTGTCCCATGGTTAAACAGGTGCAGCAAAATCAGGGTATGGCATGTGTGTGCTGGAGGCACATTATCTTGGAATCATGGAATGGTTCGGGTTGGAAGTGACCTTAAAAATCTTCTAATTCCAACCCCTCCTTGGCATGGGCAGGGGCTGAGCAAAGCAGCTCTGATAAAGATATAAATAATTCTGGTGTTTATCTGTATTTCCTACATCAACACCTGCACTGTGGTCAGGACGGGAATATGAGATCTCAAAATAAGTGCTTGCAAAAAATACATCTTGGCCCAAATGATAGTAAAATCCATGCCATTCTAAAAATAAAAATAAATGAGGTGGTGTCACTGCCACTCCCATGAGAATCCAAGCCCTGACAGCTTTTGATAGCTATTCAAACTTCTGGTCCTTAGCTGAGTCAACATCCCCATTTCTTTCATGATTCTCGAGTAGAAATCAAATATTTGGCAGATTTAGAGCCTAGCAAACTCAGAGCTGAAGCAGAGGTACGATGTTGTAGCCCTGCTGTATTTTTCAGCAATGGAATTAAGTTGCCTGTCCTGTTAAGGTCTTGGCAGTATCAATAGGATCAGTCTGAGAAAAGTCATCTTGCAAAATGGCATGGGTATGGCTTGCATTAGACTGCTTGCAGTTAAAACTTGGACTGTTCTCTCTTATTAGAAAGCTCTGCCTGAGGCAGAACGGATCAATACCTAACTTTCCTAACAAATTAATAGTGTTTTATTCCAACTGATTTACTGTCTTTCCTAAACATGCTTTGTGATTTGATTAAACTGCATACTCCTAATTTAATTTTTAAAAGATACCAAAATATACTGAAGAGGGAGAGGCAAGAGCATATAAACACCTACTTATCACTCCAGGCTCCAGTCCATTCCACTTCACCCCAGGGATTTCTAAGCCTCACAAGTTTCTCTGGCCGTCCTCGGTAATGTACCTAAAAGATCCACAACAAACAGAACCTGAGCACTCCCATTATTCCAATCATCATGGAGCAATTGCTTTTCAGAAAGGATAAAACATGATTTGTCCTTGAGTGATACAGTCCATTACAGTTTGCAATAGTTAAAAGACACCTAGAAGTCTTCCACCCTAATTTTTACATTATCCTGTACCACCAAGTGAGCCATTAGCTGCAGCACTCACCATTTCATATAATGACAGCAACCTGCAAGGAAAAATATCAGCTACAAAACAGTAGAATATCTACATCCTTAAAAGATACTGTACAACACAGCAAGGTTGGAAAAAGATTACTTGGCACGGACATCTCTGTAATGACTCCAGTTTCAGAGAAATGTGAATATCTGTGGCAGGCTGGGCAGGTAAGACTGCTGAGGTTGTTCACTAGAGGCTTTGACTCCTTTCCCATTAGAGCTGATTGGCAAAGTACACGCTCCCACCTTATGCAGCATGAATACGTGAAGCATTTTTATTTGGTCAGTCACAGAAAGACATCACAAAGTTGAAGGCACCGCAGTGTTGCAAGCTGTTTTGTATAATGGCAGGTACAAACACTTCAGCCAGTCTGGATGAGCTGCAGAAAAGCTGGCTTACCTCTTCTGCTCCAGTGACAGAATAAGCGTGTCCCTTTACCAGCTTCAGACTTGTGATTGCTTCTGTTTCAGATGCACGAGTTACCTTGGGCATTAAAAATATTCACACTTAGGGCCATGTATTGTGTACTAACACAGCTTTCATGAGCAGATTAATATGGGGGAAGATATACAAAGTGGTATGCACAACAAGTATCAATATTCCTGATGCAATGTATATTAAATAGAAGTGAGATTCACAGCAAGAGTTCACCTCCGGAGTTTCATGCCCTCAAATATGCAGTCAGAGAGTCTGCACAGCAGAGACTTCATGAAATTTAAATCTAGAACCAATTCCCTTCTTAGGTAACAGATCCAGTCACCTGCAGAGACATGTACGTGTGAACTCGGCTCAAACCCACCTTGGTTAGGATCCAGCATATCAAAATCAGAGCACTGGTAATCCTACATGCTATAAACCAGGATTCAAAACAAGATTATGAAACAGTATATGAAAGGTGTGGATTTTCCAAAACACATACATACATCATCTGTAACTTGAGAGAGTTTGTAGGTATAAATTATTTTTTTGATTGAAAAACAAAGCCAGAATCAGAGTACAAGCTACAGCAAAGTACCCGAGTCAGGTACAAATCAAAGAGTGTCTGGAGCTGACATTACACATAATTTGAATGAGAAAAGATAGTCAGAGAATGAGAACAGAGTTCAGGAAGACCAGTCCCCAGCACATTATTCTAAGCATTATAACAGGCTGTCTTGTAAAAAGGGAGGCATGATGGGAGCTCTTTTTTTTAGAACCTTGTCCAAAGTTTTTATTACTGAAATCAATTAAGTGTCCCACTGATTTCTGTTTGCATTTAATTCAGACCTTCCTACTATGCCTAACATTGGTTCAAGCCTTCATTACGATATGTACCTGAGCGAAGAGCAGAGCAGAAGAGCAGAGCAGAGCAGAGAAGAGAGCAATGGCAGTCTCTTACATCAATGGAACAGCCAAGCAGTGACCCAGCTCTCAGAGCCTTCTGGATGATTTGGTACAAGTTTGAAGGAGCCCTCCGCAGATTATAGGACTCAGAGATGCCTCCAGTAAAATCCTCAAACCCTTCTATAGTGGACCCTCCAGTGAGAGCTTCGTAAGAGCCATTTAGCCTGTGGGGGAAATGACAGAGCCATGTAAGGGGCCATCTCCACTTGTAAGCATGTGCACTGCAGAAAGAAAGAATTATCTGTAGGTCTGTCTGATCATCAGTGTGATCAGTCAACTTCTGAACACCCAGGAGTGCTTCCTCCCAGCCAGCCACCATACTTGGCATAGGCCTTCTCCAGCAGTGCGCTCCAGAACTCGTTGCCTTCCTCCGAGTGCACGAAGAGCAGCTTCCCGTTCTTGGTGGGCAGCCGGTCATCCACCACGACATCCACCCACTCCCCGTACTGCCAGAACTAACAAAAAGAAGAGAGGAAGAGATGATTAGGGCTGGTGGATAAATAATGGCTCTGCACTACCACCTTCCTCTTCCTTGTAATTGAGGCAAATCCCTGTGAAATGCTGAGCAGGCTCCTTAAACACTATTAAAGAGTTGCTGATAGGTACCATTAACAGCAACTTCTTCCACATAACATCTGGAATAGCCCATTCCCCATGCATAGATTACATAGTGAAGGGTTCAGAAAGCTAGCGAGTTGACAGGAGTCTCGGAAGTCCTATTTTCTTGTCTACTCTTTTAAGACCCAATCCACGGGGGAAAAAAATAAAAAAAATCATGCCTCTAAAAACGCTGCAAGGAGATGTCACCCAAAAGGGGAAGCACTCAATAGTGCCAATGCCTTCTGAAAATATTGGGAAATGTGTGAAACATTACTAAAACTAATTTTTTGCATGAGCACTTGAACCATTCAGTTCATTTACAGAATCTGATACAGTCCTGGAGGGAAAGGAAAGAGGATGATAAACACAATAACCCCTCTGTTGAGATGAGCAGGAGGAAGGTATAGGTATGGGCTCTATAACATCTGCCCTCACCCAAACACCTCCTTTAGTTTTGTAGGGTGAATCCACACTGCTCACGCTTGAGCCTAACTTCTATGGTCTGCAGGCAAGGAAATCCAAACAAAGCAGTGGAGAGGGAAGGGAAGGAGAAGTAACCTCTTCAGCCTAGATTCCCTCTCAACGGTCAGCAGAGACAGAGGTTGGCATGGCTCTCATGGTATGATTGTTTGGCTCAGTTTACAAAAAATGTGTAACTTGCTAGAGCCCTATCAGCTGTAAGACAGCAGAGCCTAGCCAGTGAGTAAATGTCAATTAACATTATTTAGTATTTAACTCTGTTCTTTTCTTCACCCCATCAGTTTCACTTACACACTGTAATTCTTGGACATTCAGCCTGTGTCAATGATTGAAAGACCTGCTTTCAGCTAAATACTATGGTTTTCCTCTTTTATTCTCAATACCCCAATGAGAGAGTTACCTGGAAATGAAAGATGCCAGCATAGTCCTCCTGGAAACTTTGAGCTTTGGGAACAACACGGTACAGAACATCTGGATTCAAAGTCAGAGATGCAATGGCAGCCAGGAGCCAGCAATCACCTAAAAACATACACAATCCAAGGCAGAAAAGTTCATTAAAAAATAACATTTCACTGAGCTGGTCCTTTCACCGGTATATCACACTCCTACGTAGACTAAAATGCCAGCATTATGTGTTTTGCAAAATCCTATCAGATTCTATATTGGTTCAGCAAATAATTCTTGTTTTGTTGTGTATTGTAGGGTCTCTGAGGGTGAACACGGTGGTAATTTTAATGGTCTAGTTCAGGCTTTTGCTATTTTGATTTTTTGATGAAGCTGTGAAATCAGGCAGTTTTAGCTAAGCTTTCTAATACCTTCAGGAAACAAAGAGCGTAGCCAGAGAGAGCAAGCATTTGGGTTTGTGGGTTGCAAAGCCCAGCTGGGCGGTGCAGAGTAGATGACCCGTGCTACCTTAACTAGTCCCAAACCCATGCAGCTGGGAGAGGCAGGGGCTTAGAAGGTGAGCAGAGGGCAAAAGCTTAGTGTTGGTTGAAGGAGGGTGTTGGGTTCTTCATTCCCTCTTGCCCCCCCACCCCCCTTTGGAGATTTAATTGATAAGGTGAACTTTTACCTAGCTATTTCATTTTAGTTCTTTCTTTGAAGGTCTGACTTGAACTAGCACCTAGGACTAGCACTAGGACTATTACAGCTCTGCTTGTGAGTCTGATGGAAACTGAAATCTAGCGGGAACTCTGAAAACAGGTGAGTCCTTTCTCTGGCTCACTGGTTGTCCTGAGAAGGGTAGGCATGCCTAGCCTGTGCTGGAGACTAGGTGTCTTATAGCTTGAGCTGTTTGCTGGGTTGCTAGCTTGTTGTGGATCAGAGGTTGGGTAGGTGGAAGCCTTTGCTTGCTACTGGGAAACTCAGAGGCTCATGGATTTCTCGGTGTATTTGCATATTGCAAAGAGTAGGAAGCACTTTTGTGGCTCTGTGTTGCTTTCTGAGGTGTGCACAAAGTCTAGGAAAACAAAATTGCTCTGAAGGTGCTAAAATTACCCTGGTTCCCTGTGGATTATTTGTGCCAAGACATAGTTTCTTTGTGTAGGTGCATATACTGCAGAATGAAGCAGCACAACTCTTGCTGCATTGGAAATAAGCTAATGGAGAAACCAAGGAAAGAGTTCAATACGTAGCAAGATTTAATATCTTAGAGCAATAGATAACAATTTATATTGACTTGGGCTTTATGTTTCAGTACCATGATTACTATGACTGTAAAGATAAGATACTGGGACTTGCATAGTGCTGTGTGCTTTCTGTTGCCTGTACCTCCTGGGAGGTACCTGGATGACTCCTATGAGCTGACCCAGAAACAGCTGATCCCAGCCAGGCATGCAAAAACTTGAGAAACACCTGGGAAAAGTGTCCCTGGTGTGATGGCCTGTAACCACCTGAGCTGGCTGATCTGATAGAGGTACAAAAACGTGACCCACCCAATGTGCATAGCATAGCCATTTCCAATGGGGAGGGAAAACGTATCATCAGCAGGTGAGGTGTTCCTAAGCCTTCCCCAGCACTGCTCTGTGCCATCCTGGCTGCCACATTCAGGGAACAGCATTCAAGCTGGAAGGGCGTAGAAGATGTCTGGGTTACCTGCTTATCCCCATCTATCTGCATTTCCTATTTAAAAAGTCCAAAAAAAAAAAGTGTCTTGCTCCTCCTATACAAGTTTAAAGAGGAAGTGTGAGACAGGACCTTGCAAAAAAAGCTGTTTGAGCCAAGAGCTCTTACCTGAAAGGTAAGGTTTCCCTTGTTTAAAAAAAAAAAAAAAAAGAAAGAAAGAAAAGAGGGATAAATCACAATAAAAGTGTCATGAGATGTTTAGACTAGAAATAGGAAGAAGTTGCTGCTGTACATATAGAAGAGAGAATCAAAAAGCTTCAGCCTCTAGAGCAGCTATGACCAAAAACCTTCTCAAGCTCACCTTCAACCTAATTATTTTTTAAATTATTATGCATTCAGTGGAACAGGACCTAATTCACTGGCTTGGAAGATTCCTCTTAGCCCTAGACATCCATGTGTGAAGTAAGTAAAACTGGAGAACTCAAGGTGGTGTGAAAAAAAAAAAAGAACCTTCTCTCCCAAGAAAACATAGATGCAGGGAAAAAATGAGACTGAGAATGCTCAGACTTGTTTTGTAACTATTTCTTTGAGGCTTTTCTTGGTACAGGTGTATGCCTTATGCTGTTATAATTTCTGCTTTTTCCTTGTAGATGTAGAAATAATGGTGGTAAACCTGGGAAGTGGCCCTTCAGAGGAGGAAGAAGGAAAGTTTCTAAGACCTAATTTTTCCAGCTTCTCCAGACATTCTTGTTGTTCCTGGGTTGCTGTGAAGCACAGAAGGCTGTTTCTGGGGACATGGCAGAGCAGGACTCCTGGTGTCCCTGCCATATCGTCCAGCCCGTGGTGAAACCAGGGAAGATCTGTAGCAGTGAGGAGTTGGTGCTTTCCCAACAAGCAACATCTGTAAAGGGTTCCTCTTTCCTGGTTCAGGCCCGGTTTTTACAACTGGTGAAAGGGGAATTGCTCTGGGCTTTGTTGAGGATGGTGCATGTTTGATGCACAATTAGGCAGAAGAATCAGTGAAATGAGAGGGGTATACTTAGATGTGCTATTTACTTCTCTGACTCAGGACTAAGCAATTTCAGAATCTCGTCCTTGCAAGATGCCAAATGCAGCGTGAAATCCTTTACAGCTCTCTTATGGTATGAATTAACGTCTTAGCATCTGGGAGTGTGAATGACATTGGCACTTCTGCCTCCTGCAAATTCACCGTGCAATCCAACTTCCTGCGGAAGCACTAGGGGTGAATCTGTTTAACGTGTGCTTGGGAAGAATTGTATTGGAAGAGTTGCAGCGGTGAACTTGTCCTTAAAAATATCTTTGCCTGCCTTGAGCAATGCAGAGCACCATCTCTAAACCTTACTTGGGGGCGTAATATCTTTGGTTAAGCTTGTGGCTGAGCAGCTATTAACTCTTCCCTCTGACAGGAATCAGCTGGGAATTGGCTGCTGTGCAGTAGCTTGGTAAAATAGGTTCACGTGGGGTGCCTAGATGCAAATGGTTTGGGGCCACCTTTATATACAAGTAGTGCATTACGTTCAGGTTCCTGTGATGCCAGCATTAACACAAATCACAGAAGATACAGTAAGCTGTCCATATCAAGGAACTCCCAGAGTGGAGCCTGAATTGTACAGGTTGCCTCTTCTCATAAATCACAGTGGGATCCTGGCTTATTAATAAGGCTTCTCAGCCCTTGATAATGATAAATCCTTATTTTTTGTTTGTTTGTTTGTTTGTTTTTTAAGGAATATCTACTGACATCGTGTAGGGTTTATTTTATTTTGTTTTGTTTTCTCAAAGTTCACCATTGCTTTGCTGGCAGCAGCTATTACTGTTTTGTTTAGCACTAATAGTGCTGTGCCTGGAGTACAGTGTGGTAACATAAGTTTTTCGGAAAGGCAGATGATGTAGGACCCCTAAAACTTGTCGCAGTACAGCTAAAGGTTATAAGTCACTTTCCAAATTCTGAGGAAACGATTTGATTTCCTTCCTAAATGAGTGAATTTTGGAGGGAGAGGAAATGAGGCCAATTGGCCAATGAATTATATATATAATTAGACTATATTTCCCATACAATTATAGTCAGAAAAAATGACAAATTTCTGCTCACAACATACATTTGAAATTGTATCCTTTTAGCTTTTAGAAATTTAAAAAAAAAGTCTTCTCAGCATTAGACCTGTGAGGCTACATCACCTACAGGCACATATGCTGCTTCCTGCTCAGTCTCATATTTCACGAACAAAAGTATTAGACAAGTGCCAATTACAGTGTTTACTGCTGTTACTGCTGAATGTGCTAAAAAGAAGCCAGACCGATTCCTGGATCCAAAGTCATTTGTAATGTTGGTGATGCTTTTTATTATTTTCTTTTTTTTTTTAAATTTGAAATGGACAGTTATGACCTTGAGTTTGTGCTAAGGAAGGTAAATGTGAAACCTAGCTGCGCATACGCATAGATACACATACTATTTTGAAGCACTGCTTTGACTGTTAGCCTGCTTGAAATACTCTCTCTGCCTGCACACAGATGCACTGAAATGACCTTCATTCTCAGTGCTATGTAGGTGCTTCCTGGTTTAGAGACAATCAAGTTCCTGCAATGGATATAGAGTCTTTGGTGACGTGGGAGTTGTGTGGCTCGTCTATGTTGATGATGTTTACCCAAGTGCACTGCTTACACAGGAGCCATATATTTAATGAGAAATTTGATTAGTTACAGTTGCTATAAAGCAGCACTTGGTTTCTGTTTAGCTGCTATCAAAGTGTCTACACTCAGAGCATCTGCACTTTTCAATGACATAGTAACGGAGGAGTTTAAACCGAATGTCCAAGTGTTGGGTTCCACGACCTAAACAGACAGAAGAGGAACACTTCTGTACTGCATCCTAGCTTGTTGCTGTTATACCAATGCTAGATGTTTGGAAGTGATCAAAGTACAATACTATTGCTCTTGCTTCCTGCTTTGTCAAGCAGATTTAACTCTTGACTTTACTCTCTGCTGGAAGGGCTTGTTGAGAGCCCCTAGTACCTGGAGCATGCTACCAGACACCAAAGCACTGACCCACCATCTTTGTAATTTCTGGCAGTGGAGGCTATACCTGATTTGAGGTTTCAAAGAAAGGCTTCCTGTAGTGTTTTATGGAAATTAATTAAGATCTGCAGCTGTGTACTGAACAGTAAGGGAGCACCCAGCAAAGGAACAGGTTTTATTCTCTTTGGGACCTGTAGTTAGCTGTGAATGTATTTTAGAGATCCAGGCAATCAACCCAGTAGAACAAGGATACAAAATAACCCTGGACTCATGGAGCTGAACTTCAGGAAGTACATATGTGAATGTTTATAGCAAAATTAGTGAACAAATCCAGTACTATAAAACGCTTTGCTGCCTACAGGAGCTCCAAAGTCTCCATTAACAAGTATCAGATCTATCGTAGAGCTGCTAAGCTTTGGATTGGTCTCCAGTCTACCTATAATCTCCTCAAATCTGCTTTTGAGATAAAAGTAAGACAAAGCACATGGGTTGGGGTCCTCAGCTGAGGTGCACTGGCTGCAGCTGCATTGGCTAAATGGTACTTGTGGTGGCAGCCCAGGTCAAGGAAGCTGCTTCTTGCGCCTTCAAAACAAAGGTGCTCCATGAATACAACCGGTGTGGATCTGCAAAGATATATTAATCCGAGAGGCTTTTGCATATGTTTTATATTCTTTAAATTAAATTTATGCCACTTCCTTCTTGAGACCCTCTGCAAACAATTCTGTAGTTAACTTATTCAGATAGCTGCAAGGAAACTTCCTAAGTCACCTTTAGTAATGAAGACTGTGACTGCATTTCAAGTTGTTACTAGGCTATCAAAAAGATACGGTTCAAAGCACTTTTAAAATATTTCAAGTCTTTCAAGTTCCCATGAAACTTCCCAAGCTGATACTCATCTAGCTTATACTGTTGTCAAAGAAATAAGTTTAATGGAGTGAGACTGACTATGGGTTTTCTTGTTCCTTTTGTTCATATAAACCCTGACCTGCAGTGTTATTTTTAAAAGAAATGAAACATGTCACAGAACATTATTAAAAATAGGCTCTATTTCCCTAAAGGACTTGTTAACAGGTCACATGCATGGCTTATGTACATACGTAATCAAGGTCTTTTTCAACAGAAGTGTTTCACATGACAGCTTTAATAACAAGTCCTTTGATATTTGAGGTATTGGACCAAATAACAAAAAAGCAAAGGATACGCCTCTGAGATGTAAAGCAAACACCTAAACAATAAAAGGTAAGTCCCATGCCTCTATTCTGAAGTTTATTTTGTAAAGGATCAGTTTGTGTGAAAACAATTGTAAACTGCCTTTCAGAAGCAAAAGTAGATTATATTTGTCCCCTCTTTTTTGGTCTTTCTTCCTTTGTGAGAATATAGATAATATTCTTTTTCCACTTTTAGTGACAAAGGGAAGCTTGTAATAAAAGCAGAAGTAGATTATTGGACTTTTCCTCCAGGCCTGGGGGTATTTTTCAGGACCAGCATTCGGGCTTCAGCCCACCAAAGGCTGGTTGGAGAAATCCCAGGAACAGGCATCCTCCCCAGCTGCACAGGAGCCATTTGGGCCCAGATTCATTGCCACCACTATTTGGTTCCCTTGGGCACTGCCCTGTGAAATGAAAGCCCGTTTAGCACAAAGGCCTGGGACTCCAAAGAGATGTTCAGGAAGTGACAGAATTGAAAAGGGGCTGAGGGTATTTGCATTCGGCTTCTAGGCTTAACACAAATAGCGTGTTAACCTCTTCTAGTTGGAGAGCAGGTAGCGTTCTTCAGTCCTTTAACCTGTAAGCTGTCAAGGAAAACGAGGTTTCACTTCAGTTGTATATTTTTTTTAATACTGTTACAGAAAATTTATGAATTGGAGATGACAAGAAATGTTGCTTTTATTACTTGTCTGAACAATTCTCCTAGAATACAGTAAGTGATTCCCTGTATTCTGCTCCAGCATCCACTGAATAAATATCCTGGAGCTAGCAGATTGGGCATCTTATTTTTAGCAGCTAGAATACAGGCCCACACACCAGGGAATTTCTTGGTGATTGCTTTAATGGTGCTGTGTTTACAGGAACAGCACTGGTATTATTTATCGTCAATAACTTGCTGAAATTGTTTGAATCTCATTTGCACAACAGATGGGATGGAGGAGCAGTAAGGTCAGGAGTACTGTGGTAAGCAACGAAAAAGGGAGAAAGGCTGATTTCTCTGTTTCTCATCTATTGAATTCTCATTACAAGAGTTTCAGCCTTTTTGGCTCTGTATGCAGTCAGGAGAGGGTGCTGCTGCTGTCTCCTGCAGCTGGATCTTATCAACAAGGCAGGCAGGAAAGAGGCCAATGCATCAGCTCTTGGGAGGCAGTGGGAGGAGGCGGATAAAAACTGTTTGCATAGGAGCTTTGTTTAGACGATGACAAGAACTGGAGAAAAACAGGTAAGAAAGATGGTTTTGCTGTGGTGGGTCCAGGAGAGGGTGACTGCTGTCTGAGAGACATCTTGTCGGCATCAGGCCCCAGTTCATAGAGCTGGGCAGCATTGCCTTTTTTTTGTTGTTGTTGTATTTTTGCCCCGTGTGCATGGTTGCTCCTTCCTCTGTTTGCTCACAGCTCTACACACAACACCGTATGAACAGTAGGAGCATTCAACATGAAGGGCTTGGAAAAAAATTGCTTGTTATGGATGACTACAAAGCTGATGTGCTCCATTCATTTTTTATTTTTTTATGGTGTTGTCCATGTTCCTAACTCATGGGCCATCCTGCTTGGCTTGAAATGGCACATTACAGCTCCAGCCCCTGTACTAAACCAGTTCCTACTCTGTTTCTTGGTGATTGTGTATTTTCCTTATGTGAAACTGTGGCTGGATCTTGTTCTGCCTCCCATATAAAAATCCTCAATGACAAGGCTGAAGGGTGAAATTTCCTCAGTGTCCCTTGAGTTTCTGGAGACTGTTTTCCTACGACAGGCATGAAACCAAGTCTCTTGCTTCAGGGCAAGTGCTATAATTATAAGGTTAGTGTCCAGCTCTGTCTTAAGAGGTTAAAAATGCAAGGAAGTCTTGCAGTCCACCAGGGATAATTAGCTTACTACCTGCAGGAGATAGTTTGGTGAGTGCCAGCTTTGACACAGCTCTTAAAAACCTATGTGTACCCTGTCCTAGGCAGCAGTGCTGGTTGTTTAAGCCCCTTGCGGGGAAATGAGCACCCTCGTTGGGTGTCTGCCTTTTTTCATACTACAGCCAGGGCGCCTGACTCGGGGCTGTGAACTAGGTGCTGGGACGCTCAGCCTTAACCTGTCTATTAGTAGACAAGAAAATCATCTGTCTATGAGGAATTTTTAAGTTAAGCTTCATGTTTTGGAAGAAGAAGGAAAAAACATGCTGTACATACCCAGCTCTCCTTGGCAGACATCTGTTCGAGTAGCTCCTCCAACTATAAACTGAGGGTTGGCACATAACTCCTGAAAAGACACGTTTTCAAAGTATGCATTACCCCTTCTGGTCTGAAAAGTTCCTACTTCTTGTTCATTGTTTCCGTGTAAAGGTTCAATAAATATTAATCACTTTCATCATTCCTGAAAGTATTTATATAACTTTTGTCCTCAGGAAACAAAAGCCTCCCCTTCCTCCTAGGCGTTCCCCATGAGTTTATTTCTAGATGGCAGCAATGGTCAGTCCCCAGGAAGCTTAACTTGGTGTCTTATGTTGAGAGCAGCTCAGGCAGCCACCTAAACTCGCTGAAAGCAATAGTTGTCGGCTATGAGAACAGCACGCCCGTGTGTCTGGGC
The DNA here is from genome assembly GCF_964034855.1 of Anser brachyrhynchus. Classification (NCBI taxonomy): domain Eukaryota; kingdom Metazoa; phylum Chordata; class Aves; order Anseriformes; family Anatidae; genus Anser; species Anser brachyrhynchus. Next base: position 27,930,716 of record NC_137696.1, read on the forward strand.
TGTGGAGGCAGCAACAACCCAGGGCTTCTTTTTTCACGTGCGTGAGGAGGAGTCAGATCGTGAAGTCTACAACGGTGGAGTGTCTGGCACTTGCCGTCTGCAAACCATCAGTCACAACCCACTGGGAGATGACATTAGCAGTAGATGTTTATTTTGCAGGGGGCCATTCCTACAGCAGGTCTCCTCCAGGCCCTGCACAACTGAACAGCGATCCCACCAGCCTGCAACCACGCGCACTGTTTGCAGAAGGAAAGCTGGGAGGGCTGGGATTCATAACCCTGCTAGAGTTCAGCCCTCAGGCATTCCTAGCCATGCTACGTTTGTAATGGCCTCCACCTGCAGCAGACACAACAATTTTCTTGCATGGGGAGCAAGATAGAATTTAGTGAGTTATCTGAGGTTTCCATTTGCCCAAGACAGGCAAAATCAAGGGGTACGTTCACAGTGCTTGTTGCTGAATCATCTGGTGATGTGTTGAAGTGGGTTTGCAAGGGCGGAAACTTGGAGTTACTGAATCTGCAAATTTCTTTTTCTAACTTTTAGGTAGGGAAAAAAAATTAGGCCATGAACTTTTCCTGTATATTCCTACCTCCTATCCCCCATCAGAGGAAGGTAAGTTATTTTTGTTGTTATTTTTTCCTTCCTCCCTCTTTTCTTACTTTTTCTTGATGTTGCCAGGAGGGGAAAAATGATGGAGGAGGAGCAAAGTATGTACAGAAACAAATAACTGAAAAATGAAAGTGCGTAAAAATCTTTGAAGCCCAGATTTTGTGGCTTAAAAAAAAAGTGTCTTAAAAATTCAGTGCATTTTTTTTTTTCCTGATGAAAATTACTATTTTAAATGAAAAGCTGTTTAGGGGATGTGTCTGGGCAATAAGTTTCAGTCAGCTGCTTTTCATCTGTTATAGGTAGCTTAAAGTGGGGCAGATGGCTTTATTAAAGTATTAGTTTAATTTCCTGGGGTGCCCAGCAGAAGGACCATGGTGTGGGTAGTGTTACAACTGATGGTCAGTGGCTCCTGGGCTGCCCTGCACTGCCTGGGTATGCAGAGGGAGTTTGCGTCCTTCCTGGATTGCACTCTGAGCGTGTAGCTCTGAGGAGCCAGGATCAAAAGGGAGAAATCAGATTCCCAAGAGGCAGTTATAGGATTCCTTGCTTTACAAAAGGCTTAGAAAATGCTGGGTTTTGTGTTTTGTTTGCTTTCCCCCTTTTCAACCCTGCTTCTGTTTACAACCATGAAGATAAGGCAGGATAGAATAAAACAAAGAAACAAAACATAAAGGAAGAGCAGGGATTCAGCATCAGCTCTGTTCTAGCGTGGATGCGTTCAGGTGAGTGTTGGTTAGACCTGACCCCAACCAAACATGCCATGATAAAGCACTCTTACCGTGGGGCGCTTCCAGATTATCCCCTGGGTCTTGAAGGAGTAGGGTCCCAGGTCACAGTAGCCCAGCGCAGACGGACAGGCTGGGAACTCCTCATCCTTGAAGAGAGCACCAGCCTGAAGGCACCGCTGCTTCAGGACCTCATAGTCCTGGTTCAGATACCTGACCGCCTTCCCATAGGAGCCCAGCCCCTCCGGGGCTGCTCTGTCTTGGCACAGCCTTGCTGCCACCCTGGCCATGTCTGCCAGGCAGGGCTCCCTCCGTCCGTCTCTGCTGGGCAGGAGGAGGACGATGGAAGCAGGTCGCAGGCTGGGGTGGAGCTGGAGCTGGGGCTGCCCCAAGGGAGGAGGCTTAAGAAGTGCAAATATGTACCTGAGGCAAGCAGGCAGCCAGCCTGTGCTGCTGGGGGAACGGGCACTGGTTTGTGTGACTGCTCAACGGTCTGCTTAAAAGCTTGTGAACTCCCGGCTCATTTCTAAAGCACGCTTTTAACAAGGAGCAAGGGAAAATGTTTTTGCAGGCACACCTGTTTGCACATTGAAATAATTGTATGCTGAATGTCAAGCTCCAGGGTCAGGTCTTTAGGTGCCCAGGTGAGGATGCTTCAGACCTCCTTTCCTTCCTTCCAGCATCTGTCTCTAGGCTGTTGGAGGACAGAACAACCACAAAACCTAGGGCTGGATGTCATCTGCATGGCTGTGGAGATGCCAGTGAGTTTTAAAAAACTGAGTAGCAGCAGCACTAGGAACTAGTTTCTGGCTTAGATGATCTTATTCTAAATAACGGTCTTTGGCGCTCTGAAAGTGAAGCATCGGTATGAATGAATTTATTGGCAACAAAAGGTACAGAAGGCTTTTTGGACCTTAAAGAGAAGTGGTTCCTGTTTGTGTCATTCATCTTGTACTGATAAATGGGTGCACACCTCCCTGCTAAGGTGGCTTGAAACATATGTAGGCTAGAGAACTGAAGGAGGAGCAACTTTCTGCAGGGCAGAGCACAGCTGCACTCTGCTTTCCTATTCCATGGTCAGTTTTCCCTAGGAAAGCCCACTGCTTGTACAGCTGGGAGCTGGGTAAAATGTTGCTTTGTTTGCAGGAGGACATGGTTGATGACTACCCCTTGGTACATTTAAACAGAAGGTGTGGGGAAGGGAAGAGCAAATTTTTAAGGCAAGAAACTTGTTGAGATAAGAAGTCCAAACATAGGCTAGCCGAGTTACTTGTCTGCAAATATTTGAAGAGCATGAATGCAAGAGAGGAAGTGAAATGACTCGGTCAGTCCCAAGTGGGCACCGGTAGGAAAGACTGGGCTGGGGGAATTATGCTGGATATCAAAAAACTAAATGAGATGCCGTTGAAATTGAGTAAAGAAGAGTGGTCAGGATTTAATTTCTGTTACGCTTCAGTATTTCTACGTCCGTTTGTGTATTGAATCAGAATGAAAAGTCGAATAAGAAAGGGCTGAAAAGGGTGGATTTTTTTCCAGAATGGATTTTTTTCCTGAAAAATAGACTCATTTGGAGTTACCCCCCTTTCTCTGATCATGGGGCAGAATACTTGTCTCATTCCTTCCCTGCACCAAATTCTTACTCTGATATTTCCTCTGTTTCTGTGGCCCAGAGACAAGCTTCCATTTTGCTGTGATTGCTGCAAGCCTTGGCAATGTTGTACATGGAAAAGCAAGGTGCTCTGGTATTTTAAAATTGCCATTTTTGTCAAGAATTCCTTGTTTCCCATGTATGGTTTTGGACATACAGATCATGCAGCATAACAAATATAACTCCAGTTGCCACTGGATGTGAGCGGGCACAGAAGGGATGAAACCTAGAGCATCACCATCACGCTAAAGTGTGATGTGATGCAAATATGATCAAATTTTAATCTTCAGAAATGGCAGTAAAATATGCCATAGGATTTTTCCTATTCTGTATCTCACATCTGGGAAGAGGCTGAGGACAATTATTTTCTCTGATGGAGGCTTGAAGCGGGTAGCCACCCAGTATGTCCACCACAAACCACTGTTCGCAGTAATCTGTAGGAGTGCATTTTAAATCCATTTCCAAGCTTGATTAGCAGCAGCATGACCTACATATGATACACAAGCACCATCTAGAGGATATAAAGGAGAAGAAAAGGTGATGACACAGTACAGTTGGCTTCTCTTAGCAACTAACACTTGTGCTATAGCAGGAGAAAGGTTTTAGGTTTTCCATGATTCAAAATTGCTGCTAGAGTGGTATTAACCCCGAGGGGAAATAGGAACCAGAAAAAAAAAAGATAGAAAGATTAAAAAAAAAAAATTATTCTAATGTGTTACTTCTGGGACTTACATATTTTTGTCTTTCTTTATGCTTTTCTTCACCCTTCTCCCTTTATTGATAATAGCGAGAGGGTGAGATAAATAGAGAAGAACAGAATGAACCAGGAAAAGGCATCATCTTGGTTTCAAAGAAGAATCTGCAAATTACATTAAATCAAAACTGTTCCATATCTGTGGAAATCCTTAGAAGAAAATAACTGCCAATTCTCTAATGGTTCTAGACATTTTTACTGTAGTGCATTAGAGGGAAATGTCATAGCCCTCCTGTACTGCAGCACTCCGCTAAAGAGAATTAAAGCAGCTTAGCACTATTGTAGACCTTACGCTGTGAAAAGGGATTAGCTTGACTTAAAGAGCTTGCATCCTTGTGTTCTGGATATATGGGCTCCTATGAATCATTTTACTCTGAAAATGGAGTGGCTATTAATAGGCAGAAACAGCCTAAACATTTATCTATAAGGTTATTCTTTTAGAGTCATTGCCCAAGGTATGAAGTTCCACAACACAGAGGGGCTGATCCAAGAGTGGAGTTACAGCCCTGTAGGGAGCTGGGAAGTGCATTTCACAAGATGACCCAGGCCTTGCCACCACCTCTTGCTCCCTTGGCTGGTGCTGCAGTCTTGCACTGATGAAGAAACCTCTGGCTCCAGAGGAGAAAGCAATTCTCTTTGTTGTGAAACATCACTGCTGCAAGCCTCCTCCTTTGGGACACCACCCTCATCCTACTGTGCTCCTGGGGGAGGAGAGCGGGAGCCCAGCAGGTGCATAGCCCCGTTTTCCCCTTCCCTGGACCATTGGCTGTATTTTCTCCTCCATCCTCACAATACCTGTATACTGTATAGGGCAGAGAGAGGAACAGGAGGGCAGGTGAGAAGAGGGAGGGAGGCTGTGAGGTGGAGCAGCACTAAACTGCTCACAATTGATGAATGAGGATGAGGACATAAGGAAGGAAGGGCATGCACATCCTGTCTGGGACTCCAGGCTGTGAGTGGTAGCTGGATGCCCCTTGTCAGCTTCTGCAGCAACAGCCAAAATCACTTCACTTGGGAAATGAGAGTCAGTTTTGTTTTGTTTTTTCTTTTTCTTTTGAAGTGCTGCATGTGTGCTGAGATCTTAAGGAAAAAGTCAAACTTCTTTTTCCTTCTAAAGTTGCTAGATGCTGGTGGGTAACTTCTTAGAGCTATCTTGCCTAGGACTATTACAGTGGTCTAACATACAAGTGGAAATTACCCCTTTCTTTAAGGAAAATAGGTGTATTTTGGGGGGTATATAGAACACGAAAGGACTGACTCAAGTAGTGCTCAAAAACACTTCCCTTTCCCTAACTGTAGACTCACATAACCACGCCTGCTGCTAGGCTGGGAGCAGTTGACTTGTCTACATAGCTTGTTGCTGAGGGCTTAGTGGGTAGGCTGCTCAGTTGGCTATTTAGACAGTCAGCTTCCCATATAGTGAGTGAAATTCTGCAATACACCAACATGTCCTTGTCTGTCATCAAACCACCTGGGATAGTACAGTCCCTGAATGCTTGGGGCCACCCTAACAAGCCTTGGTGGCTAATGTCCTTCTTCTCTGCACCGTCTCAGGGACCTCTCCCACTGCCTCCTGGTTGAGTTCTTGCTGGCTCAGTTTCCTTCTGCCTTTGCTTCCTTCTGTTCTCCTCTCTTTGGTTCTGTCTTAGCCCCTGTCCCACTGCAGAGATTCTAAGAAAACTCTGGTAACTGACCACACAGAGAGGGCATGTAAGTTTCTTGTACACGCTTGATCTTCTTAATCATTTTCCAAGCAAAGGCATTGGGCATGCTGTCAGCAGACCCTAGAGTGGTCTGTGAATGTCACCTATGGGGTGCAGAGTAGATGACTAAGAAAAAGAACCATTATGTGACAAATCTTAACCTAACTGAGACTTCTGCATCTACTGGAAACTGGCCAGAGGAGTTCACAAACCAAAACTGGTTTTGTAGGCCAGTGAAAACCACTGCTTTAAACTGACTTTAGTTTGCTTTTGCTGTGGCTCTGGAAAAATCAGGTCTGATCTGTGGTAGCTGTACAGATTTGAGCCACTGTGTGGAGCCAAACAAATGCCTTTTGAGCAGCACTATGGTTACTGGATCCCTCGCACTAGGATGCAACTGGCTCGTTGGTTAAATTATAAGGTGGTAAGTTGCTATTGTCTCTTTTTTTTCCTGATTAAGTAAGTGGCCTTCTTGCTTATGAAATAACTAGCAGTGCTTCGATCAAGTTACTGAAGTCCAAAGCCACCAAGCAAGTGGACAGAAAGTGGCATCAAGGAAGCCTGTCTCATCAATGAAGAAAAACAACCGATTTGCAGTTTTCAAGGAACAACTCCCACCACATCTCAGCACATGGTACAGCCAGGTATTTTATGATTCTTTACACATTTTTCAATCAACAGGATTAATTTTAATCCACTAGAATGGCTCTGAACTGTTCTTTAGTGCATACAGGTCTCAGGACGTGCTACACCACATGCCGTGCCTGTCCTTCGGAGGCAGACAGCCGCCGGGTGCAGGTGGTGGGTGCAGCTACCAAGTGCTATTAGCCTCGCCACCACTGCCTGGGGAGTGCTCTCCGGCTCTTGAGACGTGAGTCAGACCTGAAATATGAAACAAACAGTTTGAACTCTCCCTCGGAGGAATGCAGTGTTATGCTGGTGCCAGCAGCAGCATTTACAGGCAGCAGCGCGCCCCTGAGCTGAAGCCCCCCTCGCAGAGCCCCAGCTGCGCGTGGTTCAGGCTGCACGAAGGGCTGTGGGCGGACGAGCACTGGCAGCGACAGGAAAACCTGCTGCGCTTACTGCCAGCACGGCAGACTGTAACTGATTGATGCTGCGTGCGATATTAGCGATTATCATTTACGTATCGCCAGAGCTTGGTTTGATTTCCACGCGCCCCCCCCCCCCCCTCCCGTGACGCGAGGTGACGGCCTGGGCCCGGCCCGGGGCGGGGCAGGCCGGGGCGATGGCGGGCATGGCGGAGGCGCTGGCGAAGGAGCGGGCGGCGGCGCTGGGCGCGGGGCGACACGGCCACGCCGTCCCCTACCTGGGCCAGCGCTTCGGGGAGCTGCGGCAGGAGTGCCTGCAGGCGGGGCGCCTCTTCCACGACCCCTCCTTCCCCGCCGGCCCCGCCGCGCTCGGGTACAACGAGCTGGGGCCCAGCTCCTACAAGACGCGGGGCGTCGAGTGGCGCAGACCCACGGTAGGTGCCGGCCCCGGGTGGGTGCCTCCCGGTGGCCCCCCCCCCCCCCCCGGTGCCGCGGGTGCAGTGATGCCGGGCTTGCTGTCGTCCCCAGGAGCTGTGTGCCAGCCCGCAGTTCATAGCCGGCGGAGCCACGCGTACGGACATCTGCCAAGGGGCACTAGGTAAGGTGGGGAGGGGACGCAGAAATCCGAGTTTTCCACCCGAGTGCTGCCTACGTCTTCCTGCACCCTACCGGATTTCTTCACGTCGGATTCGAGCAGGAGTGCTGCAGAGCGGTTTTCCGGTGCTTCTCTGATTGCTGCCGGCCCTTGGCTGGTGCTCCGCAGCTCAGCGTCTCGTTCTTGCTGTTGAAGCGGCATTTCTGCTGGCAGCGCGCTGCTGAGGAGAGCAGCTGTGCCTGTAGCGTGGCGCTTCTTTGCCCAGCGAGAGAGCGTGCTGCGGGGCAGGCAGCAGCCCTGCAAACCCGGCAAGTCGCAGAATGCGGACAAGAAATCACAAGAAGGGATTCCCTGCTGCTTGCCAGCTCTCAGGGACAACAAAACTGGGCTGTTTGGGGGGAAACGGGCGTGCATGCCCAGCCCCACCTGCAAGCTCTCTGCTTCTGCCGTGCATGCTACTGAGTTTGTGCGGCAGCGTTTTATTTATATGAAAGCAGCATTTATTACAGGGAGAGCTTTCAGGATTCTGGATTCGACTGATAGTGCAGTTGAGGAAAGCTCTTGGTCTCAGTGTGAGGAAACGTGAGTAATATGTTCCGTTCATTGTGCTTTCTCAGTGCGAGTGGCAAAAGAATGAAGTTGGCGGGTCTGTCTGTTTGCTTGTCATCAGCATAAAGTTAGGGATGTTGTGGCTAGTTAGTTTTGTGTCCTAGTCCTAGTTCTTGCTGCAGCTATTTGTGTTTTATTGTACAAAACTAGGATAGGGAAGCTTATTTCTAACGTTTCATGCTCGTGTTTTCTTTCAGAAGTTATTCGGGTTGGTACTTTAACAGTAAGATCCAATTTGTATAAAAAGCACTGAGACTTAACGAAACCCTTACGTTGTCAATTCAATTCTCCTCATACCCCAGTATCACCAGTTGCATGGATGAGGCTCCGTTGTGTGTCTCAGGTCCTTAGCGTGTCACTGGCATTCCTATGTCAGAAAAGCAAGCTATGAGCTTTCTGTCAGCCTCCTTCATGTGTTCTTTTTCTGCTTGGTAACACGATGACTGCTTTGGCATAATGCATGTTCAGGTGCATAACACACATGCCAGATACCTGTCCTCTATTTTTGTTGTGAAACTTCACAGCTAAGTTACTGTTCAACTTGAAATTGTAGTCTATTGTCATTCCATTTCAACAGCTAGCATTTTGCAGAGATGAGCATTTCCAAAGGCACTTAGTTGCTTTCTGCCTTCTGCAGGCTTCCAGCTTTTCTATTCCAATGCTGTCAAGCGGCAGTACTGTGGGGGGGGGGGGGGAAGTAACTTAGTTTTCAAATTGTGGAGTTGCTGTTGCTAATGCTGAGCCTTGCTGTAAGTTGAAGAAAGCATTTGTTGCCATAGTTTGCCAGTCAGATGTTTTCATGAGGTTGTATTGTACCACCGAAGAACATGAACTGAGTCACAGCTTGTATTCCTTTACCTCCTGAAATAATATTTGAATAGGAGGGTATTAGTGTTCGTGTGCGTTTTCCTGTTTTCAACGTGACTAACTATTGCTGTGACTCACCTCACTATCTTCATATGAATCTAGGCAGAGGAGTTGTCTTCTGTGTCAGCTGTTGATTAAAAATCAGATGCTATTGATCTTTCCTCTGCATAGCCATCGAGTTACTAAGACCTTGTGCCGAATCTGTGCTTTTTCACGCAGTGAGACTAACAACTGTCCCATGCAAATGCATTTTTTTTGCCACTGCTTCACTCGACAATCACATTTATACTGAGACATTTGCTAGAACTTCGTGTGTTGACACTGATGTCCCATCATGTTTTGGGATATTCCGGAGGACATTGTACTGGAAGACTTCAGGTGCTCTTAGAAACCCATACTTGGTGTTATTATGCTTCTTTTTTCATAGAAAACTTTTGTAGTCTATTTATCACCCGGAAGGCTTGACCACAAAGCAACGGACCTGTGCTCACAGGGAGTTCTACAGCTGTTGCTAAGCCATTCGGAGCATCTGAGAGTATTGAAGGGTCAGATCAGGTGTCCAAAGCACATGTGCCCATCCCTGCTGTGACAGGCTTCTTGGCACAGGCCATGTAACCAAACAGTTTTATCAGTGAGCGGAGGTCATAAATTTTTTTTTTTACCCAAGAGCCTTTGGTCTATGGGCCAGATGCAGCCGACAGATTTGTTTCATTGGTTTTGATGGGTGCTGGATGATGCTCTGACTCAGAAAAGGCATCCTGGATTGCTAACGCAGAGCAATAAGCTCATTACTTTCACTAGACACTGAAGTTCTTCCCCTTCAGCTTTGGGTTATCCTTTATTCCGTTCTTGAATGTTGATTTTTATAAGAAGCTCTTTAAGACAGTTTTGGAATCAGTTTTGCAGTATCAGGTCTGAAGTCAATTATGGTATTTGGCCAAGAACGGCTGCAAATGGGATTGGTGACTCATTACAGCAGAGGGAAGAAACCAAAGTCACTGCAGGGAGGAAGCTTATTCACCCTTAACCCTGTTCTTTGGAGGGGATGTCACCATGGTATCACAACACTGGGGCGTACAGAGCACAGTATCTCTTAGTTGCTGTTAGACACAGATGGCTCCTCCTTCAATACAAACATGTGGAAAAGATAGTACATTCAGTAGGATGAATTTAGAAAATTATATGCATGTTTTTCCAACACTGGGAACCACTGTACTGCTAGTGTGTTGCCACAGCCTATTGTTTCTAACCAGACAGCTTCCTAGAGTCCCAGGGCGTTAATATAAATACATTCAGCCATTGATGTAGTTGCTAAGCTATAGTATGAGTGTTTTAAAATATTTTTTTTGAGGTTGGATGAATGTACGTTTTTCCTTTGACCCCTTGCATGGGGTCCATGGCACCCCTTTGACTCTTTCGTGGGCTACCCTCCCATTGCTCCCTCCAGATGCTTCACTGGGAAGCTTTGCCTCTCGTAGCTCTCCAGAATCGCCTGTTTCAAACCAAACACTTTGTGGCTATGTATGCTTGCTTTGCCATAGCATTTTTTTGTTAACATTGTTTATAGCTGGAGATTAGGTAAATAAATAGGTGAATGTATAGAAATAAGAAATAAAATATTGACAGCAGCACACAGGAAGCAAGCAAGAAAAAAAATCCTACTTCTCATTAATATAAATAAACTCACAACGTGATAATATTCCCTTTTTCATAACTTTGTTCTGCCTGCTTTACTGTGCATTTACACACATTCTCTGTGATTAGCCTAGCCTGGCTGACAGCCCTTTCGAGTACTCCATATGCAGGACCTGTCTGTTAGTTGCCTCTTGGACTTCACTTCTCTAAGGAAAGCCACTGTCAAGAGCCATACAGAAGTACCAGCTCTCATTGCTAGGACTACTTGGTAAAGACCCTACTCAGGCTTGTTTACTGCAGGCTAAAACTCTGTGTACCCTCACAAAATCTGTCCTCATTCAGGCTTTGAGTTATCGGGTCTGCTTTTAGTGATGTCTGTTCAGAAAGGCAGAGCTTATGTCCTGACTGCTGAGCACTTTTACATGTGGAAACCGGGGGGTGGTGAGTCTTCTTATACATACTCTATCTGCCTTTTAGAAGGCAGAAGCTACTTCCCAGAGTTGTCCAGGATAAGATCTGTGGTTGTCTGACTCCAGATCCCTGTTACCAACCAGTATAAAGCTCAACAGAGAGGCTTTACAACAAAGTGCCGTTTTCTTCTCTTCTGTCTGTCTTGATGGGACAGCTGGAAAGTAAAGAAAATTCTTCCTAAATTGTGCTTAAGGGCTTAGAAGTCCTCCTTGATTTTTCTGAGATTAGTAACACCAATGTCAGATGCTCTGGAAGCCTCTTGTAGGGGCCAGGTTTGCCTGGCTGAGCAAAGCTCTGCAGTATGTGAAACTCAGGTTTATGCTACAGGTTGAGCAACTGGGAGGAAAGACACCCCCAGCAGGAGGAGCAGCAGCAACTTTGTTCTGCTGTGTAGATACACTCTGGACGCTGCTTATAAAGTTTAGGACTGTCAGCTCAGATAAAGACATGTCTAGCTCCTATATACAGTCCTGCTGATAAACTTTAATCCAGGGACTTGTAGCTCTGAGACTGGTAGGTTATTTGGCAGCAGTGCTGAGGTGAGACCAGTTAATCTATCAATTTGTGTTTGTTTTTTTTTTTGATGTGTTTCACAAATGTTCCTAGTGTCCAGGGTGCTTTGAGATTGCCTGTTTGTTAGAAATTAAATGTTGCACTGAGGCTTGCTGACTTTCCCCAGGTATGAATGTGTGTTCCTGCTTGAGGGGCAGCAGCACAAATGAGAGGATGAAGATCCCAGCTCTCTTTCTTCTTTTAGGATTATGTTAGTCTTAAAAACACCCTAATTTGTAGCTGTTCCTGCAGCGTTTTGCTGTGCTTAGGCTGCTGGTCTGGTGTACGTGTATATATGTACATCCAACCCCTTCTCCCACTGCCCACAGTGTCTCTGGTGTATAACATTTCTACTGTAAGTCCATAATAACCCGCTGTTCTCTTGTGGTAACCTCCTTTAACTCAGTAAGCCAACAGAAGGACTTTTTTGTCTGAGTTAATGAATTGACTTGTTGTGCAGTGAGTGCCAGTGGGATGAAAAAAATGTTAAGGAGGAAGGGGAGGAGACAATAAGGTATTAATTCAGAGGTGGTAAGGTGTTCATTCAGAGGTGGTAAGGAATTAATTCAGTTCAGCCACGCAAGAGCTCCACAGTGCCAGGGTTGTTCTCTGGCAGCAAGTTGTCTCTAGGACTCTGTTTCTGTACAAGTGCTGAAGTTCACAATCTGTTTCGGAGATTTAATAAAACAGGGATCCTTGGTACCGAACAGGTCTCTGGGCATCGTCTCCCAGGTGCTTACTGTGTTGCCAGGTTTGTTTGAAAACACCTTTGTCGAAACAAACGAACAAAACCCAGCAATCCTTCACTTTGTGTGGGCAGGCCGTGCATGGGAGAGCACAGGCTTGGGCTGCAGTTGAAGTCCCGTTCCCTTTTGATCCAAGAGTGTGCTTGCAGAGCCCTGTAACGTCCTCCTCTGTAAGAACTGCCATGAAGGGTCACTACTAAGGCCCTCGTGCAGCTGCAGGAAAGAGGGTCATGCCCATGGCTGAACTGAAAGGTAGCCGCTTTGTTAAAATAACGTTTGTTTCTGAAAATAATTACAGAAAAACAGAGGTAATGTTTATACAGTTGCAGTCTCCTGCTCCGTAAGAGATGGTGTGGAAAAGTACTGTCCAGGCAACCGGGACCCTGGGGTTCTGGCCTGCGGGCTTGGTGTATGTTGGCTCCATCCCAAGAAGGACGAAGAGGTGTGTAAGACTGGCAAACAGTGCCTGCCTTCAGAGCTCTCCTGATTCTCTGGTGGCCAGCGCCAGAGTTGGATGTTGGACTAGACGAAGAGGTCTCTAGCAAGAGCCTCCAGAGGTGTATAAAATCAAAGGAGCTCCTGTTTGGTAGGAGGCTGGCAAGGAGCTCATCCCTAGGGTAGACCTCTAGATGGCAAGTGAATAAGCATTTATGAAGCATGGAGGACGGAAAAGAAAGCAGCCTATGCTTGAGAAAACACTGGTCTTTTGAGGAAAAAACTGTACCTCAGAGTACCTGTGTGTGCCCACAGTCCCTGCCATTTGCCTTTTCACCATGCTGCTTCCTAACCTGCAGGTACTCTATTGAATATTAAATCTTCTTTTGAATAGTCCCAGCATGGGTGCTGATTGCCTGTTTGTTTGTTTGTTTTGGTCTTGATGAAATACCACGTTTGCCTGGAAATGGCATGTATTTGCGTACGTACTGTTTCAGAGGTAAACTGATGGAAGAGATCGTCTCATCACGGCTGCAGCGATTCATCTTCTGAGTGGTGATCAGTCGCCTCAGCAGTCATGGTGATCTTCATGCTAGTTAAAATGATCAATCCCTATGCAGTACGTAAGTTAGAGAATAATTTTGAATAATGAGTTGTCGATTCTGTTTTTTTTCTTACAGGGGACTGCTGGCTCTTGGCAGCTATTGCCTCTCTCACCCTGAATGAGGAAATTCTGGCCCGTGTTGTTCCCAACGACCAAAGCTTCCAGGATGAATATGCAGGAATCTTCCACTTCCAGGTATGAAGAAAATGGGGTCTTGCCTTCCCCCAGGTGCTGCTGGCTAGGAACCTGTGTGGTTGGCCAGGTCTATTTGTGGGGCACCTCTTGCAACATGTTAAGGAATGTTGAAAAGACAGGCTGAAAAACAGAGAAACCCTAGGAGAGCGACAATGGTGGAAGGAAAAAGGCCACTGATCAAAGAGCCATGGGAGCAGAATCTCTCTCTGGGGTCTGTCCTCTATTGCAGATCCAGCTTTTAGGACATGTACAGCATTGGCAAAATTACTGCCAGGAGGCTTGCTTTTCCTCTAGGAAATTGGTGTTGGTGGACATGGGACAGTGACAAGGTGTCTGCGCTCTCTTCCAGTTCTGGCAGTACGGGGAGTGGGTGGATGTTGTGGTGGATGACCGGCTGCCCACCAAGAACGGGGAGCTGCTCTTCGTGCACTCAGCAGAGGGCAGTGAGTTCTGGAGCGCACTGCTGGAGAAGGCCTATGCCAAGTGAGTAAGGGCCAGGGTGGACATCTTCGGGCAAGGGAGGCTGCTGTGCTCTGCTCGAGAACTCCTCGTGCCTCTGTTTCACCATAGCATCTGCCACTGTGCAGATACTACGCATTTGTAGCTGCCACGGTGCTGCTGGAAGCAGAAATGCTGTGACAGTTCGCACAACTGAATGCCTGTCTCCAAGAGAAAAGGAGAATAGAGAACCTGATGTGTGTGCACGTGTTTTCATGCAGGCTGAACGGATCGTATGAGGCTCTCTCTGGTGGCACCACCACTGAAGGCTTTGAGGACTTCACTGGTGGAATTGCAGAATGGTATGAGCTGCAGAAGGCACCACCCAACCTCTTCAAAATCATTCAGAAAGCACTGGAGAAAGGCTCTCTCCTGGGCTGCTCCATCGATGTGAGTTAGTGTGCTTACTGCTGGACGCTTGGCTGCTGTATGAGTGGTTGGCTGGAAGGTGGACCTGTGCTCCATCTGCAGGAGGTGCACAGAGGATGTTTTTCTCCTCTGCCTCTTGAAGACCAGTTCTCTGCTCACCCTTATGCCTGGAGAATTTGACCCATTGTGCATGACACAGGTCAAAGGTTGAACAGAGAATAGGTTGAATCATAGATTTCATTAGTTCATTTGTAAAAGCTCATTGCCTCACTTGTTGTTCTTCCTTGAGACCGAAAGTTACTGCTGTTTCATAGGTTCATGGTGAAGAACCATATGGGTAACTCATTAGGGATCCTGATCGAAGTCTTTGTTCTCAAGAAAGACTGTTGGCAGCAGGTTATCACAGGCTAAGTGGCTTTGGACAGAAAGCTGCTGCTAATGGTTCCTCCAGTTGTGCTCAGATGTAGCAACCTCAGCTCACAGCCTGTTTGTTGCACGGATTGTGCCAAAAGGTTCCAAAAAAACAACCTGGGGTATGTTCTCCAAGCAGGGAGGCTAGGGCTGTTGCCAGCCACTTGAAGGCTTGATCAGAAAGCATGTTGCCAAAATCTGAATCTGCACTATAACAGGAGCTTTGGCTATGCCTACAGCAATTGAGCATCACTTTTAGCGTCAGTGAGATGAATTTGAGTATTGTTATGGTAACCAACATGCTCAAAGGAGATTAGATCTTAGTTATGGCTAAAGGGAAGGTAAACTGTTGACAAGAACTCCATTCATAATGCAAACTCAGGTGTTTCTTCCTGGTTTTTATGTTAAATCCGAGTCATAAGAGAGGAAAACTTCACAGCAGGACAAGCACTTTGTTAATGTCAGCATGTGACTTTACAGGACTTTACAGGCCTGTTTTGCTAGTCTACATTTATACAAGAATCTGACATCTGGATTTTTGCCCCAGAATGGTACAAATCTCTCGCTGGGGGTGGCGGGAAGTAAACATATTCCTTTGTGGGTGATTGCTGACACTTTACATATTGCAAACTGATTATTGGTGACTTTAGTCTTTGAAAAATCCTCTAAAATCTCTTCTTGTCTGTCAGAGAAACAGGGAAACACAAGTTAAGCTCTGTGGATCAATAATAGGGCAGGAATTGGCAGCAGGAATCCTGTCTGCTAGATCCCACCCTCTTTTTTATTTTTTTAAGCATCAAGCTTGTTTAAGCATTAAGCTATGCTTGTTTAAAGATCATACATTTTCTGAAAAGGTAGAAGGAGAATTGCAAACGTTTAATAGAGGTTGAAGTGGCTTTAGAGCAGGATATCAAGCAGTCACTTTCTAGCAAGAAGCGATTTTCTCTGCAGTTTTTATAGGCCAGACTGCACAATTATTGCAATAGTCACAAAAAGGAGAGACAGTGATGTGCCTTCAGGTATGAGTGGCATTCAAAGTGCAGCCTTCTCCCTTGTCACTGTGTGTGGCAGGTCCTAGGATGCTGGGGAAGGGAAGGGGAGCTTCCCACCCCACTGTGGAGCTGAAGGAGGTGTTTTGACCTAGAAGCAAAGCACTGGGGCTTACTGGATCTGGGTGTGATCCCTGGTGACACCTTGGCAGCCTCAGACTGATTATCCCCTGTGTTCCTGCTGGTCCCTTGAAAACACTCTGGATTGCTCTCATTGCTCCTGTGCAGCAGCCAAACCACCCCTGCCACATCCCAGTGAGATGAAAGGTCCTGTAGAGGCTGGAGTTTCACCTCATTGAGTCCCCTGGCACCAGGCATGCTGAGTTTCTTTGCTCTTCCAGATCACCAGTGCGGCCGAAACGGAGGCAGTCACATCCCAGAAGCTGGTGAAGGGACACGCGTACTCTGTCACTGGGGCAGAAGAGGTAGGTGCTCTGCCCTGACAGGGTCAAACGCAGCAAGCCCTCAGCATAGTCCTCCCTGGGCTGTAGCAGCAACAGATTTGCCTTCAAAGACACAAATTCTTCAGTCTAACGCTTTTTGCACAACCAGGTTTTTGAGTCTCTTTCTGAAGAAATACGGAGTTAATCTGTGTGTTTTGGAAAAACACAAACTTGACTTCTTGGAGTCTTTGACCAAAAAAATAATATATGTGTACTATATAAAATAATATATACACGCTCACACACATATATATAATATAATATATATATGTGTATATATTCCCTGCTGATTCCTAGTAAGCAGGGAGGTGGGAAGCTGTCTGCAGAGGGCACACTACCCTCTGGTGGCAATGTGGTCCTCAACGCATCTTTGTAGTGGGCAGCCTTAAATATACAGCAAGGTGTGTGAGACAGGTGCCAAGCAAAAAAAAAAAAAAAAAAGAATCAATTATTTTTGTCCCGTAAATAATAGCGAGCAGTGCCTTTCAGCAGAGCACAGTGTTTGAAAGGCAGGTACCTATCCAAGAGTAGGTGACTGGTGAAGTTAAGGTGAGCAAAACCAGAAGAAAGCAGACAGGTCATGGCTTCCTTCATATGTGTAAAGGACTTTTGGTCACCTCAGTCATTATTTGTGAAGTCGCTGAAACAGTGTGAGATGCGGTTAGTCAGCAGCCACGATGCTGCGTGGGGGTGACCAGTGTTAGCAGGCAGGTTGGTGTGCTTGTACTTGGTCCTCCTCTCACAGCAGCAGCAGTGAAGAGGGAATTTGGCCTTAATTCACAAATGGACGTGACTTATGCAAGCTTTTCCTTTGGAGATATTTGCAGGCTTTGTAAGGAGACTTCATCTTGGACACTGGAGCCCCATCCCTGGACTTCTGTGCTCTGCCTATTCTCTGCTGTTTGCTTTGCTTCAAGCTCTAACAGTGCCCCAGCTCCTGCCTCCAGTTGGTGCTGTGTGTTCCCAAAAATAATGGCTGTTCCTATTGAAACTCCTAAAGCTTTGTTTGGCCCGGGCTCTGTGTGCACAGCGATCAGCAGATAACACGCCAGGGCCTCTTCAAAGAGCAAGAAGGTACTGCTGCATTGCGGGTCGCATGAGTGGTCAGAGGGCTTGTGGCTGGTGGCACCAGGGCCACGCTGAGTACCCCGTCCCTTGTAATTGATCAGTTCAGGTCGGGGGGGAACATTTCAACGTGAGCGGGCAGTTTATAGAAAGACAATGATTATTGAGAAATATCCCCTTGCACGTGCTTTCTGCCAGTCTTGTAGTAGCTTTACTTGACCTCTGCTTGAAATCCTCTAAGAGGTATTTCCTTAGCAGCACAAAATGGATATTTTGGTTGACTTGAGCTTTGATTTGTGCATGCCATAAACCTTCTCTGGACATGCTTGGGTGCTCATTCAAAATCAGTTTGACTCAGGACTTAGGTCTGTGGACTAGCTGAGTGTGTGCTTGTGTATATACGTTGTCATGTGTATCACTGAAATATTTACTCTGCCATGTCCTTTAACTCCTGTTAGAAAGATGGAGGGGAGCACAGTGCTGAGTCCCT
This sequence comes from Anser brachyrhynchus, assembly GCF_964034855.1. NCBI lineage: Eukaryota > Metazoa > Chordata > Aves > Anseriformes > Anatidae > Anser > Anser brachyrhynchus. Next base: position 27,948,238 of record NC_137696.1, read on the forward strand.
GGGTAACTCTACATACATTTCTGATCCCCTCAGGTGAACTTCAGAGGAAGTGTCCAAAGGCTGATCAGAATCCGAAATCCCTGGGGGGAAGTGGAGTGGACTGGGAAATGGAATGACAAGTGAGTCAGAGGTTTGCGTGTTGCCTATCAGTGTTGGCTGCAGGGATATGAATCTATTCCTGCTGGTTGTGATGATCACTTTGAGCTATTTAAAAGAAGCATCCCACCACTGTGTCTCCCACCAGTCCAGCACCCTCTGTGCAAACGCCTGCTTTTGTGCTAGCTGCAGTGATTTGGTTGGTGGTTCCTGCAAGCGTTTGTGTAGTTTCTGCTTCTTTAACAGCCCAGATTCAGTGGTGAACTTCTGAAAACTTGAGGATATGTAATTGTTGTGCCAGATCAGCTACGTTAGGATTTATCCTTTACTAATCTATAGCTAATGTGGGTTTGTCTTTCAGCTGCCCAAACTGGAGTGGCGTTGACCCGGAGGTGCGGGAGCGGCTGACAAGGAGACACGAAGATGGGGAGTTTTGGTAAGTAAGCCTTTTTCCCCACACGTAGTACCTTCTCCCACCACACTCTCCAAAATGAGTGAGCAAATTCATCCAAAATCTTAGTGCTAAATTGCAGCAGGAGAGGGGGAAGATGGAGAAGGTGGCTGGCTGGAAAAACTGTCCATGCTAAGGAGATGCTCTCTGTGGCATTGCCTCCCACAGGATGGCGTTCAACGACTTCTTGAGGCATTACTCCCGCCTGGAGATCTGCAATTTGACTCCAGATACCCTGGCAAGTGACAGGTACAAGAAGTGGAGCCTGCTGAAGCTGGATGGGAACTGGAGGCGAGGAGCTACTGCAGGGGGCTGCAGGAATTACCCGAGTAAGAATGTGGTGTCACTGCTCTCCTGGAGAAATGCTTGCTCACCTGCTTGTTCTTGCTCTGGGAGCTTCAGTCTCCAGGTGGTTGTTCTCCCAGTGCAAAGGGCTGGGTTAAAGCCATGGTCCTGGTGAAGCAGTGAGAGACCTTTCTGGATCTGACCTGGTGCTGACTTTGTGGCATGGTCAGCCCTGCATGCCTGACATATCCCTCCCGGCCTGTTGCTGCAAATTCCTGTCCTTCGTGTTCACTGGTTTGGGGCGTAGTGTGGATGTGGCTGTGAGGTAGTGGGGACTGATGTCCAAAAAGTGTAAGTTCGTGGAAGACATAGCTCCCTGATAAGGGTCTTGCTGTGGTTGCAAGGCTTGGGAGGAGAGTGTTTGTCAGAGCTTGATTTGGAAGCCAGAGCTGCATCTGTCCTAGCTGACATCTTTGAAGGCAGCCGTGCTGATAAACAAGGCTCTGAGCAGTTTGCATAAATCCACTTCCCAGACACTTTCTGGACGAATCCACAGTATTTAATCAAGCTGGAGGAAGAAGATGAGGATCCTGATGATCCTGAGAGGGGCTGCACTTTCCTCATTGGCCTGATTCAGAAGCATCGGAGGAAGCAGAGGAAGATGGGAGAGGACATGCACACTATCGGCTTTGCAATTTATGAGGCAAGTAAGGTACACGGGGAGGAAAAGGAAAAAAAAACTGGGCTTTTCACCCAAACGCAGCAGGGCTGAGTCAGACACCAGCAGACGCGAGGAAAATTCCACTTAGATGTTTAGAAAATTAACCTCCACCAAAATACTGGTCAAGCACAGGGACAGGAACCCAGAGAGCGTGGAATTTGTGTTCTTGGAGATATTCAAATCTAGCCTGGCCAAGGTCCAGCCCCATCCAACGTCAGTATTGGCCTTGATTTGAGTAGGGGTTTGAACCAGATGACACAGAGACCACCTCCCACCTATTATTCTGTGCTTCTACATGGAGGAGCAGAAGAATTATTTTTAAAATAAAATTAAAAAAAAACACCTGTAAAGTACAGAAATACAGTTTGAGCTTCATTTGTCAGGCTGTGGTAAAGAGAGGCTGAAGAAGAGCAGTTGTAATAGGGATGTGACGCTCGCTGGGACACCTACACAGGTTGGGAAGTGTGTACCCAACAGCAGAACCAGCTAAAACACCTGCAGAACTGTTTCTGCTGAATAAAGGTTCAGGGGTGTGTCTGTGGTAGCTCCTTAACCAGGACATTTTGTTCAGAAGTACAAAGCAGCACTTACCTGCCACTGGAAGTAGGAATAATGGTCTTGCCTGCGGGTTTGCTCTGTAGCTGTAGGTGATATATGTAATTGCTTGCTTTCTCAGTATCCCAGCTTAGGGAAAGGTTTTCCAAAGTATCTGGTACCCAGAGGCAAATAAGGTTTAATGCAGAAATAGGTTCCCTGATCCTGTAAGGAAGCAGAAAACTGCAAGGAAACACGGGCTCAGTACTCACCTTCACTCTCAAGCTCTTTTTTTTTTTTTCTTGTTTGGATGTAGCTGGTAACCAGCAATGAAAAGCAGTAGCCCTGGAGCTGCTGTTCAATGCACAAATAACACCATTCCTTTCTCCTTGCAGGTGCCCCCAGAGGTACGTAGTGTGCATTGGCGTTCAAGGTGTGGAGTTGGGGCTGAATGACTTGTGGGAAGAAAGAGTTAAGAGGATCCTCCTTCACTGAAGGACCATATTGGCTATGCAGAGCCTAAAATTAGTGGCCTTTTATTCTGGTGGTGGGCTTGAGCCCATGTTGCATTTTCAAAATGTCCTGGGTTGAGGTAAGAGCTCTCTGTACGGCAGAAACTCACAAAAGCTGCTCTTTTGTGGGTTTTCTCACAATCCAGACCCACACTTGTTCCTGGTTTCAACAGAGTTCACGCCTGACACAAAATTAATGTTCCACAGAGGTGTTTATTCTCATTTCCCTAAGCACTGTCTTTCTTTTCTTCTCTCAGGTTGTACCTTCAGGTGGTTAATAGCATGCCCCAGAGATCAGAGAGGGGTGGTATAGCTGTGCAATACGAGGCAGGGCTGTAGACACCTCTGGGTCATTGCTCCTCAAAAGAATGAATGAGGTTGAGCAAAATGGCAGGGTGACCTCAGGACATGGCTTGCTGCACCTGCGTGGGTGCACACAAATCCCTCTTGAGGCACAGGAACAGCATGTGGCATAAGTGGCTGTTATGTAAAACATGGTTTCACCAGAAAGGAAATGCTGTGCTTTTGGAATGCTTTACCAATATTCTGTCAGCCCCTCAACTCTTAACATAGTGGTTCAAAAACCCGATTTGCATTTAAAAAAAAAAAAAAAAAGACTTGAACTACACTACAGTCCCTTAACTCTCCTCTCCCAACATCACCACAAACAGGTCTGAGGGGTTTTGCATTCTTAAAAATCTGGGCAGAGGGGAAGGGGAGGTTTCTGAGCAGTGCGCATTGCTAGTGTTTACTTCTAGATCTGAGACAGCCAGACATTAAAACCCTGCGTATTCTGCATGTCACACTCCAAATACACTTTTATAATATGCAACATTTATTTTATTCTCCGAGCCCTGCATAACTGGGCTCTCTGCCAGAAGGCAGCCTGACTTTGCAGGTGGAGCAGAGCTGCAGTACCCTGGTGGCACCAGCTCTGGGGCTCGCAGAGACATCAGCCATAAGACATCCAGCCTTCAAGATGTGCTATGGAAGAGTTTGCCAAATGTCTTCACAATCTGCAAAATAAAAGCATGGCCTGAATATCTTAGTGAGATGATCAGTGAGATAGTTTGCACCCACAGCTCAGGAGTGTTGTGGTGTGAGACACCTGCTCTCTTCCTCTTTTCTCTTTCATTTTGGAGGAATGGACATCTTTCTTTTCAGACCTAGCTGTCATCTCTATTTTATTTGTCATTTATAAATGCAAATACATGCAAACAGTGTGTTTTCTGTTTCTTTGCTTTTCATAAGTTTTCTGGCCAGACAAATATTCATCTGAGCAAAAACTTTTTCCTGACAAACAAAGCAAGAGAAAAATCCAATACCTTTATCAACCTCCGAGAAGTGCTGAACCGGTTCAAGCTCCCTGCAGGAGAATATATTGTTGTGCCATCTACCTTCGAACCCAACAAAAATGGAGACTTCTGCCTCCGAGTCTTCTCTGAAAAAAATGCGAACTCAAAGTACGTAGCTTTTTACTTCGGATTATTTACTAGGAATGGGATGAATTGTTATTTTTTTATGGTAATTCTTGTCTGGGCAGATGCGTTTAGTCATTGGACTGTAGCCAGCTGGGTCCCAGAGCACAGGTTACAAACAAAAAAGCCCCAGGGAGAGGGAGCAACACATGTGCTTTCTGTTGTTCGTGAGCACACTGACCACAAGAAACAGCTTGCACCTTTGAAATCATGCTGGAAAAAAATTCAAATGAATTGCTCAGTCAGATGCTATCTTTGATAACGCTAAACTGGGTTTCAGTAGGGCTGGTTGAAAGCACACCTTTAGCTGAAGATGTGTCTTATCCTATAGAGCATGTGGGCTGAGGCCCTGGGAAGGGGTATGGGGTCTTCCATAGCAACTTCCCAGCAAGCACTAATCTTTCTACTATTCTATAATCTATCCTTGCATATTTTCCATAGCAGTGAAAAAAATGGGATGCCAGCTGTGTGTCTGTGGTTCATCACTCCAGCTTTGGACATGCATTGTTACTACCATAATTAAAAGAGTTTAAATATTGAAGCAAAGGTATCAGAAAAGTGACTTTTTTGTTTTTAATATCAGTTTCTTTATCTTTCTAGGGTTATAGATGATGAAATTGAGGCCAATTTTGAAGAGGTATATCTTAAATATTTTAAATTGAGATACCTTCGCCATAAATAAATGGGTTTGGACTGTCTTGTTCCCTGCATGGCCCAGTCAGGTGACATTTTTTTGCAGGCATTTTCAAGAACTGTTATCCCACTTTGGAAACAAATCTTTGGATATGCGTAGTTCAATGTCCAAAAAAGAGAGACATAAGCAATAATGGAAACAAATGTTGTCCCTTTTCTGTGATGGTGAACTTGGACCTTCCAGGTGCCCAGGATCAGGTGCTGTCTGCAAACGTAACTGAAGCCATGGGAAATTCCCTTTGCTCTCAGGAACCTGGAAGCACAGGCCTTTAGCCATAGGTGTGCTTTTGCATGGGATTTTGTTTCCATGAATAAGAATTGGATCACTGTTTTTTCAGTCTTGCCAGGGCTGAGAATGTCTTGCCTAGTAATGTGTCTCTGTATGTCTACAGGATTTCTTTTTTAATGAGAGCTTAAATTTTGCAATCTTTTCTTAAAACGAGGACAGCTAGTCCAACAGTAGTAGCAGCAACAGTAAAGTTCTGTTGTTGGTTGTAATTTTAATTTTTTTTTAGTGAAAGCCACTGCAAAAGTTCTTAGTTCCTGCAGTGTTTGCAACACCAGCATTCTGAAGAACCCCTAAAAAAAAAAAAATGATTAAAATCAAAGTAAAAGCACTCCATACCTTCAACTTTGCCATTTAAATTGTGTTTTATTGGGGGCAAGGAAATGTGTCAAGTCCTTCTCAGGCAGAAAAGTTCCTCCTTTCCATATTCTGCGTTTGTCTCTCTCTTCTAGACTGAGATCAGTGAAGATGACATTGAACCTAGCTTCAAAAAGCTTTTTGGACAGCTAGCAGGAAGTGTGAGTATTTTGTTATGTCTTAACTGGGGGCACAGCTGAGTGGGTAAGATGAACAGCTCTCAGCCACTTCAGGGCCAGTGGGGTCCAAACTGTCCAATGCACGTGGTGCAGGTGGGTTTCGTGGGAGGTAAAGGTAGACCCACATTACTGACAGAAACTCCAAGAGATGCTAATCTCAACCACCAAACCCAAAGATGTAGGATGCTTATGACATGGTGTCCACAGCTCCTAGTGAAGGCTTCTTCTTTTCCACAGGATGCCGAGATCTCTGCCTTCGAGCTGCGCAGTATCTTGAATAAAATCATGGCTAAACGTAAGTACCTTGCTCCAACAGTGACTTCAGCTGGACACCAGTAGGTCCCTGCTGTGGCCGTGAGAGCACCACGTGAGCAGAGATTGTCTATATGGCCAAGGCCACACGTTCCGCTCCTTCAGGGGGTTGCAGAGAAATTTGGACTGTGCCTGAGCTGTTTCACAGGTTGTGCGCTTCAGTGAGGTGTGTTTGGATACCTGGTGCATATGGGTGCCTTTTATCCCAGTGCCTGCTACAGGGAATTGACTGCCAGCAAGAGGGACTGATTAAGTGATGGGACTTGGTAGGTCAAGCTGGATGGTTGGATTTGAGGATCTTGAAGGTCTTTTCCTACCTAGATGATTCTATGATTAGAGCTTGATAGTAATCAAGGGATGCTATTGCTGCTACTTGGTATTGAATCATGCAGGACTCAAATCAGACATGAAACACTGCATGGTAAGTTGGCACTTGGGCTACCGGACAAACCAGCTGGTGCCATCTCTACATCCTTGCAGAATCCTGCTGTGAGAGCACTGTGGGGTGATGGCCACAAGGGCACCTCTTGCTGCTAGTGCCTCAGTGACTGTAGTTAGCATCCCAATTTGTGTAGTTGCAGAGTCCGTCTATGCCTCTGCATAAAGGGCGAAAAAAAAGAGAAGAAAGAAGAAACAATATTAAGAAACAATAATCCTCTTTCTTGTTCTTTCTTTACAGGCCAAGATATTAAATCTGATGGCTTTAGTATCGAGACATGCAAAATAATGGTTGACATGTTAGATGTATCCTTTAAGGCTGTTCCTAGATGCAATTTTTCTGCCTGAAGTAGGTGAGCTGCTGCCTTTGCAGCAGCAGGTCCATACTAATATATCGGTGCCTCCTGAGGCAGCAAAGCTATTTTTGCCCTGGTTCCCCTAAATAAAAATGGTAGCCCTTGTTTTAGCTGCTGACCATGGTAAGCGAATCCTTTTGGGTGGTGGAAAAGTCCATTTCCAGACAGGGCCATCTGCTTTAAAGTCTTCCCAGCTGTTGCGTGTTATGGTTTATCTGGTGACAGAGTTTGTGCTGGGAGAAGGCACTGGCTTTCAGCGTGGTGCGAATAGCCTTGGCTGATAGAGTTTGAACATGCACTTAACTGCTTTTTTATCTGGCTGGGGTTAGTAAGGGCATTACAACATCAAAAGGACCTGGCAAATAGAAAATGAGGCAAACAAATACCAGGAGCCAGAGAGTATGCTGGCTTTTAGGAGCTTCTGCATCTAAGAATAAGTGCGAAAGTGTAGGATGAAAGTCTCAAGCCTAAGAATAGCTGTGTCTGGCTTCTCTGTACAGCGGGAGTTGAACTGTGTACTCAGGGAAAAAAGGGAAAATTACCAAAACGGATTGATGCCCTGCTACAATTTGGTGTAAAATACAGCATTCAGTAGGGACTCTTCAGTGGTTTTAGGGAGAGAATCAATGAGTGCCCAAGTTCTTTTGTTAGCTGTTTGTGCAAGAAATCTCAAAATAGAAGGCTTGATTGTGGTTTTTCCCATTTATAACCCAGACTTACAAGTCATGCACCTACAACTGCAGAGGTTGACCAACTATGCAGAGCAAAATGGCATCATCTCTGCTGCTTTATATGTGTATTGAAGAGATAGAAAATTGCTAGAGGAGGAGCAGGAAGGGCTTTTGAACTGATCATAGTTTAAATTAATCAGTCACCTTATTGGTTTAGAAAGACTAGAAGCCTTGGAGAACAGCTGTGTAGTTACAGGATAAGTTTGTTCAAACAAAGCATACAAACAAAAAATGTACACTTCAGAGAGGACTTGCATCCTTTTCTTAATTGCATTTTTTTTTAAATTAAGTCATGTGTGTCCATGCAAATAAACCCAGCACAGAGAGGGAAAATCCTTTTCCTTCCTTCCAAAGAGATTACCTTGACTCAAACAAGAATGATGGGAGTGGAAAACTGGGACTGAAGGAGTTCCACACACTCTGGACAAAGATTCAGAAATATCAGGTAAGACAGCTTTTTGGGGCGAACATACAATAAAATGTGTAGGTGGTCGTAGATTGCTTTGTCTCGTACAATATATAGGTATTAGAGAGTTTAACTGTGAGTTTCTGTATGCTGCACCTTTGTATATGGTCACTGCAAACTGTGTTTTACTCAATCAAAGCGTCAGTAAATGTCTTTCAGTCTGAGAGAGATGAAGCCTCTCCCCTGCTAGTGATGTTAGTTTCTGAGGATCAGGGCAGAATGGAAAAGGAAACAAGAACAGCAGTTAAATGTATATAGTAAACCCAGAGTTATTTAACTCCCACATCGGTCCTACTAATTGACCAAGTCGATTACCTAGCAAAACCAAAAGTGCAACCAAAAACTCCCCCCAAACAGAGTCCACCAAAACATAAGGCAGTAGGAAATAAAAATTAAGTTTTCTTGGGGTGTTTTGCTTGGCAGCCCGCTGTCTGCTTGAGGCCAGAAGTTGGGTGGCAGTCACAGCTCCCAAGGCAGGGACGCTGTTGGGCAGGTTCAGAACTCACCTCCCACCATGCATCGTGTGTCCTCAGTCCCCAAGGTTTTAGCCCTCAGTGCCCATGGCTATATCAGCTTTGCCTTCAGTCTTCTGACTAAAGCCAAAACACACTCTGAATTGTTGACAACATTTGACTTTGCATTTTGTGTCCTGCAGAAAATTTACAGGGAAATTGATGTGGATAAATCTGGTACCATGAATTCGTATGAGATGAGGAGAGCACTGGAAGCAGCAGGTATTTGTATTCGTAGAATGGATCGGGTTGGAGGGGACCTTAAAGATCGTGTTGCTATGATCCATACAACCATATTGCTATCTCTTTTCAGGGTTTACATCAGTTTCAAGCTGAGTTGACAGATGCTCACTGGTCTCATATCACTTATGAGCTGAAAAATCTTGTGTTCTCAGACCTGAAAGGCCTCCGTTTAGTCTAGATGCTTAGCTAGGGATACTGTGACCTAGGGAGTGGAAGTGGCTAGTCCAAGGGGTGATGCTCACAGAGGTAGAAGAGTCAGTTTGCTACTGCAGATGGGGGAGCACACACCAGAGGAAGAGCATACATGACACGGTCACAGTTCATATTGCTCCAAGTGCAGAACAGGTTGTTGGCAGAGTTTCCAAAATGGAGTAGATACTCTTCAGAATTTGAGAGTTTAACCCAGAGTAGCTCACTGAATTTCTGGCAGTGTATAAATGTGTGTTTGTTTGTTTGTTTTTCCCCCGGTTGTTTTCATTTGTTTGTTTTGTTTCAAATCCTTGTCATTGTATTTTAGGGTTCAAGTTGAACTGCCAGTTGCATCAAATCATCGTGGCTCGTTTTGCTGACGAAGATCTCATCATTGACTTTGATAACTTTGTCCGGTGTTTGATTCGGCTGGAAACCTTGTTCAGTGCGTACAGGTTTAATAACTAAACAGATTTCTGCTGCTTTGCATTTTCAAGTCCAGGCTATTTTATGCAGAAAGTTTTGTACTGGAACCAAGGCAGCTTCAAAGCTGAGATACAAATCCTGCAGCCCATCCCACATGCTACTTCTAGAACCAGGCATCAGTATTTTAGGCCAGGCTGCAGGATCAGGGCCAGTCTTCCATGCACACAACTAAATGCTGATTTAAAAATATAAATATGCTTCTTAATAGCTTTATGTTGACAAATAGTGTTAATATTACAGACTGAACCATGAAAAACATTCAGTCTCCTTTTCTGCCTGTTTGGCAGGTAGTTCACGTACACTGTCTTGCAGTTATAATACTTCTGTCTGAAGTGAGGTGACTTCATAGTGGCCCTTTCTGGCTTGGGTTGTAGACTATTGTCATAAACTTGTAATCTGGGAAAAAATTCCTCACAGGGAAGAGAAAATCTTTCCAGTTATTGTTCCTGTATTCATTCTTGTCTGTCATCTCTCTCTACTACCACAGAAATGTTTAGAAAATTGGATACTGAGAAAACTGGAACAATAGAATTGAACCTCGTGACTGTAAGTTCATTTAGCTCTAAAATGTTCTCTTATTTTTGGGGTGGGTGGTGGGGATTAACAGCAGAGACTGTTCTGCTCTATTCTGACTAGTTACGGTTGGTTATGTGTTCACATGTATGACGGATTTATATAGCTTGTGTATTTATGAGCAGCTTGAAGAAAGATTAGCCTTTTTTAAACCGTACCTACATCACATCGTATTCAGGATGGGTTATTTTAACCAGAAGTCACTCGTGATTTACTGGAAGTAACGTTGGCTGAAACGTATGCACGTCTCTTCTCTGCCTTTTCTGTCAGTAACACAGTAAAAATGTAGGCATGGTAGTGACTCATGGTATTGACCACATAAGCTTTCTTCACCATGTGTGACCTGCAGAGGACTGTGCTAGGAGAAAACTACCCTCCTGCATGTGTTTGACTTGCTTATTACCTGAACCTAACTTATTTCTGGACCTAAAAGAGGAACGTGCCCATCATTCCAAAATTCCTCTGCCTTAACTGAGATATATAATCAAATCATTCAGGCAATATCCTAAAATTACTCCTGTGATAATATTTATTTGGTCAGCTTGGCTGAACAGGGTTCTTCTAGTGCTTAGGCATGAAAAAAAAGTGTGAGGCCCCCTGGAACTGAGGTTGGGCGATATGGGAGGACTACAGAGATTCTGTTTGCCATTGTAGGGAGAAAATTTGTGTGGCCAAAGTTCAAATAGTTGAAGCTGGCCAGTACTATGGGGGTCAATAAAAAGGGTGGGTTTTAAATATGTTAACTGCAAAAGGAGGACCAGAGATAACATTAGTTTGTTACTTGATGAGGATGGTCACCTCACAAGTAGGACACAGACAAAGCAGAGAAGTTTAATGCCTTCTCTGCTTCTGTTGTCTTCAACACCGATGATAGACTCTGGGACCCCTGAGCAAGAGGACTATGACTGTGGTAATGATAAAACTCCCAACCAACCCCAAACTTGGGCAAGATTTTGCTGCTCCAGCTGGATGCATATGAGTTTGTGTCATTGGTCACAGCCAACATGGGTTCGCTAGGGGAAACTCCTATTTAACGAACTTAATTTCCTTTTATGGCAAGATCACCCATCTTGGTTGACCAAGAGAAGCCAGTTGTGATCTTTTTGGATTTCAGCAAAGCTTTTGATACCATTTCTTACAGTCTCCTGGACAAAATGTCTAGCATACAGCTAGATGAACACATACGTAATACAACAGGTGAACAAGTGGCTGATGTGATGGGTTGGGCTCAAAACATTATAGTAAATGTGGTTAACACTGGGCTGGTAGCCTGTCACTAGTGGGTTCTGTGGGACTAGAGAAGAGGAGACCTCATCATGACTGACAGCTTCTTCAGGAGGGCGAGCAGAAGGGCAGGCACTCTTAATGATGACAGCATGAAGCTATGGCAGGGGAGGCTCAGGCTGGGTGTTATGAAAAGGTTCTTCACTGAAAGGGTGGTCGGGCACTGGACCAGGCTCTCCAGGGAACCTGCTGGAGTTCAAGAAGTGTTTGGACAACACTTTCAAGCATATGGTTTGCTTTTTGGGAGGTCCTTTGTGGAGCCAGGAGTTGGACTTGATGAGCTCTGTGGGTCCCATCCAATTCAGGCTGTTCTATGATTCTCTAACTTAAGACTTTCCTCATTATTCTAAAGGTGGAAACATGCATACTTGCTACAGTTTTTTGTTTTTTTTTTAACTCACCTTAACTTCATGTCATTTTCCTCTCTCATAGTGGCTGTGCTTCACTGTCATTTGAGCTACTGCCATCAGCCCAAGATGCTTCAAAAAGATCAGGTGGAGATAATCAAGCAACATACAACACAAAAACAATAATATCCTAAAGTGAATGTGCCTTAACTTACAAATAGGAGTTTTGCATATCATTAGAAAGAAGAAAGAGGGCTAGTGCAACAGCAGAAGAATCTGCAACCTCATTTTATAGGCTTAACAGTCTTTATTTGCTACTATATATCCTCTGTACAGCTTTAATTCAGTATAAATTCTCAGTGTACCTTTTGAAAATATTGCTTTGCTAATATCTTTATATTTAAAATGTTTTACATGAATTCTGGAAGAAAGCTCAGACTAATGGGCTGGTTGAGTAAGTGCTTTTTGCATAGCAGCACCACAAGGTCCCACCTATCTGAAGTTAGAAAACAGATGGTGTTGCATTATCTCAGCACACAGATAGTTGGACAAGGTCTAGGTCCCCTGTGTGTTTTCTGTTAAGATCTAGCATTATTTGGGTTAAATATTCTTTGAAGGCTTTGACTAACAAGTACACACTTTAACAAACGGAAGACAAGTCTTTGTATCCTGACCCTTTATGTCCCTGTAGCAGGAGGCTGTTGGCAACCAGACTCTTGCACGATAAAGCATGTGCTCTCAGGTTTTGAGTTCCTGTATCTTATTTATCTTCCTCTGAAATACAAGAAAGTACTTAAATAAAAAAGATAACAGTGGAAATAAGGTTTGCAAGACTGTTATTCCTTCTGAAAAATAAGCGTTTTCCTTAGAGAGAGGCTTCAGTTATCCAGGACAGTAAGTTTGCTTTTAAGAGGGAAAAACAACAACATTCCAGAGCTGATGAGGCACTAACAAGACACTGAATGTATATCAGTTACTGCAGTGTTAGCCTGACACGTGATCAATGCACAAAAGGTCAATGCTCAAAAAAATGTTTCCAGGAAAGATTATCACTAATATATACCCCATTCCTGACCTATTAAAATTATGAAGTTGTGAACATGAGCAGAATTCTCAGTACAGCTGATATAATTCCTTAAGTGGATGAAATTACATCTTCCTTCCTACGATTTCTTGTATTTAGGGGCACCCTTTCAGAAAGTAGTAAATAACCTATTAAGAAAACACGAGCCTGAAGGAAGGTAAATTCTCTACCTTTAAGGAAAGATTAGATCTTCTGTATTAAATAATATTCATTACCAAATGGTTATTTCTGAATAGATAGCTATAAACAATGTTTTTTCTTTTGCATTTGGAAAATACTTGTACCATGTTTTTTGTTGGTTTTTGTTTTTTTTTTTTTGTAAAATGTGTCCTTTAGAAGCTAAGGTTAACAACGATTACACGCAAGTATCAGCTATGGCTTAATTTTAAATGCAGAAAGACCGTTTTAATGAATGGGAGAGGAGGGGTTCAATTTAATACAGAAAGTAGTCAAATGTTAGCATAATGTAGAACAGCAGTACGACATCGTTAACAGCTTCAGCTGGTCTAATAAAAACTTAACAGGCAAACACACAGAGTTAAAGAGGAGACAAAAGTTTAATGGTATCACAGTAAAATAAAAAGTTGTCAAGGACTACAGAAAATTTCTACATTTAGTTTTAAAAGTAAAAAAAGTAATAAATACATGAGTCTCTGTAAAAAGAGGAATCTAAAACTACATTGTTATAATATTTTGAATACATAGAATTACTAAGATACTACAGTATTTTAAAAGTTATTGCTTAATGGATAGGTCATGTTTTTCACTATTCAGATGCACTTCAATCTTAGCTTCTGTTGCAAACGTTCTGCTTCCGGCAGTAAGCATTTGGGTGCTGTGCACGTACTTTCATTTCTCCCATCTGGAAAAAAGCCTCAGGATAGATTTGGACAAAGCTAGTTGTCTGTTTTATGACAATCCCTCCAACAGTAAACTGAAAGGATCCTTGTATTTAATGCAGAGAAATGTGAAATTCTTTTCTGCCATGTTTGAAGAAATCAGAGTGGGTACTTGAACATTAGGTTTGCTTAGGCCAAAGGCAGAAGAATTTCATTCGCTTGTAAGAGCGTTATTTCAGCTTGTAGAATGCCCTCATCCATTTGCTAATGTATCAATCCTTCATTTGTTTTCAAAGCACATTCTTCATAGCTTTCAAATTACATTGTCATTGAAATAAGTCTCATGATACTGGAGCCAACACAAAATGAATTTTTTCTTTGTAAGTCATCCATGATTAGTACTTCAAGAATCTGGCTTCTGTACTATTTCATGCCAAGCTTCTTTGTCTAGGCTTAATCCTCGGGTACAGCTGAGGGTAAAACAGAAATGAGATAAAATTTTAGTGCTTAAAAAGGTTACTTTTTTTACACCTCTCTTTGGGGATACACTACTATAATATAATCTCCAGTGGCAAAAGCATGCTTATAAAAAACACCCAGAACACTAACAAAAGTAAATTCAGCATTCTCGGGCAAGCGGAAAGAAATACTTACCTTGTCAGTACCAATGAAGGCACTGAAAAGTACATATACTTCAGCGCCTTCCTCTCTACGCAGATGGGTGGTCTAGGAAAAGCGTGTGGCTTTGTATGTTAAGAGATTTTTTTGTGTTCAATCAACTACGGGATTTTATCCTGCTCTATAAATGGAAATAGAGAGGTATTAAAGTGTTTTGTTTTCTCTCTCTCAGTGCTTACCAGCTTTTACAGATCTATAGCTTTGGGCAAGCTGGGCACAGCTGTCTGCATACAGACCCTGAAATGTAGACGGCATGCTTTAGTGGGCGGCCAGTTGAATTCACTTCGCTGCCTGGCTGTAAATCACTATCTGCCACTCTGTGGCCCTTGAGCTGTGTGCCATTTACATGTTCTGGCTGCACACATGTATGTATGGAGGCTGCCCCTGCTTCAGCTGCAGGATGATGATGGATGGAAGATGGCTTGACACAGCACACAGCAGTGTCAGGCGCTTGGGAAGCTCTTAGATCTCAGTTGCAAAGGGCTTTGGGAACACTTCCTGTTCTGTAAAGCATAGCTACTGCATACAAAAATAGAAGGATGAACTTCATACAGTTAGGAAGGATGCATCCTCCATGCTCTAAGCTGTGATAAGTGTCCACATTACATCTTGCTGTTTTTCAGGTAAAGTTCTCCTTAAAGATACCCTCTTCCCTATACAACCAGAATTTAGCTTTCTTCTTTCTCCTAGTCAGCTCCTGATGATTAATAGAAGACCAACAACTTCACCCAGCAAAGACTTATCAGCCAGTTCAGAGACTGACTTCAGAGATGAAGTCAGTAAGTTACAGTAGCAGAACACCTGACAGTTTTCAAAAGATTTCATTTAGTATTGAGAATTCAGTATTTTGACAGTATTTTCCTATTTGCATTTAGTTTTAGAGCTCTTGCACAGTTTAGGGAGCTAGTGAGTCACTAAGGGCAGAGAGAGTACAGAGGCAGATTAATTCATCCTTGTTTTTCTCCAGTGCACCTAACTGCAAAAGGATAAAAAAAGCTGTGATAAAAGTACAGCTTAATATAAGAATACAGTGAACTACCAAATGTTTTTCTCTGGGCTGAACAGCTTTTCCTAGATTTCAGGTGCAACATGAGGAGTCTAGTAGTGTTATATTTGAGACTAACCATCAAATACTTAGGTAGAACAACTGAACAGACACAGGAGCATAACACTTAACGCTGGGTTGGGGCAGTGCTCCCAAAGGTTCTGTTGGGATTGTGTTGTGCAAGGAAGGAGAAGTGATCCCCAGGCTGAGCTCTGCTGCTTTGTGCTTTTCATTACAGAAGTACAAGGGCTCCTCATGCACTCCATGCACACCTGCACTCAAGGCCGAGTGCATGAGTTCATGAAGAAGCTGCATGTGCACAATTTACCCTGGGACAGAAAAACAAAGGAAAAAGCTTGTGTTTCTGACCTTATTATGTAGGGCTGATGACTGCTCTCAGTTTAGAAATGTTTACATTTACATGAAAAACTAAGCAGAAGTACTATGTTAGGGCAAATTTAAGAGTACATCGTGGGTAAGCGTGACCTGAAAGTGATACAGGAACGAAAACTGATTTTGCATTAGATAGAGTAGCCCTGCAAAAATCTAACCAGCTTAGGAGTACAAATTATCTACATGAGGAGAGAGGTTCAGCCTCCTTCAGGCATCATACATCAATCAGCTGAAATTCACGGTAGTTAATCCTTAGCATCAGCAGAACCTCTCATCTCCTGCAGCAGGGCTAGTGGATATGTCAAAAAAAATCTTAATGGAATTTTTATACATGTCCATCTGCTGCAGTTTTCTAGCAGCACGAGGAGATACATGGGGAGATAACTGTAAATACCTATTATCATGTGTACACTGTTATTTAAAAAAAAAAAAGAGGTAGCACAGAAAAGGGTGAGGAAGGGAAAGGCCACTAACTCAAGGCTTTTGACATACAGTAAAAATATTATTTAGGACAAAACCTAGACTATGATCTGTATTTGACAATCTGATTGTTTTTTCAATGCTAGAGAAAAGATAACCATAGAATTTTGCAGCACGTTTCTTTTAAATCTCTCTGTGAAACTATCTCACAGCACAAGATGCACCCTGAATACAGACAGGGATGGACTTAAGACTCATTCTTAATACAAGTGGCAGTTCTGAAGGTCCTTTGTGCCCATGTATCACTTCTGAAAAGTGAGGAAACCCGTTTCAACAAAACCTTATGCACACATCATGTTCAGCTAAAAGTTATTTTTTTCCTGAGATGGTGAGACAAGGTTAGTATTACAATCTGATATGGGTAACAGGGTGATGATACATGTCCTTTTATGCACCTCTTAATATAATCTGTTAGGTATCTAAACAAAGAGTGTTAATCTGCTCTCCCAAGGTATTCATCTCCTTCCACTGAATAAATGGAGAACTTCAACTCCTGTCTTTGAACTTCAGAAACTGCACCTAACCTAGATGCATGAGAAGAATCCAGTGAATACTCCACATAGTGCTTTTTCTTTTTTGACTCCAGAAATGCCAAGCACTCACCCCAAGCAGGTTGCGGGGAACATAGCCTTCCTTGTCATTCAGCCGTGCCCACCACCACTCAATTTCATCTTCATCTTCCCGGCGCAGGATTGTCATGCAGTCTCCCTCTTTCATTGAGAGCTCATCATCATTCTGAGCCTCATAATCCCACAGTCCATAAATCACTCCTTTGTTCATTATTCCCATTTTCTCCTGGACTCCTGCAAAATGATAAAAACACAACAGCTCAATATAAAAACAAGACAGCTGGAAAGACTGCTGTACTCTTACTGGACAGCAGTCTATGAAAAAATACCCCAACACCTGTCACGCTTAGCTCCTTGTTGTCATCAGTCTACTGGAAGTCAGTCCTGGAACAGGGGGTACCGCAGTTAGCCACTGCACACAGCAGACATTCCTTCCTTACATCGTGTTCAGAGAACACAAGGTAAACAGGGAGAGTGCATGAGAGGAGCACTGATTGGTAAAAGGTAAGATTTTCATGCCAGCATTCACATTTCCTGTATGTAAGTGATGAGCAAGAACCACTTGTCTGTACTCTTAGTTCATCAGTCATCTCTTTCTGTCAGAAAGAGCAATACCCGCATATGCTGACCACCATTTCCATTTTGCTTCTTGGGTGTCATTTTCTGCCAGTGTCACTTTTATTTCTGAACTTTAAAACGAGTTGCATCTCAGAGCTGTGCCTGAAAGATCTGCCTGCTTTTGGTTAAGTCAAACACTTAACTCACCAGTTCTTATTTTCTGCCACTATGTTAATGATTATTTAAACACTGACATCAGAAACACAAGTCTGTTAAATTGCTGCTAGACCAAGGCATTTCAGAGTTACGTGCACAGATGTTTTTTTAGAATTTTTTCATTTTCCAGCTGTAAGGTGAAAAATTATTCTCTGTACACATTCATCAGCTTATAAGCAGAAAATAGAAAAGGGTATTTTAATCAACTGTTATATAAAATCCTTTTAGCTAATTATTCCATTTTAAAATAGTGAATCCTGTGTTTTTTTGTGTTTGGTATTGACAGGAGCAAAGTACATTGTACATGGTATCACAAAATGTGTCATTTCCCTTTCTGTCATTTACTCAATACAACCTTTTTTTTTCTTACCGATGTCTGATAAAGAAAGTATCTGTTCAATTGAAGTTCTTCATTTCTGCTAATACCAGCTAATTATGTAAAATTAAATCACTCCCCACAAGATTTTGTGAGCTCTTAACCTGAATTTGAGAATTAGAAAAAATCACAAAAGAAGAATCTCAAGGCCTACTGAACACAAAGACGCTATCTCTTAACTCATGTCAGAGTTAAAACCAGTACGAAATATTGGATAACTGTTATGATTTTTAATTTAGTCCTATAACTTTCCTTGGGCATTTACTGTTGATGAGCACCCATTGGAATCTGGATACATAATTACTGTATTTTTGTTTAACACACAGATTTTGCTGCTAGTTAGATAAGCTTCTTCCTTTCATAGGGAAAACTGTATATTTGGCACCGAGCCCTGTGAGGACAGCTTGGGCTGTTTTGAAATACACTGTCTGAGCAGCTTACACAAACTCAGACTTCTCCTGTTACACAAAAACAAAAAGCTGGTATTTTCACTGCCACTACTCTAACCTCTTACCTACAGATGATACTCTAGCTGGTGAGTGACAAGGTGGGGGGAGGACACAAGAACTACATACAAAACACACAGAAAAGTAATCTAAAACCTCACTGACTCATCATCATACTCATTCACTCTCTCCGATAAAAAGGAATCTTCCTGTACTCTTGAATAAAACCTAAATTTAATATGGGATTTTTTTTTTTTAATGTAAAGAAAAGAAAAACAGCAGAAAGTCAAATTCAGTGCTTATTATCCTCAGTTCACGCAGAAATTTGTCAATACTTTTCCTGGTTCTAAAGTTCACTTTAGGAAATACTTCTCATTTAAAAGACACTAGGCAGCGCATACAAACTGCCTACGAAGTGATTTATACCACCTTTTTTTTTTTGTATGTAAAAGTACTTATGTGCTAGAGTTCACCTAACCATCATCTCATATTAATGTACTTGTTGATGCACATACTTAACCCATTTCAAGGTTGTATTAAAATAGGAGAATGTTGTTACTCAGATGTTCTTCACAGGCCCAGTGTTACGAAGCTAGTCTCAGTGGGCCTCATTCTGTCGCAGTAACATGGGCAAAACCTCTCTTTCCCAGAGGAATTTGAGGCATGGGCACAAAACCTAAGTATATGCAACTTACCACTTCTCATCCAAAAACATACCAACAAGTGCCAAGTCCCTAACAAGCTCCAGTACTCAGCTATCATCAACATACCATATAAGAACTGGGAGCACTGCGTGTAGCCTTCCTCCATTTCCTCACACTTGTCTGCTGCTGTCTGCATGTCACTGTAGGTCATAGCAAATACAGCTGCACCCGATTCCACCAGGAATTTGCACACCTGCACGTTATTGCAAGATGCTGCACAGTGTAATGGGGTCCTGCAAGCCAAGAAGAAAAAGATGACACAATTACTTTTATTGCTCACAGAAGTGTTTACACGCTCCCTTGGGCAAACCACCCTCATGTGTGACCTCCAGCAATTGGTACTGTACCACTGAAAGCTTCCTACCCAAACTACTTAAACCAGGATTGTCAAGAGCAATTACTTTTCACAGGTAACAGGGGTTACTAAGAGCTGCCTGAGCCTTAAAGCTGGGTTTCCAAATGGATCTCTAGTTATTCTATCCTTTTCTAATCCATCAACGTTTTAAGAATATTCACCAGGGCAAGAAAGGAGAAAAAAAAACTTCAAACAAAAACAAAAACAAAACCCCACGCTCAGAAATCCTCCTGAAATCAAGCCTATTACAATCTAGACAATGACTTCAAAACCTGACTTGGTGACAAGTACAGATAATTAGAGTAACTACTGAGGTTGAGGAACAAGCACCTGTATTCAGTCTTGGGCCTTAGATGCTTCCGTAACAGGTAAAAATAATAATAAATCACTGCCCTCCCATAGCCTTTTAATCGATAAGCTACCTAGTACCCTTTAGGACGTGTTTGTAACTCATTAGCAGTAACAGGCCTGGCTTGTAGGTTGTAGGCTTTCTCCTTTGTTTCATTTTTAAGTTGTCTGTGTGTTGGACAGAAAACTGAGGAAAGTTTGCGGGGCTGTACAATACTGTCCAGAGCCTGCAGCTTATATGACTATCACACAGAAAGGACACTGGAAATTTCAGCAAATGGCTCATTATGCATAATTTGCCTTCAATATTTAAAATAAATTGTTATGTCTATTTCCTGAAAACTGGGCCTCAAACACATACTTTTTTTCATATAAGGAGTGTCAGTATAACTTAACTATTTTCCTCTCTGTGCATTTTCATATAATACACCACAGAAAATTGCTGTTGCTCTACTGTAGAAAGTTGTTCCCAGCTCTATAGGAGTAAACTGAAAACAAAAGCTCATTTTTTTTCCCCTAAATCCTCTTTTGATGTTGTAGCAGTCAAGTCCCTTTCCCCAGGAAAGAGGAAAATGTTGTCTTTTACGACAGGCAAAAAGCTAGCCAGACAATCCTCATCACCGCTACCTTCAGAGGGAGCTATGGTAGCCCCACGCCGCAGCTCTGTTGCGGACAGGATTCATAAGGAAGCACTAAAAGCCTTACCATCCATCACTGTCTGCAGCATTCACATTCACACCAAATTGCACCAGGAACTTCACGATCTCTGTGTGCCCAGCACACACAGCGTTGTGCAGTGCAGTAATCCCTTCATCGTTGGGCATGCTAGGATCTTCAACCTATTCAGCCAGAGAAAGGAACCATTTGCATTCTGGTGAAATTATAATAAATTAATATCCTTGTACAAAAAATCAGTTGGCCTATTCTGAAATAGGATTTTGAACCGTAATTCTCTTAAGTATTTGAGCAACAGGAAGAAAACTACAGCAGTAACCAATCCCACAAGAAGATTCATGTATAAGCTTGTAGGCTCCCTTAAATAGCAAGAACCTGAAGTGGTTCAGAGAAATAGTATCCTGATAACTTAGCAAAAACTTTTATAACAAATTTCAGAAACTTTCCTATTTAAGCAAAATCCAAGTAAATTTTGTTTATCAAATGATTTGATAACATGCCAGATAGGGGGACAGAACACTACATAAGAAAATGAGAAGAAATTGTCCTGCAAATTTACTGTCCTGGTGCTAAATATCCACTTTGAATTTAACACGTATAAAAAACAGCCTTCAAATGGCCACATCATGCTGGGTTTGCTTATCATCTCAAGGGCAGACCTCCATTGTGCACTATTATTTTAGGTTCTCAGCCCAGTCCAGAAAAGCTACGGCTTCCCAGTTTGAACTGGGATTGCTGTTCCTTCTCTTACAAGACAGCATTTGTACCTCATAAATGATTCTCTGCACAAGATCAAACTCCCCCTCCAAAGATGAATCCAGAAGCAATGCAAGGGGGTTGAACTTCACTCTCATTCCATGCGCAATTCTCTCAGAGCCAGTTTTACGCAAGTTCGTCCTCTTCCCCTGTGAAAAGGGTAACAGAATTACAGGAAATTTTTTCCAGGTAGAACAAGAATATAAAATTGTGTATATGAGAATGACAGCAGAAACAACCAATTAAGGCAGTGAAATTATGAAATTTAGACAATTTTTAACCACTTCCCCAAAACATTACAAATATAGGAGGTTATGAACATTACGAAAGATCTCTGCCTTCATCTCCAGGCAAGGACTTTAAAGTCATCAAAATCATAAAATTCCCAAACACCT
This sequence comes from Anser brachyrhynchus, assembly GCF_964034855.1. Lineage (NCBI taxonomy): Eukaryota > Metazoa > Chordata > Aves > Anseriformes > Anatidae > Anser > Anser brachyrhynchus. Next base: position 27,969,684 of record NC_137696.1, read on the forward strand.
GATGGTCAGGAAAACAATGCCTATTTTTTGTATTCAAATTATTTTAGCATTAACTCTCAGGTATGTTACACAAACCAAAAAACCTGAAAGGCTCTACGCAAAGTACACTTTTTTCTTAAGCACGGATGCTTAGTTCCTAACCTTTTGCTAAGCTTAGCAGAGGTTAACAGGAACAAAACCAGGGAAAATGGTTTGGGAAAGAATGTAGAACCAAGTGTAGAACAGCTTTAGATGCTCCCAATGATACTGGAAAGAAATTATTTCTTTAGCTGAATTTGTCCTCTTTCCTATAGAGAATACGCATACATTAGATCAGCGCTCTCCCCAGCTGGCTGTGCAGCAGCAATAAACACTATTCATACGGCTATGCAAATTTCCAACAGATGTCCAAGCAAAGATGAATAGAAATGAGTCATGTTTTGCAAAAGCAAACATGAAAATAAGTTTTATAAGAGATTCCTAGAAAATACTCTCTTGCCTGTGGATTTATATGCATATCAAAAGTACAGGCTTTTTAAAGAACGACTCTGTCAGCACAACCCAAGTCTTTAAATACAAAATTAAGAAATTGGTCCACTTTCTTCTCATCATCACAGAATTATTACAAAACCAACCAGAACAGAGTTCTTACAATTTAAGAAATCCTACCACTCAAGTTTCCTTGTAAAAGGCAGCAAGGACACAGTCCTGAAAGCATGAAAACTTGCAATGACTATTCCAAGGCTAAAAAAGCATGCTAAAGCTTTCAGCTCCTCTGCACTGAAATGATGGAGGAATAAACACTTTCATGTACCTGGTTAAAAACTATCATAAGTATAATTTTAATAAAGAAACTATGAGGAACCAAAAGCATTAAGCATTTCGGATGTACAGCCGTGAGATAACACCATACCACACACGTATATACAAACTTCCAAAACCAAACAAGACTGTAAGATGCCGCCTACCCTTAGCCCAAAGGGCTCCATTTTGATGCAATCTGAGAATTAATTGGTGTCAAATTCAAGTTCCAAACAAACAAAAATAATCAGAAAACATTTGAAAAGTTTGCGCTTGAGAAAGTGTAAGCAGCTGATGTCTACAAAGACCTACTAGAGCAGAAACTAAATAAGGCAGTTTCCCCATACTTTTCAAGGAATGCACTTTCAAATAAACAAGTGCAATCCAGGATTAAGATAGTTAGTTTCTATACCAGCACTAGAGGGAAACACTCTGAAATCTGTATGGCTCAAAAAAAAAAAAAAGTTTTGATTTGGTATAATAGGCAAACTTCTGTAAGGGATGCTTTTTACAGCACAGAAGTTTGCATATAAAATTTCATTTGAAACTTTTCATCATGTCATTCATTTTAGAGACAGAGCTTTTCATTACTGTCATTCATTTCGGAGATACAAGTATCACACAGCCAGAGCAGACACCCAAAGAGAGACTTCTAGCCTGTTTGTGCACCTGTTCTCCTGCATACGCTTCATCTCTGCAATAGACACAGGATATATGGCAAAGCTTAAGCTGACTTATAGAGCACTGAAGTTGTAGGCTAGCTAATACTCACAGGAGGCAAGGAAAACTGTCCAGTAACTTCAGGAGGCCGCATATTGAATGAGTCCTCTCCCAAACTCTCTGGTTCCCCTGATGGATATGGGGGTGGTGGGTATGGAGGATACTCCTCTATGTATACCTCCAGTGGCAGTGAAGCCTCCAGGCTTGGTTCTTCCATTTTGGGCTGTGCGGGTTCGTCAACATCCGAAACTCCCTCAGGTACTGTCTCCAAAGCTGAGGAGGGAAGAACAACTTCGCTCTCGTCCACTGGTGTGTTCTCTGCTTCCTCAGCAATGGTTGGTTCTGGCATTGAAGAAACCGTTTCTTTCTCTGATTCTGCACTTGCATAGGGGTTTGGGATTTCCACTGGGCTTTCAGGACTGACAGCTGATGACATCTGTTTGGAGGGATGTGATGGAGCTGAGATAGTCTCCATAGCAGCCAGAGTTGTCCTCTGATACAACAGCTTCTGAATGTTTGGGCCATTAGGTCCTTCTGGCTCGGTAATGGAGCTACGTTTCTTCAGCGGTCTGGGTGCATTAGAGAGCTTTTTCCGTAGTGCTTCCAAATCAGCATCGCTCTGGTTGCGGTACGGATTGGACAGGAAAGGCAGCAGTTTGGTTGGGCTAAGGGGACGGGGTATTCGCTCGGTTTCATGATTCTCATGAGCAGACGTTGTTGTTTCCATCTCGGGCTCTGGACTGCCTGGCTTGCCTTGGAGGTTTGAGTAGACATTCTCCGACAGCGGCAGCTGATTCTGCACACCAGCTCCTGCCATGACAGGCTTTCCATACACTAGAGAGCAGTTCAGAGAGGGGTAGAGAAAAAAAAAAACAACTGTGAGTATCTGATCAACAAACATAACAAGAATATGCAACCGGATTCACCTACCTAAGGCAGAGAAGCACAACAGTAGAATCAACCAAACAGAACTAAACCATTAACAAGGCTTACTGTTAGTACTTAATTAACTTGCAAACACAATACAGATGCTCTGCGCTCCTTGTTAATGCTTACATACAACAGCCAAGATCCACCCAAGATTCTTACAGCTGCACTAACCTGCTTAATCCCCCCAAGAACAGCTTTGTATCCACAGATCAGGTGGAAAGTATCTTTCTCTGAGGCTTACGAAGACAGAAGAGAGGTAGAGAGCTACAGGCTTACCACTTGGGAAGTGTGGTCCTCTGGTCTGCGCTCTCGTCAAAGCACTTTGCACTGCCTGCTGGAAGTTCTTCCCTGGAGTCTGCTGTTGTGTGTACATGCTATAAATTGAACTTGCAGCCACAGTTTGAGGCTTTCGAAATGGTGGCAGTGAGGTCTCTTTGGATGGCTGAGGGGTGAAAGGTCTCACAGCTGCTGCTGGGGGACTTTCCTGTTTGGAGGAGGGAAGGATTTGTTCCTGGCTAGAAGAAGGACCTACAGGTGGTACAGAAATTCTTTGCTGTATCTGCTGGGAAGGATGAGAGGGCTGCTGTGCCACTGGTTTTTGTTTGTTCCCCATAGTTACAACAGCCAAAGGCAGCTTCTGCACGTTTCCATCCAGCTTAGTATCAGAAAGTTGCAGGTGACTGGCTTGACCAAAATAAGGCAAGTTTATCTGTTTTGGTTTAGTGGGGACAGGTGGCGGTACCTTTGTTACATTTTTATTGGCTGTCTGAAAGAAGAAAAAAGTTAATTAAGATCAAACTGAAAAAAAAACCACACGTTTTAAGAGATCTGCCAGGAAGGATCAAAGATCCCCAAAAAATTACACGGTATCTAGCACTTACACTATTTCTGCAATACTGTTTACAACCTCCTGGGAATCAGAGGCTTCTCAGAATGTTTTATCATAGTTATTTATACTTTGGAACCTGTTCTCCATAATTCCTCCTGTAGCAGCCATGCTTAAAACATCAAGCGATGACTGGGCATAGTAACTTCTCTAAAAGCAGAGGTGGGCAAGAATCTGGCTCTCCAATGGAGCACCTGACATCCCCAGTTCTCCCATGTTACTTCACCCCTACGCAATCAAATCACACCCCTGTGTCAAGATTTAGGGGGGGAAATCTTGCTGCAATCAAACATCTGAAGGACACTGCTGAATTAAACAGTACATAACTGATTAAGAAGGCCTCATGCAAATGCCTCTGTACATAAAATCTTTGGAAAAAATATTTGCACACACACTAGCACAAGTAGCACAGCTTTTTTTTTTTTTTTTTTATGTGATCAGTCAAATTGTAGATTTTCATCACAGTGATGAAAAGTAGGGAAAGACTGAGTTACTGGCTGACATTAAAAGCCTAAAATACATTGTTCCTTAGAAGGTCTTCTTTTAAAAGAAGACCTAGTTACTTTTCAAAGAGCTTCCTGATAGCAGTATTTGTAAAACTATGTAGTAATCTCTATCAGATGAAATGCAGAAAAACTCAGCAAAGCTCAGAGCTGAGCAGTAGCTTGTGTTCCCTGCATACCTGCGCTTCTCGCAAGAGATCTTCGCTGCTCTGGTTCTTCCGCAGTGTGCCCAGCCCAGTAGACTGATCCACAGAATCAAACATTGAAAACGGCCGCACTTTCTTCTCTTTGTCTCGCAAGAAAGCTTCTCCTTCAGCTGTTAGAGAAGGAGGAAGATTTTTTTTAAATGACAACACAATTATAAGAATTAGAATCCTGCTCTGTGCAAAAATCAAGACTGTGTTTATAAGGGATGCTTATTGCCCTGTGCTAAGGACCCACAGGCACGACAAATGCTCTGTCTTGCAAATTGAACAGTAGCAGTTTTGAAGGCATTAGTATCCACTTCACCATTTGAAATAAGGTATTTAAAAAAATCCCTGCAACACCACACTACAGTTTGCATTGCAATATTATTTGACTTTTTTGTGCTCTCAAATGAATTTTACTTTTTACTGAGGCATTTAGGAAAAATAGAGGTCATTAACTTGGTTGTTCATATTTGAAGATTAGCCAAGCACATAAGAGCATACCTTGACCTTCACCAGCCACAATTCCTTTTCCTGAAGTTAAGGCTGATCCTTGAGTAACATGATTGTCTGCATTTAAGCTATTCCAGTCTGAAGCAGACAGGGAAGGTTTTGAACTGGGGACCACAGAACCTAGAAGAGAACAAATGAAACACGTTTGCTCAGTCAGATAATGACAGGACAAGGGGGAAGGGTTTTAAACTAAAAGAGGGAAGATTTAGATTAGAGGTTAGGAGGAAATTCTTCACTCAGAAGCCGGTGAGGCACAGGCACAGGCTGCCCAGAGAAGCTGTGGATGCCCCATCCCTGGAGGTGTTCAAAGCAAGGTTGGATGAGGCTTTGGGCAACCTGATTTAGTGGCAGGTGTACTTGCCCATGGCAGGGGTGTTGGAACTAGGTGAGACCTTCAAGGTCTCATCCAACCCAAGCCATTCTATGATTCTATGAGGTTACGCTAAAATACTGTTTTGTTGACTTATTAATTACAGGATTTTGTTTTGTTTGTTGTTTTTTTTGGTAGTACTCAGGTCTAGACAGTATACAAGTATCATGCCCAGGTTAACTGCTACAAAACCTATCACTTAAGGTTTTAGTTCATTTCAGAGAATCATAGAATCATTTAGGTTGGAAAAGACTCTTAAGACCACCAAGTCCAATTCACCTAACTTGCCAAATCCACCACTAAATCATATCCCTGAGCACCACAAACACACATCTCAAACACCTCCAGAGATGGCGACTTCACCACTTCCCTGGGCAGCCCATTCCAATGCCTAACCTCCCTTACCATGAGGAAATTCTTCCTGATATTCAATCTAAACCTACTCTGGCACAACTTGGTGCTGTTTCCTCACATCCTATCGCTTGTCACTTGAGAAGAGGCCAACACCCTCCTCACTGCAACCTCCTTTCAGGCACTTGTATAAAGAGCAATGAAGTCTCCCCTCAGGCTCCTCTTCTACAGACTAAACAACCCCAATTCCTTCAACCGCCCCCTCTTAAGTCTCGTTTTCTAGTCCCTTCACCAGCTTCATTGCTCTTCTCTGCACTTGCTTGGGTAACTCAATATCCTTCTTGCAGTGAGGAGCCCAAGACTGAACACAGCCCTCACGATGTGGTCTCACCAGTGCCAAGCGCAGAGGGACAGTTACTTCCCTAGTTCTGCTGGCCACGCTATTTCTGATGCAGGCCAGGATGCTCTCAGCTTTCTTGGCCTCCTGGGCACACTGCTGGCTCATATTCAGCTACTTGTTGACCCCCAGGTCCTTTTCTGGGGGGCAATTTTCCAGCCATTCCTCCCCAAGCCCATATAGGTGCATGGGGTTATTATAGTGTCCAGTACTTAGTTTTGTTGAATGTGATGTGATTAGACGTGGTCCACCAATCCAGCCTATCCAGATTTCCCTGCAAAGCCTTCCTACCCCTCAAGCAGATCAACACCCAAGACCAAGTTTGTTTGTTTTAAAAAGAGAATGCAAAGCCCAGCTCAAAAGCAGATACTAAACTAGCAGCAAAGCTACCTGTCCTAGTATGTGCCTGCACTTGCAAGCATTCATACCAGAAACCTCTATACTGCTTCTTTCCAGTTAGTAAGGAACTTTCCACGGATATTTACAGTATGGTAAAAGTGACAGGATAGTAAGAAGTGATGGGGAAGATCATGCTTCAAAGTAAAACACGATGCATTAAAGTAGAAACAAATCCTGCTAGTGATATCCATAACAGCAGAAAACCTGTGTGTTCAGTGTGTAAAGCTGCAGCACTGCATTAAAGTCCATCTTCACATTCACTGGAGTAAACATCCAGTCTGCTTCAAAATACTAAGATGATGTCTGCAACTTGCAACCAAATACTCTCCTAAACACTAATCCTCTATGACAGTAAGTTGTATCCAGCTCCATACTAGTGATGAGGAGAAGGAGAGAAGTTTCAGTCTGATGAAGTACTGGACACTATTTCTCTAGGAAAGCAGTCGTTTTGCCCAAATGCTAGAAAGGTAAGGAGTGCTGGTTTAGTTTAACTAGCACACCACCATGTACTTCTGTAGCAAACATTTAGATTTTGTATGGACCAGAGCTAAAATCCATACCAGTAGTTTTACAATCTAAACCTAGATAAAACAAAATTGTTCCCCATCCTCCAGCAGAGCAAAAGAAACCTGGTACTTCATAAACATTTGCTGACACTGGAGAGAGGGGAGGAAGAGAAAGGAACAAAACTGCTCTACTAGCACAGCCTCCATTTTTCCTTTTGGGAAGATTTGAGTTTCTCCTATCTCCCCATCGAAAAGCAAGTCTGAAAGATATCACAGAAGAGAGATCTGCATCTCTCCAGTTTCTCCTGACTTTCACTGAGCTGAACTTTATCTCATAGGAGAAAGATAGAGAAGCTAGGCAAACCTCCATCAATGCTTGAAGCAACGGAGGCCAAGCCTCACATCAGTTGTTGGATTTATGTCTCTCTATACTCCCATGTCACCAACGTGTCAGCAAGCTTATTGCTATTTCTGTGCTACAATCAACTACAAGAAATGTTATAAAGAGGGCAATGTTTGTTAATCTTTTACATGTCATATCAAAAATGCATGATCAGAAAACTTGTCTTTGTCAGTTTTTAAGCCCAGTCAACATGTTGTTAACCATGTCTGCCCTAAGACTGTCTAGAAAGACGACCAAACACTATTGTACAGTTTTTAGGAGTAAAAAAAAACACAAGGGATCACCAATTTACAGAAGAATCCTCCTATGTTCTATGCTGTATACCAACTCAAATTATAAATTAAGTAATTGTCCTAGTGAATAACACATTGAATCCTATAGCCTCTGTTTATAAAATATATTCACTGGGTCAGGAAAATTGCAAGAAGACTTTCACATAAAATAGTATTTTGTTTAAAAAGAAAAAAACATATCAGGGCTGGTAAATTAGAAGAAAATGAGACAGTTCTGGAGAAGAAATCTTAATTTCAAGCTATTACCTGCAAGAGCTTTAGCTTGTGAACTGCTCCCGGCTCGCATGTTCGGCAGAGTTTGTGTTTTTAGCGGACCATCAGGTGCCTGCAAAGTTTGTGTCCCATCTGAAAATGCTGGCTTCACCAAAAGTTCAGGTCTGGAAGCAATACGTGGCATAGTAGAGGACTGGATGTAAGGACCAACTGCTGCCACTCGACTTGGAGCAGAAGCCACTGGCTGGGATAAGTTCCCATCTGAAGAAACCTTAAAACATTTAAGAAAAAAAGAATTTTTTGCTGTAGCTTCCATCCATCAGAGAGTTAGAGCTATAAGTCAAAAAGGTTAAAGCAAGTAAAAAAAATATATTCCAGTACATAAAATGAAGCTTTTTTTAAAACTTTAACAGATATAAATATGATGCAGTAATAACAACAACAACAGAGATTCCATGACAGCATAAGAAGACTTCTTGTCCGTAAACAGTAAGTAGGTTAACATCAATGTACCATGAAAAGTACTTTAATAATACAAGACTTCCCTCACGAATAGATAAAAATCGCAGTTCTAGCGTCTGAACAGCCCTCCCCACAAGCAAGTTGTTACTTCAGTCCATATGTGCCCCAAACAACACATACATGTTTTTAATTAAAACATCCAGCACTTACCGGTACATTCTCTTTCTGTTGCAGAGCTGCCTTTTTCTTCCAGAGGCGCTCCCGCAGCTCATTAACACGCTTATCCATGACTGCCACCTCCGAGTTGCGCTTGTTCAAACACTCCCTCTGTTGCTGCAGCTTGGCATTCTGCTCCTGGTTCAGTTTGTTCCTCAGCTGAATAAATTCACGGGGCGGGGGGGATGGGGGGAGGACAACAAAACCAAAACAAATTAACTAAACTAACTTTCAGGATGAAGGACAGGAAACAGCTACAAAGGGAAAACCCTTCTAAAAAGTCAAGCCTTGCCTGCAAACTCCTGAGATTATATTCTGCTGAGAAAATGCTGGGTAGTCTCCAAGCAGTGCTCAGGGAAGAGGTGCAGACTGAAAACCCCATCCCCTGCCTGCCTCGAGCACAGTGCCTCCAGTCCTCCATCTGCAGCACCTGGGCAACCGCGCGGCTCTGCCCAGAGCGAGAGCGCCGGGATCTCTTCCCAGCAAGGCAAGAAGCGACCCAACCAACAACTTTCCACCCTTCGAGCTGTGGGTCGCCCACAAGCCCTGCGTTACCTGCAGCTCCTTGTACAGGCGGTCGAGCTCGGCTACAGCTGACTGGTTGTCGTGGTAGCCATCAATTCGGCCGTTCTTCAGCATCTCCAGCTGCCTGGTGAGTTCCTCTACCTTTGACACGGCCAGCACTAGCTCACGCTGCTTTTGCTGGAACAGGCTGTTCATCTGTTCAATCTCCTCCACTGAAGAGGGCGAGAGAGCACAATAGTCGCCCTGAGAAACAGCTGAGCGTGGGCTGCTTCCCAAGCAGCACGGCGGGGGCAGAGAGCGCCCTGCCATCCCCTGGAGCAGCGCGGCACAAAGGCTGCGGCCGGCCCGTGGCCCCTGGCAAACCAGCTCTTCCTTGTGGGAGCTGCACATGCAAACTTGGTAGCGGGATTATGGAAATCCCATCTACTTAAAGTACTCATGGGGGAGGTTGCTAAAATTTATGTAACACTCAGGCTCCACAAGAGGACACTCACTCAGCCACAAGCCATATTTACGATGCTTAAAACCCTTGAATTTCAGTCATAGGAAAGACAAATGACATAATGATAAAACACTCGAGCTGTTACATTAAACAAAGCCTTTTTAGGGTTTACTACACACAGCTGTCATCAGCTGTTCTCACTGTCCAAAACTGTTGTATTTCAGACCAAAATCCAAAGCAGTAGCTGTTCAAGCAAGTGCCAAGACCAGACCTTCTGGGGATGGCACAGGGAAGCATGCTCACACATGCTCTGAGATCTCAACTCGTGTCTTTTGTGTTACACTGTGGTGCTCTTCCTTCAAACTGAGCTGTATCGCACAAGATAAATATCAAACAGATAATGCATTCTCCCCACAGAAAATCTTTTTGTTTTTATCTGGAAAGCACTACACTATTTTTATCTTTTTACTCTAATAAGGCAGTATATTTTCATTTCAGTGCACATGAAAATGCCAAGTTCTGTATGACACAGACACGGAGGCAGGAAGAAAAGAGAGGCAAAAGAACATATGTTGACATGAAGTCTGAAATAAAATATTTAATACTGCACCAACTTGCTGAACTGCAATCACCCGACTAGTACTGTAGAAAGACAGACACTAGTGTAATTTTTGTAATTGAAAAGAAAATACACAGCCACTTCGGTCATTAAGTTACCTCTTGCGTAAGAGGCAACACAGGTAACATGCCAATCAGATCTTTTTCTTTGTTCTTCAGGCCAAGAAGAAAATAACAGTCTAAATATATGCGTAGTTTTAACATAAAGAATGGAAAAAGTTTCTGTGGTACACAAAGGTATTCAAGTAAGGAAACAACCTACAATGAAATTAAAGAGCAGAAATGCTAGGCTAAAAACAGACTAGAAATGCATTTATGGGATATTTTGAAATACGATAAGAGAATACTTTTTGTTCTTGGTCATTCAGGATTTCTCTTGGTAAATGTGAGATGTGAAAACAAAGATTAATTTGTCTTGGAATACTGCAAATACCTCTTCTAAATCACTGGAATCACCACAGATTTTAGAGTTCCAAGAGCCATGCTCCATGAAAAATCACAGCCTACTTTCTCCAAGCAGCAACTCACCTAACTTTCCGTTGCTGAGTCTTTTTTGCTCCACATGCCCTTTCAGTGCTCTCACTTTCTTAAGTTTGGCTTCCTGATTCTCAGCAATTTCCTTTAATCGCTTAAGTTTTTCCTGCTCAGCAGCTTGCTGTTGCTGTCGCTGATCTTGCTGCTTGAGGAATTTCAGACGCTGTTCCTATAGACGAGATAAGGAATTTATTTATTTACTTATTTTAAAAAAGAAATTATGGTAAGGTATTGACAGCTACAGTGTCAGAACTTGTATACAATTGCCACTGCAGCTCAGATCATCAGTTGCTACAGCCCAGTATCCTGACTTCCCAGAGTGACAAGGGGAGCCTGTGAGAACAGGGCAAGCACCTCCTGATGCCCAATACATGTGCTCCAATACCATCCTCCAGGTACCACCATTCAGTAGCGCAAGAACCTACTGAAACAAAGGCAGTATCCATGTCTAACAGCCCTTAGTACATTTTTCTTCCATGAAATTGCTCAAATCCTTTTAAGCTAAGAAAAAAATTAGCATTCATGTTCTATGATGTTTGCCAGTTTCATTTAATCACTACTTTGTTCTTCATTTGCAAGAACTAGTGGTTATTTCCTCTCTACCTTCTCCATGCTGTACTTTATGCTTCTCTATCATATGCTACATTTTAGTATTTTCCAACATGACCTATAGTCATTTATATATTTTATATATAGAAGGTATTCCACAAATTATTGATCACTCTCTCTTTCTCTTTCTACTCACTCTTTCTACTTTTTTCCAGTTCAATTAGAACTTCCTTAAGCTGGGGAATGACTGCACAGCAAAGCTCTGGAATTTTACCATTTCCAGGTAATAATCACCAACGTCACAAAACAGAATTCAAGACATAGGAAAACCTTTATACTGACCTAGCCCCACTTACACAACAGACATCATCTCAATGGAGAGGATTCTTTTACCTCTCCAAGAGTGTATGAGTAGGGCTGTGCACTATTAGTCTCCATATATATAGACGTCTATAGTTCAGAGCTAAAAGAAACCACTAGGTCATCTGTAGATGATCCTTTAAGTACTGGCCTTCCTTTAAGTTACTGGCTGCTAGGTATGACTGTCAGTTCTGGAGATTATAGGTTATTCTAATGGTAGGAGAACTACTAAGACTTTCCCAAGCATCCAGCCAAAGACCAACAGCCACAACTTTCAGCGGCTACTAACATTAGAACACTTCCTCCAAAAGAAAATATAAAAAATAATTTGTGGGGAAAAAAAAAGAAAACAAAACACATACCCAGTCATATTTAGAAACATGGGTTCTTGTGCATTTTGATTAAAAAAGAAAGAAAAGTGAGCTTGCTCAGAGAAAACCAGGCAGCACCTGCAGTATCTGCGCTATATACAGTATACACTGTATTTTCCCATACAGGAAAAAAAGTAAAAAAATATATTACAGCCCATGTCTAAAAAGAAAGCATCTTTTTCCTTCGGAATCTATTTTTAATACTGCATCTGATTTCAGAAGGCAGGAAAGAAGCAATGGAAAGCCTCTCTTTGGAACAAAAGAATGAAAAATTAATGAAAAATTCCCCAATGGGACAACCACAAGGCCACTCTGCTTGCTACCAACCGCAGGCAACAGACACCTACCTGATGGGTGGCCATCCATACTCAAACTCTTTAACTTTTTTTTTTGATGTCTTGTATGGCTTCCTTTACACCAAGTGTATAAAATGTTTCTATTTCTGGTTCTATATACACAGTGACTACAATTTCAGAGCTATTACAAAGACCTCAGAGCTATCTTACAAAGATTATCTTACTTTCAGAGCTATCTTACAAAGACCAGGTTCTATTATCATCACCTGAGTGAATCAGCCAAGAGAGACAGGGCTTCCAAGAGAGGAAGAGGAGTGAGACAGGAGCCCCAGCAGCCTTCTTTGCCAGCAAAGCACATTCTGAAGGGCCTGGGAACTCATCCACCCAGATAGTCAAACGCTCCTTAGGACGGGCTTCCATGTAAAGATTCTCGGCCAACAGCAGCACTGACAGTGGTATTTTCAAGAGTAGCGTGCAGCAAAAATGCTAAAGCCAAATACAAAATCCATGCTACCCTTCTGCAGATGTGTTCAGAATATTTTTTCCCTAAACAATTCAGGAGCAACCCATGTGCCATCATTAGCTTTTCTGTTATTGTTCAGCAAGCATTTTATAAATCATTGTCCTAGTTACTTCTATCACATGCACGCCGTCTTTTCCAGACAGTTGCCCCAGGAAACCAGGCACACTGAACTCTATCAGTAAAAAGCGAGATATCATTACAGGACAGCATTATACCCAGAGACAAAAGCATTGTTCAGTGATCAAGCTGGTGAATGGCTGGTCACCACACAGAACAAACAGGGCTGGCAGAGGCACCAGGATGAATGACAATATTAATGCTATACGCTCCATCATTTTAGTAAGCTACAGGGTCACTTCAATCACTGGCATTATTTTAATCTTTTACTACTGGATATTTGTATAGATTGACTTGCAAATTTAAAAAGTGGGAGCCAGAGAAAGGGAGCCACCTGTTTTGAAGAGGTGGGGAAAAAAAACAACACACAAATCTCTAACCCTCCCTCTACCTCATACAACTCCTACTACCTTTGTTCTTGGCTGTAAACAATCTTATTCCAAACTCACCTTGTTAGCCAGCATTTGCTGTTGAGCCTCAATTTGTTGCTGCTGACGTGATGCCATTTCCTGAAGTTCAGCCAGTGTCATATCCATCCTTGGAGCGCTGACCTGTCAATGAAAATCCAGAGCATTCTAGAATTTCAAATTTGGCTAGCATGCAATTCAATAGAGCTACTATAATAGAGAAAACTATGATTAAAGTCTTTAAAAATAGTAACAACCAAGTATTCAGTAGAATAATTAGAAAGAAATGGCGTATTTCTACTTTAAAAAAATAACTACTTTTAAGCCTGTACACGTGTGCCCCAATCCAGCAACACATATAAGCTAACATTCTTGAAAAATTAATATTTCCAGCAAAATCCCAGCAGCATTTTAAAGTGGCGTTTCAGAGCCGTTTATAATTAAGCTCAGCATGACTCAGCTTTGACTGACTGAGCCCGGAATGATCAGCCCATGGCAGGATGGATTGGTGGTTGCAGGTACATCATTGCAATTCAGAGCACTTCAACTTAAGATGAAGCATCTGGAAAAATTAACTTGGGGATGGGGCACGTGGGGAAATCAAAGGTAGTACTATTACATTAGTCATCTGTTCACGTCTTTTCTTAATCTAGATTCAATCACATATCCATAATTGTATCTTCTAGAGCAAGAATAAATGACAGACAAGATTCAATTCTAAGACACTAACTGGTTTCAACTTGAAAGCTAGAACCAAGTCAGGCCATTTCTCTGACACCAAACTGAATGTGGAAAGGATCAGTGAACTGAAGAAAAATAAGAGAATTGTGAATGGGAGTAGAGGAGGGAAAGTGGTGCTGAATTTGCTGCTCTAAGATCACTCAGAAACACATATCTGGCAGCTAACAGATCTCAGAGAGGTCTTAAGAACTGAAAACAAGGGTGATAGTTGTTAGAGGCTTCATGTCTTATTTTAGAGCAGTCATTAGAAATTTCTCCAATATCTTCTCTTAGTTTCCAGGGTAGGGTTTGCACAAGTATCTCAAAGGAAGGGAAGCCTCTGTTTTTGCTGTGCTGTACGTTACATCAAGCACTTACTCCATTCTCCATTCTTCGATCACCAGGCACTTTCACACCATTTCTTTTTAGGGATGGATCTTGAGACCTCTGTCCAGTCCCTAGACAGAAATACAGGATAACATAAACAGTAAGACATTTTTGGATTTTTCTTATCCTTTTAGACAGAGCATTCAAATATAAAAAAAGGAGAAAAGGCTCAACAATTCTTCGTTTATAATCTGAACTATTCTTCCCATGTTCTTATCTCTAAGATAAGCTTAAATGATGACACAAGATATTTTATGAAGAGGCTGCTGTTCAACGTCAATATTTATTTTAAACCATAAAGCTGTTCAAAAACAGACAAATGAGAACAGCTTAACCAAAGGTAGGATATTTCAGTATTTCTCTTGTGATCAATAGGCAGCTGGCCCCTCCTAAGTCTGCATTAGAAAAGCATTGTCACAAAACTGGGTTGCCTTCTGCAAATGACATTGCAAATGCATTTGGACCACAGTGTCTTAAAACCCAGCATCTAGATGTTTGCATGTGTTGTGCTTGTTTTTTTTTAAACTGTCTCACAGAGAATACGAACAATAACAGTTAACAGTTATTACAAAATGTTTTCATCCTGACAGTCATTCTGACAGGAGAGATGCTACTTAACTAGAATCCTACTTAAATGCTTCCATCAAGTCATGTACAAATGGTGCTTAGATGTCTAATACCAAGCTCACTAATTTCCCTGTAGCACATACATGCACTACAGGATGAAGCCATCTTATGTTAGCTTTTTGCCTATCTGAGCAAATCCCTGTAAGACTAATAAGTACAGCAGAGCTCCTAACTATTCCTTTGGTCCTCTTCAAACATAGTGCTTAGCTATGTTATGGACAATAAAATGCCTATAATACTTATATTCAGAGTACTAAGCACATTGCGCTTGAAAAAAATACAACCTGACAACTAAACTGTGCCATAGGACCTCTACTATACGGAAGTGGCATAGCTTTAACTTTTCACGAACTCATTCCATCATCATTACACATTTCAAACAAAAATATGTTCATCTATTTTAAAGTACACTGGGTACAATGCCACTTAACACAAATACAATGTTTCCAAAACATGGGAAGATTTCTGAAGACCAAAAGTGGAGGAGGAAGAACCCAACAGATGGATGTAAAGGTAAATGTCTTAAGGATGCTTCTACTGAAAAGATTAATATGTGATGTATGGAAAACCTTGAAAAGCAAAATATCTTATTTTTTATAGGATTCAAACTTAAGATTTACAATGCAGTGTTATTACATTTGTAGAGAACTTAGAGACTAACCATTTTGTTTAATTCTATTCCTGAAACTAATACAAATGTGTTGATTGTGGGAGAAACACCAAAGAACTCTACTTTTTGCTAACTATGCTAAGTTTATCCCCCCTGTAAAATACTATCCAGGTGAAATACACTAAGCTCACATAATAAATGACATTACCAGAAAACAATTTAGTTACTAAATTAAATGGAAGAGACTTCCTTTTTTTTTTAGGAGATTAATCACAGATCTCTAGATATTTAACTGTGGCTAATACATGTAAACACAGTATGCCCCTGGATGCTGTGGTAATTCTGAGCTCTAGAAAAGCTACTAACTTTTCCATTCAGATATAACATGCCCAGACCGGGCAAGGGAGGAAGAAGTCTTTACTAAAAATGACTAAGAACCCAAAGGAGAGCAAATAGTAAGAGCAGTTTTCTGTTACTAGCATTCCCTATTCATAAGAAAATAAAGGTCAGACCAGAAAGGGTTGTAACACCATACTGACTAGCAACACTAACATATAATATATGTATGGCGTTCCCTTAACCTTGAGAAATGAAATTAAATTTTACTTCAGCAAATAAACCAGCTGAGACCAACACATACCTGATTCCCAGCAGGGAGAGCGCTCATGTCGAAGAAAGAAACGAACCTCACTTCTCTGCATCCCAAAGCGCTGCAAAATATCCAGCATCCGTTCATTATCGGCTATAGGACGTTCTGAAAGATAAAAAGGCAGCTTACTATTGCATCCCTATGTAGCTAGGGCATGTAACAAAACAAAAATATCTGTTCATCATCTTTCACTCGAGCACTGTTATTACTCAGGTTCGGTGTGGTCCTAACCCTTGCCCTCATCCAAGGCATTTCTAACTTTTCTTTGGCTCTGCGCCACACCCTTGCTTCTGAAGGTGAACCAACACCTCTGAAAAGTAGATAGAGCCCTTTAGAAGTCTAAAGGAAGGAAAAGCTGAGGCACCATCACAGCCCAAGGGAACGCAAACAGGCAATCTAGAGCTTTTGGCTGAAGTACCTTAGTTTCGTATTTGCAAATCACTGTACGTACTCACCGCCGCAGGAGCAAAACTGGTGGACCTGTTGCCCTACTTTTGTGGTACCTCAGACAAACTTACTGTTCCATCATTCCTCTTCAAGGGCTCTTCACCCCAATTCCTACAGGTGCCAATTTGCTTTGTGAGACAACACAGTGACTCGGGTAAGAACCAGCTATTCTTTTCAGACAGTTGAGATAAAGTTTCTTAAAGTTACATACATGAGTTCCACTGAATTGGTTTTCTTGCTCTTGTTCCCAAGTTCAGGATTCAGTCCCATCTTAATTTTTAAGCCTTACTCTTTGCCTTTTGATATTGCAAAAATCCAATGGGAGCCTAAGCCAACGGCTTTCATTTACTGGTACTCCTTTTCTGAAACACTGTTCTTTCAAATTTTACACACTTCATAGCTGAGCATTCACAGGCTGGATATAATTACAATTGCTTACTGTCCTTCAGATATTTATATAAAGGCAATTGCTTTTGTTATTCTAAACATTTTAATATATGTTTTTATGCCTATGTTAAAAGTGATGGCAGCTATGCAGTTGACTAATATGTTATAGAGGTCAACTTTATGTAGTCAGGATGTTGTCACAGTATCTGAGAGGCTCGTGATCAGGTTAGATCCATTTGCATGGGGTACCAGATGAACAAGAGATATTGCTCCCATTCTGAGAAATAAGGCAAGCAGACAAAGAATTAAATTAAACACCACTAGTTCCATTTGTTCTGACAATGGTTTTGTTGGCTATTTCCTTTCATTATTTAGGCAAGGGAAAAAAAAAAGAAGAAATCAGAGTAGAATTCATTCATATCCAGTAGAGAGTCTTTCAAAGCAACTATCTTAATAAAGAATAATCATTTCACGGACAAAATTGTTGGTGTTAAGAATACATATTTTCGTTTTCATAAGAAGAGGAGTTACTAACACGTTTGCAGCATGTGAAGAGCTTTTTTCAACATAAAAGGGTTTCTTTAAATGAAATGAAAATGCTGCAGCTGCGCTCAAGCAATCTAGGGAGGAAAATTTCTGGAGTCACTGTCAAAAGAGATTAGCTTTACAGAATAAGCAAGTAGGTCACTGTTACAGAAGAAGCAATCTCTTGGCAGTTACTTGTCTAGACAGCTAAAAAAGCTCTTCATCTGCTAAACCTTAATTCCCCCCTTGAAGAAAAAAAAAAAGAAAAAAAGAAGCGCGACTGTCAGATTTCCATCTTAAAGAATATACAACAGGCTTATGAGATAGCTTTCTAGCAGCTAGGCAGTACTTCAACTGAAACTCTATCATCAAGGGAGATGCCCTTTACCCAAGGATTCTGTCAATACCACTCAGTGACTTCAAAGGAAGGTCAAGGAGATTTCCAAATACCAAACAAAACCACATTTGAAAAGTTCAAGAAGAAAAGAAATTATCAGACCTCAGTTTTTATTCCCTGCCCCCTTGGAGGGGAAAAAAAAAATAATAAAAAAAATAAAGACAAAAGCCTTTACATATAGACACACACTTTCTGTGCTTTCTGTGGTCAAGATAGTCATCTAACAGAATTCTGATGATAACAGAAAGATCAAGCAAGCTTGCTCTGATACTCATCAAATTTCAAGCAAAACTGGGAGGACAGGGAGAGCAGTAAACTTGCCCTCATTCAGCAAACTGAGTGCCTCAAGCTAACTTGCAGCAATGTTTCAAAGTATGTTTAATACGGTCTGACAGCAGAAGCTAAAATTCCTCAGCATGCATCAGGAGAGAGGGACAAGCTACCTCAGAACGATGTTAGTAATTGAAGTCTAAGCACTCATTTTTCAGCATACATCTTCTGTTTCTACCTTGTAAGGATGGCTGGCATGTGCCATGTTTATTTTAAAATTAAGTTTAACTTGTTCAGTGTAATAGAATCCATGATACCATCTTGGCAAAACGAGACAGTGACACCAAAACACTGACACCTAAAGCAAAATAAGGTAAAGTTGAGAGGTTTTTTTTGTTTGTTTCCAAAAAAATAAATCCAAAATATACATTAAAATATATTTTGCAAATGTTTGCTGCTGGACGTTATGCAGATGTTTAAGAAATGACTTCTTTTTTTAGAAATATGCATATACTTCACCCAGTATTCAAGTCTTTATGGCATATGATTTGAAACTACTGCATTTGTTACCAAGTATAATCTGAAACTGTACAGTGTTGCATGCACACACACATGCACCGGTGTCCGTATAAAGAAATATATAATTAGTAAATATGACAGGACCAGTGAAGGGAACAGAAGTAATTTGATTTCTAAAAGGAGTGCCAATATTTTAACTGTATAAACAAACAATACTTTTTGTTGTTTTTTTTTGGTCTTCTGACAATAAACTGTGCCAGTAACCAATAATAACCAAATAATAACCAAATAACATAACGAGAATAGGCTTTGCAAAGAAAAGAAATTTTGCTAATCTCAGAAAAAAATTCTCCACTTCACTTTGTTTCTGTATTCTAACTATTTTCTTTTATCTCCTCCAGTACCAGACAGGCTGACAACTTGATTTTGTAACTGTAAACAGGCTGTCCTTGACATATCCTACGCAGGCACCTCAAAAGTAGATCAAGAAGCCAGGTGTGGGGAAATAAGTGAGAAACTGCCCACACTTCAGTAGGAGTCCAACTTTGGTAAGGAGGTTTTGGGGGACACTTTGGTTTTGGAGGACATTTACTCCTTTCCATCACAACGTCTGCTCTATAATAGAGCATGGAGCTAAGACTAACTATAATTTCAGTTTATGAAACTACACATACACCTAAACCTTTATTTTACTTGTCTTCCACTGTAGAATTTGGTACTGCATTGATTTAGACAGACCTAGACAGAGATATACAGTAAAACCACCTTCCTAAAATATCTCTTTCCACCTTGGATTGCGGATTTTATTTTAGTATCATTTATACAGAAAAAATGTTTTTTCTTTTTTTTTTTAAAGGAAAAAAAAATCTATTGTATTTTTTAAAACTTAGAAATATCAAAAACGTTACATCTCTACCAGAAAGGACTAAAAATCAGAGACCAGACTTGAGTATCTCATGCAAATATCCATCTCACCAAAGACTTCTTTAAAGAGAAATAGGCCTGAGACAACAGCAGAGAGACAGGAACATTTGTCCTTGTCGTCTAATTATTTTATAATGTTTTTTAAAGCATCTCAAAATAGCTGGATCAAATAACATAATTTTTCATGACTTAAAAATCCTGACAGTGACTCATCTTTTCTACACCTCTGTGTGGCTACCAGGATCTAATGATCTACCATGGAGACAAGAGATAAGAGT
This sequence comes from Anser brachyrhynchus, assembly GCF_964034855.1. Classification (NCBI taxonomy): domain Eukaryota; kingdom Metazoa; phylum Chordata; class Aves; order Anseriformes; family Anatidae; genus Anser; species Anser brachyrhynchus. Next base: position 27,989,296 of record NC_137696.1, read on the forward strand.
CCCTTCCTATTTAAGCCAGACAAGTTAGCCATACTTTAGCTTTTGGGTTGCTTGTTGACATGTTCTTCAGTCCCAGCAGAGCACTACAAGTTATGGAGACCTGAATTTCCAAATCAAAAATCAGCAAGAACACAGAAAAAGAGGGAGGCGGGAGGGAGGGAAGACAACCAACCACAATCACAAAACCATCTTCCACCAGCTCAAAGGACAAACTGCTTTACTGTCCCGTCCTCATCTCACCCCTCCTATCCACTATATACCTTCTTTAGAAGTACTTCATATAATTGCAGCTGCTTCTGATAACACTCCTTCCCTCCCAGAATCAATTAATGCCATCGTGAACAACAAAGTCAACATCTGAAAAAGGAAGTTTTCCTTTGCCAAAGCACTTGAAAATGCCTATGGAATTTAGAAGACTGTCCACAGAACTAACAATATTTACCACTCCAAAAAGCCCATGCAACCCACTTGGATTATACCGCTGGGGAAAAGAATAAATAAAGAACGACTCCCCTACACCCTTCACAGACTCATTTGAGTTGGAGAAGAACTGCCCATGCATAAGAACATCCACATGCTTGGCTGGCTTCTTTTATTTTCAATCATTTTTTGTATGTGTGTACCTTCCTGTAGATGTGTTATTATACACCAGTTTTGATGAAGAGATTAACAAAAACGTAAGGCAGAAACTCTCTGGGACAGAACCATGTCTTTCACGTCTCTGCACCCTACGACAACAGAAGCAGTGAATGCCCAGCAGCTCACAAAGCAGGAGTTTAACCCACCTGAGCCACACCACACTTCAGCCAGGTGGCACTCGCTTTCACCAGGCTCCTTGCACAGCTCCACCACATCTCGGCATGTTGTCTCTGGGGTGACTGGCACCTCTGTGAAGTGTTGTTCATTGTTGCTGAGGTATACTGTCAGAAACATCTGGAAAAGACAAAGACAACAGCATACGTAACACAAAACCAGGCTGCATATCGAGGGCGCAATTTTCATTAATTGCATTATTTTCAACATAATAGTATCATTCATCATGAACTACCGTGCATATTGAATTTCAAAACAAACCCAGATTTCCTTTTCAGGTACAAGCCAGTGAGATGTTAGAAGTAATCCTCTGCGCACCTCGATTATGTTACTGAAGTATTGTTTCTTTATTTTATTTTTTTTAATAACTGGACCTCCTGCTCCTTCCTTCTCTTTTAAGGTGATGTTATCGTATTTCTTCTACCTTACCATACTTAAATACTGCACACCCATTTGACACGACAGATACCTAGAGTTCAGAAGTTTTCTTTATTGCGAAAAACAAGGGAAGTAACGTCTGTAGAAGATGACTGGACCTTCCAAATAGGAATTGGAATCAATTTGCACTTCCGTAACACTTGGCATTAAAAAGTTTCTCAGAAACACAAGCTGACTTTCCCTGCTCAGGGACATGACTTAGTGGTAGACTTGGCAGTGCTAGGTTAACGGTTGGACTTGATGATCTTAGAGGTCTCTTCCAACCAAAACGATTCTATGAACACAAGGTCTACCCCCCAAGTGCCACTATGAGGAAAGCAGTGCTATTTTACTTGGCTTTCTCTTCACTGCTGTAGATGGATCCTTTATCTTTGGTTGTTATTCTGTATAAACACACCACACAGCTAGATGTTATCCTTGCTCAGGTCTTTCCTGCCACAACTAGAAGACACACATTTTAAGAATTAGTTTCTTTATTTAATCTTTGATAAAACATATTGATCACTACTGCCTCTGAACACCAGTTGCCTTGCTGTATGCTATTAATATTAAAGTTAATATAAAGCTAGCTAAAAATGAACATCAGTTTTCTTCTGAAATCTATTCTGAACACCAGTACCAACTGCCTGCTCATCATGTAACTCCCAGCATCACAAAAATCAGCTAAATGTCTCCAGAAAGCAATTACTCTACTACAAATTTCAAGCAATAGAAACCTTATCAAAAGGCTACACAATTCAGCCTTTTCCACACAGATGGAAAACCTGTCTTTGCCAGAAAAAGACACAAATATAATGTCAGAGAATCTTTGTGCCTCCTCGTTTTTATAGAGGGTAGAAGGGGCCTACATCTTCATGAACAACGGTTCAAAGGTCAAAAAAAGAGTCAGATTCAAACAAGGCAAGAGGGACATATAAAACGTTCTTCTGAGTTTAAAGAAGAGGTCATTGCTACAAGCATTTATTCTGTGATTTTGTGGGAATACTCTGGAACAAGTCATTTTTGATGAAAGTGGAATCTAGCCCATTGTCTTCATGGTTTTACAAAGCTCCCCTCAGTGACTCTGCCAGCGTACAAACGCAAACATCTCTTAAGTCTCCAAAGCCTTTCCAGTGGTCTTGCAAATGCCAAGACCCCCTCCACTCCTATGAGAGAAGCCACCTTTATTCTTTTAAAGAACTTCTATTAAAACATTTCCACACTCAAAAATGTGGTGTTATACAGAGCACAAACATTTGTCCCACTTTTGGCAGCACAAACACTTCAGAAGAGTGTTTCAGGCCTTGGGACTGCACCAGATTCAGCATCAACAGCATACACAGTTTCTGATCTCTGATTTTACGCAGTTCCCCAAGACAACGCTTTCTGATAAATTCCTAAAGACCTTCTACAAATACTCACAAAAAGCAAAAAGCCTACAGAAGGGGAGCTCAAAACTGCCCCTAGTCCTTTGGAAACCATTCAGATCCCTCAACCATTTCCTTGTCATGTTACGGCAAAAAGTAATAACAACTCAGAGCTTGTAAGGGGAGGAATGAGTAGAGAGAATGTGGAAAAAAATGCAAAGGTAGCAAAAATTTTTTTGTTTTGCTGACCCAGCAAATCCCGAGGAGGGCAGGAAGGCCGACGGAGTGGGACATGCCGACTTCAGCTGGACTGAGGGCTGCTGTTCAGGCAGAGGGGAGCATCCCATGCACCCCACCTGCCACCGGGACCACAGCTGCTCACCCACATGCCTCAGCTCAGAGGTTTGTTTGCTGCTACTCCCTCCCTGGTATGCTTTGTGTGGGCCAGAAACACACCGCAGGCATGCTGGTAAGATCAGCTTACCACATGCCTATTATTACTCTGGGAAGACAGGCACAACTGTTGTGCTGTTTACTGCGTAGCATGCTGATGTACTGACCTAAATTAGGAGACAAAGCTTTCCAAATAGCACCTCCGATATTCTGCTTCAGTCTTTCAGCACCGAACACTTGTGGTTTTTTAGATTTAGTATTTCACAAGGCTGACAGCGAGAGATGTCATACGCAACCAGGTAAAAAACGCCATTTAATCACAGAAACTAGGGCAGAGAAGTATAATATAAAAAACAGGCTCTCAAATAGCTTTAGAGCAGGATTACACAGGAACACAAAACACAAATGCTTCACATTTAACGCTAGATAATCTTATACTCACAACAACGCTAAACTGCACAGGTAGTGTGTCAGCAGTAAGATTTGTTGGTTTTAAAAGAAGAGCTTATAGATGAAAATTAAAAAATTATACAGAAACATGGCATTACACACAAAGCAGACCTAATTTGACCCTAGCACGGCTGTTCACTCTCCAGTGTGCCTGTTTATCTCCAGCCATTAATCCTTAGGATTTACCAGCACAGACAGCTACAGAGGAAGGATCACGAGTAGGGATTTCCATCCACAATGCTCAAGGTAATTACTAACGCATTAGGCCACAAGCACTCAAACCTGCTATGTGGAGGCCATTTCTGAGACTTGGTGGTATCTGCATTAAATCTACCACATGTGTTCTAGGTATTGGGGGTGAGAGGGAAACACCACACTGTGCAAATTCCCTAAAAACATGTCCCAGATTCTGAAAAGTCTGAAGTAATTAAAAAGAATGCAAAATGGATACGACTTTTGCAGGTACCTCCTTCCTCCTCCCCCTAGCTCCAGGACAACTCTGAGACCACGTGGAAGTCCACCAAGCAGTTGTGCCCCTCCTCTCTCACCCAAGTGGCGGTGACATTTATCACCATGCCTCCTCCGCTATCCACATTTCTGTGAGGACTCCAGCCAGGGGTAGTCTGCTTCAGACTGGCTATGTCCGAGCCGAGGGAAAGGATTTAGCCGGCAGCATGAATCACTGAGATTTCTATCTCCCCAGAGAGGGCTGGTAAAAGGTAAAGAACCAAAGGCACGAACCAGAACCTTGCTATGGCTTCTCAGTGCAGCTCGAAACCCTTGGTGGCTTATCTGGCATGCGCCACCTCACATTGGGATCCCAATAATCATCCTTCCCCTTGGAACATTTCAAATAAAACATCCACTAACCACCCTACCGGCTAGTTTATATTCCTGTTTGATTGTTGTGCAGCAACAAAAGAGGAAAACAAAAAAAAAAAAAAAAAAAAAGACAACTCTTGTGACATCTTGTTTGGAAGTTTGAATCCTGTACCTTCCATCAAGTTAGATTAAAACGGTCATTTGTTGCTCCCTGAAACTGAAGATGTTAAAACACTTACAAATAAAAACCCAGGAGTATGGAAAGAAAAAAAAACAACAACAACATGCAAAAGGTAAAAATCAAACTCAGTTTCAAGGTAGGCATAAATAAGGCACGTACTCAGCAGTGGTGAGGCCACACCTGGCATGCTGTGTCCCATTCTGAGCTCCCCAGTACAAGAGAGATTTGGACATACTGAAAAGAGTACAATGAAGGGCCACCAAGGTGATCAAGGGCCTGGAGCACCTCTCCTATGAGGAGAGGCTGAGAGTTGGGACTGTTCAGCCTGGAGAAGAGAAGGCTTAGGGGGAATCTGATTAATGCATCTAAATACCTGAAGGGAGGACGCAAAGATTGATCCAGGTGCTTTTCAGTGGTACTCAGTGACAGGACAAGAGGCAATGGGGGCAGACTGGAACATAAGGGTTTCCATCCAAACATCAGGAAACGCTTCTTTACTGTGAAGGTGACAGAGCACTGGCGCAGGTCACCCAGACAGTTTTTGGAGTCTCCCGCCTTGGAGATCCTCAAAAGCTGCTTGGACATGGTCCTGGGCAACCTGCTTTTGGCAAGGGTTGGACCAGATGACCTCCAGAAGTCCTTCCAACCTCAGCCATTCTGTGGTTTTACAGAGCAGGCATACTAAAGACATACTATAACAAGGGGAAGACAAATCTCATTCAGACCTTACACCTTCTTTCAAAGACAGCATCAAGGCAAATGCTGAAATACCTGACAATTTCATATTGTCTTGGATTATGTTTTTTCACTCTTTCTGACTTCTAAGGATTGAGTTTTAGGAATGCCCAGAGAAGGCTGAGAACTTTTAATTAGGGACCTGACTCTAAATTCTAAAATAAGGGTTTGAATTCTAAACCAAGGATCCCTCCAGCCTACCTCCTCCCCCCGAGATGTATTCACCGTTTATAAGTACTGAAAGGCTTTACACCGCAGAAGCATCCCAGTACTGCGGCACACTTGCAAGGAACCAGGGATGTGTTGTACATCTAGCAAAGCGGTTCCTTTTAAAGTCACACCACAAATTTCAGCTGACTCGGCTACAGCCTAGAAAATAAAGTTTGCAGTTATGGAGCCACCAAATGAGGCAGTTCGATCGGGTGCACCAAGGGCAAACGGATGACCAAGGGCACATGAACTAAAGCAAGAGATCATTTTTGCAAGGAATGACTGTGATGAATGACTTACAAGCAACTGGATGGGAAAGCAGAGTACCAGACATAAAGGAAGACTAAGTCTCAAAAAAGCCTGACATTTAAGACACAAACCTAAGAAAATCCAAATTGTCGTGAATTACAACTTCAAGTCTTCTCAGCATAAAATGTATTATTTTGTTCCAACCTGTATTATTTATGCATCACCTCCAAATATAGCCACGAAGTCTGGACTGTAACACACCCGGGAACAGGAAGAGAATGTAGCAAAAAAAGCAACCAAAATAAAGGAGGACAGAAGAAGGTATCAATTAAAGCAAGTCACACCCCACCTTATAATCCTCCACCTCTCTCCTGCACGTCAGTTCCAAATAGCCTTACACTTGACAATCAGACACATGTGCTGTAAGCTCATCAACAGGATCATTTCATACAATTGCACTGACATTAAATAAACTGTAACAGGTCTCAACAGCTGCAAATTAGTTTTCAACTTAAAGTGAAATATTAAGAACAGATAGCTCTACAAAAGCAATAGTCTATGAACACACTGCATTTTGGCTCCTACTTGGTGACATTAAAAACAAAGAACAGCTTCCAGAACTATTTGGAATACAAGTCTGAGCAAACACATGCCTTAAAATTTACATCTATCCAGACAGATACCATTTTTTAATCAATCTCTCCCTTAGGTCAGAAGGCCTCAATTATTGATTAAGACGGAGGAAACACAGAAATGCAACTTACTTTTCTCTTGAGCTTTGAGACTGTGTCTGAAAGGATCCAAAATCTCTTACTCCTTAACTTTTTGTAAAAGTGATATCATACATCTTAGGTATCAAAAGGCTCTGAAGTTGGACATTTTCCAATTAATATACAAATAATATTAAATTATACTGCTTAAATTATTTAAGCAGTAATCTCAGAGTGCACATATTCAGTAGAAAACTCCATTATTTTGTATGATATGGTTTAAAATACAAGGTCTTAGTGAATTCCTGAAACTACCCTTGTTTAAAGGATAAGCGTACTATTTTCCCCCCAAAGATCTAATTCAGATCATTAAATTTCAGCAATGGACAACAATCTTCTAGAGCAAAACTCACTATCTTATAAAATATTACACACAAATAGATGGTCCATTAAAAACTTACCCATTTTTCACTATTTCTTTAATTCCTAATCTAATGCAATCTTTTCCTGCATACCATGCAATATACAATATGAACAGTGGCATCTATTCATGTAGTATTTTTCATCTTCAAAGCATTTTATAACCAGGAAGTCCTGACACAAGCAAGCAGTTTCCTACTTTACAGACCGGGAGACTGAGGCATACAAGGCAATGACAGAGACAAAAACGTTATTTGCTTGCCAAACAAGCATACTGCCTCTGAAATCATGATTCATTTTATTATCTTGCCTTAGAGCTAATAATATAATTTTTGTGCCACATTTCATATTCTCTGTGTTTTAGAGTGATCATTAATATTCTTGAATCACATAATACTCCTGTTGCTGGCTGGTTTTTTGTTTCCATACATAACACAGCTAAGTAATGTCTTAGCTTGCCTAACAAATTTTTAGATCTCATCTTTAAGGATGCATTAAAAGTCACTCTTAAGGTTGACAATGCAATGTTTTACAGTAATATTCTCTCTGTTATTATCTGAGTTATACCTATTATATTAAGCTGCAAATGGTTCAGGATAGACAATATATTTTCCTACAACATGGAGAGCATATACACCTGACGTGCTGTACAAACAAGCCTCCAAAAAAGAGCTCATCGCATGTCCTTCAACGACTTCACCACAAAGTATGATTACAAAGCAGCAATATATACCACTGAAAAGCCATTGTTTCAAATGCAAAATAGCTTTCTGAACAGCATATGGGATGGAGAAGAATGACAACACAATTTACATCCTGAAATAAAATATATTTTTAGAAGATAATTTTAGTTGGCTGAAAAATTAGCACCACAGTTTTTACAATGAATAGATTATCAGATTTTAAGTACAGATAACAGAAATGAGAAATAACTGATTCCACCCACAGACCTGATACCTAAAGTTTTAACTACAAGTCAGTTTTTTCTAATACAAAATCCCTTCAAACAAAGAGTTTTACAAGGAAGCATCTTACCTAATAGGAACACTGACACTGCACCTTCCTAGATTGCCATGAAGAAATCAGCTGCTAAAAGAGGTATTTTTGCTGACTTGATGCAACTTTCTAAACAACAGAAGACAGGCTGCACAACGGCAGATTTTCATGATCTGAAAAACAGCATTCAGAACTGGCATGCAGTTGCGGGCCTCAATTTGATTTTTAATGCAAAATATACCTTAATAAAGCAAATCAGTGAGCCTTTCACATGAAGTTATTCAGAACCTTAAACCAGTCCTTTAGTAGGCAACGTAGTCACTTATTGTACCAGAAGATTAAGGTAAGCAAAAGATTATATAATAGACTTACTAGAAGACAGGCATACAGGACGATTGCTATCCCTGATTTTTTCGTATGCAGCTGTTCAATAAAGTTAGGTTCAATAGAAACACAGAGTAAAGTTTAATATTTACCTATAGCCACACCTAAATACAGGGAGTCAGGTTCCTTCTGTCTCATCTGCAGCACACACTAGTCCGTTTATATTGTACTGGCTCTTAGCCATAAATGTGAGAAAGGAAGTTATGATGCAAGGTAGGTGGAGTACTGTAGGAAGCACCATAGAATTGTTCAAATTATTCCCAGTCTATATAAAGCATGGCCTTTTTCCCTTTCAATTGTATCGCAGGAGAAAACAGGACTCAGCCTTTACTCTCAAAGGCATGGTAGTTACTGCTTGTATACTTTAAAGATAAAATACAAATACATAATAAACTTATCTTTGGTAAATGTGTCAGTTTTTCCAGGATTTAAAACATAATGTACACTTACATGCACTTCTGGGCACGAAAAAGGGAGTAGGAAACAGCAAAGAGAAAGCTGCTTGTTTTTTTTTCCCTCCTTTTTGTTTTTAAATCCTTAAAGTAGAGACAACAGAAAGAAAGCCATCTGCTTTTAGTATACACTAGTACACTGGGCAAAAGCTATAGCACAAACATCAATCTCTGCCATATTACATCTCACTATCAGGCATGTTTCTGAATCATCATTAAGGGAATGTGAAGATCTGCATGGAAAACAGACTGAGTTCTGGCCAAGCATTGTTACCATCTGAAGTTACTGGATGTGGGTTTGGGACCCACCTACTTCATGGGCTGCAACTCCAAAGACAAAATTCAGTGCTTCAGTTCAGACCTACTGAGGAGGAAGATAAAATTACAATCTTCCTGCCAAATTTAACAGAAAATCATCATCATCCCAGTTTAGCTGGTTTAGTTTTGTAAAATCTGTCAGACGTAGCTTGTGACTGGTAAATACAGGGTTCCTGACCTACACCCTCCTCTTTCAGTAGTGCATTACACATGAGGTCATTGAGAGGAGATCTTTCCAAACCAAGAATTTCACCTTGAATCCACATTACATTTTTCCTGACCTATTTTCTTCCATCATCCTTAGACACAAGAACAGAGCAAAAGTCCTCCCAGAGATCCGAAAGATCCAGACAAACAAAGCTTACGATTTTGGATGAACACCAAAACCAGGAGCACCACGCTTCTACACACTCCGCATGCCCAGGGTTAAACCACCACATATCACTGAAGGCAAGGGTGTCGCAATTCAGGGGGAGCTTTTAAAGCCACTTGTACGTTAACGCTGCAGGTATTTATCACAACCTTGGCACTGAGCAGAAGGAAATGTTCCAAAACATATGGGCCAGTTTGTTTGTTTTAAGGGAGAAACAAAATTGGTTCCATTAACATATGTAAGAAACCACAGCCTTTTACTGAGCACCCATAGCTGCCAACATGTCACGCATAGCTTATTCTGTTCAGACCTGAATCCATGCTTTCCACACTTGGATTTACACCAATTTTGTTAAACAACTGCAAGAATTCAGGGTAAACAGATCCTGACAACGTTCTTTACATCGTACAACACCACAGCATGTTCACAGGTCTCTTCCCGTTACCATCTGTGCGTTGGGGTTCCTCACTTTCACATGTTCCCCTCAAGTGTTCTTCCCCTTTCTCCACTCAGAAGCTCTCTCCCCATATCCTTCCAGATGGCTCCTTCAAGCCACCACTTCCATGCTTCTAGGCTTTTCACAAAAAAACACTGCAAGCTGACAGGCAGAAAAGTCAGCCTACACACAGTGTTTGGACTGCCGATGCTGGTGTCTTGCTTGGAGCTTGCTCCTCCTCCTCCTCGTGGAGTCAGTGAAAGGGGGATTGGATCTTTGGAGACGGGCCCTTTCAGTCAGGCTCTGCCGTGTCATCGGTGTTCAACACCGTCACGAAGGCTTGGTACACATGAGGAATTTCTTGTGTGCCTGCAAGTGATACACTTCCACGTAATTCTTACCATAGATACTACACTGAAAAACAGTAACTGTCTAAATCCTGTAAACTACAGTGAGGTTTGCATTTGTTTCTCATCCGATTCCTCAGTATCGCAACACTTTGCACCTAGCAGAAGAGCCTAAAGCCAAGACAACGTCCATGCATAATGAATGGGGTTAAGAACTCAAACTCAAGGCTGAATCATCTCAATTGTCTGTGCTTGCACCAAACCCAGAGACGGTCTTTGTAGTAAATAAAAAATTAATGAAATAAAAAAGAAACATTATATCCTCCCGTTGGGAATAAGCATTCTTGTTAGCTCAGCTTCCTGGACAGCTAGAGGCCTCTGAGAAGCCATACCAAGTGCTCCCCATTGGGACACTTGAGAATGACACCTCTCAAAATACCCCATTAAGATGCATGTATATTCTTACAGTGGAAATATATAAATATGTATATATATATTTTATTTTTTTTCCTGCTAGAAGAAGCAGACTTTGCATGAGACAGAACTCTTTCACAAAGGAAAGTGAAGGTAGACCTGTACCAGGGATGAAGGCATATTTAACAACCTACGCCTCAAAAGAACAGGTAGGCTACCACAGCAAAGTGGCAACTCTACCACCCACACCATACTGCCTGCTGGCTAAGGCAGCAATTTGTTCTTGGGTTTAAAAATACCAGTTTTCTACTCTTCCAGCCAACGTATAATAACCTCACCAATTAAAAGATGAGCAGCGTTCGTACCCGGGAGCACTGTGCCTCAGCCCACCAGAACGCGCAGGTCAAACCCACGTTCATCAGGTGACAAGTGCCCAGCCCACACACCGAGCTCATTTATCACCTTCTGCTTACCTTCTTTTCTTCTGTGAGTTGGTATCTGTATCAAACAGACTTAAAAAAAAAAAAGTTCTGCAATTTAATAGTAAAACAAAGCAAATTATGTAGCAGGTTGGGGACGGGGAGGTGTGCAGAATACTGGTTTACTCCATTCCCAACTACTTCACAGAGATGAGCACCAGACATCTCTGAAAATACCACTCCTTACATCACGTTAAGACACTCCTCCAGGAACACGGCTGTCAAAATCTTGAGTCCTACTTCCATGACAGATCTCTGACAAAACGAAATGCTCATGACCTGCAGAGGTAGGTCAGCGAACACACCATTTCTGGAACCTGAAAAAATGACACACGTTTAACCATGCGGGTAATTTTGGTGTGGGGAGAGTTATTGAATATACTGTTTGGGCTGCTCTATGATACAGGCTGACCAGTTTGGTATCCAAAAGTGCATTACGATGTGAAACTCGGGCATTTTAGTAACGTCTCCTTTATGCTGCAACTCTAGAACATGCTGTTCCATCACCTTCCTTCAGGACAAATGGTAATGAAAAAACAGGAATTTCAGACCCCAGAGCACAAGCCTGCACGCTTTACTGCTTTCAAGGTCAGCTCTAGTTTCCTATACACTTGCTGCCAGGGAGAGGAGGCTTCCTGCTATACAAGCTTCTCACTCTCACCAAGATAAACATATGTTTTAGTCCAACTTAATCCTTGCAGTAAGTGAGAATACCCAAAGATGGTGGAGAAACACCCTCTGTTACCATCTCTCAAGACAAGATGGAAGTCGAGGAAAGCATGCGGCAGCAGCATCTGGCTGCTACAGCTTAGCCCACCTAAACGGTGAGCTGCCAGAGGCAACAGTCATGTCCTTCTCTAATTCCGCCATTAGGTCAGATCACGCAGCCACATGGCAAAACACTTCCATCATTTGAACTTTTTTTGTTCCTTTCTGCCTTTAGAGTCGGTGTTTTTTCCTCCCACTCTACTGTCACCCAGCACCTTGCTAAGTTCAAGGGGAAGCTACAAAAGACATGTGGCTTTGGGTGGGGATGGAAATCAAAGGAACAAGAGTATCCATTTGAGCAGCACCCTACTATTAAATTAATTAGGTGTAACATCACACCATACCCTTGGAGTAGGGTAACCCTTTCCAATTTACCACCAGTTCTGGGTGGGAGCACACTCCTGTTTCGATGGGAGTGTACCCTGAAGAATGACCTTCACTTGTCAAACTCAGATGACTGCTACTGTGCTAAAGAGCTATCTGTCCATGCATGGTAATGCAGGCAACCAACATAGCCACCAGTAGTGTCAGAGACAATCCCCAGAAATGTCTATGCTTGGTGACCGTATCTTTTTTACAACAACTGCACTTCTTATTCAAAGTCATAAAGAGGAGCTTCTGTCCTAACACTTCTGGGCTGCAAACATGCAGGAAGTCATTAGCAACCATGAATAAAACTGCACTAGAGTGGTACGCATTCAACAGGCACAGAAGACACATCGAGCTTTTGCACCAAAACAGAGGGGATCTTTTTGTTATTTTGGAAGAAAAAAGGGACTGGTGGGGAAATGATGGATAGTCAACCACATTATAACAGGATATGTACAACTTACCAACTATAGCAGAACCACAGGAGAAACCTTCCCCACCAATCCCTCTGTCACCCCACCAAGCACCTCACTCGATCAAACCCTTGCTCCTTTAACGCAGAGCTTCTCTAGCGTTCATGCTTTAACTTTCATCAGCAAACATTCAGCTTCTACAGCACTACAACAGCAGCTGCAGAAGGCTGGCAGATTGTGCAGCTGATCAGCGTCTGACAGGTTTTATTTAAGTGCCGCTCACTCCCAGGGCCCTCTCCAGGCAGTACCAGGCCGTACACAGACACCGGCTGAGAAGGCGAGGAAGGGAGAGCAGTTCACCAGTGCGAGGCAGCGTGGCACACTGTCACGAGCAAAGTCGCGACAGAGATCCTCACAGATGGCTGTGTGCGAAATGGTGGGCACTGAGGTGATGTCGCAGCAACTTTTAATGATCATAAAGAGGAGATTAATTAAATCAACATTTGTACTATGCAGGGTTCTTCAACTGGCTGCATTCACCCCAAGAACTCCAGAAATCATCCCCCTCAGCCCATTACTATTTGGTCATTCTTTCAGCTTCCCTGGAGGTAGAAAATATTTTCTCTACCCCAACTTCACTGACTGCTGTTTGCACAGAGCTCTCTAAACAGCAATGGTTTTGTGCAATACTGGGAAACCACCCTGCAGAAAGGCCTCGTGGGCAAGACCTATGCACAACAGCACAGGAACAACGCTGCGTGGACAAGAGGCATGCAGTTCTGTTCCCACAGCTTCCCCACACCAACCTTTACTTGTAGTAAAGTCTGTTCTCAAAATGCTGGAAGATACACCACAGGTAGGGGTGACGAGGGGATCATGTTTGTGGTGTAGGGGGCAGCAGGACGGGGAGGTAACATTTGTCAGGAATGCTGCTCACACGTGAGCCGCGGCAGTGTTGCTTTGTTGTTTTTCCTATTTCACAATAGAGCTTCATGGAGACCTCCAAGGAGGTCTGGAATAATTTGCTTGGCCCCTGAGCACCCTGCTTTTCATGACTCTGTGACACCTCTTCCCTTCCCCATCCGCTTGCCTCTTTTGCAGCCAGAAATCAGTCACGTTTACTGCTAGGTAAGACAGGCTTTCCTGTAACGCTCCATTACCTTGAGAAACAGTCTGACTGCAGCTGAGATCAGAGCATCTTTAACAGGTTGCAGGAATCCCACTTTACAGGGTCTTCCCAGCCCTGCAATGCTCTAAGCCTCTCAGTTTCCTGAGAAGCCAGGGCAGGAGCTGTGGATCACTGCCCTGCGTGACCCAGATAGCAGTTTGGGTGAGGTTCTGCATTTGGGGCAGCATACACTTATGTAAGGAGGAAAGCGGAGCGAAGAGAAGTGTCCAGACACACTGCAAAAAACAAACCACCAGACAGACTGCCACTTTCAAGCAGCAAGGAAATCATCACTGATTTGTAACTGTGCACAGGTATGACAGGAGCAGCTGAAGAACAGCCCCAGCTACGGGTAATAAGATTCTTCTTGGACATTTCTGCATAGTTTGTTGGCCCAGCCCATTTGCACAACTTTGCAATCCCTTTTGCAATAGGGATGCTCTACATCAGTGCCTGTGTCTGGTCATGCTTCTGATTTGCATGTTGCAGCATACAGCTAGTTCAGTATTGGACTCAAATGGGATAACAAAGACTTCACTAAAAAAGAACCCTCTGAAGGTCTAAGAAAACATGATTTTCCTCTTTTAATGACAGAAGGAAACTTAAGATAAGAAAAACACACAACTCCTGAGACTCTGCCTTAACTTTCAATTTAAAGAAACAATGGGATTTATTGCAATAGAGGGAAACTGGTAATCTAAGCCAAGATCTACACTGCTCCTTAAGCAGTTAAGCCTCACAAAATAAAAGTATTAGAGAACAAGAAAAAAATCATAGCTTGACAAAAACAACAAAAGAAAAACCATACACACGCTTCTTATACAGTGAAAGGGGAACATTCCCTTTACACACGTAAAAGATAAATGATCAAACATCTCTTTTGTGGACTGATCTCAAGCATGAACAGAATGAACTACCATCAGGCTTTTTTACCCGACAGAAGGAGAGACACAGGAGATGTAGGCGCCGAGGAGACATAATTACTGTAAATAAGTTCATTTAATACTTTACACTGGACATGGCAGACTCGTGTTCCTGCTGCACAACATCATACCAGTTTGTTTGACTCTATGGGAATTCTGGTCACCCAAATCCCAGCCTGACCTTGCTGCATGACCTTTAACAAGTAGCTTCAGTTCCCTTTATTAAATGCTCTGATACATAGCATTTAGTATTTTAGAGACTAGATGTTTGATATTAAACAACTCAAAATAATAAAACCAGAAGTGTTTAAAGTCAGCAGTGTGAAAGTGTCCATGTTTTTACTTTAGTGCAGGTACAATAACTATAATCCAGGTACATTGCAGAAAAAGAGTTTTCTGAGGTGATTTCATAATCAGAGAACTATGCAGAAAGATAGATAACCGCAGTACATATTTGATTTTAATATTTGTGTGTCTTAATTTGTAAAAATATGAAATAAAAATGTGAGAGTAGGATTTACATAAAAGGTCAAGGCAAGAAGTGTTCCAACTCCCCTTTTTTCAATTAGATGCCAATAAAAGTTAGGTTACAACACAGCCATTCATCAAAGGTTCGGATCACATGAAGACCTGGAAGCATCACTGTAGCACAGAAGAAATTGCTTCCGAAACAAGGTTACCATCTCACTAATGAAATACTTGGCATTAATGCCACAGCAATAACAACAAAAAGGCTCATCATTTATACATAACTGGATTTGAGTTAAACATCCACGTAACACTATTACTATGGTGAAACAACTGATGAGGACACGGGCATGACTAATTAAATACTCACAGAGAGAACCGGAATATTAATGATTAACAAAAAGCAAATAACAAAAGCAAGTGGAAAAATGCTTTCTGCCTTTTAGCCTGCCCAGCGTCACGACAGTGTCATGATTACTGCTCCTTCCCAATTCATTTACTGTGCCCTCTCCCTAAGCGTTAATCCCAAACCACAGCATGAGTTATCTAACACTGTTTTAAACAGTGTTTCAGGTCTTTCATGTTCCACTGAAACTTCTAAAACAGGTAAGCAACAGTGACTAAGGTAATTAGGTCTCCTTCACATGACGTCCAGGAGTTCTGGTGACCTTTATACACATATCATCTGACGCTCTGAGAACTGGAGATCAAAAAAAAAAAATGTTTTGCCTGACTCAGAAGTGACTCAGCTGCGAGAAAGCAGGCCTGAAGATAATAAAACTGAGAGCAAGGAGGAGAGCTTTATCTGCTCATTACCTTGTTATGTAATTACAAGTTTCTTCCAGTTTCCAGAGCATTAAATAAGTTTCTGCAGGAAGCTGAGGGTGCCCAGCTGAGAAGAGCCCTGAGGTGCCCCTGTGAACCCAGGCAGAAGCAGCCCTCCACGAGCTCTGCCACCCAGCCTCGCAGGGCAGCTGGAGTCAGCCTCCTCGGGGTGACGGCGCTGCCTCCTCCGAGAGGCTGCACGGCAGGACTCTGCGCGGCGTTAAACAAGCTCGGGAACAACGTGCTCTGTGGGAGAGAAAGGAGAGTCCCCGAGGCAGACTGCTAACAGGGACAGAGGGCTAGGCGAACGGGGCATTTCCGAGACTGCTTCTCGATCGATAATCTGAAAAGGAATGCTAGGCACAACGCCGTTTCCACTCTGCTGGTTTATTCCTCTGAGGTAACCTTTATACCTGCCTCCTTCAAAGTCCAACTGACTTGCATGTAAATTAATCTCACAAAACAGACTTGATCACTAATAAAGCAGAAATCCCATCTGGTTAACACTAGAGGGGGGAAAATAAATCCCATAAATTATCCATCCATCCCTAACCTCATCTCTGCATGCTAGCCCTTGAAACAGTAAATGCAGGAGTCCCACAGGGCACTCACACCCTGAACTGTTGAACAAATCAGAAGCAGCATAATTAACAACTCTCCTGACCTACACAGCTTGATCTGGCATGAATTTGCAATATTACCCTTCCCCCATTTCTGATAAAAGCCACACAAAGAAACAAAAGGTGTTCAACATACAGCTGAGTAATTTGGCTCAAACATTTCAGATGGAGGGCTAACATGTTTAAGAAAGCCACCTGAGAAACTAAAAGCATTTCATATTAATCATGAAACAGAAAAGATCATATTGTAACAACATGAAAGAAAAAAAAGTACCCTAGAAAACTCAAGGCAATGTTCTTCTATCATGAATAATGACAGTCTGTAAGAGAAGCGTGAGAGGTAAGAAAGCTCACCAAAACAGCCACCTAAGTGTCATTCAGCATTCCAGACAAAATACTTTAAACACTGAATACCACATTAAAATGTCTGAATACAACTGCAATACTGCAACTTTTAAATGTCTAACAATAACTAGAAATTCAGTTAAAGGAACATATAACAGATACTAAATGCTTCAATCAAATTAGGAGATGAGGCGTATTCTTAGGAGAGCTCACTCTGAAGTTCCATTTACGCACTGAAATCCATGCAGGCAGATGAGAAAAACAGTGCTGTGTGGTTCATAAACTTGATCACAGCTTAAATAATTAATAGACTACAGGGAACAGGACTGAGATGCTACAGATGACTTACTGGTATCATAGCAATCTGTTAAACTCTACCTGGGGGTCAGTTTATTTATAGACTTATAGATGACGCTCGCCTCAACATGAGCCGGCAGTGTGCCCAGGTGGCCCAGAAGGCCAACGGCATCCTGGCTTGTGTCAGGGACAGTGCAGCCAGCAGGAGCAGGGAGGTGATCGTCCCCCTGTACTCGGCTCTGGTGAGGCCGCACCTTGAGTGCTGTGTTCAGCTTTGGGCCCCTCACTACAAGAAGGACATCGAGGCCCTGGAGCGTGTCCAGAGAAGGGCTACGAAGCTGGTGAGGGGCCTGGAGCACAAGTCCTGTGAGGGGCGGCTGAGGGAACTGGGGTTGTTTGGTCTGGAGAAGAGGAGGCTCAGGGGAGACCTCATTGCTCTCTGCAACTGCCTGAAAGGAAGGTGTGGGGAGCTGGGGGTCGGCCTCTTCTCACAGATAACTAGTGATAGGACCAGAGGGAATGGCCTCAAGTTGCGCCAGGGGAGGTTCAGGTTGGAAATGAGGAGACATTTCTTCTCAGAAAGAGCAGTCAGGCATTGGGACGGGTTGCCCAGGGAGGTGGTGGAGTCACCGTCCCTGGGGGTGTTCAAGGAAAGGTTGGACGTGGCGCTTAGGGACATGGTTTAGTGGGTGACATTGGTGGTAGGGGGATGGTTAGACCAGATGATCTTGGAGGGCTTTTCCAACCTTAATGGTTCTATGTTCATCTTGCAAAGTACAAGACATTCACTTCTGTTAAGATTTCTTTAGTTAAACAGTAAGAAAAGCATTTCCAAAGAAAATTGCCATAGACGGGCTAGCACTACGCTATTTCAGTAATTCAGGATCTATATGGCAGTTCCAATTTACTGGCCATTGGAACAAGCAAAAAAAAGTATATGTTTTTATATATATAAAATTAACCTTTTACATATATATATATATAAGGTTTAAAATGTCTTTTTAAAATGCACATGTCCACAGACTGGTGAGTATTCTGCAATGAAACTCCCTATTTTAATCCCTACTTTTAAAAAAGTCCAGTGCCTACTGGGCATAGCAGTTTAGAGAAGACCACTGAGAACGACTGGAATCTTGTCTAGATATTCAAGGTGTTTTGATCCAAAAACTTCACTGGGCATTAAAGGGTAACTTAACCTCTGTTACCTCCTGCTATCTGAGAAAAGCCTTTATCCAGCATGCATAACGACATAAATTATTTTTCAATACATATTCATCTTTAGGGTAATAATGTAAAACCAGGGAGAGAGACCAATTATGCTGCAAAAAATATGCTATTTTTGAAAGCGTTTCCAATTCCTTTTCACTACTTAGCAGTACCAGTCACACTCCCACAAGCCTTTGGCAGATGAAAGGTGAGACAACTTCACACAGCTCGACAGTGTTAACCCTGTTATTACCTTCATCAGTACAGCTACACACAAATTACTTCGTATTACACTCTTACGCAGACTATTAATCACATTGTCTTGACATGTCTTGACATATGGTTAGAACAGCAGTTTAGCTCCTATCTGTCATCACCACAAGGAAAACGTTCCAATTTCAGGGAAGTCTCCAAAGAGTACAAGTAGTTATGTTTGTTACAGCAGTTTCCAAGCTTTTCAGAAGCAACCAGTACAGAGGTGAATTCCTGCTGGGCTTGTGATTACTGTATTCCCTACTCGGGGTCACAAGCCCTGCTATACTATTTAATCCCTCGTCCACATTACCTTCTAGAGCAGAGGAGAGGTGGACATAGAGCAGAAAATTAATATCTTACACAAACAATTTCATTTGGAGGGTGGAGAAGAGGAAGAGATATAGCAAGAAACATTAAGCAAGAAACAAATATTGTATATATAATGCAGATTGTTTAGGGCCAGCCTACAACTTCTCATTCACAAATGACATATAAAGACTCTCAAGTCTACAAAGACCTCATTACAGCATAAGAGCACTCAGATACCCTGCTCCCTCCTGACTTTCTTTGTACCTTCCTTTTCTTCCCACACCAAACTCTTTCAATTTCTTTGTAAAGAGAAATGAGAATGAGTGCAGCCAAAAAAAAAAAAAAAGGCATAGAAAATAAGAGGATTTGAAAATCTGCATAAATACTTCATTAAAATACTACAAATTACTTTGGGCATTATCTCTTCCACACTTTTGTATCCATGTGAGTATATTTACTATAAAATGATGTTTTCAAAGCAGCAAGTAGCTGTTTAGGCATCCTACAGCCAACGGACCAGAAAACTTTCGAAATACCCTTTTGTACTCTAATTGTTGGAAACCATAACTCTCTGAAGACTATACCAAAATTCAATTTGTTTGGGTTTTCAGTTTGATTTGGTTTTGGTTTTTTGTTTTGTTTTGAAATAGGTGGATTAAAGTAGTAATATTCATAACACTTGTGTTTTTAATTCCTGTAGTCACATTCAACTTTCGCCAATCTTTTATTATCCACAGTAAGCGCGATGTGAAAAGGCTGTATCCGTCCCTTTGTTTAGGGGTTAAAAACCAGAATCACTAATGAGTTGAGTCATCTGCCAAAGAAAAGCCTGAGCCACAAGGGCAGTGCGTGCTCCAGAACTTGCCACCTGCCCGTGCTGATGGGCTAACACTGCTCCTGCTTGTTTTCTCCCTTATTTGAGCTCAGTGGCATGGAACTGGCCAGTAGCAGCACCTCTTGGAGGTTTTGATTTTATACAAGGGTGCCTACCTAGCTCGGTTTCGACGTGGGTTGAATTAACACCTCGTTATACTTACTGCTTGTTTTCTTTTGAGTTTTCACGTGTAGACAACACCACAGTTGCACAACACGTTGGCTGTTTCACCTGCAGTTAAGCTCATATTTTGTCTGTTCCTCCCTCATCAGTTACAGCAATAAAGTCACCCAGCCACCCAGTCACCCAGTGTTCCGTGCGATTAAATTATCGCTCATTATTTCCTCCTAATTGCGCAGGAAGAACCTCACGCCGATAGTAAAACAAGGAGGTCACAGCATCCCTGCAACACCCTTGCCCTTACGGCACGGATTCTTCACCTCCTGGTACAGACAGATCATCCTTCGCCGGCTTCAGCCAGCTCCTGGGAGAGTTAAAATGTAAATACCCTTTAATAGAGGGGTGCTCTTCGTGGGCTAGCTCTGCCTGCAGAGCTACTAGCTACCGGCAGCTGTAAGGCAGGCCGTGCCGCCGGGGGGGGGAACATTTTGAAGCACCCTCAACTCGGACTAAGCGGGTGTTGAGCTCGCCGACGGTTTCTGTGCGTTTTTTTTAACCTCTCAGAACAACACGGACGCACTCGGAGACAGGCACCTGAAACGCTAAGTACTCAGTGCCGTCGCCTTTACGCATTTTGCGCCGAGGATCGCTCGAAGCCGTCGTGCCGAGCTTCCGTCCAACGACAGCTGGCTGGAGCGGCGTGCTTTCAAAGCCCACCCCGCAGCTCCCCCAGGGACGCGGTGCTCCCCGACCCTCACGGCGTGCCCGCACAGCCCCCCCGGCACCGCGGCCCGGCCCCGGGAGCGCCGCCTCACGCCGCCGCCAACATGGACACCATCTTCCGCCGGGAGCTGGGAGACAAAGCCACCCCCCGCCGGCAGACGCGGCACTTTCCGAGCCAACTTTTAACAACTTTTATCACAAGATTTATTACTTTTTTTTTTTTTTTTAATAAAGCGAACAATAAAGCAGCGTGCAGAGGCGCCCGCTCACGACGCGGCCAGCAGCCCCGGCGGGACAGGAGGGGCGAGGGGGGGGGGAAAAGTTTGCGCGCGGTGCGGGGCCCGCTCCCTCCCCCGGTTGCCCCCCGGCGCTGGCTCCGCTCCAAAAAGCCCGTCTAACGAGTCGGGCCCAGCGCGAAAGAGCAAGAAAATCTGGAGAGAAGGAAGAAAAAAAGACACCAAAAACACAAAGGAAGAAAAGCAGAAGGGGGAGGGGAAGTCCCTGCCCGGGGCCGAAGAGGGGAGGGGAGGGGAGGCAGGGTCTCCCGGAGCCCCGCGGGATCCATTTTCTCCCCCGCTCCAACTTTCCCCCGGAGCGGCGCCGTCCCCCGCGCCCTCCCGGCACTCACCGGCATCATCTTGGAGCCGAACCGCATGGGGGCGGCCGGTGCCGGCCCCGCCGCCCGGAGCGGGAGACCGCCGAGCTGGGAAGCGTAGGGCCTGCGCTGCCGCCGCCGCCGGGACGCGCGGGGGGAACCTGTTGCGGGGCCGCCCTGCCCGGCTTCGCTGCGCCGCCCGCCCGCTCCTCCGCTTTGTTCCGCCCCCGGCTCCGCTCCGAAGCGAACCCCGAGCCGGCGAGGAGGAGCCGCCGCGCCGTGCAGCGCCCCGCCCGCCTCGCCTCCCTCCTTCCCTCCCTCCCGCCTCCGGGAGGGGCCGAAAGTCCGGGAAAGCCGCGTTAGTTCGGGCTGCCCGGGGCGAGCCCGTGAATGTTAGATCGGCTCGGGGGGTAGAAGTTCGGCTCCCCGGGGGCGCCGTGCGGAGGGCTCGGAGGAACGGCGGGCAGCGCCGGCAGCCGTCGCGGGGCCCGGCAGGGGAACCGGCTCCGGCTGCTCCTCCTACTGGCGTTCAACCTTCCCCGTAACGAGACGGGGTGGAGGAGGACCAGAAGTTCCCGGGTGAGGGGAGAACAAAACCCAGGCCGAATTTGTATAAACGTTTATTTTCTAAAGCGGTTAAAACAAGGCGCCCCGCAGCCGGCCGGACGGCGGCGGGGCCCCGCGGCGCCGGGGCCGGGGCCGGGGTTGGGGCCGCCCGCTGGGCCCCGTCCCCCTCTCTCCCCGCCCGGCCCCGCTGCCAGGGCCGGCCAATGAGGCGGCGCCGCCAGGGCCATGACATCACCTCCCCCGCCGCCCATTGGGCGCCGGGTGACACCAGCCCCACGCCCGCCGAGGGAATGGAGCCCCGAGGGGTGCGCGCGGTTCTCCCGGTGTAGGTCCGGGTCCTGTGAGGCGCGGGCTGCGAGGGGGGCTCGCGGTGCCATCTGGCAGCGCGCTTCGGAGAGCAGCTTCCCTCCCGCAACGCTCAGCGGGTTTGCAGGTGAAATAGGGTCACGGAAACGGAGAGGGGAGAGGGGAGAGGGGAGAGGGGAGGAGAGGAGAGGAGAGGAGAGGAGAGGACGAAAGGAAAAGGAAAGACAAAGAAAAGGAAAAGGAAAGGAAAAGGAAAAGAAGGAAAAAGAAAAGGAAAAAGACAAGGAAAGGAAAAGGAAAAAGAAATACAAGGAAAGGAAAAGGAAAAGGAAAAAGAAATACAAGGAAAGGAAAAGGAAAAGGAAAAAGAAATACAAGGAAAGGAAAAGGAAAAAGACAAGGAAATGAAAAGGAAAAGGAAAAAGACAAGGAAAGGAAAAGGAAAAGGAAAAAGACAAGGAAAGGAAAGGAAAAGGAAAAAGACAAGGAAAGGAAAGACAAGGAAAGGAAAAGGAAAAAGACAAGGAAAGGAAAGGAAAAGGAAAAAGGAAAGGGAAGGGAAGGGAAGAGGAAAGGAAAGGAAAAAGACAAGGAAAGGAAAGGAAAAGGAAGAGGAAAAAGACAAGGAAAGGAAAGGAAAAAGACAAGGAAAGGAAAAGGAAAGGAAAAGGAAAAAAGGAAAGGAAAAGGAAAAAAGGAAAGGAAAAAGACAAGGAAAGGAAAAGGAAAAAGAAAGGAAAAGGAAAGACGAGGAAAAGGAAAGACGAGGAAAAGGAAAAGGAAAAGAAAGACAAGGAAAAGGAAAGACGAGGAAAAGGAAAAGGAAAAGACGAGGAAAAGGAAAGATGAGGAAAAGGAAAAGGAAAAGAAAGACAAGGAAAAGGAAAAGGAAAAGAAAGATGAGGAAAAGGAAAGATGAGGAAAAGGAAAAGAAAGATGAGGAAAAGGAAAGATGAGGAAAAGGAAAAGAAAGATGAGGAAAAGGAAAGATGAGGAAAAGGAAAAGGAAAGATGAGGAAAAGGAAAAGAAAGACGAGGAAAAGGAAAGATGTACCAGAATCGTTCTTTTTCTCTCTGTGAGTGATCTGCTTGGTCTGAACTACAGAAACTTGCAAAAGCAGAAAGGTGTTACAGACAATAGTTGTAGTGATGGTAAGTAGAAATAAATATCATCAGCATTTCTTGCCCTTAGTCTTTTCATACGATGGATCAAGGCGGGAGGCTGGGAGACACTGCTGTATTTCATGCCTTCACCACGCTACTCCAAAACTTCAGTTAATTTTCTCAGAGCAGTATCTAAACAATTTTAACAGTAACTTCTCACACTCTTTTCTTCTTCAGTGTGCCTAAAACTGTCTCCAGACCAGTCTTCTTTTACAGTCCCTGACACAACCATGAGAATTATCAAACAGCAGACATCAGACGACATCTCTTTGTAATATCTTGTAATCATTTGCAATATCTTGTAAACTTTTTTATTATTATTATTTTTAAATGCTGTGCCTGTCAGTGGTTTATATTGCTATAACCTCTTGAATTCTTCAGGATAAAGGTGGTGAACCTGGTTCTAACACTGTTTCTAAGACGGTAAGTTGAGAAACAGTTTGTCAGAAATCAACACAACATCAATGCAACAGGAGGAGGAGGTCAACCGCTTTAGCTTTGCTACCCATTGCCACCTACTGTTGAAATTGCACCATATCGAACTTCAGAGCTTTCATTTCTGAAGGATAAAGCTTAAGACTACAGAAAGAAGGGAAAGCTTCTAAAATAAGAAAGCTGGGAGAAGAAGGGAACAAGGCAAGAGAATTGCTCATCAGAACTCAGTGAGCTGGGGCACAGCAATCTTCAGAACAAGAAACCTAACCATAACCCAACAGCTAACCCAAAACCCGACACCAACTCTAATCCTAACTCTAACCATAATGACTTTAAACACTAATCTTAACCCTAACACAAAATGAACCTACCCCTAATGCCTAACACTAACCCTACAAACTAATACTAACCCCTAACCGTAAACTAACCCAAAACCCAACACCTAACCCTAAACCCTAGCCTTAACACTTAACAACACTAACCCTAACTCCTAATGCCTAGGAATAACCAGAATCCAGTCATAACTCAAACACTAACCCTAGCCCTAATCCTAAACATAAACCCTAACTTTTAACCTAATCCTAACCAGAAACCATAACCCTGCCTCTGACACTGACAAACCCTAAACCAAACCAAACTCATAACCCTAACCCTAAGACTAACACCTAACGCTAACCCTAACCGTAACCCTAACCCTAACCCTAAACCCTCATCTCTAACCCTAACTCTAACACTAAACCCTATACCCCACACCTAACCCTAACAACCCTAACAATAACACCTAACCTAAGCCCCTAAATCTAAACCCTAACACTGACCATAACCCTTACCCTAACCCTAACACCTAACCCTAAAGGCCCTAACCAAAACCCTAAACCTAATCCTAACCATAAAAAAAACCCTAACCCTAAAACTAAAACTTAACCATAACCCTGACCCAAACTCTACCTATATAATAATGAGAAACATAACCTTGAAACAAATCTTCAACTTAATCCTAGCCCTAGCCCTAGCTCTAAAACTAACAAAATTTTCCCTAAGCCAAAATGTAATTATAAAAGCGTAAACATAAAACTAAACCTAAACCTAGCCCTAAAATTAACCCTATGTCTAAACCCCAGTCCTAGCCATAACACTTACTACTAGACATAGACCTAACACTACCTCTAACCCTAACTCCATCCTAACACTAACCCTAACCCTAAGCCAAACCCTAAAATAAACACAAAACACAACCCTAAACCTAGCTCTAGCCCTAGCCCTAAATCTAAAACTAAACCAAGCCCTAACCCTAAATTTATCCTAACCCTAAAACTAACACTAACAATAAACCTAAAGCCAAAATTTATCAATAACACTAACTCTAATTCTAGACCTAACCCTAGCCCTAGCGCTAACCCCAACTATAACTCTTTCCCTAAACCAAAACCTAATCCTAAACAAACCCTAAATATAAAGCTAACCCTAAACTTAGCTCTAACTACAATCCTTTCACTAAAAAAAATAAATAAATAAACCTAAGCAAAACATAAATATAAACCTAATGCTAAACCTAGCCCTAAAAATACTCCTAAAACTAAACCCTACTCCTAGCCCTAACACCACTTCCAGTAATACTAATCCTAAAGCAAACCCTTACACCAAAACATAACCAAAACCCTAACCCTAACAATAAACCTAACCTTAACCCTAAAACAAATGCTTATCCCCCCAAAAAATATTCAAAATCTGAACTCTGACCACAGACACAGAAAATCCTAACTCTAAACTAAAAACAAAACCTAGCCGAACCCATACACCAAAACCTACTTCTAACCCTAGGACTAACACTAACCATTACCCTAACACTAAAACCTAACTTTAACCCTAACCCTAAGCCTAAACAGAACCCTAAAACCTAACCCTAAACCTATCCCTAACTTTAACCCTAACTTTAACACTCAGACAAAAACAAACACATAAGCCTAACCAAAAAACTTGCCCTAGCGCTAACCCTAACCTTAACCCCCTAACCCTAAATCTATCCCTTACATAAACATACCCTAATTCTAACCTTAATCCTACTGACCATAAGCTAACGATAAAAGCTAACACTAACCCCAACCCTAAGGCTAACCCTTATGCTAGCAGTCACCATTACAACTAACCTTAATGACGCAACCCTAACCATAACCCTAACCTCTAATTCGAACACCTAATTTCTAGTACTAACTGTAAAACCTAACACTAAATGCTAATTTTAACCCTAACCATAGCCCTAACCCTAAAACGAACCCTACTCCTTACATTAACCCTAACATTTACACCAGTAAATCCACAGCCTTTCTGACTTGCATCTCGAGGCTGGGCAAGCCTTTTGTGGCCAAGGCTCTCTGCTACCAGACACCCTCTGGGGCTTCACCAGATGCTGTGTTGCCCGTGTTCCTGAACAGGTAGGTTCTGAGACCAGCCGCTACACCAGACCAGGCAAGCAGCACTGTGCAAGCACATCCAGGCTTCTCTTTCTCTGCTGCACATATCACTTTTGTGTACAGTTCCCTGAGCCCAGCTGATAAGCCAGTGCTGAGCAAGCAGCTATGTGTGAGAGTCCCCAAGCCCTGCCAGTTTACCGTAACAGAGTGGTGAGGTGTCCGAGGTTCGAGAGCCCTGCATCCAGCTCAGGTTGCATTCTCTGATGTCCATGATGGTTGTGGTGGTTTCACACTGATAGCTAACTACCACGGCGCTCTCTCACTCCCTCTCCTAAAAAGACCAGGGGGAGAAAATATGATGAAAAAAAAAAAAAAAAGGCTCACAGGTTGAGATAAGGACAGCTTAATTAAAGGAAAATTTGGGAGAGCAAACTTTGGCCTCTTCAGGGATCTACTTGGAAGAATTCCATGGGTTAGGGCCCCGGAAGGAAGGGGGATCCAAGACAGCTGGTCAGTATTCAAGCATCACTTCCTCCAAGCTCAAGATCGGTGCATCCCTATGAGTAAGAAGGCAAACAAATGGGGCAGGAGACCTGCATGGATGAATAGAGAGCTCCTAGCAAAGCTCAGACAGAAGGAAGTTTACAGCATGTGGAAACAGGGACAGGCCACTTGGGAGGAATATAGGGACACAGATTATGCAGGGATGCGACAAGGAAGGCCAAGGCCTGTTTGGAATTAGACCTGGCAAGGAATGTCAAGGACAACAAGAAGGGCTTCTTCAAATACATCAGCAGAAAAAGGAAGACTGGGGAAAATGTCGGACCACTGCTGAATGGGGTGGGTGCCCTGGTGACAAAGGATACAGAGAAGGCAGAGCTGCTGAGTGCCTTTTTTGCTTCAGCCTTTACTGCTAAGACCAGCCCTCAGGAATCTCAGACCCTGCAGACAAGAGAGGAAATCCAGAGAAAGGAGGACTTTCCCTTTGTCGAAGAGGATCAGGTCAGAGATCATCTAAGCAAACCTGACATCCACGAATCCATGGGCCCCAACAGAATGCACCCACAGGTGCTGAAGGAGCTGGCTGATGTTATTGCTAGGCCACTCTCCATCATCTCTGAAAGGTCATGGAGAACAGGAGCGGTGCCTGAGGACTGGGAGAAAGCCAATGTCACGCCAGTTTTCAAAAAGGGCAAGAAGGAGGACCCAGGCAACTGCAGGCCAGTCAGCCTCACCTCCATCCCTGGAAAGGTGATGGAACAGCTCATCCTGGAGGTCATCTCCAACAAGGTGATCAGGAATAGTCAGCATGGATTCACCAAGGGGAAATCACATTTAACCAATCTGATATCCTTCTATGATGAGGTGACTGGCTGGGTAGATGAGGGGAGGCCTCCACGTGCTCTGTGGCAGCACACGACTGCCTCAGAACCGATCACATGGCAAGCGGCTGTGAAATGGCGGCGACACCTGATTTAAATGGCCTGCCGCTGCTGCTGCTGCTGGCTCTGCCCTCGAGAGGGCTGCCGGGGCCTGGTGGCTCCCTCGGCTGCCTTGAGCGGCCTCAATGCAGAGAAGTGCCCGCCCGCCTCAACCCCCTGCTCCACAGCACCATGGGACTGCCTCGCTGAAAGTATATCCCAGCTGGATGGAAGAGCATGTGGAGAGTTAAATTATTACTGCTGTTTTATTGTTGCTGCGTCCCTATTTCTCAGCTGCCAAGAAGTCAGCTAGCTCAGGCTAGCAGTCCCTCTGGAGTCAAGAGAGAAAGAAACTAGAAGGATTCCAGGAAACACACGACTTTACACTCCAGCATACACTTGTTAAAAACAATTTAAAAGGAAATTTCAGTGTGGTTTCTTTTTATTTATTTTATTTTTTTAGTTCAGGCTCAAAAGTCACGGTCCCTGGATATATCCAGATGTAACTGTTCTCCATTATAAGCCAGCCAGGCCCTATATTTTGTCTGAGCCTTGGACTTTACTCCACCTCAGTATCCAGCAGCCTGAATGAAAATATGACTTTTCAAATATAAGTCTGCTTTCAAATTTAGCACCTCCTAAAAAAAAAAAAAAAAAAGGTAAGATTCATAAAGTGAGCAAACTGCTGACACCCCAGAAAAGAAAACCTGCCTTGTGGGAAGGCATTTTCTATTTTTCTATTGATTACACTAACTTGATAAAACAAATCTGTTTTCCTCCCACCCAACTTCTGCTCTTAGCCTTGATTTCTGAGCACATTACTCCTCTTTGCTCCTGTATTCCCCATTAAGATCCCTGTTCTTGACCTAGCTACACACCTTCCTTCAACCTCAGCTCCTGCTACTAGAATTCTTTCCTTTATTGTTGTCTTCCTAGATGTCCACTTGTTAGCTCCTGCCTCTCACTCTCTTTTTTCCCTTCACTGAATTCCTCCCTTTTCTCACATTTGATATTTACAACTTTCCTTGTATTTCAGGTAGGCTCCCTCTGCTTCCCCGTGCCTCTTGGCAATGCTTGCTGCCACACAGAGCACGAAGAAAATATTCTATGTAGGTAAAATATTCTATGTAGGTTCAGTAAAATTTCACAGTCCCTGCTGTTCCGAACAGACCATAATCAAATAAGTTGGGAACACAATAAACATGGTTTTATAAGCATGTAGTAAGCTGCAAGAGGCTGAATCTATTCAGAATATGCATGCCTAAGAATTTCATCAACAAATACTTAGAAAACTAATGAGATTTGACAGAGACTTCTGACTGCAAAAAATGCGCAGATTATTACAAAGAAAGTAAAATACATACTCTTGGCCCAAGTGGCCTTCCCCTTAAATCTCATATTCCTAGTCCAAAGTGCAGATACATCTTTAAAGGGGCAAAATAATACATTCCCCCTAACATCTTTCTTGTGAGTCACTGAAATGTTCCCCTCAAAACTCGGTCCAAGTATATTTATCATTATAATATGGTATAATGAGAACAAAGGTTATTTCAAGAATTTTAAAAATCTTACAAGCACTGCAGAAACCTAAATGAGCAGTAACCCAAATAAAAGTATGTATCCTGCATTAACTGCAAATATTGTCTACAGAGTTTGCATGTTACTTCATATGCAATAGAATCTACATAACATGATATCATCCCTTTCAGGGACTATTAAAGTTATCTGGCTTCACCCTATCCCATAGTAACTGGAAAGATAAGCCACAAGTGAATCTGTGACAAGGATTTTGTGAAAGTATGTGTGGTGTGCATTTCTGCAAATTAAGACAGTGATGTATGCTTAGAAAAATGATACAAGATACCACATAAAATTATGTGAATCAGAACCTGGAAGACAGCAGAATTATCTTACGTGCTGAGACAGACTTATTAAACAAAAAGTTATTTATATAGTTGTAGCTAATAATATAAAATATATAGTTTATATCATTAATACACTATACTTACTAACACAATAAACATATAGATAATGCAGTTTATATATTATTAAACATAACATAAAACATAAAGGAGGACCTCAAAATCTCAAATTTCTCAAATTACATGACAAAACAAAAAGCATTCTTGAAACTATTTTAAATTATATATGCTTAAGAAGAGGGAGAAAAACACTTGCTTTTACAATATTAATGGACTGCCAGCACAAACTTCCTGTGCCAAGTCACAAGTTTATTAAGAATTCTCCTAAGTGTGTTTTAAACTGCTGAGCATGCATATGAAAGGAGATCAGGTCCTAAAACTATAGCCATAAAAAAAATCTTGTTCTAAGATAGCCAATTTTACAGCAGTATTGACGAGCTGGGATGTGGGAGAGAGGAAAAACATTTCCAAATACATACATGGCACAAATTGTTCTGCTTCAAAAAAGGAAATATCGAGTGTACATTTTTGGAGTTCCATTAGGATGACACACAGAAAGGCTTACCCTTGCATTTCCCCTGCTTCCAAGTCAATTTTTTTCAGTGAATTTCTTTCGTTTAAGAGGGAGGTTCCAGGTGGGTTTCTGAGGAAAGGGGGAAGTTGCAAACGAAAGAGGTCACAATAAAACTTCAAGGAGAAGAAGCCTACTTAAAAAAAAAAAAAAAGTGCAGGGATGCTCCAGGCAGTTAGTGCTTTAGTTCTGTAACAATTAAAGCTGTTCTACCTTGGAGTACAATTATTGTAATGAGCAGTCCCATTCGCCATGAACATTTTATGACTTCTTCCCATATGCTTTTCTACTGTCACTTCCAGCATTCATAGTGATTTTCTTTGTTAAGTCAGTTTTAAGGAGCACCAGTTTCCTAAGGAAACGTGCATGTTCAACACTACTGACTTAAAAAAGGAAAACACCAAAGAGCGGCAGCTGAAAGAAAAGAGGAGACTGGCACTGTACTTTTAAACAGCTGTGCCTGGCTCTGTCAGACATAAATGGCTGTGAAGCTATGGTGCAAGTGCCCATGACCATACTTGGAATTATCGAGGAATATTCTAGAAACAGCCCTTGGTCCCATCCCTTTGCTGCTCCAGATACAGCTATTATGACCAAGAGACCTCACTAATGTCTACATAACACACTGGTAAGAGTTATGTAGTTGCACCTCACTTAGGAGGTGCAGAAATATTTCTCCATACTGCAGCTCACTCTCTGGAATTCAACCTTATTTTACTGGGTTGCAGCTTTGTCTGTGCAGCCGCTGCTATTCCTATAGTGTTGGGGGAGCATTGTTGGCTTCCTGCTCAACAGCAACTAGATCTCTTCGCAGCTACTACATCTTTGGAGGCCCTTCTCACACACTTCCCACAGTGTCCTTGACCGCCTTACTCTTGGTCCTATTCCTCTGTAGAGTGAAAAAAAAAATAAAAATAAAAAACACAAAAACCTGTAGCTTTATGACTGGTGTAAGACTAACAAGGACAAAAACCAAACCAACAAACAGGGTCGTGCTGCTGGTTTATTGAGCTCAGTGTGCCATTTCCAACTGCAGCGGTTGCTTTACGTGCCTGGTGTGAGGGACCCACCAGACACACAGCGCTATTTCCCAGTGCTTCCACACACCGCTATCAAACTGGCTGTCCTTTAAAAAAAAACAATTCGTGCTTTTATCCTCCACCACACTCGCTGACATGGGGCATACTGGTTTCAGGGCACGCTATGCTCAAGACTGCTTCCAGTTGTTCCTTCCAAATCCACTCGTGGTACGTGGCCCGTTACTTCAGAAAAGCTTCACGCAGCCCGCCACGCCCGTGCCACTACGGGCCCCCTTCTGCAGCGGCCCCACAGAGGTCTCAGCGCCCCGCCGTGCCTGCTCGTCCCCCCCCTTCCCCTCCGGGTCCCCCCGCAGCCCGCGTGAGGAGCCCCCGGCTCCGCCCCTGCCCCGCCGCCCTCTGCCGCCCCCAGCGGCGGGGCGGGGCGGGGCGGGGCGGCGCCGTCACGGGGAGCGGAAGTGCCGTCATAGGAAGCCCCGCGCTCCGCCCCCAGTGGAGGCAGGACGGGCTGTAAGATGGCGGCGGCGGAGGAGCGGCTCCTGTCGGAGGGGGAAGGCGGCGCCCTGTGCTCGGCGCGGCTCTCCCCGCCCCCGCTCCCGCAGGCTCCCGAGGCCTCGGCGCTGCTGGAGCAGCCTCCTCAGAGCAACACGCTCATGGGGCTGCCCATCGTGGCCATCGAGAGCATCCTCAGCTTCCTGTCCTACGACGAGACGAGCCAGCTCCGCCTGGTAGGGGCCGGGCCGGGCCGGGCTTGGGGGGGCCCTGTGGCGGCCGGGCCCCGTGCCCGGAGGTGGGGAGGTGGCGGCGGCCGGCGGGGAAGGGGCGGGTTGGGGCTCGTGGTCTTATTTCTTACAGCGACCGCTGTTTTCTAGCGGGGGGCGCGGTGGTGGAAGGGGGTCAGCGCGCCGCGCCTCGCCTGTGTGTTTATTTCTGCTCAGAAAGGTGAGGCCCGCAGGTGTAGGGGATCGCCGCCCTACGTGCGGGGCAGGGAAGGGAGACTTAAAGCCTTTGCCTGCCTGAGAGGCAGCCTGCTCCTTGCGGTCGTACTGGAAGATCTAATAAAAGATATTACTTGCGCTTGCAAGCATCATAATGTCAAAAAAAAGCTCACGTGTCAGCGAAAAAAAAAGCTCACGGGACCGGTGTTTAACAGTCTTGAACTGCCTGTAAGGAGCCTCGTGTAAACCATGGTCATAGTATGATCATAATGCGATCAGCTGCTGTCTTGCTCAATTTCTTAGGAGATCATAAATGGAAAAACAGTGATGGAACTAATATGAGGCTTATGTAGCCCTCGGTAAACTTGCCTGTACTGCTTCTATTTTAAGAACTCATTAGCTTAAACTAGGTAGTATTACAAGCACATTTCTGTAGAGAATTAGGCTGTGGTTGTCCTTGATCAGCAACCTGAAGTGTAGCAAGCTGACTCTAACTTCAAACTGAAAGCTCTTCAAGCAGAAACGCTGTTTTTATTTGTACTGCACCAAACACGCTGTACCTAAATATTTCTAGCATGCGTCAGCCTAGTAATCTCAAAAGACTTTCGCTTCTTCTCTAAGAGTAGGTAGGGAATTTGTGGAAAAATATTCAGTACGGCTTTTTTGGATTGCAGCCTTTACAGCTTGGATGACAAGAAGTATGTGTGCTGTTTGGGTATGCTTAGTGTTGTATGGTCTGTATTGCCACACTAGGCACTGTTCTTCGCTGCAGTTTTCCTGTTGCATTTTATAAGTGGTAGCTGTGAGAACTGTCACTAGTCAGTAGGAGGATTTTTCTTCTTGCAAGGCTGACTTAGTGTTTGTAAGCAATGCTTTGTCGGCAGTGAAATTCAGAGTAGGAAAGATGGTGGTGTAAGGACTAAAAGAACTGTTTAACTCTTTGCGCTTCTTAACAAGTGAAACACCTCTTTTATGTAACACTTACAAGTCTGTTATTCAAGAAGACTGTCACTTGCAGAAGCTTCAGAAATGGCAAAACCAGACTGGATAAATATCAACTTAGACACATGTGGAGCAATACTAGATGTAAAGCGAAGGAAACTATTCAGTTGATCTTCTCCTGTTTTTATTTTTGAGTAAGTGACAGCCAAGAAACTTAATTACCATCAAATTCCATTTTTTACCCCTAAGACACATCAGAAAACGTGAGAATTACTCTGAAATGAAAGTACACTTGTCTTTGTTAATCGGCACTAATGTCAAGAATCACTGCCCTTCTGGTTTGACCTAGTCAAAAATGTGGCTCATAAGTACACCTACTTGGATCAGCTAGGTCTTCTAGTTTGCCATGCAGAACTAAAAGTGTTCTTTTGGCAACTCATGCAAGTTAAGTGTGCCCCGAAATGGATTCATTATTGCATGTAATGCCACATCATAAGGGGTTAAAGTACCTTGGGGAAGGTAGGAGGATGTGATCCAGGACATCAATTGACCTAAACAAAGCTTGATCATACATACATTTGACAATAAATGTGGGTTCCCTAAACAGATCAATTTGAACGCGTTTTCTGGGTCTCAGCATTGAAAATGGATGTCCTAATCCTTCTTTTTCTGGATCATCTTGACAGATGCAAACAAAGTCTTTTGAGTTGAATGGGTGTTGAAGCTAGAGCGTGCGCAAAAAGGTAGACTAAGGAGTTGGCTGGGTGGGAGGACGCAGAACGCCAGCAAGTTTTCAGATTAAAATAGAGATAGGAACCTGCATTGTTTGTGTGGAGTGTAATGAGGTGTATAATCTAAGGATTAAGATATATAAGTCTGTTTCAGTCACTGAAGAATGTGGTAAAGGACGTTACCTGCTTATGATTACCGTTGGGCAAAGCAAGACCATGGGCCTGCCCGTGTACGAAGAAGCACTTGTTATACTTAACATAATGCCTTCTGCTGTTCCTGATGTTACAGCATTTTAAAGCATAAATGAGGTACCTAACTGGTTAAGCAGAGGAGTGGATCTAGACTAGTGGAGACTAAACAAGTAGGTATTCAGAATGCAGTCATGTCTGAAATTATGCCTTAATGCAGATCTTGAGGTATCAAACTTCTGTTTGGAGAAAGTGAATGAGAAGAAAAGGAGCAGCATTTTACTTTCTGACGTTTTGAATATTTACTTAACCTACTTCCTTTGATATCTTGTCATAAGAGAAATGCAGAAGCCCCAGAGATAATTATGGCTGAAGCTGTAATGTTCAGGAGGTAAAGCCTAGCATGCAGGCTGATGCGGAAGCTAGTGTACCTTCCAGCTTTTGATTGGTTATTTTGCTGTAATATTTTTTAATGTCTGTACAGAAGCTTTAGAATTTTGACCATGTTTTTGAGATGGTAGAGCAGTTCTGAGATAACAAGATCATTGGAAGGCAGTCAGAAAAGCGAGTAACGCGTGGTTATTCAGGTTATAAGCATGACAGGGAAACACACTTGCTCTATTCTATGCTTATATGATCTGGAAAGGAGAATGGCTGTAGGTTTTCATTCATGCTTTGGCATCATCCTGGAACAAATCATTTTACTTAATTATGCCTTATTCTACTTATTCTACTGATAAATGTATGTGTGTGATTTCTTTCTATTAAATAGGGTGACATCATGTTTGGAAGAAACACTCCTCATTTTGAGATGCAACATTTGAAATGCCAAGCAATGCTCGTTCTAGTGAAGGACGATTGGTTTTGAGCATGGATACCATATAACAGTTTACAACGGTGGTGATACCACGATGAACTTTGATCAGTTGACCTGAAACAGTAGAATGGGCTTGTGCTGCTTTGTTATCTTTAAAGATGCGGTCAGCTAAGAGGATGAGAGCTGGATACTTTCAAAGTGGGGTAATAATAAAATCCTTAGTCTGAGCTTGGAAATAGCACTTCCATTCAGGCTGTTACTACAGTGAGCATGACAGAAAACAAACACTCCATGATTAAAAACGATCTATAAACACCTCCTATGAACACGTTGAAGATAAGGTTATCTTGGATTCTGACATGCATCACGAGAGTCTTAAATTCTACAGCAAACCTGCATTACTGTTCTGCAGAGCACAAATAAGGACGGATATCCTTTGGACGGCACAGCTTTAATCTTCACACAGTTTCAGTAAATCTGTATTTCCAGGCATTTCTATTTTCAGGCTTCACGTTGAAGTCATTAGCATTTTGTCACTTACTTGTTCTTCAACTTAGAAAGGCATTATGAAATAAGGGTCTGCGCAGCCTCTAAATACCTGATAAATATAACACGTAATGAACCTAAATAATTTAGTATATTTTTGCTTTCTGTTTTGACAGTGGTCATCTGTTAGTGAAGCTGGGAAGAAGTAAGACATGCTTGAGGAAAGGGAAGCTGGTAGTCCTCTACTAAATTGTGTCAGTTTGGTCACAAATGAAGTGGAAAATCAGTTCTTCTATAGAAGTTGTTATTGTATACAAGTCACCATGCTGAGAAGCAGCCACCTTCTCATTCTGGATTTCGTGTGGACCTTGGAATAACTTTCTAACACTGAAATTTGAACGCAGTGTTCTAGTTGGACCTGACATTTGAGGAAGCTTGTACTGTTATAGTTTTATGGCTAGAATAAGAAAACATTCCAAAAATTGGCAAAAACAAATGTGAGCAAATCTGAACGTTTAAATTTCTTGCAGTCCATTGACATAGCAAGTATTAGTAACCGTCTTGGACCAATACGAACACTTAAAAGTGTGATAATGCTACTTTGTGGATGACTGCTGACTGTGCAGTCTAAAAAGTGTATTGTTCTTATAACTTCAGATGCCGTGTTTTTAAATGGTGTGATCAAGAACCAGCTGACAAGTAAGAGGTGACTGGTAAAATAAGCTGCAAAAACTGCTGTTTTCTGGTGGTATCTGTTTAGTCTCTTAGGGTTCTAGTCTGTTTATATGACAAATATGGGCAGTGTCCAGAAACTGGAGCAAATAATTCTTCATGCTGAGAAGCGTAAGCAAATGAGTAAGATTGGAAAAGGCAATATTTAAAAATCTAGTGCAGTTTGTCTTACCCATGGCGGCCTGCCTGCTCGCTTGGATGTGGGAGAGCTTCAACACAGTAAAAGGTACTTTCTGCCACCAGATGTCAGTATAAACATGATTGATATCTCTGTGCTTCTAAAGTTTGTCACTAATAATGTATCTAGGATTGCGTGTTCATTTTGTTTTTCTTCTGCTGAATAATTGCATAGTTAACGTAGCCCTTGTGCAAGTACTCGTTCGTATTTCGGTTGTTTGATATCATTAGAACTAAATGTAAGCTGTGAAGTCTTATACTTAAATATGGTGTCAGATCTAAGCATCACTAATACAGTTAATATCTTAGAAGAAAGGTGACAATTTCATCCTTCCTGTAGTTGAAGGGCTAGCATTATGTTTCATCCACTGGAAATAATTAGCTCATTCTAGTGAATGTGAGGGACAAGTATACTGAGACTACCTCTGGAGTTAGCCTGACTGGTTATCCTCCTTCGGCTACTAACAAGGAAGATCTAATATGAAGGAACACGGACAGACTGACAACAATTACTTAATGGTCTCTTAAGACAGAGGTGTTTGAAAAGAGTCAGTGCTTACTCAGAGAACTTAGACTAGCTGTGACTAGAGAGATTCTCTGTGATTCAGAGAAAGCAGAACTTCTGTAAAGTAGTACCTTCCTTATAAGCAAAAAATAATCGGTGGCTTTTCTAGAAGTGAGAATCTTCTTTCTCAAGAAACAAACTATGTAGATTTCAAAGCTATGAAATGAGTACTGTATGGAGAGGAAGGAGTGTTTGTTTAAATAAAAAAAAAAGGAAAGAGCAAAGCTGTTCTGTTGGAAAGTGTGGTCACACTTGGAGGTGTGCACTTTAATGTTAAAAAAAAAAGGCAATTTGAAAGAATAGAGCTGGTTAACCAATGTCTTGCATCATCAGAGCTGTGAATTGCAAATACTTTAAACTTTTGTACACATTGGCTTTGTCTCGTGACTGGTTACTTTTTAAGGTTTAAATGTAGTAGCTCATTATTCCATCTCTGCAGCTATTAATGTCCTTTCTCCCTAAAGCTGTGAAAAAATTGAGGCTACCAGTATGCAACATAGCCAATAAGGGAATCTCTTAAATAGAGAGGACTTCTTACACAAAACAGAATCTTGCTTCATGTGCACTGTAGTGCTTAATTCTTTAATTTTGTCTGTCTCCAGAAACATAAGTGCTAAATGTTGAAGGAAAAAAACATACTTTCTTGGTTCTAAGGCATCTTTTTGAGACAACAAAATATTAACTTCATCTACCAAAATCACTCTGGAGAACAAGTTGGAAGCTAGACTCAGGCATTTGAAATTTTGATTATTATCACAGGGAAATCATGTCTGCTTATATACGGGTGGAATTTGGACTACTGACACTTGTTAGGCAGTATCAGAAGATTCGTTTATTAACTGTGTGGAACGTAGTTGCTTCTTTATGGGGAGTATCATGATTGCTGTTAGAGATGGTGATACCTTAAGTTGCACTGCAGTTTCTGTGTCTTGAAATGGAAGAAAGAGAATCTTTCCAAGAAAATCCAGTAAGAGAATCTTGTACTGCTCAGCAAGTATGGATAAGGTAATACTAAAAGTGACTTGTGGCATTATTTGAAACTTAAGGGGTGTTTTTGTGTGTGTTTTGTTTTACTTAAATACAGGTTTGTAAACGAATGGACTTGGTTTGCCAGCGAATGCTGAATCAGGGATTTCTAAAAGTGGAAAGATACCACAACTTGTGTCAAAAGCAAGTTAAAGCTCAGCTTCCAAGGTATGTACCAGTTAAAACCGTAGCTAAACCTCAGTGTGCTAGATTCTTATCAGCATAATGCTAAAAAGGAATTTCTTGCTGGCTAATTCAGCTTAAATATCTTGAAAATTTGAATCTTTTTTTCCTCGTTTTTTCCCAAAAGTACCATAAACCTAAGATCTAATAACAAAATAATGCTGTGCATGAATGTAACTTGTGGTGTACAGTACTAGGAGCTGGAATATTGCAAAATGTGTCATAGAAAAGAAGGGTCGTATATTACTCAACCCTTCTGGCAAAGCCAGGAGGGGCTCTTAGGAATGGATAGATGCCATGCTTTTACAAGACAAACTGCCTTTGGTGATGATTTGTCTATGACTGATTAAAAAAGCAAGGTTCTTTAGTGCCAAGGGTTAAATCAGGGAAAGGGAGGGGGGTTGATGCGTGAGTGTTACTGGGAGCTTAAGGTTCTCACTAAGGCATTGTCTTTTCTCCTCTTTCCAGAGAGGAAGTGCAGTTGCTTCTGCTATGTCCTATCAGGTTTCCCATTCAGGGTGAAGAAACTAAATGCTACTTACTGTTGTGATCCTTTCTCAAAAACTTGTACCTCAACTTATATTTTGTAGCAAGCAGTAATATTATATTAAATTTGTGTATTACATTGAGATACTAACTGTAGGCATATGCGAGGATAAAAATATGCACCATGACTCAGTGTCTACTGCTGAAAGCCTGTTCTTAAGAGTCCTAAATTACATACAGAGTTTATGGATCGTGTAAGATGTGGTAATTATTTAGAGAAAATACTGTCTTAAAAAAAGTGTGCTACATAATTGCTAGCTGATTTTTAATCTATATCACTTTTTTCCCATGCAGACAGAACAACGTTAGTGGTTGTTTTCAAGCCTCTAAAGGGTTTTAAGGATGAATGAGTGTTAGAGTTTTATTTTGTTGACTCACTGTTAAATTACTCTCACTTAATGGTCTGTCTTCTAGACGGGAGTCAGAAAGAAGAAACCATTCATTAGCTCGTCATGCAGACATCCTTGCTGCTGTAGAAACAAGACTTTCTCTGTTAAATATGACTTTCATGAAGTATGTGGATTCCAATCTGTGCTGCTTCATACCTGGAAAGGTAAAATGTAGACTAAATTATGTGAATGTTTATGTTTTTACAAAACATGATCATGTAACTTAAAGTAAATTTGTCCTGTCTGTCCCAGATTATATAATGTGTGTTCATACTAAAACTGTTTCTGATACTTAAAACACAGAAGCCAATACTCTGCTATAGCAGTCAGTCTGAAATGAAAGAACCAGACTATATCTCAGCACTATTTTAAACTTGATTTGTATTTTCCCTTAGGATTTTTACGAGAAACCAGGATACATAGGGTTTAATTCTGAATTGTAACTGTACAAAACAGTTGGAGGCTAGGTCATCAGAAGATGTAATAGTTTAGACCATGTGTACACTAGAGACTTGGTCAATCAGGAAGACTTTAAGGACCTTTCTTAAGGGTTTGAGTACTTCAAGTTAATTAAATTAAGATGCATAGTATGCAGAAACACTGTTCATTTTGATAATGAATTAATTATTTCTGTACATTAGATGGAATAAAAGTTTTAAGTGTAGATAAACTTTGTTAAATGTTACTACTACTAAACAATTCTGGTAGTTCAGACTCCTGCCCCAACATAAAGTATAAATTATCCAAATGAGATGTATGACAGTAATACCATTATTTTATAAGCTGTGAAAACAAAGGTATACAGAAGTGAATTGACAAAATCATGATCTGAGGAAGACTGTTACAACTTAGGGTTGAAATGAGATCTGTGAGCATAAGCCTGATGTTCTATTCATTGATCTTTCTATGTGAGGTTTGGATTTGTTGATATAAATTTTTAAAGGGCAGAAAATTGAATTGCACTGGGACGAATGCAAGTTAGCTGTTGGGTTGAGATGAAGCATGGCAGGCATTTCTACATACAGTCTACATTTCTACAGCAGGATAGGCTATCAGCATGATTATTTTTAAATCTTGAAGAGGTAACAATTTCTATACACAGTTGTTGCCTTGATACTAAAATTATTATAGTTTATTATATTTACATTTATTTACATTTATTTTTATAGATACTGTATGTATATATATTTTAAAACAATAATTTAATATAAAGTCAAATAAACTGAAGGCCTTGATACTCACTTGATAAGTAAAAGAAATACTGCCCTACTTTTTTGAGGGATAGACAAAAAAGCAATGCTCAAGCTAGACCTAGGGTGTGCAGGAGCTGTGCAAATGAGCTTACCAGCTGTTTTCATTCTGGGCACTGAGTCATAAAGGCCTTGTTTGTATTCTGATGTAACAGCTAAAGAGATTTTTATAAATTATTTACTTGGTATACAAGCCTGATGCTGCTCCTTTCTCTGCACAGCTATCAATTCACCAGAAAGTCATGTTTTGGTCAAGCCTACTCAAGGCTTAGCGTTTACTTAAAGTGTGTGGTTTCTCTTACCTGTCCTGTTTCCCTCAGGAAATTTTCATTTGAATGAAGGATGCAGAACTTTCAGGATGTTAATTTGTGTTAGAATATGTGAATATTCTGGTGGATAAAATTAGAGAAGTCTTTAGTAAGATTGTTGCATGATGGCACATTTCAGTCACATCTAGCTTTTGCAACTTTTTAGCTAAGCTTCCTTTATTAAAACACAAGATGCAGCTGTGTTGTCTTAATGATGATTCTAAATTCTTATGATCGTAAGCCATTCTTAATCATGTGCAAAATACCTGGCTCGGTAGTTTCTGTAATAAGAAGCCAGCACTCCTATCTGGACCTCCTCAGACTATAATTCATTAGATCAGCAAGGCAACTTTCATCTCTTCTAAACAAAGGGCTTGCTTTTCAAGCATATAAAGAAGCTGTTTATGTTCTCTGCTAGTTGTGGATTGATATTTCGTAAATTAATACATTTTGCATGTAATCTGAATTCGCAACATTTTGGGATCGTGCAACTGAATTCAAGTAAATACATACAGCTCTTCAGACCGATGTGACTATAATTATTGCTATTCCATTCATATGTTTTATATGTCTCACGATTGGCTGTGGGAGTGACCGCTCTGTTGCGTGGCTTCCAGTGTCTTGGTTATCCAAAAATAAATCGTTATGCTCCACTGA
Organism: Anser brachyrhynchus; assembly: GCF_964034855.1. Lineage (NCBI taxonomy): Eukaryota > Metazoa > Chordata > Aves > Anseriformes > Anatidae > Anser > Anser brachyrhynchus. The sequence continues at coordinate 28,030,310 of NC_137696.1, forward strand.
GCACATAAAAGTCAAGTATGGATGCAGTAAAACAATTTCACACAAAATGTGTTATTTCATGAATTTGAAGAGAGTCGTGATATATCAAGTGAATGGTTTCTCTGGTATATCACAAACAGGACTTAATTTCAAAACACTGATAAAGAGCTAAAGTACATAGTGATATGCAAGAGTAACAGTTATGTAGTAAAGTATGATATAAATATCATATTTGATTTTCCATTGTTATTGGTGCTGCAGAAGGTCCTGGAACTGGAATATGCCTGAATATGCCAACACTTTTAGAATGATGTGAAATAATCTTGCCTTTATCAGAAAAACCTAAATATTCTTAAATGTTTTAGGTAATAGATGAAATTTACCGTGTGCTAAGATATGTAAACTCTACAAGAGCTCCTCAGAGAGCTCATGAAGTTCTTCAGGAACTAAGGGACATTTCTTCCATGGCTATGGAATATTTTGATGAGAAGATTGTTCCAATACTGAAAAGGAAGCTGCCTGGGTCAGATGTATCAGGACGTCTGATAGGAGCTGCCCCAGGTATTAATTCCAACGTATAGTTGAGGTGTTTTTGTGTGTTGTTTTTTTTTGTGTGTGTGTATGCAAAAACTCACAGCACTATCTTTTTAAAGCGTCATTCCTTAAATAAGTGAGCTTTATCACATAAGTATTAATGATACTTGTTTCTTAAGAATGCCAACTGTGGAATTCATTTGCTTTGTAATTTAAGGAGGCTTTGTATTACCAAAAGAACGGTCACTTGAATGTATGTTATAATTATGCATAGTGTGTATTCGTTAAACAAACGCTTTTGTGCCACCAATGAATGAGACTTTATTATTGCACTTGGTTGAAATTTGGCACGTGAGATAACAACTCAAGATGCCTTTTATATTTAGTATGATCAGCAAATTAGCCTAAGATGTTATAGAGCATACAGAGCTAGAATATACTTGAATGTGCTTTTTTTTCACTTTGCCAGGGCACTAAGGTATATATTAACAAGCAAAATACTTGTGAATAATGCTGAAAAGGCAATTAAAATAAGTCTATAAATAAATAAGCTGTTTCTTTGTATGACCTGTCAGACTTTCCATAATTTATGTCAACCAAAGTTTAACATAGTTACCCCATATAATGGCCAAAAGCAAAAGGTTAGTAGAACTGCAGTGTTTTCCCTTTACTGAATTTATTTCCACACCGTTGGAGAACTTTAGGAATTGTGAAGTAAATTCTCTGAAAGGGTAACTTAATAAATAAATAGACCCTAACCAAAAATGATAGGCCTAACTGTAGGAGCTGCTTGTTGTTTCTGGTATGTCCTGTCAATCCTTTTAGCCATAATTGTGTATACCACCTCTTAATTATATCCCATTAATTATATCTCAATTTGATTGAGTCTCTCAGCTGTGGGAGCAGTGCCCAAAACCGGTATCAATTGGTTCGCCAAACCCAAGGCTTTATGTGGCATAAACATGCCTACCTTGGGTTGAGGGAAGAAATAATCTACCTAATGGCAACCCTTTAGTGTCAAATAACCATAACTATGCTGTCATCTTAAAGAAAAAAGAGGAGGAGGATGCCTGTTCAAGGCTGTTCCAGATTGTTCTGTCTTTGTAGTGCTTAAAAGTTGTATCTTACTTGCACTGCACTGGTGGAAGAGTAAAATGATAGAAAAAGTGATAGATAATTTATGATAGAAAAAGTGATAATTTAGGATAGAAGATAGAAAAAGCGATAGAGATATAAGTTATGATAGAAAAAGCGATAGAGATATAAGTTATGATAGAATCTAAAGCGATAGAGATATAAGTTGTGATAGAAAAAGCGATAGAGATATAAGTTATGATAGAAAAAGCGATAGAGATATAAGTTATGATAGAATCTAAAGCGATAGAGATATAAGTTATGATAGAATCTAAAGCGATAGAGATATAAGTTGTGATAGAATCTAAAGCGATAGAGATATAAGTTGTGATAGAATCTAAAGCGATAGAGATATAAGTTGTGATAGAATCTAAAGCGATAGAGATATAAGTTGTGATAGAATCTAAAGCGATAGAGATATAAGTTGTGATAGAATCTAAAGCGATAGAGATATAAGTTGTGATAGAATCTAAAGCGATAGAGATATAAGTTGTGATAGAATCTAAAGCGATAGAGATATAAGTTGTGATAGAATCTAAAGCGATAGAGATATAAGTTGTGATAGAATCTAAAGCGATAGAGATATAAGTTGTGATAGATAGAATCTAAAGCGATAGAGATATAAGTTGTGATAGATAGAATCTAAAGCGATAGAGATATAAGTTGTGATAGATAGAATCTAAAGCGATAGAGATATAAGTTGTGATAGATAGAATCTAAAGCGATAGAGATATAAGTTGTGATAGATAGAATCTAAAGCGATAGAGATATAAGTTGTGATAGATAGAATCTAAAGCGATAGAGATATAAGTTGTGATAGATAGAATCTAAAGCGATAGAGATATAAGTTGTGATAGATAGAATCTAAAGCGATAGAGATATAAGTTGTGATAGATAGAATCTAAAGCGATAGAGATATAAGTTGTGATAGATAGAATCTAAAGCGATAGAGATATAAGTTGTGATAGATAGAATCTAAAGCGATAGAGATATAAGTTGTGATAGATAGAATCTAAAGCGATAGAGATATAAGTTGTGATAGATAGAATCTAAAGCGATAGAGATATAAGTTGTGATAGATAGAATCTAAAGCGATAGAGATATAAGTTGTGATAGATAGAATCTAAAGCGATAGAGATATAAGTTGTGATAGATAGAATCTAAAGCGATAGAGATATAAGTTGTGATAGATAGAATCTAAAGCGATAGAGATATAAGTTGTGATAGATAGAATCTAAAGCGATAGAGATATAAGTTGTGATAGATAGAATCTAAAGCGATAGAGATATAAGTTGTGATAGATAGAATCTAAAGCGATAGAGATATAAGTTGTGATAGATAGAATCTAAAGCGATAGAGATATAAGTTGTGATAGATAGAATCTAAAGCGATAGAGATATAAGTTGTGATAGATAGAATCTAAAGCGATAGAGATATAAGTTGTGATAGATAGAATCTAAAGCGATAGAGATATAAGTTGTGATAGATAGAATCTAAAGCGATAGAGATATAAGTTGTGATAGATAGAATCTAAAGCGATAGAGATATAAGTTGTGATAGATAGAATCTAAAGCGATAGAGATATAAGTTGTGATAGATAGAATCTAAAGCGATAGAGATATAAGTTGTGATAGATAGAATCTAAAGCGATAGAGATATAAGTTGTGATAGATAGAATCTAAAGCGATAGAGATATAAGTTGTGATAGATAGAATCTAAAGCGATAGAGATATAAGTTGTGATAGATAGAATCTAAAGCGATAGAGATATAAGTTGTGATAGATAGAATCTAAAGCGATAGAGATATAAGTTGTGATAGATAGAATCTAAAGCGATAGAGATATAAGTTGTGATAGATAGAATCTAAAGCGATAGAGATATAAGTTGTGATAGATAGAATCTAAAGCGATAGAGATATAAGTTGTGATAGATAGAATCTAAAGCGATAGAGATATAAGTTGTGATAGATAGAATCTAAAGCGATAGAGATATAAGTTGTGATAGATAGAATCTAAAGCGATAGAGATATAAGTTGTGATAGATAGAATCTAAAGCGATAGAGATATAAGTTGTGATAGATAGAATCTAAAGCGATAGAGATATAAGTTGTGATAGATAGAATCTAAAGCGATAGAGATATAAGTTACGATAGATAGAATCTAAAGCGATAGAGATATAAGTTACGATAGATAGAATCTAAAGCGATAGAGATATAAGTTACGATAGATAGAATCTAAAGCGATAGAGATATAAGTTACGATAGATAGAATCTAAAGCGATAGAGATATAAGTTGTGATAGATAGAATCTAAAGCGATAGAGATATAAGTTACGATAGATAGAATCTAAAGCGATAGAGATATAAGTTACGATAGATAGAATCTAAAGCGATAGAGATATAAGTTACGATAGATAGAATCTAAAGCGATAGAGATATAAGTTACGATAGATAGAATCTAAAGCGATAGAGATATAAGTTACGATAGATAGAATCTAAAGCGATAGAGATATAAGTTACGATAGATAGAATCTAAAGCGATAGAGATATAAGTTACGATAGATAGAATCTAAAGCGATAGAGATATAAGTTACGATAGATAGAATCTAAAGCGATAGAGATATAAGTTACGATAGATAGAATCTAAAGCGATAGAGATATAAGTTACGATAGATAGAATCTAAAGCGATAGAGATATAAGTTACGATAGATAGAATCTAAAGCGATAGAGATATAAGTTACGATAGATAGAATCTAAAGCGATAGAGATATAAGTTACGATAGATAGAATCTAAAGCGATAGAGATATAAGTTACGATAGATAGAATCTAAAGCGATAGAGATATAAGTTACGATAGATAGAATCTAAAGCGATAGAGATATAAGTTACGATAGATAGAATCTAAAGCGATAGAGATATAAGTTACGATAGATAGAATCTAAAGCGATAGAGATATAAGTTACGATAGATAGAATCTAAAGCGATAGAGATATAAGTTACGATAGATAGAATCTAAAGCGATAGAGATATAAGTTACGATAGATAGAATCTAAAGCGATAGAGATATAAGTTACGATAGATAGAATCTAAAGCGATAGAGATATAAGTTACGATAGATAGAATCTAAAGCGATAGAGATATAAGTTACGATAGATAGAATCTAAAGCGATAGAGATATAAGTTACGATAGATAGAATCTAAAGCGATAGAGATATAAGTTACGATAGATAGAATCTAAAGCGATAGAGATATAAGTTACGATAGATAGAATCTAAAGCGATAGAGATATAAGTTACGATAGATAGAATCTAAAGCGATAGAGATATAAGTTACGATAGATAGAATCTAAAGCGATAGAGATATAAGTTACGATAGATAGAATCTAAAGCGATAGAGATATAAGTTACGATAGATAGAATCTAAAGCGATAGAGATATAAGTTACGATAGATAGAATCTAAAGCGATAGAGATATAAGTTACGATAGATAGAATCTAAAGCGATAGAGATATAAGTTACGATAGATAGAATCTAAAGCGATAGAGATATAAGTTACGATAGATAGAATCTAAAGCGATAGAGATATAAGTTACGATAGATAGAATCTAAAGCGATAGAGATATAAGTTACGATAGATAGAATAAGTGAAAGAAATGATGCAGCAGCTGTCAGTGTCCTTGATTTGCAGGAACTTTAACAAAAACAAGCCCAAGCTCAAAACCCCGTATAGTTTTAGTGTTTAGGAGGAATAAGCATACAGCAGAGTGGGAAACTATTCCCCTTCCTGAAGAAAGTAAGTTAAAACCGAAATACCCTGTTAAGCCCTGAAACATAATTTTTTAGATTTTAGCTGTATAGAACTATGACAGCAGAATTGTATACAACTATAACAGCAGAATTGTACTGCTGTATTGAAATATTTAATATAGCAATTGTGCAATACACTTAATTTATGGCCATGTTGCTGTGGGTTTTTGACATAACATTTGTGACCCTAAGTCTAGCTGAGAGCATAACCTCTCTATAATTTTTGATCCAGCAAAAGGGGGGTGGGGGGTCATACTTAGATTTTCAGTAGTACGGAAAACAACTTATCATTCATTTTCTAAGTATTTTATATTAAAGTAGTTGGGCCCTGAAATACCATATGCTCTCGTTAGACACTTAAGTAGCTGTAAATCAGTTTACATGTTCACCGAACTTCCAGCCAGTATTCAGATTCCTATTTGGGGTGTAGAGATAAAGAAAATATGAAAACTGGGACACAATTTCTACTTTTGACTAGAACCCCATGTGTCCCCCCATCCTCCTCTGGAACCCAGCGCCCCCCCCCCAGCCCCACACCCTCTGGAACCCAGCGCCCCCCCCCCAGCCCCGCACCCTCTGGAACCCAGCGCCCCCCCCCCAGCCCCGCACCCTCTGGAACCCAGCGCCCCCCCCCCAGCCCCGCACCCTCTGGAACCCAGCGCCCCCCCCAGCCCCGCACCCTCTGGAACCCAGCGCCCCCCCCAGCCCCGCACCCTCTGGAACCCAGCGCCCCCCCCAGCCCCGCACCTTCTGGAACCCAGCGTGCCCTGCATCCCCAGCCCCGCGTCCCCTGGAACCCAGTCCCCCGTCCCCCCCCCCCAGCCCTGCGTCCCCTGGAACCCAGCGCCCCCCCGCCACACACCCTCTGGAACCCAGCGCCCCCCCCAGTTCCGTGTCCCCGCCCCCCCCCCCCCCAGCCCCGCGTCCCCTGGAACCCAGCGCCCCCCCCAGCCCCGCGTCCCCTGGAACCCAGTGTGCCTCCCCCCCCAGCCCTGCATCCCCAGGCCCACATCCCCTGGAACCCAGCACCCCCCCCCCAGGCCTGCATCCTCTGGAACCCAGCGCCCCCCCCAACCCTGCGTGCCCCCCCCACCTAGAACCCAGTGCCCACCATCCTCTAGAACCTAGCGCCGCCCATTTTTAAGAGAAAAAGCAGAAATTGTCCCAGTTTTCATTTTTTTTTGTTCCCAGTTCTCTCTCTCTCTCTTCTTTTTTTTAATCCCAACTGTCTCTGAAGTTCCAGGGCCCTCAGCAGCACTAACCACCATGCAGCTGTTCTCCAAGCAGAACCCTTCGAGACAGGAAGTCACCAAACTCCAGCAGCAAGTAAAAGCGAATGGTGCCAGCGTGACAGTGCTAAAGCGCGAAATCTCAGAGCTTCGCACCAAAGTGCAGGAGCAACAGAAACAGCTCCAGGATCAAGATCAGAAACTGCTAGAGCAAACACAAATCATAGGTGAACAGAACGCCCGACTGGCTGAGCTTGAACGCAAGCTGCGAGAGGTGATGGAGAGCGCAGTAGGAAATTCTTCAGGCTCTGGCTCAAACGAACAATCTCCAAGAAAGAGGAGGAAGGCGGTTGAATCCACAGACTGTCCTAGGAAATCTAAACGCCTTCGAAACAGAAAATAACTTGGGAGTAAATGACACCTTCAGGAGGATACACTGCTTCAGTAGCCCAAGCAGGTCTGCTTGTGTGGATCCTGTGACTAGTTTCATGGTGTCTGTTAGGCTGCTGGCTCTTCAAAACACCACTTAGACTCGAACAGTAATTTTCTCTCATTGAGACTTTTCCCCTGCTTTCTGTATGGGTGGGCCTAATGCACAGGATCTTTAAGATTTGCAATAGATACGTACTAACCAGACCTGCTCTGTTACATTTTGAAGGGTTAATTTTTTTCTGTGCAGATGTGTTGAAAGTAAACTTATTTGTGTTTATGCATATGTTCACATAAACTCTTAAATAAATTCAGTCTTAACTGACAAAAAAGTTAAGCTTAAAAACAGATGTCCTGTTCACTTGAAGAAAAGACCCGCTTTTAAAATCCTGTTTTAGAGAACTTGACCTTTTTTGTTACAAGTGACCTTGTCTGGAATGTCTGAAAAGTAGTTAATACTTTTTTGGGATCTCTGTAATGAGTAAAACTGACTTCTTAAGCTACAGTACTGGCTATATATTTTTGTAAACTTAACAAGGAAGGGCCTTCTATCCAGTCTTCGTGTGCGCACACCCTAGTAATTCTTAGGTCCTGGGAGCCATATTCTACGTTTGCATGGATAGATGCATGTCCAGCTCAGCCTGCTAAAAGCTCTTGCCTGAAATTGTTCTAAATTCTGGGAGAGAGTACAGAGACCTACGAAGCAATTTCTTTGTTCCTCAGCCATAACTTAGCATCAGCTTTCAGCACAACGGCTTTCGTCAGATGAGGTTGTCTTATGAAGCTAGTTGCAGGAGGACTTGAACCCAGGCTATCTGCCACTTTCACTGCCTGTAAATTGCAGGTGTCGCTAGCCAAAGCTGGAGAACTGAGAAGCTGCCTATGCATCGCTTGATTTATAGGCCAACATCTAAATAAATATTAGACAAATTGTCCCTACGATAACCAAACTCAGGGGGACATGATTTGAATGAAATGCTGTATTATGGAAAAACTTAAACTATTTTGTGTGTATGTGTGTGGGGCGGGGTGGGGTGGAGATTTCCTCTGTAATACTGATGACAATATTCTAGCTTTCTTTATCCTAAAAGGTAAATCACTTCAGACAAAGCTTTAATTTCTTTTGCACTTCTGTTTTGAGCTTGTAACTGGAAAAGCATGTCTTGCACTGTTCAGTCTCTCTGGTCACTTTAACAACCTCAGAGTTGTGTACAGTGATTTTTTTCCCATCTGTATATTTTTGGAACCTTATACAAATACCATTGTCCTTGTTTTTGTTTTATTGTACTAAACTATGTAGCTTTATCATATGACTTGTTTTTTTTTTTAAATCAGCTGCTGGTTTGGGTTTAGGTGGTACTGAATTCACCTTGATGTAGCATTGAAAAACACAGACGCTGCTTTCACAGCTGTTCAAAATCCTAATACTATAACCAGAGGTTAAAGTGCAGGTTTTTCTTAAGGTTTATGTAGCTGTCAGCATAACACAGTAGTTATACTTAAATCACCAAACAAATCAGAAATCTTCTGATCAAATGTTCTGGAATTGTAGAACTAATTGTTCCTGAAACTGAAACTACAGCTTTTGCTTCTGGAACATAGTGACTCGTATCAGAAGTAACACTGCAAATGCCTAAGTTTTAGCAGGCATTTAATTTTCAAATAACCTTGTTTGCCAGATTGAGGCTTTTAAAAAAGTACGTTTCGTAAGAAAAGCATGAAGCAAATGGTACAAGGCTATCTGGGGGAGAAGTTGAACTGTTAAAAGGATGATTTGCTATTACTGGTCTTCCATGGCTCTTAACTTTCTACTGTTACAGGTCTTTTGAAGAGAGGTATCAGCTGTTCGGTTTTAAAATACTGGCATATACCTTTTTTTTTTAACCGTAATTTTGAATGGTTCTAAAGGTCAGCATAAGAGCTGTAATTACATTGTATCACTCGGTGCAAATTCACTTAATGGTCTTTCATGATGACAAATTCATGTAATGGTCTAATTACCAGATGTATGTGGTTAAATACTTCTAAACAAGTATAAACCTGTGAACTACATTTATTGAAAAGGCTTATTCGTACCGATCTTAATTTACCTCATTTTTAGATTCTTTATTCACTTGTACAAGATGCAAACAACGTTCCTCCCTTCACAACATACAAATAGTTTCAGGTTAATCGGGAGTACTGTTTATTTGTATGTCGGTCAACCTCTGGCTGTGGAAACTGAGGTGGAAAGAACATCCGTGTATTTATTGTTACACGAAATATTCTCTATGAACAGTGCCAAGTTGGAACCTTCAACTCAAGGAAGTGTTGTGTGCTGCAAGTCAGCAGGTGCATCCTGCTCCTCTGCACCCTGCCAAGTACAGTAAAATTGAACCAAGCCCACTGAACTTCATGGGTAGAGGGAAGGCTTACAAACAAGCTCTGAGAAGTGCCATCAAGTACACAACAAAGGTGTACAGCCTATTTAATTTCCACTTCCCGGGGAGGGGGAGAGAGGTCAGTATTGGATGGTCCTGAAAAGATGGGAAAATATACCAGTAGTACAGAAGTAATAATAGTTTAGACTAAGAGTTAATAGCTAATAGTTTAGACAAAATAGCTGGAACGTGAACTTCTGACGCTGTCTTGTCACTCATTAAATAAAAAAAAAAAGCATGCATTTTGCAATATATGAACAAGTTGATATATAGGCTGAAGTAAAACTAAATCACTTTTGACTTTACAGATTTCTGTGCAAATTTACAAGGCTTAGGATGTCAACATACAAAAGTGCAGTGATAGCAGCAATCAGTGATTGTATCAAGGAAGAATCGCTAGGGAGACTAAGATGTTTTTATGAAGTAACATTAAAAAATTGTTTTATTTGCAGCCAACTATCAGCTTGTGCAAGAAGTTTTATGACTTGGAGCAAGGGCTGAAACAGCTCCTCAGAGTTGAAAGAGAAAGTGATAGTACTGGTCTTCTGGAGTTAGTTTCTGAGAATTGCTTAAAACTGAGGCTGGCCTTCCTTTTTGAGCTTTTTTTTTAAATAAAAATAATAATAATAAAATAGAAGCTTTTTGTTTCATAGGTTTTGATTTTTTTTGACTTTTTTTAAAGTGGGTATCTAATGAACATGGTGAAAATGATATCAGAAGACTAGAAGCTGCACAGTGATCCTTTTTTTTGAGGGAAAAGCTGTTTGCAATCACATCTTTCTCCTCAAATTGAACAACCCGTGATTTTTCTGTGAATATGTAAATATAGAAATACAATCACCTTCTGAACAAAGGCTAACAGATGCAATAGGTGAAAGCCCTGAAGGAAGACAGACACTATCTGCTTAACAAAATAAATTTCTCGGATTAAAGAACAGATAGAAATAGTAACTTCTTAAATTTCTAATACTCTTAGCATAGCACGTTAATTTAATCACATACGTTTATTAATGTTATGAGGATGTCTTTTCATAATTTCTTAATGTGAAAGTTAAGGCTGCATTGAACAGAAACTTAGTTGCTCTTACTGCGATCTTGTAAGAGTTAACTATGGGGAGCGCTTAGATTACCTAGGGAATTCTCAACGTTAAGGGCCTCTGGAAAACAGCATGGCATAGAGCTCGTAAAATCTATCTCCAGAACAGAGAAGACTACCCAGTTTGCTGGTAATCCCGAAGGTTTTAAAAACGTAACCGATCAATTACAGTGATACATTGTTCATACATTCACCAGTAAATTTAGTTTGGGATACTTAATAGTAATTTTTCTGCTAGCTGTGAGCTGTTCTGATACTCTCCAGTTCCATTCGTGTGCTGCTTTATGCTGTATCCGGACCAGCCCTGTTGTCCACATGCTCTCTGCTGTTGCAGAGTCGTGCTGACTGCATCACACCTTCCTGGTTAAGCAGGGATGTGCTGCCAGGTTTGGTTTATGTGTAACTAAACACTCCGGGATTTCTGTTCTAGCCTTGTGCTGGCTGAAGACGTGCTAGGTACTGGACCTCCCTGTCTTCTGAAGAGAAAATGTCAGGAACAAAAACTGTTCGCTTGCCGAAGACCTAATAAATCTGGATTTGTTACACGGACTGCTTTAACCAGAGAAAGACTTAGTGATTAAATAGAAAAAAAAAAAAAAAAATTTGCACTTTAAGACACTTGGGCAACTAAATTTTCTAAAACTTTCCTATTTGATCTTTCTCAGCTATTTAAGCCATGTTTGTCTGATAGGACTATTTAGTTTATAAATCTGGAATCTTTTATCAATTTTCCCTCTGAAACTTGTGACTTCAGAAACCTGCAGTGCAGTACATATGCCTCTGTGTACTGAATGATCATATTCTCCCCCTCCTCCAGCTACCACCTTTCTTATCGGCAGACGTTCATACTTTTAGCAGTATCATTCCAATGGACGAGAAGGTCCTTGGTGCAATGACGGATAGCAGTGCTAATTCTGGAACTACAGCCATAAGGGGAAATTTTCAGAAGCATTACATACAGTGTTTAGAGTGCAGTTGAGTGAAACACCTCTGATCTTGGCAACTTTGCAGTCAGTCGTGGTACTGATAGCACAAAAGTACTTCCTGGTCTACTGTGAAGGAGTCAGTGAACAAGAAGTAAAACTTTTTCTAGACGTCCCTTGCCAGGACAAAATGCCGTGATGAAATTTAGACATCTGTTTATGCTGCAGCAGTCCTCAGAAAGACTACAAAATTCAGATCATGTGGCTAAGCAGAGAAAAGCTGTGAATTAACTTACCTGTTCTCTGCTCCTTCTTTTTTTCATTTCTAATTCACATTTTAACATACGCAGATTAAAAATGCATGTAAACAAATCCATTTGCTGTTATGTTTTACAGATCCTGAGCTTCGTCCGTTACTTTAGATCATACCATCTTCAAATGGGGATCGTATTTCCCCTATTTTCACAGCTGCACCTGTGACTTTTAGCAGCTTGCATGGAATAGCCCTTTTTATTATTATCAATAAATTTTAAGTGAGTCAACATGAGCCTTGAGATATTCATGACATTAACAGATAAGGTCTTACTTTCTTTGTAATAACTTTTTCTGTTGTTTTTATCACTATTATTGATTATTTTAATACCAATGGATTTATGGACAACTAAAATTCCAAGCAATAGTCATTTAACTTCTACATAAAGTAATCTTTGTAGTCAAACTGCTCACAGTAAGTGTAATAAGAAAAATAGAAGCAGGTGCAGATTACATTGAGTTTAGTTCTTACGGAACAGTTTGTCAATGAAGTTCCTAAAATATAGAATCATTAAGGTTGGAAAAGACCTCCAAGATCATCTGGTCCAACCACCCCCCTACCACCAGTATCACCCTCTAAACCATGTCCCTAAGCACCACGTCCAACCTCTCCTTGAACACCCCCAGGGACGGTGACTCCACCACCTCCCTGGGCAACCCGTCCCAGTGCCTGACTGCTCTTTCTGAGAAGAAATGTCTCCTCATTTCCAACCTCCCCTGGTGGAACTTGAGGCCGTTCCCTTTTGTGCTATTGCTTATCTGCAAGAAGATAAGCAATCTTCTCAGCTCCCCACCCTTTCAATTAGTTATCTTCACAATATGTGAATAAAAAAGACCTTGGTGCAGGCATTTTGAATGGTAATTAGATACCTTTAGGCACCTTACAGAAAATGGTGTTTTGGCCAGAGACAGCTAGTCCTTACAGCCACACATGACTTACCTTTGGAAAAGAGAAAGTATTTTTTCAGGAACCACTACGTATTGCTGTAACATGCTTTTCCTATTTTCAGTCTTGCTTCCTAAGAAAATGAGTCATATGGGACTTTATTGTCTACCCATGTATGCCTAATGACTTTTGGACACATTGGCTGAACAATTGGAGGGGACAGAAATCTCACAGATAGTTGTTGAAGCCGTACAGGTTTAACTGAAGCTAGCAGGCGGGTGGGACAGTGGGATCAGCTCAGCGTCTAACCAAAAGGAAAGGCAGCACTCCGGCACGGAAACCATCCTGCTGTGCCTCAGACACCCGCCAGCTTCAGAGCTGCTGCAACACATCCATCTGTGCCTCCGCCTCCCCCCCCCCGCACCATCGGCCCTCAAGGCGGCTCCGCCCGGCCCGGCCCGCAGCAGCCGCCGCCAATCGGCACCGAGCAGGGCGGGCCGCCGCCGCCTCGGCCTTATAAAGGGCCGCGCCGGGGGGCGCCCGCAGCCGGGCGGGCAGGGCGCGAGGGCGGCAGGCATGGGGAACACGGTGGCCAGGGAGGACTTCGAGTGGGTGTACACGGACCAGCCGCACGCCGACCGCCGCAAGGAGATCCTGGGTGAGGAGAGAAGGGGAAGGCGGCGGCGGCGGCGGCGGCGCTCCTCGGCGCCGGCTGCGTGGCGAGGGGGGGATCCCCGCAAAATGGCTGCCAGCCCCGCGGGGGAGGAGGGAGGGGAAGGGAAGGGAAGGGAAGGAGCCGCGGCGGCGGCGGCGGGGCCGCGCCTCGCCCCTCGGGGCTGCTGGCGGCGGGGCCGGGGTCGGGCCCGCGTGAGGGGAGCGGCGCTGGCCGCCCGCATGGAGCCCGGAGCCGGCCCCGGCTCGTCGGGGTGAGGAGGGGAAGGAGAAGGAGAAGGGGCGGGAGGAGCCGGGCCCGCGGCTGCGAGCCGAGCTCCCGGGGGGCGCCCGCGGCCCGCTAGGAAGGGAGGGCGGGAGGGAGCCGCGCGGCGTCTGTCACGGCCACGTCCTCAGGCCGGAGGAGCCGGGCTTCCCTCAGCGCTTCTGGAGTGTTCGTGGGCCGCCGGCGCGAAGTCATTTCCTTCCCGCATCCGTTGGGGGTGACACTGGTGCTCGTCGCGGAGGTGGCTGGCCGCTGGGCAGCGGAAAAAGGGTGAAATTACTTGATTCTAAACTTAATTCTAAAAGTTCGTGGTAGCTATAAATGTGCCACATGGAATGGTGGGGCCTCCCTGTTTCCTTTGCGGATAAATCTTAATTAGGAGGAGGGAAAGGAATGATTATATATGCTTGTGCCATCTAATTAGGGCAGCATGCTGTGATAAGAGCTTCTAAATATTTTTTTATCGAATTCTCTCCCATATAGCTAAGCATCCTGAGATAAAAGCGTTGATGAAGCCAGACTACAACTTGATCTGGGTGGTTGTGCTGATGGTTCTTGCGCAGCTGACTGCGTTTTACCTAGTTAAAGACTTGGACTGGAAATGGGTAGTCTTCTGGGCATATATTTTCGGGAGCTGTATTAGCCACTCCATGACTCTGGCAATTCACGAGATCTCTCACAATAGTGCCTTTGGCAATAGCAAAGCAATGTGGAACCGATGGTTTGGAATATTTGCCAACCTCCCTCTTGGTCTCCCGTATTCAATATCCTTCAAGAGATACCACATGGATCATCATCGTTACTTAGGAGGCGATGGAATTGATGTGGACATCCCTACCAACTTCGAGGGCTGGTTTTTCTGTACCCGTTTCAGGAAGTTCATATGGATTGTTCTTCAGCCGTTCTTCTATGCCATTAGACCCCTCTGCATCAATCCCAAACCAATTACTCGACTTGAAATCATCAACTTGTTGGCTCAGCTTTCCTTCGATGTCATGATATATTATTTATGGGGAGTCAAATCCATTTTTTACATGCTTGCTGGTTCAGTACTTGGACTTGGTTTGCACCCGATTTCAGGACACTTCATAGCTGAACATTACATGTTTTTGAAGGGCCATGAGACTTACTCCTATTATGGGCCACTTAATATGCTCACTTTTAATGTCGGCTATCACAACGAGCACCACGACTTCCCCAATATTCCTGGCAAGAGCCTCCCACTGGTAAGTTTACTTCCCAGGCCGTTCTTTTTCTTCAAATGAGCCCTACTCTAATTTGAAAATCAGATAGAGCATAGATAGTTAGAAGAAAGGAAGTTAGAAAAGCCCTCTGAAGTTAGAATGGAATATGGCAATTGTTTCTCTAAAACAAAAAATGAGAGTAGATTGACAGGGAGAGGTCCCAAACAAGCTTCTCATGTGCTGTCTGTTCTAACCCCTTCCGTAAAAGGAGAGGAAATGCGTGTCTTGCTGTCTTGGCTTTATGCTTTGTACTAACTTCAGGCCTCTGTTACGGACAGCCTTCGGCCTTCAGTATTCTTCTTCAGTTTGGAAGTATGCAGAAAACTAGTTAAGTTTCAGGCACCTTCAGAGTTTTGTCAGCTCTGTTTTTGAAATACTAAGTAAAACATTGTAATGCGTGCTTATCCTTCAGTCCCTTATCAGTGATGTTCTCTGGTGGGGGAAAGAGATATGGTTTGAGGAATGGCTGGTGTTTGTATTGATGACAAATGTTTAATAGCTTTCTGTTCTGGAGCAGCTCAGTCTTTCTCTAGTGAGAACCTTTGAACCCTAAATAAGTATCACCTGTACAATGGCAAGGCTTCAAAACTAAGATCTGTGACATTTGCATAAGTAGCAGATGTAAATTTTTGAATTGGTTCTCTCATTTCAGTCTTTGTCACTTTCTTTTAAGTGGGAGCTTAATTCTTTCTTTGTTTCTCAATGAGAACACAGGTGTCCAGGGCTACACCTAAAGGTAATATTCAATGAAATGTGTTTTTTGTCACACTAAATTTGTAGTTTGACAGAAGCTGTAGTGTTGGTCTTGTAGCTTTGTCCTTGTGGTTGGTAAGTAAGGCCTGGTAAGACTGTGCCTTAAGTGGAGTCTGTTAGTTCTTTTTAAAGAGAAATTACATTTTTTTAAGTTATTCATGGACTTAATCTTCCAAATATAGCTTAAGTTGTGTGAGCTCACCTAACTCACCATTGATGCGTAGATCTCTGCTGGTAAACCAGGTTTCACTTCATGTACCAATACTGGAGTTCTGAATATGGAATGATTTTTTTTTCAAGCATTTCATTGCAGAGGTAAAAACCTCTCTCTGCTACAGGACTGTTAATCCACAGGTTTGATGAGAAAACAGTCTTTAAACAGTGTAGCTAATTTCACTGGACTGGACTCTGCTATGCTGTGAGCTGAAAATTGCTGAATTAATGGGGGTACTGGTGAACTAAAAACAGCTACTGTTGAGTTGAAGCTTACTGGTTAGATGACCTGTTTGATCATGTGATGATGGATCAAAAGCATCTTCAGTTCTGAACCAAGCATGTAAATGTATTAATTTTGTTTGTGTATAGGGATTGATAGTAATCTTCTGTCTGAAACTGGAATTTAGTGAAAGCTCAGTCTTGTTCTGTTCAGGTTTTAAAGGTGTTAGATGGTTGGCTTTAGGTAATCATTAAGGATTTCCGATAAACTCCAGTAGCCTTAGTTTAAAAAAGCATACTGTTTAAAAAAAAAATCTACATCTAGGAGTAAAAAGCTTTAGAAGGACAGGCATTGAAGAATGACTATAGAAACAAGATGTTCTTCCAAGGAACAAGTTGTTTCTGAGTGCTGAGGTGTGAAACTACATACTGAAAATGGCTGTGAACTCCTCACAACTTTGCAAACTCTTTTTTAGTAAGTCTTTTTTAGTGATACTTGTCTGTGTGTTTGTGTGTGTGTATATATATACACATGTCAGCTCTGAATTGAGTCCCTCACCTCAACTAGCAATCCAACTGCTTGCTTGCTTGGAGTTGGTGAGCTGCATTGTTCCTTAGGTAGCACAGTGAATGGATGTCAGTGCTAGGCTAGTTTGTCCTGCTTAACCTTCACAGTGTGCAAGCCTCGCATGAAGGAGGTGATTAACCACCGAAAAAACTTTCACGTGGTGGCACTAAGAGCTTTTCTTCTAGAATCTAACATCTAAAATAAAACTTTTAGTCTATCTGCATTAAGATACAGGTTTGAGATGGTAAAGTTGTCATGACTGGTACTAATATAAATAGTAAATGAACCTTGTGTTTCTCTTCAGGTGAAGAAGATAGCGGCTGAATACTATGACAACCTGCCACAGTATAACTCGTGGATAAAAGTGCTCTATGACTTTGTGATGGATGACACAATCAGCCCATATTCACGCATGAAGAGGCAATTAAAGGGTGAAGTGAAACAAGATTAAAGTTCTGGCAAACAAGAAACTTTGAAATGTCTGCTTGCTTTAAAGTGACTGGTATAAGGTCTCTTGCTAAAGATGTTGACTAGTGTCCTGAATTACGATCTACAGCAACAGAGCAATGCATTCTTAAAGATTTTGTAGCAGACTATTACCAGCTATAACATTCCTAGCAGTCCTCAGATTCATTGGTTAAATGTATGTGTGTTTGCCTAAAGATCAGTGTTATATGCTTAATGCTAAATTACTTTGTTAAAGGATTTACTCCGTCAGGTGTTCAGTCTGTACAAAATACCTGTTTGGCTCTCAATATTTTAAAGTTTCCCAGTGTAGCACACTGCCCACACCATGCTGTTTAGCTGACTGTAGTATTAAGATGCTGTACTTACCTGTTAATTCTAAACTAACATGATTTGTTAACTTAAATCTTCTGTTGAACTTGTTTCCTGATTTATGGGTAGAACTAAATTCACACAAATGTAAAGTCCCTTTTGTTTAAATATGTAATGCCATTTGAAGTATTACTTGAAAGTGCTACCTGTCCTACAGGAAGTACCTCAAAGGAGCATTCTATCACTAATATGAAACCGGTATGATATAGGTGGCTTGTGATACCCCTTTGAAAAGTTGAGGAATTTGATGGTATCACTAACTTTGAGGGTCTCCATCTACTCCTTACACGGCTTGTGTTGGCATGTAGCTTGAGCAGGCAGTGTTTGGCATCTTGTTGTGTAAGCTACAATGTAACTGAGCAAGATTTTTGCAACATGGAAAAATCTCAGTTCTATGTTTTGAAGTTTTTCTCATCTGTGGAGTAAAATGACTAGGTAGAACCTAGTTGTTTCTGCTGTTACCGTGGTTTTAAATGCTAATATTGACACTTGTTTGGAAACTTGGCTTGTATGGAAAACTGGATCGGTTGAAGCAGATACTGTTCTGGCAAACAATGCTAGCTACAGCCACCGGCAACTCAACCCTTTAGGTATATTAGTCACTTGTGTACACAGAAAGGTGTTGCTAAATGTTCTTGATTTTTAAATCGACAGTACCCTACATAAATACTGGTTTTCATGCATATTAAAATGTGGTGAGAGCAGAGGTGATGCTATTGAATTTCCTGCTTAAGAAGTTCTTGAAGTGGGAACAGAAAATGGATAGACTTACTGAGCACAGAAGAATCTCTACATACCTCAGCACAGTGTATTTGTCTTCTATCATATAACGTGTTGGTGATAGCTTTAAGCTGTGAAAGATGGATACAAGTCACTCTTCAATTTCAAATGGTGTTTCTATGATATCCATCTTCACTTATTTAAAAGACGGAACCCGATGAAGGTGAAAGTATCAGGCTCTTGTCCATACTGGTCTGCTGTAAGTAACTTAATTTTTAGATGTCTCTAACATCTGCATTTTTATTTTCGAAAGAAGCTGAGTACCTAAGAAGAACGCATTTACATCTGGACCCTCAACTGACTGTGGTCTTGTTTTCTAATAGATTTCTTTTTTTTAAGGCAGGGCCCTTATCTGTGGTTAAGTAATAGAAATGGTATGAAAGTATGCCAGCCACTTACAAAGCAACTTCATCGTGATGCCAATGATATGGTAGCTAGCCAGTGTATTGCTCAGGGTACAGTGTAATGTCACAATATACTTTATCCAGTATTTTTACATGTAATTAAAAAGCAAAGATTCAAGTAACACTGGGTGTTTTTTTAACTGGTCCCCTAATGCTGAAGGACTGAAGTCTTAGATACTGCTATATTACTAAAGCAGTTGCTAGAAGGCCTGTCCTAATGAGTGGTGGTGTGGAATGATCTGAAGAATTGCTGCCTCTTCTTTCTACTCAGAAGAAAATTGACATTGAAGACTTGAATAGGTTTAAATTGCAAAACTTTTTAAGCCCTCAACCTAGGAAATGAATGGTGGTACTAAATCTCTTCAGTGTTGATGGCTCACCATAGCTGAATGAAGTATGTAAAGTCTCTCCAAAATGTTTTGCAGTTAAAAGATAATGTGGAGAAGTTAACTATCTCAAATATTTATCTAGGAAGACAGATCAGATGTGAACTTCCATCCTTAGGCTTCCATCCTTACTTCCAATTCTGATTATAAACATTTTAACTTTAAAAGGTGCAGAATAGCAGGGAATTCTGAGGGAAATGCCTATGCTTCCTGTAGGCTTTCTTGAAACATCTGCTACTGGCTACCATTTGGAGAATGTGTATTGGACTAGTTTAATCTGGGCTGGTAAGACTTGTGTTTGGATCTAAACTGTCATCTGATTTTTGCAAGCATTGGTAACCACCACTTAAGATAACTTAACTCCCATGCATTGCATAAGATGTGTCTGCATCTGACTTCATTAGCAGGGATTTTGCTAGAAGCAACCTGAAAGTTGGAGGAAGCTCTGACTAACCACAAAGCGAAGACCAAACTCAACCTAAAGAGCACTAAGGACCTTGGCAGTCTTTTAAACTATATTCAGATGGAACTGGCTAACTTCACCCTTTTTCAACATGGTTGTTGGGGTTTATTCCTTCCTGTGTAACTAAAGCATCTTACTAGCTTGTCAGACAAACATTTAAGCACTTTTGATAGCTTTTAACATCCCCCCCCCCAAATTACTTGAAGTTGCTTAAGTGGAGTAAGTAGTGCATCCTGGAGTCTGATGATACTTGGCATGTGTTTTCCCACAGGACAGGTGTGGATGTATTCCCCTTTCACAACAATCTTTGCCTCTGGCTTTCTTGTTTTGTTGTTGAACCTGTCTGTTCCAGAACAGTAGCCAATTATCATGGATTAAATGGCTGCACCTTTCTGGCTGTGCAGCTCTACTTTCAGATCCAAGGCAAGTCTTATTACTTAGAACCAGTATCAGTTGAAAAGTAGTTATGACTTTTGGTTCTGTATCTATATTAAGTTTTTTCCTATGTAGTTGTCAAGCACATGACACATGTAAAAATAAAAATCTCCAAATACTGGAAAATTGATCTTTTCTAGGTAACTTGCAGGCTCTACCACACTCATCCTATTGGATGAAGAGAAGAAAAGTTCACTTCAGGTAGTGAACTTGCCTGGTAAGTGGTCCAAGGCAGCTTTTAGAAAGTGCACTTGTTTGTAAATTTGAAAGAGTCTTGAAAGAACTAAGGCAAAGCAAGTCCTTTTGTTTTTAACCTTGCACACTGCAAAGCATGGAGCCCCTTCTAGGTCTACCAAGACTTTTCGTGGGACTGTCTACAAACAGAAGCAATCCGATAAGTACGTGTGCCTAAGCATTGCAGATATGCCCTAGGTATTGCAATCTGCAATGCAGCTCTATGTATGCAATGCTCTATCAAATCCTCTATTTCATAATTGAGCCTGCAATGTAAGGAAGGACAGAATTGTTGAAAATGTTTCCTATGGAGCCAAAACCAAAGGCAGTGAATTGTGTTGACAGTTCCCTGGACTGTCTCTTGATGCCATCTATGCTTAAGTTACCACCTAACATGCCCTGCTACATAATCATTACTGTGATTTAGATATGTGACTAGCCTCCGGAGAAGTGAGAGAAGAATGACAAGATGAACATTTTGTTTCTGTTGGGACAAGATCAAGATTACTAGAGGGAGACCTCCAGCTCCATCTGCTAGTAAAGAAATAGTATATGCAGAACAAGGTAGTGGTCTCTGTATTGTATGAATGCCTGTTCTCTATGTGCAGGCACAAGTAATCTTGCATTTTATTGCTTATCTAGTTTTTTTCTGATGAGTATTGTAGCCTAAGCAGAATTTCCTACAAGAAAAAATAGCCATGTGGGTGCTGAACTTTCTTGTGTGAACAGTCAAGAGTTCAGTTGCCTGCCCAGACAAGGTAAGCAAACAGGATACGGATAGCTCATCTCTTTCAATCTTTCAACTTTTTTGGTAACTTCAAACCTTCCTGCACCCCAGTTGCTTTCCCAGTGTCACATTTTCAAGGTGTCTTGTGATCATTCTTCTTAATATTAAGATACGATTTGACAAGGCTATACTGTTATTACTACTTGAATAGTAATATTACTACTGCTTGAACAGTATTACCTCCTTGGTCTTGTTCCCACCCTGCTTACTTGTTCCACATATATACAGAAATAATAACGTTGTAAGAGGAAAGAATGAGAAAATTCTTGGTGGATATGTCAGGGCTTGAGGACCTGACTCATTCATAAGCTCATCAGCTACAGTTATACTTAAGTCTGCTACAGGATTTTCCTCTTTATATCCATAAAGGAGAAAACATTCCTATGGCTATTTTCAATTGTAAAAGTGTCTGTCTTGCCATGCATTTTTCCAAGAAAGGATGCCAAATATTTCTTAAATTGTATCACTGAAGTTGCATCAAAGACTTCTCTTCTGTTCATGATCAAGTTTTTATATGTAATGTATTTTTTGTTTGAAAGCAATGTATGCCACAGGTTTAAAAAAAGGCTATAGTTCTACCTAAATGCAGAACTGCTTGCACTTTCAAGCTAGATACTTGAGGTAGCATATACTGTTTTCATATGGCTCCAGATGGATTTGTTTTTTTCCATTGGTCAACTCTTTCAAATGGTCAAGTGAATTGAGTAAGTTATTGTACTAAAAGGCTTTGCAGCTTGCTTTCAAAAAGTTGAAGCTTTCCTGTAAAGCAAAAACTTTATTTTTAAATGTAAGAAACTGTACAGTTGTGGAGGTAGAACAGAAGAAGTTTAGTTAACATAGGTGGTTCCTGTATAGCTCTATACAGACTTACTGTCTTGTAGATAATTGAGACAGCTTGCTTAGCTCTGGATAATTTCTTTTGATAACATGAAAAGAAGACAGCAGAAGCTCTGAGAACTTCTGATGCTCATCAGAAGTTCATCATGTGTCACTGTATTTGGAAACAGCATGATTAATGGTATGGTAACAAACAGTGCAACACCTTCCCAGTGTACTTTCAGAGCTCTTTTCCCTGTGTAATTCTTCCAGAGTCCTTGTTCTTGAAAACATAGCAGTTCTCAACTGTTAATGAACATTAACAGTTCATTAACAGTTGAAAACTGCTAGTAGAGCAGTAGAAATATTGAAGGGTTAGCCTGTGTGCTTCTGAGGGCACCAAATATTGTATGAAAATAGCCTTTGATCTTGAGCACTAAAAGCATTTATTTTTTTATGGTGATAAGTAGAAATTGTATCTTTTATTCTGTAAGTAGTTAAATTAAGGATTGTTTACAGCAGTTGATTATAATGACTTTTTTCAGGTGCTGCGTAAAAAGTTGAAGGAGATGTGGTACAGCTTCTTTCCAACCTGTCTCTTGAAATCTGGTGCAGATATTAAAAAACTCCACGTAGAATAAGACTCTTCTAGGAATTGTCCAGATGTGTCACCTGCACAGTGACTGACGCAATTCTTCATACATTATTTGATCCTAACAGTGCCAAGATAAGAGGGGAAAAAACACTTTAGACAACTCTAAACATATGCAGCACTTATAAGTTACTTTACATACATATTAAATATGTGAAACTATTAAAATATAAGCCACTAGCTCTAGTCTAAATTATTGACCAAGAAAGCTAACTAAGGGTGAAAAAGATTCTACTGCCCTTGTAAATGAGGTTCTCTGTTGATAGTCGCCAATGTTATGTAATTAACAGATGCCTTTGGCGGAGTTATTCTACTTCATGTTGCCATGCTAGACTTAGAACACAGCTTCACAAGGAAGCTACAGCTGTAGCCAGGTGAGCTACCAAATTGGCCATCTACTCACTCATCCATGTCTGCCAAAAGGAGCAGACGATCATCTATTGCTAGGCTAACTAGGTTAAAATAGTTACCTTGTTCTCTCTGGCTATAGTTCAAAGTGAATATATTAAAGTATTTTGACTGCAGTATGCTCTTGGCTGTACATGAAGATCTATTAAACTCTGCAACAATAACAATTTCTATATTACCTTCTCAGTTACAGTAAGATTAGTGAACAGATTTCATTTCAGATGTTAAAATAATTAGCCATAAGATAACCTTGAAAGCATGAACTTTGACAAATTCAAATCAGGAAAAAGATCACCATCTTGATTCTTATCAGTCTTTTCCTATCTCAGAATGACGTCTTTTGCACATTAACAGAAATGGCTGAGCACCTCTGGGTGCATATCCATCTGGGAGAAGAAAGGTGGTGATAAAGTCTAAAGGCCTTGACTTCCAGCTAAAAATTCCACAGATATAAGATGTGAGGATCAGGTGAATAACTAATCTGGAAATGGCAATTAAAAGTTCAAGGTACTACACTGAAAGCTAACTGACAGCAGGGTAATCCATCTACCACAATGCATCATCTGCAGGTGAAAAGAGACTTTCATTTCTTAACTTCGCAAAAATATCAGAAGTATGCTGAAACAGAGGTAATGTCAATTGCTAGAATGCATGCAAGTGTATTGCGACCATCAGTATTCTCACCACTCTCTAACATACAGGGTATTCCTTCTAGGGCAATGGTCGTACTTACATACTTGAAGTTATTCTCACCTTTTTTGATACTGAAGATTTCACTTTCCTAAAAGCTTCTTCAAAGTGTTTATGGGAAATCCTGATTTCTCCTGAAAGAACAATGTGTAAAAAGTTACTAGACAAAACTGCAGGCAAGTGACAAGTGATTTTTTTGTATGTATTTCAATGCAGCATTTATGAAACCTATTTACTAATCAGTTGCATGAGATCTGAGTAATTGAGATCTGAATGGAAAAGAACACCTCAAGTGTTACATTTAATATATCCTGCCTCTTCTGAGGAGGTGGAGTGAGAGAGTGGTTGTGGTGGAGTTCAGCTGCCTAGCAAGGTAAAACCATCATAGAATATCCTGAGTTGGAAGGGACCCACAAGGATCATCGAGTCCAACTCGTGGATCCACACAGGACCACCCCAAACCAGAACATACATCTGCAAGCGTTGCCTAATGCTTCTTGAACTCCGGGCAGGCTCATTGCTGTGATCACTTCCCTGGGGAGCTCGTTCCAGTGCCTGACCACCCTCTCAGTAAAGAACCTTTTTCTAATATTCAGCCTGAACCTCCCCTGTCGCAGCTTCATACTGTTCTCTTGGGCCCTAGCAGTGGTCATTAGAGAGGAGAGATCAGTGCTTGCCCTTCTGCTCCCCCTCCCGAGGAAGCTGTAGGCCACTGTAAGGTCTCCTCTCTTCCCTCGGCTGAACAAACCCAGTGACTTCAGGCACTCCTTATATATTGTATCTTAGGCAAGTGCTTAATCCCCATTATCCCTTGTACCTTGAAACAAAGGACACTTGTTTCAGAAAGTTATTTATTAATGTTTCTACCTGCAGACTGACACTTTCATTGTCAAAGTGTCAACAACATCAACTTCAGTTAGAATTCACATCCCTCATCCCTTCTAGAAGTAAACTTCTCATTCTTCTACTTCTGTGCTTTATCATCTATACACATTTAATATTAAGCTTCTCTACAGCATTGTATTTAGTAACTAGAAAACATTATAATCCCAATTCTGCCACAGGATACTTAATTCCTAAATAATACACTTCATATCATTGTCTTGTTTGACGTCACACAGAACTGTAAGCTGTTTTTTGTTTTTTTTCAGTTGCCTCTAAGTAAGTTTTTGTAAATCCCTTTTTTGATTCTAATGCAGCTATTGATGTTCGTTTTGGTCTGCTAACAGGTAAGCATAACCTTAAATCATGGATCCCTCTGCTCTTACAAGTGAGACGTTAGTCTAGACTTAAGAATCCCAAGATACCACTATACAGATTTACTACAATGCTAAAGCTCATGTATCACATATGCTAGAAGTAAATAAAAATGTCAATTTGGTGCATTTTTTTATGCATTCAATTAAGACACTTTTAGCTTTCATGGGTAGGTACTGTCACTACCTTTATGAACAGCTTTGTAATGTGAACAGGATGTGCAGATATGAAAAAATTCTTAAGAATCCATTATATTCAGTATATCAATTATATTTGTTAATATAGTTGATATATGAGGTAAGAAAAATTTTATTCTAAGTTCTTCTGAGTAGCAAGAAGACTACACAGCAGATAAAGGTCACTAAAGATGATTTGTTTAAGATGCTGATAAAGTTCATTGAACTAAATATACAACCTTGCTGCATTTTATCTCAGTTCTCTGAAGCTTTTATTCAAGGTTCCCACTACCATATAAAGTTATACCAGTAAGAACAAACGTGTGCATTTAAAGCTTGAATGTAAGTATTTTATTTGCCCAAGGCAACACCTACTATTAGTAAGAAAAACCTCATCTTGGGTCTTTCACAGAAGCCGAATGGCTTTAACAATGACTCATCAAAACTCCATTAAATATTAAAAGAAAGCTATGAGAATTTCATATTGCTTTCACTTTTGTTTTTAAGTTTCTTTTAAATCAAATTATGAAATGTAATATAGTCTCAGCTACAGGGAGGGGGGAAGGGGGAGGAGGAAACAGCATTAGTCAGCTATGAAGACAATTAGGACATGACTATCAGAAACAGCCATGGTGAAATGGTATGATATAAATTTAAGCGTATTAGCTATGGCTAGGTGTAAGTATGCTTTTACCTACTGCTAGGTAAAATAGTTTACCTCTGAACAAAGGTAGGTTAGGCTGCTTCATGCATATTGTGTTATAAAATTAGGCACAATGCTTGCTAACGTGAAGTTGGCTGTCGGTAACCTACACCTTTGCTGCTTGCATTATTTGCCTTGATTTCTGAAGACAAAACTATTTAGTCTGGATAACTAAGTATGAATGTCTTATTTTTTAAGACAATTTATCATCTCTTCAATGATGCGTTAATATCAAAGTATATCAGCAGGTGCAGTCTTTTTAAAATAAGTCTACATACTTAGAAATTCCAAGTTAGACTTTTTGACCTACATGAGTGGAAGATACCTGCTTCCCTTCTTTTAATTCAGAAGAATCAAACAAAGATCAGATCTTGCTTTTTGAGAGGGGGTGCAGTGGGGGGAGGGACACCGGAACGGTGGGACTGGGGGGGAACTCAGGCACAAGGAAATAAGGAGGTTGCAGCAGAGGTTTCTGCAGAATTGAAAGAATCAGCCCTGATCTCAGCAAAGTGTTTGTAAGGAACTGAACGACAAGGGACACGTAGCACTCATCTACAGCCACATTACATTGTGTGGGAGGGGAATCAGTTGCGTGAGTCCTGTGGTAACACGGGAAGAAGAAACTATCCAGTCTGTGTATGCACACTACTCTTCTGAAGATATAAATGAACAGGATTTCAAATCAAACTACCTTAAGCACTTTCATACCAGCCAGGGCTGACATCTTAGAATACAGGAAACAACAACATCCCAAACAAACAGCCACTACAAACATGCAGATCAATCTGTGCACAATTTATGGACTTGCTGTCTGCCAACAGATCCATATAATTATATATTATATATACATATATAATATATATACATATGTATAATATATATACATATAATGTAGGTCAGGCTACAATCCTAAATTTAAAGGCTGAATTCAAGCGAGTGACATTTTTGAATCAAACCTCCTACACTCAGAATAATTATAAAAATCAAACAAATTTGATTTTTTCCTATCTAAAACCAAGAGCTTTTTATTCCATCTACAGCAAGCAAAGTGGGCAACCAGTCCCATCCCCCATCCCCCCCCCCAAATTAAAATGCTAGCTCCTTTATAAGAAGAAATACGTATATTCTGCTCTGCTTACCTACTGTTGTTAAAAACAAGTAAGACAGTACACATTAGATCAAAAAGAATGACTCAAAACTATTAAAAATCCAGTGTGGTTCTCAGAAATCAGAAAAGTAATGAAAATCGAACATTTTCCAAGGCCAGCTGACAAGTCTCAATTCCATCTTAGCTTTACATTTTGACTTTTAAGTAAAAAAAATGAAAGAATGTTCTGGAAAAAAAAAAAAGATGCACACATTATATAAAGGGCTCCAGTTTCCAACTACGTTCTCCTATCTGTGTGCACAAAAAAAAAAAAAAGAAAAACGGGAAAAAGCAACTTAGAAGTGCTGAGAGATATGGAACAGGCAGAAATAGTACTTGAAACAACTTACAACTCCCTGCTAAAGTTCTGGCAAGAGCCACTGATAAGCTAAACACCTAAGATCAAAAATTGCTCTCAGCTTTTCCTAGCGACATTACAACTAGATACGTGTATTCAGTTACACAACACAATTGTGTTCCAAAGGTATGTGATAAGTGTGTTTACAGTAACAGCTGTACACAAATACGCCAACAGGTCAGTATAAGTAGTCTTTAATAATTATGTGAAAATTAGGCAAAGACATAATTCAGTTTAGCATAAGAATTATCATTTTGCGCTACTATTTAACATTGACTTTTCTTTAAGGTTACAAGGTTAATTTTTTTCAGTAAAACAATTTATGCTAAACCTCCAGCTTAACTTTTTTTTCCCTGTTACTCTGCTCTTCATCTACTTCAAAGGTACTTAACATTTTCTGGAAACAAATATGACTTGTTTTTTGTTTGGATCGGAAGTCATCAATCACTTACGCACAGCACGCATGCCTCTGTGCTAGTTGTTACATTACATTAAACACTTTATACTCCATTATCTTCTTACTGTTCAGTTAAGATTTTTGTAAAGCTTTCTTACCTTTCTTGCTTTTACTATCCCACAGGGCCATTTCCTGTCTCAATGCGCAAATGGAAGCCTCACGTACTAAAGCAGAAAGGTCTGCACCTCTACAGATAAAAACAGAACAACTTATTTTAGGATAAATTTATCTCGTCTTTTTGGTAATAGCATATAGGTAGGCAAGACACTACAAGTAATTGTAAGAGACTGGCAAAAGGCAAGGGAAATTATAAAAACCTCCTCAAAAATCCACAGCATAAATTATTACATTAAAAAATATGAAAAATCAAGTAGTCACAACAGTTCCATTTTAAAACCTATAATACCTTACAGACTTAAGTTAGATATCTAAAATCATTTAGGTGCAGAGCTAAATGCATCAACGGGCTACATTTCCCTTTTCTTTCCTATACACAGCTGCATTCTTCTATCTACCCAACAGAGAGAGCACAGCAAACCTATTGTGTACCTTAGGAAGGAGTTAAGTCCTCCAGGTTTTAGCCTCAGATTAAGATCAAGCAAATGAGAAGCAAGGGAAGAGGCAAAACCCAACCAGTGTCATCAAAAATGCCAAGGGGTTGATCAATATTGTGTCACTTGGTGAAAACACAGTAGATTGTTTTGGTATTAGTCTTATGAAAGATTCAAATGGCATCACCCATTATTACAAGAGAGACAGTCGCCAAAAGCTGGATCCATAGATAAACCAACATGCTCCTAAAATAACGGCATTCACAAAATCTGGTCAGATCAGCCTTTTGAAATATTTGTTTGCAGTTTCCAGCTGTTAAACTTTTCATGAGCCTTCAGACTGGTGCAAGTCGATGAACCAAAGAAAAATGTTCACAGTTCACTTTCTGTGCTTCATTGGTGATGCTAGGAATACTACTGTATTTAAACAGTTCCCACACCCCTGCTCGAGGATGAGGAGAGAACAAACACTCCTCTTTCCTAGATCTAAACATGGACAAACTGAAAAATCATTACTAATAGTAGCCTCCATTTCGAAAAATAAAAAGCAATATTGTGACAAGCCGCATGTCAAACCTTTTGTGACCTCCAGAAAATCATTAACTATTAATAAATCATTTAACAGATTAAAACTTTCTGAAGTACTGTAGAACGCTTACTTTGCAAGTTACTCTGGCAGAGATGGCTAACAAGCTTTCCTAAAAAAAACATACCTGGGTATTCACAAAGCACAAGTTGTAATAGGCCCTCATTATTACTGTGTCAAACACATTGCTTTCAGCTGTGTGAGAGAGCAAGTTAGTTCTGGTCGTTTAACCTATTTGCTTTCATCGTCATTGTACATGGATCAACAAGTTAAAGAGGGCTCTTTTATCCTCAGATTATGCAAGCATTATAAAATAAGACAAGCAAAGCTAAGATGAAAAAGCAGCCTCTACTGATCTGTATTTGCAAGATGAAAAGGGCTATTCCAGATGACAAAGTTTTTAGTGTCCATATATTACTACTGAGCTCTTGGAAAAAAGCACAAGTTAAAGCATGAAAAATAGTTTAAGAGAAAAGACTTATAAACCCTCAAAGTTACAAGATCCTCTTGATGAATTATCATGCGTCACTGCACATCAATATTAAAGTCAAAACTAGAAACTACTCACGTATAACAATCACAATGTTGACTGTAAGCAATTTCTTCAAGGTTTACATCCATATCTAGTGGAGGCCGGGTGCCGTCCTAAATAAATTGAGATGATGAAAAGAGAAGATAAAATATTATGGTTTTTTGATTGTTTGTTTTGTTTTTTAAATTTGTTTTTACACATGCCATCTGCAAAGTGATTGATTTCATCAAATCTGGATGAAGGGGTCTGACAAGTTCCCTGAATTATCCACACATGTAAGCATTATTTTTAATCTCAAACTGGCAAGAAGGATGATCAGGCTCAAAAGTATTTAATCATGAAATAAGTGATGCTAAATTTCAACTTCCCACCTACAGGTTATATTTCCTCTAACAAAATGATGGCCAGCTTGTCACAGCATAGTAGCGCTGACACTTCCATACACAGACACGCTTATGTAACTAGTTACATCAACAGCATTGTTTAGCTAAACTTCCTCTGGTTTTATTACATATTGAAATCAAATAGCTCATGGAGGTTTAGTCTTGCCTCAACACCTTTAAGACTTAATTAATTGTATATCTTTTATGTTCTATCTAGATAAACATACATTTTTCAAACCTAGAAGCTTTTCATTCCGGATTTCATTAGTTTTTACGAACTACACACTTTTTGACACTACTTGTACATATTACTACTGATTTCCCCACGAAGACCCCAGAAGTAATTATTTTTGCGTCTCCAGCAACAAAAATATTCAGCAACATTATGAATTATAATTGAAACTAGCCAACATAATTATTTCGAATGCTGTATGCAAGGAGATCTCCCTATGTTGTCGCCCTTAGACAACAGTAAAGTAGTAAGTATCATGGTAGTATAGAGATTCAAGATGTCTCTAGTATCAAACAATACCTGAGTTTAGGTATGAAAAGACACTTTTTGATAACGATTAATATACTTCTGCCATGAAACTTAACTTGTTTGACAGAAATGCACAAATTCGTATATTCCTTTTCTGACTTCTCCAGGTGAACTAAAATACCACATACCTGTAATACCTTCAGGAAAGAAATAAAAAGTATAGTAACTGGCAAGTTAAAACCCTTGAACTGACAGTAGAATAATCGAGGAGGGTGGCCTAGGCAGAGTAAGGGAGCAATACTGAACGAACCTTGAGCAGAACACCAGTTTGGAAGGGAAGAAACAGACAGAAAGGAACAGCCTGATTTTGAAACACCTTGAAAGGAGAAGAGACTCTAACATGGACACAAGGAGGCTCCATGCAATTTCATGCAGGGTATTTTAATATTTGTTGTAAAAGACTGCAAGGCAATGAAACACCTCTGCTAAACAAGAAACATTTTAACAACTATTTTGAGTAGAAACATATGTTGGGCATTTTATGAGTGGAATGATCCGCCTGCTCTGGGTACAAGCACCAGAGAAGCTGATACAGCTTGCAGGAATGTAAGTACGCTAGTAACTTAACATGTGAAGACATGCTTCTCTTGCATAATTAATATGCAATTCTAAAATGACCAATTTGTACAAGTTAACTGAAACAAAACTCTTTCACAACAATACTTCAGTCTACATCTCATCTATGCTGTTTTCCTAGCATCCCATTGCATTTCTTCCTTATATCTTACCTAAATCTACCCCTCTTTCAGCTTAAAACTGTTACCCCTTGTCCTATCACTACACTCACTGATAAGGAGTCCCTTCCCAGCTTTCCTGTAGGCCCCCTTTAAGTATTAGAGGGCTGCTTTAAGGTCTCCCAGGAACTTTCTCTTCTCTACGCCAAATAACCCCAACTTTCTCAACCTGTCTTCGTAGGGGAGGTACTCCAGCCCTCTGATCATCTTCATGTTGCCTAAATTAAGAGCTGAGAAAAAGAACCAAATAAAAACTGAATACCTCACTCACTATAAAGATGTGTAGCCAAAATATTAACACTAGTATGAATTAAATATGCATGGAAGTGTCTGGCATTCCAAAAATAACACACATTAATACCTAAAGACAGGATCCACAGGAATCAAGCTCCTAAACACTGAGCAATGTGTGTTGCTTATATCACAACAAGGAGGCTCATAATCAGATAAGGCCCAAGCAGAGATGATTTGTCAGCAGAAGACCTGTGCTCTGATAACAGGATGATGACAATGTTACCACATCACACATGCCACTCCTCTTGGTGTTATCCCAACAGGAAGACAGACTACATCCTTAAAAATATCCAGAAGGAGGGAACAAAGACAATTTGCAGCAACCTCGCCCAAGATCTATTTCTGCTGAAGTAAGCAAGATTCTGAATTTTTGATTCTTAAAGGGAACCTAGAAAACATTTTTCTCTAACAGTTTGCCATTTTGCCAGTCAAGAGGAAGCCAAGAGATGAAGCAAGGTCACAACACCCAAAATTACTCATCATCGATGCTGCGCACAAGTGATTCTGTCCCTACCACTTCGATGCATGCATCTTGGTGACTACATGGGGCTGTGAGGGTGTGAACAAGTGGTATGTATGAGAGTCCCAAAAATCTATTTTGTTTAATACCACTTTCTCCTTCCATACAGTCTTGCACCAAGCTTTGCTGCATTATTTTCCTACACCACTAATTAAAGTTAGTGGTATACTAACTTGAGACAGTTACATAGCTGCAAAGATTCTCCAGCAAAAAATAGGGAGAGTGAGACTTAACGACTGTATGTTAAAAAAAAAAAAAAAGAGAGAGAAGAGAGTAGGTGTAGACAAGAGTAGACTCTTGTAATCAGAGAATCAGAGAACCCTTCCACTCTGTTTATAAAGTCTAATGACTGACCATTACCACCCACTTCTTCCAGAAGAAGGAGGTTGTTTATTTTAAGTCAGGACAATCATACAAGCCCAAATTTTAAAAAATGCTTCAAGTTACCTTTAAAAACAAAATAAACAACCTCTATCACAAGCTTCCCATTAGTCCTAAAGGGAATTATCAAGTGTCACAATTAAGTGTTGAGCAAATACAGCTGGAGCTAGTGAATCATATTACTGAGTGTGTGGAAACCCCCTCCCCCTCTCAAAAAGCTTACAAAACACTTCTAGGCCCATTACTCACACAGATAGGAATCTTTTAATTAAATCTCTTCAAATTGTGACTATAAAGGCAGCAGTTTCTATGCTTAACAGGTTGCCATACTCAAGATTTATCAACCCTTTGCAGTCTCAGAGCAAATTTACCAGCAGATGTGGCTGATGGTTTATTTTTATTACTTTTATGTTATATTAAAAAACATTTCATGAGACAGAATACTGCAATTCTTCTGTGAACCTTCATTTGTATTAAATCATTCCACTAAGGTTCAAGATAATGATTTGTTTCCAAATACTCACTTTGGTGATTGTCTTTAGAATAGCAAGTCGATCTTCAGGCGGTGGCAAACCCACATAGAGTGTTTTATCCAGTCTACCAGGACGCAGGATAGCTGGGTCAATTATATCTTGGGGAAGGGAGAAAACGACACAATTATCCAGAAATTATATATACATTTAGGAAAGTGTACACATGAGAAGTAATATATGCATACTTGTACAGAGCTTCAAAACAGCATTGGTGCAATGTGCAGCTCTGAGCATTAAAATAGCTGACCGAAATAGTTTCATCTCTGCCTGGTAGGAGCCTTTATTACCCAGTACAGGTAAGCCACATCTGGTCAAATACGGCTCATAAATACTAGTTTCACCTAGTCACAAATGAAGACAAGTCTCTGCAAATACAGTAGTAGAACATTTTTTTCTATCATACCTAGCACAGTCAAGTGAGGAATTCCATGGTAATGTGTAACAATGAAAAAAAATGCTTTCCAGTTTGTTGAGTTGGAAAGAGCTCTACCCATATTAACCCCTGCAAATCTGCTTGAAGGCCACCATGATAAACTAAGATTCAGAAGTACACAGGGCCGATCATAAGCACCCCCCCATGTAAACTTAATTTTACTTATCATTTGCATTTCTACAACATATTAATTTTCGACATAGTAATACAGAATAACCATGAAAACACAAAATAGAGCTGCAACCATGAAAACACAAAATAGAGCTGCGAAGTACAGAATTTGTTCCCCAGGAAATGCGACAGACCCCAGATTTTATTACATCCAAAGAAGTAAGAAACCGAAGTCATCACAAATGTTCTCTAAAAACCATTCAAAACTCAAACATAATAGAAATCTCAAGCAGCCTTTCAGCACCACAGGCTTCAATATAGTACTTCCATGAACAGCAGACAAGGATGTAAATACTAAGGACTACTGGTACAAGAGATACAAATAGGGCATGTAACACAGGAATGACCTAAATTGCTGTCATTCCTGTCCGTGTTTTAACACAAACTGCCTGGACGATGCTTCTAAATGACTAAACTTCTTGATGCCCTATTTCCCCATCTACAAAAATTACGATAGTATAACCTAATCTGTTTCACTAAGGGATTCTAAAAATCCACATCCTACACACTACAGTAACATGAACAGCGAAATCACAGAAGCACCCACAGAAGACAAAGAAAATTGTATTTTTTACATATGTAAAAATATACATATGTACATACATATTTGATGTTTGTAAGGTCTACAGATATCTTGGGCAGTGGCTATTGCAAAAACCTTATCCAAAAGTGAAGGTTGAAAGTTATACCTAAGTGTTAAGGTAGAAACTACAAGGACTCGAAATGAAGCTGTTAACACCCTCAGAATTAGATCCTCTAGACAAAATGTGGCTAATAAACAAACCACATGCTTTTATGTATATTAATGCAGAAGAACTGGTAAAGGTTAAGTTGTTGATCCTCGTTGTAGGGATGTTTAAAAGCAAACAAAACCAAAACAATGCACACGGAAGCACAGTTGTCCTTTTTTTTTTTTTTAAACTGAAAAGAAAAACATTTGCTTAAATCTATTGGGATTCCAGCTATCTGACCCTACCACAATGTGATCTTTCTTCCCTTTTTAAATATGTACAGAATTTTGTCCAAATTATACCGATACCTGTGCTTAAAGGGCAACACACAGAACGAATGCATACATTAAAAATTGCTCTACTACCTTTTTCTTGGGCAAAAAACTTTTTTTTTTTTCCCCCCAAGATACAGCAGTCATGACCAGAGACATCTATGTAGGCAAAAACAGCTATTGAGAACGTGACAAGAATGGTGGAAAGTAACAAAGAAAACCCTCTAAGATGATATATTAATTTAATCCAGACGGATGAAATGTGCGTTAAACACAATCCCTGCCATGGCACGCCCAGACAAGAACATCTTTCCTGTACTACTGTGCCCAGTGCTATATTTGTTATGTTATCTTGCTTTCAATACAAATGCACTTTCCTGTTTCTGTATCTCTGTGGAAGGAAGTTTTGCCACACATTAAAATGAGATTACAGAATTTGCACAACAGATCAATTACAACCATCAAAACAAATACTCTCAATAGGGACTGTATTACAACACCATGCACTTCAATGATCCATTCAAAGCTCTTAGTGATGTTAATATGGAAAATATCATTTCCATTTTACATGCTGAGAAAATAGCACTTGCCACTCTATTTGTCCAACAATTTTAAGTTAGTGATCCAGTCTAAAGATACATTCATCCGTCTGTATGTAAACATGGCCTGCATTCAGAGAGCTACAACTCACACTAACTCAATAAGCCGCAGTAATGGAGGTTTACACAGTGAAGTCCATCCTCCAATTCAAAACAGAGATCTACACTTTCCATTTTCTTATGAGTAAATTCACGTCACTCTGTGGGTTCAGACCTGAGCCTTTCCTCAAGCTTCTGGGACTGAAGTTCTCTGCAAAACTTGAAAAATTAAAACCATATAACACAGACATTCCTTCTTCCTCTTTGGTCAAACTCACTCATTAGATGCACTTCATATTTGTTTAAACAAATAAGTAATGCTGCCTTTTTAGGAATTTCATAGCGTTCCATCCTGATAAATTATAATGTTCTCTCCATATTTAATATCTGGAAACTTATCGAGACAGCATAGACTCAACTTTAGATTTAATGTTTTAATTAAATTAAGATAATTATTTTAGATACCTGTTTCAAAGCATATTATCATCTTCCAAGTTGAAAAGTGAAAAATACTATCTTTCAAGTCTGAAAGGAAATCATGGAAAATCGATGGCACACAATACTTCTTTTCCAAGCAGCTGTCTCAGGGAGAAACAACTGCTGCATTTTTATTAAGAGAAATGTTTAGTTAGTAACTTTCTGTCTTGGTTTCCTGATGCAGTCAATGATGTTGACTATGCCACTGGAAGACAGTAGTATCCTTTTTGCATATAAGTTGGCAAAGTGGCATGAGAAGACATTTAGAGTACATCCATCCTTTGCTTTGTTTTTGCAGGTTAGAACAGGCACTAACCTCCAGAAAATCATGTAGTATTTCAGATTACTACATTGCTCTCCAAACTACTGCAAAACATCTTCTTCATTAAACTCTATTGAATATTACTTTGCATGGAGGCCTATAATGTGACATTATGTTGTCCTATAATAAAATCTATTAATCTCACACTCATTTCCAGTTGATAATTCATGCTTTATCTTAATTATACACAAGTCAACAAAGTTAAGGAAATTTTTTCACATCGCAGCAAAAAAGACTACTGTGTTGAGTCCACCAAACTTCTCCTATATTCACTACAGCATTTTAAATTATATTCAAAGTATACAAGATCTAGGTCCTCACATTCATAATGTTCTGGAATGTAAGCTCAGAAGCTCTAAAAGGGTTTCAGAAACTCCACAAAGATGTTCCAAGCATCTTTGGTCTACGTTACCAAAGCCTGTAGAAGATATACAACATAATTTGTGTGAATTAAAACTATCATAAAAGAAACTGTTCCCTGTATCACATATTAAGTAGTTTTTTAGATCTTATATTGTCTTTAACTCAGTAACATTTATGAACAAGTATAAACTAAACAACAAAAAAAATCAAAACTATTGTCATAGCAAGGAAAGACTAATATTTTATTATGCTTCTGTGGTTCAGATGAACAGCTCTACAAAACTAACAAATCTGCTAAACGAAACAGAACTCACTGAAACTGGGACCATGTTTTAAGATAACAGCAGAAGGGGGATTTTACAAGAATTAATTTGAAAAAAGCTAGAGAAAAGACCATGAATGTAACTGAAGACATCACTGCAATTACACTGAGCTTAAATCAGTATCAGTTTGTGGTGCTTCACTGATTACTCGTGTTTTCTCAGGTTAAATACAGTTCATTGGATTCCATGGTAACCACTGCTGATGCCTTGGCCAGCATTTCTCTAAAGAGTCTATAAACATTCAAGGCCTGAAGAAGTAAGAAAAGAGGAGAAAGCAGCAATATCCAGTATTGCAACTCACACTTGTATCTAAAAAATTGTGGGAAATTACAGACCTTACTTAACTGTAGTGCTTTATGTTTTTCTAAGTGTTTAGTCTCGGATTTGAGGAAGGAAGTAGACTAAAAATAATACACTTATTCTGACCCAGAAAGTTTCTAACAGGACATGTCATTTCTGCCTCTTTCTCTCTCTCTTTTCAATGACATTGAAGTCTTTAAATATTTTATCCTCTCAGGCAAAGTTTGACAGTGTTCTGCATTTAGGTGCAAAGAGATTGAGTTGGGAATAATACTACATCCCTGCTAATTTACAGTAGTCAAGACAGATTTTCAAAGGACTTTCAAAGTCACTTTGAAAGTGCAAAAAACATTCAAATATTCTTCTTTTAAGCAGTGATTAAAGGTTTATTTCAGCAACCCCAGAATAAGAACTACCACTTGCAAACTGTGTATGATAAACAAGAAGAACCAATGTGTGGTGCATGCCCTTTTGACAAAATGGGAATCAGACAGTCCAGGTCCTTAAAAGCTACCAAAAAACCACAGTTTTTTCTTTGGTCAGTCTTGAGCCATGGGACATAAAAAACACCGCCATTATGCAATGGACTCCTTGTCACAGGAGTCGCCTCACTAGAACAACTGTGCTAGGAACATATGTTGATGCTAAAACTGGCTAAGCCACTACCACCCTGTTACTATTATTCATTATAACAATATTACTGTGAGGTAAGACTCATCTTTTGGTACCACTGTCTCTGAAACTACAATGCTGACAGCATACACAGTTGTTATGAACAGTTACATCAATAAAGTATAAAAGCTACCATGCAAGCAACCATTTTAGAGAAGAAGCAAATTGCAAAGCTGTTTTGTACCCCATTAAATTACATTAACATGGATTAAAAAAGGATGGTATCTCGTACTTCATAATACGGACCTAGTGGGAGAATTTGGGAAGCTCTGTGGGGACAAATTATTTAGATTTCTACTGTACAAATACCCACCATTTCTATTCAACCCAGCTATGTCAAGAAAATCTTTCATACAAATGTCAGACTTACAAAGAAAAAGCTTTTCAAACACTACAACTTGTATTGTTTGTAGGAGTTATTTAACTGCATTTGCCAACGTAAACTATCGTTCCCCTTCAGGTCTCTGCTTGGACATTTAGGTCTTAGGGCAGTAAGAGCATGGACTTCACTGTTACTACCAGCATTGTCCTCCTATTAAGTGAACAGATGATATTATCAAAACTTCATTTGGTGAACACTGCCTATTCCTAAGCCCAATAACTGTTAAATAAACTACACAAGTAAAAAATGAGTTTCCATGGTTTAACCACAACTATAGTAAAAAATGTTCTGGTAAAAGCTGCATCAATTGGAAGCTATATTTCTTCACACTGACAAATCCAGGTATCACAGCAGAAGTCTGTAGTCTAAACGTATCCAAAGTGTTACTCATATACATAACTGATATCCTTCTCAAGCGAGAGATCCATCCTATCCAAAACACATAAATAATTGCATCCTCTAGGAAAAGATGGATGTCCCAAGCTTTGCTGTTCATAAATGATTTATTACATTGGCAAACTCCTTTATGTAATTCATTTCCATTTACAAATTTTGCAGATACATTTATTCCCTTCAATTTGATGATTATATTTGCTATTCTTGCCTTAGGATTTTCTTTATGCAAGGCATTTTTACTTCATATTCACTTTTACATCAAGGTCATTTGCTAGTAATACACTGCTTAGTTCATGCCTTACGAATCTCCAGCTTTCCCTTATTTCAACCTTCGTTTCTCAGGAATATTTTGTAATTTTAACTATTCCAGTACTGTAATACAGTAAGTCTGAACAAGACTGAACAAGACAACAGTAACTTCTAACTAAAAATTAAAAAAAAAAAACAATCCAGAGATTATACATACCAATATACAAGGGTAATATATGTCAATACAAAGGCAAAACTGCATCCCATGTGAGGCTTATAAAGCCACAGATTTACAATTGCATAGATGTATACTTCATAAATGCATGAAAATAAGACCCACAAGCATGTACAGAATTAGTGTAAATCTACACAAGCAAAGCTGAGAATTAGTACAAACCTATGACAGAAGTTTTTATATATTACAATTAACATCTGAATGGCATGCACTCTGAACTGGCCCTTATAAATCTACTAAACTGCTTCAAAATCTGTCAGTTCTTCACGATCTTCAGTCATAAAAGACTAGTCTATCCCAGATAACAGAACAGTCAGACCATGTGGGTGTTAAAGGATGCAGAAGGAACATTGTGTCTCTATGAGAGGAGTCATTAGCTCAGAGCAGTGCCACATGACATCCCTGAAAGTATTTGCCTCATTTACATTTGTGGTACACCTGAGATGGCACTGCAGGAAGTCAAATCGGATGCTTCCTCAACTACAGAGGTTGGAATTCTCAGCCCAAGTTACCAGTTAGAGATCATTACAAGTTGACTGTAATCAGCAATTAGATACCTACTTCTAATGAAGCCCTCAAGAAACTAACTAATAAATCAACCTGCTTAATACAAATGATTGCACTAATATAACTCATTTAGTGAGAGATCCCTTTTCTAAGGAACCATGATGACACTACTACCAGCACCCTTGGTACTTTCAACAGTATCTGTATATAGATTTCCTATATTACACAACCTTAATTCTTTTTTCAACATGGGATTAGGTAGTTCAGAATCATCATGCTCATGCCAGGAAAACTTACTGCTCTAAATCAAAGAATTTCCATAGGCAAAGACAGATTAAGTATCTACTGTTCATACTTCACCGTGTAGACAGCTTGATAGTCTACCATGATGCAAAGAATTTGAGACAGAAAGATTTACCTCAAAATCTTTGAATTTTTGACTGTTGGAAAATACAAAACCACCGCACAACTGTCTATTCTAAGTGATTTCATACCAAATTTTCCATAATCTATAGGACCCAAGCACTTCAAGCATTTTAACTTCTTCATTTTCAAATTTACATCCAAAGTAGCTATGCTACTATTTTTCCTTGCTAAGTATTTTTTATCAGAATTCTACGGTTTGTCTTTATGTAACACATGGGTATATGAAACAATGAATTTTGTCCTGTTGTTACGGGTAATTTACCAAATACACAAATACTCATTCCAAAATTCTGCTACCTCCAACCAGTACGTTTTCACTACGATAGACTATTAACCATGTATTTCATTTCAGTTGCAATATTCAGAACAACGTTAATAATTGAGGAAATGCAACATCTTCAGGCATGTTTTTTTTTAGTAACAACATGTTTCTTTGCTCATAATTCTTGGCATCTAGATGGAGTTCCAATTCAGGAATAAACAAATTTCTTGCTATGGATAAAACAAGGGACTTCTCCATAATACAAAAAGAGGTACCAAGTTGGCTGTAAAACACACGATGTTTGTGAAGTAGATCTCTGTGTTTAGCTTATTAATTAAAGATGCTACAGGAATTGCAAAAGCTACCAAAAAAAGCTACCAAAAATTGAGAAGCCAGCAATCTTTTATGTTCCATAGAGATATTCCGAAGTTCAATTAAGTCACAGGTCTTTCTAAGTATTTTACAGAAGTGGTATCAGGTTCTAATTAAGACATGTTTTAAAGATGTTGCTTTATCTCATGCTGTCATTTGCAAGAATGCAGAACAGACTAAATATATTGATAAGAAGAGGTTCAAATTTGAAGTATTGTAATTTTAAGTACAGAACAAGGTTAATTAATGAATTTAAACATGTAAGAACACGTGATTTCATGACAAGAGAATTAATAATGTTTCATTTGTTGTTTCTCTTCCGTATGTTTTTGGGTGCTTACCTGGCCTGTTTGTGGCAGCCATAATGAAAACCTGCTGACGATTCTCCAGACCATCCATCTCTGTGAGTAACTGGTTAACTACTCGAACACTGGCTCCTGACTTTAAAAGAACAAATTTGAAAAAAAAAAAAAAAAAGTGAGAATGTGAATATTTTCATATAAAAGAAACAAAAGATTTACTAGCTCCCCACATTTACATACTACTCAAAAACACTTTTAAGCACCTTTAATATAATTGCATTTTGAATTTCTATTTTCATACTCTCAGCTTTTTCTACCCCAAATTTATGCTAACTATATGCTTGCCACACATATTACACTGGGCAAACCTTTTCTTCCCCCTTAAAAATGAAGAACTCACTTAAATACAGCTACAGAACTACACTAATCACTCTCCCACCTACCTCAACAAAAAGGCCCAAAAGTTCCCAATATTCAGGCTTGGAAAAAAGATGTTCTATAAATATTTAAACTTCTGAAACAGCAGTTTCTGCAACTGAGCTCATTGGAAAGGAATGACTCGTAGTCAAATGTTAACTCCGTAGTAATGAAATCATAGAGCCATAGAATGGTTTGGGTTAGAAGAAACCTTAAAGATCATCTAATTCCAACCCCACTAGACCAGGTTGCTCAAAGCCCCATCCAACCTGGCCTTGAACACTTCCAGGGATGGGGCATCCACAGCTTCTCTGGGCAGCCTGTGCCAGTGCCTCACCACCCTCTGAGTGAAGAATTTCTTCCTAATATCTAATCTAAATCTACCCTTTTTTAATTTAAAGCCATTCCCCCATGTGTTATCACTAAATTCCCTGACAAAGAATCCCTCCCCAGCTTTCCTGTAGGCTCCCTTTAGGGTACAGGAAGGCCGCTGTAAGGTCTTCCCGTAGCCTCCTCTTCTCCAGGCTGAACAGCTCCAACTCTCCCAGCCTGTCTTTGTAGGAGAGATGTTCCAGCTCCTTGATCATCTTTGTGGCCCTCCTGGACTCCTTCTAATACTTCCATGTCCTTCTTGTGCTGGGGGCCCCAGAGCTGAACACTGTATTCCAGGTGGGGTTTCGTTTCACGAGAGCTGAGTAGAGGGGGAGAATCCCCTCCCATGGCCTGCTGGCCACGCTTCTTTTGATGCAGCCCAGGATACAGTTGGCTTTCTGGGCTGCGAGCTCCCATTGCCAGCTCATGTCGAGCTTCTCATCAATCAACATCCCCAGGTCCTTCTCATCAGGGCTGCTTTCAATCCATTTTCTGCCCAGCCTGTATTTGTGCTCGAGAATGCCCCAGCCCACATGCCTATAACCAAAGATCCTAGAGATTCTATAAGATGCCTATAACCGAAAATCCCAGATATCCTACAACCAAACTGAATAGATTAATCTGAATTTCATTCTAAATCTGGGGAGACAGAGAGAAAAAACACAGGTGCTAAGGAACAACAGTTTTCATTAAACAGCAAAACTGCTTGATGATTTTGAAGAATGTTGCGCTATTATTTTAAACATACAAAAATAAATGTTATATGTTGCGTATAATATATCTGTTGCATATAATATATACCATATATTATATATATGTTGCATTATTATTATAAACATATGAAAATATACATTTGCCTACAGATAAGAAGAATATGTGGTGAAAATGAACATAGGCTTCAAAAAGCCAGTGGAAACTCCAAACATACTGAATCTCAATTACGATTCCCAAGGATTGTTACTGGTATTACAGCATGAAGAATACCGTCAGGAGTCTCCTGCCCAGACAATAGAATCATAGAATATCATAAGCGAGAAGGGACCCACAAGGATTACCAAGTCCAACTCCTGGCTCCACACAGGACCACCCAAAAATCAAACCATCCGTCTGTGAGCATTGTCCAAACACTTCTTGAACTCCAATAGTCTTACTGCCATGACCACTTCACTGGGTAACCTGTTCCAGTGCCCGACCACCATCCCTCAGTGAAGAACCTTTTCTTAACGGTTTAAAGGAGACTGTGAAGAGCCTGAGGTACATTTGGAAGAGTGTTACCAGCAGGTCAAGGGAGGCGATCCTCCCCATCTATTCAACCCTGGTGAGGCCGCACCTGGAGTACTGTGTCCAGTTCTGGGCTCCCCAGTACAAGAGGGACATGGGGCTACCGGAGCGAGTCCAGAGGAGAGCGACAAAGATTATCAGAGGGCTGGAGCACCTGTCGTACGAGGACAGGCTGAGAGAACTCGGCCTGTTTGGCCTGGAAAAGAGAAGACTGAGGGGAGACCTCCTCGATGTGTGTATCTGAGGGAAGGGTGTCAAAAGGATGGAGCCGGTCTCTTTTCGGTTGTGCTCAGCAACAGGAAGAGAGGCACCGGGCACAAACTGAAACACAGAAAGTTCTGGCTGAATATGAGAGGGCACTTCTTTACTGTGAGGGTGAGAGAGCACAGGAACAGGTTGCCAAGAGAGGTTGTGGAGTCTCCTTATCTGGAGATATTTAAAACCTGCCTGGATGCCATCCTGCGCAATGTGCTCTAGGTGATCCTGATCAGCAGAGGGATTGGACTAGATGATTTTCAGAGGTCCCTTCCAACCTCGGCCACTCTGTGATTCTGTGAGCTGTACACGCAACTAGTTGCTGCCTGCTGCTGCCACAGAAAGGAAACACAGCAAAGCCAAAGCACACTTGTTCCACTCCTTGGCTATCACCTATGCCTACTGTGGTGCCTAGTACTGGACACAGTAATCAGATTTAAAAAGTTTAAATAGATTAAAAGGATTAATCAAACTTTCTCTTTCCTACAGATTTGAAATACAGTCCTTCTGTTAAAGTCGTTGATGTCAGTATCTGAACAGAACTGTATGCAACTTATATATTGAAACAAGCATCTCTCTCTCAGCCGTCAACCTACATGTACCAGTACAATATCATAAAAACAGACACATTTCCTCTGCAGAAAAAGCAGCTTTCCATTTAACACACTAACAGTTCACACTAGAAATGCTTCCAAAAGCGGAAATTAATTCTAGATGTATGTAATAACTATTCCAAAGCAAAAATCAAGACAGAAAATTTAATGGGTGGAATGGTTCTGAAGTCTAATGCATTCCAGACCAGCTCCTGTCTCAAATATTTTCATGACCCAGTTCATATTGTTCAAACCAGTACACACTTCATGTAAGCATTACAGCTGCATACAGTTGTCAGGATTTGGCCATAAATTAATCATGGTATTAAACTGCACTCCTTCATCTTTTCCTGGGGCTTTACACAGTCAAGGTGGTGAATAGCCACATTCTCTAAGTATTTTTTTT
The DNA here is from genome assembly GCF_964034855.1 of Anser brachyrhynchus. Lineage (NCBI taxonomy): Eukaryota > Metazoa > Chordata > Aves > Anseriformes > Anatidae > Anser > Anser brachyrhynchus. The sequence continues at coordinate 28,074,195 of NC_137696.1, forward strand.
AATATATACGTACAGATACTAACAGAAGTATTAAGCTTTATAAAATATTTCTGTTGCTAGCACAATGCCACAAAAACTGTAACTAAGAATTTATTTATGGAAATATTTTGAGACTTACTTCACGGTCAGATCTCCGAGGGCACAAAGCATCAACTTCATCAAAAAATATAACACAAGGGGCTGAATTCCTGGCACGCTGGAATACCTGACGTACAGCACGTTCACTTTCACCAACATACTAAAACAAATGACAAAACACAGTGAAGCAATGTAAGACATGAAGATTTTACTAGGAAAAAAAACAGTTTTAAACACAATTTAAGATACTTTCCAAGGGAGAAGGACAACCTGCTAACTGAATTACTTCACTTAACTCCACTGTATCTATTTCCTTATTGTACTGGATTTACATGTGAACACGAATGTTGTCATTAGCTCACTTTAGACAGTTCCCAGTATACACAGATTTTAAGAGAATTCCTACTTTCTGGGGAATAAATCTGACTTGCTATCGTTTTGATGATGAGAATTAACAAATATAATCTTCACTAAGGACCTTGTTATTCTTAACTGTTTAAAAAACACCAGTGAGCAATTTGAACACAATAAATATCTGAAGTTCATTAAGTAATTGCCTGAAGATGGGGTAATTGGGAGATAAGGAACTGAAATATGAAATATAACTTATAAGAATCTCACTTTGCAATCTCATTTATAGAATTGCAAAATTTTCTCTTATAGAATCACAGAGTCATTAAGGCTGGAAAAGACCTCCAGGATCATCTGGTCTAACCATCCCCCTACCACCAATGTCACCCATCAAACCATGTCCCTAAGCACCATGTCCAACCATTCCTTAAACACCCCCGGGGAAGGTGATGCCACCACCTCCCTGGGCAACCTGTTCCAATGCCTGATTACTCCTGAGAAGAAATTTCTCATAATTTCCAACCTGAACCTCCCAGGCCCTTCGCCAGCTCCGTAGCCCTTCTCTGGACACACTCCAGGACCTCAATGTCCTTCTTGGAGTGAGGGGCCCAAAGCTGAACACAGCACTCGAGGTGCGGCCTCACCAGAGCCGAGTACAGGGGGACGATCACCTCCCTGCTCCTGCTGGCTGCACTGTCCCTGACACAAGCCAGGATGCCGTTGGCCTTCTGGGCCACCTGGGCACACTGCCGGCTCATGTTGAGGCGAGCATCAACCAGCACCCCCAGATCCTTTTCCTCTGCACAGCTTTCCAGCCACCCTGCCCCAAGCCTGTAGCGCTGCATGAGGTTGGTGTGGCCAAAGTGCAGGACCCGGCACTTGGCCATGTTGAACCTCATCCCATTGGCCTCTGCCCGTCGACCCAACCTGTCCAGGTGCCTCTGCAGGGCCTTCCTAACCCCCGGGCAGATCGACACTTTCCCTCATCCAAATCATCAATAAAGATATTAAAGAGGATTAATTAAAGTTAATGAACAGTCCTATTTCCTGCCTGATATCAGTATTTAAAGTACACAAAAAAGTTTGGGAAAAGAATAATCAAATCTAATATTTTATTTTTAGTTTCCTTATCACTGATAAGCAGGTAAATGCCATAGTCTTCTGAGATATGAGCTGCATCTTGTTCAGTTCAACACATTCCCTTAACTCTAGAAAACACTGAATATACATTACAACAATTCTAAGCCCAGTGCTTCAAAAACTCAGACTACAGCACTTTTATCTGTTAACACTTACAATCTTTACAAGTTACTCTGATTAACTAAAATAATTGCTCTCCAAGGTTTCAGTTTTCTAGTAAGAAGCTAAAGTGACTGACCAAACACATTTCCAAACTTGAAAACTGAAAATTTTGATTATTGAAAGCTGCTAATTTGCAGTTACAGACCACCAATACTTCTCAGTGTTGATTCATTTTTTTTTTCTTTTTCCTGATCTACTTAAGAGCAACGACGTCTGAAGTTGATCATTTAGAAATCCTACTTTACCCTAGTAAAGTATGCTTAGTATCTCACTAGACAGGTAATTTAAACCAAGATATACTTAAACTACCCAGTTAGCTTTTTCCCTTTCATGAGAAAATTTTCACTACTAAAAATTTTAAGCAGTGGGGTAAACAAGACAACTTCTGCTGCACCAGTATCAGTTGTGTAATTATTAGGAATTTTTTTTGCCCCAGGCTTTCAACAAGCATTCTGTAAATAACAAAAGCACAATGATCAGCGCATACCATATTTAGCAGTTCGGGACCTTTCACAGATATGAAGTTCAGTCCAGACTCATTTGCCACAGCCTGTCAAAAAGAGAAAGAGATGTACACAGAGAAAAGCATTTTTTCATGTATTCTTTGGTCCTGTCCACGGAGCTATTAAAAAAAAAAAGGAGAGAAGGAGCATAGTTGTCAACTGTGTAAAACACAGAAAACCGTACAAAGTATTGCTATATGCAGTTAAGAGTGGGAGAAGTTGAAGGATTTAGCAAGGTGTTCTCTCTTCAATGAGGCAGTGTGGGATTTTATTTATTTTTTTTATCACATACTAGGTGAAGAATTCTCAGTGATTAATGAGAGTTAAAAAGAAATTCATCTACATACATAACATTTGAAAATAAAGACAAGCAGCAATCTGGAAATCTGCATGATTTACATCCATATTTACAAGGGGAGGCTGTAAGAACTGAAATGCTCAAGGAGAATTATTTACAGTAAGATAAATACAAGAAATAAAAACACATAAAGTGCAGACTACTTCCAACTACATTAGTTATAGTGAAGTATTCTATAGAAATACATATCTACAAAATTAGTTTCTTCCTTTCTTTGCTATTACTTTCTTAATTAATTTAATATTTCAAGTTTTACAATATTTTTTTCTCATTTAAGCAAGATTGTAACTCTATACAAGAATATCAACTTCAGCAGAGAGGCTCAAATTTAATTTTCTGCTGAGAATTGCAAAAGTCCTCCATCAGACAGTATCATCCAGACTCAGTCATTCCCACAAAAACATCCACTTCAACAAGATTCTCCAGTAGTTTTTAAACATGTTTAGAAAAATTTATTACCTTAGCCAATAGCGTTTTGCCACACCCAGGAGGCCCTGCAAGCAGAACACCAGCTGGAGTAGTCAGGCCCAGAGCTTTAAACTGCTCTGGATTCCGCACAGGTGCCTATACAAGAAATTATCATAATTATCTGTGACAGAAGGCTAACATTAAACTTTTGATTTCAGTTAGAGATTAATGAAAATTTGTTTAAAGTAAGTTCTTTATTCCAACTCTTTACAGGCTAAATGAATAAACAGTCAGTCAGCATCTTATCTTGCATTGATAAATACCTCCAAAATGGGAGAAACACCATTATTCAGAGACAAAGACTTTATCTATCCAAGTTCTCACCTTAAGGTGTTAGTGTTAAGTACTGGTCTGACCAGCAGTGAGGCTGCTAACTGTCCAGCTAAGCAGTGTCAAGTTCTTCATGTAGCAATTGTCTAACTAGGGTTATCGGTACAAAACGTTTAGAATACTTAAGATTTAGCAATAATGAACATATTGAAAAATGAAACCTTGAATACAACAAATGAAGTGTTTAACACATGCACTAGACTTGTAATAAATTTGAAAGCAGGTTACAGAAGTCTATTTTAAATGAAGATGTTGCAAAATTTCTGTTTTGTAGCATGCTAGAACTCATGGGCAGCACGCTATACCTTAAATAAATTTGAACAAAGAAACCGAGATATTTTTATTTTCTGCATAGCGGGAGGTGTGAAAAAACCTTTGAAAGTAATGTTAACACATACCAATATTGCCATAGTCAGCTCCTCCCGAACATCTTCCAGGGCTCCAATATCTGCCCATGTTACATCAGGAATTGTGACAAAGCCTTCTCTCTTGGCAGAGGGTTGCACTGATGACAATGCAACAATAAAATCATTCATCTCAATGCACAGCTTCTGCAGCTGCTCCTCAGGCAAAGGGTCTTGCTTCTTCAGCAAATCCAAAAGTCTCTGTAATTCAACCTGCGGGTATATTGAACAGCAGAGAAAAGATTATGCAAGTAATATTTTAAGATTTTTTTTAGGGCTTTTTCAGAGCAATACTTTCTGCAAGTATAATATTAATTACTATAAAAGAAATTATTATGTATAATACACATAGAATGTGTAAGATACCATTAAAAACTAACATTAATGAAAATACTCCAGGAAAGGACTAAATAAATTTACCATTTATTCTGATTTTAGTATGAAATGGCTCTCAGAAGAAAGCAAATAACTCTGCCAAACAGCAAAACCTTAAAAATTTGTGGAATATTCGATTACATATAAACCTTTAAAACTCTTAACATACACTTTTCAGTCACAAGTGTTTATTTAAACAATCTGATTTCAAGTCATCAACTCAATTCCTCAAGCTGATTAGACCTGGTTTTGTAACCAGGCCCTTATAAAGTCTGGGAAACACAATACAGATATAGCAAAATGCTTTTCAAATTTTTCCATCTTGCAAAGTACAGTCTGCCAAGAAGCGTGGGGACAGACAGGTATGTTCCAATTACTGAAAATTGGTTCCTTGTTGGGGAAAAACTATCTGAGAAAATACTTGATCAAAGAACTTTATATCTTCACGACATAAATATAACCCAGCTGTAATATGGAAAGGCATTATTAAAGCAATGCGATATTGCACCTCAAGTAAAACCACTCCAGGATTTTCATTAAGATAAAGGAAATAAAAAGTTGCAAAAATCTTTTCAGTTGCCACATTTTCCCTACAGGAGAATATGGGATATAGCATTTTATATTGGATGCAACTAAGATAGCCCACAACGTAGCTGAGCACAATGAAGTGTTGAGGTACAAGTGCTTACAGTGCACAGTATTCCCTCTTTAAGCCCTCCCTCTTCTTCCTAACAGAAGTATTACGAGAAACCGTGAAATAGCCAAGACCACTGGGTTTGTTTATTGAATTGTGTGAATTATTTTTAAAGGTTTTTGTAAGTTTATTTTTCTATGATAAATATAATATCACTGTGTTAATGACAATACCCTATATTAGACAATGTCAACCTCCTGCCAGCTATCAAAATATGTCTCTGTTACAATTAGACTTCCTTATCCTTAGTAACTCCTTTGATCAGGGTGATGTTTTTAAAACTGCAACTACCTGTCCCTCCCCCTTTTCTTTTGGCTATTTCAGGCCCCTGGAGACACTGAGAGGTATGCAGTATGACCACATTACTCTAATAAAAAGTCTTGCTAAAGGTTTTTACACTGTTTTTTCTGTTAATTACATTAACAGTTTTCTTTGACAGTCCTTCTAAAAACAGAATCCAATTACATGGTGCATTTAAAAATTCTTTCTTTTACTTCTTCAGACAAGCCTTTAAGAATTCAACATATAACAACACACAAGCAAGGAATATGCACATACAAACTCAAAATTTTGAACAGTAGGTCCAGAAATCTCTATATAAAGACATTATGGTTCACTGACAACAGCATGTCACGTGTGGCATAGAATAATTCTGGCATTGCAAACAATATTTTTTTTTTGCAAGATTTCCAGCTGTGCTGCATGTTAATAGATACTTTCTCTGCAGCTCAAGTTTCATTTGCTAATCCAACTTTTCTTTTGGATGGTTCTTAAATGCCTCTTCCTCAAACTTGCTATAGGTACTACTGCATGCGATTTAATTCATGTAAACGTGTAGCTGGAGGGAAAATGTAGACAGCATAAAAATTTGTAGACTTTGGCTAGCTGTAAGTATAACAGGTCAGCAAAGAAACAGAGGCATTGTGACAGCTATTTCACTGAGGGCACAGCAAGCAGCTTGGTAAAAAAAAATAAAAAATTACAAAACCACACACCTTGTGTAAAACATTAACATCATTTTTAGAAGGCCTAGTTTTGGGGAGCCTGTTGTTCAGAGCCATTAATTGGGTCATTAGGAATGAAGTTTCTGGCTTCAGAGCTGATAGATCTATAGCTAAATTTAACATTTCACTGGTCATACATGTTTAAGGATTTATGAGCAAAGGCTTCCACAGTTCTAAAATAGTTCATTTTTAAGACATTAGAGGTAAACACTTCAAAGAACAAATACCTTAGAAGGAAGCTGTAGCTGTTTGGCATCCTCTTCCACCTGGATTTCTGTTCCTATTCCCACGCTTTCTTCAGCTGTGTTTCCTCCTGCCTGTACGTAGTTCTTTTGCCACTTCCCAGATTTTATCAGGACCCTGTTCACTGTGCATATAGCTGCCTCACGACAAAGTGCCATCAGGTCAGCACCTACATAACCTGGAGTCAGACGGGCTAAATGAAGGAAGTCAAAGGACTCTGGGAGCTTCAGTTTTCGACACAGTGTCTGAAGAATTCTGATGTAGAAGGGAAAAAAAGAACAGTGAAACAAAGATGCAACTGTGGCCTTTTCTTACTTTCTTACAAAGACGAACAGCATTTATTTAAGGTCTCTTTCAACTCACATGAACTGAAGTAGTACAGTGGGAACAGTTCACGCTCACCTAGAAAGTTACTAAACTGAAATCTACAAAACTATGCTATGTATTTCCTTTCAGCGCTTAAATGAAAAACAACAGTATCAACCATGTAATGTCATTTGAGTGGGGAAAAGCTAGTTTTGGTGACTTTAAACATTATGGATTCTTTAAACGCTAGCTTATGATTCAAAATTGACAGACTAGATGTCAGAGTCTATCATGGACATGCACAGGTTATCCATTGAGATATTTAGCTGCCTTGTATTCCTACACAACCTTAGTCTGTATTCTGTCTGTTCCATCCCACTGCTTTATTTATTGAAAATCATCCACAACAAAGTATTCTGTGAGAAGCAGATGAAATCAGACTGTGTGAGGAACTCTCATCCTTTCCTCCAGTAGTGGGGATCAATACAGAAGGGAACAGGCAGACCCAGCAGATCATCACATGGCTCCAAGCCTGGTGCCACCAACGTAATTTTGGGTTTCTTGATGATGGGATGGTTTACATGACACCAGGCCTAATGGTTCCTTTTGGGAAGAACCTTTCTCAGAGGGGGGAAAGGATTTTTGCTCAGGAGTTAACCGGGCTTTAAACTAAATTTGAACAGGGAAAGGGATGAAAACAGGCCTGCCAGCGATAAGTTATGGGACTGCACGCCAAAAATTGAGATACAGCAAGCCAGCAAGCAAGACCTTTCAGTCCGCCCCATGAGGGACTGGGTTCAATGAAGCACATCTGAAATATTCCTACACAAATGCATACAGCATGAGAAACAAGCACGAGGAACTAGAAGTCTTGGCCCAGTCAAAGAGCTACAACATTGTTGGCATAAGCAAAACCTGGTGGGAAGAGGCGTGTGACTGGTGTGTTGCAATGGACGGTTACAGGCTGTTCAGAAGGGACAGGCTCTGTGTAACAGAGGCAATGGACTGCATGGAGCTTGCAGTCAGCAACAATGCAGTTGAGAGCCTCTGGCTAAGGATCAAGGGAAAAGAAAATAACGGGAATGTAGCTAAAGAAAATGTAGTCTACTATAGACCACCCAGCCAGGATGACGACACTGATGAATTATTCTTTAAGGAACTGAGAGAAGACTTCTATATCAGTTGCCCTTGTCCTTACGGGGGACTTCAACCTGCCAGATGTCAACTGGGGATATCATCTATCTGAGACAAACAGGTCCAGGTGGTTACTGAGGCACCTAGATGATAACTTCTTGGTACAGGTACTAAGAGAGCCAGCTAGGAAAGGTGCCTTCCTAGACCTAGATTGTGAACAGAGAGGGTCTTGTGGGCAAAGTGGCGATAGGCGGAAGCAAGGTTGGGTGACATGGGAGGACTACTGGGATGCTGCTTGCCTTTGTAGGGAGAGAATTCATGTGGCCAAGGCTCAATTAGAGTTGAAGCTGGCCAGCAGCGTGGGGGACAATAAAAAAGGCTTTTTGAAGTATGTTAATAGGAAAAGGTGGACCAGAGCAAACGTTGGTCTGATAATTGATGAGGATGGTCACCTCCATATGTAGGCACAGCTACTAAAACAAAGAGTAGATGCACACTTAATTTCTTCTACAATTTTCAATGTGCGCTGATATGTATGTGTGTGCAGACACAAAAAGGATTAAACACAATAAAGTACTTTTCCTTAAGTTGTTAATATACATTTTTTTTAAATAATAAAGAAGGTTAAACTTTATAACACATACTTTTCTCTTGCTGCTTCATCTGGTATTCCTAAACAAATTTCTCGATCAAATCTCCCAGCTCGTCTCAGTGCAGGGTCCAAAGAGTCAGGTCTGTTAGTTGCTCCAATAACAAGGACCTGGGCAGTGGCAGCCAAATTATTCAAGTCTAAAGGAAGGAAGGAAGGAAGTTAATGCCCATAATCACCTTCTCAACTTTATTCTGATATCTATGCTACTGTGTTTCTGGTAGCACATGGTAATATTCAGAACAGCGCAGACAAAATAACCACCAGGCACACTAAGCTGATGCTCATCCTTATTTCTACTACCTAGGATAGATATATTTCAAGCAGAAATATGCATTTCAAATAATATTTGACGTATTTTCCATTAATGTTTATTTACACAACAAAGAGGCTGTGAAAATATAATAATATCCACTCAAATTTATTAGAAGCTTTCCCCTCCTACCCCATAGAGGTAAACTGTGCCAAAACATGAAAAATGATTACTGCTATCTCCACAAAAGTAATTAGGAGTCACTATGGAATGAAAGAACATAATGAGACTGATAACTAGAAAGTTTAACTTAGTACAAAAGTTCCTGAAACTGACCGTCCATACAAGTTAGGAGCTGGGCAACAATTCTCCGCTCCATGTCCTTCGATGCAACTTCTCTTTTTGGAGTGATCGCATCAATCTCATCAATGAAAAGGACACATGGTGCATTGGACTAGGAACAAGAAATATTAATAATTACCAAATTACGCTGACATATTGTATTACGAGAGGGAAATCATTTTTGAGATTTTGTTTTATAACTGTTACTCTGAGACTTCTGCACGCACTAAACAATCAACCTCTCCCAGAATAATTTTGTTGTTATTTACTATCTGGAGAGCTGTCAGATTATGAAACTGCTGAACTGAGGCTGTGAAATAACTAAGGCAAAGGGATTCAAAATGTCCCTATATACTGATTACAAATTAAATATATCTCTGTGTTCCTTCATGTTTTCCATTATTATTATTATTCTATTGTCACTGCTTACTTGCTTAAGTCCAAAGAATAAAATCAGACAAAAAAGGTCTCTTTTGTGTATTTGGTTTTTAATATTAGTTTTAATATTAGATCTGTGGAACTTCAAGAGCTAGCATTAATGACACTCATGATGAAACAAAGAGCTGCAGGTGGTCACGAAAACTTGAAGTCTGTCAACTTCAAGATTACTGCAGAGATGAACCATGTTCAAAGAGTAAAAATCAGCAGTGAGCAACGCTAACAAGTGTTCTAACGTTCCAAGCATTTCACATTGATAAAAAGCCAACGCTAACATAAAATAATAATTAGTGTAACTAACAGAATAGCGTTTAACTGACATAAGATTATTAATACCATCAAAAAAGTACTTGTGATGCAGAGGAATGCTTAAGGAAAACACTAGAATCATCATCAAAAAAAGTCTAAACTTCCATACAAAAATAAAGCATTTTAAATCCCAGCCGTTTTATCAGGCACCAACTGCGCCATCTAGCTGTCATTCAGTTTTTCCTTCACCTGATGGAGGAAAAAAATACAACTAAACCATGAAGATTCATTCCACAGCACGTGCATAAGGTACGGTTGAACTTTTTTACTCCTGCACAAAAAATTAGTACAAAAAACAAATGGAAAGGCCACTTAAACGCAAGGGACTGTAACAAAGGCAACAGTTTTGATTTTTTAAAATGTATTTCATACAACATATTTATTCAAAAATAACTTGTATAGCAACCACCATACATACTAAAGGTATGTCAATCTAAATACTCACTTATTTAATTTTCTTCAACACAACATCTTATCAAAGCTTTCTAAAAAATTAAATTGTAATAGAAACCCGAAACATAATAATCTAACAGCTTCAAAATTAATTATTTTGCCCTGTTTAGCATTCTTTCATACATAGTTTAAACATCAACGTACAGTTGTGGGGGAGGATAGAATGAAGAAGTAAAGTTGGAAAACCAGAATATTCTCAGAGATCAGAAACAGAAAACCGTCCTCATGAAACAAAAAATTAACCCCGTTAACAAAATCTGCATTCATTTCAATTAAAATTACCTTAACCTGTCTGCTTTTCTTTGCTTCTTAACAAGTCTGAAAGTTGCATCAATATCTTATTACAAGAGTGGCTAATCACTATCTATCTGATAGTCTGTCAAGCAGCAGCTTAGTTCTCCTGTATTTCTAATGCTGATATTAAGACAAAGCAAGACTTCAAATGGCTTTTGACATTGGAACAGGACTTTACTCTTACTTTGATATTTGTTCCAATTTCTTTCTTTATGCCTAAAGGCCCAAAGTCTTAACTCAAATGCAAAATCAGACAAAAATAACATCAACAAAAAAAAAGGCACAGTAAACTGCCCTTACATCTTTTTTAGTTTTTATAAATCACTCCAAGCAGCTCCAAGTAGGTAAATAATTTATGTTGCTCCCATTACTTTGACATGATGAACTTTTGTCAAGATTTTAGAACAGCAATCTTTGTGTTCTGTGACGGCATGACATTTAGCACAATGGAATTCTGGTCACAGCAAGGGAGACACTATGACTTGTGTGCAGCAATATAAAGATTCAGTCACTAATAATTCACTCAAATTCAAACCACAGCAACGAAGGTTGAATCTTTACAAAGAAAAGGACAAACAATTCAGTATTATTTCTCATGGGTGTCTCACCACAGCCTGATCGAACAATTCTCTCAGTTTCTGCTCAGATTCTCCTGACACTCCAGATACCATTTCTGTTGCTGCCACTTTCAACATCGGGAGCTCAAGTTCCTGAAAGAGACAAGGAACGTTGTATGATATAGCCAGAGGTTAGGAATGCTGGCTGTCCTAGAGGACAAATATTTTCCAATATAATATCTTTTATACCTGAAGATTTTGTAATCAAGAGTAAATCTGAAAGTTATCTTAAAAAAAAGACTAGTAGTATCCTCCTTTTAACAACAGGTCTAAGACATTTTGCCAAGTGAACAGAAATGAATACAAAGGGCAGGTTTCCTTGATTCAGTTAGAGATAGTTTTGCACCTTAGTCCTTAAGTCCTTGAAGTACTACTTCACAACGCATATATTTCAGTTCATGCTTTGTCTCCTTTGAGAAAATTGTCTATTTCCATCTATAACAAAACATTGCTTATCAGTATGGATGAGTTTCCACCAGGTTTCGTTCCCTTAGCCTTACTCTAGAAGTGTATGAGCAGGATAAAATACTTGCAATAAAATACTTGCAAAAGTCACATTCAAGGTTTTCTCCTACTAAAAATAAATAAATAAACCTGTAACATTTATAGACTAACTCTCACATTAGTGCCTATTTCAAGCTCTTTGAGCTACATATAAGAAAAATTCAGACTTGCCACAGCTGCCAGCGGCCCTACATAGGGCCTTGAGAAGATATTTTGCCCTAAACAACACTATACACAATTATGGAAATTAATATAGCAGTATCTTTCCTAACAAAATGATTTAAGAAGTATTCATTACATTTATCTCATCCTTGAAAATTTTTTACTTGTTGTGTTCCTGCCCCCAGATACCTACCAGGACACAAATGCTCACTGAAGTATTCTATAATACAAATTCATTCAATTGGCATGATTTCACAGCAAGGTATTAAAAAGGAAAATAAGCAAACCTTTCCAATCAAAGCATTTGAAATATAATGATAGAAGGTCTAACCAACATTGAAGTAATAGACATCAGTGTGTTCAAAGGTTAAAGATGCACTACAAACATTTGTAGTTTTATATGTAAGTACCTAAATCTAAGGTAATAATCTAGGAAATTTAAGAAAAAAGAGCATTAAATACACCACGAAAAAAATACAGCCTTGGTTAACACCGAATAGCCCCAAATAGCCCCACGATTTATATCCATGACAGGCACAGAGCAGTACAGCAGCTTCACCACTCACCAAGTTTTACACCAATACTGTCACATGCTCTTGAATCATCAGCTTGACAACATCCAGTTCTGGAGTTCAGAACTTACTATTTTAGTAAATAGTAAATTGGGATATCACCCAATAGAATTAATGTAATAACTCATAAAAGATGGTAGAGACCAAACTTAAAATGTTATGGTAATTTTAACCAGAAGTATATTCCACTTACAGCCTTTTCACTACCTACGTCTATACTGCAGTCCTGGGAATGCCTCAACACAGTGAAGTCAAACATAAACCCCTGTCACTACATCCCTTCTTCATATGAGGTTCTATCAAGTACAGATTCAGATAGAATTTAAACAAAAGGAAGTAAAAATGAACATAGATTAGTCTAAAACAGGAAGCAGAAAAAAAAGAGATAAAGAGGAAAAAAATGAAGGAGGATTATTTCTTTTCTGTCTAAATACAATTAAGAAACTAAATCTGGAGCTAACTCACCCCAGCAATAGCCTGTGCAAGTAGTGTCTTTCCACATCCTGGTGGTCCATGTAGAAGAAAACCCCGAGGTGGAACCACACCTAAGTGGTTATAGACTTCGGGATGATGAACATGGATCAGCATCTTGCATATTTCCTGTTAAGGACAACACAGACCTCCATTTAAATGACAAAAATTAGTATTATAAATTGTTAATAGCATATGCAAGCCAAAACAAAAAGAGGTTCTATTTATTAATACAATTTCAGTGACTGCTTTCAGAAAGATTAATCAAAGGGAAAACAAACAAACAAACAACAAAATAACAACCTTTGTTGCTATTGGTATCAGTAACTATTCTCAGTGCCATAAGTGAATTCTGCTAGATTTCCTGTTTGTCGTTTTTCACATGGCATTTTATTCAGAGTGTATTTTGTTCCACAATCTACATGCTAACTAACCTGCAAAGTTTCATCATTGCCTCCTACATCCTCAAACTTCACTGAAGGGTGGTAAAGCTCTGGTCCCTTACTTGTAACTGTTAAGGAGGAAAAATAAGTTACGTAAATTTAGACATAGCATAATGGTAGTTGCCAATACCAAACAAGAAAGAATTCAACCTGAACAATTAGCTAAATACACAGAGCAGTATTATTTTTGGTAGCAGACACAGGAGTGGAATATTTTTCAGAGCAATAAAAAGATTAAATTTCTTAAACAAACACTTCTTTGCACCTCAGAATAGTAGAAGTACTCTGGTAATTGATTCCGTGGTCACTATCTCTGTCTTTAGAGAGGCACGCCAAAGATAACTTCTTACCTTTCCCTTTAAGTAGGATGGAATTAATTTCTCCATCTACATCTGGAACTACTTCTTTTTTTCTTTTTGCTCTCTTACCCTTTGTCTTCTTTTTTTCACTCTCCAAGACAGAAAATTCTATTGACTTCTAGTGTATAAAAACAGAATTGTATAGACAAAACCTTCAGAGTCAGTGAATTCTTGCAAATACTTTACAGAAGAAAACACCAAAGCATCTACAATGCTTATTATATGCAGATTTATTTAGATTTTGCCTTCTGGATTCCAGCCCCCCCCCTTTTTTTTGTAAATACCAGCGACATTTTTGCTAAGAGTACATATCTGTAACCAAATTAAAACAAAAAAAACCCACACCGATCAAAATTAGACACAAGTCATTTGCATACCACTCTGTGGATGAGTAAAATTGCATCAACATATTTACTCCACTGGAAACAATTGTTACTACCAGTAAGTCAACAGTGCTGTAAGAATACATTATGCAGTGCTGACATAAATTAGCTGCGTGTAACAAAAGGGCTAATACAGGACAGAAGAAAAAGGATGTCCAATGACAATTTTTTATTTATTTAGAATATAGTACTGATGATATTCTAGTTTGAAGATCTCACTTTTATTCCATTCTCTGTATAAGAGGATGCAATAAAGGATAAAGGGATAATTTGTTAAATCTGCCTATTCAGTAAACATTTTGCATAATCAGAAAGGTATCTGTAAATGTAGGGCTTCTTTCACTTAAAAACTAAACTAAACTAAACCATAAATAAAGCATCCTCGCAAAAAGTCTGGTCAGCCAAACAACATAAGCATTATTTCCCATAAATAAGTTTAAAGTTTTCAATAGCTAAACACATTGAACCCCCGCACCCCCCCCCCCAAAAAAAAAGTGGGCATTCATCTGGATGGAGGGGATAACACTTATTTTTAAATAGTTTATAAACCAATGCAATTTCCAAGCCTTTCAATTTCCCTAGCCCCTATCCCCTATCCACCCCAAAAAATTTCAGCTTTCCCCAGGTTCACTGAGACTTAACCACTAAGGGAGACTACATGCTATGGCAACAACAAGCTACGTGTTTGTTGACTAGTTAGGCTGATCACTGGCAAACAATAAATAACAGCTAAGTTCCACTTACCCTTCTCTCAGTAGGGGCACTACTCTGGGGTTGGCCTGCTACTGAACACTACATTTTCCCAAAAAAATGTACAAGAAAGACTTTTTAACTTTCAGACAAACATGCCTGAAATTCACCAGAAGGTTCAAAAATCACTTCTGATAGGGCAGAACAACGGGCTAAGCCTTGTCATCTTCAGAAATCAAGCTAAAAGTTAGCACTCTACTGGGCTTAGGCCAATCTTTTTTTTTTCTATTTAACATTTTTGCTGTATTTAATATAGCATGCATATCTGTAATAAAAATGATACACTTTAAACATCCAGAAAGAACAGACAGTCTTTTTGGTCATAATATCAGCCTTCAAAAGCCTGTTAAATTACATAGGAAATGATATTCATACTTGCTACCTAAAACACGTTGTGTTTGAAAAACACAATACCTCAGAAGTCAATTTCTTCTCATCTCCTTCTCCATCCTCAGAAAGGTCAATGAAAAAGTCTTTTCCACATGGAGTTTTATCAATGAACCAGCCACCTTCAGAGATCCGAGTTTCAGCACAGGATCCTGATGAAAGGGTGCTTCTCTGAGGTGCTGTTTGCACAGGAGAAGAGGTTTCCACTGGTTCATTTTTTGGAGTGGCTGGAACAGAATCAGGATTTCCTTTCTTGTATAACGTCAGCAGGGAATTGTTCATATGATTTGTAGACTGCAAATTCATGCATTTTAAAAGAAAGTATACAAGTTATAACTTGGGTTATTTGTATAAAGATACCAATGAAAAATATTTCATGAACGTCAGTTATGAAAATACAACCTCACTGGAAAAAGTAATCACTTATCTTCCATCCCACTCTTCTGCATATCAAATAACTGCAGACAAAACTATATCTGCTGGTTCAATAGGCAACAGCCTTTATGATTTACCCTAAAATAACCCCTGTTAACTGACAGTTATCATTTTAGTAATAGTCAGATGTATCAGTTCCTTCAATCACTTCATTCAATTGCTAGCCAAGTCTTTTGGGTACCCAGCATTCTTTCCTCGAGAGTGATTCCCCACCACAGGTTCTTCCTTTTATGCCAGAAATATCCACCTTTCAGATATACTACAGATTCTCAGTTGGAACGGCCAACTCTGTCTGTAACTTATCTGCATCTCCAAGTTTAAACTTTTCAAGTGCACTGCAATTTTACAAGACATAATCACGTATTACACCAATACAAGCAATCATAATAAAATAGAGCTTACTAGATCTTCTGGATAATCATCATCATCATCATCAGAGATATCTGTGGTACTTCCTGCAGTCCTTTACATGGAAGGGAGACAAAAACTATTAATGTATCACAAAACTGCAAGCGAAACACACACAAAACAGAACAAATGCAATTTCCACAACATGGTTCCTCACAACCACGCAATGCGGCATAAAACTAGAAACAAACTCCCAACTGGCATGCTCTAAATTTATTGCTATGAAGAGTTTTAAAATTCTTTCCAAGGCTGCAATGAGTTGGATCAACTTGACAACCTGGCTAAAAGACAGTCCTAAAAAAAGTGATGTTGGACCAACTTGATTGTGTTGTTTCACTGCTGAGCTATACTAAATCCTTCTGATTACAATGTCTTAACTTCCCATGAGATTCTTGATATCTATCACAGGTGAGAAACCAGAATGGTCCATGAGACTGCACCTAGCTTTAGGAGTTAAGAAATCTTAATTCCGACCTCATACCTAGTGGTGACTTTCTCTGAATAGCCTGTCCTGTAGTCTTATTCACCACATTTAGGTAATATCCATCACACCCAAGAAAGATTAAGAACAAAACAAAGGAACTGAACCATTTGCAGGACTGTGGCCTTATATGGAAAACCATCATGGAAACCAAAAGGATATCCACTAACTCAGGGCTGTGCATTCACCGCAGCAGAGGAATTACAATATACTCTTTAATATCTGCTTGTCTTAACTGAAAAAAAAGAATGTTTCAATTAACTACAGGTAACTCCTGAGGAAGACAAGTGTATGGAAAATCAAGGACATGCCAGTAAACTTAAAACTACTAAAATTTAATAATATGAAGACAGAAAGATTTAAAGAAATGTTAAACATTAATGGCATTACTGAAGTCAGCTAATGGTAGAAATTCTTACTCATTTTTCTCTTCTCCACGTCTTGCTTTTTTTGCCACATGTTCAGCTTCTAAAACTGTTAAATCTTCATGTTCTTTTTCATTACTGATTATTCCAAACACTGAAGAAAAAGTTCAAACGTTAACAGAACAGCCAAAATATAATCAAAGAATTTGGCATCTTGGACACTACTAACAGAACTACCTTTTTCAACTTGTATTCTAAAAGCATTTCTTTTTCTTCGTCCATATTCGGCACTGAAAAAAAAAAACAAAACACAAAGTAGCAGGTTACACCAGGTGCTTTTCTCCCACCATATTGTTATTCACAGTGAAAAAAATACATCGCAAGTTGATACTCAAGCTTTTATATAAGTTCTTATAAAGAACCAACTTGAAAACATGCTTGTTTTTTCTTAACCCTACAACACCTCTATAGCTGGGATGAAAAAACACTAAAATTTATTCATCTCTAAAGAGATGTTTAGTAAACATTATTAAGGTCCTTTCTGCAGTTATGGAGAAGCAGCAATGTACAAATGGATTCTATTGCACAACAATACTGATTTTCTTATTTTAATTCAAACAAGAACATATGGACACAAGAGTATGGTCTAGAAAGTACAGTCCAGTAAGGAACAACTGCAATAAAGAATAACAAACCAATATGAGAAAGTCTGATTCAATGAGCACCCTTACCTGCAAACAAACATCATCAACCTTTCACTTTCAGTTAGCGAGAAAACATTTTGTTTGCTTTTATGCAACAGATGACAGAGGAAAAACAAAACATAACCCTGAGACCCATAAAAATCCACAGCAAGAGTTTGGGACCTTTTCTCTAACAATGCACAAAAAAAATAGATTGTGAAAACATTAATGAATATACTTCTCTCCGTTCCTTTACTCTCACATCCATCAATGATCTGCTGAAACACAACCTTTCTACCCACAAAGAAAGCCTAAAAATAATTAGGTGAGGTAGACTGTCCTCCTAAGCAACTGAGCAAGATTTAGTGTCTTACTGAATCCTGTTATCCACCCCATTTGCCTGCATCCAAGTGTTATTTTCTCTCATATTTTAAACTCATCACTTGTATAAGGACCAAAACGCTATAATGTATCTGTAGCTGTTTAACTGCAACAACAATTAGCAACTAGATCTCACAGTACTGATGCGATCTTAAAAGATAAATTACTAGATATATCAGCAGAGGAAAACATTGGAGTGGAAATTATCTTATTGCTTCAGTTAACCTCAACAGCCAGTAAAGAAGGTAACAAAATTAAAATTTTGACACTATGCAAATACAAAAAAGCAAAATAATATATTCCATATTCTGAATGTAGAATATAAGGATACAAATCTTTGCTCACCTGTATGTTTTCTGCAAATCAGATGCTAGAATCCCAATGTCAACATACTGGCCACATCTACTACTTGCAAGGTACTAAAATGAAAAATTTTAAGAAGCAAATAAAATCTTTGTCAATAACTTCATCAGAATCAAATATCATCTAGATCAAATATGCCTGTTTCAAATTCTTAATATAAAACATACATATATTCAACAACAAAATTCAAGTATGCCAGTTTCAGACTCAACATCCTGTTTGAGTTTGTGAACTTGAGGAACGTGGGCCTGGCAAAGAGTCAAGTCAGGACCCTGAACTTCTGAAGAGTGAACTTCCACCTGTTTAAAGACCTAGTGGATGAGAGATCCCCTGAAACTCTGTCCTTAGGAACAAAGAAGTTAACAGAGCTGGCAACTCTTCTTAGAGCACAAGAGTTCTCTTTCCTCTGTGTAAGAAAGAGAGCAGGGAAGGCAGGAAAAGTGGGATGGATGAGCAAGGACCTGCTGGGCAAAATGAGGCACAGGAGAGAAGGAAACGCCCAGGCAGTGGAAGCAGGGACATGCGGCCTGGGAAGAGCACAGGGATGCTGTCCGGATGTGCAGGGATGGGATCAGGAAAGCCAAGGCACAGATGGAACTGAGCTTGGCAAGGGGTGCAAAGAATAACAAGAACTGTTTCCACAGATGCATTGGTCAGAAAAAAAAAAAAGGCCAAGGAGAATCAGTTTCCTTCTGTGATGGAGTGACTGCATCAGCTGGCAAGGGAAGACCGACCGATGTCATCCACCTGCACACCTGTGAGGCCTTCGACATGGTCCCGTGTGACAGCCTGGAGAGAGAGGGATGTGAAGGGTGGGCCATTTGGTGGGTAAGGAACGCAGATGCCACCCCCAAGCAGGCTGTGGACCTGCTGGAACAGGTCCCGAGGAGGGCCATGAGGACGATCAGAGGGCTGGAGCACCTCTCCTGCGAGGAGAGGCTGAGAGCCGGGGCTGTGCGGCCTGGAGCCGAGCGGCGGCTGCCTCACGCGTTTCCGAGGGCCGGCGCTGCCATCTTGCCGCGCGCGCCCCGCGCGCGTCTCCCCCGCGCGACTCGCCTCACGCTCGGCAGCGGGAGGGGGGCAGAAAGCGAGAACCGCACCGAGGCGGCCTCCTCACGCCGCCGAGCCCGGATGGTAGGGCCGGCCGCTTCCCGCTCCAGCACCGGGAGCGGAGGGAGGGAGGGAGGGAGGGAGGTGCGGGCCCGTCCCCCGCCGCCCCCCGGCGCCCCGCACCTGCTTCACGCGCTGCTTCAGCCGCGGGTCCGCCGCCCGCGGCCGCGGCCGCACCCGCATCGCCGCCGCCCGCCGCCGGCCCCGTCCCAGCCGCCCCGTGCGGGAAGGCGGCCGCGGGGCCTCGACGTCCCGGCGTGCTGCGCGGCGACACCGGCGGGGCGGGGCGGGGCGGGGCGGGCGGCGGCCGGGCCGCGATGGAGTCGGTGGTCTTCATCTTCTCGCTCATCGACTGCTGCGCGCTCATCTTCCTCGCCGTCTACTTCGTATCCTCGCCGTGCGGCACGGGGAGGGGGGCTGCGGCTGGAGCGGGCCGGGCCGGGCCGGGGCCCGGCGGCGGGGGCGCTGTGGGGGCTGCCAGGGCCCGTTCGGCCGAGTGGCCGCGGCCCGGCGCGGGGAGGAACGGGTTGTGCCTGGGTGGGGGCGGTGGTGGGTACCCGGCTCTGCTGGGGGGGGGGGGGGGGGAGGGAGCACGTTTCCTGCCCGCACGGGCCTAAAAATTGCTGCCGTGCCCTCTGATTATGGTGGGTAAGTTGCTGGTTGAGGGGGGGGATCGCGGCAAGGGCACGCCGAGCGGCTGAAGCAGGATTTCTGCGTTATTCCTACAAAAGCGCCTGCGGTCTTCGCTGGCGGGTGTTGTTAGAACGTGACAGCGCTGATGCATCTATTTATGTGTTCCGGATTAAAAGGGGATCTGCTCTCGTGCTCCAATCCTGGCGCTGTTTCAGAATTTACCTGGTTGTCCTAGCAGAAAGAAGCACAGAAGCACCTGAAAGAATTTCACCTTAGATGGATAGGTCATTTGTTAAAGTTGAAAGCTTTCACCTACTTCTTAAGAACGGAAGAAAAATCGCATGCTTTCCTTGAAGAAAAGGAACGCGAGCTTTACAGGCTATAACATGACAATGTGCACGTGTTGCATGTTAAGCGTTTTTTGGTAGAACTGTCTGAAACCTTTGTATTTCAGGTGCTGAAAGTTCATGTGATAACAATATTGGCCTCTTGTTTCGTAGCAAAATGTGAAATAACCCAATCAATGCTACTCTAAATGTAAAATAAGGAGATCTGGTTCTTGAAGCTGCAATAGCCAGCTTTACTGTGAGAGTTTAAAAAGTGCATTAACTTTTTCCTCCTTTTAAGGTTTTGCTCCAAGCACTGTAGTAAAGATCATGATACCAAAAATATTGAATTTGCCTTCCTGGTCTGTTTTTAGTGTTGAACTGAACTTTAGCACTTGTGCAACAGTTGCTGCTGGAAAAAGTACCATAAAATCATTTAGCCTGATAATAAAATATGGCCTGTCTTTCCACCTAAAGTAGGACTGAGTAGCGGCTAACTGAAACATGCCTTTGGCAGATTTGTAGAACAAGACAGCCTGCGCTGACAGCAGAGTGCTCACCCCAACATACTGGATGAAAATAAAGCTTAGATTATTTTGACTTCCTATACAATTTTTTCCTTATCATGAACTTCAGATAATTACGCTATCAGATTTGGAATGTGACTATATTAACGCGAGATCTTGCTGCTCAAAGCTCAATAAAGTAAATGATTGTTCTTTGCATTTAACGGGGTTTAAAAAAAAACAATCCATCATCTCAGCATCACAAATAATGGGAGTTTAATGTATATCTGAAGAGCTTGGATTGGCAGTACTTATTCAAAGCATTTATCTTTTACCTCAGTCCACTTGTCTTTTTTGGGCTCCTGTCTTCCAGAAAATGAGCCACAAAAGGCTGTTCTCCTGATCGTTGGTGCTCTGAGATGGGCTGCTTCTCTGAATTTGTGGGACTGACACTTAACTCTTCCCAGAGCTCTCAAGTTTTTTTTTTTCTATGTGTGCCATTAAGTAGCGATGTCTACTCCTGGCTGAACTCAACTCTTTCTAGCTACTTTCCCTGATACTTGTATATAACTCTTACCATCCTGAACAGTAGAGAGTTTTGCTGTGATAAGGAAAAGTTCCATTTTAATCAAATCTGCTTGAAGCTGTTCTTAAATCCATGTGACCTACCCACGTGGGTGTTCCCTTTGATTTAAAGGTCCTTTCTTTCTTAATGTAAGAGAGAACACTACAGGATGCTCTCAAGCCAAAAACGTCCTCTTGGGCTGACCCGGTTTACCAATGTCAATTTTAATATTGATCAGTTTTCTTATCCATACCAAGTCTGAGGGTGTTTATACGTTCTGTGTCTGTGCAGACTTATGTGCTTCTTTCATTCCTACATTAAATGTTCTCTGCAGTGACTTCAAATGCGCACTGTATTCTTTCTTAACTCGCTCTCTTAAGTGCGTGTGTAATATAACTGTGTTTAAACCATATTGTGTTTCTTTCTGGAAATTGCTGTGTTAAACACAGTACCTCTGTTTTAATACCTTAGGGCATGATTTCTGGCTTGCTCATGTGCAGTCTGTCTGAAGGTGTTAATTTCCCTGCACTGTGATGAAATCACATGCATCTGTGAGCTTTGTCAGTTTGATGTGATTAGAATCAGATGATAACTCCATATAGATTTTTTTTTTTAGAAAGAAATTTATATTTATCCACATAACCTTTTTTTTTTTCTTCCCTTTTTACAGTGGGTCATCCCAGAGGTGATTGGCCATGCTGTTGTAACTGTATTAATGCTTATTTCATTGCACTGGTTCATCTTTCTCCTTAATTTGCCAATAGCAACATGGAATATATATAGGTAAGTGTGAAGGGTTTTGTGTGCTTTTCATTCCCTGTTGCTAGTTTAGCTTTAAGTGTAGTATGAAGATAATATGTCATACTGAGATGTTTCAGTTGTGTTCTTCAGTTCCTAACAGTCTTCTAGTTAACAAAGCTCTCCTCTCCTTGCAATTAAAGTTAGAAGAAACCCAGTGGAGTAAATGATATAAAGCTTTTGGCCTTTCCTTGCGTTCTCTCTAATGCCCAGGAATCTTGATTTGTGAGTCATTCCTGAGTTTGTAGGAAATAATGGCATGTTAGTTGGGATTTTGAGGTAGCACTGCAGACACAGTCGCTAATGTTTTTCATTCTGTGCCTACGTGCCTGATAGCGTTACCAGCACAAAAGCATTTAGACCAGCCTGAGCGATGGTTGTAAAGCCATCAGACTGTGGTGTTATCCCAAACACCCTCCTTTGTGTGCAGTCCTGTTTCTCCCCCTTGCGTGTTTGGACCCCCTTTGGGTCCACCATCTTGCCTGTTTATTTTTGGAAAGGTTTCCAGACTTTTCATGTTATGATACCTGCCAGTGTTACTGGTCTTTTCACCCTGGGCTGTCCACCACTTTGGAATGGTTTGCTTTCCACTAGAGGTTTGCATGAGGTAACACTGGAACTGTTGGTTCAAACTTGTGTGTTTTATTTTGTGTAATTGTGAAATATTTGATATCACGTAAGGCATAAAAAGTTAGCTACAATTCTTTTTTCTCTGTACCTTGTTAACACTAACTATTTGCAGGGATTAGTTGTTTTTTAAATACAAGAGGTTTCGTAGCTCATGAAAGAGAAGACTCCTTTCCTGATATTCTGATTGTTCTTCAGCAAAATAACTATGTACTTACGTCTTTTTTTTTCTACAAAATTTCTAGTAAAGCCTTCAAATGTTTCTCAGTTGGAGAAACATGAGACAGTGTAACTTTTACAGTTAATGGCTGCATATTGCCTCGATGCACAGGTGGGGATAGTTTTGCTTGGTCACCTGTACGTACAAATGTGTGTTTGTGCAACACAGTTGCACAAAATGAGTGATGTTCCCTTTGGTAGCTGGTGAGTGTAGTATTAGTATTTGCTATTTCTTTCTTGGTTAGCCCGTTTCTACACAGACATTGAGGGGAGGAGGGGGGAGAGAGAGAGAGAGAATGTATTTTCTTTGAAATTTTGAGGATTTCTTACCCGAGTTTCCCCTTTGCTTCCTTCTAAGATGTTAAAGCAACATAATTTAACATTCCGTTAATATTTAAAGTAGCCACTTGCTTTCTCTTCTCAATCTGATCAGAAGGAATTTCAAAAGCTATTGATTTCTGTTTCCACGCTTCAGGCAGTAAGCTTTGAATGTTTTGAACTGACAGCTCTCATTTTGTATTTGTCATTTGGAATACCCTAAAATCCTGACGTTTCCTCAAATTTAGATGTGCAATGCATGTAATAAATGAATATGACAGTATAATACTTCGCCTATTCTGCCACAAGAAGTCAGAATGTTAAGACTGTACTGTTAATCCTGCCTCATTTCTGAGGATCAGGGACTTTCACCCATATTGGTAGCCTGGAGTATCCCATTCATGGTGAAGGAGCTAGAAGTTGGCAAAAGCAAGTATGTTTAGTATTATTAAGGGAATCTGATGATGTGGGATAGAACTTATATTTGACCCAGTCATTTAATGGACAAAGGGTATGGTAGCCAGAAAAATGGTGGATTGTAAAGTAGTTTGAATAAAGTGAAGAGAGGAAGTGTCAATGGCTAAATTACAATCAAGTGGGAACAGATTGTGCAAACCTGTTACTGAGAGCTGCAAACTTCCAGCATCAGGTGGGTGTGTTTGAATTGTCTTCATATGTCACAGTATTTCAAGAAATAATTTCTGGAGTGAATTTCTGCAACAGGTCTAAGCGCAAGGTGCTGCACCTGGGTCACGGCAGTCCCAGACATGAGTACAGGCTGGGCGAAGAACTCATTGAGAGCAGCCCTGCAGAGAAGGACTTGGGGGTTCTGGTGGACAAAAAGCTTGGCGTGAGCCAACAGTGCAAGCTTGCATCCTAGAAGGCGAACTGCATCCTGGGCTGCATCAACAGAGGAGTGGGCAGCAGGGTGAGGGAGATGACTGTCCCCCTCTGCTCTGCCCTTGAGAGGCCCCACCTGGAGTGCTGCATCCAGGTCTGGGGCACCCAGCACCAGAAGGATGTGGGGCTGTTAGAGAGGTTCCTGAGGAGGGCCACAAAGATGATGGAGCACCTCTCCTATGAGGAAAGGCTGAGAGAGCTGGGGGTGTTCAGCCTGAAGAAGAGGAGGCTCCAGGGAGACCTCATTGCAGCTTTTCAATACTTACAGGGCACTTATAAAAAAGATGGAGAGTGACTTTTTACATGGGTAGATAGTGATAGGACAAGGGGGAATGGTTTTAAACTAAAAGAGGGGAGATTTAGATGTTAGGAGGAAATTCTTCCCTCAGAGGGTGGTGAGGCACTGGAACAGGTTGCCCATAGAGGTTGTGGATGCCTCATCCCTGGAGGTGTTTAAGGCCAGGTTGGACAATGCCCTGGTCAACCCGATGTAGTGGGTGGCATCCCACTGACTTGTGTTTGTCAGCATCTAGCATCATTGTGTCCATGACTACAGTTCCTTGAATGTGTAACATAAACTATACTAGATTGTGGGCCTCTTGGGAAAAATAACTCCTGAGTTCTGGAAGCTTTAATTTGTGTCATTTAAGTGTCACTGCTCTTAAAACACAAATTGAATAAATACTATCTTTATGGTACTCATATCCTAGAGATGTAAGAAAACTGCACTATATATCTTATTTCTAGGGTCAATTGATACAGGAAACTTGTATACTTCATTTTATTCCTATAAAATGTATTACATTTCCACTAAAATGGAAATTGATGTTATAATTCTAACAATAGATCAGTCACTTAAAGCTTCAAATTTAGAAGAGACTTCGAAACTGTAATTATTTCATGAGCTGTTCTTAATGGGACGTAATTGTCTTTGTTATTAGTTAAATACGTGTCAGTACTTTTTAATGTTCCTGTGAAAATAAGAAAAATACTGTGGATTTATTTATGTATTTATTTCTGCTGCTATAGAACCTCTCTTCCCCTTCTATTGCTCCTGTTACTGCAGTGAATGTTGCAAGATATTGGGGGGTGCTTTTTCTTTTGCTTGGTGACATTCTTCAAGTATATAAAGAAAATCTGTTCTGTTCAGAGACCTTGCTCTTGCTCCAGGTCTAGGACTAGGAGTTAAATTGCTTTGTAGAAAAAGAGCATTCTTCCAGGAAGGTGGAAACTGTATGAGATTTAAGTGAAATAATACTAATAATACTGTTCTAGACTGGGCTCAGCTGGAGCGACAACTTCAAGTGCTTGCATTTCTTCTCTTGAGAAATGCTTATGATGAATGATTATGCTGTTGCTTGAATTTTCACAAGACACAAACATTTACTGTGCTGGTTTTATTCTTCCTTTTGCTGACATTTCACTTTGTTTTACTCAGCTTCTGTTCTTATGTGGGTTTAGACAACAAGTACTCAAGTTCTGCCCAGTCTTTCAACCTGTCAGCTGTAGGAAAGCTGTGTTATTTTCTGTGATAACACAGGATAGTTTTGCTAAAAATGGAAATAATACATGTATCCTTTGTCTTATCCTATCTCCTTTTGACCAGTGGAGTTTGTGATTATATAAATTTTCGTAATGAAAACACCAATTCTTAAGTTTTTTTTTCCAATCTCTTTCATTTAAAACATCTTTCCAGTGTGGGTAGAGGTTTTCTTCCCAACACTGAGTAATCACCAACAGCAATTAAAATGATCTGTAATTGGCTTTAAACTGGAAATTCTCCCATTTATACCTGGGAAGCTGAGCTAACAGTTTTAATACTGCTTGACCTCTGGATTTTCATTGTGGATTGTGGTGGCAGAGATATGTACTGATATGTCCTGAGACTGAAATAGAATCTAAAAAAAGCTCACTTACATTTAACTGGGAAACAACACTTTAGATAAAAGTCACTTCTGTGCAAATTCTTCTTCTCCCCTCCTCCTGACACTTCTTAATGTTTTGATGATTATACTTGTGTTGTTTTTTTCCCTTAAACTTTCAGGTTCATTATGGTGCCAAGCGGAAACATGGGGGTATTTGATCCCACAGAAATCCATAACCGAGGACAACTGAAATCGCACATGAAGGAAGCCATGATTAAACTAGGCTTTCACCTGCTCTGTTTCTTCATGTACCTGTACAGGTTAGTTTCAAAAATTGCTCCCAAGGAACAAAGGAATTGTCTGCCGCTATTTTTATTTCCCCTGTTCTGCTTGTGCTGGTATTCATAATTCTTTTTCTTCTGCTAGCCTTCAGTAATAGATTTTGACAGCTAACTGCATGCTTATTATATGCTTTTATGCTTTCTGATCAAACATTGTTTGAAAACTCAGACTACTACTTAATCTCAAAACTACTATAAAAAAATATAAAGTTACATGATTTTAGCACCTAGAGTAAGCAGCCTATTTAGACAAGGGCTAATCTTGAGGACTAAGTTATTTCCTAAAACAGAATTTGTGAAATAAAAGTGGTCTGGTTAAGTTCTGTGATGGGGGCACTTACTACAAGGTAGAACAACTATTGTTCTTCTACTGCACTATTCCTTCTGCAGTCCTTGTCTTAATAAGTAACGCAAGTAGCAGTTGCCTTGACTTTCTATTTCAGAATCAAGTGCAATTTACTAAAAGTGATAGCTGTTCCTACTTGCATAGGCTTCAGTAATACACTGGGTCTCATGTTTTCTGTTTTGTCACAGTATGATTCTGGCTTTGATAAATGATTGAGAAGTTGAAAAAGAACCATTAGCTGCCAAATTGCGTCATCACTCCAGTGACTGGTTGTGGAGCCACAGACACCTTCTGAATATACCTAGACCAGTGTCGTCATGCAGTATATTTTTTCCTTTTTGAACAAGAAATATTTTTCTGTATTTTTAACATAAAATATTTTCAAAAGACATTGGATTTGTGTAGCAGTTGTTTTTGTTCCTTCTTAAAACCCAAATGGCTGTAGCTGCTGCTTTTGTAAAGTGAAATCCTTGCTTACAGAACCGATCTTATGGGAATGAAAAGATGAGAGGGAAACTCATTTCAACAGCTTAGGCTGACAATAGTACTAGTTCTAGAACAAATTTAAGAGCAGTTCTTAATGCCTATTTCTTACCGAAAGTGTCAGGATATGCCTCTGGCAGTCAAGCTGTCCAAGTAGCCTGGTTTGAAGCTGTCCTTGGAACATCGATTTCAAAGCAGAACACTAGCACAGCTTGCATCTTTGTGTTGTTTTGTTCTCAGCTAAAAAGCAATGGAATAAAAGTTGTGCTTTTTCTCATTTTCCATTCTCTCTCCCCCCCACCCCAACCTGTATAAAGTCTAGTGTATGGCAGAATTAAGGTCACTGTGACACTTGTAAGAGTGGAAAAACGTGTTGCTGCAGATAAATGTAACACTTGTAAAGCAAGTAATACTTGTTTTTTTTTTTCCCTTCAACTCCTGTTTTGTCATTGAAATACATCATAGACCTCCCTGTAGAGTAAATAGTGCATCAGGGTTGGAGTCAGTAATGGAACAAAAGACCATCTATAGTCACTACTCCATGAACCTGCTTTAATCATATCCAGTGAGGGGAATCAAGAATGTCTACTTAGGAGAGGTGATCTGTTAAACCATAACCCAGATATCCCCACATTTCTGATGTGATTCTGCTTCAAAGGCACCAAGACATTTAAGTTCTTTTTGTGCAGCTCTTACATCACTGTTAAGTACACAAACCTGAGTTAGTACCCTCACTATCCAACTTCTTTTTATATGAGCATAAAAACAGATTTTTTTAAACAGATGTATCAAGTGAAGTACTTAAAAATCCAAATCCTTAATTGAAGTCCTAAGAAGGAAAAACTCAGATTTTAAGAACTTGTCATACTTTACTGTACGGCTATAGTTAGCATATTGTATTGGTCTTAACGTGGTATCTGTGTGCAACAGCTTGCTTTTGTGACCAGGTGGTAAAAAGACGGCGCTGAAGCTTGATTTCTGTAGCTATCTTGCACTCAATATTTGTTCTAGGATACGTTTGGTCTTAAATTTATGATAGATGGAGTCCATGTTCAGCTGTTGTAAAGACCAAAAACTACTGAAAACCATGCTCATTAGAAAACAGCTACCACAGCTGCATGCAAGTGACTACCTGACACCACTGCAAAACAAAACTACAGCAAACATTGCCTTTACTCCAGACAGGACGTAGGTCTGTAAAAAGGAGAGAACAAATAAAACTTCAAAAGAGAAAAGTCACCAACGTTTGTAGCAGCTTATATGGTAGGCAAATATCTTATTTGTAGGTGAAGACAATTTAACTTAATTGACTTATAGCCTTTTGTATATTCCTGTGAGGAAAAAAAACCACCGCGTATCTACACTGTTTTATGTATTAGAAGGGCAAAGTCAGTAAGCTGGTTAAGTCCTTGCTGTAGTGCCAGCAGTAGATACATAAACTTCATTAATGAAACATAAGTTCCACACTGAGAACCATGACAAGTAACCTGCAGTCCCCTCACTTAAACTAGCAGTTTTTTTTAATCTTATTCTAAAGATGGATTCTGAGATAAGAACTTTATTAGTAATTAAAATATTTCTAAGATACAGTAGTTAGAAATCATTGAAGACAATTACAATAATGACATTAGCTAGGGCAGACGCCTTCCCCCGTGGAACCAGTAAAAGATTTCTCTCTCACTCTGAAAAGCTCCTATCCCCCGCTACTTCATGAAATGTTTCTTCAGAGATGGGAGTGGGACATGGAAAGGTAAAGGAAAAGAGCAATATCTGGGGGGAAAAAAAAAGGGGGCAGCATGCATCTTAATTCAGATGCCTGACCTTAAGGGATGTTATTGTGGATTCTTCCCTGCTTCCCTCCTCAAGAATGAATTGCTAACCACCACAGAACAAGAATTACGTCTATGTATGCTGTCAAACATTAAGCAAACTATACTTTTAGATGAATACAAGTTTTCCATTGTGTTTTTTAATAAATTCTCTGTTCATTCATCTCTAACAACTTTTTCCAATTGCTGTAAAAACCTTAGATGCAGATTCTAGAGACCACAATTCTGCTGAGTCATTACACTACTAATTTTTGAGCCTGCCTTGCTGTATAAGTCATTTTCTGCCTTAACAGTGACCTTCACAGAGCTCAGAGTCAACAACAAGAAAAATGTAATTGCTAAAAAAACCTTGAACTATTGAGATTCTAACTTTTGAGCAAGGTTGTTAAGCTCTTTTCCACACTCACAGGCTAGAGCCTAATTAGCTTGCTACAGTGTCAGTACTTCAACCGCTTACAGTGATTGGATAGCTGTTGTAGTACTGCAGTTGGGAGTGGAGGATTAATTAAGATAGGGGAAAGTGTGCTAATCAATCAATACAGTTGTGGACTGTTGATTATTTAGCTAGTTTTATTAGTGAATGTACTTACCTTCTTACCTTTCTCAAGCCAAAAAAGCAAATTTCCTTTATCTGCTATATGGATAATTTTTGGCTGAATTGGGTCTGCAATCTAACAACCCTTCTACAAATACTAGTACCCGAGGGAAAGAGCAAGAACAGGTATGTGGAAAGGGATATGGCATGACCATCTTGTTTGCAGCTGCATTTAAGGCACGGTTATGAAAACACTGCATAACTTGGAGGGAATAAAAGTTGATAGAAAGGTGCTACTGGAGGCCATAAAGACCTTTTTCTAAACAAATGCAGAAGCTGCAAAGAACTGAATGCATTTCACCAAAAGGTCTGAGTTTGGAAAACCTACCTGAAAGCAAATTTAGGCACAGCTTTCATTTAGCAGAACATTAGCTAATAAAAATGCCTACAACACCAGTATATGCAAAATGCAGGACAAAGATGAGATTCCATTCTACTGCACAAGGAGGAGAGACAAGGTTAGATGGAACAAAAAAAGCAACAGCTGAGAATTAGCTGCAAGAGCTGCTTAGGTCAACTTCAGATGAAAGAGGTCCCTGATTCCTAGTTACTGGTAGTTGGCGAGAAACATCTGAGCAAGAAATGGAAGTACTTTAAAAGCACCTTGTTAATTATGGCAGAGAATTTTGTAGGTATAACTGAGTTACAGTTAACAACCTGCGTAAGATACCTAAGCCAGCTCCAGCATTAAAGAATCAAGGTTCTCACTGAGCCTCAAAGGAGCAGATGGTCAACAATGCAGATAAGCACAGAATGGGACACAGGCAAGTAGTGTGCTAAATGGCATAAATGTACAGTCAAAACAGAAGTGTTGGGTAGATTAGAGCCAGGCATCAAAAACCAGAAAGCCTGCACGCAACAGGAGGGAGCTCACCTTCAGCTGAACTGCCACAAATGATTTTTCATCTCAAGGAAATAAAATGCTACAAACATGGAAGAATTCCACAATTAGTGATCAAGAAACGAACATTCCAGTGATAGTCACGTAAGTGAAGTTTAGGAAACTAAGAACTATTCATTCCAGTTATTTATTCTGTTTATTGAATTGAAAGAAAGGGAATACAAACATTTCTGTTAAGTGCTGTGCACCAACATGGAAAAAGTGTATTTTTTTTAAAAATCCTAATAAAAACAAATCAGAAGTTAATGTAGTTCCAATTGAACAATTTGTAAAGATATGTTTAAAATACTACACATTTATAAAATAAAAAAGTTAAAACGGTGTTCTGTAAATAATTAGTAAAACAAGTGAAAA
The DNA here is from genome assembly GCF_964034855.1 of Anser brachyrhynchus. Taxonomy (NCBI): domain Eukaryota; kingdom Metazoa; phylum Chordata; class Aves; order Anseriformes; family Anatidae; genus Anser; species Anser brachyrhynchus. The sequence continues at coordinate 28,104,963 of NC_137696.1, forward strand.
TAAATACGAGACCCAAAGTTCTTATGTTTTTAATGTAATATAGCAAAGAAATTTTAACTACTTAATATAATCCAAGGAGAGTAACAAAAATCCAGAAAGTTTTAAGAATGCAATCCTTTGAAACATTTAATATCAGTCCATAGCAAATAGTCATTACATACCAAAAGCTCTAAGTGTTAAACTAGTTCCACCACAACTCCATATAAATCTTGACAACTTAGAAATCTTGAGATCAACAATAACGTTCTTTTCTTGATCTCTACAGCTTGGTTTGTAAGTACATACATGCTTTGAGGATCCATTTTGTCCCATATTTTTTCAAGGAGCCAATAGCTTTTTCCATCTGTGCCTAAAAATGTTAAGATTCATATCTACCACATATACCCTAACAATGAAAAATGTTTAAGAAAAAGATGGGGCACAATGAATTTCAAATTTATAAAAATATACTGATATTAACCAAAACCTTCAGGTCAAAGGACACTTCACATACACACGACTTAAAGTATGCAATAAAACATGACAAGTACCTAGAACATTTGGTTCTATGCCTGTTTATGTAACACATGCACACACACATTCATACCAGATGGGAGGAACACTCTCACAAACTTTTTATTGAATCCAGATAATCCGGATTGATAAACAGAAAACTTGTCTACAGTTTATTTCAACAACTAGAGGCAGCTACCGCAGCAGTAGTTCAACACTGCACACTTCAATTAAGTCCACCCTGTTTAAAAAAGTGTCAGAGTTAATCTTTTTGTTTTCTAAATATCATTAAAAGTAGCAGTTTTCAAAATTAAGTATGGCAGCTGAAAATGGTCTCGAGCCAATGTGGAAAAGACAGGGTGAAGTAAAAAGGAGGGTTAGCCGTTTATGGGATGAATGTTCCTCTTAATTGTCTCAAAAATAAAACAAAGCCAACAACAATGAAAACCATTTAGCAAATACAGGTGTATTTTGTAGCTAACAATATGGACAAACTATTGAAAGTGCATTTTTCCTCCTCCCCCTTGAGTTACAGTAGTTTGTCAGTAAATCCAGCTTTTCATGTTCATTCTTCTTTCTCTACCTCCCCAAGTGGGTCTACAACATCTCCCCTTCAAACTATAGCTGATTATATGAGTCCTTGTTTCGTACTAAGGAAGCCTTGCTAACTGATTTTGGGTGGGAGCATTGCTTATCAGTGTAAGGAGATACAACCTAGACCCAACCTCCAAGAGCATACTGAATTTTATTAAACATTACCTGTTCGAAGCCAACTTGAGAAGTAACTGGCAAGATCTGGATAGATTTCTAGCTTGCATCTTTGCTCTAATCATAAAAAAGAAGTCAACTTTAAAGTTGGAGAACTTGAGAAAAAACAGGGAATTTAAACAAAGGTGTAATTGCCCCCTACTACCTCCCCCCATACCCAAAGAAGGACAAATTTAGCATGACTGCTTATCTTCCCTTCTGTGCTCCATTGTGGCTTGAAAATTACTTACCTGAACAGCTACAGAGCATTCAGATAATAAAATGCTTTAGCATTTTTATTTATTAAAAAGGAAAAAAAAAAAGAGATCTGCCTTTAACAATAACCTGCAGCTACCGTATTTTAAGCTAACAGCTTACCAAAGTTACAAAAGAGTAGTACACACTTACAGTATTTTCCTCTCTAAAATCATAGGTCTGTTCACCAGAAATACAGTAATTTATTGCAGGTGTGCAGTTGTTCCAGCCTTAGACTCCAGCCTATGAACATTTTTAAGCACATGGAAATCAACACATCGCAAGTGAGCAAGCTTATTACCCCATCCCCCACCCCCCATCTCATTTTATAGTCTGTGCACAAAAAGTATTGGTACTTTTCAATTCACGTAGTGTGAATATGTGACATGTTAGGAATAGTCTTGGTTCCTCTTTAATCGACATTTAGAATGGTTCTCACTACCACTAGACCTATAGCGTAAGCTTATTGTGGGACCAGGTACTGTGGTAAAATAAAGATTACTCTCATTTTCTCTGATCTCCACACATCATCTGTGATAAGCAGAGATCTATGCAATATGGTGTTATTTAGACACTAGAAAGAATGCCATCTATATGATAAAGGAGCTTTCCCTTATGTTGCATAGTTTCACCACAAAACTAAATTAAAGCAGATACACCAAGAACGTACGTTTCTCCTTAACTTGCTTCTAAATCCCTGATGTGTTTTGTTTTTTTAGAGGTACATACCAAGTCCAGAAGAGAAAACCCAGAATGGAGGTCAGGTTTTGGTAGTAGTAAGTTTAAATTTTTAATTACAATGCGTTGCAGTAGAAAATAGGCATCAGGTCATACATACCCCCAGATAGCTTGTACCAGGTAAGGAGTCTTGGCCAGGTATGGCCAGCCATATTAAAAATGCCTGTTGAAGTGGATGTGAGACTTTAAATCTAAACTTGAGACTTGATCCAGCCTTCAACACCTGCCTAAATTTCCCACTAAGTCCCGTGAGTATGAGGTAAGCAAATAGTGCGAGACAGTTGTACGCAATATCTTTGTTAAGAGACACCAAAACCAGCATTATTCTCCTCCCCCCTGCTCTCCCTAAATAACGCTTCGTTTAAAAACACGAGTTCCAGAGTAAGACAACACAGGGGTAACTTCCACAGATTCACATACTAGCATCGTTTAAGAATTATACCATGTTTTGAAGATAGAAAATACTGTTTGCAATTTAGGTATTCAATATTTATTTAAAACCCGGAGGTTTATTTTACTAAAAATTAACCTTAGGAAAGTTGTCTGCTTCTCTGCAACACCGATGCCACAGACAAGACTGACCAATCTTATGCTGTCTGAACTAGCAACAGAAACAAACAGCTGCTTCTAAAACTAGCTAATGGAAGGAGGAACTGATTTGTAGTCTTCAGTTTACATTACATACTCCCAGTATGCTGTAACTCCCATAATTGCTGTCAGCGCAATTCCCCTTAAGAAAAAATGAACTAGGTTGAAGATAAGAATGTTAAGTTCCTACTTCATTTTGGAGGTACTAAACCAGAAATGAGTATATCAGATTCAGGGCTGGTTTCAACACGAAGATTGGAATCTTCAATCATGTTTCAGATGACACACATGGCAAGGAAAAACACCACCACCCGATTGCTGGAATCTAAAAGAATCCAACCCATTAAATTTTGTTTCTTTGGGAAAGAAAAAGGGACTGTTTATGTTAAACACCACATTCCCACTCAAAGCAGCTACACTGCTCTTCCCAGGAACTCTGGCAAACCTTCCCCCACCCTTCTTCCATACATGACTAATAAGGTCACTAGATTACCGTCTCATTAAAGGATGAAGTCCACACTTCCATTCACATCATTCTTGGCGACACGCCCTTTCCTGCTCCCTCTTTACTTCACAGCACTACCAACACTACCTTTCCACCCGTGGTAGAAAATGGACTCCAGCGCCATCCCACAATGAATTTGTGTGTAGTGCAGAAGCATTGAGATGCCAGGCCATCTGTTTATTGAAGACAAAAACCACACGTGATGTCTTTCTCTTTTCTAAACATGGCATATTAGTGGAACTGTTCCTAAATGCGTCAAGATGTTCACAGCACCAGCTTGCAACAAGGTCTAGGAGAGACATTTAAATTTGCAAACTTAAAAGTATATTTTCAGAAAGAAAATCTATACATCTTTGTTTATCAAATAAAGTTTTCCTTCATAACACAAGTGTTACTTATGATTTGAATGTTAATTACTTTTACAAAATGTTGACTTTGTGAAGAAAGTATTCAAAACATTCTTTTGTTGAGGTGTAGCCTACCTTTAATCCGTATTGTTGCATATATTTATGTAATTAAAAAGAAGACCTTGTCTTGTTTAAACTCTTAGTCTGGTGGTGTACTCTGAACACTTCTTTTTTTTCGCTAAATAATACGATTTATCTGTTAATATGGACAGTGAGTTTCTCTTTCTAAAACAACCTTTACTGACTACATAAAGTTCCTTCCAGCCACTGCTTTTGATCGGGTCTCAAGACACTCTGGAAGAGCATCAGTGATACCACATTTTACAACACTTCTTGCATCGTTTTAGTTCCAAATGTATACAAATGAAGTCATTTTAATCCTATAAATAATTTATTTTTAAAAAATTGTGCTGTTAACCCCTTTGCAGGGCAACGAGCTATGTGAAAAGTACAAAACTTTTTGTCAAATGTGATATTCAGAGTGCTTTTGACATAGTTCATTGGTTTATCTCAATTTATATGCGCAACGGGCAAGGCTAGAATCCATGAACCAAGCTGCAAAGATCTCAAGCTAAGTAAGGCGGAGAGATTCGAGAAACAAGAGAAGGAAATACTTTCCTATCCAATGTATACTCTTCAGACTAAAGCACTCTTTCTATCAAGCCTTCTAAACTGTTAAATAAAGTGTTCCAAACAAGCATTTAAACTTCATTACACAGAAGAGCAACAAGAACAGTAGCCTGCCAGACAAAAAGGCAGGAGGGAAAAATATATAGAGTTCAATGGTTAGCCTGAATGTAGCACAGTTCTTCACAACCGATGGGGGGGTAATTTCAACACGGTGTCCAACAACGTTCTAACGACGTGCTTCATCTCGACTGGTTACTATGAAGCAAGGTGGTAAATGTTTGGCCCCAATCGGGCTTCAGAAATGGTTCTTTTTCATGACGAGCATGTCTGTCCAGCTATCAATCATGTTTGTTTGCACCAAATCCCAAGCCATTTAAAATACGACTAATTAAGTTAAACTGAAGTCGTCTGCTCCAAATTCGCCATCAACTATCCATGCTACTGCATTCCTCTGAGCAAAAACAAAAGAGAAAAAAATCACACCTTGAAGATTTTATCAGTAATTAATATTCCTATTATAAGGTCTCTAATACAGTGTATTTACATAAGTTTTAGTGAGCATGCATTACTTAATGGAACTTATACTATAACTAAATCCTACATTAAAAATTAGCAATTTTAGGTATAATTATTCATATTAATTTAAAGATTAATTTAGCATGTTATCTGTCGGTACACAGAAATCATCTTTTGCAGAAGATATCAATAAATTACATACATTTGCATTCAAGTTCCTGGGGCTCCTGCTAATTACAAAGCTGTCATCCATTTAAGATTCCTAAGTTGCTGGACATTATTCTGTGCACCTATACTTCTCGTAGATGCACTGCTGTGAGAAATTCAGTTTTTATCATTTTTATTTTTATGAAGTTTACTAGCTCATTTTCTGGAGAAAATGAGAAAGAATAAGCAGGCAAGTAATTGGGAGAAAACAAAAGCAAAAACACAAACACAAGTAAAGCCTTCTGGAGGATAGGCTCTGAGTCCCTACATGTATATTCAAGATGTTACAAGCAGGACTGGCAAGGCTGGTCCACCTAGTCCAATACTAGAAGCAGATGTGTCAGAAAGCACAGGAACAGAAAAAGGAAGTAATCCTTCTTAACATCCTTCCAACTTTCAGCCACTTCCATCTAGCGGACATTCTAAACTAGAGGTGTTTACTCGTCTACTCACACTTCATGGATTTCTCCTTGATTATTTTGTTCAGGCTCCCCTTGAACTCACGTCCATGCTTAGTATTCACTGTAAGTTTTTAGCATGAGATTGGATGTGTAATTACAAAAGCCTATAAGCTGCAGAACAATCCCCTCGTCGTCATCTTGTTAATAGTTCTAGGGGGGTAGGTAAGAAGGGCTGGGAAAAAGTGTGCATTTTGACAGGGAAAAAAGTTGCACTTATTTAAGAAGCATCGCTCTCCTGGACACAGATAACATCAGATGGTTAGGAAAGAATCAGTGGCGTACAGATTTTAGGGTGGAAAAATTTCAGTCTCTCCACATTTTGGAGATTACTTTTATAAACACTAACACCACTATTTGGTTTCCAGTGTGGTCAGAATGCACTACTCAAATTTTAGTAACACTGCATGCAATTAAAGCATCTAAGGCAGCATTTCTAAGAAGCCTACCTAAGTTAGTTAACAAAATACTATGGCCTCAGTTGACACCACAGTTTTCTATATGGCCTTTTTGTAAAGGCAATGATTCTAACCCAAGACTTGCAAGCAGTTTTCTATTCTATTTATGACAAAGAAAATCCACTGAACCAGCTGCCTTTGACATACATTTTTAGTGATTAGAAAACATACACGCATGCGCACACACTCTTACCTTCAATATCCTGGTTGTCTACGAATGGCGCTGGTCCCCATATTCTAACAGTACCATCATCAGAGGCACTGGCCATCATGGATGGAATCTGCGGGTTCCAGCTCACACAATTAACAGTACGCGTGTGCCCTGTCAGCTCCGCAATTGGCAGCTCGCTGCGCTTGTGCCAAATATATACTTTGTGATCTAAACAAAACATGCATTTTAAAAAACATGAGAAACATTGCTCCGCACAAACCAATTTGTCATATCAAATAGCACTTCCACACGTAAAAAAACATTAATGTTGTCAGTTCTAAAACCCACATCTGTTGAATGTGCAACAGCACTAAAAACTTTTCTTCTAAAAATGATTAAAAGAATATGGGCAAGGTTCTACCACAAAGGGGCATGCTTCCTTTCAAAAACTTGCAATAAAAACATTCGACTGCAATGCAAATAACCTAAAAAGACAAACTGAGCTATTCTTAAATTAAGGACATGGGGTAGTAACCTTATTCAAAAGGAACGCTTGCAGATTTATTTTTTTTAAACAATCATATTTACAGATTAGTACACGCATTATAAAGTCACAAGTATTAAGGCAGGATATTGACAACCACTAAGTGCTGATGAGTAATACCTAAGTATCCCACAGGACATCCTGAATCATCTCTAAATTAGAGAGAGGGATTTGAAGGGTAGACTATTCAGTGGATTAGGAATTAGCTGGATGGCTGCACCCAGTGTTGCAGTCAATGGCTCTACATCCAGGTGGAGACCAGTAATGAGTGGTATCCCTCAAGTATCAGTATTAGGATCAGTGCTATTTAGTATCAAAGTGACATAGGCAATGGGAACAAGTGCACCCTCAGCAAGTTTGTGGGTGACACCAAGCTGAGTGGTGCAGTTGATATAACAGAAGGAAGGGATGCCATCAAACGGGACCTGGACAAGTTTGAGAAGTGGGCTTACGGGAACCTAATCAGGTTCAACAAGTTCAAGTGCAAGGTGCTGCATCTGGGTCAAGGCAATGCCAGACCTCAGCACAGGCTGGGAGAAGAACTCACTGAGAGCAGCCCTGCAGGGAAGGAAAAGCTTGACATGAGCCAGTGGTGTGAGCTTGCAGCCCAGTAGGCCAACTGCATCCTGGGCTGCATCCATCAACAAAGGAGTGGACAGCAGGGTGAGGGAGGTGATTGTTCCCCTCTGTTCTGCCTTTGTGAGGCCCCACTTGGAGTGCTGCATCCAAGTCTGGCCCACCCCTCCCCCAAGACGGATATGGACCTGTTGGAGCAGGTCCCAAGGAGGGCCACGAAGACGATCAGAGGGCTGGAGCACCTCTCCTATGAAGAAAGACTGAGAGCTGGGTGTGTTCAGCCTGAAGAGGCGGCGGCTCTGGGGAGACCTCACTGCAGCCTTTCAATACTTAAAAAGAGGCTTATAAAAAAGACGGAGAGTGACTTTGTACTCAAACAGAACGACAGGACAAGGGGGAATGGTTTTAAACTAAAAGAGGGGAGATTTAGATGTTAGGAGGAAATTCTTCACTCGGAGTGTGGTGAGGCACTGGCACAGGTTGCCCATAGAAGTTGTGGATGCCCCATCCCTGGAGGTGTTCAGGGTCAGATTGGATGGGGCCCTGGTCAACCTGATCTAGTGGATGGCATCCCTCCCTACGGCAGGGGAGTAGAACTAGATGTTCTTCAAGGTCCTTTCCAACCCATGCCATTCTAATATTCTATGAAGTTCACAGCTCTACAGTTAATGAAATGCATCTTGGTACTGAATACCTGAAAATATTCCACTGCAAATGCAAACTGAGCAAGCGAGTGATGACAACAAAGCTCAATGTCTGAAATCGCAAGTTATTACTGTCTGACAATTAATTCTTGTGTTGTATTCAAGATACTGATTTGTACTTAAAGTAGATGCAATAAACAATCCCACAGATCTCATTTTGTGATAGGAAGCTTTTAATCATTTTCTAGCAAAATACTAGAATTAGAATAGTGGAGTCAAACACTCCATTGCATTTGTTTGTTTGTTTTTTAAGCATTTTATAACCAACCACGTTTAAGAATAAATGACTAAGTAAAGATTTTTTTTCCAACTGTAGATTACCAGCCTTTAACAAACCTGTAGATTGATCTCTCTAGGAATGTCTTTGGAATATTCCAAACATATCTTTATAAACTGAACAAGTATGTGCCACTAGCATTACACAAAAGCTTAGTATTTAGTACTAACATATTGAATTAAAGTATTTTCATCTACTTGGATGGTTTTAATGCAGAAAGTCATTCTGAAGACTTAGCAAACAAGTCAATCTTTCTCTATTCCTCCTCCCGACCCCTTACAAAACAAACTTGCTCTCTGACCTACCTGCTAGAATAGCATCATGGAATCATGTGATAACTTAATTGTCTTCTGCTGAGTCAGCTCATTTGAGTACAACACCTTTATATACACATGTATGCAAACATTTTGGTTGAGTTTACATTCCACTTACGATTTCAAGAGACTAAATATCCATGCTATTCATCAAACAACACAATTCACTCTCTGCTTTAACACTGGACACGCAAGCCTCTGCTGCCTGGGAGAATCAAAGCCTAAACACAAACCAGTATTTTGGTGCTTGTCAGAATGCCTGTATTTTGTTTTGGAAAAAAACACAAAACAGTTAACTAGATTAAGGCAGTGGTCAACTTCCTTCTCAGAAAGAGACCTCCATTTTCTTCCTATTGATGAAAGCGTTAGAAAAAAAACTAGGTAGCTGACAAGTCATCTTCCTAAATTTAAGAGGTCGTGACAATGTAATCTGTTATGTTCTTGTTTGTTTCTTTCATTGCTTTATTTTGTTTGTTTAAACATAGAGAGGGGTTTTTTGAGTAGCCACATTTTCAACAGTTACAAATTGTCACAGAGGCAACAGCCTCAGGTAGTCCAAATCTAAGTAAGGTACCCTCAGCTTCTACCAGTGCTGGGTGGTTTTAAACACCAAACATCTAAATAAATAAATAGAAAAAAAGATAGGTGCACTGTAGTATTCACACCTACACATTCACAACATCTTTATGATTCTAAACAAATCCTGAACTTTCTGGTTCTAAGGCCCCAAACCAAGAATTTTGTTCAACCATGAAGAGGTTCACACTGAATTGGAAGTGCTGTCCTTCAGTCATTATCTTCCAGTGGTAAAGAGTGAAATTTAATTTTGGACATATTTGCTATTTAAAAAAACGGAAAAGAAAAAAAAGGATAGTAGTAACAACCTGGGCAACACTATTTCCTAACAGCTGTGAGTTACAAAGTACTAACAGTGATTACATACATATTTCAAGTGTAATTCTTAGCCCTGCATAGGCTTGAAAATTAAGTGACCTCCATGGTTGGTGATGGCACTACAGTGACAGAACCAAATCAATTCCAGACATGACCTGTTAACTAATTTCTTTTCTTGCCACAGACAGTTGAATAAAAACACACCATAAAGCCTTTGATAACCAAGAAAACCTACTAGACAGCGTCAACAACTGCCTAATTTGAGATAACTACTTTGTAATGAAGCTGAATCTACTGAAATTAAAATCATCTCGCCACACCTGTATCTTCAGCAGGGCAAATGAAGATGTTACTCCCCAGAAGTATTTCTGATTCAAACCATAAGCCTAAGAGTCATACCACAAAAATAAAAAAAGCCCTCAAGAACACCCCACCCACTTTTAATTAAAACAGTTCAGATGCTTTACAGGAGTACACAAAAGATTTGTTTGTGCTTTCTACTAGCACCATTCTCTCAAATGATTCTTTCTGCTTACACACAGTTATTCCTTGAAGTATGCTACAATCTCAGTGACCCTCAAACTTATTTAATGAACCAGTTAGTAGCTGTCATCTCTAAAAGCAAGCAACAACATTATAAAACTAAGGTATAGGAAGGAAGGATAAAGTGTTCTAGTTTTCTGCACAGAAAGGGATGATGTTACCTTCGCTGCCACTTGCGATGAAGTCTTCATTATGACCTCCAAAACACGAGTGAATTGTGTAAAATCCCTGTGTAACACCTTGATACTTCCTCACTAAAACTCTGTCTTGTAAGTCCCATAAGTGAACTCCCTGGGAATAAGAAGTACAGATGATTTTTTAATTAAATATTATCCATTGCATTCTTTTGAAACATTAGAAGAGTTTAAACACAATGAAAACATACTACTTCAGCTGACTTCAGTATTTTTACTAGATCAAGAAAGTAAACATATACCAAATTACTAGCTTTAACTTCCAGTCTATGGTCCCTTCCATTTTGAAAACTCCTATTCTCACAGAAGATTCCCATAGTAGAAATAAAACTAAAAACAAATGACCCCCCCCACTAATTCTACTCCACACCCCCCAACATAACCTGCCACAATTCTTGCTGCACCTGGCTTCTCAATGTTATTGCCAGATACTAAGATTTAATAGTACATTTTTCATAGTATCAAAACCTTTACCATAAAAGTCAAAAACCCAGTCTTAAGAGTAAGGTTGCCTTCTTGTCAGAGAATGTCACACTACATTTATGAACATTAAGGCCTCATATTACATAAATACAACTGGATAATAGCAAATATTCCAACTTCCATCAAAATATTTAAAAACAGTTAGTAGTTGCAAGCAGATTTATTTGCATTTCCATTTATTATCACCAACTCACCTGAGTTGCTACATTTAACAAAGCTAAGCGGCCATTTTTTGAAATAGTAAACGACATTATAGGGTGATCTTCTTGTACTCTGAAATCGTAAGACACATCAATGTTAAGTTAAGAGTACACTTAATCAAAGAATAACGTACACCAAGACAAAAGGTATGTCCTGTCACTGCAATATTATTATCAGGTAGAGACAGTGTTGAATTTGAAATTAGGTATGTCTCAATGTCAATACAAGCCAGGACTGCAACAGTTTGCTAGTTTGCTAATACTTATGTTGAACCCCAAGACCAAAAGGGACCTGAAGGCTCAAATACAGCTCCTAACTGTAAAACACGACCTACTAAAATATGTCAGGAATTGTGAGGTAAAGATATCTCTTAATGGTGGAGATGCCAAAACATTGAGAAGAAACTTATGCCAGTGCATAGAAAGTTATTTCTAATATTTGATCTAACGCTTCTAGCTGCAACTGGAAAATCACTTAATTCTTGTCCCATATTATTCTCCTCTTCTTTTAATACTGAGAGCATTTTTAAGAACTTATTTCTCATCCTGCCCCACAAACCCTTTCTCACACTAAACTAGGAATTCAAAAGCAAAGAAAGAGGTACTTACATGTTCCTGTCTGTAAGATCTTCAAAGTTATAACCCCGAATTCGCTGGTGTGTGTCTGATGCTAGAACAGTTTTGCCATCACTTAAGCACCAAAGGCATTGTACTCTCACCCCTTCCCAGGAGTCAAGGAGATTACCATCTAAATCCTGATTAGAAAAAAATAAATTGAACTGTTAGGGTCAGGTTTCTGAGGAGTTCTCTGACAAGTATCTTTTTTACTTTGTGTTCACATGGCTGCTACAGAAAGCAATCTTAACCTTTAACAGAGAGGGCTTAATGAATTAAAACATGATTTGTGTTAACTCTTGTAGGTATCAGTTCTGGAGAGCTCTGAATGCCTTTCCTTGCACTACCAGACAGGAAAAAAACCTACTTCGTGTCAGGGAGCAGATCCACAAGCTCATTCGTGCAATGTGTGAGGTTTGCATACTGCCGCATCATTCTGAACACCAATTCAGATGACAAATAATCAAGATTATGGGTAAGGCTTCAAATCACTATCTAAAATCAACTCTATTAATGTATTGAGGATTTCCGATTTCTAAGCACTAAGCAAAGACAGCATGCAAAAAACTAAGAATGACATAGTCAAAATTCTGTGGAATAAACAACACCTGTGGGCAAAGGAATAAACATGAAACGTTTTCATTAGCATATTTTCTAGAGCAGTTATGACCAAATTCCAGCTTACAAATCCTCCTTTCAGCAGAGGAATCTCTTTGCAAAAAATTCTTGAACCCTTCTAACTATTACACAGAAACAGAAGCACTGCTCAAACACTAGCATTCATGTATTGCTTCTATGAATTATAAAGGATCAGATTGTTTTTGTTTTAAAAATAAACTTATCTCTGAAGATCAAGTTAATTTTTAGTGTACACACACAAGAAAGAATAGAACCTCAGACTTGACTGTGACAAAATGTTTCTTTCTAGCTTTATTTTCAATGGGACAGATACAGAGAACTTACACACTGATAGAACTGTCCACGCTGACCTCCTGTTACAAAACGCTTCCCATCAGGATTCCAGGCCACGCTTGTTAAACTGTCTTCATGAGACTGGCTCATCTTTGTCCTCAGCTCCCCAGTCTAGAAAATAAACAGAGGCAGCAAGGTCTTATACCAGCCAGGAGAACCCTCTCCCCAAAAGACATTGATAACTTTATCTAACATACACAGGCTTTATAGGTACACAAATTTAAACAGTTTTGTTAAAAAGCAGCACAAAATCTATGGATAATGCAATAAAAGGGCAAGAGCTACCACAGTATTTCCAGTGACCTCAGATTTGATTTAGGGATTATTTTTTGCCCCTCAGATCAGGACAGATGAAGTAGTCGGTATGTCAGACAACTGTAAGATTATAATTTAAAGAGGGGAATTCAAAAAAGTTGGGAGAAAACATAAGTATAAGAAGAGACAAGTAAAAAAATAAAATATGGAAAGTGAGAAGGCAGGAGTAGACCAAAAGAAAACAGAGGCGACAAAAATACAATTTAGTAAAAAGGATATTTACAACATTTTGCTCCCTGAGCTGAAGCTCTCCATGCCAAAATTTAACTTTCACTCCAGCTCATAACGTTGCTGCTTCACAATACACAGAGCCAACAAATGGCTTACCACTGCCAAAACAGTAAGGGCTTCTCTCTATTCCCTTGTGCCAGCTTGAGTTCTCCCCACTAAGCCAATTTATTTCACTAAGCCAATTTAATTAATTAAAACAGAAAAAAAAAAGGCATTCAAAGGATGAAAAAAGGAAACTTTTTGTTTCTAGGTTTCTAAATTAGTTCAGAGTCCAAGACAGCACAAGACTATATAGCCTGCAATTGAGGCAGAGGATGCTTTTATATCAGCCCAGCTGCCCATAAAAATCAACAGCGGGAAAAGGTTTCCAAAGTCATAGAGGAAGTCAGAAGAACTAGCCAAATGCCCTAGTATTTGACTGAAAGACAAACTTCTGAAATCTAATCCTCTGTGAACCTTTCACTAGTACCACTGGGAAGGATACACAAAATAAAAATAGTATCTTTTACTTTGCTACTTGTTAAAATCTTCAGCAATAAATTTCTCCCCTTAGATGATAATTCTGCTATCTCTTTCTCTTGATTTCCTGTTTTTCTCTTCAGCAGTTCTCTATCAGCCTTGGAATTTCTGCAATCCCTTCTTAGAAATGATTTAACTAGAAGAGATGCGTTTAATTGCTGCAGAGTCCCATGCAATCAGACTTGAACCCTATTTTCAATATCTGTACAAAGCAAGTACAGAATTTGTAGACTGATACAGTTTTTCTCAAATTAGGGAGAGAGGAACATCAGTCTCTTTTCTTTACGCTTACACCTTTGCACAGCAAGTTTTGTGGAAGTGACTTCCTTCATGCTTTTTATATACACATATATATTTATTAAAAAAAAAAGGCAGTAGGCTGACCACAAAGTTTTATTTTTTAACTCTTAGTCACCACTTACTTGTACATTCCAGAGCCAAAGCTCAGAACAATCATCTGGGCCACAGGCAACAAGATAGTTGTCATCTGGACTCCAAGCAATATAAGAGACACCATATGCGTGACCTTCTAACGTCTTAAGTAGTTTTAGCTGGTGAGTATCCTGAAAAATAGAGAGATTCTGCTGAGACAATAGAAACGAGCTCCTACTAACTTCACATATACAGTGTGTCCGAGTACCGCATGGACACTTGGCTTTTTGCATTTTGTCAATCACATGAACAAGTCCTCACTGAAAAAGCAGCTGCTTGTTTACAGAGTAGGACCATAAAGTGAAAGCTGATAAAATCTGATGTGCAAAACAAGAATATTTGAAAGATTAGAACAAAATACCTACATGATTCTGAACGTGGAACTTGCAAAATGTCATTCTGTACAGAGTTGTACATTAAATTATACTTGTTAATACAGAAACCTCATATGCTAAAACAAGTCTATACATCTACTGGACTATAAAAGTACTGTTACCCATATTGTATGGAATTGAGTTAGTTCTTAAACGTAAAGCATAATCATGCTGGAAAATTGTTATGGCTAAACAGAATTAACCAAAACCTTCACAGCTGCTGAGAAGGGAAAACTTTCAAGTACTAATGCTTCTATAAACTGTATCTTGAGAGTATCTTGTGTGTGCTGCTCAAGAAAAAGGTTTTACAGAAAAATATTTTTAAAAGCACACTTGAGGTGTTTTTTTTTAAATGCTGACTACAGCAAGCCGTGCTTTCATTCTGCCAGACTTAGTGAATGAAGCATACTTTTCTCACGCTGAGTATCTTACATGACCTTTACACTACAACTGTTCTACTGATGACTTGTCAAAGGAACTTGACTTTCAAGCAGCTTCTTATGAACGTAATACAGTTATATACTGTGAAACAACCATACATTAGCTTCCAAAATACAGAAACATGCTGCATAGAACAGATCTTGTTAAACTGCTTACAATAATTTTTGTGAAGTTGCTTGGAAAAGGTGGTTGTGGTGTTGGTTTTTTTTTTTTTTTTTTTGATTGGAGGGGGGGGTGTTGCTTATACCTCATACTTCTCCAAAAAGGAGTCCGACTCATTTGAAAATGTAGCTTGATTTCTCAAATTCTCTTCTTTCTTTTGTTTTAGCATTAATCAGCAGAGCACCTCTTGACTTGGGATTCTATAGGAAGAACATTATCAACAGAGAAACAGTCTGACACAAAGGTCTGTTTCCTAGGACCAGCTGCGAGGGATTCAGTGATTCTCAGTCAGCCTGCAGCTTTGATAGTTCTGCTAGGGAGAAAACTAAATTCCTCAATAGAAAGTAGGCTAAGAATAATCTTCAAAGAACAGAGGAAATAAGCAAATGCATGGACCTCCTCAAAACCCCTTTCTCATTCTATTATTCCTGGTCTGCATTAGATACTGCTGTGTCTCTTGCTGCACTGATCTGCAAAGAAACTGAGTCACATCTGACTTCATCCCACATCCCGGAGCTTGCCTGCAACTGCTGCATTCCTTTAAATTAATCCCAGTGCAAGGGTAGACTGCCACTTCTACTGCACCTCATTGGAGAGGCAAGAGGAACAGGATGCATACCATATTTCTCTTCTAATAATAGGACTTGGGACTATCCCTCTCTCATGCTGCTCTCATACTTTTCTCCAGATACAGCAGAACTGCTATACCCTGTTTTGCTCTCACTAAAACAGCAGTCAATGGTATTTCAGACAAACGTCCCCAAATTTAGTCACTTTGCTTCCCACCCACCACCAGAAGAAATCTCAGCAGTTCTAACCCTTACACACAGCTTGCCAGATTTTTGTTATGCAGAACAAAAAATTATTCAGCCTATCAATTTAAGTCCACAGTAGTTGAGCAAGTCCTTGGTTGAAAAGCAAGACACCCATCAATAGCTTTTAGAGCAGTGAAGAAGAAAAGTTTCTGTAGGAAACAAGTTAAAGGAGAGATCTATCGAAGAAGATGCATGCTAGATATGCCTGCTGTGCCCATCCTTTGTGCTCTAGAGATTCTACTGCACTTCGTAAGTCAAATAACGCATTCCACACACAAACCTAGCTCACTCAAGATATTATTTAATGCTGCTGAATCTGCATAAGAACAGTGAAATGAACAAATGAAAATGAAAACAGAAGCACAGGATAAGAGAGTTTATAAGGGATGTAGACAGGTCTTAAAAAGAAATAAGAAGTTAGTGACATGAAATGAAGAAAAAACAAGGAAGCAAGGTGGTTATGCTTAGGAAGGGGTGATGGAAAAAAAGGGGGAAAAAAGGATTCTTTTCACAGTATGGTAATTAATGTGTGAAAGAATACTTTTTTTAAAATAGTACGCTCCTCCCTCTGGCCTAGAGTTGGACGGATGCTTCCTTATATCCTTTATATAAAGATTAAAATAATTCTAAATGCCTAAAAGCCTTGAAAACCCAATTAAACTAAACTGTTCAAAAGACATTGTCAACAACTGCTACAGGAAATTTGCTCTGGCAAATATGAAATCAATTAGAGTTATCTG
The DNA here is from genome assembly GCF_964034855.1 of Anser brachyrhynchus. NCBI lineage: Eukaryota > Metazoa > Chordata > Aves > Anseriformes > Anatidae > Anser > Anser brachyrhynchus. Next base: position 28,121,460 of record NC_137696.1, read on the forward strand.
GCTTGATGTTACTTATAAGTCTACCTCTTTGAAATGGTTTCAAAGTTGTTGGGTTTTTGGTGTTTGTTTTTTCAAAGCACTCAAATACAGAAGATCGAACACTATACAGCTTTCCTATTATTTACTACTGATTTTGTTCCCATAAAAACCCATGGGCCAAAGTGTTAAAATAATCTAAACACTCACAAAACATTTATTTGGCTCAATTAACTAGATGGTAGCTAGGAAGTCACTATGAAACATACTACCAAGCTGTTGTGTATTAAAACCCACCGATATAAAAGGAAGATGTGCATCTACAGTCAAGTAACAGTCAACAGCAAAATCATTTGATCCTTAATTTACTTAAAATTGATCTGTTTATTAATAAAAATCAGTAAAAATCAAAGTACAGAAGTCAGATTACGCTGCTGCGTATCTCTTGGCTCAGAGCACACTGTCTCCAGTAATAAACAATCCCCAACAGTTCTACTCCTGAAAATTAACACTTGTTAATTTTTAAGAGCTATATAACAATTATATACAAGCAAAAAGGTTTTAAGTTCTCCTATCTTCACAGAAGAAGAAAGGACTCAAAATTATATAGCTTCCTAACCCAGAGTGGGAGAAAAGAACCAACTTCTGCTCTCAAATCCTACTGAAAGCTAGTGTGGGATGGCAAAAGCCTTTCATCTTCCACTTAGCATACCAGTCTGCAGATGTATAACTAAGAACCAAGAATCTTATTTCTGATAGTGTTTTACAAGCATTAACAACTTCAAATATTGTATGCATACGTTCTAGTTTATTCACAGTTGTCACGAAATATACGGAAATACTCTAAGATATTTCTAAAACAATTTAAAACAGTCTTAGATTCACTGCTTAAGCTTTTATTTACAAAAGTATAGATACAGGTAGGAAATATAAATCTTGTATCAGTATAGATATTAAATATCAAGAGGAATAGCACCACATGTTAGTATCAAAAACTAAAAACACGGTCTGTATGGAAGTGGCTGGGTATACCTTTGTGTGTCAGTGAATTCTGCAAAGTGTTTGAATCTTCATCTCAAAACAAAGCAAATCATACAATAGCAACTAGCACGAAGTAGTATAACAATGCAACCTTAAGCACATACAATTTATTACTCAAATAACGTAACAAATGGTGAAATAGATATTTAAACTCAAATACTCTAGCAATAACAGGATAACTGAAGAGGTTTAGTCACGTATTTGAAGTACTCTTAGTGAGTGACTTGGAAGTTCTAAAAGAGATCATTTCTCATCACTGCCATGCTCCTTCCACTCTCACCCAACGCTTCTCATGGCCTTCAAGCTGAGAAGCTCCCCTGGAAGGCACCAGCAAGCTCTACGTAGCAGTGCTGGTTAGGGGCACAGGGATCTCCTGTTCCAGGGCAGCCAATGTTTCAGGCACTATAATGCCTAGTACATTCGGGCATCAGGTATTCAAATGTCTTCACTAACTTACATTGACTGTGATCTTCTGTTTTGCACATCCCAGAAAAATATGCTAGTCAGTAGGCTACAGTACATATTAGCCTGTCCTACAAAATTCAAGCCATCCTAGCATGAGAAAGCTGAGATTGGAGGGGATGGGGGGGTGGGGGGGCGGGACGGGACACAAAGTCATACACATTTTAACACATGCTGCACACTTACTGGATCAACCTGCCATATAATAACAGTTGTGTCCTTAGATCCTGTTGCTAGTTTAGTGCCATCATTGGAGAATTTACAGAACCACACTTCATTACAGTGCTCCGTTAGTATCTGCTGTGTGTAGCATGGGAACTGTTTCCTAGGAAAAAGAAAAGGACACATTAAACAGGTTAATAAGAAAAGCAGTAAAAGAGAGTTCTTACTAGCTAGATTAGAAAAAACACAACAAGCCAAAAATGTATTTAGAAGCCAGACCACTTAGAAAGTCCTCAATTAACAGCTGCTTCAAATAAGCACAGAACGAAGCGTCTTATCTGGTAAAAACCTCCTATCACCGAGCAATCATAACAAATCTTAAGAGCTTAGAGCTACTCTTCTTCCCCTCACATAATTCATTTTGCTTCATATGACTTGGAATAAAACTGACCTCATTATGGCAGTAACAGCTTGTTAATATAAAGTTTTGTGACATACAGAATATACTAGAGCCACATACTCATTGAATCATACACGAAGTATTTTATTTACATGTAAACTTTTTTTTATGTATTTGAGCTATATCTTGCAAAATCCTTAGAAACAATTGTAGATAAAAGTTGAATAAAATGAAACTTTTTCTTGAATGTCATCTTGCAGTAAGTTGTTTTTTATACTTTATTTGCAGAATACCACATACAACTTTAAACATAACAAAATAGAACCTAGAACCATAGAACAATTTGGGTTGGAAGGGATCTTAATATCATCTAGTTCCAACCCCCCCCCCCCATTCAGATGGGCTAGAAGTTAATTGCCTAATCATTGACACTTTTTTCTGACCTGCAGGGATCCTAGAGGGGTTCAGTCTTACGATGAGTTTTTATGTTGCCCACCACAAAGCAACACAACTCTACAGGGACATGAAGGGAACCATGTGAACCATATGTTCACACAGGTTATTGTAACAACAATAACCTGTGTGAACATATGGTTTCATTTATCACTGGAGATAGCTAGCCTAAAAAAAATTACTTCTACATTTGTGTTTTAAAATGCAATTTGGTGGTTGCAAGGCTGATAGACACCTGGAAAATACTTTTTAAACCAGGAACTTCTGCTAAATATAGTGACTACATTCTCTTAGTCTATTTTCTTTTACTAGAAGGTGTTTTCTAGTGTATGCTTAAAGACCATTGAGCAACATTAAGCCACCATGCTGTTCCTCACTCCCTGTCTTATGACAGATGAGGATAACCGCATTGTATATATACATGTTTGTGTTTGGCTTCCTTGGGTATGTTTTTCTACAAAAAGTGAGTAGACAGACTTCTATTTTGCCTTATTCTGCCTTAAGCTGACCAGGAGCTGATTGTCGCTAGAACAACCCTGAGCCCTAGGTAAAAAGCCCCAGGCATAAAAGAAAATTTGTCTGCCTTGAAGCCTAGAGGGAAGTTAGACAAGTCCTCACACAGACACATGTACCTACAGGTTTTATTATTATTTAGCCATATTACAATAAGTTAATGTTTTTCCTCAGAGCAGCAATTCCTTCTGGAAAGATTCTAAGATTCTTTTCCATAACTCATACAAAGTACAAGGGGCACACTGTGTCTCAGGAAAGTCTTTTCAGCATAGTTCATTAAAAGAAATACTCTATAGAAAAGAAGTGCTTGTATTGTAAAGGTTAAAACCTTGGCTGCTTTTCTTAAAGACATGGGAAAAAAGCAGTGTAATGCTGGAGCACATAATTTTCAGAGTAAGGTGGCATTTAGGTTCCTTGAAAGGGTAGCAAGCACAGTTGATATAGTTGGTGCATATATATCCCATGCTGAACCATGCTATTCACAATCCAGTTAGAACTTTCTGTGGGAGCTGTGATCTAACTAATGAAATAATCCAGCATGTTTGGCTTCACAAACAGCAAAGAATACATTAAATAATGCTGCAGTCATTCAACAGTTTCTTGTCTAGGTAATTAGATTCTATCGTAGCTCAAAGTTTTGGGATTTTTTTTCGTTCTGCTTTATTTCCAATTGTTCTGTTCAGCACAACACAGTTGAGTCATGTTGTTCACATACTCAAAATATCTAATAAAGTTATCTACTATTGTATATAAAGAAGTTCAAAATTCTAAATTTAACACCAAATGGATGCTTTTCTATTCCCTTTATGTAGAATGGAAGACTGATGTTTCAATTTCTACAACAGTTGTTTTTCAAAAATGCTACACTGACCTAGTAGAAGCATGCATGAATGCAACAGCATTCACTTCTCATTTGGGTTTCGTTATTTGTTTGTAAATTCAGACTGCAGTATATTTACATGAAAGCTAGAAGAGAGAATTCCAAGGGGGAGGGGGGAACGAAAACAAACCACATAGCCTAAAGACTCTCAAGGTAAAAAATAAAATTTATGTATACATATATGCACATACTTTATATATATACATATATATATATAAATAAATATAAATGGTCACCCCCAAGACCATCAATTGTTACCAAAATCTGATGCACAGCAAGATTGAATGTCTCACCTTCACTCCCAGCAGCTTCTCCCTTCTACCTCCCACTCTTATGAAGTGATTAGTGAAGAGTTAGTTAAATGTTTTACCCATTAGTGCAATTCGAGCATGCTTGCTCAAAATAGTGCCAGAAATCCAAAACATATTGATTCTAACTAACAAGGGAAAGTTGTCAGTGTTCCATCATTACGATATTACAGAACTTAAATTGTCTAAACTATTAGACTACTGTTACTTCTGTCAGTTTAATCAAGTTTTGGCTTCCACTGTCTTTAACTCACCTCATTATGCCCAAGCATTGCAGCATGTACAGCACACCACATACTGATCTCAGACCCCTGCAATAGGTAGGTACAATAGGTTGAGTTGAGGACAGAATGGAAGCCTTTATTTTGAAATGTTTTGTTTGTTTGGTATTAGTTTGGCCAAACTTTTAAGTTGGCAAATAGATTCATATATGCAGAAATTAAGTCCAGCTTTGTCACATATGGCATCTTTTATATCCAAATCTATTTAGTCCATTTTCAGTATACCACGCTCTTTACAGTTGACTTGAATTCTCTTTAAGGTTTGATTGATCACTTTAAACCCCCTACAGAATATCCAGTGTTATTTATGGACTTGTGGAAAGACTAAACCACTTTCTGTTGGTCTGATTTTAAGACTTGCTTCAGAAATAGGGAAGCCACAATTCCTGTACCTAATCATTTCCAATAGCTCTTAAATTGGGAAATATTCTAGCAGTTTCTTGCATGTGGACACTTGACTAATGTGATGTAGCCAAATTTAAGTTAGTCTAAAAAAAGTTTCCTGAATGAAACCAACTATAACAATTTTAAAGCCTTAAGACAGCTTCAGTGAGGACTGCATCTTTAAAAACATTATTCCAAATAGTCAAAGTAGCTGAGTTCAGAAAGTTTCTATAAACAAAGTTTATCAGACAGTACTTAACTTCCTCAGATGAACTAACCTTAACTCAAAGAGTCCTCTGTAAGCCCAAATGTTATCCTACTACATGAAAAAACATGCAAGGGTATCTATCATATACAACCCCCGTTTTCTAGGTGTCCTAGCCCTTATTCCTGTATTACACCACGCTCAGCAGTATTCTATAAAAGCTACATGTAGTTTTTAAGATCCTTGGCCAAGTTTTCAATGGATGAAGAAAACTGTTCAAGTCAGGTATTTGTTAAAAAAAAAAATAAGGAAACAAACACACCACCCCAACATCATCTTGCTTATATCTAGAGTACGATATTTCTAAGGTTCAGAAGCAACATTGCTATATATGTAGATACATTCAGTTCTTACTACCTTATAAAGCACTACTTTCTCAAGTTTTTTTTTATCATTCATAGTATATATTAAACACAAGTGTTTTCTGCACATTTCTACTGTTCAAACTTGTGTCTAAAAGCACCTTGCTGTCCACTATCAAAAGCTGAAAGTTGACTTCACAAAGTGTGCTTCAGTAGTCTTTCTACATTCCAGTAAGCTTGAAAGCAGATTCTGAACAAGTAACGTAAAAGTGATTCCCCAGTCAAAACAGAAATCATGTACTGATGTATAAACAGACTGACTACCCAAAGTAATAAGCAACAAGCAGTTAAGGCTTAGAATAGCAATATATTCTATTCATACCCACCTGATTAAAATTTTTAAAGCTCCAGTCTGACCCTGTTACCCCATAATCAGCTACCAAAGTCTTTCATATGCAGTTTCTACTCCATCCCCCCCTTCACTCATTTATCAAGAACTGCCTTTTCCCAGTTAAACCAAAACAATATTTTTCACGGTTGTGTAAACATTAGGTAAAATTAAATTACTTTAAGAAATAAAGACATTGCTGTCCAACTTAAAAGTAGCAAGGGCTTCTTACCTACTACAAACATGATCTATAAGCAGCGAGACAGAGTCTAGATTGCTATCTAGTTTGGTATTATGATATAGGCACCGGTCCCGTTGTAGTTCCACAGCCTGACGTAGCAGGTTCTGTAAACGCCTTGGAGGAAGCATCACTGATGGGGGTAGGTATGCTTTAAAAAAAGTTATGGAAAAATACATTTATCAAAATCAAGTTAAAAGTAAAAGCATTTCTTGATTTGAAAGTTTTTCAAAGAAACTTTAGTAAATAAAGCTTAAAAGCTACAAGAAAAGAGCCCACACAGCTTATCATATTTACATGTATACTTGTAAGATGTATACATCCAGAATTACCAGCAAGAACTTCTGGTAAGCAGAGCTATATGCAAGTTATTTGTAGTTACAGTATATACCGTCCTGGCAAACAAGCATCATTTACACAAACTCACTTGCAACACAGTATTTAACAAAAATCTGTCAAATTATAAAACAGTATCAGTTGTGTTCATTTGAGGAATTCTCAATTATTACTATCAAAATGAACAATTTATTTTACAACATAGTATTCTAGTTGCAAAATCCATGGTTTTACACCAGTCACAAAAAATTAGAGAAGAAATCAAAATCCAGAGACTACAGTCTCAGACCTCTATTAATCAGTACTAGTATTCACAGTGGTTCCAGGACACACTTAATTTCAACCTTTCAATATAGCTGGCATTTACAAAACAACCTTCCCCCAACCCCAAAACAGGCATTTAATCATCAACTTGTATTATTAATGCATGCAACAGAGCTAAGAAATGAGAGCTGAAGATTAGATATAGAAGAACAAAGTGTTAATGGGGGTGCCTTAACCAAGAACTACAAAGAAACAACTAGTAAATGCAATTAGAATCAATTCCCTGGAATACATTATTATGTAATGTGTACTGGATTTACAGAGGCAGGAATAAATTCTAAACACCAGAACATCTTACTCTGGAGTTTGTCCAAAAGTTTAGATCTGGAAGCTGTTCCTTTCCCTTCCCACTCTGCTTTTGCACGCAAGTCTTCTGCATGGCTACACATCAGATACCTGTTAAAATAAAGAAAATAAAAAGCATACACACACCAACAAACCAAGTCTTTTTGGAAACATTCTTCCCACTTTCCACATGATAAATAATGCTCTCAATTTGATTCCAGTTCATGTATTTTGAAATCACTTAAACTTAGACTGACAGGAACAGAGGCATGGAACACATACACACATTTCAAAACAGATAGCTACAAACTGTCAATAGAAAAAGAGAGCCCCAAAGAGGTTTTTGGAAAGTTAAAAACGTAGTAGTTTCATCTAAGAACAATCCAGGCTATTTTCACCTACTTAAGCATGCTTATTCAGTTGTAAGATGACAAACTAATAATTCTCAAGATCAGATGAGCACACATGTATTCACTTGGGTTCCAATACATAAATCACATCGTTATTTTGATGCATATAAGACAGCATATTATCTACTGAACACTTTTCTTTACTTACCACTTTAGCTAGCACATCTCACTACTGCTTATTTATCAAAAGGGTAATAGCTTTAAAACTGTGAGTTTTTTTTAAAGAGACAAAAAGAGACAAAAACAAAAGCTACAGCATTTCTTCGAAAATTCCATAGAAAGAGCTCTCAAAGTCCGAACACTTACCCACTGAGGACATGAATGCGTTCTGTATTATATTTCAGAGGTGTCAGTTCACAGCGTAGAACTTGAAGTGCCTCCAGGACCTTGCCATCCTCCAGGTATTCCAGGTACTTCTGCTGCAGCAGCAAAAACTTCATCCTCTGACATGACAGAAAGCAGCAGTCAGGGGAAAAAGGTTGACTGAAGTTTCAGAAAACGTTTGAGCCTAAACAGAACAGTAGAAACCATTCTACTATGCCCTTCAGAAATCAAGCTATATGTAATGTTTCATCACTCAATTTCTTTTTGTTGGATTTCAACAACACTACAGCAATTAAGTTATTGATGTAGGTATCCTCCTACCTCATTTCTCAGATCCCCCCTTCAAGTTGTCTCAATTTCATATTCACACCCTTTTCACTGTTTTCCAAACATGGAATTAGATAGGCTTCCCAATCTTAGATTCTAACAAGAAAGAAGCAACTAACCCCATATTTAAGACTGCATGACAGCACAGAACACAGCAGGCCAACTCAACAAGTTCTCAAACTGCTTACACCAAAGCTGACATGGATCGTTTGCATAGCTGTATAACATAAGACCTCAGGCAGTGTCAATTTTTTTTTTATTGTCATGCTTTATAATTACATGTTAATTTGTTTTCCTTGGGTGTTTTATCATTTTTCAGGAGTACAAAGGAAAAAAAATAGTTTCCTACACTTAGGAATCACTTCACTTTTCAGTTATCAGAAGTAATCACTGTTGTTTCATAGTTTTCTTTTCATCTTGTACAATTTTTGATTCTTTAAAAAAAAGAATAATCAAGCCTGCTACTCTAACAACTAATATCTATGGATAAAAAGCAGGCATTAATTTATAATGGTCAAAAAGCCAAAGTCCTAGAAATTTTTATTTATACTAAGTTCTTAGATAGTTTGACTGTTTCTGAACAAAACCAACTAGTCAGTGTTTTCATATTTTTATATAATCATATATTTTATATATTATATTTATATATTCATATATATATTGCATTGCAGTGTTTGCAACCTAGTCGTAGTTTGCATTACTGCTAGCAGTTGACTAGAGATGTCTTTTTCCTCTTACAAGAAGACTCACCAAGTTAGAGGAAAATGTACATTCTTAAACATACCGGTGAGAAACAAAAAATATCAAATGCAGCAAATCACATCTGCTTTTCTAATGAATACACGACCATTTCAATTACCAGTTTCCTTTGCTTCGTCAGATCTCAAGTACCTCACTATTTTCATGCTCATATTTGGTCAATGTTTACTTGTTAGTTTCAAACACACTGCTAGCCTCCTTAAATAAAGGGCTAATCGAAGTTTAAGATGTCCCTGTCCTATTAACATTTACATGAAAGTTTAAGGCTTCAAAGCTGTAAAAAATAAAGTTAAAAAACAAAGCAATTTCAACTTCCAGAGATATTCAGTTCTTCAAAAGAACAGTATTTCTATATACAATGCTATTAAATTACCTCACCACTTTGTGAAGCATAAAACATTGCAGAGAAAAGGTGATTTATGTTCAAACATGTCTGTAGCACTCTGTTGTCCTGTGTGATAGGCATTCCTATATTACATCCCCTATCCATCTCTTCAGTTTATTTGGAATTGTTAGAACTGTATGTGAAAACAGAGCATCACTGCACAGTTTTTTTTTCTTTGTTTGTTTGTTTCTTTCCCTCCTCCAGGTAAAACAGCAGCTTTATAGTGTTTTGGAGATATGTAGAGAACTAAAAACAAACAAAACCAAAAAACCACACTGACCTCAGTGGTTGATTCCATGCACTAGGCCAGCAGACCTCATGCTGTTTGCTTATATAGCAGCAGCAGGAGGGATAAGAGCTTTCTTTCCTAGCTGTGTACAAGCTCAGAAGGATGCATGAAGGTGCTCAGACAGTAGTCACATACCATTTTTCTTTCCTCTTTGTCACCTGACATCGATGATAACCACGTAAAAGTTGCCTCATATTTCCAGCTTGTAACAGAAACTATAACTCCTCCAACTCTTCTTCTCTAGTCTCTACATATAGTGCTTACTAAATTTATATTGTCTTTTTCCTTAAAGGTAGATACATATATGGTTACTAATTACTCCCTCTTATACTTTTAGAGCTTAACATGTCAATTTCATTTCTTTAGAGGAAAGTTAAAGAAAACACACAAGAAAAACCTACAAAACATTTTTTGCATTGACAATCCCAATTCCAATTGTGTGGAACCATTACAGGAACTCTACCAAGCAGAATGCTGTTGCCAAGTCATCCAGAGAAACATATTTTCTAAACCAAAACTGAAGTAAGAAAAATCACAGTGCCATGTGCAACTTTGGCATATTAAGAATACAAAAGCATCCAAAACAACGTAGTACCATACACTTCATGTAAAAGTCTACTGTTAACATAATGGAGAATGAGAATAAAAGATAATCAGCTTTAAATTGTAGAATGCAGCCCCTGCCTTTATGCTATCGAAAGTGTTGATAGGGAAACTAAATTGATTTCCTATACTATTTTGATAAGTGCTCCAAAACTTACCCTACAGCATGCTCAAACAACACTATGAATACAGCCTCCTTAAAGCAAAGAGTCAGGCTTCAGTGACCTTGTATTTCAAACTATTTTTGATATCAGGACACTCCTTCCCTCCTACCACTGATTTTTGTGCAACTACCTTCTCTTGTCTAACAAACATTTCACTGAGTATGTTACTTTTGCCTTCATTTTCTCTCAACTACTTCTATATACCCTAGTAATAGTGCTGCTAGCTACTTGCATCTTCTCAGGATAGAAGTACTTCACTTGGAGTACATCTTTTCTAGAGCCCAAGGAATTTCTTCTAGGATGAAAAAGAATCAGTTATAATGTTAACAACTGTGGAGTAAAAGCAGAAACCCCACTATTTAAGTGGAACACAAGGAGCATAAAACTGATCAGATGCAATGCACGCACAAATACAGCTTACTCATTATCCAGATTCGTTAGCTGACTTCTGAAAAACGGAAATGAGAATTATTATAATCCAAATTAGACCACGTACAATAAAACACAAGTGCCTGGGATTTGTTGTTCTCATTTCAGCGTTTGCAATGGAAATTCAACATCATTACACTCTTCACTGTTGAACAACTTAAATCCAGATACTACCATCACTTAGCTTATAGCAAAATTCTTCAATCTACAGAAGCCATGGAAGAATCCCAATACAACAGTATCATCATAGCAGTGTGACTATTCTTGTTCAGTTAGTACCACTTCATCCTGTCTTTCAACTCTATAGAGCTGAAGAGGATAAAGCGCATCACTTCACTGTTTCCAGAAGCTATTATAGAAGTGTAAGCTGAGCCTCTGGTCATCCTGGGACAAAATGAAGACAGAATTAATAGAACTAGAGTTGTGGTTTTGGTCCGGTTTAAGTGTATATACTATTAGCATTTTGCTTTCCTCCAAACTACAGCCTTCAATTACTAACACATGTTTAGTTCTTCACTATTTGTAATAAAGCCCCTTGCAGAGCCTAAGTTCTAGAAAGTTTTATATACGCCAGCACTAACTGAAGCACTATTCACCAGTACTAACTAAAGGTAAAAGCCTCAGCAAAATAACTGTAAAAAATGACAGGACAAGAATCCCACCATAGTCAAGAAAATAAGCCATTCTGATCGCTGGTTACAGTAGCGAATCTTCAGGAGTTTAAAGACTAAGACGCATAAGAACCTAATTTTAAGGATTAGATTTTGTTATTTATGACCTCCATATCTTGACAAGTTCCAAAACAATTTCATTACTGTACTAAGAGTCGATAGCTCAAAATAAACACAAATGCTGCTGAAACAATTCTTCTTTGAAATGAAAAAGATAACCAAAAGACATGCTCAAATCATCACCTGATGTTTCAAGACACACACTCAACACAGTAGTTATCTGCTTATAGACCTGCAGCACTAGAACTCCGGTTTCCACTACTTGTATCTTTAGTACTTTGATAGTCTTGTAGGAGTACAACACAGATAAATAAAAACACTTAAAACCATCCCAAACTTAAATGTAAGATTTGGTAATGTAAGAATAACAACTGATGAAAATAGAAATAAAAAAAATAGAAATAATGCCAGACTATTTTCTGCCCTATAGAATTTAACAAGGCTTCAACCATACCAAGTCTTGTCACTTAAAAAGTAATTCATTCCAATGGGGCACTGCCCCTAATGCTGGTAGCAAGAGAGGCACCCTACAGGCAGGTGGAGCACTTCACTCACATGACAAGACAGGTAGCCTATGTTGTATTGCCTGCTGCAGGTTGTATACTTCCAGAACTTGGAGAAAACCCAAATAAGTGAAAAGAAGTAAAGCCCAGACAACTGAAAAGTATATTCTAGACTATGATTACACGTTTGATCCCCAGATTCCTTCCCACGGCCAATTAGTTACCCAAGAGAGATGTTATAGTATGTCTGAGTAGCCCTACACTAAGCAAAACATTGGGCTGGCTTACAGATTATATTTCCTACCTGTAACCAAAGGAAAAATTGTAATTATCATACTTGAACCAACTCAGAGGTTTTCCTACAGTTTGTCTCAAGACAGCTGTATCTTATATGCTGGAAAAATAAACATGACTAATCAGACTATACTGATAGTATACAGCTGTCAGTTGTGTTGATGCAAACAGAAATAGTAGACTTCCCACACATACATCCACACACCACATTTTAAAACGCATCAAAAGTTTACAAATTGAGAGCAGACATTTCATCATCAGTGTTATCAACTGTAGAACTTATAGCACCTTGCAGAAACACAGGAACTAAAACAGAAGTAGAGTTTTCAAAGTACATCTATCACCCCTTCACTGAATAGACATTTCAAAAGAAGTTATATATCCTGGTTATTTTGACCAGGTCACATTAAGAAAAAAAAAATCATACAAACCACACACACCCTACTTTGTTAAACACTGCGTCATCTAAGCTTCTAGGTACCCATTCTTCTTGTATGCACACATTTTTAAGACATCCAGTCATACAGTATGAGTAACAGGTCAGGAGTCAAACAAAACCAAAAAATCTCATTTTCTGTTTTTGAAAATGAGCAGCAGCATCTTGTTTGGACATGTCATCTTCATTAGCTCTGTCTTCACTGCAGTCTGGATTACCTACAGAGTATAAAGCATCCCTTCTTACCTGTAATGGTCTTGTGCTAGTTTTCCAGTTGCTGACTACAATAATTCCCACCCATCGTCTCAAATCGCATACAAGAAAACAGGGAAGAAGGGGGGTGAGGATAGAGAGAAGTGTACTTATCCTTGCAAATTATCATTGCCATACTAAAGAAGACACAGAGTGTTTAAAACTTATCTGTCTTCAATCAGATAAAATTTAGATAAAAGAGAATGACTTAAATAGTTAATATTTGCCTTAGGTAAAATTCAGTTTAAATCAAGTATCTGTATTGTACCAAGTTTTATTCAAGCAGCTAAACATCAACATTAAAGAACAGGAGCATGCTTTCAAAGCTGTCCAAGATAGCAGATGACAAGCGTCCCTTCCCCCCCAATAAGTTTTTCTGAAGAGTACAGTGGTGATACAGTTAAACCCTCTCAACTCTCAGAGACATAAAGCACTTGAATACTATGAAGAAACTTGGTAACTTCCGAAGTTAAAAACATGAGAAAATTTGCTTCAAATGACCACATTCATATTCATGCACAGTGGTTTTATACTTTCAGTCTTCATAAGCTATCAAAAGCTGCATGTGATATTCTGAACTATTTGAACAGTAAATCTTACTTTCATCAAGTCTTTGAGATAGGAAAAAGTGTACAACTGGTCTAATTAAGAAGTGTTAAGTTTTGGTCAGATTAACAGAACAGAATGTAAACTTCTCATGTAGAACTTCTCTGATGTTTTGTTAAACATCTGTTTTTCCTACTTCACTTCCTGTTCTCTCTCTTTCTCTCCCTCCCCCACCAGACAGGAAATAGTCTTGACAACAAATGAATCAGCTAGAAGTAGAACTAAGCAGCCATCAGCTGATTCTTCATTGTTTACAGGCACAGACACTTCAAAAAACATTGCCGCTTTTTTTCGTCCTAAGTAACCCTGGTTGTCCTAACTTCACATCATTAAAATCAACAAATAAAGACAGCAGAACAAGCAGTCCACAGAGCTAAGCAGTCATTTTTGATTTCAAGACAGAAAAAAAACAAACCAAGAAACACTTTCCTCAAAGTAACAGAAATTGTAACAGCTGTTGTAATTGTCAAGTCACGGGACCTGCAAATGTCTATTTCTAGGTTCATCTTTGAAAAAAGCCACCCAAAGAGAAAAAGCTCTAAATAAAATCCCAAACAGCAATACATTTGCTCTTTAGAAGCCATCTGGAAAAGCAACAGTATTGTTCATGTTCTATAGCAGCCTCTATATTCAGGGGATGTGCTATTACAATGCCAACTCCACGTTTGTATTACTTTTACTTCCAAATTTTTCTCTTTCCTTATGAAAACTTAACTCCAATAAACACAGCAATTGTGAGAATTATTTCAAATTTGAAATTAGTATTCAACATAAGCAATTTCTATGGAAACTGACTTATTTTAGGACTGTTAGAGGGTTTATATTTTATCTGTTAACTATGCCTAACAACATTTAAACATTCAGTACACCAAATACAAGTCTTAATACTTTTGGACCTCCTATCTCACATTCCAAAAATGAATTAAAAGTTAAAATTATTGTCATGTTTGAGACAGCATGCAAGCCACTTAAAAAAGAAAACAAGAACTATGGACAACTAGCTCCATAGTACAAGATTATATTACTACAGCTAGTCCAGCTATTCAGCTCTGAAAGAGTTCAAGTGTGTCTCTTACCACAATTGCATGCGGAGAATGCACTAAGGCCTTAAGTTCATTCAGGTCGTTCTCAGCCTGCAGAAATTGGCATAAGAAAAACAAAACAAAACAAAACAAAAAGTATATAAGAAGGGTGAATTTTGAATACTCTCACAGATACTATGAATTTAAACAGTGGTTAATACAGTCCTATAATCCCTACGTTACCTTATCCCATTCTCCTTCCATGACATGATTGCGGAATTTGGTAGCAGAAGGATGTTCTAAACGACATCCTGACTCTTGCATGAGAAGATCAACAGTCTGGCTGCAGGAGAGATACAGTGTAAAAAAACCCGACCAGTTTTACCCTCACAAATACACCGCCTGCTATGATAACAGTTAGCCACATTCAAACGTAAGTTTAATAAAGTAAGAACACTATGACCAGATTCAGACACTTGTCCAAAAGATTATCTCAGTTGCCTGAGACATGTAAACAGCTGCCTATGTCTAAAACAAGTCATCAATTAGTTTGAGAGCTTTACTGAAGTACCATGAAGTATGTGACTTACCAGCCACCACAAACAGCCAGCCCTGCATAGAAGATAGGCTTCATGAAGGAAGAGACAGACCATAAACCTGTTAGCTACTGGCTACTAACCCCTGCCCCCCTCCCCACCTCCCATAAAACAACACAGAGAGCTACCGCATCTACAACAGGCCTAATTTTTTCTTCATCACGTATCAGAAGACTGGCTCCTTAAAATAAAATAAACAAACTCGTGAACCTGTAAGCCCTCCCCCTTTTACACTAAAAATAGCTTATTTACTGTGGTGTCGTCTATGAACAGTCACGAGTTGTCTGCTGCTGTAAACTTGCTTCTTGTGTCAGGGGCAATTTATTTTATGTACTAAGTTCTTTATAATTGACCCATCCCGCAGTGTTTTGAAGACTTGTTTTGTGGTAGCTACGTGAAGACTTTGGATTCCTGCTCCAAAATGACGACGTGTTGCCTTTAGCTTTACTCACGCACACACACACACACACAAGTGTTGTGATTAAATTCTTAGGCCTCCCTTACTCCACTGTAAAATTATTTTCCTTATTCCGATTTCAACAGCCAACACGCTCGCTCCCGGTCCCCAGATAAGATTATTATCAAAAACACGTGGCCGGAACAAATCTGCAAAGGCCTTCACCGTCTGCAGGGACGCAGGGTTTCACGCAGGAACAAAACCGCCTATTTCGGTGACAGTTTAATTTCTGCCAGCTGACGAGCGAAACCTTGGAGCTCATCTGCAGAAAGCCACCCCCTCCGCCCAGCCGTGCGGGCACCATTACGCTTACCAGCTAACTTCTCCCCCGCTAACACACCGCTATCGATCCGCCTTATCGCGCCCGACTTCCATATTGCCGGCCCCGGCCCAGGAAGCTCCCGGCCTGTCCCTTCCGAGAGGCGACGGGCACGGCCGAGGGGAAGGCGCCTCCAGCTCCATTTTGGCAGGGGCCCTGCCCCGCGGAGAGCTGCCCCCGCACCGCTCCCCCCTCGCGGGGGAGCGACAGCGCAGCTTTAGCCCCCGGAGGCCCCTTCCTGGCCGCCGAAGGGCCCGGCAGCCCTCCTACCGGCCCAGCTCTCCCCGTGCCCTCCCCTCGCAGGACGGCGACACGCGACGGGGGGGGGTCCCTCCCGGCCCCCAGCTGCGCTCCCCCTCGCCCTTCCCCGCCTCCGCGGCCACTTACTTGAGGCCCAGGCCGTGGAGGTGCTGCCCGATCAGCCGGATCACGTCCTCGTCGGACTGCGAGAGCCGCTTCTTCTTCTTCAGGGCGCTGCCGCCGCCGCCGCCGCCCCCCAGCTCTGCGGCGGCCGGGCCGGGCCCCCCGGCGGCGGGCACCCCGTTGTTGACGCTGAGGCCGCCGGGGCTGCCGCCGCCGCTGTTGGCCGAGGGCAGCAGCCCGTTGGCGTGCGCCAGCTGGTCGCCGGCGGTCGTGCCCGCCGAGGCCTCGCCGTTCTGGGCGCCCAGGCAGCCCAGCTCCGGGCCCTGCGGCGGCTGCGGCTGCTGCTGCTGCTGCTGGCCCCCTCCTGCCCCGTTGGCCTGCATGGCGCTGCCGCCGCTGCTAGCGCTGCCGCCGCTGCTGCTGCTGCTGCCTCTGAGCGGGGCGGCGGCGGGGGCGAGCCCGGCGGGGAGCGAGGGGGACTGGGACGAGGTGAGGCCTGCTCTGCCCGCGGAAGCCCCGGGCTCTCCTGCTCCCTCCGCCGCCGCCGCCGCCGGGGAGGCCCGGGCTTTCTTCCGCGGGGGCGGGGAGGCTCCGCCGGTGTCCGAGTCGGAGGAGGAGGAAGCGGAGGCCAGAGTTTCCTCGCCGAGAGCGGCCGTGGTGGGAAGCCGGGGGGGCGAGGAGGGGGGAGGCGGGGGGCGGCGGGGGTGAGGGGAGGCGGAGCGGGGCCCTGTGCCCCCGGGGGTCCCGGAGGCAGCGCCGCCGCCCGCTCGGGGCTCCCTCTGGCGATGGCGGCCGCCGCTGCCCTGAGCCCCCGCCCGGCAGCCCCAGGCGCCCGGCCCGCTCCGCTCGCTGCCCGCCGGGTTTGTCTCCTCACAGCCCAGCTGCAGCCTAATGGAGTCCGGGCCGGGACGTCACAGGAAATTCCTATACTGCCCCCTACACACACTTCCGCCGCCCGGGGCTGGGGGTGGGGTGCGGGCGCTATAGGGGCAGGGGGGTACGGCCGCCTGCCGGGCCGCTGCTGGCCGGCGGCGGGGTGAGGGGTCGGGGGCGCTGCTGGAGGTGCCCGGCCCGGCCCGGCCCGGCCCGGCCCGGGGGTACCGCCTGGCACCGCCTGGTGCACGTAGGGCCCGGGGCTGGGAGGTGTGAAGGCGTGTGCCGGGGGCGCCTCGCTGGGAAATGGTCGTCCCCAGGGTGGAGGGGGCTTAAGGAAGTTTCCTGAAGCAATCAGGAGGGGTTTTGGGGTTGTTTTTGTCTGGTTGGTTTTAAAAAGGAGAAATACCCGGCGACATAGCGGCCTCTCGTTGCCGAGGTTGGTCACTGGTAGGGCTCGGACCCGGGCATGGCTTCTGCAGTCGTGATGTGTGTTAGCACCAAAGAGGGAGGACATGGTGTTTCTGCACGGGATCTGACGTTTTACGGTACAGAAGTGTTGAGGTGTGGGGCGTGTTTGCCAGGATAGTCTGTCAGAAGACATTGGGCATTTCGGGGTTTCCAGTCTCTGCTCAGAGGTGTCTTTCTGTATGCCTCCTGTGTGATGGAAACTGAAAGCCATAGCCAAGCCTCTGGTCAAAAGTCATGAGACAAGTAAAATCCTGTTTGAAAACAATCTCTTGAATATGTTGTGTGTTGTTTGGTTTTAGAGCCTGGAATTTTCATCTTTGATACTTTCAAACTTTCCTCCAAAATGCAGAGCAAAATAAGTGTTTTCATTAATGGAAGCAGAGATTAACATCTAATCATCTGCTTTCAGAAGCCAAGGTTTAAAGAACACTGAATATTTCCAATTAATGATAAAAAGATAAGTTTGGACAATAGTGCTTTCTTTGGAGTACAACTTTGAAGAAGTCAGACTGAGGGAAAACGCCTCAAGACCAGTGTAGAAGTTTGTGAAGAGACAAAATACTTCAAAAGGATGAAACTAGAGAAAACAAGACTGCATGGAGACAGTTGAAGTAGATACCATAGCTTACCCCTGTTCATAGGTCTCAAAAGCTATTTGACTGGTAACAGCTGAAGCACACTTAAATCAGAGGGAGAGGCTGGAAAAAGCTTTGTCACACAGAGTTCTGCCCACGTGTGGCTGTAGGATTAAATTCAACATTGGTCTTCCAGAGAGAGAGGACCGTTTTGGTTTTGTATTCCTTAGTTCACCAGCCACTACTGGAGAATGCATTGCTTGTGTTTTAGTCACTTCAGCGCAGCTGTTATCTCTTCTCGTCTCCATTGCTCTGTCTCTTCTTCATTCTTGAGGTCATCTTCCTCATTCCTCTCACTCTCCAGTTGCCATGATTGAGTTTATAATCCAATGATTCGGGGTAAGGTTGCAGGAACAGCACCCAGAGCAACACAGAGCCTGTGGAGATGCCTTACAAAGCAAACTAAGGAGCAATATGCATTTTTTTTCAAGAAGGTAAAGTTGCCCGTTATTCCTTCCTGCTCAGCGTCCGGGGGATGAAAGCCCTTTACCAACATTACCAGTTTGTGACACTGTTCCTCCAGCTGCTTTAATCTGCTGTGCTCCTCTTGCAGTGCCTGGAGAGCCTGGCCTTCCCTCATCAGTCACTGCTTTGATCACCTGCATGTAGCCTGCTGCTCCCACACACCAACTCCTGTGCTGTGTCAGTCACGTTGGAGGAGTTGGAAGGAGGAAAGATGCTGATGAGTCTGTGAAGAGCACATCTGTGATGAAAGAAGAAGAATCCCTTTACTGTAGCTGGGTGATATATGGATAAGCAGCTCTATATACCTATCTGTGGTGGGAAAGGCTCCTGCAGAGTAGCAATATATCCCACTCATTCCAATTAAATATTCTAAGGGAGTAAGAGCAGTGTTTGGAGTTGAACCTAAAATATCGCTTTTAAGAGGTACATATTGCTGCATTAATCACGGTTAAAGTTCTTACACCCCCCTCCCTGCCTCATTTCCTTCCCTGGGGGAGGAAATATCCCAGTAGAAACACAAAGAACTGGAGGAAGAAGCTCGGTGTTGGAATGGCACAGGCCCTTGGCTTCCGTGCCAGGGGAAGCTGGGACACGACATTTGAAAGTTTCTCAGGATCCCAGCTGACATGAAAGTGTAGGAGAATGATTCAGAGCCCCTGGTGTGGAGAGTGTGCCTCAGCCAGATCCTAGCCCATGTGTGGAAAGTTCCTGGAGCAGTTCCTGCTCCTTTCTTTCCTCTTCATCACCAAGAGGGGATCCTGAGACAGGTCTGTGGCTTAGCAGACCTTCCTCCTTATAATGCAGAAAGGAAAAGGAGAAATGGGAAAGGGACAATGACACCATGCTTGGGAAATGTTTCAGTAGTTGAGCACCGATTTGGAACCTTCTATTTCACACTCTCATGAGAGACAGCCAATTTAATGGAAGTCCAAATAAACATGCTTCTATTGAGCAATTTGGCAAATCAGCAGTTAAATACAATGCATCTCTCTTGTGTCAAAGACTTTATTATAATAGACGTATGCATTCATTGTACTCAGACAACTTCAAAGTTTCCCAAAAGTAGAGAAGAGATGTAACAGTTCACCAATGAAAATTGACAAATTTGTAAACACCCACAAGAAAAAAAAAGGCAACCTTAAATACAGCTGTGATGATATCAAACATGTTACTGAAGTACAGTACGTTTTGCTTTAGAGGATGGGGCAGGAAGTCCAGATCTGAATAATAGGAAGGAACTCTTTCATTAAGGGGCTGGTTTTTTGATGGTAATCGTATGAAGCTGCTTAGGCAGAGCTGAAATACTACAAAATAGAGAAAGTCATGGGGAGATGGATTAGTAGTCAAAGCTGCACTGTGAGCGTAAGGAACCATTTGACTCCTCTTGTCAGATGCATGTGTGTATACTTAGGATCATAGAATGGATTGGGTTGGAAGGCACCTACCTTAAAGATCACCTAGTTTCAACCCCCTGTGCCTTTACCACCACCACTGTACACACAGTTTCCTTTTCCTTTTCTTCTGCACTGAATTTGAGGTTACTGGAAGCAAAACGACTAAAAACAAAAAAGGAAGAAAGAATGGTTTAGAATAAGGGCATTTTTTCATAGTACCAACTAAATAAATGCTTGAACAGACACCTGCCTATGCTTGTAACTTTCAAAAGATGAGACAGATGAAAAACAACCACCTTTCTTACACAGCATTCCTAGAAAGCAGTCAGTAGATAGAGGATTTGTAAGCAAACCACACTGGGCCATCACCTTATGCAGAAGATGGGCAGTATTTTAGTGAAGGAGCAGAGTCTGGAAAGCCAAAGCTTGGCTGGAGTTGAAACAGAAAAAGAATAAATGCGAGGTGCAACAAAAAGGGCTTTTACAGGAACAGCAGCAGAAGGAAGGTGAAGAAAAATGTGGGAACGAAAATTTGCTGTAGAATTAGTCACTGACCTAGTGGTAAAGAGTGAGGAGAAGGCTGAGATTCTCAATACCTCCTTTGACCTTTACAGGAAGAAAATCCTTCTGCATCTCCCTAGCTTCTGTGGCCAGTAGCAGAGTGCAGAGAAGGAGACTAGGAGACTGCCCGTCCTGGTGGACGAAGGAAGTTCAGCACGGGAATTTCAACACCTACAGGGCTGCATTATCAGTGTACCCAGCAGGTGTATGCTCTCTGTGCGTCACTGGTGAGTCCACATTTGATATCCAGTGTCCAGTTTGGGGTCTTCCGGTACAAGAGACATAGAGCGGCCTAGAGCAAGTTCAGGAGAGGCTGCTAGGGTGGTAGGGGCTAGAGCAGGTGGTGTACAAGGAGAAGCTGAGGAAGTGGGTTTGACTGCAGCAGGATCTAACTGCAGTGGTCGGCTTCCCCAGGGGAATCACAGAGAAGACAGCACAAGGCTTCTCTTCAGGGTGCGCACTAAGAGGACAAGAGACAAAAATCAGAAGTTGCACCTGGAGAAATTCCAACTGTGCATAGGAAAAAATTTCAAAGTGAAAGTGGTCATATACTGGAACAGGTTCCCAGAGAGACTGTGGACTTTCCATCCATGGACATACTAAAAACTGGACTGGACAAGGCCCTGGTCAAAACTCTGAGCAACCTTGTCTAGCTTTGAAAACAGCTAGAGGTTGAATAAGTGACCTGCAGAGGATCTCTCCCCACTTTATTTTTTGCTACGATTCTAAATATACTTCCTGGAAGAATCTCTGTGGTATGGGGGAGCAATATTGGTGACTCAATAAGTGTCATGTCTCAGGGGTTACTGATACTATGCCCCAAAGCTTCAGTAAGGACACTGTTGGCAAAGATAAGGGCATTAGAGCTATTGTTGCAACTTAATTAAATATTAGGTAATCACACTATGTCTTCTGTCCACCAAAGTCATGTGCATTAGATTGATGATGACCTCTGCACTCTCCTAGGCAATCACAACATGACATGGTAACAAAAATATCAGAAAGTGCTGAAGATTCCATGTAGTATGGAATATCTTGTTTAAGACGATCTGATGTGTGGTCAGTACAACTTCTCATATAAAGAACATACATGACATGCATTTTCCTATGTCTTTCTGGATGCCCAGGATGCCATGTATTGGGACAAGTTGAATTTATCTTCATGGGCAGATAAAGCATGCATGTGCAAGAGGTCTGAAGCTAGGCTTGTACTTACTGTGCAACTTCTCTGAGCATGTACAGCAAGACAATATCGCATATGCTGTGACTCTTACATGTCAGGCTTGCTTTGCATGCATGATTTATCTGTCTGGGACTACCCTAGATATCAGCCTGCAAAATCTGTCTGTGTGTACTGTGGTATATTAGTCACATTGAGATGCACTAGAAAGTTATTTGTAGCCTGGATTTGGAAAGATGGTAGGTCACCAAGGGATGTTTCCACACTTGCAACAGGCAGAATAGCAGCATGCTTGCACTTTTTTTTTTTTCTTGACACCTTGATATGCGTAAATGTTAATTCTAACACTTACTGAATCGCACTCTGACTTTGTGTGCAGTAGGAGCTATTTTGTTCTGTGGGGTTTTCCAGGCCCATTGTTTAGAATGACTCCTGTAGTCTGTGTAGTCCTTAATATTAGCGTGTAGAGTTTGTGTCCAGAACTCAGATGGGTTATTGGTGTTTATGTGCAAGACTAGATTTATCATTCTATTGTTGCAGTTATTTTACTTTTCTTACTTGCGGGTTGCTCCCCTGCCTTTTACTTTGTGCTGGCTCTCAAGGCAATTGTTATTTCAGGCTTGGTAATTGTGTCTGCCAACTCCTACGTAGCTCCTAGAGCTTAACCCTGAGTGGGGTAACACTGCGCTTTCTGTTGCCTAGCCATTGAATTGTGCCCTGCCTCTCCCAGAGTGACATGTATGGTAGTCCTTTCTCTCTCCTTTTTCTGTTTTCTCTAGAGGGTTATATTGCAATGAGCTCTTGCACCTGGAACTAAAAATTCAAGACCAGGCATGTTGGCTGTAGTATCGCATATCCACTCTGAAATGGGCAGAGAGGGGAAGTTATTACGTAATCACCAGCAGATTATATCTTAATGTTGAGATTGTGAATAGCTCCTTGGAGCCCAGGGATTACTTAGTAATCTTTTTTTCCTTCTTAATCAGGAATATATGGTTTTCCAAACTCTATGTTTAAAAAAGCATGCGAACCACCAGACCCTCCTTACATGTTTTGGACAAGAGATTAAAGGTTATTATCACAGTGTCATTGCACTACTATTTAAGTGCTCCTTATTTTAAGGTGAAGTCACTAGTTTTTGCTGCAACTGTTTGTTTGCTTAAAGTACAACTTCCTGCACAAACTTCTCCATCCTTGTTGTTGCATATTATTTACATTAGAAATAAAAAGCCATGAAGTTAGAGAAAAAATGCACTCACGTGGCTCCATACATTTACATGGTAAAAAATCTTCACCACTTCACCGAATTTGTAAGTTTCACAGTGCATCAGCTCTGACACTACTACTCATACTTAAGACCTTGTAATGTTTCAAATACCTGCTATTTTTTTATTTTTTATTTTTATTTTTGTCTTTGACAAAAATATTTGGGCTTTAGGTAATAAAACAACCTGGTTTCTCAAATAGGAAAGGTTATGTTCCCCAAATTTTCTAACTTGGCTGGTTTTTGTTTGTTCGTTTTTCAAGAGGATACAGTCTGTGGAATATAGGTGGACATATTTTTTACTGACGTTTGAGGTGACTAATATAAGTTATTTGAATCTTTGCCTCATAAATAATATAGTCATTTCAAATACATGCAAATTAAACCTTTATGCTTTTGTGGCTTCTCTCTTAAAGAAGAATGCCAAGAGAGTTTTTGAAGCATGGCATGATAGGAGGGCTTTACTAACATTCATTTGGCATTATCAGTTTGACTAATAGGAAGGACACGCTATATATTGCCATTTCTATTTTTATCTGTCACTGCATGTTAATACAAGATAGTCAGTTAGGCCTATACAATTTCTGAATTCATTCCCAGTTCTCTATAAATACCAATGTCTTTTATTTAAGCACCTCCTATTTAATAGCACTTCTTCCAAATGCCACATCTGAGAGTGGAGCATGTCCTGCTGGATCCACACAGCGCTGAGAGGCATGGTGGGGATTAGTTCCAGCTGGAAGGGGGAAAGGTAAGATTTTCAAAACTGGGACCAAAGGCTTGGTCCCAAAGGCATGTTCCAGTGCCTACATAGACATGCTTCCATGTGTAGTACTATTTGCCACGTTGTCACAATTGGAACCTAGTGTTATGAATTATAACAGATCTATCATCTGAAAGATGTCCCCCTGTACTCAGCTCTGGTGAGGCCGCACCTCGAGCACTGTTCAGCTTTGGGCCCCTCTCTATAAGAAGAACATCGAGGCCCTGGAGCATGTCCAGAGAAGGGCAACGAAGCTGGTGAGGGGTCTGGAGAACAAGTCTTAGGAGGAGCGGCTGAGGGAGCTGGGATTGTTCAGTCTGGAGAAGAGGAGGCTCAGGGGTGACCTTATCGAGCTCCATGAGTACCTTAAAGGAGGCTGTAGCGAGGTGGGGGTTGGTCTGTTCTCCCACGTGCCCGGTGACAGGACGAGGGGGAATGGGCTAAAGTTGCACCAGGGGAGGTTTAGGCTGGATATTAGGAAGAACTTCTTTACTGAAAGGGTTGTTAGGCATTGGAATGGGCTGCCCAGAGAAGTGGTCGAGTCACCATCCCTGGAGGTCTTTAAAAGACGTTTAGATGTACAGCTTAGGGATATGGCTTAGTGGAGGACTTGTTAGTGTTAGGCCAGAGGTTGGACTCAGTGATCTTGGAGGTCTCTTCCAACCTAGATGATTCTGTGATTCTGTAAGTCTTAACTACTGCTGTATTGCACACTATAGCCACTTGAAACTTGACAGTACATTCTGAAATGAGCTCTGACTTTCTTTCCTGAAAACAAAGGCTCCTGTCCCTGAAGCTAAGAGAATCCCTCTGTGCTGTTAGAAGTGTGGTGCCAAAGATATGTAGTGCCAATGACACAGCTGAACAGGATGAGTTCCATTTTGCCAGGAGCATTGACAGAAATACAAAGTAGGTAGTTTGAGAAATCTGCTTTGCTGTTATTGTTGTAATAGCAATATTAGCAGGAAAATTTTGACAGAACTTTTTTTTTAAAACAAACAAACAAAAAAAATGTACATTGTGATATTAATCTCATCTGACTCTATATATCTGTCAATTAAGCAACTAGCCCAAGCTATTTTTCTAGGTATCCTCTGGAGAGATGGAGTCACTTACAGAGGTGATTCATCCCAGATACTTATTTTAGGAGGGGATGAATCACCTTCTGGTGCCTCTCTCCATAGACATTAGGGGGAGCCTAGTCCAACTAATTAGACTACATCACTATCTTCTTGGTGAGTAAAGTTAAAAGAGGTAAATTCTGGCATAAGTTCAATCACTTTAATGGTACATTTGAATTTGCAAAGACTGTCATCATGGGTCAAAGATGCCAATATGACACTGACAGTCACAGTAGGGTATGACAGTTGAGCACCTACTCCCATATTACTGTGAGGCCAACCTGTGGCTCATGAACTGCACGCAGTTCACAAGCTGTTCATAGTTGATTTCTGTGTTGGAGCCATACTGACACATCACTTCTTGGTGATCTGTCATTGTCTATCTCATTTCTCTTTTCCTTGGTAGAAATAAGAACAGTGACAGATATCAGGTATCCTGTCATAGAATGGCCTGGGTTGGAAGGGACCTCAAAGATCATCTAGTTCCAACCCCCCTGCCATAGGCAGGGATGCCACCCACTAGATCAGGTTGCTCAGGGCCTCATCTAACCTGGCCTCGTCTAACCTGAACACCTCTGGGGATGGGGCATCCACAACCTCTCTGGGCAACCTGTTCCAGTGCCTCACCACCTTCTGAGTGAAAAATTTCCTCCTAACATCTAAATCTCCCCTCTTTTAGTTTAAAACCGTTCCTCCTCATCCTGTCAATATCTGATCGAGCGAAGAGTTGCTCTCCATCTTTTTTATAAGTCCCCTTCAAGTTCTGAAAGTTTGCAATGAGGTCACCCCAGAGCCTTCTCTTCTCCAGGCTGAAGAGCCCCAGCTCTCTCAGCCTGTCTTCATAGAAGAGGTGCTCCAGCCCTCTGATCATCTTCGTGGCCCTCCTGCGGATGTTCTCTAACATCCACATTCTCTAGCCCCACATCCTTCTTGTGCTGGGTGCCCCAGACCTGGATGCAGCACTCCAGGTGGGGCCTCTCAAGGGCAGAGCAGAGGGGGACAGTCATCTCCCTCACCCTGCTGGTCACTCCTCTTTTAATGCAGCACAGGATGCAGTTGGTCTTCTGGGCTAAGCTTTCTTAACAAAACTCCAAAATATGCCTATTTGGTCCCTAAAACAATTCTCTTTTTTCATATTAATTTTAAATTTTATAAGGTCACTTACCCCACAAGAGATGCTTAAAAAGCCTTCTTCAGCAACATTTTGGTGGCATTATTTCAATATTGAGAAAAGACTTAGAGAAATCTACTTCATTGTTATAAATACCTGACCATACATATACCTTAAAATGTCTGTTATCAACACATTATGACTTTGTAGAAATCTTGTGGGATATTTATTGCTAAAACATCTTAATCTGTCTTTTCATACAGAACTAATATATTACTCTACTACTTACTTTCATCATTGATTAAATACTAATATTTTAATATCATTAACAAAAAAATAATATTGTTAACAAAAATGTATGGCAACTATTACATGAAATATAGACCATGCTATTTTACATATTCTTTAAAGTTTGTCATAGGAATTACAATTTTATCCATGCCTCCCAACATCTAATGTCTTTTATCATTTTACCTGTGTAACAAATATATCTATAAACATGAATTTAAATTATAAATACTTTAATGTATGAAACAAAACCCAGGTATTTTGAATACAGTTAGTAGAGGCAGATTCAGATTGTCAGCAGAACTGCCTTCATGACTTCACTTTTGAAACAAATCCTTTTGAATAATATTGCATAGGTGGCTATTGTACCATCAGGCAATTCCCAAACATAATTAAAATATTTCATTTTTTATTGAAGCCTTCTAGCAGGTTCAACCTGCACAATTTTATATTGGGCCATTGTAATCGTTAGAGAACAGCACTGCTCCAGTTTTCAAAAGGGAGCGTTTTCAGGGGCAAGGCACAGTAAAACCTCTGAAGTGGGGGAAGTTTTGCTGCTTCTGTAAACATAATCAAAATAAGACGTAGAAATCATCTCTCCTGTGGTATTTGACCTATGCTGATCTATGCTTTTATTTTCTTAATCAGTGGACTTGTATCAGTCTTTTCATTTCCTAGGATATTTTCATCAAGAGCTGTCAAATTCAACCATCACTTTTATTTGTCATTATATTCTGTGTGTACAGATCAGGCTGCAAATATTTCTTTCAGTTGTTTCAGAGGTTTTCAAAGGCAGGGAAGAGAATTATATTGTTCTGAGCGACACTGACATGGAAATAAATAACACTGAAACTTGGAAGAGTGTTAATTAGAAATTATTATAACCTGACTGACCTGGCTTGGCACTATGGTATCTCGCCAAACTGGCTTTTTATTCTTACGCGTGTCTGATTTGTTTTTGTGGTGAGAAGCTAATGATTTCATGGAATCATTTGGCTTAATCCTGCTTTTCTTACAGTATGGAAGTCTTATGTGAGGAAGAATAAATAAAATCAGAGCGAGGTTCACTGGGTGTGACCTATGGTGGTTAACCCAAATGATACTTTGCATAGTTTTCTATTTCAGTAAGTTTATATATATGGTATATTGGACCTGTTGTTTGTTTACTTAAATTAGATTTACATTCATTTCACTCTGAATTCCATTGTAACACTGGCTTAAACCTGTGTAATTCTTCTGGCTTCATTGCAGTTGTGTTGTTTTTTTATTTCTTAGTGGAATTAAGCCACAGTAGAGTCCATTGAAATAAGTGACCATTTTCTTGAATGATGTAGTGAAGCAATAACAACACGAGACCCAACCTACTGCAACTTTTAATCACATTGCCATCCTTGTAACTCTGCTGGGAAGAAGAAGGATGGCTATGCCTAGCTGGACTGGAATCTTACCTAAAGAGGTCCCTCATCCAAAACAGAGACAGATCTTTCTGTATGTCCGACACAGACATCAGAAGGCTATTTCCTAGAGTCTTTGAAGTGAGGTGGGTTTAACCTTTGGCATTTTCCTCACTCCAGTTCCTGCAGACACTGGCCTGTTGGCTAGGCAGTGGAAGCAGCCAGTCTCCTATAGTCTCCTGGGGCAGTTGGAGCAGCAGATCCCTGGCACTTGTCTGCCTTCCCAGCTGCTGGCCATGCTCATTAGTCGGGTGGAGTGCCCTGATGACACACCTATACAGCATCTTGTTTTGGAGTTAGCTTGGTAGGAGTGCTGCGCTGAGGTGTGCTGTCATATCCTACATTTAACTGTAGGTTTAAATGAGTAATTGGTCAGGTAGCTAAACCAAATTAATTCAGAATATGTAGCACAAGTGACGCAAATACCAAACAGGTGCCATGGGACCCCGCTTTGTGGCCAGTCCTGTGTTCAGTAATTGTCAGCGTGGTTTGACGTGTGGTTGTAAGCAACACAGGAGCATTCCCAATATGATGTATCATACCGTGCTTTTTGTATCTAGTTTTTCACAGTTGTTTTGTAATTTTCAGGAAGAATTCCTGGAGGGTTTTTTTGTTTTGTTTTGTTTTGTTTGTTTTTTCAATTCTCTTTGTAAGGTATGTAGTAGTAACCACAAATTGACATTTCATCCCATTACCTACAGTATGTAAACACAATGCGTATAATATCTGTGCGCCAGTAATCCCTATAGGACAAGGCAAGATGAACCCTATTTTCATAGATATTTAGTACAACATTGGCATCAGTCTTTCAAACTATGGGATAGGAAGCTATTATCGAGGAGGGATGGGAAGGGGGAAGAGGTGAAATAGTGTCACATTAGTGTGAACGGAAATGGCAGAAAGAATAATTTTGAGTCAGAGAAGCTTTTGGTAACCGACTGTATAGAAGTAATACAATAGCAAGGGGAGAAGAAGTCCATGGGTAAATCATGAGGAGTCAGTCCAAAATTTCCAAATACATTGTTGATGTTTGCTGGCAGCTTTTAATTTCAGCTGAAAGAAAAGAGCCTCTTAACCCCCCCCCCCCAAAAAAAAGAAAAAGAAAAAAAAGAAAAAAAGAAAAAAAAAGAAAAAAAAAAGGGGGAGGAGGGGAGAAAAAACAATTAATCCGTAACACTTTCCTCCTCCAACTCAAGTGACTGATAGTAAGGGAGCAGCTTTCAGACAAGGACCCTGGACCGAGTCCTGTTTGCGTACAGTGGAAGATTTCCAGCTGTATTTTAAAACACAATTCACCTCTTGTGTCTGAACTGTTAATGTGCAGTGGGGTCACTCACAACTTACACTATTGCTAGGACATTAATGGTCTAAATAACTGCACCTGCTATGTTAATGAAAGTGTGCATAATAGCTCCAGTAATTTAGAAAATTAGGTATTGTGTTGGGGTGGGGAGGAGGACAAGGAGGAGGAGACAAGGGTATAAGGGGCTAGAACTTGGTCAAAAGAAATACAGATTTCAGATCACTTGCTGTTTTATTGCTGCAAAGTTATCAGTGCTGCTAGTACAAAGCTTTAAGTATTTTAATGGCTGTATTCAACTGTGCACTTGAACGTGTTAAAGAGTAGGAGGGCTTTTCTGAGTAAGGAGAAAGGGAATTGGGATTATGTTAAGTAAAAAAAAAAAAAGCTGCCTATATTTTTGCTGTGAGATTTGTTTAAGTCTGATCACTGGCAGAATATACACCATCATCCTTCCTTGGATAATAAAATCACAGGATAACAGGACTAGAAGAGACTTTGAGCAATCTATTCCTTGCACCAGTCTGAGGGCAAGTATATCAATACGATTCCTGATAGATGGTTGCCCAACCCTTTTTTTAAATCCTTCACAAATTCCTCCAGCAATCTATTCAAGTCCTTAACTATGCCTACTGTTAAAAAGCCATTTCTAATATCTAATCTAAACCTCCCACCTGCAGTTTACACCCATTACTTCTCATTGTGCCATGCTGGGCACGAACAGCTTAATTTTCTTCCTTTCTGCATCCATCTTTTATGTATTAGATAACGCTTACATTCTTTTAAGTGAATATAGTGTAGGCCTTTTTGTGTACATTTAGGCTCAGAGGAAAATAGGTTAAAGGAAAAAAGTAAGAAAAATATGTTTCTAGCTGAGAGTCTTTTTAGCCAATTAGGAAGCAAGTGTCTGAGATGGAGCATTATGTAGCTGCCAGTTGGAAATACTGGGCAGGGCACAGAGATTTGCTTAAGGCAATCTAGGGCCCCAAACACATTGCATATGAGAGAGGCTGATGCCTGCCATGTGTTACACATCTGTTATGACAGAGCTTGTTTGGCATTTCTGTCTCACCTGCCCATGTCTCAGCCTGTATCTTGAAAGTGTCACCTGAACTGAGGCCAGCTGCTTCTGTTGAGCCTGATTTTTAGGGATTAAGTTATTTCTCTACTTCCTTTTTTAGTTCTCTCATTTTTTGAAATAGGAGATGGGTAAGAAAAAGTAGGAAATGAGAAATCTTGGAATGTTGCAGCAGCTACAAGTTGCCCGGCTGGTGGGGACAGAGACTGAAGGGTCAGAATTAGTCCCAAGCTCCTTCATTCGGCCCTCAAATGTTGAACTCCAGCATGTGCCAGGAAATGGCTTCCTCCTTCCTTCTTCAACTCTTACAGGTCCTAGCAAAGATCCCCAATACTCTGTTGTCCAGGATGATCTCCACCATGAGTCCCTGACTGATCTCATCACGCACTCCAAGTTGCTGTTCCTCAGCACACATACTGCAGGTACTTCTCGGGCATCCTGCAGACACTGCAGTGGCCCTGGGCAATTAGGAGCACTGGCCTGCTTGTCCTGACATACTTCGGCCATCTTGTGTGCCTGCTCCCAAGTGTCCATAGCCATGTGAGCCCTTCTTGATGGTGTTTCTCGAGGGTGTGTGGAGTCTGCAATGAAGCTTAATGGTTACACGGTTTAAAATTTGAAGTATGTTAGTCTGTATGATGGCAAATAATTTACTTTAAATGTTGCACATGGTGTTCTCTACACTTTGGATGCAGGGAGCAGCTCTCCAGTACTCCAGATACAAGGTCTACATGTGGGTGGGTGAAACCAGCACATCTCCTCATCCAGCAGGATCCTTGGTGGGGATAACACTGGCTGGGCCCTTTGGAGCTGACAACTGTACAAAGACATGAAGCAGTTCATAGGATTTGAAGTTGCAGTCTGTAACCTTGAGTAGGCACTGATTATACTGGGGTCACATTTTCTTTTCTGTGACCACAAACTTACTTGTAAATTTAAAAATATGAGCTCAGCTAGTTGCATGATTCTAAGAGCTGGGATACGAACCATAAGGCTGGACTGTTATATATACTGCCAAAATGGTTAGACTTTCTTTGAGTGAGTGGGTTTCTTAAATGGAGAAGAAAGAAGTGATTCTCCTATCACAGAATTTCTGAAATGGAAATCACTCCTCCAGCCAACGAAGTCTAGAATTGTCTCATTCCACTCCAGTAGAGAAAATACTTCACAAATATACAGTATGATAGGATCTTACAGCTAGACTAAATTTAAAAGACAAATTTCCATTCCACTGTAATTTCTAGAAGAACACTGTATTAACGCTAACTGATTTTTATTTTTATTGAGGAAACCATCTTCTAGTGTTGGGATGGGTCTAGTTATGAATATTACAGATGCAGGAACTGGTATTATCTCTGATAATATGACTGTGTTTTGAAAGAAACCTGCAGAAAACCGCCAAGTGCAGTTTCCTGTTGATAACTGTGACACCCAGTGGTCATTGGAAGAACGATGAAAAAGTAGTGCAGAATGAGTGCAGTGCACCTAAAGGCTGCACAAAATACTGAGGTTTGCACAATAAATGTGTGCTACTAAGAGTACTACTCTTTTCTTCGATAATGTGTACATATAGTAAAAATAAACTGTTTTAGGAGTCATAAATTTTTCATCCATTTAGTTTTGTTTTAGGAGTCATAAATTTTTCATCCATTTAGTTTATGCTTTAGTATGTTTAACGTATATATATATTTGTATTTACTCATACAAAGCTTTTTTTATATCTTGTGATGCTGAGTTTACAGCTCAGATGTATGATGACTTTAAATAATTACTTTATCACTGCAAAGTACGAAATGGCTTTTAATTCTTGTTGGCAAGTGCAGAACCCTGCAGGATAATAGGACCTTCTTTCCCCTCCTTTGTTTGCCATTGACTCATTATGTGACTTAGAGCAAATTGCTTGTGTGAATGGTTGATAAGTACTTCAGTCAGCATGTTCATAAAGGTGTGAGGTGTAATTAATATTAGTCTGGCAGCTATTCACTTCCAACTATTTATGCCATTTATTCTGCGTAGAATACATTGTATATATACTACAAACCATAACATTAATTTATGTGCTGTGTTTTATTGCAGAGCACTGGATGCAGATTTAGTCCCATATATCCAGTAAATGAGAGATTCAATTCTATTTTGTTTATGGATCACTGAACATAAAACATTTATTCTTGGTGATGTTTTCAATAAAAGAATACCATCAAAATTCACAACATCTAATTGCAGTGGACCAAGCATCACATGCTTGTTATATATATTGTTCCATCTGTTGTTTGGGAATGTCTCATGGAACTAAAGAAGCTTCTCCTTGCAGGCAGAAAGAGTTACACAGCAAGAGGATCAACATCAAAAGGTACCCAGTTAAAAAACTGGAGATTAGACAGGGCTGCAAAGTCAGTTATTGCCTAGAGCCCTCTTCTTGGCTGTGTTAGCTATGTCTATATTGTGTGCCTTAGGAGTGCTTTTCAGCTCCCTGAGTGTGTGTGCCTTTTCTACACCCAGAATTGGGGTGACATCTGAATTCCCACCAGTTATTCATCTCTACCCTACCTGGTTTCCATGCAGGGAAACCGCAGCCAGAAAAGGAGCAGTAAGACAGTCTGACAATATTACATTTTTCACACCATTTTTTTAGTCATTGATGACCATAAATGTTTCACATTTAATGGGAGCATATGACAGAAAAGATTTAATTGTAACCAAAATGCTTAAATACTGAACTCAAGGTAAGAATACTTTAAAACAACTGCACATGTTGGAGCTAAACCAGTTTAAAAGGAAAAACACAGCTTTTTTTTTTTTTTTTTTTGCATGTCATTATTTGGATTCCTGTAAACGCCAGTTGCCCTGGTTTCAGACCCTGTTGTCGTAATCTTTACAAGGACACAAAGAAAAGTTTGTCCTTACTCCCAAAAGCTTACAGTCTAAAGATACCATAAGCAACAGCAGATGGAAATGGCTAGAAGAGAGCACCTCAAGAAAATGAAATAGTACTTCTTAAAATGCATTGTTTACTACACCAACTAAGATTCTCACATGGTGTTCTGAACTGCACTACAAAGAAAAAGCAGAGTGGTTGTCTTCCACCTTCTGATAAGAATAAAGGAACATGACATAATGATCGAACAAGAATATATACTGATGCTTACTGATGTACAATGTATGGCTGCAGTTGGTGCAATTCTGGTTTAGTCTTCAGAAGCAGATGGTGAATGGATCTTTTGCTCTTGAGATAAATCCTGAAGCAGGGATGTTTGCTACCAAAATTTGTTTTTGCTTCGTGTTCCTTCACTGTTTATTCCATATTTAAATGACTTGAATGCTGGCTCGGGGTCATCGATAATGCCTGCTCTTGTTTCTTTCATGTTACAGGTAGCTTGGTTCAACCTCACTTGTGGTTTTTGTGTTTGTTATCGTTGCTTTTTCACCTTAAAAAGCTTGACTTTAGTCCACACAGAATGGACAAATCATGTTATAAAACAGTTTGCCTTTTACTTTATTTACAGAATTTTTTGCTAACCAGCATAAACAAAGTCTCGGGCATCTTGCCATCCTATTCTAGACAGGATTTTAATAAGTGCAGTAAGGTCAAGATTTTTTGTTTATATTATGAAGTGGGTTGTTTGGGAAGTGGGTTTTTTCTTTTTTGTTTGTTTCTTTTTCTTTTCTATTTTTTTTAATCTGCATGGCTTTGTATTCTTTATTTCAAAAGTGTTTTCTTATCCTGTGAATAAGAAACTACAACTCACATTGTGCAAATTTGCATTTTCAGATAAAAGAAGATACGGATATGTGCTAGCTGGAAGAGTCATGTTCCAATACTTGACTTATAGGAAAAAGAGTATGCTGAAAGAATAATGAAGTCTGACATGTATGTAGGTATTTACATTAGTTTATGTGTTGGGAAGAGCATGTTTGGAAGAGCATGAGTGTTTTTGTATTTTATTCCTTCCTGCATACCAGGCCTGGCATGCTCAGGAAAAGAATCTCTGGTTAATTTTTATTACTTACTACGATGTAGCAGGCCAGTGGTTGATGAAGGCTCTCTGATGTTTCACTGAAACAAAATGTTTCAGTTACATGCAAAAATATCATAAAATACACTTCTTTCAATAAAGCTGCACCCCTACTGATTAGCTGTGCCCTGAGACCTAGTGATAGTGCAGCCTTCTGCCTTAAACTTCTAGACACATCCCTCTTCCACACTACACTTCTGTGACAAACCAGCGCTTTGCAGCTGATGGCTGCTAGATGCACATATTCATTTATTAATGTATTTCAGGGAGGGGAAAAAAAAAAAAAGGTGAAAGAAGATGAGAGCTTAGGACTGAAAAAAGAAAGCCATAAGGTGACTGTGGGAGCAGCCCCAGAGCTGAGAGCAGGGTGAGCTGGAGTGCTCTGTCAGGAGATCAAAACAAGTGGGTCCACCCTCATAATCTGCTTCTTGCACAACCCCTGACAGGGCTGCATGTGAATGTGAAAAGGGGTGAAAAGAGGACAGGCTGCTGACTTACACAGCAGTCAGAGGAGATAGACGTGAATGTTAGACTTGGCTCCTGCAGATGGTACACAGAATAAAATAACAAGTATAGAGTACAGAGCAAGCAAGCTGATTCTGTATCAGGATGCAACATTTAATAATTACCAGGTCAAACTCCTGCCTTCTTGTGTTTTGAATATTGAGGTATAAAAATAATACATGCAAAATAGGATTTCTGGGCGCTAGGTGTGAGCAAGATTTTTAAAGTATGTTTGTTTAAATACTGCTACAGCAGATGTAATACAGATCGTGCCATCTTACTAAGTCACAGGAGTTCAAAAGTTGAAAATGGCTTTTTAGGGTTGGTGTATATAAATAAATGTCAGAGAAGATGGATAAATTCTTTTCTCTTGACGCTGAAGGACCTTCTCAGACCCCAAATGACAGAAATTTCATCTTGCTCCCCAGAAAACCCTTCCAGAACATGCTGTGACTTGTAGTGTTGATGTCAGTCTGAAAAGCTTTCCATCCTGAGTTGAATGTGAAATCGTGATGTATTCTCTGCCACACATCCACCTGAAGCACAGTGCAGTGCCTTCCTACTACCAGTGTTTTCTGTGCAATTATTTTGCCAAAAGGCACCTCGCATGCTCAGAACAAGTCTTGGTCACTGTGCCATGTATGAGAGCAAATATTAATTCAAAGTTGTAAACAAACTTGGCTGGAGCAAGTGCAGCATTTGGTTCAGGAAGCTTTGAAAACAGTTTTGTTACATGGAGGACTTGCAATTTATGAGCTTAGAAAACACAACTGAGAAAACACAAATGTTTTTGACAGAATTTTGGAATGATCAACTCATTTGTAATCAAAGAAGGATCTTGTGAATTGTAAATAGTGCTAGAGTGGAAGCTGCCAGGGAAAACAGGTGCTCTTCTCCGTTACTGAAACACCTCTGTGTCAGCAAGGCAGGACTGTCCCTTCTCTTTGCTATTTTTGTGTGTGGTGTTTTTGTTTGTTTGTTTTGCTTTTCTCTTTTCTCTTTAAGCACAGATACCAAAGGGAAGAACTAATTAACTGACCAATTCATTGCTATGACTACTGAACAGTCCTGTTTAAAGAGAAATCTTTGAGAAAAAGCACACAGTTATTGGTTGCTGATTGACAATAGAAAATCATATAAACAGACATTCTTCTTCAAAAAGTGTTGTCTGCTGCTCTGCTCCGATGGGGTACTGTAGCTTTGCTTCATCATCACTTAGATTGTGTACTGTTCCTGGAGAAGTACAGGGAAGGAGGAAAGAGACCAATGGAGAAATTAAAAAAATTAGGTAAATAAAATCAAAGCCATTGATCACTCAGGGATTTCAGCCCAGCTGTGCTGGGAATGTGCTGTATAACTCTGAACATGCCATTGCATCTGTTGGCACCTCACACCTTTATTTGATTTAGGGCAGAAGTTTCAGATTAGTTGAAGCCAATCTAGGACATGCAATAATGCTGCAAAAAGGGACATTCCCCCCCCTCCCCCTTCTTAATCACACAGTAAAATTGATCTAGCTAAAAATTAGTATTTAATGGAGTCGGTAACTTAAACAAGCCGTGTGTGTTGACAGATGGTTGGTGGTGCTAGGAAAATGGATGGACTGGGAATGAGCAGCTAGCAGAAGGAAAGGTTAGACAACCGCCCCTGGCAGCAGTGGCATTCAGTGGGGGAATGGTCATCGATCTACTCTACCACCCAGTGTGGCCCAAGAGGGATTGGGTCTGTAGAGAGAAACAAGTTGTGCTGCCATTCTGAGAGCCACGTGGTGTGCATCGGAGGGGTTTTATTTTGGGTTGGCTCTAGGTTTGTCCCGTGCAGGAAGCGGGTGTGTTGGGTAGGCATCTAGGGCATGTCTTCCAGTTTAGTTCATTAGAAAGTTTACGCAGATGTGCCAGCAGGTAGCTGCGGATACCCTGGCGCTAATATTTCTTGAGACCTCTAGGCACTAGCATAACACAGAAGTATTTGGAATCTTTTTAAACTTTCCATTTGGGGGTAAGAGGTAGGACTGTGGCAGATGCAGTGCTGAGTGAGGAAAGACAGACCGCCGAGATTTCACTTGTTTTTATCACCACAAGAGACTCGGTCGTTTGTGTGCCTGCTGGGAGCAATGGTGTGCCAGGGCTGAAGCTCAAGTTTCCGTGCTGCTCTCTTCGTTATTCTGCTGCTACAGAACTCTGCTCTTCATAGCTCCAGGATACCTCACCCAAACAGCATATGGGCTCACACTCCATCTTAAATGTGTCTTTTTGTGCAGCATCCTTAATTTGCCCTTTGGGGACGTTTTGTGCAGTTCAGCGTGAAGACTTTTAATCAGTCACTCTGACAGGAAAAGAAGAGACAGCAGGGGGCACTAACTCTGCGTAATTCTGTTAAAACGACAGCATTCGGGGCCGTGCTGATAACACTGACATGATTACGCGGACTGACAGCTTAATACCTAGAATTTCTTTACAACACTGATATTTTTTAAGACACCTCTGTTCTTCTCAGGAGCTACAGTGATGAAAGGGGGTTTGAATTTCTACAAATGTAGAATTCTGGCTAGCAGAATGCCTTTTTCTTGTCGATTGTCACTCTATTTGTATCACCAATTTCCCTTCCCCACTTTGGTGATATAGGCTTCAGAGCTCACACCCAGAAAGATGATATCTCTAATACTAAATTTAGGAAGGCATTTCTTACAACTTATTTTTTTAGTTTAAAATCCTCTACAAAATAAAAATGAAATGCAAAATATATTCCTGCATGGTTCTTTGAGTATTTGATTTAAATGTGTACTGTGAGGAATGGATCCGCTTCAAAATCCTTCTTTATGTGAGTGGTTCACACAGAGTATCTGTGGGAATATTCTGAAAAGTAGATCTATTATTTGTGTATGTAATATATACGTATTCTTTGTATTTAGAAGTGCTTCAGGATTGGATTTTTATTTGAAAACATGCAATGGCAAGTAACATTGCAGTTTGGCAGGCAATTTGAGAAATCTATTAATTGGGAACTACTCATGGAACCATTTACTTATCTGAAGTCTAAGTTCAGCTGGTTAGGTTCATGCCTAAGTAAGTAGTTTTTTGCTTCCAGGCCTGTTTACCTACTTTAAATGTAATCACTCATTGGATAAAATAGGTAAATTCTAACTGCATACCTTCTAACCCTTCCAGAACAGGATGTTCTTACAGGTAATTGCTATTGTTTCAGACAGCACAAAAATATTTTCTTCTTGTCAGATGATCAAAACTTGAAAAATAGAAAACATCTGTGTTGTTCCTTTATCATCTGGAGGGTCGCTGGATTTCTTCTGCCACCACAGCTCAGAGACTGGGACCCTCAACCCCATCAGCTTTGTCCTGATTTTGTCTGACAGAATTAAATTTCCTCCTAGTAGCTAGTATGGTGCTATGCTTTGGATTTAGGAGGAGATTAATGTTGATAACACACTGACGGTTTAGTTGTTGCAGAGCAGTGCCTACACAGAGTCAAGAACTTTTCTACTTCTATTGTTGCACTGCGAGCGAGGAGGCTGGGGGTGCACAAGAAGCTGTGAGGGGACAGAACCAGGACAACCCTCCCAAAGGGATCCCAAAGGGATATTCCATACCATATGGCATCATGCTGAACAATAAAACTGAGGGGAGTTGGCCATGGGGGCCACTGCTCAGGTACTGGCCACTTATTCAACTGGTGGTGAGCAATTGCACTGTGCATCAAATTGTGTTGTTTATTCTTTTTCTTGTTTTTTCTTTTTTTCTCCTTTTTCTTTTCTTTCCACTTTTTTTTTTTTTTTTAACTTCTTTCTTTTCAAAGTGTCCTTACCTCAATGCATGAGTTCTTGCACTTTTCACTGCAACCAAGGCTGCCCTTGAGCTTCACATTCCCCACCAGCCCCTCCTTATTGGTGAGAACGAGGTCCAGCATAGCATCTCTCCTCGTTGGTTCCTCTATCACTTGAAGAAGGAAGGTATCATCAGTGCATTCCAGGAATCTCCTTGATCGCCTATGCCCTGCTGTGCTGTCCCTCCAACAGATGCTGGCGTGGTTGAAGTCCTATATGAGGACCAGAGTTTGTGAACATGAGACTGCTTCTACCAGTCTATAGAGGGTCTCATCAGCCTGGTCTTCTTGGTCATGTGGCTTGTAGCAGACCCCCGCTATAATGTTACCTGTTTCTGCCCTCCCTTCAGTCCTGACCCATAAGCTCCCTGTCAGCTCCTCATCCATCCCCATGCAGAGCTCCGTGCACTCCAGCTGCTCACTGACATAGAGGACAGCACCTCCTCCTCTTTTTCCCTGCCTGTCCTTCTTGAAAAGCCTATATCCTTCATTCCAGCACTCCAGTCATGGGAGCCATCCCACCACGTCTGTGATGCCAATGCGGTCATAGCCCTGCAGGCGTGCATACATCTCTAACTCCTCTTGTTTATTGCCCATGCCATGTGTGTTAGCATAAAAGCATTTTAGCTGGGCCCCCAGTGAAGCTGCCTTACTGGCTGCAGTGGCTGGAACTCCTTTGTGCTGGTCTTCAGGTGCTCTCCTGCTGACCTGTGACCCTCCTCCAGGCCTGGGCATCTATTGCTGATACTGGCTTCAAACTGGGAGGAGTGGGATGGATTGAATTTCCCCTGGAATCTTTACTGTAAAGCTGTGTTCACCAGATTGGCAAGCCTGTGACTGAAGATGCTCTTCCCCTTCTCTGACAGGCAGGCCCCGTCAGCCCCCAGCAGACTGGGTTTCTCAGTGTGAGTCCCATGGTCTAAGTAATCAAAGCCTTGGCTGTGGCACCGGTCCTGTAGCCATTTGTTGATTTCCCAGATTTGAATGGCCCTTTCAAACCCCATCCCTTTAACTGAGAGGACTGATGAAAAAACTACCTGCACTCCTGAGTCCCTTACCACTGCTCCCAAAGCTCTGTAATCTTTCTTGATACTCCTCAGGCTGCTCCTGTCTTATCGTTGATTCCCACATGAAACAACAGCAACAGATAAAAGTCAGTGGGCTGGACAAGGCTTGGTAGTCTCTTGGTGACATCCCTGATAAGAGCCCCTGCTAAGCAGCACGCTTCTCTAGAGAGTGTGTCAGGTCAGGAAGTGGGTGCCTCCACACCTCTCGAAGAGAGTTACCTACTACTACCACCTGTCGCCTTTTCTTAGTTGTGCAACTTGGTTGTTAAGCAGCTCTGAAACGGAAGTGAGATGATGTGTTCTCCTCCTATACCTGCTTTTATTTTGCAGATGCAAACAAAGGGTTGATTTTTCTAGGCACGTTCTGGTTTAAAGCCTACACAATAATCTGAATCTATTATAATATCATGTCCATATGCTCATCTATTTTAAGTGTTATTTGATTTGAGAAAAACAAAAACAACAAAAAAGTTTTCCTATATGACTATTAGGAATCTATATTCACAGGGAACAGAAAAATACTTATAACCACCCATGAAGGGGTTAATAGCTTTTCAAAAACTGCTTCGTAGAAGTCTCATAGCCTGCTGTTCAACCTGAGCACGATCCCTGCTGTAATGTGGTTGCTGCATGTCGTTGGTTAATGGCATTGACGCTTCTTTTGTTGGAGACTGCTCCAGTGAAGTCTTTGTGAAATGAGCCAGTAGGTTTTTCCCTTACTTACTTAACTTAATTAAAACAAATTAGAACATTCTCTCTCTGGCTTAAAATATTTTTATATCATATGTAATACAGTTGGAAGGTACACCAAAATGCTACTGAGTTAATCACCTAACAAAAAACAAGATGAAGTATTTCCATATATTTCTTGAAAAACTCTGTGTAAACTGCTCTTGGAATATTCCAATTCATGGAATCGGCCTCTGTGGTGAAATCTATCCCATTAATTCATTGTTTTTACCAACAGAAAACTCTTCCTAATTTCTAATTTACATTCCTTTTTGTAATTTGAGACAATTACATGTTATTCTATCTGTAGTGAACGAAGAACATTATATTCTATTATATTCTATTATATTCTATTATATTCTATAACATTATATTCTATTATATTCTATTACCCAAGTTACTTTGTTACAGGAAGAAGTTTGTTTCATTTAATACAAATTTACCTTTAATTTGTCATTCATCCTTACTAACTTTTATATTTTTTCTCACTTCTAGGTACTTGCTTAATTCAAATTAACAGATCACTTATGGAATAAATAAATATACTAAGATGTTTATAATTCCTTGACTTTTCCTTTTGTCCATTTCTGAAGATGGTGTTTACCAGACTTTTTGAACCTCAGCTGTCTTTCAGAATTTCTCAGATACGTAGTTGCTCTGAGATCATAGCAACTTTTTAAATATACATCGTACTGGAAATGTGTTTGAGTAGGTAAACTTAGGTAAACTGGCTTGCTTGCAGGGACATTTTCTGGATATCTCACTGTCTCATAGTGTTTTGTAGTATTTAGTAAACACTTTTATTTCTGTCAAAGTTAGTAAAATATCAGTTACCTAGGTAAAGCACATTTTCACAATACATACAGATACCACAAAACTTGCATATTGAAGCAGAAACTCACTTAAGAAATATAGAGAGATGGGTGAATATCTGCTGTTACCCCCTATGAATTTGACAGATATTGGAGATACGAAGTTATGCAATGACCTGCTTTCATAAGAGGCTATGGCAGCAAATTCAGATGCCTTAGATTTGGGATCAGAAAATTGTAGGGTCTGGAATTCGTACCTGTTGTGCAGAAGCAGAAGACACTAAATAAGTTAACAAAAGAGACTGTGCATTATATGTGTTGATACAACAATGGCTGGTGCAACTTTGGACTGAAATGCAGTTAGGCAGTTGTTCTTAACTTGTCTGGAGATTCCCTCTGGTTTGGTTTCATATTTTGCCTAGAAATTTGAACAAACTGAATATTCATTTACCTTGCAATATAAATCAAAAATAAGGCTTCTGTGACTTGAGTTTCTAAATGGAAAGTTGTCATCTTAAAGAAGACTCTTCCCGTAGTGGAAAACAGAAGATGGCATCCATTGTTCATGTAATTTCATAGCTAACAGAGGCAACATTTTCAGTTTTGCGTCTTATAAGTCAACAAGTCTCTTTTATTCATTTTTAACTCTCTACATCTGGTTTCTAAGAAATGAAAGTGAAAAAATGTTGCTAAACATTTAAGTAAATATACTTAACTTAAAGCAGCTCTCAGTCTTCTGTGCATTTTACAGAGCACTGTTAAATTATGCCTTCAGAAAAGACAGAACTACCCTCTGGACAAATGATCAATGTTTTATATGCATGTTTTTATTAACTTGAAACAAAGTCTCACCCTTGTTAACAAGCAATATTTGTAAATGCAAACAAAGAGTTGGAAACAAAGTAATGCACTTGGGTTTAATTCAGACCCGGCATCCCTTCAGGATAAAATAATCCATGTAGGATAATGTTGGAATGGGTAGACAGTAGAATATCCCCAGTGCAGTTTCTGGATATTAATGTGGAGGTACCATTTGCTGGAGCAGAACTGTAATTAAGCCTTCGTTCCTCGTCACTTACACCGAGATTGTGGGGAATATTTGGGCTTGGTACACTTAGTTTTGCAAGTCAGACACTTTTCTGATAAGAACTGAGTTTTCTTATGTCAGACAGTCAAGTGAAAAAAACATCAGAGGAAGACTCCAGACTCAATGCAGTGTGTGCACACCTTGCCAACCCATTTAGCTCTCCTAGTTGCTTGGATTAGAAGTTAGTTGCTTTGCATATCAAACTCTTTACTCAGCTACTTAAGCTCATTTTCAGTAATTCTACCTGCTTCTTTGGGATGCACTAGAAGAAGTTTCTCCTCTTCAAGGGAAAAATAAACTCAGTAATGCTGAGTTCTATGATCTATGTCTTTGTGGACATAGATCATCTCAATTCGTTGTATTGAATTTTGTCACTTTTATGATAGACTTTTTATCTGGGAATCTATTACTCTGCTAGTTAGCTCCAAACCACCTCCCCTGAGTATCTGAATTTTAGCAAAAGGAAGTTAATAAGATTTCAAGTGTGAATTTGCAGTTTGCTATTCTTGCTGGAGACACTTCAGTGCTAAGTGCAAAATAGTCTACCATACTTTCTCTTCCTAAGAGAAAGTGGCCTTGGTGGGAATTAGGGCAGCTAAGCTGCAACATTTAGAAATTTGCACACTAATTATCACAAATTGCGTTCTCCATCTGGGCCAGAGCAACTATATGAAAAACAACCAGGAGACTGTCCAGTATATTACCTTTTGCTGCAGTGTGATTTCCACTGAGTGTCTGTATTCTGTCTAGTTGTATGCAGATGATTGCAGTGGAAGACTCTTCAGCAGCTCAAATCAGCAAAAATGCACTCTGATTTTCAGCTCAAAGGTACTTTGAATCTGCTCAAAGCACCTTTCAGAAGGCAGCATCCATATGCACATTAGTGACAATAGTAACTTATAGGTCATTAACAGGAGTTATAAATTCCAGTACTGATAAAATCACTGAATCATTAAGGTTGGAAAAGACCTCCAAGATCATCTGGTCCAACCATCCCCCTACCACCAATGTCACCCACTAAACCATGTCCCTAAGCACCACATCCAACCTTCTCTTAAACACCCTCAGGGACGGTGACTCCACCACCTCCCTGGGCAACCCGTTCCAGTGCCTGAGTGCTCTTTCTGAGAAGAAATGTCTCCTCATTTCCAACCTGAACCTCCCCTGGTGCAACTTGAGGCCATTCCCTCCAGTCCTGTCACTAGTTACCTGTGAGAAGAGGCCGACCCCCAGCCCCCCACACCTTCCTTTCAGGCAGTTGTAGAGAGCAATGAGGTCTCCCCTGAGCCTCCTCTTCTCCCTACCAAACAACCCCAGTTCCCTCAGCCGCTCCTCACAGGACTTGTGCTCCAGACCCCTCACCAGCTTCGTAGCCCTTCTCTGGACGTGCTCCAGGGCCTCGATGTCCTTCTTGTAGTGAGGGGCCCAAAGCTGAACACAGCACTCGAGGTGCGGCCTCGCCAGAGCCGAGTACAGGGGGACGATCACCTCCCTGCTCCTGCTGGCTGCACTGTCCCTGACACAAGCCAGGATGCCGTTGGCCTTCTGGGCCACCTGGGCACACTGCCGGCTCATGTTGAGGCGAGCATCAACCAGCACCCCCAGATCCTTTTCCTCTGCACAGCTTTCCAGAGGCTCTGCCCCAAGCCTGTAGCGCTGCATGGGGTTGGTGTGGCCAAAGTGCAGGACCCGGCACTTGGCCATGTTGAACCTCATCCCATTGGCCTCTGCCCATCGACCCAACCTGTTCAGATCCCCCTGCAGGGCCTTCCTACCCTCCAGCAGATCGACACTTCCCCCCAACTTGGTGTCGTCTGCAAACTTTTTGGGGGTGCAGTCAATTCCCTCATCCAAATCATCAATATTTAATATTAAAGAGGATGGGCCCCAACACCAACCCCTGGGGAACACCACTGGTGACTGGTCACCAGCTGAATTTCACTCTGTTCACCACCACTCTCTGGGCCCGGCTATCCAGCCAGTTTTTAACCCAGAAAAGAGTGTACCTTTCCAAGCCATGGGCTGCCATCTTCTCCAGGAGAATACTGTAGAAGAATATGTCAAAGGTTTTGTCATCTTTGCTTCTGCTTCAAGCCCAAGTCTGTTGACTTCATTAGTTTTGGTTAACTTAATA
The DNA here is from genome assembly GCF_964034855.1 of Anser brachyrhynchus. Lineage (NCBI taxonomy): Eukaryota > Metazoa > Chordata > Aves > Anseriformes > Anatidae > Anser > Anser brachyrhynchus. The sequence goes on from NC_137696.1 coordinate 28,165,868, forward strand.
ATATTGCTTATGATAATTGTTTCAATAGATACAGAACTACTGTCACTAAAATGAATGCTTCAGAAAACCAAATAACCTCCCACCTAGATATTTACTGGAAAAAAATTTTTAGATAACTATGTGAAAGTCCATAAGGAAAACTTGCTTGAAGTCAATTTGATCTTGAATGTTGCTTGAACTGCAATTAAAGGAAACTCTTACATCTGTTAGGTAAAAAAACAAAACAAAGAAAACAAAACCCCACACACATTAGGTCAATAATTTATGTAACCTGGTCAGCAAGAAACATAGTGATAGCATCTACTACTCTGAATCACTTATCTGGCTGATGCCAGGGCAGTTACATTAATGTGAAGCTGCTAAAGGTTCATGTAGAAGATGACTTAGTTTCTCTATAGAAGAATTAAGTACCTTGAACTAAGAATTATTTTGTGTGTGTGTATGCAATACTTGTGAGTCATTATAGTTTCTTAAAGGCTGTTTAACTTTATGTAGTTGACGTGAGTCATTGTTCTCTTCCCAGGTAATGATTAGTTAAGATCACATTTATCTCTTCCATTTCTCTTAGGCTTGTGCTTCATTGATCTTCCGGTGAACAACTGCTTCAGAGTACTGAGTGACAAGTAAAGTCTTCAAGAAATAACACAAGATAGCTCCATTTGGAAAGAATGGATGACTAGCACTGACACCTGTTACTGCTCAGCTACTTTTGTCTCTGAAATAAAAGTGACAATTGGTTTAACAAAATTAAGTGTACCTTGTCCTTTTTGATTAATTTCATCAGTCATGAAATAGGTACAGAATATATAGAACTTGGCAAAAGGCATCTCAGAATAACATAGATTTTATAATTTCCAAAAATAAATCAAAAGAGGGAAGAATTGTCTTTATTGCCTGTACCACAATCACTGTTTCTTGTAGCTATTTCTACCATAAAAATGAGTATTCCTGATAGCATTCTGAATATTTGCTAAAGATCTAGCAAATATAAAGCTAGACCCAAACATTCATTATCTGACCTTACGGTCTAGGCAAATTTATTTAGACTTGTCAGTATAACAGAAAGAAAAAGTAGAGAATCCAAATGAAGAGGATATATTTATGGTATAAATGGTACGAGAACCTCCAGCCAGGATTTCCAACCTTTTCTTTCTCTTCCTTGTAAGAGATGGATAAATCACAAAGAATCATTTAGTCTTGCTGCTTCTGCTTCAGACTAGGAATATTTCATATGTTGTTAAAAACAGGACGGTTAGTGTATTGAAGATTTATATTTAGAATAGGAATGATATTTCAGCACTGCCATTCTCATGAGACTTCTTATTAAACATGTTCCCACTCCTCCATTGCCACCTCCAACCTTTTCTTCTGGTATTTTCCCAATTTACGAATCAATTCTTTGGCTCATGTCAAGTACTAAAATAATTTTTATGAGGGACTTTGACAGAACTGAAATTCAAAGTGATACAGTGCTACATCATTAGTTTAACTCCTAAAATAAAAATTTTTGAATTTAAAAATTTAAAATAAAAAAATCCCTATTTATGGGCTTTTAGTTTTCTTGCTGGCAAAACATGATGAATATGTTTCAAAGTTGCAGGAGCTTAGGGGATCAGTTTGGACAATCTTTAACTAAATTCAGCATTTGATAATCACTTCTGGTATTGTTATGCTAATAGTACAACTCTTGGGACTTGAGCTATTGATTTTTTTTCTTCTTTAAAACGAGATAAGTAAAAACTGATATTAATTTATCAGATGGAGAGGACAACAAGGCAAAGCTACAAGGTCCTGAGGAGATGGCAACCAGTCCGTTTGTACTGACACTGCAGTATGTGCTAGTAATGTCTGTATAGCCTCTCCTTCCTTTCACATTGTGGATGTACCCACCCCTCATAAACCTGTGGCAACACACTTTAAAAAAAAATTAAACATAAATAAATATAGACATAAACTAATGTTTATGTATTCATTAGTCAACACTGTTATTCATGAACACCATATTGAAGCTACTCATTTATGCGTGCAAGTTAAAAATGACTAAGACCATGAATTCAGATAGAACACATATGTCAGTTTGGTGAAATACTGAAAATTCTCAAAACTACAGCAAAGACACCAGCTCTTTGTTTTACTGCATCAGACTGCTGTTTTCTGGATAATAGGGATGAGCATGCATTAGCAATAGCAGTCTCTGTATAAAGAGAGAAAGAAGAGGAAAATTTCATTTAATGTGACAGAATTTCATTTCCTTCTGAGAAGAGCTCGGAAGAAGGACATCACATGTTTGACTTAGTTCTGGCTTCTTTCTTTAGAATGATGGAGACATGAAGTGGAATTTAATAGCATCTGCAGTAGGTAGGAGCAACCAGCAAGGCTCTGCTAGATCTTCAGTGACGGGTGAAGAGTTTCTCATAGCTTATTTATTCACAAAATTTATTATTCCGTTTTCAGCTCTGAAGGAATTCAGTTAGTCAGAAGTGATAAAGCTGGAGATTCCTTGCAAAACAAGAATTAATTTGGTGCTTCCTATTGGCAGGAAGATGTTCAGCCACTGCCAGGAAAGCAGGCCCATCATGCATAACAATTTATTGGGAAGACAAGTGCCATCACTCCATACATCTCCCCCTTCCTCCTTCTTTTCCCCAGCTTTTGTTGCTGAGCATGCTGTCATGTGGTATGGTATAGGTCATGGGTCAGTTTGGGTCAGCTGTCCTGGCTGTGTCCCCTCCTGGCTCCTTGTGCACTCCTAGCCTGCTTGCTGGCAGGACAGCAAGAGAAGCTGAAAAGTTCTTGACTCTGTGCAAGCACTGCTCCATGACAACTGAAAACACGGGTGTGTTATCACCACTGTTTTCATTAAAATTGAAAGCATAGCATCATACAAGCCTCTAAGATGAAAATGAACTCTATCCTAGCCAAAACCATGACTATATCCGCCACTTATTCCATGCCTCTTTTGTCATGCTCAGGTTCCACACTTTCCAACACATTCTAATTAATCACCACCTTTCAATGAATACACAAATATAATTCCCGTAGTCTATGGACCACCCCAGTGAGATGTCCATAAAAAGTCCACAAAATATCCACTGAGTTCTTTTAGTCCATGACTTAGATTCTTTTATTCTCTGTTGTGGTGGTCACTCAGCACAGCAGAGGCAGTGTGTTGTGTGCAGTAGATGGACATCACAGTCAGCTCAGGTCGTGTCACTGCTGCACTTGCGCTGCTTCTTGTGATGCTCGTGCTCTGTTGGTTTGAATGGTTCCTGCTACAGGATGTCCTCTAACATGTAAATAAGACCATGGTTTACAACAATTTAAAGGTACATCCGTCACAATCTCCACCTTTGGACCAGGCTGTATCGTTTAACATCCTAATTCCTCCCCCTCCCCTGGCCTGGCAAGCAGCAAGGGGTTCCTGCTCTAGGACTTCCTATAACATGCAGTTTAAATAATGAATCACAAAATTTTAAAGTCGTATCTGTTACAATCTCCAACCCATTTGGACCAAGCCATAGGGTTTAACATTGCAATGAACTCCTCTCCTTGCCCCTGCTCCAGCCTGGGCTTGTCCATTGGCCACAGTCCCTTAGAAGTGTACATAGTGTGTCTTGATGTGTGGATGTCATTTTGTTTATTTTGGGAAGTGTAAAAATAACAGTTTTGAAAATATTTTTTGATCATATTCTGTACATCCGCTGTGCTTGTTCCAGATCCCTTCAGTTGATAATGCAGCACCCTCAGCTCTCAAACCATCCCTTCTGGTCTCTGTGATGTGCATTACTTCGAAGGAGCACAGCTGGATCCTGGACTGTAACTTCTCATGCAGTTAGGATCAGAACCATTAGTTTATTTGAAGGACCAAGACCTTAAAAGTGAACGCAGAGCTAATAGACAGTCTTATGTTCCTGCTGTGTTCACAGGGCTTAAGCCAGTGAAATACGGGGCAGGCACATCTAAATTATTTTCACCTTTTGCCTCAGTTACCATGATGTGCAGTAATCTAATTCAGAAATGACATAGGAATGGCTCCCTGCTGTGATGTCCTCATCACACACAAAGTTGCAATGAGTTTCTAATGAGATGGAGATAAGGAAGACATTTTTAGTGATTACTGTGTAGCCTAGACAAATCTCAGAGATGTACTAAGTGAAGCCAAAATCTTTCCACTGTTTTCCATCAGTTAAATATCTAAGGATACGTAAGATATCTTTATGGTATAACGTAAGAAGGTGATAGGACAAAAACATAGTAAAATCATCTTGATAGCTTTTTCTTTAACTTTTTATCAGGAATTTCTGTAATTAGTCAGTCATTAACAATGATTAATGACTAGAAGTAGGGCCAATGGGAAATACATGTTTTGAAATCAATATCAGGAAAGGAAAGACTGTGCAATATTGGAAGCATTTGGCTGTGGAACTGTCGCTTTGCAAAACGAGAAACATATTTCACCTGTGTGTTCATCAGACAGCTCCAAATACATAACTGAAATGTAAATGAGGATAAGAGGCAGTGGAAAACAGGAGAATATTTACCTTATAGTCTGAATTGATACTTAATCGTTGCTTCCATGTCTGTCTTTAATGATACCTATAGTATATTTTTATTTATAAACATATATGTGTGTGTATACATACATGCTCGTAAGTGCTCCAGAAGAAAACATTTTATTTTTGTTTTCTTGGAAGCACTGGGTGCTCTGTGATGAATCTTAGCATAGGTAATGTATATCCAGGTTTTAAAGCAACCAGGACAAAATAAAACAAAAACTACATAAAATCCAAAGCTGCTTCTATAGCTCATTTTCAGCTCTTTTCAAAATGTGTGGTTATGAATAAACCCTTTACTTTCTCAAGTGTATGCTCTGCAGAATTTCAGACACAAAGCAATTAAAAAGGTCAAAGTATTACAATACACTTACTGCATCTTTGTATGACAGCAAAGCTCATTATTTGCTGTGTTCTGTCCTTCTTAATTAAATCATCAAATCACATGTACATTCCAGAGCAGCGCAGTTATAAAAGGTTATTTCTATCAGTTTATTCCTGATTGGTTTATTAATTACAGGCCTTGACACTCAGTTCAAGTCAGCACTCTTCCCCCATGATAGAAGTGCACATTATGTTTAAAATACTATACCATAATTTTAACCAAGTTAGTCCCTTCCATCCATAGACAGAAAAAAATGCTATGAACTGAAATTCTTTCAGGTTTTGTAAAGACTTTTCAAACTTATAGCTTTCATCCATGGTTTTCAGAATGTTTTTTAATTAGTCCTCTGGTAGTTCTGTGGTATTTTCTACTGATTTTTTTGTTTGTTTGTCTGCAAACCTGCTGTATTGCCAGCCGCTGTGGTAAAAAGACAGAAGAACTGGTTGTAAATCTTAAATAAACTCCCTGCAGAAATGGTTAAGGCATGTCTGGAGACACTGTGGGAGCTGTCAAAGACCAGGTAAGAAGGAAGAGGCTTACCCTTCATTCCTGATTTTAAATACGTACTTTAGCAGTTTGGATATTGTGAATACCCAGAAGTCACAAAGCGCGATCTCCCAAATTGTCGTTTAAAACGGCTTTGTCTTTTATTTACTCTAACCGCAAATACCCTTTTACCTTGTGGGGAAGAATCTAAGGGTAGTACTTTGCCGAGGGACTCAGTTGCAGTTAATTCGGCCCTGGGCAGTTTCTGCCTGTCTTCCTGAGAGGACGGCTGCTCCAGCGCCGGCCCGCCCATGCCGGGTGACCCCTGGCAGCGCCTCAGCCTTCTTGTGGCCATGCTCTCCTCCTCAGAGGGGCGCCTTACCCCTCCTGCCCTCCTCGTCACGGATTTACCTCATCCTAAAAATAATAAAAAAAAAAAGCAAGTTTGGGCAAGTCATTATTTTTTCAAGATCCGGCCCAAGTCGACCTCAGCTCATAGCCCACGCTCATTACCGCGCTCACGCTGTCGTGACACGGTTTCCGTCAGAAACACGCGGTCGTGACGGAAGACACCGCCTTACAGGTGACAGGACCCCCCCCACACACACACCCTGCGGCGAAGCCCCCCCGGCCGCCTCCATCGCCGTCGCCAGCCAGCCCCGCGCCTCACACGCGAGGGCGGGAGCGAAGGGAGGGGAGGGGAGGGCGGCGGCAAGCCCGGCCGCTCGCAGCTCGCTCCGCCGCCAGCAGCAGGTGGAGGGCTCGCCGCCGCCGGCGGGGAAAGGGTGGGCGGAGGCCCGGCACGGCGCTGCGGGAGGCGGGACGGGCTCGGAGGAGCGGAGGGAGCCGCTGCGAGGGGCGCGGGGAGCGCCCGGCCGGAGGGGCCGTGGGTGAGACCTCGGGGCCGGGGCGGCGCGGAGGGGCTCCGCACCCCCGCGTCGTGCCTCCTCCCGGAGCGACGGCGGGCCCGGCCGGCTCTTTGTCCTGGGGCCGAGCATCCCCTCCCTTGTGCTGTCCGAGGGCGACGAACTCCGCCCTGCCGGCGGCGGAGGCGCGGACGCCCGTCTACCCCCCGGGGGCTTGGGGGTCGCGGCTCTCCCGTGCCCGCCAGGGCACCCCGGGGGGCTCTCCCCGCCATGGCCTTCACCTTCGCCGCCTTCTGCTACATGCTGTCGCTGGTCCTCTGCGCCGCCCTCATCTTCTTCGCCATCTGGCATGTGAGTACCCCGCGGGGGCCCTCAGCAGCGGCCCCAGCCCGGGGGGGGGCCGTCGGGGGGCAGGCGGAGCGGGAGCAGGGGCGGGGGTCTCCGGCATGGGCAGTGCGGGCAGGGCCCCTGAGACCGCCGTGGGGATATATACACGCATATCTGTGTCTAGTTAAGTTTTTACAAACGTACGTCAAGGGAAGCGCTTCCGTGATAGCTTATGAAGAATACGCTTGTTTGTGCTTCTGGGAAGTGCTCGCACCCTGAGCGCCGTGGTAGCGTCGTGCGTGTGGAGAACTTCGCCGCCGCTGACTTCCCTTGGCATAAAGGTGCCCGTGCACCCAGCATCAACCCTGCTAACGCCGGAGCTCTTCGAGGGACGTGGCTTTTGTTGCCCAGGAACAGAGCGCTGTCAAGGAGAAGCCTCCACGTATCTAGAGGCGAAGCAGATCTTTCCTTCAATAAGTACCACGCCGACAACTTTCTTAAAAGTCGTGTTTGAAGTTGAAACTTTGTCAGCCTTTGTGATGCGTGAACTGGTGTTTCGATTCCTTCTTCACCAATTTCACTTGAAAGCGGTGGTGTTCATTCCCTGCTGTATGCAGGGGTGGCTATGATAGGAGTGTGTAACTTAATGTATGTTCGTTTCCACAATGATGAAATTATCCATATGCATGATTTAAAGTTCTCTTATGTGGTTACATAGTGTGGAATTATTTACACTATGTCTTGTACGTCTTTGTATATCACACAAAGAACTTTGTGCTGTAAACATTCAGGGGGGAGCAGGATAAGCTGAAACAGAGCTCAACCAATCCAGGTTGGATGGCACTTTGAGCAACATGATCTAGTGGGCGTCATCCCTGCCCGTTGCAGGGGGCTTGGAGCTGGATGATCTTTAAGGTCCCTTCCAACCCAAACCTTTCTACGATTCTGTGAATGGCTTCGCATATCCTGATGGAATAAGATTTAAAAAAAAAAGAAAAAGAAAAAAAGAAAAAGCAACAACAAAAACTCCTTTAACTAACAAACAAGGAAGAAAGAGAATTTATTTTTATTATAACATGAGTAAAGCTGCTAGCTTAGCTATATGTAAGCACGTTAGAGGTAGGAAGCAGTCCCCTGAGAGGATTCTTTGAAATCTAATTGTCCTGAACAGTTAATGGTGCAGTTACAAAATTTTTCTTATTAATGAAATGACAAAAAATGCGATGGTGATGTCGTGTACTGCGAAGACTGAAAAGGATCTCTAGGAGTCAGCTACTGTACTCCCACTCTTTGGAAAAAAAGGGGTAGTACAATTTAGATGATTACTCATGTTTCCTTCTTTGCTTTTCCACAAACCATAATGTCTCCCAAAGGGATAATTCTGCAGATTCTTCAAACCAGTTAGAGTTAAAAAGTGTTTTCTAAGTGTTTGCTGAATCTCTTTCTACAAATTGCACTGTTATTTCTGTAATTGCTAACACAATTTTAATATTTTTTATATATTTGAAGTCTGTTACTATGTTTCAGCAGTTGTCTTTTTCCTGGACTGAAGTTGTTGTTGGCTGAAGACATACGGTATGTCTAGCAAATGGTGCAAATTATTTTTCCATACATAAGTCAGTGTAGTCACTGCAAATTTAGTGAAACATTTTTCAACTTTCAGTCTGTAAACCCATGGAGAGCAATCCATTATTTACAGAGATCTGTAAGAAGTAAAGAAGAAAAGAAACCCTTTGTCAATAGGCTTATGTGTATGGCGCATGTTTCTCACATCCATTGTAAAATTATTGAGGGACTGAAATTGAAAATGGCTGGAAACACCATTCTACTGTAATAGAGCAAGAATTGGTACTCCTGTTATAAATAGATAATCCTATTGAAGTGCATGGTTTGTGTGAAGGTCATAGAATAACAGATAGAACACCCTGCTAGAACAAATTTTCAAGCATACCTATTACAAAACAATTTCTATTGTCCTTTCTATAAGAACTGTTATAATTTGGTTCCTGATTTCTTCTTAAATGTAGTCTGACATGTAGCTTATGTATTGAGTCATAGGAGTTTCTTTTACCTTAAACATCTCATTGTGAAAATCTTCCCAGGAAACAAAACTCCTACTCTTTCCCTGCAACCAGATTTTCATCTTTATTTTTTTCTGTAATATATTTGCAAGGGACAGTTGACATATTTTAAATAGTTTCTCATAACGGCAGCGGAGGATTTAAAATATTACATTTTTCTGTTAAAATGCTTTTTTTTTCTTTTTAATGTTTTGTTACTAAGAACAAAGTGCTGATTAATCTGAGCATCTCATCACATTGAAAGATTACAGGGTTCTAAGACTGAACCTGCATTTACATTTTGTATGTTGTTTTATTTTGTATGTTATTTTAAAGGACAAGTATAAAATGCAACATTTGGACTTCATGTTGTTCAGACCAGAATCTGACTGAAATTTGGGCAGTTATTTGGAATGAATTAACAGTGGCTCAAATAAAATCTCATTTTCTTCCTACTCAGTAGTCAGATGGATTTTATAAGAGTGATAGTTTTTATTACTATAGATGTAATAGGTTCAATAAAAGCTTCTGTGGTGTGGGAATTTCTCAAACGTATAGATTGTTCAGTGATCACATTACCTCCATCTGTAATGACACAACACTAAAAAATCATGTAGAAATCTATACTTTTGTGTCACTGTTGTGGAAAAGTGCTAGAGAATTTAGTAGAGAATGGTGATCTTTCTGCTTGGTTTCTTCTAACAATCCTGTGGAATTTAATAAAGCCTTACATTCCCATTACAGAATTATATAGGCTGTTTCAAACATTATATAGGCTGTTTCTGGTGTTTGGAGTAAACTTTGCATAACTCTATGAATTAGATGTTTCAAAATTTAATAAAACTTTTTCGTCTGAGGTCTAAATGTGTTGTGTTTGAGTTCTCATAGCTACACAGTTTAGTAAAGTTGATTGTACTTGAAGCAATATTCGCCAAATGTGTATCAGTTAAATGAGATTGTCTTCAAAAGAAGTTAGCGTCAAAATGCTAAGAAAACTTCAGTGAGCAAATATCTTGTGAGGGGAAAAAAAAAGATATACACGCATAGAGATACTGCATGTGACTGTAAGCTGTTTCAGAAATGAAGTTTCGATAGCACTTTATTTGCATTACTAGCTGTGGTATCATTTACATGTATATTGACCAAGGTGTCCTCTCTGTTGGGCTAATACAGCTGAGCGTATTTTGGTGGGGTCGTGTGGTACAGCTAACAGCAGGATTTGGTCTGTCAGCTGCATAATGACATATCTGCACCTGATTGTGCTGTAAACTCAAGAACAGAGTGTATGGCCTTCTTACTAAACATCACAGACACTTTGTTTTGCTATCTTCAGCTATTCTTGTTGCTCTTTATAAACAGCATTTTAATTACATAAGCAGTTTTACTCCATTCCTAAACTATTTTAACTAAGATTTAGCATCCTTTTAACATTTAGGCGAGCCACGTCAGGTCTTTTTGAACTCCCAGTAAGATTTGACATACCACGTTCTTTTCTAGTATAGCTCCATTGATTTCAGTTATGTCTGAATTGAAGTTGACTGAAAGTGACCAAATTCTGGTTTATGTGTTGTCACTTAATATAGGACATACTTGTACAAAGTCTTGCAGCACTATTATTCTCTACAAATACATTGTTTTGGGGTAATCTGACTACATGTAAGAGAGTCCTTCCCTTTCTTCATATTTTAAGGTGAAATTATCTGTTTTGAGATTTGTTATTTTAAGGAAAGCTTTATGAAAAGAGCTTTTCAAAGTGTTCCATTTCATAACACCACAACAAAACAAAGTAGCAAGGACATTACTGTTTGAAAAATGAATTCAAATGGTGGGCCATCTCTTTGAACTAATACTAGTGTATCTGTGAATGTGTGCAATTGCTTAATAACCAGTAGTACTTAAGGATTGCCAGAAAGTATTAGGAGTATTAGGCCAGTGAAAAAATGAATGGTGCTGGCCTAAGGAGTTGTACCATATCAGCTGGGCTTATGCAGTTCTTCAATATAATTGTGAATTCAATTGATTCTAGAAACAATTGTGTCATGGCAAGAGTAACGTGTGCTGAAATCTGTGATAGTTACTTAAATGTAATAATAAGAAGAATAAAATAGCAGAGTATATATTTTTTGCTTTGTTTATTTATCCTTTTGGAGTTTGAGGACAGTGTTAATGCTAATAAACTACCTTCATATGACTCTGTCCTGAATTAACAGTTACCAGATCACAGTTATATTTAAAACCAGTGGGAGGCAGTGACTGAAAAAAGTATTGTAGGCTAAGATGGACTTTTAGTTTTTAATTAGTTCCTTTTTTTTGAGAATATCAAGGAAGGAAACCATTGGAAACTATGTGGTGTGCTGTTTCCTCTATTGGCTTTGTTTGTTATGTTTAGCAGATGGCTTAAATTTTCTGTTCATTGTTTCTCATTTACTAAGTGTGGATAATAGAACTGAACTCCAAGTACTGCATGACATCTTTTCACATATATCCATAAAATGTCTTTGCTTTCCAACAGAAGGTGCTATGTACGTAGAAGACGTTGCCACTTCTGTTATTTTTCACTTTATGGTCCTGCTGATGTGGACTGTATTTTATCAGTACTCAATTTGCAGTAGTGTAGGTAGAAAAATTTGAAAGCTCTCCAAGAGTTACATAAATGGAATTTGGTGAATATTCAGTATCTATCTCACTTAGGCTTCCTCATAAAATTGTTAGCTTAATTTTTGATAAATTGTTTAACCTTATTTCTAAAGATAAGTAAAAAGCACACAAGATAATTATTTAAAGCTTGTGCTGAGGGCAAATTCACTTGAGCAAAGCACTTTGGCCACAAACTGGTGGCTAGTATATCAGTTTTCTCTGTGTATCAGTAGCTTATTTTATCTGTAACTGTGGTTTGGAGGATAGCTGGCTGTTCTATCAGAGTCCAGTAAAAGAGCTGTAAGCTCACTTGAACCTGTACTTCTCTTCAGCAAAGGCTGCTGGTCAGCTCATTTTAACCTCCTTACAATACTTTAGATCCTGCCTTGAAAAGAAAGTAATTTCCTTACAGACTTGGTTGAGCTTGAATATTCTTTCAGTCATTGAAGTTCAGTTCTGTACTTTAATGAGTCATTAATTCAGTTTTCTGAGAATATCGGATAATTACATGATTAAAAATAGAATGAAATTAAGGTTTGAGGAGCAGGAACACAAACACTGTTGTTACGTTATACATATTTCTTGAAGAATTTTTCTTCTCTATCTAAGCGACTGAGCACATTGTCCCTGAAGGTTTCATAGTCACGACAGCTTAAGGAATAAGTCTGATGTGTCTGGCTATAACATAGCTTGACAGCTCCCTTACACGTTGCTTTCAGAAGTTAGTCACATTAATGCTGACAGACAGATACCAGGCCAGGCAGCTTAGGCTACTTAACAAAATATGTATTGAAAAGTAAATATATTTCAGTTTAGTCGCCTTGTCATACTTAAGTATTAATTAAAAAATGGTATAAGTCTTTGGCTCTACCACAGATTTAAAAGCTGTAAAAAGATTAAAAAGGATCTCTCTATATACTGGAATTGTCATGATGAGATTTATTTGGAGAAAGGTTTTGTATTGTAAATGGTTGGCACTGGTCGTAACTCCAGATGCTTCACAAGTCACAGTGACTCCCTTATCTACATACAATGAATTACTCTGTGGAGTCTTGTGCTTCCCTCCTTCAAAAATGTGCAGAGGACTGTTTCAATGTTATTTGATTGTCACATATCCATTTTGTTTGTTTGTTTTTATTTGTTGTTAATCATAAGGTTAGTTGGAAAATCTACTTACTAAAGGGATTTTATCTCAAAATTGGCAAATAATATATTTGTAGTGCTTTTTTCAATTGCTATGCTTGTTGATAAGCATGGCAATATAGCTGTCGTATTTCATCAGACTGTGAGTGCCACTCTCTTGATTGAGTCTGAGGCATGAGGTTTTAGCTCTTATTACATACATTTGTATATTCAGTCACCAAATACTATGTTCAATCACCCTTAAAATTCAACACTCAGACTTCTGGCTGAGTTGCTTCCCTTGCCCCCTTCACCCCTCCCAGCATGAATGTCCTTCTATCAGAATGTTTTTCAGAAAGAAGAGGAGGAAGCTGAGCAGAGAATGAGAATCTAGATATCTCTTTGACCTATTCCTCTTCCTCAGTGTCTCTGACATGCAGTTCATTTATAATCAGTGTTGTTGCTGACAGCTAGCGGTGACTCCACCGGGCAAGCAAACTGTGTCTCACAGGAATTAAAAGCAGGGGATACTGAGGGACTTACTGGTTTGTAGGTTGGTGGTTTTGAAAACACATCCGCTTTCTGTGGAAACAGAGTCTTTCCAATATGAAACAAGTAAATACTGTTGTTGTTATTGCCATTCTTCAAAGGGATAGTCACCTAACGTCACAGGACAGAGTCTGTTCATGAGGTAAAAGCAGACAAATGTCAAATAGTATTTTATTTACAAGATTAACATGTTCCAGTGTTTTACAGTTGGAAATTCCATTTTTTTTTTTTTGACTTGTGGCCATGATGCTATTCAGAGAGCAAGGTGCAATTTTATTAACAGGATGGTTCCTGTGTTCCTTGGGTAATAATTACACCTTCAGAAATGTCCCCTTCCTGTTCAAAGAAACAATATCAACTCATAAAAAGATTTAGATTGGGAGAGACTTAGGAAATCACCTAGTCACATCTCTTCTTCAAGGCAGGCCTAATTTCAAAGTTGGGCCAGGCTGCTCAAGTCCTTGCCCGGTTGAGTTGTGAATTCCTCTGCAGACAGAGACTCCACAGCTTTTCCAGGAGCCTGTTCCAGTACTTGACCACTCTCACTGTGAACATGTATTTTATTACACACAGTTGCAACTTCTGTGCGTGCAACTTCTGACTTTTGTCTCTCGGTCTCATGGTGCACACCCCTGAGAAAACCTTTGTGCTGACTTCTGTCAAACCCACCCTGGGAAAATGAACACAGTAATTTGATCTCCTACCCCACAGCCAAAACCACTTCCCTCAGTCTCTCCTTGTGCACGCAACCCTCTTTTGTCCACCAGAATGGCCAGATCCTTTTCTGCTGGGTTGCTGGCAGGCTATAATGTTACGTGTGGATAGTGTGTCCCATGAACAGGACTTTGCAGTTGCCTTGGTTGACCATCATGAGGCTTTCACTGGCCCATTCGTCCAGCTTGTCAAGGCCACTCTGAGTGGCAGCTGTAGCCTCCAGTGTGTCAACTGATCCTCCCCAGCATGGTGTCCCCTGCAAATTTGCTCCGTCTCTCATCTTCCAAGTCATCAATGAAGATGCCAAACAAGACTTGATGCAGTATTGATCCCTGAGTAGCTCCAATCGTAGCTGGGCAGCCCTAATGGCAGACGTTAAACCAGTGACCACTACCATTTCAGCCTGATGGTGTAGCCAGTTTTCACCTTGTAATCTGCCTATCTTTTCCCTATCTCCCCTGTCTGGGTACAAAATTTTTCTGCTGGGACACAGCATCTCCATCTTGCTTAGTGTTTCACTGTGTGCCCATGAAAACTCAAAGGAACATCAATGCACCTTGTCATAGCAGGACAAGGGTCTGTATATTTTTCTTCACTTCCCATTGAAAAAAAAATGTTACTGTATAAAGCAAGGATTTATTTTAGGAATGTTGTAAAAATTTATATTAAAAGGCGCTGGAAAATCACAAAACATTTATAATGGAAGCAGGTTTTCTCTTTAAGATACTGAAGGACTGCTGAACTTGCACCTACCGTTTTGATAAAGTGAGCACATGAAGCAGAACATAGAGGAGATGAAAAAATGATGCCTTCAAGGAGTTGTTCCATAGAACATTGCCTGGAGCTCCTCACGTATGCAATAGATCATAAAGTACTTTTGGATTGGTTGTGCGTCCTTTCGTATTTCTAAGCTTTTGGAGGCTGTGTCATATTCTAGCTATCAGAGCTAGATTTTATTTTTTTAATAGAGCTGGAAAACTAAGCACATCATGGGAGTAACTGGAGTCCAATAACTGGGAAGATCTACAGTAAAATGGTGAGAATTAGTAAGTTATAGTCTTTGTAATTATCTGATAACAGTTGCTGTGCAAGTGCCAGGCATTGTTGATAAAGCGCCATTTTTTTGTTGTAATGACATTTGATTTTTGAATGCATTTAAATGCCAGCCATCTTTATGCTATGAGTCACTGTTTCAAGTGTTTGATTGTTTAGTCAATCTTCTGTTGCATTATTATTTTATCCTGTTAAGAGTTCTTGCTAAAGTTATTTGTATCACCATGTAAATATAAACTGTTTTGTACATTCACAGAATGGGTATTTATAAGCAAGCATAATGAAGGCTCCATGAAGATCAATTTGACCAAAAATTAATCAAAAACATGTGCTTCAGAGTTGGTCTGCTATTACCTAAACACTATTAGATCCTTTAGAAAATTGATTTGTTGATTTTTTTTAAATGGCAGGTGTGTTTGGATCTATGCTGAAATCTGTCCTTATCCTTAGTCATGCTCTTATAATTAAACTAGTCAGTTTCGTAGCAAGGTATGTGAACAGATGAGGCAAGATAATAGTGTTGCTGTTTGATTATTTTACTCTAAATGCTTGATCCTTCTTACTGGCTGCTGTATCCCTTCCCCTTGCCTTATTTCTGCAAACACAACTTCATTACTGCTGTATCCCTTCCCCTCACCTTATTTCTGCAAAAACAACTGCATTACTACTGCATCCCTTCCCCATGCCTTATTTCTGCAATCACAAACACGTGCCTGGTGTGTGTGTCTGAGCTTCAGAGTTACTTCCTTTAGGTTCTGCCTGGCCTCTTTATGGGAGAGAAAATCTGGGGAGATCTTGAACCTGGTCATTCCTGCCTGATGCCACCTGCTTGAAAACCTCTTGTTCTCTTGTCCTGCCTCTTGGTGGTCTAGCTGGGCTTCTGCTGTGCCATTTGCAGGCAGAAAATGCAGATCATCAGCATTTCTGCCTGCTACCCCATAATAGGCTCCTTTCTGAGACAGCATTGGTAGGACCCCATGGTTGAGTAGGTAATGGTTAAGAAAAATGGTGTGGGAAGAAGGAAAGTGGGACTAAGGGAAGTAGGACTCAAGGGAGAAAAATATGAACGAAAGATCAAAAGAGGGTATATGTATGAGTAATAGACAAAAAGAAGGATGATTGAAAATACAAAATTCTTGCTTGGGGAACAATTATTTGAGAAGAGAAGGCTGGCTGAATCCAGAAGGTATGGTTGAATTCAGACGGTGGACATTTTTGGGCAGCCTGTGTAATGAGTCTTCTGTGTGGGTATGGTGTAATACATGACATGCTTGAACAGATTTATTAGCAACAGAACCCAGGTGTGCTTATGCATTTTGTGGGTTTTGGTGAATGTACATAAACCACTGCTAGTGAGAATGGAGAACATGACAGAGGGAAAAGAGGCAGCAGCAGCAATGTGAAACCTGTGAGGAAATGCAAGAGAACTCAACATAAGGAGTGGGGGAAGATACTTCTCCCAAACAACAATTTTTGTACAATAAATTGACACCACTGAGGAGAAAATTGACCTGAAAAAGAGTGCATGTAACAAAACAAAAATCTCAAAATGGTGATTTGTAACCATATATATGAATCTTTGAAAATTAAGTAATACAATACGTTGGGGTGGGATGATAAGATTGGAAACTTGCTAGAGACAGCAGTAGCCGACTCACAAGTCTCTTATTTATTACTTTCATCTTACTCATATTGAAACAAAAATCTTGTCTTTTGATCTCATTCTCTTACCTCCTTCTTTGGAGCAAATATTTTTTCTAGTTGTATCTATTCTGGTGTATTACTACCCTTTCCCTAAAATTATTCTGCAGAAATATCCTGTTTATTCCTAGCTTTATGATTATCAGCTTTGTGCTGTTAACTAATAGAAAATGTGCTTCAGTTCCTTTCAAGAATAATTTATGAAGCAGAGCTTTGTGACTTTAACATGTCTGTGTCTTTTTACTTCCATTTTCCCCGTGCTGTAGGTTTGATAAGAATAAAAAGGCAAGTGAAAACATATCATGGGAGCACATTACATTTAAGATGGGGTAGATGACAAGCGATTTGTAATTTTGAGGAAAAACAGGGACAGAAGAATACTTCCTCTCGTATCTATAGTTAGCCAGTTATACTGTCTCCAGCCAGAATTAACACACTGTCGGTCCAATGTGACCAGGCTACCAACCTTCCTTTTAGCTTACCTTTCTGGCCAACCTTGTGTATCAAGCCTTTCACCAACCCATGTCTAGCCTGTTCCTGGTTTGGTGTGGAGAAAGCTGGGTAGTGCAGAATTTAGCCTATACATGTACAAGATGTACAAAGCTCTAGTATTGAATCAGTGACATAGAGGTAATGAGCAATACATCTTAGTTGTTTCATTTTTTATTGCACTTCCTTAGCTGGTGTGGCGTTTAGCGTAAAGAGAAGCAAGGGCAAAGTAGACCTCTGTCTCTTGTGTTGAAAGATGAGTTCTCCAGTTTCTCCAGAGCCTGGATATAAAATTATGCTGTTTTCTTCTCACCTTGGTTGTTTGAGAGGTCTGGGAATCCACTCTGTAACAGATTGTTTTTCAAGATAGGCCAATCTAACATATCGACTTAGTGCCAAACTAACAAGTGACAACACTCCTGACATGACATGTCAATTTGTTGTTGGTGATGCTAACGGATCTTTGGATTTTTGGTGCTGAACTGAAGAATCAGAATGGTTAGATTCTAATGTGTTTAAGGGGTTTTGATCTTGTTACCTAAATGGAAAAAAATGATTGTTTTAGAAAGTCCACGTGAAATACTCCATTGCGTGTAGAAGGAGGAGAACATACGCAGAGCAGAATATTAGCGGCCTGCTTGCATTGAAAGCACAAGGAGTGTGGAAGATTAGTATTCAGTTCCCTTTGCCGCAGAGTAACTTAAGTAATACATTTCCAGGTACAAATACATGTAAGCTTTTTTTTTTCCTTTTTTTTTTTTTTTTCTCAGAACAATGTGGTGTATTCATCAGTTTTGAAATTAATTGAAAATTTTTGTTTGTTCATCTTTGCTTAATATTATTAACAATATTTTTTGTCCCTTAAGAAATATCAAGAGGATATATCCTGGTGCATTTCATTCACAGAATACTGCTGCTTTCTGAACTGTTTTTTTTCTTCTGCTTTCTGTTTCACTGTACTAAAAGCAGTACCAAAGTTTTAAAAGGAATGAATTGTGACAAAATAATGAAATCTTAGAGGGGGTGGGGGAAACATGGCACTTTTCACCTTAAAAATTCCTCCTCCACTTGAGGTCTGTTTTGAAACGTGTTCTAGCTGCAGGGAGCAAAACTATTAGCCTATTCAGAAACAGGCTCTGTACAGCTGTATTAGCATCATCTCTCCTGTACAGCTTGCTTGCTTGTCTTTCTCCTCTTAACGAACTGCAGTTTATCTGCACAAAGCTTTTTTTTTTTTTTCCTGTCTGAATTTCAGCTGGTCTAGACTGAAAGTCAGGGAGTGGATGTACAGTTGTGATACAAGCACAGGTGATCTCTGAACTCTGTAAGTGGGTAATAGGTGGAACTTCTTCCTCTTTCGTGAATGTGAGAGGGTTGGCACATCTCAGTTTCAGGATAGCAGGGGAACATATTTCAGTGATTGTGATGAGAAAGTGAAATCTGTGTCCAGAATCCTGTTGTTAGACAGTAAAACTGTTTCTCCTTGCAGTTGAATGAGGTGAGTTTAAAACACCCATTTCATAGCAGTTGTAGAAATCTGTCAATAGATGCTTATCAAATCATCCTTCTGGGAACATCATGTTCCCAACAGAATTTTGCAGCT
The DNA here is from genome assembly GCF_964034855.1 of Anser brachyrhynchus. Lineage (NCBI taxonomy): Eukaryota > Metazoa > Chordata > Aves > Anseriformes > Anatidae > Anser > Anser brachyrhynchus. The sequence goes on from NC_137696.1 coordinate 28,184,413, forward strand.
GCTGAGGTGTTTTTTTTTTCTTTTTTTTTTTTTTTTTTCCCCGGTGGTTTTGTCAAAACTAATAACAACAACTGTATTCTTAACATTCAGAAATGAGGTTTACTTTTTCAAATTGTTGTCTGCAGGGTTGCCATTATAATAGCCAGTAATGCACTGAGATAGTAACTTTCCATTCAAAGTACTCAAAACTCTGCACAGTATGCTTGTATTCCTGAAGATAAATTTCCGTCTTTTTCACAACATGGTTGGAGTTTTTCTTTCTTTTACTAATACGTGGACTTCCGAGTGACTGCCAAATGATTATTCTTAGTGGTTTCTCTGCACCTCTCTGCGTGCTTGGAGATCTGACCTCGCATAACTGAAACAATACTACTACTTTTGTCCATCTATATGGTTTTTAGTTTTTGTCCATCCACACAGTTTTTGTTTGTGCAGGGGAATACAGTGGTGTGACTATACAAATGCAGACTAGGATATCTGTGCATGTGCTCTCGGCAGGAGAGCCTTCTATGGATTTTTATCAATATTTAATTAGCATAGTTGTGGTGGTTTTACTTAGGTGGGCAGCTGAGCTCCACCACAACTGCTCTCTCACTCCCCCTCCTCAAAGGGAAAGGGGGAGAAAAATATGATGAAAAGGGCTCAAGGGTTGAGATAAGGGCAGGGAGATCACTCAGCAATTATTGCGAAGGGCAAAACAGACTCACCATAGGAAGATTAATGCAATTTATTAGCTATTACTAACAAGTTAGAGAAGAAACAAAGAAAAGAAACTAAAAACACCTTCACCCCCATCCACCCTCTTCCACCTCCTCCCCCCGACTGACGCAAAGGAATGGGGGCTGCGGTCAGTCCCTGACGCTTCATCTCCATCGCTCCTTCATGGTCACTCTCTGCCCCTGCTCCACTGTGGGGTCCCCCCTATGGGATGCCGTCCTTCCCGAACTAATCCTCTGTGGGCTGCCCACAGGCAGCAGCTCTTCAAGCACTGCTCCCACACGGCTCCGTACCACGGGGTCCATCCCCCAGGAGCAAACTGCTCCAGCACGGGTCCCCCACGGGTGGCAGCTCCCCCCAGCCCCCCTGCTCCTGCGTGGGCTCCTCTCCACGGGCTGCAGCTCCGGCCCGGGGCCTGCTCCTGCGGGGGCTCTCCATGGGCCGCAGCCTCCTCCAGGCCACATCCACCTGCTCCACCGGGGGCTCCTCCACGGGCTGCAGCGTGGAGATCTGCTCCGTGTGGGACCTGTGGGCTGCAGGGGGACAGCCTGCTCCACCAGGGGCCTCTCCACAGGCCGCAGGGGAACTGCTGCTGCCTGCCTGGAGCACCTCCTGCCCTCCTGCTGCACTGACCTGGGGGGCTGCAGGGCTGCTTCTCAGCCCTCTCTCCCAGCTGCTGTTGTGCAGCAGTTTTTTTCCCTTTCTTAAATATGTTCTCACAGAGGTGCAACAACATCCCATATTGGCTCACCTCTGGGCAGCAGTGGGTCCCTTTGGAGCCAGCTGAAACTGGCTCTTATCTACCATAGGGCAGCTTCTGGATTCTTCTCACTGAAGCCACCCCTGAAGCCCCCTGCTACCAAAACCTTGCCACATAAACCCACTACAATAGTATAATCATATCTCTATATTTCCATAGGTAGATGGGAAAGCCTTTTGAATTGTGTTTGTGGAATAGAGACTGCATGTTTTTAATTTTACATAAGAAATTTCTATTGGAAAAGACTTAGGATCTGGCTTAAATACTTCAGAAGTTGCAGTAAGATTTTAATGACTGTTAAGTTATCTTAAACATCCAGTTAGACCTTAAATAGTTTAAGTTGTATTGGCCTAAATGTAATACTGCCTTACTAATGAAATTTCAATAAAAAGATGAAAACTGGTTGCTCAGTTTATATTTGTGCAGCCCTGGATGGAGCCACAAGAGCTTTGTTTGCATTAGCAATGTGTTCAGATTTCTGCATGGAGAGCTGTTTAATAGTAGCAGCATATGAAATTCAAGTTAAGTAGAGCAAAGAAATGCCATACGATTATTACTGCTAAATCTGACGAATAGAACAATTTTCTACCCTTGAGTGATTTAAAACCCTTTGCAATCTTAATCTAGAAAGGCACTGCTTAAAGCAATGCAGCGCTATAGAGATGAATGACAGTATAATAATCAGCCAGAAATGCATAGTTTCACTTCTCATATGTTATTAGTCCACTGACAGTATTCTTTGTTTCCCCAATCATTTGATGTGGTGCAGAAATCTGAAGGCTGTTTCTTCTGCCATCGTTTCTGTAAATGACGTAACTTCCAAGTTTCATTTTTCCCCTTGTATTAAAAATGGTAATGATACTTTCCTAGCATTTGTTAAGGCCTTCACCGCCTTGCAGGAAGATTTATAACTGCAAAGGATTATTATTATCATTTATTTTTACTGATAAATGTGGTGAATCAATAAGTGTAACATTCAGAAAAATAAATACTTTTGGGGAGAGGTATAGGAAGAAAGGATTGCCTTTCATCTCACTTTCCTCTCTGCACTTTGCTTGGCTGGAGCATTAAGATTCTCATCAAAACCAACATTTCAGGTGGAGTGGTCTGGGAAGCTACTGAGCTACATGGGCAGATACAATGAAAACGAAGACTTGAGCTTTTATTTTTTTTTAAAGATATTGATATTTAACAAAAGAAACAAGAAAAGAATAAAGCAAGCAAATTCTTTAACAAGCAAAGAATAAAATATGAAGGAAAAAAAAGATAAAATTATTTGACTTTTGAGGCACGTTACCCATCCATTCACGCAATTTTAATAATCATTTTAAGAAACTGCATTCTGTCACTCTATTGAAGGTGAGAAGAGCTCTTCATAATAACTGAAAGTCAGGAAGGTGGTTTCCACTAAAATTATACTTGACAATGCAAAGATCACTACAAGTTATTTTGCTTTATGTCCTGTCCTTGCTTCATTGATTATGTAATTGCAACTTCCAGAGAGATATAAGACTCACTTTAAATAAAATTAAGATGCAGATGTGTGCCAATATGGCAACTTAAAATAGCAGGTGGGTTTGTAGCTGAGATCATACAGAGAATGGCAGGGAACTAAATCATATGAGATAATATTGAGACGTTGACTGAAATGCCCATCTGGCTAATGGGGAAGTGCTGTTACAAATATGAGAGCTCTTGCTGTGCTTCAGAGATAAGCAGTTAAAAACAGTCAAATAAAGGAAAGGTTGTCATGGATAAGCAAGTATTAAAGGTTTATTCTTTGGTACTAACATGCAATGTGGAGTTATATATCACCTATTTGGATAATATATCCATGTAAAATTACAACATTAGTAATATCTAAGCTTAACATTTTTTTTCCTGAATTTATCCAGTACATTTTAAAGGTGTACAAGTTTAAACTTACACAGATTTTGTAGAATTCTGCCTACTACAAAAAGACACAGGTGATGCGTTGTTTTTGCCTGTCACTGGCAGCTAAAGCTGTCCTCTGAAAGCTTGGTCTACAAACTAGGAAGGCAATATTTATTAACTTCATTACTAAATTCCTTGTCTGAAGTACAAACTCTGAAGTACAAATAGCATAGGCATTGGGCCTGTGGGGCTTTCCCTGTTCTCCTGAATCTGAGCTGCTGTCTAAAGAATCATACTTCAGCATATCTTTGGGTGTCTTTATCCTTAAATAAGGGATACCGACATCCATAAATAGCAGTGGTGTTATATGTCAATATAAAACTCTTTCCAATTTCTAAATGATGTATTGAATTCTGTTACTAATTCAAAAGCTACACTGACTTTTGAGACTGTTCCTGCACCTGCCATATGTAAATTTCTGCAATGTGGTTTTGATGCAGGAATAGAAAGCAGGGCTGCATCAGGTCTCTCCGCTCAAGCACTTTCTAATCAAACTAAAGCTGTTAAGATCAACACCAAGTTGGGCAGCAGTGTTGATCTGCTCAAGGGCAGGAGGGCTCTGCAGAGGGATCTGGATAGGCTGGACTGATGGGCTGAGGCCAACTGTATGAACTTTAACAAGGCTAAGTACTGGGTTGTGCACTTGGGGCACAACAACCCCATGCAGCACTACAGGCTTGGGGCAGAGTGGCTGGAAAGCTGTGCAGAGGAAAAGGATCTGGGGGTGCTGATTGATGCTCGCCTCAACATGAGCCGGCAGTGTGCCCAGGTGGCCCAGAAGGCCAACGGCATCCTGGCTTGTTTCAGAAATAGTGTGGGCAACAGGACCAGGGAGGTGATTGTCCTCCTGTATTTGGCTCCGGTGAGGCTGCACCTCGAGTACTGTGTTCAGCTTTGGTCCCCTCATTACAAGAAGGACATTGAGGCCCTGGAGCATGTCCAGAGAAGGGCTACGAAGCTGGTGAAGGGTCTCAAGAACAAGTCTTATGAGGAGTGGCTGAGGGAACTGGGGTTATTTAGCCTGGAGAGAAGGAGGCTCAGGGGAAACTTTATTGCTCTCTACATCTACCTGAAAGGAGGTTGTATCAAGTTGGGGGTTGGTCTCTTCTCCCAAGCAACAAGTGATAGGACTGGAGGAAATGGCCTCAAGTTGCTCCAGGGGAGGTTTAGGTTGGATATCAGGAAAAATTTCTTCACTGAAGGGGTTGTGAGACATAGGAACAGGCTGCCCAGGGAAGTAGCTGAGTCACCATCCCTGGTAGTATTCAAACGACACGTAGATGCAGTGCTAAGAGGCATGGTTTAGTGGTAGACCTGGCAGTGCTAGGTTAGTGGTTGGACTTGATCCTAGAGGTCTTTTTCTAGGACCTCTAGAGAATCAAACCTGTATGATTCTATGATTCTAAGATGCAGTCATATGTGTATCAATGAGCAGCTTTTCTTGTCTTTTTTTGCCACAGACTGACTTGCAAGGTGGATTTCTCTGCCTTATGAGGCATCTTCAGATTAAATTCCTGCTGTGCTTCTCTGTTAGGGACACCTCTTCCTCTTGGGATTCAGCCATAGACACACAGTTATTTTTGGAGTCAGTCTCTGCTTACATCAGCAATGGGAGAGTGTGATGTCCCTTCACCCAGAGAGTGCTTAGCCTACTGGATAGCCATGTGAAGCCTGAAAAAGGAACTTTATTTCAACATTTTTAATTTCTCTGCCACTTGTTATTGTGCTACCACACAGTTCATGGCCCTTTTCTGTTGTTCATAAGGACCTTCCTTCTTATCATTGCTCTTAGAAGTGAGGGGTTAATAATACGGGGATAATTAGACATGTAACTTTTGTATAAAGGCTCTTATGGAAATTTGTCAAGAAAGAGGTTTTGACTTATCCAAAAAAAAGGGATTGATTAGATTTAGTTTCTATCAGGCAGGTGTCAGGACAAAAAGCTCCAGGTATCCAAGAGTTAATTCATTCATTTAAGGAGAAACTTGAAGTAGAGATACAGTGCCAATGTCACTTAGCTCTGTTATTAATTCTTATTCTTGTGCAAGTACTGTAATGCACAAGATTTGCATGCATATGAGTGGGTTTGTATGAATGTCAGCTAGCATGAGCTGGGATGGAGTTTTCTCCTGAATTGAAGAGCAGTGTCTTTGGAATCATGCCAGTTTTGATGTAAGTTCCTTCAAAAATAAAACTTTCTCATTTTACTAAGTAGCTGTTGTAATGAAGCAGTCTTGGCAACTGTTTGTGTTATTTGTGAACAAATTTAATTTAGGAGAAGGTTCCCAGCTTTCACAGCAGATTTGGAAATGGTCTTCCAAAAGGAACAGTGAAGTAGGAAACCATATGCCTCCTCCCTGTTTTTAAAATAAAATTGGTGTATTTATCACTTGTATTTTATTGTGGTGTCTGCAGAAGTAGGGGGTTGAACTTGATGGCCCAGGATGTCCACTCCAGTACTTTTTCCTGGATTCTGTTTTGAGAATTAAGTAGTAATAAATTAATAATATTTACAATCATTGCTGTTTCAGTGTAGTACAAACGAGATACGTTGATCTAGAAAATAAGATAAAAGATTTCAGTCTCTACTAAGTAGTGTGCTTGCTTTAAAATAAATACAATAGAAAATTGAACTATGCCATATAATCTATTCTTTCTAAAACCAAAATAAATTTCAAAGCAAATATGTAATTTTGGAACAAGATTTTTCTTTTTGTCTTACGTCTGGAATTTCTTTGAGGATTAGTTTATTGGAAATATTGGAAACGCTTGTTCTTCTGACCGTGAGAAAATATGTAATTTTGAAAACTCAGATATATACACTTAGACATCTTTTTACTAAAAATGAGGATCCCGTTGCTTGTGCTAGTTAATAAAATGCAACTGTGCAAGATCATTGATAGATGCTCTTTCTTTATGAAATAGGAGATTAAAATAGGCCTAAAACATTTCCCTGGAAGTTTGTATGGTTTCTGACTTCCATGTCGTGGTCAAACTAGGTTATGTTTTACTTTCTGCTGCCTTAAATCCTCCAGTCCTGCAGTTTGTTCTCTAAACTGTTTATATTATACTGATATTCATTGTCACATGCAGCTGTATTCTCCCCAGCCCCTGAGTGTGTAACTAGTAATTAGTTAACCTGTGCTATAATATGTTTTGGATATCCAGTATATTGAAATTTTTGTTTGCAAAGAACTGTTGATTTATTGTAGATCTTTTGACGCCCAAAAAGATGTCTACTGGAGGGAATGTATGAGAACAGCTTTCTAATGTGTAACACTGCACAACTCCAGCATTTTAAAGTCAATATGCTTTAGTGTCTGGCTTGCTGAAATAGAGTTTACTATAGGTAAAACTGTATGAATGGTGAATAATTCTGTGCTCTTCCAGTGGGTCATAGACTGAACTTGTGAACCTGAACACAATGCAATTCTGACGCTTGCCAAAAAGCTGAAATTCTTGTTCAGATTCATTTAATGTCATGATAAGAATTGGGTGGCAAGCATTGTTCTCTCTGTTTATAACTTTGTCAATGTTACCACTCTGTGCATCTCCCTATGGTCTCCCATGCTCCATGAGATCAAGACAGTGACAATTTCATCTCTTTCTGAATGGTTAACTGTCTGACACTCATACATTTTGTCTGTTGCTGCTTTTGGTCAACAAAATCCAACAAAGTAGCTCACCCAGCTTGTACCAACATAGTTTTAGTTTAAACATGATTAAGGTTCAACACAGTAAATATGTCTGTACAGCAGTTGATGGGCAGGCATGAAGTGAATATAAGCACAGCATGCTCCTAAACCTGTCTGTTTGCTGTCCATGTGCTGACTCACAGACAGCCTGGGAACTGCCTGTATGGGTGCTGTGAAAGCAGAGCAGAGGGGTAGACAAACGATTTGAATAAGCCATTAAAGACAGTTTCTTCAGGATAGGATTGGCAGGGTGGTAGCAAGGAAGCATATGTTAAGTGTTACTGTTCTGTTCTGTGGTTAGTGTGGTTGTCATCAAGTTCTGTTTTATTTTAACTTTTCTAAGATACCAATAAGCAATAATTTCCCACTTCTTTGCTGTCACTGAATTGAAACACACAGCAACCCTACCCACTAGCCCCAATATTGCATTCTAAATTAAAATGTATTTCTGTAAGAGCTCGGTGATTTCAAATTGAGAGGTCATAAATCCATTCCTGCCATTAATAGGTGAACATTTTCAGTCTGACGTGTGTATAAATATAGAAAGATAACAAAATTCAGGTTCAATTGTATGTGAGTACTTCATCGTTCAAAACTGTTGTCTGGAGAGATGAGAACAGAGAGTGCAAGTAATGGAGGCACATTTTTATAAATATCACTGCAGTTGTAGGTATACTGAAACATACGATGTCATCACAATCTCATCTGTTGAGTGTGTACTTAAACTGGGCAAACTCCTTGTTGATTTACACTTGTAGCTATGAGATTTCCAGATGGTGTGAATCACCAGAGAATGCGACCATTAATTTTATTAACCTTTAGTTCTATTAGCTGGGTAACACCCACAAGTACATTTCTATCAACAGAAAGAAGTGCAGCTAGGCAGTGGTAGAACAAACTTCCTGTGATGTTTTGAAGTGTGGGATCATAGAGAAAATTATACAAGTCAAAAGGTAAATCAGCATCCATTGCTCATTCAATCCTTGTCCCCTTTTTACAGTAATGATAAAAACTGTTGGTAAACATGATACAATTTGTTATGTGATGTAGGTCTGCAAATAAACAGATAACCAGTTTGGGGGGGTTGTTTTATTTAGGAACCCCAAGGGGAAAAAAAACAAAACCAACCAGCCATCCATCCAAAAAATAAAAATAAAAAAAATCAGATGGTCCTTACTCTCTTTCTAGCAAGCTGTGTACAACATTACTATTTACTAATATAAGTAAATTTCTCTTTTGTGTGATATCAGTCCCTGGTATGTGTTTCTGAAGTGCTATCCATTTGGCTTTCTGCTTAGAACTGTGACTAGAGGCTAGTCATTTTTCTTTGGAACAGTCTGCTCGTTGTCTGGCCTTTGGAGAGATGGGGTCACTGATGTCCACATGTATGTATGTTTTGCAGTCTTTATTGCCACACTGGATCAAATTAGTTTGGATAACAAAAAGATGCTGAATGGTTTATAAAATGCATTTATTTACAAAGGCTTAATGATTGGCTGTCCCTGACTGGGACCTCTTACATTGTTTGCCTTGGAATGAACTGTTCTGTAAAGATACCGATGAGTGACGTTTTCTGGAGTGAAATGGACCTTGAACACACTTGAATGCTGTTCCAGAGCATTCAGCATCTCTGATGGGCTGATGTATGGGAAGCAGGTAGCTATACTGTATCCAGAGGAAATGTAAGCGGACAGCAGATTGTTTCTTTGGAGTATGGCCAGAAGTCTGCACTTCCTGTGAAAGCACTGTGAAATACTTAATAGTATACTTTTTGTTTTTGTTTTTCTCTGTAAGAAAAAATGGCAACTCCAGCCACACAATTCCCTAGAGCATTAAACTGCTACACAAGGTTAGTTATAATTGAAAGAGGAAGATGTTTCCTCACAGATTATGTAAAGCACTCAGCAGCACAGCCCACCCTTATCTGCATTAATACAATACTGTTTTTTGCTCAGTTGTTGCTCAGTACTGTACGGTGAGCAACCACCAATCTTAATACTCTACAGCTTTGTTTCCATCATGTCTTATCTCCACTTTTAGAATTCCAGCACAAGAGGGAAATTGAAAAACCCAACCAACCACCACCAACAAAAAAATTGGGGAGTTTCTTTATATTCATTCTAGTTGGAGCCTTCATAATATTACACGTCCAAGCTTTTCACTGCTACTGAGAAACAGAAATTCACTTTCTCATGAATGGAAGGAGATATCTTCATGTAAGCACTGGATTTCCAGTCCTTTGGATTTAACAAAATGCAAGCTATTATGGAACCTTTATGGAGATGAAATATTAAGAGTTTGTGAGGATTTATTTCTGTCACCTCCTTCCAGAGAGATGCTGAAACTTTTGCTGAAGAAACTTTCCTCCCATCCTGTGTGTTTGATACAAGTCCTCAGTCTATTTCTTGCAGTGTAACAGAAATCTATCTTAAAATTGTTGTAACTGGTAGTCATCCCAAGAGGATGCCTGTGAGACTATTGTATTTAGACCCGCTGTTTCCATGAAAACAATGTGCTTAATTGTTTCAGATTCATTTCAGTGCACCTAGATATTATGCCATCAACAACAAACAACACAAACACAACACAAAATTAACTGCTTGGTAGCAAATAAGGGCATGAAGCTGCAACAGGGGAGATTGAGGCTGGATGTTAGGAAAAAGTTCTTCACTGAGAGGGTGGTTGGGCACTGGAACAGGCTCCCCAGGGAAGCAGTCATGGCACTGAGCCTGACAGAATTCAAGAAGCGTTTGGACAATGCTCTCAGACATATTGTCTGATATTTGGGTGGTCCTGTGTGGAGCCAGAATTTGGACTTGATGATCTTTGTGGGTCCCTTCCAACTCAAGATATTCTATGAAATAAAGAGTAGGTTATTTTTGTCTACAGAGCTGGGGATGCTGGGGGAGAGAAGGATGGGGAAAGAGAGAGAGGAGGAAATCTAAATGTGTAGTATATTTGAGGCTAATCTCTTTTCGAAACTGTTGTTTAGGATTTCTCCAAGGCTTCTCTTAGCTGCATTAGCTGGCTCAACAGAGCCCTACCTTAATGGTTCAGTTTTTCAAGGTGACCTAATTCTTCTCCATCTAAATGTGTTCCAGTGTTATCCTCAAACGTTTTTGTTCGGTGAATCTTTAAAGGCTTTCCTGGTCTTCCCGTGGAATAGGGTCCTTCTCATGATTCCAAAATTTCCAGTTCTCCAAGTTATTGTCTCATACCAGTCTTCACTATGTCATGAGCTGGCTCCGTACTGGCTGTTGTTTCATTATTGTCTCAAACTCCTTATTGCTGTTACTGACTACCAAAAGGAATAGCACATCAAATTCACTCATTTTTTTATTATTATTTTTATTTCAAGGAAATTTCAGCTCGTTTCTCTGTTTGTAACACCTGCTATTATTGTACATTATTAAAAAAAAGTTGTCACTCAAAGCTCCTAACAGTTTTCTATCTTTAAGCCACATCTGTAAGTACTGGTGCAGTTAGACAAAGAGAATTTAAGGGAGATGCGCAGGATCCCAAGGTAAATCAGTGAACAGAGTCAGCTCTCTTACCTGTTACAAGAACATCCTTCTTCCTTTATATTGATGCAGCCAGTGCTGACATTGATATCCAATTATGAACACAACCATGTGTTTGACTTGCATGGTCTTTACCCTCTTAACAATTGACCCATTCCTTATTCCCTTATTCCCGACCTTATCCCTCACAGTTGTACTGTAACCCTCTCACAATCTGTTATTTGCTCTTTCACCTTTGTCTAAACAGCTCATTGCAGACCTAATCCCTAACTTGTGGAGATACTGCATCCATGGGGAGAAACACTTCACTTCTAATCATGTCTTTATAGTTCCATTGGTTTATTCTGGCACTTTGACTTGTCATGGTTGAATAAATTGAATTTTGTAGTGTGCTCTTAGAAAATGCCACACTCTTGATTTTAAATGTGCTTCAGCATGATGAATGCAGCACTAGAGTGCGATGCAGAATAGTGGTTACATTTGTGGATTGAAGCTCTAGGTTTTATCCTCAAATCTCTCAGCAGATTATTAGCTGAATCATTTTTAGACTTCCTGTTTTGTATGCATTTCATACCTGTAAAATGAATGTGTTTTAACTATACAGCAGGTCTGTGTTGATACCGACTTGGTTATTGTTTGAACAGCGAGGCAGCAGGTATGCTGTAATACGTCACAGAATGGCTGTTGCACTCATATACTAATTACCCGACTACTACCTTGTGCTCCCCTCATATTTTTATTGGGTACATATACTTTCCTGGGTTGTAAATTGTCTGATGAGGAATCACTTTCATTGTGTGTTTATGTGGTCCCTATCACAATGAGCTTTCATTCCTTGAGTGAAGCCATCAGAATCAAAGGTATTGCTAGAATACAAACATAAAATGAAGTTAAGAACATGCTTTGAGATCTTTGAATGAAATATGCTGAGAGCTATTACGGCTGTTTTATTTCCAAGAAAACATCATCAAACTTTATTATTTTTATGGGCAATTTTATCTGCTGTGCTTTAAAAGCAGGCAGTAATTACCAGTGTATCTAAATCCATCAGCTGATGAATGAAACTAAAGGACCTGAGCAAAAGATCTGTCTCCGTTAATGATATCTGAGGCAAATGTTCTAAGACCCACTGGAATTTAGGAAAGGCATGTTTTGCTCTAGAGTAATTTACCTTTTGAGGAGTACACTTGAAAACAAATAGCAGCTTAATTCTGAATTAATATCTGAAGTAGGTTTAATAACTTTTAAAAAAGAATCTGTTGTGCATGCATTAAACCTGGAGCAGTGCATCTGATGCATCTCTGTGTATTAGGCAGCTAGTGACGATTTCCATCAAGCCTGGAGATGTATTTGTGAAATAGTTTTACATCCTCTGAAAGTTCGAGAAAGAATTCCAGCTGATGGGAAGGAAGAAACTTGGAAAACAACAATGCTGAAAGGGCTACAGATGTGGTTTTACAGAAAGACAGAAGGATTAACGGATTCCAGGTTTCATATTTAGAAGTATCCCATGTTTTGTTTTAACTGTTTCTGAAAGGAGTGTATTAGGAAGTTAGGTTCCCTAATTTTCTCAGGGAATGGAAGGAAGGGAGGCAACACATCTAACTAGACTCTAGCATTTGTATTAACATTCATTACAATGTTTGAAAAATTTGTTTTTCAGATAATTGCCTTTGATGAGCTACGGACAGACTTCAAAAGCCCTATAGATCAATGCAACCCAGTCCATGCAGTAAGTACAACCAATGATGTGCTAAGCAACAGCTACTAAAGATGGGTAGGTGCACTGAGCTATCAGTGAAAGTGTGAGTGTGGAAGGGAATGTAAAGCCTGTTGTTAAGACAGTTGTAGTTTGGAAAATTGATTTATTGGGCTAGTTTTAGGAAAACAGATGCTTTTTATGCTAATAGCTTTCCTTTTTGCTGACGAAGGCAGAAAAAAAAATATTTGGAAGTTCAAAAATTGAAGGATATATAATGTGATGCTAAAGCTTTTTTTTTTTTTTTTTTGATTCTGTGGCACCACTTTTCCTTTTTAAAATCATTTGCTTTCTCTGCTTTCAAGTATGGGTTAATGTTCTTCTCCAATACTGTCCATATTGACCAGTCAAAAGCTTTGAAGGGATTTGATAAGAGGTGCATTCCTAGATCCTAGATCTCCCTGTACCCTATCAGGGCCCTAAATTTTCCTGTGCTTGAACAGTAAATAACACACTTTGTTGCATCTGCTATGGGAAAGGTGAAATATCACCATATGACTGTAAGCTCAGTTTTACCTAGTGAACCAAAATGCAACCCAGATTTAAGCATATGAAAATTCTTATTTCAGTGAAAGCTGTAATCTAGAGTGATTTAGCTAACCACAGTTAAACACGCATCAGATTTGTACCACCATAACTGAGAGCACATCTTGGCCCCATCATCTCAATGCGAATTATAATGCTTTCAAGAGGTGCTGAATTTGTAGAGATTAAATGTATTGAGCTATTGAGTTAACAACAAATGACATGATACCATATTCAGTAGTTGCCATTTAACCTTCTTTCGTAACTCAGCAGAATATTTATGGTACCATTTAGACCACTGATTTGAAGTGTAGTCTTTACATAAATTTTCAAAGATGATGACTTGTTTACTGTTTACTAAAACAAAAGCAAAAAAAAAAAAAAAGAGCTAAAGAAAGAAATTATGTCCATGAAATCCTATAGGGGACTTCAATGGAAGTAATCTGGTTTTAAATTCACTTTATTTGGTTTTACTTCCCATCTTGAGAACTGCACACAAGAATTGTGTATTTATATGTACCAGATTCCAGTCATTTATTCTTTTCCTAAAATTTGTAAGATGCTTCATGGAGATAATTTCCTTTTAGTTTAGAATGGTAATGGAACTGGTCTCCAGAATGAGAAAGTTAATGCTTATAATCCCTGTTTTAATCATGTTAGTGGGTAATCATAAAGTTAATCCTGACATTTCCAGTAAAACACAACAAGGTATTCTGTGATCAGTTGCAATGTTTTATCTATCTTGTATGAAACCTCCTGTGATAATTTAAGCAATGATCTCAGATTTTTTACTTATTTATTTATTTATTTATTTATTTATTTATTGTGCACAGTAAACTTGGTTTTGCCTGTTATAGTGATATAAAAGGAAGACTTTTATAATGATCAGGTATTTCTTATATCTGTGGCCAAGTATCTTTTCCTCTTTCCCTATGCATGGTCATTCATGGGCACATTCCATTAAGGCACAGGGCTCAGTCAGACAAGTGTAATGACCAGCCCCGTTTTACAGGTGACTTGCCCTTTTATACCCTTTACTGCCTATTTCCCCCTTGTTGTTCCTCCTGCTCCCCTTTCCCCCTGCACACCTCACATGGGTTTACAGAGTTCTGCAGTTTCTGTACCCTCCCAGTCCAGGGTCCCTTTGTTCACAATCTTATCAGCTGCAAGGTTCATCCTTCCTGGAAGTGGCTTTTTAGCCTACCAATTAGTGTTCTGTTTCTTGTAATTATCTCCCACCTTAGAAGTCCTCCATCAGATAACCCTGCTGGAATAAACATTCCTACATTTTCACATGCTCTCATAAATTAGTGTGACTGACTGAACTTGGTTCCCACAATTTCCTCCCTTCCTTACTATCTTGTTGCCTTGGAAAAGGGCCCTTGACCCTTAAAGGATTGGACACTGTCCTTCTACATACCCTTATGATTAACACCAGTTACACAGAGTGAAATCTGATTTTACTAGTGAATTTCTCATTATAAACCATTTAAAGGAGACCTGACTTTGACTTGTTTTCTTTCTGTGGATCAAGCTTAGAGCGTCTTTTGAGTCAAAGTGCTTAATTACAGTTACTTTTAGCATTTATGAATGTATCTGTTGTTTAAAGTGATATTTCTAGGACATTATGGATATTATTCACTAATGGGTTAAATTGTAATATCACACGTTGCTCAGACCCACTATTAGTGGTAGTGGAAGTGCAGCTATACCAGCTTTTCAGTTATTTTTTTTCATTCAGACTTATCTTAAAGCTAGAGGTTGGATACGTGAAAATGCAAGGCCGAGTCTCTGTGTTGTAGATTGGCTCCAGCCACAAATGTTGACTTTAAAAAAAAGTTGGAGCCTCTGACTCAAGGCTAACATAGACATGAACCTCCTTTTTACACTGTTATTCCCAGTAACAGATGAAAAAATAACATTGGAACTTAGAAATGAGTAGATCCTTTGACTTGCAAGCAGTACATTAGAAGTGAATATTGTTGGTTGAGATTAATAACATGTTGCTTCCCTGCAACCAAAAAATATGATTTTGACCCCTTGTACTTGTAATACATTGTCTTTAATTTATAACACTACCTAATCTCCCACCTTTCTCCCCACTTTTTCTTGACAGAGAGAGCGACTGAGAAATATTGAGCGTATTTGCTTCCTTCTGCGAAAGGTGAGTGTAAACTAGTCCAGGATTTGTGAACTGCATGAGAATTAAAGCCAATGAGTGGTTATCTGCATTCATTTTCTCTTTGAATAATCCTCATTCTCTATTGAAAGGTTCCGTTCTACTGCAGAAGTAGAAGTCATGATGACCTTGTCAGAATAGAGTAAGACAAATTATAAAAAGTTAACATAATAGAGGATTCCTAGATAAGAACTGAATCCTGAGAACATCTTCCCATTAGTTTTGGAACGTGCTTTTGGATGGCGGTGAATCATTTTGCAGTTGCAGCTTGAGGTGCTTATAGCCCTATCATTTGATCATAGTGTTGTAATACAGGCTTTAGAAATATCTTTTTTTTTTTTTTTTAACAGGGGCTTGCTATTTGATAAATTAAATATTTTATTAACTACATTTTTAATAATTAAGTTTTTTATTTGGCTGAATTGAAAAGTTGATACACCATTTATTTTAATTTGACCAGAGATGATGAGTGCCTCAGTTTCTGAGAGAGTTGAAGGAGCTGATAAATTGTAGGATTGATATGGTCAGGTTACATCTTTCCTCTGTAGCTTGAAAGAAGGCTTTCATAAACACTCATTGTTCTCCTGATTCTGTACCAATGAAGTCCAAATAGTCATAGTTCCAATATATTTCTCTTTATATATTCAAGTTTCTATAAATTGCCTTCACCAGAATAGTAATGGAGCTACCTAAATAATTCAGCATTTTTGCTTAACAAAGGTCATCACTGAAGTGTGGACTGCTGATTGCATCCTAATCAAGCTAAGAACTAAATTCAGATATGTTTTTTAATAAGCTGAAGGCCCCATCCTTAGAAGTTTTGGGAAAACCAGTGCTAGGAATTATTCACTTAGGATGATCCAAAGATCTAGTTGTAACCACACTCAGAACGTATGAAATGACTGAGATCAGTCAGAACTTGAGACAGATCTATTTGGCACCATTATGAGCATGTGACTCTTAGAAGCCACATTTGGGAACTTAGCATGGTTAAGGCACTAGGGATGTGAAAATAATAGAAAATACACTTATCACCAATAGCTTTCCATTTTGTCAGATTGGCAGCCAGCCAATTTCAAGCTGTGTCACAGTGTATCTGACATAAAGCAACTGGTGAGTGGTAATGTATTAATATATGTGAGCCCATGAGAGTGCCTTGCCTTCATCAGTATTTAATTATTATTGAGCCTCAGCCTTCTTGTCAACAGCAAAATGGAGCGTTTTGGCTAATTACAGATTCTGTATTCAAAAGGGATTGGCTTGCTTCTGGTTCTCGTAAATAGTTTGTTAATTCAGTGTCTTCAAAGTTCTTTGGGGACACATTTGTTTTAACTGAGAGATGATATGCAAGAAGAAGGTGGTGGAATAACTACAGAGATTTGTAGTCTTTAAAACTGACAGTCACTAAAAATAGCTTTAGACTATAGAGCATAAAGTATTCACTGTTGGGGATAAATGCTGGCAAAAACGGTGTATAGATACAGGAAGACAGCAGTTAAGATGCTATCTGCAAGCACTAAATATATCCCTCATTATAAAATTGTGTCTTTAGGTTTGTTTCTCCTTCTATGAAAAAGCAGCATATCTTTTTGCCCCTGTCATAAAGTAAGATAATTCTTTTAAATGGCTTTGAAAATAGTGTTATATTGCTATTTATGACATTATAACTTAATGATGAAGATCTGTGGTAAATCTAAAAAAAAGAGGCTATAAGTAGATTATAAAAATATGTTCAGTTTCCATTACAGCCTGGTTTTAGAAGGGGCTCATGGGAATTACTAAATAGGGGTACAATATGCCATACAAACGATACTAATGAGTTTAAGGATGGATTTTTCATTTTATCTCCAAAATACTCAGAGAAGATTATTAACAAACTGTGACCAGGTACTTGGTATGTTACCAGATACAGTATAATTTAGTTAAGTTTTCCAAAATGGAATGGAGGATGTAATCTCTCAGCAGGTAGGTGCTTACAGACTTTTGGTTTGAGGAAAATATTTCCATGTCATGGAAACAATTTAGGGAGCACGTGAAGCATATATATATATATAATATAGTGCTGGCATATATACGTGCATGTACAAACAGGTCCATGTTTTTATGGTGCTACAGAATGAGAATTAGATCAGTGTAAGTCTTCTGGTCATTGGAGAATGATTGATTTTATATATAAAGAAGCCATGAACCTTGTATAGCCATGGCTAAGTCTCGTCTGTTCTGAAGTAAATGACAGGAAGGACTTGTTTTCTGAAGCCAGCACCACACGAGGAGGATAGAGATAGCTCATTTCGTACAGTGATATATCTTTAGAGTATATATTAGTCTTCATGTGCATGTGCTGTAAGTTGTAGAATATTTGATTGTGTAGACATTGGTGTGTCATACAAGTGTTGCATATGTCCCATGTGAATGAAGTTAGTATTGGTCAATGCTGTGGACTCTGTGCTATCTTTTTTGCTGAATTTGCTGAATTGCTTTTGTTTCTCTAAGGATGTGATTACATGATGCACTACAATGCTTTGCAGAGATATGCAAACTAGTTGTGAATGAGCTGTCTTGGCTTAATGGAAGCAGTACAGTGAACAGCACAGAATCATAGAATCATCTAGGTTGGAAAAAACTTCAAGATCATCAAGTCCAGCCATCAGTACAGGCTTCCTGGGCTCATTAGCACTTCTGAATAGTGTGATAATTGAGGTGTGACATGTTGTGCCATGATTTTTGTGATTAAACACTTTGGTGAGGTAAACATATTTGATTAATGAAGACAGCAGTCTTATATACTTGTAATTGCAGGTGTATTTCAAGAGATCTACCTACCTGGTTGATTTCTGGTGGAAGTACTTATTCTAGCACTAAAGACAATTAGAAATTTTGTATATTTAAAATGCTATTTCATTAATCGACCATTGTAATAGCATTGCTTTACCTGTGGGGAAATTTAATTGACTTTTGGTTAGTGTTATGCTTATATGCAACAGCATCGGTAATGTTTGGCTTAAGCTGATAAATCCTTACAAAGGAGTTTAAACTTGCTTCATTCCCAGCAAATGTATTTCAGACTTCACTTTGCTCATGCCAAACCCTGTTGAACAATGTAGTTGATCCTTCTCAAACTATTAGCAAATATTTGTTTTTTAAACACCATTAACTAAAATAAAAGTGATTTATGAACAGTAAAACTGGCACTAACCTGAGAGGGAACTGAGGTAGAAAAAAGACTCATTCATTTTCCTACTGTAGTGGAAACATTTTAGTTACGTTAATCATGAAATCCGTAAAATTGCAAGTGTAAGAAAATATTGTATTAGAGCTCAGTCCTTTATTTTTTTTATATATATTTATTTTTGTGGTGGTGTGTTTTTTTTTCTTTGTTAGTTCATTTGGGGGGGGGGGGGTGGACACATCCTGAACGAATGATTGGAAGGGAGCAAATTCATCAAGAAATCTAATGACAGACAAGCTGATATTAATCTCAAAGATGTTTCCGATGAACTTGAACTGTCTAAAAATAAATAAAAAAAAATAGGCAGATGAAAAAATATGCAAGAACAACTTTTGAATAACCAAACTTACAGCTTGTTCAGTACTCCATTACTAGCATGAGCAACAACAAGAGTGGAATGTAAATCAGTAGTTGGGTGTTTAAAAATAAAAATCTCTTCACCTAATGCCTTTTGAAGCAAGTTCTACTATTTTAGTCAGGAGGCTGATGACTGCCAATGCTTGGTCTCTTCTAGTACCTCTGTCACTATGATTTCCAGTAGAGCCGGATCTAGGGTACTAGTGGTGGAAATGTATCGTGTACTCAGTAGTTGTGGTGTTTACCAGATGCAATTCTGTTTTTTACAGCTCTGCAAAAATAAAATTATAGAATCATTTAGGATGGAAAAGACCTATATCCTTCACCAATACTATACATAAAAAGACCAATATCCTTCATGCAGTGAGGGGCCCAAAACTGAACACAGTAACTGACGTACAGTCTCACCGGCACCACGTACAAGAGGACGGTCATTCCCATTGTTCTGCTGACCACACTATTTCTGATGCAGGCCTGGATGCCATTGGCCTTCTTGGCCTCCTGGGCCCACTGCTGGCTCATGTTCAGCTGGCTGTCAACCAGCATCTGTTTTTTCAATTTATATTCCATAGTATACTCCCTAGTACATATCAAAATCATCTTTCACTGTATTTACAGGTTTTGGTTATTTATCAAACCAATGTTACCTTAAAGAGCAATTACAGAAGGCATTCAATTCAGACTGAGATACAGTAAGTAAAAAGTAAAACTTAGTGAGCATAATGTATAATTCCAAACAGTTGAGTCTCTGTGTACAATTTATTTAGGTATGTTTTCATATGTAAGTATTCTGTTTAAAAGAAAAAGTCAAAATAACTTATATGTATGAAAATAAAAGTAACTCAGAGGCATAAGTAATCAGATTCTTGAGCTTGACATAGATTCAACTGTACTTGGAGCAGGTCAAAAAAGACAAAACTTGATGCTGTGTCTGTGTCATGCCTGTTTGTCAGTATTGAATGCACATACTCAGATCTTGAAGAAATAAAAATAAATTGTTCTGTGAATCTTTGAGTTGTCTGGAGCAGTTAAGAGGAAACAAGATTTGTATCTGGTTTTAGTATTTTCTTAATGAGTGAAAACAATTTTCTGAGTATGGAGGTTCTGCTTCACATGTAGATAAATATTATGGCAAGTCAGCATTTTTAGTAAGTAGCCCTATCTTTTCTTGTTTATCCTTACTCAGCTGGCATCTTTCTGCATAGTTTGGACGAAGGAGATTGGCCAATGTGCACTAGAGCAATTGTTATATGAAATAATTTTTGTACTTGAACTTTGTTAGGTTCCAGACCTTCACCAACCAGTAGCTCATAACATTCTTTGCATGCAGGAGCTGTAGTGGATGTAGCCCTTGGAAGGGTGTCAGGTGTCACGGTAGCTGATTTCAATTGACTGTTCATATTCTGTTCTTCTTGGTAAATTTGTTGGTTATTACATTAATCATTTCTTCCATTGTTTTGCTTTGTGGTCACTAACAAGCCTGAGATAATGTCTCAGATTTATAGTGTGTATTTCTGCATATGTTGATTGATTGTTTCATCATGGATTTAGGGTTTTATAGATCTGTTACATTCTTTTAGCCAGTCACCATGCTGATAGCTATTAGCAGGGTACTTCAGTAAGCCTATTGCATGGTTCATTAAAATGCTTAATGTAAGGCTGTATAAATAAATTCAGCAAATTTGATGGGATTTTTAAAGTGGTGTGTAACCATCTGTATGTAAGAAGGAATCATACTTCCTTCATGGATTTGAAACAACAAATCCATCTATGAGAGGCTACAGCAATAGGCCAATTTGTTACAAAATAAATTTGGGGGGGAATAGCAGCAATAGTTGTGCCTTTCATAGTACTATATATATATATGTATTCTTTTTTTTTTTTTTTTTTCTTTTTTTAACAACTTCAGTAAAGATGTTTTAATGCCTCATTTGGTTAGACTTGATGGAAAAAAATCACCAAAAACATTTTAGTATAGCCACACTAGAGGATTAACTCAGTTTAAGCAAAAGATACTTGCACGGCCTCTGCAGGGTAGCTACACACCAGGTTTGTGGCATACATTATGCATTATATTCAGCACCTCCCAACCAATAGTGAGCATTTTGTCTTTGAAGACTATGTGCATGTGTTATCTGAGAGGAAAACAGACTTGTCTAGTCAAAAGGTATTTTGGCTGTGGAAATAGTACTGGTATGCTGCCTCACAGGACAAAGAGGCTCATGTGTCCAGAGTTCTGATGATTGCTGCTGTAACAAAGATCACAAAGGGAACAAAAAATGGCACCACGTGACATTTTGTCCATTAACAGTGACTGTTGCAGTGATGGAGCACATGAACTTTGTCTGCTTTCATTAGAGACCAAGGACTTCATCATTGTTACTGTCTTCTGAATGCATATTTTATTTCTTGATGTATCTAATGCTTTCTCTTTTCTTACCACATCAATACAATGGAACT
The DNA here is from genome assembly GCF_964034855.1 of Anser brachyrhynchus. NCBI lineage: Eukaryota > Metazoa > Chordata > Aves > Anseriformes > Anatidae > Anser > Anser brachyrhynchus. The sequence goes on from NC_137696.1 coordinate 28,205,550, forward strand.
GCTGAGTTTGACTAATTATCTAGGCAGTATGAAAACTTTCAGGAGACCCTTCTTACTGAGTGACTGGGAGCTAATCTCCTAATCAAGAGATAGCGTGGGTAACTTCTGAAGAATGAATATAGAATTATGTATGTAGCAAACATTTTGCACTGACCAGATACATACTCAATACTTTGTCTCCCTATGACTCAGTGCAATGTAGAAGCTTGTACTTGTATCCAAGCGGGCATTGCTGTATATGAAGTGATTTAAGTAAAAACTATGTATTCTTAAAATTATTTTATCATCCTCATCTCCCCTCTCTCTCTCTCTCTTCCTTGAACTGCAATCCAGTGGTTCAAAACAGATTTGGTTTATATCAGAAAGTGAATATCTCTGGATTTAGGAAGGGTTTGACTTCATGTTTGTTGCTTACTATTTATTAGCTCATAAACTGCCTCAGAAGAAATTCTAGAGATTGCACACAGGCATTGGAATAAAGGTTATTGTTGCTTCTAAAGCATTATTTAGATCTGCAGATTGGTTAGGATGTAGGATTGCCATGCTGCGCAGATTCTGTCAGTGAGGACTTGGACTGTCGGTCCAGCGACTTTCATAAAACTAAGTTCACTTAAGATCTCTTTTGTTTGAAGTGACCTAGGAATATTTTAAGTACATTAGAATCTGTGTAAGAGATGGAAAATTGCTAAGTGTGCACTTCAGTGCTCAGTACTTATTTGGAAGATAGTGCTGCATTGCTGTTACATGTTAAAGTTAGCTTTCTTCTGGCCTTCAGAGTCATTGACAAGGTATTTTTACATTAGGAATGAGTAAATTTTTACACACTAAACAAAATTTCAAGTTAGCTAAAAATGTATTAGTAAACAGATTTTAGTTTATGGAAATCATGGCTTATGGATGATTTATTTTTAAACAATTTTGCTACAGCATCTCTTGTTAGAAGAGGCATGAGATAAACTTAAAATTTACTGTTTATTAAACAGTGGGGCTGTTCTCAGGTTCCAAAGGCAAAGGAAAGAATAATGCAGCTTGGCAGGGGAAGTAGCGATATAGGAAAAGCAAATAAAATACTTTGAACTGAAATATCACACACATTCACTAGCTCTGTGTTGGTTTAATTGTTTTCTGCAGCTTGCCTAAAAGAGGAGGGAGTTTACATGTTGACAGAGATTCACATTTGTATCAGCAAGCCTGGGTGGAGTTTTGTTTGCATCCTGAAATACGAGGGACAAATGATTTTCCCAGAAACTTGCAATAAATTTGCAGCATGCACAGAATTGTCCCCTATTTTTTTGTTTGTTTGTTTTTATTTGTTGTTTTTGTTTTTTTCCTGTTGTATGAATACTAGTCAGCATGCAATACCATGGTAGGAATGGCTCCTTTATGTTTGTGTTTTGTCTTTTAGCTTGATGAATAAACTTACTTGCTGCAATCTCGGTTGAAGTATCCCACTTATGACATCTTAAAGGACTAGAATAGAGAGTGATACTTGGGAAAGGAAATATATAGGACTTAAGAACTTAGAGGAAGTATAGTATTTCTGGCAGGCAATTCATTCACTACTGACATTCATTTATTATATGCATTGTGTCATTCATTTATTATGTGAATTTTGCCAGCACTATTTCTAGTCAAATTTACAAGTTCCTGAATTCAGCATTTTTCAAATGTTAGAACATAGTAATTGTATTTTTAGTAATCATTACCTAAGAATGTCTGTGCACTCAATGGAGGATAATGAAAAGCTATATCCTGCTATGCCTGCACAGGTGTTCAAAGCAGCACTGGATGATAAGGAAAGTTGTAAGCCTACTGCAAGCCTCAGTCATAGTTTGGCCTTTAGTCCCTTTTTATTCCAGGGAGGAAGTAAGATTTGCCAGTGCAATGCCTGATGAAAACTGATATATCCTTTGGATATATCCATACGCATGTTTACTCTTAACGTTATTGCTCAAGAAAATATTTACATATAAAACTACTTCAGATTAACCAACTGTATTTTGCTGTTAATTTCATATCTTAAAAGTTTAGTTAATCATCAAAGTGGTAAAAAAGTATTACCCTGTAATAGACAACCATTAAAATTCAACTTCTTTCCAGTACTGCTTTGGAGGATATGTAAGCATATGCCCTTACAGTATCAGAACATCACAAGAAACGGTAGAATAAGACTGAAGATGCAGCAAAAATGTATATGAATAACAGTTGTCTGTAATGTACGCCTAAAAGAGAATTATCAGCTGCTGAGGGTATCTGCCTCTCAGAGCTGTGGTGAAGATACTGGCAAAATTTGACTTCCTAATGGACCATATTTTCTTTAATTTGGTATGCAATAAAATAAATACTTACATTTTAATGAAACTAAAGGAATTGGGGTTAAATCAAAATTCATTTATGTTTAGCAGAATGTTCATTGTGTACTCAAGTCAGGTTCAGACCCTATAAAGCCTCCTTGCAATTACCAAAAGAAAAACCACACACTACAAGAGCTAAAAATAGAGTGAAATTATTTTACGTCTTATCTGTTATATGAATGGAAACTGTTTCAGGTGGGAGTTAAATGTCCTACCTTGCATTCAAATGCTGAAGTTTCCAATAAAACTGTTAGGATAGCAGGGCAGGAATCTTCTTTACCAGCTCTGCACTGTATCAAATCTACTTCCTCAGATTGACAGCCTTTAAAATCCAGATATGGAAACAGCCTTTTAGTGAACAGCAAGTTTTCAGTATTTACAAAACTGTCAATTTTAGGCAGATCCCAAGGAGAAAGCCTGAGGGCCCTTCCTGTACTATGCAGATGGCTGAGCTTCATTTTAATGATCACTGAGATTTCTGCATTCATTGACCTATCTGTGAAACGAGGTGCTGGTTTTCTAGATCCTAATGAGCAGCTGTGGTACTAATTGTTATTCTCACCAGTCTCAGGAGAACAGGTAAAGATGGAATGAGCTCTTGAATAACCCAGTTGTGGACTGTACTCTGTGGTTATATCTGAAACACAGGAGTGAGTTAGGGCAAGAAAGAATTTGTTACCCTGTTCCATGTCAGTGTTGTCAAAATTTGAGATTCACAATCCAGGATTGCTAACCCAGCTTCTGTTACAGGTTCTGAATTAACTTTAAAAAAAAAAAAAGTTTGTGAAGATATCACATCTAAGATCACAGCAGATCTGCCTTACTGACTGGTACTCCTTGATGCTCTTCATGCCCCGCAGTGGAAAAGCTTTTTCTTTCATCCACTTCATAGGATGATTTGACTAGGAAGGAACCCTTCAGGATCCTCTAGTTCCAACCCCCCTGCTATGGGCAGGGACACCTCCCACTAGACAAAGTTTCTCAAAGCCTCATCCAACCTGGCCTTAAACATTTCCAGAGAGGGGGCATCCACAGCTTCTCTGGGAAACTTGTTCCAGTGAACAGATTGATGATAAAGATGATAGGCTGACGACCCTAGAGACAAGCTGTAGAAGCTGCATCTTTGGGCAGAAGCAGGTTGCAGCAGCACTAACTACTGTGATAAGGCAGCATTACTTTGTCTAATGGTTGCCAATCTATGGGTACAATGGTACATGTATGGACACAGGATGGAGGCTAGGCTACATAGATGGAGAGTTCTTGGAGAAAAAAAATGTAATTCTGTGAGAATTGTTATTATTGTTTTGCATTCAGGGGTATTGGACCTAAACAAAATGCTTGACAGGAGTATGAGTTCTTGATGTTTTAGTTACTTAACAGTGACTGAGAAAGCAGTTTGATTCACTTGTTACAATTTATGTAGTGTGAGAATGTAATTGCACTGGTGAAGGGCACTGATTACTATTCATGCTGCTATATCTTCCCAGTTTTGGTTTCTGAGAGGTATTTTATGTGCCGTATTCACTGGTGAGCCAAGCTGTAGGAGTCATTCCATGAGAAAATGATATATAGTGTTCTGTAAGAGCAAATTGCATTTGGGAAGAAGGTAGTCATATGTAATAAACAGAATAAGGAGAAAGAGTACTTACAGGAAAAGATGTGATTGTTTTTTTGTAGAAGAACAACAGAATATATTCAGGGAATAGGAAACTGAACAAAATGATTTTGGACCGAGCTTCCTGAGAGATGTTCTTATGCAGTTGAGATCTTCAGATGACGTTGTAGTCCGATAAACACAAAGCAGCTGCCGAGAGGTGTTAGCTTCAGCTTTCATTTTCCCATGCTTTAGTTCAGCCAAACCTTGGTGTCTACACACAGCAAAGCCTGACTTATTTTCTTTGGAATTAGAAACTACCTACATGTGCACGTATGTGTGTACTACTGTGTATGAGGATATATTGAATTTTAATCACAGAATCACAGAATGGTTTAGGTTAGAAGGGACCTCTGGAGGTCATCTGGTCCACCCCACCCTGCACTAGCAGGAACACCTAGAGCAGGCTGCCAAGGACTATGTCCAGACAGCTTTTGAACATTGCTCACAGCCTCTCTGAGCAACCTGTGCCAGTGCTCTGTCACTTGCACAGTAGAGAAGTGCTTCCTGATGTTTAGACGGAACCTCTTGTGTTCCAGTTTGTGCCAATTCGCTCTTGTCCTGGCATTCCTGGCACCACAGAAAAGAGCCTTGCTCCATCTTCTTTGCACCCTTCCTCCAGGTATTTACACACATAGGTAAGTTCCCCCCTGAGTCTCCTCTTCTCCAGGCTGAACAGTCCCAGCTTTCTCAGCCTCTCCTCACAGGAGAGGTGCTCCAGTCCCTGGATCATCTTGGTAAATCTAGTAAGAAAGTACATGTCTGATAAAGCTTGTAGCTTAATTATTAGTACTAGGTACACAAAATAAAGAATTTCTGTAGATAATCACATCTAAAATAGGAACCCAGAGCCTCATTCTCCTTTAATAAACATTATAAATTGCAGATATTTTACGGCAACTTGGCAGTTAACCTCTAACACAAGCAGGTGTTAGTTACGGATACTTGGGCAGCTCCCACCCCTCCTTCTTCCAGAGCTGCAAATCGAAATTTACTAGTGAAGCGAGTGAATAATAATATACTTCTCCACAATTCACAGTGTGAATTAACTTTGCTTTCATTTATTGTCCCAATTTTATCATTTCTATTACAATGCAAGAAGGAAGAAGACCAGAACTGTACCACTACCCGTTGAAAAGATCCTTTAAGCAGAACTAGTGCCAAGGCTGCTGATTTACAGCACTAGAGCACTTGTAGATTAAAGCATTTCCCCAACACTTCTAAGTAAAATGAAGGAAAGAAAAATCATGACTAAATCAAGCCAGACAATCCCTGAAGCATGGCTGGCAAGGCTGAGTCCTGCCTGTAGGGGCAACAAGACCACTGGCATGCTGGTAGTTACTCAGTAAAGTTTGCTTGTATTTGATATGACTGCCTTTAACTTAGTTTTGAAGGTAACTGAGGCTGGAGAAAGCATTCATCTCCTACAAACATCTCCCCTTAAATGGCAGGTTTTTTTTCAGACCATTTTCCTCAAATATGCCATATGGTTCTTAATTCAATTGCACATCATAGGATTGTGCTGGATGAAGAACACCAGAATTCCGGAAAGCATTAAGGGAGAAAACATTTATCCCCAATTAATGGTGGGATGATAATGATATGGTATCTACCTAAGACTTTACATTTGAAATGCAAATTATGGATTATGAATAAGGATTTTTAATGTTTCCTGATATAAATATTTACTTAATTATACACATCAGAGCATACATAGAAATGTATAGTAGTTTTTTTTCCTTGCTTACATTATAGTGAAAGGTGTTTGTGAGTAGCAGAATTTTGGTCTGGAAACTGACTGCCTTTTCAGGCTTTTCCATGCTTTCCCACAGGTAAATGTCAGCCAGCAGAATTTCTAGTGATAAATTTGTAATTGTAAATTTGTAATTTGTAAAGCCATTCATTAGCTTGGGGCTCAAGGTGACCAAATTGCAGCTTTAGAGAACTGGGCTTCTTTGCCAGTTTCCCCTCCAACTCTGTATTCTGTAGCTGTCTGCAGACTTTATCTTGACCTGTGTCAGAAAGAAGTTTGTTATCTGAATCAGAGTGTTCCTGGTTCAAAATAGAATCATACTGTTTATATCCTAACATATTTACCATCTGACAATTTCATATGCTGTCCCAGAAATGAATAAAAAAATCTTGATTCCTGTTGCACGGCTCTGCATATCACATAAATTTCTATTGTAATGGACCACCTCGGCAGAAATGATAAGGATTGACTGTTGCTTATTTCTAAACCAACTTCCTTCCCTCCAGGAGCCAAATCTTGTTTTTGCTAAAGTTCACTGAAAGTTTCCATTGGTTTCAGAGGACATTTGAGTCAAACTGCAGGATAATCCTTCCAGCCAAGAACTGAGGCACTGTTGGTTTGGGTGTTTTTTGATTTTGTAGTTATTCATCTATTCAGTTTACTATTCCTCACAAGCCTTGCTGTTAGTGTCTTTATAAGCTTTATGCTTTCACTTTCTCTCACTTTTAGATTTAGTCTCTTGGCTAAATCACTTGAATATAAACTATAATTGGCTTGCAGGCTGGTGTTTGATTGTTTTTTTCCATGATTTCTCTTCAGAAACTGTGATCAGCATTGATCCTGTATTTATTTATGTCCACGCAAAAATATCACTCCAAGACAAGGGTGACAAAATGACCAATTTGTTATTCTGTCAAAAGTACAGGTAGATTTAATAGACACTGGAAACTGTTACTGGAAAGTGAGTCTGTTCTCCACTGCTTCCTGTCTTTCCTTTCTAGCTTCACAGCTGAATTTTTGTTTTGTTTTGCATTGTTTTTTAAGCTCCTCATAAATTTCCACCATGGGTTTCCTTCCCTGTTATTACCAGCCAGTCCCCTGATCAAACACCAGCGTTGTGTTTTTGCTACGTTTGTGGGCTGTACTGGAATCAGAAATCAAGTGTGTGATAACGAAGGTAACAGGCTCTTAGGTGCTGTGATGCTTAGTGGGTAGACATCCAACATTAAGACCTTTCTTATCTGCAATTTGTGGCAAGGATGAATCATTGTCTTGGTAAAGGTTATAGTCATGTTGTAAATCACATTCTGAAAATGAAAAAAAAAATGCAGCAGTGATAAATAACCGCCATCTGGAATCTACACTATGTAATTGTATCACGATTTGTCATGCCCATAAGATGAGCTTTTGAGAATGCTTAAGTGGAAGGCATAGACATAGACATAGAGATATCCAAATGTGTTAACTACTTCAAGCAGTGAAGGTAAATGAAAGTGAAAAAATTTTGTTCCATGTGAGGTAGAAGAAGTCATAAAACTATTGAATTCATTGCAGCACAGCTGTACAGGAGTAGGTAGGAGCTGGGACTAGCTGTAGAGCGGGCTTTTCGTTGTTTTTAGTAGCAGGGCTTACTTTACCCATTTGACAGACAAAAATGCATTGACATCAAAAGAAGTCTTTCAAATGCTTTTTGTGGTGTAACTTTGGCTGATGTGGCTTCAAGACACATCAAGGGATGCAGAAGAACTGTGTATGGGATTGTCTGGCTTTGAGAAATATATAATGCTGGAAGTTAGTCTCTTTCATGACTTGAACAAAGACATAAAAGAACAGGTTTCTGAGAAAAGGCATTGGAAGAAAACTATAGAAGAAAGCCAGCTAAGAAAGGGGAAAAGAGTGAAAAAAGTAAGATGCCTTTAGAAATAACTACTCTGAATCAACATCACATGAATTTCTGTTTCTGCCAGCTGCCCACTCACTTTCTCTTTTAATAGAAAGAATCATCTTGGTCTGAAACAAGTATTGTGGGGAGCCATGGATTTACCAAGGAAGTGAGTTTCCTGTCTTAGTGTGTTTTAGCTCACAACCCTAACCTCGTAATGGATTTGATATCTTTAAGGTGTATATAACACATCAGAAAGGTAGAAGTAGCCTTCTATTTTACCAAGGATACTCCTGCAATGTAGATGTGAAGCTTCAATAATGGGTTAATTATTTTCTTTTCAAATGCATCAGTAATAAAACTTATATCTTTAAGACCTCTTTTATAGAAATGTTCTCACTTAGTCTCACAATGCTTCTGTGAGGTAGGCAGTAATATAATGTATATTTTGTAAACAGAAATGTGGAGCACCCGGTAAGACAGCAAAAGATTTGTCCCGTGCCTCTCAACAAGCCCCTGGTGTACAGTCAGGATTAGAACCAGGACAAGCCTGTCACTGTGTCTCATGCTTATTGCTCTTAGCTACGCTGTCTGTCAACTGAGGTATGTCTGGGGACAGACATGCTGGAGGTTTGCAGAGATGGTTTGTCTTCCGCAAAACTAACGACTAAAATCACAAAGATGTTTTACTGACATCTGTTATTTCTGTTCCTTTTAGCTGGTGTTGCCGGAATACTCTATCCATAGCCTTTTCTGCATAATGTTTTTATGTGCCCAAGAATGGCTCACACTGGGGTTAAATGTTCCTCTGCTTTTTTATCACTTCTGGAGGTAAGCCCACCCTTTATATGCTGACTGCTTGTTAGCCTTATTTGCCAATTCATCCCCCATGAAGATTGTATGAACTATGAATTGCAGTGATAAGAGAAAGGCCTAAAAGTGTTTGTCTAAAAGCAGCTAAAATTTAAGTTTCCAGGGAAAAAAAATAATATATACTTTTTTGTGCATGATTAGATGGGAAAAGTCGTAATACATTAATGTGGCTTTAAATAGCCACATTTAAATAGCCACTTAGATGATCTCAATGGTGTCAGGATGCCATCACCACAACCAAATAAAAACTTGACCTGAAATGAGCTGGAGTCTGGAAGTTGAACTCAGTGAGGCACTAAATGCTTCACAGGCTAGGAGCTGTAAGACAGTTCATGTCCAAAAGATCTTGTACCTATTCATTCAGCCCTGGCAAGGAAACCTTTCCACTGGGTTCATGGTACAGAGACTGGGAAAGTTGAGAGAATTTTGCTTCTCATCTTCTCTGATACCCTTACATGTTTTTGCGTTGTAAAGTAAGTTGCTTCTTGCTCTACAGTAGAGAATGTATGTTCTGCATGAGAAGTCTTGCTAAGAGACTCTTGAAGCAGCTACTGTTGTGAAGTAGCTTGAAGAATAATTTTGTAAAGAAGCCAGTACTAGTACCTTAGCTAGGAACTGAAAAGTAGTAGCTTTTTTACATTGTTTTCTGCAAAACTTGGTAGTAATGCACCATCATATGGTAGAGTGTATCATCCTGAAGTTAGAGTGACAGCATAAGTTCTCAGGAAGTTTAATGGGGGGAAGCTATGAATGCTGTTTTGTTAGGTGCAATAATAGTGTTTTATGGTGTTTTTCAAAGGTTAACAATAGAAGTGTGACAATAATATTGTTTTGAAAATTAAAAAAAAAGAGTTATGTACAAGCTGGAAATGGTCAGACTTGAAATAATGGATATGCTTCTTTGGATATACTTCTGTGGTTCTCCATATGTATTGCTATAATTACCACATCATTTTTTTGCTGTTTTAGCCACAGACAGTTTTGGGTTCATTGTGTAAATTTCTACACAAAACCATGGGAAGATAATTGTGTAATACCTTCATTCCAATGAAGATAATTAAGTAAAGATTTCACCTGTGGTGTAAAAGCTTTGCAGTGTTATTAGAGACTGTAAGTGGATGAGACAAATATTAGAAAGGAAGAAAGGAGGAAGGCAAGATTATTAGGAGAACTTTTGATTTCAAAGTTTGCAGCTGGTGACTTGTATGGGGATTTTATACCTATCTGTTCATATATCTGTTTATCCATCTGTAAGCAATCCCAGAAATTTTCAGTAGTTAATTACCATTTCAAAGCAATAGAAATAACAATATTTCATCTGATTTGTGCAAATCTTAAAGCAGTTCATTTACTGTGTTCAGGCTTTTCTTTTTGTGGTTTGCTTTTGCTTTTTGCTATAAAGTAACTGAGACAAAAGCTCCCTTGCAAAAAAAAAAAAAAAAAAAGCAACAACAACAACAAAACCCTTTCATCATGATTTCATGATTTTCTCAATCATCCAGTCATTACTGAGAATAACTAAAAGTGTCTCCTATGTAAGAAGTAAAACATTTTGCAATAAAATTTATTTAGATAATATATTTTTAAGCAGTGCTATGTGTAGAAAACACTAGTCAGCCAACTCTTATGTTACTCCACATTGCCTTTTTCCTTTTCAGATTTGGAGAAACTGAGCTGTAAATTGGTTGAGGTTGTCACCTTTCATCATATCTGAAATCAGTTGTGTAGATGCAGTTAAAGCCCAGTAATTCTTCCTCCATGCTGTGATCACAGACTGCTACATATTGTCACTCAATATGTAAGTTTTTAGTGAGTAAGCTAGAAAGAACTATATAGGCAGGGGGAATGTTTCAATCTAAAAAATTAACAGAGTATAGAAAGTCTGCATTCATGAATCACTTGTTCTGCAAGAACAGCCTGCTTAGACTAGCATCCTGATTTTAACACTGTCCAGAAACAGGGGCTTGAAAAAGAGAGGAAAATTCCTCCTGTATCTTGGAAGACTGTTTTCTTCTGAGATGGTGATCAGAACAGTGACATATTTAATTCAGGACATATTTAATTCAGCATGTTACAGAGTCATTTCAGATGTCTTCTCCTTCTCTTTCAGGTATTTTCGTTGCCCAGCAGATAGTTCAGAACTAGCATATGATCCACCTGCAGTCATGAATGCAGATACCTTGAGTTACTGTCAAAAAGAGGCCTGGTGTAAGCTAGCTTTCTATCTCCTTTCTTTCTTCTACTATCTTTACTGGTAAGTCTGGTCATTTCACTAAGGAAATAGCAGCTGCGTTTCATTTGACATGTGAAATTGCATTTAGGAATGGATGAAAAAAATGGGCTTGTTTCCTTAGTTCTACAAAACTGCTTCTGATCTTGATTCAGGAAAGCATACCCGCTTACAGCAACACATACTTAAATCTGTGAACAGTTCAGTACAGAATATTAAGCATTTATCTCAAGCCTGAGCCAGGCCCAAGGACCAACCCAAGGGAAAAAAAATTTGCTCTTCTGCATAGTCTCTTAGGATGTGTGAAAGAATACGTGTTGTGATATGACATTATATCAAATAAATATTATAATGTACAGTTTTAGGATCAATTTCTCTGTTGTGATTTTTCTTTTTCTTATGCTTCAAAAGAGTATGATGTCCCCCGGTGCTAACCAGTGCACTGGCACAACTTGCTAGCATAGAATTTAGCACATTACAGAGCATTTACTGATGTGTTTCCCACAGTCTCTATAAGCCAGTCTGAATGCAGTACCTGAAAACTATCTCCCATTGCAGCATCACAGGCTGTTCAGGCTGGAAGCATGCCTTCCAGACTGCGCTGAGTCTGACAGGTGAGGTTCACCAGGCATATTCTCACAGGCAGTTCACAGGCTGCCTGCGTAGTGATGCTCAAGACAGTAAGCAAATGAGTAGGTAGATGGTGAGTAGGCATGCTGGATGCACCATGCTTGCAGTCATTCCTACAGACCTCCCTTTCATGATGAGGTTAAGCCTGTGTGTGCTACAAAACCCTCTATGAAGGACATTCTTGGAGATTTGCACCCCAGTCATTCCCCTGCCCCTTTTAGTTGTCAGATGTCCTTAATGCACAGTTGCAAATGTCCAGTGGAAGAATATGTGAGGAACATATTTAAGACCTTTGGCAGAATTCCTGTGCTTTTAGTCACCCCTGTAATCACACCATAAAACTACTTGACAACAAAGGATAACACAGTTTAGATGGAGATGTTGTTTTTAAGGTGCCTTTTTTCTACTCCTTTAATAATGTATTTGCATAGAACACCTCTTCAAGCCAGAACTGCATGCAGTAGTCCTTCTATAAGGTAGGTTTGTACACTGGTAGAAAAAGATAAATGTCACTTCTCCTTTGATCACTGGTATGTTATTTGTTCTGTTGTTCATCTTACCTTCAGGAGTCATTGCTGCAGGTTGATGTTTCTCAATGTTACTTTTAAATACCACTGACAGCAAAGTTTTCTGGCCACATGTGCACATGTATGTGTGTGTGTGTGCATATCTGGGAGGGGAAAAAAGGAGGTAGAAGGGACCAGACCCACAGAATCTGGTAGGTGCCTAACTGAGGTGGATGGGGCATTAGAATCTAAGCAGGAACTTTGCATCCAGGAGCTCTGTGTGTTTGGGCTGAGTGTCTTCACCTGCCAGACTTCATTGCAGAGGCAAGAGGAGATGGCGAGGCACAAATAGAGAAAGAAACATTTTAACCCCATGTTCTGTAGGCTAAAAGACTCTATCAAAGACAGCTGTGTGGTGTCATCTAGCATTTCTGCTGGGACTAAATTGTTGTACTGAGACGTGCTTCCCTTCATTCTAAAATGTGGCCACGTAAGCCAAAGTTCACCGCCTGGTCCTAAATAAAATAGTATTAATTATAATCACTTTTGCTGTGCTTTCCTGAGTATTATGAAAATTAGAACTGCAGTAAAAACAATATGATTTCTTCACTTTTCAAAGTTGCCCTTAATAGATACAGATCCACTCCAGTTACTGTCTGCATTTTGTTTGTTCTACTGCGTAGAATTTTTCCAAAGGAAAGAAAACAGTCTAGTTTCATGGGAAACCATACCTGCCCTGCTGAGAGTTGCTGGTTGAAGTTTTAAAGATCAAATGTGCGAAAGCAAAATGGTTTTGTTTCTCCACTGTTCAAATTCAGACATCAGACCACACTTTAATAAGCTCAAACACAGCTGGTGGTACAGTAGGATGTCACTAATGAATTTGTTATTTCTTGAGTGCTTTTTGATACCCATCTTGAATGCACCATAATTAAGATGCTTTAGAGAGATGGAAGTAATGCAAAGGAAGGCATAGGCCATTACAGTCAGACCTGAGGAACAGACAGTAAAGAGTTATAAAAATCAAAGTGCTCTGTATGCCTCAAAAGGATACTTTCATATTGTGTCTTTCTTTTACATTCAGCATGATCTACACTTTGGTGAGCTCTTAACTGAAACATCATCATTGAAGACTGAAAACAACAAAGGCTGTGAAGGTACAAGGGTGAGTGAGCCAAGTGATGCATGAGAAAAAGAAAGGAAAAAAAAGTAAAGAGAGGAAGACTTTGAACCCAAGAAGTAAACAAAGTATGTGAAAGAGAGATCCAGCAGAAGCAGAGTACCATGAAGAATGGCTGAGTTAACTGTGTTTATCGTTTGTTTCTCAGTGTGTTGCAGTAAATGGCTTTCAAAACCCAAGCAAAACCAAAAAATGCAACAAGGTGGGCTGAGTTACAGAACTATTCACCTGTTCAGGGATAATGCTACTCAGCTAAATGCAGTCATCATAAACTGTAGCCCCTATTGTCTTCCAGGAAGCAAAGTTTTTTTGTTGTTATTGTTTTTGCTTTTAATGACTGTTCTGTTCTGAGGAAGCAGAGGGCAAGATCATCATACACAGCAAGAACAGCTACACAATACATTCTGAAAATGAGCATTGACGAGTTCAGATAAGATGTGTGACCATTCTGCAGGGAGGTTCTTGTGACATTAGTCAAACAGGGATATTGGATCTTGGGAAATTGTTTTCAGGTGTTCTTTTTTTTTCACCCATAACAAAAATAACAGAAGAATTTAGAAATTACAGTGTTCTGTTTTTTAATGTTATGCTATTCCTGTAGATAAATGTCCAGTATATTTCTGTATTTCATTTATGATGCATCAATAGCACAGTAATACGTGTAAATACATTGGGATTGACCTAAGCACATCAAGCACTTACCAGAGTAGTATTCCTCTGACTGCAAAAAAGACTGGTAAAAGCTGCATATGTTAAAGAGGATTGTAACATAAACGTTATCTTCTTTAGAACACTGGATAACAAAATGCTGGACCAGGCGATCATGGGCTGTAATTCTATTGTGCAGCTTTATTTCTGCTGTCAAATTTAAGCTAAAACTAAGGCACAAAATGTTTTTATCTCATATTAGGTGGGTATTGGAAGTTGTTCTTTTTTATAATTTAAAAGTTTTTTTCATTATTTTACCATATAATTTCTGTTTAATTGTCTGTATATGTGCTGTATATCTTCATATATGTGTATATACAAATGCACATCTATATAAACACAATCTATTCATATTTTAGGTTTATCTGTTTAATTTAACAGGTCAGAAGCATTATATGTCCAGAACTGCTGCTAAGACTAGTAAGACTAGTACCACCACACGCACAGAAACAACTTGGGTCTTGCATTATCAATGAGGTAATAAGACATGTTACTAGCAGAGGTGCAGAGTGTGCGAAGAGGCCCATCTGTATGGAAACAGCTTGGTTACAAACGGTCTTGTTAGCACTAGCTCATTGTTCACCCTCCCAAATTTGTTCTGCCTATTGAGAGCCAACAGATTGTTCTTTTGGACTTTGGGCATGAGATTTCAGAAGGAGAGGTCCAGTCTCACATTCAGCACCATCCCTGTGCTAACAAACCCTGTTTTAGAGCATGGTGGAGAAGCAGTAGCTGAATGCAGTAATCTCATGTCTGGCAAGGTCAAAACAGAGCTGGAGCTACTGCATGCATACAGTGACAAGGTTTTTGTTGGTGTGATCAGACTATGTTAACAAAATTAAATCCTTTCAGCCTGCAAAGTACAGTTGGTGAATTAAAACTGTCTGCTTGTGGCCCATGCCAACTCCTGGGCATTGCTTGGAATAGTGCTAACTGGCTTGTGCAAAAAGTATGCTGGGGTTATTCTAACAATATTTAGAAGATCAAGTTGTTCCAAGCACAGACATTCTTTAATTTATCAGTACAGACATAGCCAATAAATCTTTCTGTATGCAGTTTAACTTCCTACAACTTACTATTCCCACTTCTGGGAAGCACACAACAAGGCTGCCAATTCAGGTTACTTAGGAAGCTAATTTGGGCTTGATGGTTCGTAAGTTTGGATTGCACACACTACAGAAGTGGCTAAGTATGCTCTTGAAATCACATTGACCTTGCAATCAGTATGGCTGTGTTTGCTTGGAGTGTGCTTGATCTAAGAAACTTTGCTGGGTCATTACAGAGCTAACTCTGATAAAGTTCTGTCGCCATGATATAATTAATGCAAAACTGATCAAAAGCTGTAGTTTGTCTTTAACTGAATTTCTTTTGTACATACTATAACGTAAAGCACCTCGTTCTGCAGAAGTATAGGAGCTAACTTCACAAGAGAAAATCAGCATCACAGTGATAACTTCTAAGCACCTTGCTACCTTATAAAGCTCTCAAATCTGAGTAGGTGACTGAATCTTTCCAGAATGCATCAGAGGTAGAAAAAAATGAATTCAGGTTTTCTACATTCTAGATATATGCTTTAAAGTCAGTTTCATGAAAAGTCCTGGTATGTTTTTGTGAGGCTGAATGGGTGAAATTATGATCCAGTTTTGCAGGAAAAGACAATTTTCAAAACCTGAGCTTTAGGCGTGAACTAGATCACTAGCAGATCAGTTGATTGTCTACAGGGCTCTGTGAGTTTTTGCAACTGGCATTGCCATCTAATCCTTGACTTTGTACGCAAAGAGGCACTTACATTCACAGGTCTTCTGAATGTGGCTTCAGGTGACTGCAAAGACATGCTGCTTGAATGGACGTGCTAGGTCACTCAGAACAAGTTCTCTGTTTCAGGCAACCTCATCAATGTACTTCTCAAACACCACTTGAAAGCAGAACAGTTGGTTTGATCCCACTACTGCTGTCAGCGATTCCAGGATCTCGCCTGCTCTCATAATAGCAAGTTTTTCTTCATTTCCAGATTAACACTTCTTCTTGCATAATTCATTCCATTTGCTTTTGAGCCAACATTAGTCTAAATACCCCTTATCTCATGACATTTAACACTCTGATACGCAGGGAGAGCAGTCCTTTTCAGCCTCTGGTTAGAAGTGAGCTGTCTCTTCTTCCATCCTCCCATAGAAAAGCTCTCCATTCTCCCTGTCTTCTTTATAAGATTTCTCTGCTGTCTCTCCAGTCAAATTAATTTTTCTTGAGAGTGGATAATGAAAGCTGTTCAGAGAATTCTGAATATCTTACCCCATCTCGTCCTTACTATGAAAAGACATTGAAAGCTAACTTTCTCATTTTTTACCAAAAATCCTTATTCAAAAAAAGTAATCCCCCTGATCTTAATAACATTTTGTTTCTCTTAAAGAAAAATTTTAATTTAAATCAATGGAAAAATTGTCTGATATGAGGATACTTTCCGTTTCCTGGAATTTAGTGAAGCTCCTCCTGAGTAGAGATAACATATGAAAGTGGCAAAAACATTAATTAGAGTATGTGGTCAATGTAAAGCAGTTATCTCCAACCCAGAACTCCAGAATAGTAAGTGTCCAAGGTGTCTGACAGTATCAAGAAGTTGCTAATACTGTGGGCCTCACAGACAACAGAGTAAGATACAGCCCTCAGTGTGTTCATTGCTCGGTGTTGTTGCCCAGACAGGTTGCAGTATCTTGCTGGATTACCCCAACAGACCAACAGCACTTGGCTGCAGTACGGCACGAAATCAGTATGTGGCGGTGCTGCTGTTGTGACAGGTAACTTCAATATTGTATTCACAGTGGTATCTAGATTAGTCATTTTCTTACAATGACAGGACTGTCTCCCTGGATTTATCAACAGGTACAAAAAAAAAAAAGTGTTTGTTTTTAAATTAAATAGCTCTTTTCTGTAATAGGAAGTGTTGTAAAACGTCCAGAAATTTACCCTATATTCTTCTGTGTTGCTTCTGTGGGGTCTCGCCTCTCAACAGTTATATCCATGTGTAGTAGATATTTTCAAGACCAGATTTGTCATTTTAGCTGATAGGCTTGCCATATGTATTATAAGATAAGCATGAATAGAGGAAGGAAAATTAAGAGAGAAAAGATATGGGTTGCCCTCTTAATACCTGGCTATCTTGCTGGCTAAACACAAGCTGAGCGCACTTTGACCAAAACCAGGGAAGTAGAGCTGCAGGGAAGTGGAGACAGTAGCAAACAACAGAAAAAAATGTTGCAATTTTCATACACAAAGTGGTCTCTTCCCAGTGTCATGCTTTTAGGGGAGAAATAATCTCTGCTATCCCTCTTGTCTCCAGTTCCTCCTTCTTGGTGGGTGGAGGCTATGGATTTCCTTCCCAAGCCTGATCACTTCCCGTCTCTTCTCCTGGAAAGGTAAATGCCATTGCTTAGGAGCAGCAATTTTCTTCTCTCACATGCTCTGGTGATACAGGCAAACCACACAAAGATCATAAGAAAACATGTCATTTCCCTGTGCTCCCTTGAACAGGTGTGTGGTTAAGTGCACATTTAAATGATTACTCACTGTCTTCATTTGTACCATCTGTAGAACACCTAGCTTGTGAAATCTTTCCATACATATAATACTCTATTTTTTTCCATGACTGTTGAATACATGTAAAGGAAAAGGGTAGGGGAAAAACAAAATGTGAGTGGATGAAATCTGAACGAGCTGCTTGCTAAAGGGTAGATGCTTGAAAGGCAGCCCTGTTGGTAAAGTGTTGATCTGTGCTTCTACCTGTCCTATTTATAGTCAGGTAGTTACAGCGATGCTGGATAAAACCACTGCTGCTGTGACTGTTTTGGTTTCAAATAGAGCAAGTCAATGCTGATAGCAGAACGCTTCGCCTACAAATAATTAACAGCACTTAAGCTGTCATAAATGTTTTTCCATCTGTTTCCTTGGACCATACTCTTAATTTTACACCAAGGCACTGGAAGTGGAATAAAAAATTCTTCAACCTACACCTTTCTACAGAAACTGCATGGAGGTTGTTATGATCTGACACTGCTGTTGGGTCATGATTTCTCATTCATTGGTATAAGTATTAGCACTCTATTGTTTTCCTTTCTCCATACAGGTATTTTTGTAATAATAAGAATAATTGTACAGGGCATGGTCCAAAATCCTTAAATTTACTGGAGATTTTCCATTGCTTCCAATGGACTTTGGATAATGCCCATAAATTGCTCTAGAGCTACATGGGAAATACATCCACACTAGAAAGTCTCTAGAGTTTTGCCAGTAGAGAACCTGTCCTTTAGATCTTGACATCACATTAATTTACCTAAATTACATTAATGAAAGAGGAACATACACATCAGAGGGAGAAGTGTAATGTTTCAGTGCCAGACTGTCACAGAAAGTTAGACCAATTTAGTGAAAATCTGGCTTCACAGAAGTTAATGGAAATTTTGCCTCTTCATTTGAGTCCCACTTAACACTGTGCAATTCCCACCAAGATGACAATGGAAATGAAAAATTGAAGAAGAAAAAAGAAAGCAACAATAAGCTTAGTTAATCAAAAATGCTATTGGATAGAAATAATTGGATAGAAAAAAATGCTATTTTTTAGATAAGGCTTGGATTACTATAAACAGAACAGGAGATCAGAAGGTTGAAATAACACACCAAAAGGAAGCAACGAATATTAGACTCCCATCCATGTAGCACTGAGCTTTACATCAGTGATCTCAATCCATATTCCTGCTCTGGTGAGTTTTTTGATCATTCATTACTCATGAACACATTGTTCTGATTTATTTTTATTCATCACAGGAATGCTGTTGTAGGTGGGAAGGAGGAAAAATTCTGCTCTAAAATACAGCATTTTCTTTTCTTCTCCCAGATAACCTGGGAGCATGCTATAAATGACTTATTTCACTGGTACATCTCAACCTAAGAATGAAGCTCTTTGCTGCAGACGATATTGTACTGCAATTTAATAAACCACAGTTCTAGAAATATTTTGTGCTTAGACAATTAAAGTAGTTATATTCTTACCTTTAAATTGGTGGTCTCATGTAACGGAAAATGTACTTTTGTGGCTCAGTTTTGTGAGTTTCTAGGTAGTCAAACTCTCAGTGAAGCTCTGGGGCAAATCAAATATTTTAAAAATCATTTTTCTAGTAACATATATAGGTCATACATTATGGAAATTGAATGAAGAATTAAGAACCAAACCCACTAATTTTATCCAAAACCTGAATAGATGTTGCTCCTTTTCTTCCCATGAAGTATCCCTAATATCACCAGTGTCCTGACAGATCTGAAGAAATCTGACTGTCCTGCTGTGCTCTCACCTGTGCAAAGCAATATATAGTACCAAACAAACCAGAATTTCTGCTCCACCTGTAATGTAGTACTTTTATTTTGCTTGGTGTATAAAACAATATAAATTACAAGACAGAAAATAACCAGGGTGCTGCAGTTAATAGGAATGCAAAGTTTGACCCTAGTTTTTTTAAGCAGTTGCTCCGTTTCTTTCAGTTATTGACAATGTAAAGTTATTGGAGGTGCAAATTGTGCTGTTAATAGCAGCTTTAGCAATATGTATGTTCATTTCTTTTGAAATAAGAATTTTAAATCCACGTTTCTTTCTAAAAGATATTTAACACGTTTTCAGACCTTACCTGACTCTCAATATATAACCAATATGAATGTATCATACACACAAATACAAATGCAAATACAAAATACAGCAAGCATAGATTCTTAAGCAAATATCTAGATTGCCTTGCTATTTAAAGGTAATTTCTAGGTCTTATTGCAGGTCATAAAAAAAAAAATTGGTCATAAATTTATGATGATATTCCCTTCAATAAAAGTGGTAAGAGATTCCCTGCCCTTATTCTTGGAAGAAACTGTTAGCATATAAATAAGTAATCTCATGTATGTAGAAACCACAATATTCTTTTTTCACTGTCATCCAGAAGAGTTAAAAAAAAAACTCGTAAGAGACAGCTGAGAAATCTTTCTCTCACACTTTCTCTTATGATTAGTAGATATCACTGTCTTGATCTATTGTGCTTTAATTAGATGTACAGCATAGCTACAAAGCATTTTAAATAATGTATACCTATGATCATAGCTTTTTTCTCATATTTTTCCTGTGCCCTGTTTTTAACGTGACATTCAGTGGCTGATCTAGGTTCAGTGAAGCTGTCTCTGTGGATATCATCCAAACAGAGAAGACTGCAGAACTTTCTGAGTTAAGAGAGGGAGATAAATTTTAAGGTCCCTGCGGCTTTAGTAATCACCTCTTTCTTCAGTATCATTTTTCCTTGTATTATATAAACTATGTTAAAAAGTAGGCAAATAAAATTTTGGCCAATGTTTGAAGCCATGTTGCAGTAAACTTGCTTGTATGCACAAGAAAGACCGTCATTTTCACTTGCTGCAGCAGAACCTTAAATCTGCTTGTTCATGGAAAAGGAAATTGGTGTTTCTTGCAGCTCAAATTTCATCGTGAAGCTGGTTTCATTTTGTGCAGTGCTGAGGGCATTTTAAGAGGGATGTTTGAAGGATCTTTCATGTGGAAGTTGGACAGAAAGATTAGCCCCACCCTGCTCTGCAGACAGCAAATGCAAGCAACATGTATATTCATGTGAACTAGACTGGGTATGGTGCTGGACTGGTGGAGATGGGCAGCCAGAGGGGACATCTGTCTCGTTATCACTTTATGAGACCTCATGAGTAGGGCATGCCACTCAAGTAGCATCTGCTGCCGTGACCTCTGGTGTGCAATGCTTTTCGAAGATGAGGGAAGAGATAAAGGTCACCACCTCATATAGCATAAGTAGGTAGGACCCCTGCCAGGTACTGGTGAGTCAAAATAGGAATTGTATGCATTGGTTTGTCTCAGAGTCGGATCAATGGTAAAATGAGGTAAAATGCCGCTGTGTAACGTTTTATGGAAACAAACACATACATGCGTGCAGGCCTATTTGGCTAAGGTTTTTTGGCTGATATCTATGTAAGATAATACCTTGTACCATCTCGTCAGGGTTTGATATGGGTTAATTATCTACATGGTGTAAAATGCTCTCACTGTGACTGTTTCACCTTACACAAATTGCTTTGGCATTAAAAAAGGAAATAAATCATTTTCTCTCCCTAGCTGAAGCCTTACAGGAGTTTCTGTTTTGATAGGAAAACAAACAAACAAAAACAAACAAACAAACAAAACAAACAAAAAAACACCTGAATTTATAAGCACCACAGGAACTTGTTGCTGTCATGACTGAAGTCTGATCATTCTGTATCTGTTCTTTAATTAAGTTTACTTATAAATTCCACACTATATGATGTTAAAGATAAGATGTAAAGTTGTTCTTCAGTTGGTTTCCTTTCACCTTTTAATCAAAGTTTCTAAGCCTAGCCTGCTTTGCTATGTTTTCTTCTCTGGAAAACTGCTGGTAGTTATATTTATTATTTTTATTGTAGCAGCCTGTTCCTTTCAGACTTATTCATAAACTGAAGCAAATGGATGAGTATTCTACAGTGACTTAACATTTGACTTGTTTTTATTAAGCTTAATGAGTCTCATTAGCTCTCTATGGAAGTAGCTGATGTTGCATAGCTTCTGAATACCTGAAATAACACAAAAATTATAACAGAATTCCCAGCCTTTCAGGAGTGCATTTCTGATTTCAGATTTAACAGCTCAGAAGCACTACAGAAAATGTGCAGGCACAAGGAGTTTACAAGGTCTTCCCCTAGCAGGGAGAAATCTGTACATGGAGACAACTTTGGGAAAAGAACAACTCAGATAAGAGAATGAGGCCCATCTCTGCCACAAATATGCACTGGGGATTTTTTATTTTTACTTTATCTTCTGACATTGACTTCAATGTATCCTGAATTTTAGAGAATTGAAGGTACTGAGCAGTGGAAGTAGTTGCCTCTATGGGGATTTCATGCTTCTGTGCAGCCATGGCTATCTGATGTTACCATTTATTGGTTTCTTGAGCAGGAGCCTTGACATTGCAGATTTCCTTTTTTTTAATTATCTCTAATTAGGTCCTTATGAGTACCACTGAGCCAACATTTATTGTTCAAAAGGATTCATATGCTTTTCTCCTATTATTTCCTCTTTGCCTGGACTGACATAGAATTACTTTATTCTTTTTACAGGTTTGGTGTCTTTATTCCTAACACAAATTGCAAATGAACAATTCTCGATGTTTATATGGCTTAATAAAGCTCCTATTTATTTTTTTTTAAACCATGAAAATATATCCTGATCCATCAGCATTAAAGCTGAAAATTAGTTCCCCAATTAGGTCATCTGCTGTAAAAATATTTCCTCATATTGAGCCCAGGTCTGCAATCCCTTACTCTGCGTTTGGTTCTGTCATTATCAAAGGCAGCTTAATGAGAAGAGAAAAAAATGTACAATGATTTGTGAGAAATAGAGTAGGCACACACTGGTCTAGAATATTTTATGGATTTCATATGATACATTCAGCTTTTAACTACAAAGGTTCCTTTATGCAAAACTGACCTTTAGTCTTTACATTCATTGATACATGAGAAAGCAGTGGCTCTAATGAGGGCCATTCAAGAGTTATATACTTCTGCTGCTGCTCTGCATGTTCCTGTTCATATTTTAATTGGCACTGAACTGCAGTGAGGTATCAATTTCAGTTGACTAAAAGATATTAGTCCAAAAGCCTGCATTATTTCAGTTACTATGGTATTTGCTTTCCTAGTCTTCCTAAAACTAAACCTTTGTTATATCTTGGGTGTAACTTTAAAGAAGTGTGATATTGCACCACTTTAACCTTCTTTGAAGTTGCATGGTAGTAGTAATGTATTATTTTCCTATTTAGGAGATAAAATGTAGTTCTTTGAAAAGTTGAGTAAAACAATAAAATAAAGGGCTTTGACTATATATTTATTAAATAACTATAAACAAAAAGGATACGATTTTGGATAGAACTATCATTTCCAGTGAACAGTAGCACCAAATGACAAAATGAAGCACAATGCTAACCTCCATGTAACAGCAGATGGAGAAGGAGATCATTCCCTGAGGGTATGGGGCATGTTATGGAATGTGAAGGAAGAGCATTTGGAGACTCTACATTTATCCCTGTACAGGGAAAAAATGAGTATTGGTTAATTAAAATACAGCTACATAGCTCAAGGCACAGGGCTAGATGAATACAACTGTTTTACCAGGCACAGAAAACAGAATTTAAGTTACTTTAAAAATATTTGCAGAGCTTTCGGTGAGCTATTGAAGAGTAATTCAAGTTGTCAGTCATTTCTGACAAGAAAAACTGATAGGGTATGGTAGAGCATATGGGGAATTAGTTCCACTAATATCCTAACATGAAGAAGCTTAAAAACACAGTTAATAAATGCTGTGCATTCTGTGCTTAAGTTTTCACTTTAAGGAAGAAAATAAATAAATAAATAAATAAAAGTTGAGAATAGTCTGTCTTTTAGGAGACCACTTTGCCACTGTGTTAACCACTGTCACAACTGCAGGGACTGAACCTTCTCAGATAAACCACAGGCTGTATCAGAGCACCTGAGAGGAAGATACAGATATAATTGACAACTTGAAACTGAGAGGGGATTCGTGAAAAATTGAGGAGAAGGCACTTCGCCAGGTAATAAGGTCAGAGTTGACTCTTGGTGGTTCTTTATAATTATATATTATTCGTGTATCTTTTCTACTCTTTATCTGTAAATATTGTTATCTGTGTTCAGCTGTCTAAGGATGGACTGTAATTAGTGTTGAAGGAGAGACTTCTTACTGGTTGCTTTGTATCTATAACATTATCCCAAATGTAGTTTGAGACATACAAGAGATGAAACTTTTCAACAGAAAGGCATGCACAGTGCAGAAACCACGGCGGCTGTGCTGCTGCTGTGCAGAGCTCTTCTTCCCCGTGTTAGACAAAGGTTGTGTCATGCTCAAAATAATGTGTGGTCTAATGATCTTCTACTGACTGAATACAGATGATGCCCTAATATGATTACAGTTAATGGAAATATATCACAGTGCTTAGGCATTCAGGAGATGGGGGGAGGTTGTTTGTTTAGTTTGTTTTGTTTTGTTAAGATCAAAATGTCCTTTATGCTAAGTGAGTTTATGTGACATTTCCAGAGAAATCTCTGTAGTGAGACAGTTTCTTTTGGTATAGAATTAAAATCACTTTACTGGAACTATGTGTACAGCTTCATCAATTTTATTTTTACTGGATGTACAATAGAAAAGATCTTCCTTTAAACAAGTTATTACAGTTAATCTAATAGTACATCATCATCATCACTGTTAATACCAAACTATTTCATGTTCCCTTAGATCCTTCCCTTTTCCTGTGGATGATCTACCTCAAAAGCAGAAATGTTTCCACTGCATTGTGAACACACAGTTTAGTCTACAAATACAAACTTTACTCATGATATTTGTCACCCTTCACTATGGAGGACAGGCAGATAGGTATCCTATTAGGTATCCCTGGCAGATTGAGGACTGACCACAGAGTTGTGGTTATAATTAGAGATTTATTATTACATTTTTTAAAAAAAGGAAATTAACAATCAGCATAGTTTGTCATCTATAATTTCCAGCACTTCGCGTAGCTTAAGGTTGTGTAGAATTTCTGGAATTCTCAGTTAAACAGGCTTTTCAGTCACCTGGATGGATCCTGTGCGGATCAGGTCAAATTCTTATCAATCAGCGCATGATAAAATCATAACCTAGACTCAGGTTACGTAAAAAAACATGAGTCATTCACTCAGTCCTCAGAGGAAGAAAATGGCAGTGGAGGCATCCTTGGTCACCGGAGATCACGGGTTTTGCTGTCCAGCAGCAGTTCCAGTTCAAGTCCCACTTAGGACTTGCTGCTGTGTGATTATATAGACAGTGCTCCCCATGTTGCTACACTTCCCTGTTCCAGGACAGATATCATCTCCTGGCAACCCAGCACCTGGGTATTGATAATGGTGATGGGCTTAATCACCCTGTCAGTCGGTGCTCCCCATACCATCTTGGTGACTTGGCACTTGGATCTTGATAACACTACTGCCCTTTATCACCAGATAAAGGGACCAGAAAGGGGAAGAGAGAAGGTAGAAGGGGTATGCATTAACAGCCTGCTTACATCTTATGTGTATTTGCTTTATTGTTGGTTATGCTAACCATACCGTCAGGTATCAGGGGCAGGGAGTATCAGTCACAGTGTCACTTTCAGCTTCAATCTTCCAGCTCAGAGAAATGAGAACATTGATGGGCATGAATAATCAATCAAAGGTAAGTGTCTTTCTCAGTTCAATATTTTTTCAACATTCTTGTAAAGGGAATGAGAACTCTGTGCGTGTTTGTATTTAGGTATTAAATGAGCGACAGTTTTAATTATTATTTAATATTTCTATTTAAGAAAATGGGACACAGTCTGTCCAAAATCTCCCCTTGCTTCACCCTTGGATGCATCCTTAAAACTTGGTCTAAATTTGGTGGTGACTCTATGATGAAATGTAAAATGAGGCAATATTGTGATCAGCGATGATCTCAATATAAATGGATAGAAAATTGATTCATGAATTATAATACCATATTGCAGTTGATATTTTGCTGGAGGGAGGAAAAATGGGATGAGGTGGAATATGCTAGCATTTTTATGTCATTGTATCAGGACCCAAAAAGTCAGACAGTGCAGGTTGTGGGAAGATCATATTCAATAAATGTCAATCTCACAGTTGATTGAAATAGCCTATAAGGTTTACAATAACTGAGGAACAAAAAAAAGAAAAGAGGGAAGGAAAAGATGAAAGTACAGGCATCTTTGTCTACTGTTTTGTCCTCTCTTCATAGATATATATGGGAACAACAACCAGTTACATTGGATGTTCTGACCTGGACATCAGGTGCTGATCCAAATGTGGAAATATGACTCCCTAAAGGAAAAGTGGAAAGGACCTTACACTGTCTTGCTCCACACCCCCACTGCAATCAAAGTGGAAGGGATGAAATCATGGATTCATTACACCCACATAAAAGCAGAGCCAGCAGAAGAGGAGAAACGAGACATACCATCACAAGAAGGAACAGAGAGAGCTTCATGGCAAGTTGAACCAACCAACTAAGGACTTCAAACTTGTCAATGTGACGTAAGAAAATTAGACCAATGCTGCTAACCACCCCTCAACACACCACAATTAGTTTAACTCCAACCACAATTAGTTTAACTCCAACCCCAGCAGTAAAAAGAGGAATTGACTCCACAAATTTCAGATTTAACACAAATTTCACACAAATTTCCACAAATTTCAGACCAGATGTGGTCAAAATACAGCTCAGCAGTAATTGTTATACAATCACTTGTAGTTTCTTAAATGAGTAGAACTGTTGTTGCAGGTTAATGTTTCAGCAGTCAATTCAGAAGTCCATTCCATTGCCTTGGTGTGACAATCATTACTGATTCACTAAGTCAGACTTATTAATATTAATGTGTTAAAAATAATATTTTATTTGGGTATTAGTGTTTCAGATTAGCAAATAAAGGATTAGTCATCATTTAAATCTTTATGAAAGCCATATATGGTCAAATCAAATATGGATGAGTTAGTTCTTAGCAGACTTTTATTTGCTTTTACAGATTGCCAATGGTGTCTGGCAGTTCAAACAAAATATCTTTCAATTTCTTTAAACATACTTTGTTCTTTTAATTATGTAACAATTTTATGATTAATGAAACACAAGTGGAAAGATATAATTTGTATACACTAAGAGCTCAAGAAAAATGCAAACTGAAGTCTACTGAAGTACTAAAATATGAAAGATACTGGAGTTTTAAACTAGTGAAGATACTGAAGTACAAAATAGTTTTATCTTAAAAAAAATCCAGCTTGGTGAGGGTGTAGTAACATCTCATTAGTTCACCTAAGTACTTGCATTACTCACATCTTCTTGAACGTCCCACAGCTTGAAGCATCTCCCCATGACACAGAACCATACTAAGGAAACTGTTGATAGAAGTTAGTTAAGCCATTTACTGTTGGCTTTACTTGACATTACCATGAGATGTTTTTTTTGCCAAAAAATTTCCTTGCCTGACCTCTTACAGGCTGGTTTTGAGTGCTGCATTGATCAACTTCTGGTCAGAGTTCTCAGAATTTAAAAAAAAAAAAAAAATAAAAGATCATTGCACAAATCTCTCTAGACATAGACATGTTTGCTGCTTACAACTCTCTCTCTTCCATCCCTAACACAACTTACAGCGAGCCTGAAAGCAGGAGAAATAGTGTGCTGTATGTGGAAATCCAAAAATTAGTGCTAGCTTATCAAAAGTATCAAAACAATGCAAAACCAATCTGGTCAAACCCTTCTTTTCTCACAGAATATATTACAAGGTTACGATAAATAAGCTTCTGATATAACCATTTATAGACTACTAAAGAATGAGCACCCTAAAGCACAGGTATAATCACAGCACGTAGCTTGTGACCTGGCTGGTGACTGCCTCATGCAAGCAGAGTGCAAGGGGAGACACCACAGCTGTGACTTTTTCACTGTTGGGAAGTTCAAGTGAGTCACTGAAAAGCTTATTATCAAAAAAAGAAAAAACAAAACAACAACACCAACTTACACACACATAAATACACAACACACAAGTTTACAACTGATGGCTTAATGCAGTTGACATCTAGGATGTGGATATCGGGGCTGGACAAGCCAACAGGCAGCCGACCCATGAGCCCACAGGCCAGAGCCCACAGTGGCAGCCTAACGGCCCTCCAGGCCCCAACGACCCCCCAACGGGCAGGACAGGGACACCAGGGGGCTTGGGGCTGCGGCTGCTCCAAGGAGCCCCATGGACCTGGCCCATCCCACCCATCTGCCCGTGGTCAAACCTGACAGCCAGGTTGGTGGTCACAGAGATGGCGAGCAGGGCCAAGGTGTCGCCTTGAGGCGGATGGGCTGCATGGAGGGGTTTTGTGATACCTAAATTACCAGCTGAACAAAAAGCTGCTGAAGGTTACTAAATCTCTACAGCTTCTTGTTTAAGCGGGGTCTATGGGCCAGCTGTTGGAAGCATTGCCGTGAGGGTGTTCTAATGCTCGTGTGCTTTCTTTGAGCCTGACAGACAGCCCTCTCGGCCTCACCCGGTCTGTGTGGCCTGCTTCTCCCACAGTCCTTGGTGTGGCAAAATATGCTCATGAACAACTACCTTGCAGTAGTTCATTAAGCTCCAGTAACTCTTACATGTGTGACTTTTAAAGGAGTGTTTGGGTGTACAGTCTCTTTCTTCAGCTTCCTGACACCCAGAGGCTTGAGAGGAGCTTGTAGGGCATGCACAGCCGTGCTGGACCAGTAATTCTGACTTTGCAGACCAAGTGGCTGAATCTAAAGCCAAGCAGTTAAGAAAGATTCCCATTTTGTTTCTTGAGCCTATATTGTAAATCAGCTATAAGAAGCCATTAAATAGTTTCCAACTGCAATTACACATGAGTGAAATAAGCATCTTTCAACTGCTGAGGGAGATATCTTGTCTCTCCATATCACGGCACCAAGCATGCAGGTTTTCATTTAACTTGTGCCTAAATTTTGACATGCTTGGATACTGAGGTGTCCTCAATACAAATAGGGACTCTAACAAATCCTGTGTTTTCCTATGTTTTTTGAAGCAGATACGCATTTTATTAGTTTCTGAACATTTGTTGCTGACAGTTGAAAAGATCACACATTTGGATTGAACGTCAGCTGGATTTCAAGTACTTATATTGCTTGATCAGTTGAGTCCTTAATAAATTATTAACTATACACTATATTTTGACTAATGAATTTTGATCGCAGTGACAAAACAAAAGGTAGATTTTGATTTTGTTTCTGTTGAAGAAACACAAATGGTGTTTTCAATCTTCTTCAGTTTTCTTTCTTTATTAGCTCTTCCATCTTATTATACTTTAAACATTAAAGGAAAGAGTGAAATCAGTGGGTCATAGTTCTCTCTCTGTTTTCCCCAACGATGTTACACCTCAAGACTATAGGAGGAGCTGGGAGGTGTTTCTGGAAGGGACCCCTAACTGTAGACTCCTAGAAGAGATGTGAGCTATTGCTGCGAGAGGTAGTGATTACTTCTGCATAGCTATCGGTAGTATGGCTGCTTCAGTATCAGTCTTTTTGGCTTTAGCCGTAATGGGTGAAGAGTTTACCACTACTCAGTGGGAGCTTGCCACTTCCACAGCTGAGATAAGTTTGCCTGTGAACTGTACTGATCAACTCTGGTGCACAGTTAGTTCTTGCGTTGGTTTGAAACAGCTGTTCTGCACTAAACGTATTGAGGAATGTAAATGGGGTTTCTGAAAGTTTATTGATTGTGGGGATAATAGCTCCTACCTGAATGATACTAAGTGGTAAGAAAACCTTAGCAATTTGTATTCTTGGTGTGTGAACGGTTGTCCTGGGTCTAGTAAGGATCAGTTTGGATAGGTCATGGCCATCATTTGTTTGCAGCTGCCTCAGCAACTAATTCTCAGGTCACAGCACCTCCCTGCTGAAAAGGCTTTAGACTGTTAGAAACTTAGCTTATAAAGTAATACTACAAGAAGCGGCAAAGTGCCACTTCTCATCACTAGCTGATTTTATATCATTGAAAAAATAGTTACCAAATGTTCAGAAATAGGTTAAACTTCCACATTAGTGTTAGATCAGCATTAGTAAACATCTTCAGCACATGCTTTACTACCTTGCATGTGATCTTTAATTCAGTGAGCATATTGACTTGCTGCTACTGTGTATAGAGTTAGATCTAGAGAAGATTGTGTGGTTTCAGAAGAGATCTCTGCCACTGGGACAAGATAAGTCCTCCTTCCGCCAATTTCCTAGTTTTGAGATCCACTAAGTGACTGAGCCGTGATGCGTGGGGTGAAGGGTGTATCCCAGAGAAACTGGAGAAGAAAATTGAGTTAAAGTGATCAGCTGAGCTTGCAGCCTCTTAGAACTGAGTTCTAAGGTAATTGTTTTTAATGTGAACTCTGAACTTTCAGTTCCAACGCTGCAGAAGTAAATAAGCACCTGATTTCTAATGGTGCCTGCAGATCTCCTCAAGTGTGAAATTCACTCTGAGGACACAGTGGGGAAACAGTCATTACTGCAAATTTAGTTTAATTGACGTGTTTTTGCTGTTAGGATGAAGGATGCCAACCCCAGATGGAAGGGCAAACCAAAATGCTGAAAGAAAAATTAGTGTCTCGTCTCCGGTTTGAACCAGAGAGGACAGAGGTGCTGCTTATGGTAAAAGGCAGGTATATCGTGTGCGAACCAGCTGGCAGCAGTAAGAAAGACAGCAGTGAGCTGGTGAGAATGGATGTTTGCAGCAATTTTAATATTAAATTAATTTCTACGCAACTGATTTTGTTTTCTAATGCACTTTGGGGGATATTGTGTTTTTTTTTGCAAGACCAAAAAAAGTGATGTCAACCTAATGAGTAGTCAGGCAACCTTTGCATGGATAACCTTGTTATATATAAGGTAGTCCTAGATTTATAGTATTTTTACATACAGCTTTTTTTTTTTTTTCCTAACCTGGCTTCTGCCTGCGAAAATGTTGTATAAAAACATGTTGATTACATGTTTAATGTCTGTGAAGTCACAGGAGTGAATGTCTTCCTCCTAGAAGCCTTGTAAGTAAAACTTCAGAGACTGTCATTTATTGTGAGGCCTTTTCCTGGAGGGAGGATTTGGTATTGAGTAACAATTAAAATATGGGAATATGGCAGAAAAGTGTTTTTTTTTTTTTTTTTTTTCCTTAAAAACAATTCTACCAGTGTTGGTGTAATCTGAATTTGTTCATAACTCACTACCCTCTGCCTTTGCAAAGTGGAGTTCAGAGGAAGGCTTTACATTACCAAATTACTCTTACCAAATATGCTACAGTAGTCATCATTTAATATATCTTCTCACTGCAGTAAGCTGTAGCTCTCAAATCCGAAGCAGAGGCATTATATTCTGTCTTATTTTATCCTTTTATCTTTCTTATGCATTTTAAACTCTTTATTCTGTTCATTCCTATGAGGTGGAAAAGTTCTATTGTATGATGATAATCTGAATAACTAAATTCAGTCCTCTATGGTTTTTATATGTGAACCCACTACTTCATCTATAAATCCAAGTAAATTAATCTAATTTCCATGATTAATGGAAGTCTGTTCATTTAGTTAGTGTTTGCCTCAAGTGTCCTGCAAAACAATGATTCATCATTCTAAATTTAAAAATTTCTTTTTCCGAAGGTTTTAACTAATTCAGGCTTAGGTTGATGGAAACAGGATTATAAAAACAATGTTACAGTCCATATGAAAATACTATACATTTGTTTTAGTGCTCTGAGCACAATTATTTTTAAGTCATTTATCAAGATTCTTTTTTATAAGTAAATTTTCATGCACATAAAATGCTGTATAATTAAAGTCGGAAATATTTTGTAATGAAAGCCAAGTTAAGCTATCAGGTGGTGCATTTGGAAATGTTTTTCATAGTTTTTAGATAAATCTATTCTTTGGCTTTTTTTTTTTAGTAAAACATGTGATCACCCCCTCTATAATTATTAAAATTAATGCCCTTTGTTCCCAGTCATCTTCAGTAAAGAAGAAATACTCCATTCTTCGCACAGCAGTTTACAGACCAAGCACAGAAAAGAGAAATGAAGCAGAAATAAAAGAGGAAGGCATATGTTTTGGTAAAATGTAGGTAAAATTATTTTTTCTTCATGATAATTTTTTGTTCTTTGCTAGTTAAAACTTGATACTGCATTGGACTTCTACCAAATTATTTGACTCTTTCCCTGTAAATTCTGTGAAACCTGAATTAACACTTCAGCACAAACTTTGTAATTTTGACTGATTGCAATAGAGTCTGATCTTTTTTACATCAGTGAAAACATGGAGAAGTGCTAGCGAAGTCGTTGTAAAAGGAATGCAGTCTAGTAACATACTATTTTTGGTTCCAGTAAAATGGGGTAATTATATGCTACAGGAACCTGTGCAAATGTATTCCTATGTACAGTGTTACTGTCACCTGCATAAAAGTACACAAATATGAGTGTATTTCAGATTTAATGGTGGCATCCATAATTTTTGGATTCTGAATGTTTGGGGCTGCATCTTTGCCATGTACCTGTTAATGAATCCGTTGTCCACAAAATTGTCATCTCCCTTTCTGAACCTCCCAATACTGTCCTCCTCCACAGCTGTCTGTGGCAGGAAGCTCTAGAAGTTTGTAATCCCTCATCCTCTAGCACAGGTCATCTTTTGGTTTCATTTTCCTTTTGTACTGGTGGTGAGGAAGGAAAATAGTTTTCCAAGGCTGAAGAGACGAATGTTTTCCTACAGGTAAACCTCCATTCCTGAGCTTTGTGGATTGGATTAAAACCACACTGGTAATACTTTCAACCTTATGGGAATTCTATCCTTCCTTTAAAAAAAAAAGAACTTCAGCTATTGACGAGGTTTTGTGTAACGGAACCTCACTTTTCAGCAGTCCCGATGCAGGCAGAATGGTGTCTGTCCCAGCTGTTGGGAAGTAACTGACCAGTAAGGAACTACATTCTGGCTAATATCGCCGGCTGCGATGCATGCTGCTTATTGTCTCATTCAATTAATAGGTGATGTGGGAGAAAGCTGAGAGGAGTCCAAACATGGAAACTGAAGCTGGAAGTATTTCTGGGGAGGGATTAGGGAGTATTAAAGCACAGATTAGGAAATGTCCAGTCTTCATTAGTTTCAGTGCTCACAGTACAACTTTATATTTGTCTAATTCGCCCACATCAAATTCTAAGCTTTGTACATCAATCTTGAGAAAAGCACATACATGCTGCTACCATAATCAAGGTCTGTTAACACAGACTTCTGCCTCATGTTCACATACTGGATCTGAGAATTACTTTTACTTTGCTGTTTATCATTCTTGAGTAAACAGAAGGAATCTTTTCCAAGGTTGCCACTTGCTACCTGAGGTTTCACTTTTTTCTCTTACGCTTCTAAGAGATCCAGTCATCCTTCCAGAAGGCACAGCCCTCAGGAAGAGGTTTGTGCATATGACTGGGTTTGGAGGATGTTTTCTGTATAGTGCTGCTGTTTATAAATATCTATGTACATGTGGTTTTCAGAAACAATTTTAAATGTGAAAGTTAGTTTGAAACCTGTATGTACAACTTTCTGTCTGTACACCTGCTGCTTGCATGTCTCTCGGTGTGGACGAAGACTTGTACCAAACCACTGTTGGTTGTGCAAGTAAGCAGGTGTCCTGCTAGGCTGCTTCCTTCGGACTAGGATATATCTTGGACGTTCTTACTGATGTTTTGGTTCTCATTTGCAAGATGCTGACTGAGAGTTTTAAGGAAGAAATCTCTTGGCATTTATGTGGCCCACTTCCACTCTTCAAAACACCAGAGGCCTTAATAGAGAAACATAGAAACTGACTGCACCATCCAGCTCAGTGCAGTCCACCTCTCCACTCCTTTTGTAGATATTCCTGGAAAGGTTCTATAAGGAATTTTTCTCAGCTGGAATTCCAAGAATTCCAGATCTGAGCAGACATCAGTGTCTCTCAATATGACAGTCCGATGTGGGAGATGAGGACTTACCCGTCTCTTCTGAGCCATCTTGTCTCCTCATCCATATACTCTTGCATGACAGATATGTCTCAGGTATGTGCAACAGAGTGACTGTGCTGTATGGCTGCTAGATCATTGGTAAATTTGGTTAAATACTGTATATGGTTAACTAGATATTAGTCTGTTATCAGGTCCTCTCTTTTCTCCCATCTTTCCAGAAAGTGGCTGCTGCTATTGTTCTTTCTCATTAGTCCCTGAACTGACATGCTGATGATTCATAGATTGCTTCAAGGTTCAACATCTCCAGCAGAGCCAATATTGAGCTAAAGTATCTGCTACATCTGGCTAAAATTGCTGGTATATCAGGCAAAGCTGATCTTTTTGTTAAAGACCTGAGATCAGTCTTCAGAAGAACAGGCTGCTATTCATGAGCTACTCACCCCTATGGGCCTGT
Source organism: Anser brachyrhynchus (assembly GCF_964034855.1). Taxonomy (NCBI): domain Eukaryota; kingdom Metazoa; phylum Chordata; class Aves; order Anseriformes; family Anatidae; genus Anser; species Anser brachyrhynchus. Next base: position 28,239,381 of record NC_137696.1, read on the forward strand.
GAACAAGTACCAGGAGAAGAAGTTACAGAATAAAGTAAAATCATTGAGATGTACTTTTGCTATGCACAGTGCTAACACTGTCCTTCTTTTTAGTATTTTGCATTAAGAAAGTCTGTACTGGACGACTGACTTCAAGACCCGTGCATTGATCTTTTCTGCTCTTGTGGGGAGTGCATATATGGTGTGTAGCTGCTGCTAAAACAAATAGTTCTTGGCCGTGAATTTTAGACAGTTTCAGCTGCTCTAAGTGATTCTTCCTTGATACCATTGTCACTATAATATAGTCAAGAGCACACTTGAACAAAATAACCCTTTCAGGCTGAATTATAAAGCTTAAACTATTTATGGTATATCCAAACTGAGTTGCACCAACCGTTAACTGAAGCATTGTTATCTTAATTCATTTTTCTATCATTGTTCTGGAGTTTATCTGTGGTTGTTACTGAAGATGTGATTGGTTAAATGAGAACAAGTTGTGCACGAAAACATTATTCTCTTCATGTTTTCTATTTATTTTTTATTTTGTCTTGACAAATGAAATTAGTTGGAACTTAACAGACTAAAAGTATATCTAAACTGTGTATGCTTTAGTGCATGCAGAGTCTAAGTCACCTGCAAGATGTGTAAGAAGCTGGTGTTGCTGACTCTCCTATGTCCTTATTTTACATTTTAACTTCACACATTTATTTTCCTTTTATTTTCATAAAGTCAATATAGTTGCATGTATTTTTCAGAGCTTACTAGCTTATCTTTGATACAAATTATATTTTAGCTGATTTTTCTATACTGCCTGTATGACTGAATCTTCAGATTTTTTCCTACAATTGAGATTTCCTACAATTTCCTACAATTTAGACACCCAAGAAAACATAAAGAAGAAAGAGAATTATCTGCTTGTCAGCCTACGATAGTATCTGAGCACGAGACAATGAAGCTAAAGAGGAATATAACGGAAGTGGCATCCTTAATGTCAAAGAATGAGAATTGGAAAACGATACTTCCCACAAGTTCCGTTTGCAAAGCAGTTCAGCAAGTCTTTGGCACATCACCTTCTTCAGCTGTATATGGTAAAGTACTTAAAATGACGGAAAGTGGAGTAATAAAAAATGTGATCTTCTTTCCTCATCGCTGTGAATCCATAGGAAGAAACTTGCATAACTTCACTTTTTTCTTTTTTCTTTTTTTTTTTTTTAAAATGATTTAGTGGAGATGCAACACTGACTTTAAGTCAGTATGCCAACTACAAAGTACGTAAGAATATATGTATATTGTACTTTTTAAAAGTTAGTTATCTATTCTATGCTTCTTTTCTGGGTAGATTTATCTGTTTGAAGTTTTTTTAAGTGAGAAGACTATCTAATGGGTCTTTTTTAAAAAATTGTGATGTGAGATCCTCTCTAAAATACAAAATCAAAGTCTTATGTATGGGGAAATAAAACTGCACACACACTTGCTGTTTGAAAGTCATTGCAAGCTTCAAACTGATTTTAGTGGGTTTCAAGCAACTCTGCAAGCTGGAGTTCTCTTTCCTCATTATTTTCTGCACTATGCTTTGTGTAAAAATTGCAGAAAGGATTTTTAAAGGCTCTGAGGACCTTCTTTCCAAAAAGTGGCTGGACACCTGCCTGCTGGTGGGAAGTGGTGAAAGAATTCCTCTTTTTGCTTTGCTTGCACCTGCAGTTTTTGTTTTTCCTACTAATTAACTAACTTTCCCTATTACTACCATCCCTGAGTCTTCTCACATTTCTCCCATTTTCTCCTCAGCCTGCAGGGGAAGGACAATGCACCCCGAGGGTTTAGCTTGATATATATCGCTAATTGTTTCTTACGTGATTTGCTGAGCAGGAGTTCTAAAGGAAATCTTAATTGCTTACTTGTGTATGAAGCTGGGGAAGAAGGGACATACTACTTGGAGGTCTGAACCTGCTTTATTAAAATTAAATGGTCAACTGACAAGTAAATGTGATCTAAGAAGAATGCAAAAGGAATGCTAAATATTTTTTATTTTTTTTCCCCCAGAGAATCACAGAATAAAAGAATGACTGAGGTTGTAAAGAACCTCTGTAGGTCATCTGGTCCAACCTCCCTGCTCATGCAGGACCACCAAATGGATTAAATGGATAAAATTTCAGAATGGATAAAAAGGTTTTCTAGTAATAAACAAGGATAATAAGCCCTTCCTGTAAAACAAATGACAAAAATGAATGTTAGTCTCTCAATCTCATGGAATACACAGGAAATAAGTGTTACATTTATTATGCAACCATTCTGAAGTACCTGATGCCAATTTATACAATTTTTAATGTATTGTCAACAAGTGATAGTATCTTGCGTGTGTTTGTGTGTGCATGCCTCTAAAACCATCAGAATGCATTTTGAGAAGTTACAAAAATGTAAACCTGTAGAAGTTCAACTTGAATTAGAAAATGATTGTGCATAGTGATCTGCTTTAAGTGAGTAATATTTTCCTTTTTAATGTGTTGGTTGTAGATAGTAGTAGAAGGACTGAAATGCAAATGTCTGTGTTTGAACCGAGTTGTCATAAAAATATTTGTGAGCAACCAAAAGCTGAAAGATCTCCTAAACAGCCCATGAAAGCAAAACTTTATTCATATGATAAAACAGGTAGGTAGTCATAGCACCATAGGGAAGACTGTGCTCTTAGTTATACATCTACAGCAATTTGTGTCAGATTTATAATGATATACTACTCAACTGCTACTCTTTTTCTTCATCCCTCTCCTGCTTTAGAGTAACAGTACATGTTAGGGGAAAGGCCAACAACTTTGTCTTCCATTTTCACCTTATGATGGTTTGTTTTTCAATACCTGTCTCATACCAAAATTTACTTTCATACATAATTTAAATAATTGTTTTAAAGTTGGTTATATTTTATAGTTAGCTACAATACTTTTTTATTTTAAATAGTTTTTTAAATAGTAGGTATGTTTTCCTTCTTATCTTCCAGGATTAGTGTGGGGAAAAATAGATTTTGATCATTATTTCTTCGTTAAAAATATCTGTTGCTGAGTCTGAAAACTGGGAGGGACTGATATCACAACTGGATTCTGATTTCTTTCTTCTTTTTTTTTTTCAAACTTTTTTATTAATGAATTTCTTAATAGGGATTTAAAAGCATGGGAACATGCTTTTAGTGTTTTCCAGGATTTCTCAAATTGTTTTCCATAACATTGCTGAGTCTTTTGTTCAACTGGAGTGTTCTCCTCCTATGCAAGACTAAATTGGTCTGGTTTCTAAAGGGACAGTGTGTTTTAATGGATTAAAAAAATATATTTTAAATATTACAATATAAATTATTATTGCTATTCTTTTATTTTTCAACTTTCTTTTTGTTTACTTGAGATTTTCCCAGTTTTCTTTCTTTTTTTTTTTTTGTCTCTAGCACTTGAGAAAGCCTTTGTGCAGTAATTCATGTTTTTTCTAGTGAGTACTTTGAATTTTGCTGTGTAAATGACACCAACCGTTAGAGTAAAATCACTGGAAAATGAGATCACTTTTAAGTCAATTGAACCACTGTTCTTCAATTACAGCAAAATACATGTGATATATGTAATGGCTCATTATTTTTTGAGAAGGACTTTCTGAGGCATGTTTTCAGCATCTTCCAACATGGTATAAATGCCATTACACCAGTCCTCCGTACTTACAACAGCTTATGGAATAAATCAAAAGACTTTATGTTTAAGGATAAAAAAAATTTCCAATAAAAAATGCCTTTTTTTTTTCTTTTCTTGATGTACCAGAACCAATTGATGATGTTATAATGCATATTTTGAGGCTTCGAGGCAAACTTGGCTGGCAAACGGTGTTACCGTCGTGTGAATGTTTAGCTAGAGAGGCTGATATAGCCAGACTTCAGAAATCTGCACTTATGGTGATTTTCACTTTCCCTTCTCCACATCGTGTAGTTGAACATTCTAGAAATGACATTGGTTACAAATCTAAAATACTTATTTCCTGGAAGTTTTTGCCTCTAAAAATGATGGATTTTCCTTTAGAACCTCTGGATGCATAGCAATCACTGTAAATTAGCACTTATCCAGTCCTTCCCATAGCTGAGGTTTTCTAGCATTAAGCAGAATTGTAACCATTTCTGTCTGTCCTGATCAGACATTCCAAGTACAAAGCCAGTATTTGCTGTGATTAATGCTGGGCAGTCTGATCTTGACGAAGCCAAACAGGACACCTCCTGCATTCTCTTGCTCTTTTGGTGCATTCGAAGACAGACAGATATCTGATTTAGTTGTGATTTTGCATATAAATTTTAATGACTTAAAAAAAAATGATACAACAAATATATCATGTTTCTTTCAGTATGCAAAATGTTGTGAAATATTTTGGCTGCACAATAAAAACATCTGTCATTTGTCATTTGGGACTTGATTACATATATGGTTGCAAAATTTTTAAGAAACATTCCAGTTGTTCACAAAACTAAAATGTCTTCCAGTTGTAATGAAATATTTCCAAAATAACTAGATACCACCAGTATCTATGGTCTTAGATGTAAAAATCTGGAAACTGTTAGGTATTTGTTACTTAAGAGCTTCATGGTGTATTTTAAGCTTAACAATGCTTACCATAGTATTTGTAGATGGAGAAAGATAATATGGAGAAATGTAATTACTGAAAAGTTTGTTGTTTGTATTAAAAAGTTGTAATAGGCTAATAGGGTTACATGAAACTTTTCTCTACAAGAAAGTAATATTTAACTTGCGGTTGGTAGAATTGAAAATTAATCATGTAGAGATAATAGAACTGAGAAACTTGATAATAAAATAGTAGCTTTCTGGTCAATTCAGAGTTGTTACTTTTTAAGCTTATTATTAAAAGATTTGGGTACTTTTAATATTTCTGCTTGTGGTAAAATCTATAGACATATAACTTGTAATCATGAAAAATAAATTATACATCTACATATAAATAATTTCTTCTTTTGACAGAGACCTTTATTACTAAAAGACAGTGGGGAATATATATATTGTCTTCAAAGAAACAAGAACAATCTTAAAGTTCCCTACAACCCATATGATTTACAGGCTGTCTCTACAAATACAGCTATGCACAACAAAGAATATTGGACTATTACAGCTTCATTTGTGTCTAAGGTAGTATACTGTACAAAACACAGACAACATGAACTTGGAGATTTCCATAGAAAGAACAATTTGCTCTTCACTTACTGTCATGTCCCATTCCCATTGCAATTATGTTACCTTCTTCACTAAAGAGTTTACTGGTCCCTCCTAAAGATGAGTCCTCTGCTGGCTTTGAGCATAATGACTCAGTCTTTTGCTCAGGCATTTGTTTGGATCTTGAACCATAGTGTACTATGTGTATCAGAAGACTTAAAGCTTATCTTTAACTTAAAGCTTAGCATCTTTCTAATCCACTAAATATCTGCATTTCCAGGCTTAAGAATGCATGTCAGGGAACAAACACACAGCCTGTATTTCACAGAAGGGCATACCCTCTGCTATTGGTTGTATATGGAAATCTCTAATGTTCATGCCTTATCTTTGATTTTTGTGTTCTTTTGTTCTTTGTGTTGCAAATAGTTAAGATCTCAGTGACTTACTGGTAATCATTTCTTCCATCTTATCAATATTTCCTTTAAAAACAAGCAAACAAATCCTAAACACAGCAAACACAAAAAACGAACCCAGAACTTTGTTTTCTACCTCAGAATGAACTTTCGTGGTTGGTTTAAACCTATGTAAGGCTGCTGAGAGCCTGTCTCTAAGCCACCCTCTACATTGTGTTGGCACTGGCACATAGTCAGTATGTTGATCATCTCACTCAGCTGAAAATGAAGTAAAATACTTTATATGTGTATTTATTTTCTTGCCAGATTAATTTTCAGTCATATTGGAGAGCTAATTATATCACCAGGAGCACATACTACTGATATACCTAATAGAAACACTAAAAACAATACCTTTTAGGAATATGAGCACCACATTGCATTATGTTTCATCAGTTCTTAAATGTTTTTGCAAAGACTGGATTTCTTCCTCAATTTTGAATTCCTTGTTCTCTTTGGTATCAGTAAAGTTTAGCAGTAGTATGATTCTTGCATGGAAGAAGTGATAATTGTGAAATTTGCATAATGTACATAATGGAATTGTTGCTGGATGCTAAACTTTTTTTGATACATGATTTGAATGTCAGACAATTATAGGTATAGCTTAGAAACTGGTGTAATCACTTAGGCTAAAATGAAGGAGATGTGTTTGCTACCAGTGGAGGTACTAAGCTTTTATAAAACCAGTTTGGAAGAAGAGTATAAATGTTGGAACCTGACTTGGAAAAATGGCTGCAACCTTGTTCCTTTGCCTTCAGGATGCCTGCACTAGTACATAAATTTGAAATATGTTCTTGATTTAAATCCAGATTGACTTGTTACAAAAAGTCTATAATAAAAGATCTATTGCTTGCTTTGTATAAACCACAGAATGGTTCATTCAAAACAATTTGTTAGTGCTTAGCAGCTAATGTCTATCTCTTATACTCCTGTAATGAAGTTATGTACTCTGTAATGAAGATAATAAGGATTCCTATATAACTGGCATCTGTCCATCGCCAGTTTACTGTATTCTTGACAGTCAGGTTCTACTTCACATTTTGAAAACAAATTATGCTAATTTTCAATTTGTACTTTTTATATCCTTCCACACAGGAAAGAACATTCTCTTTGAACAATTAAATCTATTTGCTTAAAATGTTATTATTTTGGGTATAAGGTGTGGCTACTTGCTTAACATGTTATTAATTTGCATATAAGGCGTGTCTTTCCTACCTGAAAGATATGGCAGAGGTTAAAGTAAAGGTATTTTAGAATTTGTTGCTGAAAAGTGGTATGGTGAGCACCACTAGGTGGATACGGCTTTCCACACTGTATTGAAAATCTTTCCGCAAAGCTAATTCTATTTTACTCTTATTCAGTAATGTGTATTTTGCCACCACTGAGGTAATCAGTACTTACATTTTTGGTCTTTGATAGTAAGGATTCAGAAAACACTTGAATTCTTTTAACGGATAGCTGTAAAATGTATCTGTTCATTTTTTTTCCCCTAGTTTCCTGCAAACCGGAACTTAGGAGAAATGGAAGCAACACCAGTACCACAATGGCTGCATGAAAGACATCTGTATTACAGGTTACTTAACTTGAATTTGTTTTCCAATTTCAGGTAAGAGAATAAGAAAAAAATAACTGAAGTTTACCAATTACAGTAATAATTTTCCCTGTCTTTGTATGATAAAATGCCAACTTAATATTGTATTAATTCCTGCATTAGTATTTTCAACAATTACAACATTTAAAGATTACTCAAAATCTTTTTGTTTTCCTATCTAAATCACTAAGGGAACCAGAAGTTGTCTTTTCTGTTTTTGTTTTTGTTTTTGTTTTTGTTTCTTCTTGATTATTTAACCTTAGAAAAAAGTATGAATATTGCTAGTAACATCTTCGTATGCACTGTATTTTAAGAGGTGAACTAATTCTCTCATTCTTCTCTTTCACGTTATATAGAATGTATGAAATAGCAAGTACTGTTCACCTTACATAGAATGCATCAAAGCAAATTATATAGTGTGAAGCAGAAGAAAATATTTAGTGGTAAAATAGTCAAATTCTTCTAGTTGGCTGTTATGGAAACTGATAAAAACATTGCAACTTAAGTTTAACTTCTTGAAAAACTAATATTAAATATCCACTTCTTACATGTTCGTCTCAATATTTTGCCTTTATTTTATTTATGCGGGATATATTGTTTGTGATTTAATTTTGGCTTTCATCTAGACAATTAAGTGATTCAGTTTGTTTTGTTTTGTTTGACTCTGCATCTTATATAGGATTTGTGTGAAGTTTTTTGTGTATGCAACAGTCACTGCAATGACAGCATCACAAATTTCACACCTGTTTTGAAACTGCCTTTTATGTTTGTGTCACATTTGACATTTAAAAATTAATCTAAGTAGTCATGGCAGTAGTCATTTCATTACATATATATCAACTGGCAAATCAAGGATTGTTACAATGGGAATATTTATAAGACTGATAAGAAGATTTAAAACCTGTCCACCAAGGGAAGCTGAAACTATAGTGAATATGTCCTGCCTCTTCTCCTACCACAAGCCAAATGGGGATCCTGTCCATTTACAAAATGTCCTGCATGTCTGGGCACTTGCCCTCTCCTTCTGGGCTAGGTGCTGCAAGATTTTAATGTGTTCTTTCCCCACTAAAATCCCACAGGCTGCAGCAGGCTCATTGTCCTGTAGCTTGTCCCCCAACAACATAAGTACTGTTAACGAGCTGTAGTGACAGCAGGTGTGACAGTCTGTAAACTTCACATACATAAATAATTATTTCTCTTGCTTCTAGAATGAAGAAATTCTTTCTGCTCTGGAAAATCAATGCGAGAAGAAGTAAGACAAACAAGAGCAAGTCAGTTTGAATGTAGGTTTTACATGTGAAAAGAATTAAAGAATCTTCTGATGTACACTTGTGGAGAATAGTCAGACTTCTTAGTGTCACTGATAAACACCAGCCTTGGACAAAGGGGGGAGCTGAGCAGCTTGATTTCACTTCTCTTGTACAAACTTTGTGGATGGAGGTCCACAAGCCTGATGTGAGAGGTTGCCAAAGAAGGGAGTCATTTAGTGTTAGCATTAGTTAGATGAAGTGAGAGAAAAGTTAGGAAAAAGAAGAGTGAGGGAAGAAAGAAGAAATTGGAAAGCTAGAAGAGGCAGTCAATGGGCTGTGGTCTTTCTTCTCCACCAATACAGGGATGCCTTCGTGATAAGCTCTGCACCTTCACTTTTGGGTGAGGAATACCTAGGATAGCCTTTTGCTAGCACTATTATCATTTATTAGCGCTACTGCAGTAAGTGTATTTATCAATGGCAACTCCAAATCTGTTATATCTGTTGCCTTATCATATACTTTCAACTTTGTGAAACTGTCTCAGTGAAAGGCCTTAGCAGGGCTCTGAAACAGGCAAATGTTTGACCACCCTTTAACATGACAACTCTTCATCGATTTATCCTATTTTCCTTAAATATTTTATGAAGCAACAAAGAATATTATAAAATGCTAGATTACCTGTTGGTAACAGCATCACAGACTTACTCTAATAAATTTTTAATGAAACTTTTATCTTGCTGTGAAGGAGCCTAGAATTTTAATATGGAAAAACCTGAGCTTTAATGTGATATTTGTACAAGCACAGTAGGGTTCTCATCCATGATAGGGATTTTCAACTACAGATGGGATGAAAATAACAATTTTTTTTTTGTTTTTGTTTTTCTATTGTGAAATGAGAGTGGTTACACTGAATCCAGGCTGAATATGGAGTGAATAATGGATTCAGTCTGTATATTAAAGTGAGTGAACAAAATCCTGTCACATTTCACCTTTTCTCATTAAAGCGTTCCTTACTGAAAACACTTCTTTACTGTGGGGGTGACAAAGCACTGGAACAGGTTGCCCAGAAAGTCTGTGGAGTCTCCTTCTTTGGAGATATTAAAAACCTGCCTGGATGCGATTCTGTGCAACGTGCTCTAGGTGACCCTGCATAAATGATCTCCAGAGGTCCCTTCCAAAATAAACCATTCTGTGATTTTCTAATTCTGCAATACTGTGATACTGATGTGTAAATAATATTTGTATTGTATAGGTTTGATGATGAAAAAGACATTATTAACTTTTCACAAGAAATTTGTTTTCCCCTTTTTATGAAAATGTATCCTATAGTCAGGATTATTCTTACAGATCTTTAATTAGCCCTTGTGTTAGAAAGAGCCTTCTAAGTGATTAGCATTGTGCTAAGAGCATATGGATTAGGTCTTTCTCTTGTACCTAGGGGCAAGGACCTGTGAAAAGCTTATGTCCATTCTCTTCCATTTGAACAGCCAAACAGAAAAGGCATAGATTGTCAAGTAGTTCTGTGTCAAATTTTAAAGTTACTGAAACAAGAAAGGTATTAAGAGTAAATAGGGGGGTTAAAAGCATAAAATCTGAAAGCTGTCGTTTATGAAACTAATCATTAAAATAATATATGATGAGTCAACTTCTGAAAAAAAAAATCATTTTCTCTATGCTTTGCATTAGTCAGAGATAAGTTTGTTAATTCATACATTAATGCTGACTTGTAACACTTTCCCTAAAAGAAGAATTTTTGTAGGTAGCAAGTTCATCAACATTCAGTTGGTGCACTTTAAATGATCTAACAATGGAATATTCTTAGTATGTTTTTTTTTTCAAAATCAGATTTGTACAATTCAAATGAGATGTCTTTTGAAACGTTTTTATATTCTGAAATCATACAACCTTAAGCAGTAACCTGTTTATTACTTAGAAAGTGGTCAATGCTCTCAAAACTTCAGCATTTGAGTAAATTTGGGGGTGAGCTAGTCCCATAAACAAAGATGGTGAAAGAGTGTAGTCCCTACAGAGTCCATATATTCGATGTGTTGAATTTTGGGTTTTGTTTTATTCCTCTGTACATTGCTGCTCAGATAAAGGTATTGGTCCTTCATATAAGTAGCCTAGAGCAGGTGATTTTTGCAAAAGGAAATCACAGAAGGACTTCTAAAGCTATGTTGGCTATTCAGCCTGTTTATGTAATGGGTTGTTCCTGTTTAAGGTTTCTGTTGATTTAGATCCTTACATGTTAAGAAAAGCAATTTAGAAGTTATTTTTCTGGGTTTGTTCTAATCCTTTATATTTCTTCAATGCAATGTCGAAGCAAAGCTCTTTGAAGATTATTCATGCAGTTAATAACTTTGGTTATGCTGTTCAGTAAGGTAAAGCTCCAAATGTAGATAGTGAAACAAAAACACACTTAGAATCATTAAGGTTGGAAGAGACCTTCAGAATCAGCTGGTCCAACCATCACCCTACTACGAATATCACCCACTAAACCTTCCTTTCAGGTAGTTGTAGAGAGCAATGAGGTCTCCCCTGAGCCTCCTCTTCTCCAGACCAAACAACCCCAGTTCCCTCAGCCGCTCCTCACAGGACTTGTGTTCCAGGCCCCTCACCAGCTTCGTAGCCCTTCTCTGGACACGAGTTGCATATTGGCTATCCTTTCTGTTTTCTGCACAAAGGTGCTCACATTGCTTCATGCAGTTCAAACAACAAAACAAACCAAAAACAAAACAAAAAACACCAAAGAGCGGCTATGTTTTGATGTAGAAACCATTAGGTTTCAGTACGTGCATAATCATTTTGATTTAGTATTTTTCTTATAGTTGGTTTTAAGAAAAGAATGTGACAGTAGGTTTATAGTACGTTTAAAATAAACTATTAGGGACTTCTGGAAAAGCAGACATTATTCATTTATTTTGTTTATGTATCAATATATGTTTAAACGCATACATTTTCTTTAGAATTTTTAGTAATTCTTTTTCAGGTCAGATTATACCATTTTCACAATATTGTCATCGATCAATCTTTACTCATCCTGCAGTTATCTCATAGTGCAGTTTTCTGGAAGAGACAATGTAGAAGGGTGAAAACATTATTTAAAATCATGATCTGTTTGGGTAATACTTCTTGTACTAGACCTATGATACCAAAACAATGTATGTATCACAAGACTAAGAAATGTGACTTAAGTGGCAACTGTAGAAGAATAATTTCAGAAAGTCTATATTTAAGCCCCAGAAGTGTGTGCACTGTTATATAAAACAAAGCAATGTCTGTCTGGAAAAGTTATCATTATAATAACAAAACACTGGGGGGCAACACTGAGGGTAAAGTAATACTGAATATTTTTTAGGCAGGATTTGAGATAGTTTAAAATGATTGTTCAGCATAACAAGTTGAATGTATGTAAGAAAATACAATTTTCTGCTCTTTGCAGTGGTATGTCTTTTTGATAACGCTATTTTTCACAGCTGCAGTAATTTAGAGTGTTTAAGTAATTGCTTGAAATTGGGCTGCTTGTTCCTTCTCATCTTACACGAGTGCGCCTGCTTTGAGAACATTGCAATTCCAAGTATGTTAAAGTAATCCTTTCCTCACCAAAATCCTAACGATTCTCAGTAAAAAAGTGGTTTCAGTTAAGAGTTAGGCACTTTTATTGTACAGAATAAAACTCAACGTGTTTTTTTTTCTTCCAATGTTAAATCTGCATGTGTTGAGTTGAGCCTCTGTTTCTTAGTAGCTCAATGTCACAAATATCCTACAGCACACGGTTTATATCCTTATTTTAACATGGTTGCTAATGGTAAAATTGCAAATATCAAAATCAACAATACGAAAGGAAACATCTTCAGAAGATTTCAAGACTGTTCTAGATAGGTATGGAAATGAAAAGGAATAAGTTGTAGGAACAGTTACTGAAAAATACACCATATGAAAAAAAAGTCAGAAACTTCAACTATTAGGAAGACTGCTTTCCATATTTTGAAGAGTTGATTAATTTGACACATTTTTTTATGAATAATAAAATTGCAGAAGTTAATGCACGTATCTTTGAATTGAGTAGACTTATAGCTGGTAAGACCTAAACACTGATGGAGATAAATGAGAATATCTTACATGATCATAGAATCATAGAATATCCTGAGTTGGAAGGGACCCACAAGGATCATTGTGTCCAACTCCTGGCTCCACACAGGACCATCTGAAAAACAAACCGTATTTTTGAGAGTGTTGTCCAAGTGCTGCTTGAACTCCAGCAGGCTTAGTGCTTCCCTCAGTCTCCCCTTATTCTCTTCTTCTCTAGGCTAAACAAGCCAAGTGAATTTAGCCATTCCTCGTATGTCTTGCCTTCTAGACCCTTCTCCATCTTTGTAGCCCACCTTTGGATGCTCTCTAATAGTTTTGTGTCCTTCATATATAGTTTGTGACGCCCAAAACTGTACACAGTATTCAATGTGAGGCCACACACAGCAGGACAATTGTGTCCCTTTACTGGCTATCAATGCTGTGCCTGATGCACCCCCAGATACTGTAGGACCTTCTGTCTGCCAGGGCACACTGTTGACTCGTATTCAACTTGCTGTCAGCCAAAACACACAGAGTCCTTTCTGCGGGTCTGCTCCCCAGCCCCTTGTTCCCCGGTCTGTAAATATATCCAGGGATGTTCCCTCCCTGTTGCTCTTGTAAAACTTCATGTGGTTAGTGACTGCCCGGCCCTCTAATTTGTCAAGATCGCTCTCTGCTGAAACTGGTTGTATTCCATATTTAAAATTCAGTGGTACTTTGAAATCAAGATCTTCTTGACAATGATGTCACTAGATGTTTAAAATCAAATGCCTGTTTGGCATTCTGAACTGCATTTTATATAAATCAGTTATGTCTTGAAGGGATATGTGCCATAGCCTGTATGCACGTTCATAAAGTGGTTATGCATGTGTCTTTTCTGTCAAGACTTTTTATCAGGATACTCTGTGGTGGGCAGACTGATGTTTCACTTCCCTTTTTCCTGAATACAAACTTTTTTAGTTTTCAAGTAGTGATAGACCATTTCATGTGTACGTTCTTCCAATGATTCAGCCACCCATGGTTCCACCCATGTCTTCTTTAAATATTACCTCATTTCTGAGCTTTCCAGCATAGATACAGATTTCAGAACCAGCTGCCTTGTAGAACTGTTTAGGGGCTTATTTTTGGAATCATCAGTCATCCACTTTTGATTAAAGATGATATGCCCAGTAACTTTAGTGTTTGAAGTCCATAGTCTACATTTCCTACTCTTCTTCAAAGGTCCCTTTGAACGGCATCCCTTCCTTCTTTGGTGTCAACTGTACCACTCAGCTGGGTGTCATCTGCAAACTTGCTGAGGGTGCACTCAACCCCATTGTCTTTGTCTTTGATGAAGATATTGAAAAGCACTGGTCCCAGGACAGACCCCAGAGGGACACCATTCGTCACCAAACTCTACCTGGACAAGAACCACAAACCACTACTCTCTGGGTGTGGACATTGGGCCAATTTCTTATCCACCGGATGGTCCACTCATCATATCCATCTCTCTCCAATTTGGAGATCAGGATGTCATGTGGGACCGTGTCAAAAGCCTTACAGAAATCTAGGTAGATGAGATCGGTCAGTCTTCCCTTGTTGACTGATGCAGTGACTCCGTCACAGAAGGCCATCAGATTGGTCAGGCAGGATTTACCCTTGGTGAAGCCATGCTGGCTGTCCTGGATCACCCCCTTGTCCTGCATGTGCCTTAGCATAAATCATTAAGAGATTTTACTGGGTGCTCTTATGAAATTATTTTCCGCCCTTTAGGACTTGAGCAGCACTTATATTGATGCAGGCTTGAAGCATGTGTGGTATCCAATGACTTCGGCTACACTGAGATACAAATCTTTGTAGGCTCAAAATCTTATACAATATAAAGAAAACAACCAGACAACTGAGTGGTAAATTAGCTGTTACTCTTCTCATTGCAAACCTCAAATTTACATTAAATTGCTTCAGGGGAATAATATAATAGCCTTACTGCATTTTAAAAAGAGCTGTTTTTTCAAAAATATGAATGCTCCTTTTCAGATATAATCTTCTGTTTGAAATGGCTGTTTTTTTTTATGAAGACTTTTTATGAAATGTGAGTAAAACATAATGTGCAACTTGACAGTTTTAGGTATTTTTGAAATATTCTTATGGTATTAGCCACATACATTTTGTTTACATACAGGACAGTGAGAAGAGTGATTATTGCTTCCAGTAATTGGCCAACTCATGTAGAGAAATTTAGATAGTTTCACAATCAAATTTTGTGTCCATATCAGATCAATACCTCATTATATTCTTAGCAGCGATTCCTTGAATGTACATACCTGGGTTAATGAACAGCTATTGACAATTTCAAATTTTAGTAGCTTTTCAGTAGAATTCAATGCACCTTAACAACAAAATTGGGTTTAACTTTGCTTTATTCATTTACATAAAAACTGCTTGCTTCTGGCGTCATTATGTTCTCCTTAAATTTCTGCCAAAGTTACATGAAATTAATAACCAATTAAAGGAGTGGACAGCTGTATTTTTGGGCACTAGAGACACCTTTTTGAGCTACTACTATAACCTACAATCCTCTTTTTCAGGCATATTAGAAACCTTACACACAGAGAATACATTTGAGACACTGAGATCTTTTCAAAATTATAGGTAGATATGCTTCTACCTGTAGAATGGACTCCCAAGATCTTCTCTTGCTTGTTCTACCTTTTACAGGTTTTGAGAATGGTTTCTTCCTTTCCATCAGTGAAGATAATGTTAAAATTGCTCATTTTGAAATCTCAGATATACTTGATTTAGAATCTTGATTACAGTGGACAGCTCCACTTTTGTCCTTTTTTCAGCTTCACTGAGATGCTGTGCCCAAAGTTAAGAAAATATGTTATAAAACTTACACTTTTACTACTAGTAAAAATAAGAAGTTCAGAAGAAAAACGTCTATTTTATAGACTTTGTCTGAATCCAGTAAGAAGCTTTTATAGACAATAGAGGAAGCAAGTTGCTGGAAAAGCGACTGAATTTAAAACTTGGGTTCTCTTGCCAAACAGGAAATCCAGCAGAAGGGTTTAATTTGTTTTTTAAGCTTTTTCTGACAGTTATATTTTTTTAAATTAAAAATCCTTAAACTGTTAAAATGCAGGCTTTTGCTTTTCTTGGAGACAAATACAGCATCTGTATTTTATGATGTATCTCTCAGGACATGACATTCAATTAAAAATAGCTTTAGAAAAACATGTTTTTCTGTGCAAGAAGCAATACAAAGGCATGTTTTTCTTTACAAGCAGCATCATAAAATCATGTTTTTCTGTACCTATTTTGAGCTATCAAATAGGTGATTGGTATAATAGAAATTTTTAGTAACAGGGAATGATGTGTATCTTACTTGCAATACCCAAAAGAATGCTGCCACACAGATTCTGCACTAAGCAATGCAGTCATTCAAGGACCTCTTTCTATGTTGCAGGTCCTGTCCAGCTTTCTCTTTACTGTGTTATGATGCTGTAATTTGACTTTTTTCTCTATACAAAAAGCAATCTACTGTGCCCTAAGGAACAATTAAAAGTTGTAGAAAAGAAGTAGCATGATTAAAGCTAGGTCTCTGCCAATCTCTTCTTCCAATTATTCATTGAAAATGAGGAGTAAATATTAATGCAGTGGCTTTAAGTAACTGATGTCTAAGTGGTTACTTGTGTTTATTCATTGTCCTTTTGGAATCTTTAACATGAAGCATTTACTTCAAAAAAATGCAGCCTTTTCTGTGTGTCAGAAGGATGTTCTAAAGAATCTGCAGAAAGCTGGAGTTGCAGGACAGAGTAAAGTATAGGGTAAATAACAAATTCCTTCCAACCAAGGTGATCAGGAGTTGCCTTGCATTTTTAAGACTGGGCTACCACGGCATTAGTTTTTAGGGAAGTTCCTGCTGTTGCAGTGAACTCTTATCACTGAAGGATGAAGATAAGCCATGTGTTAATTAACATTAAATTAGTGCCATTAAAATAAGTGAAGCTTAGTTACTTCATTGAATTTCTTAATGATATGTTCCATGGTATGTATGGTCTCAGCACTCTTCAGAGTAACTTTAGCTTGTCATTTTTTTATACTGGCTTATGAAGTCCCTTTCCTATCATTTGAGAGTATCTTCAGGTTTTCTACCATCTTGTTCCAAATTTCCCAAAAGACAAAAATGTTACATGATTGTTTTTGATCAACTATCTGACCTCCATTATTTGATTAATGGTTGAGTAAAAACTATATTTTTTTAGTAGTTTTATCTCTGATATCTGGTAATTTCAGTTGTATCAGTTCAGTTTTCATTCAAGACTCTCTTGATACTCTCGATTTTTAAGGACTGTAAAGTGTGCTGGAAGATTGCAAAGGTGAAGACCAGATGTGGTTGAATGACATTCTGTAGACCCTATATCACCACATATCTTAACTCTAGGCATATACCAGGTTCACTAGAACTCCTGGAGCTCTGGTTGTATTTTCCCATTAATTACAAGCTCATAGAAGTTTCAAGATTTGATGTTTCATCTGGGAAAGTAATCCTTTTTAAGCTGAACACTACTTTAATATCGTAGCCCATGGGATATATGTATCATACATACAGAACAAATACTTTCAAAATGAAGGCAAAGTAATTGACCAGAAATTTATTCAAGATGGTGAGATCTTTGCACATTCTACCTTCTGTCCCACAGCCTATTTTCAATCTGATTTTCAGTGAGAGTTGATAAAACCTGGGATTCTGAGGATAGGAAAAAACAAAACAAAACAAAACAGAACAAAAACAGATGATACCACTGGGACCAACACCAAAAGACAACCACCAAGAAAACAACAAAAACAACAAAAAACAACCTTAAACTCGTGAAGACCATGTAAAAAGCTGTAATGCGTATCAGTTCATGGCAGGCAAATATTTGAAAATGATAATAAACTGTTTAAATTATTGATTTTTCTCTGTTTCATTCATTTTAGGGAAAAAAAATATTCTGGAAAAACATTCTGACAAGTTGCAGTCACTATTAGGAAAACTTTGTGTATTTGCATTTACTTGGGCACCTGGAGGTGTTTTTTTGAGAGGAGAGGATGATTATGAAGAAGATTCACTGATCAGCATAAAGAGGCTGTGTGAGAGTGGTAAAAACAACATGAATAACATTTAGTTTCAATAGTCTTGTGCAAGATTCATTTGAAGGAGCACCACCCCTTTGTAATCCTTATATATGAAATATATGTCATGTCATTCATTAATATTATCGTGTTTCTGTTATATCGTTTCATTTTTCAAGACTGAAATATGTAATTAATATGCACAACTGGTTTTGAAAGCCTTCTATTAGAATATGACATTGTATATTTAAGAAGAAAATCCAATGAGTAATTCTCTATTTTCAAATTCAGTGCCAGATCATCTTCTAGAAGCCACGACTGTCATTATGAGGATTAGATGCAGTCATATTCACATTAATAGTAAGACTGAGAAAGGGTAGAGCATTAGGATAGCTCAGCCATGGTTTCTACTTTGGATGATATTTATAGTGATTTGATGAACGTCCTTCATAAAGCAGAATATTAAATTCTAGAGCATTTAATGACTTTAACATGTAGTCATTCTTACCTTCTCTCCTTTGGATCAGTTCGCTGGGGCATTTTTAACCATGCATAATGAGACTGCAATCAAGATATAACAAATTATGGGTAGAAAGCAGTGATTTGTTGGTTAGCACACACACGCAAGACGGTCGGGGTTTAATGAGATACAGACCTCTCTGTCTACATACAGATCAGATCTAACATCAGGATCTGTTTTCTCCTCCTTCTGGTGTGGATGTTAGACAGCTCCAGGGCTTAGTACAGAGCTGCCACAATCCTGCTAGAAACATGCTACTGTAATAAGGAAACTGTCAAGAAAATCTTATTGTATGTAAGTGGCTAAGTTTTTTTTACAACCAGGTTGTATTACTGTTTCATGGCATCAACCCCAAACTCGCTTGGAACCGGAAGCATCTCCTACCAAGTCTCTATCAGGTTATTCAAAGTTCATTTTGCTGATTTTTTACTCTTATATTTCCAGACTGGAGACTTTTCCATTTCTCTCACGGTAGATTTCTGAGGAGCATCTGAGGAGTCTTTTCTAATTCAGTCCACCAATGGCACTTTAATCTTATGGCAAATCCTATTTACTTCTTAGTAGGAAAGCTGCTTAAACCCCTGGCAAAATTTTCCCATCTTCATTTGTTTTTCTGATATCAATTATACTTGCCAGAGAAGGAAAAAAATCAAAGCTCTGATAGCTAATTTTCTTTACACTGTTGTTTAGTTTTAAGGATGAAGTAACTCTCAGGACACTTTCGAGCATCTTACACGTCTTTATTCTAAGTAAGTCAAAAAACTTATCTGCCTGTGATTTCTTCCAAACCCGTATTAATCTGGTGCAGGAGCTTTCTCTCATATGCTGAGTATTAGTTGTGTTTTATCTTTTTATACCAACAGAACAAAATCCTTTAAAGGCTTTCCTTATCTTTTAGTGTCAGATGCTGAGAAGTCCTAAGATTTACATATTTCCTTAAAGAGAATTTCTCCATAAAGAGAATTTCTCCTTAAAGAGAATTTTGCATAACTGACTTGTGCAAATATGTTATGAGATTGTTGAAATTAAATCCTCTGCACCAGTTAGGGCTCATTCAGTAAGAGCTCAGGCCAAAAAAAAAAATGGGGTTTTACATGCAGCATGCTTGCAGTTGAAAACTGTGAATCAGACATTTGAAACTCCACTTAAATTCTTAATGTGCACTTTTTGACAATCTGAACCTGAGCTCACAGGAAACAGGACTGCAGTTTTATCCACTGCTTTGGAACCTGCCTCATCACCTCTGGATGTTGGATTATTCTCAAGTTTAAACTACTCTGGCTCTTCTGTGATTTAAAATACTATTTAACATGAGGAAAAAAATCCCAGAAATATGGTTAAAATAACCTTGAGTTTTTATGTGCTGCTCAGGAAGGTTCTGTCCCTTTTTAAGAGCTCTCTTAGCAACAGTATCACATTTGGCGATGCTGTTCTTCAGTCCTCCTAAGGTACATTTCACAGACATTTCTGCTCATCACCTGCCTAAAGACAAAATGTGATACTTTCCTATCTGACCACAGTGAGATTTCCTTGGGGCTTGCTACACACACTAGCTAAGGACCTGATACAAAGGAAATTTGCATTCACGTCTTTCAGCCCACAAGGGGAAATTTTTCACTTTTTTTTTTTTTTTTTTCACTTGTTAGTGTCCTTCCTTAACATTGCCTCTTCCAAAGCAGTAAGAAGTCCAGGCTGCTGTAGCTGATCTTCACTTTTGGGATAAGATTATTCCTAGGATACATCCTACATTTCTCCCTGCAGTGGACCTTGAATTTTGCCCTAGTCAGGAATTATTTTGCTGTCAATCTTTCCTGGAACTTGTACCCATGACAGGTGCAGCATCATTTAGTTTCTTGGATGCCAGACATGCCCAATTATTCTGCTTATGGAGTAAGAAGCCTTTCAGCAGGACACCTTGTTGCCACAAAAGAGATGTTTGGACACACATGTATATGTGAACAATATATCTCCGTGGGCTTCCAGATACTGACAGTAATTGTTCTAGTGTTTATGTCCATTTCCTGTTAAAAACAAACAGACAAACGAAAAAGTCATTTCTGTCACCCATTGTGCCTTTTTGTCTCCAAAATACTTTTTTGTCATCCATTGTTTCTTTTAGATTACAAAATCTTCTTGGCTTTGATACATTCATTATATGCATATTCTCCCAGCATGTTGACACCTCTGATTAACACGGCAGTACAAACTTTGTGATAAATACACGTAGCTGGACTGAAGATACCAACTTCAACCTATTTTTCGTGAGCATAAATCACATTCCTGACCTATGATATTTGCCTGTAGTGGGAGAAACCCTGAAGAGCACTTCCTGACAGAGCAGTTCAGAATAAGCCAGTTGAACAAATTAGGTATGAAGTAGAAAAACATTTATGGAGAGAGACAGACTGGGAGAACCCAGCAGATATAATACTTCAGCATCTATTTCACGTGCTTTCTGACAGTTGCTATTTTAAACAATTATTACTTAAAAGCTGTTTTGTTGATGAGATTTTTATTCTAATTTATTATTTTCTCACTGAACAGTTTACTTAGAAGAAGCTGTGAAAATTATGTATTTTGGTAATAGCACACACAGGCATAACAGGACTAATTTGATAAAAGGACTTTTAGGAAACATTTATGGAGCAACTTGTGTATCACTAATCTTATATTCTTTAACATCTCAAAATAGATGTGTATGATGGAGAGACCTGATGAAGTCTTGAACATAAATTGAAAATGTTGCACTACTGTAATTCAGTAAGTCATATTAGCTATACTACCATTACTATTCCAATGGTGACTGATCATGAATAAATACTTTTGTTTCTTTTAGTTCCATTTTATAAATGGCATTAAATAATACCAGGTAGACTTGATAAAAACAATGATTATAATGGAACAAACTGCATTTTTATATTGCTTTTTTTTTTTTTTTTTTAATTTTTACAATTACATCTCTGCTTACAGATAAGTGTTGCGGTAAAGGGTGAAGTAACTGGGAGTGACGCCCAACTAGCCATTGTAAGTCTGGCTGCATTCAGGGTACTGAACAATCACAAATACAGAGTCACAAATAATGTAATACACCTTTGTAGTGGGTTTATGTGGCAAGGTTTTGGTAGTAGGGGGCCATAAGGGTGGCTTCTGTGAGAAGAATCCAGAAGCTGCCCATGGTAGGTAAGGGCACCACTGCTGACCAGAGCCGAGCCAGTAAGTGATGTTGTTTGCACCTCTGTGAGAGCATATTTAAGACAGGGAAAACAAAACAAAACAAGCAAACAAAACACTGCCACACACAGCAGCTGGAAGAGTGAGAGGAGTGAGAAGCAGCCTTGCAGGCGCCAAGGTCAGTGAAGAAGGAGGGGGGAGAGGTGCTCCAGGCAGGCAGCAGCAGTTCCCCTGCAGCCTGTGGAGAGGCCCCTGGTGGAGCAGGCTGTCCCCCTGCACCCATGGGTCCCACATGGAGCAGATCTCCACGCTGCAGCCCGTGGAGGAGCCCCCGGTGGAGCAGGTGGATGTGGCCTGGAGGAGGCTGCGGCCCATGGAGAGCCCCCGCAGGAGCAGGCCCCGGGCCGGAGCTGCAGCCCGTGGAGAGGAGCCCACGCAGGAGCAGGGGGTCTGGGGGGAGCTGCCGCCCGTGGGGGACCCGTGCTGGAGCAGTTTGCTCCTGGGGGATGGACCCCGTGGTACGGAGCCATGTGGGAGCAGTGCTTGAAGAGCTGCTGCCTGTGGGAAGCTCATGCCAGATCAGTTCAGTAAGGATGGCATCCCGTGGGAGGGACCCCACATGGAGCAGGGGACAAGAGTGACAGAGACGAAGCGGCAGAGACAAAGTGCCATAGACTGACCATAACCCCCATTCCCCCGTTCCCCTGAGCCCCTGGGGAAGAGGTGGAAGAGGGCGGATGTGGGGAGCGTGTTTTTGGTTTCTTTCCTTTGTTTCTCACTTCTCTAGCTTGTTAGTAATAGGCAATAAATCTTACCATCTCCCTACTCTGAGTCTGTTTTGCCCGTTACGATAATTGTTGAGCAATTTCCCCGTCCTTATCTCAACCCTTGAGCCCTTTGTGTCATATTTTCTTCCCCTTTCTCTTTGAGGAGGAGGAGTAAGAGAGCGGTTGTGGTGGAGCTCAGCTGCCCACCTGAGCAAAGCCACAACAATCCTCAATCTAGTCGCATTCCGTGAACTACCGTGGCCACACTTAAACAGTTTGGTCGCGTTCGGTGAGAACTACCATGGCTAGATTTAATGAGAAGTGCAATTTATTAAAGCAACAGGTACACAGGTTCTTTGGATTGCCGGTGATAAATTCACTGTCTGCAAAGCACATACAAATACCAAAATCATGAATAATGCAGCCTGGCTATAAATGCATTAAAAGGTATAAAGTGACTCTACAGAGATTTCTAAGTTTCCTGCAGAGGCACTTGGTATATATATCTCTCTATATATGTATATTTGTGATGTTCAAATCTTACCCAAATGTATCCCAAGGGGGGGGGGGGGAGGCTCAGCCCATTGACTGATCCCAGAAGTCAGAAGGTATCTTTCGCAATGGTATCTCACCTCTCACCCTCTCTCTTAAGCCAATTTATATTATTTTCTATCTTTTAGGTGGAGCTTGAGTGACTCTAGTTGTGCATATCTTGGTTACGACTGGTTCAAAAGTGTCTCATTTTTGTTTAAAGATATAGGTTCAGAGAAATTCAGAGCGCATGCTCAGTGAGGGGTGGTCACACCTTGGAGGCAGGTAGCCTTTGGGATAATTATATCATTATATAATGATTATATATAAATTATATAATATATATTATAATGATTATATTTATTATTATAAATATAATATATATTGTCTATAATATGTTATATAATAATACATATTTATTTATTAATAATTTATTCTCGTTTATTATTATATAATTATAATATATAATACAATATATAATATATAATGTATATTGTAATTATAATAATAAATGAGATAAAGGCTCATTGTATGGACAAGTTGATGTAAATTGTATGGGGCATATTATCAGCTGGGGGAGCGCTACAGCCAAAACTTGTAGGACTTTATAAGGTACAGCTGGTGCAGCTCAAATGATAGGCACTTACTTCAAAAGTTCATGAAGTTTGTAGCAAACTACAGTTTAGACTGCTGATAAAGATTAAGCATTTATTTTTTTTAATTAAGCATTTTCTTTCATTTTGCTAGTATTTTATAAAATATAAACTGTATTAAAGGAACAGAACCCCAGATCTTCACAGACATTAAAGAAGCCACATGTCCTCTGGGTGAAACCTGTTACCACTCATCACATTGCAAAAGAAAGCATCAGCTAAAGAAATCAGCCAAAAAAAAGACCGAAGTAAAAGCTTCCATAGAAATAAATCTCCACCCCTGTGTCAGTCCTGCCACAAAGGTGTCAGGGCTTCCAGCTGGCTTAGGCTAAAGCTCGGACTGTGGACATTATCTGAGTGTTTATGGCATGCTTTTGTGCTGTGTGCTAGCGCAGTATTGCCTTTTCCAAGCTGCCTCAAAAGCCTGACATATTAGAGCCCTCTGCTGCTCATTTTTAGCAAATGGGAAATACTAGCAAAATGTAATCACATAGGTGAGCACAAGAATTCTTGCTGCATAAGATGAATAAAGAAAATGTATGAATTTTTCTGACGCTCTGACAGAGTATCTGTCCTAACACAATTCATGCATCTGTGCAACATTTCTTTCCTGATTTAAAAGTTTTGATCTGATGCTGGCTTCAAGAGCATTGTCCTCTCTTTGATTGCTCTTTCTCCAATGCCTTCAAATGACAAGTTTACTAACATACGATGAACGGGACTTTACGTGGGTTCAAACCCACACGCATATAAATACCTTAAGGGAGGGTGTAAAGTGGATGGAGCCAGGTTCTTTTCAGTGGCACCCAGTGCCAGGACAAGAGGAAAAGGGCACACAGTGGAACACAGGAGGTTCTGTCCAAACATCAGGAAACACTTCTTCACTGTGCAGGTGACTGAGCACTGACACCTGAGATTGCCCAGAGAGGTTGTGGAGTCTCCCTCCTTGGAGATCTTCAAAAGCTGCGGGGGTGGAAGGAGGGAGGGAGGAAGGGGAGGGGAGCTCTTTTCAACCACTCGCATAGCATTCCTCCCATGGGATGCCATCCTTCCTGCGTGGGCTTCCCACATACAACAGTTCAAGAATTGCTCGAATAGGGGTCCATACCACAGCGTGCATTCTTCAGGAATGGGCAGCTCCAGCACAGCTCCCCTACAAGCCACAGCTCCAGCCAGAAGTCTGCTCCTGTGGGGGTTCTCCATAGCCTCCTCCAGGCCACATCCACCTGCTCCACCACAGGCTTCTCGACGAGCTGCAACATGGAGCTGTTCAGGTACAGGACCCATGGGCTGCAGGGGGACAGCCTGCTCCACCAGGGGCCTCTCCACAGCCCGGAGAGGACTTCTTCACCAGCACTTGGAAAACCCTCTTCCTTCTTCCCTGACCTTGGTGGCTAATGTGGCTCTAAATTTTCTCACCCCTCTATCCAAACCGCTGTTGCAGTTTTTTTCCCCCCTTTCTTAAATACGTTCTCCCAGACGCACAACCAGCACCACTCATTGGCTCAGCTCTGGCCAGGCAAGTCCCTTTTGGACCCAGCTGAAACTGCCTCTTATCTAACACAAGGTAGTTTCTGGAGCATACACACAGTCCCCACCAAAACCTTACCCCTTAAGCCCGATACACTCTCTGAAGCCATCATCTCTTCCAGTAATCACTTTTACCTAACTTAGGAATAACTGAAGTTACTGCAGGACCAGATCTCTCTGGACAGACTGGAGAGCTGGGCAATCACCAACCACATGAAGTTTAACAAGAGCAAGTCCAGGTCCTGCACCTGGGACGGAGCAACCCTGGCTATACGTACAGACTGGGCAATGAGACGCTGGAGAGCAGCCCCGCAGAGAGGGATCTGGGGGTTGTGGTTGACAGCAAGTTGAACATGAGCCAGCAGTGTGCCCTGGCAGCCAGGAGGGCCAACCGTATCCTGGGGTGCATCAAGCACGGCATCGCTAGTCGGTCGAGGGAAGTGATTGTCCCACTCTACTCTGCGCTGGTGCGGCCTCACCTCGAGTACTGTGTGCAGTTCTGGGCACCACAGTACAAAAAGGACATGAAACTGTTGGAGAGTGTCCAGAGGAGGGTGACGACGGTGAAGGGCCTAGAGGGGTTTGCCATTGTGAGTTTTTAAATCAGACACCACCATAAACTAGCAAAAAAAATGTACTACAAAATTTTAAGCAAGAGCTTTATTTTAGCTTATAGGCTTGTTTGTATTAAAAACAATTACTTCAAAATCAAGTTCACATAAAACTCAGCATGTAAATGAAAAAACTGAAGTTATCATCAATCAAGATCTGTTTCTGAAAGAAAAGGAGTCTGAATTACATTTTAATAATCTTGTATGGCAACAGATAAAATTGGGATGGCAGTAGCATCTCAGAGTTCACAGGCTGAGTTAAACTGTCCCCAGCTTCAGTGTATTTTTAAAACACCAGCTGCAAGCTCGTGCAGTTAAATGATTGCTACATTTCCCATTAACCCACTGAGCAATCATAAAAAAAATCCCAGTTTCATCTGCTACTTCACAGGAATGAATGCTCTTCAGTGTTGTTACAGGCACTGCTCTTTTTCCAGCAAGCAAAGTACTTATCCTAAAACATTTTCCTTACAACATCAAAATACAGATTTTCTGAAGACACTCAAAAAAAATCAAGCTCAGCAAGCTACATTATATACACTTTAAATGTACAATTACCATTAAAAATGTCTGTGTACAAAAAGAGGGTTTTCAATTAAAAAACAAAGAAACTCCACATGCTAAATTTCAATTACATCAACATTTCAAAAGAATTGACCATAATTAAAAATAGCAACATTCTGATTTGTTAGTAACCTTCCCACAAGCAACTGCAGATGTACCTGCAATTCCTTCTCTGCTACACATTTAAGATTCTAATAAGCTTTTAGAGAGAATTTGTGCTATAAACCTTGCTTATGAAGTATGTGAAAAGTTAGCAGTTGTGAAGACAGAATAGTAGTTCTAGTGAATTAATACAAGATTATTTCAGTAAAATATAAAATTATTCTACTTAAGTAAATACTGAAATGGCATCTGATTTACAGCCAGTTAGACAAAGAACACAGCTAATGACTAGAACACATACATCAGTTAAAAAGTCAAATATATACAAAAATATATTAGAAAGTGGTCAAGTTAAACCACAGGCTCATGTAAAAAATGTTTTAAATAGCAGTAGCAAAAAATAGCTATTTTCTCTATCTGCAACAGTACAAAAGGCAAAACCTACATATGAGGTAGCAATGCCAAATTCAAAAAAAAACAACTTTGGAATGAGGAGCACTTCCTACATTTTCATAGCATATCTGTCAACACAAATATTTAAATGAACACTTCAATTGTTTTGAGAATTAATACATTAATTTACAAAAATCTTTATTAAATCAACTTTTTTTAATTGCTAGAAACGGATTTAGTTAAAAAAAAAGTCTCCTGCTCCTAAAAAGGTTATCACATTTTCAAATCCAAACACTGTACAGCAAAAACGTGGAAGCTTTATTATACACACTCAGTAAATGCTATGGTACATTAAGACATATTTTACAAAGATCGGAATAAGCCAACTGTGGTCATTTTACTCTTTTCAGTCAAATATGCATCATTGCAACTTTTGCTACCCCTGTGTTTGTTTCTAGATGCAGGATTAGGATTCACTACTCACTTCTTCAGCTCCATCTGCAGCTGAAGTGAGCGCTTGTATCATCTACCTTCAGGAATCTGAGCCAGCAGTGTGGCGTCCCTCTAGAGGGGGCCAGGGGCAGCTCAGAGTCCCTCTTGGCCCCTGCTGAAGTTGCCTTAAGAATGGTGAGGAAGTATTTGTGCTCTCCTCCTCATTCTGTCCACTCATCCCTTCTACTGGTCAGAAGGGGGCATCTGAACCTTCCTGACCAAAAATCCCACTAAAAGAAAAGCTAGAAGGGGGAGGAACCACCCAGCTGCAGTGTGCCAACCCCAGGCCAGGGGCCACAGGCAATACCACAAGTGGTGTGGGCCCTTGCAGGGGCTGAATCTTCCACCTGTAGCTCCACTGACCAAAAATAGCACTGCCTGCTCCTCCAGTTCAGGCAAGTAAGTCAGACATCTGAAGTTAGATGGTACAAGTAACACCAAAAAATTAACTGGGTGGAACTTCCATATTTATTGTATTAAGAAAATAATATACTTTACATCACAGTGCTTAATTAATGTAATAAAAAAAGTGTAAACTCAGGATTCTAAATAAAATTTAACTTGAAAAATTAGGGCTCCAAGACTTTTTAAAATTCACAATTTTTTTCTTTTAAATTGAGGTCATAGACAGTCAGTTCACATAACTCATGTATTTAAGATTACTTGCAAATACTTGTTGATGCACTCCATTGTTTGGTCACTTTTTTTTTTTTAAAGCCTAAATAAATTGACCAAGTGCAAAGGTAAGAGGTATATTTTTATTTGCAAAGAAACTTTAGAAGTAATTTGCAAAACAGGTATCTGGAGTGCTCTAGTAAATGTAAGGAAATATGCGGTATGGTACACGCTGACAATACCTTTCCCATGCCAAGCCATACTTTTTCTTACAATGATGTTCATCACGAGCTTCCCGATGAACAAGCAAGCAGATGAAATAAATCACATAGAAATATGGCAAAATGTGATTAAAACCTGCAGACAAAAATGTGAGAAACATAATTTTTAACACATTAAAAATACCAAAAATTTTAGTTGTTAACATGTGGTGACATAAACCCATTACGAACTGAAGCATCTTTTACTCGTAGAGTATCAAATATTCAGCAGGATAGTACAAATATTGTGACATTTACACGTAAATGGGAACACTCCCCTTCCCCTCCCCCCACCCCCAAAATAATAATCCTTAAAATTCAGAGTCTCAAAATCAACCAACTTTACTCTCAATGTCTGTAAAGCTGTCCAATATTTAAGTTCTTTAGCTATCAAACACACAAATAGTTAAGCTTCTGCAGCGCTGGGCTGCCACATACAAGCCCCCAGGGATTTCTCTGTTTTGGGGGTAAATAGTAAACTCTACCTTTGCTCAGAGCACACTACTCAATTTCCCTCCCACTCCCCCCATGCAGTTACTGACAGAGGACTCAAGTCCATCATTTTCATGTAGAAATCCTCTTCCAAGATACAGTCTGCAAGTGTATATGCTAATCAGTATTGCCTAATTTCAAATAAAGTCCAAAATCCCTGGAGGTACACTTCAACTCCAGCAGCCCGTCCTTGCTGATGCTCCTGGTCAAGGCCTTAACCACTTGGTCAAAGACCCACTCTTTTGTAACTCCTTATGTCCCACAGCCTGCAAAAGTTCGACTCTGCCATGAGGTAGAGTAGGTCTGCCTCAGAATATCTGCCACGCTCTTTTTTGTGTTTTTATTGAAGGGAAGCTCCTTCAGGCAAGTGAGGAGGCTAAAGCCATTTTTCTAACTTGAATGAACTTTGCAACTTTTTAGAAACCCTCTATGGAAACACGATAGCACAGCTAGTAGCCTTAAAATGAAGGAGTAAGAATTTGTTAGCAAACAAGCCCCATCATTATTGAATGACAAAGTGTCAGAACTAAGTGTCAAATCTATATTAAGATATAAAAGAGAAGATTCAAAAGAAAATAGGTGTCACATCAACCTTGCAACACAGAAATTTGCCATTCATTTAATTCCAGCTTTTATCATCTCTAATAATTATCACTTTGCATTTCAAAACCAGTCAGATGCCAAAACACAGAAGCATTTTAGTTAAAATCCACTTTCATTTTAGGAACTTACCACAGGGTAGGGACCATGCTAATGCCATGATGATGTCACCAAGATAATTAGGGTGACGGACAAAACCCCACCAACCTGTAACAAGAAGCCCTTTTCCAGTTGCAGTGGGTATAAATTTCAGATCTGTGAAGAAAGTATTGTAGTCAATACAACAACTGAAATGTGCACATCAATATTCCAAACAGTAAATCAATTGAAGAAATAAAATAAAAAAAAAAATGCACTTACAGGCCAATTTGGGATCTGCTGGATTCCTTCGGAAACTATTTTTCTGAGAATTTGCACTACGGAATATGTAATACCCAATACCTGAAAATAAATATTATTTATTTTCCATGTTCTGTGTTTTTTGTTTCCTAACCTTTAAAAACGTTCACATGCCTTCTGTCACTCTTATTACATTGAAATCAGTTACGTCTCTGAGGAAAAGACATTCTCCAGTTCTCAGAGCTCTAACAAGCCAGAAATGCTACTGGTAAACTGTGTTCCGTATGCTTTCACAAGTTAATGATCAACTTTTAAGATTTTGTAGGAGCTGTACTTTCGCATCTAGCTTACATTTGTATCTGAAGAGGATCACACACATTAAATGTATACCTTCATTGTCTTTCTGTTTCAATTTTGTCAAGCTCACAATTAACTTTTTCTTTCAAGTTCACTACTTCAATAAAAGGTAAACAACAAACTAGATGGCCACATTGGTGCAAATCTAAGGTCCCCTAAAGACATGAGATCCTTTCTCAAAGTTCTCAAGTTCTCAGCTGGAAGATTATTTCCACTGAGACGAGTGGAAATAACACCTGTTCCTATGGGCATCAGGGAAGGAGATACAAATTATCAAAACAAACAACAGAACCTCTTTTCCCCTAGCTTCAATAAACTGTGGCCAACAGGGTTGTGGTTTTTTTTTTTTGTTTTGTTTTAGAAGAATCACTCACAATAGGAAGCAGTACTTTTCCAGATTTGATTTTAAAAGGCAACTACAACACTATATTCTATGCATTTTAAGTTGTAACTCTGTCTAGGTTGCATCCATCTGAAAATGTTTCTTGACAGAACAAAAGAGGTGTCCAGATTCTCCTTTATCCTTCGTTTAGTATCACATCACATTCTTTGTTTTAAATAGTAGCCAAACATGTGTCCTCCAACTGTGCTTAATGGAGAAAATATGATTACTGCATCCTAGCTGAAGCTCCCCCACCTTACAACTCAAATTAACAGAGTCAGTACTACATCGTCACTATCAGTAACAATAACATCTACTATAACTTACCATTCAGAATAATAATTGCAGCAGCAACAGGCCAAGAAATTGCAGTAGGATGTCCAACTAAATAGAAGGCCTGCAGACTGTAGACAAATGGAACCCATACCAAATCTCCAAATGCTAGCATGAATCCAAATCCATCATGGGTAATATCCATTGTAGTCAAAACAGCTTCCTAGAAACATGGAGGATGGAATTTAGAATTCACAAAGCCTCGTTATATAAACACTGTAAATAGAAACAGTATCAGTTTAATACAGGGTTGAAGATTTATTTACCTCATTCCAAAGAGCATCTACCACATAAAGAAGCTGAAAGCTGTTCACAAGTATCATTGACAAAGATGGCATACTCTGATTATGTATCTTCATCTCAGCCAAGAGCATCACCAAGTTTATAACAACCTAGTTAAAAAATATATTTTATTACAAGTTTTCCTTGTAAAATCAAGTGGTTTTTTTCTATTATACCATAGTACATTTTAATATAGATGGTTTTGACTGATACTTAAGCATAAAAAAATAAAAAAAATCCGTTCAGAGACAACAATTTGTAACTAACCACTTTTGTGAAGCGGTAGCCTCAGCATATGAGTACTTTAAAAAGAAGTTTTCATTTTTCACAAAGCAAAGAAGCATAGGAGTTGTCCTAAAGTAAATAAAAATGGTCATTACAGATTTACCAACATAAAACCATATAAGTATTTTTCCTGTATTTTTAAGTTTAAGTATTTAAGTATTTTTAAGTAAATATTGTATTCTTAGCACCTATCATGAAAAAAAGTCATAAAGTAGCTCTGATTACTGACTCACCCAGCCAATTAATCCTGGACGCAACTCACAGAAGTATTTGAGGTCAAAACTGCCAATACGAGGGTTCAATTCATGTCCAGTAAAGAAGTCATAAACAATATACCCTGCAGATGAGACACGCTCCTTGTTAGAAATATCAGTCCTTTTATCCATCACTATGTTTCCTATAAGGCACTTGCTACTCTATACTAAAGGACTGTCATTATAAATAAAAAAGCAATATTTTGGCAAAAAATATTTGAGAGTATATGCAAAGTATGAAGCAATGGTTTGTATTTTAAGAGGCCCAGGTATCTTATTTATTAGAAGGGCTAAACACTTCAGAAGTTACTGTAGTCTTATCTCTCTTTGACTTTATTCCTTTTTTTCAGCCTTATCCTGAAAATCATCCATGATGATCTTAATGCTAAGTTATTCTACTTTTCCTCCTACTTCTTTACTCTTCTCTGCGAACAAGAATTTCTTTAGCCATGACAACAACATGTGTATCAAGAGATGGACAAGGAAAATATTACCTTAACTTCTAGACACCCTGCACTGAGTTAACTAGTAACAACCACCGTGCAGAACAGCTACAGGTTTCTACTGTGCCACTTACAGATTAGAACTGCATTTTTAAAAAGAAAAAAAAATATCATCATTGCAGTATTTCCTTTCACATGCATCTATGTTGCAGTGACAAAACAACCGAAGATGTATGAATATTTCATTTTAACACATTAAATGTTCTGTCTGTAAATTCCCTATGTCACACTACCACTATTTTTATAAGCAGTTTGTTTAACGCTAATTGACTTCTTCAGACTATCCATTGTCCTACAAAGACATATACATATAATTGGCAATTCCCAGATAGGCAGCTTGATGACTGACTCAAAACTGTCATTTAAAAACTCAGTTTAACTAAGTAGTTACAAGTGTGCAGCAAAACAAAAGTTATCTTTGAAATGCACTGTTATTTCTAGTTCTGTACCTGACTTCCCACTGCCAGAATGTCTTAACTGAAATGTCTTTTCAGTTTTTCCTTCCATCCCAGTTGTTTCTGGAAAAGTCCCACCAACTGGGGTACTATGAAGATAACTAGATAAGCCTCTTGACAAATACAGAAAAATTAAAAAACAAAACCAAAACTGTTCTCTCATACGTACAGGACTAGACCAGCCAAGACATTTGAATAAGTGTACCAGTCTGGGCCGATACAGTGTACCAGTTTTGGCTGGGATATAATTAACTGTCTTTAAAGTAACTTAACGGTGCCAGGTTTTGGATTTGTGACCAAAACAATGTTGATAACACATTTTAGCTATTGTTGAATTATGCTAATATAGCATCTAGGTTTTCTTTATTTTTCCACTCTGCCCCTCCCAGCACATAGGTTGGGTGCAAAGAAGAGGCTGGGAGGGAACAAAGCTGGGGACAGGTGACCCAAATTGACCAAAGCAATATTCCATATAATGGATCATCATGCCCAGAAAAAAAAAAAAAAAGAAGGAAAAAGGTATGTGGGGGGGAAGTATGGGGGACTTGCCAGAGGTTGCCCTTCTGATTCTCTCCCCCACCCAAATGGGGAGAGTGAGCAAGTGAATACGTGGTAGTTAGCTGCTTGCTGGGGTTTACCCACACCAATAACCTGCGCAAGATAATCCAACAAAAAATTTTCAGTGTTTTACAGTATCTGTGTGTGAACAAAAATGCCAACTTGCAACATTAACACTGCATTTGGAGAAAGCAAGAGTCAGTACTACCTGCCTTAAATCTAACCTTTAATTCATAAATATGAAACTGCAGCAAATAACTGTAAGGAAATTATCCAAAATATTAACTCACCAGAATTTCCACCTGGTGCTAGGTCTTCCTCAGGTGCTTTCAGGGACCGGATATACAGATAAATGCTCAATCCCATAGAAAAAACTGCAGCTGACACTGCAAACTGCAGGAAGTGTTCGTACAAATAATGAAGTTCGAATTGAAAATATAATAATATTCCAATAATTGCAGCAGTCAAAACAAAAGCATAAAACCCTAAAGGATGTAGAAGAAAACCATTTTAGTGAAGATTAAAAAAAAACAAAAAAGTTAAGTCATTCTTAGTAGAATCTACCCAGTCCAGCCTGTCTGCATATTTACTTCCAAGATTTAAGTGTTTACATATATTCCAATAATGTGTTACATAGCCCATGCTCCTTCTGGGGCACAGCAGTGTAGATATTCTGTGTCCTGAAATTCCCTGTGCTCTTTATCAAAAAGGCAGGAACACTTTGAGCACTCCTTAATTTTTACAACATAGGATACAACTTCAAATTCTAGTGTAACAATGGACAGTGCCTCTACTACTGGGTAATGACAGCAGGTCACAAAAATCTTATCTTTGGGACAGCTCAAAAAAAACACTTTTTCTTCAAGTATTTATCTTCATACATGCCTTGATACAGTAATTAAAGTATTAAAGTAACTGTCAAGTCAAAAATTGAACACAATTTGTACTTTGAGAATACAAAATCATGGGCAGTAGTAGAATAATGTCCAAATGTAAGGAAACGGCTGTACAAAGCAATCCCATAAGTACTGCCTAAGGACACTCTTACAGAATAATAGAATGGCTGCGGTTGGAAGGGCCCTCCAAGGACAACTTGTCCAACCCACCTGCTGCTCGAGCAGGGCCATACAGAGCAGGTTGCCCAGGATGATATTCAGATAACTTCTGATTATGCCCAAGCATAGATTCTACCACCTCTCTGGAAAACCTGTGTCAGTGCTCAGTCACCCTCGCAGTAAAGAAGTACTTCCTGATGTTCAAATGAAACACCCCATGTTTCAGTTTGTGACCACTGTGTCTTGTCCTGTCCCTAGTCATCTTCCTTTCCTCAAGGAGGCTTTCAAAGTTGCTTTGAGAATTAGTGTTTGAAGTAGCAAGAAGATTTTTGGAACCATCCAAATCAAGTAGCTTCTATACTATGAAGTGGAGAAAAAAAAAAAAAAAGGCAGGACTATATCCCTACTATAAACAGAAGTCAAAAAAAACACACTAAAGTTTTGAGGCAGCCTAAATAACCCACTTCTTCAGGTTGTAATTTATTCCTGCTTCTGTGGTTTGTAGCCCTGTTCCATCTTAAAACGAGACTTAAAAATGGTGCATCTTACAAGATTATGACAAAACACCACCGAACTTATTAATGTAATGTTTTAATTCCTTTACCAACAGGCAGTGTCTTTGAACTGACTGTCGATCAAATAGGTGGTCTGGAACACCTGGTGAGGCATCAAACTACACTTTTCTCTTTAAGCCAGGAAAAGCAGGACTGCTCAAGGGTGTTAAACCATACTCTAAACTTAGGCGAGAAACTTGCCTGAAAAATAGGAAGTGAAATCATAGCTGAATAAAGACTCAGAACTGTTCTTTGACAGGCAAGAAGAACATCCTAAATCAACTACAACATACTTTTTACTAGTCTGTAAATCAGAGACATCCAAAAAGATGATCTAAGACACATGGGATAACATCTCTTCAGGTCACTCCTGAACATCTCCTTTGGAGTAACAGTCCTTGTTACACGAGCATTACTAAAAATCCGATAGGCAACTGCCTGTTTAGCATTTACGTGATGAATACGACAAGTGTCACCAACCACAACTGGATGGTAAACCAGATGCCCTGTATCATCTAATGCCTTGCTCTTGTGGCAGTTAATTCCTTCATTATTAACCCTCCTGCTCCAAGAAAAGCCTCATCACGTTTCATGATACATTTACAACAGATATCTAGTTTAACTATAGAGTGCATCTTTCTTCATTTGTTATCTTTAATTTGTGGTACTGAGCACTACAAATCAGGTAGGGGGTTCAAATTTCAGAATGAGCAATTACCACATCTTACCATTTATCCTGTACTGCAGTTTTGTTCCATTTGAAAGAGGTAGGCCTTCCACAACCTAGGAAGGACAAAATACTAATGTTTCAACAAAATACTTTGAGAACACTGGAAAGGGAAGGACAATCATGGACATCTCCATCATCACCACCACAAATCAAATGAACTAGCTGGACGTATTCAAATCTGAAGACCATGCACTGTTTTTAAAAGCACACTTTGGATATCAAAAGAAAAAGGGTAACAGTTTCAAATTAAATAAAAAAAATAAAAATCTTATTCCTAGCATCAAGAAAACAGAACAACAGCTCCACTCATTTCAAACAGGTGTACCAACAGAACAATTCAACAGACTGATCTATTTATTCTAGTATTTCTTTCAGAACCTGGCAATATCCCTCAAGTCACAAGAAGACTGTAATAGACCATTTACCTGATTAATATGGCTAGAATAGTTAATACGATCCTCCATGCTTTAGAAAGTAATCTTAATTTCTGGGAAGTTCTTTTCTACTGGGTATCAGTAACTGAAACTGGGTATCAAACAGTCTTCAGGTTTAAAAGTCAGATACCTGGAATTCTTCTAGAATTCTGCTACGAAAATTTTATCCATGCTTTGAATTGCTATGTAATGCTTTCTGCCTCTTCCACTACAGAACTATGAAATGCACAGCCATTAAATTCTTAACAAACTGTGTTCTTTTAAGCTTACAGAAATCAGCAGTAGCTATCTGTCAGCTTAATACGAAAAAGAAATTAATTTGCTTTCAGAAATCACTGCATTATGCACATGCTTCATCTTTCAGCCTAACTCACAAACCAACTATCCATAAAGGCGCAGTTGCTACTGAATAGCTTACCTTTCCAATTGGCAGCAAGTAGAACAGAGCTTGAAGGAAAAACCACAGAAGAAAGACACCAAACACCCTAGCTTCCCAGAGACTTTCAAGTGCTGGCATAGGAGGAGGGAAGTTCATAAGGCTGGGGTCATCTTGTTCACACATCAACAGCAAGTAGAATACAGTAGCAGGTAGGAAAAATATCAGCATGAAGGTCCCTGTAAACAGACATCACGCAATATTAGAAGATAAGCATGGGAAAATTAAAAAAAAAAAACTACTTTCAATCCCACTAATAAAGCTTGATACTAACATTAGTAGCAAAGAAGAAATCATTATCTATCCCTGCAACAAGACAGCAGCAATCCCTCAATCACATAATAGGATACAGAGACATTCCTCTCACTCCCACAGGGGGGTCATATAACCAAACCAAAGGATTGCATTCATTACATCCCTTTAAAACTGTCAAAACAACAACAAAAGTATAAAGAATCAAGAATCAAACTCAGGTTTGGAGCATTTAGCTTTAAAAATGTAAAAAACTTTGCTAGTTACTTCCAGATAAGATTTATAAAACATTCAAATCTCGCTGTGCAGGGGCAGGATCAAGATCTCCACAACATTTCACAAGAGAACCATACGTTACAGCATTTCTTTGACTTTTACCAGCATCACCCTAGACTGTCACTGAAGCACTGTCATATGATTCTGGAGTCTGCAACTAGGGCCCAGAAACAGGAAAAACAGTCCTTCATAGGACAGTATGGTCAATAACTAAAAAATGTAAAGTTCAACTATTACTAAAATTTGCACACATACCAAATCTTCCACCAAACTCCAGCTCTTTTGTTTTTGCTGATACTTTCTCAGTAGTTTTTACTGTCTCAAAAACCTTTTTCTCTGAATATATCTCTTCTTTTTTCTTTTCTTCTTTTCTTGGACGCAAGCTGTACTGATCAAGCACACGCTCTATTTCCAGGTCTGGTTTCAATTTTTGCTGATAATGAATGAAAAGAATTTACTAAAAAAAAATCTAGTTATTTTACCTTATTTTACTCAGGACATTATTCATTGTAACACGACAATATACGATGTATTCTACTTCGACACAGTACTTATACATTTTAAATGAAGAATCCGCTAAACCCACTATCACTGCGATCACGTAAGTCACAATTAAATATTCAGCAGCAGTTCCAGTATGGGTCATCCATTCCCACCCTCTTTGCTTCTGGTCTAACCATTAGTTATTCTGCTCTGTGCATTAGCTAACCATCAGGAATAAAGAACTGATTTGACTGAAAAATTCACTTTCTACGGACAAACATTAAAACATAAAACAACGTTCTCTGCAGTTGTACCTCCAAGATTTTGCTGGATGTGTCATTTCTCTCTGTGCTGTCAGGTTCACCATTGTACCTTCTGGTGTTGTTCTCACTTGGTTTCTGGTTAAAAGAAATATAGTTTTAGCTTTCTGAAAATTTTATCTCCATTAAGTATAAAATGAACAATTAAGGACACTAAGGATCTAGTTTGTTTCAACTGAAACTGCTCTGGTTTTCTCCACATGAAAACAAGCAGGTTCAACATCCTAAGCAGACAGTTTCAGCTCACAAAGAAGGGAAGAAAAGCCATTTAGAAAAAAGGAAAAGGTTGCTATGCTTTTTTTTTTTTTTTTAATTAAGAGTGGAATTAAGAGATAACTTGGAAACTCTATTCTATTTTTAACTCATCAGTAGGAAGTGCCAAGTACAAAATACATGCATATTTAGTAATATTATTAAAACAGAGGAAATTTCAGAGTCCTGTAAATGGCAGTGCTATGCAGGAGTGTGAAAATTTGGTTTTCTATTATACAACCTTCTGAGAAATTCTCTTCCAAAAACACTCTAGTCTATACAACTGTGGGAAGACAACTCATTGCTTTGTTTTATTTTAACGTAAGCTTTGTAGAAAAGGACCAGGTCATTCCAGTCATTAAAAAAAAAAACAACAGATTAATCCTACTTCTCAATTAAAAGCCAGAAGAACGACGATATTTTAATCTTTTTGTCCAAAGTGAAGTGTAACCGCTGGCTACAAGCCACTTAAAATGAACACATGGTCTGTTTAATTTAAAGTGGTTTGGTTTAGTTTAAGCCCAACTAAAATTAAGATCTATTTTCAATAGCAAATAGCAAAGGTAATTTCCTGTTCTAGGGACTGCATCTCAGACAAGTATTCACGTGAAGACATCTTAAGAGTACATGGGGCAGAAGAAACACTGTTTACAGTTCCACCAAACTCACACAGAACATTTCAATGATTTCTTCACAACTTGGCAAGCTAGAAAGCCTATTTTTTAAGTAGTAAGGCATTTCTATGATACATTTTTGCAGCTAATTATGTTGCTCAGGAAACATGAAGTACACCTGACTCTTACAGTAATAAACCCAGTAAACATAAAAATACGTTTTGGGGAAAAAAAGTGACACTGCAACCAAGAACAAACAAGCAAGCAAAACAATACCAGTAGGGCTAAATTGGTTTCCTGAATAATTTTCTTTTTGTCATCTTTATGTTCTCTGCTTTGAGAAGAAGAACGACGTCTGCCTTTTGCTGGCCGACCGGGAGATCTAGATCGAGATCTGCTAGTACTTCTTCTGGAAGGAGAACTTGAAGAAGACTGGCTTTTCCTGTGCTTGAACGATGATTGGGACTAACAGAAAGAGTGGAAGAAAGCAAAATCTTGTCTTAGACATTCCAAAGAATAGCTTTAGAAGCATTATTTTTTGTGATGACGACTCTGGCATATAGTTTTACAGAACTGCCTTTTTAGTTTTTTAGTTGATACCGTACAAGGGTGTTAAGAAAGAGTAATTACAGCACACTCATTTTGCTGGTAATACCTAAATAATCCTGTCCCAAGTCCAACTGCTGACAATTCCTGTCAAAGCTACAGAAATCAGGACGTAATCTATAAATGTGAGCACCAAACTCATAAGCCTACTATCCACCTAAGCTTTTGTATATGACTTCTATTAAGGCTACCATTTAATTTACTTGGCTTTATTAATACATTTGCCATGTCAAGATGCAATGATCTGCATAATGCAACACAAATCAAATGTAAAAAAAATTAAGTCAGCTAAAAATCATTAAATCAGATATGAAAACTGATTCCATAAAGTTTTCCCCACAAGTATACATTTGAATTTCTCAGTGGAGTCTGCAATTCTGATTTTCCCATATAACATTTACACAATACAATTTTCATATGGCACAAATGCTTTACGACAAAGGAAGGTACTTTCTCAGTTAGAGTTTGCTAACCTGCAAACAAAGTAAACAAGTTAGAAAGTCTCAAAGCAATGAACAACTTCTAGCTCAAGCCTGAAACATTTTGTCCAACAAGAAGCCAGTCACTCACATACACTGCCACTATAAGGTTAAAGTATAGTTCACATAAATTAATATCAAGCCTCTAATTATTGGCTTTCTAAGATACCTCCAAACAATTTTTATAAACAATCACTCTATTATAGAGTTCCTGAAGGACCAGACATCTTTTCACCCCAAAGGTGTCACTGCTTTTACAACGTAAAGAAAATAATCATGCTTCTTTAAAAACATGGACAGTATGCTGAACTTGAGATGTCCCATAATAAAGAACTATTGTTTAGCACCAATTCCTTGGAGACAGTTAACAAAAGTTTGCAAAACGACTATCCAATCGTAAGTTGTATTCTTACCTACATCACAAAAATCAGTATAATCTTCCATTAGAAATACCGTTATTTCTATGAAGGCATACTCACCTTTATATCACTTTCTTTCAAAGCAAGTTCAGTCCCATCTTTGTACTTAACAGTATAAAGATGAGTAACATCATCGTAATTAGTCACTTGTACTTCATAATACAGGACACTTCCTGGCCAACGACCCATCACCACCTCGCCATCGGCAAACCTCCGGTTCGGCATTTTCCAAATGCAATTCCTAGAAAATAAGTAAGTTAATAGTTATAACGTCTAAACATTAGGCTTATTTTTTCCCCTACTGTCTCTCCTCATCATTTAGGCTGGAACAGAGAAGCTTTAAAGTAAACAACTCTTCACCTTAAATATGCAAAATCTTCCTGATTAAAAAAAGTGATGCATTTCCCAAATACTAGACAGAAGAAATAGGTTTAAAATAGAGCAAAGACTGTAGTTAGATGCTACAAAAAATGTTCCAAATGCATTAATAGTACATCTAGATAATTCTTCTGTATCATCTCCATCAAAAGCAGGCTATATATTTGACCCAGTACATATATGTAGCTGGTTCTATCTAGAGGGGGGAAAAAAAAGTAAATGAGATGACATCTAAATGTCCTCTAACCCTCTTTTTCTGTGGTTCTAAAGAATTACATATGCATTCATCCCTAAATGCGAAAATAACATGTTCCCAGTCTATTCCATACACATTACTTGCCCAGGTTGTCCAGAGAAGTTGTGGATGCCCTATCCCTGGAAGTTTTCAAGGCTGGTTCGCTGGGGCTTTGGACAATCTGGTCCAGTGGAAAGTACCCCTACCCACAGCAGCGGGGTTGGAATTAGAGGATCTTTACAGGGACCTTCCAACCCAAACCATTTTATGATTCTGTGATTAGCCACATTACTTATGCCCTTCAATTTGTTAAGCCAAACATTCAAAAGCTAGGGAACACCAGAATTCTGGCTCCTACCTGGATTGAATATTTTCTCTTTTCCACCTATTTCATCCCTGTCTGCACCATAAGGTTTTTACTTGATTTTAGCAGAATATGGCTTAACTGACTACCACCCTTGGTCCCCTATGCTGGGGTACTGAGAAAACTGTAACTTGAAATCATGCTTTTAAATCTAAAGCCCTGTGAAATACTTTGAAAAGTTCCTGATATTAAGCTGTTGCCATCTAAAAATAAGTAACTATACTAACAGATATTCTTATTACTTGAAATTCTGACTCAGGTCTCAACATACAGAGTGAGGGTATCTTACAAATCTAGGGTAAAATACACACAAGCTTACATGCTATCACCATGTGTATAATGAACTTTGCAGCTTGAAATAGGAAAAAAAATCAGCAAAAGTTTCTGTTTCAAAGCATTTTTTAAATCTTGTTTGCTATGTGAAGCCCCACAAAACATTTGGAAAACAAATATTGAACTAGATACTCATTCATTACACATTAACTAACCTGCAGGAAAAAATCAGGTTCTTTGGCAAACCATCATAACACTCTGGGGGACAGAGCTAAAGAAGGCTGTTCAATCAGCTTTAATTTTGGCACTGCCTGACACTGCTGCTGTAGGTACATTTTATACCTGTGTAGGTCTCCAAGTCAGAAAGAAGAAAACAAAGACTCAGCAAAATTGCCTCATTTCTTGCTAATACCGTGAATTGCTTCAGAACAGAAATAGCTGACCATCCCCTTTGCTGTATGATATTTCAAGAAGTTAAGACAGTAAGTTTTATCAGTTAATTTCACTGCTACTTGCCAATTAGTAAAATTGGCACCTCCGCAAACTTAAGAGGTCTACTCCATGTTTGTAGGCACATGCTCTCCCAGCTCATCTGATTTCTACCAACAGTTTCTTGCCACAGTCTCTTGTTACTTTCTTACTCTTCCTGAATTTCAATTCATTCAACCCTGTCTCTTTCCAGAGAGTTTAACCCCCTCAAACTGCATACCCTCGTTTCTTACCACTTCATGAAATAATTTCTCTACTTTCATTTCAAATTCTTTTCATTCTCTCCCTGCTCCCGTTTAATTCCCTGGGGTTTTACTGCCTTTTCTGCCCTTGTTCACTGAAGTGGTTGCAGTTCCTCATCACCACCTTTGGGCTCAAGATTTGATCTCAACATCACATCTGCTTCTGTGCCCAGTTCTCTTAGCCAAAAGCCAATTCTCTCTCTAAGAGATTTGTGTCTACTACTGCTCTCCCCCCAGTCTTTTTCACAGTTACAGCTTCCTCCTCCTCTTCCAAACATAATCGAAGTTCTAGTCCTGTATACCAAATCCAGGCATGGATTTCACCAGACGTCCTAACCTGATCTATGCCTTAAAATTTATACTTAAAATTGGTTCTTAAAAATTTTTATCGATCACTTAAAAAATTAGATACATTTTTATAGGGATAACAAAATACAACTCTCTGCCAAACTTCAAAGCTCAGTGTTTTAGTAGACAGACTGAAGAAAAGGAAATCTTAATTCTTTTTACAAGGCAGTAAGACCTTTTCCTCCTCCAACCTTGCACTCAAATGGAGCTGAAGTTGGCTTTGAGAAGTTAGGAAATGTGGCTGAAGCAGAAGAATCTGAAAAAATGTTGTTATTCAGCCTGAGGTAGAGAGCAGTGATACAAGATTCCAGATTAATAAGTAAATCTAAGTAAAGACTTTTTTCTGATTTGAAAGTAACAAAGAGTATTAATAATGGAAAGTTTGTTTCTTCCATTTTTTTCTTTAAGTATTAAAGCTTCATAATGATGCCAAACCTTAAACACTAAAAAAAAAAAAAAAAAGTATTACCTGTTACCCTGTCAAAAATTACCACCTCCTGCACCAGTGCACCCTCTGCGAGGGAGTTTTGCAATCCTCATTCCACATATCCCACTTCAAAAACCTACATCATTTAAAGGCAGCTTTCATCTCTTCAGATAACAAAAATCATTACTGGCAAGCCTTCAACTGTTCAGATAATAAAAATCAGTACTGGCATAAAAAAAAGATAGGATGCCTTAAAAACAAAACAACAAAAAAAATCTCACATTTTAGAAATTAATTTTGAATTTAGCACTCTTTCAAGCTCAACACGTATTCCTGATAATTTTCACTGTATCAGAAGGCATCAGCCTACTGTTCACTGTGGTCCTATGCAAACCTTTTATTTAACTCAAATGGCTTCAATATATACATATATCGAAGTTACCTCCAAAGACAAATTATTTAATACAGCAAATGCTGCACTGTATAGATACCTGACCACGGGTAGCCTCAATTACTCCTAGGATGAAATTAGTGTTTTTTGTGTTTTTTCTTTTGAATAATTATGAACTTCCTTAAGGAACTCGGGATCTAAGGAAATGGCTCAAAAGGATTTTGCATCCCTCTGCCAAGCCAATTAATTCAGAAATGTCTGGAACCTAAATTTGGTCAAGAAGAAAATAACTACTGACTGAACCATGAACTAAACAGTTAGAGAAACATACTGCCCCATGAATCTATTTCTGGTCTTTCTTAATGGCCCTCCCACTAGATATGTAGAAAGGTATTTCAGTCCAGAAGAAAAAGACTTGTTGTAAGAGCTTGTAGTCCCTAGAAGATCACACCACACCAGGTGCTGTGTTTTGAGAAATTAAAAAAGAAAATAATAGAGGGGTTCCCTCTTGGAAGAGCTGTGGAAAGTTCGTATGTAGCCAGTGATTCTATGTATTAATTGTGACACCCCAACACTGGTGGATAACATCGTGTATGTCAGAAGAGGGAAAGTCGCTGCTGAACTCGACAAAGATTGAACGGCTAAAAAACAGTCAATTCCCACAAAGCCAGCCCTGGGCAGGGAAACCCGGTCTCAGGGCCGTGCTTTTCCCCGCCGACGCTGACAGCGGAGAGGGAAAGCGCCTGAACCCCAAGCGCCCAGGGGCGGCCGCGAACCACCGCGGCGGGGTGCATGCCCCGGCGGCGCGCTGTTGACAGGAAGGCGCCCACATGCCGGAGGCGGCGGAGGCCCGGCCCCCAGGCCCCGCTGGGCGGCCCCGCCCGCACCGCGAGCCTGGGCCTGGCGCGGGGCCTCCGCCGCGGGGGAAGGGAGGGGCCGCGCCGCGCCAGGCCGCCCCTCGGCGCCCCCCCCATGAGGGAGGGGAGGCCGCGACCTTCCGCCGCGCCGCCCCCGGAGCCGAGAGGCGCTCCGGCGGCACGGACGTAGCGGGAAGCGCTGCCCAGGCCCGCGGCGGAGCAGGGCGGCGGAGCCGGGCCCGCGAGGCCTCCCCGCGGCCGCGGCCCCACGCCGGCGCAGAGAGGCGGCGGCGGCGATTGGCCGGAGCGCTGCCCTCGGGAAGGCCGCCGAGGGGCTGTGCCCCGCCCCGCGCCGCGCCGCCGAGCCCTTACCTGGCGGCCGCCCGCAGCGGGCCGGGCGGGACGGGACGTGCCGGGACGGGACGTGCCTCCGCGGAGCAGCGCGACCGGGCCCCGAGCGCGGCGCTCCTCAGCCGCGGTAACGACGGTTAGGGCCGCGCAACGGTCCGGCCTCCGGCCACGCCCCCTTCCCGGCGCCAAGCGCGCCGATTGGCCGGGACGCGCGGTTTGAATCGTGGGGGGCCCCTCGCCATTGGCTGCCGCGCGATGGCGCGGTGCGCCCGGCGGGGAGGGAGGGAGGGAGGTGAGCGCGGCGCCGCTGCCGCGCGGGGAGCGCCGCCCCCTCACGGCGGGCTGCTGACGGGAGGGGGGTGAGGGGCAGAGCGGGCCCGCCTGAGGCCGACTACGCTGCGCGGCTCCGCCGCCTCCCCGTAAACACAAAGGGGAGAAGGCGGCCAGAGCGGGAGCCCTCGCTATCCGGCGTGCCCGGGGCCGAGCCGCAGTGAGACGCAGGGTCGCCCTTTAAACGAAGAGAGAAAATTTAAAAATAAAAAAGGAAAAAAAAAAAAAAAGTGCGGAGGGGGGAGGGGACGGCGACAAAAAAGCAGCGTGCGATTACACCGTCCTTTTGACGCAATCTTTCTAGAAAGGTCACTTTAAGTCGCTGGCGTGTTTTGAAATCAGGAAATTTAAAGGGGTGTTTTTGGGCACAAATAGGCTGTGAAAAAGTTGACGAGTTGTCACATGCAATGA
This sequence comes from Anser brachyrhynchus, assembly GCF_964034855.1. Taxonomy (NCBI): domain Eukaryota; kingdom Metazoa; phylum Chordata; class Aves; order Anseriformes; family Anatidae; genus Anser; species Anser brachyrhynchus. The sequence continues at coordinate 28,284,050 of NC_137696.1, forward strand.
GTTTTAAAATGATTGCTCTGAAGTGTTTGGTTTACGGGAAAACATCAAGTCCTTTAATAGCACAATACAGACATGTTTGTACCAAGTTTATGGACCTTCTAAGTTGTTTAAGTTCTAGTGCAGATTGACAAGCCATAGTATAGCCTGAAAAATCCCAGGTACAGGCAGATCCCGAAAGGACAAGACCGCTGTTTTGCAATATAGGAGACTGGCAACGCTACACAAAAACAACAAAATTCTCAGATTAAACAACAACAACCAAACCAAAACCTAAAAAGCCACACACCCAAAACCATAAATAGGACCTTTAGTAACCATAAACTAGTTTTAAACTGAGATTTCTTATTTGCTCGCTTTTATTTGTGAGTTAATTGCACTTTTTTTTAAAAAGGTCCACTTTTTTTTAAAAAAAAAAAAAGGTTTCTAACTATCATGTTTGAATTAGGAATATGACAAGTTTTTCATCTATGTAAATGAATGCAAAAAGTGGGCCTTAATATATGAACTATTAAAAAATTGTCTTACCATTTGTTCTGCCTAATTTGGCCTTGAACTTTTAAATTTTCATAGAATCATATAATATTCTGAGTTGGAAGGAACCCACAAGGATCATCAAGTCCAACTGCTGGCTCCACGCAGCACCACCAAAAAATCAAACCATATGCCTGCCAGCATTGCCTAAACACTTAATGAACTCCGTTAGGCTCAGTGCCGTGACCACTGCCCTGGGGAGCCTGTTCCAGGGCCCGATCACCCTCTTGGTGAAGAACCTCTTCCTAACACCCAGCCTGACTCTCCCCTGTCCCAGCTCCATGCTGTTCCCCCAAGTACTGGCGTTGTCACCAGAGAGAAGAGCTCAGCGCCTGCCACTTCACTCCCCCTCATGAAGAAACTGTAGGCCATGAGAAACTTCAGCTTCAGCAAGCTTCAGCACCATGAGAACGCCCCTCAGTCTTGTCTTCTCTAGCTCAAACAAACCAAGAAACTTCAGCCACTCCTCATACATCTTGCCCTCTACACGCTCCACCACATTTGTAGCCCTCCTTCGGACATTCTCTAGTACTTTCATGTCCTTCTTGTACTGCGGTGCCCCAAATTGCACAGTACTCGAGGCCGCACCAGCATGGTGCAGAGGGGCCAATCCCTCCCCTCAACAGGCTAGCAATGCCATGCTTGATGCACCCCAGGGTATGGTTGGCCCTTTTGGCTGCCAGGGCACACTGCTGACTCAGTCAACTTGCTGTCAACCAGAACCCCCAGATCCCTTTCCACAGAGCTGCTCCCCAGCCTTTTGTCCTCCAGTCTGTATGTACAGCCAGGGTTGTCTAGTCCCAGGTGCAGATTCTAGCATGTGCCCTTGTTAAACTTCATATTGTTGGTGATTGCCTAGCTCTCTAATATGTCAAGATCTCTCTGCAAGGCTTTTCTACCCTCAAGTCAACAGCTTCTCCCAATTTAGTGTTGTCCACAAACTTACTTAGTATACCTTCAAGTCCTACATCCAAGTCATTTGTGAAAACATGAATGGGAACTGGCCCTAAAATGGAACCCTGCGGTACTCCTCTAGTGACTGGTCACCAGCCTGATGTAACCTATCGAGCCAAAACCATCAGCTAGTTGTTCACCCATTGTATTATGTATTTATCTAGCTGTATGGTGGACATTTTGTCCAGAAGGCTACTGTGGAGAAACAGTATCAAAAGCTTTACTGAAATCCAAAAAGATCACAACTGGCTTCCCTTGGTCAACCAGGTGGGTGACCTTGTCATAAAAGGAGATTAAGTTCATGAAATAGGACTTTCCCTTAGTGACCCCATGCTGGCTGTGACCGATGACCCCATTGACTTTCAGGTGTTTTTCAGTAGCTTCCAGAATAATCTTCTCCATAATTTTACCAGGCACTGAAGTGAGACTGTCAGGCTTGTAATTACCAGGGTCTTCTGTCTTGCTCTTCATGGAAATTGGAACGTTTGCCAGCTTCCAGTCAACTGGCACCTCTCTAGATTTCCAAGACCACTGAAAAATAATTGAGAGAGGTCTCACGATGACATCAGCCAGCTCTCTGTGTACCCTGGGATGAAGCCCACCAGGTCCCATCAACTCATATGCATCCAGCTGGAGCAGCTAATCCCACGCAAGTCCAGGGTTGGTAGGGAACTTCTCGTTACCACAGTCACAGTCCTGCAGCTCAGGGCTCCAGGGGTCCCAGAGTCCATCATCAATGTTGAAGACAGAGGTGAAGAAGGCATTAAACATCACTGCTTTGTCTACATCCCTATTTGTGATCTTATTTTCCCAGGAACTATATATTTATTTTGTATCCCTCCTTTTTTAAAACAAACAAACAAAGGTTGTATTTTCATAGGCATTCATGTCATTTTTCATTATATAATGAAATAAAAGACATTTAAGTGAGATTAATGGTTTGATAAAAACAGAGCAATGTTTAAGCATCGATTTAAATAAGTGCTGTCAGAATAAATTTGTTCTTTAGCTGTATGAAAGCAATCAGCTTTTATCTGAAAGACATTTAACAATTTACTATGTGAAAGAATGCAACCGAAGCTTCATTTCTGGCTTCAAATAATAAATGGTTTTAGTTCCAGATAACTTTCTGGTTTTTTTTTTTGGTTTTTTTTTGTTTGTTTGTTTTTTTTTTTACTACTGCACAATTTACAATTATAACATTAAGAGCTGTTTACAGTAGACATCTAGTTACAGCAACTAATGCTTGGAATGAGTCTGCTTCATTCTGTTGGCAACAGAGGCCTACAATTAATATACTTAAATATGAAGGTTTTCAGCTGTAATCTCATAGAGAATAAACATACTTTCAGAGTAATGTTTTTCTTTTGGATTTGTTTATTGAACGTGGATTAGAGAGCTGTGGTGCCATTTAGAACAGTTTATTATCAAAAGGTTTACTGGCAGGATTGTAACAGTATACATTTGAAAGATTGTTTTAGATATATTGATTGGACCATCTCAGATCAGCTATTAAATGGGACAAATGTGAAACCAGTCAGACCATCATCATCGAGATATTACCCGTGCACTGCTGCCGGTTACGTTGTCTGTGTCTCTATAAAGAACTCAGAGAAATTTGCCGATCAACACACAAAGCATCTTGATCCCACAACATAAAACTGAGAAAAGAATTCTTCAGCTTTTAATTTTAGCAATAAATATTAAGCACTACAATATCACACCTACCTGAAAAAGCAAGACACCCTTGTTCCCTTAAGATTTTAGTACTTCACACTCTAAGACTAGAGGCACTGAATTTAGTGTCTTAAGCTATTGTATTATCTTTAATTTAATGATTTAATCTATCAAAAGATATTTTTAAAAGCTTGGGAATTTTAGCTGACGTTAATATTCCAAGACTTACAACTCAGAATTGGTGACAGTTTGAGTCCCCTGAATTGATAATTTTTCAGTCACACATCTAAATAGCCTAGCTGCCCAGTGAACATGCATCTGAACCATACCTAGTCATCTCTATGCTTAAGACAAGTATTGCTGATACTTTATGGGGTATTTTGTTTGTTTGTTTGTTTTGTTTTTAACCACTATTTTTATAGGTAGTATAGAAAGGTTTCAAAATACAGTCCTTCTATAAAGTTGCCAACCCAAGCAAGTTGAGAAGCATGATGATAAATAGCTTTAACGGAGGCTTCAGAGGTGGGTGGGGTAATTAGCTTCTATTTCCTCTCTTGATTAGCTCTTTGCCTTTGTGGAAGAAAACACCCATATGGCTCACAGACTTAAAAACCCCACCTTACAATAAACACAAGCATTTATATACGTATATGTCCTATATATATGTGCCTATTCTATATAGACTATAGAATGTGTGTGTGTGTGTATATATATATATATATACACCGTGCTTTCTCTCCTTCTGTAGTATTATATATGATGAAACTGTCCTAGCCTGTCTAGTGAAAAGATCTCTACTATTTGCATTAGAGGAAGAAATCTCCCAGGTGGCAGCTGCCTTCCCAACACGCACAGCTGCTGCTGATGAGTATACAGTGATGAACACGTTCACTGTGCATTTTGGATCATAAAATATAACGTAAAAGAAAAGACAGCCTCAATTTTGCTCATTGACAAAAAATAATCATCTCTGTTTCTGAAACTGCTGTGGGAAAAACTAAGGACAATCCATTTTTTAAAAAAACTATTGTGAAGACTGAAGAATGTGAATGTGATCAGGCACTTTAGGGATAGTTTAGATAAGTGCATGTAATTTTATTTATTTCTTTTTAATGATAGAATGGTTCTTTAAAAAGGAGCAGGAGTTTTGTGATTAACCTCTGAATTTTGTTGAACAGAATCTATAGAGGCTTTTTTTGCACAGGCCTCAGTAAGGCTGGGGTTTCACCCTTAATCATGGAAGAAGCTTCCCATTATATATTAATTTATATTACAGCAAATTTGAACTTAAAACCATATGAAGGAACTGCACGCTAACAGACAGCATGGCTCTAGGTAAATTAAGATGAGCGCTTGCATTCTGGGGATTTTTGCAAAACGTTTATCTTCAGAAACAGCTTTTAAAAAAATGTCCAAGGCTATCAACAAGTGCTGCGCTCAGCAATAAGGAGAGGGATACACACACATGCAAACCAACGTCAGTTCTCTAAACAGGAGTAGAAAAAAAAACATTGAAACTTTGATCTCCACAGTAGTCCAAACTTCCTTTTTGTATTGTATATGAATTTATAAATAAGGCTCATTATTGACTAAGGGAAGTTGATTCTTAGATTCTCTAAGCAATGAGTATTGAAATAAGAGTTTAAGCTACTGTATCTTCTGCTGGGCTGCTTACCTTCCTATTTTTGCAGCATGATTGTTAAATTACTCCAGCAGTAAGCTCCTGAAACAGTCAATTTTCAAAAGATTACAGTAAATGCATTCTACAGTATTTCTTAGTATTCTTAAGACATGTCAGAGCTATATGCATTGTAAATGTTTAAACAGAAAGTGGTTTTAATTCTAGAATAACAAAGAAAACTTAATTACTTCAAAATATTTTGAAAAGGCACTGCTGGGTTCCAAGCATCTCTTAACTCACAAACAGACTCACAGTAGGCTTCTAGTTCTTGAGTCCATTACCTTTAGTCTTCAATAAGGCATTACAGAGCAGAGAGCAACCTCAGCTGATGTGCTGCAAGCCATCTGGAATCTCTGCAGGACAGGAGGGACAGAAGATACCTTCCCCTGGTTCTTGTATGACAAACTGCCCTGGATGTAGGGAAAAATTTGGCCTCAACCCCCAGTTATAGCACATTAACAACATTACATCCCTAAATCATTACAGTCCTCTGGTGCCTGGAAAAAAAAAGTCAAAAATTGTCACTTCAAAATCTTTATATACATACATACACGGCTCTCCCCACAAAAATGTTGGCTGTCCAGCTTTAGTTTTTAACCACTTCATGATTTTTCTGCCTGTGGCTGACAGTAGGCACAATTCCGTTCAATAGCTGAAAGTAATATTTAACAGGCTTTGTAACAAAGGATGAAGAGTTCAACACACTGCTGGTACTAAGTTCGCGAATGGCATTACAGCCTGCAAGAGCTGCTCGTGTTGATCCGCACAGGGATGGACAGTGGGGCTGCAGACTGGGCCAAGCCAGCAGCTGCTGCAAAATAATTTGACAGTAAACAGAGATGTAAGCTCAATGCACCTCACAAAAGATGAACTCACATACCTTGGCTTTACGAGCTGCTATTGCTGCATATCTGCCCTCAATTAAATCAACTTATTTCATAAAACCTGTTCAACTGGTCCTGTTTATTATTATTTTTTAAAGACAGTAATTTAAATCTTTTAAACTTTGAACTTCAACCGCAGTTTCTACTAGCATGTTGAAATATATCCATGTACTTAGGTTTTCCACTCTATTTTTTCAAGATGGAGTGTTTAAACAGAAACACTGGCAAGAAACAAAAAGAAGATTCATTCAAATGTGGCCGCCAAAACTGTAAACCCTGCACTTGACATTTGGACTTGGTTCACTTTTTTTCCTTTTAGTGTTTGGCACTTTAAAATTGTTATAAACTTTTAAAATTATAAAAATATCCGCAGAAAGTTAGCTTCACTAGGAACAACTCCAGTAAATGAATCAGAACCCCTCAGGGCTTGCGTTACGCCACCCTCATTTTCATAAATCTTTCTTACCTTCCTTCCCTACCTGTAAAGACTATATATCTATCCTACCACCAGCACTTTATTTGGGGACCGTTTAGAACACACAAACAAATTGATCTCCAAGTTTCGGCTGAGCACTGAGCAGCTAGCACCCGGAACAGGAGTGATGAAAGACAGTAGTAATATGAGAAGTTTCAGTGAGCCAATACTTTGAAACAGATAAAAGGCAAAGACACTTGCAGACTTTAGTCTTCTCTTTTCTCCTCTTTCTCTTAATTTCTCCCCACCATTTTATCCCTGGCTGTTAATGCAACAGCCGTCTGTACCCACCATGGATGTAAATGTAATTTTCACGTTTCCGGTAGCAATCTCAGGCATTCCCAAGCCATCCAACAGTCAACATCTTGAAACACGCGATTCAGATATTAAATAAATAAATAAATTCTGTTACTACCACTTCCCACACAGTGTTTATTTGTTCTGCACTACTTAACCACATACACACAAATGGAAACTACAATTTGTTCTCAAAAAAAAAGCATTGCTGCAGACATCAGTGCATTGGTTCGGTGTCCTGGTAGGGTGGTTCAGCCAGCTAACAAACATTTTTCCCAGCTCTGCACAGAGCTGCACAGTCCCAGAGAGCTTTACAAGTATTTAAGGGCCAGAAATAGACTGCTGCGCATACAGTGTATCTGGAAATCTCATGGGCAGTAGGTTACAGGACACTGCTTTAAGATACATATTTTTAAAATACAATATCAAATAAAAAATAAATAAAAATACACAAGATGCAAGTGCATGGCATCGAGTTGCATGAAATTACAGCCCTCTCCCAGCAGGCTGCTGGGAAGGATAACCTCAATGATTTGAGTACAGGTGGGAGGGAGCCAGCGTTTTGTTGGCTACAAATGAACCTCAGTGAAAACCTGACCTGAAAGCTCCCTCGCATGCACAAACACAAAGGTGTTTCCTGGCCATACATGCTTTGCATTTGCGCCAACAGGCAATACGGCTCACTCTATTTACTTTTGAAGTGTGCTTTCCCTTCAAAATTAGTCTGGCTAACTTAACCCGGATAGATCCTTCCTACTGCAACGCCCTTGCTGTGCTGAGCTGCAGCAGCGCTAAGCCCGTGTGCTGGGGAACCCGCAAACCTTAGCATTGCATCAAACTGGGTTTTTCCCTTTTTCTCACTCTATTTCTTTAAGGTGAAGCTGCTGTTGTGCGGCCCAGGGGTTATTACGACAAAGATCTGGAGTTACTCATCTTCCACACGCACACTTTTGATGATGAAAAGAAAGGCAGGAAACCCTCCCCATGCAAAGGCTGTTGGGGAACCAAGTATGAAAACCACACAGCAATCTAAAAAATAACCAATTCGCTTTCTTTTCTGTTCCTCTTTCATTAGCTTTATATAAAAATATTATCTGGAGTGCATCTCCCTGAGTTATGACCTTTGCCAGCATTGCACCAGCTTTTTGGTGAAGCTGTAGTGTCCTGCGTCAGACAGCTGCAAAATGATTTCTTGGACTATCCAAGTTCCCAGGTAGAATAGCAAAACAACTGCCAATGGCCAAAAAAATGTCAGGGCTGCTTCTGCAGATAGCTTTTAGGCAAAGCTAAATAGAAGTGAAGAGATTATTACGGCACCCTCCAGCCTTGTTTCAAAGCTGGGATTTTAAAGCATCTTCTAGTTTGAAGCACTCATACTTTCTCTGTGCAGACAAAAAGGGAGGAGGATAAAGCAGCATCACCCAGAACCCTGACATGAAAAAATTTCTTTGTATAGTCATGAGAGCTTCACAAAGGCTTGGGGTAGGGGGATAGAGTGGGGTTGCAGAAGTTTTCCTGTTCAATGTATCTGGAAACACCTTACAATGTTCAGGACACAAAGGGCAGTTTTTGAAACACTCTCACTTGCAGACCCACCTTCCCTCTGCAGTCCTGCATGTTGGCTGGCAGCTGCAGCCCTCATCCTAAAAACATCTACCTCATGAATACACAAAATGCGGGGAGGCTTCTTGTATTACTTCAAAAGAAAATCTCTGGGAAAGATCTTCCTCCAAATGCTTTCTTACCTGTGTATTGACATTTAAATAAACTGCATAGGTTGCCCAAACTGCAAACTTAGCCACTCCCATTGCTGACACAGTTCTTATTTGAAATCGAGTTTTGCTTTCAAGTTCAAGATGAGATGATTTTCTCTTCCTGCCTACAGCTACCAGCAGCTTCTTGACCCTTCTCAAGTTTCCTTTGCTCTGGAAGACGAGAGTTTCCTCTTTTCAAACTACTGAGAATCTCCCAGTGCTCCAGTCTTATCCCCCAGTTTCTCTACACAAACTTTCCCAAAATAAGACTAAAAGAAATAAATGCAAAACCCTAAATTTTTTGGCATCATCGTATGTGTTGAGATCTGTTCATTAAGCTTAAGTTTCCAAACCTTCCTTTCCTTCCCCATTTTGGTTTTCTGTATCGAGGAGACACAAAGAGCCTAGACTTCTGCTAGCATTTAGCTATAAAGGGGAGTCCTGCTTCTAGTTTGCTTTCCTCATTAGGCCACGGTTCTGAAATAGCAATAAGCACCAGTGGTATCCACTGACTTTCCTTTGCAAAATTAGAGCCCTCCTAGTCTTTAGACTATGCATGCTTATCCTATTTCTTTTAACTGTTTTTTGTTATTAGCATATTAGAGCTAGCACATGCAAATTTGAAAACGAAAAACAGTAGCAAGGTGCAATACTGCTTTTCATGTGCATGAAAATAGGCAAAATACCACAGCTCCCAAGGGTCCAGAGAGGAAATGAGTCATAAGCTATAGAACAGTCTTATTTGACTCAATAGTTGGCAAATGATGCTAAGCAAATTAGAGATTTTTTAAAGTGTTTTTTTTTTTTTATAAACATAGATTTTGTGCTTATGAACATGAGGCTATGGTGTATATAAACACATAAGAAATTTATAAATATGTTTATATAGCTATATATGCTACATATCACACAATTTGAATATATAGTTTGTGCAGAATTAATAATTGCACACAATTGTGCACAATTACAACTATAAATTTAATTTATAATTATTGTATTTATAATTATTGTATTTACAATACATAATACATTTGTTAGATATGTAATGCAAAGAAACACTTCAGAAATTTTATATAGAAAAGTTTTACTTGGTAAAACTGGCTGAGCTTTCTCAGGAATTTTGCAAAGTCGGTTTCACTTGAAATCTACACAGTGCAATTAAAACCTAGTTTATAAGCTTCAGCACATTCAACACACAAAAAATTTGCCTACAAGCATTCAAACAAGCAGCATGTCGGTGCCTTATTGTTTTGCTCCTCAAACAGGAAAACTGTTGTAACGTTTGCATCCTCAGCAGCTGCCCTAGCCAGTGGCACGCTTTCTTCAGGAATCCTGCTTGTTACAACAATTTCTCTTAAGCTACTGCAACTAGAACTGAATTTCATCCTCAGGGTGTAAGTAATTGGCTGCACCATGGAGTAAGGGAAACCAGGAGGGAAAAAAACAGCACTGTGCCATGCCAGTAGCTATGCCAGTTAGAACAGCACCACCACAAACTAACAAACCAAAACGTGTTTCCAGTTACCACTAAATTATTAAGTGACTTTGTGAGAACAATCCCCAATCAGAGTCCTGCTACAAAGTATATGGGGTCATACCTGGAAAAGCAAGAAGGAAGAAAGGTTGGAAGACACACAAGTTAGAAGCAGAAATTTTATTTTTTAGCGCAATCTGTTACCTTGCAATAAAAATGCGATCTTCAGAGATGGTCTCAAAGCTGCCGCTAACGCCAATATTGTGGTGAGCTGCTTCTGTTTTTTTTGCTTTGTTATCTCAAGTATTGGCTTGCTGAATAAATATACAACATGGAAAAAAATGGGAAACGGCAGAGGGGAGAAATCTTACAGAGAATTATATATTTTTTTCATAAAATTCAGCTAGTTTAGTCACAGATGTAGTACCTTTACAGTCCACTCCATACAGCCTAATCTAGGATGCCTTTGCTCTCTGATATATATGACACAGAACAAATTAATAACAGTATTAGGGGCAAAATTAACAAATACACAGTATGTTAAGGAAGAATATTTTTGTGGAGACTAGAGCAAGAGATTCACCTAAACTGATGGAAGCTGGAGACATGTCTATTATGACAAAATAAAAACAACAGCAATATTAGCTGTATCTGATAGGACACCAAAGCTGTGGACTACTCTATGACTCACTGGAAAGTATTACCATAATTTCATGTTCCTTTAGAGTACATGTTTCAACTGATGTAGTTTATGCACAATTATTACCAAGCTAGGAACCAATAGCCCCCTCGCCTGTCTATTTTATGTGCATAAGTTTAAGTCCTGCCTTGCTGACCAGCTAGCTCCCTGCGGATATTAACTACTACAGGCTGAATGTTTATTTTAGGAATAAACAGTCAATACAGTGTTCAAGAAAAAAAAATATAAATCCTTGTTTCTTCCTTTTCCTTCATTCTAAGTCCCTCCTCTCAGTTGTCCCTTCACATCCTTCCATACCAAAGCCCTCTGGAAGGCGATAGGTGACAAAGAGCACTTAGGCCCTTGGCTGTGCCATCAGTGCAAGCACGTCTCACCACCTGCAGCAAGCAATGACCACCCAATCACCTTGACGGTTTTCAGCTGGACATACTCAGAGCAGAAAGCTAAACTCAAGGACTCTGGTCTGTACAACCAGGTAATTAGAGGGCAGACCAAGCATAGCAGTTCGCGAGCCCAAGCAGATGGCTGAACTGGTGGGGAACTGAGGCCGTCTGAACCTAGCTGGGTAGGCATGTTCCCACTGCTGCAGTCAGCTCTTGCTGTGTGTTTGCTGATGCCCCTTCGCAGCCTTCTAGGGTGGCAGAAAATAACAGTTCTTACATGACAGTTTGCTTGTCCCAGTGCTTTGATGGCATCAGCAATTGTCTTGACTAGCAAAAAAAAAAAAAAAAAAAGGCTTTGAATCACTAGCTTGGTAAGTTATTTTTGTCCAGTGCTTACACAAAATTTCATTTAAATTTTCATTGTCTATTGAAGTTTTTGCAACAAATTCAGTCTGTTACAGCTCCTGTGGCCTCCCTGTCTGAAGAGTTTTCGTTACTAGTGTTCCAGGGAAGCATCTAGGACTGGTTAAAAATAAACAGCTCAGTGGCTGCAGAATTTACCTGTTAGCTGAACAAGAATTAGATGACTGCATGGTACAATTGCTTCTTGAACCCCGCATCCACCACCCTCTCAAATACATATATTTCTTTTTTTTCTGTTCTTTGAGGAAGCTGTTCAAAAGTGACCTCAGGCAGAACTTACTTTTCACATAGGGACAGACAAACAGGGGATGATATTTGGTAAACTGATTCTTCCATGTTCTACGTGGAAATTAGGATTTGTCACACACATCCGAGATGATGCCTACAGCACTGGCTTGAGTTAAAAGGGCTGCCCTGTGCCACTGTTACTATTATATTATAACCTAAAGGGTATTTCTCCATGTCAAAGCGGCCACACAGTTTGCTTCTATAAAATGCGTATCTGAGGGCAATTAGAGGCACGTGCTCCGAGGGTTGTGCTATTTAATCCAAATGCTTCAAAATAAATAATAACCTTCAGGTCACACAAAACAACTTGACAGAGGGGCATGCAAGTTAGCTCCCTTCATTCTTGGGCTCACTTCCCTCAAAAAACCAAAACCACAAGCACAGCTAAAACAGCATTTCACATGTGTCAGGGCTGTGAGAATGTTTTCACTCCAATAGCAGCCCTCTCTGATGGACTGCCACAGAGTAGTGTGGGAGTTCAAGGCAAATTATGCTTTTCTCAGCAAAAGCTGAAAGCACTGTGCTTCCAGAGCAATTCTGGAAACTAAACCAAAGAGGACAACATGCTCAAAACACAGGGGACTATTTACAGGTGCCTCCTGTGCAAGCTGGAGCATTCACTGTGTATGTGTGGTATTGCTTCTGGTTTGAGGCGCTGCAACTAGACCAGAGGAAAGCAAAGCAATCAGTGCTAGGCTCTGACCTTTTACTGTCAGACACGTTGCAATTAGCATTCCAGTTATCAGTGAGAAAAATGGCGTGCAAAGACTTCATCCCTGTAGGGAAAAAAGTACACTAGTTTCCATTAACTTGCTGGACTCGACCCATATTTCACAGTAGCATCATTTTGCAGCCAGTTGAACTGTGAGGCTGTGAGGCCCAGGATGGCCCCCAAATACTCCACAAATTTTCTGGGGACCAGGTTCCACACAGACCCAGAGCTCGTCTCAGGCCAGAAGCCCATGAGGACCCCATTCTCCGATGCCTGCTGGGGGTGATGGCTGCTGCAATGCTGCTACAGTGACGCTGCCCGCAACAGAGACACGTCATGTTCTCCGTGTGCACTTAAGTGGCAAAACTCATTAAACAAGGCATAACTAAATGCATCATTCTCCATCCTTACATCTCTTTTCTCCATTACGTGATCGTGCTCCATTCATTTTGTGTGGCATTCATTTTGTGGTTTTGGTCCTGGCTTCTCAGCACGTTTTCCAAGAGCAAAGTACACTATTTTGGGTGCCAATGAGCAAGAAAAACATTGTGAGATTTTGGGTCTATATGGAGAACTGGGACAAATATGCTTATCACAATCCCATTGAAGGAACAGATCTCATCAGAATCTGCATGTGATGCACAAATCAAAAGCTACATTACAAATGGGCAATAAGATGCTTTCTGTGGAAGCACAGAAAACTCAAAGGTCCTTCATGGAGTAAGCTATTGTGAACTTGATGCCAAAAAAACAGCCAGAACTAGTGCATCCAAGGAGCAATTCTGAGAATGCTCTGACCTACATTGTTCGTACCATACATGCTCTAACTTTAATTATGCTCTGCAGAAGTTAACACTCAGCTCTCAGCTCTCACAGTAGCAACAATTGATGCAGCATCATTAGCAGTTTTGGCTGCCCACAGAGAAATAATTACGCACATAATGAAACAGCAACGTCAATGACAGGCTCAGCACACAGCCACATAATCAAGTGAACGTATAGATAAGAACAATACTAGCATACAGTAACTTGGAGGAAAATAAATATATGTCTGAAAGGAGTAGAAAGATCAGCTGGGACAGGAGGGAATCAAACGCATTACTTTTTATTCAAGCTCATCATCAACTATAATCTGTATGTTTATGGTTGAGTCCAATTCGAACAACAAATGGACCTCCCACACACATCCCCACACACTTCATTTATAGACCTGAACTAGTTCAGTTCAGACATCAGCTTCAGTAGAAATACTTTAAAACATAAAATTCCATGAAGTTCAGAGAGTGTTCAAAAGTGAATCTTTCTCTAGACCATTTTTGCATTTCTAAGTAAAAGAATCATTCTGATTAGGCCTTAGCTTAAGGGGCAGAATGATAATTTAAATCTTGGTCCCTCCCCCACCCCCCAATTGTCACGAGTTACTGAAACTGTATGAATTATGGCACATTGAAATTTATGTTTTATATGACATTTTTAAAGTGTTGGTAATCTTTGGAAAATGAAAGTTTTAAATATATCAGAAATTCCATATGAACAAAACAGTGTCATCTCTGTGGCCTCATCAGCTGTGCTTGGTAGCAAGATGTGCACGTTTTGATTTCAGGGTGGGACAGCATTTAATGCTAGATCCTGAAGCCTATCAGGTTTAGTTGCATCCCATCTACAGAAGACACTTCTAGACAAACATGCAGCAAAACAGCATCAAAACTTGCAGCATTTGCCTTAGGAAAAAAAAAGAACAGAAAATAGCAGTGTAGCTGCAAACTTTCTGGGTGCAGGTACACCTGCAGTTTTCTGTAGGTAGGTGGTCATTTGCTGCTGTGTTTCCTACTCCCCTAACCACACCTCCACACCCCACCCCAAGAAGCAGCATGTGCTTCTTATCATGAATTTGAATTCCTGAAAATCTAATGATTCCTAAAAAAATCAAACCTGTTTTTACAAAACAAATTCTCCTATCAGTTTTGGAGACTATTCTTGCCAGAATTATTTAGCTTCTTGATTGAACCTCAGTTGCCATACAAGATTTCAGGAGAAGCATTACAGGCAAGACAATTCCTATTGCCAGAGGCAAATTGAACTGAGATTCAAGTTCAGTAAGTTGGGTGAAATTCAGATCTTCTACTCAGCATATCTGGAAGTAGTAAGTGAAATGCAAGATGCTTAATATATAATGGATGTGCAGCTAACCTGTGTCTGTGCACCAGCTATGCATTCAGGACTGGCACACCAACTTCTATGTGTGGGCTGCTGGGCTTCAGGAAATCAGACCCTCTTCCACAGTAGTCTGGTTAACAAGAAGTACTTGTCTACTACTGAAAGCAGTGGAGGTGGTAAATATGAGCACTACAATTCAGGTTCAGTGAGAGTTCATGTAAAACACCAATTTACAATTTTCTTGTGGAGCCAGATGATCCATGGCCAAGTCCTTCATAAGGGAACGAATTTGTTCAGGTTCCTGAAGCTGTGCCAAGCAGACACACATGCTCACTATTTGGTGTGAAGTTTTGCAGGGGAGATTCCAACTTCATTGAGTTCTTGCTTGTCATCAGGGCAAGCTAGTGCCATCTGAAAGATGGGGAGGAAATGGCAGGGTGGTGCTTTTTTTTTTTTTTTTTTTTTTTTTTTTTAACCACTACAACAAATGAAAGCCTTCAGCGGTGCATATAAATAGCTGTCCCAGCAGTGTGGTTTCTGTGCTTCAGGTCATTTCCTGCTAGCTGTCTCAGTAATATCATAGAGAAGTTAATGAGCTGAAGTGCTCACAATGAAGAGAGGATTTGGACAAAAATAAAATAAGTTTCAGTAAGCCGTCAGGAATCAAATAACCAGACAGTATAGCAAGAGTTATTTTAGAATAATATACTGGATCATTTAGATCAACTTAAGCTACTTCAAGCCTTTTGTTGTTCTGTTCTAAAACAGATACCATTCTCGTATCCCCACAGTGGAATATACTACATCAGAGCATCAGTCTTATTGATTTTCCGCAAAAAACTTCAAACACAGGATCAAATTATTCTCTATTAAAATAGTAGTAATAGTTGAGAGTTTATGCTGTTGCAGCTCTAAAACATAACACAGTCCTTCAGAAAATGTTTTCATTTTTATGGCACCAAAACTAAGCACAAGAGTTTTTGCAAAGCTTAGTCAGATCTTTGCTGTACATTATTTATCTATTGTTTCCTACTGTAGAGAAGGAACAAATAAGTTACACTTATGCTTGGCTCTTGCAAATCTGCAGAAAAGAGTTAAATGGTATTTTTTATGTGCCTCTGATCTATACACCAGCAATGTTTACTTGCCAAGTTATCATGTAGTAGAGCAGTAGGCCCATGTAGCTAATTTAGCTCTGGTAGCTCATGTAGCTCTCACCACTATAATTATCAAATATATGTTTGTTTTCTATACTAATTTGAAATGCTGTGCCCAAAGAGGATCTGTAGAGGTCAGGTATGCTAAGTTAACACCTTCCCATTGGAAAAAGGTATTTTAGATTATTCACTTTTTAAAAAATGCTTAAATATACGCTATACATATAATCCTATTTTAGACACAATCTTGCAGCTTGAAACCTATCATAAAATTTAGGTCTTCAAAAGACTTCAGTACCAGACAGTGCCACTATGAATTATATGACAAAATGAGCTACAAGGACTCCCAAGTTGCTAATATAGCTGCTTCTCATTTATTACCGACATTGTATATAAAAAGATGTTTCAACTGAACATACAATTTTGCACTACCTTCAGAAGAATGAATCCCTTCTGTGTTTCAAAAGCATATATTATGTTCTTTTACTTTAAGTGTCAAATTTAGGCCATCCTTTATCTTTTCTAGTGGGAAGCCCTGGGAAGGAGAAATGAGGGTTTTGCCTGGTTAGTTTAAATCATTGAATGATTGTCTAACAAGTAACTTTTTTAGCGTTTGAAATAAGCGGAGTCCCAAGTAGAAAGGCCTGGGACCACTGCAGCTGAACTGGAAGTTCATTTTACATGAAATAGAATTCCCCAAACTTGCATGGTATTTGACAGGTCCTCACAACAACATTAATTCAAGAGTAATTTGCATTACATCTTCTATGCATCTGTATCAATGACTTAAATTAACCTACAACAAGGCTGCACGCAATGCATTTATAAACACCAGGGAAATGCTTACAGGCACAGCCAGAGATATGCTGTCTCCTCCTCAATATGTTTCAGGTTCTTTTATTCCTTCTCTACACTTTCTGAGGCTCTTCCTTTTGCCTGCATTTCTCCTTTTTGAGGACATACTACTTTCTTTGATACTGTCACTAAGAAAAATACCAAAATTACCTGGCCTGCCTAGGAAACCACATTCACATGATTCAGCCATTTTTCATCTGTGTTGCACTTCAAAGAAAGATGGCTTCAGCAAGCCTAAGGTTTTCTAGCACTGACATAATTCAGGGAAAGCAAATCCCTAAAATAAGTAAATAAAAGTTAGTGAGCATATTCTATTCCATGATATCTAAAACAAAGGCTTGAACTTGTAAATGGATTATAGGGTCGTTCCATCTCAAACAAAACTGAGGAGTCCAGCCCAAACTCTATCTCAAGTCACTGTGAGCGATAAGGTAAGGTCTGTTCACTTGGAGCTTTAGGTGTCCTTGATACAGCTCTGCTTCCTTGATATGGCATTTTAAATAGCTCAAGAAAACATTGCTGAATGCCAGCACTAATACACAGATATCCCACCTGTTAGCACTGAAAACATTGCAGTTGTAAGCCTTACCAGCAGATGCCACTACAGTTGTTATAAAATACACACCTGAGTTGTGATGAAGACCTTTTGTTAATTAGTACATCTTAGACATCTATCTTAGACATAGTACCTACCCAGAAACTTAATGGATTTACTTAAATAAACAACTGGTCATAAAATTCCCCAAATCCTGCAACACTACCGTCCCTCTCAGAGGACAGAATTTTCTTCGGTTTAGCATAGAAACAAGACCACAACATTGCAAAATGTGAAGATAGCAGAAGGACTGTAAGCAGCAGGCGTTGGACACTTCATTTAATCCACCCTGGAGGATGCTGAAGCGGACAATACAGGGCACTACCTGAATCATTGACAACCTGCTGGTGCTCAGGTGGCCTGATGCATCTGAGCGTCTTCCACATGGAAGGGACTAGAACATGGCCTTTAAAAAAAAGTTTCACCATAAACTGTTGCCTCTTAATAACAACAGCAAAAACTAACTAACTATCTGGGCACAGGCATCAAAAATCAGCAATCAGCAGGCATCAGCAGCTACCTCTATTCCTTAGATCAGGCTTCACCTCAGCTGGAGGATTTTCTTGGTTATGTCTCTGTCTCAGTCTCTGAAAATCCTTACACTTTTCAGAATTAGAAGGAAAACGCAGCACTGTTTCTAGTAAACCAGCCAGATGATACATGCCTTTCCTTGAAGAGGCTGTGGGGAAGTAGTGGAAGAACCGAGCTGTATTTCTTGGCCTATGCCAGAGATGGTGACTCAGTGATATAAGAAGCCCAGCTACAGAAACACTTCTGTCTGCTGCCAGTTTAGCTGCCTGAGAAGTCTGATAAGCCTCAAAATGCTGTGCTGAGGCTTGGCACCTGTGGCCTATGACTTATCCAAGGAGCAGCTCACCACAGCAGCAAGACAGGCAACACCACACCCCAATCTCCTGCAGTTCCCTGAGAATTTTTACTTTATTTTTAAATAAAAAATATTGTTTCAAAGAACCCATAAAGGTGGCCAGGAGAGAGATAAACTGTGGATCACGTACTATAAAAGAAATCACATGACATGGAATTGGACCTTCAAATCACAGAACAGCAATTGGTGTATCACCACTTCTGAAGACAATTGTGGTGGGCACAAGAAGACAAGGAAACATGGCTTCACTTAAAAAGGGGAATAGGGACAAGACATTTTAAAAAAGAACACAGTGTCCACACATTTCTTGGACATCATATGAACTGAAGGGAGCCTGCCAGCTTCTGAAAGAGACATAGGGGCACAGGAAAAGCACTCTTCTCCCAGAATGAGACAGGAAAGTCTCCCCTCATCTTTTGCGTTTCTCAGAAGGGAATTTCTCCACTCATGATGCCCTTGGAGAAAGAGGGTGCATACAGAAATCAACTCTGTGTCTTCATAATCTCACTGATCTCAAGTTGGATGATTGATAGAAACCTACTTCAGACAGCACCCAAATCACCAGCTGTGCAACAGTCAGAGAACCAGAACAAATTCCTTGGGAGACAAGGAGCCAGAGGGAAGCAACCATGGCCCCATATTGTCAAGCCACAGCCTGAGAGTTAAAGCTTTCATACTCTGGTGATGCCAGTTTCTCTCCATTCTCTTTCACCTCCATCACCTAGGCTGAGTAGTTTAGGCTTGAAGACCTAACCTGGGTGTGGAAAGTGAGACAGTGCCAATCACTCCTGAAGCTGTAGGTTTCCTTTATGGCCATCAGCTCCCTTGGGAATTAACACTCCTGACTTTTTACCTGAGAGGTAGTGATTTCTTCCAGAAATAAGGATGCCTCAGCACTGCTCCCAAACTGCTTCTCTCTCTCTCCACAGACAGAGACACACCTGGGGAGACTGCAGACAGCATCTGTTCTGCAGCAAGGTGGTGAGGACGCAAGAGGTCCCCAGCCCCAGCATTCAGCTGAATAAATAGTATTGCTAGGCTCCTGTAAGTGACAACTCTAGCTTTATTAACTCCCTAAAGCATTTTGTTTTTCCAGCATTCAACTCGACTTGAGCTGAGATGGTAACGCTCAAACGTCTTAATTCTAAACACACTGATGGGATTAAGCAACCCCACACAATGAAGTTTTCTGTGGACATAGATTAACTGTAGGTTTACAGTAAATGAACGTGTTACCTCATGTCAGGAAATAACTCGAACCACAGAGCTAAGATTTCCTTCTCTCTCTCTCTCTTTTTTTTTTTTGTCTTGCAGTTTTATGGGGTCAGCTCACAAAAATAAGGGTCAGACTTTTGTTAGAAGATAAAATGCTTTTTTTTTAACAGGTTATCTTATCTCATTTCTTTCTTTTAATACAAGAAGATACTGCTACTGCAAGCAAAGTCTGAATTCTTATGCTTTCTCACCTATTTATGCCTATACAGCTACTGATGCTGATGAGGAAACCAAAAAAAAACCAAAAAAAAACCCTAGACTAACACCTAGCATCCCCCAGAAGGATGGTTATTTTTGCCTTTCAGAAAATTGTACCAGCACATAACGAAAGGCTGAGATCAAGGAAAGAGCCATTCAGTCACCAGAGAAAAAGGAAAGAAATTCAGGAATTCTTTAATAAAAATGCTTAGAAAAAAGAATGCACCTGAGAAAAATATCAGTAACTTGCACCAATTGCACATTTGAGAAAAGCAAAGGAAAGCAAGAGCTGCAGACCGCTCCTCCTTTTCCCCAATGACTAGTGGTATTTGACAGTACTCTACCATCATCACTTGACATTTTAACTGCTCCTTTTGTAACTCAGCTGAGTATTTGTGTATGCTCGGTATAAATTTGGGGCCACAGGCCAAGTAGATTAAATGCACAGAAACATGAATTCCACTCACATGTCTATTTGTTTGCCTCTTTTCCACCCTTGCAAAAAGTGGAAATCTTTGCAACTCTTACTTAACGTAAGCCCGCAATTGAGATTTATGGCTGAAAAGCCCATCAAAATTATATGGCTTTGTCAGACTAATAAAATAGCAGATGCTGGTTTAATGAGAAATGACTGCAAGTTTCTTGTGATATCACCTATATTGTTTGCTAGTATTACTTATCATAAGTATGAAAAACTCCTTTTAAAACGTCTAAACTTGCATCATCATACAGGCAAAGTTTCAGCTTTGAATAAGAACTGAAGGATTAGATTCTTTAATCAAAAGCTCTTTATTGTCACAGGCTACTTTGTGTTCTTGCATGGAATTTCTATAAACAAAATCTCCATAAATGCAACAAAAATGTGGATATGGATTGGACCTCCAAGCATCATCCAAACTCCTGCAACGAGGTACGACCATGCAAGTCTCAGCCAGCATTGAGATCTTTTTATAAAACTCTCCAATGAACATAAGAATTTTGTAAACCATTTCAGACTCTCACCCGGTGAAATCATTGTCTTCATTGCATTTATTCTGTAGTTTATCTACACTGAATGTCATATTTAGATTTTGGGCCATCTCTTCAATTTCTGGGATTTACTGTGAACTCTCATTTATATAAAATGACTTCGAGAAGTGAACCCAGGACAGATGTTCATCTTGATTCCACTTGACAGTGCATCTTCACCCTCCCCCTCTCCATTTGGGCAGAGAAACAAATACTCCTTGCAAGTATACATTTGTTTCTCCTTCCCCTAAACCGGTTTGAGACATTACTAAAACAGTAACAAGCTCTAGACTACACTTTCTACTCCCTTATGTGGTCTTGTGGGACACTGTCAGAGCATCATTAAAGTTAACATATAATCTGCATGTCTTTATCCTTATGAACTAAGCAGGTGACCTCATTCAATGAAATGGTTTGAACAGATTTGTTCTCTTCAAATTCATGACAGCATTTCGTTTTGTTTTAAACCAAATTACCTTTTGAATACTTACAAATACATCTTAATCATTCTGGCATCTTTTGAGGATGCACAGATGTGTCCATGATTCCTCCCATCCTCCTTTTTCAAGCCTCTTCTCATTGGTGATGTAGATTGTGTTATGAAAATCCACTGGTACAGACAGTTACCTATTTTCAAATATGAAACCGTGTATTTCTGGAGCTTATTAAACACATGCTTTTTGGATCAATTTTTCTAGACTTGTTCATTTTTTATGAACTGAGACAGCTCTTTTAATTGCCAGTCTTAAAACTTAATCATGAATCTGGGAGTCAGATAACCAAAAAAATCCCAACCTCTGCCCTGAAAAGAATAGAACATCTCAACTGCTGACGTCCCATAACCTCAGTAACAGTGAAAGACTAACCTCTGGACCAAAATATATCTAAAAAGAAAAAAAAAAAAAGGACAGATTCTCAGATTCTGAAGTTCATATATATTATCTGTAGCATTGAAGTGTCCCTAAACTCCGAGTTGAAAACACTTTCTTTGTACAAACCTGCGTGAATCCCTTTATCCCCCAAAATGTGAAATTTAAACACAAAACACACAAAGGAAATATCATGCTATGGAAGAAGGGCAATTGAGGCATCAGCAAAAAAGAACAGAACTCCATATTCAGTATTGAGGCACTTAATATCATTGGGAATTAGGCACCTAAACACCTATGCAAATCTGGGGCTAAGTTAATTTACATTCTATTTATTTATTTTAAATCTCATTAAGCATTTTCAACATGTGTGAAACACAAGCATATGCTAAACCATGAGGATGTGGGAAGAAAGCGGTTGATTTGTAAAGTGTGGTAGCTACTGCAACTCTGAAAGCTGTGTAGAAGAAAAGTATCTGGGGGTGTTGGTCGATGCTTGCCTGAACATGAGCCGGCAGTGTGCCCAGGTGGCCCAGAAAGCCAACGGCATCCTGGTTGTATCAGGAATGTTGTAGCCAGCAGGAGCAGGGAGGTGATCGTCCCCCTGTACTCGGCTCTGGTGAGGCCGCACCTCGAGTGCTGTGTGCAGCTTTGGGCCCCTCACTACAAGGAGGACATCGAGGCCCTGGAGCGTGTCCAGAGAAGGGCTACGAAGCTGGTGAGGGGCCTGGAGCACAAGTCCTGTGAGGAGCGGCTGAGGGAACTGGGGTTGTTTGGTCTGGAGAAGAGGAGGCTCAGGGGAGACCTCATTGCTCTCTGCAACTGCCTGAAAGGAAGGTGTGGGGAGCTGGGGGTCGGCCTCTTCTCACAGGTAACTAGGGATAGGACTGGAGGGAATGGCCTCAAGTTGCACTGGGGAGGTGCAGGCTGGGAATGAGGAGACATTTCTTCTCAGAAAGAGCAGTCAGGCACTGGGACGGGTTGCCCAGGGCGGTGGTGGAGTCACCGTCCCTGGGGGTGTTCAAGGAGAGGTTGGACGTGGTGCTTAGGGACATGGTTTAGTGGGTGACGTTGGTGGTAGGAGGATGGTTGGACCAGATGATCTTGGAGGGCTTTTCCAATCTTAATGATTCTATGATTCTTCCATAATGTAATTTCAAGAAGTTTTTTTGAAATTATCTGTCTTCAAGCTGATCATTTGAACTTAGTCAAGTTGTACTTTCTTTTGGCTCTGTTATATTACACTTTAAGGGTTGGTTATATTTTATTTAGCATTTAAATCATTCTCTTTGAAACTATAAAAACACTACTGACATCTAATAAGAAGCAAAAACAGTACTCTCTTTAATCTTCTTCCTCTCTCACTTCCCACCCAAAAAGATGTATATGGTTTTGTCTTTTGTTTCTTTAAAAAACCAAAAATCAAACAGTAAATTCTACAATCAAAAAACTTAAAAACCTTACAATGGTGAGTAGCATCTTTATTTTAAATTGTTCACTTAGTTTTGAATATATGATTCTTACCATCATTTAGGCCAGCAAGTACAGAAACCTACTACAGTTGCAATGATACAGGTTGATGAGAGCAAAGTTGCTGCATATAACACAGTGGATGCCCAGCGTACTCACCCAGACAGACAGAAGTCAGGGAACACTAACCTGTTAGTAGGAGAAGCTCAACAAGGGCTTGCCATTTACCACCTTTGAGAAGCAATTGCCCTAATGGAACAAGAGCTGAGAGACATAAAATTCACATTGCTGTACTAGACTTGAGAATTGCCTATATACATTTGTACACACATATAAATTAATTTAAATTGCCATAAAATAGCATCCTTCTGATTGAAAAAATATGCTTAACCAATAACTGATTTTGGTAGTGGGGCACAAAGTAGGATCTCAGAGTTTCCCCTTGGATTTATTTGGAGCTGGTCAGTATTTTCATTAATAGCTTAGAAGATTTACTTTTGTCCTCTTACGATACGATCTTAAGATTTGAGGATGATTTCAAGTTATATCTGGAAGAGTTTTTAAAATCATTGTTATTAGAGAGTTTTGTGAGGGTGTTAAGCCAGTTATACTGCAAGAGCTTCTGATCAACAGCCTCTCGATAGCCACAATAGCATTAGGATAAACAGTGTCTACTGGATGGGTGGGATGACATCTTTTATTAGTTCGTCTTACAAACTGGCTCTGAAGAATATAAACCCTTCTCTGGGTCAATGTGCTTCATCTGCCTTCAGCAAAGAGATAAAATATTGAACTATCCTCTGTGATACTTCTATATTTAATGTTTCAGTTTGGATGATGTGCCGTGCCTGCTTTTGGAGCCAGTCTTGCTGTTGTCTGTGTGCTTTGCAACACACAGCAGTCTCAGAGCCCACAGGCTGGAGTCCTTCTGGATAAAATTGAACTGAGAGGTTCCAGAAGCATTTCAGTCACTGACAGGCACTCAAGTCTGTGATACCAGACTAGAACTGGGCCAGCATGAAACCTCTGAAAAACTCAGTTCAGACACCAGGGTTTCAGCTTGCTCTGTTTCCCTATCCAGATCCATTCTTAACATGCTGTGCTGCTCTCTGGTGTTAGCTTAGCTGTAACATCTTTCCATATTTTCCACAAATCTATTCTACTTATATTCTTATTGCTCCCAGTTTTATCCTTGATAAAATGCTTTCTGATTCCATTTGTATTTAAACTCCTGATAGTACTTTCTCTACATAATTTTTTCATATCAAAGTGCAATGTATTTTATTCATAAGTCACAGAGGCACCTGATTCTTTCATAATCTTAAGGACCTGTGACATTCTCTATGTCACAGTTTTAAAAGCAGCTCAGTTATTTGATGGTAGTGATCTTAATGCATTGGGTTTACGTGGCAAGGTTTTGATAGCAGGGGGCTGCAGTTGTGGCCTCTGTGAGAAGAGTCCAGAAGCTGCCCCATGTTAGATAAGAGCCAGTTTCAGCTGGGTCCAAACGAGACCTGCTGCTGGCCAGAGCTGAGCCAATGAGCGATGTTGTTTGTGTCTCTGTGAGAGTAGATTTAAGTAAAGGATAAAAAATAAAAATAAAAAAAATAAAAAATAACCAATCTGATAGCCTTCTATAACGGGATGACTAGCTGGGTAAATGAGGGGAGAGTGGTTGATGTGGTCTACCTTGACTTCAGCAAACCTTTTGATACTGTCTCCCATAAAGTCTTCAAAGACAAGGTCAGGAAATGTGGCCTAGATAAGTGGGCAGTGAGGTGGATTGAGACTTGGCATCACCTGCATCACCTGTGGGGAGGACATAGAGAAGGGTGGATGGGGAGAAGGTGTTTTTAGTTTGTTTTTAGTTTCTCATTGCTCTAGCTTGTTAGTAATAGGTAATAAATTACATTAATCTCCCTATGCTGAGTCTGTTTTGCCCATGATGATGATTGTTGGGTAATCTCCCTGTCCTTATCTCAACCCTTAAGCCATTTTCATCTTATTTTCTCTGCCTTTCCCTTTGAGGACGGAGAGTGAGAGAGTGGTTGTGGTGGAGCTCAGCTGCCCAGCTGAGTAAAACCACCACACTTAAAAAGACCAGTTTGGACTAGGAAGTTCAGGGAAAATGCAGTAATCTGCTAGCATAAAGCCAGGTAAAATAATTCCGTTGTCTACACCAGACCAGATTTGTTTATGTCGTGTACACATTTGCAACAATACTTAGAGCCATAGCACACATCAATAAAGTGAATTGTTCAATGGCAAGGGTTAATGCCTAAGAAGCTGCAAACATGCATTGTTTTCGGTCCAGATAAACTAGGGGAAGGTAACTAAAACAATACTTTACAGTGAGACACACTAATGCAGAAGGAAGCATCTCTAAAGTCAAAAACTCATAAACGAGTCCATGATCAGTTCAATCACTTATAAGCACGTTGCTATGAACAGAGAGTTGCACATAGCAAAAAATCTGGAAGCAGTAATATACTTAAATAATATTCCTCAAGTATTAAATTCTACAATATTTATGAGTATTTCTACTAGGATCTTAAAAGCGTAAGCTTTAACATCAAGCTTCTCTTAGCATTCAGTGCTGGGCTGAAAGCTGGAGTTAGTCCTCAGCTAGAATATCATATTTCCTGCATCATCTCTGACAAGTCACTTGGCAGACATTAATCCATGCAGATTGCTTATGTCTTCCCAAATGTTTGCACAGAGCAAGTCAAAAGCAGCACTGAGGGGATCTAGTGGCTACTACTTTTACAAATAAGGAGGGAACATGGGGATACAGAAGAAAAGAATGCTTGTAGAGTTATGTTAGTAATACCTGATAAAAACAGAAAGTTTACTGGACATCGTCCTTATGATTCATTTCAGCTTTTTCTGATTTTGTTTCTAGAATCAGCTCACCAAGGGACAGAACTGTAGAGGGTCACACCAGATTCCAGCAGATCCTATTTTCAATCAACTTGCACTGTTGTAAAGAACACTTGTAGATGAGTATAGAGGCCCTAGTTGTAGTGGGGTGCATGCTACAGTCCCTTGGTCCTGTCAAACTGGATAGAAATGTTCAGGTGGCCTTAAGTAATAGTTCCTTCCCCTGGACTATCTACGAAGCAATACATAGAATCCTATCCTCTCCATCTGTAGGTGACAATTTGGAAAGCATACAAATTCAGTACTACACACAAATGTCACCATTTCAAATATTTCCATTTCAGGAGCACAGGCTGCATAAAATCAAACAAACAAAACAAACAAAAAAATCAAGGAAATTGTTTCAACTAAAGTAATCCTGAAAATCCTACCCAAAACAACTTGCAAAAGACAATGGCAATAAAATACAAATTTTTAAGGGAATCGCACTGAATTAAATCTAAACACGGTAATGAAGAAATGGACCTACCCTAAAATTCTGAGAACACATCAAGGTATAGTTCAAAATTGGACTACGGAGTATTCCCAGGCAAGATCCACTGGCAGTAATGACCTGGAAAGACCATGAGGAACCCACAGTGGATGAATTGGCTAAACAACCCTGGCAATACGAAGAAAGTCTGTCCTCTTCCCTACAGGCCTGCGTCTCGGCTGTGGAGAAACTTTCTGCAGAGGTCCACCAACTTAAAGAAAATTGATTGTCCTCCCCACCTGTACAAACCAGCATCTCAGCTATCAGGGGTAAGCGTCCTTCTGTGCAAGGAAGACGACAGAGTGGGTACACGCGCCGTGCCAGCCTGTGGTTTTAGCTACGTGACCATGGAGAGGACATGAGAAAATGGGATGGAAAATCTACCTGGACACTACAGGCACAGGGATGTGAGTTGCAAGGAAAAACAATCAGGAAAAAGGGGTTCTCTGAGAAACTTGCTGCTTCAACTTCCAGTGGGCAGTGCTCGGTCCCCAGATCTTTGGTGTGACTATGGTTAAAAAGGGTTTCTAGTCAATAACAGTGGTTGAAAAAGTTCTGGATTAAGGCAGTGTGATTTAACACACAACACTGGGAATATTTCGAAAGATCTTTGAAAGTCAGGTCACCACGGAGGACATAATTCCTAAACAAGGCATTTTATGGGGAGGAAGTTCTATGGTGCACAGCATATCCTAAGCCACAGTTGGGATCTCAAGCTGTCATCTCAGCTTGGCTGGCTCTTAAAGTTGGAAGCATGCAGAAAAATGTTAAACAATGCGCTCCACACTTTTTAGCCCTCATGTCTAATCTGCGGTGGTTTGCAAAGGAGTTTTTGCCCTGACAGGAATGCATTAAAGTAGTTTTGTGGCAATGCAATGTATTTTTGGAAGTTGTCTTGCCCTCTTACACATCTGCAACCTCTTCCCTTCATCGAGAGGAGACATTATGAAGTTTGAAGCTACAAATCTCTTATGCAGAATATAAGCCCCACACAGTAAAGGTAGTTGTTCATCTTGGAGGGGGTACGTTTGAATCCAAAACTCATCTTTAGGACCGAAGCCAGACATTAAGCTCTTTAAGTTAACAGGAACATGAGTTCTTCCACCAGGAACACGATTCAACAGAGCAGTCAACCATTTCTTTAGTTTTGAAGATGCTGAAATGGACCCTGGGTTAAAAAGAACCAGTTCCCAGCCCGTCTCTAAAAACAGTTGCTTAGGGCTCAAATCTGAGTTTCCTTCCTGTTACATGAAGGTCCAAAGAGACTCATCCTCCCTTCTCAGTTGAGTTCGGTGCTGCCTAGTCTTAAGATTTTCAGTACTCAGTAGTGGACCTCAGACTCTCATATTTTGAGACGGATTGCACTCCCCTTAAATAATATGGGAATCCCATTTTTCTGTGGAAACTGGTAGATACTGGTGGCATTATCGTTACTTTCACTAAGTAGAAATGGTGAGAATGTGCTGTTCATAAAAGAAATGCTGTTTTCACAATATGCAAGTCAAAAGCCTTTAAATTACTAGAAGTTAGAATTTCAAGGAGATAACTTTAAAGAAAGAAATTATTGTTGGACATCTTCCCTTGAGCCCTCCATAGATTGGCTCCCTGAAGAAAAAGCGTGAAAGGTGTAATTACTAATAGTTTCTGAGGTAGGGTCAAGGGAAGATGTTTTTTCCCACTCGTTCACTCTCCTTTTCTTCTCCTCCAGTTATGGTAGCTGCAATGACCATTACAATTACTTTCTATTGCCACAAACGCAGAAATTCAATTTCAACAGCAGTATTTCAGCTTTTATGTTCTTATTTTGGTTATATTTGAGTTGTTCCCTAGGTATTATGGGACACATAGCTTATTTCAAGAAAGCGTAACTTATACGATAAATATACATGAGAAAGGAAGTAAGAGTTCACAAACGAAGGAAAGCAATTTTTACATTTGCCATTTAATTGTCTGGAGGCTTTGGTAGGTAGACTAAGGTTTTCTTCGAGGTAGTTATTTGTGTAAATCCAGGCCCGAACACAAAGCAGTTAAAGGTTATTCCCAGCTACTGGCAGTCTGGGCACAACTCCCATACCACTGACCAATCACCAGGCCAGCTAGCAAAAGGAGTAGGTAAAAAAAAAAATAGGCTAGAGAAACTGAAATGCTTTGTTCTTCCCTCAAAACACAGATCAGTCACTGCCTCTCGGTGAAGTACATAAGTGAAAAACCCTGGTTCTTGCCTTTTTCACTTAATAAACCTGAGCTGCACAGCTACGCCTTTCTGCAGAATACAACCTTGGGACAAGCAAATAAACATGAGGCTGCTGAGTGAGGAGGATTAGGAAATCCGGAGGATGAACACAAACGTGCAAGTGCCTCTCGCTGTCTCGCCCTAGCTGGGGAGAGGTGGGACATCAGAGTAGGAGTCTCTCTGCAGATTCAGAAGTGCAACAGAGTGCCTCGCTTACAATTTGCTGCTGTCAGCAAGCCAAGGTGGAAATAGTAGCAGGAGATGCCAGTAGTGCCCAAGGCATCTGCCATCCCCACCACTCTGGTTTGAGCTGCTGGTTACAGAAACCAGTGTCCTGCCGCAAAGGCTCACAATGCACCGTCAGTATTACTGCAGGATGAAAACACTGCTCCCATGACAGCAATAGAAGAGTCTCTTCACAGGAAGAAGCACAGAGATGCCATACCTGTGTGTCTGCGTTTAAAGCTATATTTAAGCCTGAAAAACACTATGGCTGAACGGTCATCCACTGCCTGTTCTGAAGCTGTTTTAACACTAAAAACATCTGAAGTTGTTCTCCAGGGAACAGTTCAATAAACAGTTCAGTGACATCTCAACTGCCCTGTGGAATACCTCTCATCTCAAGCTAGGATGACTGCAAAGTAAGTCTATTTTGGTTTACCTCACTGATCTACATTCTGAGCATCTAAAACCTCCTTGTGAAAGGAAACCATCGCAACAGGAGAGACTTTTCTGGTGGCTGCCCTGTTAATCACTTGAACTACCTTTCCACAACACACACACGCACAAAAATCAGTACTCGAATGCAAGAAAAAACTACACCTTACATTCATCTCAAATAATTAGTGTTTATTTAAAAATTGATATTGAACTGTATCAAAATAGAACCTCTTATAAGCGGGAAAGCATGGATATGAAGAGGAAGAGTTGATCAGTTATCACTGAGAAACGTGTAATAGAAGCTTCTCTCTCTCCCTCCAATCTAACATTTTCAAGAGGAGAAACTCATTAATGGGAACATGAAATCTACATGCAGCTCATAAAATATACAAGGACCTTTTTTTAAGTCACTGTTTTGCATACAGAATCTCAGCACAGCTCTGATACATCTTTGCAGCACTGCACCTAAGTTTTCCTCTGCAAGCAGTAGTTTTGGCAATAACATCTGATCTGAAAAAAACGCTGACATAACTCCGTACTTGGAGCATTTTCATTTTTATTCTTTTTAAAGCAGACATTAAGCCATTTCTGTATGTGAGGAACTTCTTCATAAAAAGCCCTGTTTTCCTTACCTCTACCAAACTGAAACTCATTAGCAGAGTTCAAAAACTCCTAGAAGACTTGCAATCACTGCATCATCCTGTAATACCTCTCCAAATTGTACCAGTTATAAATGCTATTAATCTCCTTACTCAGAAAGGATACATTACTTGCAAGGAATTGCTGTTTATTTATTGTATCTGTATTTGAGTTAATTATCAAATCAATTTTACTTTAGAAATATTGTCAAATATCCTTTATTGTTTACTCACAGCATACTACAGTTGCTATATTGTAGTCATATTAATAGCATTTGAAATCACTAGAATATTCATAACATGCAACACTGTACGCAAGAGGCATGCAAGTCCATAGCATATAGATTTTAAGTAATCAATTAAAAATAGCGTGAGGCATTCTATTGCACCCCTCTGGGTATCAGGAGCAGGATTCCCAATCTCCAATAAAAAAAAAAAAAAGCAATTTCCTGCAATTCAAGTCATATTTTATTGCTTACATTTTTATTTTTTTAGATGCATAAAAAAAGATGGACAGTGTTTACTAGTTTGTGTAAATACAAGACCACTAATATTCAAAAACAGAATTACATCTGATGTCTGGAAACATTTCAGACTAAAAACCAAAAATCAAACTGTAACACAACTCACATTGACTTTAGAGAAGCTGAGAAGACTCAGGGGCTTGAATACGTGCAACATTTTTAATTATAACTGGCAGCATAGATAGAAATGTTCACTATTTGTGTCCAGTTAAAGCATGAACTTATTGCCTTCATGACAACATAGAAGATAATATACGATGACCCCTTTGCTTTAGAAGTTGCAGACTGAAGTGAACTTAATTGTTTTTTTCCCCAGAAAACCAATGACTTCATGGCAAATGAAGGTGACCTTCAGCTGATATATCAAATGTAATTAACAATTTATTACACACTGAAAAATCCAAAACTTTACTGCTAGAGCAGTCCTTAATCATGGTCAAGTCTTCACAGGTGGACTGTTTTGGGTCTGTTTGCCGGAAGTTCAGACCTTAAACTGTAACACTGAAAGGCTCTACACTTCAGTGACTTTCAGAACTGAACTCCTTTTCCCTTTGTACTAGTCAAACATGACTTAAGTTATGTATTTCACCTTGTATTTCTACGTCATTAACAAAAGAATGAAAGCATAAGTGCAAAGTAATACAATAAGAGAACAACATTTCATGAGGTGCTCATTCCTTGCTTGAGAATATCTAGAAACTCTCAAAACTGTGTTTGTAAAATTGTATCACCCTACAAAGGGTGATAACTCTACCTTTGATTTTTTCTGCTTTTTCATTCCTCCTCCTCCCCTTCAAATTACAAGCAGCATCATTTTCTCTGCTTTCCGTAACAAGCAATACTTGGGAACAGACAAAATCTAGATGCTCTAATCAACAAATCAACATTATTTTGAACATGCCAAATGCACCACTGTTTTCTAAGTCATTTGAAGCTCTCTTTTTTCATTTCAAACTTTGCATTTGTGGCTCTCAGAAACCTTCTGAAGTCCTCACATTTGCCTACCTTGTTTTTTGAAACCCTCCCCTTTTTTTAAAAAAATCTACTTTTTCTGAAGGCACACTATCCAGTCCCCATCCCTAACCTCACCTGTAGAGAACTATACTTTTAGGTTACTTTCAGACACTTCCATTACACCAGGTCAAATAGCTTACATGAGTATTTTTCTTTACAATAACCCTTCACACCCAACTGCGTGTGGTTACCAAGCCCAGCCATTTAACATAACTTGGGAATAACTATTTGTTCTTGAAAGTACAGAATATCTTCCTGATTCTACTATAAATTCCTACATCAATTAATAGCTCATGAGGTATAATACAAGTGAAACAGAAGATGAAAACACATTTGAAAACTAACGTTAACTAACAGACTAAGTCAAAAAGTGAAAACTTGCATTTTAGTGGTTAGTTCCGATAAATAATACAAGAGTATTAGTTAAGATATAACAGATAAGTTACAGAATCTGGTTATTTTCAGCTTGCAAATTATTATTCTGTAGAACACTTGACTTTTAATTACTATTATTTAAAGAGAATTTGAGAGCTGTTACTAGTGTGCAACCCATACGTTCATCTTCCACTTAGTTTAAGATCTGCATAGAAATGTGCAGAAGGGAAGACTTTGTCACTGGCATACCACAATATGGACTAAAAACAGTGCAATGAAAGCAATGTCCTGGTTTTGGCTAGGGTAGAGTTAATTTTCCTCCTAGTAGCTGGTAGGGTGCTGTGTTTGGAATTCAGGATGAGAATAATGTTGATACCACCCTGATGTTTTAATTGTTGCAGAGCAGTGTTTACACCAGGCCAAGGACTTTTCGGCTTCTCGCTCTGTCCTGCCAGCGAGCAGGCTGGGGGTGCAGCAGGAGCTGGGAGGGGACAGACCCAGGACAGCTGACCCAAACTGGCCAAAGGGGTATTCCATACCATCTGGCGTCATGCTAAACAATATATAGGGGTGGCTGGCCGGGGGGGGGGGGCCGGCTGCTCGGGGATAGGCTGGGCATCGGTCAGCGGGTGGTGAGCAATTGCATTGTGCATCGTTTCTTTTGTGCACACTAGTATTATTAGCACTATTATTATTATTATTATTTTCCTTTCCTTCCTAATAAACTATCTTTATCTCAACCCCCAGGCTTTCATTTTTTTTCCGGTTTTCTCCCCCATCCTACAGAGGGATGGGCGAGTGAAGCGCTGAGGGCGAGTGAAGGGCTGTGTGGTGCTTGGCTGCCGGCCGGGTTAAACCACAACACAGAGTTAGGGGCTCATTCAGCAATGCTGCCTCTCAAAACGATCTCATCAAACATTGACCTGCCTTGTTAGAGAAAGACTCTAATCTCCAACTTCACTTTGCATCACTTACCACTTTTTTATTTTTCCTTTTTTTTTTTTTTTATTTCATTAAGAAAGAAAAAAGGCAATGAATATTTTATTTCTTTTTTACTGCTGGAATAAGGACTCCTGATAATCAGACAAAACTGGAACCTACGCACCCCTAGCTAATTATGATATCTCTTTGGGTACACAGTATTTATTAGGCACTTCACCTCTGCTACATCTGAACTCCCGGTGTCTGACCAGATTGTGTTCCTCAGCTTTCACACTCCCAGCTACTACTGGGACCTGTGGTCATCTCTTTTTTACATGCACTCAGGTCATATAACAGCATTAATTTCAGTTTTGTGGCGCATTTAAAAAGACAGTTTTGTGAGGAAGAACTTGGTTACTGCTTCATCTTCCATAACTGAGATACACTTCCATACAACTGATATCAAATAGCATAACAGTAGGACACAAAAAAGTTCTCATCTCAGACGATCCAAAATTCTTGCAAATACTTGAGTTAAAAAAAAAATATTTAAGTCAAGTCTTCTGGAAAACCTATGCAATCCCTTTATTCCTCTACTGAACGACTCACTGCAACCAGCTCAAACACAAGCTGTCAGAAGCTTGACTTTACATGTACCACTGAAGACTTGCATAGCAGGTCCATCACTAAAGAACTGAATGCAGGTGCTGGTTAGCATATAGGCCAAAGTCCTTAGCAAGCAGATCTTCCATCACCAGAAGGCACAAGGAACCTTAAGACATTCTTCACTCGTTTGTTTTCCACTTTGACTTGCATCCTTCACTATCAACTCTTGAAGATCTGCCGATAAAACCAGTGTACGTGACAACGGTCCTTTAAGAATCCCAGTGATATTCCACTGTCACTGACATCCTGCATTACCAGCTAGTACTCCTCAGGACTCCCTTTCTGTCATCAGTCACCGAACAGGAGGAAGGACATTTCACTTACCCTGTGAAATCCCATGACAGAGCAACTCCATTGGGACTGGAATCCTCACATGCCCCTCTCTGCTTCTTACACTTTAGCATGTTGTCAGCCTGCAGGATTGAGAGCAGTGTAGAGCTTTTTTCGTTAATGGAGCAAAGATTACTGGGCAGAAATTACAAGGCATGTTACTGACCAATTTTGTCTCAGATATGAGCATCGTTCACTGGCAGAACCAGATAAAACTCAAAAGTTTCTCATCTGCTGCAGCCTCAGGGTTTCATGGCAATGACAAACTTCCCTAGATCCACGGTCCCAGAAAAATTAGGGAAGGAGTGTGGCAAAGCATTTCACAACCCCCCCCTGAAACTAGAGAAACTCTGTAAATACTCATTGTGCAAGGAAGGGTGCTCTTCAGTCACTCAATTAACAATACATCTCGTTCCCTTTCAAAGATGATATAAATCTTCCTATTTTTGGGACAGAGGTCTGGAATATTTATCCCTGAGAGCAGAAAGCATTTATGAGTTTGTCTGCACTCCTCTTTTCCTCAGGGAGCCCTTTCAGCACCTGGGGCTGCGGAGGGACACAATGGCCACCTGTAAGATCGGTGGTTCTGCAGCATTAGAGGAAACCTAAGCTATGCGGAGTCAAACTGGCATATCACTAGAGTAACTGTACTACTGACTGGGAAAAATGTCAAGCAGCAGATAATCTATGTTCAAAAGAGAGGTAGGTTGGTTTTTTATTTTTTTAATTACTTATTTTTCCCAAACATACTAGGCCTACAGGTGGTGGAAAAGCAGCAGTAAGGCTACCTACAGAGCCACCTCTGCTGATCCTCTATATTTACAGATTCAAACAGCATCCAGACTCAATCTGAAAACTGTTAGTGAGCTTTCAGGACTCTTGCAGGCCTGCTCACTTCTAGCTGCATCCTTCTCTGCAGCTGTCACCCTACATGGAATAATTCCAGAACTGGTTTACGCTTTTTCTTATATCCACTTTCTTGCTACTGTTTACATGCCTAGAAGCTTTGTGAAGAAAACTAGGATAATAGTTCAGCACGCTCATGGCATAGTTAGCACAGATAACCTTATAGCTAAGTTGAAAGTTGTTCTGAAAGCAGGGACTTAGGTGGCTACAAGCTGGCTGGTGATCATAGAATGGCCCAGGTTGGAGGGGACCTAAAAGATCACCTAGCTCCAACCCCCCTGCCATAGACAGGGATGACTGACACTCACTAGATCAGGTTGCCCAGGGCCTCACCTGAACTGGTCTTGAACATCTCCAGGGATGGGGCAACCACAACCTCTCTGGGCAACCTGTTCCAGTGTCTCACTGATTAAAAAATAAATAACAAAATTACACTTAAGATGGTAAACATAGGATGACCATGGGAGATCACTTTCAACTCTACTGTGCTTGACCAATTGCAGCATAGACCTCCAGTCACAAAAGGTTAGTGAAAATCCTGAATCTTTGAAAATCTTTGAATGTCCATCCTTTACTGGATGCAGGGGGGAACGTGACTACTGAGGATAAGAAAAAGTCTGAGGTTCTTAATGCCTTCTTTACATCTGTCCTTATTAGCCAGACCACTTATCCTCGGGGTACTCAGCCTTCTGACCTGGAAGTCTGGGATGAGGAGCAGAACAACTCCCCCACAATTCAGGTGGAAACAGTTGGAGACATGCTGCTCCACCTGGACTGTCAGAAGTCCTTGGGGCCAGATGGGATCCACCGGAGGGTGCTGAGGGAGGGAGGTGGCAGATGTGATTGCTGGGCCACTTTCCATCATCTGTCAGAAGTCATGGTCATCTGGAGAGGTCCCAGATGACTGAAGACTTGCCAACGTGACGCCCACCTATAAGAAGGGCTGTAAGGAAGACCTGGGGAACTACAGGGCTGTCAGCCTGACCTCGGTGCCAGGAAAGGTGATGGAACAGCTCTTCTTGAGTGCAGTCATGCAGCATATGTGGGACAACCAGGGGATCAGGCCCAGCCAGCATGGCTTCATGAAAGGCAAGTCCTGCCTGACCTCCTCATCTCCTTCTATGACCGGGTGGCCCACATGGTGGGTGAGGGAAAGCCCGTTGATGTAGTCTACCCAGACTTCAGCAAGGCCTTTGACACGGTCTCCCACAGTATTCTCCTGGAGAAGCTGGCAGCCCGTGGCTTGGACAGGCACACTCTGTGCTGGGTTAAAAACTGGCTGGACAGCCCAGCCCAGAGAGTGGTGAACGGAGTGAAATCCAGCTGGTGATCGGTCACCAGTGGTGTTCCCCAGGGGTCGGTGTTGGGGCCCATCCTCTTTAATATTAAATAGTGATGATTTGGATGAGGGAATTGAGTACACCCCCAAAAAGTTTGCAGATGACACCAAGTTGGGGGGAAGTGTCAATCTGCCCGGGGGGTAGGAAGGCCCTGCAGGGGGACCTGAACAGGTTGGGTCGATGGGTAGAGGCCAATGGGATGAGGTTCAACATGGCCAAGTGCTGGGTCCTGCAGTTTGGCCACACCAACCTCATGCAGCGCTACAGGCTTGGGGCAGAGTGGCTGGAAAGCTGTGCAGAGGAAAAGGATCTGGGGGTGCTGGTTGATGCTCGCCTCAACATGAGCCGACAGTGTGCCCAGGTGGCCCAGAAGGCCAACGGCATCCTGGCTTGTGTCAGGGACAGTGCAGCCAGCAGGAGCAGGGAGGTGATCGTCCCCCTGTACTTGGCTCTGGTGAGGCCGCACCTCGAGTGCTGTGTTCAGCTTTGGGCCCCTCACTACAAGAAGGACATCGATGCCCTGGAGCGTGCCCAGAGAAGGGCTACGAAGCTGGCGAGGGGCCTGGAGCACAAGTCCTGTGAGGAGCGGCTGAGGGAACTGGGGTTGTTTGGTCTGGAGAAGAGGAGGCTCAGGGGAGACCTTAGTGCTCTCTGCAACTGCCTGAAAGGAAGGTGTGGGGAGCTGGGGGTCAGCCTCTTCTTGCAGATACTGCAATAAGAGTAGAAGGAATGGCCTCAGGTTTAGGGTGGAAATCAGGAGACATTTCTTCTCAGGAAGAGCAGTCAGGCACTGGAACAGGTTGAGCAGGGAGGTGGTGGCATCACAGTCTCTGGGGGTGTTCAAGGAAAGGTTGGATGTGGTGCTTAGGGGGCAAGAGTGGTGGTATGGTGATGATCTGGGAGGTCTTTCCCAACCCTAAGGATTCTGTGAAAATGTCACACGGGTAACAGCTCTAATAACAGGCTGGGAAGACAGGAGAAGGTCCCCATAACTCAGAACGACTGCAAAATTAAGCACATCCATAGAAAACTTTCAGCTTACAGCTGACAGCTACAACACCTACAGTAGCACTGTATTTCACCTGTAGTAGTTGCTCAACATCTTTGCCATTTAACAGTTTACCAAGGTAGGACACCAGATGAAGAATAATCATTGAGTAAAATTCAGGACACCAAACTCTAGAAAAAATTAGATAAGGCATTTTTGTAATGACTGAGTACAACTGGGATCCATTTATAAAATGGAGGTAGTTTTACAGAATTCCTTGATTTTTGGAATCACTGTGATGATTACTCCCCGTGAAGAAAGTGTTGATTACCAGATAACATGCAGGCATTAATCCTGGGACTAAGATTTTGCTGAGCTTTCACAGAATTTAGGACTACACCTCTATTTGATATTTTAGACAATTACAGCAAGCTACATTAACATTTTTTCCCTTTAAATTAAGATTATAAACCCAAATCAACTTTAATATATTGCCAGTCACTATATATGAATTTCATCAGTCTTAGGTTACCATCCCTGAAGAAGTGAAGTAAAATACTTCACCCTTGTCAGGCATTCGTTTGGGATGATTTAAAGAAACACTTTTGAATGTGTAAAAGTAGTAATATGCAGTGACAGTTAACAAATTTACTTTTCTCTTCATTAAGACTCTCCTAGATAGCACGTAATTTAGGATTATTTAATCCTCATTGTTTCCGTATCCCAAAGTCACCCCTTAAGATAAATCACTTAAGTGAACGTTAGCCAGTTCTTCAAGTGCTATACACTGGCTCCAGTTTCACTGAAATCACCGACTCTTTTCCCTTTTCATTTTCTATCAAAAACCCAATGGTGATAGCCTATGTGGTCAGGTAAATATAGTCCCTTTAAGAAATGTTAGTCTCAGTACAAAGTCAGTTTGGAAAATTTTCTCCTTGCTCCCCAACAGCCCAGTCTTGTTCACCAACTAAAAAGATGGGGCATATTTGCAAGCATTATATGACTCTTGTTGAGATACCCTGGCAAGCAACATTTAGCACTGTAACTGAGCATACTTAACCATTTTCAGAAGAGAATATTTCAAGTGTCGATAATCACCGGCTTGATCAGTCACAGACAACTTTTCTACTTTTGTAATATACAACTTTAAAAAATAGGTATCATGCATCTCTCGACACTGATGGACAGACTTCATAATACTGCTCAGGAATTTAAATCAGAAATTTTTAACTTGTTGCCAAAATGCTATCCCAGTTATAGCAGACTATTAACTAGCAATAATTTTACTTGAAAAAAATTTTTAAATTAACTTACAGTTGGTGCCAAACTTGACACTAACATCAATGTTTGACAAAGCTGGATTAACCCATTATCGCTTTTAAAAAAGTCAGTTTGGGGGCAGCTAAGACTGCATAAAACAGGTAAAGGACATAGAATGTTGTATTATAGTGTGTTTTTGGTTGTTTTTTTATATATATAAAAAACAAACTTCCATCTTCCTGCAACCAAAACCACTTAACATGTTCTATATACATACACAACACACAGAACTTATGTTTTACCAGTACTGTGTTGGCATCGCATTTTTACTTCAGCTCATGGTGAACAAAGATGACATAAGACTAAGCTGAAGAGCTGAATAAATAAAGCAACTAAATCAGTATGTAAACTACAAAAAAAATAAAATAAATTAAAGCCAGCCTGCAGAATAACTAGCTTCCAAGCTGCCAGAGACAGAACAACCAAGATTTAACACCTTACAGGAGAGATACCCTAAACACTTCACTAAAGAAAAAGCTGAAGAGAACCAACCTCACTGGCAGAAACACTAGAAAAATACCCTTATTGTATTCAGCTGACAAGATCGTCTTTTCATTAAGGGCTTAAAAGACTTCCAAATGAGAAATTACATGCCATAGTATCACACGTTTGCATCACCATGAAGTTGTCTCCTCTCTCCTTAAGTACAGGCTTCAAGAAAACAGGAGACAGACCCAGGCTCTCCCAGAGCCAGACAGCAAGTCATAAGGATCGCTGGCAGCAGAGAGGAAAGGTATCTTCCCGTGTAGCGTGAAGTACAACTTGAATCGCAGTTCTGGATTTGGGCCTGCTGCTGTAGACAGATACCTGGCCATTTAGGCTACAGTCAGAAGTAATTGAGTACGGTGCCGGTGCACGTCATTATAGTGTTGGTTGCAGAATGACTTAATCTTGCTAGCCTGGTTGGCTAACACTGATGTTTCAGACTGCAGTTTTTCACAGCCACTAGTTAAGAGCTGCCGCAGTTTACACACTGTCATGCAACAGGTGTACCCTGAAGCATGAAACCGCCACAGTGAACACAGCCTGACTGCATCTTTCACAACTGTGGAGAAACATCAAGTCCATAAAAACACGGCAAGAGAGCAAGAAATGGGAGTTCAAAACAATGTTGATTAAGATGTACCAGGCAAATTAGAAAAGGATAAGAACTGGTGCTTTCTGAATAAAAAAGCAACAGCAAAACAACACAGCTTTTAGTAGCCTAAATCAAGAACATTTTAACAGCTACTTGCAATATTCTGCTTTAAGACAAATTGAAACTGTTCTTATTAATGTACAGAAAGCTATACTAATCTTTCATGGTAGATTTTTTTTATTACTAGTATTGAAAATAAGTAATTAACATAAAAGCAACAAGGGAAAGTTGGACTAACTGTAGTTATTTTATCCCTAGTTTTTGCCTGTCCCTGCCTTCCGAGTTCTGTGGATACCTAGAACAAAGTGTGCCTTGTTAGAATGTAAATAAAATCACACACTTAAAATGGATTTGATATATGTACAGTAGTTATCATTCATGAATATTACATAGCCAGTGCAGTTACATTCTTTGTAAGGTATTTAATGTTCTCTATCAAATCTTCCAAAGGAAAAACAAAAATGAGTGGTGAAATCAAGGATTAAGGAATTATCACAGTCATTAAAGTTTGAGAATTTTAGTAGTAAATGTACGATATTCTTCTATGAAGTTCCATAAATAAATGGTGGCAACATGTATATATTGCAATTTTATTTCATTCGCTCAAACAAAACGTTAGCATGTAAGAAATTTAAAATGACACAATATGGTAAAAATAGCAGAGAATGAACTGAGAAACTAAAAGGAAGGTAAACCTAAATGCATGAAAATTCAACATTCATTAGTGATCATCTTCAGTTTTTGATTGACACTTGATGCTTGATAACTTTTTAAAACAATGAACTGGAAATCATTATGACTGTCTGAAGAGATTTCAGCACCAGCACTAAGATTTTTACATTCAGTTTGTGGTTGACTTGTTAGCCACTTGTATATAGTACAGATTTATCACAGATCAGATCACAGTGTTGAGAAAAGCAACGCTTTCCTGGAGTTAGAAAGGATCCCCTAAACTGTCCTCAGTTTAAGACATCCATTGTACAAAAGCACAGAACCACCACAATATGGTTTTCAAAGAACTTAGTTACCAGTAAGCAAAATAATCTTAGCTTCTGCAGATCATTTTCAATACTGAAATCTCTGAAAATGTTGCAACTGTCAGTATGACAGGAGATGTTTACAGTTATCTTTAACTCAATCAGATTTTCTGGAAAGAACCAATTCAGCAATTTGGGATTATAGAAATTATGTATGTAGAAGCAGCACAAAAGAAGACATCTGTTCCTTTTTCTTTTAAACAGAAATCATGTTAATTTTAGACCAAGGCACAAAACGTTTAGTGCATAAGCCAGTTCCTTGCAAAATCTAGTAGTTCATCATTTAGTTTTGGACCACTTATACCCATTCACACTATTCCACTATGCTACTCCTGAACTCTCCTATAAACAAATCAAACATGATTTCTGACAAGGATAAACTTCCTTAATGCTGAAAATGTCCACGTAAAATAAAGTTACATTAACAAAGATGAAAA
This sequence comes from Anser brachyrhynchus, assembly GCF_964034855.1. Classification (NCBI taxonomy): domain Eukaryota; kingdom Metazoa; phylum Chordata; class Aves; order Anseriformes; family Anatidae; genus Anser; species Anser brachyrhynchus. The sequence goes on from NC_137696.1 coordinate 28,324,692, forward strand.
TGCCTCCTCTTATTTTGAGTAAAACAGTACTTTACAAGCTTACTATGGATTTCTTTTTTTAATGCCTTCAATAAACACGTGCAGGAAAAACTTTTTTTTAATGATTCATTAATTCAGTTGGTCAGTATTTCCACTTTCATCTTCTCTCAGACTTTGAAGGTATAGAAACAGGAAATGTTTGGAGAAAAAATTCCATTTTAAGCCTTTCGAAAGCACTAAGTGCTGCTTTACTTTGGTGTTCAGCACTTAAGACAGTATGTTATTGAAAGCATTTGTCCTAAGGATGGAGCTGCATGTACATTAACCTCTCCAAAAATTGAAAGTAAACTTTTCTTTTGGAACAGCACAGATCACAAAGCAAACATGGCACTGGTACGGCTCAGAGAAATTGTTAGTGCAAAAGAAATGGGAAGATTTTGATCTGTATTGTTTTTCCAAAAGCACTACAGATCCCATTCACAGAATTTATATGCCACTGAACTGTACCACATTAAAACAATTACAAACAAAAACCGAAAATCTGGGGAAATATAAGGGTGTCATCTCTCCCAAAAATTACTCCCGATTTAGTGACTGAAACCAATGACATACCACTGACGCTTTCTAGAGTTTGGATTTTGGAGCAGCTGTTTTATTTTTATTTGTTTGTTTTTATGTCATGCCCCACCCCCATCCCTCCCCCAAGGAAAGTGGCAGATAAATTAGAAGAAGGGGACATTTACTGTGACCTCATGCTCCATTATTCTAATGCAACTAACTGTTGTCTTGTTTCATTAAGCAATCAAAAAAGTAGTCTCAGAAAACCGTGAAGCAGAAGGTCATGGTAAAAAGATAAAGAACAATGCACTTATACAGGTGCATCCTCAGCAATTCAGATGTCTAAGTGTTTGTTCTCTTGCCAAGAAATGAGTTAGATTCACATGGGAGTTTCAGAACCATTATGGAAGTATTACTGAATTTCAAATATAAAACTAAAAAAAAAAAAGATATAAAAAGGATTAAGTACCTGGTTCCATTAACATGGTTACTGATAAAAGTCACATTTTCCTCATTATTACACATGCATGTAAGATGAAGAAAAGTGTAGAAAGTAATAAAAATGTGTCGCCTTCCCCCTCCCTCATCCCACATTTTCTGGGCATAAATTAAGCCTTAAAAATAAAAAGGCTACTTAATATCTGTGACATGCAATTTTTCTTTTAATTAAAAAGCTGTGTTGTGTTACATTACAAAAATGTCCACATGCATAAATCTAAAAAAAGCCCAAAAATCTACTGTAAATCTACAACATACTAATGATTTACATTTGACTGCTGATTCGCATTATGTAGAAGTCTTAGATTTGGTAAAGCATTGTAACAATGTAGGAAGGCATCTACATCTTTAAACTCTGGACTGTATTTGCTTTTTTTTTTTTCCTATAAAATTGCATGAAGGCTAACTAGAGAGGCTTCCTATCATAAAATTCCAGAAACTCAACATGTGATCCCTGTCTAGGTCATTCACTTACAAATACTGCCCTTAAAAAGCACATATTTCTCATCATTCCATTATTTTGTGAACTGAACTTATACACATCTGATCTTTTAAATTATTCATGGAAATATCAGATATGATAGGAAGACAAACCTGAGATTCATTTGAAGTACAACAGTATAACTTGCTAAATCCTTCATTAATAAAGAAAACCTCTCTGAAAAGCCTTCCCAAGCTTTTCCCTGTTTGTTTGTTTTGTGTAACAACAAATTCTGAAACATGTGCAATTTTATCTTGTCATGAGTATACTTCAAAGCACTGTGATCTTGTCTGATAGGTGTAGGAAATTCTGCACAACCATTACAGTAACTTTAAGACTCTTTTCCACCTTGCTGTAAAGGTCAGAAAAAAGCTGCAAACTAGGAGGAAAATAGCGTATCACCAGAGTGATGTGCCTGAAGCTTTTCAGAATATGTTGTTTCTCCCTCCTTCCAAGTGTCTGTCTCCATTTTCTTCTAACAGCTCACAAAACGTAGTCAGTTTTATATCAAGTTAAAGAGTCACATCGGCTTAGTACTAGTCTTTCTATGCAGTATTCGACTTGCTCAGTTCCTGCCTGATAGCTAGAGAGAAAAAGAGAGAAATTAACAAATCAAACATTTCAAGTCAAGGAAGAAAGCCAGAATTAATAACTAACCTCTTAAAGAAAGTTCATCCTACTAAAACGTCTCAGAAAATGAATAATTTATATGTAATACGCCTCACATGTGGTTAAAGGCAAGCGTCACTCTCAGCTAGGCAGAACGCTTTTCACTCCTGCTAGGTTTTCAATTAACTTTTTATTTTTCAGTTCTACATCTCCAGCAAGTCTACCACTGAGATATCAAGGAGTATGTGTGTGGGCTTATTTAAGCTTAGCAATAGCCTCTGGGCCATACGCTGTTTGCATCGTACTATCCAAAAGGCTGTGATACACAGCATAGTCAAAATATTAATGAAGAAAAAGTCTTTTATGAAACAGTTACTGATTTAAGTATAGGGAAAAGCACTGCATTGTAGCGCAAAACCAGTCAGCTCTTTCTACCACATCTGTTGATGACATTTACTATTTTCCCAGTTGTGGTACCAGTTTCAATATGACCATACTTCATTTTGGTACAATCCACAAAGCAGTAAAAAACATTAACACCCATACAGTTTTATTTACTTTTTGATTCAACGATTTTAAAGATTATTATTCCTAAATAATTTCCCATAACTACGGAAAACTATTTAATAAAATATCTTCTGTTAAAATAAAAATGAACATTGTGAAAATTATTTTACTTGAATTTTATGTTAAAGACCAAACATGAGAAGACTGGAAGCTAGAAACATAACCATAGTGAATATTAGAATATATTTAGTTTTGAAATATGCACACCAGCAGCCCTGGATTATTTTAATTATAAAAATAGCCCGTTTACAACGACGATATAAAAGATAACTGCAAATGTCTCAGAGCACACATTCAAAAGACAACACTTGGTGTCAAAGCACTTTTGAAAAAAACAGAGAAGAGGAAATAAGACATACAACATACCAGTAGGTCTGGCACAGTACTGGGTCTGGCTGGGATGGAATTAACTTTCCCAACATCAGCCCATACAGTGCTGTGCTCTGCACTTGTAGCTGAAACAGCACTGATATCACACCGATGGTTTGTCTTTTGCTAAGCAGTGCTGGCATAGCATCAAGGCTGCCTCCAAATCACCGCAAAGCTAAAAGGCTGCGGGTGGGCAAGAGGTGGGGAGAGGACATCACCAGGGCAGATGACTTAAACTGACCAAAAGATACTCCATGCCATATAAATTCACACTCAGCAATAAAAGCTGAGGAAGGGGAAGAAGAAGGGGAGCTCTTGTTACAAAAAACTGTCCTCCTGAACAATGGCTGTCTATCAAGGCCCTGCTTCCCAAAATGTGGCCAAATATTGTTTGCTAAAGGGAAATAGGGAATATTCTTTTCTTTGCTTCCACACAGCCTTTGCCTGTTTTTCTTTTTCCCTTTAGATTGTCCTCATCTCAACCTGTGAACCCTTGTCTCCACAGGCACAAATGAAAGAATGCCAACAGAATATCAACAAGTCTATATTTTCCAATATTTGATTCTCAGAATAGAAGCATACTAAGCTTACATTTTGGTGCAGCTTAAAAATTACTTGCTCTGAGACTCAACAATAACAAAATAAATTGATACTTACCATCAATGAGTTCCTCCTTTAATTTCGTTAACTCCTTTCTCATTTCATCTAAAATATCCTATGGTGTCAGAGTAATAGATTAGTTTTGGAACATCTAGCTTTCTACTGAGAGAAATCCAAAATTATTCTAGCCTTCAACCAACCTTTAACAGTTCTGAAATTTATATTCCACCCTTTATCTTAAGGAATTAATCCCCAAAATCTAAAGCATTCATAAAATATTCTTACTGAAGATATAATTTAAAGAATAAGATTAAAAAAGTATAAGTCTTATAAATTGATTTCAGTAGTACTTATTAAAGAAGGAAAATACTTAAGTTAGAATATTGCACTAATATAATTCCTAAATAATAATTGGATCATCCCTTTAAAATAAGGGAGCTCTATCACAGATGAAAGCTCATATGCAATACAAAGAAAGTTAGTTTAAAAAAAGAAAGGCCCAGAAAGCATTCAAAGGAAAAAAAAATGGGATCAAGTTATCAAGTTAGCCCCAGTCACAAACTGGAATTTGACCTAATGAAAATGACTGAGTTAAATGCTATCAAATTTTTCTGCAGCCTTCTGTACATCTGATTTGGGATAATTATTTTAAGAAAATGCTTTTGAAACCAGAGTGGGAAGTACTGTCTGTTTCTTGAAAGTACAGTCTCATCCCAGGCAAAACAATAATCATCAGTAAACGCTTCCAAAAGATTGTTTTAATGAAGATATTCAGCTCTTTTTCAGCTTTTCAACACAAATAGAATACTAACGTGCAATACTAGACATTTTTTAGATGTTCCTCAAACACATACACACACCACATACACATGAACTGTCTTCAAGTAACAGCATCAAAGCTTAAGAGGTACCCCTCATGCAATTTAAGCTCCTGGAGAAGGTGGGAAGAGCTGCATTCCTCCCATTAGAGAATGGATATGCCAACAAGCTGTTATGAAGCACGAGAATGCACTTGTGATGTGTCAAATACTTAATAGTAACTGCCCATTTTGTCCAAAAACAAAACAATCCACCCTAAACAATCTAGCCATCTAGACTCAGACTGCTGGAAATTTGGTACATCTGAACTTTATGGGATTATAGGATCTACACGGACTTCAACTCAAAAGAACCACTGACAACATAAAATCATCCAGACTGCTATCTACAAGTTGTAGCATGAGTGCTAAAAATCCTCCATAAAATTTGAGGAGTACCTGTTTTATCTCCAGAACAGACACTACAATCCTAGGCTTTTATGTAGCCAAAAAGGATTATAAAGAAATCAAAGATGTCTCTTTCCAGGACAACAGCAAAAAAAAAAATCATATTTGCACAGAGCGCAGATCTTTTTTACCGTCTGGTTGGAACAGTTACTAGAAAATAGAAAACTGCATTTCCTCATACAAGACTCAAAAAAACCCACAGGGAATCTATTTGTGTTAACATCAGAAATGGTGGGGTGTTTTTTGTTTTTGAGCCAGAAAGAATGTACATTTCCTGAACAACTTAAGTACTAGCAGAGGCATTATTAAGCATTACAGAGAAAAAACATACAGTAGTATTATCTTATTGTCTTAAGCAGAGAACTTGGAACACCTCATAGAAATGTTCTCAGATCAGTATCATCCCTACATCCCAAATATCAACTACTCTCAAAAGAGAATCTTGAATGAAAAGGAATCACCTATAATCAGCAAAGATGATCATATGGCCTCAAAGGAAGACTTCTTAGTAGCTTGAGGAACAAAGGTAAATTAAATCAATTTGCTCCTGCGAGGGTTCCTATGAGGAACTCCCTTCCTTCTAGCATGGGAGGTCTTCGTCTAAATATTAGAAATACTGTTAACTGGTATCTCCTGCCTTGACACAAGTGACAGATCTGTCGCTGAGGTCTTTGTTGCTCAGATTATGGTATGCTTGCCAAATAATTGTCATGTACAGGTAACTGTTAGAAAAGTTTTCCAAAGCATCCTGTAACATGTTTTGCTAATCTAACAGGAAGCTTCCTTCTTCACACAAGGCTCATTTCCACAGATAGCCAGAAAAGGGGATACCACTGGATGCTGTTTCATCACCAAGCTCATGACCACAAGTGCTCATCTCCGATATAAAAAAGGTTATACTTTGGTAGGCAGAGCAGTCTTTGTTTTGGGAGAGAGGAGAGGGGAAAGAAAGGTTTTCTAAGCAAACTAATTTTACCAGTTCCATCTATAGTATCAATACCATCTTGTGTATTCTGTGTAATGCAAAAGCAGGAACAAGCATCTGGGAGAAAGTAATGGGGCTCTGTAAGCAGGCATCGTACAATTATAGCTCCTAAGAATACTGAAATAAGTTTGGGGAAAAGTAACTACTAATAATTAAATAATTACTGAAGTTTGGAACTAATTAAGAAAACAGTTCAAAACTGGTATTTGAGAGCTTCAGGTCCCAATAGCCAAGTTTTCTATACAAAGCACCATATATGTACCTGCTTCAATCTGTCATAATCTAGACCTTCTGACTGTACTCCATTGGCACTGGGTTGCCCCGTTGGTGTAGATTTTGGTCTGCAGTACAAAAACAAATCAGTAAGTTACTGGTCACTCATTATTACAACATACATAATACTTCTCCATCAAACTTGCTAATATTCATCTATCAAAACAATATTAAAAATATGAATGAAAGGAAAATCTGAAAAAAATTAGACCCAAAATACCACACAGAATGGAAACCAACAACCAAGAACGTTTTCCACGCACTGGAAATATTAATTACCATAGGAATAAGTTATTAGTTCAAAACAAGAACAATTCAACTGGCAGACATATTTCATTGTCAGTGGTTTCCGATGTTTTTAGAGTGTTCGTGAAAAACTGATCTCCTTTGAATGCCAAATACTTTTCCTTTTCCCCTTTGAAACTACTTATCTCAGAAAAGGCTCTCTGAAAGAAGCACTCCCTCTTAATGAGTGCATGTTGATACTGCAACCTAAAAGCATGTGGTGTGTGGCATCACCCTTGAAGACTTTGAGAATTCAGCAGGGCAAGAGTGAATAACCTTATCTAATTCCTGCTCTGAGAAGGCATCTGGAATAGACAGCTTCCAGAGGTCCCTTCCAACCTATATGATTCCATGCATTCTAAAGCTACTGAAAACAAAGATACTGTAATGGCAGCAAGTTTTATCATATAATATTTGGGAGGAAGTTCTGATGTTTTGGTTCTGATGTTTGGTTACTCTCCTAAGACATCGAAAATTTGCCTACAAAGATTATCCTGCATTCTTAAAACAGGTTCCAAAATAAGAGGTTTTTCAACCACATTTTTTTCGCTTTTTCTGATCCCCTGTTTATACAACGTGCAACTTTCAGACTCATGTACTTAACTACACTTCCAAAGGGCCTTCCATATGCGCAGCTATAAGCAGAGAGAGAAGCTAGATGCTAACAGTAGAAATAGAGAATGGCTCTCTAAAACAGGAATGGCTGGCTGGCATCAGACAAAGAGGACGGAATGTTCTCCTGTTCTTAATTACTTTTTACATCCTAACAATCTCTATGATTCTATAAAAGGATAAAGAAAAATGCTTGTAAAAAATTGCTGACAGTTAATTTCAAGATGTTCCCCCAGTGTTAGAATTATCATAGGATGTGGACTTTAAGGGTAGGGTAATGGTATAATAAACTGGGTCCTATTTCACCGTCTGTGTATGTGGTATCACTGAACAAAAAAGCCTGGCTTACATTCAGTTTCTCACTTACAAATTCTTACATAGGAGGAAGTAATTAAACACTGCATTTTTCAAGATTTGTTACTTGAAGGTACAACCTTTTTTTGTTAAGCTGGAAGGTGACCAGGCACAGGAAAAAAATAAGCCAGCAGGAAAGGTACAGTTATGCTTCTTACTTTCTTTCCCATACACAGTATCTGATTTCAGTACATGAGGGACACAAAGTAATGTATCCATTGCTTTAAAAATGCCTAGATAAATGGAAAATTATTTATCTAGCACGAACAAGCTGTGCTCTCACTCAGAAAAAAAAAAGAACCCCTATAATATACTTATTTTTTAAACAAAACCAGTACTTTCAGGTCTCACTCATCTCCCCTTACAAGATAGTAGTTTATCCATGAAGAAATAGTTTGATTACACTCTGGCTTTTCAATAATAGCAGAATGAGCCTCAATCCTGATGGTCTTCATGACTTAAAATTTGACAGACTATTTTCTTATTTGCTAACAGAAGAAAAACACTCCAAGTGCAACTCTGAACAGAAAATGGGATGCACACTCAATTGTCATTTTGATACTACAGAAACTTCCTCAGGTTTGTACTCTCCATACTTTCACCTCTTGTTGGTTCACAGTGCGAAAAACAAAGACATAGCATGTGACACGAGTTGCAATTTTTTTCCACACAACCTATATACAGTAACATTTATCGCATTGGCACCATTCTAATACAAATTCATAGCTACCAAGTAATCTGGTGACAGCATTTTAAATTTATAAATCCTTTTTTTCTTTTTTTTGGAAGACAAGAACTCTGGTGCAAGTGGTAGAAACCTCTTAACACTTGTGTTTTTAAAGCTTCATGACTAATTCTGTGCACTGACAAGTTACTTATGTGAAGTCCTGTTGCACCCATGTAGGAAAAAACTGCCAATAATTAGCCATGCAAAACAGAGTCAGCAAAAGCAGTGTTTAACTGTCCCTTTGCTGATGGACTTCGCATCAAGCGGATAGGTGCAGGAACATTCTCTGTTACACCACCAGCTCTGTTCTTCACATGGGATCAGAATACTGTTAAACGATTTCCAAAAGAGACACTGCTAACATTACTGGACTTGAAACACACTGAAATGAAATACACGATCCATGGATTAAGACAGAGTAAGAAATATTAAATAACTTTATTGTAGAAGCACCTGGAAAACAGAATTCACCTTGTAGCCATCAGAAGATCGACGGTGTGTGCTAATGCTATGAAGACAAACCACAGTTTGGGATCTTTTACAAAAATCTTTAGATACTGACAGTGCAAGAATTCCTTGCTCAAAATAAAAATCAATATGGGAACTTTGGCAAATGCTGCTGCTTCACATATCTGACGTTTAGAATGCTACTTTTGCAGTTTATACCTGAAAGCGCAAACACAGATTGACTCCAAGCAGAACAGCGTGAGTTTTTCAGATTCTCCATATATTGTTTCTGATCATTAAGTGTCTTTGTTCCCATATACTAGGGCATTATAGCATTTACCCAACTAAACTGAAATAAAAAAAAAAATCAGTTTCCTCCCCAAAGCTATTCCTGACAAGAGATAACAGGGATCTACTGCGTGTTTTATTAAAAGAATTCAAAGAACATATTTGAGTATTTTAATAAAATTACTTATACTTTAAAGAACATATCTCCACAAACAGACTGCTGCTTATTTTGCTCAAAATCTTTACAATAAAAAGGTAGCTCTGCCAATCTTATGCCACATATTCCTACTAGTGAAATACCTGTCTAGAGGTATAACAGGAAAGCCTTCTTAAAAACTTGACCACTCAAGTGTAGGAACGCATCCAATTTTTTTCTAAGAAGTCCTGCAAGAACTTCTTCATTCAATCGAATATGAAAGACCTTAACTTGTAAACTAGATAATTACTTATCTCAGTCAAGTCTAGCTTCCCCTCTACCCAAGTTATTCTTTTCCTTCTCCAGTTTGCTCAGAGAAAAGATTCATGGTGAATGCAGTTGCCATTAAGACAGACATTAGCCACTGAAAATTAGCAAATAAAACATCCCAACCATTAGTCCTAAAATGGCTACAGAGCACTCCCGTGTGGTTTTTCATAGCATTGCCTGGCAGGACAGTGAGGCAACCTTCGTAATCCCTAAAGCACCTTAAAACAAACATGCAAGATAAAGATTTTATTCATGCCAACATGCAGAATACACCACCAAAGATAAGTATCTCAAAGGGGAACTTCTTATACAAAATATGAAGTATTCACCACAGTGAGTGCTTTGATGAAAAATGAAAGTGGAATTTGATTCAATAATTCAGTGTTCAAAAAAAATTCAAAGCTCTAAGAAGTTTAACTGCAGAAAGCTCTTAAAACCCAAAGAGCTTTAAATGTCAGTATTTTGTGCAAAATTTTTGTACCACTACAGAAACTACAGTTTAAAATAGACAGTTATTTTTAAATATGTGAATATTCTCCCAACTGAAACATTAATTTATGTTTAATGATTCCTTTATTCTTTCATATGCTTATGTCAGGCAAAATCTATTTATCTTTACTTAACCTGTGGCAGCAAAACATGAAAATTCACTTGGAAAATTACCTGCTATTCCTGTATATTTCTTCCATTTGTGAAAAATTTCTCAGGACAATGCAGAAGGTTTACTAAATCATGGCATATCCAACAAGAATTTCTAACTTTGCAGGTGGTGATTAACAGAAATCTAGTATTTATTTTGAATTCAAAGCTGGTTCTTAAACCACCTCAATTTGCCTTCAGAATCAGCCAAAAACGCGCTTAACTGGACAAATGAAATACAAAGAGGAACCTGATCATGGATGTGGTGATTACCAATCTATGTAGAAAAAGTCCACCCTTGAATTGGTAAAAAAAAAAAAAAAAAGTAAGAAAGTAAGAAAGATTTTAATCATTAAGAAGTCTCAAATCCTAACAGGATAATACCTGTTTAGTGAATCATAGAGCCTGTTTTCAGAAACAAGCAGGTTTTTCCATGGAGATTCCCGTCTATGAGTAGGGGAGAAACACTACCTTAACGAGCTATAATAGACCTTAATGTTCAGTTTTAAAACCTTAAATACAATGGAGCCTCACTGATTGTGTTCCAAGAGTTCTATTTTGAACGTATCAGGAAATATGAAAAACATGTAGTTCAATACTTAAAAATCTGCGCTAGAAAAAAAGGGTTTATTTTAAATAGGATAGTATTGATTTTAAACATTCATTCTGAATAACAAATCCTTTGTCTAGTTGCTTGGAAGCTCTCAAGAGAAAATATTGCTTACTTGCCATTTTCTTAAGCACGCTTTATTTAATCCCCATAAATGAGCACGTTCACTCTGTATAGGTCAGGAGCAGGTTTTCTAGGCTTAACAGGTGAAAGATAACCCCTTTCTGGCAAACATGGTATTAGTGTTTCAAGTAGCAGCACCCTTTGACTAACTCACTCAAACCTTAACAATCTGCTTGTAGACAGAGTTGTCAACTTCAGAGAATTTAGAAAAATGCAAGGATATTTAAGAGAGCCTTCTATGAATACCTTTCCTTTCTCAGTCCATGAAATATTCCTCATCCTGGTATGGTAAACCATAAACAGTGCTTGGAAAACTTTATCTGCAGTTTTTACAATATATGCTATGGAACCTTCCAGGAGGTTATGACAGCACTAGAATAGAATACTGATATTTGATTAAACAAAGAATTCCTTATTTAAGTCCTTATAGAGCATACACTCACTGAGGCTCTAATTAGTCTGAATTAGCAGTCTATCAGCATTTTCCATTGGATGACAACGAAAAAAAGCTTGATGAATAGATTTTCTTAACACATCTCAAGAGAAGTCTCAAAAGATCTGTAATTCTTTCTAGGTCAAAAATCCTTTTTTAAACATACTACAGTAAACTCTGAATTTAACCAGTAGAAATAAGATCAGTGAAATAGGCTGAGAATAGGAGAATCTATACCCAAATGGTCAGGTCAGCAAACACCTCAAATAATCAAATCTAAAATGCTCTAAATCTCTTTAGGATTCCTTAAAAAAAATATTTCTGTGACAAGTTCCCCCTCAATATCATGTATTTATACCTTAACCTGCTTGAAAACAAGAGATCTCTGTTAAAGCACGTAAGATCTACCAGGTAGGTGTAGGAAGAAGAAATCAAGGCAAAGTTTGTGAAGCAGTATTTTGTTACACTGGCAGTAGAACAGGGAGGACATCACCACCAATGTTACTTTTTTTTTTTTTGACAAAGCAAAACCAAACAAAACAAAAAACAAATGAACAAATGAAAAGAGACCCACAATACAAGCAACCAGAATCAAGGCTGGAGAGATTTTAAGTTACCGGACTTAGTAATTTCTGGAATTAAGACACAGATACTGATAGTCTGATAGTGTTTAGTACTTAATTTTAGAACTGATGAGACCTCAATGGCAACCTCAACGACAAGTAATGCCATTTAGAGAATTATTTTCTTCCCAAATCAACAGATCTTGTATAGCTGTTTCCAACATGCCAGAATTTTAATGAGAATTGAAGTAATTTCAAATAGAACATTCTCAGGTTTAACACATTCTTCTGTTGTCTTTTAAGAAATTCAGGTAACTTTTTCAGATTATCACAGGTCAGAACCTTTTAACCTCTGTATCCAGAATACACATGAAAACTAAAATGAGCTACAAGCCTACTTAACGTAATTTTATTACTGAAATGCCTACCATAATGCCCAGTGCCAACAGGAATTCCAGTTGACAAGTTACCAACAACCAGTCAGTGCAGTGAAGTATGCATAATACTCCATAACTCTTTAGGATGTTTCTTCGGACTGTTATGAGGCAACTACTGAAAACTGTCACTGAACCAAACCTCACCAAGATGCTTAAATATCAAGATATAGGTTCTATAATTAGCACAGAAATAGAAAGGAGAAAAGCTATTCAGTAGATTTATTACTGAATATATGAATGATAGCACTGAACTTGGTCTCCCCTGCAGGAAATTTCAGACTTAAAAATATAAGGAAATAGAAAGAATTAACCCTTTCTGTAATGTAAGCAAATATATACCACGATTATTGAAGTTATATGCCAACAATTATTAAGTAATCTTTTTGCTTTACTTTTACCATGAAAATTTCACTTTTCACCATTCTTCAAAAGCAACACTTTATTCTTAATTAAAATTGCCAAAAGCAGTTTCATAGCAGGACTTTTAAACCCCAAAATTTTGCTTTGTATTATTTTTGCTATTTTAGTCAAATATCTTTAGCAGCATGAGCAACAACAGCAAACTTATAGAAAAAGATAGCTACTGGTACAAAATGGAGTACCTGGATATAACAGGCGACTTGCTTCCATTCACTGTATTTGTTCTTTCCCAAGGCTTTCTTGTTAGTTCTGTCAAACACAGAAAAAATAAAAACTATTGTCTTCCATTTGTTGTATAATTATGTGAAGAAGCTTAAGTACCTAGCAACTTAAGTCAGCCATTTTCCTTTTTTAAACTACGTTGCATTAGTTCTTTAATATTAAGCTACCTCCTGTTATATTCGTCTTATTTTCAGTCATGCAACCATTCACATTGTGATAGCATCTTTGAGCTTCACTTTAAATCTAGACATTGCAAATGCCATTTGATTCTTCACAGAATCACGGAATGGTTGAGGTTAGAAGGGACCTCTGGAGATCATCTGGGTCCAACCTCCCTGCCAAGCAGGGTCATCTAGTGCACGTCTTAAACCAGGTGGGAAAAGCTCTGCCTTGCTTTATGTATTTTATTGCTTTAGTTGTGAAACATGGAATTCTGGAACCATAACTGAACAGTCAGCTTCAGATACTGGGGGAGTATGTTTTTAAAAAAAAGGAGTTTCCCTAACCTGTTAACAAATTACATAAAAATAATTCAGTGTTAATTTCAATGAAGCAACAGCAGGAATGAGAAAACCTCACACAACTAGAATACCTTTCAACAATGTATTTATTTTCCAAAGTTGTGTCCCTTTTTGGGATGCTTCTAACATTGCAATGCATAATTACCTCTTTCAAAACAACAGACTCAAAACTAAAGGTACATTTTGCACTTGGATCCGGAAAAGTAGTAGTTTACTTACCACAGCATGATACAGGACAAAGTTTTACTGGGTAACTCTGCTATTGCCTAGACAGCTTGTACACTGAAGGTCAAGCACTTTATTATATGTTGCAGAAGAGGACTTCTGGGCCTAGTCCACAGACAGTAATTTGATTCAAGTTGTAAAAAAAAAAAAAACACACCTATTTTTTATATAATCTCATGCTTCGTTTTCCATTACAGAGCCTGTTTTTAGTTCTGTTTAGAATCCTCTCCAAGCAACTTTGACACACTCACTATCCTGAGTTTATTACAGCAATCTTTGTCAACAACAGACAGAAATAAAAAATAAACAAAAACAAGCAAACATTTCAGCTAAGGACTATTGTTTGTTATTGTATGGCGAATGAGACTATTTCCTTTAGTGGTCTTACCTAGCCCTTCCTCATGACATAACTATCACTACGATAGTTTCATTCCATATTGGTCAGATTTTCATTCCTTACAATCTGTACAAATGAAAACATTATTTCTATACTGTTAATTGTTATTACTTGCTTGCTATTGTTACTTAGGTTTTTAACATATCTGTGATCTTTTAAGTCTTTATTTCTGGTTTGGCTGAGGGTTGGTTTTGTTTTGTTTTTAATTGCTGTTTTGTTCCCATTATTTTGTACTGTTCAACTCTGCTACGCTGGGCAAGCTGAAACGTTCTTCTGAATCTCACACTAATCAGGAAGCTCTCCAGCATTCAGCAAAATTAGAAGAATATCTGAACCGCAGAAGTCTACTAGCATAGTTGTCTCTGACCCAGTTAATTACACATTGCCAATGCTAGTAATAGGTCTCAAGCTTTATTACTTTACTATACGAGGCTTCCGGATTTGTCCAGTCTTGGAATTTTTAGCTGTATTTGCAAAATCATCTGAGAATTTTTTTGCCATGGCTGCAGCTTGCTCAACCACCATTATTACTATATAGCTGAAACAGCAAAATTATTCAGGTTTCACGTCTGTTGTCACAGTATCACAGTATCACAGATTTCTAGGTTGGAAGAGACCTCAAGATCATCGAGTCCAACCTCCGACCTAACACTAAGCACTCCACTAAACCATATCGCTAAGCTCTACATCTAAACGTCTTTTAAAGACCTCCAGGGATGGTGACTCCACCACCTCCCTGGGCAGCCCGTTCCAATGCTTAATAACCCTTTCGGTAAAGAAGTACTTCCTAACATCCAACCTAAAACTCCCCTGTCGCAACTTTCACCCATTCCCCCTCGTCCTGTCACCAGGCCCGTGGGAGAACAGACCAACCCCCACCTCTTTACAGCCTCCTTTAAGGTAACTGTAGAGAGCGATAAGGTCGCCCCTGAGCCTCCTCTTCTCCAGGCTGAACAAGCCCAGCTCCCTCAGCCGCTCCTCGTAAGACTTGTACTCCAGACCCCTCACCAGCTTGGTCGCCCTTCTCTGGACTCGCTCGAGCACCTCCATGTCCTTCTTGTAGCGAGGGGCCCAAAACTGAACACAGTACTCAAGGTGCGGCCTCACCAGAGCCGAGTACAGGGGCACAATCACTTCCCTAGACCTGCTGGCCACACTGCTTCTTATGCAGGCCAGGATGCTGTTGGCCTTCTTGGCCACCTGGGCACACTGCTGGCTCATATTCAGCCGACTATCAACCAGTACTCCCAGGTCCCTCTCGGCCAGGCAGCTTTCCAGCCACTCATCTCCCAGCCTGTAGCTCTGCTTGGGGTTGTTGCGCCCCAGGTGCAGGACCTGGCACTTGGCCTTGTTGAACTTACTTGGCCTTGTTGAACTTTATCTATTGTTGTCTATTCTACGTTTTTGAGCTTGCTTTGTTTATATTACCTAACATGTTTTAAGTTACATTTTATTTAACTTTATGTAACTGTGTGTTTCTTCCCCTAAAAGGAATACGCCATTTGCATAGGACTTAACAGGTCTACGCAATCGTGCCATAGCTCTCCTTGTAAGCACAAGAGGAGAGAAAGTGCATAGCTTCTTAACAGAGCTGAAATAAAAATAAACTCAAGGAGACCAGAAGAAATGTCTCCCCTTTCAACATCATACTCCTCCTGACAAAGAATCTGGAACACTGGTAGTTCACAGCACATAGAAAGGGTAAACTTAACATCGAAGTAAGACGTAAATGCTAGCTAGTCCCTGCATAACAACTTGAATCATATTATTAATGGCAATTATTCATAGTTACACAACTAGACCAAGCATTGATATCCTGTAACTGAACAAAGACTAATTGTTTAATATTTTAGCAGCCTGCTCAAAACAACACTAGAAGCTTTGTCACGACAGATCCACCACTCAGATTGCTCAGCATACTTCTTATAAAACTATCAGATGTCTATCTATAGAAAGCAATGCTACGTAGGGCCTCTAAGAAACACCACAGCTCACAAATCATCATTTCTCATTCAACAACACAGAATTCAAAAAAGAACACCACTCGGACTGCCTCATACAGGGCTAAGAAAAGATTCATCCTCATTTTGGTATTATTATACATCAGATTCAGTATTTTAATAATAATTGTAATAATTCAACTCCTCACTTGACAGCCCTGATGTTTCCACCTGTCCTTCTCAAGTCAAACAAGCAAGGAAAACACTTTTCCTTCCTTACACATATTACTCTTAACTAAATTCCTACTTTTTGGCAGCCATGTAGGTAGGTTTTTCCATTCTTGGAATGAATATCATCACTTCAGAGAATTGGTTCCTCTGGAAAGGTAACCTTTACCACCACACTTGCCACCATGATGTTCTCGTCCCCTCACCAATCCCCAACTGTGTAGTTCAACCCTTTCTCCAAAGGCTCCTCTCCTGAGGACAGAATGCTTCTGTAGCATGACAAATACTTTGATGCGAGGGAATGGGGACAGACAGATGGCAAAGTCATCAAATTTAAATTTATGATAGTAACAATACATCTGTTGTTCCAAAAGGTAGATGTATTTCTCCCTAACTATTTAGGATCCTTATTCCTGAGTATCTCACTGAAAGTTTCTGCATCTCATCCTTGTCTAGTAACACCACCTATACACATAGCATAAGTTTTTTCTAGGCCCCTAAAATAGCACATTTGAAAACCGCCTGCTTATTATACTTGCACTGTAGTACATTATTGCAATAATTTTTTGAATTTTTGACCTGGCCTCTACTTAATATGCCAAATATTCCTCTTAAACATCTTAAAGACATGCTCCAATGATGATGCACAGCATTATCAAAACATTTTACATCATCAAGAAATGAGGTGGAATCTCTCTTCTAATGAAAGACTAATCTCCAGGTGCATTTGACATTTAAGTTCAAAGACGCTTCTCATCACAACTACCAACCAAAGGAACTACTTTATTTCTTTCCACTGTTCTTGATTTCCCTCTTTTTGTCCTATATTATTAGGAGAAGCATCCCAAAAAGCAGACATTTACCCAATGCTAGCATCATCTCCATGTTAATAGAACAAAGCAAACTCTGAAGAAAAAAAGGATGGAAAACGATAAGTCATTTATTGCCTTGCAATCCAATTTCTTTAAATGACCTGCTTTATCTCAATAGTAACAGCTTTTCCATTATTTCCATTAAGACACACCTAGCTCCCTGTTTCTTTTTATCCCACAGCTAGTGTTTACCCAGAACTTGATTGCCCTACAGCAATGGCTTTCAACAGTAAGACCTGCAAAACTTCAAGTGGCTGAATCATGTAGTGAAGAAACACACACATGGGAAAGCAATCAGAGAAAGCTAAAACATACTGAACGTTGGTGTGTTCATTACCCAGCCATTTTCCTTTTTCCCCTCTGCTTCCAGAGGGGAAGCAGCATCGCTTGGGATGACAAACTGCACACTGTCCCCGCTATGCACAGGGTAAGAGGGGGCCTAGGAAGCTAACATTCAGGAAGGTACTACTGAAGTACAAGAAAAAAACAGTCCTAAGTGTCAGCCAAGTTTTGTAATACAAGTATTTACAGTATGAATACATATGCATGCTGATAATACACACTGATCGACTACAGAACTGGTGATACAAAAGCTTTCCTTACTGACTGCAGCAGAAGTGCGTACTACACAGCTCCTAACTCCGCCACAGTCATACATCAGCAGAGGAATTAATGCTTAAAGAATTTCTGCACTGTGCACTTCTACTGATTTAGAAGAGACATTTACACAAGCGAATCCTTACTGAGCTAAGTGGTAACGGTTTACATCTGACCAACAGTTTTCTATGCCTGACTTGAAGGAAACAAACTACTGCAACAGCTCGTGTCCTGTAATGACAAAGACAGCTTGCTTTCACTGTCAGCTGTTTCCATGCTGACAGGTTCCAACCTGTTTCTACAGGTTTGACACAAGAGGATAGTGCATTTGGTATAGTGCTTCAGTAGATGTTTTTATCTGCTGCCTTCTGAAACATTTCTGAACCCAGAACCATTCTACAGTAAAATGTCAGGTTGTAATCAAGGACTAAGAGCCAGACTCCAAAATTTAACACAGCTTATTGAGATTCATCATTAAATTTTAGCATTAGAGTCAGAGTTCACAAACCTATGCTACTTACCAGGTGTGCTTGTTGAAGATGCCTTAGAAGTTGAAGACTCTGATTCTTCCTGATTAACAGGGAAGAGAAAGGAAGGAAGAATAAAGACAGGGGTGAGGGGCAGAGAGAAAAAACACACCTTTGACTCTTGTGAACCTAGTAAATGAATCTCAACTGTTCAAATATTTAATTCTTTTTTTTTTTTTAAAAAAAACAGAGACTTAATAGTTCTGCTCAATTTTATGCAGTAAGTGAACAAACAATATAACCTTCACAAAATAGAAGATATGTATATAAGTATGGTAAAGTATAAATAATTTCCATGACATCATTAGAATCTTTTTCAAGCATCGAGTAACTTGACGTAGATAAAATTTCTCAACTCACGGTCTTGTCTTCTTTCTGGTCTGGTTCTGTTGATCCCTTTTCAGCAATTCTTCTCCTATAAGCAGAAACAAAAGTTACCAAGATCATCATGGCTTTAAGATGAAAGACTGCTGTTCACTATAATTAAGGATACATACAGCTTGTTATCTAGATAACTAAATATAAGTGTTAAAGTACTTTCAGAATGCTTTCATTGACAAAGCCCTCTTTTCCAAATGATTTTGGGATTCCTTATCCTTTTGAAGTTTATATTCCCTACCGCTGCACAAAGAATTACACAGAAGAAAAGTACTCGATTATACTCAAGTAAAAATGGCTATTCACAAAATGTTATCAACTTCACAAAGCAACCACATGAGCAAGCAGATGTTTGTTTGATCCTTAGCCAGCTGAAAACAGACACCAAGAATCTTACCTCTAAGAGCAGCTACAGCACAGAAACAGCCACTTACCTCCTGGCCAGCAGGGCACTCATTTCTTCCATCAAGCCACTGCCTCCCAGGGGAAGTGGCCCATTTCCACGGCCACTGTCTGTTTTAGATGGAGCAGAGCCTCCTCCTCCACTTGAACTGGAGGAGTCTTCACCCTTTGCAATACACAAAGTAACAGTGTACATGCAAACAGTTATAGTTGACAATGAAATAAGCAAAGCTAACATAGTAGAAAGAAACAATTGTATAAAGACTGTAGCAGCACCACCTGTAACTTTTTAAATAACGAATTATGCCTATCCAAAATGTATTTTACAGGGCTATTAATCTGAAACAAAAACTACAGTCAGTTCAGGAACACATAATTTAGAAACAGAAATCAGAAAAAAAAACAATAGTTGCATTTACCCGTGACACTTTCCTAAGTTTGGCTCCAGCAAGTGCAGCTGCTAGTCCAGTTAGAGGGCGATTTTCTTCAGACATAAATCCAACGGAAAATCCAGAGGCAGGAAGGGGGGGAGCAGGAGGTGGGAGGGGAACAGCAGGTACTTGGCTAGGAAGAGGAGGTGGTGGTGGCGGCGGCGGAGGCCCTGAAGGTGGAAGTGGAGGTGGTGGTGGTGGGCCTGGAGGAGGTGGGGCTGCTGCCGAAGACTGAGCTGGGCCAGGGGGCAACGGGGGTGGGGGAGGAGGTGCAGGTGGTCCTTGGACAACACCTAGTATCAAAAAGAAAAAAAGGACAATATTAAGGATTTTGAAAGGAAAGGCCTTATTCTCTCTCGAAACACAGGTTCATTTTCTCTGTGTATGAGAAGTTAATACCGGTAAGTGTCCTTTCTGTAGGCAAGAGAACACTCCAAGTTTCAGCAGGGGAGAACATTCTTATTAAATGCACTAAAAGTATTATATAGTACGCTGTAAGAGACCAGAATTTCAGAGCCATTTAAATACAATAACCCTCCAGTTCGGTTTTGTGTTGCAGCCAAGAACCTTCAGAAGGGAAGCAAGCAAAGCTTTTAGAGTCAAGTAATGTACAAGTATCAAACTGCAGAAGAAAAAAATTACTTATCAAAATGGTGCTAAGTAAAAAGTGACTCTTCATTGTATCTATGAGCATTTAACACACCACCCAAGCATCTGCACCCTGCAAGTGTTCGAGTTCCAACACCAATTTATAAGCCTGAATAAGTCTTTCCTCCAAAAAACATCACAGGAATTAACTTTAATAATTACACACAAACACTAATTAGTGAGTTAGAAGACTGACATTTCAACCTGACGAGGACAAGCTCTTCCATTTATTTATGGATTCCTTTAATCTTTTACAGTACAGATATGCAGTACAAAGTTTGTTTTAAAGAAAGAATATTCGGATGTTTAATGCAGCTGCCGAAGTGTTTATATTATAGGAACAATTTCAGGAATTGTGATTAAGAAAACAGCCCCACACATCAACTCTATTCCCTTGCTTGACTACAGAACTGATATAAGCTAGTGGAAGTCAGCAACCACCTTAAGCCATCTCTAAAGGCAGGAATTTCATTCGAAAGCCTCCCTGGTTTCCTATCATGCTAACCCTTGAGTAAGTTTAGAAGCATTTTAAACTCTCTAGTGATTACTCACCATCGAAATGCATGCTTTTATTCCATAAAAAAAACAAGACCACTCATCCTATTTCTACTCAACCACAGAGTAGCTCAACTTAATGCAACACATGTATAAATAGGATCTACTCTGCATGGCTTGTGTGATGAAGCTACATTCTACTTATCCCCCTGGATCCCCTCTACCCAAAACCCTTAGCTAAGCTACTGCAGTCTTATATACATAAGACCTAAATCTATTAAGTCACTATAAAACAGGATTCAGGTTAACAAAGACATTTACATCCATGTGAAACACATTTATATCACATTGGTAGAGTGTCCGTTAAGACTGTCATCTGCTTAAACTAACTTTGTCTTTTTTTTTTTTTTATACTGAAACTTTTTAATCTATTCTGGTAGAACACCACAGAAAGACCAATCAATCGCCTTACGTGCGTGCGCACACAGCACACACCTCAAAATGAACACTGTCCAGAAAGAAATGCTGTAATTGTTATGCATCACCTTCTAAATTTTAAGCTACTTTGTGAGTATCAAAGTGGTTCAAATTATTCCTTACTTAAGGTCATATGTCTAAAGCCACATACACGTACTCCTGCTTCACCTGCCATTAGGAAACTAACGATGCTGCCTATTAATGCAATGGTCCCAATAAACCAACAGTGCAAGATTTACCAAGCAAGTATTTGACAAGCTCTGTTCTCAACAGATGAGAGCTTAAGAAACCAGAATTTTACTTATGACAGACCACAGAACTCTGGCTCTTCTCCCTTACCAGTTTCCAGATGGTATTTCGTTGTGGTATTAAGATCACTGCAACTTTTGAAGCGTTTTGTTAATTCTTCGGAGCAGTTAAGGGCTTTGATACAAATTGTTTTTGACTGCATTACTGATTAGTGAATTAGTAGCAATAACAGAAAGCCTTACCCTGCTGGGTCGTAGGTTCAATCGGCTGAGAGGCTGCCTGCAAGACTGGCTCAGAAGCAGAGGAGTCTCCCAGCACAGAGTTTAGAGAGTTCTCAACAGAGGCAGGGGTAGCTGCAGAGGGAGAAGGGAGAACACTAGGCTTGGATGAGGGAGTCGAGGCATTAGGGGAGTTTGGAGAAGGAGAAGCTTGAGGTCCAGAGAGTGACAGAGGTGGAAAGGAAGGCAGTGGTGGGGGAGGAGGTGGCGGAGGTGGAGTTGGACCTGAGGTAGGCGAAGGAACTGGATAAGTCACATTTTCAGAAAGCCCATTAGGAGCTGTGGGAGATGTAGGCATTTGGGTCGCTGGATTAGAAGCTGACACTGGGAGGACAGGTCTTGGACCAGTAGCTTTGCCTGGTGGACTGCTTATCATTACTGGAGGTGATGGGGGAAGGGGAGCAAAACTGGGCGCAGACCAAGCAACAGGCTTTGTATTTGGAGGCAACGTCGCTGGGGCATTCACAGGAGAAGGGGGCCGAGAACTTTTGTTCAGTGGACGAGGAACCGTAGCATAATGGGGAAGAACAGGGTGGAAAGCTGAGCCTAAAGATGTAGCAAAACGTGATGCAGAGTGCCTTAGAGGCGGTGTAGGGGGAGTGGAAGTCGGTGGTGCAGAAGTCACTACAGCATACTCCGATGTGGACTCTGACATTGGTGCTGAGACTGCTTTTGCATATGATGGAGGAGGTGCTGAAGGAGGCTGGCAACTGGAGTATTCAGGAAGTGGAGTGCTATACGGGGAGTTGTCGAAAGATGGAGCTGGACAGAAGATGGAAAGCAGCAGCAAAGGCAGGATAAAAAAAGGAGAAAGAGAAAAAGGGAGCTAATGAAGCAACAAAACCAGCATTCAAACAAAATGTATAAATGTAGACTACAGTTAGTACCAGAGGATTAGGCACAAGTGAAAATACTGTTAGGAAAGTTTTATATATTATCAACGGCTGCTTAAATTTTACCAACCATTTTTGTGCCAACATTTGAATTTACAAATATGTTCTAGGACAAGTTTTCTCAAATCCCATCTGTGAGATGGTTAGATACAGGGTTGATTAATCAGTCTTATCAGCTTTTATCTTCTTGTTTTGTTGCAAATTGCAAGCAAGTGTAGTGATCTTAACATTTGGTACAATATTTTATTAGTAGAATTGTTAACACAGGCAGCATTATCTCTCTTCCCTAGAATAAGCTCCATCAAAAACTTCAAAGTAGTTGGAATAAATCTACCAATAAAATCCTCTTTTCTAAAGTGACTAGTTTGTTACATAGCATACTCTGACTTTTACCACAAGATGACTTCTTATTTAAATTGAGTTTGTTACTAAAAGATGAAGTGCTTGACTAGTGTTTCATTACATTAGCTAAGGGAAAGGGCTTCTAATCATCACTGGACACACTTCTAAAGGCAGTGTACTATCTTATCTACAAATTCATATAATACTTTTCACTGTAATTCACTACGATCATAAGTGAAGCAAAAGTTCATACTGAAAGGCATTTCTCACGCTATTACTTCACCTTACTTAGATACATACCCTCTACGTAAACATATTCAAGCTAGTTTTGTCAAATTATCTGATGAGAATACATCTTGTTTAATAGAGTAAACAACAACAAAATATTTAGAAATTTTAAATCATACTTTAACCAATGCTGGAGGTGCCCAATACGATTCAAGTTCTTCATGAAATCAGGAAGTAAAGCAATGGAGCAAACAAATATTTTTATGTTCTATTTCACCACTAGTGGAAAATTATGACAGGAAAGTCATCTTGGACTTCTTGCCATAAGAAAGAAAGCAATTCCACCAAACAAGTTATATACTGACTGCTCTTGCACAGCTATACTCACTGCCCTTGTTTGTCGCCTCCCACGCCATTACCCAAACACGAAGAGTATGGTACTTGAACACACTCAGTTTTGAAATTCTTACCAGCATTTGAAATTCTTCTCTCTCTTTCCCATTCCAATTGTTCCCTTTCCAACTGCTCTTGCCGTTCTCTTTCTTGCCTTTCCCGTTCAAGTCGTTCAAGTCTTTCTCGATCCTGCCTCTCCTTTTCCTGTCTCTCCCTTTCTAGGCGCTCTTGCCGTTCCCTTTCTTGCCGTTCTCGCTCCAGTTGTTCCTGTTCAAGGCGCTCTCTTTCAAGTCTCTCCCTTTCTAGCCTTTCTCTCTCCAGTCTCTCCCGTTCCATTCGTTCACGATCCAGCCTCTCTCGTTCCAGCTCTTTTTGCCTTTGTTGCTCTTGCAACTGTCTATAATCATGGAAAAAAAAGAAAAGACTAAGCTGCAAAGTTAAAACCAAGAATATTAAATAACTGTTAGAGGACAAAAAGATAAAACAATGAACGGTCTTTGCAACTGTGAGAACAAAAACACGGCATTTGCACCTACATAAAATTCTAAACTGTACACGTTATTTTTTGGAGCTGGATAACAGGTGTATTACATTTACAGTAAAAAGACTCATATACCCAGTTTCACAATATTAAATTGGCTAGGAGGAAAGACAGCTTTCAAGAGGTAGGAATAGAAAGCTATTGCTGATAATTCACTCACTGATGCAATCTCCTGAGTTAGGGATATGGAGTTACATTTGTTCTTTGCATGGTATTTTATACTTGAAGCAGTGAATAAAAACACTGAAATAGCAATATCACAAATACCCATCAAAAAAACACATCAGATCTTTCACATAAATTAGTCGGCTAGTATTTATCCAAATTTGACAGAAGCAAAGTGCATACTTTATACATGCCTCTCCGCTTTCTGACTAAACACGCTGAAGTCTCATCAAAACGGGAGTTGAGAAAACTGAAGAAAAACTTCAGGGGAAAACTAGACATGATCATTAAAAAAAATAGGGTGCAGCAGACAGAGAAACCCTGCTGGGAGCTGGCAGGGTTTCCAGCCCTTAGGAGTCATTGTGAAGGAAAGCAGAGTGGGGGAAAATGTGGAGAGGAAGAAATCAAGTAAACAACCATGCAAAGGCAACAATTTCCTAGGGGCAAGAAGTTGGGTGTTTGTTGTTATTGTTGTTCTTTAAGAATTTGTTGCCATTAGGTTGACTGGAAGAAAGGAATTTCCCACACAAAATAGCAGAAAAAGCTATATATAACCCTATTTTTTTTTATTTTAATATATATTTTCTCTATTTGTTTTTTTAACAGTCAGATAAGATGCATGATTCTAGTCAGCTAAAATACAGCTTTTTGATTTTCAAAGCTTTTTCATCTCTTGGGAGAGCTCACTACTAAAAGAAGAATTAGGTACATCCTCCTCAAAGCTGTGGCTGCTACGTTCCTACCAGTATCTATCACTGAAAAAACACGTCAGTTATCATCTGCTTTTTTTTTTTTTAAATCATTGCATTTAAAAATAAAAACTTGTGTATTAAGCACACAAACTTTGCTGCACTTCAGCCGCAAGCTAAAGGTAACTTCTCAACAAATATGAAACTCAGCCAGCTTTTAACTATAAAAGCAAAAAGGAGACCTAAATTTTGACACCTTAATGCATTAAATATATTTTCTATATACTGCTTTTATTTAGAAAGGTCATTGGTAATCCTGCATTACACACCTAGTTTTACACATGCCTGAAAACACAGGGAACTTCAGCTAGTTCACTCCTATTCATTCTTAGGTTTTACTTGCAGAAATGGAAACGCCAGCACTGTTATTATTCAAATCCATCCTATTTCATACCAGTATTCTTTAAAAAATAAAAAGAAATCCCACACTGAAATGTTGACAATTTGTTAATTGCTAAAAGCAATTAAGCCCCAGTTATGTACAGCAGAAGGACTCTTCCATACTGAAAACGTTACCCAACATCCTCAGAAGCTGCAAAATAGTTCTGCTTCTGCATCAGTTCTTCTGCCTGCTACTGTTCTCACTTAAAACAAAGTCGTAGGAGCAGTAACTAAGAGATTAGAGCTACAACTCATTTCGTTAAATGC
This sequence comes from Anser brachyrhynchus, assembly GCF_964034855.1. Taxonomy (NCBI): domain Eukaryota; kingdom Metazoa; phylum Chordata; class Aves; order Anseriformes; family Anatidae; genus Anser; species Anser brachyrhynchus. The sequence goes on from NC_137696.1 coordinate 28,350,126, forward strand.
TTGATTTTTAGCATTTCAAGTCCACCAAAAGGTCTTTTAATTGACTGATACGTTTTTGGAACCAGTAGAGGATTTCTGCAAAACGTCAAGAGAATATAACATAAACCACAGAAATTTAAGCTTCAAAAATATTTTTGTCATTACATTTTTACTTGCTATGTCTCGTACAAATCTAGTTTTCCTGTGTACTCTCCTTCCCTCAGATAAAAATATATATTATTAGATGAAAGTGGGGTTTTCCTTCTGTCTAACTTCAACTAAATCACATTTGACTCTTTTTTTGTGCAGATGTTTGTATCTAAAAGGCTATTCAGAGCAAGAGTCAGCACTTACTCTAAAACAGCTGTGTTAGTTTTATTTTCTTCTAATTCATTCTGCAGAAATTAGCATATTTTATCTAGGAAGCTACACATTGTTAATCCTAAAACTAAAACGTAGATAAGGTACTAAGTTATAACCATTTCAAGCTATATTTAGTTTATGAATCTAGAAGGTATCAGTTCACTGAGTTTAATAAAACATCAAGCAACTGCAAGATACTTAAATGCTTTTTCATATATGTATTTTTAAAACAGAAATAGAACCTTGACATAGGTCACTTCTCCCAGAAGTGAAACGTCACAAAGGCAGTTCTGTGATAAGCCATACCAAGAACTGTGCCGTTTCATATTTTCATAAGCAAGCTGGAAAAGAAACAATGAAGTGTCCCAGACTAAGTTCCTTAATATTAAGTTTTTTAGGATAGCAAGGATGATGACTGATTGTGAAGAAGTACAGGTGGATCTTCTAACTCCAAGTAACCAGGCAATAAAACTGGCAAATAAAACAACTGGGATATAGCTGATGTGATGTAGGGGGAAGGGGAGAATTCTGCTAATTCACATATAAAATGCTGGACTGACTAAATGCTGGAATATGACTCAAGACTAAGGGTTTAAAATATCCATACAAGTGTTCTGTTCAAAAAACGTTAGCTAGACCCTTGACATTAAGAAAGGACTACAGAACAGCATAGAAAATATTATCCTGCTTCACAAATCCATTGGTTAATCTGCATTTGTGTTCATGTATCTCAGAAGGGAGGAAAACAGCAGAACTGAAAAGGTTCAAAGAGCGGCACACTATGATGAAATGTACCAAAAGAAGTTTCACACAATAAAAAAATAAATAAGCCGGAATTCTGTATTCTGGAAAAGACAACTGTAGGTCTAAAACCTTGAACAATGAGGACATCCTAATACAACATCTAGGAGGAAAGATTCAACTCAACTAATAAAAATTGCAAAGGCTCAAGAAAAAAGAGCACCTTTGCACATCAAGCAGATGAGATGTAGAACTCCTTGTCAGAGTGATTCAAGGAAGAAACCCCACCACAAGAAAAAAAAATATGTAAGGGCGCTTAGAAAGCAGAAATTGTGTCAGGCATAAAGGCTGTAGAACCAAAAATGCCCAGAGGATGGCAGAGCAGCAGGAGGAAGTATTCAGGACATTTAACATGTTCGAGTAATTAAGCTCAACGGATGTTTGCTCTGGCTCAGCAGGGGGGATTTTTGTTAGCTTTATTTCAAGTTTTTCTAACTACTGAGAGGGGTATGTGCATGCACGTATGTACTGACTAGTTCTAATATGCGTGAACACATTAAGAACTCATTTTGCTTATTAAAAACAGGATAAATTTGTTTGCATTGAACTCCATGTCTTTGTTTAGTTATCATTTGTTAATGTAATTTTAAAATTGTCAGAGAAAAAAACATATTATGCAAAAGCATTAGGAGATTAAGAAGGGTCATTACACACTAATTTAAGCATTTCTGAAATGTCAAGGATTTGGTACATCTAAAAGACAGGAATATTCATGAACATTGTGAAAGCAATACATGAATATTGTTCAGCCATAGAAAGCACACTATCTAGCAACCAGGACAACTTTTCAGGACCCAAGGGAACAGCTTGAAACTGCAACAGGGTCAATTCAGGCTGGGTATCAGGAAAAGGTTCTGCACCTAGAGGCTGGTCGGGCACTGGAACAGGCTTCCCAAGGCAGTGGTCACAGCACTGAACCCACCAGAGTACATCTGGCATTTGGACAACGCTCTCAGAAACAAGGTCTGATATTTTGGGTGGTCCTTTGGGACCCAGGAGTTGAACTTGATCCTCGTGGGTCCCTTCCAACTTGGATATTCTATGACTTAGGCATAGAGGCACTACAAATGTGTCTCAGCACGCTAACTTATAGTGAAATGCATATTATAGATTCATAGAATCATTAAGGTTGGAAAACACCTCCAAGATCACCTGGTCCAACCATCCCCCTACCACCAGCACCACCCACTAAACCATGTCCCTAAGCACCACGTCCAACCTCTCCTTGAACACCCCCAGGGACGGTGACTCCACCACCTCCCTGGGCAACCCATTCCAATGCCTGACTGCTCTTTCTGAGAAGAAATGTCTCCTCATTTCCAACCTGAACCTCCCCTGGTGCAACTTGAGGCCATTCCTCCTAGTTCTAATGACTAGTTATCTAAAATTGTGAATTACTATAATCTAACGGCTGAGGCACATTAACAACAGTTAACACTGTGCTATAAAACTGGACAGCACATCAGTCATATGCAATGTGGGTACTTTTACACTGGTTTAGATACTAATAATCAACTTCAGAATAGCTACCAGCTGTATCATGCATCCTAGTCATGAAACTATTTCTTTTTGGATCTTAAATTAGTTTCACACCAAAACCACCTTAGACTTCACTCTGGGGATGCTGGTTTGATTTTTTTTTGTTTCTTTTTGTGTGTTCTTCTTTGTGTTTTTTGTTGTTGTTTTTACGTTTTTATTTGTTGTTTTAAAAATTCCAACAGCTTTTAAAGTTAAAGCAAGTTATTTTCTCTTTTTCTTGCCCCTACACTTTTGTCCAGCTGAGGACAGTCAGAGGATTAAGAAAGAATCATAGTTGTAACAGTAACTTGTGACTCTGAACTCCATCAGCATTACTTCGTCCTGTCCTTTGATCAGCTAGGAATCAGAAGCATGACTACAGTCTTGAAATATCACAAGGATAAACATGCACCAAGCAACATACTCACTATTGCATCCCTGCTGAAAAAAATCTGCAAGGGTCAAAGTGATCAGTATTACTGGAAGTTATTAGAATCTTGCATGAGAACAGCAAAACAACATTGCTGTTAGCCTACCCAGGTACACACAAAGCCTTCCTAGTTTGTACTTAATCAGCTCATAAAAGGGAGTAACAACTCAGAAGCAGTGCTACTATCTCAGCTCTTGATGTTAAACAAAACGAGCAAGATCACTTCCTAGCATGCCTTTAGCAAGTTACAGCTGAACAAGTAACAGAATCACACAAGGCAACTACAAAATTATTCCAAATTAATATTATCTAATACTTTGAGATCTGTATTTTTTGACAAAAAAAATAGGTTGTCTTAGCTTGTGTGAGACTGAGATCCGTAGGCCCCTTCATTAAAGATTTCAATATAGCCGATCAAAAGAATTGAAGCCTCAGTCAATTCTCTTAAAAGATGACCACTACCACATGAGTTGAGTGGAAGACAAAGATCTCAACTATATCAAGAAACTTCGCATTTGCTGGTGAAAAAATATTCTGTGTCAAAACAGACAGAGGCTATAGAGAGACCATCCTTTTCTGGAACTTCTCACTTTTCACCTTGGTCACCTGTAGAAGTGTTACTGAAAGCGTCTCCATTTGTGCAAAGACTTAAAACAGCAAGCGGATGCCTAAGAATTAAACAAATCTCATCCTGTCTAAAAAAAACCACACCACCAGAACTGCTGTCACACGGGCACCAAGAGGAAAAAACCTACATTAACAAATTCATTGCTAAAACAGTTACTGAAACCAAATAGATGTCTGTTCTGACAGGTCACCTTGTTTCCTCAGATGGAAGTTCTTCCTGTACATTCACATAAAACTTCAAGATGCTAACAGTGGTGTATTTTCACCTTGGCTGTGAGACCAGGCCATTAACATTCTTCCTAAAAAGGTGACAAAACTGTGCCAAGACAACAACATACCAACCTGAATAACAGAATTCATCCACAAACCCAAAGGGTTTGTCATGAAGCCAGTTACGTTAAAACCAGAGGTATTTCCATGAACAGTAAAGACAGAAGCATCTTTGTATCACATCTAAATTCAACAGGCAAGACAAAGCCTGCAGGAAAAAAAAATATATTGAGGAACAGACGTGAACGAAGTAATTGTTGCACTGAGCAAAAAGGTCAGTCACATGTAGATAATACCTAGTATTTGACAGCTATTACTCATAATTTATGACCACAATCTCATATTCCATTCTTTCTTTGCTGAATAACTTGGTGTCAAAGAAGGACATCAAATCACTGAGGAAGATAAAGAGGAATACTACCCCTGTTTTAGCTGCTTAGAGCTATGACAACAGCGGCAATGAAAGTATGGATGAGGAAAAAAATCATTAGTAAGAGGAATGTATTGAATGAAGACACCAAAAACCATCACTTGATCCACCAAAACTTCAAATTAAGCTTCATGGCCGTTAAGCTTCAGGTACACTTACTGATTTTAAAAGTTGCATTGTCAGGGCACACACTATGAGAAAAGTCAGTAGCATTCCAGTCCTGCAGTCCTAGTATGCCCGTGCTTTCAGGAGTCCTCTGAGCTCTTGGCACCAGCCCCTCTACCCATGCCTCAGTATATGGAGTAACATCCAAAAGCCCGCAATATTTGGAGTTTTATTGTAAAATGCTGAAAGCCCAAGCATGTGGGCATAGATACCATTATCTAATCCAACAGCCACTACCTACCAGAACACGTCTCACATGATCCTCTCCTCCCACCACTGAGTCACTGCAACAAACAGGGCAGCTGGCTGCAAGCAGGCAACACAAGGCTTAGCTGTGAGCTGGAGGCCGCTAGCACCACATGCATGGGTGACCTTGGCTGCTAACTGAAGCCTTTCATAGTCTACCCAAGAGTAGCTACCTAGCGACTGGACATCAATTTAACTAGATAAAGTCAACCCAATTTTATCACTGTTACAACTGTTTACAGAAAGAAATCAAAAAGTGAATGTTTTAACAAGTCACTTATTCTGAACATAGCTACTAGTTTAATCTTCTCTTGCCTAAATCCAGAAAGGGAAAAGGTGTACCTCCTATGGCCCTTCAAATTTTCAGTAACTTACAATAAAATCTGAATATCAACATTAAGCTTGCTCTTCCATCTTCAATATTTAGCAATTTATTCATCATTCTAAAATTCAGTAATTGCCACATAGCTCTCTCCCCTGTATGGTCAAGAAAACCTACTGAATATGTGTATCAATTCTTACATGCTAATGTTTACGTACATGGATGACCATGCCCACAAATTTCATAATTAATTTGACATGATTTACACTTTTTTCTTTGTAATAGATTGCACATTTCCAAATGCAGGCGGCCTCCACTGAGACAAGTCTTAATAAAAGTACTCATGGTGCCTCAGTAACATAACTGAACAGAAGCGATCAAGGTTAAACCTCTTCCCAACTTCCTAAGCTCTCAGTTGCATCAACTTAACTTTACCTCATCTAAACTGAACTCTTGCTATATGCTCTCACTCATTGAACTCTTACCAAGTTAGCTTTAAAGCAAAAAAAAAAACAAAAAAAAAACCAACCACAACGCATCTTCAAGTGTTACATGGTCTGGACAACTTCTACCTCTACCTAAGCATACTGCATATTGTTTCAGAGAAACCCTGACTAGAGCTAGTCAAGATAGAACAAACAAGAAAGATGATCCACACTTAGATGATCCACAGCGTTTGACTGTTCAATAAAAGTAGGAGATTTATGAAGCAAGTTTAAGCACATGCTCTGGAACTGACAATTATTCCCAGTTTCAACAGTAGTGGACCTCTGATTCTTAGAAATACTCACCTTTCATTTCTGTTTCAATCTTTTTTTTCTTTGAAGTTTGCATCAAAGAACATTTTATAGTTTTGCATTAAACTAAGTGTAAAGGCATTTTAATTGTATAATTGCTTGAAATACTAATCAAATCTAGATGTCACTATAGCTGTTCCCCTGATGTTGATCACCACTGCACACAAAAAATTCTTAACTGTCAATTTAATCTTCCTGTATGCTAGTATTAAAATAACCCAAATACTAGTATTTGGTACACAGGTGGCTTCCTTTCCTGGAAGGAGGAATGGAAATAAGGGAATAAGAGAAGAGTAGTGTTTAATCAGTTAAGCAAAAACTGGTTACTAAACACCACAACAGAGACATGAAGACGCAACTACAAGCCAAAGGTTATTAGATACAGGATTTCTAATAGAGAAAGGGGTCTAATTTATGCTCTTTGTTTACATAATAGGTAAACAATTAAATAGACTTAAGGTTTGATCAAACAGAACACTTCTTTCAGAAACCAGACTGCATGAAAAACATGCACATCAAATTTTAGCAAAAATTAAGAATCTCAGTAGTAGAAAAATCTACTTTCATTGGCAAATCCTCTCAGTGGTATTTCCATTAGCACAATCAGAATAGAGTTAGTTTCAGGAAAGGGAACCACAATAACTAAAAATCTGGAAAAACGTAGACCATTTTCTAATCTCAATTTCATGTTTTACACTAAAAAAACAACGAACTGAACAAGATTTTGCAGAAAGATTTCAAAGAGACATTTCAACGTAATTGTCAGAATCATCCTTGCAGCAACATACATATTCAATTGCAGTGATTAAGGCAGTAATTTTGCCAATGTAGTTAAAAGACTGCTTAACGCAAGAGATCTCTTCTCAGTCTGCTAAACAAGTCAATGTTGTCCAACATCTATAGCTATTCAGTACAGTAACCAGCCTGCACTTGTTAACTCTACATAAAATCAGTAAAATCTCTGAAAGCTAAACTTGACAGAACTAAGGAAAACTTTACTGTGAATAGGAAGAAACTGAATTAAAAAAAATGAGACGACAGGCACTAAAAAAAGTCATTATTATGCCAGAACTCTGTTTTCCAGAAACTTTGAGGGCAAGAAAAATCAAGTCTTTAGGGTGCTATAAACAATGCTGATGGGTCTTTTTGTTTCAATCTCCTTTTCTCTCCCTTCCTGCTATGCAATGCATAAGTAAGAAAGATCCAAATAGCCTCAGGCTGTCCCATGAAACCACCTCAACCAGCTCAACTCGAAAACTAAACTATACTGTTATAACTTCGGATGGCTAGAAAGCCTAGCCTTAGCTTATGCATTTTAAAAAAAGAAAAAAACACCCAACTTTAATTCCACCTAGATCATGTTTCTGGAATGCAAACTTCATATAGACTTTGTAATGGCAGTATTCCACTGATTATTTATAACCTAAAGCAAAAAGCTAACTACTATATCTTATTCACATGCCTATCTCAGATTATAACCATATAGTCATAATCTAATCAATTTGTATGCCTTTAAAGAAATACTACTTCCTCAAAATAAACTGTCAGATAGATGAAACAACTTAAAGGTAAAGAGAATTAGAAGTAATACATCTGGCTACTAACTAGGGAAAGGTCATGGGTTATACCAAAAACAGTAGAAGCCAGGCTATCAGGGACAAAATGTGACGGGCATAAACTTTCCTTCCCTTATAACTACATTAGTACTAATATAACTACGTTACTATTAATTGTAGGATGCACTTTTTTCCCTTCAGTATTTCCAAGTGTTTTTAAAAGTCAGGAATCAGAAATCACGTGATTTTAAAAAACTCAGGAATTATATATGAAATAAATACTAATTTACCAAAAAATATAAATCCTTTTAAGGTGGTTATAAATTAAGATTAGCAAAACCTCAGCAAAAATACTTTTAAGCTATCAAAAGGCATAAAGGAACACATTCTACAAAGGATAAAAAACCATTAATATCAATACTACTTTCTAGTAGCGTCACACACCAAGTTCTCTTTGTTTAATAGTATCGCACCAATCTATGATATAATCTAAAACTGTAAGGAAACATCAAATATTTAATAATGACAGGAAATACAAGTATTCTGGTACTGAGTTCTGAGAACCTGTAACATTTTTGATTACTTACGACAGAAATCGGTCAACTTTTGGTCCATTACGTCCCTGAAAGACAACAGGTGGCTTGTACACCTTCATTACTCCTCCTAATCTATACACTTTCTGTTTCTGGTGTTCTTGGACTCTTTATTTATGAAGCAGTGATGACTTTGAAGTTATTTATAAATATTAACTCAATAAATTCCTCAGTATCATATTAGATACCAACTCTCTGACTCATATTCCTGACAATATATTTACCATGGCTGGAAGAGAAGGTAAATTTATATTCATGACTAGCACAGAGGCATGCTATGAACTAATAATATATTTTAAAGTGCTAAGTAACTCTGAAGTTATTAACAAATACCTATGTCAAGTGAAATTGCTCACTTCCTAATAGCCAGTAGAATTTCTATACATTGCCTAACACTGACAAAATGAAAAATATCTCTGATGAAAACAGAAAGATTTCACTTTTGAGTATTCAAAATCAAAGCTAAAGTGTTTTAAAGGTTATTATTGATGTATTTAAATCAGAGCAAGTTAAGGGAAGATAACAGTTATCTTCAAATACTCCCATAGTTATTTTTTATAGGGAAAGCACACAGCCTGTATTAAGGTTTTTAAAAACAAAGTAATGAATTTATCAATTCACCAAACTAAATGATTTCATTTAATGTAATCTTGGCCTCATAAAAAACTCAGTGTTTTACATTGCATATCTGGTCCTAATGGCTTTATAAACTGTTATTCAATGCACAGTAAATAATGCAAACATTCATGTGCAGCAAAATGAAGTAAAAGTACTACTTTAGCACTTTTATTCAGAACATAAAGCATCTAAATGCTTTCTAAAAAGGAAAAAACGTAGAACAAAAAGAGACACACTTCTGTTGATAATGATTGAAATAATTTTTCTATTCACTGTTTCCACAAGATTGTTGAACAATTGTTACAAAAGCAAGGAAAGCATCAGATCACTTGAAGATCTCTCTAATATGTCATTCTTCACTGGTCACTCCTTTGGCAAAACGTTTGTGAGGCAATATGTCTATTAGTGCCTACAAAAGCCCTGACACTTCAAGCCACGTAAGTCTGAAATTAGCCCTACTTCAAGCAAAAGGTTGAACTAAATGACGTCCACAGGATCCCATTACCAACTTCACTTTTTAACCTAAGCAGATTTTTGTCTGTGGACTTAGAATCACTTAAAACGTATTTTCGTAAACTCTTTTACAGATGTGTTGGTCAAACAGTGCTGAATTCAGGTATATTTAATGGGAGGGATAAGAGACCACAGCACTTAAAAGACAGCTATTACTAAGCCACATCTTAAACAGAAACCCTCTCCCTAACAGACACATTTCACAAGCAATAGACTCCACAAAGCCTACATTTCTCCTGAAATCACAACTCCACGTTCCTTTCTACACAGTAACATTTATTCATTCCCTTCTCCTGTACTACCTCATCTTACTACTTCCTACAGAACTTAATTCTGCCCACACCGTCTTTACTGAGACTGGAAATGTCACTTACAGATCTGCTACAAGTAACGCATACATAAACCTCTTTCTTCCAAACTATTTACTACTCTCTATGTTATGGTAGTAAGGCTATTGCTATTACAGTCTGGAAGCTTAGAATTTATGCACTAAGTGTCTTTAAGTTCTAGAGCGCACAAGCTCTAAGCTAGAATTGAACTGTGTTATAACTACATGCTTACAGTAACACAGAGACTGCAGAATCATTTGTGAAATGGTTTAACAAAATTGTGTTTGTCTTCAACTTGATGACACAACGTTTTTTCCACAATGTGGCTATCAACATGAGTAAATACTGGAATGCCAGTTCCCTATGCTTTTTCTTGAGAAAAAATAAAAATCAAAAACAGGACCAGACTTCAAAGAGGAAGTTATATTAGATGAAAACAAGTAGAGCACACTGATGAAATGAGAAGTGAAGCCATAAGAATGCATCTAATAATACAGCCTTCTTGCATAAAGCTTCAAGAGACTTTCGGGGCTCTTAACATTGGGCAGCATTTCTTTCTGGGGACATCCATCTACAATGCTTCTCTAAGAGTATTTCAGCATTATAAATTTCAATTAATAAAACTTTCTAAAGGAACAGAAGGGAACAGAAAAAGCTAATCAAAACAACATTTTAAAATCTGTCAAAAATAAGAGTGACACAAAAAGAGACCTTTATCATGACAGCAGGTTTAGAAGTAAACACATTAAACACAGATTTGTAATGGGCTTCTTGATATTAATTTTTGAACAAGGTAAATTTCAGATAGTGATCCCTGCTCACATTAAACAAGTGCCATATATTCTAGGAAAAAGACAAGCATGACCAATTTTAATGTCAATACTTTGTTACACGTGTGTAGCTAATTAATCAAATATATAATATGAATCATTTCCAAATTAGCAATCTGTTTCTGCTCACCTCTACATAAAGAAGCAAAACGAAAAATATTAAATAGAAATATCTTCAGTGCCATTGCCAGTTAGATCCAGCATGTTAGTTATTTTTTCAGTTACCACTGAAAACTATTACGTGTATTTGCAGTGTCAAACTGGGTGACTTCCTATTTATTCAAGGACCCTGTTCCCTGCATCTGTACTGCACATGACCTAAACTGCTCCCAGCATCCCTTCTGGAAGGGAACAGCTAATCTCCTGGGAGTATCTTGATGGTAAAATAATTCAGGATTGCTTCACAAGCAGTATGGTTAAGACAGACCAAGGTCTGTTTTTCAGTCAACCCAGTCTCATACCACCAACCTAGAAGACTTTGCCTTCTCACATACCCTAGTCCCAGACACTTCACATACCGCACTAACGCATATTGCAATGGAATAAGAATCATAGAATATCCTGAGTTGGAAGGGACACATAAGGATCATCAAGTCCAACTCCTGAAAAAGGAGAGCAGGACAGGAAGCTAGGCAGCTAGGAAGTTTTTTCCCAGAACTCAGCCACATGATTGATACATACTTAATTATTAAAATGAACTGTGGAAAAAAATAAACATGTTAAAAATGTTACAGGGGACAGGATCCAGTGGCCTCTAGTTGAACAGAAAACAGCTACACTAGGAGGAGTGCCAATCGGCCAGAGGAACAGTCTTCTCCCTGAGGGCAGCACAGCTATAACCAATATTGCTATAGCCAAAAATTAAACTACTAAAGGTTCTGTAATACACTGGTTCTGTAAGGTTCTGTATAATAAAGGTTCTGTATACACTGGAAGCAGAAAATAAAGATTGTGGGGTGAGTTTTTTTTTTGTTTCCTTTTTTTTTTTGGTAATGAACTAAGATAGAAGAAAGGGGAACAAGCTATCCCATACAATATTTTGATTTAGTGCATCCACATCCAGTAAGAAAAATTGACGTTCCACTAGATGACTTATTTTCTATTTCCAAAGGTTAAAAGTTCCTTCCTTGCTTACTGATTTCTTCTTTATAAACATGTCTCAAAAACTGAAGCTCTAAGTCACTGGAAAAGTAATTAGTCTGGCTGAAAATGACAGCAGTGAAGTCTTTCACTTCCAATTTGAATTTCAATTCTTTCATGACAATCCAGTAAGAGCAATCCTTGCAATCTCTGAATGTGTGGAGATTAAGAAGGAACTAAGCTACAAAGTTTTTACACAGTAAAGCTGCATTACTGAAAATTGCAACCATATAAATACTACCCTAATGCAACAGAGTAATTTTAAGTCATTGACATTTACTTTCTCATCATCAGTGATGAGTTACTAAATTCTTTAATTGAACAATTTGTTCTCTTACAGTACCATACCTTCTCTGGATGTCCAATTCTTCTTGTGACGGACCATTTTGTACTTGAGAGGGAAGCTGTGAATTCTGTCGAGGCAACGTAGGACCTAGAAGTGAAGACAGATCATTCACTATTTGGATTTCTTCTTTGGGGGGGGGGGGAGTGGGGGAGGATGAGCACAAAAAATCAAGGAAAAAGGACAGCCATCACATGACGTAGGATCTGTCTGCTTCTGCTTCTTAAGCCAAACAAGCTCAACAACATAATACAGCAAATAAAAGCTGCAACAAATGTTACCTGACATATCTGCAGAATGGCTTTATTTCACATGGATGGAAGTTTCACAGAAATGCAAAATAAATTTTATATATATATGTGATTGGACTTAACAAAAGCTTTGAAAAGCACCCCAAGTCTGTATTTTCTTAAAACAATGGACAAATATTCTTGGAGGAACAGAAAAGACTCAAAAAATTAAAAGCACTCACCTAAATAGAACACTGGAAATTAAAAAGAAAAAAGAAAGAACAGGAGAAAAAACATCAGAACTTTATCGCGAAATCGAGACAAGGAAAGTAAGTATGTTTCTACAAATCACACCAAAATTTACTCAAGATTTTAGCTTGTCAACTTGGATTGAAGCACTTTGTTTTTCCATAGGCAAGTATTGCATCCAAATGAAGAGGCATGCAGCAAATGTACAAACTGTGCATTTTGATAAATGCAAGAAACATAAAAGAGAAAGACATCATTCATCTGTGACTTTTTGCTGATGACCAAGTCTGTATTACAAATCTTTCAAATTGTATATTAGATCTATGCTTTAAAAGCAGATAGGTTTGTATTCCTCATGAATTTCTTTACAGCACAAAATTAATTAAAAACTATTAACAGAATCGAATGACGGAGAAATTTGGAATTGTGTACAGTTCACAGCAAATGTATTTTGTCTGTAAAAATGGTCAGTGAAGCAGGAAATTATTTAGACGATAGCTACACTTAAGATTACGGAATTCAGAATCAAAGACAGAATTAAGAACAACCACCATTTATACAGTTCTGAGGAGGTCTCAAAACGAAACAAACTTCTTCCCAAGATTCCACCAAAGTAGTTAGAGCGGACAAGTTGTAATGAGATCTCATCCATCTCAAATGTCAAGATGTTGAAGTTGTTTGCCATCTGAACTTGTGTAAGTCACCCAAAACATGAAAAGACCATGTGTGATATATTGAGACCTCAAGAACAGTTGATCTGCATCAGATTCAGCAAGCAAGTGCCGTCTTTGAAGGCTACACAAAAAGATCCACGTACTCAAAACAGCACAGTATTGTCTTCACTGTGGTCATAAAGAAAACAAATCCTGAAAATGATAAAGTTGTTTACAATCTACTCTATAGTTAAAACATAATGCAAACTTACTTATAAAAGACAGAAGCAGAAAGTATTACAGAGGTTGTCTTTCTTAGTTCTTCTTTTTAGCAATCATTAGGTCCTCATGTTTAAGTGTATGATGATGCAATGGATGTACTATTTTGCTTGGAGTATCTCCAAGAGCTATCCACAGATGTAAATTTACATTATTTTTAATGCAAAACACCTAACTGCAATGATAATTAATAATCAAGTTATCAATAAAATAGAAACATCTGTCATATTGCTTATCTGGAAAACTTTTTGGCTTTAAAACTTCTGACATTACAAGTCCCCTCATCTCTCATCTCCTCTTCGTGACAGGTGTTAGGCTTTTATGCCCATTAAGCCATGTCTGCAGCCCCCAGGCAGCCAGGGAAGCAGCCCATACGTTTGCTGCCTGCACCATGCTGCAGCCTTTCACAGACTTTTGGAATTAGACACAACCCAGGGGCAGCTGCGTAAAGATGCTAGATACCATTACTGCTTGCTACGTCTAATATATTTCCTTCCCTAAGATCTGTCATTTCTCAGTACAAGTCACAATGATCTAAGCATTAAAAATAAACAAGCAAAAACCAAAAATATGAAAAACATCTTTTGATCATACTGTTATCCCTAGGTTCATGCCCAGTGCACCTAGCCAACAAGCAGAGAGAGCTAGAACAGACATGAAGGTCTTTTAATTCATTCTGCACAATGAGGTGTTTAGCAAGCTTCTGCAAAGCACACACACATCTGACTTGAAGTACTGTTATTTATGCACAGTCAACTTGTGAAACTATCTGCCTTGCTACTTCTGATTGGTTTTTCTACCTTGCCTAGCTTACCTCCTACTGAGCGTGTGTTACAGAGGTCCAGCAGGGGGGGCACCTCAACCAATGCTCCTATTTTCATATCCTTTCATCTAATGACCCTTAATGAGCAAAAGGTTACTATGAGTCACTCTGAAACGTTCCTTCAGCCACTTCCTTATTCTTGTTTTCATCCCTTATCTCCTTTGGTTTTGTTAGCTCAAGGCTCAGGACTCAACACTATGGCCACTTACCAATTTGGGACTATGGTACTGAAATGCAGTAAAAATGAAAACTTGGAACCTCTACCCGCTTAGTCTCCTGTATTTAACTGGCCTTGAACAGAGTATTATTAGATGTCCACCATGCTGCAGTGGCTGAGTTCATACTGTCACTCTGCAGCCTTTCTGCTGGTGCCCCCTCCCCATTCCTTCTTTTGCTATCACCCTTGGAAACAAATCATCTCACTGTTTGTGCTGACTGTTCATCCACTGCTTATGGAAGGCTGAGATGGGAAAGAAGGGAAATGAAGTGGCACAGACCAGATGTTGTAATTTGATTTTGTTATTCTACAAACAGAATTTCATAGTAAAACCTGTTCTCATAACCTCCAGCTTTTCACTCTCAGTCAAAATTCTGCAAAATTCATTCTGCGTTAGCCTCGCAGAATGTGACATGGGAAGCCAACCTGCTCCAGTAAGCTATGGTGCTTTTTACCATCTATACATGCAATAAAGCTGAACGCAATCACCTGCAAAGCAACCTGACACAGTTGGTTTTAGTACTTATATATGTATTTTATTTACCAGGAAGAAATGCAACTTTAGTAGATCAAAGGCTTTCAAGAAAGAAATGGTGAGCTACCAAGCCATTAGGAATGTTCACCAAGGAAATCCCCTCTGTAAACACATTCTGAAGTAGCCACCATGCTGATGGACACTGGCAAGCTAAAGGTACGTAACCAAGGGGAAAGGTATCTCTTACGCTGTAAAATTAATTTACTCCAGGAAGTCATGACCACCACTTCCTTGCTAAAGCAGGACTGTCCAGACAGGGGGACAGATGCTATAAACAAACAAGCAGGAGCTAGGTGACAAAAAGCTTTCTTAGCTGTTTCTGAACACTTCAAGATACACTGGCAATATCTAGCACCCAGATAAATATTCACAGATCCTGCCTGGACAAAAAGTCTGTTCCATCTACAGAATCGCTTTATCTTCAAAGACCAGTACAAGCCAAGTAGAAGATACAGCTGAATCATCTGTTCAAGTTTTAAGGAAAATCTAACATCTCTCTTTTTCTAAAGAAAGTACAGATGGTGCAGTCTGTGGTGTACTTTGACAGAGGATATAATTTCATATACTAATTTGTTCAGCAGTAGTTCAGTTTAAAGGTTTTCTGCTTTTCAGCTTATTTTCGTGTTTGCATCACCCTTCCTCTACAACAGTTGGGGCAACTATCAAGTGAGAGATGGACTGAAAATCCAATGCATTAAAAATCCCGGGGGGAAAGCCTGAAAGAATTGTTTTCCCCAGCTAAATCAGGACCTGATCTGGTTCTTCCCACAGCCATGGAGACAGCTATGCTGGCATAGCTCAAAGAATGACACCCAGCTGCTGGGGACTGCTTGAGCCAAACTGAGCATCCCTTATTTAAACCACAACCAGTGTCGTAGTTTATCAAGTTCCTTAACTTCCTTTTCACCTCAAATTGACTTCTTACCTCTATGTCCATTCAAGAGCTGAATATATTAATTCCAGTTGCACAACACTATGAAACTATAGTTGGCAAGTTGACGATAGAAACATGTTTTTCTCAGTGACTTTCCAGTTTTTTTCCCTGGTGTTTGCGAATATATTGTCTGCTTTGGAGTTTCACCTGAAACTCTCCACCCTGCTTCTTTTAATATCACTTGTCTGATGTTGGCAGTGTTGACAAAGCACCAGAAGACATTGCATTCCTACGCTACGAAAAAACAGGATATTTACTGTTCAAGATAGGAACAATACATGTATCACAGGTTATATACCTACAATGTGTATTTCCATCTAGCTGGACAGGCTTCCTTGGGAGGTGGTAATGTAAGGATAGGTCAAGCCAACACTCACACCTGCAATTACTGTACCATTCATTTAAAGACAGTCTAAGAGTACAGGATCTAAAGACTATCTTTTTTTTAATCTAGTATCTTTAGAAAAACTTGGTCAACTAGATGACATGAGAATTTTAGTTTGAGGTGAAGACCTCATTTTTTGCCTTAGAGAAACAATTGTATGAACAACCCAGTAATTAAGAATTTCCACCGTTTCATTTCTCAGTGTAGCAGTGCCAAAGCTAAGCAACATACCCATCGTATAGTCTGAAATATAAAGCGAAGTATGAATGTTTTTCAAAGGACGAATGAAACGAAAGCAGACAGCGAGTTAATTTGTATAGGCATATGCTATAAAGATAAGTATTGCATAACAGTGAAAACCTTTTCTAAAGATGATAAAGGACAATTCGAGCACACCTACTAAGCAAAGAGCACACCCCAGGCAAAAGTTCAAAGCCAAAGTTAAAAGATGTAGTTCTGTTGTGGAATATAAGAATGTGTTTGTTTTCTTTAATAAACCAAATGATGTATTTTAATAAATGCTTGAAGATTTTTCTAAGTGAATGGAAAGCAGACTTCTTCAGCGATTGATACTAGGAAGTACTAGGAAAAGTGATCATGGGGAAATGACCTATTTCACTTTGCTCTACTTCCTCCTCCTCCTATTCAGAGCCTGTCCTATTGTAGAGCATTACAGAACAAAATTTAGGGAAAGTTGCTAACTAGTGTTTAGCGAAAGTAAAGTGGCATCTAGACCTCTCATCTAGACCTGGGTTTGTATTATGGATTTATAAGCAAGGCTACGATGCTCAAACACTAGGGCATTAATAAGCAACAAAACTACTCTAGTACTTCTATTCAAGCTAATTACCTTCCAGTTAAGACTTCCCATTCCTTCAAATATCTGCCTCTTCATATGTGACTCCCATTTTATAAGTGCTTTCAGTTGAATTAATTGACTCGTTTTGATTTATTTTAGCAAATGGTGATTATGTTGCTTTTCCTGTATAGAAATTAATGCTTTTCATTTCACTTCACAGGCACTTCTAGCTGCACAAGTTAATAAAAAGGGGCCAAGGATAACAAAAACATTCAATAAAACATATTTGAATTTGAGTACAGATAAACTTTCTATTGAAGGGAGCAGAGCCTCCTATCAATGCCAGCAGAGCCTTGGAAACAAGGCTGTTGGGTGTTACACTTGGCTTGGGAACAAGCTTACTTGGTGGCCTTAAGCAAGCTTGTGGCTTCCCTCTCTGCTTCCCTCTTTTATGTACGGGGAGATGGAGACAAAGCTTCCAGGATAGAGTACTAAGGTCACTCCAACAAACTTTAAAAAATGATCTTAAAGTATCAAAGGTTAAATATATCAGCACCATCAGTAAGGTATTTACTACTTGTTTCCCCAGTTCTGTAAAAGTTTCTTTAAGTAGCAATTTTATAGGTGATAACTGTCAATTTTAAATTAATATCAAATAATTGAGCCTTTATAACAAAGTTAAATTTTCACAATTATGTTAATGAATGTATGACAACACCCTGATTACAAAAGATGTCAGATATAACATAGCTACCACTTCTACACATAATATTTAAGACAACAACATGAACCCTTCTTGACGCTCCCCGATATTTATTAAACAAAACCTTATTCACAAAACTAATACACTTCTATCTATGGCTGCCCTGCAGTTAAGGCCAACTATCAAATTTTAATGAACTTCTTTTTGGTTGCCCACCCAAACTTTAATACTTTCACTTGATACAACACTAATCCTCAAGAATCACAAAAATCATCAAAAATACCACAAAGGCAATACTTAAAGGTGAGTACAACCCTGAAAACTTAGCAATTTCTCCTCCACTTCAATACCCCAGCTGAAATTAACGATGCTCTGGATGATCTTACATGCAATTGAAATGGAAGTATTTTGTCCAATAAACAGTTAAAACTTCTTTTAGATCAATAGTTTGGCCAATAAATCAGAGTTATAGAAGCTAGTAACTACCAAAAAAAAATTTAATCAATCCCATACTTAAAACAAAAAGAAAAATTTACTATCAAAAATAGATATATTCTTCTACTTCTGACAACCCAGGTAATAATAGCACATCACATTACTACCGTTCTGACAAGCAGTGCTGACAGCCTGTTCCAAAAGGCTGCCAGAGTACAGGTACAGCATAATTACTTCACTGCAGCAAAAT
This sequence comes from Anser brachyrhynchus, assembly GCF_964034855.1. NCBI lineage: Eukaryota > Metazoa > Chordata > Aves > Anseriformes > Anatidae > Anser > Anser brachyrhynchus. The sequence continues at coordinate 28,368,488 of NC_137696.1, forward strand.
CATTTTTCTCTTGAAACAAGTTGTAGCATGATGTGAAACAACAGTGTGAGAAACATTTTGAGCTGTTCTCCCCCTCTTCCTTACTCCTCCCCATAAATTTCTCATTTCAACCTTCTATAGTCTCTACACATATTCCAATTAGGCAACTGCAGTTTTCATCCCAGTTTGCATTTTCCAAAGATACTAAATTATTCAGTCTATAGGTTAGTACATTCCCCTATAAGGGGTGATCTAATGAACTATCTTCACTATAAGAGAAAGGATCACAGATCAGTGTATTTCCAAAGCTGTGGATAAAGCATGCATCTTTTCTCCATAAAGGTTTGGTTATTTAATAATTGAACAACTTAGCTTCTAGGGTTACTAATGATTTTAAAGAAATGTAACCTCAATTTGTTTTTACTGTTAGGCCAGCAAAATACAGAGATTGGGGGGGGGAACTATATTTCTTTCTCTTCCTCCTGATTTTCCTATGAATTAAAGCATCTCCTAAGGCAATATTAGAACAGTTTCACTGAAGATATTCCTATCCTGGTCTTTCTATGTAGAATGCCCCAAAATCATTTAAAATCATAACAAAAAACAAATTAACTGTTAAATATTCATATAAAAAACATAATGAATGTAAGATACACTGAGTACATTAGAAAGAATCAAAATGGTCTTGTTGACAGTTACATCTTTCAAACATCCTTTCATCTTCTGCAAACAAACAACCCTAAGTACCACCTCAAACGTAAATTACACATATCAATCTCATACTTGTTTTCTTTTTCTCTTAGCAAGGCCTTTTTGGGGCTGAAGACTGATGCCCCACAAAATAATACCACTTCCCAATGAACTGGAAGGTACTTTTTGCATAAAATCTCAATATGATAAGTAACTGGAAAAGTCACTCATCACACTCCTTCAGCAACTGGAAAAAGGGAAATATCACTCACATTTTTAAAAACGGTAGAAAGGAGGACCCAGGGAACTATGGACTGGCAAGTCTCACCTCTGTGCCTGGCAAGATCACCGATCAGATCCTCCTGGAAGCAACGTCAAGGCCCATGCAGGACAAGCTGGTGATCCGAGACAGCCAGCACGGCTTCACCAAGGGCAAATCCTGCCTGACCAATCTGATGGCCTTCTGTGACGGAGTGACTGCATCAGTCAACAAGGGAAGACCGACTGACTTCTATAATGCCTTTGACATGGTCCCACACGACATCCTTATCTTTAAAATTGTAGAGTTAAGAGTTTGAAGGGTGGATGAAAAAAATTGGCTGGACAGCCATACTCAGAGAGTTGAGGTCATTGGCTCTATGTCCAGGTGGAGGCCAGTGACAAGTGGCGTCCCTCCGGGGGTCCAGCTTGGGACCAGTGCTGTTTAATATCTTTAGAAACGACACAGACAATAGGATTGAGTGCACCCTCAGCAAGTTTGCAGATGACACCAACCTGTGTGGTGCAGCTGATACAACAGAAGGAAGGGATACCATTCAAGAGGACCTGGACAAGCTTGAGAATTGGGCCTCTATGAACCTAATGAGGTTCAACAAGTCCAAGTGCAAAGTGCTTCATCTGTCTCGGGGCAATTCCAGAGATGAGTACAGACTGGGAGAAGAACTCACTGAGAGGAGCCCTGCAGAGAAGGACTTGGGGGGTTCTGGTGGATGAAAAGCTTGACATGAGCCAGCAGTGAGCGCCTGCAGCCCAGAAGGCCAACTGCATCCTGGGCTGCATCAACAGAGGAGTGGGCAGCACAAGAAGGATGTGGAGCTGTTAGAGCAGGTCCAGAGGAGGGCCACAAGGATGATCAGAGGGCTGGAGCACTCGTCCTATGAAGAAAGGCTGAGAGCTGGGGGTGTTCAACCTGAAGAAGAGAAGGCTCATCAATGCAGCCTTTCAATACTTAAAGAGTGTTTATAGAAAAGACAGAGAGCAACTTTTTACACTGGCAGATTGTGATAGGATATAGGGAAACGGTTTTAAACGAAAAGAGGGGAGAGGTGTAGATTAAATGTTAAGTGGAAATTCTTCACTCAGAGGGTGGTGAGGCACTGGAACAGGTTGCCCAGAGAAGCTGTGGATGCCTCATCCCTGGAGATGTTCAAGGCCAGGTTAGATGGGGCCCCAGGCAACCTGATCTGGCGGCTGGCATCCCTGCCCATGGCAAGGGGGTTGGAATTAGGTAATCTTTAAGGTCCCTTCCAACGAAAGCCGCTCTATGATTCTGTGATAGATCTTCCTTCTTCCCATCTCCCAAAGCATAATTTACTTATTTGCCCTTATTTCTTCAAAGGGATAATCAGTTTTCTCAGACATCGGAGAATTTTCTCGCTCATTTCCTCCTTTCATTGTGGCTCTTCTCTCATTCCAGAGTCACTTTGATAGCAACACTGAGCTCTATTTAATGGAGATATGAAAATTTTTGTAATGCAATGCAAAACCTATACAGAAACCAGTCATCTTTATTCCAGACATTTAAGACCATTCACTGAATACCTGAACACACAGCATGCAACCTTAAAGCCAGAAATCCTCTTCAAATGATCTCTTGAACTGCTGACACATTTGTCATTTGATTAAGGTGCAGTAATTGCCTCAGACAATTACTTAATGAAATGAAGTCTTTCAAAATTCTCCTGAGTATCAACTGAAGAAAGTTTGGTTCATTTTTTTGTTCCCATAGCATTCTCCTGAAGAAACTGTCTGCTCATGGCTTGGACTGGCGTACGCTTCATTGGGTTAAAAACTGGCTGGATAGCCAGGCCCAAGGAGTTGTGGTGAATGGAGCCAAATCCAGTTGGAGGCCGGTCACTAGTGGAGTCCCCCAGGGCTCAGTACTAGGGCCAGTTCTCTTTAATATCTCTTTAATATTTCTATCAATGATTTGGATGAGGGGATCGAGTGCACCCTCAGTAAGTTTGCAGACGACACCAAGTTAGGTGCATGCTTCGATCTGCTCGAGGGTAGGAAGGCTCTGCAGGAGGATCTGGATAGGCTGGAGCGATGGGCTGAGGCCAACTGTATGAAGTTCAACAAGGCCAAGTGCCGGGTCCTGCACCTGGGGCGCAACAACCCCAAGCAGAGCTACAGGCTGGGAGATGAGTGGCTGGAAAGCTGCCTGGCCGAGAAGGACCTGGGAGTATTGGTGGATAGTCAGCTGAATATGAGCCAGCAGTGTGCTCAGGTGGCCAAGAAGGCCAACAGCATCCTGGCCTGTATAAGAAGCAGTGTGGCCAGCAGGACCAGGGAGGTGATCGTCCCCCTGTACTTGGCTCTGGTGAGGCCGCACCTCGAGTGCTGTGTTCAGTTTTGGGCCCCTCACTACAAGAAGGACATGGAGGTGCTCCAGTGAGTCCAGAGAAGGGCAACATAGCTGGTGAGGGATCTGGAGGACAAGCCTTACGAGGGGCGGCTGAGGGAGCTGGGATTGTTCAGCCTGGAGAAGAGGAGGCTCAGAGGAGACCTTCGCGTTCTATAAGTACCTTAAAGGAGGCTGTAGCAAGGTGGGGGTTGGTCTATTCTCCCACGTGCCTGGTGACAGGACGAGGGGGAATGGGCGAAAGTTGCGCCAGGGGAGGTTTAGGCTGGATGTTAGGGAGAACTTCTTTACTGAAAGGGTTGTTAGGCATTGGAATGGGCTGCCCAGGGAAGTGGTTGAGTCACCATCCCTGGAGGTCTTTAAGAGACGTTTAGATGTAGAGCTTAGGGATATGGTTTAGTGGAGGACTTGTTAGTGTTAGGTCAGAGGTTGGACTCGGTGATCTTGGAGGTCCCTTCCAACCTAGATGATTCTGTGATTTTGAGTACGTTTCCTAAAAGGTACGTGGCATGGGTTTGTAGCTTTAGTAGCCTACCTTAAAATTCTAGGCTAATATACACTCCTGCATATTGTCTTTCTTTTCCAGTGTGCAGGTAGCCTATAGTCTGCTCAACTAGCCAGAAGAATAGGGTCTGGTTGCATAGCTACTAGTTAATACAACCATTCAAAGCAGAACAGAGTGAAAACCCCCCAACTTTTGTATTTATTTAAATAACCAGAGTTCAAACTTAAAAGAAAATACAATGATCACATGTTCAGTACTGTAGATCAGGGAGAGAAAAGACTAGACATGCAGCATATTTCAAGCAATTCCACTGACAAGGCACCCATCACTTTATAGTCCTTTGAGACATATGTACCATGTTGTTTTTTTAATAAGAAAATTGCCAGTTGCAGTTATGGCTTTATTCTACTATAACTTCAAACACTTTCACTCTGCATTCTAAACTCATTAGAATGACAAAAAGGCTGTCACTGAACTCTGTGCTACATGCGCCACTTCTTTGCTTTTGCAGATCCACTAGAGGGAGAGAGATCCTCAATAAAATTTCAAATAATGCCAGTAAAGACCACTGACATTTTTCAAATATATGCAGGAGAGGGAGACTATATAATTTTAAGAGTGCAGTAACATCCTACTACAGATATAAGAAATGCATTAACTCAGAGCAAGGAGTCCAATTAGTTTGTTTCTGAACTGCAAGCCATTTAGTATCATACTTTCCTTATATAAGTGGTCATGTTCAGAAAGATAGGATCATAGACTTGTTTGGATTGGTAGGGACCTTAAAGATCCCCTAATTCCAACCCCTTTGTGCCATGGGCATGAACACCTTCCACTAGAGCAGGTTGCTCAATCATCTCTTTTTACTTCTTACATTGATAAAAGTCAAAATATTTAGTATGCAGACCATACACTAATAAACCCCTCAACTGATGAAAATTTGGAATAGTATTCTAACAGATACATTATGAGGACTTATCTTTCAACATTGTTAGAAAATGATAATGGGCTTACAAAAAGCTTATATATGCATGCTTGTGAATGTTTTTACAAGCAGCAGTGCATAGCTAATCATCTTCAGACATCTGCTGAAGTGTTTTCAGGGCACATTACGTTAAAGTTTGCTTTTTATTTCATCTTGATGGAAGCTAGAGCACCAATATGCCTGGGAAACAGGTCACTAATAGACAATATGAACCAGTCACATTCTTTCTTGGCTCACAAAAGTTATATAAGAACAGTTATTTCTGCCAATGCTGACAGCATCAACCACTAGTTTGTGATGCAGCTAACACATTTCCACCTATACCTACTACTACCAAGTCAAAAATCACATGAAGGAGAAACAAAGATTCTCTTTACAATTCAGACAACTTAAAGGTTACAACCACTCATGTTGGTTTGTGAGATAATAAACAGTTGGAGTGCATTAAATATTTACAATCAAATAGCCCTTAGGGAAAGGAGAACTGGAGGATTTAGAGGAGAAAACATCCAACTAGTAGGCAGGAGAATATGATATACAACTGCATGATTTTATCTGGCAAAAGACACCTTACACTTCTAGGTATCCTTTATTTTTTGGCCTCATGTACTGCATAACAGCACTACTTGGTCTAGCTAGCTTAGTTTCTAAAGGCAAGTGTTGAAAAAGCTGTAAGAATGAAAAGGAACTTTATCAAGTCACCCTTTTTTGCTGTAGTTGAGACAGCCCTAAGGTTATCCACAGCTTCTCTTCTACACACGAGAAAGAAACCTGGCACAGAAATACTCTCTCTTGTTACACAGACAACCTTTAAAGATTAATGAGGACAAAAGAACTCTTTGGTTACATGAACACAAAAGTCTAGAAGTCTCATAAAATGAGAACTCCCTCTGTGTGTCCCAGTGCTATACTGATCCATCTGCTGTAATGTCTAAATAGAATATATTATAGACACCACCTGAAGACTGAAAAGTACTGTGATTAAGAGGTATAGATTTCTTGGTCAGGTGCTTATTTACCAAAATAAGTCAGCAAGTTCCTACATGTAATAAATACCATGAAAATCAAGTTAGTTTTTAGGAATTCCATTTATGTGGGTGGCAATCAGGTTGAGAATCACTGTTAAGCAGCAACAGTTATGCAGACAAAACACCCAAATCATTAAAATGGCTGGAGGCTGAATCATGATTAGAAACAAGACTTACTGTCTTTTATGCATAAAGATTTCATTTTTTTCATCTCTATTTGATCAATCTTCCAAAAGTAGAGTTAAGAGACTTACCAGCTTCCTGTGAATTCAATACTTCTAAGGCATGCATCATGGCACTTGCAAAGACATTGGCATCTTCTTTGCTGCCAAAATTCAGACCGTAGACTTGCCTTGCATCACGCCATTGGTGAAAGGTCTGTGTAGCCTGATTGTACTTCAGTCCTTTCGGAATGGCACAATTTATTACCACCTATAATAATGAAAAATTAAAGCAGTTTCAAGTGCTGTTTCATCACAAGTTTCAGCTTCATTTAGTTTTTATTCCTTAACCATGTGGGTTAATTTCAGTCCTGTAATCTACAAGATGGACAATGTTCAGTAATGTATTTCTGCTTAAACTACCAAAGTTGATAATTCGCATTTCAAATGATGCAGTATTTCCTAACAGCAATGTAGTAACATCAACAGTTTCTTTACTAGCATGTGAACATGCATTTGGATTTCAGAAACCACCTTGGTTTTCCATCAACTTCACAAAGTACTTGTGAGAATTTTTCTAACCAAGTTATCACCTTCCTACTGTGGCTGCTGAACCCCTTAACTTGCAGTGCTTTCAGTAACAGTTTACATGGATTTCTTCTATGCATCATAAGGTATCATCTTGCAAGACTGTTATGGCTCACACAAAAGCTGGTGAATTCTAGCCAGCAGTACAACCATTTGCTACAAGTCACCCACTAAGAACATCGTATTGCACTTGGATAACCATATCCTCTCAGCTTTATCTCCTGACTAATGGCAAGAAAATATATATTTGTCCTCAGGGAAATGCACAGATACTATTTATTACTTGGAATACGTGTTTAGTGACAAATCACATGTGAGATTATCATTCCATGTCTCAGGTTTTCTTGATAAAAGATCAAGAAAAGGTGAGAGAAATTTTCCTCAAACAAGAAGATAGTAGATATAACTCCACCCCAACTATCACAAGGCAGATCATATTTCACAACAGAGTGCTAGTTTGCCATTTATTCAAGATCTATTAAATTCTTCATCAAGGAACTTAAGATGTGATCATTACTACTCTCTTCTCTACTTCTCAAAGTGGTAGTTGATCAGCATTACCAAATATCTAAAGTTGTTTGTTTTTTTTTTTAATTAACTGATCAGGGGAAATGACAAACCAGGTATCCAACTTTTTGTAATACAGAAACAGCTAGAAAAAAAGAACTGTTGGTACCAAAGTAGACTGCAGCTAACTGCATAATATAGGGAAGAACATTAGTTCTTAGACTAACATTTTGGTTAAAGGAGAACCAGATGACGTGTGTAGAAGTCTTCCTCCCTACCCTTTGTATCTGCACGTAGGAAGGAACGGTGAAGAACGTACAAGGAATGTTGCCTTGAAGGTATATGAAACACTCAGCTGATGGGGGAAAAAGCCGCAATACAGTTTTCATTACTTGAGTTAAAATAAAAGTTTACTATTTACAGTTCCCATTACTGAAGACCTATTTCTTAGTGTCAAAAAGAATCATAAAAATAGCTTACAATTTCTATTCAAAGTTTTCAAAGATTCACTTACCTGATGATCCTGAATCTTCCTGCCCACTACTCTGAATGTGTTGTTGCCTGTGTGATGATATATATGAACTCTGCTGAATCCAGTTGATCCACCAGCTGGTACCCATTTCTTATTGGCATCATCATAGACCATTACAGCAGCTCGTGCTTGGCAGATACTCTGTTCACTGTTAAAATACAAGTAATTTAGATTAGAACATAAAAGTTACTTAAGACAAATTATCTTTTTGGTTACATCCTTTCTACTTGAAAAGTTAAAGGAATGCTCCTTGCACAGTCCTCTTTCATAAATTCAAAACTGCTAGCACTTTGACATTCTGCTTACAGGCATCCATTCTGAAAATCTGTGGCCAACACAAAAGGCATAATGACTAATGAAAGATCAAGAAGCGATTTACTTTTTTGCACCTTTTCTTAGCAGTTTTCTCCCTGCATGTTTTCCTTTCTCCTCACCACCAACCATGAATTTTAAATAAATGCTAAAACCACAGACAAAGTTGTCCACAAAGACCAAAGAACAAAGAAGGTGTAGTTGTACTAGCTCCATACAATTTGTTTTCCAGGGGCAATTACTTCTACAAGAGGAGGCTTGGAAGGCCCTAGCCCCTGTTAGCACAAGGCATCAAATACAAATGTATGCATGCATTTTGAAAATATACATACACACACACACCAGGATGAAGTTCAGCACACAAAAGTTCATAGGCTCACAAATGAAATGCTTTTTGGTTTTGACATTTTACTGCAGTCAACACCTAGATGTTTTATTTGCTCCCTAAGGAACAGTTCTATTGATGACTCAAAGCTACAGTTTTATCATCAGGAGAGTTTATTGCTGCCATAAAGAGGATTAGCTGTGGACAGTCATCTGGAAGCTAAGGTACAGTCTAAAGTTAGAAGGGAACATATCATGAACATCGTCGTGATAGAAACACAAAAAAGCTGAACATACCATAAGCACACAATTAGGAGGGGTGAGGGTGGAACTACACAAATTGTCTTTACAGCAAATGTCCAGTGCAGAGAGGAAATAAAAATAGAAGAGAATGGTTTCTTATCAGTAAGTCAAGTTCTCTGAACATTGCACTCCTGTAGACCCAGCATTATCCAAAACACATGAGCTGTCTGGCTTGCAAGGAATGTGGCCTGCCATTTGGAGAATGGAAATGGCTGAAGAGACATGCATTCTTCATAAATTACAGAGGGACAGTAATGAAATATTTGTTCATAAAACATGAAGGTGGGAAAATTCCCCTCACCTATCTTTTAAAGAAAAAAAATGCTGCATTTCCCAATATCTCATTTTCCATTTCCTGGCACAAGAAAATACTGCAGTGCATCCAGCTGCTTTGTAAGCTTTCAATAATGATGTTTTTGACAAAGCACCAGTCAAACGTAACACTGACATAGCATCACTTTCTATCACATTTGCAATGGCAGTCAACAACGACAACTAGAAAAATGCTTAAATGGTTTTCAGGTTTAGGGGAGAAGAGAGATTGTGTTTCTTATGGTAGCAAAAGATTCCAGATGAGATGAGGAAATACGCCTGCAGTTCTAAAATTGCACATATTCTAGCCTCATCACCTAAGATCGTAATAGGATAACAACATCCAATTAGGCCATCCTTCTTCTAGACAGAAAGTAGTTCAATATAGGTATAGCAAAATTATAATATATGAACTATACTGAGAAAAGAAATGTTGTATCTTTTAGACCGAAAGGATCACATCTGATCCACAAGGAAAGCTTAGATGCAAAGACTCTGGTTCTTCTTAAAATAAACTTTGCTGCAAGTTTCAAGTGCTTCACAGTCCCCTTAAAAAGCATGCCACAGGTAGATAAGAACATTCCCTCATCTGAGGAGGACAATTCAAGAACATACTGGACTTCTCTATTTATAGGATTCTGGCACATAACTATCTTACCGATGTTCAAATCCAGAAAGACTCTGCATTGTTCACAAAGCACAAAACAAATAATTGTGGTTTTCTAAAACACGTAGCAGCAGTATTACAGAAAACTTAAGACAATTTCTGAACCCAAAACATAGCTTTGCTACATTTGAATCTGGATTCAACACAGGCATGATAAACCCCAGGTGACATGACAGGACCTAGATACCGATTTGTAAGCAGAGCCATTAGGTCTACAGAGTGTTCGTCAAAAAAAAAAAATGCACCTCAGATTCACAATCACGTGGCAGACAAAACTTCATTTAGATTCTATTAAAAAATGGAGACACCGAGTATAAGCTAATATGTTTCAATAATAATCAAGGTAGAACCAAAGAATGATTAAGTAATGGTAAATGAGCAGACTTAATTAGTAGCACAGACCATCAAATTTAGCCTTCTTATTCTCTGCTCTGTCACAGTCCTTCCACAAGTCCAAGTTTTCACAAAAGCTCTATTTTTACATAATTTTATTTAACATAAGAAAAAATACTACTCGTTTTACAGCTATTTGGTATTCAAGTAGCACAATTCATGAGCACAAATAAGATAACCTTGAGCACCATTTCTCTTTTTTTTAACAATTGTTCAAACTATTCTTAGTTGTACTTTCCAGGCTGCGCCTTATAACTGGAAATATTACACAAAAGTCTCGATCACAAATATTTCATGCTTCATTTGAAATAACTTTTTTAATAGTAGTGGGTTATTCTTATCCATATAAAGATACAAGATGATTCACATCCTTTAAAAAAATGGCAAATATGAACGATTTCCAGTTGACCTATTCTATTATTACAAAATAAGCACTCTGCCATCATTTCACACAAATCCTAAAGCTAAACCTTTAATGTTCCTGATCTGTAATTTTCATATCCAGGTATCAAACTGAAGATAAGAAACTCCCCTCCTGCTAGCAGTTCCCCCCATCCATCACTCTGTTTACCAGCCTGCAGTAGTTAAGACAGAAAAATGAAACTACCACCATCAGAAACAAATTAAATCACCACGGTGTGCTAGCTTTTTTTTTTTTTTCCCCAAGGTTCAATAACTGTACATTACTAGATGCAGGGGAGATTAACTCAATTTCTTTCCCTTCTTTCCCTTTGTAAAAGTTCTACACTCTAAAATGAATACTTTTTTATTTTTCAAGTAGAACATGAATACATGAGCTTTAGCAAATAAGAATCCTTAGGTCTTCTCTTCAGTGCTTATGTGATAGTTCAGCATTTGAGCATAGCACATTACATTGCAGCAATGAGACATCATTTTGGGGGACTTAAATACTTAGTTTATAATTCACATTTTAAAAATAAGATCCATACTCCACTAACCTGAAGGGACACCAAATCAATACCTATACAAGTAGCTCATTACTACGTCCTTGACAAGTCTAATAAAAAAACAAGGTTTAGTTTGCTTTCCTTGATCCACCCTCTCCTGGGAAAATGCCAAATTTAACATGAAGGCTGTTACTAGAACTTGACCCAACACCCTTTGTATTCCTCTACTAAACATAAACTTCAGTTCAAAGGTGCAGGAGCCAAACGAATCACAAGACTGCCTGTTATATTTCTTGCTCTCCAAGCTTATTACACTTCTCTGTTGTATTTCCAACACATGACAGGTCTTCACTCACCTCAGTATTTATACATGAGCTCTATAATACATTTTTTTTTAAATGCCCATATTCCTTCACTGCATCAAAACCATTTCGGTGTGATTACAAGACTTATTTTTATGGACAGACTGGGGAAACAAACATTCTCTATGGTCACATTCCAGAACAAAAGGAAAAGGTCTTCATCTCTTTGCCGTGTCATTAGGCCTTCAAAGGCATCCTTTGTTTACTTGCCTCTACAATTTTTTTTTCTTTTTCTCATGTGTTGTACTGGTGTAACGGTTATACTTGGACTAGCCTATACCTCCCCAACAGAAACATTCACTGGGGTACGCAGGAGAATAAGGGAAGGCAACTCTCTCCAGCTTCACACGCGGCTGCCAAAACACACAGCTGTTCAAGAGCTGACTGCCAACTTACTGGGGAAGCGGGTTGGGGAACCAAAGTGACAATCTAAATCTTAACTAAGTAAAATTAAACGATTATCTATTCCCAAGTAAATTTACTAAACTACGCGTATGAAATTATATCTAGACAAGGGAGGATTCATGCAAAACGGTGCTTACCAAACCTCAGGAAGGCAAAGCATACAAGCTCTCTTCCCAAAATCTAAAGCTTGACAAATAGCTAGATAAATATATGTTAGGAACAGTTCTTCTATAGACAAAAATGTAAGACTGATTGTTAAACCCAACCATTATTCTGGATAAGTCCACCTACAGCAATACTATATAAAGCTAAAGACAGGGTGTTTGGCTTTTGTTGGGTGTGGGGGGGAGTAAGGGGAGGTCTGGCACTCAAAAAGCTCACAGAAAAAAAAGACATAGTAGTAAGGAGTCATAAGTATAAGATTATTCTTATGGGAGAATATACTTTCCTCCTCCAGTGATGAGATCATATGGAAAGCTCAAAAAACATAGCAAACTGAACCCTGACATGATTCTTTCGCCCAGATGGAACGCAGTCCTTCTCTCACATCCCAAATTCTTAAGTTCAGTGCACAGTGACACCAATAAAGTCTGCTGACCTAAGCCTTCCCCACCTGGCCCAAAACGCAACGCTCGTTTTTCCCCCCCTCTACTGAAGTAGAGAAAATGATAAAGTGATGTAAATGCTCAAATGCATATGGAAAACTGCAGAATTGCAGCCACAGAAAAAATGATTCAATTAAATATAAAAACCAAAGCAAGGGAAAGCTGAGATTGCTCTTCAGTGTCTTAGTGATGTTAACAACTAGGGTTGGATTTTGTTTATTTTTTGAAAATCATATCCCGCTACTTACTACTTCTGGTGATTCAGTGGGGTTTTTTTTTTGGCTCATATGTTCTCAATTCATAGAAACACAACCTTCTTAAAATGTGCAGTCTTTGTAGGGCAGAAAGGAATGGAAAGACGCTGATTCATCAAGTGCCTACTTAGGATTTTCAAACTGCGTGGCACAAAGCTAGAAAAACTCCAAACACTTCTAATACTGACATCTTAAAATACACATTTTTATAAAGCAACAGAATACTGGTCCAAATATCAAGTTTTATGTCTTGGTGGTGTTTTGTAAGATGATTTTTCCCACTTGTTCCTGAACCCCTACTGGCATAGTACAATGAAAATGTATGTTCTCCACTTCACTATTAAAAAAATACGTACTTGGCACTGCACCCCTACTTTCTGTCAACAACACATACTTTACAAAATTGGCGTGTGTTCTAAACAACTCATTTGGCTTAACTCAGTAGTTATTTGCTAGCACCTTAAAAGTTTGGTTTTTTTTTTTGTTTTTGTTTTTTAAACTTTCCAATGCCCTCAAATAAGATACCTTTCAACTGGTAAGTTAAAGAGGAAAAATAAGAACCCCTCTTTTTTTTTTTTGTATGGCACTGCAAAAACCCAGCTGAATACGTTGTTGCACGAAGCACTGTGTGCTTGGCACAGCAAAAGGAACCTAGTCGTGTTGTTGCTTGCATCCAGCTTCAAACGATGTGGTTTGTCCACTCCAGGACCTCAGACAGTACAGTATTTAACTTGCTATTTAAGGCTTTAGAGCAAGAGCAATCTGAGACCAGCTTATGTACCTCATGACCGATTTTCATGCAGATTCTTCTTCTGACGTTATGAAACCCCGAGAACCAGTGTGGTTGTTGATTTCTTATAGCAGGTCAAACTCCTACAAGAGTTACCATTCAACTGGGAGGTCAAAGCAGAAGGAGTAGCTCCACATTGTTTCATTAACAGCTCTCATGAGTTAGCACTTGCCTTTGACTAGAAAAACTTTTGATTGATAACAGATTCATTCCTCTCCCCCATTTTTTACTCTCTGATAGGGATAATCACTCATCTCTCCCACTTCTTCTTATGAATTACTCAGAACACAAATTAGCTGCAACACAAGAAACTACAGGGAAATCCGCATGGGAAAGTCCCAACTAGAATTAAAAAACACGACTGCTGAGGAGCAAGGGAAGCTGAATCTAACCATTGGGATTAAACGCCTGCAAAGAAGTGAAGCTTTGCTTTTGGCACAGTATTCTGCAACATTACGTTCCAGAATTTCAGTTCGTATACAGCTTATTGAAACTAAACGTCCTTTGCTCAATAAACACCTTCCACAAAGAAAACTGCTTTTCAACTCACGTGTAAAATCACTTAACATTAATTTAAGAGCAGTCTGTTCTTACAGTAAGTAATTTACGAATAAATTTCTCTTCCAAAAAATCTGTTCTTTCAGTTTCACAGTTTTAGCAGCGAACTATTCCCTAGCAGCAGGTGACCATCAAAAATACTAAGGAAATCACTCCAGGACACTCAGGTAGAAAAAAAAGTATTATTTTGAACAGCTTAATCTCAAATGAGAGTCAGTATTTTTCAACATGGAATTACCAATTTATAACCCATGTATTTTCCTTTATTTTTTAAAGTATTGTTGCACGCTACCATATTGAACACAAAAGTACGCTATGCAGGGGACATGCAGTCATTCTGAGTTGGCAATTCAGTCCTACCTGTAGATTTCTCATGCTAGTTCACATAAAATTCAGCAATTCTTTTCATTCAGAACTGTTATTTAAGTTTGAAGACACGTGCCTGAGTCAGATGCTCAAAATTCATAATATATTAGAAATATGAATCTTCTGAAAATTTCTGTACAAACTATTATTTTTTAAAATGAGTGATATTGAGAGAAAGCACACATTAGAACAGTCTGAAATAGGCACCTGAGAAATTGGAATAAATGTGTTTTGGACACAAGCAGTGCAAGAAGTGGAAAAAAGCCACTGAAATTACATGAAAGTTTCAATAGGAAGAAGAACACAGTAAAGTTTTGATTTATGTATTAACTAGGGTTTTATATGTGGTCTATCTTAAAGGGATAGGTGGGTTCCAGAAAAAATTGATGTATGTGCTAATTCTTAACCTGTTCAAACTCAAAGGGAATAAGGGATATTTAACAGACAATACAATGACAGTCAAGGCAAGAAACAGCCATGTTACAAAGATAAACCTTAATAAAAGCAAAGCATTGATAGGAATTAATAATAGCAGACTCACAACCATGGATTTTGGGTAGCATGGAACTAGCTATATATGATTAATCATTATTAACAGTATACAATATTATATTAATGTATATAAACATATATAACTTATAGTTGCAATCTCCATCCCAAGCTTAACTACATAAACCATCTGTGGAGTCAACGTTCCAATTTTCATCTCAAGCTGAAGATGACATTAAGACATCTAGCAAATACACACCACTAAAACGAGTATCATATCTAATACAGATTAAGCAAAGTTTAAAAGTAACTAAAGTTTCAGATCCAAAGCACAGGAGCAGAGGGAGAATAGCATCAGAAAGCTAAGTTTTACTAAAGGAAATACCATCATCTTTGAAGCAAAAGTTTGCAGACTGGAAGCACATTAAAAGGATAATTCCAAAATGTGGGAAGTCAAGGAGATGAGGAAGAAGGCTGGCATGGCTAAGCAGGAATCCACTGGAGTTTAGGTGGAAAAAAAAAAGAATACGGACACTGGAAGTGAGGTCAGGTGACATGGGAGGACTACAGAGATGCTCTTTGCCATTGTAGGGAGCACATTGTCTGGCTATTTCATAACAATGGATTTGTAGTGAGGAGAGGGTGGAAAAAGTCTTTCTAGACATTCTTATTATCCTGTTGAAATATAACCAACCTTATGTTTAGTCTCTTCAGAAATACGAAAGAGGATAATTCAGGTTACGCTTCTTCCATGCACTCATCCGTATTATTTTTTCCTTTTATCCTCTTACACAGGATGTTCTCTTAGACATGGCATTCTTGGTAATTAATTTATCCAGATATTTTTTCTGAAAATGTTGCACTCAAATCAATTTTTCCACTCATTCTTCAAACATGTTTCTGAAAGGCATTTATGACTTTACTTACACTAGAAGGTTATGCAGAATCTACACAGTAATTTAACTAGATTAAGTTTCCTCAATGCATTTTCAATACAGTGGCATTGCAAGCCAAAGGTTCTGTCACAGGCTGGCTAATACTGCTTGGAGAGCAGTTTTACTCAAGACTGAAACAGGAGCACAAGATTGCTATCGCGGTCTTTCATCCAATTTGAGACAGATTTTTATGAAGATATACCATATACCAAATTTTTATAAAGAAAACCCTAACATCCTGAAAAGTCAGGATTCTCAGTTTGTATACTTTTTGACAAAGCAAATGGAAAACAAGCTCCAGAGCACAATTCGGTAATGAACCGATTTGTAAGCACCAGTCTGCTGTAATTGAACAACGCTAACAGCCGTAAAACCAATACTTTTATTGAAAAGGAAGAATCATAGCTTTATAAGTTCAAATCCTTTAACTTAAGACCAGTGCCGAAAGCTAGCCAGATACTTCCTTCCTATAAATAATCTATTTTTGATGGTTTGTTTTTTTCTTTGCTACAATTCTACAAATCTGAGCCCAGTCATACTATGTAATGTAAGGTCTTCAGTGGGCATGAAAAAACACCACTATCTTTAGCAGCTAGATAGACGGTTGTTGACGATTTTGTCATTTCCGACATTTAACATACATTTCCTAATCTTCTATATGTGTTTCAACAAAAAAATGGCCGTACGTTATTTCTTCAGCTTTCAACACATGGTACAAATCACAGCTTTCAAAGCCCAGACTCCCAGGGCAATCCGAGTCCTTGAACACTGCAATAGAATCCATCATTACCTTCCCATTGCTGTAGATCACGTAACTCATTTTACTTCCAGATAAAGAACACTCATCTTCTCTTGAAATAGTATGATAGTAGCATTTTTACATAACCTATTTAATATTATCGATGCCTCTTACGTACAGAGCTGTGTAAAGCAAACATGGCTGATCTTTGAGACATTACAGCCCTGGTGCTAATATACAAATATGCAATTCACAGCTCATTACAAAGAAGACTGTTGTATGAAATGCCTTTCTAAAACTTACTTTCACCTAAAAAACACAAAGTTAAGCCTACTTAGTTAAAAACAAGTGCTCAGTTAAACACTGCATTGACATCAATACAAACCAATCAAAGAAAATGTGGATCCACTACAGAAGCAAGACAGGGTATCTGGCTGCAAAGGACACAGAAGAGACTACGTGTATTTGCCTCGGTCTCTACCAACAGGTTTTCTTCCCAGACTTCCCAGGTGCACATGCTTCACTGCAATCTGGAGGAACTGAGTACTTACTATCTGTGGTAGAGGAAGTTTAAGTCAGGAGCTCCTTTTCAACATGGAGGATATGAAATTCTCTTGAAATTAATGACACGCACCAAACAAGGGTGGAGGCGACAAGGTATGACATTCTGAGACTACTAACAGCTTTAAGAAGTGATCAAGTTCCTGGCAGCTGGAAAAAGGCGTACTCATGAACATACTAAAAAAGTGCAAGCACAAAAATGAAGGGAGACAGAGGCAGCCAGCATAATCTTTGTTACGTTAGAGGGCAAATAGTCCAAGAGGCCCTGGTACAACCATTTGAAAGTCAAGAAGGCAGCTGAGGACAGCCAGCAAGAATATTCAATAGCAAATTGTACCTGATCAACCCAATTGCCTTCTCTGGCAAGATGATTTGCTCTGCCAACAAAGGGAGTGATGTCGCTTAATTTGACTTTAGCGAGGCTTTTGGCACAGCGTTCTACAGGACTTGAAGTCCTGTGTGGGCTACAAAGTGTGGGGGAGGAAGGGTTACAGTGAGGAGCACTTTGAAGTTCAACTGGTAAGCTACTGAATGTCTCAGGGTCAATAGCTAATACTGTTTAATGTCTTCGTTAATGACCAAGAAAGCAGGATGGAATGCAATCTCAGCAACCCAGTGGATGGCTGGCCCCGAACCAAAGAGATCGATACGCTGAACAGTAGAGCTGTGATTCAGAGGAGTCTCAGCAGGCTGAAGAAACTGGTTGACAGAAGCCTCAACAAATTCAAAGGCAAGAGCAAAAAATTGCACCTGTGACTACATAACAACCAGTCTGTAGAAAATGATTATCTCCCTCTATTCAGCACTTGTAATATCATGTCTGGAACACTGTGTCCAGATTGGAGCTCCCTGGTACATGGAAGACTTAGACAAACTGGAGTATGCCAAACAGAAAAACATTAAAGGGCCAGAGAAAAATATGTATGAGGAGAAGCTGAGACAGCTGTGTTTTAGTCTTAAGCTAAAAGGCAGGCACTTAACTGCCATTCTCAACCACTCAACAGGTCATTATAGAGAACACAGTCAGACTCTTCTCAAAAGTGCACAAGAGAAGGATGAGACTTATGGTCAAGGGTTGCAAAAAAAAGAAGAGCTTTCAACCACAAAACAAGCAGTTGCACCAATAGAGCTATTAAAAACTAGAACAGGCTGCCAGAGAAGCTAGCTGTGGAATCTCCATCCTCAAAGACTTCAAAATTCAGCTGGACAAGGCCCTGAGCAACCCAACCTAACTTTGACGATGGCCTGGTCTGAGCAGGGGACTGCTGCAGATGAACTCCCGGAACTCCCACATTGGCTAAATCACACTACAGTTCTAAAAAAAAAAAAAAATTCTTTGAGGAGGTCCCACTGATTTGCAGACATGTCATCAGAAGTTCCTTATTTATGACAGTTACTGTTTTGGCACCTCATTTTATTGGAACATTCTTCCCACAGATTAACATCACGCATTTCACACTTGCGGTTTCAACCAGCCTCTCCTTGTGTAGTACATGAAGACGTTCATTTATAGAACTCCAAAAGTTCTAATGCTCAATGTCTAAAACTGAGAGGTTTAAATAAACCATGAATTATTTATAGCACTGACCTGTACTACAAAACAATGTTTAAAATAGTTTAGTTTAGAATATTTAAAATAGTTTAAAATAGCTTAAATATATTTAAATATATTTAAAATAGTTTAAAATATTTAAAATAGTCTAAAATAGCTTCATAAAATGCTGTTATGATTAGCAAAGTGGCTCGTTGAGTCTGTACGTGAAAGGGAAACAAAACACTAGTGTTCTCACTCGTTCCATCCATAGTTGGAGACAACAAAAAAAAACATTGAACTGAAGGATTTGGTAAGATCCAGATAAAGGAAACCTCTCAGTACTTTCCCTTCTACATCAAAGGAACCAAGTTTTCAATCTTCAACAATTTATAGATCTCCCTGAACTTCCTATAATTCTTTCTACTATTAAATACACACCCCATGAACTGTTCGAGGTATAACAAAGTGAGACAGAGAAATCTGGGCACGTTATGTGAACGGAAACACTGCTATTCAAAAATGAAGTGGAAGGATTACTCCGAACATACTATAGGCAATACTCACAATCCCTCCGTGCTTCCTCTCCTCCTCCCCAATGCTTCTGTTTTTTAAAAAAGCACCCAGCAACACACAGTAGGGAATCCAATTCGTACTCTCACTAGAGTAAGGCAGGAAAAGTGAAGCATGTTTTTTAAAAGCAGGTGAGTAATTTTTCTGCATGTCCAGAAAAAGGAAGGGAGAAAAAAAAATTTACGAATTTAAGATGTTTAGTCAAGTATTAAAAGAAATCAATAAGGACTGTAGTTATGCACCAAGATGGTTAACAAAGGAAGCTGCTAGAATCTCAAGTGAAAGGGAATTCTTTCTCAAAAAAAGAAATTAGACAAATACCTGACAAGGCTGATCACAGTACTCTTCAACTGTTTGTTTCAATGAAAAACTGGTTAGATCAGCCCAACTTTTCTGCATGCCACAGCTCTTCACAACCACTTTCTCTTCCTTTTGTCCTCACACAAAGCTTTCCCTTTTCATTTCTACTGCGCTACCTGCTGCAACCGCTCCATTCTTTTACCTCCTCTCTCCTGCTTCCTTTCCTCCTCTCAATTATGCTTTCTTGCCCCAGCAATACCTCTCACTCCACAATCCTTGGATAAGGTGACCAACTCCTCCAATTCCCTGTTTTCAGACAGGTGCTGTTCTCAAATCCCTGGGCAAAGCCATCTCTCCGCAGCCCAAGCCCATGGCTAACTCCACTTCCTCACTAGTGCCGCTGCTTCCAGATCTCGCCCATCTCTCATCACACGTCATCCCTGCTACCAACAAGCAGCGGATGCACTGCATTCTCTGCTGCTATTCTGAGCTGGCCCCAAATCAAACCACACGGTTGCAGCAGACCTTGAAGAGAGGTCACAAGGAAACCCGCACGTCATTTACACAGAAAATACGCTCACCAGAGAGATGCTTCTCCCCAGTTTAGAAACAATGGACGAGAAAAGCCCCATTTCAAAACACAGCATTTTTTTCCTGTATGCTTCAGACACCCACCCGATTCATGGCCTGCTAGAACAAAAGTGTAAGAACTGACAAGTAGTTTGCATTTTCACACAGCAGCTCATAGGGCACAGGATTTATTTACAAGAAACCCAGGGAAGAATTCAAAACAAAAAAAAAATACGTATATATATACACACCAGCCTTATGAATGGTGGCTTTATTTAGATGACGGTCAGTATTTACAAAACACAACAGAAGATGCCAGCATCTGAGATACTGAAAAGTGAAAATGACATCGTTACAATATTGCATAACGAAGTTCCACAGTACGGACAAATTTTGTGCCTGGTAAGTCAGCACAGCTGCTCCTTGTTCACGTAGAAGGACATCTTCCACTAAAGAAACTCAGTTTTTAGTTTAAACAGCAGTGCCTGTTCAGCATCCCGGCCTCCCTCCTAGCACTCAGCACTGGAAATACCTCAGAAGTACAGAGTATTCAACTCCGGATTTAATTCCCAAATGATGCAGCTAGACAGGTGGTCTCAAGTTACTGAAAGTTTACTTATGTTTTTTTATAGACAACTGCAAAACCAGGGAAGTATCCATCATGTTAGTAATGCTAATGTTCTCAGAAAGCATGCCCTATCTAGCACAATGGGTTTTTCTATTTTTCACAGCAGTAACAAAGCATCGAAGACAAAGTAACACATCAATTTTCTGAGTCAATTGTGAAATACCTTCCGTACCCTAAAATAACTGAACTACTAAAAACTTGGTCTCTTGCTATGTCTACTCTACTTCATCGTACTCTTCTTCAGAAAGCGACAAGTGTATGCTGAAGGACGTAGAAGAGGTAACGATTTTCCATATCTGAAAGACTTAATATGAAGAACTTTCCTAACCTGGCATTTCGTCACAGCAGCACAGCGAACTGTTGTAACATTCCCATCAGTTCCTTCTTCCCCTGCCACACACACACGCTCTTACTTTTGGAATCTTTTTCAAGTTTAATCCAGCATTATGTTAAATCCTATTTCTTCCCCACACCATTTAGTCTCTAAACATCAGTTTTTAAACAAGCGAATTTTTTTTCACTCCTATAACCTAGTTATTAGTAATATCCTTCTTGAAGCAGTTAGTTAAGCAAAAGTTATCTATTCCAGAAGCCCTTCAAGTCAGGTTTCAAGTCAGTCAAGATTTAAGATTCTAACTTGAACAAAGCCCTGCCTCAACTACCCTCCCTCCCAATTCCTCACATCTTCCAGCAAATTTTACTAATATACTTCAATCAAGGTACTAAAGCTTGCCTTTCTGAAATCTAATCCCTTAGATCTAAGTGTACTTTTGTACACTCTTAAATGCAACTTAACCTAATCATTAACTTAATCATTCAGACCTGTGATCATTCTACCCCTGAATATCCTTCATACAGTGTTATTTTGGCCAAACAGCAAAAATTTCAGCATTTCCTCAAGTCTGAAGTTTGGCTTCAACAGTTAATGATTTTGAAGACAAGGTGGCAAAGGTGTTTTGATCTAAAAATACAGCCACTGTTTTATGGTAATCATGCTTGATTTAAAGAGAAAACCCTTTTTCAGGAGCTGCTGGAGGAATTCACTCTCTCCTGAAATACAAGTGCTACTGTAACTCTAACAGCATGGAGAGGTTACTTCTATTTTTATGAAGCTACAGGCAAAATGAAGTGTTCTGCTCTTCTCCAACTACTAGAGAAGGAACTGCATAAGCAGAAATATGAAAATCAATGCCAGAATCCACTGTAAAAGTATTTTGAGTCTCTATGACCCACTTTCAGCTTTGAACACCAACAGACGATTGCAGTAACTAATTCAATCTAGTAAATAATTAACATTAACATTTGTGCATTCAATACATGTAATGTTTTGTCCTAGAAATAGGGATGATTGAGACACACCATGAACCATTAAGTAGAAGCCGTTTGACTTGCTCAGTCATGTGCCTACCGCAATAAAGGTGAAGCAGCAGAACCACACGGCCCTTCAACATAAGCGCATCAATGCAGAAGCGTGCTCTCAGCACTTGTTTGAAGGTTGCCTTTTGTTTTTAATCCACACAGAGTAGCTAGTATAAATTGACATTTGAATTGTCATCTCTGTAAGACAGGCTATTTTTCAACACATCTTGCCTCTCTTAAATAGATGGTCTATTACCAAAACTCTATAAAAAATGGTTACCCTGCGGCAAAAAGAAGAACAATCTTACTCCATAGCAGAAAACACACATATCTGAGTTACTAAAACATGATGCACGCTCACATCAGTTAAAATTGATCAACAGAATTTATAAAAAACTGGTCCCAAAGGTGTTGATAATATCCACAGCTTTTCCAGACAAAGCAGCTCATAGTATCTGATACCTCTCGGCAGTGTAATTTTTTAAGATGGTAACATTTCCCCCATTTTAGGAGGTTTGTGTGTTAGCTTCTTAAATGTTCTCTCTTATATCTACCTTTGTACCCGAAAAATAGTTATCTAGTTAAACAACAAGCAGCTGTTTGCATTGGTTTCTTGTTCCTCATTGATGTATTCAGTTGTCTCCCCAGTTTTCTTTCTGCTTTACAAACGTTCAGGTTGAGACAAAACCTGAATTAAGACTAGAAAGTTAACTCATTTCCACAATAACATTAACCTCACATTTTAATCTGTTAAACAGTAAGAACTACAGCAATACAAGGACATATTCATGTTCACTTGAAGACCTTCTGTTCCATTACTACCTCTATCCTCAAGTTTTAAAAGCAAACTGCATCGCATTTACTGGTTATAATGGCAAAAGGACACTTTCCTGAGTCCTTTCAGTTCAAAACTTTCACACACCGGATAATCTGTACACACGGTACATCTGTACGAACAGGCACGAATAATTATTCAACAAATCTAAATCTCTGCATGTAAATTTCCGTGGGTATTTGGGCACAAGACTTGACTCCAGAACAAGCTAAACCTGGAAACAACATTACTCGAAAAAAGACTAGAGATGGTTTTTAATATGTTTTAGTATATGCATAATAAAATACATAATAAATTACAATGTGTAAAAGTTTTTATACACAATAGTATTATCAACACAGCTCAGGAAGTCCCTTAAAGTTCTGACAAAAGTATTTTTTTTTTTTTCCCTTTTAGGGCACAGAGAAAAGCACTTACCAGCTTCCTTTACTAGGAAAAAAAGGAAAATAAAATTTTCAAAACAGTAATAAGATCTAAAACCAGACCCAATAAGAGTGTTTTTATTACATTACTGTCAGAATTGGAAGGGATGTTTAGACACTTTTCCCCCACCCCAAGTACCATAGTTACAGTTAGATGCCAGTTATTCTATCCCCTCATATTTAGGGAGTGTAACTGACTATACCTAAACTCCCACTGAAAAGCACAGTGTGTAAACCAAAAGTAGTGCACAGGTTAATACTACTTTGTACTTCATTTTTTTTCTGCTAATCTTTTTTTTTTACTTCTGTTTCTTCAGTGAATTATTATATAAGCAAACGCCTCTCATTAAATTTGAAGTATAAATTCAGTCCAAAAAACACCAATACAAGCAGCCCAAGCAGAAGAGCAGCTGTAGCCAATTAAGGCTTTTATTCTGAGGTTTTAGTATTAAAAATACAGCAGAAGCACAAACAGCTGGAGACCTATACTAATCACTACTTTCAAACTGCAGAAGAAGAGAAATCATTCATCAACTCCAACTGGAAAATGAATATTTAAAAACATAATTATGTATTCATTGGTGATTTGTGCTAATAAAGTATTTGGTTGAGTAACTGTAATGCAAAGGTGAGCTGAAAATGATTGTGCTAGAAAATAACAACTCCTTATCAGTACACCCGTTGTTTAGGTTTGTATTAACTGGAAGTGCCAAAAAGCTTTATCTGTACATGGATTTTCACTAGTTCATCTAATACTGCAGTAACTATTGGAAAAGGTTTTAAAGTATAAAAGCAGCACAATCCAGCTGGCATCCCACCGACCTTTGTCGTTGTACAAGGTAGCTGCTATGGATCAAGAAATTTAATGCATCTTTCTTAATCCTAGACCAGTCTAGCCATTGTATTACCTTTCCTCGGCAGCTATATCCTCATTTTAGAGACCATCTTTTCCAGGCAGTCTTGCATTATTTTTAATCATCATTTTGTTGTTCTCTGCAATAGTCATTTAAGTGCTAAGATACCTTAAACCCCATGCCACAGGACAAAGTTCTGCTATTTACAGCCTTTACTACTGAGCTGTATTTCTAGCGTCATGACACCCTTCTAACAAGTACATTCAGAAGTTTAATCTTTAAACCACGCAGGGTGTGTCCTTCATCTTACCTCCTGTAAAAGCTTTGGGAATCTTACCCCCCACCTGGGGTGTTCCAGAAGATGCGCTGTATTTACTGCTGGCATTGGCAAGTTCAGACTGTCAACAAAGGGCAGGGGGAGTCATTTTTTGTTTCCTTTTTTTAAACTCAGGCTACATACACTACTAAACTGATCTGCACACAGTTTGGTAACGGCAGCTACAGAATGCTGTTTCATTTGGTTATCTTCAGTTGTTACCCACCCTATAAAAGGCCTCTTTTAGGTAAGCAACGCGCAAGGCAGGGGCCTTCACACAATCACACAATATTGCACTTTC
The DNA here is from genome assembly GCF_964034855.1 of Anser brachyrhynchus. Lineage (NCBI taxonomy): Eukaryota > Metazoa > Chordata > Aves > Anseriformes > Anatidae > Anser > Anser brachyrhynchus. Next base: position 28,393,079 of record NC_137696.1, read on the forward strand.
AGAGTAGCTACACATCCATATTCTGCAACACATGTCATCCACTGCTAAATTAAAGTAAGCACACAAAACCAGGCAGACACAGAGATAATAGATTTATTTTTTTCCTGTTTTATGCCATATGTGGGTATACACTACAACCACAGCTCATTCCGCTGGTCCCTCATAGATTATAATCCATTTTCCATTTATGCATAAACAATTGTCCAAGTGCACTTTTCCAAAATCATAGGATGAAGTTTAACAGTAAGATCTGGTTAATGTAACATGAAACAAAGTCAACAGAACAGAGTTTACACACCTGTATGCATGAAATGAAACAGCAATACTCCATAAAACACTAACAAATTTGTTATAGACTTAAGGAAATTATATTCTTTTAACTTCCACACACACACATTTTTTTGGTTTTGTCTTTATAAAGTTTCACTCTTATTGCAAAAAGGTAAACTGTTCATTCTCCCTGTTCCTCTACAGAAAAGAGAGCATTCACTGCCTGTATGTAGTGAGTCATTATTTGTTTTAGAAAAAAATCTAGAAAAAATAATCAAGCAAGACTGTTGAGATAAAGTCATTCAAGACTTACAACAGGGTTTCTCAGACACTACATGCCAGTAAGTGCGCATTAATCATATGACTAATCATATTTATCAGACCGTACACTTCTGAATCCATCTACCATCGTGCTGGTTAGGATAACACAAACCCAGGCTATGAGCAGCACGTGCTACTCAGGCAGTTCTTCCCCTTCTCACTCAAAGTTCTTCAGAAGTGCTTCACGACTTTTACAAAAATCAGAATTTTAACAGATTCTTAACAAGAAAAAAATAAGCTGGGGGAACTCAAGGTTCTGATTACCAGAAGTGAATCACAAACTGGAAACCTACAGAAGGGCTGTTTCAGACAGCAGGAGAACAGAAGCCCCAGCTAACCAGCCAGCCATGCTGTCAGCAGAATCCACTGCACAACCCAGTCAAACTTCTGGTTTGGTTTAGGAACTAGTTACTTCAGCTTTTATTCCATTGATCAAAGGCTGCCCGTGATCTAGGCAGACTAATCAGTTCCAGGCCTCATTAAAAACAGTAGCTTGAATGTCAGTAGCTGCTTTCCTTACAGTAGTCAGCCTCACAGCAGGATGCTGTGTCTATTTAAATCTAGATATGGCAACGCAGCTCCTTCCGCTAGCAGAGACATCAGTCAGTGTTAACAACTAATATCTCTTAGAGCAAGTAGGGACACACAGATCTTGACAAGCTACAACAGCAAGAATTCTCTTTAAAAACAAACATTTAAGTATTACTTCGGCTTAAGTGGAATCAGTCCTGACTATTTATGAGTAATGCTGCTCCTGCAGATGGCACAGTTTACCCCTGCGTTCCTCACTGTACCACCCCCCAAAAACTTTCCAAGTTCAGCAGTCATTTTAAAGAATATATCAAAATGGAACTAGTGCAATAACAAGCAGCAACATGGAATCCTACCTCCTCCTGGTTAATAGGAATCAGAAAAAGAATTAGTAAGCTTGCTTTGTGGAAAGTGAGCATTTGTAGCAATTGGCAAAGTCAGGGCATAGACCGAACGTTCACAATTCCTTACAAAACACAGCATATAGGGGGACCCACTGTGAGCATCAGTGTATCCTTTAACCCAGCAGGTAAGAGACAGAGAAGCCTTTACAGAGGTGAAGCAGAACCTTGAACACCACAAAAAAAATGGTGCATCAGGTCAAGACATTCAGTTTATGCAGCAGGCTGGTGAAAATACAAAATAAGTATTTTGTGTAGCAGTATAAACCAAGAGGGAATACCTTCATACAAAATTAAAAATACATATATAAAAATAGTACTTAAAAACAGATGCGTAAAACAGAAATTCAACTCCTTTGCGTACCAACCAGCATTCATACTGGCCTCGTCAAAACAATTCAAATCATATCATTACTAGCAACTGACCAAGAAGTTATGAATTACTAAGTGGCAAATCTACCCCAAAGTATGAAAGGAATGTTTGTAAAAACCTATACTCCGCAGGTAACTGTGAATTTAAGATTCACCATTTCACCCCCCTTTTCTGTGACTATCTATATCTATAGCCTATCTATAAACAGCTTGTCACAAAAGAGTGCATAAATGAGTTTTAACTGCAGGTTGTCATATGGGAGCTGTTTGTAATAACCCGGCCCAGATGATGCAGGCCCATACAGGCATGTACACAAATAGGTCTGTCCTGATAGCAAGATACAAGAGATCCCATAAAGGAGATAGCGGCTACCTTTCATCATTACCCAACTAACAATGAGGAAGAAAAATAAGCACTATGTTTTTGGCATCTAAAATAATACCATGTAAATAAAAAATAAAATGGAGGTAGATGAAATCTAAAAGGAAAAATTAACTTCAATTAGCTTTCTAGAAAGCTTAGCTCAGAGAAGTACCCTTTAGACTGGGGAATTACCTGCAGACAAAAAGTAGGAAATCACTTGGGAAGGCAGCAGCATACATAAAAAAGCAATGGGGGGTAAGAAAATAACGTAAGCCACGCAATAAAATATTTAGAAAAATGAAATCTCACAGAAGTTCCTGAAAAGGTTAGGTTTGTCAAGATAAATTTGACACTTGCCCCTCAACTCTGTAGTTCAGGAGTGTCTCTGTGCATAGGCAGCTCAGCCCTTGAGCCTTGCAACCAGCAGAGCGTACCCTCGGTCAAGAGTTGCACGTACCCCTTTCTGAAAACTCTCCAGGAACGGACAGAGCCCTTTCGTAAGCATCATTACCTCGATCAGTGACACAAGTCAGCACCTTGTATCATTTATTTAGATAGATAGATAGATAGAGATTTTGGTTATAACACACATAGATAACATCTATACAGCACATTTATGCAACAACAGTCATTATCTCATTTTCAGATCAGCAGGTTACCATTTAGGATGGCGTATGAAGCAAGAATCGACCAGTCAAATGAATTTAATTTTTCAAACGAATTTTGTGGATTTGGCTCAGGTGTTTCTAGACCGCAGCTCCAGTCCCACGTCTGAGAAACACTCCGAGAGCAGGCATAACTTTATTAGGACCTGAAGTTACAGTTGAACTAATATGCAATTATAGCACCAGCTGGTGGCCCAAAACAGTGTGCTATGCCATCTGCGACTCTGATCATGTTCTCCATCACAGCCTTCAATCTGGGCAGTAAAAAACCTTAATGACCAGAATATCCCAACTTCCTTTAACATCTCAGACAGAAGAAATGAACTGAGCAAGAACCTAAGCGCTCACACTTAGGAAATGGAGAAAAGGCTTTCACAAGAAACACACAATTCAGAATATCTCATCAACACAAGACAGCTTTATAACCTTAGAAGTGTTCTCGCTGTTTTCTCTCGCACTTATCCACCTGATTTGATATTTGGCATACCTGCCTGGGATAAACAGTCCTACAAATGCAATCATGTCTAGAAATGTTCCTGGTAAATTCTGAGTTGGCACCTAATTAATTCTAAGTCCCAGGATAACAAATTATAGAATGAGCTCTTTATGATTAAGAAAGTAGAATATCCTGCCTTCTTAGATACATGTCTGCCACAAAATACACTGAAGACTTTCAAGGCTACTGGCAAACCTGAATAAATAAGTGAGAGAGGGCATGATTTGCAACATAATTCTCCCAACTGAGTATTTCCCATATGCTGAAGACACTGAAGTATGTGTTCTCAAGGTCAAAACACAGCATATTAGTCCTAAAGATTTCAGGCAAGTTATCAGAAATAACTATTCACATTCCAAGTTTCAAATATTACATGGTGTAATACATACAGAGATAAGCTCTACTGGTGGAAGAAACTAACAGAAATCCTTCCTTTATCTTCCTAGGAGGCATTTACATGGCCATTCTGAGAACCAGGAGATGCTCCCCACCACACTAACATATCCTTACAGATGGCCCTCAACAAATGAGGAAAGTTTGAGAACGGAGAAGAGCGAGGAAGAATAATCAACATCAAGAATTTACCATTAAAATGTATTATTTAATTATTAAAATTAATTAATTATTTTAATTATTTACTTTAACTTATCATTACATTTATCACCATCATTATTTATCATAGTGGTTATCATTTACCCACAAGCTTTCAGAAATAATTTTTCTTAAAATGAAACAACCACTCCCTGAATGCTCTAGGAATGGATAATTAGTTGCAATTCTCAATGACTTTCAATATAATAAAACCGATCAGATTTGTTTTCAGTATTATTCTACTTAAGTTTCAGTTGTTTCAGATTATAAAGGCCATCGGGGAAACTCATTCTTCTGTAGTTATTCAAATGACGTTTGATCCAGCTGATAAGAAAGATCATGTTTTTGCCTCAAATAGTCTGGATCTTTATCTGCCTTTTAAAAAAACTCTTGAGTATAAATGGATACAAAACTCCTGAGCACGCACAGCTTTTATTCACATGTAGCACGCTGCCAACTTGACTACTAAAATCCTCACAACACGCTGTTGTGTCAGAGTTGTTATACAGGAGGAAGGACCTTAGCCAGAATCAACATTTGTAGGTGCCTGGCAATTGCTAGTCTGGCAATTTAGGACCTGTTCACCTTACCAGAGGTTACACTGTCTCTGCGGAGTGGCTGAAGCATACATGCATGAGTTTCTCAGCTACTGCATTTCACATCGAATTTACATTTCTAGTTATCAGTAACTTCAGGTGATTATCCTCTAGCAGTTCCTATTGGCATACCTATTTTAAGCAACAACAAATGCTGAAGCAATCTCACTACTGTCCCCAAGAAACTGGACATCAGTTCTCTTCAGCGATGTAGTATTTGTAGAAATTTTAAACGTCTTGTGACAGCACTAGTAACTACATTCAAACAACTGACTGCCAAAGGTTGAACTATTAACTGGTTCTTTCAAAAAAAAGAAAAAAAGTCTAGCATTTTGGGTTTGTGGTATTTGGTGTTGGTTCTCAAGACTCGTTTTTGCTCTCTAGGGCTCCAACCACCATGAATGAAATTTCATGCTAGGTGCGTATATAAAGGACAAAAAGGAAATACAGAACCTTTTCTTCTACTTTTTGTAATAGATCAGTCTGAATCTGTCTGCAAGAAAACAGAAGAAAATTGTGTAGGAAAGTGTATGGAAGCTCCTTGTCTCAGAATTTGGCTGGTACTACTCATTCTCCCCTTCTGTAATACACACTATTTTTTAGAAAGACTGTCTAAGCTCAGACAAAATTTGCATGTGTCAGCAACATTTGCTGTCATCAGGATATGCAATGAAAATTTACATGTTTTTTAAAAGTTTTTACTACAACACACATGGAGAGGTTACATTTTCAACAAATTTAATTCAAAAAAATTGGTAAAATACACAAGGTCTGTTTGTCTGCAGAGTGCCTGCTCAAGTTACTGCCCTGTGCAAGTCATTTGACTCAAACAACAATGTGAAATACAACAGCAGGTCCTTGGTTTCAGTATACCAACTTTTAATTTGAACCAGTGAATAAATTGCCCAAGTTTGCATAAAAATTTTTTTCTATTGCAGCTATGGTTATTTTATTCAAATAAGTAAGAAAATTCTCTTCCTCCAGAACTTTTAGAAGTACTTCAAATACCTTTTGGTGTCATAACACTGCTTGTTATGCTAAAGCAGTCTCTAATGTTAAAAATTATACAAGTCTGGCAGAACAAAACTACATTACAAAGCCCAGAGGTGTTGATTTTGAGGCTGTTTAGAATAACTTCCCATAAACTCCTTCTATACCTTAAGAGCTGCACTCAGTTTCTAATGCCACTGAAGTTTCCTAATGTTTAGAAGCCGAAGTACTGACTTCTGTTGTTTTACTGTGCTTGCTACAGTTCTAACAGGTGTCTTTTAAATAGTGAGTTGACAAGGAATCGTCTGAAAGTTTTTCCAACAGTCAGGTTCAGAAACCTGGGTGTGGCAGTGACAGAAAGCTCCCTCCAGACCCATTCTCTGGCTGATAACAAGTCTGCTAACAGCTAAGAACTCTTACAAAGACAAATTTCAATGTATCATCACTTTTGCCAAAAAGAAAGCTATAGTGTGAAAATAATATGTAACCATTAGTAGTATAGATTTAGTCTAGTAAGTGTAGCATAGATTTAGTTTACTTGAAGTCTCTAAACTCACATTTAATCCCACCAGCTTGATTTTTATTGAAAAAATGCTTCCTCTTGTTGGCTTTTAAAACTTTCTGTTCAGTTTGTTTTCTCTACACCAACACACAAGTGCAACAGCTAAGAAACGGTGTTCCCTGCAAGTGTCAGGGGCACTGACAGTCAGAACCAAGTCCACCCTTCACAAACATTCAATGTTGGGAACTCCAGTCACAAAACACAAACCAAATGATTCAGTTATAATATCAAGCTGCTATAAACAGAATTTCACTTCCAATTCATTGTCACTACAATTTCAGTAGGCACTTCGATTTATTGCAATATTTTTGTATTTTAGTATAGGTTATAGTATTATATACATCTATGAAAGCAATCATCAAAACAAATATTTACAGCCCTTTCATTTTTCTAAAATATTGAACAAATTTTCAGCCAAGAAATTTGATTCCCCAGTACAAAAAATAAAAGCATGTAAAAAGTTAAATTCAAAACATCAAGAATACAATATTTTAATATTTTTATATTAAAGTATAAAATATTTTAATACCAAGTATAAAATATTGTGTACGTATTATATTGTATAATATTGTACAATATGGCGTATAAATTATAAAATATCGTAAATATTGCATAATATAAAGTATAACATATTATTAAAAAAAAGTTTTAAAATAACTCATGGTGTTCAGTATATATTCTCATTATGTGCTACCACTTCCTTATTTTAACATGTAAGAAAAGAAAGGCCTTTTCTGCATCACTTGCTGCTTTAAAACATTCAAAAGAACAGTGTTTGACCTAAATTTAAATTATGTAACCTCCGCTTCTTTCAGTAGGAGCTTTATAAATGTAAATAAAGACAGCTTTTGGTCCTGACATGGAAACCTAATTGAATTTTGAATGAACTAGAACACAACTACATTTTGTTACACGAAGTTACATTCACTCTTCACAGCTACCAATTGTCAGACAAAAATTAGATCTTTGCTGTAAGCAAATACACCTTGCGTGTACATGAGACACGAACTTCTAGAGAGAATATTTAAGATTCTCCAGAACAAAATAGGCAGGGTTACTCCTAAGTTTCTTGTTGGTACTTCAACATTAGACTGTTAACCTCTGTAATACCCAAAGCCCAGAAACAAAATTGCCGCCTTCCATCACTGAATTACTACTCCTTTTTATGGCAAAAGAGAACACAGGAAAGGAGTAAAGCCCAAAGACTTCATTAATGCCTAATTAAGGTTTAAAATATCCAGAAGTTCATGTTAAAATTCCTTAACATTCCATACAAACTATGGCAACCCACAAATATTGCAACAGCAACAACAAAAATATAAGAGTCACTATACAACTAGCAAAAGGAGTAACTTCAAGCATTTCACTAGATTTTGACCATAACATTATACACAATCCTTTTTTCCCCCCTCCTGGCAATGAACACTTGCACAGACTAATTGTTTTACTTGAGATTTTCAATCAAAACCACACTGTACATAGTGCTGTCACTGTAACTATCTTCTGAGGTCACCATTTTTTCTCCAGTTCAATTTTACAACTCTAATAATAATGAGGTACAAGAAAGACGAGAGTCAATTGATACTACTACATCATAATCTACTTTTTTTCCTGACCTAGAAGGAATCTGAATTTAAAGTTTAGAGAGGACTTAGTACTATCATTTCTGACTTAGTAAATTTACAAATTTAATATTCCTCTACATCACAGAACTTCCACTTCGGTTTTCTGTGTTTCTTTTTTTCTAAACACATCTACCTAGTTACAGCTTTAAAAATGGAAGAAAAAAGAAAAACTATATTGACTTGTAATATCAGAAACAAACGTAATGAGGTACTGCAGCAGAACAGTGACACGAAATAACTACAAGGAAGCTCTGCTCTTGCACAGTATAAATCTTGCACAGGAGCTGTAAAAATTCGAACACTCAAGCTCTTCCCTCTAGCCATAAAAATTATGTAATACATGCTGCCTCTCTCCTACATACGTAGAGAATACTTTTATAGAAATGGTTTCACAAAAACATTGCAAACTGGTGGAGCAATCACTACAGTAACCTGTCAAAAACTGTCAAAATGTTTAGAAAGATCTTTCCTTACTACTGCAGACCTTTATTTGCTAAAAGGAATAAATTGGAAGGTGCTATTTGGATAGTCTCAACTACTTAAACTGCATATCCACTTAGTCTACACCAAGGAAAGTTAACAGTCTTTTGGCCTTGCAGTATATGACAAGCAACATGATAACTCTCTTTTCATCTCACTAGCAAAGACATATTCAATATATTGTTCTACATACCATAAACCAGACTGCTCAACACTGTAAGAATTCACGAGAAGAAAAATTCAAGTTGGCTGCCAACTGTGAACTTCTGACTTCATAACAATTTCTATCACCCTAAAGGCTAAAAGCGTTACTTTCCAAGACAGGGAATTTCTGGAATTTGTCGCTACAGGAAGTTACGGAGGCAGATAGTATCAGAAGGCTAAAAATGGATTACAAGAATTCATGGATAACAGGTTCTTTAAAAAAAATAAGAGGAATCAACAGGCACATTCCTCAAAATCTCAAACGAAACAATTTCTTCTAGGCTGCTAGGAGAGCAAGATGCCATGTGATCACTAAGGGCTGGAGCCTTCCCAACAGCTTTCCCTGGTCCTGGTTTCTAGGACAGAGTATGGAGCTACTGGTCAACCTCAGGCTACTTCCAGTTAGTGATGCCACTGTATTACTGACAGCTCTACCTCATGCAAAACCAAGTTCTTTCCACAGGCAGAGAATCCTAGAACACTGACATTTACATTGTCTGAATTATACATCCTGCTCTCATTGTTTTGTTATCAAGGGAGTTGTATCTAAGACAGGAAACATAGTCGTTAAGATTAAGAGCTTTCTATTCTTTAAAATAGTCAGAAGGAAGTCTCATTTTAAATAAACAGCCACACTGCCTAGAGATCAACGCTGACGAAATGTTAACAAGCATTCTTTTTTTCTATCTAAAATTAATTTATCTATCTAAAATTAATATGAGATTAAGGATCTTTCAAACCTAGTTACATGATTTCTAAAAGTAATCTACTGCTCCACTACCTTTGATACGTTCTTATCTAACATTTCATAACAAACCAATCAACCTAAACCAAGTCCCCAGAAGCAATGTTCTCTAATTATCAGGCATCCTAGAATCATTACGGTTGAAAAAGACCTCCAAGATCATCTGGCCCAACCATAGCCCTAACACTAACAACACCCACTAGACAATGTCCCTAAGCACCACGTCCAACCTCTCCTTGAACACCCCCAGAGACTGTGATGCCACCACCTCCCTGGGCAACCCGTCCCAGTGCCTGACTGCTCTTTCTGAGAAGAAATGTCTCCTCATTTCCAACCTGAACCTCCCCTGGTGCAACTTGAGGCCATTCCCTCTAGTCCTGTCACTAGTTACCTGTGAGAAGAGGCCGACCCCCAGCTCCCCACAGCTTCCTTTCAGGCAGTTGCAGAGAGCAATGGGGTCTCCCCTGAGCCTCCTCTTCTCCAGGCCAAACAACCCCGGTTCCCTCAGCCGCTCCTCACAGGACTTGTGCTCCAGGCCCCTCACCAGCTTCGTAGCCCTTCTCTGGACACGCTCCAGGGCCTCGATGTCCTTCTTGTAGTGAGGGGCCCAAAGCTGAACACAGCACTCGAGGTGCGGCCTCACCAGAGCAGAGTACAGGGGGACGATCACCTCCCTGCTCCTGCTGGCTGCACTGTCCCTGACACGAGCCAGGATGCCGTTGGCCTTCTGGGCCACCTGGGCACACTGCCGGCTCATGTTGAGGCGAGCATCAACCAGCACCCCCAGATCCTTTTCCTCTGCACAGCTTTCCAGAGGCTCTGCCCCAAGCCTGTAGTGCTGCATGGGGTTGGTGTGGCCAAAGTGCAGGACCCGGCACTTGGCCATGTTGAACCTCATCCCATTGGCCTCTACCCATCGACCCAATCCATCCAGGTCCCTCTGCAGGGCCTTCCTACCCTCCAGCAGATCGACACTTCCCCCCAACTTGGTGTCATCTGCAAGCTTACTGAGGGTGCACTCAATTCCCTCATCCAAATCATCAATATTTAATATTAAAGAGGATGGGCCCCAACACCGACCCCTGGGGAACACCACTGGTGACCGATCACCAGCTGGATTTCACTCTGTTCACCACTCTCTGGGCTGGGCTGTCCAGCCAGTTTTTAACCCAGCACAGAGTGTGCCTGCCCAAGCCATGGGCTGCCAGCTTCTCCAGGAGAATACTGTGGGAGACCGTGTCAAAGGCCTTGCTGAAGTCTGGGTAGACTACATCAACGGGCTTTCCCTCACCCACCATGTGGGCCACCTGGTCATAGAAGGAGATGAGGAGGTCAGGCAGGACTTGCCTTTCATGAAGCCATGCTGGCTGGGCCTGATCACCTGGTTGTCCCACATATGCTGCATGACTGCACTCAAGAAGAGCTGTTCCATCACCTTTCCTGGCACCGAGGTCAGGCTGACAGCCCTGTAGTTCCCCAGGTCCTCCTTACAGCCCTTCTTATAGATGGGCGTCACATTAACAAGCCTCCAGTCATGCGACATCTCTCCAGATGACCATGACTTCTGACAGATGATGGAAAGCGGCCCATCAATCACATCCACCAGCTCCCTTAGCATCCACAGCTGATAGATGATGGAAGACAATATCAGAAAACCATAGCTCCATGCCCCTCTAATAGCATGTTATCAGATATATGAATTCAGAAGAGATGACACCTTGAAGTACAATGCAGACTAAGATCAGATTTTAGAAAAAACAGATCTCTACATTCTCTGATGAAATTCTGAGTTCAGCATTTAAATTGTAGAGTGAGGAAGAAAAGATTATGATCTTTTCTGCTACAGGCAACAACAAAGAAACATTATTATGTGGTTTTGTGACTGCTGTATTTATTTACAGGCTAGATGGCAACAATCATCCTCACTACTATGGTGCAAATACACACACTAAGTGCATAATCTCAGTAGTGTGGAGTTGCCCAAAAAGAATGCTTAGACTTCCAAGAGACACTACCCTGAAAAGGGAAGCTAAACACAGTGAACTTTATAGGCTTCTAGAGATATACAGCCTGACATATTCTTAAGAATTTTAAACCAAAAAAAATCATGTAAGTAACTGCTGAAAGACAGTTTCCCAGTGCTATTACCTTTAACTGCTCAAAAAACTATATACAGCAGTGTTGCTACATGATGTCAGAAGAGAAAAACAATCCTGCTCCAGTTGGAGAGCTAACAATAGATGCAGTGCATTCCACATCTCAAACAGAGCTGCAAGTAATCCTAGCATTTTTCACCAGTCACATGCAACACACAGCCTATGTCACTCAAGTCTTCCTAAACTGTGGGAATGCTTGTCTAGGGGCTTCCTGAAGCCTCTTTTTAAAATGGCATTTTCAATTACAACCTCTGAAAATGAGTTCAAGCAAACTGCTTCTGAAGTGGTTCAAGTTGTCAAAGTTCTACCCAAACTGTAGATCAAGGCACTTTAAAATTAGAAAACAAAAGCTCCCATTTTAGACAAGAGCCTATTTTGCAGACAAGACATATCAAGAAATTTTAAAATGCCAATGAAATTTAGGATTGACAGTTCAGCTGGCATTTGTCCAGTTAATTGCAATCACATAAAAATATTGAACATCTTCACAAGAATAAAACATTATTCTTGTATAGCTTTAATTGGCATTCCAAGAAATAACATTCAATTGAACAGTATTACTGTTCAATTAACTTCAAGATTTAAGACAATAACAGCAGAAAACCAGATATGCAACATTAGACAAAAAAAAAGATTCTACTTCTTATTTCGACAAAGCTTGCATTGAACTACAGCTTTAGCAAGTGCTAAACATCACTCATCAGCATTTTCTGAAATTTAGACAAAGCACACATCAGATAATGAGCTTCATAAACAACATTTATTCTGACCAAACATAATTAAATTCCAAAACCCTAAACTGAGCTCAGCTATTGAGCTAAAACACAGAAAATGAGAACAGCTATATGCACTGACAGGTGCTTAAAAAAATAAAATATAACAATCAACTTCTCTTTATCTCGTTAATTTTTTTGTTAGCACCCCCATGACCTCTGGGCTACAAACCCAAGCTATAAAGATTACTTGGGATATGTTCTCCAGATCACCCCACCTATAGATATTTGTAATTCCCAAACAACCATCTAGAAAGTGCGCTCTGCAGGTTGAGCTAACACAGACGTCAACTGCCAAGTGAAAAGAAAGCATTTGTTTTGTTAAGAACTCACTGATAGAGATTTAAAAACCAAGCATCTCTTTCACATTTTGTCTCTTTGCTGGCCCTACTAGTTAAGATACATACGCAAGAGTGAAAAAGCAACGATCATTTTCGAATGGAAAACAATCCTACCACTAAAAAAAAATTTAAAAAAAAGCATTTACCTCACACCTCTGGATTTTTCTCCATATGGTAAATTAAATTTTTCCTGTATATGCATTCCCTAGAACTTGGTGAAAAAACTGGACACCCACCCCACTCCCATTCACTTTTTGATCTGTTCTTCCATATTTTCTATTAAGTGTTTCAAGTCTAACATCTGATAGGGAGAAACTTCAGCATGAAGTTACTCACATAAATCTAAAGATGCTTAGCAGTGTACAGCAGATTAAAGGAACTCCGCAAAAAAATCAACTACTAACAGTATCTTGTTGCAACACAGAAGAAAAACAAAACTAAAAGGTTTCTACAATTTTAAGTAATTTTGCAGTCAGCAGTTGCTATACTGTCAATTTTTAATGAAAGCTCATCAAGTTTTGAGAAGCAAGTAATCCATGATTACTAGTCTCAGGGTTTATCCACTACGTCTACCAACTAGCTACACATAAAATTAGTAACACTGTCTAGCGGTACTTCCAACACTTCGTCTGCTACCAAATGCAAATAAGCCATGTACAAAGAAGGCAAACTGCACCTATCTTTTCAGGTAGCATTTCTGCTAGACACAAAAGCCACGACTACTGCTAATTATATCTCAGCTAAATTAGCTCTCATGATACAAAATAAAAGAGCTTCAGTCGGATTTATTTTCAAGTAAAATATTCTGCTCTAAAAACAATTAGGTTATAGTCTATGAGAAGAACATACAGACGGCAAGTCAAAAAAATATTACCCAATACACTATACTTTCCTTCAAGGTTTTTAAACAATGTAGATAGTTAAAACAATACACATCTTCTAATAAAAACCTGAAGTTTCTCCTGAAAGTCAGAACATTTTAGATTCAGTACACTACTCAGCCACAATCCACTGCAGCAGGTAACAGCCTGGATCAAACTGAAAGGATTTTAATCAGAAGTATGCAACACATGGGAAACATGACTAAGGGAAAGAAATCTGAAGTATACTATAGCTATGTAACTTTAGTAAGCGAAGAGGTGAAGGCAAAGAGTTATTTTTGCAAAACCAACCTCATCCCCTCATTCAGGTTATTATCAGTAGGCTGTAACCTGACCCAACATCTTGCCCCATACAAAATTATACATTACTTGGACCCCAAGACGGTATTCTTCCTCAATTTGATGCCTCAGACACCACCAGTGAATCTAGTACTATTCTCACTCATTATGTCTTTTCTCTGCAATGCCATCAGTGATACTCACAGGTATAGCTCCACATTGCTTCTTATAAAGCTCACATTTTCAACTGTGCAAGAAACTGCAAGCTGTTTTCTCCAATGGAGAGCTGAAGCTCAATAACTGGTGCACCAAATCTATCTCAATCATTTAATCCAAGATGACCTAGGGCCCTTTCCCCTCAATGGCTATATGATGCTTTCTGTGCTCTGAAGGATTAAGGTATACACTGAAAAATTTAACATTTTTAAGTTTAGGCTCCGCAGTCTCATGTTAGTCAATAGGATAACAAGTCAGGAAATAACTAATAAGCATCTTGACAACTATGAACAGCTCAACCAGTACCAGAGGACAAACTCCTTAATACAGAAAAAGTAGTCAGTTCTTACAGAAAACTATGAGACCATGAAATGATCCTCTCTCCAATTTCCCTTTCATTACAGGCTTTCCAACCTCTGCAACATAGAAAGACAACTAAGAAAAAAAAAGCAGCCTTGAAACAACAACCTAATTCTTCCTGCAAATCAGAATTCAGTCGCTATTGGGGATGAGTTCAAGTACTTCAGCAAAGTTTTTACAGAATTTTGCATTTGCATACAGGTATTAATGAACAAGATTAATGAACAAGAAGGTAGGTTAACATAACAGACCACAAATACATAAAGAAGTTAGCTTCTTTCAAACAGCTAAACACAACTTTGGACTACTCCTATCAAACCTACAGGACTTGCCTCAACTTAAAATCAGTTTTCAGCAGGAAGGTGGATACAAGAAGTTGACTATTTTGTAATAGCCCTATTTATAGCAGAATAGCACCTGAACTGCAAGAGAAAAAAAATTAAGATAAAGTATTACCCATTCACAGATTGCTTTCATCTGGCAACCATCAATGCAGGAAAAAAATTGTTAATTTACTGCTGCATCTTTTTGTTCGTTTTGGATTTCTACTCCATTATACAATGAAGCACGATATGAAGCATGAACTACAGACATCAATGTAAAAAAAAAAAAAGGAAGAAAAGATTGGGGGGAACAAAAGATTTTAAACAGCATTTGTTCCTAGGTGTTTTTGTTAGTTTGTTTGTAGGTGTGTGTTGGAAGGGGAGGGGGGGACAAGCGTTGCTCTCTGCCCCAGATTTGTACTTTGAATTTTTCTTTAACCTTGGGTGTTCTCAGCAAAATCACAGCCATTACCAGACTTGGAGAAAAAAGGAAAGGGGTAGGCTACATTACAACACAAACTCAGACAGTCTTCTAGCAACGTTACAGTTGGATTTAGGATCTAGT
Organism: Anser brachyrhynchus; assembly: GCF_964034855.1. NCBI lineage: Eukaryota > Metazoa > Chordata > Aves > Anseriformes > Anatidae > Anser > Anser brachyrhynchus. Next base: position 28,408,186 of record NC_137696.1, read on the forward strand.
TAAGTAACAGTTGAGGAGTACGTTAGACAACTGAAGATAAAAATAAATGGATTAGTATTTTAAAGCTTTTAACTTGTAAGTGCTGTTTATCATAAAACCAAAGTGGTTTTAGAAGGCCCATTTTCTACTTGGAGCTCCTTTCAGATTTACTTAAATAACCTACCTCAGCACTACTTACAACTTGCATCTCAAATTTATGAATTTCCCATGCATGCACTAGACTTTCTGCACGTTAAAATAAGATAGTTTCATTCAAGTTACAGCTTCACAACTCACCTACTTCCCCCACATACACAGAGCATCCTCAAGAAGAGAAGGCAGTTTTTGAAAGTTCCTATAGTTCCTTCTGCCAAAGGATATCATTAAACCAAGCCACTACAATGTTAAAAGCTACAGGCAGTACTCTAATTTGTGACGGTAATTCTGAAACAAAAGAATGGATTCACTTTTCCAAATAAGAAAAAAAAAGCATCCCCCACCCATGTCATGACATCATTTCTCTGTAACAGATTTCCGTATTGGGTGAGATCAATACAAAATGCCGTAAGAGTGTTTTACATTGCAGCAGACTCTTTTGTGGACACTGAGAAATAGTATTTATTGCTTTTGCCTGGGAACATGCATGCAATGCTCAAACAGTTAGCCCTGAATTAAGCAGCAAACTTATGGAAGAAAATGCTATTATTAAATACTGCCTTTCCTTTAATGATACTTCATGCATTAGAGGCATATCCTTGGTAAAACAAGGAAGAGAACAGCACTGCAAGATATTTCTGATCTTTCTTAACTTTATTTTGACTCTTCCACTTTTACTTTATCAAGAAGCCACACATAAGCAAGCTTAAAAAAAAAACATTAAAACACACATGCTTACAAATCTGCTTCAGACTGACAACTGAAAGATATATTAGGTAATGGCATATCTCAATTTTAAGAGCAGAAAAATTAACACTCTTTGACCTGCTTATTTTAGTACCTACCTTAATTTCAGTTTAGATTTCATAAAATAGCTTTCAAAATCCAGAACGAAATTCAGAGAAGTGCTTAAAAATAAGACCTGCTACTGTATAGGATAAATGTCGTATCAGGTAAGACAGTGCAATTTTATTCTTACAAGCACAGTATTAAACATCTGCAGCTTTCAAATTCTGTATTTGCCATTCATGCTGCATGACATTTTTTTGAAGCAAAGATCAAATTAACATCCTCCTAGCCTTCAAATATTATTTTTGACTTCTTTTCCACTATGAAAGTCTAATTTGATTATGGAATAATGCCTTGCCAGTGCTGCTGTTTGTCCATTACCGGTTTCAGAGGCACAGAACCTAATTTTCCCCAAACACATCTTTAGCATTCCGGAATCCATCCATCTACAGTGAATGGGGAGAGGCTGAAGAGTTTGGATGCTGCCATCGTTTTTTTTTTGTTTGTTTGTTTTGTTTTTTTTGGGGGGGTGGGGAGAGCCTTGGTTTCAGACAGGGAAGGGAGATGTCAACATATTCAAATAACAAAGTTATTTCTAATCACTACAAATTAACTGGATTTTTTGGTTTGAAGATTCATATAGTATACCACCTGCATTAACTTTCTCTGCATCATGTTTTAGATGTTTTCAGAATCCACAGCCTGAGGTTTTTCCATACAAGAAATGTCTCCCTTTTGAAGCCTTAGCATGTTGCTTGGCAATATCATCCCACCCCCAGGAACACAACCATCGCCCCTTTTTGTCTGCCTGTGCCGCACAGGTGTCCCACACATCCAAAAACAAAGAAAGGCTGTGCAAGCGTGCTGACGTGCACAGTCACAGCAAGCACCAGAACAGGAACTCCGATACATACTTCGTACTACAGTCCTACAGGAAGTCGGCAACGTGGCCTCCTGGTAGAGTATAAAACGAACGTGCAGAGCTATGTGCAGGGAATACAAATTTAATACACCCTGGACTAAGTGACATTCTGGTTGTCGCATAGCAACAGGAACCCACTGCAGAAAAACAATATGGAACTTTTTTTTTTTTTACTTGCCAAGCTCCCATTAACCCCAGCCACCCTGAGAACCAGAACATCCCCAGAATAAACATTACTCTCCTCGCCAACCTAAGCAAGGATCCGAGGCACAACACCTAACTTTTTACATTTAAAAAATTCAGTGTATTTAAATGGTCGGAAGACACGATGCTGCTGAGACAAAGTTCACAGCTACACTGAACGTGGCCAGCAATGCTTCATTTCTAGAGTAACGTCCAAGAAGAATTTCTTTAGATGCTCAGAATCTCTGTTCTTAAGAGAGGAATGCTTTCATCATTTTATGCCAGACTTTTGTCCTACTGAACACAAAACAAAAGCTCTCAAATTCTAGAAGAAAAGCCTATGGCTTTGTTTCAAAATAGTTTTGCTTCATTTTGTTTGGGGATTTTTTTTATTTGTTGCAGGGATTGGTTTTGTTTTAAAGAAAAAAAAAGACAACTCAGATTACGTCGAATTTAATCTCTGTAATGAATTTTGAAGCAAAACTACATGTGGACATTTAAACTGTTCCTCTTGCTTGGAGGTAAAGGTTTTGATAAGCCAATATGAATTGCATAAAATCTCTTCCCCTTTCCCCAAAAGTGAGGAAATTGCGATCACTCAGCTGGCTGGGAAATTGATACATTACAAGGCATATGAAAATATGGACTATCAATCTCCTTTGGTATTTTGCTTTCTTCTTTTTCAAAGCCCTCCCCATTCCCAAGAAAGACAGTGGTATTTTGCCAAGAGTTACAAAGGAAGTTTCTCATGATTGATCTTTGGGGGTAAGTTCACCCCCCAGACCCACCCCAACTGCAGGCATACTTTAACATCAGGAGCCCTGTTCAACTCCCAAAGAAAAATGCAAGACTTCAAATAAATGCGTGATGAATACTATGCCTGGAAGCATATAAATAAATCATCGAACCTGAAAGGATTCCTAAAAGTTACACAGACAGTTCAGTCTTCATCCTAACATCACTTACAAAGTAAGTATAATTTATTTAGAAGCAAAAGTTAAGGAAAGAAAACCCTTATTATATAAGGCCTGGGTAATGGAAATCATGCCATTAACAAAGTTACATATATTTCCCAATTCATAATAGCTAAGGATTTCCCCTACATTACTGTCACTTGCCTCCCTCCGTATTCCTAACCGTGGAGCTGCAGAACGGACTAGTTAGAAGCCAGCTACCTGCCCACAGATGGAGGCTGCCCATCAAATATAGGGACTCACATGTTCACACTTAGGCAGCATGCAGAGGCTAACAGTACGCATCAGGAACAGGGAGTTTTCGTTAGCATTGGAAGAGGAAACAGTGAGGGAGAAGAGGTTGCTTGTTTTGCATCCACCTTCCCTCTGAAAAGGGATACACGTGCATTGAAGGTAAGATATTTACAGCACCCAGAAAAGGCTTAGATATACACACCTCTATCTTGCGATGACTAACTAGAGACCTCAACAGGGCAAAGATAAAATCCTACTATTAAGTATTAGCCATGCCTAAGATGCAACCCTTTCCACGCACCCCAGAGATTTACCTATGTGCAGCCACTCTAGTGACCCAGACCACCTCTCTATAAAAATAATGCAGATGGGCTCCTCAAACAAACCATACTGAACATTTCCTCCACTGATTTCCAGTGGTCAGATAATTCAGAGGAAAATACACTCTCACACACGAACAGTAACCTCTGAAAAGGATTTTCACAATTTTCACTTTGACATCTTTCTCTGCAATGCCATCTCCACTTCCTCTATGCAAGCACCATGGTTGCAGAGCAGTACAAAACCAAGTGTCAATTTAAATAGGATCCTACCTCTGCTTACTTGCTTTGAAGCACCTAATTCTTCACTTTTTTGGCTAAGAATTCAAAATTACAAGCTACCCATTAAAAAAATAAAACACAATATCTACCTGTATGCGCGGTGTGCCTGTAACAATCCACACAGTACAAAACCTCCACATGGTGTCTCCAAAGAATTGAGTAATTTTCTCAAGAAATGAGCACTGGAACATCTGAAAACTTGCATGTGTGCCATTCCCCATCAATACAGCAGCTGACCCAGTAAGAGATATTGCCTCTCCTTATAAAACCTTTGTCTTGTTTATATTCTCAGAGCAACGCAGCTACAGCAACAGTACTCATAACCTACAAAACAACCTTTGTGTTTATCTTATTGCCATCCATTTGTGCACTTATCTATTGTTGGGAATAGTGGCAGCGGCAGGGACACAGGACCGTTCTATCACTGAGTAAGAAATGTACAGCAAATAAGAAGTGTACAGTAGTATCCATCAGTTTCAAAGCTGCCTTTAGAGTATAGCAAACCAAGAAGTCCAAGATAAACTAATCTTCTTACAGGATGGAAGAATAACGTAAGACATCAGAAAAATACAAAATGAAGCCCCAGAACACAGCAGTACAGGTTTCCTCACCTCATAATATGGTTGTACTGTCAGATGAAAAGTCAAGCAGCAACCATATGCAATTCATATACGGTGCCATTAACTAAGCTGGTCACTAAAGAGGACTACTGGATTCATCACACAATGTTGCGGAAACCGGAACAAACAACAGCACTACCACAATCTTTGAGATTATACCATAAGATCTTTAAGTTGCAAAATTTAATATACTTCTTCATTCATTCTCCATTTCAGACCAAATGGTTTGTACCTGACTTGTAAGGCAGGTCAGTGTTTAAAGCGTATTTCATACACGCACAGAAAATGGAGGCACAAAGTATCATCTGCTTCCTGTGCCATCCTCATGTTCCACTTACATCAGAGTGATTTGGCTAAATAAACCAGCATGTAATGCTAAATTAAAATGTAACAGTAGCTTCTTGCATTCTGATCACATTTCAAGCTTTTTTAATCAAAGCAGGCATATTCTGAACGAGGGAAAAAAAGTACCTCTAAACTTAATTTCCTTTAAAAAAGCAGTATTTTTGCTAGAATAGTATACAACTACAGCCAACCTACACATGCTCTGAAGTAGTATGTTTACTGGTTAGACTTACACATGCAAAGATCATGCACGTGAGGTTCAGCAGTGATCATTTTCATAACAGTACTGTCGTTCACTACTTTATCTCTGCCATAATTAGGTTCATTTGGATTAAGTTTCACTGCTAAGTATGGCCACACCTTTTATTTTAGGCCACAGATAACCATTTTTATTCTGAAGTTGTAAAATTCATTTAACTTAATCTACAGCAGCCAAACAGTTTTCTAAAAATACGCTTTGTAACCGCATTCAAAAACAGTACGAGTTTTATAGTAAATCTTCACTGTGTTCAATTTTAAGTCCAAATTCAACAGGCTGTTACCTTAGACTAAATACTTTCATAGAAGAGTCAGCATTGTTCAATGGACTAAGGTTTGCCAAAAGGCTGGTACGCTTTCCTGAAATATCAGCAGGAGTTTAACACAGGAGAGGAAATAAAATGTACACATCACTATGCACTGTTTATAAAATACACTAAGCTTTTAAAAGAGAGCAACGAAGGGAAAAGATTTCAATAGAATAAAGCAATACAACAAGAAAACAAGTCATCAGAAGCAGCAGCAGTATATATTCTTTATTGTAACGAATCACTGACATGAACAGCTACAGTAACTAGAAGAGAGAAATTCTTGCTAGCCTAGAGTTGGAAGCTTGGTGCCTGAAAAACAATCTCCCCCCCGCCCCAAAGAGCTATTTCAAGAGCTAGCGACTTGAAGAAGCAACACTACTAGGTTCAAGGCACAAATTTACACAGAGCATATGCTGAAGTTTGATTTGCAAAGAGACAAACAGAAAGTTGAATGTAACCTAAAAATACCAGCCACCTCTTCCCTCCAATGCCAGTAAAAATACCACTAATACAGAAGTATTGAAAGTTTTTTTTGGAAATGCATGAAATACAATGGAATCTCAATCACCTTCCTGTTTAGCATTTGCATTTTCAATCCGTACAGTAAGAACAATGCAACTTAAATGAAAATCTCCACAAAATATACGATCATATCTGCTAGCATCACATGCAAAGACATACTGTCTTACACAAGTGAAATATAAAGCATTTACCAGTAGTTCCTCAACTGTGAGGAGACCACAGTAAAACATTCCCTTAACTACATCACCTCCTAAGTGTTTCAGTTAAAAATCTGTTATCAGTGTCATCTCCAAGGAAGTGGAGGATGACAGTAGTCAGCACCCTAAAAAAAAAAGCATTAAACCATATTTTAGGATTCTGCTTTAAGAACAACACAAATTGACTTCTAGAAAAAAAAAATTCTTTCTAGAAAGAAAATACTCCTCTAGCTGCTATAAAACTGCAACTAAGTATAACAAAGGCTTTACCTACACCAGTGATTACTTATTCCTTTATTTTTCTGCTAAATTCAAAAGTTTTAAAAATTTTTTTTTTTAACTATATGGCCCATATACTTAGAACATACAACAACCAAAATTCACCTTCTTTATGGAATTTGCAATAGATATACATCACTTTAGGATCTGATTCAGGAAACTGAAACTAAGTTCCAAATTTGTAAATAAAAGAAGAATGAGAGAACGTTTGAAACAAAATCCTTGCAATCTTATTTGTGCTACAAACTAGGAGTTTAGGGTTGTTTCTGGCAGCAGACCAGTCCAACAAAACAACATTTCTGTATCACACTCCAGAGTGCAATCAGTTTCCACTTCTCCCCCCCATACCTCAGGGGGTATCAGCACCTTTTTTTTTTTTAAACCACAGTTAGAAAAACAGTAACATTAAAAATTAGCCACATTGCCACACCACAAATTTAGAGAAACATACTAGTTTGGGACTAATTTTTTTTTTTAAACCACTATTTTCCTATATATAAGCAAGCTTTGCCTGGAGAATTTTCAATATACAAAACTAAGAGCAGATTTTTTTTTTTTTTGGCCAGAATATTGATCATGGAAGTTTTTTTGCATGTGCTTTCTCTTCTGTTTAAGTTAGCCCCGCCTAAAGATTACTCACAGAGAGTGATGGAACTTCAGCTCCTTGCGCTCCCTTATGCGTTGATTCCCAAGCCACGTACTTACTACTAGCAGTTCAACTGAGAAGACAAAGCAAACTAACAATTTATCTAATGACACAGTGAACTTTTCTTCACCAGGCTGGCGCTGGCATTTGGGCAGCACACCCCCAAAACTTCACATTTTCTCACGAGGAGCAGTTCCATAAGCTGCCTGTAAGTGCCCACGGAATTACGACATAAGGAGCACCAGGAGCGTAACACCGCCAAAAGATGTCAGGAATGATTTCCCCATTTTTTTCAGGAACTTTTAAAGCATTAATTGTGAAATAGCTACAGTAAAGCAAGATGTGCAATTAGTGACATTGGGCAGGTGGAGGCTTATTAATCATTAGAGCAATTAAACAGCAGTAGCTGAAATAAAATTGCACGTTTTCATCTAAAGCCTGTATCAGTACACAGCACTTTAAACCAAGGCAAGGCAAAACAAACTCAGTTACTTAGATGTCATTTTTTCTTCTTAAAGTTAGAAATGTTTAAAGTTAAAACTAGGTGTTGCAGACATCTCTAAAAGGGAAAAAAGATTATGTATGTAGCCCAACAAAAAGAGCTATACACAAAACTAGTTATTTTCCATTTGTATTTGTGACAACACAGGGTAAATTAAAGCAGGGAGAGCCACTAGGGCCACAGCACTGGCTTTTCATACAGCAGGCTTAAGTATCGCCAGATAGAAAAGTCACTTTGCTCCCATATTAGTCCCAAGGGAGATGCCAACATCCCAAGAACACAACACAGTTTTATACAATTCACAAAGACTGGCAGGGAAAAGGAAGGGTGGGGTGGTGAAGCGATCGTTAAAAATTACTTAAAATATTGAATCTGTTCAAGAAGGATTGTAGGACTTACCTCTCTAGGTTTACTTTTAGCTACTACTAAAAAAAAATCACGTTTTCTTTTTTTTCCCCCCCAATCAAACATAAAAAGATGGTATCTTTTGCTTTCCCTCAGCACTAGAGCACTCCTAAAACCTAAACCCGTCTAGATGTTTAGAGAGCTGGCATATGTATTCCTACACTGATGAGTGGAAGCAGGCATGAACTGTCAAGAGCAATTCCAGATGAAAGGTCACAGTAAAGAAGAGAATAATATCTGTTTCACAAAATACATTTGCTCTCTAGTAATGAAAGCAAATGACTCTATCCAGCAGTTCAATAACCCACTTCTACAATAGTTCTGCATGAATTGCGCTGGCACGGCAAGCGGCAGTCCTCATTACTAAGTATTTCCAATCATATGCCTAAGGCACTGCAGATACGTCACTCAGGGCGTGTGTTCGGGAAGGCATCCACCGAAACAGGTGCTGAAAGAATAACCTCTTTACACAAGCGTAGAAAAAAGGCTTTCACTAAACAGCAGTCTGAAGTAGGAAGCCAACCAACTTGGTCTTGTTTTCTGACCTCCAGTAACAAACGATACGAAGCCCTGAATCAGAGTCAAGAATACATGTGTATATAGCATTCCAGAGAGCATTCCTGATTTATACACACTCCCAGACTATTTCTAATTTTTAGAGGCTGACAACATAATTGGTAAGATGGTCATAAATAGCTTCTGAAAAAAAAAAGTGATTCATGCATCCTCCATTCACACAGTAATCTTTTAAAGACTTACACTTTTACTATCAAAAAAAATTCACTAATCTCTATCCAGATACCTTGAGGGCAAAACAGTTGTCAGATTCCCTATCAGGTGGGCAGAAACAACCAGTCCAGAAATTACTTTCAATTGCCACAGATAAAACACGAGCTGAAGTCTGCACTTCTATCAGACAGATGACTCAGTCCATCTGTTAGTTTACTTTAGAAGACGGAAAGTAACCTGAATTCCTGTACCCACCTGGAAAAAACTGCCTACACCTCCAATGTTGCTCTTGAGACATGAGCAATTTTTAGGAAGTGTATTGGCTCCCATTACAAAGACCCAGTCTAAATTACTGGCCTGCTTACAATTCCAGTATTTTGTCAAATACTTCTTAACTGAATTAAGCTTTCTAGCTCAAATATACTATTTATGCATGTATTAAAACTAAAATAAAGCCAAAATTCCAAAGCATTACCCTACATTTTGATGTACACAATAACTTAACATTGCCACTGAAATTAATGGCTTCTTCTACTCTGGTATTTTACCTTGAATAGCTGCAGTTACAGCAGTAGAGCTTAGTGATATGGTTTAGTGGAGGACTTGTTAGTGGTAGGTCAAAGGTTGGACTAGACGATCTTGGAGGTCTCTTCCAACCTAGATGATTCTGTGATACTACTGTCACTACTAACATTATGTTCTTGTATACCTGCTTGTCTAGGAAAACTACAAAACATACATGGGACCCTTCAAGAATTCCTAGTCCTAGTGAAGGTACATGCTTTGTTACTTCTGCATGGGCTTTCACTCCTATATTAAAGACATTAAAAAAAAAGGGAGTATGATATCAGACATACTAGCACAAAATTTAGAATATAATGAAGGCTTACTAACCCCAGCACAAAATACAGACTTAAGTAACAAAGTCTATTCTAGGGCAACATACCTGAGCAGATAAACTACTGAATGTGAGCAGAAATTTTAATGAGACCACAAATTTAACTATTTTGAAAAAAACGAGGATATGACATGATTTCCTAAAAAGAAAAAAATCTGCAGCAATTTAGCTGTTTGCCCCATCTAAATATACAATAAACCTTCACACACACAATATGCATAGAAGCCTATCAAACACAAATTAATGTAGTGAGCTACGAATATGAGTTAAGTAATGAATATTGGTGCCCAGTGGCGAGAGGCAACAGGCACAAACTGAAGCACAGGAATTCCTAGCTGAATGGGAGAAAATATTTATTTACTGTAAGGGTGACAGTGCACTGGAGCTGGTTGCCCAGAGAGGTTGTGGAGTCTCCTCCTCTGGAGACATTCAAAACCCGCCTGGGTGCCATCCTGCACAACGTGCTCTAGGTGATCCTGCTCGGCAGGGGTTGGAGCAGATCATCTCCAGAGGTCCCCCCCAACCTCAACCATTCTGTGATTCCGTGAGCTCTAGAAATAATGGAATTTAAAATTCTAAAATAAATAAAGATCTAAAATAATACTGTTTCTTTCCCAGTTCCTGAAACTTGGGTAACAAAGCCAGATTAAGCAGTCTGCTTTCTCACTAGCACACTAATGAAAAACAATTCTTTCCCACACAAAGAAATGGATGTAGAAATCCCAAGAGAAAGCCGTACACAGTTTGATTTAAAAAGTCAGCATCTTGGGAAGCTCATTTATTTTTAGAGTAAGCATACAAAATGAGCTAGATACCAAAAAATAAAAACTTAAGATCAATCAGTTAGCCTTCACTGCAGAATCCCAACTGTACCAGTAGTTATGTTTTTCAGCTTCTATAACACAGATTTCAACATACCCTTCACTATCATTCTGTTTACACATGAGCTTCTTGTATAAATACAATGGGAAGTTACGCTATTCCTAGAACAAGGGCACAAAATTGTGCTGCTATTTATACTTTAACTACTTTTTCCCAGCACCACATTCCATTTGGCTAGCAAATGGAAATCTCACCGAATACACCTATTTCTGGGTTCCTATTATAAGTCCGTTCAGGAACTACATTAAGAGCAGTACTTTGTCAGCTAACCACAATACAATAAGAGAAATGGGTGTTCATCACTATCAACTGTTTATCTAAAGCTGGTGGGTGGCTGTTCAAGTTGTGTCCTGAACTGAGTCACTTCATTCTTAAGCTGGACCTTTTAACTGCGATGCTTAATATTAAGTCTAATAAACTTTATCGGCCACCTGCAACCCTAACAGATGCTACCCAAAGAGCATATAAATTTGATTCAAATACAAAACAGACTACTACGAGAATTAATTCTTGCGTTCAACTTGTGCTGTGATGTTCGCATCTTACTGAATTGTCATTTTACAATATCAAGATGCTGTCTACAATGATGTTTAATTTTACCTACCACAAGGACAACTAGTTTGCTCTTTAGTAACTGATCATCTAAGCAGCCTAGACAAGATGTGAGACCTTAACATGAAATTATCATGATCATGTCAGGTTGACATGGCCGAAGATTGGGTTCTCACACATGTAGGCACCAAACGACACTACAGAAACTAAGTTTTTTTTTTTTCTGGAAGGGGGTGGGGGAGCATCCACCTCACCTCAGAATGACTTCTGATATTTGTTTCTTTTTATATAAATTGGAGCGCCAACTGCATACTTACCTATGGAACAGCAATAGCAGAACACTTACGCATTTCAGGAAACCATCAACATCATTCATGTCAAAAGCATATTTTCAGTAATACCTGCATATAGAAGAGCTATATAGGAAGCACTGGTCACTTATCCTTATCCACCTTCTCACTCCTCCCCCATCAGGGCTTGCCTTAACCAGTAAATACACGCTAAAATTCGTTGCTCAAACATAATAGGGTGTGCAGATATTGGTTTAAACATGTTTCAGAAATATAGCGTCAATCCTAGTCTAAACAAGTCCAAAGGGAGAGCGTGCAGTGAAAGCTTGCCATTGTACTGGAGCTGGACCAATTAAACACAACCGAGTCAATTTAATGGTGCCTCTATAGAGAGGAAAACACTGCTTTAACCACATCGTTTTCATAACTTGTGTAGTTTAATTGGTACAGCTTGCTTCTTTTTTTTCCAAAAGGTTTGGAATCGAGCCTCTGGAGTCAGCTTTCTTCAAAATACCCCATGACCACTCAGCAAGCCCATTCAACTCGCTGTGGAGCTTCCCTCTTACCAGCTTCGTGTTGTGTACTCAGGAGCAGGTTGAAAGTTTCAGGCACACAACCAGATCATTTGCCGACGTTTACTAACTGCTTGAAGTCAACGAATCAAACACCTAAATAAGCAACCTAAGGGAAGGTTCAACACAGGCACTTTCCTGTTGTGCTGGTTAAGAGGAACATTGTGCTGCCTCTGAACTGGCATAAGCCCTAGGACACATACAGTTACATCAGCGAGAGCACAGACTTGCTGGTAGAGCTTACTTCACTCAGCATCAACCGCACATTGGAAGTATTTTTTTCTGCCAGCATAAAAAACAAATTTATACAGGGCTTCTCAAGATGTTTGTATCAACCTTCGTGAGATTAGCAGTACTCAGTACACTGTTAAAGATTATCGAAATAAAACTGCTAATGTTTGAAGGATCCGTATATGAAGGATCTGTAAGGTTTTTTAAGTTGTAACTTTGAACTTGCAGGGCATCTCATTTCTCCAGAGTAATATGAATAAGGGAAAATAAAGTATCATGACACAAGATGAGGATTAAAATAACGTACTGCATAAATACTAACAGTTAACAAAGAAGACTAGAGGGAAATAGAGGAACAAAGTTTTGTACAAAACGGGGGGGGCCTCGCCATGCTTCCAGCTGCGAGGCTGCCCTTTGCATGGAAGAAGGTGTGGACGCATGGGGGGGGGCCAAGAAGTTCAAACCCCGTAATTAGGGTTTTGCTGTGCCCCGGAGGGAGCACAAAGGAGGACCCGGCCCGAGCGCAGCACCTCCGAGGGCAGAGCCCGGCTCCTCGCCCAGCGGGAACCGGGGCCAGGCCTACACGGCGCCCAGAGCCTCGCGGCCGCCCGGGAGGCAGACCGGGGAAGCAGGAGGAAAAGAAACGGGCGCGGGGCCGAGCGGCGGCGGCAGGAATTGGGCTCCAAATGAATGAGCCCGCAGCGAGCCTCGGGCGCCCCGCGGGGCAGGGCAGCGCCGCGTATGGGCTCGGCCGGCGGCGGGCACCGCCGTGTTTACACCCGAGAGCCCCAAACGGCTGCGAGCGGGGGAATCCCCAGCCCCCCGCTCCCGCTTATTGATCGCACCGGGAACAGCCCGGCCGCCGCCGCTGCTGCAATGCAACACCCGCCGGTAAACGGGGAGGGGGGGGGGGGGGGGGGGGGGAGAAAAAAAAAAAATGGAGAAAGAAAGGAAGAAAGGGAGGAAGAAAGGAAGGCGCCGGGAGACCCCGCTCCCGCCGCGCCCGGCGCACCTCCGCGGCCCGCCCGGCCCAGCAGGCGAGGGGCCGCCCCGGGGCACGCCGCGGGCCCGCTCCCTCCCCGCGGGCCCCGCAACTCCGCCGCCGCCGCGGGGGCCGGGTCCGGCGGGGCCGCCCTTCCCCCACGCGGCGCTAACAATGGAGCCCTCCCCCACCGCGGGGCTCCCCCCGGCCCGGCCCCCGCCGCCTCCTCCTCCTCCTCCTCCTCCTCCTCGCCGTCCTCCTCCGAGCCCCCCGCCGCAGGCTGCCGCGGACCGTTAGAGGCGGGGGCCCACCGCCGCCGCCCGCGGCCGGCCCCTCACCTCATGGCGCTGCCCGGCGTCGGGGAGCCGCTCCCGCTTCCTCGCTCAGCTCGGCGCTCGCCGCGCTCCGCTCCTCAGGGGCCGGCGCCTCAACGGACGGACAGCGAGAGCCCCGGCAGCCAGCGCCCGCCCGCCCGCCTCCCTCCCTCCCTCCGCCGCCGGGCCGGGCCACACCACCGCGGGGCGCCGGGGGTGGGACGGGCCGGAGAGGTGGGGGAAAGGGGCGGGGAAGAGCGAACCAACGCGGGGGGGGAGGGCGAGGGGAGAGCGGAGGAGCGCGGGGGAGGCCGGCGGCACCGCCGGGGCCGGGGGAGCGGCGGGGAGGGCGGGGCGGCGGAGCCCACGCCCCCCGTCAGGGGTACGGCCGCTGGGGGGGGTGGGCGGGAGGCCGGGCCTCAGGTGCGGCGGCGCCGGCGGAGGCAGCCCTTTGTCCTCGGCAGCCGCCGCCCCCGCGGCGAGGCCCGGCCCGGGCTGCCGGCGGTGTCCGCGCTCCGCTCTCCCCTCTCCTGCCGGGAGCCGGGATCCCCCGGGGGCCTGGTGGGGACCCAGCTCCCCCCTGCCCCGCTCCCTCAGCGGCTTCTGCCGGGCTGAGCCCAGCGCTCCCCTCGGTGCCCGTTGACGGAAGCGAGGGGCGCCTATCCTGACGGCTTCCAGCGACGGGAAGGCGTCCTGGTGCTTCTGCGTCGGTCATTTTTATTCACCATTACCGTTGTTGTCTAGGGGTTCGGTCATTAAAAACGTGTGAATTAATGCATGTAGTTCAATACATTTCTTCATAAACTGCTAGATTTTTAGATATAAAAAGGTACAGAATTTTATAAACACATATATACACACGTGTGTATATATATATACATACACCTTCTTGACATATTTCTCATCCAGGTGCCACAGATTTCATCTGCTCCCACGAGTCTCACCAGTCTGGCCCCACGCGCACAACCCTCAGGATCAGCACGGTGCCCTGGTGTCAGGGCCATCCACCAGCAGGCAAGGGTTTGAGTAGCACGATAAACACACGTCAGTCTGAAAAAATAAAAGAGCAGCCGTTAGAAAATACCGATTCAGAAAAAGAGTGATAGGCTCTGAAATTCAAGCGAACGAATACCGATTTAATACGAAAAATTTGCATGTTTTTACTGGCATAGGAATGATGTCAATGAAAACGCATCTGTAGAGGTGAATCACAAAATGCAGATGAGTAATCAGAAAAGCAGCATCATACTCTTAAAAATTAAGTGGGTACCATTGACAACAATGTTCACACGGTCTGAAATAAGGGACTCGATTGAATCTGGTAAATACACTTATCTTAATTGCTCCCATTAAATATTCAGGACGTTCATGACTGACCGTGGACCTTAAGAACCTTAAAGAATCGTGTATTTTCCAAGGCCTGGGGTTACTGTATCCCCAGAATGTCCTCCAAATAAAAGCTTTGACAAGTAAGCCATTCTGACAGTGAAAAATATCTTGAAAGCAGCCAAATATAATCGTGAAGATCTACATCTAACATACATCTATGCATCTTATAGATATATCCAAGATAGATATTTAACTGGCTCTAGGAGATACTCCAGTAGAAGGAATGAAAAGATGTTTGGGAAAGGATTCTGTTCTGAGATCCCCTTTGTTCTACACTAGAAAAAATTCAGGATGCTGATGTGACTGTTCTGATGTGACTGTTTGGTCATACCAGTCAAATCTAAAGGAGCTTTGACTGTGACATGTATATAAAAACACTGAAAGTGTGCCTGAGCAACAAGTCTGCCTGAGAGGGAATGAAAATAGCCAGAAACTGTTACTCCTTAAAAAAAAAATCATTATTATTTGTGTTATATTGCTCGGTGTTCTTAGCCAAATCAGATATGGTTATAGCTTGATTTCTCAAGGCATACTGTGTGGTACAATAGAATTTGTAAAAATGCCAGAAGAACCATTTTGCATGCTGGTATCACAGATGTCACCAAGTGCAAAGTCATGCTGGACACTAGCTTAGTCTAAATCCCACTGAATTAATCTGTAACAAAATATTAAATCTTTAGGAACTCATATTAGTTCTATGAGAAGCAGGGGAGCCAAAATGAAATAGGGCAGAAATCAATTATAAATGTTGAGCGTCTTTTTATTTCCAGGTCCATTTAGCAATGTTAGTGTCAAGAAATTAAAGCAGTCTAGCAGAAAAATGAGTTAGGGCCATGTATATATTTATGATTCTGAATTACGTATTGAGAAATCTGTAACCTCTTGTAACTGGCCCATGTGTTCCCAAGCTGTAATCATTAGATATGTCCAAGTCACTTTGTACAATTCTACCATCATCTTTCTCAGCATCTTCCACAGCATAGCATGAGCATTAATGCCCTCCAAATCACCTCCCACCTCCTTCCTTTCTCCACAAAAAGAACGTGGCAGAAGCCTTGGTAGCTGATGGTGTCACACTAATAACCTAGGGCCGCGGACAACATAAGAGGCAGAGGCACATAATGTCTCTTCTAATTTGTGTCGAAGTTGTGTTCATACCTTCCTTCCTTGGGATCCAAGCAGCTCAGAGTACCCAAAAGCCACTTTGCAGTGATCCCTTTTGCATTTTCTGTTGCTCAGCTGAAAACGAGGACTGGAATTCAGATGTTTCCGATGGATGGATCAGCTTGGGTTGAGTGGTATGGTGTGCCTCTGCTCCGAACAACCCAGTGGAGGCTTTCTGAATGCTACAGAAAATGATCATCAAGGCATAAACCAGAAGAGAATGTGTTTCTGTTTAGCATCAGCCAGATGCAAGGGGTTTGGCAGGCTACTCCTGAGCAAACCCAGCTGAGTCTGGTCTCATATCATCACCATGGATCACCCTCAATACAAGGTCATGAGGAGAATGTGTGACTAATGTTCTGGAGTCATTGGGGGAATCCAAAAGCTTCAAAAAGCATAGTAATCCATCCTCTCACAGTGAGGTTTCCCCCATTTTCTCTGAAACAATCTTCCATTTTGCAGTCTTTGTTTCTCTGGAAAATCTGTTTGTATTTAAGACGAAAAAACAGCTGAGATCTTCACATGTCTCATTATAGTTAGTGTCCTAGGACAGCAGCGTTCACACAAGATCACTTTGGCCTTCTTTAATGCTCTGCGAACAGCATAGTGCAAGATGCGCACCAGAGAGGTTTCTGCAGTGGGGGGGAGTGGGTTATCTTGGGGGGGGGGGGTTGTTTTGTTTTTTGAAGGTTGTTGTTCTTTTTAATGTGTCTAGACTTTGATTTTTAATATGTAGGAAAAGATTTCTTATATCTGTTGGAATTATTTTCTGTACAGCTAATACAGAAAGAAAATACAATTTACTTTATAATAGAAGCGAGAGAATTGCAACAACAAAGCACTTTCAGAGAGAAAGCTAATACCTTCTCTTTGGTGATAGTGGCAGGATTTCCAAAAATAAATGGTGGGCCAAAAGAAAATGGCTCTGGCAGTGTGCTCCTGTTAACATCTAAGATTATCAAAACAGAAGTCAGTTGTGTAATTTAATATATTATTTTCATCACTGATTATGTTAATCTAATTTATAAATAAATATTTTGCTCTCAACCAGACACAGAGATGACATCTATACCAGCTCCATGGATTTGAACAAGATGAGGATCAGACTATTATAAAGATAGTTAAAATGTACTGCAATTTCTTTTTGTCCTTTCTTTTCCTCACTCGCAAGTAATCTTCAATTTCAGGTTGCCATGAGTCAGCTGACTGCTGAAGTGTTGCGTAGCAGACCATTAAGGGTGTTTTAACCAAAGACTCTTCAGCTTTATTTATGAAATTATGCAGTATTTCTCAACCATCTTCTAGGGGAAGAAGGGTTAACTATCTCAAAAACTCGTTAAGAATGCTAAAATAAACAATTATAATTACTGGGATGACTCAGCAGATAACTACAGCAGTAGTCAGCAACGTCTTTTCGTAATGGAACACTATTTTTTTTGTTGTAAAAAAAAAAAAAAGGCAAAGTAACATCACCAGAAAAAGAAGCAAATCCTTTACTATCAAACATAGTCTTGAGTCCTGAATGTGAATCTCAGTCTTACTGCCAGCAGACCCTGCTCCTTGTTATACAGGTAAACAATTTATAGATCTTCCATCAAGCATGACTGAAGAGGAAAAAAAAACAACAGCTGAAGCTTTCCACAGTGTCTTTCCACCAAGGATCCTAAAAGCGTTCCTCGTAGTGTCAAATAGCATCATAAAATCTAACCATAAACCTCTGTAGATGTGAGTCTGGAGTATGGTATGTGTCTTTCAGTCTATTCTCAGTAGACTAAAATATTTAAGCGAAAATTCCTTGAATAAAACCGGATTGCTTTCCCCCCCTAGAATTATTATGAAAAGAATTTGTATTGTGTTGTAGGCTATTCGGTGAGGGCTGAAGTCTCTTTTTGTATAAGTACAGTCAAATGTAAATCAATGCATAGAAATGCTTTTCTGACATTCAGATAAATTATGATTGTTGTTTTGACCCTTGTCTTTCATTCACTTCCACTCCACTGCTGACTTTCGTAGTTTCTGAGGTGACATTTTGATTTAGGACCACTGCGATAGACCAATCTCATCTCCCTCCATATAATTTTATGCTCTTATCCCCTAACGGTCTTATTTGCCACCAGTCTGCATTCTTGTTATGCCTTACCAATAAAATTTATTCATTACATTCTTTGCTCTCCCTTGCTAATGTCTCAGAACAAATTGTACTCTGCTGCTCTGTCTTATGCTGGAGTAAAGTCCAGGCACAAAGCTGGCCCGGGATTTGGTTAAGATGGTTTTGAGTCATCTTACAACTCCATATGAGTTATGCTTTACGTTCCTTAACTACAGCCATGGATTTGAGCCATTATTAATTAGCTATTATTAATAATTGTTAAGTGCCTACAATGCACTTGTAGCATTTGGAAAAAAAAAAAAAAAGACTTCTTCCTTAAAAGAGCTATTACTCTTAAAGGGATGTCTACACTGCAGCCTCTCGTATCCGAGCTAGCTTTAATACTTGGCTCAGCTGCCTTGTATTAGTTATCTGCTGCATTATAGCTGAAACAGCCCTGAGCTCTGCAAACAGCTGCTTATCTTGCTTCTTGGCCCCAACACCAGCAGCGATTTGACTTCACCAGAGCATAGTTTACTGCACTGTACCTCTTCCTTTTGTCAAAGTTTAGTTGGACAGAAGCCAAAGGAGGTGGCGTAGACTTCCAGTTGGAAGCCTGTACCAAATTTCACCAATGTTAGGTACTTTGCAATTTATCTTTAACAAACAAACAAACAAGCAAAAAAAGCTCAATTGCAGAACGCATCACAACACTGGAATTATTTTGCTCTGACTCTGTTACAAATGTGTTCTGTCTTCTAACCATCTTTCTCCTTTCTCCTCCCTTCTATTTTAGATGACTGACAGCACACTTACTATTGCTGGTTAGTTTCCATTCACTGCAAAGTTGGAATAACTTATGATAAAATTACTGTCCCAGTTATAGATGAATGACAACGTTTTTACTCTAGCTTGTTAATTTCCACTGACTGCGAAGTTGGAATAACTTGAAACAAATATAATGTCCTGATTATAGACGAATGACAACTTTTGCTATTGTGAGTTAGCATTTGTTGACTGCAAGGTTAGAAGTAAGTCACAATACACATATTGTTCCAATAAAGGTAGAAACTTAGTAAGATGATGATAACCTCTTTAACTCCTTTCCAGCACTGCAGATTTTGCTTTCTGGCAATGGCCATAGCCAACTCCATAATTTGGATTTCAAATTTAGTAAGTGATAAATCATGCATGAGACCCAAAATATACAAAGCAGCAGTTGCAAAAATATTCTTCTTCAGTATTTTAGAAAGAACATCACAAAAATGTTTGCCAAATGAATTAGTGTTTCTATAAAAAGATGTGAAGAAATGAGCTTTTAAGAGATTATAACACTAACACATGCATTATTATTACTATAGCTAGTAAGCAGCAATTTCAAAACTAAGATATGCTCTTTAAAATCAATGAGAACAAATTCCTTGCAACTGGTCCTAAGTCACACTTTCAAGAACTATGCATCAGTATCAACAATAATCACGGTCTCCATTGAGTATTTAATTCTGCACTTCCTCTGTTAGTTTAGCTTCCACGTTTCAGAAATACAACCACATAAACAGTGATGGATGTTTTCCTGCTCATTCCAGCCTTAGACAGAACAGACCGTCTTACACCCTGTTTCCTATTTCAGTGTTTTTTTCTAAAACACTCATAATGATTGTTTGCCACTGACTGGCATGGTACATTCAGGAATGTAAGTACTATGGTCAGTTCACCACTTTCTGAGCATAACATTCACTAGAAAGTACTGCTGGAGAGTCTACATTCAAAAAATAATGGTTTTCATAGGAATCTGGCCTTTTTCAAACGCTTGCTGAATGCTGGGGTTTCTAATTGCCTGGTAAGAAAACCTCACTCTTCTTCTGGAGAACATCGAAGTAAATAAATTGAGGTAGAAAACTACCAGTAAAGGGACCTCCCCCACTAGATTGTTTCCAGAGTTTTGGTTAAAAACCATCCTTATGCTATCTTTAGTAGATTTCGCTGTCAGGAAATTCTTCCTTGTAAAACTTTCCTTATTTATCCCTGTTATGCTTAGATAAATTCAACCTTCCCGGTATCATTTTCTTAAGAGTTGTAAATTTTATCTTGGTCACCTTCAGACGTCAGCTATTCCTAAAACATCAACTACTCCATGTCACTAAATAAGATTTTTCAATATTCTTATAACTCAGTTTCTTGAAAGCCTCCGCTATTATTTTGCAGCTTTGTTCTAAGCTCCCTCCCATGTTCCAAGTCCTTGTTGCATAAACCCAATTTCTACTCAAGGTGCAGCCAGCTGCTCTTTGCTCTGAATATGCAAACAGAAATCACATTTCACTTGCCTATTTCTACTAGGGTTGTTGTTACTCTAAAAGACTCTGTGGGTATATAATAAAATGCAGGTAGCACCAACTGTGTGAAGAAAGGCTGATTTATAACAAAGCTCTAAGGGATGCTCAGACAATCATTTTATTTAATTGTCATCATTGGCTGAACATTTCTAACCCTCTAATTGCAAATAGAGGTTGCCTTGTGCAGTGAAATGATTCTTATAACAATGAACCATTCATTCTGCTGTGACTACACCAGTGGGTGGAGGGGAAGTGCCAGCTTTGTAATGTTTGAAATTATTATTATTAAAACAACTTTACAACTAGGATATTGGCTTATCTGCAAAGAAATAAAAAGCCTTCCATCTCTTACCTGTTCATGTTTTAGAACCACTGTAAGTCAGTAGCAACCATAACCATCAGCATCTGATAGGGATGGTATTAAAAAAAAAAAAAAAAAAAAAGATGAGAAGCCTTTTCAGAAGAGGTGCAGAACTGAATAAGAAGCAATGCAAGATTTGCACGGGTCCAGCAGCAAGGGAAATCCTTGCATGGTCCTTGAAGTAATGACTGGGAACAAGATCAGAAAAAGAAATGTTATTTTAGAAAGAGGCAAGGAGATTATGATGCTAAAAATTATAAAATCCAGTAGGAATTAATCTATCTTTTTGCTGTGAAAAGTACAAGATATGGATCTACATATGCTTGGGCTGTATTCTTTTCAAGAAATAACATGATAGTGTTTCAGAGACCATTATTCAAAGCTTGATTCTAGAAGAAATATAATACCAAAGTCAGTCTGTCTTTGTAGAGATGAGCTTTGCATTTATTGTTTTAATTTAGGTTTTAAAACCAAAGAAACAGGCCAGCTATTTATTCCATTATAGTTGCTATACATCATCCCTCCTTCTCTTAACTTCACCATGGAAGCTCAAAAGAAGTTTAAAAAGAAACACATCACAAGCTTCATTTGACAAAAAAACATTGCTTACTTCGTGCACTTCTCTGTAATCTGGAATAGATGGCATGTTTGGAGGACAGCTGAAAAGGTGGATGTGGCTCCACATCCCACCAAAGTGCTGGGATCGCTGCTTTAAAATGATCCTTTGTGGCTTGTGGTAACTTAGAACAGGCTGGAAGCTGCTGCAGTCTGTGCTTGGGAAGGGACAGGAACTAGCTAAAGCATAGATCTACTAGCCCAAGGAATTATACGAGGATTTTATACATGAATCAGATCATACCAGGTCAAAGTTAGAGGTGATGCCTTGAAACCTACATGAAATGAGAATAAAAGTGATGCTTTGGAACCCTTGCCAGTAACTTCTACAGGGGACTATGATATTTTACCCTAGAAAACATATTACTGGTTCCATTCATATGTTAACTAAGAGGTGTTCTTCCCTCCACTTACATCTGGATCCCCGAGGAAAGTCTGAAGTAGTTTTTTTCTGGAAGACCAAGTGGGTACATACTGCAGGAGGGTCTCAGACATGGGACTTCTGCTTGAGCATCTGAGTGATTTACTCTACAAAGCTTTTGATTTGTAGTGTTTTCTGGTTATTTTCTTAATGGATATCTGACCTCATAAAAACAAGGAAATTATCCTCATTATCTCTACCTTATGGTCTTGCCCATGACAACATGTGGCTGTTTTACATGTTACAGGCAGTATCTGAGTTTTCTGAATGAGCCAGACCTTTAGCACACACAAATCAGATTAAGTTGACTCACATAAGCTCCCGTCTTCCAGTAGGGCATTTCTTCTTTCCTTTAGTTTCAAACATAGCAGCTCAGATTTCCATTTATGTGAACATCTCTTACACCAATTACATATGATTCTTATGCTATAATTAAAATCCCTCTGCACAGGAAAAAAAAAAGTGGTTTGAAAATGCATTAATTAATTACATTAAATAAGCACACAAGAGACTGCCCTGGAGTTTTTATTTGTCCTCTAAGAATTTTGTGAAGTTAGCTGCAATTCACAAAACTGCTGAGCTTCATAAACATTTTTCTCTTAAATTTCACCTTTTGCACGTCTTACTGGTTTCTGACAGCTCTCAAGTAGCCACAAGCATGTTTCTATTCCTATATCTTACTGTGTGCATTCGCTAAATACTTTGCAAGAGGTTTTCCTCAAAAGCTAAGAACTTTCCATAACCTCTTTTTTACCTACCAAGTTCCAAGTTCTGCGGGCATACTCTCCTGAGATTCTGACCTCATTTGTCTGATGATTTCCATCCAGCTACCGCATTCTTTACAGCAAGTACATGAAGAACCTATAAGCACCAGGAAAAGGCTTGTGTAAATGTATTCAGAGGACTTAAATTAAGAGCAGAACATCCACAACACAATAAAAAAAGATTCATCTTAACTGTCCAGTGTTGCATCTCATTGTCTCTTCTTCTGTTACTAGGTAAAAAACAAACAAAACCTATTTATTTAATATTAAATTTATTATTACAGCTGTGAAATTGGGCAGGAGTTTTAGATGGGAGCAGGAACTAGAATAATTGCACAGCAGTGATCATTAGTAAAGGAAGACAAAAGAATGCTTGGTTGGGAAGAGTGGTCTTCCAGGTGCTACAACAGAATTCATCAAAATGCCAAGATTTCTGAATATTCATCTTAAAGGAGAGAACATTTGCCACCATCTCACTTTGCCACAGCTTTGTCCAAACGGGACTATCATACAAAATTCTGCTGGTGTCTTTAGCACAATGGAAATAAATGATGAAGAAACCCTGTGCTAACCAAACACAGATCATTTGCAAAGTCTGAGTGGGAATTTTTATATATGAAAGGGGAAGGATTAGAACCTATGATCACATGAAATACAAATTACAATCCTCATTTAGAATACATGGCAAAAGAACTCACACAATAAGCTGGAGGGATAGATCCAATCATTCTGTATGCTGCATTTTCTTCCTGCACTGCTTGTTAGGCTGCTCTGAGATGGAAGGAAAGATCTTCTCCTGCTGTTGTTTCACATGGGCACCGCTGATACAACCAGGAGAAGCCTGAGGAGTATCAAGAAGGATTACACAGCTCCAGGAGCAGCAGTAAGGGACTCAGGGGTGCAAGTAGCTTTTTCAACAGTCCTCCCAGTCAAAGGAAGGGGGTTTGAAAGAGCCATTTGAATCAGGCAAATCAACAAATGGCTACAAGACTGGTGCCACAGTCAGGAGTTCAATTACTTAGATGATGGGACTCGAATTGAGAAACATGGTCTGCTGGAGGCTGATGGCATCCATCTGCAAGAGAAGGGGAGGAGCATCTTTGGTCATAGGCTTGCCAAGCTGGTGAACAGGCTTTACAGTAAAGTTGCCGGGGGAAGAGAACTTCAGTTCATGCCACCCTTACCAGTTTGAAGCCAGTATCAGCAATAGATGCCCAGAGCCTGGAGGAGGGTCACAGGTCAGCAGGAGAGCACCTGAAGACCAGCACAAAGGAGTTCCAGCCACTGCAGCCAGTAAGGCAGCTTCACTGGGTGCCCAGCTAAAATGCCTCTATGCTAACACACATGGCATGGGCAATAAACAAGAGGAGTTAGAGATGTACACACACCTCCAGGGCCATGACCTCACTGGCATTACCAAGATGTGGTGGGATGGCTCCCATGACTGGAGTGTTGGAATGGAGGATACAGGCTCTTCAGGAAGGACAGGCGGGGGAAATGAGGAGGAGGTGCCGTCCTCTATGTCAGTGAGCAGCTGGAGTGCATGGAGCTCTGCATGGGGATGGATGAGGAGCTGACAGAGAGCTTATGGGTCAGGATTACAGGAAGCTGAGGGACAGATGACATTAGAGTGGGGGGTCTGCTACAGGCCATCTGACCAGGAAGACCAGGCAGATGAGGCCCTCTCTAGACAGATAGGAGCAGCCTCACATTCACAAGCCCTGGTCCTCATGGGGGACTTCAACCACGCTGATATCTGTTCAAGGGACAGCACAGCAGGACCTAAGCAATCCAGGAGGTTCCTGGAATACACTGATGATACCTTCCTTCTCCAAGTGATAGAGGAAACAACGAGGAGAGATGCTATGCTCTCCCTCCAATAAGGAGGGGCTGGTGGGGAATGTGAAGCTCAAGGGCAGCCTTGGCTGCAGTGACCATGACAAGGTGCACTTGAGGATCCTGAGGGCAACAAGGAGGGAGCACAGCAAGCTGGGCTGTGGAAGAGCAGACTTTGGCCTCTTCAGGGATCTGCTTGGTAGAGTACTGTGGGATAAAACCCTGAAGGGAAGAGAGGCCCAGGAATGTTGGTTGATATTCAAGGATCACCTCCTTCAAGCTCAGGGGCAATGCATCCCAACAAAGAAGAAGTCAGGCAAAAACAACAGGAGGCCTGCATGGATGAACAAGCATCTCCTGGCCAAACTCAAGCAGAAAAAGGAGGCCTACAGAGAGTGGAAGCAAGGACAGATAGCCTGGGGGAAATACAGAGAAATACAGAGCAGACAGGAATTGAATGAGGAAAGCTAGAACCCTGATAGAATTAAATTTGGCCAGAGGCACCAAGGGCAACAAGAAAGGCTTCTATAGGTATGTTGGTGATAAAAGAAGGAGTAGGGAAAGGAAATGGGAGACCATCTCCAGAAGGAAATGGGAGACCTTGTTACCCAGGATATGGAGAAGGCTGAGGTACTCAATGACTTTTTTGCCTTAGTCTTCACCAGCAATTGCTCTAGCCAGACCACCCAAGTCACAGAAGGCAAAGGCAGGGACTGGGAGAATGAAGAATTGCCCACTGTAGGAGAGGATCAGGTTTGAGACCAGATAAGGAACCCGAAGGTGCACAAGTCCATGGACCTAATGAGATACATCCATGGGTCCTGAGCGAAGCGGCAGATGAAGTTGCTAAGCCCCTGCCCATCATATTTGAGATGTCACTGCAGTCCAGTGAAGTTCCCACTGACTGAAAGAAGGGAAACATAACCCCCTTTTTTTAAAAAAAAAAAAAAAAAAAGGAAGACCTAGGGAACTATAGGCCAGTCACTCTTGCTTCTGCACCCAACAAGCTCATGAAGCAGATCCTCCTGGAAACTGTGCTAAGGCCCATGGAAAATAACAAGGTGACTGGTGACAGCCAATAGGGCTTCACTAAGGGCAGATCATGCCTGATAAATTTGGTGGCCTTCTATGACAGGGTTACAGCATCGGTGGCTAAGGGAAGAGCAACTGACATCATCTACCTGGACTTGTGCAAAGCATTTGATGCTGTCTTGCTCAACATCCTTATCTCTAAATTGGAGAGACGTGGTTTTGATGGGTGGGCCACTCACTGGGTAAGGAATTGGCTGGATGGTTGCAGTCAAGGACTTGTGGTCAATGGTTCGATGTCCATGTGGAGACCGGTGATGAGTGGGGTCCACAGGGCTTGGTACAGGGACCAACACTGTTTAACATCTTTGTTGGCAACACGGACAGTGAGATTGAGTGCACCCTCAGCAAGCTTGCCAATGACACCAAACTGTATGGTACAGTCAACATGCTGGAGGGAAGAGATGTCATCCGGAGAGACCTTGACAAGCTTGAGAAGAGGGCCTGTGCAAATCTCACAAAGTTCAACAAGGGCAAGGGCAAGGTCCTGCTTCTGGGCTGGGGCAATCCTAAGCACAAATACAGGCTGGGCAGAGAATGAATTGAGAGCAGCCCTGAGGGGAAGGACTTGGGGTGTTGTTTGGTGAAAAACTCAACATGAGCTGGCAATGTGCGCTTGCAGCCCAGAAAGCCAACGGTATCCTGGGCTGCATCAAAAGAAGTGAGGCCAGCAGACTGAGGGAGGTGATTCTCCCCTCCACTCTGCTCTCATGAGATAACATCTGGAGTATGGCATTCAGCTCTGGGGCCTTCAACATAAAAAAGGACACGGACCTGTTGGAGCAAGTCCAGAGGAGGGCCACAAGGATGATCAGAGGGCTGGAGCACATTTCCTACGAAGACAGGCTGAGAGAGTTGGGGTTGCTCAATTTAGAGAAGAGAAGGCTCCAGGGAGACTATCACAGCCTTGCAGTACCTAAAGGGGGCCTACAAGAAAGCTGGAAAAGGACTCTATACTCTCAGGGAGTATAGTGATAGGACAGGGGTTAATGGCATTAAACTAAAAGAGGGTAGATTTAGATCAGATATAAGGAAAAAATTCTTTATTATGAGTGTGGTGAGGCACTGGAACAGGTTGCCCTGTGGATGCCCCATCCCTGGAAGTGTTCAAGGCCAGGTTGGATGGGACTTTGAGCAACCTGATCTAGTGGTAGGTGTCCCTGCCCATGGCAGGGGGGTTGGAACTAGATGATCCTGAAGGGTCCCTTCCAACTCAAACCATTCTATGATTCTGTGATCTTGGCACTCCTGTTTCATGCCTGTCATTACTATGACAATACCATACGTTCCCTTCAGCATTGTATGTCTTCCTTTACCTCTCAGCAGCAGCACCATCAGTTACTCAACAGGAAATATCTCGAAATAAGTCTTTCAGTTGAGGAGTCTGCCAAAAAGAAAACACTTTTAGAAATAGACAACTGATCTCATAAACAGAAATAAATCTAAAATTAACTGAAACAAAAATCACATGTCACCCTTCTACGCCCCCATCCAGGTCTCTGGGTGCTTGGAATCTTAAGCTGTACTCTCCATTCTGAAACTAAATTAGACTAGCAGTCTGAAAACGAACATCAGATTCAAAGTTTGGTGTAGCGGGTTGAAATGATACATTCTATACTTAGATATAAATGCACAACTCTAGACTCATTTATACTTGTAAGTTGTTTCCTAGAAACAAAATCTTATGATTTCAGTTCAATTAGATTGTATATTTTAATTAATTCTCTAATCTTTCTCTGGAAGCAAATCATCAAATAGAAGAGGCATCTGCACTGTTCTAATTGGCTTAAATAGAAATAATGAATGCACAACCTTTGGGTTGATTGGACACCTGGATTATTTCTCACTGAGAAAAATAATATATCTATCCACAAGCAAATTTGGGGAAGAAAGGAAGTGGTAATTTCATCAACAGAGCATTAGAAAAGAAGTGTGCTAGAAGTACACACATTTATTAGGCAGAGCATCTACTCAATCTACTGTTAGAGCTTCACTTTGAAGACTGAAATGAAACAGCAACAGTTTGTTTCTTTCAGCAATTTCTGTAATAGAGAAGAAGGTAGGATACGTTCCACGTATCTAGCTATAAATGGTCTCAGAATCCTTCTGAATATAATACACCAGGAACTGTGTTTGCCACCTTCATTCCTTCTGACTGAAATAATCCCACTGACATATATTTCTCCTTTTTTCTTTTTTTTCTTCTTTTTTTTCTTTTTTTTTTTTTCCAGGCAGAATGAGTTTACGTTTTCTTAAGAGGATAATACTATTGTTACATCTAGCAAACAATAAAAAAGTACCTTGAACTAATTCTTGTAGAATACAGACTGTTTACTTTGCAAAATTAATCTCTTGTACATGGAATTTCATGTAGAAAACACAAACTTCATGAATGATTCCCATAAGGATTCATTTAGCAGGCTTCATTATGTGGAAAGGGTATAAAGAAACCGAAGACCTAAAATGGCTGCTCAGCATTATATTGTTCTGTGGCTGCTAGCATGATTTACAACTATGCATTTTCTGCTCTTGTTTCTTTAGCTCAGTGCTGAATTACAAGTGAACAACTGGATTCTGGGATTCATCTTCTAGTTCAAAAATAAAATTAACCTGATCATGGGATATTTTTCTAATGCAGTAAGTCAATGAATTCTTTGTAAGGAAATACATTATTTGGGGGAAAAGATCCTAACCCTTTTCAAACCTTTCTGTTTCACTCTTATGTGAAGAGTAAAGAATACTACATGCAAAAACAGACCACACAACTACAAGTAAGGTAGTTTGATACCATTCCAGTAATTACATGGATAAGCAATTCAGAATGCTTTGCATGAACAAATATTTAATCAAATAAAAGGTGACTAGTATGCTTTGACTTCATTTGGACGTACATGTGCAGCATGTTTGTGTACAGATGTAGTTATCCGACAACACGTGCAAGCTGAGACATCACCTTCAGTCCTCCTGACAATATGGATCTTTCTGTCTGCTTAACAACTGTGGTCCATATC
The DNA here is from genome assembly GCF_964034855.1 of Anser brachyrhynchus. Taxonomy (NCBI): domain Eukaryota; kingdom Metazoa; phylum Chordata; class Aves; order Anseriformes; family Anatidae; genus Anser; species Anser brachyrhynchus. Next base: position 28,436,632 of record NC_137696.1, read on the forward strand.
TGTTATTAAATAATGTATATAAATGCTGCAATCCCATCCCATGAAAAATCATAAATAATTACTGAGCATTTTGTTATATATATGACACAAGCCCTGTCTCAGGGGCTTGCGGTCTACACAATAACAGGCTAAAAATATTGAAAATACTACACAAGGCCAGAAATTAGAGGGAATCTGGCACTGTTCAATATGAAAGACTTGAGAGAAGACATTTCTATGAAGGAAGGGGAGACAGAATCTTGAAGTTCAAAGTCAAGAGGACACAAACATTAGAAAGCCATCTCAATTTGGCTTTCATGCAGCATGCAACCCCAAGACCTACTGGAGGGAAAATGACCTCCATGAAGGTAGACAGTCTTTACCATATTTCCAGCTCTGTTGCAGTGGCACCTGAATTTTTACAATTAAACAGATGCGCATCCAGGTAGGTCTTACAAATCTAAGGGATTATATTGTGTTTTGTTTTTGTAGATCACGTTAGGGAAGTAGAGAGACATACCATGTTAAAGTGATTTCACAGCCATCTGCAAAAGGATCAGGAATCCAAACTGGGTATGCAGATCATCCCTGTGCCTTTTGGAAATCTCTAGGATGTGGCTGTGCTTGTCTCTGCGGCCAATCCCACAGGCTAGGGCAGGCTGGGGGAGGTGTTTGTACTGGCCCTTTTCCTTCTGTTTCGCATCTCCAATGCTGGTAGACAAAAGCAACCAAAATAGCTCTCGGGCTGTCAACCAAGGTCCCGGGCAACAGGGAAGGTTCTTCAGCTCCCTCCTTGTATCATAGGCCTGGATTAGGCTGAGTTAGCCTTATTTCTTTGTAAATAAGGGACCAGTATCTGCCAGCAACATGCCTCTCATTTTATCTGATCTCATAAGAATTATTTTTAGTAAGAACTAGTTTGCCCTGAAAGAAAGCTATTCTCTAAAAAAAGCTTTGTACACTTAAGACATATGGGACAGAAGGAAGCCTGCATCTTGCATTACTTTTTTTTTTTCCTTTCAGTCACCAGAAAAAGGAAAAAAAAAATTGAAACTGCCCTTTTTAGCAAACAGAAAAGATAAATGCATTGGTTCTAAATTGAAAATAATAGATCTGCCTTATGCCATTCTTGACAACCTTTCCTGAAGTCTCGTTAGCTCACAGAACACGTGATGTGCATGGCTCTTATCTCTTTTTATAACAAAGTTGCACAGGCATAACTGCACTGAAGTAACAGTTGTATAGCTGTACTTGAATAGGAGCTATTTCTATCACTTCTGTTATAAAAATTAATTGAAATAAACAGTTTACAGCCAGTCGCCCTTTTTGACAAGCTTACTGGCACTACAGACATTGCTTAGGGTCATCATACTCTGTATTTTTGTACACAGACTCAGTGAATGGAATGCATGATATGCTTACTAAGCTACTTTGGATAAACATGGAAAAAATCTAGTGGTGTACTTGTCACAGACCAGAACGGTTTCATGTGCTATGTGATTTGAAAGGAGATTCCTTTGCTATGTGTCATTTACCTTTTATACATTGCTGTTGCCTGGTATTTCATAACCCTTAATTCTTTAGATGCCCACACTGAGATTGTTATATACATATATGCATAAAAAAGATTAGAACTGTGTCTTCTTACGTGATGTCATGTTATAACCCACAAACAGCTTTATTGCTCTTTACCATGTTTGGAAACAAAGGGCAAGGGATGCCGATGCTGATGACGTATGCTTCTAGTCAGAATCATTTCCTTTCCGCACTTGGAAAACAGAGCTCCTTTCCTTTACATACATTCTATGTACACATGCATAGCCTTGGGACATCAGGATAACTAGAAAAAAAAAGTCTTCTGTTTATATGTAAATCAAAGACAGTCACGGTCACGTGTTAAATGATAAATAAGTTGGTGATGTGAATTCAGCAAAAACTGTTATGAGTTAAATTTTAACTTAATCTTTTAAGCCATGATCCTGCAATTTTAAGGATCTTTGAGTAGGTTGGGCTCTGTCGTATGTGAATTAATTGTTAGCATAGCTGATAAAACAGTAAACAGAATCCGAGATTACAAAAGTCTTTGGGAAAAGAACTGTGTGTGTATGGGCAATGTATATCACAAGACAACCTCACTGGTGGATGACTGCATTCCCTGGCACAACAGTAATGCACACACTATACTTCAGTTACTGCTAATTCTTTAAATCAGTTGGCACCGCAAAGAGAGAATTATGGTATTAAGCGTAAGACTTGCACTGAAGATGATGCAGGGCCTGGTACTCCCTCCCATTTCTCCTGTGGGACTCTGAATGCATTCTCCAAATCCTCCGTGCCACTGCCTCTGCATGCCTGATGGTAACTTCACCCTCCCAAGAAGGCTGAGAAAGTAAACGTGTTTAAGGTGAACTGAAGTCTTCTCCTGGAATTTACAAAGTAAATGTAGCTATTTTATGAAGTACTTTGTGATATTATGGATAACGAACATGAGGCTTCCTGTAGCTCAGGTTTTTATGCTTTCCATTTAAGTCACTGTTTTCAGCTATTTACAACACTGGCAAGTATCAACTGTGATGCCTGAAATTTACCATTCGGGGTATTTATCTCACCTCAATACTTCTGGAAAACTCTAGCCAAAGTAACCCAGTCAGGAGAAAAGCATACCATTTTGCCTTAAAAAAGTTTACAGCCTTTTTTTTTTTTTTTTTTAATCCCAGAATATCCTTATGCTAAAAATATGAAGAAGGTATCATGAATGCTAATATCAAGGAGTTACCTTTTGCTGTTCATAGAACAAGCCTTCTGAAACTTCTGAAAATTGTTTTGCATTTGTTCCGTCAAGAATGGACATGCTCAGATTAAATTTGTGTTATGTGATGAAGAGCTGTGTAGGAAAATATGGGGGGCATCCCTGTGGCAAGGAGTACCAGGGAGTAAGGGAAACTAGAACCAACACTGCGCTGGTTTTACCCTGCTGGGCAGCCAAACTCCATCACAGCTGCTCTCTCAATCCCTGTCCTCAAAGGAAAAGGGGGAGAAAATATGATGAAAAGAAAAAGAAGGGCTCACAGGTTGAGATAAGGACATGGAGATCACTCAACAATTATCTTCAAGGGCAAAACAGATTCAGCATAGGGAAATTAATTTGCCTATCACTAGCAGACTAAAGCAGTGAGAAACTAAAAGCAAACTAAAAACACCTTCCTCCCCATCCACCCTCTTTTACCTCCCTCATGGCACAGGGAACGGGGAAAGGGGGCTGTGGTCAGTCCCTGACGCTTCGTCTCCGCCACTCCCTCACGGTCATTCTCTACCCCTGCTCCACCATGAGGTCCCTCCCATGGGATGCCGTCCTTCCCGAACTGATCCTATGTGGACTGCTGCTCTTCAAGCACTGCTCCCACACGGCTCCGTACCACGGGGTCCATCCATCCCCCAGGAGCAAACTGCTCCAGCACGGGTCCCCCACGGGTGGGCGGCAGCTCCCCCCAGACCCCCTGCTCCTGCGTGGGCTCCTCTCCACGGGCTGCAGCTCCGGCCCGGGGCCTGCTCCTGCGGGGGCTCTCCATGGGCCGCAGCCTCCTCCATGGACCTCTGCTCCAGTCTGTGGATCTGGAATTACAACCCATCTAATGAACCAAACACATGTTGGTAACACGTGAAAGGATATCAATTTTATCTCCTTAAAAAGCTATGATAATATATATATAATATACAACAATTACTATTAATAATGTAAAAATAAGAATATATATACATAAAAACTAATTTTAAAGGACGGTGAGTGCAATGTCAAAGCCTTAAGAAAACAGGAAATACAGGATTTGATGTTGACCTTGCAGCCATTGCTCATCTGTTTTGACCACTTGCATTTTAATACAGTCTTTATTTCTGCCACCTCATGCAGAGGTTCTTCCAAGTCATCTGGTGCACAGGAATTACTTCAACCTTTTATTCTTAGCATTGGTAAGCATTCATGTGGTCATAGTCCCTAAGTCAGTGGGTGTTGTGTAAGCACATAAGAGAGCCAATCTATTCACTTACAACTCTGCAATCTAAAGAATCTAGACTGTAATTCAATAGCTGGAACTTTTCTCTGCAGTGCCAGAATTAAATTCAGCCACAATCCCCAGCTTATTTTACTAGTCATCCTTCTTTGTTTTTTCTTCACTACTTAGGATTTTATTTCTTTTATTTAGTTTAAGTTCACCCTTACCCTTTTCCAGTAGAGTATTCTATATTTCTCCCCCTTCTCCATCCCTGTTTTCCTTTCCATCTCAGTTTCTGTACTTCTTTCCCACAATTAGCTCACTTTTTTTTTTTCTTTTTTCCTTTTTCATTTCCATTTTTATTTCCCTCTTGTGTCACAAGGAATGAAGCCTGGATCTTGCATTATCTTTGTAATTGTTTGAACCTGTATGACGTATTCAGACCACCTCTATAGTCACAAGAGCTCAAACTTGATTTTTTTTAATTTTAACCTGATTCTGGGCAGCCTTCCAACTATGACATCAGTCTTACGACATCTACCCAAGTTTGCTGACATCCTGAAAGAATGATCTCAAGAGTTGTATTCTCCTGCCTGAAAGGGCCAGTAATGGTACAATACAGTCAGCAATTAGCCAGTTGACATCTAATTATTTTGGGAGTTGGAACAGTAGAGGGGTAGAGAATGAAAAACTCCAAGAAGCGGCAATGGATGAAAGATGTGCATGGGCGCGTGATGGAAAAGCAGAAGAAAGTTGAAGGAGGAAGAGAAGGAACTCAAGAGCCCAGAAGTAGCAGTAACCTAGAGGACAGATTTTCTTTGTGTGATGGAGAAAAAGAAAATAAATATAGATCAAATTTTAGTTACAACATAATTTTAATCTATGAATAAACCTCCTGGTAATATCAGTATGAGATCAGGTGATAACTGCAGAGATTATAATGAAACACGATAACCTGCCTTCTTTTTTTGTCAGCTCTGCTCCCTTATCCATCCCTATTTTCTCTGCCTAGGCCTGCCCAGGCAGCTACTGCTGAAGTGAATAGGAGCTTTGCCACTGACTTCAGGAGGAGCGCAGTTGGGCCCCACTTGCGGATTACTGTAAATTGAGGCCAGCCTTGGCAATGTGCTCACTGAAAGGCCAGTTCCACTGCAGGAAGCAGGGGATGTTTTATTGACAGTGTTAATGCACTGTGGAGCAATAAAATTAATGGGTTTTGCCCTATTATGGAGCAACATGGCAAAAATTGCAGAATCCACAGTATTACCCTACCCGCAGTTTTCCATTGACCCTAATTATAGTTATGTTGCTAAACCTATATAATTTGATTTTCAACAGCACACCAGAAAGGCAGGAGCTCAGCAGATCCCAGTGCAATTGCAAGCAGTTTGCTGGGCAAATGTATTTTGCTTGTAGTCAGAGGGAAGGTGCATAACATATTGAGAAAATAGATGTCTAAACGTTGGGCCTCCAGCTGTAGTAAAGGACAAGAAGTAACATCAGTTAGTTAGAGCTGTCATGCCTGGAGTTTGATGTTGAACTCCAGATGTGTAAAGCTGATGATAGCTTCTTGCTCTAGTGGCAGGTGGTAGATTGAGTTGAGGCCAAGAGCAATTCTCGTATCTTCAGAGATAACAAAAGACTGAAGCACCACTGATGTGGCACTTGGGCCTTGTACATCTGACAATGACAGCACAACTCTTTTTCTCCCATTATTCATCCCACATAAATAATCCGTTGCCATTTTAGTAGTGATTTTATAAGCGAGTGTTCACTGGTTGCTCAGCCTCTGTCCTTCCTGCTCTTACTGCCCTGCGTGCCGGGGCTGGCTGGGATGGAGTTAACTTTCCCCACATCAGCCCACATAGTGCTGCGCTCTGCACTTGTCGCTAGAACAGCATTGATATCCCACCAATGTTTTGTCTATTGCTGAGCAGTGCTGGCACAGCATCAAGGCTGTCTCTCCAACACCCTCCCTAAAGCCAGAAGGCTGGGGGTGGGCAAGAGGTGTGTGGAGAGGGGACATTGCCAGGGCAGCTGACCTAAACTCACCAAAGGGATATTCTGTGCCATATGGCATCACATTCAACAACGAAAGCTGAGGAAGGGGAAGAAGAAGGGGGCTCTCATTATACTGTCTGTCCTCCCAAACAACCACTCTGTGTATTGGGACCATGCTCCCAAAAATGCAGCTGAACATCACTTGCTGATGGGAAGAATAATTTTCTGCCATTGCTTCCACAAGGTCTTTGCTTGTTTGTTTGTTTGTTTTGATTTTTTTTTGTTGGTTGTTGTTGCTGTTTGGGGGGGGGGGGAGTGTTGTTCTCTGTTTGCTATTGTTGTTTTTTTCCCTTTAATTACATTTAATGTCCCATCCCTGGAAGAATTCAAGGCCAGGTTGTTGGGGCCCTGGGCAACCTGATCTAGTGGGTGGCATCCCTGCGCATGGCAGGGGGTTGGAACAAGGTGATCTTTAAGGTCCCTTCCAACCCAAGCCACTCTATGATACGATTCTATGATAAACTGATCCTTACATCAACCTATGAGCCTTTTTTCCTCCTATTTTCTTCCCCTGTTCTTTTGAGGAGGGGGAGCGAGAGAACAGCGTGGTGGAGCTTAGCTAGCCATCAGTATGAAACCACCATACCCAGTTAGTGGCAAAGCAGTACTAATTGTCACTAGGAGCTCATCTGAAATCACTAAGGCACTCCACAGAAGATACTACACTGCATTAGCTGGTATCAGCTCATAATCAAAACCATGCCAGACAGCACTGCAGCTAGTGACACACAGGTGAAATCCCACTGAGGCGATTTTAAGTAGACAAACAGGCTTTTTGTGAAGAAACTGAGGTGTAATTGAGGTCTTTTCTGCCAACACTGCTCAGATGGTGGTAACCTCCAGCAGAGCAGCAGAGCGGGCAGCCCAGTGCAGCAACTTCTGTAGCTGCTGCAGCAAAATTCAGTAGAGCTCTTCTCTCAGTTCTGAGAAACGCTCTTGGCATTTGTGGGAATTGAGCATCCTCTTACTAAAGCGAGAAGTAGCAAGGGACTTGATTTCAGATTGTTACTGATTTTGTTTTGCTTTCAAAGGCAGCATGATTAAAACTTGGATTCTAATTATCTCTCTCTTTTTTTCAAGTAGCAGTGCCTAACTAATTCCCAGTGTTCGTCCTAAGATCAGAAGCAAAGCTGTCTTCAAAATTTATTTTTTTAGATTCCAAGCCAGTCATATTAGAATAGTGACCAAGATGAATCTGTTCTCATTCTGTGTTCAATAATTAAATAAATTAAAAAATAAATAAATAATGAAATGCCAAATCCTGCAAGGTGCTGAGAAATGCAGCATTGTGGTCTGAATCTAGTCTGAACTTGCACTGTGACCCTGGCTTACATTTGTCTTCTAAAGCACAGTAAGCAGACATGATAATAAAGAAGCAAAAAATATACAATTAAAAAATACATTCAGACAGATAAAAACAATGGAAGAACTACCAATTCTAAAAAGACTACGTTCAGTAGAAGACAATGGCTAAGCTTTACTTCATCAGATGTATAACTGTTTAAATTAGGTCAAAATCCATCCCAACTTTCATTTTTAGATCGCAGTCTTTAGAGGAACTGATTTATCAGGATGTTTAAATCCAGATGCACTACAAATAAGCCAGGAAAGACAACTAAGCCTCTTGGCATAAAACAAATGAGCTGAGAGAAAAAAAGAAAAAAAAAGAAAAAAAGAGTTCAGAGAAAGTAAAAAATAAACAAAACAAAAACAAACAAAATTAAGCAAACAAAACAAAACGAAATAAAACTGCCAGTGAGAAGTATGCATAGTTTCAAATCCCTTATGCTACCCTGCTTGGATTTGCTCAAGTTCATCCATTCCCCTCCTTTTCTTCCCCCTCTTTTTTTTAACATTTGTCCTCTAAACCACCTTCCCTATAAACACCCTTTAAGGACTGTGGAATTAAGGGTAAAATCCTTCCAGTCTGAGACCAGGTCTCCTTAGTTGTGGAACAGCCCAGCAGAGAGAAATCCTTCTTCCTGCACAAGCTTTCCTTTAATGATGGCTAATTAACCTGGTGCTATGTTAAAAATTTACTATATTTATCATGTCTGACTCAGTTCTTATTCATTGCTATTCAAGAGCACAACAGAGATAACTTGCCTTATTTTCATCTGTGTTCATGTAGTTCAGCTTGGGTAGAGGGTTAAACGAACTCCAAGACTTCAGTTCTTTTAGATCGTGTACAGGATGCTGATAGTTTTACCAGGTAGGATGGACTGATTATAAGACAGTCAATGCCATCTATGTTACCATTATATTCCTCTGTTCTTGATCTTGCTCCTTTTGTTTCCTACCACACTCCCTAGAGGCCTTAGTTTGTATTCGTTCACTCTCTCAAACATTTTCCCAGATGCTCAAATCCCACTTCTGTTATTGCATTTTTATTTTATTTTTTTTAGATTTGTCTGGATCCCTCGTGCAGAGTCAGGACTTCCCTGTTCTTTAGATCAGCGTTTTCCTGGCTGAGCTCCAGCTCAGGTAATTATATCCAGGTCTCTCTAATACTTCTCCCTCCCCTCTAGCTGCATTTGGAGAAGTTATTCTTCACTTTCTTTTCCCAACTGCTTCATAACACTGTGGATGCTGAGAACAGACAATATGTGTATTTCAGAGAGGCTGCGCATTATGGGTGAACCAACACCATTCAAAGGGTGACTGAAAGTACAGTTATGAGGGACGTCTTCCTTTCTTTTTCATTTGAATGCTATTTAGAGTGGACAGTTGTCATACAAAGTTGAAGCTGAAGGACAAAAATTTAGTCCGGATTAATGTGTTCTTGCTATTTAAATGTGGAGACTTCCTGCTTTAAATTATTATTGAGTCTAGCATAGATATGTTCAGCACCTTGTATCACTTGAGCCAGTTGTCACACAACGCTCACAAAAATAGATTTCTCACTTATTGTTAGCAATATCAGTAGAGAGGCTAAAGGCAGAATGAGCATTGCTAGAGGTAATGCCATTACATCAGCCATGTGGCAAACTACAAAACAAGATGAATAAAAGCCTTAATTTTGCAATGCCTATGTTCAACCTGCTTTAAAGAGCAGTTCTCTGATTCTGACAGCTACCCAGTGCTAGATCAAAGACAACTCAGAGTATACTTTCCAGTGAAAGAGGATCCAAAGAGAGTCACATTTAAGAGAGAAAAAAAATATATTTCTTAATTAAGAAGTATGAACCATAAACTTAGGCAAATCACAGAAAGAAGAAATGTAGTATCAAAGCAAGATAGGGAAACCCGAATGATCTGCTTACTAGGTGATGCTCATTTCCTCCAGGACATGGTCGTGAGAACTGGCTGCAAGTACTTATGCAAGCTTATCTAGCTGCTCACTGCAGTGCAGTTCTTCCAAGGCGGAGAAATGGATATTCGCACTTCAAGCAAGTAAATTATAATCAGTTCTAACTCCCTCCCCTCAGAAGAATTTGAGCTGTTGCTATCAGTTAGAGGTGGTTAGTTGTTCCCTAGTCTGGGAAGAAGTGCTGCGCTCAGGAAATTCTTGAGGAGACAAATGATTCAGGAGAGGCTTATGCTTACAAGAAGTTTAAGAAATGTTTTTCTGATCCAAACTTGAAGGCTTTATTTTCTCCATGGGCCATCTACCTGAGAAGTATTATCAGAGAGCAGTCTGATCTAATTAGTGCTGGATGGAACAGAGTTTGAACCAAATTACCTCTGGAGGACCGTTTGAACCTAAGTTGTTCTGTGGTTATTTTCCAGCCTGCACACTAAAATGACAGCCTGTATCTGGAAAGAAGCCAGTCATGCCCACTCAGCACTCACAGGGGAATCCTTCATTCCAGGGAAATTCCTACTGGGAAAGAATGAAAATAAAAACCAAACATCTACCTGATGCAAAAGTAACAGAAACTATATATTGTTTTTCTCTTCCTCTGAAAACTTACATGTTTGAAAAGATGCCAGATCCAGTTCAGTTTTTAAATAAATAGATAGATAGATAAAAATCTGATTTATATCCAGCTATGCCATGATTGAATTTGGATCCGTCGCTGAATTAGGTTCGGCAGCACAGTCACACAGTGACCATCACAGACCTCACCTGATGATGTCCACCTGGCTGAGATGGCTTCTGCACTTGCCGCAGAAAAGGCTGAGGAGAGAAAACGGAAGGGAGAGGAAGGGTTGGACCAGGGGCCTGTGGAAGCATATATATGCAAGCTTAAGCTAACCTTACCCTACTGCAGAGTGAAGTTAGCACAGTCCCATGCAGTTCTGATTACAGGACTTGGCTAGTGCAAAAATAGCTGGCACCAGGTTCAGTTTCTTCCTCTTCTGCTAAACAGTGCTTTCATGTGAAAAGAAATTGATCCCAGCACTCAGTAACATTTTCATCCTCCCTTCCCTGCAGTTCAGTGGTTATGTAAGCAGTAATAAATCCATATTTGAAGTACTGTTGACTGCCTTAGAATTCGAGCAGTAAAGGAAATAAAGTAATGCAGCCCTTACACAGTTAAACATGGTGTCTAATGCTGGGAATAACTAAAAGCATTGTTGACTAAGGAACTAAATAAAACTGTAATGCACTACTGTATCATTTTTTATAATCCGTATTAGCAGAAACCAGGAACAAGCGTGCATGTTTGCACATGACAAGCTACAGGTACAAACTTATTTAAACTTATTTTAGGATTCTTGCTGGAATCAAAGCACTGGAGACAGGGAGAGATTTGAAGTATAGAAACATGGCCAAGAGTTGGAATTTTTATGAAGAAATATTCACTCTGTAATGGTATCCATGTAGAATGGATGCAGTTAGCTTACACTATACCAACAGAGATGAGTCTGGTGATGATGATGCTACTACTTGAAAATCTGATAAGAACTGTAATTAGCATTATTTCTTGCTCATCTGTTTTCAAAAGGAGTGATATCAGAATGAAGCCAATTCCACAGCTTCATAAAGTTCAGAATGTTTCTTTTTTCTGTTTTAAAACTTTGAACCTCGAACAGGTTTTGAGGTCAACTAGCAGGCAAGTAAAAATTGCCAAACCATAGCCAACTCAAAATTGTCTTGTTAGTTTTTATGGGTAAGGATGTCTAAGAATACATATGTATAAGAACAGCAACAGTCTAAATTTCTATAGTACCAGTCACCCAAATATTTCAAGTACTTTACAAATATTACTAGGTTGATTTGCATTGAACAGCAATATCCACTTTATTAAAGAGACTGCTATTACGGATCAAGTTTTCAACAGTGTTGCCAGTCTTCATCTCTGCAGGGTCTTTACACGCTGGGCAAGCTAATCGTGATATAAAACCTTTGACACCTTGCTTAGTCACTTATTGAAGAGGCTCAGACTACTGATATACACTTCTGCAAATGCTGTAACAATGTCCTATTCTCAAAAATCACTGAGACAGGTATGTATTTTCTTTAAAAAAAATGTTGTCCAAGAAACAAAGTGAATGCTTGAACTGCTACTTTATAATGAAGTCCTTTTTGGCTGAATATTTGTCAACATTTTTGGATTATTGAAAATGTTTTGAGTCGAACTTTTGAAAACTGTGGAAATAACCATTAATGAGCCAGAGGTGCCTGTGAAGATCATAGATGATATGGTGAGTGATGGTAAGAGAATGTTGTGGTTCAGCTGGGAAAGATCAAAGAAAGACAGATAACAGTCAGGGGATATCGGAGAACCACAAAAGTTGCTGAGGTTGTAGAAAAAAAGCTGTGTAGTGCTGTGGGACATCAGGGAAGTTGAACAAGATATCTGCGTCAAGAAAGGTCTCATGGTAATACAGAAAACCAGAGGAGATGTCACCATGACAGAGCTGTTTGAGAAAGCCTCACAATGTTACAAAATGCAAGCATTGGGCCTCAGGATAATGATAAAAAACAGAGAAGGCTGAGAACTGCTGGGGATACATGACAGTCAGCTAACAAAAGAGGATGTTTCTGAATGCAATCACATAAAGAAAGGTTACAACTGCTGGGTATGGCTTACAAGGATGCTTGAAATAATGAAGTCACAGAGTGTCCAAATTTCATGGGGCGTAACACATGCTGCTGGAGATCACGGACTGTTAAACGAAAATGCAGAAGCAATTAGAAAGGAAATTAGAAGGAAAACTATATTATACCATGAAACAGGAGACCAAAAAAAAAAAAAAAAAAAAAGAGCTACTGACATTCCTTGCGAGAGAGCATGAGGGAGAATCTGAAAACTGTTTTCAGTGAAAATTCTGGCAGCAGCTGCTGAGCCTAAAGAAAATTAAGCATGTTAGAGAATGAGAGAGCAACGGTAAGATGACAGAGATAGTAAAGCAGATTGTGAGTTGAATGACGAATGTGTAAACCGCTGGTTGCTATAAAGGGCCATAGTGTCAGTGTCACATTAGAGACTGCTGTTCTGCTTCTGGAGGCATACAGGAAGAATGCAAGTTAAAAGAGCACTGTGTAGGTTGAATAGCAGCAAGAAACATTGGAGAAGGCCATAAATACCTTTAAGCACCTTCATTGGGGGGATCCAGACTAAGGCAGTGCAGCCACACAGAAACCAAGGCAAGGTTGCGATCTCCCAAAGGGTCCAAGATACTAGGAAAAATATCAAGAAAGAATGCAGGTTGTTACAGGGACTGGGGGATTCTGCATATAAACTAGAGACAAAAGAAAAGCTGTGAGATCTGTCAGGAAGCATGGGGTAAGGTCATAGACTGAAACAACTCAGATGTCTGATCTCACCATTTGACTAATAGAAGAAGGATGTGACACAAGATAATCCTGTCTGCTTCTCTTTTGGAGTGCAGAACAGAATCTCTTTCAGTACTGTCTTAAAGCAATGAATGCTTCCTGCTGAACAACCAATGCCATGTATGGAAAATAGTTATGTATCTTATGTCATTGTATGTGTTTAAACTAGGCCTTAGAAACCACATGGGGGTAGGAGAGGAAAATAATCTCTTTGGGACAAGGGAAATAAATTTTTTACAGACTAGGTTGTGCTTACCTCTGTGTACTTGCACAGGGAGCCTTTTTGCACCTCACAGAACAGCTGTACAGCAGGTAGACGTCACTGGTCTCTCATCATGAGTTTGTAAAATACTGATAGAGAAGAACAGAGCTGGAAATATATGGTTTATTCATGCGACATCTACCACCAGAGCACTGGTCCTAAACAGAGTAACATGGCCAACGTACTTACAATTCTCCATGCCAACTGGCTCTGGAGCGATGCCTTGGAGGAACATGGGCAGAACAGGGGCCTCAGCCCCCATCTGGCAGCCCAGCTTTGCTGAAGAGACACTCACTGTATTTGAAAACCGCTCCTCACTGCATGGCTTCCCGAGGGAATGACGCTCAGCACCAGCTCTTAAGCAGCACATCTCCTCCCTCCCTCTAGCACAGCTCAGCCTCAGGAGAGGCATTCTGCAGTCTGTGTTTGGGCTTGGGGGAAGGGGGAAGAAGACAAAGAGCTATTTTTCCTAAGATCTACTGCAGAAGGCAGCAAACAGCAAGGTTTCCAACCTCTTTCCTTTGTTTGCCTTAGGTCTCTCAATTTCTATATCAGGCTCTGGTTCAGCTTCCATTAGCGCTTCCTCATCAACATCGTTAACAATGGTTTCCTCACTGAGGGTATCACTAGGATTATACTTACTGCCAGAATCCTCTGGCACAAAATCACTGTCTGAGTCAGAGCAGAGAAATAATTAACCCTCATGATACTTCTCTGAGGAACGAATGGAATACATAATAAGATTTATGGGGCAGTGAATTGATCCTGCTCCTAAGGAGAGCTTCCACACACTGAAGTTAGCATTGCTGCCAAAGATTGAGGAGGCTGCTGTGTCAATGCAGGAGAAGTCTTCACCTGTAAGAGGACTGCATTACCTTAATTGCATTAGTTACCCTACATGTCTAAACAGCAAACCACTTGTTTACCGCTGGTCCTGGATTAGATCATGGTTTCATTACCAAAAAAAACTATCAGTGTCAACGGTTTCTCAGCTACTGTGAAACTAGTCAGACATTACCAACACCTGATTTGCAAGTAGCCTTCAAATGCTCCTCATTCTGTAGGACTAGATACAACTTACAACTCCAGAAACCAAAGTAGAACTGCTGGAAAATTTGCCCCACATGTGAGGAAAAGTGCTGACCAACAGAAGAGAAATAAGATTTCTCAAGATTTGCACACATTTGCATGTTTTTGCTGCTTTCAACTCTGAAGATAAGAGTTTTCCTCCCCCTTCAAAAAATAATCAGTTACTTTAGTAGCCGGCGTTCCCAAGCACAGCTAATTAACTTCTTGGTCCAGAACCATCCCCTCCCATACACCAATAATATGTCTCAGTCAGGTTGGAAAAGGATTGTACAGCCCTTACTGGCTAGGAGGGATCTTTTGAGAAGTACGTATCAGATGGATTTCCGTCTGCACAAAACAGAAGTCAGCTAAGATTTGGAAGCCTCAAAATCCTTTCACTTCTGCCAGGAATTTAGTTCAAAGCAGCTGCATGTAAATTTTGCATAGCAAACGCTACGCTGACAAATCTTCCTCAGGATTCCTGTTTTTAAATCAACAAGAGTAAACTATATAGAAGAGGAGTTAGCTTTAGGGCACCAAGATTTACCCTATTTTAAAAGAAAAGTGAAAATAACCCTAAGAAAAAAAATAAAGGATTTGAAATATGTATGAGCACACGCACTGCTTTGCCTCATCTCTCCCTGCTGCATAAAGGGGAAACATATTGGCTGTGGCCTTACAGAGATCTAGTACAGATTCCTCAGAAAACAAGCAGCTACCATTCCCAGCCCCTTTCTTTCCCATCCAGAAGTAGGTAACAGGCAGGGAGACAAGAAAGGAGTGTCAACATCAGACTGCGAATTTCCCAAAGGCCCCTCATCCTCCTCCATGCCCTAAACGCAAGAGAGTGGTAAATATTTCCTCATATATTCACAACCCTTTGCAAATGTGTTTCTGGTCCTCATGAAAGAAACAGGAACTTTGTCATTTATTCCTAAGGCAGCAAGATCACTCGAACATTTGACTTCTTTCATTCATGTAATAATAATAATAATAATAATAATAATAATAATAATAATAATAATAATGAAGAGAACAGTAAAAGTTGCTAATGTAAAGCAAAAAAACCACTTCAGCAAGAATGCAGTTGTTAGGACATTTCAAATCCCATTAGTAACTAGCCTTTCAGTATAAAATCACACCCCTGGCATGCCATTTATACGAGTTATTCTCCCTGTCCCCACTCCTACACACTACCTAGATCTCCTTTGATATTTTTAACACATTCCAAATCTTATGAAAATGCTAAACTTACAGCTTTGAGGTTAAAATTTCTCTGCAGGCTAAAGCCAGCCAAACGGCCAGGTAAATACTTGCTACCTCCTTGACAGGGATCATAACAGCAACACCACATGCTGGAAGTGAGGAAGCACTTCCCAGTACATATCCCAGCTTTTACGTATGCTCTATGTGGGTTTGCAAGCCCGACAGCCACACAAG
The DNA here is from genome assembly GCF_964034855.1 of Anser brachyrhynchus. NCBI lineage: Eukaryota > Metazoa > Chordata > Aves > Anseriformes > Anatidae > Anser > Anser brachyrhynchus. The sequence goes on from NC_137696.1 coordinate 28,452,158, forward strand.
CTCCGTATCAGATATATTTTATAGAAAACTGCCATACAGAAAGCACCAGAGGACCAATGTATGTGCCTGCAGTTGTTTCAGGAATGAGCAACGCCAGTGCCAAGCATTTTGACACTTACTTTTCAAACCTGCTTTTGAATTCTACCTGCATCAACTCTTGCCCGTGCACAAACATCCCAGTGGAAGTACGTGAGGAGTCTGCAAAGGCCTTGGTATGCTGTGCACTCTAGGCAACAGCTGGTCCACACAAAGCTTTTTTCAATGTTGTGATGATGAGAATGGGTGTATGGGAAAACAGCTGCACTACTGCGGCTTCAGAAGTTGTGCTGTCAGCTGAGCTGCCCAGCAGTGCCATGTGTGGAGCTCAGGGCCCCAGCTGGCATCCTCTTTCTGCCTGCAGCTGAGGGGAGGGAAGGAACTGCTGATTCAGATCCACTTCCCCTGCTCCGCCCGTCCTACTTCTTTTTGTGGAAATTACCACCTCTTCAGATCTGACTGCAGAGTGGCTCATGTGGGCACCCCCTAACCTACTTTTGGTCAACCTGAGCCAGGCGTAGCTTATATGGATTAAGCAGGAGGGTTTTGCTAATCCAGATTGATTGAAGTGGGTTAAGGGGCACTCACAAAAGCATCTCTGCGAACAGATCGTGAAAGGGCATTAATTTCTGGGAAAAGGCAATTCGAAGTGGCTGGGCCTACCAATCTCTTTTACTGACACAGCTAAATCACGAGTCCATTTGAATGAGGACGCAAAACATTAGGGATAGGCTTGAGTGTACCTTACAAACAGCAGAGGATGTTCCTGTTTCCCACCAGCTGCATGTTGCTGCCCTCGGAACCGAACTAGGGGAATGGGAAGAGTATTGCTCTCATTTCAGCAGGAAGGCCTGCCTGGAACGTCCAAGCTGTAGCATGGCGGCAGACTAGGAAGAAAGAGGTCATTTCCATCTGATGGGCTCAGACACGTAGCTTAGTGTTAGAAATCAACATAGTTAAAAGTACCAACAGCCCTTTTGCCACAGATGCAGTTACACTGGTCCAGAGGACTTAGGAAGGTATCACTGTAAGCTTCTAATATAATCTGTCCATCCCAGTAGTTTGTGCTATGCAATTATGTCAGCCGTGACAGCAGGAACATCACAGGTAAACCAGCCTCAAGTCATGCCTATCAAGTAGAGAGCTTTCCTATTTAAAGATTAATGTAAGAAATCAATGCACCTCCAGATCGTGCCAACTGATGATCTAACCCAGTGCTAAGCATGCGCAGAAACTTCACGTAACGATGATATGAAATTTATGAGTAGTTAATGCTAAGTGTCTGTTTGCTTCCAAAGTGATTGAAATACTGCTTCAGGAGCTGGCTAAGAGATGTGCTCCTCTTTTCCATGAAGGAAAAGGACTGCTATTTCACTCTCATGACGACAGAGTCGGCTTTCCAACATACGTCTCTTGCATGACAACACATAATTTGAATACATGCTGAACGCTGAAGGCTCTACCATGGCCAGTTAACGGAAAGGGACATATCTTTCTAGCCACCAAAAGCAAAGAGCTTTTTAAGAATGGTGTCAGAACAGTATCCAAAAATGAAACAGCAGTTGCTATTAAGGCCAGGCTGGCAACATGGCCATATGCAGGGACAGCCCTCTGGCTAGTGCAATGCCTATTGACATGTACATATATAAACACCCTGCAATACAGTAAGATTAGATTAGAGCATATTAAATCACAGGTATCTTTTTTTTCAAGTGGTTAAAGCAAACTAGAAAACAATGATGCCTTGGGGAAAGGTTATGTCTAAAATGTATGGCAAGCGTGGAGGACGGTGTGCCCAACGCTTCAGGTTACCCACAACCCAGGGATGTTTTTGGAGTGTTTCCTTTCACAGGAACAAGGGCACTGCAGAAAAGGAAGGAGGAAATTAACAGACACTTAGACTTCACCCTGACTTGAAGTTGTGACTTGGCTGGGACGGGCACGTGGATTCATGACCTGGACAGGGCCCCAGAATTCTGCTGTCCACATACAGCCTTAAGCATCACGAACCATACTTTAACAGCTTTAGCTCAGCTACACCAACATTTAATTACCCATTTAGGACAGGATGCGTCTGAATCACTTGATAAGAGTGCAAAAAAAGCAGGAAATTAGCACTGATGTAATTAATCATATATGGTTCAGCCTGGCAAAACCATTAACCAAGTTGTTTAACATGTAAAACCCATAGAAAGCAGCAGCAGGTTTTGTGTTCCTTCAAGAGCTGTGGAGTGAAGAAACCATAGCTCAGTTTGGCATGTTGTAACCCATCCAGGAGCGTGAACTACTTCTGACTGCAGACTCGTGTCTCAGGGGTACTGAGGTTTAGAACCCAGTGAGATGTCAAAGACTGCTCAGCTTCCTGTCCTCAAGATCTACCTGCATCCTTATGCACATAAATAAAATAACCCTTTCATAAAATATCCCCACATAATTAAAGTTTGCAGCAGTACAAATCCCAAGCTGTTTTAGAACATACACACACAAGAATGGAATGTATAATCACCATGCTCATGCTTTCCCCTTAACTTCACTGAGGGATGGGTTGAAGCTATTTTGAAAGAAGTGCCTCTATCTCCTTCTTAAAACATTAAGCATTCCTGGCAGTAGTAACTGCCTTACAACTAACTCCTCATTAACACTCTTTTAGACCTGCATAACTGCATTGACTTTATGTTGCTCCTAGTCCAAGAACAGGATTATCATCTCAGCACCAAATTTTCTTCTTTATTAAACTGTTACCAATATAAAAAAAATAACTAAGATCAGAGTATGTCCTACTGTTTCCCATCACATCCATAATTTAACATGATAATGCAGAGATTTTTATAAAAAGCTACTTTTAGCTAGGAAGACCAGCCTATTTTACCTGCCAGCAGTGTGTCATGGTGACAGGTAACTATTTTAATGAATTTAATACTCTTATCTGAATTCCTTATCCATGAAAGAAAAATACACTTGCAAATAGGAATATGACACCTGATTTAGATTGAACACAAGCATTAATGTAAAGAACAAGAAATGAAATATCTAACCCTGAGTGATGCTGAGCAGCTGCAGTTTCCATGAACTTTGCAGGAGTTGCAAAAACTTGAGATCTCAGTAGATGATATTTTAAGACATCATACAAAGTCTTTTTCTACTGTTTTCTTTCAGTTTGTCATTTGCGTAAAGGAAGACAGTAGATAAAAACCTAAAGAAATTATCATGTGGAATCCAGATGCCTGAACATAACTATACAGAGCAGGACTTGCAGTGGCAATGCATGTAGAAGCTTGATCAAAGAGAGATCATTAATCATGTACATACAGGTTAGATGAAGGAGAAAGGCCTGAGGAAAAAAACACATGAAAAGTCTTCATCACACAAGTACTTATATGATTGCTTCATAGCTTTTATGGCCTTAAATCCAAGCTAAAAATGCATTATCTAAGGTGGTCTAGGGAATATAGCAAGGATATACCTGCTGAGAATGAGAAAAGGTTTTGTAGCATTCCAAATTTCACTTACTGGTGATAAAATAGCTGTAAGACTGCAGGAATGACTTCTTTCATGGAAGACTGAAGGAGCCCTAGAAAAGCAAGCAAGATAAGTATGCATGTTTTAGCAGAATTCTTTCTAACTACTAATTTTTTATTGGCTAAATACCAAACACTTTACACAGTGAAAAACAAGCATTTTATTTCACTAAACAAAGAGCTTATTTAAAGATTTTTACTATTACTACTTTCACTGAAATTTACTTGAAAAATACAGTTTTGAGCACACATAAAATACAGTGTACAGATGAATAACTCAGTGGTCTAAGTTACTTTTCAAACATGTCAAGAAAATGTTCTCTTCTCCAAGCAAGATGAGAACAATATAGTGAAGCAGCACACTAGCTCTAAGTATCAGACATTCACTGACTTTCAGAAATAGCCTCTCTTTTAAATTGTCAAGATTTCAGTAAGCAGCCTTGCTTTCAGGGAAGCTGTGGGTTTCACGTACAACCCGCCATTTTTGGTGGCAAGCCAGCAAAAACAGTAGGAATTCCCAAATCCTGTCTTGCCACCAAAAAGAGGTGTGTTTTCAACAGCTGTGTCAGCACAACAGTCCTTATGGCCACACCATAAACTGGAAAAATAAACTGATCTCGGTTTTTAAACCTGTAACTAAAACAGTGCTACTTTTAATCCAAATCAGATCATCGGTATGATCCCCAGCTCAGAGTTACAAACAGCTGGGGCAGCACAACTGTGGAGCCACAGGTGGTGGTGGTGGAAGGGAATAGGAAATCCTTAAGATCTGAAGTCAACAACAGGCTATGTGGAACTGTACATAGGACTGTATACAACTGCCATAATGACACTCTACATTTTCTTCAGAGATAACGTCAAATTAAGAAATCCCTCTCTGTTCCTTGCCCTGGCTGCTTCAGCTTGTCACCTTCAGAGTTTTGTACATGTAATAGTTTGAGAAGTTAGATCCTAAAATGGATCTCAGAAATCATCTGGGTTAAGGAAAAAAAAATGCATATTTTTTTTTCTAATCTTACTCCCTTACATTAGCTTGAATTGCTAATTACATTACCTCTGTTACATTGCATGAATTTTGGGGCTAAGAGCTGGGCATTGGCAAACTCTTAAGCCAGTTCTTGCATCACAGAACACATAAAGGATCCTGAACATTTGAGTCAAAATGAAAATCCTCTGAAAATCAACCCCAAGGTGCTCCTGACTACACAGCCCAAAACTGGGACACCTCCTTCAGGAAGAAAATACCCGTATCCCACTTAAAAACCTGGATCCAAATTTGTTGAGCTATGGTTCTATGAACTAGGTGCGTTACAGGTTTTGCACTCCCCACACCTTTCATTTTCACATATTTACAACCCTATGCGTCTGTAAAACACTACCAAAAGCAATTCCTACTCTGCAGTTATAAATGGCTATGCAAAATGTAAGATGGTAGAGAAATGCTCCCTCTAGGTTAGGTTCTGTGTTTGGCTGAATTACTTTAGACCCTATTGATACATCTATCACCTTTGATTAGAGCTGTTGATTATCAGCCCCTCTGAGAGACAACTCCTAAGTTTCTGAAGCTGGGTTCTCCGTGTTGCATCAAAACTCTGCGAGCAGTTCTGGAAAGAAAAGTCCTGAGCCTTTCCACTGCTCAGTCTTCACACATTGGTGCAAAACCCTTTAAGCGGAATTGTTTAGACCACATAACACCCACAAGTTGCAATTTATTAAAGTTTGGCTGTCTAATCACCGCAGACTTTTCCGAAGTCGATCTCCACAGTAACAACTATTTTCTGCTTTACTGACTCAGGGAAATTCATTCTAGTTTTTCTCCCCTTACCTCCCATCCACCCTTTTATTTCTGTGCCATGTTTCCTCACTCTCCCCTGCATCTACTGCGCCTTTTGCGGTCGAAATAACTACAGCTGGCATTTCCCAGTGTTGCTAGTGGAGACTGGGATGGTCTGCGCGATTTGTCCCCTCACCAGCAGATCTGCCCTAAACTTGCCAGTTTGTTTGGCCACAGTTTCCTCAGTTCAGTAACAGTAACATGAAATCGTGAGTAATTATCTGGAGCTTCTGGTAACAGAAACAGGTAATAGCAGGCTGCAATGTTTTGTGTTTGCCGTCGGTTACTTCAGGTTTGCGACAGGCAGCCCAGCAGCGCGCCGGCTGCGAGGTCACCTACCGACATGGGGCTGGGAATTCCCACAGGAGAAATCCTGGATTTTTTTTCTCTCTCTCTTTTCTGAGATTAATTTTAGTCAGCTTTCTGTAAATGCTTTATTCACACGTAAAATACATGAAAAGCGGGATTCCCCCGCGTAACGCCGTGGTTCCCAGCCTCGGGCCGGACCCAGCCGCCCTCACAGCCGCCGGCCGGAGCCCTTTGAAAGCCCGGCGGCCCGGAGCCGCCCGGTGTTTTTTTTTCCAGCACGCTTTTGTTCAGCGTGGAGCCACCCTCCCGCCGAACAAAGGGCCTTCCAGCCGGGAGAACTTGGACCGGGTTCAACCTCGAGAAGCAAACCGCTTCGTTCCTGCGGAGCCAACCTCACGTCTGCGCCCAGCTCGCCCTCCGGCGCCCTGAGGGTTGGTCCCCGGCCCCAGGCACGCCTTCACGGCTATTTGTGACCGGGACACAGACACCACCTCGAGGCCTGGACACCTCAGCGTGCGAGGAGACGGCCCGAGCCTGACCCGGACGAGTCCCGGTGGTGCCTGCTCGTGCGGTGCCCAGCGGCAAGCTGCTGCGGGATTCGAACCCGTAACCCTGCGGGAGGCTCGCGGGAGGCCTCTCTCTCTCCCCCCCCACCGCGCCCCGCCTCGCCTGCTGGGGTCGCTGTGTCGGCCGCGCGCCCCGCTGGCGGGGCCGCGATCTCTGAGTCACGCGCTTCGTGATTGGGCGGCCGCTTCCCGCCGGCCAATGGGAGGCGGCCTCTTGCGCCGACGCGACGCCCGCCGCGGGCGCCATCTTGCCGCCGGCCGGGGCAGCGGGAGTAGGGGGACGCGCCGCGCCATGCCGCACTACCAGGCCTGGGAGGAGTTCACCCGCGCCGCCGAGAAGCTCTACCTCGCCGACCCCATGAAGGTGAGCAAGGGCCGCCGCCGCCGCCCCACCTCGAGCCTGAGCAGGGCCCCGGGGGAGCCTCGGCGGGCCTCGGGTGAGGCCCCGGCTGGCGGCGGGGACGGCTCCGTGGCTCCGGCGCTCTCGCTGTGGTGTCCTTCGGCTGTGAAGCCGTGTCCCTTTGAATTTTTCTCACTAAAAACCGAAAGAAAGCGTTTATTAGCTCACGGGTTGTGTTATTACCTGCAGCGTTGCTTCAGGGGGTTGTTTCCTAAAGAACAGTTGCTCTAGGAATTCACTTCTTGCTATATGACTGCTCTCGGGTTTGGTAACTTTTTTTTAGGTATACGGTTTGAGCAAGCTTCAGCCTTGCAAACATTTTGGCCAAAAAAGCAGTGCAAAAGGTAATGTGGGAGTCATAAGCCTGAGAAGACATCAGCAAAAAGGACTTAGTTTTGTTCACCCGAAGTAGGGGACACAGAACCTCTAGAAGTGGAATAGAGGAATGGAATAGAACCTCTAGAAGTAGCATGTCTGTCTTTAATTAGCATAAATGCCCCCTTCGTGTGCAATTGTCATTCATCTACTGATAATAAAGTAAACTGTTGTGTTGTACCCTCTTATGCTCTGCAGTATCTAATTAAGTGAAGAGTTTGGGAAGGGTGTCAGCACAGCCAGGAGTTGCTTTCCCCCTTATGAAAAAGATTGCGTAGGCCCTGGTACTCTCCTTCTAACTTGTAGGGGAGCTAGCTTGAGAAGCTTTCATGCACAATCACACTCTTCAAGGAACTGAAGGAAGAGTAAGACCTGTGGGAGATGCGTCTGTGTTCTTTTGGGGCTGATTAAGCTTGGTAGTGAGTGGTCTTGCCTTTTGTGGGAGCAAGATAATGCACGTCTGTTTGCAACAGCCCCTGTCCTGATTCCGGGCTTGCTCAGTTGAGAGATTTAGTTAGTTGTTGTGGCCAGAGGAAGACTGTTTCTTAAACAAGAAGGATAAACTTGTAAACAAGAAGGATAAACTTGTGAAGAGATCCATCTCAGAGCAGAAATCTTAAAACGTATTTTGTAGTCAAGATGGTGGTTGATGATATAGCAGGTCACTGTATGACAAAGATCTCTTTATAGCAAGAGTTGTTTTAATTCAGAATGTTCTCAAAAGCACAAGTTGGTTTCCTTCTAGATAGTATACTAATGCTAGCTGACACTAGAAACAGTAGATAAGAAATCTCCTTGGCCAGTTCTGCATTCAGTAGGAAGCATTTAATGCTCAGTCAAATGCTGAGAGTGTTGATTTTTATCACAGTGTTTTGGAGAACTTGTGTAATTTGAGAGTCCAGAAGGGCTATGGGTAGACTGAATCTCAGGGCAGGTTACTACAGTAGGAATTATTTTTAGTGACAAGCTGAATGCTTGCTTTCTGACTTCAAGTGTAACCTTGTTGAGTCTTGAAAGCAGTTTAATTTCAAAGAACTCTCTTCAGTGCTTTGGTTTTAATTACTCTAAAAATGTTATTCTTGTATCTTCCCTTTCCACTTGTAAAAGTCTTATAATGCTTCAAGCCTGTCTATAGGCTTTAATGTTGCTATTGAATTAACTGCAGTGACTGGAAATACAGCATTTACACAACACTTTACATTTTTTCTTCTACAGTACCTAATGTTGAGTTTACCCCACTCAGCAGATCCTTTTCAAGTCTTCACATAGAACTATTTTCCTGAGTGTTTCTTGTCTATAAACATAACTTTTCTTTCACTTTTTCTAAGTGGGATAGATGGCGAGTGGGTGTCTTGTAAGTAAATTGCAGGAGTCATGCCATTGCTGTACTTACGGTGGTTTTGAACGTGCCCTATGTAAAGCTCACTGACATTACTGTAATACTGATTTAGCGTGTTAGGCAAGGAAATGTGGTGATGCAACTTCTAAACCACCCTGGCTGTAAGGTTTGCGGACAGTGGAGCTGAGGACCACCAAGAGGTAGTGAAACGGTGAAGCAGTATATAACTTCAGTAAAAGGCAGTCTGAATTTGGGCAGTCTTCCCTCAGATATGTTGTGATGGTAATAGATGTTAATTTATAGATGTTAATTTGTAAAATGTTTGTCATTTCAGGTGCGGGTTGTTCTCAAATACCGACACTGTGATGGGAACCTCTGTATCAAAGTAACGGATGATGTAGCTGTAAGTAAAGAACATAGTTCCCTTTAAAAGGCGTACTGTACCTCTCAAGGACTTGTGCTTTGCTGTCAGTCAGCTGTCAGCTTATGAACCCTTGTCTTGAGCACGTGGGGGTTTTCTAAAAAAAAAAAAAAAACTAATTTTGCTCAGATTTCCTTAGTTTCTGTCTGTGACATATGCTGATCTGTGTTCAACTCTGCATAATCCAGTGGAAATTTGAACACTTAAGTGTTTTTTAGAGGTCTTAATGTAGTTGTTAGGATTCTATGAAAACAAGGAAAAGAGCATTACAAAAATCTTAGACCCTCTCTCCATCTGAAAGTTCTTCATGGAACTACGTTGGTAGCTTCCAATTAAGTGCATAAGGATCATCTTCAAACAGCTGTTTACTAGTGAGAGTTCAGTCCTTTCAACCTGCTCGGAGCGGTGACAACTTGAAACTGTAGGGTTATCTGCTGCTTTGTGATGAGGAGATGCTGGAGTGGTACCAGACTGAACTGCAAGATTCACTTGCACTTCAGAGGTCCCATCTTCTGAAATAATGTTATGGTGCCATAACCATTTGTTATGCATTCAGCAGAACTTGTGCTACATACCTGTAACGCAGATTTTTGCAGCGCACTTTCAGTGGTTGCTGTACAAGGCAATGGAGCAGCTGCATTTATTGATTGCTCTTGTTCTAAATAGCACTTAGAAATGTTTGAAGTTAGGATATGAGATGTAGACAGCAGGTAGAAATGGATTTGCATGTGCACACCAGCAGCATGTTCCTGGTGCTAGTGATGTTAAAGCCCAGTTGTTCTGCAGTCTGAGTAACCATCAGTAATTAGTATGCCCTTCTCTTGGGTTCAGATTTGGAAAAATCAGATTTCTCCTTTCTGGGAAAAAGTAGTCTGGCATTGGTATTTCCAACATCCGGGAAAGATGCAAAACTTCAGTAACGACACTTCTAGATGGGATAATAGGGCTTACAGTGGGTGAGGTGTTGAAAATGGGGCTCTGGTAACAAGCCAGTGAAGGACAGGTCAGTTGATACCTTCCATGGTGGAAGACTGGAGTCGGGTGGTTTGTGAACTTCCAGCTGTTTTCAGTTATAGACCTCCTTATGTGCTGCCTGTCGTGAGAGGCTGTTACGCTGTTTGAATTGTTCGTTCCCTTTCTATAAAGGGAGAGAAGAGAGGGTTTCTTTGCTGCTAACTGCAGAACTAAGGAAAAATCAAACTTTTTTTCTATTCTTTGTCTCTGAATTAAAATAGTTTATTGCTGGCAAAAGTTGCTGTGTTGAGGGCACTGAAGGATGGACCATTGTTTTTTTTTTTATTATTATTATTAAATAGGCCTGAACAGCCATGCTTATCGTGTACAAGCATAAGAAATTATTATCATGCAAAAAAATCCTAAGCAGCCTTTTTATGATCAATCCCTGATATTACTCTTGTTCCTTTTGCATTTACAGGCTTGTAACGTGAAATAATTTCTCTTTATCTTAATCAGATATTTTCACTGTTTAGAACCGTCTCAAACAGATTTTGCTTGGGGTAGGGGATCCTCTTCACTAGGAAATACGGAACTGTTTTTATGTCGCTGGCAGTGTGTATTCACTTTCAGAATAGAGAATAGGAGAGTGTCCTGGTTCCAGTTAGGACAGAGTTAATTTTCCTCCTAGTAGCTGGTAGGGTGCTATGTTTTGGATTAGGATGAGAAGAGCGCTGATAACATGCTGATGTTTTAATTGTTGCAGAGCAGTGTTTACACCAGGCCAAGGACTTTTCGGCTTCTCGCTCTGTCCTGCCAGCGAGCAGGCTGGGGGTGCAGCAGGAGCTGGGAGGGGACAGACCCAGGACAGCTGACCCAAAGTGGCCAAAGGGGTATTCCATACCATCTGACGTCATGCTAAACAATATATAGGGGTGGCTGGCCGGGGTGGGGGGGCCGGCTGCTCGGGGATAGGCTGGGCATCGGTCAGCGAGTGGTGAGCAATTGCATTGTGCATCACTTGTTTCTTACACATTATTATTATTAATACTATTATCATTATCACTATTATTATTATTGTTATTATTATATTCCTGTCTTAATAAACTGTCTTTATCTCAACTCACCGGCTTCACTTTCCCGTTTCTCTCCCCCATCCCAGAGAGGGAGGGGGGAGGGTGAGCGAGCGGCTGTGTGGTGTTTAGCTGCCAGCCGGGTTAAACCACAACAGAGAGTAATTTTGTTATCTAAACGTAGTAGATTTTAAGCCTGAACAAGGGTGTCCTTAAAGACAGTTTTAAAATGCAAGTTTTAGCACCTTTTTTGAGAGAGAAGACACTCTCAAAATGATGAGCTTCACTACTTTTGAAATGGAAGGCAAGAGCCTCTGAGAAAACTTAATACATATACATCTGTGCTTAAAATTTAAAAGACGGTAGGCTTGTATTGGTGCTGCCTCATGGTAACCAAATGCCACAAATCAGCATTTAAGTACTTACCACCTTTTGTGTGTTCAGGCACAAATTTGTTGCAACTATGAACAGGATAAAAGTAGTGCAAGTGAAATCTGATATTAAACAACTTTCTCTTCCAGTGTCTGCTGTATAGAACAGACCAAGCGCAAGACGTAAAGAAGATCGAGAAATTCCATAGCCAGCTAATGCGACTCATGGTGTCTAAGGAATCCCGCAGTGCTGCCATGGAAACAGACTGAATTGCTGAAAAGAAAATGAATGCTCCAGTCATATTTCACTGGAAGAAAATATCTCTGAATTGAATGAATAGTGGGACAGGAGATGCTTTGATGTACTGAAGTGGACAAGCTGACAAGTCTGAAGTATTTTCTTCCCCAGACTCCACTTTGGAAAACTATGAAAATAAATGCTTTCAATCGAAAGCTTATATTTATTTTTGGGAATTGAACAAGAAACTATTCTTACACACTAAGTATGTTAAGAAGACAAATCTTTACAAATGTATAGTACTTTTGCCTGATTTTGATGGCCCATACGTGTATTTCTGGAAAGTTGCGATAAAATTTCATATAGATTTCATTGTGTTCAAATGTTATGCTGATGTATTCTTACAGTGAGGTTTATTAACCGAATACTGTAGCATGATGACTGGATCTAATAAATATTTACATAAATGATATATTTGGGGGGGGGGAGGGTAGAAGAATGGGTGTTTTCTGAATTGAAACGTTAAAATTGCCAATGTATACTAACACTGTCACTAGCAGGATTTTAGATCTTTGTATTGATCTTGGTCATATGTTGTGTAACAGTATCAGTGATGCGGTCTGTAGAACTGTTATTGGCTAAATAATTAAACTTCTCTATTTAAAACCTTAAAGTAACACTTAGATTTTTGCAGTTACCTAGCAATACTCAAGCAGATAGTTTTTCATGTTATGCAAATACTGATATAAAATATCAGAAGCTTTTTTTCCAGTACTTGAACTATTTTATACTAGCAGGGGGAACCTTTTCCATCCTTGCCTCAGGCGAAGAATATCAGCAAGACATATTCTAGAAACTGTTGCCTATTATGTTAATAGAAAAATGCAACCAAACGCTCTCCGGGGTCGTCATTTTAGCAGCTTGCTAACTGCATTTTCAAATGTTATATGTGGCAGATGGATGTCAGCCAACTGAAAAAAATGGATGAAAACCAACTTAATAAATACTTAACTGCTGCTGACAAAAATAGATGAATGCTCATGTGGCTTAGACTTTTTCCCATTGTTGCCTCTGGTAGGGTGATGGAAACTTTAGCTGTCTTTTGCAAAGGCTTTTTGCTTGACGACCCAGTAGCTGAAATTGATACTTGCTTTAACTAGGCTTTGCATACCTAAAACCAGATGTTTTTTTAATGTAATTATGCTATTAAGCCATGAAAGCAAAACAGAGCTGTACAAAGACTTGTCTGTGCTGGCATTTAAATATAATAAAACAGCCCTCTTAAATAACTACCTGTTCTCACTTACATAAAAATAATTGTGCTACTCAGAAGCAGTGGAATTCCCATATTTTCCAAGGACTCAAACCAAAACTGAGGCTTGAATATTGTATGAGAATACCACCCATTCAGCTGATCATACAATGTTGCATACTGTTGGAAAATTGAGTGCTGAATTGCTGGTGGCTACTCCAAATTCTAGTATGTAGGTGTGACTGACGTGTAATGTTTTTTTTCTTTTGGATTGTTTTTTGAAATACAGATGAATCCGGAGAGAATGCTAAGCTTTGTTCATAATTAAACTGTGATGCTGAGGATTTTAATTGGTGTTCCAAATTATTGTCTTAATACATGCAATTAAATATTAAGTATTTAAATGATTTTAACCTAATAACCTAAAGCACTGTTCTACAGTATGTATGGTTGCTATACAGAAGTCACACAGTAAGCTTTAAGCTGTTGACAGGTATAACGGCTGCAGCTCTATCAGTGTAATTTTTGGCCATCTCTTATAAATCAGTTTGTCACTTAGATGTCTGCTCTAAGCTAAGGTACAGAAGGGCTTGAGTGGTATTTGCTTGTGCATGAAGGATAAAAGTAGAGAGAAAGAGAACTGCAGGCAGACTTGATGCAGCAAGGGGCTGAAAGGCTTAAACAGGTTTTAGAGGGGACCACTGCTGACTAGTTGAGGGGGGATTACAGGAGCAGTTTTTAAGGAAAAGAGGCAAGGAAATGGATTTCTAGTTTTCTAAATTTAGAAATTATTTCTGTAAAACTATATGGAAATATTAATACTAGTTTCTTAAGGGTATTGGTTACTCGGCTTGTTCTCCAAATACGTGCAGAAAAATGCAGATGGTAACATGCAATTATAATGAACAAGAATATTGATAAAGCTATTGCTTAAAAACAAAAAAGGTTTTTGTAGGTCCTTTAGAAAAAGGACATGTTTCTTGACTTTATCCTGGAGTTTTCAACTACTTTGGTACTGTTTGTAGGATAGTAGAAATGCTGTGAACTCAAAGCTTCTTTTTCTTGCTTTTGCTCTTGCTGAGAGTATGGTATGCATGTGTGCATTGTACTGTAGTCACTGTATCCTAATAAAACTTTGTCAATGGGTTAGCCCATCATATTGCCAACTACCTGAAGGTGTCCATTGATATGTGATGAAAAATCAGCTTAATACGTCTGCTGCTGCACCAAAGAGTGATTGATTCTATCTGCATTTGAAGCACGGAATTTGGCAGCCCAGCATTATCACCAAATGTTTCTGTTTCCCAGCTGGCAGTTTACACCAATTACAGGAGCGGATAGGTAACTTGTGCAGTAATAGGTGACCTTTGCAGCAGAAGTGGAATGATTAAAAAAAAAATGTTTTCTCTTCCTCTCTTGTTTTGTTGCTGCATCTTAGTCATCTTCAGCAACTGTTTCATTCTGCGAGCACAGTGTAATAAACAATATGGGTCTTTTCCTTTAGAGGTTTTAATTCTGAGCTTCTGAATATATAGTCTGTTCTATAAGCATATTCTGGATTACAGGAAGATCCCTAAGTTATCTGTGGTAGTGAGAATTGGTCACAAAAGTTTGGGTTTAGAGATGCTTATGCTTTGCTTTTCACCAAAGTCCTGAACTAACACTTTGAAGAGCATCAGATTTATTCTGGAAAATTAGGTGCTTTTGTGCTTGAGCCTGTGAAAATGGGAAATAGAATTGAAGTCAAACAAGTGCTTCTAAGAATGCTATAACTTGTCAAAATAACTATATTTTACCTCTCCAAGTTCCTTCCTGCAGTGTAAAAAAGTGGGTAATATTATTGAATATTACTGTATATATTGCTGTATTACTGTTTTGCTGTAATAAATGTGAAGGAACCTTGGTGTCTGCCTGACATGCTCAGGAAGACTTTGATGATTACTTATTACAATAGGTTGATTTTGTAAGGGAATACATCATCTGGAAAGCATGTTGGCCCTTATGCTATACAAATCTCACTTCACTCCTATTAAGTGAGGATGATATCACAGTATTGTCCTCCAATGTACCTGTGCTTTTTTCCTTTCTTTTCCTTTCTTAGGGAAAGATATAACACAGAAATAGCCATCTTTTAAATGGTGCTTGATATCTAAAGTAGAACAAAGAATATATAGCAAATAGCTGACATGTGGCTTTTATTTTCTATGTACGTTATTCTCATCTAGAGACCAGATTCTGCAACAGTCCTATTTCTTCAAGAGACTCTGAGCATTAGCGGGGGACCTTAGGGAGTGGGATCATGGTTGAAGACAGTATTATTCTTTGTACAATGCACTGTGCTAAGGTACCTTCAAATGACCGAAACAAAGTTGTTTTGGTCAAGCATATCTAAGGAGCCTTCTTGTAAAGATTCTTTAAGAATGGTACCACTAACGACTTTCTGTTTTCTTTTTTCTTTCTTTCTTTTTTTTTTTTTAAGAAATGTCTAGTCTGTGAAGAACCACATCTACATTTTGCTTAAGTTAATAGTGATTTGATTCCCAAGACATGGAGGTGTCTATTCTGAAAACTTGATACCGCTTTAAAGGTAGACGCTGCATGACTCAAGGTAATGCAACTGTTTGTTTATATAGATGTTTATCTTTTACACAGGCCTTGAAAGCTCAAAGACGGGTATTTAAATACAGGCAAGAGTTGAATCGTCTTTGTTGCTGGAGATGACGTAAAAACATACCTTTCATCTGTTGCTACCTTTACAGTTAGTAGACTCTTCAGACTGACTTCCAGATAAAGCTCCCTAGCTTGTATGGGGCTGAATTATCTCATTTGAATTACCATGCATGGAAGGCAGATGGGCTTTTCAGTCTGTAGAGGTGTTCCTGAGATGAGAATGATGCTGTGGTATTTTAGGAGCAGAATAGTTACTCAGCAGAATACAAAGCATAGTTTTTCATTAGCCCCTGCAAGTGTGCTTTGGCTGTTGTAACACTAAAAGCTGTCAGGAGAATGTGGGCTTAAATTGGACCATGTAAAACTAAAGTCTTGAGGACTGACCCAATAAAAACACAGTCGCAACGTGACAGCAGAGTTAGTTGCCTTCAGGCTGGTGCAGGCACTATGTTGAACATGGTCTTTGCTTCTGGTGTATATACGTGTTTATTTCTTATGATGCGCCTAAGTTAGTTACAGGTGTTCTTGGAGTCCCGTAACTGAGAATATAATTATTTTTGGTCATTCTTAAAAACATCTTCGGTAATTCGTGGCATGTCTGAGTGCTCATATTTGAAAAAATGGCCAGGGTCCTAGCAACAGCCTTATGCTCAGCCTATTAGTACCCCCCATGAAGACAGTTCCTAGTTTTTGGACGTTTTGATATTATAAAACAAAGAGTACATTGTTTCTCTACTACTGTAATGATGGCTTTTATGAAAGTGTTTTCTATTTAAATCAAGACCACTGTTACGGATATTTTGCTTTGTTTTTGTAGCAAATTTTGATTGTGTGCTCACATTTGTCTGTCCCCTTTTAGTCATTTTGTTAGAACTTAAAACATTAATCATACTGAGAGGTCAGGGAGAGGTTTTTTATTTGTTTTGTTTCCTTTGAAGTTGTATTAGCACATTGGGTTCATTTTTTGTCTACAAGTGATATCTTCATAAAAGGACTATAGATATATTTTAAGCAGGTTGCTGATGCATATATGTATATCCGTCTATAATATAGTTATCATTGTGTGGCTAAAAGATTAAAGGCTTGTCTCAGGGCACTGACAAATGAACACTGGCAAATTCTGAGCGTGTCTTAAAGCTGTTAACTCCCAAGGACATCTGTTCCTTTAGGGAGTCAGCAGATGAACTAATGCTTCAGACTCGTGAACGTGAAAGTCAATGTCTTTAAATTGCCATAAAAGATACCTTTTAAATTTGGAGTCAAGGGGGAAGCTGACCTTTCAGTTAGCGTCTGACTGTTGGAAGTTTGTTTTGTTTTGTAACAAATTTTCTATGGCACTGCTACCTGGTAGTTGAGGACAGTAGCCAAAGAAATAAGAAAGATTCACCAGGGCTTATACCCGTGGAAAAACCTGTGTGTTGGTCATATAGCAGGACCACTTAACACATGACTGTATTTAAATATGCTAATAACCAACCATGTTTTCAATGTGTTTCAACGAGAGAGTCCAGAGAAGGACAACGAAGCTGGTGAGGGGTCTGGAGGACAAGTCTTACGAGGGGCGGCTGAGGGAGCTGGGATTGTTCAGCCTGGAGAAGAGGAGACTCAGGGGCGACCTTATCGCATTCTATAGGTACCTTAAAGGAGGCTGTAGCAAGGTAGGGGCTGGTCTATTCTCCAACGTGCCTGGTGACAGGACGAGGGGGAATGGGCTAAAGTTGCGCCAGGGGAGCTTTAGGTTGGATATTAGGAAGAACTTCTTTACCGAAAGGGTTGTTAGGCATTGGAATGGGCTGCCCAGGGAAGCGGTTGAGTCACCATCCCTGGAGGTCTTTAAGAGACGTTTAGATGTTGAACTTAGTGATATGGTTTAATGGAGGACTTGTTAGTGTTAGGTCAGAGGTTGGACTAGGTGATCTTGGAGGTCTCTTCCAACCTAGACGATTCTGTGATTCTGTGTGATTCTGTGATTCTGTGAGAGCAAACAGCTACTTTTCAAATACCTTCCTAACCACTGCAGCAATATTCCGCGTTCATCTAATAAATGTGCAAAGATTGGGATTCTGTACCTGGCTAGGTCATAATACAGCTGGCTGCTGATTCCTGGCACTCCATCGCACTGGCTCTAGTGTGCCTCACAGCCCCAACTGAACCATTTCAGTTTACCAGTGCTTCAGAAAACTTAATGTTCTGGAGACCTGCTGGTTTGGTATTGTCCCTGATTTGTGTGCTGAGATGGTTTCACAGAAGGTTAGATGAGTGCTTGAGGTGGTAAAAGACAGGATATGGGAGCTCCCAGAAGGGCTGAGAACAATGGGAGTGAAAAGCCACCAGTTAGGTTGGCTTAGAGAGCCTAAATAACTTGCATTTTGTAATTTCCTTAATTTGTTTGTAAAAACCTTATGTCTGTCCCATTAAATGCTCTATAATGTACATGCCTTGCAATCTTTACCTAAAAAACTGGCTGTGACTGAATTTATTTCAGTATTGTTCATATGGATAGTACTCAACAGTGTAGAACCAAGGATTGTAGATGATTTTCTCTCTAAAGGCTACAGCTCCCTGGTGGCCTCTCAAACAGAGTAACCAGAACTGAACACACAATTAGGAGTATTTCACAGTTTTATAAAACTGTTGTAATTCTTGTAATGGTGGGCGGTGTTAAGAGGGATCAGCGTGTTGAAAGGCGTGTATGACCACAATAGCAACTGTCCAACGTGCAATAGCTCCAAACTGGTAAATTCTTAAGGTGCCTCCAGAACATATTCAGACGGCCACTCACAGAAACACTTGCAAACACTGCAACACCTACTGGGTATGATTTCAGTGACGGTGAGAATGGGCCATTTTGATTTCATAATCAGAGAAATGTGTTTTACTTCCTCATTCTTTTGACTTCTGTATTAAGCTTCCTTATTTTCTGACTCTTCATTCCTTTCTTCTTTTCCATTTATTTTAAACCTCTTTCTCTTTCGATCTTTAAGACATATTCATCTTATTTTCTCTTTGTAGTTGACCATGGTGACTTTTCTTTGTAAGAGGAATGTTACACGTTTGCATCTTTACTTTCTTCTGCTTGTGGATTTAATAGCAGATTTTTTTTCTCAAATCTGAGCTGCAGTAGAGGGAGATTCTGCATTGTCACATTTGTGAAGACTACATGTGTAGGTGTCAGACATTAATAATAAACTGCATGACCAAGTTCCTTATTCAGTAAAAGAAAATATTTTTCTGGATATCAAATAGAGCACTTAGGCTTTAGCAAATGAGAAGTTTCTTCAGCTCAAACCCTGTTCTGGCATATCTATCTACATTATAGCAATTAATTTACTTTCCTGTAATGCAAATTACATACTACTTTACATTATTTCATTTGGCAGATGACTGTCTCCCAGTCTGCAACTCATGATGTTTAGATATTAGCAATTATCTATAGTAATTTCTCATCAATTTGTCTTTTAAAAAATAGTTCCGTATATTGTAAGATAAAAGCTGTTCTATAACCACATGCACAGTTTTCAGTTTCTCTGTGTTTATATGATCCTTAGTCAAAGCTCTCTGCAGTTTCACTCACACTACTGGTCCTGTAAGTTTCTACCACGGCCATACCCTTCCCCTAATTTTTGTTTGCTGTTAACAAACACCAGCTCTTTAAACATGGTTATAATGCTCCTCTGTCTCAGCTCTAGGGTCTAAAGCAAAAATAATTTTAAGGAATGCTGGACTGGGGAGTTTAGTTTTAGTGATATATGCATCTCTATTTTCCTTTGATAGTCTGTGGAAGTTGTACAGATTTCACAGAAAATGGCCCAAACAGTTCCAGTTAAGAGGAAAGCAGGTAAAGAGCTGACCTGGTGTAACCTTCCTCTGCTCTCTGTATGATTGAGGTAACTTACTTGCCCGTTGCTGTTAACTACTGCTATGGCCACAGGGTCTAAGAGTCCTGCTCATGATCCAGAAGCATGGTGTGCTTAATACTGTTCAAGTGCAGAAAAACTAATAGTTAAAGAATTTGCACTTGGCATCTCAAGAAAAGTAGCATGGAGCTGTTGGTGAGGATAGATGCCCCTGAAAGGGCAGAACTCGAAGCCAGCATGCTTGGTGTGCAAGAAGAAAACGATCAAGACAAGCCTTACTTTCAGAATAGATTGGACACATGCTGCTTTAAATTCCAAAAGTAACCTGATTTAACAGCAATTACTATTGCTGTTCATAGCAAAAGAGCATAAAAGCTCCACTAAACACTCTTTTGGACAAAGGATGACTCTGAGCAGACTGGGATGATTGAGTAGAAGAGGTTGAAAGATGTGAGGGAGAAAGGAATCCTTGTCTGGGATCACAAGTCTGTTTGCAATTAATAAGCAATTAAATTTTAATTAGCAATTAAAACAGAATAGAGATGGCCTGCAGGTAATGGAGAAAGTGAGATTAGAGTGAAGTGGTAGGTGAAAACGGATCGAGTGGAATGACCTGGAAGGGCCAATAAAGAATTTTAAGTTGCTCGCTATGTCCTTACTGTCGGGATTAGTCGCTACAGCCTGATCTCCTGGGGTCTTGGCCTGAGCTCTCTGACTGGGTTTGGAAGGCAGGCCTTGGAGGGCACAGGTTCAGGGGAGAAGCACCCCTACAAGACGCGTTGTCTGCCTGGTCCTTCCGTGAGGCACCTCGCTCCTCTGCCCAGAGCAGTAGCTGGGGAGGTGGAGGAGTTTGTGCCTCAGAGCTCAGCGCGTGCTGGGGAGGTTGACTGAGAAGTACTTTAGGAAGCTCAGCATCAGTTGCTACTTGGCCGTGCCTCGATTCTGGCATTACGGCAGCACATTCTGCTTCGCTGGGCCGAAGACTCGGCTATCGGTGCTCCTTCAGCCCCGGTGCGGCCGGGGAGGGCTCCGGCTGCTGCCCGAGCCCCGGCGCTCCCCGCCCCCGCGGCAGGACTACATCTCCCAGCGGGCTGCCGGCGGAGCGGCCCCGGCTGCCCCGTGCCCTCGCCCGGGGGAGCCGGAGGGCGAGCCCCGTGCCGGCTCGGGCCGCGGCAGGTAACGGCGCCGGGCGGGGGGTGCGGGCAGCGGCGGCCCCCGGGCGCGCTGAGGAGAGGCGCGGGGGCAGCGCGGGGAGCGGCTGAGGGAGCGGCTGAGGGAGCGGCCTCCCGCGGCTCCCCGAGCTCGGGCGGGAGCGAGGGGAGATGTTCGGGGTCCCTGCCCCGGGGCTGGGTCGAGTTGGGAAGCGGGCTGCCCCCCCTTAAACACCGGGATCTTCGGAGCGTGTGCCCTCCCGCCCGCTGGCGGGACCAACCGTGGTCGTTATTGGAGGCTAAATAACGGCAGCGGGCTGGGAGGAGGTCTTGGGGTCGGATCCGGGAACGGGAAGGCCCTGATGGGCTTCTCTAGGGGGAGAGTAGGTGCCGCCATCCCAAACAGCTCTCTGTCGCCAGCCCTGTTTGTCCGATTTAAGGTCGCTGATAAACTGAACTTTTTTTTTTTTCTTTTTTATGCCCCTTGCCAAGCTTGAAACTTCTTTGACCGAGTACCGGGCACATAGCTCTGCTGAAGAGGCGCCTTAGGGATGAGAAGAAAACCTGCAAAACCTACCAGCTGCGTTTCGTTGCCCAACTGAGCGATCTGCAGAATAAGCAAGTGACACGCTCACAGTCCTGAGGTTTGGCTCGTTTTGTCACAATTCAATTGGAGTCTTGACTTTGCCCTGCAGTTAAAACATTTCCTAATCAAGCGCATTGCTTAACTTTCCGCTTTTCCAATCCTGATGAAGTGGGCAGTTTCCCCTTACTTTCATAGTATGGCTATAGCTAAAATAAGAAAATTTACCTATTTGCTGTAGGTGAACCTGCAAGATAGGATTGATCTTAAAAGCCACTGTCTGAAATGTACATATACGTCCAGAAATGTGAGGTTAATGTTTTGATTGGCATTGTTCTTTTGAGATGTCATGCTTCTCATCTGACATGGATAGTGCTCCTTTCTGAAGTAAGCTAAGACTGAGACTTGAGTGCACAAATTGCTACTGCGGCTTGAAAATCAATGGAAGATCGGCACCAAAAGCAATTAGACAGCTTAGAGAAAATCAATCCACAGTTGAAATTGTCCAAAGACAAGGATTAGGTCATTGTCAGAGCTGAAGTCTTTGTGGAGAAGGATTTGGCACTTTGTCAGGCTCATGACTGTTCATTCTACATCTTTTCCCATCAGAATTCATATATAAAAACGTGTAGGTACGCATTTACATAAACTCTGCTTGTTTGTTACTTCTCCTGGATTGTATTAGTTGTGTGGTCTTTTGTTTTGTTTTGATTTTGGTAAATGTAGGCAGTCATGATGTTGAAATAACTCATTCAAAATAGATCACAATTGGTAATAACTTGTGTAGCTGTTTGTATGAGTTGTCTAAAATAGGTTTTGGATTTTCAGGTGTTTTAAAAGCTTTTTTTTTTTTTTTTTAACCCTCCTGTTACCCTTGATACTTCTTGCATGTAGTCATTATGTATGGTAAAACCATGTTTTCAGCCTGTATGTGCAGGATTTCAGAAAAGCTTTCAGACATATCTAATATTTTTAGACTTAGAACCACAGTGCTTTATTATGGTAAGCACTGTGAAACAAGTTCAGACTTTTTAATAGAATATGCATGGCCAAATTTGTTCTAATTAATTACAACAGGTGAATGAAAAGGTTTGGGGTAATAACTTTTGAATGGTAATACTCCCAGAAAATCTTGTTTCTTCCGTGACAGTTTGTCAAGTAATTTGTAGGTGAAGAAGTAGCAAAGCATGATGGAAGATGAAGTATAGCTTATTGCTGTAGGCAAAATGAATCGATTATTGTGTATATTCCTGTGCTCATTTCTCGCATTATAGTTGCTGTATTCAAATTCTGTGGCCAGACGAGCAGAGGAGCCTTTGTGGTAGTGTGTACTGCTTTGCTGAGCCCGCAAGGATACTTTGTTCACACAACACACGATCCCAGAATAAGGGCAGTCTTCTTTAATGTGCAAGTTCCAAATGTGGCAAACAGAGCTCTAATTACTGCTTAAGTCCCTAAAGAAAAGTGACTTGGAAAATAGAGCATCTTTCTCTCTGAAGAGTTTTGGTCTGCTTTGTAATTAAGGCTGAAAATACTTTTTTCCCCTTCTGAGAGCAGCTACTGAAAAATTCCCAAATTCTTCCTCTGAACACACTATTTTTAATTAAAAGCATCATTGTATGTGCAAATGGAACAAAGATCTACTTCTAAAATGGCATTTGCTTTAATCTCTTGGTCACATTCCACACATAGCAGGATGGCTAGGTAACATAAAGATATGTACTCCGGATTTTATGTTTCGTGGTTTTGTTTTTGCTTTTTGTTTGTTTGCTTTTTTGTTTTTTTTTTTTAGAGTGGCATTATCAGGTTCTATTTATATTCGAGCACATTATTATTGATTGAGTGCTTTCTGATTTGTAAGGCTGAGGATATTTTTGTGGGAATTGTGCTAGCCATGCTTCATTAGTTCCTGTTTTGAGTAGTGTGATGCCCTGTTCTAATAAGTTCGTTAGAATGAGGAAATGAGCTGTGCTCATGTTTGTGGAGGGATCCTACTGGGGTAAAGAACAGGAGCTGTGTTCTGTGTTTCTTCTCTGAAAAGTGAGCTGTTCTCCAGCATTCCTCCAACATCTTGTTTGACACATCTGTTGGAAATGATTAGTTGTAGTCCACAAGTAAGGGCTCAACAAACTTTTTTTTTTACTCTCCAACTCAAGCAGTTCTCATTTTTCTTGCACTCAGCAGTAGATATTTTCTTTTCTTTTTAACTCTGCCTTAAAGACACTTAATTATTGCTCTATCAGTTTGTTCTGGATGTCCTGGCTGGCCACTACATCTGTACCCTGGATGTACTCTGCTATCTAACAGATAGGTAAGATCTTTCTGTCAGGTGAAGTGACTAAGTATTATGCATCATAATTTGACTGAAGGACCTAGTTCTCCTGTCTGCTTCGTCTTGAGTGTTAATTGCTCTAATGTGGTGGGTACAGGTAGTACGTTTCTAAATGAAACCCTTCAATCCAAAGAGAAATTAAATATTTAGTTGTTATTAAGATAGAGAAGGAGTAGCAAGAATTGTTCTTGTTACATGTTTACACTGGCACATCCCTTGGTGTTGCAGTATTTGACAGAAGATGATGGCTACCATCTGTTCCGCTCCTCTTCTCATCATCTAAAGTTCCTTTTCTCTGTGGGAATGAAGTCTTCATAGAGAGATAACAAGTTTCTGTCTCTTCCTGTTTGCATAATCACAATTATTTAAGAAAAATACAATTTTTTAAAACTCTGATACACATTTTCTTTCATGCTGCCCTTGCTGCTTGGAGTTGTGATCTTAATTTAAACTTACTGTGTGACACCTCATCTCACTGTCTTAAGTGTTTCTGTCAGTCGTCATTATATTTATATGTTTATAGTATTAATTGTTACCATCTCTACACCTTATTTTAACTGAAGGATTATCATGTATTTTGTTCTTACATACTTGGAGTACAAGATTTCATACTGTCTGCACTCTTTCCTCTGCAAGGCACCATGTACATACCAATTCTGCATATGTTAATAATTAAAGGTTTTAATAACAGTTTTCTAACAACGCTAACCCAAAAAGCATGTAAAGCTGCTAGCTAACTAAGATCTCTCTGTGATTTCACCGAAGAATCTTAAGAGAATTAGTCTAACAGAAAATCCCCCTGTAAACATCATTGCCAAACTGCCAGCCAGGACAGGATGAATCTGAGTCTTATCTAGAGATCAGACCGAGCAAAACATTGGCAATAATACTGTCGCAGGGGAGGAAGGCAACGTCTTACTGTTTAGTGCTAGAGAATTTGGTGAAGCTAAAAATAGAGCCTAAATTTACCTTTTTTGCCATTCCTCTCCGTAAAATGTAGACATTGGCATAGAAAGAGGAGGTTACATTTGTTATTGCTAGAAACTGGTAGAAGGCAAAATAGGAAAATGTCCAATTCATAATTTCTTTTTAGACATTAGAAATTGTTTTCAAATTCAACATTTCAAAGCAAATGTGGAAGTAAAGCTCAAGATGTTCTTTGGAGTCTATTTTATTGGACTATGACATTTAGTTGGCTGGATATTGGCTGTGAACTGTTTTAAAAACTTGTTACTGGCATGATATACTTACTTTTTTAACTGTGGCTTGTGATTTGGGAGAGTTGTATCTAGTAGACCCAGCTTTCAGAGGCATTCACCCCTAAGTTGCATGCCAGGCTTCTGTCACTTCTTTGCATATGTGCAAATATTTTTTTTTTCTTGTTGGAATTTGAAGATCATTAAATAGGGTAAAGGTTTGACAGGATAAAATCTTTGCGTTAGCCAACCTTAATGTTGTAGCTATCAAATGTTATGAAAGCTTAAACAGTACTTTTTGCCCTCAATTATTGTAACTGAATGATGCTGATTTAAGAATCCTTTAGCAGCTTTTCAGTTTGTAGAGTCCTAAACAAGAAGTTATTGCAGATGCAAAGAAGCAGATCTCTTTTCCCCTAAATCATGCCCACCGTTCAGCCATTTGATTACAGTAATGCGAGTCACAGAGAGCCTAGGGCAGATGCTGTCGCTGTGTATTTATGCAGCCTGCAGGTTGTTGGTTGTTTTTTTTTTTTTGACTCTTTGAAGGAAGTGGGGGTTTGTTCAAATATCATAAAAAAAAAAAAAGAAAAAGAAAAACTGAGATTAACAAGACATGTTGGATGCTGGTTAAAAACATGTTTTTTAAAGAAAGCACAGATTTGAAAGAGCAAGTAATGCTGCTTAAATATACATTCTTGTAAAGTATCTTCCTCTTAAAAAATGCGGCTTACAATATTTTAAATTATGATTGTGAGATGAGCTTTGGCCAGCCAGGGGTTGCTTAAATATGCCTTCTCTGGGTGAGGCGAATTGGTGAACTTAGTCCTATGATACTTTTCATTTATGTTAGCTAGGCTTGGGTCTCAGTTCTTGTCAGATTTCAGTGTAGCACTAAAGAGAGAATACTGCTGGACTATCATAGTATTGGAGAATAGGTGGGAACGTTACATAAGGTACTCACATACTCCTCCAGGAAGAGGATGCACCAGGGACTAATTGTCATAAGCAGAAGTTTTGGGCGGTATTTATAGGTATCCTCAGAGCCTTAAGTCACCTTTCTGTTGATGGTACTGCTCTCCAAAGTGCAAGGTCGGTTAATGGTGAGACTCTGTCCCCTTACAGCTGCCACAGGCGTTGGGCGTTCCTCAGGGTAGCCCCTTGGAGTGGTGATGGAGGTGCATCTCCAGCCCTGTCCTGGGGGCAGCATTCCTGCTCCGGTGGGAGTCTAGCTGCCCCCCGCCCTGTCAGGGAGTAACAGGGTTTCACCTTCTCTGGGGAGGTGACCTCTTTTCTTTGGTTGTAGGCTTCTGTTTAGGTTCCTGCTGTACCAGCTGACTCCTGATGGCGAACAACCTAGAAAGAGATTGTAGAACAGGATGATACCATCTCTTCCTGCTGTTTTGGAGATAGCATAGTGTGCCACCTCCCTGTGGCAGTAAAAAATGTAAATGTTAAATTTCTTATCGAGACAAGTCAGAAACTCTCTTGGATTTGAGTTTACTGTCTTTGATTTGCTTCCCTGTGTAGGATGCTGTATTTAATCCGATGTCTACCTTTTTTTTCATACATTGTTAATGTATCATTTTATGCTCACCTGGGAGATATTATCAGTTCTACGCAAAGCAATTCCCGCATTGCTAGGCTATTTTGAAGCTTGTCACAATGTTCCATAAACTACATAAATAGGAAGCTTTTCTTATGCAAATGTCTTCACTTTGTGGTTTACTGTTTGTTTCTGGTGTCATAAAATGACAAAAGTGTGATGCCCAGAGATGGTAGGACACCAGATTGAAGGTGAAATCTCTGAACTGTGCCTTGTTTTAGCCCCTTTTAGGCTGCCAGTGCTAAGGGACCCTGTTACAGGTGCTGTGAGTTTGTGAAGCCCTTCAGTGGGTTGTTCTGCCTTTCACATCTCCTGGGAAGACTAACCTGGAATTGCTACTCTCCAGGCAAATAGATCTATCTGTAAACAATGATGATCTGGCAGAGGGGTGCATTTTCAGTAAAAACCTAATGGGGTGGGAGGTTATGTAACGGAACAAAAATAAACTGAAACATTTCTAAATTGAGTTATTTCTCCTGCAGGATAATTAACCCGTATCAGGATAATAAACCTCATATCTGACAGCATTGGAGTGTGCTGAGTGCTCTCAGCTACCTTGTAATCTGCTAGTAAACCAACCTTAGAGAGAAAATGTTGTTAACAATGATCATGATAATCTCTGGCATACGTCTGAAAGCAGTATGGTCTCTGTAGAGCTTTTGCTTCACCTGTTCTGCACTGATACGGTTTCATATCACCACTTAGAGTTGTTCAAGCCATAACAGCTGAGTTGCACGGTGTTTGAGTTTTTGAGCACATGAGATTTCCAAAGGTTAAGAGGAAAGTCTTTCATTTCCTTATTTCTCCAATAACGCATTTCCCATGGATTCTACTGCTGAAAGGCAAAGATGAACAAGTACTAGTAGCATAAGGTGGGGAATTTTACCACTAGGATATTTCATAGATGACTGCTCTAAAAAATAAATAGCACTGTTGTCTAGAACATCTGTTACTGGATACTGATGAAGATAGGGCATGAGACAGGACATGGCTTTGATGTTAATAACTGCTCTGTTCCCGTGGAGCTATTTGTACTGCTGTTAAAGTAACAGAGGGAAGTGGAGAAAAAAAATAATAAAGAAGCTGAAAAAGTGTCTTCAACATGGAGCAGTAAGATACAGTAAGTTTTGAGGTTTTCTTGTAAACAGCAAGATACCTTTCTTCAAGGGTATCTAATTTTGGGATGACTTATTGGGATCCATCGCATTTCAACGTTTTTCTTTTAAAACATGTTTTTGAAGTAGCAGAACAAAAACTTTCTTCCTTGGGCTCTTTAGAAAAAAAAAGTAGTTAAATGCTACCTAGATCTAAGGTATTTAAATGCTGTATGCAAGCAGTATCCACCCTGGGGAACAGCACAGTCTTGGAGTCCAAGTTCCTGACCGTGGGATGAAAGGAGATACTTCCTTCTAAGGTCAACATGCCACCATGGTTGAATCACGAGATTTTAGAGAATAAATTCGCCAGCACTTTGGTTACATCTCTGAAAACTGCAGGTATAGAAAACTTGTACCCATTTATCCTTCCACGTTCATGGTGCTGTATTGCTGTACCATGGAACATATGTAAGGGGCTAATAGCTTCTATCTCGTAACAATTCTCAATCACGATTAGGGCAGGCAGTTCTGGTGCAGATGCCTCACGAGGCTGCTTTATGCTGTTCAAACACCACACGAAAGTTGTAGAGAATTAGCTTGAGCAGCAAACTCGGGCTATCACGGAGTGTGTTTGCTTTGAGTGCTCTCCTCAGCACAGGCTGGAGAGGTTGGTACCGGCATGCAGTGGTACGGTAACTCACTGCTAGCAAAACAATCCCTTTGAGTGTGGTATAAAGTGGTTCAAGGTAAAATACTGCTGATGCACTTTGCCCTTTTCTCTTCCTGCAACGTCCTGAGAAAAATCTACAGCATAGCTGGAATTCTAGGCCCCTGTGTTCTTTGTAACTAGAAATTAGAGGCACTTCCAAGTGAACTGAGAGATTGAATGTAGAGAGCAACTTGGGATCTCTATTAGCAAAAGTAGTCCAACTAGCATCAGAGGTGGCTTCTTCAAAATCAAAACATCCTGTGCGAACTGATTGTCATTGATCCCAATTCTCTGCAATAGGAGACGGAATTGTTGTGAGACCTGAAACTGATTTTGGCACTTACCGCTGGACTGTCAGCAAACTCACCCCACACTGTATCTGGAACTAATCACAGAAATAAATATCTTTTCATGCAGTGAGTTGTTTGCATGGATGTACCTGGGTGAATGCAAAATGTGCACGTTTACACAGAATCCTTCCCACGTGTTCTGCTGCAAAAGATCTGATTTCTCAAGTCTCATTGAGAGCAGATGGGGAAGAAGAAATATTTTTGTGGCTGGGGTACTCCAGTGACTTAGGACATACAAGTTGCTAGCTAGAAAACAGGATGGGATTCTGTTCCTGGGTGAAGCAGTTCTGCATTAGGTGCTGCACCACTGTCATCTGTTGGTAGAAGCTATGGTGCTGATGATACCAGTGTACAGTTAACTCTGAGTGGAAGAGATAAAATATGTGCTTTGAGGGAAAGGCAAGATGACCCAGGCCTTGGAGATGTCTAAAGGGTGATTAACTGAGGAACTGCTCGTCAGGAAGACCATTACATTGATGTTCTTGAGGGAAGCATCCTGACCATGCCCTTGAATACATCACCAATCAACTTAACGTGAGTAGTTGGCTGAGAAACAAAGAACAGGAGTATGTGAGCTGTCCTCGTAACAGTAAAAATCCCACCCCTGGGGTGGGAGATGCCAGCCCAAGAAGGGACCCTTCCTCTCTGCAGATGTGCAGAGTGCTTCTGTCATGTCAGCAGTGTGCTAATTCTGTCACCAGTCAGAGGCTAGGGGATTGTACAAACGTGTAAATGTGTTGATAAAGGATTGTATAAAAGGTGGTGTGGGAAATCCTTGTGTGTCTCAGCTTTGTGGGAAACTGTCTGGTACCCACACTTGTGCGATTCTGAAATAAACAGCGTCTTGACCTAGTGTGTGGATTGGCTTGTTGCGCAGCAAGTAACGAGTCTGAACGTTTATTGGGCAACACTGAAGTGGCGTATGCCATGAGAAATAGTCCTCTGATTTCTAGGTACCCCAGCCATCCTGCCAGAATTTTGGGGCTGGCACTGAAAGAAGCTCTCTTCTTTTGGTGTAGCTCTTTGTGGTGGGTCTTGTAAATATACTGAAGTTGGCCAAATATTTGCCTTTTTTTTTTTTTCCCTTCTGTGGTGTTTACATAGCTATTCTTGCAAACCTTTGTAGTCTAGACATGGCCTGAGTTGTGCTGTGATTTCAGGGAAATTGCTGTTCTCTGTGAAGATTTAGTAATAGAAATCCTATCTGTTAAATACTGTGATAGGTATTATTTCTATGTAAAGTGCTTTGAGGTTTCTAAAAGCTCCTCCAGTTCTGCTCTGCAGTAAAATTCAATTGTGCTCTTTAATTCTGGGATAAGCTATGGTTCAAGTATGGTGGAAGTGGGAAGAGATTGCTGTCTTGTACTCCGGTGAACATGGCAGAGAAGTAGCACTTTCTCAAATGACAGATATTATGGAAGGACCAGTGAAACAAATAAAAATATCAAGTTCTTCCAGTGCCTGTCATTCCCTTTTCTCTGGTTTCTGAGGACTAAGGAATTTCAGGTCACTTTGCAAGACTAGCAATTGTATGTGTAAGCAATATGTTTTTGTAGCTTGCTGTCCTATTTCCGTAGTGCCTGACCTTCCTACAAATGTTTTATTGGGTGCTTATTTTCATGCTTTTATCCAGCTACCTTATTTATTGCATGTCAGCCTTCAGAAAATTAAACTTAAGAAGTTGACTAAAACAAGTCCTGCACTTACAAGACGGGTCAATTTTAATCCTGTTATAATCACATGAACTCCTAGTAACCTTAGCTACAATTTTTATTTTGATCCGGGAATACATTTGCTCCATTCTGTTTGTAATGGAACAAACTCTCCCTTGGAAAAGAAGAGGTATTGTCAATGTTTAATTGAGCATCCCTATAATCAAGTACCATTTATATAGTACAGGACAAAAGTTATGTTTGACATTTAACCTAGGTTCACTTTGATCAGGAACAAAATGCTCCTTCTGGAAGAAACGAAGGTAAGTTGGCAAGAGAAAGTAGCCTTAAGTAGTCCTTAGGTGGCATGTGACCATTTCAGATAAAAGGGGTTAGGGCACTTCTTCAGGGAAGACCACCAAGGACACCCCAAAGAAAAGAAGGCATGTGCAGAAGGGCCTGAAAAGGAGCCAAGAACGACACCATGCAATTACACAGCTCATGTAGATTAGAATGAATATGTATTAGATCGGTAGAATATGCATGAATTCAAGGTATAAATGTAACAAAGAAGCTGGCATTGGGTGTGCTTTATTTGTGAAAAATCCACCGAGCATCCAGGTCTCAATAAAAGCAGCATCTCTCCTGAGTGTGTGAGAATTGGCTTATTGCACACTGGGTAATAAAGGAGCTGCTTTTTTGGACAACGTGTTTACTCTGAACAATTTCAGAGCATCAAGTTACTCTGCAGCAGCAAAACCAACAAAACCTCTCAGCTTTGGAGAGAATGTAGGCTGTTCAGTAACATAAACAATGCTTGCTGTACAGAAGTTTTGAAGTACTTAATGTTTTATCATTTTCTCAGTGTATGAGTGTTTGAAACATGGCATTCATTAAAGTTATGCCTTAAAAAGGTGACATCGCTGTTTCTCAACCCCCTTTCCATACATTTTTCATACTTAAAGGTTTGGAAAGGCATTAAAAATGTTACTCATTCTCTTTAATAATTTTTTCTACTTGCAGAATGAAGCAGTTCAAATACATTGGAAATTTATTCATTTTTTTTACATTATTCTGTTTGACTAAAGCACATCATCCCTGTAGCTAGATTATACAGATGTGCTGTGAAATCAGGTTGTTCTTCACCTTGAGAGAACTTCATTGCTTGGGGAGGGATGTTTTAGAGCCTGGAAAGCATTTATGTGGTCTTTTCTTTTCATAAAAGTTCAGAGGGAGAAAGAAAGGGAAGGGCCTTCTGTCTTTTGCTCTTGCTGTTCAGGAGTTATACAAATATTCCACCCCCCCCCCAGCAAACTGGGAGATACAAGATGGCTGCCCTCATGTTCCTCACTTATTTTGTATACACATCTTGTTTTTTCATCCTCCAAATCTGTAACAAAAGATATGTAAGCCTTACTGAAGAGATGCTCTGTTTTGGAATTCGTGGGAAATCTAGACCTTCAGAGGGAGAGAAACCTTGAACTTATGTCCACAGTTACCCCTTTTTTTTTTTTACTTTTGAAGTTTAGCAGCAATCAACGGCCACTGAGGAAATGTGTTTAATCAGAGGACTACTTAATTACCAAGCCATATAGTCTCTTGACTTGCTTTGAGTTCTGTTTTTATCTGGACAGGTTGGGTCGATGGGCAGAGGCCAATGGGATGAGGTTCAACATGGCCAAGTGCCGGGTCCTGCACTTTGGCCACACCAACCCCATGCAGCGCTGCAGGCTGGGGGCAGAGTGGCTGGAAAGCTGTGCAGAGGAAAAGGATCTGGGGGTGCTGACTGATGCTCGCCTCAACATGAGCCGGCAGTGTGCCCAGGTGGCCCAGAAGGCCAACGGCATCCTGGCTTGTGTCAGGGACAGTGCAGCCAGCAGGAGCAGGGAGGTGATCGTCCCCCTGTACTCTGCTCTGGTGAGGCTGCACCTCGAGTGCTGTGTTCGGGCTTCGGGCCCCTCACTACAAGAAGGACATCGAGGCCCTGGAGCGTGTCCAGAGAAGGGCTACGAAGCTGGTGAGGGGCCTGGAGCACAAGTCCTGTGAGGAGCGGCTGAGGGAACTGGGGTGGTTTGGTCTGGAGAAGAGGAGGCTCAGGGGAGACCTTACTGCTCTCTGCAACTACCTGAAAGGAAGGTGTGGGGAGCTGGGGGTCGGCCTCTTCTTACAGGTAACTAGTGACAGGGCTGGAGGGAATGGCCTCAAGTTGCACCAGGGGAGGTTCAGGTTGGAAATGAGGAGACATTTCTTCTCAGAAAGAGCAGTCAGGCATTGGGACGGGTTGCTCAGGGAGGTGGTGGAGTCACCGACCCTGGGGGTGTTCAAGGAGAGGTTGGACGTGGTGCTTAGGGACATGGTTTAGTGGGAGACGTTGGCGGTAGGGGGATGGTTGGACCAGGTGATCTTGAAGGTCTCTTCCAACCTTAAAGATACTATGACACTACTGTCTTTTACATAAAACACTTAATTCCTCCCCAGTTGAGGTGTGTAGGTTAAAATACCTTATTTCTGAAATTTCACAGAAGTGTTAATATCCTGAGACTTACAGAACATCAAGTAAACATGTAGATCAAATCCTATCATAAAAAGCAAGTAAACCTCTGTAGTCTTTACGAAGTACATCACATGTCTCTGAACAACCTGACTGGTCTTATCTGAGTTCTGTTCTTCTCTTACAGGCATTATGCTGCTTGAGGTATTCCTGATTCTGGGGACAATCATCGTCTACTTCTTACGTTCCAGGAAGAAAGAAGAGACATTATCCTTTAAAGATGGATGGTGGGGCAGGGGCCAAAAGCCTGACACTGAAGAAGATGCAACTATTTGGCCATTTAAGGTGGAAACTACAGAAAAAGATCTGAGCGTAAGCAAATCTCAGTACGGGGAAAAGAGCAGTAAGAAATGGCTAAATAAATGTTTACTTGTTTAGAAGTAATTATGGGACTGCTTATATTATTTGTTTGTAATGGATTTCTATTTTCTCAGCTCTGGAATTTTTAGGACTTTTTTTGTTCTCCTTAGTAATATTGGTGGACATTGATCTCCAATATGTTTTTCCCTCATACTGCAGACATAAAGATACATAACTTCTAACCTACAGATTTTAAAGAAACACAGGTCTGCATTACGACAGCTATTACTACATAATCCATCAGTAACAAAACCTTTTTTCTAAATAAATTTTTAAACTAGGAGATTTAAGTTATGATAGGACATATTACCAAAACATTTTGAAAAGACATTGAACATGGAAAAAACATGTATGTATAGATGTGTTAAAAGCTTCATTTAAAAATCCATGCTTTCTGTACATGTTAAATGACCAAAAAAAAGTTAGCTTACATATTAACATCTTGTCTAGATTGAGACTGCCTGCTCAGTATGAGGCATGAGACAGTGTATGCAAGTAACTCATCTTAGCAAATGAGAGTTGTCCTTATCATCACTGTATTAGAAAATGCTGCTCAAGTTTAAACCTCTTAGAGGTTTGAGCAGGGATGGATTTCCAGACCTGTCTCTCACCCTCAACTATTCTGTGGTTCTGTTTCTAATAAGAAGCGGCTTTTGGCTCTTCTTCCCTGCTGAGTGATTTTGGACTGAATTTATAGTATTGTCAGCATTCCCCATGACCATGAAGTGCAGTAGCAAGGTCACTTGAAAAGTTAGCCTAGATTTGGCAACTTGCTCCAGTTGTTTCACGAACTTTGTGGCCCTGTGAAATCCCTCAGTGTTTCCTGGTGTGGATGCCCAGCACCTTAGTTTGGGAAGGAGAGCAAAAGGTCTCAGCCAGATCCATGCATTGATTGTGAGGCTGGGCTCAAAGGTAGCCCTGGGAACAACATACCACGGAAAGGCAACAAGACTTAAATTGTGAAGTCACTTTGGCGCTTTTGGTAATCACTCTGTAAAGTGCCACATCTTCTAGTGTGCTGGTGGGAAAAAAAAAAAGAAAGAAAGAAAAAAAAATAACAATGTGCTATGGAGGTGAGTACCATAAGCAAACTTCTTCACAGCTCCCTGTTGTGTTTTGGGTGCTGTCAGAAGCCCATATCATCCTCTGTGGTTATCAGCCTGGCAAATGGGTTAGCCAGTGCTGCTGAACAAAGACAGTGGAAATATTAAGAACATCTGTAAGTGGAAGAGGAAGGGGGGGGTATCTGGAGGAGAACAAGAGTTGAAACAGCTGATGGAGCATCAGCAAATGGCACAGGTATCATTGGAGACATTATTTTCATTATTGCTCTTGTTTCACTTGGCCGTAAGATAGTAGATGCAGTGCTTGTAATGTCTCTTCCTTTTTCCTTTTCCCTGCAGGACTTGTATAGGAGGCTGGACGAGGCTCGATTCTCTGAGCCACTTGAGGACAGTTGCTTCCATTATGGAACAAACTCAGTGTATCTCAGGAAAGTTGTCTCCTATTGGAAAAACCAGTTCAACTGGAAGAAACAAGTTGAAATTCTCAATAAGTACCCACAATTCAAAACTAAGATTCAAGGTGCGTGGCTTTTTCTCTTAAAAATAAACAGTAATACATAATCTTGTCTACAACGCATCACAGCCATAAGAGTGCTCTTGGTCATGTTGCATGGGCCTTCCCTCCCTAGCTGTCATGACATGGATCTTTGCTACTGCTGCAGCAGTAGTGAGAAGCTACCTCATTGTAACTGAAGCCTTTAGGACAAGGAATGACAGATATAATTCCCTTGTGCTTGGATGGGTTGTCAGTTGGTGTTAACAGGAGCCAAGCACAGGCATTTGGCAACAGATCTGGATCTTGAGATGTAGACGTGTTCCCTGTCTTGCATGCAGTCGCACAAAAACACCCACAGATGCCTCCTCTTGATCCATGTAGTTCCCCAGCTGCTGCTGTCATGGTGATGCTGTCAGCCTGGCAGCTCTCATCAGCTGGGTGTGCTGGCTGCTCAGGTTATCCCTCACTGGGAGGGCCAGTGTGCTCTGCTGCACCATTTCAAGCCCTCCTAGAAAGCAGAATGCCTTTCCCATAGGGTTGATGTGCTGCCAGGTCCAAGTGACTGCTTTGCATTTTCATTCTAAACGCAGACACCTTTTGAAAGAGGCTGTTCAGCTAAGGTCTGATAGTACTGGAACTTGGTCAAACTGGACATTTTAAATACTTCAGTTAGGGTTGTGCTTGGGTGATTTGGGGGTACAGCTGTGGATTTAGAGCAAAGCAGACAATTGTTTCATGATTGCAAAATTCAAACTTGAGATTGGGCTATCTTTACTTGCACCCGTAAAAGTAGATTATTTGGAATGGGGCAGTTAACCATAATACTTAAAATAGACTCATGAAAATAAAAGGAGAAAAAAAAAAGTACTATCTGAGACAAGAAACGGAAAAAAAGTTAACAGTGCAGTGTGTTTAGATACAGGAAGAGAGATTTGAACGTTAAGAATGATTACGGAGATGAGCCATGAAAAGACAAGATCGAGCATGTGGAGTATCAGATTCTTAGCTTCTGTCATCACTGGAAGGTTTTTTAAGAGAATGCAGAAATCCACAGAATTGTAAAGGATGAGGAAATCTCAGTCATTGAGAGAGGCTGGGATTGCTGATGAGGTGGAGTTGATGCAAGTAAAATGTGCTTAAATACATCAAGGAATGGGGCATTCAGGCTCCACTAAGAGCAGATTATCGTTTCCTGGAAAGCAAAGCCCTGAACAGGTTTGAGGAAAAGCAGTTAACCCGGAGCTCCTAGTACAACATTGTGTGATCTCTATTGCTAATATATTGTAAGGATCACAAAGGAAACAGGACTGCAATTTTTACCTTTTAACCTAACAATGATGAGACTGGTACAAGAACATTTCTTCTGCTCTAATTTATCAAAAAATATACCGAAAGGTTTGGACAAAAGGTAGAAAAGAATCACAAAATTGAATTCTTTAACTCTCCTTTAGCAATGTATTTCTCGAATCTTTGATTCAGCATGATTAGTTTATCAAAAGTTAATGTGTGTGACTGGTTTACAGGTCTCCACAGACAGACAATACTTACTAATGGCTTTTAAAATTCCTTTTGCTGTAACATTGGGGTCAGTGGCTAGAAACAGAAGCCAGACATGTTCAAATGGGAAGTCAGGCACACACGAAACAAGAGAAGTGATTAATGCCCCCGAATAAACTGCTGCTGCTTATGATGGGGGGCATCTCTGTCTCTTGGTGCGTTAAAGTTGCAATTGTATGCCTTTCAGGAAGAAAAATCTGTGGCTGGGCAAAACCTAGGTGGTGCCATATAGCGATATTTCAGTACAATTATAAGGGCACTTGGTCTAAATGATGTAATTGTCTCTTCTGCCTTTAAGCTGTGTGAGTCACAGCTTTACTTTTTGAAGATTGCTTCACTTCTATGTCTTAATTTGCCGAATTGTTTTAAAACAGAAATATGCCGACCTCATTTAGGTGCTGCGATGCTTAATTGCCCATTATAAAGTACTTTAAGGTTCCTGGATAAATGGATCCAAAGAAATGCAGGGTGCTTGCATGCTCACCAAAAAACAGAAAAACGAAAGATGTTAAAAGATTTATTCAGAATCTGTTCTGTGATTAGTTTCAGTGTCATGGTAAGTTTGGGCATGTTAATTACTTGTTTTATTTTTTACAGGCATTGATATCCACTTTGTTCATGTAAAGCCACCTTGTTTGCCTGAAGGCCAGTCTGCAAAGCCATTATTAATGGTTCATGGTTGGCCTGGTTCATTTTATGAGTTTTACAAAATTATTCCTCTTCTGACTGACCCTGCCAGCCATGGCCTCAGCGATGAACACATTTTTGAAGTCATTTGCCCTTCTATCCCTGGCTATGGTTTCTCAGAAGCACCCCACAAACAAGGTATGATATATGAGAAGAAACTGAACTAACACAAGCCTAGTCTTACAATGAGGCAACCCCTACTAGCGGAACAGTAACTTCTGTCTCTTGCTTTGCCAGTGTAGAAACAAAGATCCTGTGTGTCATGTGGAAGGAGAGAGGTGGATACGACTGCAAATGACATTAGTTTCAGGAGCAATGGCTGGATAATTTACAAAGGACTATAAAATGTTATGAAGTAACAACTCTATGAATTAAAAAGTTTCTAGTTATCGTTAAGATAAGGTTCTGCATGCACAGAGGCAAAATGGAAACACATTCTCTGGGCAATGCTTAGTGCCTCAGACAGGGCTCAGCTGGAGTATGACTGGTTTAGGAGGAGTCCAGCAACCCCGTAGCAGGCTAAATACATGGAAAACTAGTCGGGTTAGGAGAACACCAGGCTGTAATGAACGCTGCACTTTCTTCTCTTGGTTTCTGCCTGTTCTCTAAGCCTTACAGTGTGACAAGGGCTGGACAGTGTGACAAGGGCTGGACAGTGTGACAAGGGCTTTCACGTAGACTGTCAGACAGACAAGGAAAAGTGGGCTTGTTGTTTCTTAGGAACTTTTTTATGCCAGGGAGAATAAATGCTGCACATTCAGAAGAGCAGCTGGAATTAATGCAATAGTGTTTTTTTTAATTATTATTATCTGTTTTTTTCAAATGCAGGCTTTAATTCTGTAAGCGCTGCTTCAGTATTTTATGAACTGATGCTCAGACTGGGATTCAGCGAGTTCTACGCACAAGGTGGTGACTGGGGCTGGCTCATTTGCACCAATCTGGCCCAGATAGCTCCCAAGTGAGTACCCCTTTGGTACAGTGCTGCATGATCGGCATATAAAGCTGTTTTATTCTTTAAATAGTTACTGCTTATGTACTTGATTGTTCCTAAGCAAGTCCTAAAAACAAGCACTGTGTAGTTTTTCTCATCAGTGCTCTATGTTAAGCAGTGATCCAGAACTGTATGCCTTGGTTTCTTCTGAAAAGATGAACAGTTGTGTGTTTTGTGATGACCCCAGGGAATTCTGGAATGGGATAAGTATTCATTTAAAAAAAAAAAAAAAAAGAGGATTTGTGCCTGTGTGTGTGTGCTCTGACTCCTGGTGGTTGCCGCTTTGGCTTGTTTTTTGTGAAAAGCAACACTATGAAGTACAATTAAGGTCACGAGCAATGATTTAATTAGTGGACTGGAATTTAAGGATGTCTATTTTTGAACATTGTAAATATAACATCTGTTACAATAATAATATATATAATATAGCATTTAATATTTAAATAGAACATCTTATAACGTTTTGATTCATTCTAAATATAACAACTTTGAATCAAATTTTATTTTGGTAATTTGTGGGGCCTTTTTCTGTCTTTATTTTTAGCCATCTGAAAGGCCTTCATTTAAATCTAGCCTCTGTTACGAACATGGGATTCACCCACCTGCTCTCCATTCTGCTGGGCCGCTATCTTCCAGGGCTCTTCGGTTTCCAGGAAGAAGACGTTAGGCGGATGTTTCCCTTCTTGAAAAAAGGACTCTACAGGATCTTGTTGGAATCTGGCTACGCTCACATACAGGCTACAAAGCCTGATACTGTTGGTATAGAAAGCAAACAAACAACAATAAAAAACATGCTTTTAGAGCTCAGAATACTTAATTTTTAGCTATAATGTCACAGAAACAAAACATGCTGCTAAAAATAGGCAGAAAATGAGTTTTTCAGGGAAATGGAAGTAGAAAGGCTAGAGGAAATTGAAGTAGGAAGGTCAGAGGTTTTAAAAGACAGTCTCTCTGTATCGAGTTGTAAAAGGCAATAGATGGGTGTATAATATTAAACTCAGTTTTGCATGCAAAAGGGGTGAATTATGAGAACTGAGCATTCTCTAAGTATCACTGACCACATTCTTAGTTTTCATAAATAGTTTAATACTTTTCCACTTCTGCTGTCATTGGGGACTGTAATTCTATTGCAAATGCAGGTATGCTGACAACAAAAGATAGTTTCTCCACTGAGAATGGATCACGATCAAAATGATGTAAACTAAGAAGCTTTTAGCTGTTTTAGCACACAAGCTAATTTATTAATAGGCAGAAGTAATACCTGAAAAAGTCAAATCTAGTTCTTACTCACTGTTATGAATCACTTGCAGACTTTCAAGAAAATAAAATGTGTGTACCTATGAATTTTCTTTCTAGATGAGCTAATCACTCATTGCTTAATCACTTTACGTGTCTAAGTATTAAACATTTCTGTTTTAAAAATATTTTTTGCTACCGAATTGGAAATCTGAGTCAAGATACTGAGTATATTTTTATTTTAGTGCAGCAGCAATTCACTCTGTAGATTTTATTAAAAACAGCTATAGAAACTATTTCTTAATGTCTTTGCATACACTTAGCTACAGAAGCAGGCATATTCTTAAAGTATGTAGGCAAAATGCTAGTTTTATGGATTTAAAATAATTTGGCTTGCTTTGAGTTGTGATTTCTAAAAATTACTAGTCTCCGATTCCTTTTTTTGCTTTAAGAAAAGATTGGAAAGCCGGTAGCTGACAGGTACCAAGATGTGTTCTGTTCTTCTGTCTGATTCTTGCCCTACTGGTAGTCTGTGGTCTGTCAGAGCAGACTGTGTGGACTGCACAGACTGTGAACCAGCAGTAAGCTCATGTTTTGGGAGCTGAAGCAGGAGCACTCCTGCAATTTTGAGGACAGTGAAGAGAGGGGAATGATGTGGGGGAGGCTCCCAGAGGAAAAATGACACCCTGAGGAAGGAAGCTTTAGGTAGCTGGGAGAGGCCCAGCCTGGTAGGCTGCCAAGGTCTTCCTGAGCCTTCTGGTGGTACAGTTCTACCTTGCAAGAACAGGATTCAACACGGAGCTATCCTTAGCAATGAAGTCATTTCTGACTTTTGGTTGATACTAATCTCTTGATTGTTTCGGAACTGGCTTTTGATCGAACCGGTTTACATGGGTCTGATTTTATAGTTACTCATGAGGATATTTGGATGGAACTTGGGTTCATTTTCAGTTGATTGAAGAGGCTTGGCATTGCCCGTATTCTGTACTGTTAGGGTTGATAGAAGTTTTTCCTACACGTAAACTGATGTACTCTTCTTTGTTCCCAGCTAAGTGAAGTACATGAGAACAGGCTATTGCTTGTCTAATTCTGCACATCTAGAAAGCATACTAGCTGTAACTTTTTGGAACACTTGGCATCCGATACATATGTTACTCGTTTAATAACTGAAACTCAACTACATTTAAACAGTAATTACTGATAAAGTTTTGCTAGCTGTAGTGTCAGGCATCTTATGGGACAGTTGGGCTGCAGGGGTGGAACTTCAAATATATTGCTGTTCCTCAGGAAAAGGTTTTTCTAAGATTTTTCTGAGCAGCTGGGACAGTTTATGGTCCCTGTATTTCACAGCACTAGGATGTATTAGCAAAGTTCCAAGCACAGGTGTGTTTTGTTGTTTTTTTTTCTATCCAAGTAAAACAACTATAAAAAGTATGTTAAGACTTGTCCTACATTAAGGCAGTTGGCTATTGCTAATGTGGAAGATGGACCTTTTTATAAAGTCTTGCCCTTCTTTAATGACCTTCTAATAATCCTTAAAAAGTTTTTGCTGTTAGTTAATGGTGTAAATTCACCTGGGCAACTTCCAGATTAATAGAAGCAAACCCTACTTGGCACGTAGACCTTAATCTTATTAGCTCACATGTGCACACACACACAAGCCAGCAGAAATGCAATATTGCTACATCAGGTTGAAAACATGCGATGCGAGCTAAGGTGGAGCTTGTTGGTATACAGATACTATGTTTATGATCCAACAATAAATGGCTCTGACTTGTTCTACTAATTTATTTGCTTAAAAACACAGTTTGCTGGAACTGCTTTGTAAAGTTACTTACCCTGTATTATAGTGGGCAGCTTCTAAAGCAGTCTGAGGTCAGCAGTAGAATATCCCAATTTTAGTTAATTTAGTTAATTTTTCTCCTCCTTTTCAGGTTGTGGCTTGAATGACTCTCCTGTAGGACTGGCTGCATACATCTTGGAGAAATTTTCTACATGGACTGATCTGGAATTCCGTAGTTTAGAAGATGGAGGACTAGAGAGGTAAGCATTTCCTTTAATGCCATTTTGGATGAGGTGACTATGCCACAAGTCGTAGCTAAATAAGATTCTATCTGAATGGATGGCCTCACATCATATAAGGAGTCCGTAGTGACCACAAGCAGTGCAGTACTACAGCATGCAAATAAGCAAACAGGCCATGAATGCTGATATGCTCCCTTCCCCCTTGTATCTCCTTAAAAGAGATACACCCTGCATTTTTTTGTGGATTAAGAGCTGGCTTAGTGAAAATCTTAATGAGTTAACTGTTTTTCCTACCTTGTTTTTTTTCCCTTACAACAAAACCAAAGTCAAGTCCCTGCTAAAGTAATGCAAAATGGTATTTAGTTCTAACTAAGCAATTTCTGGGCTCACTTATTCAGGAAGTTTAACCTGGATGATCTTCTTACCAATATCATGATCTACTGGGTGTCAGGCTGCATAGTCTCCTCCATGCGTTTCTACAAAGAAAATCTGCAGAAGGGAATAGGCACACAGAAACATGAGAAGTAAGTGTTTTTTCCTTTAAATGTTTTTGCCTTGAACTTAATGTTATGATTGCAGATGGGTTGTTTATATCTTATGGTTGCTGCCAAGTTTATGAATGCTTAGGAAAAGGAATGCTATGTCACAGTGTATCTCTGCAGGACAGGTCAGTTGATGCACTGTGCTCAGAAAACACAATAACTTGGTTTGAATCCCAAACCACCAGCAAGGGCAGCTGACTGGAACAACACTGCTTGAGGACCTCCCCTTCGTGGTGTATCATGTGTCTAGCTAGGGAAGAGCATATACACTTACTTCCAGATTTGATTTCAGTTATTAAATTAAATTCAGTTATCAAATTAGATACCTGGATACTGAGTCACCTAGTCAGTTTTGTTTATGAAGTTCTGGTACTTTTCTGGACACAGTTTGCTTATTTCTGGAAAAAAAAAAAAAAGTTCTACCTTTGGAAGTAACTTCAGTATAATGACAAATGCTGCATAATTTGAAAGTTGGTAAGACTAATGTTCCTATGTGCAGACACTTACGATAACAGCTTGGTTGCATATACCTCTGTCAGGTTGAGTACTGGGGAAGGTTTAAACCTGCCCAGAGGCATTCACAACCCCAGTTCACTGCTATGGTATTTATTGAGCTGTGAAATGATGCTCCCAGGAAGCTGACTTGGTTTTTGAAGCTGTTGTGGCTACACTGTGGGCAGTATTCTGCTCCAGTTCTGCCTACATGAGATGAGCTAAACAAGCTTCTACGTGCCTAGAGGAAAGAGTCTCAAAAACATACATAAGAGTAAGCACCCTGTTCTGTCTGAGTTTTAAAACCTGTCACTTCTGATAATGCAACTTATGTATATGGAATATTTCAACCTAGGAAATACTGCTGTTTATAACAAGCATGGCTAGTTCCACTTTAAGATACTTTTCCTTTCAAATGCAGTTGCTTCCCTCTATTTGTTCCTATAGAAAACATTCTGTAGAGTACATTCATGCCAGTTAAAAGTAAGAGCTTTCTTCTATGGGAAGACACTTTAGAGGACAAATTCTCATGTTAAGAAATGTTTCCTTTGAGCTAGCATAGATTTACTATTATTGCTCTCTTTTTCCCCATCCCTGCCTTAGAGCGAGTGGTTCAAGATAAATTCTTCCCCTGCGTACCCTCCAGTTGTCCTGACAGGCTCAACATGTTCTAGTTGTAATATTCACTGTAAATCTCTCTTCAGCCCTTGTCAAATTGTTTGCTTTCCCC
Source organism: Anser brachyrhynchus (assembly GCF_964034855.1). Lineage (NCBI taxonomy): Eukaryota > Metazoa > Chordata > Aves > Anseriformes > Anatidae > Anser > Anser brachyrhynchus. Next base: position 28,494,778 of record NC_137696.1, read on the forward strand.
TCAATACATGACTCTTGAGCCCTGAATGTGGCTTGAGGAAACTTGCCTCCTAGGGCTGTCTTCTTAGTTTCCTTTCTTCTAACTCTTATGCCCTGGATACCTAGCAACACTGCCTTATATATCAGTGTATGCAAAAAATTATAGCCATCTTTCTTTTTTTCTTTTTTCCAGGAACGGGAGCATTGTCTAGTGCTCAAATTTAAGATTTGGAAGTCAGTTTTTAATTGCCTAACACATGTGCCTATCTGTTGAGGAACATTTTCATGGGACTTTCCATGTCTTGCCAAATTACGTGTCTCAAAGATAAAATTGTTGTTCTCTCTTCTCTCTCAGGCTCCCAGTACAAGTACCTACTGGCATCGCTTCCTTCCCTAATGAAATCATGCACACACCCCAGGCTTGGGCCCAGAAGAAATACACCAACATAGTGTCTTTCCATTTGATGCCTAAAGGTGGCCACTTCGCAGCTTTAGAGGAACCTGAACTTCTTGCTGAAGATATTCTGCAATTTGTTGGGAGAGTAGAGAAAGAGCAACTTTGCAGAAAGAAAGGAGAGTAATTCTCCTTAGGAAAAGCAGGGTAATTGCTTATTGCTTACTAAGTCTACTGTAATCAGATCTTATTCTTGACCAGATATGAGAGGACAGCAAGAAAACTGCAGGATAGCTGAGATAGGATACAGCCTTGGAAACCCAAGGATTTTTCTTTTTTAGCACAGCTATGCTGAGAATGTAGCATGAAGGTTACTTGGTTATTTTCTCCCGCAAGCAGAAGCTTCTAAAGCCTGTTCTCTAATACCACTTACTCTTATTTTGAAATTGAGAAATAGACCTTACCACTGCTAATACTCAGTTTAATTATTACCAACAGCTTTTCTTCACAACAGCAGTAAAAGTTGAGTTGATGTATGTGTGAGATTCCCCACATAGACAATGGGGAACAGTCAAGCAAGACCTGACTTGAATGACTGTATCAATTAATCAGCACTGATCTACAGTGCTCATTAAACCAACCAGCTGGCTGCTGCTGGCTGCCTTTCTCTTCCAGCCTGTGCTGTTAAGCAGCTTCCTGGCTGGAAGGAAGCTCGGCTCCCCTGCACCAGGCTCCTAGGAAAACAATGTGTGAGGAGCAGCTGGATCGTTAGCTGAGTAGCTGAAACACACAGGCTTTTGTAGTTTGGACCAGAAGGAGGGGTTGGGGGTAGGCGTAATTACAGCCCAAGTAGCCTCTGCACGGAATTTGTGCTCTTAACTAAAATCATAGTCCTGGACAGGCTCGAGACACTATGGCTTTGCACTGCTTGTACGGGGTACTACTGTAAACACCTCTTAAAATAAAATTTTAAAAAAAGATTAACTTAAAATTAAAGGAAATTTGCATTCAAACTTTGAATAACACTTGCACGTACATATGCTTTAAACTTTTGACTAGCTGTGATTCTGTGTCAGTTCAGAAACTATTGATTCTATATTGCATTTGTTACAGACGTCAGGTGAAAGGCAGACTGCTCAAAGAAAACTGAAAGGCAGTGTATTTTTGCCAACAGCAGTACCTAGTATGTGCAGCTGAGCTTCAAACACTTTAAAACTGTAGCCAGATGACTGATTTCAGTATGGATTTGTTCTCTAATCACTTTTGATATACTTCCCTTCCTTGCAAGCATAGGGAAATATAATCCATTAATAACACTTGCATAGATTAGTGTTAGTTTAAAATATGAATCTGAATGGGAGCTGTTAAGTAGCAGTTACTGCTCCTTCCCACAGTTTGTTTGCAGAAGGCAAGTCAACAGTGCTGCTGGGCACATTTGAATTTTAGTGCTCAAAACCACCTATAAGCTGTGACAGAACATCATTAGGGCAGACTGCTGGTGGACCAATTTTAGCCATTTTTCTGAGCAGAGATGAGAGCTCTCACTACCTTTACTCTGGCCTGCTGTTTCTGCACCTGGGTGCTAGCAGAGGAAAGCCCAGTAGCTCTCAGGTTGCCCTGCAAGATTTGACTGCAGTGCTGCCACGGACCCTTCAACTGTACTTGAATTCTTTAACACAGCTGACTGCTTCCAGATTAGTATTGAGCACAAATTCTATACTCACCTGTAACAGCTTTCATTAGTTAATATTTATGTCTGTGTTTACAAAATATTTCTGGTTTAGGCTGGTCAGTTCTGAATAGATAGGCAGAAAATAGTCATTCACTTGATCTAAAATAGGCTCTTCTCAGAAAGAAAAGGTTAAAAGGTTCAATGTTATCATAGAATATCCTGAGCTGGAAGGAACCCATAAGGATCATCAAGTCCACCTCCTGGCTTCGCACAGGACCACACAAAAATCAAACCATGTCTGAGAATGTGTTGTCCAAACACTTCTTGAACTCCCAACAGGCCTGGGGCTACGACCACTTCACTTCGGAGCCTGTTCCAGTGCCTGACAACCATTCCTCAGTGAAGAATCTTTTCCCAGCATCCAGCCTGAACCTTCTTCTCTGTCACAGCTTCATGCCTTTCCCTCAGGTCATATCGCTTGTCACCGGACAGACGAGACCAGCGCCTGCCCCTCTGCTCTCCCTCATGAGGAAGCTGTAGGCCACGACGACGTCTCCCCTCAGTCTCCTCGTCTCTGGCCTGAACAATTCAAGTGACCTCAGCTGCTCCTTACACATCTTGCCCTGTAGACTGTTCACCATTTTCATAGCCCTCTGTTGCATGCCCGCTAGTAGTTTTATGTCCTTCTTGTACTGCGGCATCCAAAGCCGCACACAGTACTTGAGGTGAGGAGGACAATCGATCGCCCTGACCCAGCTGGCAATGCTGTGCTTGATGCACCCCTGGATAGGGTTGGCCCTCTTGGCAGCCAGGGCACACGGGTGATTCACATTGCTTTTCCAGGAGGAATCTGCTTACCTCTGACAGCAACAGCTGCTTGCAGGCACCACTGTGCTCCCTCTTGCACTAGTCCTTGATCTCTGGCCATTTGTTTTTGTCTTACTTCTGTCTCCTGTGTGGTCTTATATTTCAGAGCTGGAGATCATCCTCTCTCATCTTTAACACACATGCAGACATCTGCTGTGGTGCTAGGGAGCACTGCCATATACTGATATAACTGAATACTTCCCTAGGGACTGTTCAGTCACAGCGCAGTTAAAGTAAGTGGGGAGGAAGTTTGCTATATGATGCCTGCCAAACCCATTTTCAGATGCAAGTAGAATTTTCTGTCTCCCTTCTGGAGCAGATCTCCTTGAGGGGGCCCAGCCTCAGTGAAAGAAAGCACAGCAGGGGTCTATTTAGCAATCTTATGTTACAGCAGCCCATCTAGGCTCAGTCACCAGTGAGAGCTTGACAAAAAAAAAAAAAGCCAACCACCACCAGACCTTTATTTTTAAATACGTCTCCCAGTGCTGTGCAATTTGAGACGATGATAATGAACACGGACAGTAAGCGTCAGTAAGCACATCCTTGCCGCACTCTGTGCACCAGGTAGAGTGCATTTCAGCCTACTGCAAATGAGCAGTCCATACTGACAGCTTTATTTCATATATAAAATAGTCACAGAGAAATTAATTCCAGCATGAAAATGAGTTTGATTAGATATTGTCTGAAAGAAAAAAAGGTGTAGACTTTAGAAGCTTAAAAATGGTAAACACCTGTTAAACAGTGAAGATTTTTCAAATTCTGGTGTCACAATTCTCAAAACTTAAGCCAACAGCTATCAGCAGCTAGTGTTCATCTCCAACTATCTACACTTAGATATAGACACAGTAAAATCCTACAACAACCTACAAGAGTGCAAAATTCAGCTATGTGCCAGTCATAAATCCTGCCATCAACTCCCCTCCCCTTTTTCTCAAAGTAATCACCTGTTTTTAGCAAAATGCAGCCAAACCCACTGCCTGTAGTGCAAAGTTTAATGCTAATGAAGTGTTTGTGGGCTAATAATAGAATCTGTATGTCTTGCTGCAGGCAGGAAATCTCACACAAGCCTGAGATTTGGATGATAACTGCCTTGAGTGAATCCAGACTCACTTCTGATACACACTCTGCTTTTGGCTAGTGGGCAATTATTTGGTACAGTACTAAAGTGAGTAGTGCAGAAGTGAGTGTCAGATAATCAGAAATAGTTTTAACATTTGTTTTAGCAAGTAACTACATATCAGATTATTGCAATAGTATTTAGTAAGACAGGACCCCTGCTTTGTTATACTTAAGCAAGCCAGCTGAGTACCTGCTGTTCGGACAGTAAGTGTCCTCTAACAAGGCTAAATGCAGCACTTGCTGTTGCTGGCTGAGCTGTTTCTTGGGAGTAAGGCTTTTTGACATAGTAGCTATATCCTTCAGGAGAACCAAGAATCTGCTGATGGTTTGGTTCTCGAAGCATTTTACTCTGCTCAAGAGCCATTTCTTGGTGAAACTTCCATTTCTGGACCAAAATTGCCCTAGAGTCCCTGCTCAAAGAAATTGCTCTCCTAAAGGCCACACCTCCTTAAGTTGCTCCAAAACATAGATCTATACCACACTGAAAACAGAAACAGGTGACCTAAATGCTAGTTTTTAATTAGCCAGTTACTGCCCATGAAGAGTCTGGATAAAAGGTTCAAAAAACACAGCAATGCCACTGAAAATAAGCAGAACTTACTTTCTGAAGCACTTCAGTTAGGGCTGGAATATATCTGTTTCTGGTATGGAAACATAGTTAAAGTCGCCTTGTCATATATCCAGCAAAATTAACTCTCACTACAACCAAATTTGACTTCTGATTATTAAACTACAAATCAAAAAGTCCTTAAAATCTAAGCCACTAAATGCAGCCTTTGGAAATCTTATACAAGTAAATAAGGCTTTGTCAGGCTTTGTCCACACTAAACAAAAAAAGTCAGGCATTACTCAGATTATGAGTTAAAAAGTGTAAGACACTACACTTTTTGCACTAAAAAGAAATTTAAGCCATCATTTAAAAAATTAAAAAATTGTTAAGTAGCATCACAAGTAGACGTCTAGATCCATAAGGGGCACTTACCCATCACCACTGAGTCAGCAAGGGGTAGGGATTTAACTGTTCAAGACAGTCAATCAAATGCACGTTCTGTTTTACAAGCAGGTACAATACATAAAATGCATTAAATCAAGACATTTTTGTCTGAAAGAGGAATGGAAGCATCCCTCTGGATACTGTAGGAAGAGACAAGGAATAAATCCATATTGATTTCAGGCTAGCTTATTTGAAAACACTGAGAAATGATGCCACTTGTTTGAGTTGCTGTAATAGCACTTTAAGGAACATAACTCACACTAAAAACATCTTGCTTAGGATTAGTTTTCTTCTGTGGAAGAAATATCCTGTGCAGTGCCAGACAGCCCTGAGAGCATATTGCCAGTGCTGCTGGAAGAAGTAGCCCTATTACAATTGTCAGTTGTTTTCTGGAGAGCAGTATTTATAAACCAATCTGGACCGAGTGACAGCTCTTTCCCCTTGCTAGATGTAGTCCAAACGTCAGTCTTCAAAATACCTTCCTGACTGGATTTTAAGATGTTTAGAAGGTTGCTCATGCTCCCCATGTTTGATAGTACCACCTGCAATTTTGAGGATAGGAGTAACAATGAGATTTTCTACTTAAATGATGAATTTCCATCTTCTTAAATGAAAGATAGACCCTCTTTGGTGGGTTCAAACCACCATTTCAACCTATTCAAATGGCTGAAGCCACTGCACATCACAGTGCAAAGGGAGAACAGTACAGAGAAAAGGTGAATGTGAAACATGAGAAGACAAAACCCCACACAGCCGCAAAGCTCCTGAGTCAAAGACACCAACATGACAAACTCCACTGTATCTGAAGACTGACTGGTAACTGTTTCAACAGTACAAGAGAGGTGCAAAGAAGGAAAGTGACTACTTCAACTTTTCTACGCTGCCTGTTCCAGCAGCTGCAAGGGGCCTGGCCTCCATCTTGCAAAAACCTCAGCGCCCAAAGCTGAGCGAAGGGGCCTGGCGCTGTGTCAGGAGCCCAGCTGTCTGCCCCTCTCAGCAGCTGCAGCCTGCTTCGGGCAGGGGGAGGGCCAGGCCCTGGAGGCAGGAATGGTGAAGGCAGCAGGTGAAAAGAAAAAGCAGGCCCACGGCCCTTAAATTCCTCCCAGTCCCTGATTTGCCCCCCTCTCCCCGTATCCCACTTCACATCCAATGCTAAAATCAACTTTTGCCTGTCCTGCTGGCTACCAGAAAAACACATTCCCACCCCTCCTTCTCAGCACAACTCACATAGTGTTGCTTCATTCCTCGTTCTCCACCGCACAAGTGTGGATGTGCTCCACCCAGAGGTATAAACCAAAGCCAACATAAGCACCTATATTCAAATAACCGATGCCGATCTCTTCTGCCAAGGGACCTGAAAGGCCTAGCCCAGCTACTGCTTCTGCCTCTCTTCTGGATGGCAGTCCTCACTCAGTGCAATCTTACGAGCAGGACGCTTGGGTTGCAGCTATGCTCTGGCCGAGTATACGTAGTCCCATTCACTTTTGGACTACATGGCCATCATTGCTTTGTCACCTCTCCTCGGAGTGCACCTGTTAACCTTTCAACTTCCCAAACTGACGTAGTCTAAGGACTTGATTTTCCAGCAGTTACACTCTTTTTTCAACCAAGCCTACATTGTTGGAGAGGTTTTGTATGGAAAATATATTTGTATCTCTCGAGTTCTAGAAATTCTCAGGCAGTCTCGAGGGAGCTAAGGTCCACCTCTAAGTATTTGTCTCACTGATTTTTATTTCTATCACCCTAAGTCTTTTGTGGCTGGTAAAGCTTTTTGCAGTAATCAGAAAGAATCCTTAATGTTTCAGAGGAACAAGAGACAAAGAAGGAATAAGCAATATCTCACACAAAACTGAGCCCTTTGCAGAATACAGATAAAATTAATTGTCCTAGCCTCTTTATTATGTCTTTTTCCATTTAAAGCTAAATAAGGGGAATTATAGCTTGAATGAGTCCTCTTAAAGGCACACAATTATTCCCCAACTTTTGCCCTTTTCTTCCTAATGAATAAGCAAATTACAATTTCTAGTCTCAGAGCAGAATGAATTCTCACTGTTTTAGGAATAATTCTGAAGTGATAGTTGTAAAACATGAAAAAAATAAGAAAAGCCTACTTTATTCTCAAAGATTATGTCTGCAGCCAAATTATGGTTCTTAGCAATTTTCTAAATCATTTTCCCTTTCCACTTAACTCTGTGGAGATAGCTACTGGTTTAATTTTTCTATGCCTATAGAGGAAAAAACAAAACACAGCTGATTTGCCTTATGCAAAAAAAAAAAAAAAAAAGAATTTGAGTTCAAAGTTTTGACATGGAACACCTTCATTTAAAAAAAAAAAAAAAGCAAGCTGGTGCTTTACATTTCAGGAGAGTGGGCTGTAATAAAGGTAATTTATCTGAAACGCCAAATATAAAATAACACTAAATGCATGAAAGATTTTCATACATAAGGAAGAGCTGTGTACCAAAATAAATTTCTTACATTCCTTCTGTTCTCAAGTCTTCCTCTGCTATGATTTTTTTTTTAATAAATACCTGAGAAGCATAACAAATTGATATCTCTTAAAAACAGCCTCTAACTTCCATCACAAACCTTCACTCTTTTGCCTCAACTACATAAAAATTGAAGGTTCACAACCATATGGCAGTAATGATTTGAGCCAGCAATAAGTTCTGGCTCTGCTTCCTGGAGTACCTTACGACATACGCTACATTAGATTTCTGGAACTCCGTTGTAAATATTGCTTTCGAGAACAGTGTCTTAACTAACTATGAAACAAACACTGAATTAACCACTAAGTCTAGAAACAGTTGTGAATATTTCCATTTCTCCTTGGTTATTTACAGTCCCACCCATTCCATTTGAATATCATGCATGGATCTAGTACAGAGAGTTCAGAGATAGCAGATCTTGTAACCACTGTTCTGTGACTTCCCAGAAAAGCTATTCTGCTTCAAAATCTAAACATAATCTTCAGTCTACAGTCAGGAAAAGTGTTTTAACACCCTAAAATGACCATATAACAGAGATACAATAGTGTACATATCACAGTGTTTATCTAGGATGTGATAGATAAGATTGAATGAAGCTCTGGGCTGCTGAGGACCACAACCTTTACATCAGGAGATGTTGCCAATGCAATATTAAGAACAACAGCCTGACAACTAAGAATCAGGATTTGGGTTGTTTTAGACATTTCCGCAAGCAAATATGTACTGAATTGTCTGAATATCTCTCTGGTAGCAAGTAAGTTACGGTCTGAGGAGGGTTATAGCAGAATGAATGCAGTTTCCCTCTGACAAACAATACCACCTCCAACTGCTCATTTTAGGAACTAGAAAAATGTAAGGTGAAGCTTTTGTGCAAGAAGTAAAATACAGTAGTAAAAAGTAGCATTTTTAAAAATGCAGACGATCTAACCAAATGACTCAAAGAAAACTATCATGGCTGCTCTGGACATTTCCAAACTAAATCTTTAATAGAAAGAGAACTTCACCCAGAACTGAAGCTAGAAATAGAGTTAACTCTATTGAGTAAGTTATGGAAATCCTTACTCACACCACAGAGTATTATTTTCCACTAGCCACAGAAGTTGGCCTTGAGGTGGCAATTTCAATTCATTCAAGCTTGTGACGATCAGATATATGTTAAACCATAACTTAGTTCCTACCTTCTTAGCAAAGCTGCTACAGAAGAGAATAAATCCTGCCTCAGGAAAGCAATGTTTGCTATCAACCAGGATTCCAGAGTCACAATACCAGAAACTGCAGGTTCCTGGTTGGAAGAGATCAGTAATGGAAACACATTGAACAGTGAGAAGCAGCTTCATATACCCCACCCGTTACATCATGGAACTACATTCATCGTTTCATCAGCAGAATTAAAAGCTAATTATGGTGCATGCAGTAGAAAGATAGCTGATCTCGATATACATTCTCTCCAAACAACAAATGCTTACAGATTCTATTGACAAGTCAAGATAACCCAAGAGCTCTATATCTGAGCACAAAATATTGGGAAGCTGCACTTGCTGCAGCGGAGATGTTACAGTCTAACCAATAGGATGTCAGACACAAAGCAGAAGTAAGGAGGTGATCCATGAACTGAAAAATCAGAGGGAAGAATGTTCTATTATAACGACCCAATTTTCAGTGCCTTCATCTTCAGTCATTTCTTCTCTGGTTTGATCTGGCAGACAGCTGTCCTCACAGAGAAGGAACAACTTCTGTACCCCTGAAGTATCTGAAACAGGCACTTGCAGCTGTTACAGACAGGTGACAAACAGAATCCTTCAAAAAGACTTGTCCAGATTAGCCAGAAAAGGAATTTGCAGGGCCACTTTGGGAAGCTGGGAACACGTCCTCTTAGAAAGCTATGGCCGTCGCCATAATATGGAATTAAAAGTGTACATTTGCTTGTATTGTTGCAGTTCAGAGAAAAAGCTGTCTTTTCTTTGCACTCAATGGACTTGTATTCATGTTAGTGATGGGAAGATTTGTGGAGGAGGGATCTTTTTCTGTGCCTCTCATCACTTTTGGTAGGAGATGGGAACAACAAACTGTGATCCTCTGTGGTTTCTTAGACGAGGAACCTCTTGTTGAGGATGTGTTGTACTTGGGCAGGCAAACGAGATAGACTTTATATACACCCGAACTGGCACAGAGCTAGGTAGTATCTAAACATAGTATATGTCATTGGTTTGTGGTTGTTTGCTGTTGTTGTTGTTGTTTTGAGTCTCAGCATACCATACAGCATTTTCTTCACTAAAGAAATTTAGTCTTTGCAGAACTGATTTGTACCAATTTTCCCTGGGGTCAGTTCTTAAACTTTTCAGATATTGTGTCCTCGGTTGTGTCACACAGAGTCCCATCACAGACCATTCCGTAGGGCTTATTCATACTTGAATGTCAGACTGCCCAGGATGCTCCTTCCACAGGAGCTCTGCTTGTGGCGGTTGCTAGAACATAAGTAAGGACTTTGCAAGCAGGGAGGTGTGGGGCAGGGAATCATTCCAAGTGAGCAATGCAAGGCAAGCAGCAGGCGCTGGAACTCAGGAAATATGGCTTCTGGAAGTTACAATCAGTAACTCCAGCTGGGCCACTTGCTTAGACTTCTGCCAAAAGATTTATTAAAAGCACACTGAAGAATGTGAAATGGCTTTAAATATGCATTTCAAATACAGTGCAGCCAACATCCACATTTGTTGAGCTTCCATCCCTCAGCTTTTCTCTAAGGCTCTGTAAGGAATGCAAGGAGTTTCTCCTACTGATCTAATTTTATCCTCTCAGAGACGTCCACCAGCACGAAGGAATGCATTACAGCCAGTGCAGTTTCTTTATTACTTCCAGCTCTCAGGGAGGTCCAAAAGACACTAGCAAGGTAAGTGAGCACAACCTAGCAAATCTGACAGACCAGCCTGTAATTTGTGTGCTGCTACGCACAAAGGTGTTGTGATAATTTACTGGCAGACAAAGTCTTAACAATTGAATTTCTAAGCCCTACTGTGCCCATTTATGTTTCCAAAGAAGCTGTATTTTTACATATAAGAAACAGGTCGGCTGTGACTGTAAAGATAGATACTCTTTATGACAAGTTCTGTAGACACCACTAGTTTATACTAGTAAATTTAGTATCTTTTTTCCTTGCTCTTACATGAAGATCAAACCACTTGATAGCAGCATTTACCACGTTGATTCTCTGGAACTTTCTATCAGTAATGAGAGGGAAGTCTATTTACTGTACAGATAAAATAAGTGGTACAGGGTTAAGGTTAGAGAAGGTATTTGAATTGAAGTTGGTAGGTGTGAGAAAACACATATGAATGGTGAGACATTTAGAATGAGATTCTGGGCTGACACAAATCACTATAGCTCCATCAAATGTAATAGACCTACACCAATTCCCTGAGCTCAGAATCAAACTAATGAAGGTAATCTTGCAAGAGAAAGTGAGGCCCACACATGGGACTTGGTGTACACCAAGGAAGTCTGTAGCTTGCAGGAAAAATATATAGCAGAGATGCCAGCAGTGCTTCAGCCAGTGGAACAATTTTTTTTTTGGTTCTGTATCTCGTAGTTGGAGTAGGGATGGTTTGTTGCGCATGTTAGAACATCACTCAGTTTGTCTCTAGGTAGGTTAAAAAATACACTTCAATGGTCCGGCCGCTGGATGTCTCCCTTGTTCTACTTTTATGAATGAAGACTGGTCTCATCTCAGAAAGATAAATGGGTCGCTGTGGAAGGCCGGCTGTCCGGTGATGCCCAGCTGACCGAAACTATATGACAGCAGTCCTGGACTTGCCAACTCCTGACGTGATGGACTATAAGTGCAAGATATAAGCCAGAACAACAGCTGAGAAATGCATTTTTCTTCCATTACTAAAGCACTTCTTACAAGCCCCATTCTTCTCCAGTGTCTAGCACAGCTGTATTAAGCAACCTGCTGCCAATAACTGAGTATTATTTGAGGAAATGAGTTAAAATCAACAGTGCCTTTCTCGAAAGTTACAATATGTAAGCAAATACTTTGTTAGGCTGCATAGTGAAATTCACCAAGTACGTCTTCTTTTTTCCTGCCAAGGTTTCTGGTTCAAGTTGTTTCAGCTTGGTGGTAACTTCAGCCAGACAAGAGCCAGATTTCCTTTTTCTGGAAAAGTCTGCAGCTTCTATATATTTCTCTGTTCTGAAGCAATTAAAAGAGACACTTTCAGAGCTTCCCATGGAATCCTGTTCTGGAAAAATAAACATTAGGAGACGCTTTTTTTTTTTTTTTAACCTGTGCATGTTGAGGGTACAGGCTGAGGTCCTTGTTTTTGCTTAAGCAATGGAAGTCTTTCTGCATGCACATTATGTTGTTTGAGCATCCTGAGGTGTCAGAAATCAATGAATGCAGGAAAATGCTTAACAAATCCTTTTGAGGTTAAGAACTTCAAGATCTCTGGCTTGTATTAGTGTCGAATGGAAGAATTTCATAGCATGTCAGAGCACACAGCGCATAGCCTCCCTGTGCTCTGAGATGTGGGGCAGAACAGAATCAAGCCTCAGGCAGTGATATCAGGATTTCAGGGATTTCAAGTGCTGAGAACACAGGGTTTCAGTGATTTACCTAGGACAATACAGGAATTTGGGATTTGGGAGGAGTGTAATAGAGATCTTTTAAGTGTCAAGGTAACATGAGTTACAAGACTGGATCCCTTTTTCCATGCTTCACACTTTTTTTTTCATTAGGTGTTTCATCAGTATATTTTGAGATGCTATCTTCCCTTATGTTAATACTATTTTGTATTTATTTACATTTTTTAAAAATGCAATTTTTGAATGATAAAAGCCTGATGTCTTGAAGAAATCTGCTGGATTTTTTCTCTCTCTCTCGGTATACATGAAACAATTTTATATAAATTTTTACCTCAGAGGTTGGCCAGTGTTTGAGATCCTCTGGTTTATTTCTGTCAAAATACTGATAGGAATTGACACAGCTTTGTGGACATTCTTTGTAATCAAAAAGGGATTAAACTTCATTCAGGACTTCAGCAGGAAAAAAGACAATATGACACAGCTCCTTTGGTGGCAATCCAAGCCGCTCTGCTCAGGCAGCAGCGCACTCAGAAAACTCTCTCCCCCTCTTCTTCTCTCTCTGTGTGCTCAGGATGATTCTACAAAATGTTTCACTGACTTCCATCTATGTCTGAATATATAACATTTCTGAGTGAGTCACTTACACAATTTTGTGGAAAACATGGATGTGAACACAAAGGTCTGTACACGTGGCCCAGGTTTTTTATTTGTCTGACTTTTAGCTGCTGCTTGGGGGGTGACACCCATTTTTCTGCATTTTGTGTTTGTCCACAGTTAAAATTCAAAACCATTTTCCTCTTTAGGACAACAAACTGTGCTCAGTTTCACTTTTCGTTTCACTCTATTTCCTGCCACTTTTCTTTCTAGCTGCTAAAGGGTGCTTGATGAAAACGGGCAGGGAAAGTGTGCCTTCCACTTCTTCATAAAAGTTTATTGTATGAACAGATCTACTGTTATGTTTTGAAATATGCTGAGATCAGATTTTTTTGAGCTTCATTTCCTTTTAGAGCATCTAATCTGCATTTGGTCTTCCAATGGATTTTGCTCTCTTGTGTCTCATACAGTGGAATTATAAGAATATCAGAAGTGGCTTTTAACAGCCTAAAGTACACCTTAAACAGGGGATGTACTAAGTGTAATGTTTTTAATGTCTATTGAAGGTAAACCTGCATTTTGCTATACTGAACATTTTAAGGTCTCTACTCCTTCCAGACTCCAGCTTTCTCCAGTTTGAGTGTGAAAGATGTGTGCCTAATATGTATCATGTATATAAACACAATCATCAGAAGTGGCCATTTAGTGGAAGAAACAAATTGTATGGTTGTTATTTTGGGCTGTGAAACCCCTGGAAAGTTGCTTAGTTTTGAAAATTAGCATGCAATTGGAAAAAGAGTATGCACACACACACCCACCCACACACACACACACAATCAAGAATAAGCATTGTCACAATGTATGGTTTCTTTTTAGAGCTTTCCACTACATTTAGCAATAGCTTCAATGTTCATTATTACTATCCTACACTGTATCTTGCAATAACATTTGTCCTAGTCCTAGTGCTGTCAGAACTCCCCGTAGCATAGATGCATTATCTATTAAACCTCTGCAAAAGGAGCTGTGAGGGCAAAGGGATAACGATGTATGCAGACGAGTGCAGTAGAGTGCTGAATTTGCAGTGTATTTTCCAGTCAGAAGCAAATGCCTGTCTAATTCAAGTATTATGGAAGAAAACTGAATCTATAATTATGTTCACAATTTGAGAGGTCTTCCTTTGGAGCGTAATCTAAATAATATAAAGTATGTAGGCCTCTGAGCACCCTAGAAGACATCAAAGCTGATAACATAGATTTTGGTGGTCCAGGGAGAGGAGGAGGTTTGGGATTCTAAAATAGTGAAAGTCAGCAGAGCTCGGTCGGAGCTCTTTATTGATGTACACTAGTTGAAAATTGGTTTATGACTTCAAGTTGCGTGGAAAAAAAAGCAAACCAAAGAAACTGTTATGAAAGCAACCATCTAGGAAAACATGAGGGAAGAAAAATACAGTGAAAACAGAACTCTTCCTAAATTAAATTTACTTATTAAATTTAATAAAGTTTCCTAGTGGGGAGTTGCTGGAAAATGTAGGTTGAAATGTGAAGCAAACTTTGATTGCTCTCTTAGCTGCATTTATGGTATACTTACAGCAGGAAGTAAATTTCTTTTTTTCTATTACTTCTAAAGAATATTTCTAGAGAAAAATGTCCATACTTCGCAACCACCTTAAGAAACATTTGCTATGGTTGTTGCCAAAGGAACAGCTCAACAGTTTCATAAATACCAAAGTTAACCAGCTCCTAAAAACAAGTAAAATTGCCTGTAGGTGATTTCTGTTTATAAAGAAATAGTTACTCTCTGAACTTAAACTTTCTCCCTGGGCCTGTTACCTATTAGTGCATACTTTACTGTCCTGTTCCTGCTTCCTTTAGCTGTTTTGAATCAACTGTGGGTACAAGCAATACTTGCGTGAAATGTACTTGAGGGAAAAACCTGATCTGACAAATTATAGAAAATAAACAGCATTACGGATAGCTTGTGACTACGATGAGATCAGAAACAGGCTAATGGGAACACGCATCTTTTGAAATTGCAGTGGCTCTGCCACATCGTTTTAAAGCCGTGTTTATGACTGGCTTTGGAGAAAAGGTGACATCGTTCAGCCAGGTTGACAGTACTGTACCAAAAGGCTTCACGGTGTTGGCACAGAAGCTGGCACAGCTAAAGCAGCCTCAGGTGCTCAGCTCAAATCATAGAAACATTCACAACAACGACAAGAGACTGAAGCAAGGGCGAGCAGCACGGGTTTATGGCGTGGGAATAGTCTGGTGACAGCTGCTGGTGCTCACCTGGTCATGGAGGAGCTGATTCCATTGAGCAAGTGCAAGTGGAATGCGATTTAGTTTGGCACATCTGTATCCCCATTTGGGTGTCTATTAGGTAGAAAGGGCCCTGCCCGTACCCTTCTTCACTGTTCCTGGGTTTGGTAAATTCATTTTATCTGTAGACAGCTGTTCATCATGTTAGGTATTTGTATTTCACATTCCTCAAGTCTCCTGAATTCTTTGTCAGTGGGGAAGAAGCATTCATAAAGTTGTTTAGATAAGAAGTTTCTGAAACTTGCCTGTGGATAAAGTTTTATGTAGGAGCTTTTATCAAAATCTTCAGTTTTGTAAGGTGATTCTAGAAGTACACGGTTACTAGTAACACCCTGTGGAGACTGGTTCCCTCTGGAAAATGTATGTCTCCTTAGAAAAGATGATGAGATGTTGTGGTTTTGACTGACAAGTGAGTTCGTAATTCCCTCAGCTGCTATTCTTTGACACATCCATTCCTGGTGCTGCATTGCAAGGCGTAGTGTACAATATGGAAAAACATTTCTTTCTCCTTCAGGCAGTAAGTAAGCCTCTCCTGCTCTCCTGCTTTGAACCGTGGTTAAACAAAAACCATTACAGAACCCCAGAGGGAGAAACAGAATGCAAGATTCTATATTTCTTCTAATCACTGGGTACAATATAAAATATAAGTAAATCTCCAACTGTTCTCTCTTTAATATGTACGTCTCTTCCTTCCCCCCTATGCTAGGCTGAAATAATGAGGCAGGACCCAACCAGGTAATTAGGCTGGTTCTGGTTTTCTCTTACTCTGCTGTGACTGTTGGCATCGAAATTTCTATTACCTCCCCATTGATTAATTTTGGGGATTCTTCTCTACTCTCCTCCTCCTCCCGCTGACCACCGACTCCTCCTCGTGTCACTCTGTTTCTTTTCTTGAGCCTTTCAGTTTGCTCCATGCTGGCAGGATTGGACCTGCTGTATATTTTGTACTGTCTGATACAGGAAGCTGAAACCCATCATCCCTTGGATTTCTCTGGGTGTTGTGTAATCGAATTGTCTGGAGTGTTAATTCGCATTTGGTTATTCTGACATTCTTGATGAAAAAATATGTACATTAGAATCATAATGTAATTACAGATTTTTGCTTTTAGCATGAATATATTTCTTCACAGTGACATTGAAATTATTTAGTATTCCCAGTATTTATATATTATTTTGACAGATAGGCAGTGGGCTATGAATAATTTCAGGGTGCCACAGTTTACTCCATACAGCTTAAGAGGAAGGATTTTTCCCCCTCCCCTTTTTCCCCATCACATTTTTTAGATTATTATTAATGGATAAACCTGAATTGTCAGCTTTCCCTAAGCCTTGCTGTATGGGCTGGAGTGAATAATGAACTGATCAAATGAATTTCATTGTTTAACCACATCATTGACTAAGTAGGAGTACTGTACACCCTCTTGTTCTGGTTTTATTTTTTCTCTAGCAGTTCTCCTTCTGTCTTTTGCTTCATCCTGTTAATTTAAACAGAAGAGTTCCAAGCTGAAAGAGCCCATCATGTGGAAAACACAGGCTTCCAGGGGTTGTGTGGGCTAGGAATAAACTTCTGATTTTGTCTGGAGGCAGGATGCTATGACTGCGCAGCTGGCAGGTTAGTGATGATTGTCATAAATATTAAATAACAGAACCAAAACAAAACTCCAGAGAGAGACTTTGCACAAATTTGATGCACCATCACAACCAGCTCAGACAGCTGGCTCTCTGTAGACTTTCTTGACAGGAAACAGTGCTGAGGCGTATTAGGATGATTTTTATAAACCTGAAGGCCAACTTGTAATGCGTTGTTTGAAAGTTAGATGTATTAATGATTTATAGCTTGAAGCAGAAATCTGTTTTCTGAAGTAGATAGATGACAGATAAATGATATCTGTGCTGTTCTCACTTTTATTAGGTGCTCAAAACATTTTTGAGTTTTGCACTTGCTAAAAAGCTGTAGAGGGGGTAAGCCTTACCCTTGACATTCATACCAGTTCTCTGGTGTGCAGTGAGATTCCTACTCCTTCCTCCACGGTTCCTCTATTTCCTCCTTTTTCTTCCTCTCTAAGAAGACCACAGCATCATAAATTACAGTTGGTTTTGTTCCTTTCTTGTTACTGTCTGAGACAGGATAGGAGCTTTCTCTTCACAGCGTTCTTTCTTCCAGAGGCATAAAGCTGGCTCTTGCTACATGGAAGAATTGCTCCAGCACAAGCAAAAATGAACATGCAAAAGGTTGGGATGGAATTGAAGCAATACCAGCATAGGTCTGGGATGATTCCACTAACAGCTCTGCAGTTATGTTCTGTTTCTAAGAGGGTGAAAGGTTTCTAAAGGCTTCTAAAAGTGAAACATTCTCTGTGGCCCAAAGAGTAATATTTCTATTACACTGTAAGTTGGGGTCAGGTTCTTGTCTGATAAATTTGCACATAAGTGCTTTAACTTTTATGGTTATATAAATTTATAACAACTTAATACATGGTTCAGTGATTTTCAGACACCAAAAGGAATGAGTTGAAATAGCAAAGCAGTTTTTTTTAAGATAACTGCATGTAGGCATGATCCATTTTGTGCTGTTATTCCGAGTTTAAAAAGATAAAGTAAATCTAAACTATTTTTAGGTGCAATGAGTCAGTCTAAATGAGTTGATGGAAAAAGATATAAATGAAAGGACAGTCCAGTTAGAGGAAGTTATGGAGTGTAATGCTTTTATATAAACATTCTGCAGAATTCATTTGGCTTTCCAAACACTGTCTGTAGATCTAGAAGTGCTTTGCAGTGGCTCATGGAGAATTCACAAGTCATATGCTGTCTCTCTTTGGCTTCAGTTCAATTGCATTAAAAACAGAATATATATTTTAAAGTAGAATTTTAAAAGTATTTATGTAAATAATTGAAGCGGTTCTTACAGTGCTGTTATGTGTCTATGGACAGTGTACACAATCAGAGATAGAAGTGGCCAGCAGGTTCCTAGCTGTGAAGAAAAAGCATTCAGTGAGATCATTTTTCAGTTAGTGTAAGGAGGACCCCTGATTTATTTCTGTCGCTGTTAAATCAAACAGTGTCGTGGAATGGGAATGATTTTTTAAGGGTAACATAAGCCAGACGCATTTAAAAGACTTAGCTAGACTAGTTTGCATTTGTGTTTTCACAGAATCATGAGGAATTTACACACATGCTCTCTGACAGTGCATGTAATATGGTGAGCTACAATATTCTGGAGTAGTATCATTCCCCTATGTATTGAATGTTCCCAAATATATTTAAATATATATATACATATATCGCTTTGTGTAGCTGATATAGCTAATATAAATATTCAAATAAAATCTTGCTTAAGATTTTACCTTTTTTCCAAGCTGAAAAGCTCCTTTAGGTGCTTATGGAAGTTGATATTAACTTACCTTAGTCTGCAAAGACTACAAACAGTTGTTTGGGGATTGGAGGCCCATTTCTTACCCAATACCCAGTCTTTTTTAAAATAAACTAGTTAAGCCTAGTGGATGAAAAGTTTACCTCTAGCTTCCAGCTGCACCTTCATTTTGCACATTTTAGATGTATGATTACACCTCCTGACAATGTTGTGAAACACCTTCTACACAGTATCTTTAAGCATCTGAGCCAGAAATACTGTGGGGGTCATCATTGTTTCTACCAGTATTTCAACAGATGACCAATGGACCCAAACAAATTCAAGTGATGACAGACATGGATGAAGATGAGTAAAATGCACTCACTTCAGCTGAAAGTGATACCTGTTTGAAGGGACAAAATTAAAGCTACAGCTTCAGTAAGTGGCATTCTTAGTCTTCTGGCCATGTTAAGGTCCCACCAGCCAACCAACATTACCTTCTTCAAATGACTGAAAGCCCCAGCGAGGATGAAAGACAAAGGGAATTCAAGGGAAACATCAGTTTGTTTAACAGACCTGAAACCTGGCTTTACAGATTGCAAAGTTGTGCTGGAGCTGGTAAGTGCAACACCTTCTCAGTGCCCCTGGTCAGCTCTTCAGCAGCAAAACTCCAGCCTTCGTTCTTAAATTGGAATTGGGTATCTTTTAAAGATAAAGAGAGAAGAATTGCTAAGTTATGGGCTGAATAGCAGCAGTATGATTTGCTATGAATCCAGGCACCTGCAAGGTATCAAAGCCACTTGCATCAGTATTTTTGGAAAATGAGACTGAGGATGTCAAACAAGGAGCCAGCAGTCACAAACTGTTTAATTCACGCTGATTTTCCCAGAACTGTATCCGAGGAGGATGTCACACTTTTCCGTTCTCATGTTCAACCTTTCCTCTGAGTGCATCAGCAGGTTTCACCTCTTCTGAAAGTGTACTCTCCTGCGAGTTATTTATAATCTCCCGCTGCTTTCCATAAGTAGAATTTAACTCACCTTCCTTCTGTCTGCCGCAGATTGTTATATTCCACTGATGTACTGTTGCTTTGCATATAAACTTTTCAACAGGCTGTTTTCTTCCAGCTCCAAGACATGCTAGACTCAAAGGAGACCACTCTGAGAACTGGGAAGGAAGTATTTATCCTTGGCAGCAGCAATCTGGGGATGTATGTAAAATTCAATGTACAGAATCGTAGAGGCTCAGCACATATTCCTAAAACATCTCTACAAGAACGCATTTTTAAAGTAGATCTAAGAGATGCACAGCTGCACAGTTCTGCAGTTCAAAATGAGAACTTTATATTTTGTGGAGCAATATTTGTTCTTTTCAATGAGACTGGTTTTAGGAGCTTAGTTCAAACATAAAAATTAATCTGTGATCATTACCAAAACAGAATTGCAATTAAAAATAAAGGGTCTATAACCACAGCCTCCAACTAGAAGTGTAGACTCCTAGGATATTCTTGACCTGCCACAGCTACTTTGGACCAGTTGTAAGTTTAATCTATAAAGTTTCCCTTCAGGCAGTTAATTACTTGGTAACTAAACTCTGCATATCCAACACAACTGAATTTAGTATCTCTGCAAAAGAGCATAGAACTAGGCACAGGGACACTTTCACTCTAATCATGATCTGTCTGCTGGGGTACCAGAAAAGAAAAATGCCCTTTCCTTTACTGGCTGAAGCAAATGTTACCCGTAAGTCTTTTTCATTCAAAGACTCTGTTGTCCACAACAGAAGGGTGCAAGGCTTTAAGTTCAGCTCTACCTTCAAACATCCCTACAAGCTTAGGCCTGTTTGGATTCCGTACATGTGTTTATCATTAGACTCCTATCTGTGTCATCGTAATCTCTTAAAGCCCAAGTAGTTATGCCAAGAAGTGGACCCAAATTTCATAAAGTGAGGGTTACACAAAAGTCTCTGCTGCCTTTGCACAATATGAGAAAGCTTTCAGCAAAATCTGGAAAGTAAAATACGGACACTGGGACATTGATTTATTAGCTTTTCAGAGAGGTTTCTTTCAGTTGGGAGAAAACAATGTCATACTCCGATTTTCTTGTGAGTGGCTTATCTCCAAGATGGCTTGCACCCAGATTTTTCTAAACTTTTTACTTCTCAAAAGGATAATGTCTCATGTTAGAAGGATAAAGGATAACTTCATGTCAAGAAGTACTGCAGAGCACAGTCACCTGAAACATTCATTACAGTGCAGAATTTCTGATTGCAACAGCTACAAATAACCTATGGGAAACAGTAATAGGAATTGTTTATTCAAGAGTACGTCCTTTGGCTCTGCAGTTTATCCAGGTGCACAAGCTCTATTTTTTCACAGAATGTTAGTTATTGCGGATTTCTTGTCAACAGATAACCCTAGCCAAGATCGGAGCATAAGTTTTTTACACAAGTAAATTAGGACTTGCACCTTCTACTGAACAGGAAGAAAATAAAAAGCCAAAACAAAAGGAGTTCTGTAAAGACCTACAGATAGGGAAGGATGTAAGTTTACATTGTTGTCATTGACCGTATTTAACAGAAATAAAACTAGGAAGCACTGTTTGTTGCACGTACTCCTTTGCCAAGTCTACCTTACCAGTATGAATTACCCCAATACCACCCTAAGATACATTCTTATTTCCCACCTATTCTTTTCTCTGGGTTAGTTTTGTTGTTGTTTGTTTTTGTTGCACCAAGATTAAAACTGTGCCTATGCTGTTAGAGTACTTCTAGCAGTAATGCTCACCTATCACATGCTTCGAGACTTTGAGTGAAGAAAAATTGTGTTTGGATGTAGTTGATTTTTCTGTCAAAGTAGTCGGATACATTATGTGTTGTAACTATCTGAATCAGCATTCACAGGTAGGGCTCTGAGTCAAATACCTAAAAAAGCCCGTTAACTTTCAGATTTGTATTGTTTTAAATCAAAGCATTCACAGACAAGGACTGATGGTCTTTGAAACTAGTAATTCTGTAGACGATATAAGTAGTTTTCAAGTTACAAGTTCATAGCTTTTTTATTTAATCTGAATATTCCTCGTGGTGCATGGATTTGTCATAAGTTGCTTGGCTTGTATACTGTTTCCTGACTGGACAGAAAAACTTTAAGCTAAAGTTTAAGTGGATGATGGGTAACAGCGTGCGATTGTCATCACCTATGTCAGTTCTAAGGATTTCAAGATACCTCTGAGAATATCCGGTATTCATCTGAAAATATGCAAATACTAATCACCGTGACTTAGCACATCTTACTGATGGTGCAGCTGAATCCTACTGAATGGCAGCTTTTTCACTCACAAAAGTACTCGTAAGTTTTTTCAATTTCTCTTCTGTTTAACCAGATCAGCTGAAAAATTTGTGTTGAATTTTCTCATCACTTGAATCTCTATGAAATTTTCTCTTGAACAGATGCAAATTACGTTGAACATATTTCAGATAGACTATGTTTGTAAAAGTCAGCTAAAATGTTTTTTCATTTTTTTTTCTCTTTCACTCTGAAGTTCTACACGTTCTTGGGAGTTCTGCAAGGGAAAGACTGCAGCAATTAAAGACCTTTCCAACCTAGCATTTGTAGAATATGGAGACTGACGGTGGTTTTGAAACAAAAGTTAAAGGCAGTGGTTTACAAACCATGTAGAGGCTTCCCAGTCGAAAGCACTGTACTTAAATAGACAAGCATCCTCTTTTAATTTTTACTGAAATGTGAAAGTCTGGCAGGTCTGACAAGTACAGGCTGAAATATGATCCTACACTGATTCCTACATAATACCAGATATGAACTCAGAATAATCAGACCACAAATATCAGCCTAGGCTGAAGTTTTTGAAGAAACAGGAGACCTTTCCTGCATAAGAAAACCATTACAAAAACTGACCCATTAAATCAATGAAATGCTCACATTTTTGACACAAACAGTGTCTACATGCACACAACAGTTAGGAAAGAAGTAACTTGGTCTAATACCAAAGACATGGACTTCTTGGAAAAATCCCAGCTGCTCAGCCTGGAGGATTTGGAGTCCCCGCATTCTGGCAGGTAGTGGTCTTTTGATTAGGATGCAATAATAACGCTGTAATTAACCTCTGCTAATACATCTTGCATGCTTTTAGTATGTCTTAATTTAACTGCAGCCTCTACAACTGCAAAAATAAAGATAATACTTTGACCTGCACTTCATAACCCCTTTACTGGATTTTGCTTGCTTATATTGTTAGTCCTGTTGCTCCAGTTGTTATTCAGAGGAGTCTAGATTAAGGATAATAGAATGTATCCTGTCATAAAAGTTAGTCAAATGTGTCAGGATAAAGTGAGGAACTACCAGAAAAAAGTATCGGGTGGTAAACAGCAGCTGAGGTTATGCATCCTCTGAGCCACAAGCCCACCTGATATTTCTTAACATTCTGAAGAGTAAACTATCATTAAATATTTTTGGCACAGCAATTCATTAAAAGCTCGGACCATTAAAAAAAAAAAAAAGGAAGTCAGTGAAAACATTTCTCTGTTTACTGACATGAGTGAGAGCAGGTTGGATCCACAAGGATCTCATGCTAAAAGGGCGAGGTTTATATAACCATTTCCTGCTGCATCAGCAAGTTTCTTCACTGAAATGCACCTAAATTTTAGTACAAATAGGAGGTGAGTTACCTTCTTTGAGATCAGCAAAGGAAAAAGCAGGGAGGAAACAGTAACACGAAGCCACTCAGTGGTACTGGTTACAATCCAGCTACAAAATTATGTGTGTAAAATTTTTGAAACGTTGGTGGATATGCTGATCCTGGCTCAGCCAAGACTATGACACTAATCACAGCAGCACAAGTGCTGCAGCTGCCCCGTAAGTAACTGTGCAAGGAAAGGAAGGGAAGAGAAGGGGGAAAAACAGTAGACATGGGGAAATGATTTGTGAATTCCCGGCAAAAGAACTGCCACCATTATCACCAAACCCATATGCATTCTTGTAAAGATGGCAGGTATCTTATCAAGGAGCCAACTCCCAGCTGCTGTTGGTGTCTAATCAAAAGGTCATCAGTTATGATAACAGCAGCAAAACAAAAATAATTACCTGAAGCAGTATTTTTTCTTAAACAACAAGTTATTTATTTCACCTGAGAGCACTATCAAATAGCAGGGGGCTCACGGAACCCATCTGACAAATTAAGTGGTCTAATAAAATACGAAACAGGTTTGGAGTAAAATCAGTAGCACTGAGAAAGTAAGAATAAATATATAGATTTTTTTTCTATTTTTTTTCACTGACAGGTAGCTGTCCCTTTCTCCCAGCACAATATGCAAACCAGAAAGTGGAAAATAATCTAAATATATTTCCTTCAAAAAATGCCACAATGCTAATGAAATACAAAACATCTTTGAGGAATTAGGAGCAGCTACTCAGTTTTTCCATGACAATTCAACCTAGCGGGTAAATCCACATACATGACAATTTACATTCTACTTAAGTTCCTAGAAGTCAGTGGTTAGCAGCAATTTATATAGTACGCGCTTTTACTGTCCTCTGGTTGCTGAAAGACTGCCAGACACCTGACGAAAGGGGGGTGCTTTCACTCTAGAGGATCTGGAGTTTTATATTAGATTAAAAGGAAGAGCAACACGTGAATGCTTATCTCATTGCAATAATGATGAGGCTGGATTAAAAACAAAGAAAAAACTAACAGAAATTAAAAATGAGATTTGAAATAGTCCACATGAAGATGCAAGAAATATCCACAGGATTCTGAACTACTATAATAAACTTGGGCTGTAAGAGTATGTGGTAAACAGTGGGTTATCATTTCCTTTTTTTTTTTTTTGTCAGAGAAAGAGCAGAAGAAGCTAGAAGGAAATCGTTATAATCTGATATAGATGACATCTCTGATTATTTTTTTAAAAATGAAAATAAAGTGTCATTTATTCAAAACTAACATATTAAGTCTTACTTGAAATGTTACAGTAGTTCTCATGAGGAAAAAAAGATTTTCTTGTTTTATATCTGTAGGCTTTGCATAAGTATTCTACTGTAGCTGTGTTTTGAGATCAAGTGTTTTATATCCATTATTCTCAAACGTATCAAATATTAAACCCACAATGCCTTTTAAAGTATAAGCATCTATTACACCTGTTCATGCACATGAGACCTATACTCACTTGAAGTACAGAGAATTGATGTTAGCTTGTCCAGATAATGCATTCGCTTCTCCAAGGAATGGGAAACAGCTTGGGATTTACAAAAAGACCACTCATGTTTCAACTATTAAAAACTTTCTTTTCTCTGTTAAGGAACGTAATTTTACATTATATACTCATAGACAAAGAAACACAGGCAGAAAGAACTTGAATATTAAAAAGTTCTTGTAAATGGCCTGAGTGTATGCCACTAATACAGATGTTTGATTGCCTGTTTTCAGGAATTCATTACAACAACTAGCTATCATCAGTCAGTCTTCTGTTTAGAAAATATATGAGCGTGTACACACACAGTTTACATAAAGCGTTTTGCCTTTCAGGAAATGTAGCACGCCCCTCCCCAGGCATTCTCCGGGTACAAAAATGTTTATCAAAACTCATCTCTGATGTTGAAATGTGGCTGATCTTCAGGTTTAAAGTCTAGATTGGGGCTGCCATCTTCATTCAGGATTCTTCGAGAAGTATAGCCAACAATTGGGTATTTAGCCTTGTAAACATTATTGAAGATATCATCCAGTGATTTTAGCTCCTCTTCGGTGAGTCCTGTCTAAATGAAATAGGGTCAAAAAAAAAAAAAAGAAGTAGATATTTACATTCGTTTTTCTTTTCTGTTGATTACTCTGAATCTGACGGTCAGGTTTGGGGTTTATTTGCAGAGCATGATTAACTAAACTGATAGTGTAACCTGTAATTTTATTGTTCTGATTCATTTTCAGCCTTGACAAAACTTCAATACATTCAGGTCAAACAAACTGTCTCCCTTCATTTCCTTGCCTAAGTAAATCACACCTAAAATAAGCAGCCCGCTGTCACAGTTAGCATCCACTGCCACATAAGTGACACAGAATAAAGTAAACCAATTGACAAAGAAAGTAATTTACTTTCTTTGGCAGCATCTTTTTAACCAGCAGGCAATTTTCCCTTTACATGCTTACTTATATAAATTGTTTTGGCTCCACAGATTAAAAACTTTCCTCTCCAAGGCTTGTTAGCACGGCAGCTTTCATAAGCAGTTAAGTACATGTCCATTTTATGTATTGAAAGAATATTAATGCATTTTGATTTTAAATTAAAATATGTAAATGTACTTAAGGAATAAATAAAGTACATGTATAAAAGTTAATGAAATTAATAAAAGATAATAAAGTTAATAAAAGTTAATAGAGTTAATAATGGTCAGGCAGTTGAACTCGATCTTTTTAAGTCTCTTCTAATTGAACTATTCTATTCTAATACAAATTAATTGAATATTATAATACATCATCTTTCTGAGCTTTTCATGTGCATTAACTAGCAGCACACAAAGCAAAAGAATAAAGCTCTGCAAAGTGCAATTAAGATAATAGTCCACTTCTTACTATGTCATGAGTAAGATCTGCTGGATCCAGAGACATCTTTGCAACTCCTCTTGTTGAGTCTTTCCCAACCAAAGCATTGTATGGAGCTCCTTTTCCATAAAATTCTGTCAGAGGTAAACAAAACAAAACAAGACAACAAAGTGATGATCTGACAATGTACAGGATAGGTTCAGCCTCTAATTTTCACCAGCCTATTTGACTTGTTGTTGAAACCAACAACTCGAGTCTAAGACCCTTCCTTCCGAAACTGACTTTCGATTTGCTACTTTTTTTATAATATATCCCAGTCCTTAAACAAAAATGAACAAACAAAACCAAGCAAAACAAACAAAAAAAACCAGAGAGTGCAGTTGTATAACACAACTGTTGAACTCCTATACTGCAGTCTTAAAATTTTAGGGAGCTATGCTTTACATTCTCATGAACAGTTTGTAGACTCCAGAATTTGCAGCAGCAAGCCTTGTCTAACTTAGGATTTGAAGATCATCAGATATATATGTCCAGACAAGGTGTATTGACAAGCTTAGTACAAGTAAAGCAGTGAGCCATGAGGGTGCCTACTATGCCATTAGGGCAAGTGGCCAGGACCTGCTTGGTGCCTTCAAACATTTTACAAATGTTTCCTGTCTTCTATAAAAAGAAAAATGAAAAAAAAAGGGAAAAAAATCAGTAAAATCCCAAGATATAATTCATAAAGATTACTTCTCTTCGCTCAAATATTTAAAAGTATTACTGTCTTTTCATCACTGGAACTGGAAACTGGATGAAATAACCAGAGTTCAAATTAAAACATCTCTATTTCTTAGGGAAGGCACAAACAGCAAATAGAGCACTAAGCCAAGTGTAAATGATGAGACAAGAAGCCTCATGAAATAACAAAATTTTACAGGAGAAAAAATTACTTAGGTCTCCCCATCCAAAATCATAGCCAACTCTTCCAACAGTTTTGAGCATATCACTGCACAGCACGGGTAAGCAAAGCATCAGCATGGGAATAGGCACGGAGCTGAGGGAATGCTGCTACTACGTGGTGCAATATGCGCACATCTGAGGTAGTGGTGGCCTGGTAAGCTCACGTACCCAGGGCAGTAAAATGGCTGACTCCACAGCTGGTGAGGACTCGGGGACCCAGGCAGCTGTCATCAGCCTGCAAGCTTACTTGGACTACACTGGGTTGTCTGTCTGTGTGTGTTCTGTAAGCTCAAACCAGAGTAAATTCTAGACAAACCCTTAGCATGGGAGGTGCCAGTGGCAGATATTTTTTAAAAGGAAAAAGTGTATTATTTTTGCTGCAGCTAAACTGCAGATTTTTAATAGTTTGGGGACATTTAAGAACAAATGACTGAATAATAGCACAAAACCAAAGCAGACAGCAGAGGCGATGCAAACTTACCTTTTCCAGAGGTGACATCAAACACTACTCCTTTCACTGCTAGGTAAATGGGCTGTCCTTCCTGGAAAGAAAGAAGTCAATATATCCTCAATTCTTAAGGGAAGGCAAAAGACAATTACTTTTAGCTCTGAAATCCATACTTACAAGAGAATGAAATGCTCTTTTCTATATTCTCAAGGAGCTTACAATCCAATGCACAGTAAATATATAGCCTGGCAATTTTATTTGACCCCATAATCAGCAGCCTGGTAAAAATTATATGTCTGTGTGCATCTGGGTAACACAGTACGTGGCATTTCTATACCTGGCCGCTCTGAAGGCTCTCCTCTGTCACCTATCCATACATCCTTGTGTCAGCTACTGTCATCATGCAGCAGAAAGAGAAGAAACAAAAATGAAAACAGCACTGGGGACTATAAAGGAGATAAAAAAAGGACGTGCACTCCCACATCACAAGCTGCTCCCTACAAAAAATCTGAGTGTCACCTGGAAGACTAGTGGCAACATCGTATTTCCAAGCCTCTCTAGTCTGAATAGGGAAAGTTGAGAAATAGACACGGGTTAAAACTCAGTTTATTTTGTGGAAATCTGCCTCTCATTTTTGTGTATACAAACATACCTCTTCTCTCTCTTGAAATTTCTTGCTTGTGCTTTAAATTGTCCCAGAGATCTTTTGAGGATTTAAGCATATGGAGTAAGAAAATCTGTTTAATCTCAATGATATAGAACATGTCCCTTGTGCAAGTCACCTCACGACACTTGTCTGCTTGAAGATGATAAACTACATCTTTCTGTTCGTCATGCAGATGGATGCTGTCCAAGATAAAAAGGTGTGTGGCAAACAGCATTCTTTATTTGATTAAGGGAGTGAGAGGTAAACACACAAACACACAGACCTGATCTGCTGACATCTGTTTTACTTAACCAGCCCCTGCCTCTCCTTTGTCTGCTGGGCATAAGATGTATTTTTAGTCAGAAGCTGGTAAGTTTCTTGGAAGGATCTAGAGAAGACCCGGAGAAGGTCAGCCAAAAAGTTTTTCAAAAGAGAAGACATCTGTGTATTGATGTAGGATTTTACCATCTTGAAGTTTTGCTGAGGTTTCTGTGTCACAGAAAGCTCAGAACTAAATTCCTTTGTAGCTTCTGTGAGCTTGTAGGGGGGGAAAAAAGCATCCACACGGGTGGTTTAATGAATGACTCGGAGAAAATTGTTTTACCCTGAAACCCACTGGCAGCACTACCTTGCCAAGCAGGCAGGGAACAAAACAGGAGTGCGTCACCTCATGTCCGTCCACTGCTGCAGGGGGCTCACAGGGGGACAACCCGAGCACCGCCCGACCCAAACAAGCCGCCCCCGTGCCCCCGGGGCACAACCCACGTCCTGCGGCGGCTCCCTCGCCCCGTGCCGCCCGGCAGGGCCCTGCCGGCCTCCCCTACCTGCTGCCCGTCGTATCTGGCCAGCTCGGGCTCGGTGAAAAGCCGCACGGGGGCCTCGCCCGGCGGCGGCGGCGGCTTGAAGCGCAGCTCCCGCTCGGCAGCAGCCAGCAGTGCCACCAGCAGCAGCCGCCCCGCGCCGCCCGCCATGCCCGGCCCCGGCCCCGGCCCCGGCCCCGGCCCCGGCCCCGGCCCCGGCCCCGGCCCCGGCCCCGGCCCCGGGCCCGCCTCCGCCTCCGCCTCCTCTCCGCAGCCTTCCCCGGGCCTACCCGGCCCCGGGGCCCGCGGCGGGGAGCGGGTGGCTCGGGGCGGGTGAAGTGGCGAGGGGGCGGTTGAGGAGGTTTCGCTTCTCGTCGCGTAAACAGTGGCAGTTGGTTTTGGTTTTGTTCAGCCGAAGGATCGAGGGAATAAATAGTGGTTTTTTTTTTCAAATGACGGGGTGTCCCCGTGTTGTAAATACAGCGTAGGGGAGCGTTCTGGCAGAAGAATAAACAGTTTGATGTTTGTAATTCTGTCAACAGTTGAGGAAATCAGAAACTTTTAAACATTCCGGTGTTTGTGTGGCACCCCTCAGCGTAGCACCCGCGAGGGAGGACCTGAGGATCCAGGAGCAGGTCGCTATAAGGCACCCAGCAGCAAGAGCCCTGGCGGCCAGGCAATTCAGCAGGGAGAGAGAAGTGGGTCTGCTCTTTAAGGATTTTGTATAAACTCTTCTTGCCTAAAATCCATGAGCCCACCTCAGGAGGACACCCATTGCTTGAGGGACAGCCCTTTCTCCCCAGGCAGTTGGGTGCATTGGTGTAAGCAGAGGTGTGGCAGCAAACCCAAAACAGCATCTCCGTAGATCTCTTCTGGTCAACGAAAGCATCACCAGACGAGAAGCCCAGCAGAGCAGGCCGTAGGGGTGACAACCACAAGACAGGTGACAACCTCAAGACACATCCCTGTGCCAGGGAGCTGGCCCGAGCCTGCAGAGCCAGGGCAGGGAGAAGCAAGAGGCTGAGGCTGCCTGGGATCTGAATGCAGTGGATTGCTCTGTGGCATGGCAAGCTGGGTATCGCTGCTGTTACAGTGGTGGCTTAAAAATTGTTTCTGTGATTCTCCTCAAGCAGCGAAGTTTGCCTATTCTGCCCCAGAAATAGCTGGGCTTCCCACCCTGTCTGTGCATCATTTCCATCTGCTGCCTTCACACGCCACAAGACAGATAGGAAATGTCAAGCAGAAAAGAGACCTTTAGTAAGGGATTGGAGAGAACAGCTCCTGAGCGCTCCTGTTATGCACAAGCAAGACCTCCTATAACAGCACTGGAAATAGCTCTGGCATTTGCCTGGTTACTCTGCCTGCAGACATCCTGCATGGCTTCCAGCAGAGACCCATGCTGCTGGGAAATATGCAGAAGACTAATTTGTCAGTTTGGTTCAAGTCACATTATACACTTACCTATTATTCTGAAATAATTAGTTATTAGTGTCTCCCCAGGGAGGGCAGCAAGTGCTGAATAGCAGCCAACATCTGTCAGAAGTGTTAGGGATTTGGGGGTGAGCTAGAGCCTGCCTTTGAGCCACAGCGATGTGCAAAATGAGTAACGAGACCTAAAGTATCATTTCGGAAAGGAGAGGCTGTGCATTAGGAATGCTGTCGTCAAGGGACTTCAGTTCTTGGTTATTAACGTACTGGCTGTGGGTCCTAGGCACAGGGAAATGGTCAGCAGCAACTCTACCGCAGCGTTACGTCTCGGTGCAAGAAATGTTTTGCGTGCTTTTCCTTGATTATGAAATGTTACCAATTACACGCTGGGGAAGAAAAATAGGTAATTGTGTACGGATGGCTCATGAGTCAGGTCTTATGAGGTTGTTTGGTGGGGTTTTTTTTTTTTGGTCTTTTATCTTCCTGGAGCACCCCATCATCGGTGCTGCTGTGCCAGGCTGGGCCCTTGCTTCGGTGCATGGCTGGCAGCCCCAAGGGAGCAAATACACCCTGTGCCTCTCAGGGAGAGCGGGAAAAAGTGTTTTAAGTTGGGTCGTTCTTGCCTGGGACAGCTTGTGTTGTGAGGTGTCTGAGGTAATAAGGTTAAATAAGGTAGAATAAGGTAAGGTAAGGTAAGGTAAGGTAAGGTAAGGTAAGAATAAAATAAAATAAAATAAAATAAAATAAAATAAAATAAAATAAAATAAAATAAAATAAAATAAAATAAAATAAAATAAAATAAAATAAAATAAAATAAAATAAAATAAAATAAAATAGGTTTCTCCATCACTAAGGAGCACACTGATGTAATTACCCCGGAGGGAAACGTTCTTACAACCCTCACAAAGAACCGCTTTCGCTGTGAGGAGAACCCCAACGTCACGTTACGCAGAGCAGGAGAATTGGGCCGAGATTCCTAAACACGCCTCAAAACCCGGCACCGAAGGGAATTACCGCACTGATCGCTCAGCCGGCCTCGCAGCGCCAGCTCCCCGCTCTCCTCAGCGAGGCGCCGCGGACTACAGCTCCCGGCAGCCCGCGGCGGGGCGGGCAGCGGCCGGCGGGGGGGGCACCCGGCGCCTGCGTGTCCCTGCCGTGCCGTGCCGTGCCGTGCCGGGGCTATGCTGAGGCCGGAGGTGGCTGGGTCCTACCAGGAGGTACGGGCTGGGGCCGGCAGCGGCAGCGTGAGCCCCCCCTCCGGTTCTGGGCGGGCTCGCCGGCGGCTTCGGGTTGCCTGTCGCGAGTAAAGGCGGTGCGGGTGGGCGCCTGTGTCCGCTGGGCATGGTGCCGTGGGGCTGTCCGGGGCTTCGCGTTCTCGTGGTGCTGGCTGTTGGGGCTCTGCTTGGGGTTTTCACGGCGGGCTGGGAGGCGGTGGAGCGGCAATAGACCTGCACAGAGGAGCTCTCCGCTTGTCTGAGGGCTGTGTCCGCTAGGAAGGCTTTACCCCGCGGTTATCGGGATGAAACTGACTCGTGTAAAGGCGTGTGTG
This sequence comes from Anser brachyrhynchus, assembly GCF_964034855.1. NCBI lineage: Eukaryota > Metazoa > Chordata > Aves > Anseriformes > Anatidae > Anser > Anser brachyrhynchus. The sequence continues at coordinate 28,526,490 of NC_137696.1, forward strand.
TAGGAGTGCTCGGGACGGTTAGCCGTGCCGTGGTGATGCCTGACGGCACGGACTGGCTGTGCGCGGTGCCCCTGTGTGGCACTGCCACCGCTCCCCGTGCCCTGGGCTGGCCCAAGCCCCCTGGTGCTTGCCTGGGTGCTGCGAGCGCAGCAGCTGTGCTCCTCCGTGCCTCCCCAGCCCCCAGCCGGGTGCTGAAACGCCTGCGATCACCGGTCCTGAACCTCCCTTTGTCCCGTGCCTTTCTGCCCCCAGCACTGAAGGGGAACTGCTGGCTTGCGAGCAAGCTCCTGCGGTTGTTTCCCACTCAGCTGCGTGTGGAGCCTTGAGGATTGCTGAACAAAGTTGTTTTGTGCCCTCCCTGCTCTTGGTGTCCTATCCTATCTCCACGTCCTCTGATAGCTTTAACTGCCCTGCGCGTCCCTGTTCCTTGCACGCTGGCACCGCGCTTCGCCTCTTTATCAAAAATAACACGTGGGAAGAGCCGGCCTGTGGGCGCGAACACCCTTGGTTCCCTGCTGCTGATTGCTGTGCGCTGGGGATTCTGCCCGAGTTTCTGGAGGAGCCAGGATCAGCTGGCACAGCCGTGCAGCGTGTTGGAGGAGCGCGGCCCTGTACGTCGGCGTGATGCCGCGGTGGGCCATGAGCAGCGCGGGCTCTTAGTGGCCTCAGTGGGCGTGCTTGCCTACCTTCACGTCTTGTCCGGTCAGGTGCTTGGGATTTGCAGCGAAATTATTATTTTTGGGGGGTGGGGGGGGCTTGGTCTTGTGTCTCAGCTCAGCTCAGTGCACCTGAGGCAATGTGAGCGCTCCCTGCTTTTGACTAGCTGTACTGGTGGTATGCGTGAAGGGCATGTGAGACCGCCTGCCTTGTAGAGATAATAAAATGTGGTCACATATTGTTTTCCTGTTTGTTTCTTAGGAATGCTGAGAGATTACATTCTTCTGACTTTTTCTTTTCCTATGTGTTAGAGCCACCGTAGATCCTCTTGAGAGGATAGTGAGTGTTGCAGATGGAGTTCTCCTTTAACCTTGTGTTGATACCTTCTTGCTGTCAGAAATAGAGTTCACCTACCCTCTACATCACCTCAGCCGAGGAGGTGTCTGTACCCGGGAGCCCAACCAGAGAGGTGTGGGAGGCAGCTGTGGAACTGCAGTGCCTCAGTGACTTGTGGCAGCTGCCTGGATCAGCTCTGCTGTGAGGAATTTGCACGGGTATAACTGGAACCGGCTATTAAGCTGATTTAGCAAAACCGGTACAAAAGGCCCAGTGAATATTCTTCCTGTGTCAGAATAGCTGGTTTCGGGTCAGGTAAACAAATAGAACTGATGGGGCCCTACAGAAGTTAAATTAAGGCCGTCTTAAATTTCGTTTATTTTATGCAGGTAATTGAAACAAGTATCTTCAGTTGTACTCCAGTAAGTCTCCTGCAAATGAGCTGAGTGTGTAGCCTGTTATTTACCTGTGTGCTCCTTGCCTCACACCATGGGAAATCATACTTTATTTATGTGCAAAACATTTAAAAACAATGGGGTTAATGCTTTCAACTTGCTTTGGATGGTGGAAACGAATACAGAAGTACGTCAGGAGGTGATGGAGGCTTTACGTCAGTCTTCCGAGATGTGAAATGAGTGGACTCTTTCCTAATAAGTGCTAATGATGATTTGTTAGTGGTGTAATGATGATGATAATTTTGATGCCTAATTAGAGTTGCATGAAAGAAAAATATTTCATTACGGATTAATGCGTGTTACTGTTAAGTAAGTTGGGGGAGTAAAGTTTAACAGTATTCAGTGTGGCTACTGCATTAACTGCTCACCTGTTTGCCTTAAAGTAGGACCCTTACTTAATTAGCTATTTGATACCGAGTGGTTAGCTTGGACTGTTCCTGTGCAACACATGATAGGCTGCAAGCTTAGGCCCCAGCTCACCGTGCTGTAATTTGTGTGTTGTTCCCTGGCATAAAAGCAGCTTGGGGAACATACAGTAGATATGTTTAACACACGGGGGAGGGAAAGAAATCCAGCAGTTCATGATCTCATGTGATGCCTATCTGATGCGGCAAGCTTCTGACCTCGATGGAGGTGTCCTGGCAGTTTGGGCACAGAGCTCTGAACAGCAAAACAAGAAAACATCTGGTCTCTGCTGCTGATTTAGAAACACTGGGAGGCTAATTAGTTGCATAACCACTAATACCGAGTAATACTTATAGTGAGCTCAAATAAGTACCAGAAATGTTGGGGGTGTTCATTGTACTTTAATGACCCACCTACGTATGTGGCTGGGACTGCGTTTGAGTTATTTGCCCTAATACCTGTCCAAACGCAATTTACTTTTTATGCACCTTTATTAAGAAGTGCTAATGGTCTGTTTGCTGGTTTGTGCTGTGGTTTGTTTATACCTAAAGATATGTTCTTGAGTGACAGAACGGAGTTCCTGCTTATTTCAGAAGGCATTGCTCTAATTGGGGGTTCAGCGTGAGCTGAAGCTGCCAGGGGAACAATTACTTTGATCTCGAAAGAAGAGGTGATGCTATCCTTAAAGGAGCAGGCTAGAAGTAGGTTAAATGTAATATGCCATTTTTCCCTTTTGCAGTGTGCAAGTCATGTAATTTTCAGGTATAGGTCTACGCAAATGTGACTCTTGAATTGTGCAAAGCGGAACGGGTTCTGGGTGCTCTTGGACTGGGGGCATGTTTTTGTGTGTTTGGTTAGTTGGAGCCTCTCTTATTTGTACCATAGAAATTCCAGCAATTTCAAGTTGAGAGCATGTTTGGAAATTGAACCACTGTTTTAACTACACAGCTGAGTGAAGATGTGGAGCGAGTATCTGGAAACCCAGCAGAGGAGAGAGGAGGAGAGATGGGAGTTCATGAAGATGCCGGCTCTGTTATTTTACCAGGTGAGAACTATTGACCAAAAAACTACCAATTTAAAGTGACTGATAAGCTGCTTCTATGCAAGCTTTTTTTTTTTTTTTTTTTAATTGCATTTGTGAGAGCAAAAACACTAAGTGACTTACTTTGAGGAATAAGTATAGCTGGAAAGCTAAGGAGCTTTTCTAGGGATTGAGATGAGAATATTTCTTTGCCATGAAATGTGCTCGGTCGAAGAAGATTTGTCACACCTGGTTCTGAGATAGTTTAGTATGTCATCTGCCTTTTGTGCTGGCTGTATCTTTCCTGAGTTGCAGTGTTTGTGATGGCAGTGGATTGCAAACAAAGTCTGTGCCAAATTTACGTGAGCAAGATGCAGTACAAAACACAGGCTTCAAAACAGGTTTTAGTTAGACTATTTGGACCTGCTTTTGGAGGGTGTGGAGCAGTGTTAAATGGGCTTATTGCAGCCCAGATTTGGGTGGTAAGGTAAGCCAACATGAAGTGAGTATCCCCTAAATGTTTTGCAGCTGTTTAAGAGGGCGTTTTGTTTTGTTTTGTTAGTAGTGCAATTTTATGCATATCAAGGTCTTAATTTTCTTGGCTGACATCTCCTGGCAATGAACTTCAGAACACGTGCGTGGCCACGGACCTTTGTATGAGGTTATGTGCTCAACAGGAGCTACAATAAGGCTAGTGTTTGCTGTGGTAAGGACCAAATACCAAACCATGCTGTTATAATTGAAGGGCAGAGTGTGGCATAGCCTGAGAGGGCCTGACTCATTAAATTACACAACACAGAAAAGTCAGTATAAAATATGCCTATTTATCTCCTATATGTCGGGTTTTAATGCTTGTTTTGTGTGTTCAGCCATATATTGCTGACAATCAAAATATGGCATGTAACCCGAGTACCTAAACCTTTTCCTTACAAGTATTGTCAAAAGGAATGGAGAATGCAAGGAGTATGGGGGGGAAAAAGCATTTGTGTAGTTCTGTGTGTACAGGTGAGACTACTGTGACGATCTTCAGAGGATAAGCTTTAGAGGCAAGGAGGAAGGAATCGGGTCTGTCTTTTTCTAGATATAATTGGAAGAAACCTTCTTTTGTGAAACTTTCTGCAGTATGCACAAGGAGTTACGAATTAGACTCCAGATATGAGAGGGTAGCAAATGCATAGTCACTGCTACTATGGTGGAGGCATAATATGCTCTTACGCAGCTATTTGCATTATTAGAATATTAAAATCTCTCTGCTGACACACGTTAAATGTGGTCAGAATCAGTTCCGATTGGAAGGTGGAGGGGAATAAGTTGTATTTTCCAGGAGGAAAGACTGACCATTAACTGTTTCTTATGAACTTTGAACTTTATTTGTGGGTTGACATTCTTGAAAATAAACCTTGTTTCCTGCCATGTCCTTAAGTGAATGCCAAATTCAACATGTGGAGAAAAAAAAAAAAAAGGGCACAAGCATCCAAAGACTGCCTCATGCCGGAGAAGGAAGCAGCTGTCTCATTGATCATTAAAAACAGCAATAGTTGTGTTTTTTTAGATCAAGCTGAGTTTGAGATTTACTTTCCTCTCAAGTGGTTGATCTTTAAATCAACACTACATAAATTCAGCCCCCAAATCTGTGTTTTAAAGTCCTAATTCATATTCTGTTTGGTTCCAGATAGTGAACTGGGTACCAGTGCCCCTTCTTTGCGTTTCAGCAAGACCTGCCTAAAGAATGTTTTTTCAGTAATTCTCCTGTTTATTTATCTGCTACTCATGGCTGTAGCTGTATTCCTTGTCTACCAAACCATCAGTGACTTCAGGGAGAAGCTCAAGCACCCCGTGATGTCTGTCTCTTACAAAGAAGTGTCCTTGTACGATGCACCCGGTAAGTCTGGTAACAAACAGAATGGGTAGAGTTGTTGTTCACATTGATCTTGCACTGTTCTACGTTTTCAGTGTTGATTCCCCAGGGCCCGGAGTGCATATAATGCTTTGACCCAGATCTTTTACTTGCCCTTTTTTTTTTTTTTAATTCTGTGTTGTGTTGACTTTGCATGGAATTGTTAACATTATAGGACAGATATATGGGGGTTCCTGCCAATAACATGAATGACAGCAGCTGTGGAATGTGCTGCAACATTTGAAAGACAGGAAATGTTTGCACACTCTAGAATGAGCCCTCCTTTAGGGAAAGAAGATAATTCTTCATGAAATACCCCCAAAACAGTATCATTCAAGCAGGGTAGCACATAGGATCTGCACCATGATCTCACTCCTGCGCTGGGCAGGGAAGTGCTGTTGACAGTTAAGAAGGTGGATTCTCCAAACAAACCACAAAAAAACCCACAGTGCCACTTCCTACTGTTGTGCATTATTTACAATGCCGTATCACATCAGAAGGCAACGACAATGTGATGTGGCTGCAGAGAAGAGTGTTGGCATAAAAATGTGATGTGGCACTAGAAAACTGTATTGCAGTTTGCAGGAGGGATTACTCTGCAGAAACCTTTTTTGAATATTGAGTTCTGATATTATTTTTTTGTCAAATTATCCAGTAACCATTCATACATAGAGAGAGCTGTGGCAGCAAGTGCAGCTCAAACAGCGTTGGAAGCTACTTGTATGTCAGTTTCCAATTTAAAAAATAACATGTCTACTTTAATGTCTTGCCACATTTTACAAATCACTGTTCCAGTACCTGTGGTTGAAAGGTGAGTGTTGTTGTTGTATTCCTGTGTTTTTTTCTGTATGGTTAATTAGGCTCAGCTCTCTTAGTAGGTCTCTGAATTTGACCTGTATAGCTTTGACAGTAAATTAAGCAGGTGTTTTCCCTTTTCTTTCTTGTTTTTTCCCTTTTCTCTCTTCTCCATGTGAGCTTTTTATGCAGCAACAGGAAGAAAATGTCATTGAAAGAAACAGAGCAACATACTTATAAATCCAGAAGTATCGGCAGGGGATTCCTGCCAGGTCAGAGAACATAAATTAATGTAGCCCTTTGCTTCATTGCTCTGTTAAGGTTAGATGAGATGTCAAGTTGCAAGCATGGAGCACTGAAGAAAGAAAGAAAGCAGTCTTAGACTGATGTATTCTGACTACTTTGACGTCTTGCATTTTGGTGGACAGGCCATCTCAGCTGTGTGAGTTAATCGTATCTAATAAATTACACTTTTTTGGTAGTTCGTCTAAATTATCTTCAGGCAAGTTTGTTTCCAATACTAAATGTGGCATAATAGGATTTTTGGTTTTGGGTCTTGTATTTTGCTAGCTTTCTACAGCTGAGGTGACTGAGATTTTTTTAATGCTTGCTCTTGCTGTGGAACCACAGACTTATGGTATATACATGTGAATGAATTTCCATAAAGGTGAAGAAGTAGCCTGCCTGCCTAGCAATAAAAATAATAAGGGATTGGTACAGTTAGTACTTGTTTTATGGCTTTGATTTTTATCATGACATATTTTGTGAACAGAAGATGCTAGATGTTCTGAAGAGCATCTTTTTGCTTTTATGAGATCAGCCAGTGACCTTTAATCTCTCATGTATAGTACATGTGCTTTTTCCAGTGAAAATACGACGTGTTAAATGACAGCATCTGGAAACATGTACATGCTGAAGCACTTCATGTCCCATTTGACTTCAGTGGTCTCCTAGCTTACTTTACACATTCTTCTCATTTGGGGCCAGAGGAACTCATTCATTAGCTGCAGGCTTGTGGGAGGACTAGGGAAACTTAGTCACTTCTGTGAACTTTTAGTTGTGGTTACTGAACTGGAACCTGGATTTTCTGCAATGCATTGCAGGGCTTCTGTCCTGATGTGGCTGGCACTGTTGTCCTGCTACAGGAAAATACTCGAGCACGTAGTTTAATTTGATTGTTTTGCTGGATTTTGGCAAGATAGCTCAGTATCCTGTGGGATTAAATCCCAGAATGAAAATCTACGAACATAAGAAAGAAGTCAACTCTTCTCAATGTTTTTTCTCCCGAAACAGGTATTGCCTTTTACCCAGGCAAGGCTCGGCTGCTTAGCTGCAAGCATCATTACTATGATCACATTCCGCCTCTGATAAATCCAGGTCAGCAAGGAAAAATTGAGTGCACCACTCAGAGAATCAACTACACAGATCCTTTTACTAATCAAACAATGGTAATAATATAATAGAATAAACCTTATTCAGTGAGGGGTTTCTGCTTGTAATGGTATTTGAAAATAAAAATATTTCTGAAGTGCTGCAAAATATCCTTGCTTCTGGGGAAGGGTTGGTTGCTTTTTTTTTTCTTTTTTTTTTTCCAAGCCACTATCCTATTGTTTTCAAAAATGTAAAAGACCCCAGTCAGTGTGTATATATGTTAGGAATGATCAGCTGTCATGTGGCTGTGTGCAACATGAAAACCTGAATGGAACAGGAGTCTTGTTTTTCACAATGAAACTCTCCCTTAATTCCTCTCCTGAATGAATTGGCAAGCAAACTCCTTGATAATGTAAATCTAAGATTGATTGAAAGCAGTAGCAGTTATGTCATTTAAAACAGGATAACTTCTGTCTTTTTGTGTGTTTGCTAGGAGTTAAATACTATTTTTGTCACACTTGAAAAATTCTTAATTGGGCGCCAAAGCATTTCATTGTATTGAAGTGTTGTGTGCCTATAAGATGATATGTTGATATATCTGTCTTAAATTCCTCTTAAAAACACAGGGAATTTGGCCTCTGTACAGGTAAATGTTCAGAAAATAAACTATTAAATATGATCATTTGTATATCATCTAAAGTTATTGCTCAGGCCCTTTCTAAGGAAACTAAACACGAACAAACAATTTAGTTACCTCTTTGGTCACCTTTTTTTTCCCCATCTTCATGTCTTGCCTTTTTCCAGTCACCATTTCTTTCTGGGAAGCAGCTCCTTAATATCTTTGAAAATAATACTTTAAGTCTTAATATTTAATTTCTCCCAGTATCGCATTATTTTTGCATGTTTTAACAAACTAAGAACCTGCCTTTTATGCTGTGTGGTAGGTTTATTTAGAAACTTGTGGATCCCATAGGCTCTAGTCCTGCAACTGAATGGAGAGGCAGTGAGGCAGACCTCTGAACCACATAGAGCCATGGTCAAATGGGTGGAGTCATTTTGCAAGCAACAGCTTGCTGTCCAGTGTAATTCTTGCACTACTTTAAGTTGTATTCTGCCTGCTAGCTAGCTTTTTTTTTCTTTCTTTTTCTTCCCCTCATCCCTCCTCAGCAGCTTGCTTAAGGAGCTTGGGGCTATGAAACTGTTCCTTTCTCGAGGACAAGCCTGATGTTCTCCACATCAGACTGCAAATTAACTTGTTTCATGTCAAGAGCTGAAAGTTCCTAGGCTGTAATGCCTAAAACTCTTTTGATTGTCTGTCTGCAGAATGCAGGCTGCAGAGCCTTGACTGGTAATTCCACATGAACCCAAATGACTGGGATGGAACTAGAGCAGATTTCTTAGCAAAACACTAAATCTTGATTTAGAGACTTCATTTTTACAACCAAAAGGAGGAATTTGTTAATACCAAAGCAGGCATTATTTGGGGATATTTTAATAGGTGTGCACTTATTAGAGGCCAGGAAAATCTCAATGTGTATTAGATTTATGTAGAGTATTAGTGAGACGGCAAATTCAAGAATGGGAAATGAGGATTCCTCTCCTACTCTCACTGTCTCTTTGTCTGCTTATAGAAGTATGCTTTGGTTGTTCAAGGCCCTCGTGATGTGAAGAAGAAGGAACTGGTGTTTTTGCAGTTTCATTTAAATGAAACAGACCAAGATTTTAGTGCCATTGACTACCTTCTGTTTTCTTCTTTCCAAGAGTTCATCAACAGGTATGTAAAGGGATGATGAACCTGTAACAGCATTGAACTTGCAACCACAGCAATACTAGTGCAAGGAAGGTATTTTGGGTGTAAAGTTAGAGAGGCTTTTATGATGATTCTTTTTATTAAAAAAAAAAGTAAAAAAAAAAATTTGGGTTATTTCTGTTGGACTTTCATGTCTTAGATTACTAATCTCACTTTAGAAAATGAATTGAGGATACTTTCAGTGACAGAAAGTGCCCTTCAGCTGAGCTTCAGCCATTTGCTGCTGCGCTTTCTATAAGTTTTGAAGTTTTCACTGTCTTGCTGCTGTCCACTGCTGTGGGTGATCAGGAAGTGGGTTGTACTTGGCAGTGTGATAATGAAGGGCACTAAGAACAAAAATGTTTCTCTACCTCTTTTTATTTTTTTAAGCAGTTACTATAAAGATCAGATCCCTAGATCAATTAGTTTCATTGATTTCATTGAAAGATTAACTGTGTTTGTACTGCTAGTTTTAAGATTCTAAAGGATGATGTAATTTTGTAGATGGGGGTTTTAAAAATACTTTGTTTTGATTTGATAGCGATGCCATTGGAGTGACTGATCAACCTTTTGCTAATTTTAATAGGAGTGGAATTAATCCTGTATTGAACTTTCTTGAAAGCCCCACTCTTATTCCTTGCTGGTGAGAATAAACTCCATACTTAAGTTGCTTAATTTTTGCTTTTAATTTAAATTCAAGTTCTGTTCTTCTCTCTGTGATCCAGATTAAAAGCTAGTCAAGAGGCATTAGTCACAGTGAGACCTAATAGAAAGCCTTACTTTGGTAATGGCTGGATGCAAAGTGAAAAAAGGAGAGTGGATAAAGGGCATATGCAGAGTGAGTTAAGGTGATGGAGGGGAAGAGAAGTAACACTTTATTGCAGCGAAGCATTTTTGGAAGCTTGGGCATGATCATGCTGGTGTTTTTCAGATGGAGCAGAGGCTGAAAGTGTTCAGTCACAGTATCTGTGGGTGGCCAAAGACCAGTTGTCTGAATTCGCTTCTTACGAAATGTTTCTGGTTCAGTGGAGGAGACAGACATTAAGCTTAAGTTATCACGTACTTCCTGTAACTGTACAAAGGCACCTCAGATGCCTCTAGCATTCCAGGTATTTTGTGTTTCAGTATGAGAAAACACCAACGGAGAGTAGTGATGGAGAAGGTGCTGTTTGTTCCTTGTGCATTGGATTTTTCTCAGTTTTTGTGGCTTGTGCTGCAGTTAGCGGTAGGTACAGTGGGACTGATTCCAGTGAGGTGCACGGTTGGGTCTGTGCTTCGAAACACGAGCATTGCCTGAGACAATGTCAGTGGAGGAGAGATCAGAAGGTGTGGTTGCATTGTACCTGGTCGCTGTCTTTTTGCAGAACGAGCGAACTTACCAAGACACAAATCGGACTAGGTATGCTCAAGTCTTGGAAGCCACATTTCTCTGCCCGTTGTACCCATTTGCAGATAAGCCATTTTAAAGAGCTGTTTGTTTCCAAACTAAAACGTGTGTGTCCCATTGAAGCTGGCAGTATGTAAAGCGTCTCTTCCTGCACAGCGGTCTGCATGCCGCTGTCCGAAATGCTTCTACCACGTGTTGTGCAAAGGTAGGTTAGGTGTGCAAAACAACAGTAAGTAGTATTGCCAAGGTCCTAGCTGGAAGGCTGTGTTTGTGCCAGAGTAGGTGAATAAGCAAGAATCACCCGTAAGCTGCCTGGAGAAACTGGGGTTGCAACTTCTTGCCTCCAGGTTTCCCAGGTCTGACAGGTTAGATGGCAGAATCAGTCCCTGAAGAGAAGGGGAAGTGACACGCTGTTCCTAAAGAAGCTGCTTTGTCTCTGTTGGAAGGCAGCAGAACTGAGACTGGGGCATGAAGGCTGAGCCTGGGTTATGCTTGGAGCAATGCAAAAGGCAGGAAATGTTGTCTGTTTGGGGATGCATCCTTTGTGCCTGTTTGTGGCAGACAGGAACGTGAGGTAAGGCTGGTTTGGAAGCAGCCCAGGTAATGGTGAAATTTGGCGAAGGCGTGTAGGCCTTTAAATGTGGTGGTAGATGATCTGCGTGTCTGGGTAAAGTACAGACAGAGAACCAGTGTGTGCGAGATGCTTTGGTACTGTCTCTTTTGCAGCATCCTCCAAAGCTCAGTACAAACTGCATGCCTCACCTCACTTGGGATTGTGTAGTGCTCTCCCAGCGTCCCAGGGCACGAACTGGACAGGTTTGGAGCAGGCCGAAAACTTGTGTTTTCTCCTGAGCATGTGAAATGTCATGCATGTGTGGGGTGCGTTTGGATGTGGCATTGTTCTGTCCAGCTTCCAGCAGGAGAGGAAGCAGAAATGGCTTCCGGTTCGTCAGCTGCTGCTAAATTTAGCTGCTGGAAGGTCTGGACTGATATCCTTAGGAACTGTTGCGTATCGACAGTGTAATTTTGTCCTTCCATATAGCCTCTAAGGGCTTCAAACGCTCACTGCTGTTAACTACTTTTCCTGACAAAGTGCCTCACTTAGGGGTTATGAGAGCATGCTCTTAGCACCGTGCCCAGCAACCAACGTAAAGTGCTATTAAAGACCCTGAGCTACGTCCTAAACCCATCAGCTATCACAATCACCTTTACAGTTTTATTTGCAATGGCTGCAAAGAGCTGAGGATGGAATGGATAGGCAGACTGCTGTAAAATATGTGTGTAGGTATTCCTTCATCTTAAATCACAATCTGAACACCTTTGAAATTGGTGAGAGTAGTCCAGCTGTATCGACAGCACAGCTTCTTTGCAGGCACTATTCTGTGCAGCTTGCTTTTGCTTTAAATAACAATAATCTTATCAGTGAACAGTAATCATGTCATAAGCAATAATAAAAGTGGCATCTGGATTCTTGTATCTTTAAGGATTTTCCTGAGGCATAGCAAGTGGTAAGGACTCAGGGTCCAGTTGTTTCTGTCAAGGGTTTTATTCTCTGCAGCTCTTGTGTTAAAATTGGATCAACAGACTGCATGAAGCTGGCAGCGCTTGCTGGTTTTGTTCTGGCCTTCACAGAGCACTGCTGAACTATATGCTATTGTTGGACTGAGCTGGAAGGGTACTGCCACTGTTTTTTTTCTTTTGTATTTTTCTTTTTTTTTTTTAAAGACAGTGGCAGCTGCTGTGCCATATTAATTGGAGGGAAGGAAATAATGAAACCCTTGCAAATTACCCAAAAATTGTAGCTAAAAATATGAGTTCTTTTCTTTAACTATCATTAGTGTAATATGGATTTAAGAAGAAAATCCTCTGAACATATTACTGTCAAAACTATTGTTAGCTTAGCATGTAAAATAACTTCTAGTCATGTGAGATGATGAATACCAGTCTGAACAGGTCAGAGATTATTTCTGTGTCTAAACGGAGCTTCATCTTTACTTCTTTGGTCTGGATTGCTGCACGCAGAGAAATAAATAACAACACAGAAGGGTCGAGACTTTCGGTACCACATCTGACCCTTTATTACATCCCATGGCTGTCAGAGAGTTTCCAGTTCCCTGAGCACAGGGGAACTCTCAAACGTTGCTTGCCCTCTGCTATTATTTGTGCAAAGCTTTTGTGTCTCTGCTCTGTCCCTTCCCTCCCTCCTTTTTTTTTTTTCTTCCCCCCCATCTCTTTGGCAGTGGCCTGGGTTACGGGCGCGCGCAAGGAGATGCCATCTCAGATTGCTTCTCCTAAGATTCTAACGTTTCTTTTTCAAGCCCACAATTACTGTCACAGGCAAAGTACTGTATTGCTGCCTGCTTACCAAGTGCGTTGTGGCTGTAGTGCTCAGCTCCATGTCATAGCTTCCTGCCTCAATTTTCCACGTTGGTTTGGAAGGCTGCGCTGGGATGCTGTGTTGAGTCATGCATTAGGCGTGTGACTGGCTGGCAGGGTGCTAATTATGTCTGTTCCTCCGAGTGGCAAAGTACCATGTTCTTCCTGACTGTCCCATCGGCTGCTGCTGTACCCATACACCAAAAGGGGAAGAAATAATTGCCAGGGTAGGTCTCCCTACGTCAGTGGTTTGTACGGCAAGGAGCAGTCAGGTGTTGGAGTTTGCTGTGATGCTTTGCCCAAATCTTCTCAGTGGGGGCTGGAGAAGTGCGCTACCATCCTGTTGGGACAACTAAGCAAACAGCTAATGGTACAGATAGATAAAGATACCACAGAATCACAGAATGGCTTGGGTTGGAAGGGACCTTAAAGACCATCCAGTTCCAACCCACTAGATCAAGTTGCCCAGGGCCCCACCAGCCTGACCTTAACACCTCCAGGCGTGGGGCATCCACAGCTTCTCTGGGCAACCTCTTCCAGTGCCTCACCACCCTCTGAGTGAAGAATTTCTTCCTAACATCTAATCTGAATCTCCCCTCTTTTAGTTAAACTATTCCCCCCATGTCCTATCATTATCTGCCCGAGCAAAAAGTTGCTCTCAAAAAGTTGTTTGTAGAAAGAAAAGGAGCCCTAATTCTGAAGACTAAGGAAAAAGGGAAAGTGCAAATCCAGCCAATGCTGGTGCAGGGCCAGTCTTCCCGACTGGCCTGTTCTTCAGGACAAGAGCCCGCTTCTTCAGCTCTCCTTGTCTTCTTTACTTCTTTGCATCTTTCTCCTGGAAGATCAAAATGGCTTAATCTCCCAGCAGGCCCAGCCATGTGCTCCCTCTGCCTTGTGAACAAAAGTATGCTCTTTGCCTTCACCTAGGAAGATTTGTTTATTCGGAGTGAAAAACCCTTTCCTTCTCCTTTGCCTGAAGGACCAGCATAAGCTGGCACGGCTCTATAAGCTGAAATCTATCTTTAGTAAAAATCAGCAGTCTGCGCTTTAATGCTTCGTGACTCATCACAGTGGTTTACCCACTCATTTCGAGCGAAACCTTGTTGAAAGGCAGCTGCAGGGATAGGCTTATTTCGTGGAGGTGACGTGAAAGTGGCTAAAATCACAGTGCTGAGGAGCTCAAAGTAAATGGAGAGGTGAATTCACCATGTCCTGTGCATTTGGCAGACACCAGACAGGCCCTGGAGCTACCTCTTCATCACTTGCTGGGTGAGGGGTGTTGGGAGACTTAAAATGGCTGAAAGTCACAGCGTTAAGTCACAGCTCCCCTGTAAAGCAGCAGATCTGCAGGGGGAGGCAGTACTGGGACGGTAGGGCACCAGGTGGTTCTTCTGCGATTAAGAACATGAGTGCAAGTGCTAAAACATTACTGCTAACAATGTTTTAGTTAGGCTAAAATCGAGCCTATCTAAATATAAAGGGCATTTTGAACGTGCTTTGAAGTGTAGGCCTGACATTTCAGTGCCTTCAGTGCCCTGACACTGCTCAGAGTTTGGTCAGTAAAGTAATGGGTCTTTTTTTCCTTTAGTCCAGAAAAAGCAGAATTCATGAAAGACTGTGAAAGTTCATACTCCAGCTGGAAGTTTTCCGGAGGCTTTCGAACCTGGGTCAAGATGTCCTTGGTGAAAACAAAGGAAGAAGATGGTAGCGAGACTGTTGAATTCAAACAAGAGGTAAAAATAATATTAACTTCCCAAAGATTTTATTTTATTTTTTTAGGACCTGTTAGTTGATTTAAAAACCGGGTGCTGTCAAAAAGTTGCATGTTTTTAATGATAATTGTCTAACAGAACTACCTCTTGGAGCACTTAGCAACATGAGTTGGAGAAAGGGGTTGTCTGTTTTGAAGTGAAGTATCAGGAGGCTGGCTTTTGTTTAATGGCATTTGTTATACCACTTGCCACTGAGCGGTTTTGGAAGCTGAACTGGCTGTACAGTTACTTGTGTTCTTTCTCAACGTGGAGAGGCTCTGTCAAAGTGTAAATGTCGTGGTGTGCTCTGCTACTGGTATGGTGACACATCTCTTAACAGAGAGGTGAGAAACTCCAGGCCCTGCCTCTGCCATCAGTGACACCTGTAGTCTAAGGTATGGGTCTGAAGAGACTGATGCAGAAAAACTAACAGAGCTACCTTAGTTCAAGGTAGGGATTCTCAAAAGAATGATCTAAATAATAGTAATGGAAAGAGGTACTGTTTAGGTTACCACAGGGTCTGATATTAGGATGAAGAGGTAACATAAGCTAAGTACCCTTTATAGCACTCTTACATCTGCTTTTTGTTTGGATTTGGTATTTTTATCTGTTGAGTGTCCTTAGAAATGTGGACTATCTCAACTTCTTGCATCATTTAAAGCTAGAAAATACGCAAGCGGAAGATGCAGACTTAGCTAGAGATGAAGTAAGTTTGACTTTCATTCCTGTTCTGTTCACACTAATGGACAGGAGAATAATTGTGTTTTGAGTCTGTTAGCTTGCTCCCGGTGTTGGTGGGAGAGGAAGAGGCTCATCGGTGATGAGAAAAGAGAATTTTAAGAGCAGTCCTTTTCAGATACTCCATCTTCCAGGCACACTACTATGCTTTCCCTTAGTCCATGGTCCACTTGAAAAGGGTGCTTAAGTGGCAAAGCCTTGGGAAGAGCAGAGGTGTGACTGTGAGGTGGGTACCCTCTGGTTCCCCTGGGGGAGGGCAGCAGAAGAATCCCCCAGTCACGCAGTGAAGGCCCGAGTTTGAAGGAAGGGATGCAGCGGTCGGCTGATGTCATGTAAGCACTGGCAGCAGCCGTCTGTCTGTCCTTCATCACCTATAGCTCTGTTTTACTTGTCCTTTGGTGCTTGCCTAGTGTGGGATTTTTGAAAGTCCTTCTTTGTGTGACCAAGTCTAACACATCTCAAAGTAGAAGTAAGAGGCTGACCCAAAGTTAGAAAAAGCTGAGCTTCTTGTGACCGTAAGCATCCATTCAGTCCAGCAGTTACAGGCTTTCCAGTCATCTGTGTAGGTGAACAGTGTACTTACTGCTTTTTTAAAACGAAAAATAGGAAGCAGGAATTGGCACAAATGTGAATTTTGTGTGTCAGTTACCTATTAATAATACAGCACAAGTTGAAATAGCGCAGACAAATTGCACTTTCTTTGTTTGACAGTAGAACGTCCGCAAATTGAGTAAGGAAATCCATTCGCCTTTCCAGTCTGAAACTGGGCGACAGCGTGCCAGAAGGGTGCATACAAACACCAGGGCAAAAAGCATAGCCAGTCGGTCTGTGAAGTAGTCCCGTAGCCATTACTTGGTCTTTTCTGCTCTTCCCATTGCTTTTAGTTAGCTGTGTGAACTGGTTGTTTCCTGCTGTGCGGTTTTCTTGAATGAGTATGGCTGGGGTGGTCGCAAGCTGCAATAATTAAATAGGCTGTAGGGTAACGAGAGGTGGTAAAGCTCCCATATGCTCAGAACGGACACGTACAGTGCTTCTGTGTGTTCACAGCCTAAAATCTGGTCGGGCACAGGGTGCCTCCGTGGAGGGAGGAGTCTGACAGAAATCTGAAGGTACGCATAAAGAAAGTAAGCCATGGTAGAGAGGTAGGAGGTTTCTGTGGTAGGTCATTCCCCATGCAGTGTCTGCTGAATCAGTTTTCATCTCTATCGTTCCCGTTACAATCCTGGAAATGAAGTAACTGCGCTGCTGGATTCATTACTTCCAGGAAGAGCAACAGCACTGCCCCGTTCACACACCAAGATGTAGATATTCCTCTGAGGTTTGGAGAAGGGCAAAGTCCCTCCATCATTTGTTCATCTGTAACTTTGGTGAGCTTTCCTGTTAGGCGACTGGCTGGCTCCAAGTGGTTTGTGTTGTCCTCCAGTGGTAGGGGGGTAGTGCAAACTGTGCTAGTATTGCCTGCAAGTGGTTCCTTCTGGGCTCGGGGTGTGTGTATGTGCAGACAGGACAAGATACGTGCTTCTCTTAGGCCTGATGGCTTAAGGCCCACACTTGGGAAGGCATTAAGACTGCAGTTTCATGTGGCCATAACATCGGTCTGGTATCTTAAACTGCACCCTGGCTATCACAGCTCCTGGGAGATGTGATAAAGCTCCGTGCCAGTCAGCGATGGTTTCAAGTGGTAACTCAGTTAAAGGGCAGCACTGGAGGTATTGGCTTTTTCTCCAAAAAAGATTATTCCTGCACCATTGTGTAGTTCTCTGGCAAATAATAGTGATTTAACCTTCATTCATGAGAACTTTTCAAATGCCAAATTACCCCACATAAATGAATTTTGTAAATGAACTCCCCACACCTGGAAGGGGAAAAAATGTTTTAGTGTTTTTTTTTTTTTTTAAGAGTGATGTATAAAGGCATTTCCAAAGCTCAGCTGCAGTTATCTTGGGAATGGATAGGCTGTCTTTAACGGGAGTATTCTTGATGTTCCTAGAACAAAGTGCTTTCAGTAAGTTACTTGGGCAGTAACGCTCTAGATGAAGGCTTTGATCTGGCACCTCTCACTCTTCCTTGAATTATACCAAACCTCCTATTGCCTCCCTGCAACTGGAACAAATCTGGCTTGTCCTTGCCTGGGTATATGAAGTTAACCGTGCATCTGTACTGTCATTTTGACTTTTAAAGAGAATATGGGCTGTGAGCGTGTGGGGACAGAAAGGAATACCTGTAAGGCACGTGTGAAGTAAGACTTGCCGTGCTAGTGCATGGCTAAGCCCTGTGCTGCCGCCCCGGTGCGCGCTGCTGTTGTGCCTTTGTTGTGCTGTGTCAGCGTGTGTGAGGGCATCGCATACAATAATACAGCATTGCTGAGTATCACAAGGGCTACCAGCATAAAATTGTACTGCAGTGTTTGTACTCGGTGAGAAATGGGAAATTATAATGAGCACAGAACCGACCTTTCTGTATTTTGGGAGCCTAACCTTCCAGGTAGAGGAAGGCTGAATTGGCTGAACTTCTTGTTTTCACCTTCTAGCCTTTTCTGTTGCGCAGGCGATTGGATTACACAACTAAAGAAAGTAACCTGCACCTTTTCCACCTTTTTTTTCCCCCCTCTCCCAGACTAGTGTGGTTAACTATATTGACCAGAGGACTAAACCAAGAAGTGACCAGCTGTTTTTTGTCGTCTTTGAATGGAAAGATCCTTTTATACAGACTGTGCAAGATGTAAGTAACTTTCTAGCACCTTCTTGAATTGTTGTCAGGCTATACGTGCTCATGGTGTGTGTGTATATGTATGCCTCTGAGTTTCTACCTGGAGTGAGGTACCAGAGGAAGAGTAGAGTTATTTTTAAAATTTCGGTCTGGGGTGTTTGTTTATTTATTTATTTAATTTTAATTCAGTAATAAGTATTAAATGGGGCTCAAGACTATCTGTGGCCTTCCCTTGTCTTAGTGACACTCAGCATTATTCTTGCAGCTAAAGGTGCACGTAGCTGAGAAAAACCTGTCCCCTGTACGTTAGCAAATCGTAGCTTCAGGTCAAGTCTGAACATTTTGCTTAAATAAGTGTGCTTGGGTAAATTGATTTAATGACTCTTCCTATTAATTGACACGCAAGAAGCCTAGACTTAAATCAGACTAATAAAAATAAATTGACTGGTCTAACTTTTGGCCCTTATCTGACCAGAACTTGGTACTGCATTTAAAAAAAAACAAAACAAAAACAAACTCAAAATTCAGCTCAGTGTACTGCAGCCAGAGGTGCGCCATGTGCCAGACAAGATCGCTGTCAGTCACTGGAGTGCCTAAGAAGTGTGTGGATCCCTGCAGGTATATGTGCTTAAGCATGTGAGATGGATCTGGTGCTCCAGGGGAGCACAGGGGAAAAAGATCTATTTGCCCTCCTCAGAAAAATACGGAACAGCAAAATGTGTGAAGTCAATCTGTTTAAAAATTTGGCATTTAAAATGGCCCAGCTTGACAACCTGGTCTGTCATGAACAAAATCTCTCAAATTCTTTTTTTTTTTTTCCCCAAAGCCACTGTGATTTACAAGTAGGGGAAGCCTGTTTTAGGACCCTCTGGCTTGGGTGGTGACCTAGTGACACGGCACTTGTGCGCTGGCCGTCATCAGTGCTGCAGACCCCGTGGCGAATCTGAAAGCTGTGTTACTTTATTGCTGCCTAAGCCCAGATCTGCTTGCTTCATCTCGAGATCCTAGAAGCCATCGTTGTGCCTAGGGGTGAAAGGAGAATTGCAAACTATAAATAAGCTTAACTACTTTTG
The DNA here is from genome assembly GCF_964034855.1 of Anser brachyrhynchus. Classification (NCBI taxonomy): domain Eukaryota; kingdom Metazoa; phylum Chordata; class Aves; order Anseriformes; family Anatidae; genus Anser; species Anser brachyrhynchus. Next base: position 28,545,250 of record NC_137696.1, read on the forward strand.
AACCAAATATAGTTAAAAATAGAAACATAAAATACTTGCTGCAATTCTACAGAAACAGTTGCCACCGTCAAAACCTGGTTTGGCATTACAATACTGTCTTGTTAAAGCTTTCCAGCAGTTGCTTCTTTTAGGTTTATCTTTTGGAATATCGTCTTTCATGTGACTGTTTGTTTTTGTAAATCTTTAAATAACGTAGTAAATGTAATCCTTATGGTTAAATTAGCAGTTTAATAATTATCTCCAACACTTTAAACAATTTACCATGCTGAAATAGTCTAAAAGGAATTTAGCAGCTAGTATAGGCATCTCCTGGGATCTGTGCGTTTCCTTCCTCACAGAAGGAATTGGAAAAATCGTAGAGCAAGGCAGATGTGTGGCAAAGGCACTAACTCCAGGCCTGCTGTGCAGCACGAAGGCATGTGCCACAAAACACTTCCGTTAGAAGAAGAGAATTGTTCGTTAATGCACAGGTATAATATGTACCAAGTCAGAGGAGGGGAATAATATTTTTAATCTCTTTCAGATAATCACAGCAAATCCTTGGAACATGATTGCTCTTCTCTGTGGCATCTTTTTGGCTCTGTTTAAGGCAGCAGACTTTGCTAAGTTAAGTGTTAAGTGGATGATCAAAATCCGAAAGAGACATCTGAAGAGGAGAAGTCAAGCAATGAACCACATAAGCTGAGACTGACTGCCTCTTAACTATTCACAGCAGAAGGGACAGAAAATAACTGGAATGACCTTCATTCAGCGAGACAGCAGTTAAAGATATAAACCAGGTATGTTTTCTTCAGGAAAAACACAGCTGCTGGAGTAACAGCCTAGTGAACTGACGTTTGAACTTCAGAAAAGAGCTAACTCTAGGCAGGGCTAACAAACTCGTGCTTTTCTATTCCAAATTTAACAAGCTTACCTCAATGTATGAGGGGAGTGGGGAGAGAGGAGAAAATTCACTAATATGCTGTAGCAGTTAAATTCTTTATATAAAAAAAATTCACTGTTTTGAATGCTTCTCAGAACAGGAAGCTATTTAACTTCTGCATGAGCTGCGATCTGCATCTGCTACCAGAATGCAGTTACTACTTTGACAGTTTAGTGGAAGGGAAAGCCCATGCAAAAAAACGGTCTGGCCTCCCCTCTCCAAAGTGTGTGTTAAAAACAAAATACACTGGAATTCTATTACATGTCATTTTTGATTTAAAGTGTATTGACTTTAATATTAAAACAAACACGGTCAAATAAGCTGTTGTGTACCTTCTCTTGAAACTGCTGGCTCTCAGCTGCAGCTAGAGTTTCACAGGAGCTAATCTAAATGGGAGCATTAAGGCAAAACACGTAAGTAAAAAACAAAAATCTATCAGTCTAACTCAAAGTAAACTCAAGCAACTCAAGAGCTGGGCATCTGAGCTGATGACAGATTTCAAAGTCTAATTCTCAAGACTATTACCCTTCCTTCCTTCCTGAGGAATTAAAAAAGTCTTTCATCAGCCTGGCATTTAAATGAGATTCTGTATTATACAGAGAATGTGCACTAACTAACTGTGCTGTGTGGCGTGTAGTCTTTTTCTTCCTTATAAGTCCCTTACTAGTCCAGATGCCTAAATGAGAATTGTGCAGTCTACAAGGCAGCAGTGCACTACTGCCTGTTTGCTCAGAAGGGTTTGCTGCAAGGAAGGGAGCATGCCGAGTTAACTTTTGCTTCTTCCATCCTCTACTAACGGAGAGTGCTAATAAAGCAGTAAGTATGTGAAGAGCACCGCCAAATTCTTTTTATATGAGCTTTTAAGGAAGTGTTTTGGGACAAAATGTACTACTTCCAGGTGATTTCTAGAGCGAAATCAAGGCACTTAGAAAAGCAGCAGTACTGGCTGCATGCGACATACAGGTTCTCTCCTGTGTCCAGCCAGGTGAGGGGAGGAGGGAGTCACTTGCAGTTCCTGCTCTTGCCTCTTCCTCTAGCCCCACGTGCTTAATAGAGCAGAACGAATCCTTCCACCCTACTCACTAAAGTTAGAAGCACGGGTCACTGGGGTTTAACAGTTTTGTCTAAATAACTCATGGCTTTTCATTAAGTGACAAGTGTAGTGCAGTTCAAGGGTTATTTGTGAAAGCCGTTCTCATTCTCCTGGTCTTTACAAGCACAAAGATGTGATTACAGCACTAAATACAAACATAAAGACTTTATTGAATGCTGCTCAATTCCCCAAAGATCTTTCATTACAAAAGTTTTCCACACAACTGCAATTTAAGAGATTGGAATGGTACTCTGATAAAAGATGTGAAAAATATTTGATCAAGTAAAACAGACAAGACTTCTATAGTCAGCTTTCCACCTTTAAAAAGCAGACTGCATTTTCTTTAAATAAAACAAGGAACTAGTTACTGACAGCCTTCCTGCTGCACTAAAAAAAAAAATCCCAATTTTGGTCTCGCTCTTCAGTCCACAAGGTGCTAAAACTAATGCAGAGGTGTCCGAGATCGTCTCTAGAATGACACTACTCTGCAGGGAGTCCTTGGGCTGACCAGGAGCATCATTGATGGGCTCTCTAAAGGAAGCTCCATCCTCAGCTATAGCAGGAGGAAATCTTGGAGTAGGCCCAGGACCAACAGGCAGTGGGAATTGGGTAGAGGCACTCACCAAGCGGCAGGCAGATGCACGGACCATCCTGACCTGATCAAGCTGACTTTTTTTCCTTTTCCTACTTTGCCTCATGCTAATGTGAACTTGCACGTAAATCTAAATCTGAATTCAATCACAAATTCAAGAACAGCACCATGTGAGAGTTCCTTTCAAGGCTGTAAGGGGCACATACTGCATTTTTCACGTTACTGGTAACGTACCTTGGTTTTATTTGAGAAAATACAGCACAACTAGAAGCCTTTTCTATATTCTTAACCAAAGTATGCAGCGATGTGAAAAGCACATATAAAACAAGGAAAAAATGTACATAGCAAACTATACCACCTATGTGCAACACAATCAAAAATTCAAGTCATAATTCTCACCACTCCCGTAATTATTTCACTCATTAAAGGATGATAATTCAGTTCTATGAAACGCTGGAAGTGACAGTATATCAATAATTAGACAAATTTACAATATGCTGTGGTAATGACATCACGTAACTGCTGTATTTAAATTCAAATCTTTTCATTTACATTGTGCCAGAGAAAAAGCTGGCTGTTTATATACTGATGAGGTTTATTTTGCAAATTCTTAGATATTTCAAAAGGGTACAAAAAAAAGTATGTCTGCCGAGTAGAGGTTGTCATTTCTTTTATTTGGCACTTGTACTGTGTGCGTTTAGCACATTGTGAGTGCTGTTCTGCTTTTCTGCCATAGCCTTCTTAAGCTTTAACTCCTCTAGCTTTCTCCACAACTCTTCACGTTCCAATTCTTTCTTTTTCTCTCTGTAGGAAAGAGCGAAGTATCAATTTCAGATGTGTTTTTAAGTGCAATGTGGAGATGCAGGTACCTAAAGCAACCGTGTTCTTCTACACCTAGTAATTCATAGCGTAAGTTCTTCCCCAAAGCTATTTTGAGGCAATCACAGTTTGCTCTATTAAAAAGTGAACGTACAAATTAGTAAAGGTTAGAGGTAAAACAGTAACTTTGCTCCAACTCAAACAATTGCTGTAGCATGGTTTTGCACAGATGACTACAGTTCTAAGGAAGTTCTTTATCATGTGCAAACAAGTAAGAAACAAGAGCGTTTTGGAGTGGTGGAAGCACAACTGTTGAAAGGAGCCTTAGCGTGTGCTTTCAGCCGGCCTAGGACCACGTACACCCTGCTCCAGCAGTACGGTTTAGTAGGTTAGTAGGATACGGGAGGCCTTGGCTGAGCTACAAAGCATTTTCCAGCGGAGCTTTCTCCAGACAGCGCAGCCCCCTGCAGCAGCAGCTGAGCCCGGTTCCCCCACCCGAGACGGAGCACTCCATGCCAGGCAGGAGCAACGCCAGGGGCATTCCTGCGCTGTGCACCCCGGGGCTTCAGCGCCGGCCACGGCGCTGCCACACACCTGCACGATGGGTGCCTCTTACTCAAGTGACAGCCTGCAGCCAGGAGCAAACATTCAGCCAGCGCTTCCACTACGGCACCCCTCAGCCACCACCATTAAGTTCTGCTTGTCAGCTGGTACATGTTAGGTACGTATTCATAACACACATTTGGACGAAATAATCAGTACCTTTGCCTTTCTGCTTTGTATGAGTTTGTAAGATCATCAAAAAGCTTGCCGTTCATTTCCATCAGGGTTTTCAGCACGTTATATACCAGTGCCACAATAGTTCTGGAATGGAAGAAGTACAACCATTAGAATTACTCAACGCAAAATAAACTTCAGTAAAATAGTATTCAATTTCCTTTTTGGACTCTGAACTTTGTATTTAAGACACTACTGTAAGGTTAATCAGTTTTTGAAACAAAAATCTACTATAATTTCCTCTGTAAATTAACAAAATGCATATCCAAACTCTTCTTTTTGAAAGGGCTATTTAACTTTAAATTTCCAACTCTTATAATCATACAGGCTATAATTATCGGTACAGTGGCTGTACTATAAAGCCATTCAGTTATGTTACGTGTTTAACAAGCTGAATTCTAACAACAATTTTGCAATACTTAAGTAATAAAACATGAGAGTCTAGAAAAATAAAACTCCTGCCTAACAAGTTTAAGTTTGGGCAAAAGAATGCAGTGGAGGAATCACAGCTGCACAGTCTAATACAGCAGCTAGAAGCTCTGCCAGAACACTTAAGGGCAGCAGACAGTTCTGCTGCACAGGAGTGTCATAAGAAGATCAAATGGTTGTTTCAGATACCATGGCATCTTCAAGAAACTGAACAGCTAGAACAATACTGGCTGTGTCTTATGTGGCTGTCAGTATTTCCACTTTAGTTATCATTCTTTCTTCTGACTCTTTTTGTGAAGGTATTATTATTTCAATAATTTATCTTAGGTAAGTGTAATGTTCATCTCCTTTAAGCCTACTCTTAATAATTACGCACAGCAATGTAGAAATTGCAATGAAATTAAACATTAAAAAGGTGCCTATCTTCAAACTTATCACTTAGCAAAAAAGCACGTAAGCTGTCTTCCCCCTCTTTCCCCTCCCTAGCAGTTCACCTTCACACAGCAGTATTGATTGTAAGGCTGTAGAGCAGGGGTGCCATGCGGTCATCACCTTGAAAAACGAGTGAAAGAAAAATCTAAGGAAGTAACCAAAGTATACTCTGTCCATTGTGGCACTAGGAAGTCTCTCTACTATTCATCAGAGGCTTTACGCTCATTCAAAATGCACGATACATTTAGTCTGTCTACACACTTTTTTGAACATTGGCATTCACGTGGTTTAAAGACAAAAGCTTATTTAGGTTATTGGTTTTCTGAGAGGAAAAGCTTGGTTTTAAGTGAGTAGTTAAGGCCATGGTGGACAGATGATAGATAAAAGTATGTTTCTTTACACTCTGAAACCAATTAAAAGAGTTATACTTTCTACCCCCAAACTTCCTGGTCCTCAAGGGATACAGTTATCTTGTGTCTTTCATGTCCTTCCTGAAGTAAAGGGCAACTTCTGGCCATGGCTAGGGAAAGAACGTTCTTCAGATTTGTTGAGACCTGAAGTATTATTAGTGCTCCAAGAATTAGTTCTCCAAAATTTATATTCAGTCTCAGCTGGTATGTTTGCAACAAGACACGCCATCTAGATAAATTCAGAATAATTTCAGAGTCTCTGAGGACTTAAATAGGGTATCTGATTTGCTTCAAAGTTGCAGAAGGCTCCTGCCTACCTTGCCTTTTGCCTGTACGAACTTTACATTCTGCAGATTTGACTTGCAGCTCAGTTTAGGTTGCTGGACACAGCCAAACTTTGCATTTTAGTATTTCAGTGTCATTACTGTTTCTTTTAAACAGGAAATAGAAATACTAACAACTTGTGGAATTAAATATAAAACGAAGCAGTAACTCGTTCTTATTGCTACCATCCTTTACAGTGGCAGGCACTGCTTTTGTATGATAGGATCTTTTCGCCTTCTTGTCTTGGCAGGCAGCAAAAATTACTTACACAGTCACTGACAGAATTTATCTGAAGTAGTAAAGGACATCAAAGCACAACTGTAGCAGAAGCATCACTTGAGAAGTTGTTTTAGTCTAAGTAATATTAATTTGCTTTTCAGCCAACACATAAGATCAAGTGTAATTAGAATATCAAGACCACCATCCAGTTGCCTCCTGTGTTTTCAGTAAATTCCAATTCTGCATCATAACAATGCAGAACAGTGAAAGGGTAATATTGCTGAAAAGGGCATCCATTTTAGCACCCATAATCTCATTGATTTCATCTGATTTAAGTCAAAAGGAAGACATGTTTACAAGCTTAAGATCTAAACTCGAAAGAGTAGAATAAAAAAAAATATTTATGGTACTATAGATAGTTAAACATTACATACGGATTCCAGTGTTCTTTGGAGATCTTGTATAAACTGCCAAACATAATTGGTAGAATTTTATCAATGTTCTCCTCAATCAGACTAAGAATATATTCATTATTCCAGAAGTACAAAGCTCTTTCTGCAACCTGAAATAGAAAGTTTAGGGGTCAAAAAAAACCCACAAAATAAATTACTACAAGTTATTTTTGATGTTTTTTTCTTTTTTACCTGAAAATGTGAACTTGACACACACTTGGATATTTGCTTAAATAAAGGCTCTTCTATTTTTTTGAATTGTGTCGGTTCTATTACGTCTAAGATTTCTTCAATTTCACCTAAAAACATCACCTGTTGGTATAAACGAAATACATCAAAAAGTATGAGAATGTTTTACATCACCAGTGTAAACAAACAAAATGCAGCTCAGACATTAGTCATGAATCCTGCAAAGAACAATGTACGTAATTGCAATTGCGTTAGACATCCACTTATTTATTTATTTTCAGTGTGAAAGAAGTCAATCATCAGGTTCAGCTACCTGGTTACAGCTCCCGTTGTGGAATTGTTCTTTTGTGTAATTGCTCTAAACACTTAACAGAGCTGCTTTTGCAGAATATTTTTCTTCACAGTTAAAAAGATGCTAGAACATTTTATTTCTTCACAAATTGCTGCAGAGGTTACCTTTACTTGAGATCTCCAGAGTAGCTTCTGTAGTAGTAAATAGTTAATATCTGATTTAAATTACAACTTGCAGAACACTAGGTAGGTGGCATAAAAAAATTCAATACCACTCAAACAGGGACAACAGAGTTAAAGAACCCCACTTGTCAAGAGCTATCGGGGGGAGATCTGGTGCCATGAGTCATACTCCTGAGTGTACTCATTTTAATTACATAGAAGACAGACAACCAGAAAAAAAATAAATTTCCCAAGACCATTTAAACTTATTTTCATGCTATGGAGAAAGAACATACGCATGCTTTATCAGCAACTGAGCTACCGAGTAGAAGTCTATGTCTGGGTCATGTTGCAGATGACAAACCCCAACCTACTAGTGTAACTAGTAAAACACTTCTCACCCAGAAAATCTTTCTCTATGCAGTATCTCAATTAGAATGTAACTTTTAACATAGTTTTTAACATAGTAGCACAATAGTAAGAACTGACATTAAAAAATGGCAGAGCTGCCCGGCAAAGGTGAGCACTCTTCAGTTTCAAGAACTGCACGTTTTCAGCAAGATCTCTTGAAAAGCACAGCAGAGGTAAGATGTATGAACCTGACATGCGGTGTTTTACATAACAGCAGACAAGAAACTTGTACAAGACAAAACCAACCTCTTTCTGACTGCAAGTTTTTGGCCAAAATTTGAGCAGTCCTCTGATTACCTATATGAAAAATACAAAAAAGTTAAAACCAGAACAAGCTTCTATTACATATTTTATATAATTTAAAAATGAACAACTAAATAAAATATGAATTTGCTTTTCCCTATCCAGAGGTTCAATAAAAACTTTGTTGCCTTATTTAAACATTTATCTTGTTTTGGTTATCAGAATAATATAAACCTTATCAAAAGTCTTTGATTATCCATTCCCACTCCACTCCCACCTCACATTAATTGATATCATGTTGATAACATCAAAGCATCACAAAATGAAGTTAAATCTCCTGTAGCTAGACAGCCCAGCATATTTTTCTCCTGATCTATGTGTTGGGGAGCACCTGTCTTGGTTTTGAAGCCCAAGAGCAAGCAGCGTACACTGACTGCACAAACAGGGTTATACAGAGGAGCCCTGTCCTCTACCACGTCCTTTTTTCTTCTTTAATTTGAAGTGTGACAGACTGGAAACTCGAAATGATATGAACTTACAGAGAAAATAGTTTCCAGTATCTACACTGGAAACTATCACATGTAAGACTAGAAAAAACCCTTCAGGAAACTGAATTAGAAAGCACAGCTCCTAAGAGGGGCAAGGTGGAGGAGGAGGGAAACAGGGAAACAACAACAAACAAAAAGACTGGAGGCCCGTTTCCTAGAAACAAACATCTGACACGGCATCTAAATTACAAAATTAATGCTGGCTAAAAAAAGCCATAACTGCATGTTTTGGAAGCAGAAACATTCTCCAAGCACTATAAACTTTCATTCTGAGCAAAGGACCTCTGCTTTTATGATATAACAGCACTTAACGGATCATACCCAACCATAAAGCTTACTCAACTACACAAATACTTTCCGTATTTGATTTTTCCCATGTTGATTTTTTCTTCTTTTAACCTTCCCAGCTGGCTTTTTTGTTCACAACGATGTGTACTTTCAAAAGTGACTTTCTGACAGTAATAGGATTTTAAGTGCTCACCAGTTTTGATCCTAGGATACACAAACATTCTGCTTCTACAAAACTGAGTGTCACTTCAGATGAAACCCAGCACGTGAGGAAACCCCAGGCAGCTCACAAACTTATGCTCAAATCCAGAAAAGCAGCAAGTTACATGGGAAGAAGAGCAGATCCCTTACAGAGCCTCAGCCCTGCAGTTGCACCTAGCTGGCGACGTGCCCCAGCCAACCGAACTCCCAACGCCACCATCCCATACCTGATGGAGGAGTGGGTGGCCTGGGGCGGCCCGGACGGGGCCATTTTGCAGCCTGGCCACAAAGACAGAGCTCGCTCCCTGCCCCGCTCCTCTGCTGCTGACCTAGCCTCCTCGCTGCCGGCTCCACGAACACGGCACGGTGAAGTGGGGAGGGTAAACTCTGAGCTCCATTTCCCTAAATGACCCGATCTGGCAGTCCTCTCATCACCTGCTTCCTCTCCCTCAAGGAGTCAGGCTGGCATAAATTAATTACGCTTGTTTGTCTAGATTCACAATTTAAATACACTTTAAGTCTAGGGCCACTTTTTGTTGTCGTTAATTAGCTCGTAACTGAATGGCTGTTACACACTACTGAGATTTTGTATTTTTGAAGAACAAATCGGAACATTTACAGGTGCAATAGCTCATTCTGTCAACACCTTCCCTGCTCCCCAAAACAATGCAAGAAAGCCAAAAAATGTCAGATGGCTGCATTTGCCAAAGGAAAGCTGTGAGAACCTACCATACATCTCTTAACTGGAGCATGAATTTCCTGGTCTTGGAAGCACAAAACTGGGTTAGCTACAACAGCCCAGTTTCCAGCACTCGGTAATGAGTGCCAAATGTGCTTCACTACATAGACTCACATTCTCAACTGAACTTGACAAAGAAATAACATGTTCTTAGCATAGAAGTGCAGACCTCAACAACATACCTAATCCTTGCTCTTTAGAGGAAGGATCAGTTTCCAGCTTGACCATGCTTTCACATTAAAAAAGCTGATACCTGCACATTTAAGTTCAAAGATTTTATTCCAAGAAATACATGAATGCAGATCTGAAATCTTACTGCTCTTACTACACGATGCACACGATTAATATTGTTCCCTGGGCTACAAAATTCCTATAAAGTTGACTTACAGCAGCAGACACCTGCTAGACAGCTTATGCACCAGGGCTGCACGTTTAGCCTGATTCTCATGATATGAAATCTCTTCGATGTAAAGGCTATGGCACTTAGCAGGGTTAGGTAATGAGCTCCTCTTGTCAGTTCTGCAAACATCAGGACTGACCTAAGGCAGACTACCATAGTTAGAAGAGCTCGGACTGAATGTCCTCTAAATTGAGCCTGAGTGACAATTCCTGCCAGAAAAATAACTGTGAGGTACTCATGAAGATAGCCTTCTGATGGAGTGCTTAAAATACTACTTGACCTGAAGCCAAATAAAAAAAATACAATGCTATTTCACCAGTTGCCCCATCAAATTTCAAGACTTATATTTCAAGCATTTCAGAAAGTTTCTTAAAGCTTCACTTACTATCATATTCTAACTTTTACTGCTCTTATAGCAAAACAGGTTTTATAAATGTTCAAATTAATGACCAGGGCAAGCACAGGTCTCATGTCTTCTCCATTCCGAATTCATCTTTACTGTTGAAGAGGTGACCAGAATTGTAAGCTATGACCCAGGTGAAGTCTCAGAGTTGTACTGTGGCACTCCTACGTCAGTAAGACCTGCCTTCCCCCTGCAGAGTTTGGGCTTGGAGCTTGTATCACAGTTCTGTAAATTCACATCAGGACTTTGCCATGTTGTCACTTCATTCAGCCTTGCAGGTTTTTATGTAATGTTATATGCTTGCTGCTCATATGTCAACTTTAACTGCAGAAGTACCTGGATTGTTTTATCCTTTGGCTTAAGGAACTGAGCTTACACAATTCCTTTCTCCTCACCCTATCCAACAAAATCGGCTTATTGACCAGTTAAGCTGGCAACGCTGCATTGCAGTGGGGAGGAAGGCTCTTCAAGCAGACAGGACAAATTTATAGATGGTCAGGCCTACTTCCACCACCTACAAAATAACTTCTTTTCTGATGAGGAACACCAACACTAAGCGACCCTGCAGAAAACAAGCTTCCACTGAGAAGTTGGTGAAGATTAACATTGTTTAAGAAAAAACAAATCACAAAAGCTCTTCACTTTTCTGTCACAGAAAGTGATGAAGTGTTTAAATTCCAACATATCCCTAACGGAGTGACATCAGATTGTCAAACTAACAGTTTCTCTTTGAGCTGGTCTGATACTAGTCTGTTTCCCCATGAGCTGCTGTGCTGCCCTGCCTGCATTCTTCTTTATGGGCATTGCCAAACTACTTGCACAAAGCACTGCAATCCCCTTTCTGGCTGAGCTGCCGATGCATGGCGTGGGAGATTCAGCCTGGCAAAAGCCTCTGATGCCTGAAGCACCTGTACTATAACTGTCAAGAGGCACCCCAGTAACTGAGAGGACAGAACAGAAACATCACATTGGGAATGTCAGGGCCTTTCTGTCTAAATAAAGTGCTGTTACTCTTTCTCACTTTTATTTTCTGACTGTGTTTTCCCTGAAAATTTTCAAATTTATGCTAGGCACAAGCCATCAGCACCAAAAACATTGAAATTTTAGTTGTTACCAGGAGGGAGTACAGTTGTTACATAAGATCTTATATAAGGTAATTCGCATGATCTCAGTGGTTCAAATTTTTATTTAAATTTGTGCTCCATCTTGGAGATGGACTAAGAGAGAACTGCACTTTCAAACCCAGGACTTTCTTAACAACTGTCCTAGATTTAACTATTATTTTTCTTTCCCCCAAATGCCTATGGATCATTAATCAAGATATCACAGATAACACTGCTGTGCAGTTCCAATGAGCTGCAGTGAAATACTACATTGAAATTAAAAATAGAAAAATATTCAACTGAAAAAACACTTACAGGCTCTGTTAAAGTTGTATCTTTTTCCAGGAACTGTACAACACAATAGGCGAGCTAGAATGTAATTCATATGGTTATTTAGTTTAAACAGACACTGTTTAGACATTGCAGCAAAACTAAATATCCCGACTTATAATGGAAGCACTTCAGATGAGGAAGAAGGTACAAAAAACCCCAACCCAAACACCCTAGAACAGCCATTTAAAGTTCTTCCAAACTAAACAAAATAGCAATTAAAACAGCAAGATATACAAGCTAGCTGTATCTTACAAAAACTTCCTGCATACCAAAAATCTTCAATTTTATCATCTTAGAAGACAATCACTTTAAAACTTGACAGTACTTCCTTAACTCAGATCCATTATCTAGACAGGTTTTCCTCACCTTCAGTTCCTGTATTAACATTACACTGTGAATAAGGTAGGATTTTCAAACATCTATTTTGGGGGACAAAGTTGATACTTTCATTCAGAAGAAAAGCTTTAAAACAACTTTGACTGAACACACATTACTCGAATAATAGGTGTCAAAATTCAGCAGTAAGATTACATGTGAAAGGATGTTTGCCTATCCCAAGAGCTCAGATCCAGCTGAGGATCCTGTCCCCAGCAGTGGCCAGTAACAGACACTGGTGGAAGAGTGCAGGCAGTGCAGGAAGCATAAGGAGACTAAGTCACAAGCATGCTCTCCTGGCCCAGGCCAAAGTGTGATATTGTATGTTACATAATTACTTACATTTACCTATTGTTTAGTTACTTAGCACACAGTTAAGTAACAAAACAAGCACAGCTCTGCCATGCACAGAACCATATGCTAATCCTATTGCTGAAGCAGTTAAAACCCTAGATTCCATTACGACTGAAATGGGGAAATCACAGTATGTTTCATCTCGCAACATAAATCAGAGACAAAATTATTTACGGGCATTGCATACATATTTCCATACTTAACATGTCTGAAATCAAGCATTACCTCTCAATTTTTTTTGAATCTGTTATCCCAAAAGAGGTAATTACAATGCTGTAATTACAACAAGCCTAACTTACCGCTCCTACCCTCAGGATAAGGATGTGTATGCATGGACCCAAAAAAGAACACAGCACACATGAATCTCAAAATCCCATTAAAGTGTTCCTGTGCAATATATCTATTGTTCAAAGACACAAAGGCTCAATCTTAAGCCAGCTTTAAGACTTTAAGAGCAGGCTAAATTGTGCTGTAGCAACAAAGCAATGGGCCACTCCTGACTGTGAAGTAGGCTCAGTGCTGGTTTCCGGATAACACACAGCCAGAAATATACAGTGACAAAACTGCTCCTTCGTTTCCAAGTGCTATTTGGTACATGGCACTGGTGGTTTATCAAGGGATAGGTGAATAGCCTGGCCAGCAAACCAAATGCTACTTTAAAGCACCCAGTACAGCCGAGTTTATAGGACCCTTCCAGGTACCAATGGCCCAGATTAATCATAGTACAGAAAAAAGGCTATAGCTTGCTGTACTATCTATCAATGAGAATACCTTTGGCATATGACGGGTCCCTTTCATATCACTGACTCATTCCATGGAGCAGCCTATCGCACAGTAATAAATCACAAAGACAAGTGATTTAATTAAATTAGTTCCTAACTCTCATATAAAGTTTTAACTGAGCTCTTGTCTTGATCCTGTTTGTAGGCTATATAGTCATAATGATTTCACTTCATTAGAAGCTCATTTCCTTGTATCTTTTGTCTATAAAGGAGCTATATTAGCAAGCTAAGTTAACAAAGCAAATTTTTAATTAGCCACAGCAGAATTACTTGCGAGTTTTCATCAAATATATTCAATACTCAAGTGCCATATGTCTGGAAAGCATATACATTATTCCTTCAGTAAGATGATGAACGTCTGTGCTAAGTATAAGAATGGAAGTCAAATGAATAACTGCAACATTTTGACAGCATGTCATGGATCTACATAATTTCTGGCTGATCTGGAGAGCTATTAAGCATTTCTGCCATTTATATCCAACACCCTTCCCCTCCCTTCAGTCACTGGAATTTTAGAAATAAAAAAGCACTTCTGAAATAAGCACCTGGCCATACTCAAGGTTCCTTTATACACAGCGTTTAAGTTACATACACAAAGTAGCAATGGAACAAGGTCCTGGGATTAAAGTGTGACTGAGTAGCAAACCACAAAAACTTCAGTTGATGTAACTTCGAATTGCTGTTACATTCTATCGTTTTGAGATATTTAGCGTAATATTAAAAATTAACATTTAGACAAGATATGTAAGATCTTAAAAATAAATAGGTATCCGAGATTGCATTTGCAAATACCTCTGAATATTGACATTATAACACATACTGCTTTAAATTTTCATTAGTTTCAAATGCAAATACAGAGAAAACCACAACTCTTAAAAATAGGTAAAAGCTTACCTGTGCATGAAACAAAGCTAATCCCTTTGCAGTATGCATGGGAATCAGAACTTTCATAAGGAACTGTTTGTGTTCTGCTTTCAGTGGCAGTGCAAAACCATTGATAATACTGAAAACATGAAGAAGTAGGATTTATTTTTATTTTAAAAAAAGGCACCACCATCACCACCACCAAAAACAACACATTTTTTTCTTATCAATAAATCGAGAATTCCTGTAAATTAAACCTGATAATTATGAAGCCATAAATTAACTTTACATATGCACAATCTCTGAAGTGTTGGCATCATGCAAGTCTGGCCTCTTGGTAGGAACACAAGAGAACCACAGTAGACGTCCAATAATACTCTTCAGATGAGGCTGAAGTATTTTTATCATGACCTCCACTGGACAAAATAATCTACAGTAAGTCTTGCTGTTTAATGGTAAAGCTTACACACATCAGGAAGCGGATTCATTTTGCACAGAATCACTTAAGACAACTTGCCTTGCAGGAGAAAAAAAATAGACGGTATATAATTTTTATGCTATTTTAACATTGCAGTTTGGACACTTATTCTGAGATTGTCGAACAACTTTTCTATACAAAAATGAAGTTAAAAAGTTGTCACTAACTCAATCTTCTTTTAAGAGTCAGTTGTAGAACAGCAGTCCTTCAGGAGGTTGTTTTTTTTGGTGTGTGTGTGGTTTTTTTTTCCTCTAGATTTTAGATTAATTTGAGAAAACAGTATCCCTTTCACTTGATTTTCATTATGATTTTTTCCATGATACTTGCACGGTCTTTGAATTTTTAGTAAGGCAGTAATATTTATAAAGTTTTCTACTGTGAATATATCAGTGACAGTTTTAGAAAACTAGTAAAATGCTACCACAAAGAACTTAAGAAGTAAAAATGAAATTAGTGAATTAATGGCAAAAATGGTAACTAAAACGCTTACAAGGCTTTCCTGAATATAATTTAAACAAAACCAGCCTGCTGAAGATTAAAGCATTTTATTCAATGTGAGGTGAAAAGTAAACATTCGTTGTCTGAGTCAAAGAACATGTCCTTTATTGGATATATTCTTCACAAGCAAGGACTCTTGAGAAATATTTTGCCTGTCATCTTTAAAACTTGTACTGAAAAAGAACAATTTATACTCGATATCCTAATTTTATATTCACATGGTAACTAAGACAGTATTAGATTATATCAGTGACTGCACTTTATCACTCATTACTATACTCCTCCCTTTCCCATTTCCAAAGCAAGAAAGCTGAAGCAAACACCCACAATAACACTTCATATTTTTTCTGTCAGATCAAACTTACCTTCCTAATATCTCAAGAAGTTCAGCAACACCATTGAAGTGCTCTGTTTCATATATAAACCTGTTATGAAAAGAGACAAAAATTGAAAGATAGATTCAAAAAAAAAAGTCTTTAACAAATTTTAGATATTTGAAAGCCTGATGACAGATCAAAACCAGGTCTTTTCATTCAAGAACAAATCACTGCAGTCACAGACCATGAAGGTAATATAAAATATTGCTCAACCTAGACAGACATACAGCCAGACAGAGCATACCTGAGGAAAATGTTGTTAATCTGTTTCCTGATGAATGCTCGTAAACCAAGGAATTTTCCATAAATTCGATGAAGAACTGTCTTTAGGAAATCACGTTCTCGTGGGTCTTCACTATCAAAGAGCTCCAATAACTTTAAAAATTAAATTGAAATTTATTACTTTTAGAAGACTTAAATTTTGCCATGCTACTAACCAATTTGAGCTTTATCTTGAACTTACAAGTTTGCATTAGAAAAAATAGAATCAGTTTGACCTAAAATTTTGTTTGGATGTCCAATGTTACTTTCAAAATTAGACTTTTAATAAAGCTGTTTTTTTTTTTTAATAAGCAAACCTAGCAGCTTCGTTTCAGTCATATCAAAAAGCCTGTATACAACAGACATGAACAAAGCTATTCCAACAATTACACTATCAAAATAAAAATGAAATTTTAAGAATGAGATTATCAAGTTTTAGGTAAGTGGTTTAGGTAAGTGGTCTTTAAGATATAAGAATGAATTAAATTTGTGTCATATATTTACAATTTCTTAATTAAAATCCTGTAATACTGCTTTCAATAAGCTACTCACGTCTTCAAGGTTAAGCAAACCCATAATTCTTTGCAGAATCATTTTGTAAGACAAGTCTATGATAAGAATCATGCACATTTCCCCAGGGGAAGAAGAGGGATACATATGTTTAACAGAATGATAATGCATTAAAAATGGGCTAGGGGTGGGGGTGGGAAATCACAGCAAGTAGAAGTTGGTTCATTTCTGTCTGAATCTAACAGTGTTCCCCCGTCTCCTTTTATCTAAACACCTCCCCACCCCTCTACCCCCTGTACCCCATTTTCTTCTTATTGATTCTGGGTGATGATCATGTTTGGTATTGTTCCTATACAAGGAAATTTCAACATTCAAGATTTAATAAGAAACCATTACAAAAATCTAAATTCATAAGAATTAAGCATAAGGTAATGAAATCAACCGATTCTCTAAAACAGACTAAATGTCCCAATAAGCTAAACTAGCAAGACTTCCCACACACTTTTGCTTGTGGAAGGTTTTCCAAGGATACAGAAAAGACCACACTCTTGAAGACATCAAAAGATATTCCAATCCCATTACAGGCCACTACTTTATTGTTGTTTTTTTTTCCTCCTGTTTGTCCAAGTAAGAGCATATTTAGAAATACTAGCTGTGCTAAATAAGTTAGTAACTTATCTCAAGTAATCACTACAGCCTCCTGCTCAGTCCAGGTCTACAAGCTTAGGTATGTCTACACCAACCAGCAACAGACACTGGAAACAGCTGTTCAAGAAGTTTGCTCGGGCTCATTTCATTTTTACATTTAGAAGGAATTTCTCAGGGCCGCTATCCCACTTTTTCTCCCATATATAGCTTTCTGAGCATTACGCTGTCTTTCCTGTACTCTAAAGATCACATGAAAACATCAGGAACTGAAATTCTGCAACATGGCTCCTAAGAACCACGGTCCAATTAGTAAATTGGATTTCCACGGCCAGTAGGTCAGCAGCAGCTTCAGCCTTGAATTTTGTGTGCAAGTTGAACAAAACAGAGAAGGGAACGCCTATAAACAAGAACAGTAAAACCAAACAAGCGGAAATATAAACAGTCACTGAAGGTGAGAAGGGGAAGTGTCCATCTATGTTGTTATTTTTCATTGCTGTACTCTGATGGCTTGCCAGCACTCAAGCTTTTCCTTGAAAAAATGAGTATTTTGACATGGTAAAAATCCCCACTGACGTAATATGGGACAAAAATTGTTACTGTATCATACAGCCTTGACGAGTTATATTTACTGTCTCACTTAACTTTCTTGCTCATAGTTACTTTGCGTGGTGAAACAATTTTCCATGTTTTTCCTATGTATATTCTTACTTGATTTTCCCTCCATGTTTAACACATGATAGTATGAGAATGACACTATTCAGTAACAACAGGTGCTGGAACACATTTCATATACAGTAAGTTAGTTATTCACAGGAAAAACAATTCTGCTCTAAGTTTTCCCAGTATAAACCTCTATGAAAAAAACAAACAAAAAGGCACTACAAAGCACTAAAACAGTTTAATTGGCCCACTGTTGATTTGACTGGAAATAAATTACAAATCATTACAAGCACAACTTGTATTCACAAAATACAAAATACAAAAATCTTGTATTGCAAAGCACTGAGGATACCACCTGAAAACAGTGTTCCTGAAGTCGCTAATTACATATAGCCTGTGCGATATGAAGTGCTGTTCATTTAGTGTTTGGCAGAAATCATTGTTGGAACAACTAAGGTTTAACCCAGTATCAAAACAGAAGCTTTACTATCTCCTTAGTGTACAATCAGCAGGTAAGTTAAATCTGAGAGGAGATCTTTGAATCTAAGATAGGAAACCTCTCTACTCACCTGCTGTACAAATCTCTGGTCAATGTATCTCTTTGCAATGCTAGGCTGAAAATCCGGGCTCTCCAAAAATCTTAGGAAAAATTCATACACCAACTACAAACATTAAAATGAAAATTTTGAACAAGTTAATAAGCACACCATAATACAGATTTTATACCCCACCCAAGTCAGTGGGACTATTTGCATACATAAAAGGTATAAAAAGGAAACTGAGGTCTAACACATCACTGCTTAATCATGGCCTCTAGTGGAATTTACTGTAAGAATGTATCAAGAACATTTTAACTCTCAGAAGAGAGAAAGCTTAATAAATAATTTACTGAAGATATCACTGTAACACAAAAATCAAGTGAAAGATCTAAGTATTACTCAAATTCACACTTCCTACTATATTAAGAACATATTATGTAGAAATAAGTTATCCAACACTTATCAACACTGAGGGTAAAGTTAAGTGCTCTAACATTATGTAATTCTGTAAAAACAGATTAAAGAAAGTTTGCTAAGTGCTTCTGAAGCCAGGTTTCAGCTGCAAGCTCCAAAAATGAAAGGTCATTAAAAAGCTGAATGAATACGTAGAAGCTTAACAGTTGGGCTTAGCGTTACATTTCTACATCCTGGGCATTCAATTCAAACAAAAGGACCTTCTGCAGATTTACCTTCAATATCCTTTATATTTTGTAGGACTTATTTCTATTGAGTTCAAGTCCCCATTCGCTATGATCCTGCAAGGCCCACAGATGGAAAGACAGACAGGAGATAGAGACAGCGAGGGCCTGAGGTAGCAGAGAAAGGCATGAAGAAGCCAGAGCACAAGTCCCGTATTTTTGGATTCATCAGAAGTCCAAGACAAATTACTGTTTCCATAACAATGGCAGGTGGGGGAGGATGCACGCAACTCTCCCAATTTATAAAATACACATCAGGCGTCTCTTAAGACAGAATTGAGAGGAAAAATGTCTTCAGTTTAGGTACATTCAGGGCCTCTTATGGTCTCAATGCCTAGTCTTAGCTCCACGATAGTTAAACAATTAGCAGTAATACTAAAATGCAGTTTAGATACATGCAGACATCACTGACTGGACTTCTGAATAAAACCCACACTGAGGTCATATACACACGGGCACGTATTTCAGCGATTACCACTACAAGTACCTATCAAAAACCCCAAGAGCCAACATCTGAGTAACGCATAATTACGAAGTTCACTTGAGAAACGCGCTCAGCAATAAGTACTTTTATCTAGAACATTTGAGATCGCAGTTATTACGCATAGCCTCAAGTGGGGCATGCTGTATCTGCAGAGCAGAAGCTCAAAACCACAAGTTCCCCTTCACTCTTTCCTCCCCTCTGACAGAGACCATAACAATAGCTTTTCAAATCAACAGTCTAAACATACACAAATGTCATATAAACAGAATTGTATAAAATTCAAGCTTCCCTGTACAGCCTTAATTTGTCTTCTTGTGCATAAACACAGCAGACAATAACAGTTGCAGAACAATGGAGGACAAATTTTTAGAAGTCTGGTAATAGCCAATCCAATAGTGTAATCATACGTATTTCCACACTCCATCTTCTGCCTTAGAGATTGACCATGGCTACTGATCTTTTTCAAGCTAGAAATTAGATAAATTTTTAGTGGTTTGTATTGAAATGGGAAGCATATGACTGGAGGGAAGTCATTAACAGTTTTATAGGATTTAATTTTGGAATTAAATTTAATTAAATATTCACATTATTTCATATATTAAACATTTCTTTAAGTGACTACAACAAATAATATTCTTATGATAACTGCTGGGGTGATGCTGCATGCAATATTGGAAGCTATCGCCGGGGGGGGGAAAAAAAGGAAAAAACAATATCAGGGTATCAGTAAGAAAGGGACAAGATGATTCTGAAGGCCTCAGGTAATAATAGACAGATACAGGACAAAATTCAGCAATTGCAAAGACAGTTAAAAAGACAAGAAAAAGCTCTGCTAAGCAACAAGAAACTATTAAACTGAGCAAAGAAGGGATGAATACTGGTCCTGAATGCTAGTTAACCATGGGATAACAAAGATCCAGCCACACAATGAAGCCATGTCAGCGACAAGTGAAAGCCAGGCATATTCCAGGAAGATACTGATGTACAATACAGTACAGAGATGCACAGTCCTATGTATGCTGGAGAAAATATATTAAAACCTGAAAGGATACAGAGGAGCCCCTAGCATCCCGTTGGGCCACAGTGCCTCTTACGAGTGAAGCCTAAACGGGTGTGTTTTGCTTCCCCTAAAGCAAGGGGGGGCAGGGAGGACAATTATGGCTTCTTTCCATAAATAGATATGGGAACAGGGATAAACATCCAGCAGAAGAACTAGGCTAAAGCATAATGCTCTAACAGCGTCTTGGTACAAACTGCCCAAGATTAACTTTAGGGTATCAGTCAGAACCAAACCCAAGGTTTTGGAATAGGTGTGCCTCGTCTACAAAGTAGAACAAATCAATACTAATGCAAGAGTTTTCCATCAGATATTGAGAATAATTAGCAGCACGTCTCATTTCTACAACAGAGAGAAGATGCATTAGTCACTGTTTGAATGCTTTGTATAATCCTTGCTATTGCAGAACCTCAATTGTTGCTATTGTTTTAGGAGAGGAGCTTTCAGAAAAACAAACATTTAGGGCTCAAAAATCCCTGAACGGCTAGCTACTCAATCCGTGCTCAAAAGTGAGTTGCAGAGCTGGTAGAAGTGTCGAGTAACTCTGGAGTTCCTTGGGAACCTTGGGAAATCCACGAAGCTTTATCCAAGGTGTTTCAGGAAGCAAGCACTAATGGCCATTTCTGGACAGGCACCCCTCTCCTGTAAACTAAGGCTTGCAAACTCAGAAGCACAACCCTAAGCATCAACAAGGAGAGTAAGGATGGATTCTATCTGTAACAGACACTGGCTGCTCCTACTTTAAAACAAACAAACAAACAAAAAACAGACAGGTATGCTCAACTTTCCTGAGTGTAAGTGAAGGGTTACCGTTAGAAATACTACTAAATCATGGGAGAACTGTTGGCTTTGGTAGTTCCAGTTCTCAAAAACTGGTCTGCTTGGGTAAAAGAGCAAATAATTCCTTTTACATTTTGGTGATTCCGTGTTCCTTCTTGCAGGGACCACTAGAATATTATTGCTTTAAGCTAACAACTACCATCCACAGGTCCCTAAATAGAAACACAGGGTGACTAACGCCAGCCTCTGCACGCTAGTTTAGTTGCTACAACTGTCTGGAGCATTGCTTTAAAGCTATGTCTTTCATGTTGCACCACTTTCAATGTAGGTCTACAGTCTTTTGTAGCGGCTATGCATGCTGCTGGTAAGTTACTAAGCCATTATATATAATGTTATTGTATAGAGAAGCGTCAACAGATTCAACAGAACAAAGAACAGTAGAGATTCAGATTTGTTCTTCTTCCCCCTCCCAGAAAATTGGCTATGTGACAGATCAGAATTTTGCACTCTACCATCCAGTTGTGGGCACACAAAATGTAAAAGAAAGGACAGGAAAACACAAACTGTTGTCACTGTGCTGCAGTGAGCAAATCTATTCCAAGGACAGGATGAATAACTGACACAGGAGAAGGAAATCCACGATCAATAATCAGGCAGCCCGGCCAAAACTCATTTAGAAAAAGACAAACACTGAAAATAAAATTTCAAATAATAACACATAATACTCTTTCAATTTCTCTTAGACAAGCATAAAGCACAAAGTGAAGCGGTCACAGAAACCACAAGCGTTTTTCTATAAAAAGAACTATAGTTTACTTATGTCCTAAAGTGAACTGAGAAAACATTTACAAGTTTTACTCCTGAGAGACAGGCATCTTGAAGTCAGGTGATGATGCCTCTACCGACCATAAGAGACATTTGCATAGCCCTTATGCAGACCTCCCCCTGCCCAATCAAGCCTCGCCATTATTTGAGGCATAGCCATTTCTCCTACAAATTAGACTCAGACATCCATGAGCTAATTATTATCACAGCCTTTAGCCTGCACAGCTATTTTTTGTGATATCTTGTTTCTTACTTGGTTTAAGTCTGAAATACTATCCTGAACATGGAAGTGTAAATATCCAGTATTAGAAGTCCAGGCTTTAATAACAGCATGTCTTGATTATATTATATCATTGATACACAGGGACATATATGTCCATGTGGTATTATGAGGACAGAGTAGCATCCCAACTCCCCTGAGAGAGGGGAGCAGATGGTATACAGATATGCAGCACCTATTACTCTTCTACCCACTATTAGGAGTTGCTGCACGATAAATTTTATTTAACAGATACTACTTTTACAAATTCAGCAATAAATAACCTGAGATATGAACTTGGATGATTACAAGTGACTTAGGATTGCTCAACTTTTAACAGTTTATTGAGAAAAATTCATCAGTAGTGCAAGTCAATCACGTGATTGATACAGCAACGCTATAAAAATCACGAGATTGGTACAGGAGCGCAACAATAGAATAACTAACCAACTGTTACCAAACAACAACGCCTATATTGTAAAGTTTTTGCACAGAGGGAGGGAAGAGGGTGGGAAGAATGAGGAGATATCTATTTCTTGCTCAAAAGACAAATAAAGGCTATTGCTCCATTTTTGTTATTGTCACAAGAAACTGAATTGCTAACATCTGCTTATATTTCATTGAAATCATACAAAAATTGCTCAAGTACAGAAAACAATCTCTTAAATAAAGAACATAATTACCTAAAATACCCACACGATTTTAAGACATATATACACACACCACACTTCAACAACGCAATCCCTCTATTTAAAACAAAAACAAAACAAAAGAGCATTTAAGCAATTTGGAACGCTTACATTCTGCCATATTTATACATGCAAGAAAAACAACCACTTTTTTCCCTTATGAGCACAGAAACTTACTTATACTCGTAAAGATCAATTCTGAAGTTCATATCAAAGGCAAAAAACTACTCAAGTATGCATTCCCGGTTCTTGCCTTACAAGATGATTTGAAAATAAAGGAATCACACACCTGTATGTGGGGCCATGAGGCTTCAAGAGTTGGCTCATCTTCTTCTGGATCAAAATCTGGGTTATCGCTAGGTGGAAGTGTTCTGAAAATATTAGAACTAATCTGTAACAAAAAAAAAGAAGTTTAATTGTATTACTTTTTATTCTTCCACAGAGCACACTGAGCAAGGTATTGCTTTTATCCTAAAAGTACATGAAATGACACCAGCTAATAAAAAAAAATAAATCTTTTTCTTTATATTTTTTAAAAGCCCTGAATTCAAATAGAGAAAAGCATGAAGCAGGCTAATGAAAATAACAATAAATTAATTTTTGGCTTCATTGTTTCACAGATTTGCTGTTAGATATTGTCATATCTAATGTTTTTCTCCAGAGCCATTAAAGTTAAAAGAACATTTTGTTTCCTCCTTAATAAAACTTTTTTTTTAAACTATATGACATCAAGAGCTGAAGTTTTATATAAGCCATCAAATACAGCATGACTAACCAATTGTGATTTAAACAGATCTCTTCACATGTAAGACAGACAATCCCAAAATATGTCTAATTTTAGAGTTCTTCACTTAACTTCATTTCAAGGTGTTCTTTACTTGTAAGAAAGAGATGAAGAACTGTTTACAGTTTTTCATCTTCCGTCATTTCAAGATATTTCAAGGTTTGGGGAAGTCAAACTTACGTAACAATTGTAACCTTTTGATCTAACCACAGAGTAGCTTAGGAGAAAAAAAAAAACACACAGAAAAATGGTAATCAAAGTAATTCAGTAGCAAAATAGTCATATCAAATCAATTTCAAAAGAGTGAATTTAAAGGGGATTTTTGAAGTATATGCAAGTCTGGATAGCAGACCCATCTTTCACATGTCAAAAGAAAAATAAATGTCATGTCATCTGCCAGATGCAACACACTGGATTTTAAATCTCTTTAACACGAACAATAGAGAACATGAAGTTAACTTCATTTCTGCATTTTCTACTGTTCTCTCAGGAACACGTTTAACCCAATTTTTCCAATTAACTTTCAAGCACATTAGCCTCTTCGATCAAGCCTGTTTCAAATAGCTGCTAACCATCCAACCCTGCTAAGCACAAAAGAAAGGCTGTTTGACAGTTCGCAGCAAACGCTACTGCACAGCTTCCACGGAGTCTCCAAGGTGCTGGAAGGATCCTGCAAGAGGGCTTGAAAAGATCCTGAAGTCACCCAGCTGGCTTTGCATAGCCGAATCAGCTTCTTCATTAAACAAGACTTAAAGCTACTGCATGAACTCACTTTTCAGTTCCTCCCATGCCCTCCATTCTATGCCCCGTCCCTGTGACCTGCTGGGCACGTTAAAGCTGCAGGTACTGCTGCTCTAGACTAGAAGGGCGATGATGTTCTGTGTGGATGGCCATTAGAGCACGATCTCCTAGTTTTCTGAACAGCAGAAGCAGCATTGCAGTTGTTTGGTGTTGCAAACATAACAGGACACAAGTAAAATTGGCTGGAGGAAGGAGGGGAAAAACAGGAGTTTGAGAGAATTTGCATTTTATTAAAAGCCAAGGACCAAGCCTTGGTTCTGTTACTTGATAATGTCTACTCTTATTAGGTATGCAAGAAAAGATCCACAAAAAATATTCAACATACAAATCTGTCCCCTACTGAGGCTACCCTACATCTGCTTACAAGTCTTCTGGTAACATCTCTTGACAATACATCCTTTTATTTCTAGATGCATCTTGCTGAACTGATCCAGTCAAAGTTCGTAGTCCAAAACAAAGGTATTAAACTACCACACATATTTCTGTAGCAGAAAAACAGCAGTTCTCTCTGCCAGATCTTTCAAAAACTAATTTTATGACTTCCAGAGTATTCCATACCTCTACTAGCACTATCAGTCTCTTTCTCTAGAAAATCTTAGAACAACTGTATACAATTTTTGTACTAACCAGTCTCCGCTAAAGAACTGCTTCAATGAATTCATTATGGTTAAAATAATTTTGCTACCAGTTTCATCTGCTTCTTCTACTAATGTCTTGCTAATGATATTGATCAAAACGTGGTTTGGGTTAAAACCCTCATTGCTGTTCAATGGGCAAACTCTTCTGCATATCCTCTCATATTCTTTAAAACACCCCTTTTCATTTGTAAGGGGGAGGTCTTATCCCAAAACAGTGATGTGAGACGTACAAATCATAACAGATTTTTACAGGCTTTTGCAGCTGGATCAGTTTCCAGAGAAACTCAGCATTAGCTTCCTAAGTCTTAGAAACGTTTGTAAAGTGACATCTGAAAATGTATCAGTTAAAGTATTAAGATACAGCATTTTTTAAATTAGTTTTTAATAGAAAGGAGTGCCCTATTATCTGTACACTTCCCAAGGAAGCTAAACATTTGGAGAGATACTAGAATCAATCCTGATTTCTTAGCATGCAGACAGGGATACCTGGTGTCTTCTGAAATTCTGAATACACAGCTCATGCAATCTACTAGCATAACCTCACTGACATTAGATTTCTAAATGCTGGTGGGAAATGAGGGGAGGTTGGCAGGCAAAAGGAGACGGAGGAGCAATGTGAACTGGAGGAACATTTCTGCCGAACCTGGTACAGGCTATAGCTTTCGAGGTTCCCAGGAGGTTTTAAAACTTTTAAAAGACTTGTAATGCCAACCCCTAATTTGCTGTTAGCTTCGGAGTACTTTCAATAGACAATTTCCAGACTGAGGAACTGCTGATTTTGGATGACCTAGAAAGGAGGTGCACAGCCCTTTGTGCTACCCCTTCAAAACTATTTGTAAGCAAAACTCTTCCTCGGTTCTTAACACAAAAAGACTTTGGCAATGGAATTACAGAAAAATCAGGTTGCCTAGTACACCAAAAAATAATCCTGCACATCTAAACAAAGATATTTTTATAATCTTATTCCATCCTTGATGGCCTGAAAATACACTAGCGTCATTTCAACCAGTGCTGCCTACCTCGGGATCCAAGCAGAGCAGGGACAGTTACAGGAGGCATGACTGCGTGGTTTTGGCTCAGCAGCTATCATGGCATCAGAGACCACGCGAAGGGAAGGAAGGCTAGGAGACCTCCTCACCTGCACACACCTTGCCTATGCACTGCTCAGCAACAACAATTTGTTTCCTCTTGATATCTGTAAGGGATTGTTGACTTTGCCTCCCCAAGACACAGGCGATTCCAATGAAACTGTGCTGCTTCCTCTGCAAGCTGCAGGAAAGGGGTCCCAGGCGTAGGGAAAGACAAGGGGCTTTGGAAAGAAATTAGCTCTGTTTCTGCCACCAAGGCCACTCTGGCTTTTCTAAGGAGATTGCTGTGGCCCGTTCATCCTTTACAACCAGCCATGGTAGTTAGGATTCACTAAGGCTGATTTCTACTTTTTTTTTGCCTCAAAAACACTATCCTTCAAACTCTGGGAAAAAAAAATAAAATCAAATGCCTTTTCTTTTAATACACTAACACTGAAGAGAAAAAAAATCTGAAAAATAAATTAAAAAAAGGAAAAGTTCTACAACTCATAGAAGCTACAAAGAAAGGCCTCAAACCTGACACACGTGTTGTTTGAAGGGAGAGACCCATCCAGAGCTCTTTCTGAAAGCTGGTACTTAGTCCTAATTCATAGCAAAGACCTTTGCTGCTGCCAGTTGCCAGGGAGACTAGAAATACTGTTCAGGCTTGGAGGGATCTTTTGTCTCAAGCTCTGGAAAAGCTCTCATTGAGTATTTAAGGCCTTCTACATTTTCTGTCATTTTAAAGGAGAAAAGGAGATGGAAGGTTGTTGGAAAGAAAAATAAGCATCCAGAGCCCAATCATTTGCACAACAACAACAACATCCTCAAAAGAACAGCTTAACACCATATCTCCAAGAAAAGGAAGCAGCTCCAACATAAAAGAAAATCTCTTCACCCTTCAACAAGTATGGTAGGCTAGTTAGTATACTCTTTCTTTGAACAGGATGCTACAGAGGACACACAGAGTAAGAAAATACTACAAGGATTCAGGCTTGTTGCCACCAGCAGTGGGGGAAAAAAAGCTGAGGAATAGGTGGACAGACTCTGTCCTCTATATTGTTGGGTAAAAAAACACTTAGTAAGGAAACACATCTCCTTTAAAATAAATAAATAAACAACAGAAGCCTCCTAAATCTTTTGTGAAGATTAGAAAGCATCTGGTGAAACAGACAAAATTATTAGAAGTGTTTCAATATATCTTAGTTCTTCAGTATAACAGTATAATTTCTACACTAGTTTATATTAGTGTTCTTAGAAAGAAAAAAATATAACAAACAGATAAAAACAACACTGAAGGAAAAAAGATTTCCGTGTATAGAAAACCATAAAAAGTTGCAGGCCACATGCTTAAGTCTGCTTACCCACCCGATAGCTACTTTCAAAGTCAGCATTGTGCATACGTAAACTTAACCAACGTTTAGACAACTGTTAGCCTCAATGCAAGGGGACTAACATTATTTTTACATTTCAAATATCTAGACAAATCAGTTTCGAAAACATTCTGAAGTATTTTAATAGTCCTTCAGCTATGTTCCCTGCACGTGGAGTAGTAGTTATATGTAAAACAGCACTTCTGTAGCATTTGAAAATGCATATTAAAATCTGGGAAAGTCAGCAGATACGGCCACATATTTTGTTGCTTATTCAACAAACCATTTGTAGAAATTGCATGGTACAAGTCATTCTGTGGTTTACAACTCGAGAAGACCACTTAGACTAATCCAGCACAGCTCTCTAAGGCCCAAACAGTAACAAACAACCACACCACGTATTTACAAAGCACAGTCGTTTTCTTACACTGATAAACCTTTCTGTTGACACTAGCACCCACAAGAATCTTTACCAGAAGACCTTACGCTGTCATTCCACTGCCATTCTTAAAGAAACAAAAACAGGTAGCACTGAAATATTTCCATTTTCTGAATGAGAATGACTTCAAAGCTTATCCAGAATGCAAGCATCTGCAGTACACCAGTTCTTTCATTTTAATTACCCTGAAAGTATCATATTTCAGCTAATAATTATAACACACAAGTAGCGTGTTTTTTTTTTCTTTGCAAGCCTGTAAGCCAAGATATCATTAACAAATGATATTATATTTTATAAGCAGAAAAAAAAACAACAGCAATTCTGAGTTAGGTGCCATTACAATTGTAAACTGATTCATTTAGGATATTTTATTCAAATTTAAAATATCACATGAACGTTCCATTCCAGATTCTACTTACCATTTTCACTATGTCAGCATAAGCTGATTCAACAATCACTCCACGATTTGTTGAAACATATTCAACCAGTTCATTCAGTGTTGCTCTTTTAATTTCCTTGCTTTTCAGGTCTGAAACAGAGTCCATGAAGTCAAAGAGTATACAACACTGCTGCAACTTCTGACAAAAGAGATCTTGCTGTTCATTGGAGGTGGCATCTGTAAAAGGAAATAAAAAAAACACCTAAGCCCATACAAGCGAACTCAGGATTGCTAAATCTGTTCTGTTGACTAAAATTCGCATAATGTGTCAGATCTGTAACTGAGGAATGGTATAATGCAGGACCAACAAATTAATAGACAATACTGTAAAAACGGAAAGATACTGAATGGATCTGTTTAAGTATGCTAGAATGAAAAAAAAATCACTATTTGAAACTTGTATTTCACAGAAATAGTGAATAAATATAAGGTTGTAGTTGTATATACGGAAAATAAGTGAATTCATTTTATTTGAGATACACAGACATTAGTAAGTACCAACTCGCCCTCACCAAAAGTCACATACACAAGCAGTGCATCATACTAACCTTTCATTCATCCGATTTGTCTCATTCTGTTCCCTAATCCTTTATTATATAACCTGCTTAAAAGCTGTAAAATCTGCTTTGAAGGAACTTTGTCTTTTTTTTTTCTTTTATTTAAACCACGATGCAACATACCTCACATACTTTTGATACCATGTGATGGACGTTTCTCTTAAGAATCAACTCCAATATTTCAAAAGGATTAATCCTGAATGTTCATGCTTTGGTTTAAATAATTTATCATGATCTTAGTCACGTCAGGCTTTCCAGCATTTTTGGCCCGCTAGGACAATGTGTTTGTCTATGACTCTGCATCATCATTTCATGGTGCAGTTTCTCTAGTAGTAGATAAGCAGAATTCCTCCATTAGTATTTCACACTAGCTCTACAGCAGATGGATTATTGAGTACTGTATACTTCAAAAATATAATACATCCTGAAAATATTATAACCGTTCGGAAGTTGCAGGATCACAGCAAAAGCAGCTGTGGTTTTAACTACGAAATCCGATAAATGTCATACTGCCTAGATATACGCTGAGAACCCAAGTGCCCTTTGTTTGCTTTTTTGCTTTGCTCATTGGGGTTCTTAGTCACTCCAGCAATAGTATCAGCTCTTCTATCAGTCACTTGGGATTTCACCTGTTCTGCTGAAAAATTTTTATTCCCAGTTTCATCTGGGACTAAGGAATGCTTTCTCCCTATAAAACTTTCAAGACCTGTCTATAGCCAGACTACCTAATCCCTTAGCTTCATTAATTCCCTGCAGCATTTACATTAACGCTGCCGCTTCCTCAGAAGGAAATTAGCACAACAAGGAAAGGAACAGGGCCTTGTAACACTGCATGTTGAAAATCCTAACTCTCAGTTTAAAGGTTGAACAAAACACAGAAAGGTCTCACACTTCTCTTTATTGTTTTAGGAGTATTCTAAATAAGCAAACTTTAAGTTTGTAAATTTAACAACTCTGACATTCTTTGACGAAGCCAGTTGCTCAAGTTTCTTACCAAAGCACCTCCCACTTAGTGGCCAGAACAACAACAGGGGTTTTAGCATTCAGTAATGATCTGACAGAATTCTTGCATTTCCATACAAGCAAAAAAGTAATTGCTAAAATGGCCTGAAATGCCTCCACTGTAATCCCAACTGCTCGCCGTGCCCTGGAAGTCCAAACACCAGAATACTGTATTGCATTGCACTCCCTTTTGCCATCTGACAGTTAACATCTTATTAACTGAGCATAACAACTTCAGCGGGCTTTTGAGAAAGCCGGAGGTTATTATTCCCTCATAAAGAGCGATCTGTACTACTGAATGCTAATTCTGCAATTCTAACCATTTTTCTTTTGAATGCAGATGCCGTAAGATGCTTATTTTTGCTCAGCTATCTACAAATCGCACGATACCAAAGCCGTGAATCGTTACACCCTGCAAAATAATGAACGTCAGCTGTAAAAACATTTGTAAGTTACATAACATTTCAGCTCAGCTCTTCTAATACTCGGCAGCGGGTTGCATGAGTAAGACCTGTACCATGGCAACAAAGCAATAACAGTGACACGCTGCGGGTAACATCCCCAAAGCCTCGCTGGCGGAACTGCCCCAGGACGCACAGCTTCCCCCGACGCTAACCTCGCGCTGCCAGCCGTCCGCACGCAGGGCTCAGATCCGCTCTTACTTCTGCCCACTGAAAGCCTGACCGTGCTCCACCTTAGCAAAGCCCAGTAGTGAGGTGCAGCAAATACAGCACCTTTGGCTGATGTTCGATTAAATCAAGTTTCATTAACCAAAATTTTAAGTTTTAGAAAGCAGCTGACGTCGTCTGAATTCTCCTCATAGTGGTTAAAACAAACTTGTTAAAACAAAGTTGAAATCAAGCAAGCAGAATTCAGAAGAAATCATCAAATCGCTTATTACCTTCCCTAGAACATCAAAGGAATCCTGGTGTTAGCCACTTTAATTTCAACATCAGAGTCATAGAGATCGTATCTCTCCGGCCACGCATCACCAGTCCCTTTCATTAGCAATCTGATCTATCTCAATTAGACATCTTCCTAAATGAAAAGCCTGCCCATAAATCAGTTTTGTTACTTGCACCATTCAAAGCCAAGCCATACAAAGTATTTTCTTCTACACATGCATCCATTACTCACAATGACAAGGGGAAATCGTGAAATAACGACACGTGCAAGAGATGAAAACTGTAAGGAAGGTAACAAGAGGACTAGTCCTGCGGCATCCGCATTACCTCTCGTGTGCTCAGCCCCTGCCTGACACATGGCACCTGTATCCCAGGAATGCTGGGACAGGTGCCATGAAAACCACCACCTGCTTTGGGGAAATTCATGTCAGATAGCATTCTTGGCTTCTTAAAGCCTTGTCTTTAACTACATCTAATTTTCCCAGCACAACAAAAGCTGGACAACCCTACGTTGCAGTAAAATCATATTGCAATAGTTTATTCCAGCTCTATGAACAAAATAAACTGTGCCAACATTATTGCATCAATACCAGAGCTTTAAGCTTTAGTAGTTTAACCTGTGGCATGATTTTTAAACAAGTTTTAATTTAACTTCTATCAAGATTTATTCCACGCATCTGAAGTTCATGGTAACTGCTTACCCTAAATACCAGAAGGGCCACAGAAGGTAACACAGGTTCAAAGTAGGCAGTGGATGCTTCAAGAAAATAACCCTAGGGACAGGTTGTACTTTCAAGTGGAAAACAAAACAAAACACCAAAGATTGAATTCTATTAACCACCTGTCCCTAAATTGCTGTATGTTGTTGGAAAAGTCACTTTAAAAAAAATAATAGAAAATGGTCTGTATGTTGTCTGCTCAGGTGATCAAAATCCAATTGGCTCAGCTTTATTTTCTAGAGGCTGCTCAACAGAGGCACGTCTTAGGAAACTCTTTAAATCCACCGTTACATCCGTTTGAGGGCTGTTTGTCAGTTGACCTGGGGTCCCTGGGAAGGTCCTAATGACACTTCAGGCAACCACAGAGAGCCAGTTCATAATCAGATATGACAGTAGGAAATCCTAAAGACAAAAAGTTGTGTCCAATACCAAAAAAACATTGTAAATTAAGATCCATTTTAACCATCACTCTTTCTAAGGATTGTCATTGCCTCTGGTCATCTGCACAATAGATGGTAAAATATGTTTGTAACTGATTAAAATAGTTCATTTGATCCTTGCGCTTCATGGTACTCAAATTCTCAACAGACTACTACTACTACTGTTTACAAAAGCCTAATCATTACATACAGTAGCCATAATATCAAAGGATAAAAAATTACAAACAAGTGGACTCACAAGCTCCTCCTGAGCAGAAGTTACTAAACATTAAGGCTGCATGATTGTACAGATTGGTCTCGAAATCAAATGCTTTAATACTTACCAGGTTATCAGTCCAAGCCTGAACATGGAGCACTGAGTTAAAATATGATATTTTTTTTCAGGGAGGACCCAACCAAAATATAGATAGGGAAAGAAATTTTACAGTCTGAGCTACCTCATGAGTATATAACTATAGAGACAGACACCGCCATACCACCAGCCAGGGGACTGCATTGACATCTTCCCACACTGTATTTATCTCACGTTCACAGGCATTTCTCCTGGAAGGAAAAGAAAGATGCTTCTCCTTTCTCAACAGAACTGTTTATCCAGGACCTCCTGTGCAAAGCCAGGGAACACAACACAATCCTCGCTTCAGCAGAAAGCAGAATCCAAGTCCCCGGAACTCCCCTCTCAACTGGAAAGTCAAAGAATCAGAACTCCCTTCACAAACTGGAAATTCAGAAAACCTTACTTTCCCTGCCAGTGCAAAACAAACCCTCTCAAACATTTGTAACAGGTTTCCAATATTTACTGTGCTACATGCAGCTGCACTCGATGGCAGTGGGGTCTGCTAGCACAGAATGAAGCCCTAACACTGACACAAAGAGACAAGCACAGGTACCATGAGACATCATACTTGCTTTTTTTTTCTTCACATCGTTTGAATATCAACACTGTTGAATCTCTGGCCTAGCCTACGCAAGTCAAGCATAAGGAAACCTGCCTAACCTCATTTTAAATTTTATTTTTGTTCTGTGCAGTTCTTGTGTACACTGTCATTGCAATCTCCTGAAGCACCTGAAAGGGTCAGTGTTTGTGCCACAGACCTGGTAAGGAGGCACTGTTAAAAAATCGAGTTTTGATGCAGTTGATGTTACGAGACGAGACACAATATCCTTCCAGGTTCTCAGAAGTCTGTGTCTGCAGCTTGGCAGGCAGCACAATGGTTGGCTGACAAAGAGGAAAGAGGTCTCTTGCCCTTCTACTCCCTTGTCATTTATTCCTCCCTTCCCCTCCCCTGCTCCCAGTCACATCCATCCCTCAACACCGGCTCTGCAACTTGTCAGCCCCTTCTGCGAGCTGCTTTAACTCAATAACATGGCCATATTAGTGAGGTTAGATGGCTTCTGGAGGGGCCTGATGATCATCAGGTCTGGCACAAGGTTAGTGGTGGGAGCAGAAACTCCTCTTTCAGCTGCAGCAAGTTGTTTAGATAGTTCATTAGCTCATTTGTAACCGTATCCTCCAGCTTCACAGGTATGAGGTAACTGAAAAATCCTAATTATACATTAACTAGTTGATTTCCATTTTTTTCCTTCTTCTTCTGGAAAGCGACTTTAAGCTCCTTTTTAAAGAAAGATGCAGCCCCTGTATAAAATCTCATTGTATACTTGGCTATTCCAATAGTCTAAAACTTTCCTGCAGTAACTCCTTACATCTGTAAGAGAAGTTTCCCCATTTCCAGCTTTTGGTAGCTCAGCAGCCCAGCTGAAACTGGTGAGGCCACTCAGACCAGTAATTACGCAGCATGTTAGGTATCCAAGGAATCTCATCACCAGTATTTTCTTTTTTTTGCCCCCCATACAGAAAAAAAAATACTGCCTAAGGAATAAGTGCCATTTCTTATCAGACTTACGGGGGTTTGTTTGATTATTTGCTTCTGTTGTGTTTTGTTTTTTTTTTTTTGCCCTTTTTTTTCCCCTATTCAGAGTTGAACAGCATATATATTTGAATTACCTGTGGTCCTGAAGCCTACGTCTCTTGCTGGATTTCTGGAAAGGGCTGAGTAAGTTTCTCTGCATGTTTTCACTAAACAGAGCCCAGACTTTGCAAGACAGATAAGGGAGTCAGACAGAACATCATGCGTCTTAGAAATTAGCCAGCTCCCTATGCAGAAGGAGGTTTATTCTTGAGGGAGGTTTGGAAGACAACTAAGCAGAATACCATTCTCAAACACGATGTTACAAGGAAGTCCATACCACATATGGGAGATGGCCAAAAAAAAAAAAAGACTTGGCACAGAACTAAAGGTACAGAAAGCACAGTGGTCAATCCTGTCTGGGATCTGCATGCTCATATGGACAGCCACAACCTCCCTATTTCAGAAATCCAAAGGCCCGCAAAGGAGCAATCAAGGCAATGAGCTGAACTTCTCCTTCCAGTCAAACTCTTCTGCTGATGCTCACCAGGCAGGACTTACACTACTGATCCACCGGAGCAGTAAATTAAAAATACACTGCAACACCCTGCTTGCTCAACTGTCCCCACAGCACGCGTTTTATCCAATTTAATGCATACCTTCCTCCAACCAGTTGTGCAAAATCAAATTAAAATTGCAAAAAAGCAACCGAACTGCTAAAAAAAAAAAAAAAATCACACCACCATCCAAGTAAATCTCCATTTTCTTTTGAAATAGCTAAGAAATCACAAGTTTTGCTCATTAGAATATTGTGAATTTAAGATTAACTCCTTGATACATGCCAGGGCAAAAAAAGAATTTAAAGAGTCTCACACAAGAAGTAAAACTAAATAAGGACACAATCTATGACGATTTTTATTCACATACTCTGTTGTGGTTTACAAAGATAGCTACATATTCTAGGCTATAGAGAATTTTAAAGTTGTTTACTAAAAGCACTTCTCCAAAGCTATGTCCTGTCCAATACCAGATATTGTTTGTTCAGTAAGGCTCGTCTGCCAGTCCATGTGGCCAGCAGTTGACCTTAACAAATCAGTCCAGAAAATCTGAAAAGCCTACGCTGATCCAACAACATCTGTCACAAATTTTCTCTGACATGACTCCTTGGACTGATGGTAAGCTAAAAGTGTCTTTCTTATCTAAATTGTTTCTGTCATCTTCCAAGCATTCTTATAATCTCATATGGCTAAGAGCTCCTACCACGTTAAATCCCTTGATTTTAATGAGAATTTGACTCAACCAAAACACTTCAGACAATAAGAAAGTACCCAGCTGAAGTGCTTTCATATTTAATAGCCTTATTTCCTACCGGTTAATTACAGAAGACAACGTGAAGACAGATGCAAAAAGTAATGCAAATTACACTCTTAGTCCTCAAAAAGTTAAAAGAACAGCAAGACTCGTGACCAGACCTGACACAATTCACCTTATTTCTCCCACAACTTTCTCAAAAAGAAGAAATAAAGCCCTACTCATTTCCTAAACAAAAGAAAAAAAAACTACAAAAACAAACACCATGCCAACGAGTCGAATGGGAACATTAAACACCCTGCAGTCATCTTTGACAAAATGTACATCACGAACCCTACTAACGTTTCCTCAAGAGCACCACTGACAGCTCAGAACTGAAACTCAGTTACATGCAACAAAAATTCCGAGGAGAAAAAACAATATATATATATATGTTGTCCGATGACAGGACATGGTTACGCTGCTTTTAACAGAAAGCACCAAGATGCTGAGCTTTGCATATGGCTACCTGTAGGCAAGCTTTGTTCAGAATGATATAATGAATTTATTATAAAAGAAATTCTAAAAGAAATCTTACTATAAAAGAAATTTCAGTTTGTGCAGTTGTATATTTTCAAAGAACAATTATGCTACTCCTCTTGAATTCAAAAAAGCTTTCTTCCACCAGTAAGCCAACTATTATGCTCCCCAGTGCATTCGCTTATGTTTTTGGCATACGCTGATACTACATTTGCTGTCTTCATTTAAAAACCATCAAGCAGTGGTGACGACTGATCATACGCCAGGACAGGCCCATCTTGAATGTAACCAGAGGCTCTAGGAGTTCAGCATTCTCTCCTGCATGCAAGCCCAAATAATGGTTTCACTGGCTTCATGAAGGTGGAACGGCTCATGATTATTATGTAATACTGATCTTAAATTAATTTAAAATAGGAAGCCTGCTTCTTTAAGGAAGATAGGGATAAATTTAAGGCTGATAAATCCCATCACAGAATTAACGCGCGCAGCCAGATCATTAAACTGGGGAAGAGGGGTAAGTAATTCACTTTTGGAATGGGAAATTGTTATTCTGGAGATACAAAGATGGGACAGATGGCAACCTTTAACTTTAAATCACAAAGGCTTGGTAATGTGAACTGCTTTCCCAAAGAGAAAGCGAGAATAAATAGCTTTTGTTACATACAGATGTAACAAAGCCTTTTGTTATGGTAAAACATATGAGCTTTCAAAAAGTCCTCTTAAAAAGAGGAGGGCAAATAAAGATCAAGGTAAAGCCCTGGGTATATAAAGAAGTCCTCTCTTAAAAGCCTACTAACTCACAATTACTTTCTATTAGCCACAAGCCAGAAGCACCCACAGATAGGCTCCTGGTAGCTCACTGCACGACAATGTGTGGGAAAACCAACCACCAGCAGGACCCTACAGAAAGGGAACAGGACCAGGGACCAAGCCTCTCGGCCCGTGGAATCAGAAAGATTGCAGGGAACTGCCTCCGTGGTGCTGCTGGTCCCCGAAATACACGCTGCATCCAAACAACAGAGCTGTTGTCCGCTTTAGACCAGATGTTAACTCTACCTGTCCCCAAACACACACATTTGCTTTTAACTAAATGCTGTTTCTTGAAATCTAAGTGTTGGATAGAATTTAAGATTTCCCCACCTCATTTTGAAGATGCAAAACAAACCCTTGAGGTTGTGAAGAGGCAGACTCAAGGAACTGTTTCACACCTTCCTGGCTCAGCATTAACCAAGCAACGTGCGCAGCTCTGTTTGCTGCTGCTCCCTCCTCAAACAGCCGCAGCACTCCACTCATATGGGAACCAAGGGATAAGGATGGCTTAAAAGCAAGTGACAAAGCTGTGTGCCACACAGACGCAAACTTCAGCTCAACAACCATCGTACAGCACGCTATTAAAAACATCCTCAAACACCTAAGAACATAAACACCTTGCTAGACCAGAGCCTGAAACAAATTCATTTGCACCTTTTAAGCTTGTAAGGATAGAAATTGTATTCGCTATCTGAATAAGCTCCTTTTTTATTAATTTGAATGCAAGACCTCTGACTGAAACTGTGGTTTTTTATAAACAGTGACTGCTGATAATGAAATAGGCCATAAATGGATCCATTGCAGGATTTTTATTTTTATTTAAAGCCTATTAGCTTATATTGTTCCCTAGTTATTTTAAGATCCCACCTGATCTAACAAATTAATTTTGAATTAAATGCTAAAGTTGCTCCAGTTTGGCATCACACTAGAAAACACAAGTCAACATTACAAATCAAGTTTGTTTTTATTGTCCAAAAACTGCAGAAATGCTCTTTGAATTTTCATATGGCAAAATCAGTGTTGAGTGCCATACAAAAATATCTTTCATTGGAAACCAAGGGCTAACTGTTAAACATTACTTCGCAGAAGTACAGAATCTCATTTTGTAGTTAATTTAGCACTTACGCTATTTTAAACATGTGAAGGGGATGTATAGGGGAGTAATTTAATAGGAAATCTGTGCCAGAGGAAACATGTGATCTAGGTCTTCAAAAGCCAAGGTAAAATTTCATCCTTCGAATCCCTGCATAAATTGGGGTGGAAGTTACAGGTATTGGAGTAATTCCTTGGATAAATGTACACTTCAATATTTGGCTGAAGTCATATTTCTTGGTTTTCAAAGTTTTCTCAGACAAATAAAATAATAAGGTACTTAATCATGACTTAAGTATTATAGCGGGAAGAACTAAGCTTAAATCAGACTAGGAATACAGGTGAAATCCTGGTTTTGCTGCATTCGGTGACTTACCTGCCACTGACCTCAATGGGAACAGATCATTGTCTAGAGCAGACAAATATTCAAGCACTTGCAAGATCTCCTTGTCCATCTCACTTGAACTAAGCATCTAGTTGCATACATAAAAGCTCAAAAAGCTTTTATTTTTCATTTTTAACTATCAACAGTTACTTTCTTTCTAACAAAAATTGTAAACATCAAGCATTCAGTAATGAAGGAGCGATCCTACACTTCAGTGTATTCCCATTTGGCAAAATCTTGTAGTTATTTTAAAACTCTATTTACACCATTCTGATGTAGTGAGTTTATTTTGCTCCCACTTCCTTCTCCTAAGGGAAAATACTCACAAATGTAAATTATCAAACCTTGTCCTTCCTGACTGTACTGTGGGACCCAGACCATGTCTCTCCAGGGAACTCTGACATTTGCTTCTAAATTTTTCTTCTCAAAAGTATAATAAGTGTTTGTTTTCCTCAGAAACCAACAATGCTGAAATGCACAATTTGATTTTACATATGCGATTCAAAACCTACGTGCAGTTCTCATCACTTCCTCCTGTTACATACAGATGGGACCAAAATTTATGCTGCTTAACAGGACTTCAGTCCTACTGCAAAAAGTTTACACCTACGCCATATTTTAAATAAGCATAGATTTTTTTTGTTAGAAATATCATCCAGTTTTCAAAAACCTTACCCAACTAGGCTGCATTGGAACTTAAAAAAAATAATTAAAAAAATACCCATTTCCCCCCCGCTTTCCCATAAAATTTTACTTGGGAAGAAATGAATACGATAAAAGCTGTGCTTTTAATTTATTATTTTTTTTAAACTTCCAAAGTTTTACTTGCTTATGCAACGATGCACCCTGCCAGCTCTCAAGTACAGCAACAGCAGACAAAAAGCTGTTTCCCCCTTCACAGTCAGACAAATGGCTCTAACTTTTTATTCCTGCTTTTCTTCGGATCTGCCTTCCTGGCCCACGCTATATCGCCCTCCTCGCTCGCCCCTCCTCCTTTTCCAGTTCTTCTGAGAAAATCCCCTGTGCTACTTCCACCCCTTTTATCCAGAGCTTGTCAACTCTTCAAGTGTGCGATGGGCTCAGGTGTACTGATTACTTTTGATCAGCAATCTGAAAAAGTAAACTTGTATAACATAAAGTATTCCTGCTATGGTAGGGAGCAGCTTTAATGCTATTAATTCTTGGGAGTTTACAAATCACTGACCAGAATTAGAAAGCCTTCCTTTCGCAGCACAGTTCCGGGTTGTATACACACATCTACTTTTTGTCATTACTTGCACCTCGACCTCCCAGCTCCACTGCAAAATTCACATTACTCGGGGATGGGAAGCTGACAAAAACTATCCATTGGGAAACAACAGCCAAGAGAGGGAACTTGAGACAAGGAACAAGGTAGAAAACCTTTCCTAATGGCAGCCAAGGCAACGCAACAGCACAATCTGTTTCTGAAATCCCTTTACCATATTCACAGCAGCAATACGAGCTACTCCTTTAGCAGGCTACGGGACACCCGGATCAGCCCAGACGCTGTCCCTCTCTACTACCCTGCAGTGCTACGAGCTGGCGTTCTGCATCGACGTTCAGGGAAGCCCTCCTTGCCCCACGCACACTGCAGCCAGTGACTGGTAGCTGCAGGTATGTTCTTCTAATCTTTACGTTCTTGAGTTAAGACTCTCATTTGATGAACCAACTCGTCTTCAATCAATTCCTGGTATAGCAAGCAAAAACCCCACGCATATGAAATTTCAAGACTGATTTACCTTTACAGTCAGGGGAAGTCTCAAAAAACGTGGTCACAATGAAAAGCCATGAAGAAACTCGCACAGGATATGGCAAGAAACATTTCCAGTACGTTTCACAGCCAGCCTTTGACATTCTGGACTTTTAGCTACCGGCAAGGAGCAGGCTCCAGCCGCACACCCTCCTGCCCTCTCTTCCCACCTGCATCTCCTGTCAGCCCACCGCTTCTTACCGTCCCACCACCTGTAACACACTTCTGGGCTCCTGCTTTCAGAAAAACATATTGCAAGCTTTCTATACACTTAATTATAGTGCATGAAAACCAAAGAAAAGCCACGCACAGCAGCCTCAAAAGAGGCGGTTCCTTGCAGAGCAGCACAGGAGGTACTGAATCATCATCAGTCTTGCTACCGAGCTACAAAAGCTGCTGAGCACATCCGAGAATTTGGACCACATTAGATTAATTTTCATCAAGAACTATAAGCTAAGCTACAAAGTACAGAAAACGTCAGAGCTCAAGACCATTATTATTATTTTAATATCAACAACATATAATGCATTTTTACTCTAGCCTTAGGAACGGTTTGAACTGTTTTTGCTGAAACTCAGAAAATCAGCCTGAGGAACAGTTCCAAATAAAACTGTCCATACTTGGCATGGAAAACTTCAGTCCAAACTGTTTAGCAATGCTGTAAGCAGCTGAGAATAAGGTCTTGTGAAGGAAAATTGTAGGCGACCTTAACTAAGAGGAGTCCTGCCTTGAAGTCAAACGTATACCACTGAGACTGACCGCGA
Source organism: Anser brachyrhynchus (assembly GCF_964034855.1). Lineage (NCBI taxonomy): Eukaryota > Metazoa > Chordata > Aves > Anseriformes > Anatidae > Anser > Anser brachyrhynchus. The sequence goes on from NC_137696.1 coordinate 28,585,888, forward strand.
GCTCAGCAAAACTTAAGAGAAACTAGCTCAGTGACTCTCTGATAAAAATCAATGATTCAGATGTTAAAATAAGCTGTCGCTGTTGGTCCAGTTTCCAGAAGAGCATTTTGCCAAGGGAGTTTTATACAATAGACTTTATTTACTACCTACTGGTCTCGTTAGCCTGTGGTTCCAACCTTCAGAGTTCACACACTGTGATGAGCCTGTATGTATAGTCTTAGCCTGCTGGATTAAAACAGGAGTCAGGATTACAATGGCACAAACTCAACGTCAAACCCTTCTGAAGGGAAATGTCTTTCTTCATAATAACACTGCACATAGCCCTTCTATGCTTAAAGAGAACATTACTCTGTCCAGAGCTGTTGGTACAGTGCCTTTTCAAAAGCACCAAATAATTTTAAGATAGGTGGATATTAAAAAGAATTTTGCAGATTGATATAATCTTCTTTTGATCAGATAGCCAGAGCAGTAAGTAATTCCACTTGTATTTACTACAGCAACTACCATTAAAATCAGCACCTGCAAAACTAATATCTGACTAAACTAGAAAGCAACGAATATGGAAAAAGAAATCTGATCCTAAGCTGGCACACAGAAGATGTGAAAGATTTAAATAGAAAAGTTCATGTGAAGACTGTCAATAGGCTCTATATTTAGGAGTTGCTCTTGATGGAAGTATATTCTAAGACCAAAAATTCAAGTCTAAGGATAAAAAAAGGTCAATTTGTTAAGAATTAAAAACCAAATGTTCCACTCCATAAACTAGGAACAGTTCCTTAATATAGAAGAAAATTAAGCAGTACATTTTTCATGGAACTACATTAGAATATTAAAATAAAAAGTTCTTAAGTCTTCTTTAGATATTGTAGGTTCTCTATTTTTCAACATTGTAACTCGACTAAACATAAGATTTGACTACTTCGTTGTGTGCCCTGTTGAGACTATGCATAAAAGCTAAATGGAAATTCCTCATAGAACATCCTCATTTTCATCTGAAAAATAAAGATTGTCTCTGTTAAGGAAAAAAATCAGCCGGGAAGGTCATAGTTGCAAGTGAAGTTGAATACAAAAGGTATAGGATAGGGGACTACAGAAGAGGAAATAACAATGAATCATCAGGGATTTAAGAAAAACAAAACAAAACAGTGCAAATCTGAGCGACAGAAAACTGTCATTTAACTTACAAATATTTATGAAGGCTGTAGTAAAAGTAAACCATTCTAAAATTTTTGAAGGCTATTTTCCTTTCTGGAGCAAAGGCAACTTAATGTTAGCATGAATAAAATTCCTCTCAGCTGTTTTTAACTCTGCTTATTTTTGTCACTCTGAAATACACACTGTATGATTCAAAGCATCTGAAGTTTAAGGTCTGAACTGACCCTGCTGGATCTAATAAGGTTAAAATTTTAGCAATAAGCAAGCTTATTAGGCCTTCCTATAATGCTTTCATGAAAGCTTAGCTTGAACGCAGCACCTGGTTCTCAGTCAAATCCAGGCTGTCACTTGATGGTTTAAATAAAGCAAATACTTTTGATAACACCCGTTTTGAACCCCATATTTGGATGCCGAAACTGCATACTGGAAGGTCTTTTTAGAAATGTCTTATTCCAGTATACTTCACCACTGTAACTCGCAGTCCCACAGAGATTCTTACAACCATCTCTAGTCTACGGTTGACAGATTTTTGGACCAGTTTCCAGCTGTTCTGCTGTTAGAGCTAGAGTTTTCTCTATGGGGAGAGTTTCATTTGGAAACGAACACTAAGAATTTCTTGTAATATTTTTGTGCTCTGTGCATGTTATAGGAAATAAGCCTGCAGTGACAAGCGTCTTCCCAAATGGATGCTCAGTATTGAGAAGATCACAGAAAGACATCAGGAAATGTTTATTCATTCCAGCTGGACTTGACATCTCTGGTAACAGAAAAAAAGTACATTCGGTTTACAACCTGACAGTCCACATTAGCTGTGCTAAATAAAAGCAACAAGCTGCTTTGAATAAGATTTTTTTTTTCTTTCATCATATCTGGTCACCATTTTCCACCTGTATCTTCACTTGCTTCTTCAACCAAAAAGATCACAGAAACACGTATGTGTAGTTTCATTGCAATTAGACAGACTGGCTCCCAAGGTCAAGTTGGTTCTCTTTTTCCAGAAATGAAGGTAACTGCACGGGCTATTACAGTGTTTTAAAACAACTCGCTATTGAGACAAAATGACCACTTCTTAAGAATTTTAAAATAGCAATTCCTTCATCAGATTTCTTTAAACTCAACACTCCCAGGACTGTTCACTAAGTGATAAAATCCTGCTGTTAACCAGCATGCTACTTTGGCTACAAATTTTCAAAGGATTTGTATTAAGTAAACTGCAAAGTAACAAAATGAAAAGGAGATGGGAAAAAACAGCTTCAACTTGACACAGGTCTAACACTTCCCCCACCACCACCTTTTTTTTTTTTTTTTTTTAAATTATTCTGGTCTTCACTACTGCTTAAGCACTACAGTGCTTACATTCAGCTTAAGCACTACAGTGAAGTGTACACTCTCCTGAATAACAAACACAGAGGAAACGTAATTGAAGAGCACGTTCCTCATTTATTTTATGTATCCTGACATCAGTTAGGTTTTGCTAAGCTTTCATCTAAAGATGATGCATAATATCAGAAAAAATAATCTGAATTGTTAATGATCAACACACAATCCTGCTACACCCCCTCAACTTCTCCCTGTCCCCCCAAAACCCAAACCCCTAAAGCTAAGACCATGCACTATCTGGGACTGTCACCTGCTAGTCACAGAAACATGTCTTTTCCTAGCAGTGACAGAATATTCAGCTAAATCCAGAAATTTTGGTAATCCCAGCAGCAGCACAATTAACTCCAGAAATATATAAATAAGTATGTTATCTTTCTACAGGCTTTCAAGCAATACCACTTGGACCTGTATGAAAGGGTGTTACACGATCTGATCTGGCCCTATTAGTGACAAACAAACAAACAAAAAATAGTCCCTAGATAAAAGGGGAAAAAATCTGCTCAGGAAGATGTTTGATAAAGTGAATGGTTAGTTTTTATTTTTTCTTCTGGAACATCCTTCCTTGCAATAAAATGGAATACAAGTATTTCAGGCCAGCCTGACAAACCTATGTGGGAGTTTCAGAATACTTGTTATTGTCTTGAAAGCGATCAAACAAGACAGTAACTATAAATCAAATTAAGTATTTTTACTGCAGTGTAACACCAAACTGCTTCTTCATCTACAAAATGCTAATCTCCCAATACAGGCTTCAAACACCCCCCACTTAGCCCCTTAAAGATACCTGGAAAAGCAAAACTTCTTAATCTAATTTCCTAAGTGCACGCTGAGGGCCCTTAGGCACCAGTGTAATGACTGTACTTTCCTTTTTCCGCCCCTCCCTGGGAACGCTGGCTACCAGTCTGGAGATGACACTACGCTGGCAGCATCACAACTATTACTGAATCCCACATTGGCTTTAAAGAATAAAGCAGAGCTTCATCTTCCTGAGACGTATGTGATTACAACAAGAAGTTTCACAAAACCATACATTCATGGAGAGCAAACTCTTTCTATCAGCTTTTTTGGTTTGGGAGGCAGGAGAGGGTCAAGAGAGGAAAGGAGAGAAGCAGAAGGGGAGAAAACATCAGATATCCACAGCTGTATTCACAACAAATCTAAATTCCCCATATATCCAAACATTACAAACCCATGGGAGAAAACATGCAGAAGAGTGCTGCCCAGCTTTCTGGTAACTGGCTAACTGGGATACTGTTACTCATAAAAGCATGCTTTGCCCACAATTTATGTTCTGAAACAGATTTAGAGGGCAAGACTCTCAATATAAACCATAAGCATGAAGACAGATGCGATTTTCCTTTAAGAATTTAAGGCAATTCGAGCTACTATAAAACTCTGCTTAACTGAACAAATTCCTCTGATAGTTTATGGCCTCAAATTTCCAAACATCTGAGCTGCTGATGCCACACAAACTTTCCCCGTACAATAAGCAAAAAGCTGTAAAACTGCACTCACAAAACTAGAGGACTTAATCATACAAAGTTAAAAATCTAACGTTAAAGTCCCAGTTCAGCAAAGAATGTAAACTTGGACATTTTGCTGATTTAAGCTGGAATTGCTCCCTGCATAAAGTACGTACGCTTAACTGCTTGCTGGATCAGGACCCAAACTTTCTGAAGTCTGCCACCTATGTGCGATATTTACCAAGTGCTTTTACAAGGTCTCAAGAGTGGTTTTATAAAAAATGATCTTTGAGGAAAATATACTGTCTGAACAGCATGTGAATTAGCCTTTCATTATGACTAAAAATTGGCTGAAGTTTAGTCATGCCAGTAGCAGAAACTGAATCTTGATTTCACAGAAATCATCTTGGTTATAAATCCTGTAAATCCAGCTAAAGGGAGGACAAAACTTCACAAAGAAAGCTCAAAACAAGCACCCTGAAGAACACCTTTTCTGTTTTTAAGAGTAACGTGCACAGCCACTGAAACTAAGATGCTAAAGAAAAAAATAATTCCCATGTTACCTTCCTGCCCAAGCTTATTTGCATTTAATAACATTCCTGCTAATAGCCAGTTTCATGATTCATGAACATCTGCCGTTCAGGAGCAGCAAGAAACTGTCTGGAAATACTACAGCTGTGACTGTATAATCCACAAAAATCAAACAGGAAAAAAAAATATTTAGCTTTTAGGACTATTTTTAAGTCGACCATACTGCACTCTGATTTGGGGTATTTGCTGCAAATCATTAGAGTTATTTTTTCCCACCATCATATGATGCAGCTTCAAAAACCTTAAGACTTCAACACAAGCAACAGTACAATTGATAGGGAGTAATGTTAAGGTAATATCTCATCCCTGTTGTTCAGGTCCTTGTCAAATACTTTAACAGGGAGTTTATATTCCCTGCCGAATAACTATTTTTGTAATTTTTAAGAGGGGGAATATAGAGAACTTTGGTGGTAAGGGGGGGGGGGGGGCGAGGCTGCACTTAACTTTTGTTTAATCTTTGCAGTCTGATAGCAAACTGAGTCTTCCTGGATTTTAGTTTCAGGACAAAGGATAAAACCTTCGGTATTGACTTTAATGCCAGGGCGTCATTTTTTGATTCCCTGTGCGAGCGCTCCTGCACGGCACTAAGCAGGCTTTGAGATAACGCCTCGTTCTTAAAATCCGGCAGGGAAAATACCATTCAAACACGGTCCAAAAAAGCGATGGGGAGGCCCAAACGAGCTACATGCGAGCCCTCCCGGGCAGCTCAGGACATTATGCCACAGGCACCGAGTTCCTCTTTGCAAAACCCCCCGATGGGAGGAGCCACTGAAGGCTTTCAGCGCCCCGTTCCCTGCGCTCCCAAACCCAACTTACCGTCTAACATTTCGGGCGGCAAGCCTTCCAAAAAAGCACGCGGGTGATTTAGGGGCGACTAAATCACCTGGAGAAGTGCGTGTGGGGTGAGAGGAGGGGGGGGTAGCGGGGGGCAAGCCGCACGGGGCTGGTTTGTTTACGGGGCGAAAGCGAGCCCATGTGGGCACGGCAGGATCGGTGCGCAGCACGGCGAGAAGCTCGGTGAGGGGACGGAGGGGGACAAGGGGGCAGAGCAGGGGGACACGGGGACAGGGCAGGGGGACAGGGGCCGGGCAGGGGGCACGGGGCCGGGGCAGGGGGACACGGGGAGCGGCCCGGGACACGCACACGCACACACGCGGAGGGTTCCCCGAGGTACCTTTGAGCTGGGGCAGCGGCGAGAGCTCCACCTGGCTGCCGTGGCTGCGGAACTGCGAGGAGCCCTGCGAGCGCCTCTGCCGCTGAGCCTTGCGCACGGATTTCCGCGTGAAGCCGTCCACTTTCTCCGCGGCTGAGATGGCCGCCGACATGGCTGGGCGGCGAGGCGGCGCGGGGGGACGTCGCTCGCCGCGGGCATATATTAACGCGGGCGGGCAAGAGGCTCGGAAAGGAGAAAGGGGAAAGGAAAAAAAAATATATAACAATAATAGTAATAATTAAAAATAATAATAAATCCTCCGCGCGGTTTCCTCCCCGCGCCCAGCCGGCGGAAGGGGAAGGGGGGAGCGGAGGGAGAAGCCACCGGTGAACCGGCCCCGGGGAGGGGGGGGCGCTCGGCAAACTTCGCAGCGGGCCGGGCCCGCTGTCATCCGCCGGGCTGGCCGGGGAGGCGGCTCCCCAGCGGCCGGCTTCCGCACGCCCCTTCCCCGCCTTCAGGCGCCGCCGCCCGCGCCCCCCCGTCGCCCCGCCGCCATCCCGCCCGCCTCCTGCCCCGCCCGCCGCCAACGGCGAGGGGAAGGGGGGGGGAGTGAGGGGCGGGGCCGTGGCTGGGTGAGTGACGGCGGTGGGCGCCCAATGAGAGGAGAGGGTCGTGGAGTTCCCGCCCTCCGCGCTGGGAGGGGTGGGGAGGGGGAGCGGGATTGACGGTAAGGTGCTCCAATCAGGAGGAAGGAAACGGGGGTGGGCGGGACTTATCGCTTCAACGTAGGGGGGCGGTTGCAGAGCGCGGCCGTTGGGCGCGAGGCGCGGAGGCCGTTAGGTCGTGGTGCTGCCTCTGAGGGGGCCCCGGCCCCGCGGGCAGGGGGGCTCTGTGCCCGGCCCGGGGCGGTCCCCGGGGAGCTGGGCCGTGAGGGGGTGCGGGGCTCGGGGCTCGGGAGCCCCCCGGCTGCTCAGATAGCGCGGGGGAAGGAGGAAGGTGGGGGGCTGTCCTCAGCCACCCCTCCCGCGTGGTACCGGGCGGTGTTCCTCACGGGGGAGCTGCGCACGCCGGGAGCTCCGGCAGCACCTGGCTGCGTTTTGGGATGCCTCTGGCTTTAGTTTTGCATCCTCCTAGCATCGCAACGTTTTGGGGCGTCCTTATGTCTCCGGCTGGATTTGGCTGCCCTGAATCTGGGTTACCGTGGCGTTTACTCTCTCACACCGACTCTCAATCTCGTTCTGCAGGCTGCAAAGCACAAACTGAAGTAAACACGTGCTTAACTTTCAAGGGGTGAATTTTTATGGAGTTTCTAATTGCTCTGTTGACTTAGGATGAAAATACTGAGAATCATGTAGGCTGGGGGTAGCAAGTGTTGGTGTCTGATCCAGAGAGCACTGGTAAAATAGATAAAAAGGATGGGGGAGAGAAATACGAGATTATAATCTTCCTGCCCAAAAGATTTAAATGCTACGTTTGAGTAAAGTTTTCATCAGGTGTCTCAGTTACAAATGAGTTTCAAAAAGTAAACATGCCGTATGGTTTATATGGTTCAAGCTGAAGTTAGGCTGTAAGAAGTGTGCATTGTGATTGCTGCAGCACATGAAAAACATGATGTTTGTGCATGCGGCACTGGGCTGCCTTAATGTGACTTTTGCCCAGGCCCATTTCCATATAAAAACAGCCCAGCTTTTGAACTGCCAGCATGTGGGATGCCTTGGCTTATGGTCATACAGGTACAGGGAGGCTTTATGCACATCAGCATGTTTCTTCCTAGTGCCTAGCTTTAGGTGCCAATTCAGCAAGTAAGCATTTTTAGCATTTTAAAGGCTAAAATCTCTAGCGTTTTAAAGGCTAAAATCTAAAATTTTGGTAGGACATAAATACTGTAAGGTAATTGCACTTCATGTGCTCTCATGAGCCAAAGTTTAAACTTAGTATGCAGAATCCATAAATCAAAAGCCATATTTGGATAGTAGCTTTATATGAACGTAAAAATGGTTGTTTTGTAAACAGAGATAACTGTAATATACTGTTATCTTTCTTGTATGTGTGCAGACATTTTAATATATATATATAATTCCATAAAATCAATTTTGAAGACCAAATGGCATACTTTGGACACTTGCCCTTTAAACTGCTGACTTGTATCCATTGCAGTAAAAGAAATGCTTGCATTCCTTACCTGGTTAATTCCCATTTCACTACACGGCCCATAGGTCCTACTCAGAGAACGCTAAGGCCCAGACCTCGTGTCCGTGTGTTCCCCTGTTCCTGCCTGCCCTGCAACAGCTGTCATTTTCTTCTGCACCCATTTTTAGAAAGTGACATGGTCCAGCGTGTCCTGTATACTGTTTATTGGCAACTCAACCCTTGCTGCCTGTCCCCCGTGTGAAAGTGCCTACCTTCAAGTTTCATCAATTAAACATTTTGAAAATGGTTAATGAAAAGCATTATGTAGGTTCTGAGTAACATAAAAATATTTTCTGAGATGTAAAATATTTTCTCCAAGGTTACTAGGCTTTGGGATGGTTGCCATGCTGCTTAAAACAATGTTGTAAAAACCTATTGGCGGTTGAAATTTGTGACGCAAAGCCCTAAGTAAATAATAGGTATAGCCTTGCAATGATGGAATTTTCATATCAGTTGCACTGGAAAATATTTTCAGACCGTATCTTCATGGACTGCTCATAAAAGAAGTACTGGTGAAATCTGTCAGTGGAGCAAAAAATAAGCTGCTTTATTGTTGTGAATAAATGAAAAGTATTTTTAGCTATTGAGTTTTCTGTTGTCTTTTTAATATAACTCTTCTGGTTTGGAAAAGAATGAGCAGCAGCTCTGTAAAGCAGCTACGGTTTCCCAAATCGAAAAGCTAATGGTTGAACTGGTGTTTGCTTGAGGACGGTGGAATTACGTGGACATGGGAGGCCGTTTGAACGTAAAGGTGTGCGGACCAGGGTGTCTGGGGGAGAACTGAAAGCGAGAGCTGCGGCTGGCAGTCTGAAATAGCTGCGTTCGGGAAGGCTGAAGTTTGCCTTCCCCGCTTCTGCACATGCTGCTGCTTCCTACACAGCTGCCTGAGCTGCTTCTGAGTCAGCTTCTGAACCCCATGGTTTTGACAGAGTATTTAAAGGCACACAGCGATGATGCCAGGTTATAAGCTGCCGGCTCCAAATCTAATTCATAAAAGTCTGCGGTGTCCACAGAGAATGTTGTGAATAGTAATTTTCTGCCAGGCTGTTCCCACTCTTCAATCAGAGCCTTCAGTGTGCACTGAAGCACTGATTCTGCAAAACCTTATGTGTGTATCTAAGTTTACTCGGAAGAAAACTCATTATCGTTCATGATCGTTATTCAAAACGGAGAAGCAGCATTCTAGAACAGATTTAACTAAAAGTCGCATTAGCAGTTCTTTTCATTCAGTCACAGAGATTTATTCCCTGTACCTTCCTAGCATTTTTTTTAATCCAGGAGTGGAAAGGTGAATGGGACCATGATGTATCATTAAGTTTCAGATCCCTGTCAAACTTGGAAGCGTGGGGCTTCGAGTACCGGGTTGCTGGTGAGATTTTGCTATGGGGATTTGTCTGGTTGCCAGCAGGCAAGGAGTTAACCACAGTTTTGCTTTCCCATTCTTCTGTACAGGTGCTGAGAGGCCAAGCTACAAGAAACGCAGTTGTCAGAGACAGTGGGAGGAATATTTTAGTAAAGAGGATGTCATAAGTACGTGAACCCTCAACCAGGAAGGTTTGTGGAGAAAGGTTATGAAAATTTATTTTGATTTGCTTCTCAAAATGAAAACTTTTAAGGAAAACCCTTGTTGGCTGCAGCAGTGCTTGTATTTACTGTTGTGCCATTCCATCAGTTTCTCAAGGTATGTCAGCTAACATAAAATGCCGTCTGGGCTAAGGCTGTGTTCCATTAAGTTTAAGCACTTGAACCATCCCAGTAAAACCAAGCGAACTGCTCACAAACGTCAGGTTAACTGTGTGTTCTGTGGTCTGCACTGGCTAGTCACTATCTAGCAGAAGTTTTCCTAAGTCTTCTGCTTGATAAATCCTTAAATAATACAGAATCAATTATCTCAGGGACCATCTGTCACCTTCCTCCCAGAGCAGGATTTGAAATTCTGGGATTGGAAACCAGAGATTAGTTGGCAAGACCTTCTTTTTAAGGGCGCTGAGTAAGATTTCCTTCCACATACCTATGAATACGTCACTACAGTCTTTCCAGGCAAAACTATGTGTATGGGTATTTGCAGGCAATGGGTCGTTAAAACTAGCTCTGATTCATGTTGTTATTTTAAAAACCTTTTAATTAAGTCTTCTGTCAGACAATCCAGCGTGACTGGGTTGCAAATAAAAAATTGTTTTAAGGAGTTTGTACACACAAGCACATACATACATGCATACAGTGATTGTCATAACTGATAGTGCAGTGAGAATGTGCCCCAATTTAACTCCTTAATTCTGTCTTTGTCTTGAACTGTCATTTTGGGTGGAAACGGTGCTGTCTGAGATAGCAATAGGAATCTGGCTTAGAAAGATGCAAAGCAACCCTTAGGAACATAGGTTTACAACTAAGCTTTCAAAATCAGCTAGTGTCTTTGCTGTAATGACATTTTCTTAGCAAAAACCTACAGAACATGAGCATATATGTATTTATTAATCTGTGCTCTGTGCTAAAGATCAGCCTGTATTTTATATGTAAAATGGGGAAAGATCTTAAGCAAAAAGAGTGGATTTGTAGTATTTTTAAACATAGCAAGTGGCACCCCTATTCACTGAAATGCCAAAAAAAAAAAAATACCAAACCATCACCACCAAAAAAACCCACCCAACTGTAGCCTTACTACTACCACTTTCTAAATGCTTTTGTCTGTGGAATACCAGGTCTTTGTAAATGCCAGCTAGCACTCTCCTCAGCTTTGCAATCTTCTATAAAGCTTGTTCAACACAACATTTCGAAAATAAAAAGGAAGTGTTTCTGTTATGAAATGTTTGCATTTAATAGCGAACACCTGGAAGCTAGAGTTCTTTCAGAAATAATTCTTAATGCTCAGTGAAGGGAATTAAACAAACAAACAGCAAGGTTTATTCTGTCAAGTTCTCAGCAGGCTAACAAGAATTACTGCATGCTAAGAATCAGCTGCTCTTGGAAACTTAATGAATGTGGCAGCCAGAAAAGTACAAAACATGGCCAAGAGATGTGAACCAGATATGTTGGCTGCAACAAAGAGAAATGAAGAGAAGGGTAAGTCTCTCAGTAAATCCAAGGTGGAAAGAGTTCACTGTACCAGAGTTTCCGAACGCTTTGACAGCATAGCATATGCTATAAGGAGTTAGTTTTGCATCTTAAATTGTAATTCTATTCCCATGTCAGAAATAGTAATTTCTTACTTGGCAAATAATAGCAGAACATAATTTTTATATTTTCACGTGTCTCTACTGTGATTTAACAACTGGAAACAAAGAGCCAAGTCTTCTTCAACAGCCATTTCTCGATTTCTCTGCAGTCTGCTAGCCAGTGTCCTGACAACCGTCGTGTGCAAGTTTGTCCCCTCTCTGTCACTCCTTGGTTTTAAACTATATCTTTTCAGGGACATTTAAAAAAAAATGCTGGAAAAGCAGAATGAGTGGTTTTTATTACTTTAGGAGTCCTAAATATTGAATAATTATAACCCATCCCCCCACTCACCGGCTAATGGATAAAATCAAGTTTTATGCACTTGTGGATTCTATGAATTTATCATATAGGTTATGAAGCTTTTGTGTGCAGTTGCTTCACATTTTCAAGTTTTACTCAACAGTCTTCAGAGCTGGAAAAGTTTTAAAAGAGACAGCTATCATTGTCCTGCAATAACATTATTCCCAGAGCTGAATCTTTGGGGGGAAAAAAAAGAGAGAGAGAGAAAGTCATGACTGTGGTAATGCCCACAAAAGAGATTGAAATGAGCTTTTGTGAGATCTAAGTAATGTTTATACTAATTAGTCATTTGTCTTTTTGTCTGTAGCATACTTATAGATTTATTTTTGCCAGCAGTTGAAGTAAACAGCCTTTCTCGCCATTTCAGGAGTACACACCTCCATGTTAGGACTTGTCTACCTTGGGGAAATTTACCGCCTTTACTATAGCAATAGAGCCATAGTGGTCAAATTAAAGCGGCATAGTAATGCCCATGAATTTTCCTTGTGTAGGTGTGCTCTTAGTCATGATGGTAAAGGAAGCGGCACTCGTTTCTGCTGCAGTGAAGCCTGGCATTACAGCAGGAGCTGTCTCTCACAGGTCACTGTGTACAGCAGAGTCCCAGCCTTTCTGCAGAAGGATGGAGCCCCTTAGGTGACCTGACTTGCTCTCCTTCCAGCGGATCTGACACCACAGGCACTAAGCACAGACCGTGCAGCAAGCTCACTTAATCCTACCCAGTGAACACATGAGCCACAGTTTGCGTTTCAGTCTGTAAATTGTTCTTTTGTTTTGCAGGCTTTACTGAACACAGTTTTATTTCATGTGACTGTGCTATTTATGGAGGAGTAAATATTGCCGGGGGTCTATTTAAAAAGGCCAATGACCTGGATTTTTTTCCATTTGAATTATCTCCAGGAGTCAGACATGTTTAACAGCTGATTTTTTCCCCTCGTTGCTGTAGACAGGAATCATTTCCAATGTCTTAAGTCAACACCATTTAAAAAGATAAAGATTTTTTGAGAAATAAAACTTCATGTACTATGAGAGTGATTAGACAACGTGCAACTTTTCCATGTTTGGAAAAGACAAATTCCATCTGAATTGCCAGCTATCAACATGACATGTCTTTAGCTCTGAAATATCAGCCTTTTCGTACTGTTGTGGTAATTTCAGTTCATAACTCTGGTTTGATCATTTTGTTGTTTTTTACAAAACCTATTATCAAGTGTGTTTCCACATATTCTAAATAAATAAATAAACCATGTTTTCGGAAAGGGAAGATTTAAATAGAGTAAATGTTCTTCCTGCTGTCCTTGCAATCTAAATAGCAGCATTGCTTTACTATTTAAGAATCAGAAAGTTAAACAGTGCCAGAAAAATATTGCTGTATTTTCACTTTCAAGAAAGAGCTTTGTGAAAGCAAACAGGTAGCCAAATGTCAAGAATATTAAACATGTTTGAGTATTCTTAAAAGATGATCCAACCATATTTTTGTAATATATAACATTTTTTAGCAGCATAAAATGAGTTGATCACAATCGCAGTAAGTATAAGGGGAACCGACTTGAAATTTTGTTGTAGACATACTTATATTTATGTGGCCACGTAAAAGCATTAAAAGGCAGAAATTTTATACTGAGTGACATTCTATATATATTCTAAAGCTTGTGAGTTTTCCCATGCAGTGGGAAGGTGCCCTGGCTTCAGTGCAAAGATGGCTTCAGAAGTTACAACCTGAGGAGGTGGAGAGGGATGGCACTCTCTAGGGCAGTCTTACTGCCAAAGCCATCACCTTACCTAAGTGTATTTCTTCAAAATCCCATCTTCATCATGGACAACACCCAGATAGTTTACCGGCAAAGTAAACGAAGAGCACGTCTTTAATAATCTTCTGGCTCAAACCGCACTACAGCACAGAGGAGCTGTGCTGCACGAGCTGCCTGCGCGCAGCCCCACCAGTCCTTCTTAGCCCGTGAGAAGAACGCCACAAAGCAGCGGCACACCTCGTCAGCCTGTTGATAGCTTAGCACAGACAGTGATTCAAGACATTTGGAAAAATGTTGCACGTTGCTAGTCAAACTAATAGAAATTCATACTGACGGTTCTTCAAATGAAACAAAACTGCATTCTTGCCCTTTCTCTGGAAAAGATACTTTACAGGGAATAAAACCTTTTTTGAAGGTTTTCCATTCACTCTCAAAACTTATTACTTCAGCCTTCTCATTTCTGGTGTCCTTTTTCAAGCACCGGAGTTTGCCAGCAGGTTATTGCACACTTTAGGAGACTATAGTCTGCCTTGAGTCAGAATTGTTACTGTAAAATTAACTGTTGTCATTGACACCTACAGCCTCCTTCGAGATCAGTTGTACAAGCGCTGTTTCCTTTTCCGTTGTGAGTAACATATGTTTTCAGTTCTCATTTGTATTACTAAACAAGGGGTTTCAGATTCTAACTCAAACCATCTTTCAAAATTAAATTAGCTAAAGCCTTAATTAGCCAGCACTGATCAGAACAGATTGCAGTGACTGCACATGCTACTCCAGTCTCTCTCTTCATTAAAAAGCTGCCAGCTTTTAAAGAAAAAAAAAATCAGAGACTATTTTCCATCTTAGTAGACCTCGGAATTGTCTGAGGGGAAGCAGAATGATTGTAGTAATAACCAAGAACCTCTGTAATCCCTTCCTAGATTCTTTCTCACTGATTAACTGGTTTGAAAGTAAGGCAGACCTTAAAGGAAAACTAAGCTAAACCATTTGGTAATGTATGCCCCCACACAGGGGTATGTCAGAAATCTCTTCCATTTTTTTCCTTTGTGGAAAAACTGGTAGCCTGATTCTTCTCTACTCTGTTTTTTGGAGACCATAAAACCACAAAAGTCATCAAAGTTACATTGACATAAAATGTGCTAACGTCATTAAGGACCAATTCTTCAAATGAGCCCAAAGGCCAGATATTATAATAAAAAATGTAAATATGCAGGAGTGCCATTTTCTGAAATTAAAATTTCTTTTAACTAATACATTTCCTTTAAAGTGATTACTAAAATTGGTGTCTGGAACGTAAAGCCATCCATTTTCTTACACAACAGGTAGGCAGCAGAACTACAAACGGGTCTGGAAGTCTCAATGCTTTTCTGAGAAGACTGGTTTGAAAAGCAACTCATGATCCTGATCTCTCTGCCCCAGTTAAAAACATTAAATGTATACAGAATAGAACTGGACTAAGACTATGTGTATATATATATGGTCTTAAATATACATACATATATCTTAAGATCTTTTGAAATAGGTATACTTCAGACCAGGACACCTCCATCACATTGAGTACATTGGCCTGGGTTAGACGTCTTGCTACCAGTGTCCATCTCCATAGCCTTTGCTTGTCTGATTGCCGCTAGCATTCTACCACTGTATTATGTTACATGACAAATTTGTATTTAATTTTATACTGTATGTTCTATTCTGGTATTTCTGTTACGATTAAATTGAGTTCAAGACAGTCCCTTGGCTGAACAGAATGAAAGGGTCTGGAATGCTCCTTTGTACCACACCATTTCAGTTGCTCTTCGACAGAGTATCTATCTGCCTAATAATTGCAGAGTTTGGTATCTGCTCTCCCAGATCCTTGCAATCCTCAACACCAAAAATCTCTGACAAAGACAGATGCATTTGCTGCATCATTCTGCAAGGTACCGAAATGGTCCATATGGATACCCCCCGTGAGCAGGGTATCAAAGTAAAGCGCTGGTTCTCAGCCTTGGCACCAGCTGATGCCACCCCCTCACTTCTGTGCCCTGCAGGACTGCACACACTGCCTCCTTGCTCCCCCAGTCACCCTCAGCATCTTTGTGCCCTGCTTTTTCTTGTCTGTGGGGCTGCTTCTACTGCTTCTCCTCCCTTTCTTACCCACACAGTGGCTTGTGTTACCACCACTTCCCCCGGCTGCAGCCAGGACGACTTCTGGCCCCAGATGGAAAATATATTTGTATGAGTCTGCCCTGAACCATCTCTGCAGAGCTGGCATGAGTCCTGCCTCTCCCATCTCTCCTGTATTACAGGCGTTCATTAGTTGGGAACCTGTGCAACAAATTCTAACACCCTGCTGGGATTTACTCTCCTTGTCCTAAAATAATAGCAATTAAAAAAAAAAAAGAGAGAGAAAAAAAAAAAAGCTATTATCTTTTCCATGGAATGCATCATGCATTAATAGGATGTATGTATGCACTGACTTCTCACTACCCCAGTGCTTGTGGAAACTTCTTGTGTTCTGGGCAGCCACTACTAGTGGTACATCTTTAAGCCTTAAATACTGCACAGAAAATAATGAGGCAGCTTAGAAATTCATGAAATGGGAGAGCATTACATAGCTGATAAATTAAGGCAATCAAGGAAAATCATAATTGAGTTTGGGCTTGGATTACTTTGTAGAATTAAGATATTTCAAATGTGTTTCTCACAAAATAACTGCAATGCACCTGAGATGATACTTGATAAAGGATGTGAAAAATAAGGCAGAAAAGTATTAGGTGTTCTTTCAACATAATAAAACAGGATCTCCACTGATCCCAAAATACTCGGTACTGTTACTGATTTCAACAGTGTGACTTCCAAAAATAGGCTTTGTTACACAGACCTTCTTGCTTGTCTCTAGCCTAAGAATGGTTACTCTGATTTTTGGAATATTTTTTTGCCTGTTAAGAAGTTTAAGTGAGAGGAAAGTCTTTGTAAGTGCTGTTGCCGTGCCCTGAGTTTCTTGCATAGTATTTTTTTATTCTGTCCATGTCAACAGCTGTACTGGGCCATGTGTCAGGTGTCATGCTGTGAAATCTATGCCTGTTTTTTTTCCATTGTGCAAACTGAAGTTTTCATTAAAAAAAAAAAAAGTACATTGTTAAAAGTTGTATTCCTGTTTTATTTGATATGGGCATACTCGGCTGTTTTTCTAGATCACTCGGAAGAGTAGAAGATGGGATCACTTCTTATGACAACTGCTGTTAATATTCGCTGCATTTCCAAAATGACATAGACAAATTGCTATAATAACCTCATATATCTGATTTCTGTGCCATTCCTACCTCCAAATATGCATTCTAAATCGTGAATTGTTTTGTCTGCAGCAATTTTTACCCCAGAAGTTTCAGAGAATGTAGCAGTACTTAACTCTTTAAGGAGTGTCTTCACTGTAGTCCAGTGTTGAATGTACTGCTGTCTATGCAGGTAATTACTAAACACTACAAAACTGCGTTGTCATTTAAGCGTCTTTAGTGTTTGTTTGTCCTGTAGGGCAGTGAGGATTTCAAACTCTGATATGTATTTCTGCAGCTTTATTATTACCATTGCCTACCTTTTCTGTAGGAGAAAAAAAAAAAAGTGAAACGTCAAAGTCACTGTTACCAAAGTCTTATTTAAATATCTGTATTGATTGACTGGGGTGGTCAGCTGCTGTTTATGAGACTACAGGAGGCTCAAAAGTGAGTCCTGTAATTTATCTTAGAAAAAAACTAAACCATCCATTTTAAACAATATTTAAACTCTATTTGATCCCAGGAATTTGGGGTGGCCAGTATGTTCTACACACATCTTATGAATCTTAGACAAAGTTATTATGAATATGTTTTATTTTTAATGTGGAATAGAACATTTGCTGACTGGGCCTATGCCACATACTTGTCAGAGTGAAGAGTAATTAACTTTAATGACTGTACCAGATAACGTGGAAAGTCCTCAAACAGGAAGAAGGAACAGAAATTAAAAAAGAATGGCAGTTTCAGAAGGGCTCACAGAGAGAACAAGAGGAAGATTTACAAGGTCTTTCAAAAGTTTTGAATAGGAAAGGCACTTTTCTGAAGCAGGAGAAGAGGGACGTGATTTGACTGTGGGACCCTACAATGTAAAGAAAGCCACCTTGATTTTGAGGAGGAGCAGTGAGATACAAAAAGAAGCCTATAGAAATGCTAGAGTATGTCTGATGTACTGCCAAGTAGTACTGCAAAGTGCTATGGAAACCAAGGATTGGAAAATATGGTCGAGGCTTATTATTCTGTGCACAATTGTATATTTCTTTTCTGAGCTTAGTGCAGAGTCTCTTGTTTTGGAGTTCAGTACAAAGTCTGCATGGTCATGACCTCTGCCTTGCACAGCCGCCCAGACACTTGGCACGGCCTGATCCTGCCCAGCTGTAAGCACCTCACTTGGAGCGCCTCACTTGGAGCCCTGCTAACCTAGGCTCTCTCAGGAGGCAGAGGAGCAAGATAGGCACTCTGAAGTGGAAAGTCACATCTTGGGGGGACTGAATTGCTCTCTGGAGGCTGCCTGCCATGACCATCATCCAGTGTAGGTGCTGGGTGTGACCTGCCCAGGCCTTTGACTTCTAAAGGCCAAAGTACCTCCAAAGCTGGAGCTGTAGAAAAAGATTCATGATGATCGCTGGCAACTGTGGCTATAACTGTACAAGTAAACAGTGTGGGGTCTGTTCCCAGGGACTGGGGCTCTACTATCTCTATCACTGTTTAGCAGGAACAGCGCCTTGCCCAGGATGAGATTCCCAAGCCCCCATTGTGCAGTGTACAAGTTTGGTTTTGAGGGTAAGGGAGTTTTCTGGAACAAATACTGGTTCTTCCAAGCAGGTTAACCTCGGTGCCAAGAACTGGTTTCAGAAGAGTTTAATTTATCAGTATTGAAATGTACTTAATCTATGAAACACTTGGAAATCAGCTCAGACTTATTTGCATTATGGGCTTGCACAACCTACAGTTACTCCCTGTCCAGGTCACTGTGCTAGTACCAAACTGCAAAACCCGTATGTGTTTTGCTTCAGTTTGACCAGCTGTTCTTCCTTTAGGAAGGAACCCTTCCCAGGCACTGGCTTTTTGCTTGTCATACCCTAGAAATCGGGTACCACAGCCCAGCCACTTTATGGTTTTGGCAAGTAGCACTGTGGGTCTGAAGATATGTGGAAGTTTGTGCAGATAACAAGAGGAAACTGTCATCAGCACTTGGAGGAGTGGGGTGACTGAGTTCACTGTGATATTAGAATGTTCTGTTCATCTGAGTTAATTATTAAATAATAAGCACACTATTTAAACTATTTTTCTTTTGCTGGATATTTCAGGGTGGAACTAGTTTTAATTCATTAATTTATTTTCCCCATTGTTCTTTTATTACCATTCTATTTTCTAACAACTGTTTTGAGCCAATTTTTTAGCTCCGTTGCATAACTGAGTTCATCATCAACACTGAAGATATACTAATTTACATTAGTTGAAAATATGGTGATTTCTTCGGTCTTAACAAGTTTCTTTTTATTTTCCTGCCCCCCCTTCCCCCTGTATTTATTGTATGACATTTGCTGTTTTCGCTGACCTCTTTTAACTGCAAACAATCTGTCACTGTAGGGATCGTAGCGCTACGTGATTTAATGTTGCTGTTAACTCTGCAGACCAGAGTTGAAATTCTTTGTGTTACTTTCATAGATTGTATCATGCTGAGTGTCTTTAATCAGATTGCAAGCTGCTATCATGTTGCTGTGTCTAAGCATTAATTAGGCCTTCGGAGGCATAAATAATTTTAATAAGTTTAGGTAAATTTTAGTAACTTGGTAAGGAAAGGCATCTTTTATGGATCAGATAACTGAAACAGCATGGGCTATTTTCCAGAGCAGAAGCATATGCAGTTAAAGAGGTTTGATTGCTCTTTGGTAAAGGTTTGTGTTATGGGAAGGAAGGGCACACAAAAAAAAGAGAAACTGAGATAGGGCAGTCAGAAAGTGATGGCCACAGCCACAAAAATGCCATTAGTCTGACAATGTTAAAAATAATAAAATAAAAGATAACATTTGGGCAGAATGCTACCGGCTAAGGGGATTGAATTTGTGAGCAAAGCCTCTCCTGCTGCTTGATTCCTTTTGCATTCAAAGACATTTTGAGAGATTTTTTTTTTCATCTTTATAAACTAACACAACTGAACAAAGTAATATTGGAACCAATTTTTTCTTCTATAGAAAACAAATTGTACATTCCCAATTCTAGTTAGTAAGTGGTTAAAATAATCTTAGTGCTATTCTCACAGTTGTTATCCAGATTCTGAAACTTTCCATTCTACTTCCTCCTGAACCAACCCGACAAGAATTGGCGATTCTGTGCTTTCCCAAGAGCACAGACCACATCCTCTAGTGGTTGTTATCATAAGGTGTACTGCTTTCCTGATGATTAGGGTGGTTCTACACAGAAGATGCTGGTGAGGATGGGGAAAGTGAGGAAATACACATTTTTCTGATGTTTTCAAAGATAGAAGATAGCACTGCAAACTGATGCTAGTATGCTCACCCAATTTCTCTTACTGCTCCCTTCAGGAATAACAGCTTCCTAAGATGCTTGTTCATTTTCACAAAGGGAAAACAGCAGAAAACTGCTTACACTGCCCATGGCAAGAGGTTGGAACTAGATGATCTTTAAGATGATCTTCCAACCCAAACCATTCTGTGATTCTGAGTTTCTATACTCTTCAGTTTTTACTCATTGCTTCATGTGCATTAGAGGACTTAACATAAAATTCCAAAAATAATAAGGAAGTAGGATTTTTTATTTTTTTTTTGTGAGAGCTTCAGAATGTTAATCTACAGATTATGTAAGCATCGGGAGTTATTTTAGTATAGCATAATGCTGTCGTGTTATAATGTCACAGCATGATGCATTTGAAACTATCAGCCTTTTAAAATATTGGCTTTTGACAACATATTCTTGCAAACTTTATCTCTGTTGTTGTGACCTTTAACAAGGATTTTATGTAGATTAATTTAAAGAAAGGAACAGCAAGCTGAGCAGCAGAACTGATGCAGCCTGGTTTCCTATGGTAGGTGTCCAATGTCCCACAGAACCTCACAAACCAGAAGTGTCCCCCACGAGTCCTTATGACCCCCCCGGTGCCCCAGTGCTCTTTGGGCAGGACACAGCCAGTTCTGTGGTGGCTCTGAGGTCTGCTGCACATTGACTGCCCACCCAGGACACATGTACCGACTGTCCCCAAACCCCCATGGCTGTTGAGCTCTCGTGGCAATTTATTCTCACACTGAGGTAACTGCTGCGGTCTCCTCACTGCAACCCATGTGCAGATTTGTTTGACTTTGGAAGAGCTTTTATCTTTAAGAACCTTGCCCTTCTGTCAGATGTGGTTAAAATTGACCAACAGACTCAGGATTTGTTGTAGGGGTAAATCTAACGGCCGTACCAACAGACGGTGTGATTGTGTAAGTCCCATTTCCTTGAGAACGCAGGCAAATATATAGCTAGCATCAGGTTTTTTTTTCAGGAATAATAATGTGACCTCCATTTTATATTCTAGCCCATCAGTCAGCGTGAGGCTGGACGTGGCAGCCAGGGAGACCTTGAGGAATGCAGTGCTGGGCACAGCTGGCCATCGCTGCCCTGATCAGCCCCACAGGATCCTAGATCTTCAACCCGATCCCCTTGTGTGCTCAGCCCTGCCCGAACTACACCTCACCCGTACCCAGCCCTGGCCACCACGGCTGCCCTGGAGCTCCATGGGACCATCTGGAATCTTCCATTAGGAAGATATATATGCTGGATACCCCAAATATCCTGGTTTTTGGAATCACTTTATTTTCACTATACGGCATTTCCAATTGTACTATAAGATTAGCAGTATTTGGTGAAATTTCTAAATTACATAGTTACACGACTATGGAAGAATCATTATCATTTTCCAGACTTGCCTTATGGATCTTGGATGCTTGAATCTGGCTTTATGCATGACAGAAAACCTCAATTTCATAGTATATGGAGCCAGTCTACATGCCCCATTGAAACATTTCCAAGTCTAATCAACCTTGTCTGCATAGTATTATGCAGCTACCTATTCAAAATTACTTGCAGCCACTTATTCATAATTATCTGTTTATCTTGGATTGATGTTTTTGTTAAGTCAGAGTGGATTTCCAGTGTGGAACTTTATATTTTTCAGAAAAGCTGTAATATATGTAGTAATTCTGATGTTAAAACCCACCTTTTCTTTCTTTTTCCTGTTTTATCTTTAGGGCCAGTAAGAAGATACAGCTTTCACTCTTTGCTGCAACCAGTGCCATTCAGGACCGAACGCAGGCAGTAACAGTACTTCACAGTCTTGTACCAGGAGCAAGAAGTTAGAATCTCACAAAATATTTTTAAGGAAGCAAAATTGTGAGGTAATTAACTTTTAAATTTCTACTGTCATATCTGGACAGCACAGAAGGGAGAACTGATAGCTCAGAGAAACTGTCTGCTTGAATATATATCCCTGCCAATCAGTAGGAGCTTGCATCACATCTCTTTTGAAGAGAAGGCACTGGTATCTTCACAGAGAGCCATCACCTGCTGTGAACTGCTGGCTTTGCCAGGAATGGGTTTTTAGAAATGGGAACTGGATTGTATATTTAGCTGTTCGGTCAGTTTGTTCAAAGTCCAAAAATTTTAAATACAGATGAAAACTCGTTATGATTCATAGTGTGTGGCCAGCATTAGTTCCTTATGCTCTAACAGGGAACTGCAGTGTTTGACATTAGATCCACATTTACAGGAGAAGAACAAAGCAGCTGGACAATGATGCTGTTGTGCAGTTTCCACTGAGTACTGCTGCCCTTATTTGAGTATTTTGTGGACTGGAAGAGTAGTGTGAGCTCTTGTATATTTTTTGCTTGCTTTTTTGCTTGCTTATGTTATTACCTTGCACTATTTTCCTTCTGCTTTTGCAGTGGCCCATTTTTCTTTGCAATTTATTTTGTTTCATGGTACATCTCGTTTTGCAAGGCAGTTGGTCTTGCTTTTGTGATATGTTGTCCCAGAGTCTTGCTTCAGCAGTTGAAAAGAAGTGTGAATTTTAAAACCTCATGACTGCAAGCAGGTTTTAAGCACATAAAACAAAATCTGTGGGCTGTGCTCACTGGCTTAATATGCAACAACTATGCAGGAAAGAAACAGATGTGAGTCCAGGACCCAAATGAAATATAGACAAACACAGTGCTCCTAACCACAGTGGTGAAAACACTCCATCGTGTTGAATATTGATGTCTTCTCACTATTGATAACAGTCTGCAGAGAGCAATCCTAATTGAGTGCTCATTTGTATGTTGGTTCAGATAGGAAAATTTAGGATCTAAATTGCCCCTCTTTAACGACCTAGCATATTTGCTTTTCATAAAGACTGTATCTGGCCATGGGGTTCTGAGATGATAACTCAACCGAGTCTACGAAGGACTGTTTTTCTGGGACAATTTTTCTACAAAGGCTTGAGAGACTGCACTTCTACACCATGCATACAACTTCTGCATGCAGTTAATTGGATGTGTATTTCAAGATAGCTCCAGGCCCATCATCCTGGGTATTGGATAAGCCCACAGAAATACAGTAACTTTTCCAAAGGAGATGTATGTTAGACCCCAATGCTGATGTTAATTAACACATACGACTACTACACACAAAGTAATCTGGCACACATCACCAAGGTGCCTGAATTTGGGATCTATGGTCTCCGTGGTCATTGGAGAGAGGCAGTTCATTGATGAGCTGAAGTCACATTCTTGCAGGGCCTGGCTCTTGGTGAACAGGGGACAATTAGGCACCGATGCTTAAGAGGCTCAATTAAATGTTTGGAGTCAGATGGAGTTAAAATTTCCACCAGTGAGAGATACAGTATAAAGGGAGGGAGAAAGGTGAAGGTGCCACCTTGGATGAAAGGCTATTCCGCTTTCACGCAGCAGGCTGTGTATGCACAGTCATGCTAATGGCAACCAGGAATTTAACAGGAATTTCATGGGAAATCTGTGCAAGAAGCAATAGAGGTAGGACAAATGGGGACAGGATTGTGTAAGAGGCCTCCTGGAATCATGGCCTAAACAAATTGATCACATGGCTGGAAAAGCCTCCTGCTTTAAGTACGTCATGCCTGTTTTGAATTACTGGAGCATCCAAAATGTTTGCAAATCCCTTGCCAGTGTCGTAACTCAAAATAGCACACTTGATAATTTCCAAAACTGTAGGTACACCATATATTTTTGGTTATAATTTTGGTAAAAGTTTTCTACCCAAATTTGAAATGCTGCTATTTTTATAAACTCTTGAGAACTAGTGAGTGATATATAAGAGCAAAACAACTAATTCATAAATTTGGAAGTTACCTTCTGCTGCTCAGGTTTGTTAAGCTCAGGCTCTTTGGGTCTTTCACTGGACCAGCCTTTACGAATAATGTAGGTTATCTAATTTTTTTATTATTCCATAATTTGAAACTGTGAATAATGTTCCCCAGGCCTCATTTCTGAGCAAAGTCATTTGTTCAGCTGACTGGGGACTACATTGACATTTTGCTGGACATTCAAATTACAGTCAAATGAAGTAGTTTTAATATCTACCTTAACATTTTATCTCTTGAACTCCTAAATCCAGATTGCAAGTTGTAAAGGTGTGGTGAATTGTTTCTATCATGTATTTACTCTTGTGGTGAATTTCTGTGGGTACATCCAGGGTAAGGCTTCCCTCTAGAATGCCACGTTGTGTTAGATATGCTAATAATATTTCCCCTGTTGAGGGATGAGCACAAGCCCTACATAGCACTTATGTTTTTAGACCCGCAAAATTATGTTTCTTTGCTTAAATTTATGTTTCTTTGTTTAAGGAAAATATAGCATTTGTAAAGTGTGGTAGATTTGGTTCCTAAATCCTTGAGTACCATTTATGAATCATCATATATGCAAAGAAAAGCAGGCTGGTGCCAGCAGTGGCTGGTAGAAATCAGCATATTCTGTAAAAGTTCATGAAAACTTGGCTTTTCTATACTTTTGAAGCTAATCTGAGATTACTATGGGGTTAAGAAATAATGTAATTTCCAATGTATTGTCTTTTGAGCAAGCCTTACCAGGCTTGAAACTACCCTGATGAAGCTTGTCTGCGCACAGTGAAGTCTGTCAGTTATAGATAGCCTCATATCTGAGGAGGCCAGCCAGTGCTCCCTGATCCCAGCCCCTCTCCTATTTACGTAGCAGAGTACCTGTTGACTGAGCCTTATCATCAGTCTTGTCCTTAACTGGTTTATGGCTGGCTCCTGAGCAGATCACCAGCCCCAGTCATTTTGTTGATATCCTTTCCAGATTCCTACAGTCATGTCATGAGGATAAAAAAAATATTTCAATGATTCTAATTGTTCCACTTTGGTTTATAGCTAAGAGAAAATGTTTGGTGTTTTTAGCATGTCCTATATTTTCACTGTGAAACCATTTACCCCATCTGAGAGGCTGTCTGTTATCAGGATCCTATTGGCTGCAGATGTTTGGGGCTCTTTCCTACAGTTAACAAGAATTATGTATTTGGGATACTTTTAGTTACTCACTTCTGGTTACAAGACAGTTAAATTTGTTTCTCAGCAGGTACCTCCATGAATATGTACTAAGAATACCAGATTTCATGGTCACCTTGGAAGACTATTTAATAATTTTCTCCTGTATCATCTATGAAATGTCCAGCTCAAGTTCTGGCAACATCCATAGACCAATTTACCAAAGACCTATTTATTCTTTAAAGCTCAGCCTTCCTTGCAGCACAAAAATTTTGTTTTAAAATCTGTTTGGCCATTATGATAAAGGACAACCCAAGCCACTGATGGTCTGCATCTGGGAGAGCAAGAAGGGCCCATAGATAGAGGGCCACATGGTTCCCACATGTGGGGAGGGTGCAGTGCCAACCCATCCCCTAACCGTGCACTGTTCTTTAAGACATGGCATGACTGTAAGTATCACAAAGTGTAGTCTTCTTTGTAAATGACCCAAGCAAGATGCTGTCACAAGGTCCATTCACTGCAGACTTTTCTCTCTTTATGTAGAATAAAAAGAAAAGGTGAAATTGCTGAGAGTCTTTTGCTCTAAGACTCATTAATTTAGGCTTCCAGACATCTCTGAGTTAGGAAATGAGTCAAGTGGTTATTATTTACTCATCTGCTCTGCAGTTTCTGCTGTCTTAATCATTTTGGTTGTCGCTGGGAGTGTTACCTTCTTCAAAACAGAGACTTGAAAGCTGAGGAACTAATGGCAGTCTTCACTACCCTGATTACAAAACGCCGGTTCTTACCAGGCTGGCTGCCATATTCATGCCTTGGATCATGCGCTTCACTGCAGAGGTTAAAGGAGATCCCCCATGTGTTTAGTCTGTAAGGTGAGTTAACAGAGATGCAGTTTGTAATTCGGGGATTTTTGGTGGTGAGGCCATAGCCCAAGGGCTCCACGTACTCCCATATGTGGATCCTGAGCCCCACAAGCTTCTGTGCTCACAGGACTCAGGTGCAGTCAGGACTGGTCCACAGAAGTGCTGCAGAACTGCCATCCTATCTTCCAAGGGTTAGACAGCCCTGCTGTGATACATCATACCCCATGGTTTGTCTCCTCCTAAAGAAAAATGAAAAAAATCCTCTTTTCTTGTTCTTTAATCGTCTCTACTGAAATGTTTTCTATGCCTGAGTACACCTGTGGCAGTCACCCACCGCTGTGCTGTCTGAATGCCTTACACCCCCATTGCCACGCGCTCTAACTGCTTGTGCTTGCTGGGGCGTAGGTGCAGAGGCTGTGGCACATTTCGGGGCTGTCCGAAGTTTGAAGTGACTTGTTTGTATCATCTTCCTTAAAGCAGCAGCCTAATCGCTCAGTGTCTCAGTGTTTACTTCTGTTACTTCTGTTATCAGAGCAGCATAGTAGAGGTACAGGCTTTTCTACGGAGATTCCACATTCACCCACAACTGATAGTGCTGTAATTTTTCCTTTGATAACTGATAGTGCTATTGGTGCCTTGTTTGTTTGTTGTCTCTATCACTGTCACATAAATGTACTAGATATCACTTATCATTGAACTCCTGACCTTCCTATTTGTGCTTTTCTTCCAGGTAATCACTGCACTTTCTCACTTCACATCCCTTTATAATTTATTTTTTATTTTTTTATAGCAGCAGCTAGTGGTTCCAGTGAAATATAGGAGCTGTGGTTTGCATCCAGCATGCAAATCCATGAGAAGAAATTGTCCCTGCCCTAGTTAAACAGCTTACAGTGGTTAAAAAAAAAAAAAAAAAAGAGCAGCTGATAGGAGAAAGTTAAGCCATTTCTCATGTTCCTAGCACCTAGCGTCCCTCTCAGGACTGCTGGCAGGATCGAGACACTGGGCAGGTGTAAGTGCTGGTTCCAGACAGGCTGGGAAGAAGGCGGAAAAGTAGGTTCATCAGCCAGCCAAAGAGTTTCTCCTTATTGCAAGACGTACACAGACTGTAACCCGAGTATCACACCATCATTAAGTCCTATCCACTTACCTACTTCATTAGTTCAAGGATTGTGGCGCTTTTAATCTTTGTGATCTGGGTCACCGCAGGATTCAGGCTAATGTCTGAATCAACATGGTGCTCCAGCTTCCTACTTCCAGCACTGTGTGCTTTGCAGCCTGTCTGTCCTCACTCAAGCTGAGTAAACATGAAGGAAGGCAGATTTTGAAGCCTGGCTTTTTTCCTCCTATAGTCACGTCAGCTAGGGTCTTTCCTTGTTTTGTTGTTAGCTTGTTTATATGACCAACACCCAGTAATCGGGGATTAAAACCCCACTGTACTGTACTCAATGCTGGTCAGCCCTTTGCTTTTCCAGCTTGTGTAGATACATGCTTGGAGCTGTTTGGGGGAAAAGTTAGTTTTCTGGGCTGGGATCATTCCCTGAGCAATGTTTTGAAGCAGCCCAGTACCTACCCCACCTGTGGAGAGGACTTCACCACAGTGCAGGCATTTCTCCAGCACCCTTCTCAGTGCTTCCCCTCCAAAAATCAAATGCTTGTGCAGGCAGCACAGCCAGCAGAGAAATAATCCTCAAGTTTACCAGCCCAAAGTGTTGCACCCTGTCCGGTGAGACTGCAGTAAGGAAACCAGACGGCTCTTTGTACTCATTTTAGTGGGTAAACCTGAGCCCTCAGACCCCTCTTCAAACCACCGGTGCCATCCTTGGCATGATGTGATGTCCGCAGAGGTGGCCTTTGCTTCAGGTGAAGGATTCTCCCCCTCGTTGCCTCCAGCTCGTGCTTGCCTGCGAGCAGGCACTGCTCACACGCATACGGGGCTGGGGGTGCTGGCTGCCTCGGGACGTGCAGGAGCTCTTCCAGCAGTGATCTCCTGGTGTCAGGAGTGACCATGCTGCTGCCACCAGAACAGCATCAGGGAAGACAGACGTACACACGTAGGTGCCTCATCCTGTTTTGTGGGGTGGCTGTAGATTTCAAATTCAAATGTCTGATAAATATAAATGGGCGAGAGCCTCGGAGAGAATTTGTGTGGGGGAAAATAAAGTCTATGCTTAGGGAGACCTCTTTGCAATGGAAAATAGGCTGGCGAGGCAGTCTGATGGTAAGACCAAAATTATACCTCTCCCAAATTGTATTCATTCCCTATCTTCCTGTATGAAAATGCAGGAATAAGCAGGTAACAGTATTGCTTAATACCCACCTGTCCTGCTGGAATAACTGGGCCTGCGTTGGCCACCTGCTGCAGCTGTTTTGTTAACCCATGTGATAGGGAAGCAGAGGAAGTGCATGCTGGATGGAAAACTGGAATTTAAATGACCAGACCAGTCACTGTGATCTAAAAGTGTTGTGAGAGGACTAGGAGGAGTCCAGTCTGCATCGAGACCTGTGCAGAGGCTCGGGAACTGTGGAAGTAAGTGTGCAGAGGTTCGGGAACTGTGGAAGTAAGTGCACAGAGAAGTACAGCATGGAAGGAAAAGGAGGGCTGTGATAAAGAGAGGTCCAAAGAAAAATTGTGGGAGAAATGATAGGGAGAAAAGTAAGCACGTCCATGTAAAGTGACTTTGGTTGGCATTTATACCTAGTTGATACCGAGGTTTTACTATGTAGAACGTGACTTTGCTGTTGATAGAAACATTGCCACTAAAAACTGCACTCTGCATGTAAAGCTGCAAAAATTTTTGTGCCAGTGCACCCTGCTTTGCTTTGTGTACCTGGACTAAAACACACCCTTATAATTGCTATGAAGCCAGAAAGGCTTGCTGCTCTGCACTACCATGAGTAAAGTGGCAGAACTTACAAGCATAGATGAATCCTTGAAGACCTCGGGATCTTGTCTGGAGTAAAGAGAGTTTCTGCTGTTTGTTTTGCACTGCTTTTTAAGAATATTTTTTCTCTTTTAGTTTTTGCACAGAAATACTTCCTTATTGCCATATAATCCTCTCGGAGTACTGCATGCACTTAACAGCGTATGCTGGTTTGTTTCCCAAAGGTTTCTTTTCAATGTGCAGGGCTGATGAAGCTTTGAAGAGAAATCTTGAATCACTTTTTTAATGAGGTGTGGAAAGCGAACTGTGGGAATAAGTGGACTTGGCTGGACTGTATCTTGCGTAGGTCCTTCGGGAGCTTTGAATGTCCAAGGGATGCAAGAGTTTGATGTTAAGAATATCCCAGAAACATGAAGTTCCTGAAGGAAATACTAATCATCTTCACATGCGTCCTAAACCCTCGCAGCTCCTGAGATTTCAAGCATTTATACTATATCCATTACTTCAAAGGACATGTGCCTGAAAGGAGTAGTTGGATGGTTCGCAGTAAAGTCTGTAAATATTACAAGGCAGTAAAAATATGTTCTAAGACAATTAATAATGTTAACATTAATAATATGTCTGAACTTCTGTAATTTCAGCAAAATGGTTGGGGGAGGATCCTGACCTCCCTTGCCTCTGGAGCAAGGCAGAAGCACTATTCAAAGTGCCAGGGAAAAGAATAACCGAGAAACGTCATGCCTCAGCCCTTGGGAAAGATAAGCTAGATCCAGAAAGTATGAGAGGCATTTCTGCACACGTCAGTGCAGAGAGGGGACATACTTTTCTCTGAAGTGCTTGAAATACTTCATCTGTTTAGGAGGAGTTACAGCAGCAGTAATCAATGAGGTATTAGCTAAGAACCTCACGAAGTAACGGGGAGGATTTTATATTAACCACAAAAAACCTTAGGGGCTCATACTTGTATGTGCAATCATCTCTCTTTGCCGAGAACACGAAATGGCTTTGTTTTGTGGTCCAGACAGCACTAAAAGCACAGGGACTCCCTCTTTGCACAAGTGAGAAGGCTCCTGCTTCCCTTAGCAGCCCTTGAGCGCTGCCCGGGCGGCGTGCTGTGGCTTTGCACGCCCGGTGCATGCTGAGTGTGCAGCCAGATGCCTGCGAAACGCCGGTGACCACAGACTCACTTCACTGTATGCTACGGCATTCTTTGGGGAGGAGAGGCTCCTAGCAGCTCTGTTCGTAATGGAAGTGTAAGCATGCAAGCTTTATTACCTGCCACTGCCAGCTCACCAGGAAAGTATGCCATTCCTGCGCCGACGGATATCTAGCTGCTGCTGTTTAATTATCATGTGTCTGCTCTGCCAGAAGCACTGGCCCGCTCCGTCCTTTGGCTTTTCACTGCTGTACACAAAGCAGGAGCCTCTTGCTCCTCTGAATTACTGCTGGATGTTATTACAGCCACTGCAGGAAGGGAAATGCAGAGCAGCAAAGGTTTTGCCTCTCTGCTTGTGAGGGAAGTTTTGGAGGAACTAATTTTTCTGCACGTCTGTGACTTACAAAGTCTGTGCCTGAAACTTACAATGTTTGAGATTTCATAAATCTAAAAAAAAAAAAGAAAAAAAGCATTTCTGCAAACATGGTCCATTGTAATGGTTTAAATGGAGGGGGCCTTCACTGCCTCTTCCTGTGCTTGCAAATGAGTGCTGTCAGCTCAGAGGCAGACCTGTGGTGTTGCCATTTAAGTGCTGTGCAGAAGTAAGGTTATACAAATGCTGTTACAGGCAGAAAAAAAAATACAGCAAAAGAAAGCTGAGGGATTAAGAAGGGAAAAAGAGCACAAAACCCAGCCAAACCAAAGCCACAGGAAATGGATTCTGAATGTAGGCGCAGAAGCTAGACAGAAAGGGATTTGGCAGGAGAGAAATTGTTGCAAGAACCTCAGTGAGAAATATAAGGCCCAGTCCTGTATAAGACATGTCGATGACGAGTCTTTAGACCCCAAAATAAACTAATCTGCATGGCAATATGATAGCCTGCTAGGTCTAGGATCTGAGGAACGAGTGCCTGATAAAAGGGTTAGCAGTGCTGAAAAAAGGAAGGAAAGGTGGGAGCGGTGCAGCGCATGGGAAGGAGGGATGGCTTGCTGTCAGCTCCTTGGGCTGGCGCAGTCTCACCTACACAGAGACAGGCAGCGAACGCTGCTTCGCAAACGGGTGGGGAGTTTGTTTGCAAAACAGCAGCTCCGGATCTGACAAAAAGGGGTACGCTTCGCATATGCTTATTTGCCAGTTCTTCTGTTTCAGGCAGGATACTCCTCGTTACGCTGGATTCTGGATCCCTTCCCAGCCTCCTGTAGATTTTGGAAAGTCTCCCATTCAGCTGCCATGTGGAAGGCTTTGAACTTAAAATGGGAACAGGCACAGCACAACCGGGGCTGGGGGTGGGTGGCAGTCCTCCCACCCTCTCGCCCTTCTCTCCCCAGTGCGACCACCGCGAATCCGTCCTAGAGCCCCGAGAGCTTGGGGAGAGGCTGTGGGGAAATGTGTTCCGGTACTATGGCAAAGTGTCCTGCTTCAACAGGTGACACCAGGATTTCTCTGTAAAAACAAAACAAAACAGAAACAAAACCAAAACACAAACAGCTTCCCCTTCAAGAAACGGACATG
The DNA here is from genome assembly GCF_964034855.1 of Anser brachyrhynchus. Taxonomy (NCBI): domain Eukaryota; kingdom Metazoa; phylum Chordata; class Aves; order Anseriformes; family Anatidae; genus Anser; species Anser brachyrhynchus. The sequence continues at coordinate 28,617,045 of NC_137696.1, forward strand.
TTGGTAGAGAAAATGCCACCTGTGCATCAGCTCCCCTCTGATTATAAATGTGCCTTAAGTCAGGAGAAAAAAAAAACAAAACAAAACTGCAAACTACTCAGCTGATAAGCACAAGCAATTAATTTAGTTGTGGCATACATCAGGTAAACCTCACTCCTATCAGTGTGAGTTGTGTGCAGCTCAATCCGGCTCATAAAACAAACACAGCTTTGGGCAGCTACTCGGCAGAGCCCCGTCCTGCTTCATCCCACTCAGAAGCGTAGTCATGGCCCTCATATGTGACACACTTATTTGTAGATAGGTGTGATGTTTGCATAAAGGGTCTGAACTGAAAAGACGAAGAGATACCCTGAGATACTGTCAGCATTGCCCTCGATACCCTTGATACACCTGGTGCTGTGTTTACCTGTCATAACGCGTTTCCGAAGATCTCCGTGTTGGCCTGAGGAGCTGCAGAGAGCTGCCGGTGCGCCACAGTGCCACAACCCACTTTCCTCACTTCCTTCCTTGTGCTGTTGAGTAAAGCTGTGGTCACCAGCACAGAAGAAAAACAGAATGGATGTATTTCATCCATCTTTTAAAAGGCTTCATCAGGCTTGTTCCTTGATGCGGCAGAATTGTGTTTGATTACACTGCCTCCGCGCTCTCGGTGGCCAGCACACCATGCGAAGCGCTGCACCTCAGAGGAGGAGGTATGGCCAGGCTCATCCTACCCCTCCTGGTTTTACCTGGGATGGAGATTAGAAATGCAGTTTTCAGTAGTGATGGGAAGAACATCACACCGGCGTACACAGGGATTTCTCACAGTTTCAGATGTGCCAGCACTGTAACAAGAAGCATCACACAGGAAACTCAGACGTCACAGGGCTGAGCTCTGCATTGTTGGTGGGTTCGTGGGTCTTGAAACATCCAAGATAAGAGCTTTGTCCTTTGCAGAATGCATGGGGGAACGAGAACCATCACAGTGTACAAATGAATCATGAATCTAAGAATAATTATTTTTACATTTTCACATTTTTTTTCACCATTGTATTTGAGAAATAAAATCTTTCCATTTTGCTTAAAAGACAGCTTGTTTCTTCTGGGCAGCAAAACGCCTTGTAACTAAGAAGTTGGACTGTGCACAGATAATTTATTGACAGGAGGCATTGATATTTAAAAATTGATCTTTAAGAATGTAATCAAGTTAGCTGACAAAAGCAGCATAAGAAATGTGCTCTAACCTGTCTTTTCCTCCAGTAAAGTGGAAAAAGAGGAGTATGAGACTTCTTTTGGCATTGTTGTTTGTCTTCATTGATAACACCCAGTGGATCTTTTCTGAATATCTAAGAGAGGGAAGTGTGTTACGTAGCTTGGCCAGTCGCGGTGCTTTGTCCTCCCTGTATCTCCCATCGGTTCATAAGTGTCCCTGAAAGCGGACACGCTCACGGCCAGGTGATGCACTGCCAAGGTGACAAACACACAGCTACCCAGGAGCTCTGTTGAGCTGTCTCTTATCTTGTCTTGAAGCTACATCCCACAGGCAATGTGCAGGTACTTGTTCCTCCACACCCTCCAGAGGAGGTGATATTGGTGTAGTAAGAGATGCTAAAGCAGCTCAGGAGCAGAATATTGAACTCAAGAAAGCAATCAAATTCAGCAGGTTTTTCAGGGATTTTTTTTTTTCCTCTGGGGTCTCCGCTGCTGGTCACTTGCATTTGTGTAGGTACACAGCATCCAGCAGGAGAAAAAAATTCCCTGCTGAAGAGGTTTCCAAGACAGAACAGCAGACAAGATGTGTGAGCAGTCACTGGCAGAAGTTGCAATGTAGCACTCCAGTCTGCTGGTATTTAACATTCAGCAGTAGGCATGGACCGAGTCCTGCTAATTGTAAGGACATCTTTCTGTTGCACCACACTGGGAACCCTCTGAGTCAGCAGCATTGACGATGCTTCATACAAACACAGTAACGTCTGCCAATACGCCTCGAGGGAGGGGAGGACTTTCTGAAGTAGAGGATGCCTCGTGAATATTTTTGAGCTGTTACCCAAGGAGGAGGGCTGAGCTGCTGCTGCCTGTGGATGGTGTGCCCTTTGCTCCCCCGATGCTCCTGCCCAGGAGGCAGGCGGCACGCTGCAGGCCAGCTGGCCTGGCCCCCTCGCCAAGCAGGACACCGCTCTGCTGGGCCACAGAAACACCGGTGGCCACGCTTCCTGACCAGAACCCCGCTTCACCCAGCAGGGCGATGTTCCCTCGGGAGCAGAGCACCATCCCCATTTCTCCGTTTTCCCGTTCAGGAGCACTTTGCCTCCTTCTCCCCTCCTGCTTCCCCCGCGGGTGAGCATCGCTGCAGGCCTCCCCTGCGGCCTGGTCACGGGCGCCTCAGAGCGGCGGCTCCCCATGGGGGCTTTGCCTTAAAAACAAGCCTCAGTCGCGTGAGGGGGTTGAACGGCTGCGTCGGGAAAACTGCGTAATGAAGGGCTTTCTGAAGCACGCATTATACCCATTTCAAACTACAAAGCAATTGAAAGATCAGTGGTCAGGGATTTACGAAATGATTTATTGTGTCAGTGACCACGGAGATACTTCTTGCCAATGGAGTACTTTTTTCTGTCACAGGGAGAACAGTTGTTTTTATCCAGGGCCAAAACCCAAAGCCATTATTCATTTTATTACTTAGGCAAAATTCTCATTAAAGACTTAAGGGATTGGCTCAAGACTTGATATTTCAAAGGAGACTGCATTTAGAACAGAAAATAGAAGCAAAATCTCCGCAAACATCCGAGCGTCTCTTTAAACTCCTTCTACAAACACATTAAGTCCACTGTGATGCAAAGAGGGAAAGTTAGTTCAGCCACAATCCCCACTCTTCCTGCATGCCAAGAGATTGCTACATGGATTTGTCCTGAAGATAACGTTGTTTACGCTCTACCGAGGTAGCCTTAGCACAAGCCCGCTCTGCTGCTTATCGTCCTGGCGCCTGAGAAGGTCTTGGATAGCCTGCAACTAAAAACACGGATGGCGATAGAGCCCTGCAGGTGTGCTGCCAGAGAACCAACGATGTGGTCGCTGGGGCAGACCGAGATGAAAATAAACAGCGTACAGATTTCACATTGGCCCGAGGGTCCCCAGAGAGAGATTGAGGGAACGGTGCGCAAACCGATCAGCAGGCATCGCTGCTGCCTGCTGGGTGTATGTGGTTTCTCCTCCAACGCAGTCGGAGAAGTATCTGTGTACATGCGAGGTACTGGGCGATTCTGCAGGTATGTTTTAATACTTAATTGGATGTTTTTAAAATATGGAAGTGGTTTACCTGTAATACATTATGCTTCCATCAGCCTTTGCCTAGATTTGACAATTCCTTAGGGCAGGAATTATCTTTCGTTGCAGCGTGCATATGGATGACAATTAAAAATTTAGCAATGTATGTGAGAACTGGAAATGACTGTAATTGCCTCAGTGTTTCTGAAGAGCCTTGAAACTTGCTTCTGCAGACTCAGACTAGAGTAGCTCTACGTTTGTACGGAGCGAGTATCAGATTTCAGAGGTCAGTTTTCAATATTAGAGTTTCCTACTGTAAGTTAAACCACCTTCCATCCCCAAAACAAAATCTCCCTCTTCATCCATATATAATCTCCCTCTTCACTCATATATCAAAGCACAAAAATGACATCATTCTCTGAATTCTCAAAATTAAAGTGATGAGCAGGAAGAGTTCAGGAAGGAATGATGTAAATTTTACCTTGTCCAGGCTTCTTGATAGCAAAGACAGAAAATGTATTTTTTGAGTATCCAAACCAGCATGAGAGTGAAGCAACTTAATTCACTTTCCCTCGATACAGCCTTAAAATTTTGAATTCACATTGTCCAGCATGCACAGAATTCACATTGTCCAGGAGAGCAGTTTTATAATTCTGCAGTGTATTCCCCTGAGTCAAGCCATCATTACCTGAAATGACACTCTCAGCTGTTCAGCCAGAAATACATGTGTAGAAATACTCATTTAACTCCAACTGCAGGGCTAATCCTGGCGGATCATCATTCAAATAAAATGTGTGTCTGCTAGGTAACTTCGTTTAACAGCCTCAAATTGCACCAGGGGAGGTTTAGATTGGACATTGGGAAGAATTTGTTCACAGAAAGGGTGGCCAAGCAGCGGAATATGCTGCCCAGGGAAGCGGTGGAGTCCCCATCCCTGGAGTCATTTAAGAGATGTGTGGACATGGCACTGAGGGACATGGTTTAGGGATGGCACTTGGTAGGTCAGGTTGATGATTGGACTTGGTGATGCTGAAGGTTTTTTTCCAACCTAGACGATTCTGTGATTCTCAGAATTGTGTAGGGACTATCAACTATGGTTAGAGGAGACATTTTTCTCTCCCCTTCCTTCACACCAATGTTCAGCAAACAGCCGTTGTGCATATAGACAGTCGGCTTGCCCATAATTTGTGAACCTGGACAATGCCAGCATATGTCAAGTGTTCCAAAATGTCTTTTCTGTATGGTCTGGGGGAAAAAAAAAAAAAGAAAGAAAAAAAAAAGAGTTGCAGAGAGAGATCATCGTTCCTTCAACATGTGATCACCATATTTAACATGCATATTTAACAGACAGGCATCTGAGTCCATGGCCTCGGTGCCCTGCTTGTCCCCATGTCACCATCCTGCTGGTCCTGAGCGCACTGTGTCCTCCTGGCTGCCCTGGTGTGCTCGGGCACCAGCTGTACGCCAGGCACTTGTGCAAGCTTTGCAAGGGAGTTGGACAGTAGGTGACAGGTTTTCAGGGCAGCCTCTAGGTCACCTGCCGTGGGTCACCTCCCCACACGGGGCTGACACAGCGCTGGGACGAGTGAATGAAGCGTCGCTCCCTGCTATTAGAGCAGTGCAATCCATTCCCAGCCTGACCTCATGCAAACCCTGCTCCTGTATTTATAGAGTGGAAAGAACAAGCACGGCCACTGCCAGCAGAGCCGAAATGCACGGGGTGGTGCAAAAATCTTCCCTACAGGTCCAGATCTGCTCTCACGCTGACAGGGGCTGCCCAGCTCCCCATACAGATGCTGCCTTGTGCTGCCCTCTCCCCATCTGGCCCTTCCCTCACCTGCCCCTCTCTTCTGGGAATGTCCTTTGCCAGCAACAGTGAGGGATCTCCCTCAGCATACAGCAAGCAGCACCCTACAAAATATAGACAAGCTCATGTAGACAGAGCTAAACCTCCCACAAGGTGTAATTTTTCCACTTTTGTTGCTTTTAAATGCAAAACCAACATAAGAAATGTATACAGGAGGTAAACAAGCAGGAGAGAGACCTTGAGACCTGTCAGCTCTGCATTTGGAGAACCTGAGCCCTCAGCAACATCTATGCTAAAGGTTATTTCACAGTGGCTCAAAGGAGAGGCTTAAGGATTTAAGGATTTTGTTAATCAGGCTGCGACACACCTCGAATCGTTCACCTCCGTGGGCTTCCTTTGCAAGAAGCCCGTGCTTTTCCGAACATTTCCAAGTGTAGTTCTCATTACAGCAGCGAGGATGAAAGCAGAGCAGAAGCAGGTCGCGTAGCTTGCAGGCACAGCAGTGCTCGGTGGTTTCAGGGTCTGCGCTAGGGATGGGAGAGCTTTTGGAGCAAGCACCCAGTGGCCACCAGAGCAGCCGCTGTGCCACGCTGCCAGGCTACAGGCTGTGAGAGGCTGGGCGATGCCTGAGGGGAGCGGATGGTCCAGATGATATTCCCTCGCATGCGTTTTTCGGGTGGCAGCACCACAAGAGTATGCAAAGAGCGAGAGGTTTTTTTTAGGGATGAAGCACCTGCACATTTGGACCTTACGACTAATTTTGGGCGGCTTCACTGAACTTGAAACAGTGTAATAAAATGTCCACCATAAAGAAATCATACTGTAAAAGAGACTCTTTTTTACCGTCTTAAGACCCTGATCGGATGAATTATTAATTACAGGGTCTTTTTGCAGTGATCCTTTCCTGGGTTCCCCCCTCACCCCCAGGGAGGTGCCAGAAAGAGCGAGAGGTGTCTGTTAAGCAATTTTTTTGGCATCCCCAGCTCCAAGGCAGGAAGCCTGTGGTTATATTAACTCTCTGGATTTGGGGGGCAATGCACTTAAACTCCTCTCTCCGTCAGTTACCCTGGAGCAGCGAAGGGCACCCCTCTTTCTGCAATGATTTTAAAGCATTTTGCAAGGGGCAGGCTCCACCAGCACATGACGTGAAAAGGAGAGGAGCAGCCCCAGTGTAAGGGAGGAGAAACAAGCACAAACGTGTCAGATAACCTGCATAGAGCTGTGCGGAGAGGAGGGTGTCCCTCAAGCCTCTTGCCCCGTGGACATCGGCAGGTACCTGAGCAGCCTTGGCTCCTTGGGGTGTCCCTGGCACGGCACTTCTGGTGTGGCAAGTGACTCATCTCCAGCCTTGCTAAGCAAAAATCATCATCTGTGATAAGCCTGCACACAGACCGTGACTTCCTGCTGTACGTGACAGATAAAGAAAAACAAGAGGCTTCCAAAAAAATCGCAGAAGTGGTAGAGGAAACTGTTGGTGTGTGCTACAGCCCAGTGAGCACACCTTTTCTTTTTCTGCGGGTGTTTCAGTCTCGCTGCTTCGAGGTGCGCTGCTGCAAGCTGCGTTTCCTATCTGCCTGCCTGCACCCTGATGGTGTGAAAGCTCCACGGGGACAGCAAAGCTGCGGCTGATGTGAGATACAGCCCAGCGAGATCGGGCTGCTCGCTTTGTTCGCACTGTTTATCTGTTCCCCTGCCAGCACACTTCCCCGTGCCCCTCTGGCGTGCTTTAGCACAAGCCAGCCCTGCGCCATGATTCCCCTCATGCACACAGAAACCGCCCCGGGCAGTCATCGGAAAGCCAGGCTTAATTTAAGTGAGGCATACTGGCAAGAAAGGACAAAGGTGAAGCTTTTTGCCCTCAAAAAGTGTGAAGCTGGCTGCTGCAGTCTGCTGCAAAGGAGATTTCATTTAGGAGCACACACACAAACGTGGTCCAGTAAAATACCATTCAAACTGTACTGGCAGCAGATCGCATTCTTGATGCTGATGTGGTACAAATGGCTTGATGTTTAAGTCAGACAAGAAACAAGATAAATAAATGTATCTACTGCTTTTCTGCCTTTCCATTGGGTTCACACAACACTGTCTGCATCCCTCTTTTTGGCATCAGTCCCCCTCTCCATAAGAGGGGCTTTCTACTTCCCCGTGCTCTTGCCCTTTGAAATGCTTTCATAGGAAGTGCTGTGGGTCTCTTGTGTTTAAAGAGGAATATTGATCACAGAGGTATAGAACATACATTGGTACTTACAGTTGAGTTGGAAAAAGTGCTTCTAAGGTATCGTTACTTTGCCACAATAGGATGCTGCAGAGACTTCCATATTAATGTCTGATTTACCACAGCATGACTGATGGAAAATGAGCAATGTGCAAGTGCTGCGACACGGGACATGGAGAGAACAGCAAATGTTTTCATGCATTGATCTGTCTGATGAGTTGATAAACCAGTGAGTTCTGCCTTTAAAACACACTAGAAAAGCATCCGAGGCTTCAGTTTGAAGATACTAGTCTTTCCTTTCCTGGGGCTGAAATGAGTTGAGATTTTTGTTCTTGTCAACTCAACCTCCGTAGTGAAACCTCCAGCGAAAACGTTTCCAGTGTGATGATGACGGTGCCCGAATGGGACACCCAGCTGGGGGGGCAGGAGTGGAAACCCAGCTACAGCTAGCCCCAAAACTGCCATCAGGCAGCATTTGGGCTTGCAAAGACCCGGTGAGAATGTGGTGGCTCCATGAGCTGAACCTGTTTGGAAATACACGTATGGAAAACTCCCCAGACAGCCCCATGTTCTGCCCCTCGGCAGAGGCTCTCCCCCTGCGTGGGGTCAGATCCAGAGTTTGGCTAGCTACAATGACACCCGCTCTGTTTAGCAACTTCAGCCTTAATCTTGAAATGTTCCCTGGTGCTGGGTATCCTTGAAAGACTGCCTCCTGCTTTCAAATGTCACTGCAGAACCTGCCTGAAAGTCCACGGGATGGAGGCTTCTCAAGGGTTCAAGCACTCCCGAAGATGTTCTTCTGTGCGGGTAAGGATTTCTGATCCTGCCCCTTCCTGCCCACGTAGCTGTGCCAGATGCTCCTCTACTCTGTTCGATGGTAATGGTCTTTTTGGGGTTGTTTTTCTTTCTGTACCAGGTTGCAACATGAAATGGAGGCGGTTTGCATTGTGAGCTCCCACTTGGCTTCCCATCGGTCACGGAGGATGTTGTGCCTTGGTTGCTGTCAGCTGGTATTACGGGAGCTGCTGTGATGGTTTATTCGTGCTGCATTGCTGTGCCTAAACTCAAAAAAGGAGGCTCTCTTCCAGTATCGACGAGTTTGGCAAACCACAGTGATATGAGGCTAACTCTTGTACGTGGTCCGTGTGAGACTGAACTGCTCTCTCTGCTGTGGTAGCGGGGTTTGCAGCACCCCAGTCTCGCTGAGCGATGGAAATACTGGCAGCTCTCACAGCAGAAAAGGGATTTTCTGCCCAGCATAAACCATTAGCAGAGCTATAGCATATTTGGTAAATAGACTAAGAAGGCGAAGCGAAGCTAGCAAGCCACTATACAACAGGAGGCGTTAAAGAAACCACCGTGTTCCCCAGCTTTGTATAATTAAATAGCTGCTCTGCTTCACCCCAGCCGTGGTTAATCTGCAGCAGTTGTTGAGCCACTTTGTTTGTGTAATACGCAAAGGCAGCCTGCAACGGGCTTCGGTTAGATGCAGAGATTGTATTGTCAAGACGAATAACGCTTGATTACTAAGAGATGGAGTCCTAGCCAGGAACAATATATCTCCAAGTTTACGCCTGTACGATTGGAAGGATAATCTATTGATAATCCAGTTTTTAGGAAGAGTAACTGGAAAAACAGTGTGAGCAGCTGAGATGGCATTCTGCTGCGTGTGTTTGGTGAAAGGATGTATTAGCACTGTCCCCAGCACTTAATCATTGAGTGCAATACACAAAAATAGCCAGGAAAGTTGCAGACTCTGCTGAATGGGTTGAAAGGTTGTGGGAACATGTTCTGGCACAGCCTTGTGCTGTGGTGAGACACACAACAAGGGAGAAAGGATAAACCTTCGTCTCCCTTTCATTCAGCATCAATTTGCTTCCTGGAGCAGAAAAGAAATTCCATTACTCATTTAGGGTAACACTTTTCTAATGAATATAATGTGGAAATTTCTCAGCTGTAAATCTTCGGTCCTGCTCAAACACTGGGAAAAAGCTTTCGTATATTACACAGTGAAGTATTTGTAAACACAGATGAATTGAGTTTAACAGGAACTTTGGTCAGCTGAAAAATAAACCGACAGCGTATTACAACATGACAGCAGACGAGCCAGGCACGGAACCTGCCTGCGGCTCTTAATAAAACCGCCGCTGCTGTGAGTAAAGCCCGAAGCCCGCTGCTGGAGCGAGTTGGAGAGCAGATACCCAAGGAAATTAGGATGAAGAACCACCTGGTTGGCTTCCTGTGATATATGTGAAGAAAAGGTCTGTAAAAACCTGTCATTGTGCCACAGTTAACATCCAGTTAGGTGCCTTGATGCCAGCCTGGCCAAGGCATGAATGCTAACAGTGCCACGAGCTGCTGCTGTGCACACAGGCCGTGCCGTGCTTTTCGCTCTCATCGTCGCTGTTTTCCACCTGGTGTAGCTGGGGGTGCTGGGACGAGGACATTCAGAACTTGCTTTCATGTGGAAACACTTCCCTGTTGCCTTCTGGCTAGGAACCATTTCTGTTTTTACGTAGCACCAGTCACCCAGCGGCCTTGCATCCCTTTCTGAAACACTCAGCCAAAACTGACCCTTTCCGAGGGCAGATTAGGTTAAATCAGAGCAGGCACTCCCTACCCTGGAGTAAGAGCAGCCTTTCAACTTGCATTTGCTCTTAATCAGGTTGGACTGGCACGTGTGGACAACTGTCCCATTGCACAGAGGAAAAAAGCGAGAGGATACAGATAGCAGTCTGATATGGAGGCACAGAGCGGGCCTCCCAAGCCCTAATCTTTCTTTTATGTACCTAACAAGTGTGAGAGGTTTGGTTTCTCCTGCCAATGGCATCTCTTATGCAACGTACTTTGTCCTTTCAGTTTTGGTCTTACATCGATTATTTGTACCTCTGCTTACTTCTCCAAACATCAGCTTTCTCTTTATCATTCGTCTCACTTCTTAGAATAGCCGTGTGTGTACAAACAACTGACTTGTTGTGATGCAACACTCCCAATTTTCACATGACCACCTTGCCATCAACTATCTACAGCAAATCAGTCTCTGCAGGCAAATCAGAGCTTGTTTCATTTATTTCAGTCACATGTTGTTTTCAAGAATCTGATGGATTCCTTAATCTCACCATACACATGCTGCCATTTCCTCTGTCAGTAAATCCATGAAAATTAGCAGAACAGAAATAATGGTAACACTGAATAATTCAGTAATACACCCTGACAATATTTGCTAAGCTCCTGTCAACACAGCCTACTTGGCTCTTGCACCAGCATGCAGTGTAACAGTCCTATGGACTATTATTGGTCTGTTTTTTTTAGATACCTAACACCTTTTGCAGGAATATAACAACAGACTGAGGTTATATCACACTGGTGTTAACGTTAGAAGGATAAAACCCCAAACCAACAAGCGTGCTCTCTTATTTTGCCACAGTTACAGGTAGGTCGATGTAAGAATGACTGACCGGCTGTACCCAGCTTGGTCTTTGGTGCTCGGATTTGAGTCCATCTCCTCCTCTGCTGCGCTCTCAGCAACAGCACCTGAGAACACACTCATGGGGCAACCAGGCAGTTGCATAATTTACGAGACAAATAATAAAAAAAAAGGCATGGTTACAGAAGTGGATGATTGAAGATACTTTACAGAACAATTCAGCCATTCTTCCTTAGACAAGAGGGGAGAAGTAAATCATAAAGGTGAGTCCTTGAGGTAAATGAAAGACAGAGTGGCTTTGTGTTAATACCGGTAGAGCTACTGCAGTGGCACCTTGATGCGAAGGAATGCAGCGCTTCCCTAGCTGTGGAAATATTTTGGTCTTTTGTATGAAGAATCTATTTAGCTCATGAAAGAGACTGATAGGTGTTTCAATCTCACTTCTGAATTTCCTACATATTGGATAAAATACCAATAGCAGTAGAACTACCTTTAACAGAGACCAAAAACAAATAATCTGAGCTAATAATTGAAAGGCAAAGCAAAATGAGTCAGAATCTTTTCACAGTATTTCACCTTTAGAATAATTTATATACAACTGTAACAGACTTGTGATCATTTGAATTCTTTAAATCAAGGGTGAACTGCTTCAAAAAAAAAATAACTGCTGTAGCTTCAACACAGTTAAAGGCATGATGTTGAAATTACTGAAACAGGATATTTGAACTTCATTATACATAATCCTTTCTCGACTTTAAGTCCAAGCCTAGTTGTACAAGCCTGGAGTAGTGGGTCTTCATGTTGTAACCCTGCTATACTTGTAGTTCCTAAAATTTTCTTATAAGGCTCAAATTAGGGTGGAAAGTTACTTGCTCTGATTTAAAAATAAATAAACCAATTTGAGGCTTAAAAATGAAAAGTAATCCTTGGCTTTAATTTTGCTTTGTCCTTTCAGGACAAAGCTTTCCTAATAACATAGCGCATATTCCTATGAAATAATTGACATGAAATGTTTCTTGTTAAGGTATTTTATAATAAATTATACATGGGCTCCTTGCTGCACTTCATGGTTGCTTTCTCCATTTCCTTGCTTTCCATCATGTTTGGTATTTTGTGCAGTGCAGATGGAGCACTTGGTGGTGGTTAAAGATGGTTTTTGAAAGTCAACCCAAGAAGGATACCACATAGGAGCAGAATGTATTTTATTTATTGTAGACTGGGTCACAGATGAATCACAGAGAATAAAAAAATGCAAGCCATTGGGTTAACTGTTACCAACAAAATGTAGAGAAACAAAGTGTGATAATTTCAACTCACTTGGAAAACTGTTTAGGTCAGCTTCAGAAAGGAAGAATGAAATTTGATTGTCATGGACCTGAAGATGGTCCAAACACTGTTTTTCCATTTACTGCCAAACCAGCATTGGCTACAAAAAAAGTCTTAATACTTGACCTTGAGGGATGTCTTTAAAAGACATTCTGGATGCAAGGCCTACATATAAACCCTTGAGTATTGGGACAGTTCTAGCCAGCTACCAAACGCTTTTGGTAAATTCCTAGCTGAAAAACATCTATTTCTAAACAAAGCTTATTAAGAAATTATATACCACATACAGAGAGCACCTAGAACCTTTTTTCTATGGCACAACAGTGTATTTTCCATCAACCTTTGTAGATCAGTCTACAGGGTGGTATGAAGGTAAGAAATCCAGATTTCAGCCATGGTCAGCTGTGCCAAAGGAAGACTTTAGCAATCCCTGGCCGACAAGAAGTTACCAATTCTACGCTTCAAGAAGTAGTTTGATGGAACAGTCCCCTTAGTGGGCATTGGTGTCCCCAGATTCTCACTTCCATCCCCTCAATGGTTTTGGTACAACTGTCTACCGAGTCAGGGAACTGTGGCAATTCAATTTTTGGTTTTCTTTGTAGTTAGCTTCCCCAAGAGATTCTTAAGTAGGCACTGTTACCAGAAGAAATGCTTGCCAAAGCCAGCTGACCAGGCATCTCTACAGAAGCCAGGAGTACCTCTTTACTTTTGCCAAGTCAGGCTAGCTCAAAGCCACTGCCAGCCTGTAAAACTGCTAGTAAGCTAAACTAGTTGACTGCTCAGAGCTGAGCAGTGCACGGCATAACTTTCAACACAGCATTAGTAACACCTATTGGAAACCCTATTGGTAACCCTATTGGAAAGGGTACTGTCATAAGCAGCCCTGGCCATTCCCAAATCCCACTTGGCAATTAGAAGGTAAACACTGAGGAGAAAGACATCAGTAAGCAGTATCTTCTGTGTGGAAAAACCTGCAAAATAAAACCTGCATAAGGTGGGCTCGACGTACATATGGGGTTTGGGGAATAATAACTCAAAAGAAGATCTCTCGCAACCATGGAGTACAGAATTTCTGTCAGTCCTTTAGAAGGAAAGATGATTCAGAGATATAGCTTGCTAGCTGAAAATAAGAGCTCAGTTCCTTGAAGGCATAGCCCCTGGTGCTTAGTTCAGCAAGTGTCTCAGGTAAAGACAGCACCTGTTACCTTAAACCACTTGACATATGATTTGTATCAGTGATTTGGTGCTCCTGCAATCATGACTCTGTCACAAGATCAAGGCACTTTGACATGGAAGAATAATAAGCTTCAGTTACTTCTCCTAGGCTCTGAACCAGGCTTCCGCACCCTAAGGTGACAGGAATTACAGCCTATGTTCCAGAAAACAAGTTATCCTGCTAAACAGGTACTATTTAGGAGGTAAAAATCTCCCATCCCCACTAATGGTTACCACTGGGATGAACAATCTTTAGTGTAAATCATCTCTAGGTAGTCATTTACAAGATACAGGAGATAATACTTTGAGTGTAGAACATTCCTGGAGGAGGAAAATATTGTGAAATATATGGTGGAACATGAAATCCTATTGCTGTTGAAATAGCTGACAAGACACTCATATACTTTAAGACGGTCCTTATCTCCTTATTCTGCAACCTGTTATGGAAAACTGGCTGTAGGCAAGGCAGTTTGAACCCTAAGCAGTCACTCTTATTAATTACAGTTAAGACAGAATTCAATCACAAAACTACCAGATTGCCTTGTTACATTTCTGCTACTTCCACCTATACAGCTCAATATCCAGAAGTAGGTTAATATTAAACTAACAGATTTTTTATTCCTGTTTCACTCAAGATATTATCAATTCAAATAATCAATTTAAAAATCCTTTTTTTTTTTTTTTTTTAAAAAGAGCACTACAAAAAAATGCCCAAAGCACTACATTACCTTCCCCACTTTCTTCTAACTTAATGACATCTCCTCAAAGGTCATGGGATGATGGCTTGTAATTCAATAAAGAAGAGGAAGTTGTTCTGGTCCCTACACATACCTGAGTGCTCCTGCTAAAAGCTTCAACTTGATGATGACTACTGTTGTGTTTTTTTTTTCTTTAAATTACATTACCCATTTATTTTTTCTTTGTAACTATAAGAGACCTTTCATAGAAGCCAGTTCTTTCATGTATTTTACTTCCTTGCAAAATACAATCCACAGCAAAACACAAACCAGCATGTTTTCTTCTAATCCCTTTCAGCTACCATAGTAATTCAATGATGCTGTAAAGTAGGTCTGAAATTTTCAGACAGAAAACATGAGTTAGTTGGAGCACATCCCCATCAAATACCTCAATACTTTTGCAATATAACGACTTAATAGGGATTCTGAGGTACTATTTATTTATTTCAGTTCATAGGAACTATCATACCAGAAGACAGACTAAATGCTCCAATCTAAAATACAGATCTTTTACTAACCACCCCTCTGGAAACCATGACCACAGAGTTATTATCATTAGCCAGCAGGACAGTGATCTCATTTCAGCTGGTGACCTTGTTCTATCAGCATCAGTGATGACTTACAGATGGCAAAGCATGTAAAACATTAATATGTAAACGTTGTGAAGTGCTTTCTAAGATGTGAAGTGCCCCCTAATTTACTAGGTATTATTTTATAAATACTGTATTATAAGTGTTATAAAGGTATTTTACAAGCAGTTATTAATGCCTTTGCTGCAGGCTGAATCTGTAAGAAGTTTCTGAGCAACCAGCTGTTATGGAGCACTATTTAGGATAGATTAAACTAACTTTTGTAACACACCTTGCCAATATTTTATGTTGGAGAAGTGACAAGCTGTTGGTCTCAACAGCTGTAGTGCTGATGGTCCAAAAGCCAGCTAAGTTGGTAAATACAGAAGTTTTCAGACTTGGAGAAGGAAGGCGGTGGCAAGAGGAGTACAGGTATTAAGTACATGATTATACTCTCTCTCCTCTTGGAATATAATCAGCTGTGCCATTGGATGGAGGTGGATACAAGGGCATTTGAAAGTCTTCTGTATTTATTTACACTTTCATGACTTCCTTGCTCGGTTGTTGTTACTGTATGAGAGGAATAACTGGAAATGCCATTCACCATGAAGTGGCTCAGCTCTACCTCCAGCACAGGCTTCTTGACACACAACACTTGCTTTTCTGGAGGGTGCAATGCTTCACGCAGTACTCTTAAGCAGAGAAAATTTCAACAGCAGATTAGTAACATTAAAAGACAAGCTTCATGTACCTGTCAACAATGCACAGCAGAGCTGTTGCTCAATTTGGGATATAACAGTTGCCATGTAAAAAATACTCCGTTTTCTTTACAAAATAAGATCCATCAGCTGAAGTGATTTAAGAAACCATGAGTCTCTAAGTGTTATGATAATTTTCCATGCTCGGCCGATTTCAAATGTTAATGGCTTTAAAAAGAGGAGAGTAAAAACCCAAGTTTACTGAGGTCTGAAAACAAACTGTGTAATCCCGGCACATTGCTCTGGCAGTGCTGCTAAATCTGGTCTCAATACCACAGTGTCAACATCCATCAGGTGCAACTGCCACACACCGCTTCAGTCATTCTGTGGCTTTCTGTGGAAGTATGTGCAGATCTTCCTCATGGAAGATGGAGTGGTTACAGCCTAGAAAAAAAATCAACAACAAACAAACCACAAAACCAATAAGAAACGTTTCTTGGTTAACAGTTCTCATGCTGCAGGAGTCTTAAAGTCTCCCCTCCGTCATTACTCCACTTTGTTTAGCTTCCCAAATAAGATAGGAAATGAAAGGTTCTTTACTGTAATCTGTTTGTCTCACAGATAAGAAGCTTACCACCTACAGGAAACACTGGCGAAAAGCTGGGGTTGTCTTACTGCTGTAGGAAATGCACTCTGGCTGCAGCTCCAGCTTCCCTACTGCAGATTACAGGGCTGCAGATCCCCGAGATGTAACAGATCAATGAGCGCTGCTGCTACTCTAGGCACCTTGGCAAGCCTCGGGCGTAGCACAGGCCATGAGCATCACAAAATCTGAACTAGAGCATAATGGGCAGGACAGATGATTGCTGAACAGTAATCTCTCTCCAGGGCAAATCTTTACATCTTGTCTTTAAACCCACACTATAAGTACTTGTAGGTTTACTATAACCAAGTTTTCTTGGCACAACAATAACATGAATAGCTCAACTGCTACGCATAACCTAAGGAGTGGTGGCTTGCCCACTTCACATCTGCTAGAAATGCTGGAAGAGGTGAAATCAATTAAGACATGAGATACTTCACCAAAATAAGCCTTAAACTCGGCAACAACTGCTAGCATCAGATGTTCAGTTGAGAGCACAACTAAACTGTGACAACTGAAAATTTACCTGACATTTACTGAAATAAGACTCAGTCAAAGAAACTGTTGGACGTCAAGTCCAGTTTCAGAGAAGAGACGAGTTTGGTTTGTTTTTAAAAAATGTAATTATCATTTTTCAGTATGCATGCTAAATCCTCAAGCCCTCACACCAACTTTTTTAGCTGCTTTATAAGCTTAACTTTCAGATCCTAGGATGAGCTCAGTGCCAGGCTTCTTGTACATCAAAAGTAGGATTATGTAGGTCAAATCCTGTCCTCTGTCTCTTTTGCAATTTCTTTGTTTTCTGACAGTTTTCGATAGAATGAACTGAAGGCATTATTTAGCCCAGAGTTTTAAGATAAGTAACAAATTCTTTTGCTACCTGGGCTAGAATAAAATTTAGCTCTTTCTTCCAATGCTAACATGTCTTTCCAGTAACGTAAACAGGCAGATGTGACTGTGAACTCATAAACAATAGATCTGCCAGGAAAGGTGCTGTCATTACTGTGCTTCTTAGAGAAGAGCTGTATTACAGATGACAGCTACATCCTTCAAACATCCAGCTGGGGACTACGAGGATTTCTGAGCTCCTGTATGCTCTAAGTTCCTTTCAAAGGATGGACAACACCATCCTAAGAATTCTCTTCCTGCACAGAGGGGATTAGTAGATAACAGCATTAATGTATCTAACTTATTAGGCCAGAAATCATCTCTTTTGTCTGTAATCAGATAATTCTTTGAATGCCTGGGTGGGAGAGAGCTAACCATGCACAGAAAGCGGAGTGTGCTAGCTAGGGAAAACTTCTTTCGTTGCCACTGTCCCTGACCGTCCCACTTACATTTTTCGGTGAGGTGGCCACTGCCGCAGCATCCTGTCGTTTTGCACTGGGACTGTGAGATGACGGGGGGCTGCCAGCTTTGCCAGTCCGTAGCTTCTCTCCCAGAGCAGACAGCCAGTTTTTTCGTTCAGGTGAACTATTCTCTTTATCTACTACATCCATGCCTTTTCCACAAGGAGATTGGAAAAGAAGAGGGGGAGTTTGAACGTCGGATGGATTAATACGGCTTCCAGAAAGAGAAGGCTCTTTTGGGCTGTGGCTAGAGCCTTCGTGCTCATTATCCATGTCAGCCAGACTTAGAGAGCCTTCATCGCAAGCTTTCTGCTCTGCAGCCAAGTGACATAAATTCAGCTTGGACTTCTTAGCCACATGGTCCAGTTCAGTCACACAGCTGCAGGCCTGCAGACACTTCTGTCTCACGTCGCCTTCCTTGCTGCAGTCAAGCCTCCTCTTGGCACGCTTTTCAACCTGTGAGTGTGGTGCTTTAGGAGTGCTAGATGCTTCCAGGAGACCTTGTGTGACTTCTGCCAGGGCTTTTCTAGGAGAAAGAGCCTTTTTCCCCACTTCTGGAGGAGAAGAGGACGGAGTCCTGGTTACCCAGTGTTTAATGGACATTTTGGAGGAAGGCACAGGTTTGGGAGAAGCGCATGGGCTGGCTCCACTCCGCTTTGCTGGTGTGCAGGCTGCAGCAGTTTGGGTTTTGAGAGAGACCGTTAGAGTGTTTGTAGAAAGAGGAAGGTCTCCAGAATAACTGGGAGCACAGGCAGCCGGACGTGGCGAGGAAACGCACGGATTGCCCGCTGTAACAGCCTTGGCAGGAGTATTCTGTAGGCTGGCTGGTGATCCTGGTAGAGGAGAAATAAGTAGTTTAATGAGGAACATAGAACAGCAGATGAAAGGCAGACCTTTCATAAAGGCCCCTTCCAGGCAGGAGATGGATTCAGCACTCACCCTGCTTCTCAGACATACTCTGCTGAACTACAGATTGCATAGATGCTTCTTATTTCAGTTAAACTGATACAAATCCTATTTAAAATCCTTTATCATATGGCTAAGTATAATACAGTAGATTGTTTTAATGTCTGACTTCTATTCATATTCCTTCTAAAACTAGAACCCTTACTTAAGCTACAGCTGAGGGACTGATGGATAGGCAAAACAGATCTTGAATTTTCTAAGTTTATCTAGCCTTGCTGGCAGCTTTGCAATGGCTCAGTCCAGACAGCTCTGTTTTGGGAAACTGAGAACAAGGTTGGGTCCTTACCTGCAGCTGGTCATCTGCACAGTCTTTAATGGGGCCATGACTGAATTGAGGAGCAAAGGTACCGTAAGAAGGTCCCATAGGTAATTATAGTACCACAGAAACTTTATGCTACAATGCCTTCCCAAATGAATAATGCTGATAGTCAGGTGTTAACAGTTGCATATTTTTAAGATAAAAAAAAAATGTGAGAATGGGAAAGGACGTCCTCCTCTTGTCCTTTTGAAAGAACTTTCTGCAGTGCTGTATTAGTATGAAGTTGGTAGATTTTTTACCACACCCAGGGAAATGTGATAAGTTCTTCACCTCCTGAACAAGGACTTCAGTTCCAAAGAAAATAAAATCTGTCACTGTAGTTCAGTAATTTCTTTAAAATAAATGATCCCCAGACAAATATGTCACAATGCTATTTGAGCTCACTAGTCAAGATGTAAAAATCCCCTGCTCTTTTTTCCTGAATCCCTAGCTTAAGTTTCTGAATACCCAGTTTATTAAAACAGTAGTCATAGGCAGGTTTACACCCAGAACCTCATAAGGATCTCAGTAATGACAGTGGGAATAATATATAGAAAAGATCTCAATCTGCAGCAACATTGGAAATTTTTTTTTTTAAGGCACCCTCCAGAGACCACATTAGCAGGTCTCTTAGATGCCTGATTTCTCATTCATGTAACTTGAGGTGATGCAATTAAGTAGGATAGCACATGAGTTACCCCAGGCATTTCCACTACCGAGCACAAGAGCTCTAAATGTTTTCTGTATTCCAGGGGTTTATTCTGAACTCCTAATTCTCAACATTAGCTGCTGTACTGTAAAGCACTTCATTAGGACAATGAGAAGTCTACTGTGAATAACCTGCCATTTTCTTTAGGTCTCTAGGCTGTCTGACAAATAACACGTCAAGCGATCACCTACACAACTCTTTGATTACATACCCTAATAAACCTCTTTTGATCTTTCCTTTTACTGCATTATCTAGCCCTTTAAAATACAAGTACTGGTGCACCATATCAGGACCCCATATTAACAGATCCCACTACAAACCACCTTAAAGCATAAACAGAATTAAAGGCTTTCCTGATAAAGTGTGCTACCTCATAATAATTTACTTCAGCCTGGACTAGGAGAAAGTGACTGCCAAGATTGGTTCTCTTAACCTTTACTTTAATGAGCACTTACAAAACAATAATATTTAAGCTGGGGAATTTGTTATATTTAAAAATTTAAGCTACTAGAAGAGAAGCAGCAAGCTCAGCAGTTCTCAATCCATAATGACCACCTACAAATTCATACAGCAGATATAAATGTGGCATGATTACCTGGGTATGAGTATTCTCAGTCTCAAACCAATCTGAGAGTTATACTGTGGAGACAGTGGATAAGCAAAAAAAGCTATCCTGAGAGTCGGACGGGAAGCAAACTAGCTACATCCCTGAACTTGAGATAAAGAAAATCAACACGAGGCTTTTTAGTAAGACTGCATGCATTATTCAGGCTTCTACTCAGTTCCAGGCTGTTTCCATTCATGCTGCTGCTCCACATAGTGTTGCATGCTTGTGCATACTTTAAATACCTGCAGTCAATTTGCATAACACCAATGCAGGTATTTGAGATGTTTTCCACCTTCTCTGCTACAAACGCTCTAAAGTGGTAGTACAAATCTCCAGATTTAAGACTCATGAATTTTTCAGGCACAGGCCCACTCCACAAATTTGGTTTCACAAAAGCGAAGAGAAAGTAGTGCAACTTCGGGAAACCACAAAAATAGTTTCCAAAGAAAAGGAAATTGCTTGCTACACTTCGTGATATAGGTCAACGGTTAATACCCAACCTCAGCCTCACAACTTGTTCCACATAAATAGGTGGAGAATTACCCAGATCTCATCCCAGCAAGTCTGAAATAGTACTTAATTGCCAATGCTGAATCAATCTCTGCAGATAACTCCCATATTCCAACAGCACGTGCTTTGTGCTCAACAGCCAAGGTCAGCAGGAAGCCTGCTGTTGTGCTTGCAGTGTCTGTGTACTTCCTTTTCCCTCCTGTGTTGCTTTAATGCAGTAAGAACAAGGAGAAATAAGCTATTTTTCCAGTAAAATTGCCAAAGCTGACTTGTAAAATTTTAGTGTACAAATTACTTCAGGTTTTAGGCTTCTACACTAGACTCATGCTTACTTCTGTGAAATACACGAAGTGTATTTTTCAGCCCTCTCTGTGTGCATGTACACACAAACCGTTTACCAGCTACAGAGCAGACCTGGCACTCTCCCTACTATTGTCCTGCAAACTTCCTGCAAGAGTTACTCACTGGCAAAAGGTTAGATGTAATGTTATCCCATTAGTGGGATTTGGAGACCTTCAGCCTTTATTTACGTTAGCCAAGGTGAAATTCATTTGGAAAGTGGCTAGAAAAGATAGGTGGAACACAGGAAGTCACACCAACAGCTGCTAAAAAGCTATTTTATTCTTAGTTCCAGAGCTACGCTACAGAAAAGCTCATCCTATTTCACTCAGGGGAGGGGGGTGTGTTATTCTCCTTTCACCCACTCTGCTGTAACAAAATGCAAATTTCACGCAAGTCAAAGCAATGCTATGACCCAGGGCTCCTTTCTTTTTGTTCTAGGTACTGTCCAGTGAGTAGCTTCTCCACCAGAGGAGCAGCAATTCACAATCAAGGCTACGCTAGAGACATTGAACATAGAGACTGATTTTTCCTGCTGCCAATTCTTCAAATGTACATATTATAATCATTTAGGCATCATTAGGCAACCTTAGGCATTCTTGGGTGTGATATAGTCCAGACCTGTCTGCTAGCTTTGAAAGCATGCTGCATAGTTTGTTTGATCACCTAGGCTTTGTAGACAGGTATTGTATTTGAACTGATGAATGCTACTGATTAATTTTGGAACAATATGATCATGTTGTGATTGTCTAAAGGCATTCTTGAAGTCCTTTCACCAAGTGCCATTTGTCTGTATGGACAGTCAGTCCCACTGCACAAAGGTAAAGAAAGAGATGTAATATTAATATCAGCAAAGAAGACTGACCAGAGTTCAGCTGCTGGGCAGAAGGAAACAATTCAGAGTTTCCAGGCTGTGCCATCAGCCCTTTACTTGGTAAAATAGGAACTGAAAAAAACATTAGATCTTACTGCTCTCTGTTACTATTTGACATGAAAAAAAATATGACTTGTTGCTACAGCTAATAACCAAACCCTCTTTAGCTGGAGATGTAAGAAAGCAGCTCTGAAGCAAGTGATTCTGGGTTCCAGCGCTGCCAGTTGAAGTCCATGCACACGGCATCTCCTTTGGCTGTTCACTTATCAAACCCTGCTGATGCCCACTGAAGACCTGGCTGCCTGACAAGCTATATTAATATTTACTTTGCAGGCTGGTCATGCAAACTTCATCATACTGTAAGCTACTTCAGCCAGCTCATCTTGGTGGCGGTAGAAGTATTTATAAGAAGTGTTTGGCTGGCTATATAAACTATTGCCTAACACAAAAAAAAATAGAAGAGTAAGACAAGCCAAGGTCTTTTGTTGGTGAACAGCCAAATTTCAGAAGCCCTGCTGGAGAGCAAGATATCACAGGGGCCTTACCTGCTCCACGTTGTTCTGTTCTCTTCTGTGTGACCCAGCCCACCAAGTTGGTTTTACTGAACGCTGACTTCTCCTCCTCAGGACAATGTTGTAGGCGCCAAATTCTCACAGTGTTGTCATCAGAGCACGTGGCAATCTGCAATATAAGCGTGTTTGTTGCAGTACCCGGGGCACTGCAACATGACCTAGGACAGCTACACCCAACACACCAAGCCAGTATGAATGCAGGGTGAAATCTGGTTGGCAAGGGGACAAGATTTACCCTTAAAGCAAATGAAACAACTCAACTCTATTTCATTGTTGTACCATTGACAAGTGTTTGCTTTAAAGGGGAAGGCTGCCTCTCAGACAAAAAGCCTTCAATTCTTTTTGCTAGAGAAATCCCAGCCACCAGTAACCCTTGGCCTTGCACAGCTCTGTAACAGAGGACAGCCTGCTCAGGAAGGGCCAGCACATATTTTGCAATTTCCATCACTCAGTAGCCAAAAGCAGACATGCTGCTTCTTGCACCTGCATCGAGGTCTGTCTCTCTTACTCAGGACCTTTTCTGCTTGGGGACAGACATTCTCAGCACACTGAGAAGGTGACACTGGAAGGCTGTTGCACCAGCCTTAAGTGCTATCTCTGCAGACTCAGATGTCTGGCAGAGAAACCAATTCTGCTAGAAACATTCACCTAGATTCCTGCTGTTCCGAAATGATCTGCGGAAGTTATTTCAAACAAGCAGCAGCACCTACCTAAGCCACGCTTTTATGGCTCTGTTTGGACAGGTTATCTGGTGACTCACATGGGAATCACCAGCAAGAAGGAAATGCTGTAGCCAAAGTTCATAGTAATGTGGATGGGAAAGTGTCTATACTGTGACCTGTGACACCAATATTGCCCCCCCAGAAAGCAACTTGGCCTCTCAAATCACTTCAAGCAGCTTACTGACCTTTCTTAGCACCGCATTTTCTCTTTTCTCCATGCTTCAGAGTCTGTAAAGTGGGTAACTATTTTTTACCTGAGTTGAGATAGATTTTAAAGGCTGTATTGCTCTGCATTTCCAAATCATAACGATCAGGATGCTGGGCCACAGAGACCAGAGATTTTATCAAAAATACCAGTTCACATATTCTTCTGCGTCTTACACAGCTAGAACAATTCTCCCTGTCTGTCTGCAAGACTCCCACTCTCCTATATTGTAAAGTTTTTTTGAACACCTGATGCTGCAGTGAAAGCTAGGTAAAGTGGCTGACTTGCATACCTATGGGATGCAAGAAACTTTAGCTATTATTAGGATACTGTCTAGGATTTTTCGGAGTTATTTCTCAGTTTGAGCTAGGCCAGTCATTTAAACCAGTTTCCTCTGTTAATTCTCTTCCTTCTAGCGATACTTGGGGCATAATAACTGACATAAGCATAAACTGCAGGTTTTGGAGTCTACACACAAATATTTGTCAAAAAACAGCTCAGATCTTGAAAAAAGTCACAATGAAAGAGTCCATGTGTCTTTTAGAGGGCATTCAAAACTTCTTACCACTCTGTACAAGACTGGCAGATGTATCAGTGGTCAGACAGTTAAGTATGGAACCACTAAGCAAGCTTTTGGCTTTTGAAAGCCCTGATGACATAGTTTCACAATTTTGTCTCTCACAGAATAGTGTAACAAGCTCTCATCAGGAGAAGTCTTTGTTCATTTACAGTTTGCTAGGTCTTATCAAACAGCTCAAATTATTACAAATATCAGAACCTTTTCATTATTTTTCACTCATGCAACAAGCTTGGTTTACTGCCCACCCCCTCCTCCTGAATGAACATTTTTGGAAATTATTAACTAAGAACTTCCTTCCAAATCAACAAATATTACTGCAATTTTGAAAAGCAAATATTGTCACATTACATCTATTGTTTCATAGGGAAGACAATTTTTCAGAAAACAAACCTTTGTGAAGTCTGAAGGACACCAAGCAATGGAGGTAACCTCTTGAGAGTGACCAACAAGTATCCTTGGAGGCAGGCTGGGTTCAGAAACCTTAAAAATTCCATAGAAAAATAAGTATAAAATCACAAGACCCAGAGCCTAATATACACCACTGAGAAGGGCCTCCGCAGCCCACCTGTGAAGCGTGCAAATACTTTGTCTTTTCCATATGAGACAGGCAAGTTAAATGCTTCCTGCCTGTAACCATAGTCCATTGCAGCTGAGAGGCAAACCCAAACCTAAATCCCTGTTCCTTACTTCCAAGACTTCTTTTTGGCACTGGCTGCCTGAGGAGCTGTCGCACCCTCCCTGAAGACACCGCAGCTCTGCAGTTGTATAAAAGCAGTGTTCTCTGGAGGACTGAATGTCTCAAAGCAAGGGAACAATTTCACAGGGATGATGTTAATAAAGATGGCTATTCCATGGCAGCTGTTCAGTGGACCACGTAGAGTAAGACCAGAGTTTACTTCACCACCTCATGGACTAGCCAGAGATGTCTTAACGCTCTTCCTTCCCCACAAAGCATCCCCACATCACGTACTGCTGACAATCTCTTCTGAGAGACACGGACTGACGGAGCTCTGAGAATCAGTTCGTATTTCATCTCTAGAGCTGAAGCAGCTGGCCAGCACTGAGAGGTACAGACTTGCCTGGAAACACTTGCTTAATTCCTGCTGCACGTGGGATTTCTGCCAGAGCTGTCAACCCAACACACTACACAAGCGTTTTGCTACATTAAGTAACTATCTGTTCTAGGTAAGATGCTTAAAAGTTTGGGAAGCTCATACTTTGAATGAGAATAGGTAAATATATTCTGCTGCTGTTTTGCAAACATCCCTACCACAAATGGTTTATTAAAAAAAACAAAACCACCACCACCACCAAAGTTCAATAGATGAATCTTCACTGGCTTCAGAACCGGTATTTGTATGGCTGCCAAATGTCTGAACCTCTTCCAGCCAACCAACTGGACCACAAAGCCTCTTAAGAGTTCACAAAAATGCTCCCTATAGCACACACACCCATTAAACTCGAACCCCGTTTCTCTTTAACCGTTCATAAACCTTTCTCATTTTTATTATTAATCCATATTATTATTACTCTTCAATCACAGCTCATGTGACAGATACAGCTGAAGTTAGCATTAGGTGGCCCAAGGAAGAAAACACACAAACATACACGCATGCACACACAGATTACATCCAAGCTTTGCATGCTTTCAGCAGACAATCCGTTCCAGATCTATGAGTCACCATTATTGACGTGATATTATAAGGGGGATTATAAGGAGGATTTGCATATATGACTAAGTGAATGAACTGATCCTTTACTGTGTGGGAAAAGGAGTAGATGTTACATACAGGTTTCAAAGAAAGATGCAAAACATCTGGGAAGACTTCTGATCTACACAGAAGTTTTTTGGTTACGTTTTTATTATTTTTTTCCTTGTGGATCACCTCCTATAGCAGCCTGTGGAATTGTAATCGAATATCCAGCTTCTGAATCTAGTAACTTGTTCTGATATTGTGAGAAAAATCAGGTTCTTCGTAACAGGCCACTTTTTTCCCCTGACATAGCAGAGGCAATCACTGACTAAATATCCACTAAATGCCTTGTTCAGATTATTCCTTCTCTGCCAAAACATGCAACGTCATGGAAACTAAATCCCTATTTAGGGAATAATCAGAGGTGCAGAGAACACCTTCATTTACTAATAGTCTTGCAATGCACACATAACAGACTGAGTAGTCACTAGTAGTCGCTGACTGCTGAAAGGAAAGCAGAGGA
Organism: Anser brachyrhynchus; assembly: GCF_964034855.1. Taxonomy (NCBI): domain Eukaryota; kingdom Metazoa; phylum Chordata; class Aves; order Anseriformes; family Anatidae; genus Anser; species Anser brachyrhynchus. The sequence goes on from NC_137696.1 coordinate 28,642,870, forward strand.
AGAAAATAACTCTTGCTGGGCCAAACTGGTTTTACACTGCAGTGGTGTAAATTAATAATGTAAATTGGGTTTAATTGGTTTGTGTACTAAAGTAGGATAGGATGCATTCATTAGAATATGAACAAGGAGGAGGCCAACCTACACTACCCATACTAGGGCGCTAGAAAAAAAAAAGCATTAGCAAGAGTTTTGTATTTCCTTATTTCCCTGGAATGCTGAAGTATTCAGAGTCCAGAAACCCTCATTTTAAGCCTTGCTTCCTAAGGAAGGGAGGCTTCTGCAGCAAGGGGACCCATCTGTCTACTTCAACCTTTGGCTGAAATTGTTCAGCAGGTCCACACCCAAAAGAGGGCAGTGATCTTGAAACAGCTTCGTGCTGATGAGACAGAGCATGCAGCCAGCGTTTCCCGTGGAGCAAGACAGGCAGAACTGCAGCCCCGTCCGTTGCATTTGGCAAAAGACAGTTGGCCAGCCTGTGCATTTCACGTCAAGATTAGCCACAGCCCATGCTGCTTTTTGCCTGATTTGACAGGATATTGTTGGAAGTCAGAGCTATTGTGGAAAGGTTAAAAAACAGAGAAACTTAGGAAATGAGACTTTATTAGTTATTCTACTCATTGAACAGCTGTTGTATCCATTATCAGGATTCAGCATAAAATGGTGTGTATAGGTTTATGCTTAATGATACAGAAGCACATACATTCCAACACTGGGACAGACAGACCAAAGGGTAGCTTAATATAGTTATATTGAAGGATAATGGAACTATGGAAGTGTACACCTATAAAGTACGTTTTTTATTACGGGGGAAGTAGCTCAGCTAGGTACCATTTCTGCAGACAGAAACGTCTCTGCTCTCTGGCTTTTATGATCTTAGGGTTGTTTGAGTCAGTTCATTAACTGACAGATTAATAATTAAAAAAACAACCCAACACAATAAAGTGAATGTTCATTGTCTGAAAGTGATGTTATACACAGAAGCAGACTGAAACAGCGCCCTCGTCAGCAATACCTTCTAGCCACAGTATTCCCTGGGAACTGCTGACCCAAGCACAGCTTGGCAGTGCTTCCAAAGTTCCTCGAAGAAATAATCTGGGTGGACAACGTCTTACTCTGTCTTTTATTCCTTGATAAGGTCTTGGTCTGCCTTTATTTCTCTCTAGATGTGGAAAGCTAGCGCTCTTCATTAGGTTCTTTCCAACATTACCTGTTAACTGTTCATGAAATATCTAAGCACATATTTTCACAGCACTCTAAATCCTCATCCCAGGAAAAGATACATGTGTTTCAATGTCAGTAAAGTCTTCCAACATTTAAGACAAATTAAGAAGCCTCTGCAGATGACAGATCTGAAAAAAGAGACCAAGTTTTACTGAAGGTCCCTCTTTCTAACATGACTGTGGGAATAAAAGAAAAGTGATTACCTGATTACTTATTTAATAAGTATGCAATATGATCTGTCACCCACATGTGACAGCAATAGAAGCCTCCTGTATGCAAATACCTTTAAAATGTATTTGCATAAACATTGAGATGTTATGACGTCCTTGAATGCTCTTGACCCAGTTCCAGCCACTTTTCCACGAAAAAGCCAGAACACGTGAATGCAGGATGCGCAGCCCAAGTTTCCACAGGTATTTTTGCTGAACTTGCAAAGAACTAAGGAAGGCTAAAATTACACTGCTTGACATGGAACTGGCCATGCTACTGCACTCCTGCTACTTCTGAGTAAGCAACCTAGCTGCTTACAAGAAGTGTTCTCACAATCAAAGGGACTACATGCTCAAACTACAACAAAAGAAGGGTGACCCTCTTCCCTCAGAGCTTTCTATTTTACTTTCAAACTCATTCTGAACAGGGCAAACAATTCAACAGTCCCTAAGATTACCCAGAACCTGAAACGAGCAGTCATCTGCAGCTTCTGTCTGCTCTACTTCAGGTAGGAAGTCTACTCTATTCCTGTACAGCTGTAAACTATGGAGAACAGAACTTGAAGCACGCCTTATTCTGAGGTCCCTGCTATTAACTTTGTGACATTTGCATTTCCTACACGTCAGCACAAGATGCCAAGTGACTAAGCCTCTCAGCTGTCAGACAGTGCTTTGGAATTTTTGCTGAAGGCTCTGGCTGAGCCCTCGCTATAATACAAAGGCTTTAACTACTGCAAATTACGTATGAGAAAAAGCTAAGTCTGCACCAAGAGCTAGAAAAGTGGAGGTGGGGAAGAGCGCCCTTTAAAACAATTAAGTTGTTTTTTTTTTTCCCTAACATGCTCCATTGCTAAACATGAACCAAGAACTCTCTACTTGTCATAGCTGCTTGAATCAACAGGATTGAAAGAGGACTGTAATGCCCATTAAAACCAGATTACAATCAGCAACTTGCAATAAGCAGCAGTGATGATAGATGTATTGATGGCAGGAGAGTAGCTCTGTTTTACATTAGTTACATCTAGCCTGGACAGCAACACGCTCTGGGCACAACATGCCAGGAGCTAACCCCACGCTGCTTTAAGTAGGAGTGGGAGGCAGGGAGTGTCCTACGTGAACATGAAAAGCAAATGAAACGAAAGAGCAGAGCACTTCTGGGCAGCCAGCCTGGGCAGGCCCGCTCCCTTGGGTTTCTCCCAAGCGTCTCACCTTCCAGATGTACGCGTTGCAGTCACTCGAGCCGCTCACCAGAAACTGGTCATCTGGGCTAGTACTGGATTTGATGTAAAAGCTAGAGTTCTGGTGTCCGCTGAAAACCGCCACTGTGAGAAAAACAATGAAAGTAAAAACACCACTCAGCGCACAGCTGTGGGGTTGGGTGCATAAGCAGGGCTGATCTTACAGGCTTTTCCTGCCCAGCCACGTATCCTCTAGAGAAAGTGGTTGTACTGCTCCCTTGCTCTAGGGCTCGGAGCTCCAGCCGGCAGGTAGCAGGAAGCATCATTCAACAGCAGCCCTCATGGCCCCTCATACAAAGCAGGTTTACCTGAACGGCTCTCTCCACAGCATTAGAAAGCAGTGGCAGGTTTATTAAAGCTTTGACCTGGTTGTGATACAAGCAGAGCCCAGACATCACGTGGGCTACCCCAAAGCTCTGGTTATGGCCCCTCATCCCTTCTTCCCAGTGCTGCGGCCACCAGTCCCACTACATTAACAAGGACAGTCGCACAGAACGCTTACGCTGAAGCAACCAAGGCATTTGCTACTCCTTTCTCTGGCTGCCAGCATCTCCATTTCGTCAGCAAAACGTCCTCTGTGTCAGCTACGCTCGTCAGACATCTATATTTAACGTCCCCGTAAAGCTTCACCTCGAGGCCCTGAATAGCTGCTGCTCTTCCTATTGCAAGCACCGGAAGAGCCAACGGCCAACACAGGAGCTGAACATGGATGTGGAGCACCCCAGCCTCGTTATCGGGGTGGAAAGGGCAAGTTTCCTGATTTAGCACCACGTGGGGCTGGCACACCCTCGCCCGGCCCTCGGAAGTAGCGACACTGTGAACGTTGCAGGATCCACAAGAGCGCAGCAAGAAAATGGCAGTCAGCAGTCAGTTAGAGGGCTTTCAGACTCTTTTCCGTCGTGTTTTTGGCAAAGAAGGTAACCCACAGACCAGAGGACGTGGTTGCCTCTGGCTTTCTTTGAAATGTGGTGAGACCCCACAAGATGCTTTGATTTTAACCTGCGGCTCCTTCTGTGCAGTGGTTACAGGCAAATCCTATTACAGAAGGATTTCCTCACAGCTCCCTTCCAGCTAACGCTGTCCCGGTATTAGATCGGAGCTGCTGCCGTCTGGATAAAGACCAGCGAGGCTGGAGGCCCTGCGTCCCCGCCGGCACCTCACGCCAGCCACAGGCCCGTGCTGCCCTCTGCGGGAGGCACGGCACACCATTCCCCGGCCAGTTCCCCAAAAGGCACGCACATTTTTCAGCCGGCTGGATGAATCAAGATTTCTCTCCAGGTTTTATCTGCTACACACGAGTCAACGGAAGGCAATAGCTATGTGCAGAGGCAGGTAGCGGAGTGTCTTGGGCTTTGTCCCGTTCTTGCCGGGGGACAGGCCGGTGGGAGAATTTCCACAGCTCAGTGGTGGCACCCAGGATTAAAATCAACAACTGACCTATTAATATTTAATCCTTGCACTACTTCTCAGCTTTGGAAGCATTCCCACCCAACAGACTGCCTTGCTGAAGAGCATACAGAAGGACACATTGTTCATTTAGTTTCAATTAACTGAAAGACTAAGAAAAGGCAATGGAAACTAAATCATATGTCTGTCTGGAATGCATCTAATAAGATTTGCCGCTTTCTGAGAAGTGGCCATTGGCCTATGACAAAGAAGCTTAGTGCACCAAAGTCTGTGACCCATCTTGTCAACAAAAAGGTCACAGATGCTGAGCTGAAGGAATCTAAAAAGTTGAGAAAAAAATGAGAGAAAAAAAGAAGCATCTCCACGATATGCTGGGGATATTTTCTCCCAGAAGCTGCTGCGGAAGCTAAATTAAACAGACACCTTAGAATATCTGAGTATGACATAATAGGTGATCACTTCACATGGATTCAGACCCTAAAAGTTGAAAGATCAGAGATTGACGGTAAGCAGAAGATTCAAGATTGCTTCAGGCGGGCAGCAGGTGGACACTAACCATTCCTCGCAAGATAACCAGAGTCAATTTGCAAACTACTCTTAGTGTCAGTCTAGCTGAAGCAGCATCTGCACTTACATATGTTTTTGTGCTATTACCTTTATTTATGATGGTTTAAAACTAAATATGAAGTCTTTGTAATATTAATATATAAAAGTATAATATTCAACAGGTGCCTTCTTTCCCAGGTACTTTCAGACATAAGAGAATCAAATAGGTTTTCTATGCCTTCAAGCTGGTCTCTCTAAGTCACAGTGCATGAGGTAGAAACCTGTCTTTCTATGCTCTGTAACATCTGGCTAACGCTGCCAGATGTCAGTCCATAACATGCTCCTTGTCTCTCAACTGCCCCACAAAACTGCTACACCAGGGTTCCAGCAAGTGCCTTGAGCACTGAGGGCTGGGGATACCAAGGGCTAGGGGTGAGCTCTTTGCACCTATTCCATCACATCAGCTGCAGCTCTAACAGTGTTGTTTTCATGGCTGATCAAGAACAAGTTTGCAGCAGAAGTCTGTATCCATGCAACACAACAGCAAACCAGCCAGCTGTTTGATTTTAGTAGATGCTTGCTCTTATGGATGACCTCAAAACTTACTGTACACAGCACTATTTTTAACAGGTATTTATCACAGATATCACTCTTACCTGGAGTGGTCTTTAAACTTGTCATATTGAACATGTAGATACTGTCGTCAGTGCAGTTAGCAAAGAGATTAGCACCAGTGGAATCCAAAACCAGACTAGAATATCCTTAAAAAAAAAAAAAGAATTTCTTTCTAAGAAGTAACTCCAGAAAACATTTTGGACAACAGGCATTCTCAAAGAAATGAGAAGAGAGGGAAATTTGGAAGTGATATCTATTACGCAAGATAGATTGTCATTGGAAAGTTTACTTGTTTGACAGAGCACTTGCTGGAGAAATAAAGTGCCTAGAACAACGTCTACATTTTCTCATGAGGATTCAGGGTGCTATTTAGAGAGAATTCCCACCTTCAGAGCAGGCAAGCAATTTATCTGATAGTTTCAAATGGATAGCAGGAACATCCAATTGTAGAAACAAAGGTTAAAAGTGAATAGAAGTCCTCATGCTTTGGTGGCTTAAGCCATCCTTTGATATGCTAGTGACTTAGCTTTAAGCAGAATCTTTTCCTGCAGGCAAGTTATTTTATAGCCAGCTCCTCAAAGACTTCCCTCGTTCTTGGGACTTATACTGACCGTTACTTATACTGACACATCAAGACGGTTGACAAGTCATCAGCAATTACTGTGTTGCATCAGAGCATCATAAGGTGCTAAGTACAGAGCAACATGAACAAAGACACTATTGTTTTTGATGAGAAACAGCTTCAATTATTGTTCGACTCTCAAAGGTTATGATGTTAAAAAACAGCCCCTTCTGTTGTCTTTGAAAGATACAATGCAAACAGAGTTCAATCTAGATTCAACTCATGTATCAAAAGTGCTAGCTAAATTCCACCTACAGAGCTCTATTATTCCCTCATCTCCAGTTCTGAGAACACACTGCTGAAGCTTATGCAAATTTGTATCATTGGTACAATGATAAAAAAGTGGAGCACTTTCAGTTGTCAACTTGAAAATTTGGTATTGGTGATCAAAATATCCTGCTGAACTCAGTCTTAACAATATTTGGCTAAAAATACAAGAGATGGCATTGTCAGTACTTCTTAAAATCACCTTGCAAATTTAGTAAATACCTTATCCAATAACTTACCCAGTTTGCGAGTACTGGTGCCAGGGTAGCAGAAAGACTTGAAAGGCAACGGCTCCTGACGGTAAGCAGCATAGTTCTTGCGCAAGTCCCAAACTTTGATCACGCTGAAATATAAAAGCACATGTCTCTAGCTTGTCAAAGCTCAAAAACTTCTCTTGCAATGCAGATAGAGCCTTCAATAAACACAGGAAGACAGGTTGCTTATTGAGGAGTGCCCAGCGATAAGGAGTACAGCAGAGCAAAAACAGAGCAGAGATGTGCTGAAAGCAAAGCAATTATTCTGCCGGGTACGGATGAGGAAGCAGTATTGTCTTCTGTAACTAACACAACCTACAACATGAGCTCACAAGTCAAGTTTCCTCAACTAGTAAAAGGAAAGAACAAGGATGCCTTTATACTCCTGACAGTTATGTTTTTAAAAATCAAGTCTTTTAAGGTTTTTCTTGCTCTTCAGGAGCAAGCCTCTTCTTGAGCCATAGGCAAGAGTATTATCTGTCTCAGAAAGACTCTGGAGAATACACCTCCACATGGTGCATCCTAAAGAAGCAAGACCTGAAAGTGTAATCTCCATGATAATCGGTGGGATGTTTTGCTTGCGCTCCAAGATGCTGCAACAGATCTGGCAGCTAAAAGAATGCATCCTTTATAACTCAAGGCAACATTTTCTCAAATGCCCACACATATCCAGGCACCAACCACCCACTCACATCCCAAAACAGCTCCCTATCTAACAATAGTCTGTTTACTTGTGGTCCTATAGGTCCATGAGAACAGACAGAGATAAGAACTGTTCTCATTCTGCCCCATAGCTAAAACACTAAAATGAACATTTACCACATATGCAGTTTGTCCCAGTGCTGCAATCTTGAATAAGGAAGAAAAGCAGCATTCAGCTCTGGCAATGCAAGCTGGCAGCAAGCTCAGCTGACTATAACTAAAGGTAATTGTAGCTTTGTGGGCCACTGTGTGATCTTTGGAAAAAAAAATATCTTCCAATCTTTTTATGCCACTAAGAGCACACAGAATAGCATGGGAAAGCAGGCATCCTCCTTCCTTACCCATCAACAGCTCCTGCAGAGATAAGAGTATGCTCATCCTGAAGCAGCACCACAGTTACACTCTGTTGGAAATCCTTAAGAAAAAAAAAGAAAATTTTGTTTGCTATCAAGGTCAGCAAAATCTTGCTGCTTTCAAGGCCAAGTGAACATTATTGAGGACACCTCCTTTTAGCCAGACAATCTTGTTCCTCTTGGCTGTAGGCCAGCCTGAGTTTTGCTCTAGAACTAGCTTGAGCTTCTTGGGCTCTCTCCTAACAGAATTAGCTTTGTGCTTTCTAGCAAGCTGGTCCCCACAGGCAGGAGAACCTGGAATACCAGATGCCATTTCAGACACAACCATCCTTTCAACACTCCCCCACCCCATCAGTGAAATTGCCAGTGAATTCTAAGTATTTGGACAGCAGTTTAGGATTACACCTTTCAGGTCAGAGATAAGATAGTTGTCTTCATCAATGAAGATTTAATAGATTTTGATAGATTAAATAAGACCAGTTCTTAGTCTGGTGAGGCAGTCATTTATGTGGTCAGACTTAAGGGGGGGAAGAAAAAAAATATTGGAATGCTACCTATCTTCCCCCCCCCCCCCCCCCCAAAAAAAAAATGCTGGCCACTCCTTTCCTCTCTGGAAAATAAGAAGTAATTTCACATGGTATTCACACAAAGATGGCTTTGATGGCATGTGGGTTGTTAGACAGATACACAACATCTAAAATTAGCCATATCAAGTGACCAGTGACCATGACACAAAAACCTGCATAGATAAATTGGAGCATTTACCAAAAACAAGCCAAATACTTCTCACCATTCAGAAGGACTTAAGGGTGTTGTTTGATGAGAAGCTCAACACAAGCCAGCAATGTGTGCTTGCAGCCCAGAAAGCCAACCGTGTCTGTGCTTCATCAAAAGCAGCATGGCCAGCAGGGCGAGGGAGGGGATTCTCCCCCTCTGCTCTTGTGAGACCCCACCTGCAGTGCTGCGTTCAGCTCTGGGGCCGCCAGCACAAGAAGGACAGGGACCTGTTGGAACAAGTCCAGAGGAGGACCACAAGGATGACCAAGGGGCTGGAGCACCTCTCCTATGAAGACAGGCTGAGGGAGTTGGGGTTGTTCAGCCTGGAGAAAAGAAGGCACTGGGGAGACCTTACAGCCACCTTCCTGTGCCTAAAGGGAGCCTACAAAAAAGTTTGAGAAGGACTCTTTGTCAGGGATTGTAGTGATGGGAGAAGTGGTCATGGCATTTAAAAAAAAAAAAAAGTAGGTTTAGATTAGATGTACAGAAGAAATTCTTCACTCAGAGGGTGGTGAGGCACTGGCACAGGTCACCCAGAGAAGCTGTGGATGCCCCATCCCTGGAGGTGTTCAAGGCCAGGTTAGATGAGGCCCTGAGCAACCTGATCTAGTGGTGGCATCCCTGCCTATGGCAGGGGGGTTGGCATTAGGTGATCTTTAAGGTCCCTTCCAACCCAAACCATTCTGTGTTTGCTTAGGAAGTCTACTATGTATAATCTTGTTCTCAGAACAGAGGCCCCCATTTCACTTGTATACCAGATACCTACCACCAGGGGAGCAAGACCTCTTAAGTTCTGCCTCTTCTTCTTGGGCTTGGAAGGAGTTTGCTTGTCAACCACATTGTGTGCTCCACTGATTTGATTCACCTGCCTATAAAATCCATCTGAAAGAAATCAAAAAGACACTTCATTAATAGTTTCTATGTCTACACAATTTTGCCACCACTTTAATAAAACAAGCAGGACCTGGGAATAAATCCTAAAAAGTGGCTGAGACTAGCCTTTAAAATCAGTAATATATCCAAAGACAGTAATTGTTAGTTACATACTAAACTAATGAGAACATAGTAGAAAACAGGAGCATATACTGCAAAAAATTGCAGAGGTCAATGTAGCACAGGCACTGAAGCCAAGACTAGTATGGGAAGGCTGCCCTTGGAAATCATTACCCCGCAGTCTGTTCTTCAACAGGCCTCCTGATCTTGAATGTTCAGCTGATTTCATCCTGAGCAAAACTGCACTTACAGGAAGGCTTCCAGTGCTTTCTAATTTATTTCTTGATTTTCTATTTAGCCTTTTGTCCTCTAGTTCTCACTTTATAATAGTAAAGCAGTATAATTTTCATAAGGTTACTTTTCTCCTTTTCCCCCCCCCACCAAACCTTCCACTCCAGTCAGGTGCAGCCTCCCTTTTCCCCCAGTTACCAGGCTCAAGAACTAGGGAACCTGAGACAGACAGCACAGTGAGATGTTCTGGCAGCACACGCCGGGAAACTGCTAGTGACAGAGCAGGGAGCTGAGGAGTATAAGGGCGTGACCTGGCAGGGAAGAAGCTCTAAGAAGCAGAAAGAGAGGAGCAGAATCAGCTCAGCCTGCATTTAGGTGTTCCCACAATACATTCAGTTGCTCCTCAAACTCACAAGGTCCTCTGCTCTGCTCTGTCTGCCATCCTTCCTACTCTGGTAGGAGACTTCCCAGCTTTGTTTCATCCCTCTAGATGGCTCTGGCCAAAACACCTCTCAGCCAGCCCATTTTAGTGCTAATATATTCTGATTATAGGTACACAAGGATATGTTCTGTACCCTCTTATCTCTTTACTGAGACAGAGTATTAACGGGACAGTGCGTAGATCAAGCTGCAAATCTGAGACAGAGTGGAACAACATATTAGACAGAGAAGAAATACTTATTCCATCCTTTTAGTGTACTAAAGCAGTCCCCTATTATCCGATAATCTTCTCCCTCTTACTAAAGTGTTGCCTACATTGTAATTGAAAATGTTAGTTCAATAATTATATTTGATAACTGTTTAGCATGTGATACGGAGCTTTTCTGATACGTATCTGAAAGTTCAGTTACCTTTCTTGTTGCATCTGGTATCCCAAACCATGATGTTTCCGTCTCTGCCTCCAGTACAGAAGACAGCTGAGAGAGAAATAGAGAGCTATTAGCTTCCAAAATGTGATAATTTAATGATCTGAATGCCATCTATGTGCCCCTGGCCCTAGAAATAGAAAGATCAGGCCATTGGTCTGCTGTGCTTTTTGATTAGTTTCCTTATTCTTCATGACCTTTCCTTACTACTATTCTAGAAAAAAAACCAACTGCTTATAAAGAATATTTCCATGCTTATGTATGTAAATAAGGACCAAGTGACTTCAATATCACGTCTTGACATCATGTCTAACTTGTCCAAGATCAGAAAAGGGCAGACAGCATCAGACCACTGTGAGGTTCCAACAAGTTGCTTTTGCTTCACTGGCTACGTCACTGTTCAGCCTGCCCATGCTATTTGTCACTGTCATGTTCCAAAATCCCCTTTTAGCCCCATAAGTATAGATGCGCTAGGGGGATAGAAGAAGGAAAAAGACAACGGGGAATATCAACATTTACCTTTCTCAAATCTAGAGAAAGCAACTGACTTGAGGCTACACTGGTGACCTTTGCATATGCCAAGAAGCTCCCCAGCTCTCACATCCCACACCTTGGCTGTCTGGTCTCCTGAAGCAGTGACCTTCAGAGGAAAGAATAAAAAGCTTTAGTCATTTTCTGCATGCAGTTGCCAAAGCATTAAGAATAAAGGTAGATGGGAAAAGACTTCTTACAATCCTGTATTCTCCTGGTACCCAGGCAAGGTCAAATACAGCATTTGAGTGAGCCTGCCATTCTAACAAGAGAACAAAAGCCAGGATTAGTTCAGTGCGTTGCAGCATGATGATATTTTGCAGATGGATAAAGAACATCAGACATTTAAATCAGAAATCTCATTATTTGTCAGCAGCTTGCCCTAGGCAAGGAAAACAACACAGAACAATTCACCTATTAGTGCTTTTTCTAAGAGCACACTCACACGGCTGCTTTGTAAACAGGATTCAGCAATGTATATGAAAGGATACAAGTAATGCCCACAATTGTGTTTTTAATCAACTTTCAAAAAGCTTGCTTGGATTCCAGTAAGTCACATACTTGTCACATCAAATGAAGATCACATTCTGTTACAGAACTTACCCTTAAAGATCACTTTGCTGGTAGTTTGAGCTTCGGTATCATACAGTCTAACAAATCCTTCTTCATTTGCAACTGCCAGTATATGCTCAAAATTTGGCGCTGAAAAGAAATTGAAGTTTATTTGTCTATTATTTGGCTGACTCAGAATTACTCCCCTTCCTTCGTGATGGGAGTACAAGCACCTTAAACAAGGTGCACACCTAAGGGACAGCTCTAAGGATAAATAGTATTCACATAAAAATTTAAAAGTTAAAAATGCAGGAATATTGCCACGTATTTCTTTCTGGATGTTCTATTCAAGAACTGTAAGTGGGAAATCAAGTGGCAAGGAGCAACTTCTATAGTAATGCATCTTTCACCAGTTATGATAGCTCCTTTCCTCCATCTTTATGGCCTGCCCTCCACAACATCCAGTACTTTCCTTGGATGTGGGCTGGAAAAGCAGGAAGCTGCCTTAGAGAAAGGCATGAGAACTAGAGTAGTACACATGGGAGATCTAAAGATCTTTGTCCTAAAGATCTAGGAGCTTCCACACATGCCAGGGGCATACATCCATCTGTTTGATTTGTACTTACTATTCTCCATCCTGTTACATCTTTTATATATTTTGAACAAAGCCATATTTGCAAATATTGCATCAAGAGGATGTACCTTGAAACAGACAAAGCTGAAACGCAAAAGCCATTGGAATAAATGCTCTTCAGTCATTTCTGTAAGGAAATGTTTCCACTAGCACACCTAGGAGCACTGTGATGCAGTATATATAGGATGTAGGAGCAAACACAGTTACACCCTCACAGAAACACGAAACTCCAACGCCAAGCCTTGAAGCATTAAAGATAAGCACGGCACGCAGCAGATCCCACACCCGAGAACGGCCTCCCAGGAGGCAGCTGTACCTGCAGAGAAGCGGCAGCCGAAAGGAGGGACCGGCATGCCCGTTTCCCCGTAGGACAGGTGGTCATCTTCCCGGCGGCACCGGTAGCTGTCGAGGAGATGCTGGAGGGGGAGCGCCGAGGGCTGACCTACAAACGAGACGGACGGACCCGTGACCACACGGGGCACGGCGAACGCGGACCGGGGGAGCCCGGAGGCCGCACGACGCCGGGTCGGGGGGTTCCCGGTGCGGGGGTCCGGCGGTACTCACGGGGCGGCACGGAGGGGGTGGCGGCGGCGCGGCGGAGCAGCGCCCGGCACAGCATGGCCAGCAGCGCCCAGGCGCGCACGCCCTCCCGCCAAGCGGCACCGACTCCCGCCACCAAGCGCCGCGCCAAAACCTCCTCCGCCCCCCTCATTGGGCAGCGGCCGCGCGGGCGGGAACGCCCCTCCGCGTTGCGATTGGGCGGCGCCGGCGGGAGGCGAGCCCCGCGCGGGCCACGCCCACCCGCCGCCCATTCACCCCGGGGTAGGTGCCGGGGCGGGGGGCGGGTGCGCATGCGCGGTGCCGGCGGCGATGGCGGGTGGCGGCGGGAAGTCGTTCCTGGCCGAGGCGGGGTACGGCGAGCAGGAGCTGGACGCCAACTCCGCCCTCATGGAGCTCGACAAGGGTGGGTGAGGGAGGCAGGCGGTGCCTGGGGGGTGGGCGCAGGGCTGCCCGTGCCGTAACCTCGGCTCTCGCGCTAGGCCTGCGGTCCGGGAAGCTCGGCGAGCAGTGCGAAGCCGTGGTGCGCTTCCCGCGGCTGTTCCAGAAGTACCCCTTCCCCATCCTCATCAACTCCGCCTTCCTCAAGCTGGCCGACGTCTTCAGGGTCGGGTAAGCGGCGCCGGGTCGGGGCAGGAAGCCGCTTGGTGCTGCCGAGCTGCGGGGCCGGCGGGCAGGAGGGGTGGGCGCACGGCCGGCAGCAGCAGTGACACCTTCTGGCCTCACCCCTGCCGGGCTGCGCCGGGAGAGCCGCGTCCCAAAGCGTGCGGGGCTCCGGCGTCTGCTTCCGCTCCGCTGCTGGCAACGGGTTGACTTACCCGGAAGAGAATTGGGCCTAATGTAACACTAACAATGCTGGAAAACAACGTCCTGTTAATACCCCGTTCTCTAAATCAGCCCACTTAAACGTGCCGTTTCTAAAGCATACGCTTTACCTTTTTTTATTAACCCTCAGAAGTAATAACTTTGTATCAGTCGCTTTCATAATAACTCCTTACTTTGTACTTAAGGTGTTTGAATTTGCATTGTAAAGCAGCCTGATAAAGATAAGCACGTGTCTTCTGATAGAAACAACTTCCTGAGGCTCTGTGTGCTGAAAGTTACTCAGCAGAGTGAGAAGCACCTAGAGAAGATCCTCAACGTGGATGAGTTTGTGAAGAGAGTTTTTTCAGTAATTCATAGCAATGATCCAGTGGCTCGGGCTATTACACTTCGGTATGTATGCATAAATGAACGTGACGTACTTCAACACTCTAGCTGATTATTAGCATACTGATCCGCAATAAGAAAATCTGCAGCTACCATGAATGAAGCGTAGGAGTTTTCTTCTACACTTATCATACAGGTGAAAGCAGAGCTGATGCTGGACACGGTTGAGAACATGGTTGGCCCTCTTGGCTGCCAAGGCATGCTGCTGGCTCATGTTCAACTTGCTGTCAATCAAAACTCCTAGATTCTTTTCATAAAAGCGTCTTAAAAAATGCTTAGTGTTTCTAGTACCAAAGCATGCTCTTAGTTTTATAAGAATTCTTGAAGCTTATCGCTTTTTTCCTTTCAAGCTAAAGGTACCAAAATATAATTGATGTTTTTATTGAATGACAAACATAAGACTCAGGCCAACACTTTTACATTGCCTACCATTAGTGTTTGTTTGTTTCTGTAATCAGCATGAAAGGAACACACATAAAAAATGAAACTTCAGAGCAGTCCTTTCTTGTTTCTATTTGGTTTCATCTTGCGTTTCTTCATAGTCATTGTGCTTCCTGATCTCACTGTGATCTGTTTGTGTAGGATGTTGGGCAGCATGGCATCTATTATTCCTGAAAGGAAGAACGCACATCACAGTATTCGTCAGAGTTTGGATTCCCATGATAATGTGGAAGTTGAAGCTGCTATATTTGCTGCTGCCAACTTTTCTGCACAATCAAAGTAAGATGTAATTTTTTTCTCCATTTTTCATATTACAAAGAATGGGAACTCCATTGACACTGTCACTCACAAAATGTAGTATTTTCTCCTCTGGTGACAGCCAAGTCATTTATAATAATTATGTGTAATAACAGTATCGTAGGAAAGTCTGAATCGAGTTTAATAGGAATCTTTTTTTTCTAAAATACTAATGAAAAGCTCGTAAATATGGGAATGCAAGGCAATAGAGCAACTTTAATCAAGGATTATTTTACAGAAATTATAGTTGGCAACTATGGGTAATGTTGCTTGTCACTTCGATACATATTTAAAAGCTTCCATTTTATCATTTGATCATTCCCGTGTGTAGGAGTTCCAAAACCCCTTAAGACTGGGCAAGCACTCTTGTAAAAGGTTTTGTTATTAAAATCCAAGGTTTGGTACTTCTGTTGATTTTTATTATTAATAACAATAGTAATCTATTTATTCTTATTTCACCCAGTACTTTGTCTTTTTCTCTACAGGGATTTTGCTGCAGGAATATGTAACAAAATCAGTGAGATGATTCAAGGTACATACAAATATTGAATGATAAAAAGAAAAGCTCTAATTACTCTGAGAATTCTTTATTATCCATATATAAATATCAGAATACTGTTGTCCTTATTCTCAAATAATTCCAGTTTTGAAATTAAAATAGCTAAGAAATAATCCAATATCTGGCTCTTAAAATCCAAGTTATCATAACGCCCCTTTAGTAAAGAATAAAAGCTCATCTGTAGTCTGGTGAATGAGATTCTATAACACTATTGCAGGTTGCTTCAGATAAGTTAATATGTGTATTACCTGCAATGAGGCAAGGAGCCACCTTTCCAAAGAACTCTTAAAGTGTGCGGTACTGTTATAGTTATGCTGGTAGCCAGTGGACGAGTTATTTGAAACTAATGCAGGTGTCTGCACGATCCACGTTAAGTGGTGATAGTAATTAATGCAAGAGTGTTGTGTGGCTTGGTACTGCCAAAAGACAGTGCAACGGACTAATCGCCTGGCAATGTCTCTGTTCGCTCTTATAGGTTTAGCCACCCCTGTGGACTTGAAATTGAAGTTGATCCCTATTCTACAGCACATGCATCATGACGCTAGCCTGGCCTCCAGCTCCCGACAGCTGCTTCAGCAGCTGGTAACATCATATCCTTCTACCAAGATGGTCATTGTTACTCTTCACACATTTACTCTACTTGCTGCTTCTTCTTTGGTTGACATTCCTAAGCAGGTAATTCTTCCTGAATTCATTCCTTCAAATTAAAGTACAAAGCACATTTGAAACCAAACCAAACCAAAAAAACTCAGATGCTAGATGATGTTGAAAATATATTAAAGGATATGCTGATTGCCACTACATGCTGTAGAGAAAGAGTACTCTAAAACCGATGTCACTTTGATATTTCCAGATAACCCCTTCAAATTGGGAACCCTTCTTTATAGCTTATAAACTATCTTTCTTGGAAATCAAGTGAATTAAGAAAGCAAACAGGTCTTTTTTGTTGTTGTTTTTGTTTTGTTTTGTTTTTAATCTGAAAACCTCCATCTTTCGTGTAGAACCCATGCTTCACTTCTTACTGCTGTATGTTCTCTTGGGTAGAGGGTATGCCTTTCACCTTCCCTGCATGCAAGGAAATGAATAATTCAACTGCATAGAGTGCATTCAAAAATGTGTTTCTTGATGGACTCTGAAGAATTTGAGTCTGTTGTTATAATTTATGTCTATAAACCAAGTTGTGGGAAAGCAATGATGGAAAAATACAATGCTTCTATGTTCTGTTAATGTGCTTTGTGGATATGATTTATATAGCAAGTCTGAACACAGCGACATTTGAGATCCATCTAACTAATCCTTGTAAAGTAGTCATAAAAAAATTATTGGCCTTCCTTTAATGCCATACAGCTATGGAATGCTGGTGTCTGTTACTGTTAGACTAGTAGCATTGATCTGTCTGAAACTTCTTCGAATCACTGATGTCTGTATTTCAGAGATAGTGCTGAATCTAAGCCAACTGAAACAACACTAGAACACTTGATGTGCTTTTTTTTGTGGCAGGAAGATGGTGTTTTAGGCTGTGTTTCCACAACACAGCAGACTATGCTGCGTATGTAAGTTGAGTAGCCAGAATGGAGTTGGAGAGCAAAACCACGGTTGACATGTTCATGCAGTCTCCCATTTGCTGGTTGTTCTATCTCCAAATCTCCAAAAAATTAATGCAACAAAGGAGACTTTGTTAAGTGTCATTTCAATTAATTTGAGATAAATACTTCATGTGCTGGTGGGTGTTTTTTTTTTATTTTATTTTATTTTTTAATCTGTTTGGGGTTTTTTGGTAGCTGCTAATACATACTCTACATCTACTAATACATCTACTGCTCTATTTTAACTGCAGATTATGTAGGCACCTGAATTAGTGTCAAATGCCTGGAATACTTGATAATAGCATAATCGTGACAATGTGAAGTGTTTACTGAGGTTCTTGGAAATGTTTTATTAGTATTTCTGTAAGAGGTGAAACAGCTCTCAGGGCTTCTTGGGTACGCAGGGCAGTGAAAAACACGGTGCATGAGCAGAGAGGGAGAGAAGAATAGCAGGAATTGGCTGGAATCTTGCCAGGGAATCACAGACTGAGTAGAGGCTTTGCCATGTAGCAAGCAAACAGACAGGTAGGGCATAGTAGTTTTAGATGAATATTCCCAAAGTTCCTTCTTGAGTACTTCTGAAAAGGCTTCCTTCTAGTAGCATCTCTTTCTCTTAATTAATTTACTTTGTTATAGGTCCAGCTTCTGTTGCAGTACTTGAAGAATGACCCCAGGAAGGCTGTGAAGAGGCTTGCAATCCAAGATCTAAAGTTGTTGGCCAACAAGACACCGCATACATGGACTAGAGAAAATATTCAGGTTTATGCATTTTTAAGCTAAAGTGTATTTTTAAGCTAAAGTTTATTATGAAACTTTGCAATTAGTTATAGAACTCTTTCCAAAAGAATAATTTTGGAAGTGAAGGAAGAACGTGCCTCTTCATATCCTTAATATAGACAAAATCTGCCAGAGTAGCCAAATATTAATGAATAACTGAAGTGTTACAACTGAGGAAAGGCATTTGTCATGTTGTAGGCCTTTTTGACGTAAGGAAGTAACTTTTGCACCTGACAAACTCATTTAAGATAGTAGACATGGGAGATGAATGTTTTTGTTAATGCTATGATACTGAACGTGTATTAATGCCCTCATGTAACACAGAACGTCTGTGGGATGTCTCAAAGCATGTCATCCAGCAAGGTATACTTGAACAGATGAAAGTAACTTTGATTTTATCACTAAGAATCAATGGGTCATTTTCAGTAATGTCTTTGTGACTCTTCTTGTATGAATGAGTTCCTAAAAGGTGTTTATAGCGTATCTGCATTATCCGGGGAAACCATTGTTACATTGGAAATAAGATTGCGTCTGTCTTTCAATTGCAGCTGTACATTTACATTTCTTTCCCCCCTTGCCTTTCCCTTTTTCTGGTAGAAATGACTGTAGAAAATAACTTCAAGTTAGATTAGATTCTAATTGGAAAAGTAAATATTTCAAAAGCTTAATGGCAGAGGCTTATAGCTCTGCTTATCTGATTTTAGTACTCTTGGAAAGCTACTTTTGCTATATGTTGTTGGAGTATAAGGCAATTGGGGAGAAAAAATATGTAGTTTTTCCTATGTTAATAGTCACATGAGAAATAACACATGCTTTTCTTCGTCTCCAGTACAAAGAGATGATGATTTAGTGTGTCGAGGTTTTTATTTTAGTGAAATGCTTCATTCTCCATAATGTTTTAATATCAGAAATTTATTTCTCTTAGGAATTTTAAGGAATTGCGTAACGGTATATGAATTCTTTGTGGTCAAAATGCTGCTCTATACCATTATATCCTGGTGGTAGTTGTCTTAGTACAAGTGAGAGACATGGTAATGTGGCTTTCATCGTTATATGATGTCTTAAAATAAGTATTTTTGCTAGTTGAAATGCACGGGAGAAAGTTCTGCTGTCATTGGAAGTAGACCAGTGACTAGGTTAGAACCAAATGAGTTGTCTGAAGGATGTTACTGCTTGCTGAGCCACATACAGTGGTCATGAGAGATCTTTCTGAATTCTGAAGTTTAACATTCTGAGGTGGGGAACTCTTTCCCATATATTTAAACAACTTGATAAATGTTTATACAGCAGGGACTGGGACAGACCCTCTTTTTCTCATGGCAAAACCTCTTTCCGGAACCATTTCAGCAGTGTTAACTTTTTAGCATTTTGGGTCTGGGTAGGTCAGAGAGGAGGCTTTGTCTTCGGACTGTGGAGGCTTTACTGACTTTCAGACTTAGGTTTTAGAAGCTGATGCCTTTGATGCCTAAAGCAGATCGTTGGGGTATATATGTCAAGATATTTTCTAGATGTGTCTGTCCTCTAATGCTTATCAGGTGGGCTAAGGGAAATTCTGCTTTGATTCTTTGACATTTTTTCCATCAGTTTTGCCTGTTTTGGTCATAGGCCCTTCTCATGGTGTTTTTCAAGGTTTTGACTTCAGACCAGAATGTATTTTTGTTTATATATAAACACATACCTGTTTAATAACGCTACTGTGTAAGAGCAGCATTTGGTCCAAGAGTGCTGTTGCTGAGCACTTCAGATGTGTTAACTAAAGAGAACTTACCAATGAAGACACAAGCTCTTGTGTTTAATGAGATAGAAATGAAAAAGGGGAGTTCCTACAGTGCTGCATGTCCGTGTATCCTGGCTGTTTACATTGTAATTAGATTGGAAAGGGACAACTCCTAAACCATGATTTTCTGAAAGTTACTGAAGGTGCATTTCTTCCTACTGACTGCAAAGGTAACTGACTGCAGCCTGCAGTCTGTCCTGCTAATTCCTCTAGATTTCCTCATAGGTACTATTTCAAATATCCTCTGTCCCTTAGTCCTGCAGATTGTTTTAAGGCAAAATGCCCAATATAGCTCTAATAGACTGGAGAATTGTCTTTAAAAGCTTTTGCAATGTTTGATCTATGAGAAATGGTAATACGTTTGTCACTGTTTTTTAGTCAATAAAGTGGTTTGTAAGTGGTGTTTCCTAGCATATGAGACCCACTGTCAATTTTTAGCAAGCCATGTCCTCAATCTACTAAAACCAGTGCTTCAGGACATGAGTTCTACCTTCTGAATTCAGTATAAGTATTTTCAATGGGAAAAATTCTGATTCATAGAACTTCTCGCAGGCAAGTGCAACTAAATATTTAATACATATAGCTCATGGGACTTCCTTCCCTTTGTATCTTCTCCTTTCTCTTAATCTGTAGGCGTTGTGTGAATCTGCTCTTCACACCCCTTATGATAGTTTGAAACTGGGCATGCTATCCGTCCTCTCCACGTTATCGGGGACCATTGCCATTAAACAGTACTTCAGTAGTGCTACAGGTAAGAAAAACAGATCAGATGATTACTTTTAGCATTTTTGGTGGATTGGCTACCTACTGATAAACAGGTCAATCACTAACCATTTTGTGGCATATTCTTAAAGTCTATTTGTTGTCCAGGACGCTGATTATCAGGCTGTTTTCACTGTATGAAAACTTAAATGGGATAGTATATACCAATAGACCCAGTCACAATCTAAGCTTCTGTTCTGGATTTTGTGGCTAATAAACTTTGTTTACCGTTGGGTTTTAAACTTCTCTATATACACTAAGGAAACAGCATGCATCTTAACTGGTCAACCTGTATTCTGCTTAAGGTGCTTTGAAACCATGGATTTGCATGGTTTATTAGTATGAATAAACTGAACAATGAAGCATGGAGGCTTTATGGTGTGAGAAAGAGTAGACATTTCAAAATGATTCAGGATGTCTCGTTCTTAAAATGATGATAGTTCCTGAAACATCAGCCTTTAGACCTGGATACTCTCTTGTGTATGTTTAACTTGCATTCATGAAAGGCTTTTGTGTTTTTATATATTGGAATACATGTTAAAATGATAGGATGAAAACATGTGAAGTAAAATAAATGATTAAACAAACAAAAAAAGTACCCTAAGTCAATGTAGGTTTTGTGCATAAATGTACTTGAAAGATTTGTGGCACAACTAAGGAATGTGCTCTTTTATGTCCTGTCTGTCTTATCTTTATTTAGGAACAGCAGCTACAACTGCAAGATCATTTGATTTAGTAAAACTAGCACAGGAGTGCTGTTACCATAATAACCGTGGCATTGCAGCTCATGGCGTGAGAATTCTAACTAATATATCAGCCTCTTGTCAGGAAAAAGGTAAACGAAAGCAAGGATGATGAGTCAGGCTTACGCACTTAACACATGTTAACTGGTCTTGTATGTAAGGCTGTCTGATCCTTTACCCTGCTTAGGAAGAATGGGGACTGTAATCTAGTAGAAAAAGTTTTGTAGGATTTTATGAATGGTTGGTAAGATTCCATCTTCTGTTAACTTATAGAAAATTACCAGGTGCAGCAGAACTCCTGTTAAATAAAAGCTTGTCTTACCTATGCTGTAAATTACTGAATTTCTTGTTAGCCTTTGAAAACTCTTAGAACAAAGTCTGTTGCAAAAGAATAACATGATATTTAGAAGTCATAGTCTAGAATTTTTATGTTGACCCTACGTATGTCACAGTTGATGTGACTGCTGAATAGTTACCTGAGAGATTGAATTGTTTGAAATCAAAATAAAGTAAGGCAGAATTATTAGGAAAATACTCATTATCATCACTGCAACACCAGTGCAAGTATTATACTGATTATGATCAGAAATTGTAACAGGGAACTGACTGACTGTTTGTTTTTCTTAGATCTTCTGCCTTTGGAGCAAGATGCAGTTTTTGGCTTAGAGTCTCTTCTTGTTCTTTGTAGTCAAGATGGCAGTCCAGGAGCTCAAGCAACCTTAAAGGTGACCCTACTGTTGTCTTTTCATTAGCACAGCTGTAAGTTACAATAATAGTTTGTATAGCAAAAGGGCTAATGTGCACCATATCCTTTTTGGTGGAAGCATAGCATATTGGGAAAAAAAAATTCTGTGTTTTGCCAGTAGTTGGAGTTCAGAGTGGTACTACACAACTGTAACATGACCTCTCTCAGCTCTAGAGTAAGTTGATTGTCATAAGGCTAAAAAGATGCGTCCCTCTAATGAACAGCTGTTCATAAGGAAACGTAAACTTCAATATGGGATCGAGGTGTCTCTGGAGGATGGAGAAATTTTTGGAGAGAACCTGGTTTTTGGAGATGGGGATGCAATGTGTACATGATTACAACACTCCTATGATCTATTATTTTTATTATTTTACTTCATAAGCTGCTACCAGGAATTTTGTCTAGTTATTTACCTGTAAAGGCTGTTATGAGAAAAAAAGTTTATTGCTTCTTGAATTTGTGGTATGTTTGTGCTGTGAGCTTAGGGCTGGAGACTTGGGCTCTTAGGATATCTTTTCTGTGTGGTATGTGATTCTGAAAATACTATCTCTTCCGCATTTCTGTAATCACACTTTCAGTTAAGTATCTGATTTTGGTTTATTTTCAAGTAGACATTGTATTCATTGTACGTGTTGATGTGTGTGAATTGCAGATCACCTTAACTTGCATGGTGAAGTTGGTCAAGAGCCGTCCTCACCTGAGCCAGTCGGTGGTTGAGTCTCTGTTGACCCAGCTGCACAGTGCCCAGGATGCTGCTAGGATCCTCATGTGCCACTGTTTGGCAGCTATTGCCATGCAGCTGCCCGTCCTAGCAGATGGGATGCTAGGAGACCTGATGGACCTCTACAAAGTAATCGGACGATCTGCCACAGATAAAAAACAGGAACTCTTGGTAAGACCTCCTGCTGGTGAATAGCCCTTGATGGATAAAGCCTACTACAGATGGAATTTTATTTTTGTTTAGTTTTTGTTTTTGTTTTAAAGGTGGCCTAAGCCGTTGGTTATGCCCAAGTTGATGTGCCAGCCTATAGCCTTATTTTCAGTTTTCTTTTAAACTTTGACTATGTAGTTCAACTCTATGAGGTGTGATTTCGATGTTGAATGCTGGCATATGTGTTCCATTAGATTTGCCAGCAGATGGCAGTGCTTAGACAAAGCTAGCTATAGAAAGTATTGGGATAGTCTGTGAAATAATACTTACAGAAAAAACAAGATGGCAGATCTCAATTTGCATGTGGTAATCTGATACGTGTCATTTACAACAAATATTTTAGTTACCCCAAATATTAAGAATGACATATGACAGAGAAGACTTCTTCAGTTAAAATATGCGTTAAGTCTCCTGTGTAGTTTTGAGTCCAAAATCAAGCAAACCATTTCTGTTAGTTTAAGAAATGGGGCTGGGTTGTTTTTGTTTTCTTTGATTTTTTTTCTCCTTGTTTTTTGTTTTGTTCCTGAAATCCACTGTTCTTCCTTCATCCTTCTACTCTTCACTAGGTTTCTCTTGCCACAGTGATATTTGTTTCCAGTCAGAAAGCCTTATCTTCAGAAATAAAAACTGTTATCAAACAGCAGCTTGAGAACGTCTCCAATGGATGGACAGCCTATAGGATAGCCAGGCAGGCTTCCAGAATGGTAAGTGAAAACATCTGGAGAAAAATGTTCTGGTGTGGTTGGAGGGATACTAGTGATTTCTTTGACCTGGAAAAAGAAAAGAAAATGATAGGAGTCAAATGATAGGAAGAAACCAGTGTTGGGGGGAAGAATATATAGCGTTCCCTCTTAATTCACTAAAATGCTGATTCAGATATGTACCATTCAGGGCAGTCATCCCATCAGGATGGTTTTCCTAGCCATTTGTCTTTTGGAAGTATTTGAGAAGGATAAAGGTAACAACCTCAAAAATGTCCTTGTTTTGAGCACATGGACTCTGCATTGCCTGGCTGTAGTGATACAGGCCATCCTGGTGTGTGCTTCTCTTCAGTGTGAAGAAAGGAAGGAAAAGATACTGTTTTTCTGTTCCCTTCCATCAAGTCATAGCTGGGGTTAGAATTGCATAGAAACCCTAGTACAAGATGCTGACATAATTTTAAATAGATAAAGTACATAATGCAGAAGAGAGGACTGAGCATAGTGCTGTTTTGGTAAATCAGTCAGGGTTCCTGGTTTTAGCTCTAAGCTGACCTGATAGTTCCAAACCCAGTGTTACTGTGGGGATGAAAGAGATGTTTTCAGGTTTTTGTTGGTTTGTGTTTAAAAAAAAAAAAAGCTCGACAAGATAAGAAACAAATCTAGAAATTTACTGGTCTGTATAAATAAGTACTGTAGTTCATACAGGCTGATCTTTCCATAAAACAAGGCTTTGTGGTTTTATTTATTGTTAGCATTGTCGTGATCAAATGATTGAAGGAAGTTTCACTATATTTATTTTTGAAGTATGACTAATTCTGGTGATGTTGCTCTTCTTATTTGTATTTGTTACTTAGAAACCCATGGCCTTCTTTCTTACCCCTTCTAAACCTTGTCATTACAGGGTAACCATGACATGGCCAGAGAGCTGTATCAAAGCCTGCTGACTCAGGTGGCCTCAGAACACTTCTACTTCTGGCTGAACAGTTTGAAGGAATTTTCCCATGCAGAGCAGTGTCTGACAGGTTTGCAAGAGGACAACTATAGCTCAGCGCTTTCTTGCATTGCTGAAGCTTTAAAGTCATATCACAAAGGAATAGCATCACTGACGGTTAGCACAGAGCTTTTACTTTATTGATAGTGGTTTTGTATAATGTAGGTCTGTTTAGTTCCTGTTCTTAAACCTGTGAAAAGTTTTTGCAGATGTCTGACATCTGCCAGCCTCTTTTTGAGAGGACTGCAAGGAAAAGCCAGTTTTAACCCACTGTATCTTCAGAGACAAGGTTCTGTAGCTAAGCTGACTAGCTAGTATCTCTCTTTTCTGCCTTCCCACCCCCTCACTTCCTGTCTTGATCAAATCATGCGATATGACAATTTTATTTTTTTTCTTGAAGGTACAGTACTCGAAATTTTTCACTCCTTGTATTGGCTGAATAAATGCTGTTGTAATGATTTAGCCTGGGAATTTGTCTGAATTGGCTCCTAGCTTGTTGAGATGCAGAGAGGATTAAATTGTCCTCCTTCCTCCTCCTGAGTTCACATTGCCTTGTATTTGACAATATGATCCTATAGAATCCCAACGATAAAGCAACACCAATTCAGTAAGAGGAGGGAGGACAATTCAATCTCACATCCACAGAATTCATGTGGCACCTGCTTTAAGCACATATTTTCTGCTTCTCTAAAGTAGGGAAAATAGCAAGAAGTATGTGCATGTGTATGGTGTCTATGTAAACAAAAAGCAATAATGAATATGAACCTCCAGTTCATGTTGTCGTCTTTAACAAAAGATGGTCCAGCTTCCTACAGTACTTCTTCATATTTTGGTTTTCATGAAGAAGTTTTTACATATGGATTTCAGTATATCTTCTAAATAAAATGGCTTACTTCTTTTGCAATTACCAGAACTGTCAGTGTCATGACAGCTCAGATATCAGTATTTATTAAAGCTCAGATACTAATATTTATTAATAAACTGCCCCTATATAACCTGGAAGGACATAAATTTTGTGCCTTTGTCCTGTGAGAGAAAGCTCCATTGTTCCTGAAGTATCTGTCTTTAATTTGTTGGCTGGGTGAATAAGGCTTTTAATTCATGCTTCAATATTTCTCTAACATCTAGAAGACATGGGGAGACCCATCTAATTAGATGTTTATATTTAATACAGGCAGGAAAATATTGTTGCTGAAACAGGTCAGTCTGTGGCTCAGTAATTTAATCTCTTTCCCTAGAGTTTTCTTTTTTTTTACTGTTGAAGAATTACTGTCCTCATCTCATCTCCTCTGCTGACTTGATTTCCTGTGTTGCCATGCATATTGCACCCAGAAAAGCACTTCCTTCTGAATTGTTGTGGTCCGCAGGAATAAGTGCAGGTTTCAGAGGGTTAGAGAAAAGGAAGCTGTCTTTTTGTTGTTGTGATTTTTTGTTTGTTTGCTGGTTGGCCGTTGCTGACTCGTTGCACCGCTACAAATTTCTCACCACACTTGAGTCTCTCAGCTGTGAAAGGAGCTGCTCGCTGCTTGCATCTACATAACTCAGTGTTTCAAAGGGGAGCAAAGTGTCGCAAAGAGCACATGGTAGTCTAACTGCAGAAGATTTTAGCTGTCTCTCTTTCCTCTGGCTCCAGCTTTACTGTCGCTTCTCTTTCAGTGTAGAGCATCACTCAGCACTGTTGGCACTGCAGACCATTAGTGCAAGTGATGAAGCCTGTGTAGTTGTCCACCTTGTAGCTGGAAAACACTGTACCAGGTAATCTGTTGCAGATGTTCAGTCAGCCCAGTTTAGCAATGATGAAATATGCAGGCAGTGTCTGATCTCATCGGAAGATTTCTCAACTCCTTCTTGATATACGTGCACCCCTCCTTCTTGCATTGCTGTATGCAGAATGTTTTTTCATGCAAGTTTCTCCCCTTGAGGGAAAAAGTCCAATTACTTTATGGACAAGAGGTGTATGGGACCGGGAGTTGTCATCAAGTCTGTCAGCCACAGTCCCCTCTGTCTCACAGTGTGCTTCCTTGTATAGTTAGCAAGGGTTTTGAAGTAAGACTTACTCCTTTTGACACAGAACACTCATCTCTTTGGAAACTTTTCTTGTTTTTCACTGCTGGTAATCCAGAGAAGATACCGAACTTGAACAAAGCATTTGTATATTTAAGTAGCACTAACTCCAAATACGTTGATAAGTGGCATCATTTGAAGAACTTAACTGAGCCAAAGAACTTTTTCTGTCATTTTCACAAAAAGAACTGTAACTCATTTATTGGCCATGGCTATATGGGGAGCAGATAATATAAATTGTAGTATTAATGAAACAAGCTTGTATTTCCACTTAAAAATCAAGTCCGATTTGTGCTACTAAAAATGTCTGGATTTTCTGATCTAAAGTACTGAGACCTCACTCTATAAAAACATGAACTCTCTGTAGAGTAATTACAGTACAGTGAGGTCTTTTCCTCAGAGGATTTTCTGAAACAACCCTTGCAGAATAAACTGAAGAACTTCCATTCAAAAGTGGAGGCAGGGGGATGGTTATGCCCTTGGAGAAGGGGAAGTAAAGTGCTAAGGGGGGCGGAATAGCTTGAGTGGAGAACAGCTTGAGTCTTGTTTAAGACATTTTCTTTGGTTGAAATCTAACCCAGTAGTTCAAGGTGATTGCAGTTGGCTGATGTTTCCTCACTTTAGTCAATCGTAGGCCAGTTCTCAGATGACATGGGATGTTTGGTGAAAAACTTGTTTGTTTTCCTGTCAGAAAAAAAAATGGTTCTTGGTAAGGTATTGTAGAAGGGTTGTAACTTCTCGCTTCTAGAAGTGGCCTCTGCTGTTGTGAAATGAGAAGCACTGGGTAAGACGTGCAAAAGTTTAATACTTATCCATTCTCTGTGTAAAATAATGTCCTGGTGCTTTGTTTTGCAGGCAGGTTTCCTCTCAGCTAGAGAAAAAAGGGTGGTCCTCTCAAATCCATCAGTATAGAAAAATAAGTAATGGATTTTTGGCCTGACTAGTATCAAATCTTTTGAGTGCTGCAATTTGCCCCCTCCTAGATTTCTTAAGCTGTCACGGATGCTTCTCCGAGTCAGATAAGCTCTTAAGGAACAGAATTTCATAGTGCCATAATTTCTAAAAAATAGCATCTTTCCTCCTGGGGTTCTGTTGTTTACTCTTCTTGGTTGTCACTGAACTGTCCCTGTCTTCATCAAATGCAAGTGCCTTTGTTCCTGTCCGTTTCACAATTCCAAGAAAATCAAAGTTGATTACTCCTTTTTGGTGCAGGTATCTTTAGCCAGTTCTTTATCTTGTGGCTCATGCAGAGAATCACTTTTTCAGTCATCTGCGAATTGGTAGGCAAACACAGAGTGTTCTCCCTTATGGCAGGGACTACCTGGACTAGTCATTTGAAGTCTAAAGGCTTGGCCTTTGGAAAAAGGGGAAATAGGTGCCCTAATAGTATTGTAGCAGCTCAAGTCACACTTGACACAAGGATGATACACTTGAAATACGGCTTGATAATTATCTAAACTTCTGTGGCCTTAATATTCAGAATGATTTACATCGAGCAAATCCGTTAACTGTGGTTTTGAAAAACAGCTTTTGGAATTGACCTGGAGAGTTCTGTTGCCTGATGAGACAGTTCAGTGACATTGCAAAGTTATTTTACCATGTTTGTTTTTGACCCAGATTGCCAACATTCCTATTACTGTGTTTCAGGCTGCTAGTACACCACTTAATCCTCTGAGCTTTCAGTGTGGATTTGTGAAACTCAGGATTGACCTTCTGCAAGCTTTTTCTCAACTTATTTGTACCTGCAACAGCCTAAAAACAAGTCCACCACCAGCTATTGCCACAACAATTGCTATGACATCAGGAAATGATCTCCAACGGTGTGGACGCATCTCTAACCAGGCATGTGTTCTTGTTCCACTCTTCAGTGTAGTTACTTTTATAACCGGTATGAATTTTATTTCTCAGCAGAGATATCAGATGAAAGAATTGAAAAGCATCAGTGAAGAGTCTGACTGAACAGTGGGCCTTGGTTTTCCCCTATAACTGTAGGGAAGCAGAGCATGTTTTTTTCACACAATCATGCACACAGTTTCCAAGAATATGCAAGCAGTAACCCAGGCAATACACTCAAAATTGCAGCAAGACCTTTCCACCTTGCTTTGAAACACGTCAGGTACTGTGATTATATTAGTTAAAAGTAAAAATACACATTTAAGGCTCGCACTGTAATTCTTCCTGGTGAGTGTTGGCAAGCAGCTTGGTACCATACAGAATACGTGTGTTTCTAAATGCACGTAGCCTGCAAGAAGGAGTCAGTTGGTAGTCTTTGAAAGACAGAACAGTTTGGTTTATCAGTGGGGGAGAGTGGAGGTTGTTCGTGGCTTTTGTTTTTAACCCAAAAAAGGATATGTTTGTGTTTTGTTACGGGAAAAATACACATATAAAGCATGGATAATACTCTGTCACTTTAATGATCATTATCTGTGTGAAGAAACAAAAGCTTTCCATATCTGTCTGAATGTTGTCTTATTCCTTCAGTTGTGTATGCTAGTATAGTGGTTTTCTGGATATATGATTTTTTTTTTGACTGGTAACTTGTCTCTGTAGATGAAACTATCAATGGAGGAGTTCCGAAACCTGGCTGCACGGTATGGTGATCTCTATCAATCATCTTTTGATGCGGACTCAGCGACCCTAAGGAATGTAGAACTGTATCCTTTTAAAAGCTCAGAATTAGTCCTCTCGTCTTCTCATGCAGACAGCATGAAGCTTAACAGTCCTTTCTTCTATGAAAGCTGGCACAAAGCCATTTTGAAGCAGTTTACCTAAAAATCAGGTACCTTTGTTTTTTTAATCCATTTGGAAATGGATACTGCTGTGCTATTGTTTGGAATTAGTTTCTGAAAAAGTTATGACTCAAAACTTGCAACTTCCAAGTATAAAACTTGGAATTTCGGTAGTGCTTGCTCTGTTTCCTAAAGGAACAGTGATAGGATTACTTCATGAAAACCAGAGAAGTAAGGAAAAGCGCCAGTAAGTAGTACTGCATTTCTTGTTTTAGGATCCAAGTTTGTAAGTCTCTTAACTCCTTATTGTTAATATCAGACAACAGCAGAGCTGCCTGTTGATTTCGCATGCGATTGAAGCTCTGATTTTGGATCCAGAATCTGCAAAGTAGGTTTGATAGTTAACTTCCTACTCTTTTGCTTTTTATTTCTAAATCCTTGGGGCTTTAAGTCTAGGAATTCAAGGAATGTTCAGAAAGTTTCCCAGTGGACCCTTGTGATTTTACTCAGGGTAGGCTTGAGGACACCTGTTGTTACTGTGCTGTAGCTGGCAGTGTAGAGACTGTGTTTCAGATTCTGCGTTTTTAAAATTACTTATTTTGCTCGAGAGCTATATCGCACTCATCTTAGATATAGACTTCCATTAAAATAAACAGCTTTTAATCTCTGGCCATGTATTTTAATATGTGCCATTCTGTGTTAACTCTCAGAATTGCAAGTGCAAAAAGTAGGTATATGTTAGTCCTTCATGTCTGAAGGAAACATGTTAGACATGTTAGATTAGCTTAAGCTTTCTAATGTAAATCCAGTACTTTTAACTTTTTTTTTAACTGTGGACTAGTATGCACTAGCAAAATTATGTTGAAGCAACTGTGAATTGAATCACTCTTTTGAACTCTGAGTCAGAGATTGAAGGGAAGATAATGTAGATAAATATCTTTATAAATGCGTGATTCTTCTAAGTAGAAATAAAATTGGACACCCCAGATGACTGTCCTACTTATTATGAACTAAGCATTGTTCAGAAGATACATTAATCATACTCCTTACAAGTATGAAGCTGTGGACTTCAAAAAGTTAGGTGTTTAGGAGGCGGAATTCTATTCAGAACATGAGATTAAGTTTCCAGATTTATTCTTAACTCTGACTGGCATTCTCCCTTTTCTTTGACTTGTGAGGCTTTTTAAAACATTGTAAACACTGCAGGTTTAAATAAAAGCTAGGGGAAATAAGTGTGCTGAGTCTTTTTAGACCTGTAACTGCTTCATGTGAGAAAGGATGGAGACACAACATGGTGGATAAGATATAGTTAAGAAAGAGTTTAAATGTAAAGTGCAAGTCTTAGAGTGAAAAAATAATAAATCTGTCTGCCAAACTGTTTACTCTGTTTATTTCTTAATGGACTTTAAGTTGTAACAGAAATGGTCTGATTGAGAATGTTTGGGATTGAGTGCCCTAGATTAGGATGAGGAAAATATACTAGGTACAACAAAATACTTTATTTTCTAGTTTCCAGGAATACACTTCAAACGGAACAGCACATGTTGAGAGTGAATATGAAAGAAGAATGATGTCAGTATTTAATCGTGTACTAGAAGAAGTGGAATCCCTCAACAGGAAGTATGCTCCTGTGTCTTACTTGGCAAGTAATTGTTTAAACGTATTTTCTGTAGGTGAAGGTTCCAAAAACCCATCAGCTCCATATATATATATATATATATACACACATATATATGTATGTATATATCTCCATGGTGGTCAAGAAACCGAAGAGCACACTTTAGTTAGTTAACATAAGCTGTTAGTGGCACTCACAGCCTGGTCCCTAAGGATATACTCTAATACTTGAAAAAAAAGTTTGCTGAAATACCTGTAACCTTATTGGCCTGATTAAAAACAATGCTTTTAAAATTCTGATGCTAAGAATATGGCAGATGTTGATAAATGTCACAATACCTAAAAGTAACATCAAGTCTCTGACAGGTCTCTAATGACACCCACATTCAAATAGTGAAGCATGGTGTGTTTACTCATGATGTTGTCACGAAGGAGTTCTTCCCCCACCACACACAGTGCTGGAGGGTCCAGCACTAGCCCGGCTTCAGTTTCTGAGCTGTTGGCAGTTAATACTACGTTGCTGGAGTATAGTGTTTCTCTTATCAGTGCAGGTCATCAGAGAACACAATGTAAAGCTTGCTGAATGCAAACAGTGAGCTGATAACATACTCCTTTACAGTGCTAATATAGTGTTGTCTCTTACTGTTACTGAACATCATAAAGCTGAAGTGCGTGTTGATGGAAACAAGGTTGTTCCTTTGTTATGGCTGGCTTCTATTTGCCTTTTTTCTAAATTCAACAGTCCTTACCAATTCCAAATTGCATATAAAAAAAATGAGTTGTGTAAAGTGTAGCTGAGGTAAACCCTGTAAACTTAGTTGTCACTGTCTCTGTGCCAGCTAAGCTCAGTGGTTTCAGTAGCACTTGACTCTTCTGAACAAGAAGGATGGTACAATGCAGTAGGGGAAGGAAGAGTGGATAAAAGGCTTAAAACTTATATTATTGCACCATATTAAGTTGTGGGAGATGCCAGTCTTGTTTGCTTGGGGGGGGATTACTATTTATTTTAGAGAGTTTGGGTGTCAGAGTTTTGTGTATGAGTGTTTTAAGCTGCTGACTCTAACGCTAGGACTGAAATAATTTGCATTTTTCTTTTTCTTGGCCTCCTTGTGCTACCCCGAGCAGAAAACCTTCATAAAGGAGAGAACATAAGCAGAGGCTGAATGTAGTCACTGTCATTGTGGTGGCTGTTATCATATGATTATGTCAATGTATTTCTGACTTTTAGTGGAAATTACTGCAGTTTCATTACTGTGAGTGCATGTCTTTTCCATATTTATGAAATATTTCATCTTATTTGTTTTGTTTCTGTTTCTTACAGCATACAGCTTGTCTGTGCAGTGCTGTCATTGCCTTGTTGAAGGTACCTCTTTCTTTTCAAAGGTACTTCTTTCAAAAACTACAGTCTACAAGCATTAAGGTAAGTACTGCTAAAATGCGGCCTAAAATTTCTCTTTATAGAGTCTTTACTTCATAAAAAAAGCCTTACTGAAGGCACAAGGCTTCAATATCTTTAGTGAAGGTACTTAACAGGCAAACCCAGGTGTGTACTGTAGTTAGGAATAACTTAATATGTATGTCATAACTTGAATAATACGTATGTAATCGTTAAGAACCACTAGGCTGTGACTTAATCAACCAAACAGGATTGAGTTCTTTAATTGCAGGATCTTAAAATAAAATCTGACTATAATTTTTCTTGATTCTGCATCTGCAGAGCTAAATATGTTCTATGGAAAGGCAGCCTTTATAAGCTTGTATTGTTTCTCCTTTTCCTTCAAAAAGCAACATTTACTATCTTGAAATAAAATTGTTATATTTATCGGTTGACTGAATAAGAATGGCTATATGACACCTTCAGGAGTGGGGGGTTGAGTGGATTTTGTATTTTTAACTCAAATGGTCCTTTTTCTGGGAAAAGTGAGAGCCTTAAGATACATATATATTATCTATTCGTACAGCTTTTTACTTCTATGCTTAGCTTCATATACTTAGAGCTTACTTGTGGATGTTTTCTAGAAGACTTTTACTCATTTTGAAGGTGTTTAGTTAAAGAAAGAGGTGCAAAGACCATGCCTGATATTGCTGATGATGCTTACTAATTTTTATAGTAATCACTGATACAAATTCTATGTTTACATCTGCTGGTTTCTCTACCAAATCCCTCCTTGAACTTTTACTCTAAGATGATGTTCCATTTCATCCTGGAATTGTCTTTGTTTCCCAAGAGGCATAGGATTACATATTTGTCTGTCGTCTTGTGTTTCAGCTTGCTCTATCCCCATCTCCAAGGAATCCAGCAGAACCTATTGCAGTACAGAACAATCAGCAATTGGCCTTAAAGGTGGAAGGAGTGGTTCAGCATGGGTCTAAGCCAGGCCTTTTCCGTAAAATCCAGTCAGTCTGTCTAAATGTATCTTCCGTGCTGCAGAGCAAATCTGGACAAGACTATAAGGTATGGGTAGAATATGGCCAGGAGGAATCTTAAGCTTTCGTGCTCTATTTCCCTTCTCTTTGTTTGCCTCTGGTTGAAATTAACGGGTTCTTCTCTAATCCTCTCACTCTTGACAGTTGACACTCAAGCACCAGTGGGAGCTGATCATAGTGCTTGGAAGGGATCTGGGATTTCTATGCTTGCTGCAGCTTTTTAGTAACAACTTTTCTTCCAAACTGAAGAGACTTTGTTTGGAACCAGTCATTAGAAATTTGCTTGAGATGAGGGAAATTCAGTCTAGCTATGTATCAAGGGAAACTCTGGAGGGAAAAAAGTCAGGAACAAATTCTTCTCTGCTGTGTAGCCTCTAGAACTTCTTAGTCCTCATATTAAGGGTTTTTTTGAGCATGGAAATCAGAAGGACAGGCTGTCCAAATAAAATAGCACCTGAGAAGATGCCTGTTAAAATCAAGTGAACAGTTTTATCAAAGATTGCATGCCTGAAGTTCAGGTTATGCTAACATAGTATTTAGTGAAAGGTCTGTTTTGGTCGATCTGGGGATTTTGGGGCTTAAGGGAGGTAGTTGCTTCTAAAATAGGACTAGGAAGTGTGTAGTGTTTGTCTGATGTGCATTACTCTGTGAAAACCAGAACCCTGGGGGGTGGGGGAGACTTGGTGTTAGCTGCATCGTTGTCAATAGATGTTAAAAAAAAATGTTGATAGATATTAGATAAAAGAAAATTACATTTGTCAATGAAAAGCATGTCAAAACTGACTCAAGCATGCATGTGCATTGGTCTTGGAAAACTGAGGACAGAGTTGGTTGTTTTTTTTTCCCTCCTGTCCTTCAAACAGAGAACATAAAACTTATTTTAAGAGGTTATATAAAATGGCATTTTAACCTTTCATGTGTTCTCAGATTCCTATTGACAATATGAGCAATGAAATGGAGCAGAGGGTGGAACCACACAACGACTACTTCAGCACTCAGTTTCTGTTAAACTTCGTGATACTTGGCACCCATAACATCACAGTAGAGTCCTCTGTAATAGATTCAAATGGTATTGTTTGGAAAACGGGGCCTAAAACAACTATTTTTGTTAAGTCTCTTGAGGATCCATACTCCCAGCAAGTTCGTCTTCAGCAACAGCAAGGACAACCATCATCACAGCAGCAACAACAAAGAACAGCATACTCACGGTTTTAATTTTTAATTCTTAAAAGTGTCTCTTTTGTGGTCAGTGGTATGACAGTTTTTCTTTGATGCCTTTTTGGAAAGGTGTATACTTTTTCTAGAAGGTTAAATCTCAGATGTCAATTTGTTGCTTTTTAGGTTGATTATCCACAATAAATTTGAACTTGATTCAGCAGAGGAATCAATTCAAATTTGTAGTTGTGCTTAATATTAGACCTTCTCTGTGATCTCTTCACTCCTGTTTACAAACCTGCTGCAGTAGGCTCCATGAACTTTGATAGCAGGGGACACCATAAGAGCTGTTTCACTAGTACTTTCTGTACTTAATGGTTTCATTTTTATTTTTTTTAAGCACGTGATTTCTAATGTTAGGACATCAGTAAAAACTTTGGCTAGTTAATACAGAATTGAGTGTCATACCAACGTTTTTTTTTTTTTTTTTTTAAATGTGAAAGAATTGGCAGGAATATCCAGAGGTTTTTCTTTTGACATTTTAATAGCAACTCTCAGTATTCGGCTGTTGTATTTGTATTACCACAATTCATCAGCACTATTTGATGCATGCATATGAAAGAAAGTTGCAGCTTACTTCTCATACCTGGTTGTTACAAAGGAAGAAGACTAATGTCAGGGGAGTCTTATAAGAAGCAGGATTTTACAGGTGGGAGCAATAACTGTTTCTCAGATGACATAGCAAAGATTACTGTGATGTTTTTACCTTCATGTATATGTATTTCAGAAAGAATTTGGTTTTGGGACGTTTTGGTTTTTTGTTTGTTCTTTAAGAGGAAATTAACTTGCAAGTTCGTTTTTTCTTTTAACTGCTTTGTTTTTAAAAAAGGAATTTATTATGTCTAAGCTTTGTAGTCTTGTGTACTCTTTGAGTGATTTAATAATCCTAATCGTTAGTTTTACAGGATAACGTGGAAAAAAAAAAGGGGGGGGGGCAATACTAGAAATTGATTCAGAATCATTTTGGAAATATGTTGACTCGTACATAGTTTTCATGCTTCCTTTGAAACTTAAAGGGTTGAACTCTGCCTGTGTCTGGACTCCCAGACCGCATAACAAGGATCACATAACAAGTCACTCACCTGGTCCTAATAAATTAGCTTTGCTTCTCACTGCAAGAAACTCTCCCACTTGAATGGGGAGGAGGAAGGATGGCACTTCTTACAGACGTCACAACTTATAAATGGTTTAATCCTTGTCATTGGAGTAGAAATTTCCATTGTTTTGTAAGTGAATTCCTGTTATTTCTTCAAGTTGATTTCACTGTAAAAGCTGACTAGAGCTTGCAGATTCTTCTTGCTTGATATGCAGAGAGTGCAGTTATTAATTATTACAAGCCTAGGTTTCTTTAGCTTAGCTGGATGAAGAATCATTTTCACTGTGTCTTCCCTTAACAGTTGCTTAAGAAGTCAACTTTCTTCCTCTTGGCTTGAGACTAACAGGGGAAAAAAAAGTTGGAAGTGCTCTTGGAAGATTTCATAATACCTTAGTCAGATCCTAAACAGAAAAGACGATGGGATGCAAGAATAGAATAGGAAGATTACAGAATTGTTGAAAAAATCAAGTGTCCTTCTTAAATTTGATTTTTATTTTGTGCAGGAGGCAAACTACCGCTGTCTACAGAAAGTGGTGTTTTCTGTCCCCACTTCAGTGGTTATGTAGTTAGTTCTGTGTGTGTCCATACATATATAATATGTGCGTACATGCATACGCATGCCTATAACTACAAATAGCTTATAAGGTCCAGAAAGAGATGATTCACCCTTTGCACATGCAGCCTGTCATATTGGAGACCTGAACTATTTGTGGCTGGTTGTTTTTTCATTAAAGTCCCAGGTCATTTTCTTAGCCACAAAACCCTTCATATTGTAATACAGAAGAGAGGAAAAATAAAGCAAAAAGCTCCAGCCTAAAAGGTTAAGCAATTTTTCATACTGCATAGAGAATGTTTCTTGCTCAGTTATTGACTGATATGTTGCTGGAAACCTGTGATGGCAGCATTCTAAACCAGCTTAGAAACAAAATGAAATTCCCACATTTGGAAGCAGACTTTTCTCATAAGTCATACACTATTCACAGTGCATAGCTGAGCTTATGAGAAAGCTAGTAGAATAAACTTGGGCCAGGTCGAGGCTTTCCCTGGTTGAGCCTTAACTGTCTGCAAGCCAGTAAGATTAACCATGCTACAATGCAAAAAAAAATAAATAAATGTTCCTTCTCCAGACAAAATTGTTTGCCTGATTTGAGAGGCGTTCAGAACTCCAGGGACTCGTGTCAACTTTGGAGCCAATAAATAATACCTGAAATCTGAATGCTAGGTATGGGAGCTTGGGGGGTAATGTCTTCTGGAAAGTGCCAAGTACTGTTTATTAGAAATTAACTTCTATAAGATGGCTTTCTGGAAAAGTATGTGAATTTCCGACAAATTACGAAGGATAAATCTGCTTCTGGCTCCTTTGCAGGTTAGATGTGCATGCTGATCAGGCAGGACCCTGAACCTGTTATTAAACTGCCATTTAAGCAAGTACAGTGTTTTAGGTTATGTCAGTTTTATACTGAGGTTGATTTTGGCTGTGTTTTTGTTTTTAAATATGTATTTTTATTCCTAACGCAGGGTGTAATACGCTTGGCAAACAGCAACCAAATTTTTTCATAGAAATTAATGACTCAAAATACCCGACAAGAAGTGAGGAAGGGTGTTAGAGCTGCAGCAATGTACAGAAAGCTGTTGAAACTATCAAGGGTAAATGCGATCCTTTACTATTAATAGAAATAGAGAGGTTATCTTGCTTGACTCCTGTTTCTGGTGCCTGTACTTGATCCTTTGTCACACATCTTCTATGAAGTATTTCTGTGATATGGGCCCAAGTTAAATCTCCGTAACGTTTCTCAATAAACAAAGCAGTAACTTGATCACTATGGGTACTGCACACTAATAATGGCAGATGATTCAGGTCTCTCGCTCACTGGCAAAAGTAGGAAAATATTCAGTGGCTAGTCGTTGGTCTTGAGCCTGCTGCTAAGAGTTCAAACTGAAAAGCTTATGCATTGTCATTATTGTCAGCTATGTCATTATTTAGTCTTTATAATTAAGATACACTTTCATCTAGCTTTGATAAATTCTTGGGATGGGGGAGGGTGGAGCTGATTATCAAACTCAGATGAGTTTGGAAACATTCATAATACATGCAGTCCTGCATTAAGCCAATAGTAATCAGGGGCTAGAATTTAAGCTGACTTCCCCAGGGATGATGTAACCAGACTTTCTCAGACGTGGAGAAAATCTCTTAAAGCTGGAGAAAACACATCCTTGCGAACCTGTGCTCAGGCATATCAGAAAGTGGCATTTCTAGATGC
The DNA here is from genome assembly GCF_964034855.1 of Anser brachyrhynchus. Taxonomy (NCBI): domain Eukaryota; kingdom Metazoa; phylum Chordata; class Aves; order Anseriformes; family Anatidae; genus Anser; species Anser brachyrhynchus. Next base: position 28,680,374 of record NC_137696.1, read on the forward strand.
CCAGCCAATCTCTTGCTCAAGCCAATGTGGATCCTTAACAAGAGGTAGGAAAGGAGTTTTTCCCATTTAAAATTATGACTTTCTCCAGAGTTTAATTTGCCAAGATCACTTGAGTGTTTTTCATAAATGTTTCCCTGAAATTCGCATCTTGGACTTCCCTTTCCTTTCTCCTTGAATAAGCACTCATTTTACCTGAGGACTGAAATGCCTTAATTTAGCTAAGGTGTTTTTTTTGTTTGTTTGTTTTAATTTGATAATAAGTATATGTATATCTTGGATTTAAATCCTCTGAAACTGTACAGGAGTTGGGCAGGTCTAGAAGCAAGTTTAATGGTCCTTTAAATATAGACATAAATTTTAAAGTGAATTTCTTTACTGATACCACAAATTTAGTTTTATATATAAAAGGAATGGGTAAGATCTGAAAGAATTGCATTGTATTCTTAACATCTCTTTTAAATGATGTTAGTATGAACATTTGTGGGCTATAAATATGTATAGAAAGTACAGTAGCTCTAGAGCTCTATGCTGAATGCCCCAGCCAGGAATGTTGTGTATATAAGTGCCTGAAGGGAGGGTGCAAAACAAGGAACGTCAACTGGCAGCGTGTGCTTGCAGCCCAGAAAGCCAACCGTGTCTGTGCTTCATCAAAAGCAGCATGGCCAGCAGGGCGAGGGAGGGGATTCTCCCCCTCTGCTCTTGTGAGACCCCACCTGGAGTGCTGCGTTCAGCTCTGGGGCCGCCAGCACAAGAAGGACAGGGACCTGTTGGAACAAGTCCAGAGGAGGACCACAAAGATGTTCAGAGGACGGGAGCACCTCTCCTATGAGGACAGGCTGAGGGAGTTGGGGTTGTTCAGCCTGGAGAAGAGAAGGCTCTGGGGAGACCTTACAGCGGCCTTCCTGTACCTAAAGGGGGGCTGCTTCTTCTAGAAAGACAGGGAGAGACTTTTTATAAGGACATGTAGTGATAGGGCAAGGGGTAACAGCTTTAAACTAAAAAGGGGTAGATTTAGATTCGACATTACGAAGAAATTCTTTACTCAGAGGGCGGTGAGGCACTGGCCCAGGCTGCCCAGAGAAGCTGTGGATGCCCCATCCCTGGAGGTGCTCAAGGCCAGGCTGGATGGGGCTTTGGGCAGCCTGGTCTGGTGGGAGGTGTCCTGCACATGGAACCAGATGTATTACTACACCTGGCTACCGTGACTATTAATTGTCACCTAAGGTTTTCAGACAAGGTCTGTTCTTGCTAAATAAACTAGAAATATGTGTAGATTTAAATAGTTAATCTGTAATTAGTGGTTTGGGGGGTGAGGTACGGAATAGGTATATATGAAACGCAGGAGGATGTAGTAGTAATCTTGTGAAATCTGTTGTCTTTCAAGCTGGATTGGGCCAGGAGGATTAGTGTAATACCTGGAATGACTAAAGGAAAAAACTGTTTTTTGGTTTTGTCCTCAGAAGGTACCTTCAGCTGGAAAAATTGTCAAGAATAACTTGAAGTCTATATATTATTTTTTTCTTAGCTCTGCCTATTAAGCACATTTCTCTCCTAGTTGACAACTTGTTTCAGCAGTAGTCTTGAAGTTTAGCAGCTTCTTAAAGGCATGTGATATGCTGCCTTGTACATCCTGAAAAGAAAATGTGCACAGGTGTGCGTATGTATAAGTGGGTATGCGTATGTGTGCATGGAGGGAATGATACCTTGGTATGGAAGCATTTTGCCTTTGGAATAGCTGTATTTTTTTTTTCTGTCTTCTTTCTGCTGGCTTATGGTGCTTTGTTGTCTCCTTGGTCAGCATATTTATACACGTGCCCTTTTGGTTCTCAGCAGCATCTTCTTCTGACACTGTTCCGTTTGTGGCAGCGCAGGTGTAGTCAGGTATTGCATTGTCCAAGCCCAGCAGGGGGGTAGGAGAAGTAAGGGAGCGAGGAAGGAGTGGATTTAGGAGCCCTGCCAGCTCACAAAGCAGTTCTGGGTTGAGAACTGGTAGTTCTCTGTGCTTGACTGCTGTAACCCAGCATCCAGCACTATTAGAGTTGCTCTTGCTTCACCCACAGAGATGCCTCCAAGGACACAAGCTTGGATGCTAAGCCAGAGGAGACTTATCCAAATCCTTGTCCTATTAATCTCCAAGGCATAGAGAGTGATAGAGACCAAAGCACTTCTTGAAAGCAAGTGGAAAACAAGTGTTACGTTGCTTTTCTTACAAGATATGTTACGCAGTGTTGCAGTTACCTTCTGTCTATGTGAATTTGAAAGCCAGGTGCTGTTTTCTGTTGCAGGGAAGTTATCTGTCTTAGCAGTGACCCTGGATAGCTTATGTTCTTTTGTGCTCCCAGGGACGTCTCCCTGACAAACAAACAGCTACTGCTCAAACTCACTGCTGAAGTCACAGACTGCGTGTATTTCAGGGAGCTGTCTCGAGTCAGCCATCCCTGTTGCTGTACCTGCCTACTTCCAGAAAGTTGCCTTACTCTGCTGCTTGTCAGCTTAGTGCTGAGAAATAGGGCGTACCTCCCTGGTGTGCTTATTTGCTTTTAGGATAAAGTCTTGATCTACCTCTTGCTTGCCCATCTCTAATGCTGTCCAATTTAAGGACACGTTGTTAATGGAACTTCCAGTTAACCTCAACCTCTCCATCCAAGGATCTCAGTCAAGGTAAGAAGGGGGTCACTGAACTTCAAGAGGAAATCTTTCTTGGGCTAGAAAGAGCCCATGGAGGTCACTTAAGCTCTTGAGTCTGCTGGATGCTTAACTGTAGTAAAAAGGTGTGTTGTTGTTGTTGTTTTTCCCTTTTGTCAGTAATGAAACAGTTGACCTAGTACAGCAGTCCAAGAGATGCTTGCATTACTTCCATTGCATAGAAATAAAACAGGCTATAGCCATGTCACAGTCCATTGATTTTTTTTGATTTTTTTTTTTAACCATATTCCCTTAGATTTGAGACTGATGAAGTCTTTCAAAAATCTGACTAATAAAAGCCATTTTGCGGAGTTTTTAATGGGTATCAGTGATGACTAAATATCTCCAGAGAAGATAAAGGTTTGGATTGGGTGATTTCAAATTTATTTCTCGATAGTTTAGGTATTTCACTTGCTGGTACTCTGTCTTATAGGTCTGTTCCCTGCTCCCTAGCAGTACTAAATTTAGATATGCAGTTAAATTGAAATCAATGTGTCGGTGCTTAATGCACAGCTTTTAACTACAGGGCAAAACCAATGAGTAGCAGTTGAACTAGTAGAGACTGGTAAATATAAACTGAAAGGTATGTGAATGGCTGGCCTCTGCCAAAGGTGATGGGTGAGCCTTCAGGGTACAGTTTCACACTTCACTTCAGGCTGTCTAGCTGCGTGTTGTTGCTCAAGCAGGCTCCCTCTGCTTCTTGTTCCTGCTTCCATCTTCGTTCTTTACATCAGGTAATAAGTTTATCTAGTTAAAGCTTTCATTTTGTTAGGGTGTTTTTTCAGCTGAATCAGCAGGTCTGTCTTGGCTGACTGCAGCAAATTGATCGGAGCCAGTACCAGGAGAGTGCTGGGAGAGAAATACGGTGTATCTGAGAAGTAATAATCAACTGCTGGACGGACTGTGCATCTGCGGTGTGTTTCTGTATTTAACACAAGTCTGGAGGGAACAATCTGTTTGGAGACATCTGAACTGTGGCATTTCTGCATGACCAGTTGGAGGGCAGAGTTCACTTCCCTGCAGTAGTCACCAGCCAGCTGTCTGGCCTTCCCTGGTGCTGCAAGTCCTCACCCAAATGCAGGGCAGAAGGGAAGAAGTGCCCTCTGTGGAGTGATCGATAAGGCCAGCTCTGCGCTGAGATGTCAGTCTTTGCTCTGGAGTGAGTGAGATGTACTGAAAATGTCCCAGTTTGCCAGCAATATGTATGCTAACAGTCGTGAGCAATGACAGCTGCCTGACTTGCATAGTTTAATAAAAATCCTAAATTGTGCAGACGTTAAGGTTCTGATTTCACGGTTTTTTTTAGTTATACTGGTGTTATGTGAACACTGTAAAATTTTAGCTGGAGTCTGGCTTTTGTCACTTAATCTTAAATCCACAGGAATTAGTTTTGTGTGTACGTATTTTCAGAAACAGGTCTATGCAAACGACTGTGCCCAAACTGTGCCATTGTCTTGCTGAGTAAGGTGAAAAAGCAACATGGGTTGTGATGTATCAGAGCTCATCACCCACCTCAGACAAATAGGAAGTTCCAGGAGTTCTAATAATTCACCAAAAAATGTTGTCTGACCTCGTCAGAAGGTCTCTTTCCATCATTTCATGAAGGAAGAACAAAAGCTGTTGTAACTAATAATGCTAATTGTTGCAAGTCATTCAGTGAAGCTGTCATCCTGGCACGTGTTTTTCATGAGCAGTGTAGATTGATCCTGACTATGATGTACAGACCAATACAGCTAGTTCATTTTATTTCCTCTAACATATATCACCAATAAAGAATTGACGTGCATTTTATCTTTCCAGAGGGAAAGATTCACCTGAGGGTCTTCTGAGAGAGAGGTGTGGAACCCTTCCAGGGCTAGGCTTTGGGAAGGGTTTGCGTGGTAATGTGGACAAGGTCTTTGTGAGTTGGGTACAAATTCACGAGAAGAGAAATTCTGGGTGGTACAGCCCACACAATCTCTTCCCTAAAGAAATCTGTATTTCTGTAAGCATATGTACACTAGGTTAAAAACAAGAAGGTACTCCTTGATTTTTATTTTTTTGGAGAGTGGGGAGGGGAACAGGTGAAACATGAGGGTAGCTTGAAAGCTGTTGGATTAGTTGCCTTCCTGATATTTCTGCCTGACCACAAGTAAAGCACTTAGCTACTGTGTGTTGGTGTTCCCACTTTAAAAAGAAAAGAGAGAGAATTGAGTTTACTCCTAATGCTTTGTTCTTCAGAGTTGGGGGGATTAAATTTCCTTTTTTTTTTTTTTTTTTTTTAATTCTTAAGGAAAACCTTTCTCAAAAAAAGCCAGTGTTAGGCCAGGTACTCGTGTCCAGGTCTCTCCTTTCATGCTACGAATGTACTAAATGGCAGATGAGAGTGCCGATGACTCACTGACTACATTTATGCATATATGTAAACACTGCCGTACCAGAATACAGCTTACCAAGAGGGATATGGTAATTTGAAATCTGTTTCCAATGGAGCCCATTCTGTAGTATAAACACAGCGAGCACTTGCTGTGACAAGACAGATGGGAGAGCCCTCTGTGATGTCTGCCTAATCACCTGGGCCGTGCCTTTCGGCTCCTCTTGGGCTTTGTGCTTTCTGGGCAATCCCCTTATCGTCATGGCTAATAACAGCATTTAAGGGCTAATAATCTACTGTCAGGGCGGCCGCTGTTTATCAGTGATGCGAAGTACGTCTCCTGATTCACCTCACCGATGTCCAACCGCTTACTTATGAGAATGCTCTTTGATAGGAGAAACTGCGGGGAGCCTGGGTCTGCTTCCTGCTGTGAATCTCGGGTTGCTTCCAGGGGCTGCAAGGCAGCCCAGGGAGAGGCAGGCATTGGCAACCTCAAATACTCGGCTACGCAATCTGAATAAATTTTCAGAAATTATTCAATTTTTAATCTCTTGAGCTTTTACACTGAGCTGCTTCTCCACGCTCATGATGGCCATAAATAATGATTTACATAATCTCATTCCTCCTTTTTATTTTTAGTACTTGACTCCAGGATGTGTGGCTTTAAAAACAAAAAAGGAACAAATGCCACCAATCAAATGTACAATAAAATCTATCCTTCTGACAACATTGTTAATTCAATTAACTTTGATTTGGCCTTCAAATGCCCCCTCTTACAGGGTTGTGCCTGATATATTTGGCCATTCAAGGAGTAAAGGAATAGCAGAATAGCAAATAACAAGCCAAGTGTCTTCCACTCAAAATTGTGTAAAAGGAAGTTCGGGCAAGAGGTGGGAGGCACTTGTGTGAGTGAGATTTGTAAATTGACAAAAGTTGATCAGAAGGAAGTTAGCAATTTAAAAATGTATCACTGCAATTATCACCTATTGCCTCATCTCCACCTTTTGTGTGGGGCAAAAACTGAGTGCTCTCTGATCGTGTTCACGGAAATGATTACAGTAAATGAATGATATGTACTTAGTAAACTGGAGTTTTCAAATATTGATATCACTGGGAATAAAAATCCAACTTGCTTTGTCCTTCACCTTCAAGGAAAGATTTTGTCCAGTTTTCTAAGGAAACTACAGAGCCATTGTTATTCATAGCAGTTTAGCTGGTTGTGCACTGATTCATTTGTACCACTTCTGAGCACTAATTGTGTTGTTGATAATGAAAAATTGATGTCTGGAAATTACACAAGGACAAAGATGAGAAGAACCTCGTCCAACGAGACCAGCAATCCACAGATATGCTGCCCAATACATAACTTGTTTGCCAGTGATTTAGCAACTCAAGTTACTCAGTCTAGATGGATTTACAAGAAACTCACAGGAATCAGATTTCTCAATAGAGCATAGACAAAAGTTTCCTTGAATATAGGACAAATCCTGTTAACACTATAGTAGGGTCAACACAGGACACAAACTCTTTGCTATAGTTCTATATTGGACTTCTGTTAAGACAAGGTAAGACATAATTTATGCTCAACAGAGGCAGTCAAGACTATGACTCATTTGTGCCACTCTAAAATATTAAAACTTCCAGGCCACTTCAATTACAAACCTGGCAGGACATATAACCTGATACAGTGAAATATTTACCTGTGTTATCCAGACTGGCAGAGAAAGAATCCAATCATTGCAAAGAATGCTACTTGTGATTAATACTGTCATTATTTAGATTCTTTCTTTATTATTTTGACTACCTAGGAGTAGAAGGAGCTACAGTTGAGTGGGCATTTCTTCTGTTAAAATATGTTGGAGATGCCTGAAAGCTTTCTACCTCTTCTTCGAGAGTTTAAGCCTTTGAAGTATTTGTGTTCATGCAAGCAACTGCTACTCTGAAGAGGGATGATGTGGAAGATAAGAGACCAGACAAGCTTATACTTCTGTAATAGCAAAGATAAAAGATAAATAAGTTTTCAATCAGTTGAGTTTCATTAATATAAGATATTTGATTGTATTTGCTAAATAAACTGTTAACACCTTATTCCCCCACCCCCTCAACACTTGACTACCTTGAGATCCTTCTCAGATTCTCATTTGGAATTGAAGTGTAGTTGATGATCAACTCCAATGCAACAGGAATTAGAATCAGGAATAAAGTTTGAATTTTTAAGCACTTCTAAATTGCTAAAACTAGAATCTTGTTTATAATCACCTGTTTTAATCTATCTGGTAGAAATTTCTGGAGTCTACTTGCTCTTGCCTTTTTTTTTTTTTTTTAAATGACCGATATCATTGTATCATCAATTCATATTTTGATTCTTGTGTTTATGTCGGCAGCTCTGTTGAATTCTGTTTGCAGAATAACAGTGTACTTGAGCGGACTTAGCCCAGAACAGAGTGCATGCAAATGTCTGTATATGTGAAACTGTAGACTAGCCAGAAAAATCTGAGTATTCCAGCTCATGTTTCCCTGCATAATGAAGTTACTGACTAGCTGGGATCAGATTATATAAAAGGCTTCTTTGGCTTATATATAATACCTAGGTTCACATTAACTGTTTTTAATTGGCAATTCATATTGTTTGTCTTGCATGATGAAAGCATACAAAGAGCTGCTCATTTGTATACACTGTGGTGACCTTTGTTAGAAACCCTGCAGGATTTTTATAACCCTTCAAGTGAAATTAAACGTGAACCAGATCAGCTGTTACAGGCTTGGTAGGATCTCAGCAACATAGCTCACAGGATGAAGAGTGCTGTGAACAAGGACGCAGAGACCTAGAAAGAAATGGTTATTAGAGATTCTACTGAAAAGCGGTGATAATACGGGAGACAGACACCCTTTGACTACAATATATTTCTTTTCTGCAACACTCAATGCTTTCCTATCAGAATAGAATGTTAATCCATTGTATTTAGTATTTTATATTCTGTATGGACATTTCATATTTTGTATGGATATTTCTTTATTACCTGTTTTATAAAGACAGTGACCAGAGACAGCGTGAGCAAGTCAGTATTTTCATCTTTACGTATTGTTCGTAAAGTCAAGTAGTGGTATGCACATGGTCATTCAAATATACCTACCTAGTGCTTCCTTCTGTCATTCTCAAATTATCTTTGCAAAAATTGTGATATTTCAGATTTTGTCAGAGAGAAGGAAGAGCAGAGGGAGGAGGGAAATAATGTGCACTTGTGTGGTGGGTTACCAGGTGGAGATCACCCTCGCTGCTTTACATCTACCTGACCAGGCTGCGTCAATGGCTGCCTTCTTCCTTGTTCGCTCTTCACTGAGAAAATGTGGTGGCCAGGAGCGAGTGTTAAGGCAGTTGGCAGCATAACGAATAGCAGAGATGTGAGTGCATTTCCTCAGCTGGAATGTGAGCCTTCCTTGCCATAGACTGGGACATGTGTACCTTCTGCTTGCTTGCAGTCCTAGCTGCTGCCCCTGCCATCTAACCGAGCAGAGCCCAGGGAATGCTGTTGTGGTCTCAGCTAATGAGTTGTTTCTTTTCCTCCCCACCCCCCCCCCCTTTTTTTTTTAAGTTTTTCCTCCATGTGACCCTTTCCTGCTCCATCCTTAGTGGAGAAGTGATCAATATCTAAGGTATGTGGCAACTCCAATGCTCCCTCCACTTGGGGAGAGGAGTGACCACAGTAAGTGTATGTTACCGGGGCTGGAATGTGCAATAGTTTGCATACCCCAAATTGCTGGCCTCCACCTCAGCCTGAGACAGCACCGACTGATGTGGGACTGCAAGGTGTTAAAGCCTCAGCTTCCATTCCTCCCTGCCTTCAGGAAAAGAGGCAGATTATGACACATGGTAGGTGCTCCTGCAGATCCCTGTGCCCAAGACACTTCTCTAGGCAGGGTTGCTCCTGACTGGGCAGTCCCAGGGTGAGCTCCCCACAGCCAAGCAGGCACCAACTTAGTTCTCCACTGCTCACGCTAGAGAATACAAGCGAGCTGTAACAAACCCAGTACAATTTGTTCTTCAACTGCTGGATTTTATTTTTATGTTTCTCTCTAGCAGTTGGCTTCAACAAGGGTCTAATTCCAGTGCCCCCGAGTATCAATAATGGGAAAGAGGATGGCAGGCTGCTTTCTGGAGGCAACAGTCTCCTGGAAGACACAAGTACAGAGAAGAGAACATTGAATAGTATGTTAAATACCCAGGCCTACCCTCTTCTGAATCTTCCTGCTCCCCCAGCATAGTGCTGGTTTGATCCTTACTTACCGTTTGCCCATGAAGACACATTTTATGGCAAGATATCTTCATACTTTTTTCATGTTCCTGCCCTGACTGGAACTTTCAGCTTCTCTGTAGCTTTTTGGCCTAAAAGGTTTGAGTTAATGTCTTCCCTTTAGATAGATGCTGCTATTTAGAAATGTTATCTAAAAGACATGCAATTAAATCTTGACCTCAATTAAGTCAGTACAAAGTTCTCGCAGCTCATTGTGATAAGCAGTTACGGTTCTATGATATTGCATTTGCTGTGATGTATAATTTTACCACTCAGCATTAACACAAGGCACATTTTGTTTGATAATTTTTCAGAGCCTCAACACATTAGCCTGTTTCCTGTTCTCCTCCCCCACAAAATCTAATTATAGTGGCTTTCACTGCTGTTTTCAGTCTTGACAATTATTAGTGGAAGCAAGCAGAAAGACTTGAGTTATACCAATAACCAGACTTCTCATTTATTAGTCTCATAGTTTCATTTATATATATGACATATATATGCACACATTTCACCTCAAAGCTGGGGTTGTATCCTCATCTGAACTACCTGGTGAGTGTCCTGGGGTAAGTGCACCACAGATACGATGTCCTACTCAAGTATGCTCTTGGCCCAGGATGTGATCTTCTGCTTCCTCCTTCTCTGGGCTCTTTTGGGCCCAGCTTCCCTTTTAATTCTTGGGGCTTGAGAGTGCTGAGAGGTGAGAGCTGGGACCCTAGCGAAAGTGTGGTATTTGAGACAGTAGGTATAAAACACTGTTTTTAGGCTAGATTAGCCAGGTGGGGTTAAAAAAGTGTGTCCAGAGCAGCTCAGAGAAACAGGGAGTATTGAGGGCAGATATGGGAATAAGGGATAACTGTTTAGCAAATGCTAGAAAAGCATTTTTCTTTTCCCCTTGCATCTGTTTTGTGTAGGAAAAGTCTTTCATTTGGAGTGTGGTTTTTCTGTTCATTCATCTTTTTTTTTTTTTTTCCTCATAAAATATGATAAATGAATAAATCTAAGCAAAAGTAGCATTACGGTTGTGTCTCAATCATTTTGAAATCTTTGTTTCCCTTTGCCTTTTTGTTATGAGCTTTAGGCTGATCAAATCAAGCTATGTAATCCCCCGTGGTCTGGCTGGATTCACCCGTGCCATTAGGACTGCTTTTCTTAGCCACAGTTAACAATGGTGTAATGGATTTTATAACATTTTATTAAGTTGAAAGGCATCAATAGCACCGATGAGAAACAATTGTGGTATTTTAGGAAGAACAATTTCCAGCATTTATTGCACATGCCAACCTGCAGACCTTTTGGGCAGCACTTTACTCTATGGCATGAAATATGAAGTATTTGCCCATTATAGACATGTTTGTTGTGTGGCACAGACTTGAGGAAAGTAGTCTTGGAGTCCTGTAGTAAGAAGTATATAAAAGCATTACTTTCATCTTTAGATTAAAATTCTTCATCTGATGATGACTGTTGCATAAGCCTTTGCTGCTGGTTAGTCTAAATCAGGAAAAAGTGGCCTAGCTTGGATTTGGTGGTGATGCCAGTCGTACAATGCGACAGTTGTAACATAGCCTCCTCCCTTTGTCCTCCTCTGATTCACATTGGGTCTGTCCCTAGATTAGATCAATAAGCTTAATGTGAAAAGACAACTTAGATGCGTGAGGATTTTCTGGAATTCAACCTCCTGCATCTTAAAGCCTGAAGAGAAAAAGGTTATTTTTTAATGCTTAACTAATAGTGTTAATAGTCTGACTTAATTAATGATTACTGATTAACTAATGCCAACAGCAGCTGTAACTGAACTTTTCCAAGGAAATGATTAATTGCTATTAGCAACAGACAACAGTATTCTACTAAATTCAGCAAAAAGGCAGCGATACTGTTTTTTAGCCATGCAACAATCAGGTAGTGAGACTGCAGAGGGTGTGGGTGAATGTAGCTTAGATGCAAATCATGATGCGACTTCTTCTTTTGGATTTCCCAGTGCAGGGCTATTTCTTCAGTCAGCTTCAGCTTGTTGTGCAAAAACTGTGTAACTGGCTTGCAGCATAGACATATTTATCATTACCCTAACTCGGCAACCAAGTCAAACATGGTCTTGAGGAAGCTAAGCGAAAGAGTTGCACATCTGTATATGGCACCATAAGACAAAAGGCTTGAATGCTGTGCTAATTTGTGCTAAACCGGGAGAGGGAAGTTGAGTTTTGTTTTTATTTCTCTCTAGACCCCAGTCCTGACCAAATTTCACTGATGGTATTTATTCTACAATACCTACTTCCTAGAAATGCTCAGTGGACCTTGGATCAGGCCTGATCATTTTGTCCCCAGTGCTTCAGTCAGCTCAATTGGGATGGATCTTTGCACTTTGCACGGAGTTGTTTGAAGCCACTGGAATTCACATGAACAAATATACTCACTCCCCTGCAAAGGTGGCTGTCATTGTTATATTGGACTCTACTTTCTTTTTCAACTAGAAAAGTAACACTTTTCTGGAACATCAGTATTAATTTTAATGATAAGGTAATCCAACAAACATAGGAAGGATGAAGTGGTTAGAAAACCTCTTTAATTTTATAATAAGCTATCCATTGGGGGTAGGTATTTATATACAGTTCTCTTGTATTTGCGGTTTGATCTACAAACATTGACTGGATGTTGATAAGAGTTTACCAAAAAACAAGTCAGTCAGTCTGGTAAATGTTGACTTGAACTGAACTTGAATGGGTTTTTAAGAAAACAGGAGCTTAATCTGGTGACTGACCTCACAGCATGTGATCTTTACAGTCAGGGCCATGCAGTGCAATGCACAATCTGCCAGTACAGATGGACAAAAATATTTGAGATTAATTCAGTGCAGACAACTTCCCATTTTTCACTACATGTTTTCAAAATGGCTAATCGCAAAGCAGTACGATAATAGCTAGTAAGTGGTAGAGGAGTTCCATCCGCCTGAAGACAGGCTGGCTTCAGTTTTCCATTTATACAATGACCGGATAAGCAAGCACTATGGGATTATAAAAATCTTGCAAAGTGTAAATTTATACGTAATCAGCATATCAAAATTGCCTGAAGTAATATGATTCTGTAGATATGATTGAACTAAATCAGTTTGTCGTGAATAAACAATTTCATAACCAAGACAGTACAGAGGTTAAAGATTCAGTAAGTGGTTAAGTGTAACTTTAGAGCTCCTTTCTTTCAAAAAAAACAAAACAAACAAGCAAAAACAAAACACACCACCAAGAAAAACCATCAGCTCAAACTTTCCTTGGTGATGGTAGTGTCAAAAGATGAAAAATGCCCGTGTAACTGAGATGCAAACCTAGCATTGCTCTTTACTTAAGCCACCCATTGACTGACAAACACAGTATGGCAGAAACACAGTATCTACAGTAACAAATTAAAGTGTTCCTCACTGACCATCTGGTTGCATAGTGGTGTATCTGTTATCCATCCTTAATAAGTAGTCTCAGTCAAAGTCTTCAGTTTAGTTTTAATGAGAAATTAAACACCTCAAAACATCTGAATAATTCAGCTCGTGGTGATGGATGTTGGTGTATGGAGAAATCTAGTGTTGTATGAGGTGGCACTGTAATAGTACAACCAACCATTTTCTTCCCATATGTATGCTTACTGCAATGTTGAGAGTCGCATCACAACGTGTACTTTGTGGAAGCAAAGGCACAAATCTGAGACTCAAGGCATTATCCCTCTATGGTTAATACTAAGTTCTTGCTCATCTTATACCTTTATGAAAATTGTAGCCAGAAGTGAGAACTTTAAGTTAACTTGTGCTTCTTGGAGGAGATTGAAGCATCTGTTGAATGGTTTAGCTGTCTAAAACCTAACTTTTTTTGAGTGCTAACCTCTCCTTTTTTTTAAAAGGAGATACTGATTTGGCAACTGTGAAACAGGTTACAAGTAATCTTATCAGATCTCCTTGAGTTACAGAACATGTAGATGCAACAAGAGGCTAACGCTAGACCAAAACCAACAAAAAATATTCTGAAGGTGTTCTACATATTTTATGTAAAATATTGAGATGGAAAATCTGAGTGGCACTGCTGTAAAGGCTAACAAGCTGCTCTTAAGTGGAAAATTATGAAATTTACATATGGCTGATAGAAGAGAGGGATGATTACATCTGCTTCATGTTCTGCTATTCTTAACTAAGTGGCAAATTGTTCAAATGTGATTCATTTATTTTTTTTTCACCTTTTTCACAAATGGTAAAGGACATGAACAAAGACAAGTGTGCTGTTCTCATGCAAAACTTTTCATGCCAAACTTCTTGAAAGTGTTTGGGTTTGATCTTGCTATGCTATAGAAACAGTACGTACATTCAGATGTGAATCTACCCAAACCCTTTTAGGAGACCAGGGTAGCCTTCACTGAAGCGTCATGTGGCTTGGGCCCCCTCTGTAGCTTACAGTTAGTCTTGTTAGATTCTTTGTAGTAAAAGTAGTACAGGTGTTGGTTATCACACCTGTTTTTGTAATACAAAGGTAATGTGACCAAAACCCTTTTTTGCTTGTTTGTTAAAAAAAAAAAAAAAAAAGAAAAATCATAAATAACTGAGCACTTCTAAATTTTAGAACATTACCTCCACCTAAAGAAATTTACAAACTATCATTTTCTATGTGTTTGTACTCATCAAATCTACTTTGGCACAGCCTTGGCCTCAGGAAACTATCGGTAAACACATGATAAACAAGAATTATCTCTCAGGCGGGACTAAAACACATTCCTGTAGAGAGTGCCCAACTCTGATCAACAGGATCAGGAACAGGTATGATCAACAGGAGGAATACCATTTGTTGCCTCAGGTCCGAGTTGCTCAACTGCTTGGAGCAGTGGTGATCCAACAGATGAGTCCGATCAGCAGTGCAGGGCAGGGAGTGTTGTATCCTTGCTCTCGAGATTTCTCACTGCATAAAGAAAATCCCTTTTGCTGCAGGACTCGCTAGACAGAATGATGGGATTGTAGCCAGAGCCAGCAATAGATGTGAGTGGTCCTCTCTTTTCCCTAGTAGCACACTTGATAATTTGTACTTGTACTCATTTAGCGTAGCTGTGTCTTCCATGTCAGATGGCCTCCTTGGCTGTGGCTCCTCTTGTTCTCCTCAGAAGCCGTGGGTAGAATTTTAATTTTTACTTTATGTTGGACAGAATTTTAAGCATCACACTTGAATGGGAAGTGAAGGGATGTTTCCTCGCTGGATCCAGAAGTTGTTCTGTCTGTGCCTAACTATATGAAATTCCCTGAAGTAAAATTACAGATGCAATGTACCCGGTTATAAAATGTTTTCTTGAATTCATTTAAGCTTACAAAAATATTGGAAGAAAGTATCAACTCAAAGACATATGTAATGTTCAGTTTTGCCTAATATTTAGTGAATTATGATTAAAATATATATATATATATTTAAACTCAAGCAACATGACATCGATATGTGACCACCATTTCTATGTACTCTAAAGGAATACCTTCTGCTTTTCAGTCTCTCATATCCTAGTGATAGCCTTTTGATTTCTTTGGGCTATTTAGTTGTGGTTTTATATGGTTTGTTTAAAACCAGGAAGTCTTCTTTGCCACTTTCTCCAGAAAAAATACAAATGCCCCTAGAACAACTTAAGGCCTTAACTTGGCAGCCTGCAGTCTTGTCAGAACACTGTCTGAGGTCTGATGTAAACTCAAGATAGTAGAGAGGGGGGACAAAAGTGTGCATTTATCATAAGCCTGAAATTTTGGACACCCTTGTGACACATTTTCTCTGAGGCCTATAATTTTTTAATGCGAAAAAACTTAGGCTCTCATCCAAGAGCTTAAAATATTGGAGAAATGAGCAAAAATGACAATGCTGTATGATAGAACTGTAGGAGCTGGCAAGGCAGGCTTGCCTGCAGCTTGGCTCATCTTGAGGGATGTAACAGGTACTAAAGCCATTGGCACAATTTACTCCATTTTAGTGGCTCCTTCGTATTACCCTGAACTGTCCCTAGGCAGAGGTGCCCCTAGGAGAAGATGACCTTTCAGTGAAAGCTGCTTTTATTTGCAGATAGGCTGGTGGTATTTACTTCCTGGGGAAAAATCAGAAAAGGAAAATGGCCGTTCTGTTTTGTTTTCATTTTGTGTGCGAGTCTTCAAAAGGAACTCGTGCATCTTAAAAGATAATTGAAAGTGGGGCTTTTAAAAAGGGTGGCCTTACCACTGGATCAGTAAGAGAAAGGACGTAAGACCCTCTTGCCACTGAAGATCAAGGGACTTTAACAAGCATAATTTCCCCCATTCCCCCTGAGGTGCAGCTTGTAGAGGTGGAGCAACAGATTGCCCTTTAAGAATTGACTTGGAGCACAGCGGTGGTTTTACCTCTTTTACAGAGACCGGAATGGCAGTGAGTGTTGGAGAATACTATGGAAGGTTTAACAGATATTGTGGAAAAGAAATGAAATGTTCAATGTTCTGAGGATGGCAGTATGAAAACCCTCCAAACCAGGGTATTGTACACCCTGTAAAGCACCTTAGAATTGGAGGCTGCAAATTTAACTCTCTCTCTTTCAGGCCCACAGATTTTTTTCTTCATTTTTTTTTTCTGTTTCTTTTCACTGCTTTCTTTCTTTACTGCAGCACATGGAAAACATAATTGCAAGGTTCTTGGTGTTTCTTTAAACTTTTATTTTTCCAAAATCCAATATCAACTACTCAGTTCACTTGAGATGCTTTCTAGAATTACGCTGCCTTGAGCATATGCCCTATTTTGTGTTGGGCATCTTCCAGCCGTCTGCACTCTGCACACGCTTCCATCTTTGTAGTTCCTCAGTGTCAGTTTTGTCTACTTTTATCTTCACTCATGCTACTTTTTCAATAAAATTTATACTTCTTTTTTCAAGTAGTAATTTGCTCTGAGAGGTGGGAAACAGTAGTTGTTTCCTGCTCTGCGGAATTTCTGAGATTTCTCAGGCTGTTCCCTTGTCTCTGTTGCCTGTATGACAGGCCTTCATGATTTTTTAAAGGCAATTTTGGTTTTAGTGTCATCTGCACATGAATGCCTATTCCTAAGGCTTTTTTCTCAGGCCATATGGCATCTGTGACTTCAGTTTGCTACAAGAAAAGCAAGCAGGGAGAACTGATTGAATCTGGTCAAGACAAAGGAGCAGCTTTTTATTTCCCAGCCTTGGACCTGGACGGAGGTTCAAAAGCATTCCAAAACTTTCTGTTTTTGAATTCCAGAAACACATCTTTAAGTCTATTTGGTGTTTACAGCTTTGAACCTGGATTTCATTATGCCTCTGTGACATGCGGCCTGCCTGAACGTCTGCAGCGCATTCTCTCCTCGCAGCTATGCTTGGAGGCAGCTCTAACGTGACGGCAACGTTGCAATGCAAATGCCTGCCCTCGAATGGTAGCGTGCGAGAATCACGGCGGCCAGGGACTTCTTGAAGGGTACCCAGGGACAAAAAAAAAACCAAAAACACGTTATCTTCTGCAAAAGTCTCTCAAGGGGTTAATGAGTAAAATCTGACTTGCATCTTGTAGCCAGATACCGTGATTAAACCCAGCCTGGTGAATTCAGAACCTTGCAGGCTGTGCAGCTTGCCTGCGGTCATTTATAGGCTGGTTGGGGTAACTTCTTAACATAACTCTCTGAGTGTAACAGATGTGTTTGTTTATTACTGTATAACACTCCCACTGCCATAACAACATGTTTTTTCCTTCTTATAGGCAGGAATAAGTCTAACCTTTTTCTCCTTTTTTTTGTCCGTAGGTTTTCTTGGCGGTTGTGGGAGACACTTCCAGTAGTGAATTATCTGCTCCAGCTATGCCTGACATCATTTAACCACCTAATATTACCAGTGTCGGTATCTGTATATTTCTAACAGTTAATAAGCACATTAAAACATGTTTTTCCAGTGATCAGTATCGACATCTTTGTCAGTATCGTCTGCTGGGCTGAGAAGCCATAGTTACAGTGAGTTGTTTAGTTGAAAAATGTGTAAACTGCAGAGAAATGGTTTAAAAGGCCACAAATCAAGAGTTGCTTATATTAATCTTTACTCCTTTTTAAATGACAAATTACACATTAAGAAAACTCACAATCTCTTAGAAATTATGAGGAATTGCCTCGAGGAATTGAATTTAAAACAAGAAAAAGAAGAAAGAAAAACCACAACAAGCCTGTTGTGAAACTGCAGAGCTTCAGCATTAACAGTTATCAACCAAATGAAAAAAGTTCACTGCTGCTTAGTTGTTTTTTTTTTTTCTTTTCCCTTTTTTATTTACAGTAACGGCACATACATGCACAAAGGTGTTACTTTATAACAGGAAAGTTTCTTCAGAGCCCCAGACTGGATGACAGGCACCTCGGGATCTGTAAGGGCTGTTTCCTTGAGTGAGCTTCCTACAACATGGGTTGCCCACATGAAGGCCAGGAAATGAGGACTAAGGGTGGGTCTTTGCTACTAGCTCTTTCAGCAAAATGTTAAACCACAGCTTCCTAAGCTTTAAGGCCGTCGTGCTGACAAAGAATGCTTTGTATGCCTGCTTCCCCATGTGCAATTCCTTTCAGCTGTATAAATTACCTAATTGGTTAGTTGTCTAACATAAATTCTGCGGACTCTCTCATTTTGAAGCATCATATATCAGGATTTTATTACAAATTGTGCAGTGAATAAAACAGAATAAAAAGAGCAACCACATTTTATATGAAAAACATGAATTACAATTCATTTTTATTTTGGAATAATATACAAACAAGGCTTCATTTTGCTGTTGAGATGTAAAAATTAAAACGTAACTGTAATTATTACCTAACAGTTGTCCTTTGTCTTTAGGAGTTTGGACTGAAATTTTGCTGAGAGTAAGCTCAAGTATATGCTCTGAGTTGTTTGCATGTGATAAAAAAGAAAAAAACCCAAGTCCTACGGAAGTTGATAACACTTCAGAACAGCTAAAGTTGACTCCATAATGATTACTGAGTGCACTGTCAGATTTAACCTAGTAATAAAAATAACATAGCAAAACACCCAGAGTTGGAACCGCTTATGCAAGACTCGTCCTTTTTGTCAAGAAGGTCAGCAATTTTGTTTTGTTTTGCTCGAATAGAACATGATGGCATTATTTGGTTGTTTGTGTTTTAAAATTCTGAAATGAGATTTATCTGCAATAACAACTTTGTTTTCTCCCTGGAGTGGAGGTTTGGATTTAATTTCATTGATGGTACAGTCATCTCTGAAGACTCGGTGTCTGGGAAACGGTGGACTAGCATTACACATAGTATGGTTTTTATGTGAAAGCGATATGTTTTTCAGTCTAAATATTACCGTTTGAAAATTTTATTTTTCAGTGCAAAAGATGTTCTAGCACATCTCCTTCTTGAGGTACATTTATTTATTTATTTATTTATTCCAGTCTGTGTCTGTTCCCTGAGAATCAAGCCAAGTTAAAATTACGTGCACAAACCATTCAGCTCAGCTGAAGCATTACAATGTTTGAACTAAGCTGAGGAAACTGGGCCTGGTCAGTCTGGAGATGGCTGAAGGAGCGCACCAGTGGGAGACGGGAGCAGATTTTTTGCCAGACGTGCACAGTGAAAGGACAGAGGATTGCAGCAAGGGACGCTCCTGTTTCGTGGAAGGCAACACTCCTCCCTTTGCATGGAACAGTTTGTGAGGAGGGTGCTGCGGAGTCTCCAGCGCTGGGGCCCGGCCTGCAGAGCCTGCCCTGGTGGGGAGCAGGGTCTTGGGCCCGCTGTTGCTGTGACAGCCCCTGGGGACGGCTGCGGCGCTTTCCTAGAGGAAGCAGGGGACGGATGAGGGAAAAAGCTGGAGATTTTGATCAATACGACGCACGCCCTGTGCGCCTCTGTATGTAGAGCCAGCAGAACACACCGCGTTGCTGCTGTCCTTGGCAGGACCGATGGCACCGAGCCCTGCCAAGCCAGACTGTGAGGTGCAGGCTCCCGTCTCCCACACGGCCCCCTTCCCTCACTCCCCCGTACCTAAACCCGCTGCCAGGGCTCGCGAAACCCCTTCCCCTCCCTCGGGGGGCCGCGTGCCGGGGGGCCGGGGGCCGAGCGGCGCCCGCCCGCCCCCAGCAGGTGCAGGGGGCTCCCCGCGCCCGGCCGCGCGGGGCCGGCGAGGGCAGCACCGGCACGGGCAGGAGCGGGCGCGGGTGCCGAGGCCCGGCTCGGGAGAACCGAGGTGATCCCGCGGTCTGCGCCTGCCCGCCCGGCCCGCCGCTCCCGCCTCCCCGCCGCCCGCCCCCTGTCTCTCCCTCTCCCTCTCTCTCCCCGCAGGCTGAGCGGCGCTGCCGCGGCCGAGCCCGCCGCCTCCGGCTCCATGAGCCGCCGCCAGCCGCCGGCCGGGACTGCCGCCACCGCCACCGGGCCCAGCTCCCCCAGCCCCGCCGCCGCTTCCGCCGCCGCCCCGCCGCCCTGCCGGAGGTGAGGCCGCCGCCGGCGGGGCCCGGCTCCGCTCGGCAGCGCCGGGCCGGGCCGGGCAGGGCAGGGAGAGGCCGCCCGTGACCTTCGCGGGGAGCGGGGGGGGGGAAGATAGAGGGCGGCCGGGGGTCGGGGTCCCGGCCCCGGCGGGGAGGGAGGCGGGGAGGGCGGCGGGGAGGCTGCCGCCGCCGGGCGGAGCTGGGGAGCTGCCCCTGGCAGCGGGGGTGGCCGGGCGGCGAGGAGCCTCCCGCTGCCCCGGCCCTGCCCGGAGCCTTCACCTGTGCCCCCTCTTTCCTCTCCCCCAGGACGGTCCCGCTGTGAAGAGGATGGCCGTGACTTTCGAGCAGGCCCAGCGGGTGGGCTATACCTTGCTGAAAGCACTCCTCAGGTTCGCTTTTATGGTCGCCAATAACCTGGTTGCTATCCCGTCCTACGTCTTGTATTTAATTGTGCTGCAGCCGCTCCGAGTGTTGGATAGTAAGCTCTTCTGGTATATCGAAGGAGTGTTATTTAAATGGCTTTTAGCTATGGTGGCTTCCTGGGGCTGGTGGGCAGGATACACAGGTAAGCACATCTTATTAACTACACAATGTACGAATATTAAGCTGTCGACAAGTATGATAACGCAGATGTTTTAGTGTGGGGGTGTGCAGGGGAATAGCTAAACGTAGTGGGCATGGGGGGGTGTTTCTCTTTCAGGTGCCATATACGAATGCATTGTATTTCTGCACAGAGATGCTGAGCGTACCAAAATGTTTTTTAAACCGTAGTTACAAATTTATTGTGCGTTAAACAATAGAGTTTCTCAATCAATACTTTGTGTTATCAGAAACAATGCTTTTTGGCATTATGTGTCTTGATCGGTTTGGTTTAGTATTACATGAAAGAGGCACGTCTATTCAAAACAGTGTTGATTTGTACTGTGAATATAGCTGCTAGAGCCAAACTCTGAGTGTGAACAAACTTCCTTTGTAAAGTGCATGCATCTCTAAATCATCTCCACTTAAAACTGTCAGGACACAAAGCTAAGAAGTTTGGCATGAAGGTCATCTCAAAAGAATAGGTCTTCTGGTCCTTGAAACAGCAACTGTCTTCTCTGCTGCCTGAGAAGGGAGGGAAACAGAAGCAACCTTTTTCACAGAAATAGCGATGCCTGGTGTTTCTTGATTATATGGCTCTTCATTTACTGTTAGCAAAGCTAATTACAGAACCTGTAGGTTTTTCCCCCCCCTCTGCATGCTTGCTTTGCAGTGATTATTGAACTTATTTTTACTTGTTAGTATTCATAGGCTGATCAAGATGAAGGACTGAACTGAAATATTAAGGAAAGCTCTAGTCTTGTCCTTGAATACACTGATTTTCATCCTGGCTACTGCACTTTCTGCAAGAAAACAGCCGTCAGATCTTTGTATGTGCTTAGACCTTGGAAAGGGGAGGAAATGAATCTACTGAGTGCAAAATATGAACAGCCCTCCTAAAATTCTTTCCCTCTCTTCTGCCCAGGCTGCATCCGCAGGTCTTGTCCATGTAAACAAGGAAAAAAAGGAATGGCAACACACAGCTCTGGAGTCTGGTCAGACTCCCGATTAGTCAGAATGTCAGTATTGACCCAGACGGAGCGCTCTTTTTGTTAGGCTACAAGAGCTGAAGCCTCTGTGATAATATGCCTTTTGGTACCCTGTCATGTGCCTTTCCGAGATGCACAAAGTTTCTGTGGATACTCTAGGTGAGCTTCCAGTTCTTCTTAAGGAGATGGTGGCAGCAGCAAGCTAGATTCTGGTCTGTCGGGCTAGAACTGTCGCAGCGTTGCACTGCTTCGAAATTGCCTTGCCTGGTACAGCTCAAGCTTTTCCAGATATGCTGTTTTAAAAATCTTTTTATATGTTTATATTTGCTCATTAAAAGAAGTCCACATAGTATTTGCAGTGGCAGGTACATTTTTAAAAGTCTGCTTTATGCCTTTAAGCAAAAAGTCCTTCCGGAAGGGAGGGTTAATTTTCAAGGTGTTGTGTGTATTATTATTAATTGGAAATGGGAAAGTTCATGGGCATAATGGGAACGTTAAACTCGTACAGCATACGACCCTGAGGATACGCTGCATATATTGAACATGCTAGTTAAAATTCAAGCCGTTGTCCCATGACGATACGATTGTCAATTTTGAAGGCAGTTTCTTTGGGACAGTTTTACTGCTGACTGCAGAACTGTGTGGTTTCTTTTGCCTATTGCTTGGAAAGTGGTCTTAGCATGATCTGCATATCCTAGAGACTTCCTGAAGCATCTGTTCATTGGTGTTGCTGCTGTATCTTGACGATTTGAAATCCTTTGTTTTGCAGTCTTGAAATGTCCTAGTATGTTTATGTGACGTATCATTTACAAACAGCTACACAGAAGTGTTTGCTGGGATGATGTATGGGTAAGGAGGCCCTTCTCTTCGCTTCTCACTATAAAGCATGGCTTTTGACTTGGGGAGGATTTTAAGCAAGCGCTAGTACGAAGTCTCAGTTTGAATATATTTTCTTATTTGGTATGAAGACATGAACATGTTTTATGCTGAAAGCTACAAAATAGCAAAAATAGCTTGTTTCTTTGTCCTTCCTTCCTTTACCCTCATCAGTGTTCGGTACCACACCCAGAACAGACCTGGAAAGGACAGGATACCTTTCTGGCTGCAGTACATGTAGACGGGGTAAATTTGTGCGTCTGTTTCCAGATGGGTAGATTTATAAAAGGTTGTTGCTGTGGTCCCCTCTTCATATAGAGTATGACATACATTAATTCAGGACTGAAATACTACTTTATTAGAGCTGGTGCCTAAGACTTACAGTGGTGTATCTGAAAGAGACATCGCTCTAGAACATTTCTGTTTTCAATTCCAAGACTAAGCCAAAGACAAGCTGCAATATATTCCATCTTCGTGAAAGTAAACAGAAGATCATAGGTATGTATGGGTTCATCCAGAAGATTAAGGATTTTTCTTTTTTTGGTGTGGTGGAGTGGTTGGTGAGTTGGATTTTTTTATTTTTTTTTTTCCTCTCAGTTCAGAGGGTTGCCAGCTAAATAAGTTTACCTGTCTTTTAATTGGAGGTAATGTTATGTTTTGCTTGCGTTGTAGGTGTGTTTCTATTTTTATTTTTTACTTATTTTTTCCCCTTCCAGGCTTGGGTCATCTGTTGAGTAAGAAGTGACATTAAACTATAATTAGGGACTTAAACTCAGCCTGCAAGCTAGATTCAGGGCAGACTTTTTTTTTTTTTAATCCCCCGTGTAAGTTTGTATGTAATATGTAGGAGACAGCTCAACACCGAATGAAGAAAATATGGCGAGTGTTAGTTTTTCCTTCTGGGCTTTGCTCTTGTTGCATAATTGTTGGTACACTTCATTGAATCACGCTGGAACAGCTGAGGAAAACTCATGAACTAGGTCTGCCCTTCTCCTCCCCACCCCCGCATAAACCTGTGCTTTTGTGCTAGGATCCCAGAGGATTTGTTAGAGAAAAGTGCATGATCTGTGTCTCTAATCTGCTTTTTGATAAACTTAGGTGTCTCTGTTTGCCAATGCACTTGATCTTACGTAAAGAGGTAGTGGATAACTGGACTAGCAAAATAGGGAAAGGAATGGGAAGAGAGGTTGTCAAGATCCTTCCGCTTTCCCTAATTTTTCCTTTTAAGTTGAAAATATGAGAGAGAACTTGGAACTTTGATTTTTCAAGGGCAGAGGATGATATGTTGTTCCCGTGAACTTTATAGTATTTAAGAAAGGGAAAACTGAGTATCTTCTTATGAAGAATGTTCAGATACCTAACGGTGTTATTTGATTTTTAGCTGTTTTCAGAAAGACCTTCTTGGAACTCTTGTAAGCCATTTTTTTGAAGGCTTTTTGTGTAAATGTATTGCCCTTGCAGGAGCAGTTCAGTTAGGGCACTCAGAATCTGCGTATTAGGGTGGTTTGAAAGGCACCTTTGAGTAACACTTCTCAATATTTTTCCTGCATTTGTTGGAAGACGCAGCCTGAAAGAAAGTGAACTTGAGAATGCTTGATCTTTTGTTGGCAAGTACCTTTCTTCTATGCTATAATTTGTCATTTAACATACAAGTAGAACAGAAGCCCCTAAATAGTACAGCAGATGTAATGGGAGGGAGATGGAGCATATCTGCAGAGGTGAATTTCTGATGAGTTCCTGCTCACCTACAAAACTCCTTTTAAAGCAGCCATCTTCTAAATTGGAACTTCTTCGGGTCAGTAGCTACTACTGAGTTAAGTTTAATATCCCTGTGTCTAATCAAATCTCTAAAAATAGTTGGGGCTGGGAGAATTAAACCTCGCTTGGCTTAAAAATGCTTAGATGCACTGTTTTCTTGTCTTCTCCTGCCATCTATGCAGCACTTATCATTAGCCGGTGATATTGCTGTTGCAGAATTGCAATTATAAGTCTCCACGATAGTCATCAGCAGTCCTGATAATCGTGATGCTGATCTCATGCTTCATTCCTCTCTGCTCAGCTCAGTCCTGCTCGGGGAGTAGCACCGTGTGCCTCGCCCTTACCCGTGGCGACGAGGAGCTGGCGATGGGCGAGTGTCCTCCGTCTGCAGCAGTGCTTCTGCCTCTCAGGGCCCCAGGGGAGAGGCACGTCGCATGGGGTCAGTCTCGGAGGGGCTTTGCATCAGAGTGGTGCTTGCAGCATTTTGTACTCCAGCGGTGAAGAAGGTAGAGGGTAACTCGGTGCTACCTTCCGTTTCAGCCTCTTGCCAGCACACACAAAGTCTCTCGATAAAGTTGGACAGGTTGGTGAAAGGAAGAGTGATAAACCTCGGCCACCATGCAGAAAGCATCTTAGTGGCGTGAGGATGCTTGCTGGTATCGTGATGCAGGTAAAAAGCTGAACTAATCAAATGGCATTGCCTGTTACCGTTCTGTACCAGCTGGCAAGGACGTTTAAGTAGTATCTAAGAATATTCTGTTTTTGTCAAACGAGGAGAGTTTTTGTTTCCTCCCTTTTGATTATTCAGCCAACAAGAGTAAAACTGAGATTTGGGTTTTCAGTTGTCTCTCCCCTCAAGTAATTTGAAATCTATTGTAAGACACTTACGTAAAATCAAGTAGTGACCAGTATTTAACTTCTTCTGTATAACTTGTTCAGCAATCACCCTTTTCATTTTTTTCCCTAATTCAAAACATTCTTTGTTTCATCAGTCAACAGACTCAACTCCTTAAACCCTTTACAAATGAGAATGTTTTGGTAAGACCCAGGTGGGGTTCTGATAACATTTCACTGGCACAGGCCAAGCGTGCTGTCAGCGCCGCTTGGCATGGCGAGGGCCCCTCTCGTCAGGCAGGAAGTGCAACACGAGTTGGAAAACAGCAGATGAGATAAAAGTACGTTTTTGGCACCAAATAAGGCAGGGGGTGTTATTTCAGGAGACGTATCTATGCATTTAGCCCTGCCATTGTCTTCTACCCCACTTTGTTCCTGCAGTATGATTTCTAATTGGTAATATTTGGGGATTGTTCACCACTGCGAGGACTGCGCAGTCGGCTGGAGGAAATAGTCGTGTTTTTGAGTTGTGGAAATGAAGAAAAGAGATTGTTCTTGCTTTGTGGTTTTGTCTGAATGTGCGACGATACCTGATGTGTCTCGATGGATTTGGAAAGCAACGTACCAGGCAGAGACCAACGTTGGGCTTCTAGGCAGTCCCTGACTTGAGTGCAGCTCTCCCCGATGTGTCTAACTTCTGCGTAGGCTAGGGTTAGAACAAGCTGGGATCTTTGAATTTATGTTGTAAGAGGAAGTTTGTGTGTAACTAGTGAGCTGCCTTGATAAGGAAAGGTCGGAGTTGAATGAGTGAGGGACATTGGAGCTGGTTCTGCTGCGGCCTCAGAGCAAAGGCTCATTGTGTCTTTGCGTAAGAGGCGGTGAGCAGTACAGTGAACTCACTGTCCCCTTCTTTGTGCAAGGGATGTGTGTGTTTGTAAAGGGTGCTATGTAGTGACCCTTGACCTATTTTAATCACATCTAAAATCACACCAGGAAATTCCCATCTCGCCTTTTTGCAACACGGGCTTTGCCATATTTCTTGCTTTGTATTTCATCTAGTGTCAGCATCGTGTCAAAAGCAGTAATGCTCATCTTTTATTTTCCTATTGTATCATTTAACTATAAGTGGTCATTCTGAAAGATTAGCTATTGAAATGCTCTCAAAATTTTATTTTTAGAAAGCTACTGCCTGCTGGCACAGAACTTAAAGCACAAGCACATGCTGTTATTTTTTTGCTAGCAGTATTTGTGTTGTTTGTTGCTATTTGCTTCCTCTTTTTGAAGGTGGGTTAGTCTATGCTCCTGCATTTCACCTGATCTGGATAAAACAGTATGTTGCAAGCATACCAAATCTGTCAGGTAGACCTAAGGAAAGTAAGACTGGAGTTATTGAGGAGCACTCGTACAGAAAGGTGTGAAGGGGAAATTACTTACTCTGGGAATGCCTGTGGAATGCTTCTGAACTGGAGTTCCATTCCTGCTTACGGCCAAGATTTCTATTTTTAGGACATGTTTTCATCCCTCCTAGTTCTGGGCCTGACATTGTTTTTAGTGTATCTATTCATGCTAGTCATCTTACTTCTCCCTTCATTGCTGGTTAAGTGCCTGGAAGGATATGACTAAGAATACCTGAGAGATGTCTCTCCGTTCTCTGTACCTTCTTTTTTTTTTTTTTTTTTCCTTGATGGTAGGGTTTTAGGAACCACGTGAAGTAATTGTAGGAAAGGTTTTGTCCAGCTCTGGTTTGGAGGAGGAACAGAATCTTAGGGCATTGAACTCTTTATGCGCCAATTCTCTGCAGCGTGTGTGAAGGGGGATTTGGAATATGTCAGGGATAATGCCTTGATGCCAGAGATGTGATTTCTCCTTCTCACGTGTGTTTAGTATAACTGCATTAAAGCAAAAAAATAAAATAAAATCTTAGAGCTTTTCAAGAAAACTAGAGAAAACAATTGTATGACAGGAATAAAACCTATTTTTCTCTGTCATTTTGTTCTGAGAAATTACTTTTTTAGAATGCAGCTCAAACGAATAGATGTATTACTTTCCCTTTCTCTGTTGGGTGTGTGAGGGACGGAGAAGCCTTGCCAAAGGTTAGTTTGGCAAGGTTTTAAGCCGTTGAAAACAGGACTTTAAAAATTGAAGAGTTGTGCAACCTTAATTAGACAGGGCAGTTAGTAAATCCTTTATGGAATATAAGCTTAGTGGTGTAACTTTCCGGCGTGAACTGAGCCAAAATACAGCTCCAAGATATGTAATCTGCTTGTGTTTATTACAGCGGAATATAAACTAATGCTTAAGATGACACGTCAAATGCAGGATTGCGTAGGCACGTAATTGCACTGCTCTTGCAGTTGCCACACTGGAGATAATAGTCCATCCATTCGTATGTGCAATTACCGAAATAAATAAGACCAACATGTTTGCATTCCTAAAAATGCTCCATGACACCAGTGAGGGATTTTGCATACAAGGCTGTATCTTTTCTCCCCACAAGCATTTCGAGCAGGGAGTGCCCCTGAAGAAGGCCGGTCCCAGGCTTTCAGTCTCAGGGTTGCACCACTGCGTCAGTGTTATCGCCAAGTACTGCAATGATTGTGTGGTGATCTGCATCACGGCCCTGAGCCACGCTAAAAACTCCCCACCGCCTTTCTCGCTGGAGTACTGACGGACAAACCCCACCAGGTCCCTAAACCAGTTCACTGTACAGGTGGGGCGAAAGAAGATGGGAGCAGACAGCAAAGGCAAAGAGGAACTGCATCTTTCGGTGGCACAGCCAGCTTTGCCGTAGTCGTTGAACTACTGCACGTGGCCCCAGTTCGAGAGAGCAGTCCTGTGCTGGACAGGGCTCCGGTATGTGGTGGAGGTGTCACTGAGGTGAACTTCTTCACCTCCTTCTGCTGTCTTGTGAAGCGATTATTGTTATTTGGGCTGTAAAAGTGCCTTTTGCAAAGTTGCTTTAGAGAAGAAAATCAAACATAGGGCGAGATCGAGGGGCTATCATGAACTGAGAACGGGTTGATTAGGGAATAAAAAGGCCAGTGTTCGTTTTAATGAAAGCTTAGCAGTGGGGTTCCTCGGAAGTTTTGTATACTTGGCTGTTTGAGTTTGTCAGCTGCAGAGACAATTGTAAAGAACTTTGAAAGTAGCTAAGCTATATGAATAGCCAACAAATTGCAGAAGTTGTTCAGTGTTGAACAGTCCAAAATAATGAACATTTAAGCAAAGTAGCAGCTTAGGAAAGAGGTCAGTATCACGATGGAGAGCTTAGGGAAAATTTTGGCTCAATGCATGACTGCATGTTCTGTTATTACTCTCCTTGTTCTCTACATATTTTAATAAAAGTACTGGCTTCACGCTTTGCTGTTCTTGTCTCAGTTATTTTAAAGCTATTTGAGAATTAAGAAGGGGCTCTATGAGGGTCAACAGTTTCATTAACGCAAGCTGAAATCAAATGAGAACCATTTCATTCACGGCTAAACTTGAATCAGAACTGAACTAGACAACTTTATGGTTCTTTTTCCTGGGGAGAATAACGTAGAAGAGATGCAATCTCCCCACCTGTATGTAAAAAAGAAGGGGACTTTAAATATCATTGGAAGGTAATAAATTTAAATCTTTTAAGATTTAATAAGTCAGCAGTGACGATTTTTTGGGTTTTATTTTCCTTATGGCTTTTCACAAATACTTACTTCGCAGGCTAGGTGGTGTCATACAATATGATCTCAAAACCTTCTAAAAGGAATTGTCCCTGTGTAAGGGATCTAATAGTTTAAGCTAGTTTAGAGTGTCACTACCTTTGTAATATAAGTAAAGGAGGAGAGGAAGGATTAACAGCTTTATTACTGCTTCTCACTTATGTAGAACTAAAAGTAGAAAGTGTTCTGCAAGCCAGGGCCAGCGTGCTGCTGTCTGAGAGGACGCGGGTTCTGGAAAGTTGAATCGGTAGGACAATAACATAATGCTTGTGGGGGTGTGTTTTTTTGGTGGCAAAAGGGAGGATTTTGGCTGACTGTGTCTTTTTTTTGGTCATCCTGTTTATTTAGTTTCATTTGTTTTCTAGCATCCTGACATTCCAAGCATGTGCAGTTTCTGTGAATGTCTGTTGC
Organism: Anser brachyrhynchus; assembly: GCF_964034855.1. NCBI lineage: Eukaryota > Metazoa > Chordata > Aves > Anseriformes > Anatidae > Anser > Anser brachyrhynchus. Next base: position 28,709,278 of record NC_137696.1, read on the forward strand.
GTCTGTGCTTGCTTGCCAGAACGGGGGGAAAAAAAAACCACCAACCTTCAGAATATGTATTTTTGGTTAGTATAAGCATCAGTTATGTTTGAATGTGGTATTTGAGATAGGCCATTGAACACCTTTTTGATGTAATTTGGTGACTTGGTTAATTTATCATACATGTAGATAAATGTTTTTAGTGTTTGTAGTATAGTTTCCTTTTGGGATTAAGCCCCTTGTTTAACAGCTCTTCTTTTTGTCATCCCTCCCACATTTTTGATTTGCCTCCTCACAAATTTGTCTGCAGTTGACCAGATGGTTCAGAGAGAATGATGTTCTCGGGAGTTTTGTGAAAACTGGCAGCTGAGCAGAGAAGAGAAAGACCCGAGCCAGTGCCTCAGCTGAGGGCAGAGCAGGCGGAATTTGGCCATCGTCTATCTCGCGGGACATCAGCTGCACTGCCAGCTAGTGCATAGGTGCTTCTGGGTTTGTCCCACCGCTGGCATATCTTGTCCAGCACGTTGTGGGAAAGGAGGTTAGGCAACAAATCTTTGGGAAACGAGGCTTTGTTACTTCTGCAGCTTCCAGAACAACTCGTTAATCTGGCAGCGGCAGATGGCGTCAGATGCAGCGTCCTTTCCTCTGGAAGATGTTTAGTTCACCTCGTTTATCATGGCCTTTTAGATCCCAAAGGTATACATGGGTAGCTGTTTAGTGTTAATATAAGGAAAAGAATAAGGTGGTAAAAGAACTTAAAGTATTGTGGGTTTAAGACTTTCTACTCACTTTGTGTGTGTATATATATATATATATATATATATATATATATATATATAAAGGAGTTGGCATAGCATCTCTAAAAGGAAGGCGTGAAGGACGTCAGCCCAACTGCAGCTCTTGAGGCAGAGCAGTGATGCTTCGATTACCGCAGGCAGGGCAGAGCCAGAGGAAGTCAGTCAGAAATCTGACCCAGGGTTACGTGGAAACATGAGGCTTGAGGTGCATTTGAGAGTGTTTGAAGAGACCTGGGAGGGAGCAACCGTGTGGGCGGTGAGCAGCGTGACGATCTGTCAAGCAGGGCTCTGTACCGTCACGCAGCATGCGTGAAGGCACCGCATTAGTAAGGTGACCTCTTGAAATTTGTACCTGTCTGGTCTGTTTTGATATGCATAAATACATATAGATGGCCTGGCAAAACTCCAGGTCTGGTAGCTGCCAGCTTTCTTTCCAAATGCATTCGTTTCATTTGGATAACGTACCCATTTTTATTTCCTGCGCTTGCCTCTGGCATCAAATTCAGTTTTTGTTCCTCCTAGCAACAGCTTTTACTTGGAAACAAATATAACCATAGCCTGTGTATGTGCTGATACACCATACACCAAACACAAGACGTTTAGTTTACATTTGTAAAAGGGTTTTCAGATGAAGGTATGGTTAATGTGAATGTCTGTTAAGCCTCTTGCATGCATTGGATTACATGAAAAACTAATGGAGGAGTATTTTCAGTATTGGAGATTTCTATTCGTGTCACCAAATCTAGCACTTTGGTCTCCTAACCCAATAATATGGGAAGGGAGTGGTACAACAGCAAAGTCTTTATCCAGATAGTTCTGTTGCCTTGGATATATTTAAAGGATCATCTGATGCCCACCTTGGGCTTTGAAGTTTAACGAGACTTTTGTAGGCTGAAAGAAGCACTTCCATGAGAGAAAACATTGAAGTACCTTTTTATCTTTTTTTCCCCATTATTGCTCCCATTCTTTGCACATATTTTAACAGCCTACTGAAACTTAAGAACTAAATTGCAGTGCTGAGTTCATCTAACCACGAGTGGTGTCACAGTGCGTCACCAAAGGCAGGCTAATTTGGGTGGCTGGTGGTAAGGAACAAGCTATTCCAGGTGGCACACTCCTTCCTTTTTCAGTCCCATTACCACCCTTTTCTGATGCAAAAGCAATGTCTGGTTGCTCACTAGGTTTGTTTCGAGGCAGGGTTTCTTTGAGCAAGTCGTGGAGGGTTTAGTTGGATAGGTAGAGTTTGATGTTTGAATGTATTGACCAAACTCTTACACCGTGCAAGTGCTAGACTTTTGTGGCTGAATAAACTTATTTTTGCCCACTTTTTTGCCAACATTTTTGATCATTTGTCAGAGGAAAGAGTAATTTGTGAAACTTGCAGCATGTGCTTCCTGAGTAAGTAAAGATGCTTGTAGCCACAGGATATGACAAGTTACCTTTCAAGTACTGTTGATAAACACGGCCTTAGGAGTGTTCACATTAATCATTTAATTGTAAAGTGGAATGTTGAGATTTGCAATGTCTGTTTGTATTTGTGGCACGTTTGCTGTGTTTGAAATTGAGAAGCCTGTTTTTACGGTCTCTTTCACAACTTTGTTGTTCGATCCCTTTACTTGTGCTCTCCAGAGAAGCTGCTCTACAGTGAAGTACTGGTTTTAATTGATGTATTTGGAAGTTTGTTCTTTTTTTTTTTCCCACACAACATTTGTCTGCTGTCATTTTTAGCATGTGTTCCCAACGTTTAGAAGAACTTTCTGATCTGAGACATGTGGATTTTTTTATTTATTTACTTGGGAGTAAGAAGAGAGATATGAAGAGAAGCCTCAATTACTGTCATTGCAGCGACATACTTCAAAATTGGGATTTATTGGGTATTTCTTTGAAAGGTACATTGAATATTAGTCTGTGTGCTGAGAACGAAGGGTAGATATTAGAGCCAGCTATTCAGAGTGTTGGAATAAGTTTGTTGGAGACTATAAAAAGTACTACTGAAACTCCTGGAAAGACTCACCTGCAAATCCAAGGTATTTTTTGCAGTTAGCAGGTATAAGAGGATTATTTGTTTTGTAATACTAACAGATGCCAGAGAGCTAAACTTTTTTAAAAATTAGGAACAGTACACTTTTTGCTGCTGCTTTGAGGTACATCAGCTAGAATAACGAGAGTGAGGCTGCCTTTCCTTCTAATCACTTCATTTGTGACAGCCTGAGAGCGCCACAGCATCTCTTCTGATTTTATGGTAATGGACTTCTGCTTACTGGCAACCTGAAGCGTGGCTACACGCTTATTTCTTAAGAGTCGCTGAACTGCTATAGGATAATATGGGGTAAATTTAAATATGTTTACATATTTAACTTGGATCATTTGCTGCATCGTGCCAGCAAAAGTACTAGCGTAAGTTTCCAACTAAAATGACTTATATATACTTTCCAGCGTGCTTCTCAAAGCTATTTGTGGCCTTTTGTTCTTAACAGTGGGCCTTGCATAAACATAGAACTGAATATAGGAATTTGATGTTATGTTAATCTGTATCATTAACTTCTTATTGTTTTATGATTAGTTTACTTTTATTACATTTGTGGTAACAGAATATCTTATTTCCCTGGGCCTTTGTAAAATCCATTCATTGAAAGAATGAGCATAGTATCTCAAAAGCCCAGGGGGAAATGTTTGTAGTTCTTGTTCATGTTCTAACTTCTTTGTTTTAGACTGTTTGTAGCATGGGTGAAAAGTTTAATAAAGCCCTTGAAACCCAATAGTGCAAACATTTAAGGCTTCCAAAAGCCTTCCAAACCTTAAAGGTTTGTCCTTGTGCTTCCTTGCATCTGTATCCAGTTATTTCTTGATTCTTTGCACGCCTTTCATTGTTAAGTTTTGCCCTCCACACTGCAACCTGAAAATGTTCAATGACTTCGTTATGTTTTCTGGTGATCTTAACCCATTTTAACACCTGGAGGATGGCAAAAAAAAAAAAAAATGTGTGGGGGGAGGAAAGAATAATGCTGCAGCTGCTTGATTAGCACCCAATTTTACAGTCTGTGGATATTGATTTTTAGATTATGCTACTTCTGCAATCTCAAAATACATTGTGTGAATATGTATTTCTGTTCTTACGATCATTCAGGCACACAGATTTGTTCTTTTTCTGTCTGGAGTCAACTGAGTTGAGGAGCTTGAAATGGTCAGTGCCCTTCAAGGGGAGACAAACTCCTTGGTTCTGAGTTGACTGCAGGGGGACAGTAAATAAATGCACAGAGTGGCCTTTTGCCTTTCCCATGTAGGCCTTTTAACAGAGATAATCTAAAAAGTAAAGGGTGTTCTGAATGCATTCTGCATTTTTTTTTATATATACTCCAACATAAGCTGGGCTGAAAAAGGTCAGTTGTATAACAAGACAGCATCAACAGCACTTTGCAGTAACATAGAATCACAGAGTGGTTTGAGCTGGAAGGAACCGTAAAAGCCCACCTGCCATGTGCAGGGACACCTCCCACCAGACCAGGCTGCCCAAAGCCCCATCCAGCCTGGCCTTGAGCACCTCCAGGGATGGGGCATCCACAGCTTTTCTGGGCAACCTGTGCCAGTGCCTCACCACCCTCTGAGTGAAGAATTTCTTCTGAATAGCTAACCTAAATCTCCCCCTTTTTTTGTTTAAAACAATCACCTCTTGCCCTATCACTACATGCCCTTGTAAAAAGCCTGTCCTTCTTCTCTGGCCTCTTTGAACACTGGAAGGCTGCTATAAGGTCTCCCCAGAGCCTCCTCCAAGTTAAACACCCCCAGCTCTCTCAGCCTTTCTTCACAGCAGAGGTGCTCCAGCCCTCTGATCATCTTCATAGCCCTCCCTCTGGACCTGCAGAGACATGAAGAATCCAAAGAGGTAACTGCAAGCTAACTGAAGTTGATTTAGGTAAGCTGAAGGAGAGCTGCGTTACAGGAGCGATCGTACGACCTTTAGAATCTTGATTCCCCGTAATAGTATCGTTGGTTTTCTTGACTTGAACCTTCATCCAGTAAGTAAAGTCATGTAGTTTGCTTCAATTTGGAGGCAAAGTCAACAGTCTCATATTTTTGAATCAAGCCGACTTATTCAGAGAATATATGCAAAATCATGGTTCTCTGAGCCCAGTTGGATTTAAACACTTGGAAAACATTTACTTGCTCAGCTGTTTAATTCTGGTGGTGTTTCCACCATCAACAACCCCCACTTAGCAAATCTTTCAAGAAGTGCAGTCTCAATTCTTAGCTGTAGTTGCTCTGGCAGCTTTTCTTGGGACGTACAGTCTTGGCTGTAACACTTGCCTGCTCCCAGTCCTGGGGGAACAGTCTTAGAGTCCAACACTTCCTCAGGGTTTGATCACACCTTTTCACCATGCTGTTTAACTAGATTTGATATAAAGGGATGAATGCACGCTTTTACTTGGAGTTTTAGGCAAGTTCAACATCTTATTTAAGAAAAAGTAATGCTTGTTCGCCTCCAGCCCTGTTGAGAGTTTTCTGGGTTTTGTATTTGATAAACCTCAAGGTGCTTCAGAGCATTTCATGGGTACCAGAAAGCCCTCCATTAGCGAGCTCTCCAGCTACAGTAGAAGCACGCTAGAATAATGTGCTTTATTGATTTCCTGTGAGAAATTGCTCTCCCTCTTTGCAGAAAAGTGGTGCTGGACTGCGCATTCTGTGTGTGTCGTACCTGAAGGAGACTCTCATAGTGCTCTGAAAAGCTTACAGTCCCCAAATATACAGTGTTTTAAAACTTGCAGTGAAGAATGGAAATGAGGTTTCCACCTCATGTCTTCCCATCTCTGGCTAGCCTCTCGACGTCCTTGTGTGTGCATAACTACCTTCTGCTGAGGTCTTACGCTGTCCCAAGAAAGAGCTGGTATTCCACCATATTGGGATATTTGTTGTAAGATTTCTGGGTGTATCAAGTTATTTCTTCGGGAGAAAAAACATCTGAAAAGTTTCTAGTTGTTCTGGATTCCTTGAAACGATACAGGATGCTTGCAGTCTGCACGTTTTGAGAGGAGAACAGTTAGCCATCTCTTCCTGAGCGTGTTCATTGCTGTAAACCACCAGTTACCTGCAGTTTGAAGGCATGTTTTCAACTGGCCTGACACGGAAGCCTGGACTAAGTGGTGCCATAAACTTCTGTATGCCTAGCATTGAGCCTTTCCAAATACCTCACTTGTCATTTAAGCAAACTACCACCAACGAAAAACCACCCTGAGCAGCAGTTTATGATAAGCTTTGCTGTAACAGAGCTTGCTCCCTCCTAAATAACCATGAAAACTTCGTGCTGATTTTATCAGGCGTTCGTTTTGGGCTGTGCAGCTGTCACCACAGAACATACTTAAACTTTTTATAACAAGTTCCTTCGTCAGATCTTCTGGGTCTGCTGTCAACAAGCAGTAAGGCCTCGAATCTGTCCGCTTTAAAAGCAAAAAATCCCCTATGAGAGGTATACCTCTGAACGTGCTGCAGATTACCCTTGATTAATAGCAGCCTTAACTATTGGGCACGCTGCGTAGCGTTATCTCAGTGGAGCTAATGGAATAACTGCCGTGCACGAGCTGCAGCCACCCCTTCTGATTGCCACAGGCCTTCTCCCTTACTCTGCTCTTGGAGCCGCTTTGATGTGAGCACTTGCTTTTATGTGCCAGTATGGGGAAAAAAGAAAAACTGATTAAACCTGCTGGTGACATCTGCCTACCTTCCTATTAATGATGGTAGATTATTCTTTATTTATAGCCACTGGACTCTGCTATTGTCTTTTTTTTTTTTTTTTTCTTCTTGAAGCAGAATTGCAGTTCTTCTCCAACTGCTTGTTTGAAGGCTGCTTCTGTCTTGTGGCTGCATTTTTTTCCAGGGGAATCTTTGTCCAGTTTCCCCAGTATTTGTGTTTTTCTGGACTGTGCAATGCAGACTGTTTCTGTGATAGGGAGAATTTCTGATTCCTCATGGCAAATCCAGTGGCATTGCATTGCACAAGTCTGCGTAAGCAGCCAGACAGCTGGATGGAAACCATGGGAGTGCTGCGGTCCTGCAGGATGGCCTGTTGATTATTTGCTTTAGCCAGCTTGCACTAGGCCAGCTAGTTGGCTTTCTTCTCTTTCTCTTAATCAATATCCTCGGATTTAACAGCTGAGGCTGTGAAGCAGGTTTCAGCCACCCCCCTGCTTTTAAGAAGGTAGCTGTCTCTCTGGAGGAAACAGGACTGATATTTCACAAGTCATTTGCTTTGCACACGCCATTTCCCTGAAGGCATTTTTCACATGGTTGGTTTGGATGCACTGAGTTTTGGTGCTGATTACACGCTCTGAGAAGTGTCCCTTCAGTTAAGGCCATGAACCCCTGGCATTGCCTACACCTACTGGTACAGTAGCTGTGCTTGTGGAGCCACCTTAACAGCTGATGGAAATGAAGTACCTTATGAATGACTCTGCTCTGGCCTCACAGGGAATTTCACATCTGGAAAGACAAGCAACAGCATCAAATTAGTAATGCATACCATTGCCAGTGACTCAAAAGGAAACTGTAGTAATAGCATTGTAGTTTGTGATAATGCCCCTGGGTAGATTCAGCCGTGTAGCAGTTGACTCTGCAAAGACAGCTCAGGTTATTGTAATGATGCAGTAGTTTAGTTGTGACAGAGGGCGTGCTCTCAGGGCGCTCTCTTAGAAAATAATTTTTATTTTCTTTAAAATCTGCTTTCCCTAAACAAACAGCAAACCAAACAGCTGTCGCCCTATCCCTGCCTAAACAGCGGTTCTGCAGTGTGTGTGGCACATGCTTACACAACATTTATAGCAAGGATTTATTGTTTTTTGAAGTAACTCATAGCAACTTGGGTGGCTTGTGCAGGTTATGCTCTGTATGTTGGGTTGATGGGACTTCAGCCTAGCAGAGCACAGTTCCATAAGGATTCATTCTGGTTCAGCTGGTGCTGCTGTCATCCCATCTTCTTGATACCTCTGATAGTGCTGTCCCCCCTCCACCCCCTTTTTTTTCCTTTTAATTTCCAGCACAGATGCTCACGTGATACTGCTCTAATATTTGCGAAGCAAAAGAAAGCCATTGCAACTTGCCTAACAGGGAAAATAAGGGACGGTGGAAAAAGAATAGGGGAAATAATTGAGGCCCTCCCATTTTACAGTGCAGAAGAATATGTGCGTGCTTTTTTGTTTGCTTACTACTACTCTAATCTTTAAATCTTGTGTTTAAGTAGGTGGTAGATGGCTAAATCTGAATGTTAAGTAGTAATCTGAATGTCTTGGTATTTGAGTAAGTAAAAATTGCTTAATTCAGATATAACTGCCTGCATGCTTAGTGTTTGACATGCAGACAAAACAGTCTCAGTGAAGTAGCTTGTTTTGCCATATTTTGTAATATAGATAAAGATACAGATGAAGATCTGAAGTTCTTCATCTTTGGATAACTATCTGAAGATATTACAACAGTGAACACAATGCCTTGTTGTGGCCAAATGCTTTGCTGCCTCAAGATAGTGTTGTTGCTTACTGACCCCACTTTTTGCCTTGGTCTGGTGGTGCCAGGTGAATCATATTCTGCATCTTACATCAGTGAGAGTTGAACTGTCCTTCAAATGCATTTACATCTTTGCAGTTCTGCAGCAGTAGTGTCAGCAATAAGACAGAACAACCGTGCCAGTTCTTATTTGAAATGTGCTTTGTGACTAAAGGCTGTTCCTGCTGCAGGATGAACTGGGCCCGGTACTCCAGGTGTGGCCTCCCCAGTGCTGAGGGGAGGACCCTTCTGGCTCAGGGTCAGCTTGTCTGCCAGGACACCAGGCCTTTTTCTGCAAAGCTGTTCCCCAGGTGTAGGGCTTGGCATTTCCCCCTGTTGAACACGGTGAATTTCCTGCTGGTTTATTTCTCCAGCCTGCCCAGATCCCCCCGAATGGCAGCACAGCCATCTGGCGTACCAGCCGCTCCTCCCGGCTCTGCGTTGTCTGCAGGCTTGCAGCAAACTTGCAGAGGGTGCTCTCTGTCCTGTCGTTCGGGTTGCTGACGGAGATGTTGAGCCGTGCCTGTGCTGGTACTGACCCATAGCGTGCACCTCTGGTCACGGGCCTCCAGCTGGACTTTGTGCTGGATGTGATGATTCTTTCTCCTGCAACTTTCCATCTTAAAGCTCAAGTCCTAGTGTCATCATACTGAATTTCAGAGTGCCATATCCCTTTTCTGTGTTGTAAACGACACTTCCCCCTTCCTTCTTTTTTATTTCACGTTCTTTTGAGATTGTGTGTACAGGGGGCCTGCCTCTGAATTATTCTGACGAGAATCCAGGAGGGAGCAAGTTCTCCAGCTCATGCAGCAGTTGGAAATGTGTATGAAGATATCCTGAGTTAAGGGATTGACTGTGGTGTTCCCATCGTGGTCTGTGCTGTGGAGTTGAAAGATACAAAGTGCAAACTGGTAGAAAAACCTTCCATGTCTTGTTTTTTGTTTAAAATTTTCATATCCTTAATATCTTTCTGGGAAGCAAAAGAACACATGGACCAACATTTTTCAAAACAACATTTTTTCCATACAAGCAGTCTTGTGGGCCCTGCGACTTGTGGCAGGTTTCTTTTTTGATATGTAACGTTGTATAGTCTTGGTAAACTGCAAATCCTGTCTTTTATCAGTTTAAGAACTTAACGGAGGTCCATCTATTCAGAGCCTCTTTGGTGTTTGTGTTACATAAATATGTTTCTTTACTTCCATCATTATGGTGTTACAGCTTGTTGGCCATCCTTCAAATATTTAGCCAGCAAAAAGCAAAAGCCATCTTTAGCTAGCCTACGTTTCTCCTTTTGGTTTACAGTAATCTCAAAGGCAGTCCCATAAATTGTGTGTCTTTGATAATGTTAAAAATCCACATTTTTGAACATGAATTGTTTCTTTTCCACAATATAACTAGGAATGATCAGCATGTTACTGTCAGCTTTAAATATGAACTGAAGCGATAGCTGTTCATCTGTAGTGTATTTACTGTTTGTCACCAAGGTCTTAGAAGGATCTGAGTCGTGTGCTTCTAATTAAATCATTTTTTGTCTGTCCTTTGAAACTCCTTGTGATTCTTTTAATATTCTGGCCTAGTTGTTTTTTTTTTTTCAGTTTGCCTTTATAACCTTTACTTGTTGTTCTGATGTTTCATTTCATGTGTTTAAAATTATGAAAAATTATTCTTCCACAGCAAGAAAAAATTGGGACAGTGGCCCATTGTTTTTCTTCTTGTTGTTCTAGGCTTTAAACAAATAATGATTCTTCTGGCCACTGTATCATCTGCAATATGTTAGGTATTAGGGCTTTAAGATATTATATTATTTCACGAATGCATTGATGTTCCTCTGGGTAGTTAATGTTTAATGCATTTTATCTGTCACTGGGGAGGAACGTGCTGTACAGCTGGCTCTGTCTGCAAGTGGTCTGACTCATGAGCTTCGAGGTACTTCAAAAGGATTTCAGCGCTCCATCCCATTCTTCAGTCTTGGAGTTGCTTTTCTAATAATAGAGGCAGCAAAGCAGGCAGCCGAATTGCTTCTCGGCTGCTGCGGTTTGTTACCAGCATAGCCCTGAAAACCGACATCAACGGCAGTGTGCAAGTTGCGCAGGGGAATGTGGATGGTGAGGCTGTGAGCACTGACCATCTTCTGCCTCCACTTGGAAGTGGTAACCGCTGTATACGACCAGGGTTCCAGTTTCTGTGGTCAGAAGGAGAAGTAGTAGGGCTTCAGTGCCTTGTAGTTCAAGCAGAGTTGTGGGAGTGGTGTAAGGTTGCTTTTGGAGACCTCCAGCAAGTACGGAGGGTATGTCGAGTGAAAGATGCATCCTCGTAAGACGGGTGATACATTGGAACTATGCCTTAAGCATCTGGAGCCGCACAGCTCATCTGTCCTGACAGAATTTGACTTTACAAGTTCTCTTATCGTGCTAACTGATTGCCTTGTGTAATTACGAAGAGAAGCAGCTCTTGGAATGATGCTGTCTGTACTGAAGTCAGTGAAAGATTTCGCTTCACTGAAGGTGAGCTAAGGTTTCATTTCTATTGATTCTCAGTCACACGTGGGAAGAATGAGCCCTCTCTTCAGCCGCAAACATCATCTCTTGTGCCAGTGAATTACAGAACTCAAGAAAACTGTGCCCATGAGGTCTTGAATGTGCATTCCAGGAAAATGAAGTCAATGCTCAAAAGTAGTCATCACCAGGGGCTCTTTCCAAATGGAACTGCTGTGCTTTAGGAAAAGGATGGTTCTTGGGTTCGTGAGATACAAGACAGGGCATCTCTGTTCTAATTGTCACTTGTTTTTACCACCTCTTATTAACAGTTAATTGCAATAAGATGACGGATGGACTTACAGCATAAATATTGTGGCCACCAGTCCTCTTCTCCACAAAGCAGCAGTTTGTAAATTTCAGTCCTAAAAGGTAGAAGCTGAAAAGAATGGAACTGAAAGCAAAAGGAAATGCTCCTAAAGGGAAATGTGGAGGAGCGTGAAATAGTTTGCTACAGGAAAATTACGGTGGTGACTGGGACGTCTAAGAGCCCGACTCAGTATATTAACACAAGCTGTACAACAGGCTCCTTTTATTTGTGGGTTTCTCTTCCCCAGCTTGTTCTTCTCTTGCTTCTCTCTGATAAGTGTTTTTCTTGAGGGGAAATAAGAAAAATTTCTCAGTGGAGGCCTGAATTGAGTTAGCTGTAAAAGACACATTTTTTTGGGTATCAAAATCTTGTTTGAAGCTATTTTTACAACCTTAAGGTGTATGTATTGTAATTACATTAATATTTAAAATACTTTTGTTAGTAAAGACACATTCTTTAATAAGAAAAACAAGATAATGAGTGAAGCTGAGTTTAATGATATCTGATGTCGTATGCACATCCTTTCCTTCCTTTTCTGGATAGTACTTTTATTAATCTACTGTGTGCCTTGTGTGTACATAGACAATATACGAAGGTGGTCTTGGCAGTAAAAGTGAATCTGGAAAAGAAAGGGTAGGGTAGGAAGAGCTTTTTTCCTCTTTCCAATATTATGTGTCTGATTTTATATAGAGGTTTTTAAATGCCTTCTAACCCTAAAATATTTATTTAAAAATAAAACAAAACTAATTGTGTGCTAATTTGCTTAGCCCATTGTTGGTTTTCTTTCTTCTACCATAGGCAGGTATATCAATTTGCAGAGACAAATGCCTTTAGCCTTTTAGTTAAGGAAGTGAAAAAAAAACACCCTTAGCATGTCTTTATCCACTTTTTTTTTTTTTTTTTTTTTAACGGGGCCAGGAGTGCAATTTCTTAATGCCAGCTATCAAGGAATCCCATCTGTAAAGGAGACACAAATGACTTTGACAACTCTAGCTGAAACATGCTTTGACTGGACATTTGTGAACAACAGTAAAGTAAAAAGCTTGCCAAATACAAATGCTGGAGCATGAGGAAGGATGTTTAAAATGTAGAAACCCAGTTGTCATGAGTTACAATTACTACTGAGCAGATGATAATAAGGTCCCTTATTTTTGAAAGCAGGGTGACTTTTGAGGAAGCAAAGGAGACTGTCCATTAATAACGCCATTTGTTTGTGACTAAAGCTTTGCAAAAACCACAAAAGTTGGTACTGTTCAGTTCTAAGCGTTGCCAACCTGCAGCTTCTTTGAATTGTTTTTTTTGAAGTCTTGCTTCATGGATGTATGTGATTACAGGTGATCGGAAGAAAAATAAACCACGGGGTGGGGAGTTCTGGAGTAAGAAGTTCTTAGTTTCTCTGATTTGTAGAGAAGGTTGTGAATACTGTGTGTAAGAAAATCTAAAAGGTAAATAAAGTGGATACCCAAATCAATTACACATTTATGTATATCATAATGTTCAGATGATATATCTAACTGTTCTATCATAGAATCACAGAATTGTTTGGGTTGGAAGGGACCTTAAAGCCCACCCAGTTCCAACCCCCTGCCATGGGCAGGGACACCTCCCACCACACCAGGCTGCCCAAAGCCCCATCCAGCCTGGCCTTGAGCACCTCCAGGGATGGGGCATCCACAGCCTCTCTGGGCAGCCTGTGCCTCACCGCCCTCACAGTAAAGAATCTCTTCCAAATATATAACCTTAAATCTACCCTGTTTTAGTTTAAAGCTGTTACCCCTTTTCCTATCATTACACTCGCTGATAAAGAAGTGTTTATGGCGTTTGGGTTTTTAATAATGCAATTAGGACACTTAGAGTTTCCCTGACCTTGCCATAAGCATTGGTCTTTTCATGTTTTTTATTTATGGAATTAATGTGGGAGCTTTCAGATTTGGATGATGCTGGTAAGAGAATTGCGTCTGGTTCCTTCACATTTCCTAATGGCTGTTGAAATTTCTGGAAGGAGGTTTTCCTTTTTCTGCTTTCCAACTCTGTGGAGAAAGAAGTTGAAACCCAATGTGATTTCTTAATAATAAGCCCAAGTGTTCACTCGAACTTAAGTCATTAATTTGCCAATAAAATTAATGCTGGTTCTTACTGCACAAACTGTAGTGCAACTATTAACTATAATGAAGAGGCAGGGATAGAAAATCTTAAACACTTTTGACGTTTTAAAGTGCAGTGTGCAAAGTGAAGTTGTTCATATTAATTGCTATGCAAATCAAAGGACTGCTTCACCTGTAGACAACGTGCAGAATACTAGGCTGTCATTCTTGCCAGGTATGTTCTGAAGTACGACATAAACCTGCTGAATTGCTAGCTAGCTGAGTAGTGATTTGCACAGCCTAATGACATGCTGCAATTAGAGTGCTTGAATATTTATTCATAGCATCACTTACATGCATGCAGTTATGTTAAGGACATGATTACAAAGCAGCCAAGTCTTCTGACAGCTCTCCATAGCTGCATTTAGATGTGCAATAGTTGAGTTACAATGTGAAAAAAAAAAATCTTTTATTGCTTTTATTTTCTTCTGTAAGCTTTGCAAGAATTAGATCATAAAAAGCTCAGCTTGCAGCTCATTTTATGAAATATTTTCTTGGTTTTAGAGACTTGTGTACATCTTGGACTTGGAAGGAAAAGTCTTTCTGTCTTGCATTTACTTGCAGTTGCATGCTGTGTCTTCATCCTTTCCTGGAGAAACCTTTTGCTTACAAAACTAAGTCACAAATGAAGTCTCTCTTACAGCTAAGCCATTTTTGTGTCGCTCCTGCTGGTAAAAGATTTCATTACTCATCAGGATTACTAGATTTGTTCAGTACTGAATTTACCATGGCTTCAAATTACCAGGTTAAACTGATTTCCTGCTCCTCCCTCTCTTTATATTATTTCACTATGTTACACCACATTTACAGAAATTTGTTACAGGGCTGTAGACACAGAGCTGGTATCGTTATAAAATGTGTCCTGGCAATACAAGCAAGTTGTGGAGGAATGCTTGCTGGTTTTCGGGCACCCTGAGCAACAAATATTTGTCTTTGAACTGTTTTTGTCTTGTTACAGTGGAGCAAAGCACTGTTCCTCGTTCTGCTGCCATGCATCTGAGGCTTTGATTTGAGTGTTTCCAATTGGAATGGAGGAATGTAATGGCACAAGTATTTCTGAAAGAAAAATGCTCATTTTGAAAACTTGAGAGCAGTGGGAAAGTCTGAGAGGGACATTTATTCCTCCACTGAGTTTAAAGGGCACTGTGAATTTAAGCTAGATGGCTTTTTTTTTTTTTCTTCTTTAAAAAAATGTGGTAATGACAATGGTTCTTCTGCACACTTTTGTGGTTTGCTGTTCTGTTTCCCATCCAGAAATGCTATGTGAAGGGCTTGTACAAACTGCTTCTTTTCTCCTTGATAATCAGCTCAATCAATTGACCATAAAACGATATTAAGCACAAGAGACAGTCAGGTTGCCTGAGGAGAAATGACAGAGGGAAAAGAAGCTAGGGGATGTACAGCTGAATCACTGTGATTTAATAACTTACTACCTGTCAGCTGAGCTGCAGAGGTTGAGCTATTAGTCTTACCACTTGATTTACTCAATTCATTTTGTCTGTCAACTAAAGGATTAAATGAAACTTTTGTTAACCTTGCCACAGAACTCACCTTGGTACTACATCTCTGCTGAAACTCGTTAGTGCATAGTGAGCTGGTTGAGTGTTTGCCCCATATTATATCTAACAAGAACAGGTAAAATACTCTAGGCAGCAGCAGAAGCTTATTTTTCCCTGTTTTCACTTGACTGGGACCTATCTGAAAATGTCAAGGTCACCTCTTAGTCTTTGCCTAGTATGTTACTCTTTTATGTATATATATATATATATATATATATATATTTTTTTTGGCAAAACAAGCTTTATAAGTTCTCCTCTTCAGTTGTTTTCAGTTGTGTGTTACTTCTCATGACTTTGTTATGAACTTTACTTTAATCCTTCAGAAAGCTGGATCTGTGAAACGCATTCCAAGATTAAAAATAGTTTCTTTTTCAATTGCTTTTTTTAAACTGTTCTGTGGTAGAAGTGATTAATAATATAAACTGATGTATTCCAAGGAAGTCTCTTTGGTAAAGATTCCCCCACCCCCAATGACAGATCTAGAAGTAAAATGGTTTTATTTGGTAATAATTAGACATTTGTGAGCCACCTTATTTTGCAAATGCTCAGTGTATTTAGTGCTTAGTTTTTGGTGCTTTAGTACTTCAGTTTTTGTTGGAAAGCTACAGTTAAGTATGACTATTTGTGTATTGGCTCCTTAGTAAAGTTGCTGAAGTAATAATTCCAAAGTGGGCTTGATACATTTCCTTTAAGACGGTTTTTCTTTCGTCTGACTTTTTTGCATTGTTGGGTACTGCCATGCCCAGGAATGTGAAATACTTGACCGTGCACCTGCCTCATCAGCTAAGATTGCGGCATTCAGGTGTTTCGTACCTTCCATGGAGTTAGAGAGGACATCGGAGGGAATTTGCTTGTAATCAAGGAGGAGGAACAAAGATGATCTTCAAAGTTCACATTGAGAAGAATTAGGAAGGACCTGTGCTTAGTTTGCCAGGGAGAAGAAGGAAGGTCGGGCATTATGGGATGAACAGGCTTCCCCTCTCTGTATTTGTAGTCTGATTCCCTCTACTTGTGACCAAGTAGAGTGTTTTATTTTATTTTTTTATTTTACTTTGTGCTTAAGTCTCAGATCATACTGCTTTTGGAGCTGATGGAAAATAAGCAGCAAGTTTCAAATATATGATGCTAATCGGATTTCTGCGAGGACAGGGAAGCTATGCATGGGTTATTGCTCCTTGCCTTCAGTGCGTAGCCTATGGGTTTCTCCTCAGTTAAACTACAGCTGGGAACACAGCACAAGTATAACCCTTGACTTGTCCTGCAGGGAGGGCTGGTTGCTGCCAGGAGACCTGTTAACAAAACCTTTCTTAACGGTCCTAAAGATCCAGTAGTGGAGCTGACATATCGCCTTTGAGGTCAGAAATGGAGATAATAGCCAGTGAGAACCACTTGAGGTCCTGAACGAATACAGAAAAATACTCATGTCCTACGTGCATGGGCAATGCATCTTACTTTTCCTTTTGAGCTTCACAGAACTGCTCAGCCTTTCCATCCTTCCCCTTCCCCTCGAGCTGCAGTAACCATCTCTTTTGTTGACGAGGGTCAGACTCTGCTCTTTGGTCTCTTTGCCCCAGTAAGAGCATTAGGTGCATGCTGGTCTTTGATTTATGGCAGGCGTTTTTGTTTTCTATCCTGTGTTCTTCTGCAGGAGGCCTTCTACTCTCTATTTATTTTCTCTGTAATGATGCAACTAGTGATTTTAACTCCTCCTCCTCACCTCAGCATAGTTTTGTTAGTGAGTGTAGATGTTGGATGATCAACAGCTGTGGCTTCCTCCTGATGTCATTCTTGCCACTGGAGTATCTGGTCTCTGGTCTACAAAATAGTGACCTAATAGTTTGTCACCTGAGCAGCTCATTTTCTGAACCCACTTTCTTGCTTACAGCTAACTTGATTTGAATTACTGAGTTTGTTTAATGTAGTGTTTTAAACAGAATGTTCCAACTAAAGTTTTTTTTTTCTTTTACCCGAGTAGCTTAATAGTTGTACGTGTAGAAATGCAGCAAACTTGCCAAGTTTTTTTTTTTAAAAAAAAAAACAATAAAAAAAAGCTTTTTTTACAACATGATTAAAAAAATAAATCTAATGAGGCAAGATGGTTGAATTTGAAAGCTGGGTCAAAACCTTACGTAATTTTGAGACCCTAGATATAGAATGGTGTAATGACAAAAAGATCAATCTCTGCATATGTCCTGATAGAGTATTTTTGTTTTGTTCTTATTCTATGCATGCAATTTAAAACTAAGCTGGATACCCTTTGCTTGGAGAAACGGTCTTGCTAATATAGCACATCTTATGCTATGTGCCAATTTAAATTGACATGTAGCATGTAGGTTTTCCTTGTTATAAGTGTTTGGGTGTGGAGGTCTTTTTTTTGTTTATAGTGAAATTAGCAATGTGGTCATTACAAAGTTTACCTTTTATTTTTCTTTTTCAATAGTAGTGGAATGGGGTGATGATGTTAAAGCAGTATCGGAAGATGAAGCCATGGTGCTGGTGAACCATCAAGCAACAGGGGATGTCTGCACTCTGATGATGTGCCTTCAGGATAAAGGCACGGTAGGCTACAACTGGGGAACGGGTAGCTTCTGTTTGCAAGTTGTAACCTTGGGTGTGCATGTGGCTGTGTGCGGTGCTGATGACTTACTTTCTTTTGTCTGTTAATCCATCAAATAATCCCAAGGCTCTGAATATAGGAAGCTTTTTGTTTAGATTTCATTTAATGTAACATTACCTTGGAGCAGGTTTTTAGACCATAAACGTTGCCTTTAGGGAATGTCAGGTACAAGCTGACTCAGTGTGCAGGTCTAGGTTAACGTAGAGGGAAGCAGATATCCTTGCAGGTAATCATGTCCTCCACTCTTTCCTCTCACCACATGTCCTTCTGCAATTCATACCAACTTTGTTGAAACCAACACAGCTTCTTGGCTATGACTTTATTCCAGTGTAGAATTTTCCTCATGAAGTCAGAAGCAAGGTCTGTATGGGATTTTGGTTGGAGTTCAGAAAGTGGACGTGACTCTCATAGGACAGCACATCCAGGCTAGCTAAGGTCAAAATTGCTTAAGCTCTTATTTCACAGACTCTTAAGCATTTCTCGGTGAGAAGTGCAATTAATGTCAGTCACTTCACACATTGCTGTTCAGAAAATTCACGTCTAAGAGTGTAGCGCTAGAAACGAGAGTAATGGATCTAAATTGAAAATTAAATCAATGAGGAAATTAGGGGAAAAGGGTAAGTATGATTAGGCTACAAATGGTGAGGGACATACCTGGCAAGTTGAAAAGCTCCATCAGCTGTGTCTGTCTTAGTGTTGTTGGTTTTCCTGCCCTCATACTGTGGGGAAACAAGGGAAAAAAAAAAACACAGCTGCTCTTTGCACAGCTTGTAACTGACACTGTTTTTCTTAGTGTACATTAATATAGATAATGTATCCACTATATCTCTACCAGTCATTTAACATTTTTTGTAGAATTTTTCCCAGATGTTACTTATGCCAGCAGAGCCGATTTAAAAGACAAAAGAAAAACAAACCCCCTCAACGATTTGAATTGGAAAGTATGAAAATGCCACTCAAGGCTGAAGAAAGAGAATTACTTCTTCCTTTCTACTATAACCTAGAGAAGAAAATGTTCTAGAAGTACTTTTAGTTGCTTTTAATACCTTTGGGAATTGAGGAAGTTAGGCTTGTATGGTATTCTGTACTATACCCAAATGAAGGGAAACATTTATTCTGTCATAGTACTCATCAAAATTATGCATAGGACAGTCTTTTGTGATCAAGATGTGACTGTGAAGATACAGTCCTATGGATGTGTATATCATATAATCTTGACTATAGAAGTCTCATGTGCTTTAAATATCACAGAGGTTCGTTGACTCATGTGTGTTTCCTAGTGTGCGCATCCATATGTATAATTTAAGCCATGTTTATCCTATTTGACTCCTTAGCTAAAAAGCTTCAGTTTAGGACAGAGCAAGTTTCAGTGAGTGCAGAAGATCCTAAAAATGGAGGAAGGTGTTGAGGTGGCAAATAACCTTCACTGTGGAGAATATTAGGTTTGTGGGTTTTTAGAAGAGCAAAACAGCCTTAAAAATCAGCATTTTTCCCTTAGAGTTGCTGTTGTTGCTCTTGGAATATACATGTCCAGAGCCTAGAGTGGCTTTAATATTTTTTTAGCTAATAAAAAAAATAAGTACAAACTTCAACACATTCTTAAAATATTGCATGAGTGGTACAACTGGCTAAAAATAATGAGAAAGATCAAGATAGTTTATCCTTGATAGAACTTGCTGAATCAGGCACTTTTAAATAGCATGCTTCATATTTCTGACCAGGAGAATTCTCTTCTCTTTGAGAGAATGTGAAACCACTGGGGGAGAGAGGGGAAAACCTTTCCAAAAGAAATCATTATATAATAAACTGCTATTTAAATGAGGCAGTTTTTTTTTTTTCTTTTTAAATAGAGTTTAAACTTAACGTGGAGTCTTTTGTAACTCTGATATTTGTCTGTAAGTAACAAGATAGTAATTTCCAAGAATCGCCTTTATTACAACGGTTAAGTTGTGTTAGTTCCTAAACACTTCTTACCACTTGGGAGACACTTTTCAGCTCAAAGTATTTGTGAAAGTGAAAGGCTCATTTCCATCTCACACAGAAGAGTGTATAGAGAAGTAAAATAACGTACCAAAGGTGGCCTCTCAGTGATAAGGCAGTGGCAGAACTAGGAAGAACTTCCTCCTGTGGCGGTCCAAAGTGTTTTTCTTTATTGTCCTTTGCAAGGCAATATGGACTGAATCCAGATTTAAGCAACAACCATGTATCCATTTGCTGCTGCCTTTTTAATTGTTAATTTAAGAAGTCAGAAGTATTCAATTTAAGACTAAGTTCTGTTTTTCTGTGTAGCAAAGTAGAATACAAAAATTTTCTTCTAGCTTGAAGATAGATTTCCTAAGGGCCAGGTCAGGAACTGTGACTTTTTTTTTCTAGTGTTCTATAAATTCTTATATACAGATGATAGCATATCTTATCTGTTTTAAGCAGACTTAATCTTATCGAACACTAAGTTAAAATGCATTTGTTAAGACATTTATTCTCTTTCAGATTAACTTAGGTGGATAAAGAAAACTTAATCTTTTATTAGTGAAGTGGAACTTAGCAAAAAGTTATGCTTTAATGGAAGGGCTGGTCTGGTGTTGTTTGACTAATGCCATAAGACAAGTCACAGAGAGCAAGGTTTCTGCTGAATCAGACGTGACCTTATTACACTTTTTATATAGCTCAAGAAATTTGTTCCAATTTATGAAAGTGTTTAAACAAACTCTTAGTAAGTTGGTTGAGGTCTCATAATCTTTAATGCCTGTGTTAAAGAAGTAGATTAAAATACTGCTATTACTGCATTCTGGCTGGGTTAGGACTGATAAATTTGATTACTTTTTTCATTAAAAACAGAAACAGTACAATGGAGAGGAAAAAAAAATGCAGCTTGCAGCTGTTGTAGTACAAATTTCAAGACATGCATACCTGGCTTTCATTGTTGTTATGGACAGGTGCTTTAAAAATGAAAGTCAGTCTACTCAGGTTGCTTTGTTATGAAATCTAAGCAGGGTGAAATGAAAATGGGCCTGTGAATAGGAGACACCTACATTTCCTATTAACTCATTAAAAACTATTTTCTGCATCCTGAACTTCGCTTAAGTGGGACTGGTGTAGAAAAAAGGACCTGAAACAGCATCCAAAAACTCTCTGTTCATGAGCACCTGTGAGCCTGCATTCAAAAATGTTGAGTGTCTTTGCTTAACCTACTTGAAATACATGTGATTAGATACTCACATGATATGTG
Organism: Anser brachyrhynchus; assembly: GCF_964034855.1. Lineage (NCBI taxonomy): Eukaryota > Metazoa > Chordata > Aves > Anseriformes > Anatidae > Anser > Anser brachyrhynchus. Next base: position 28,729,971 of record NC_137696.1, read on the forward strand.
TTGTTTTGTTCCTGAGGACACTAAAAGAAAGAGCCACCACCATTATCCTGCAGTTTGCTCTGCTCTGCCCTTAGTAGCAGAACAGAAGGAATACCCATTAATCTAGTTTGCTTTCTGATTGCAAACAAGATGATTGTGTTTTACCCTCTCGACTCCCCCTTTTTGATTTTATGTGCTTGTGTGTATTCATCAATTAACATACATAAATTATTTATATTTCCTTTTTGTACTTTATAGTACACCTACACAGGCCTACAGGCAGATTTGTAATCACCGAGCTCTGAGATTTGCCTTTCTGTAGCCCACTTGGCAGCAGTATGTATGTTTTGTCCTAGTTAAAACTTGTGTTACACCAGTCTTTGACACAATGGCATCACTCCTCAGCAAGACTGAGGAAGTCCAGGGATGGTAGTTAGAAACTCTTGTGTCACCTAAAACATGGTGAGATGGGACTTCAGACCCTGCAGATCAATGATCAACCTTCAAGATAAAACTACAGTCGTCTGAATTTGTGATCTAAATGCCCAGCTGGCACACAGCCACAAAAAGTGGTTTGGGAGGAGGGAAGCCCCAGCATTGCTGGGCGGGAATTCTTCCTCTTGGATTGCCCCAGTACATCTGGGGACCAAGGCTGACTCCTCAAAAGACCCAAACTGTTTCTTTTCAGGGAAGCAGATTATTATGCTTGTTTATCTCCTCTGGCCAAGCAGATTATGTTGGCTTAGCTTCTACTTGATAGAATAGAAAAATATTTGTAAAAAAGCCGAAGTAATAGATGAATGCTGAGGGTCATATGGGTGCTGCTGCAGACTAAAGCATCGTCAGTGGAATTTGAGCAGTATTTTTAACTTGATGATGACAAAGGATGCAGTTCTCTACAACATGTCTTCTCTAGGCTGGTGCATGGACATGAAGAGGTGGTATTATGCTGCCTTGAAGAGCAGTAACACCTCTCAGTAATGCTGTGTTTTGTATTCTTGCCCTTAGGGCACACCTTTTATTTCTTTTTTACTTCCCTAAGGCTTTCTCTTTTACTGAAATGAAGAGAATGAGAAGCTCTGAAAAAAAAACAATAAAAAAATGTTTCACCTATATTAGTCTCAAGTGGGCAGTTGTATCCAGGAACTAATTTTGTTTTTTATTCCTCATTGTTCCCTTACATATTTAACATCTAGTAAGAAATGTCACTGGCAGACAGGAGAGGATACTAGCATGTCATAGAAAAGAAATGGATGCTTGCTTCTAGAGCAAAGTGTTTCATGTCTTTCAGAGCTGTCCTTTTCTCTCAGACGTGGTTTCCCCTTCCACTTCCAGTGATGCTAGAAAGTCCAGAAACCGGTGCTCTAGCGTTATTCAAAATCTTCGAATAGAAAGTTTGCTGATACGAAAAACCCAGAAAAGTTACAGTGTTCTTAATGCATTCTGTGACATTTAGATTTAGCTGAGGTATCAGCTATATGTATAAGGCAATAAAACATCTTAAATGTTCTTTGGCAGTTATGTTCTCCTAAGTGTGTAAAAATTCCACTTTGCTAAGCATCTGGCCGCAGTTGTTTAAGGATAAGTAAAAGAAGCAGGGTATGTAACAGTTAGCTTTCTCCAAATATATAACCTAGGATTCATTTATAGCTTCTGTGGTCAAAAGGGAGAATAGGTAATCAGAACACTCCAAGAGAGGATTAGATTTATTTGGAAGGAAGACTTACTGATGCATGCAATTCTAGACAGGTACTGCAAATTACCAAGCTTTTTATTTTTCTTTGCGCGAAACAAAATTCCCACAAAACATGATCTTTGGACCGTCAGAGAATTACAGTGGTTCTCCATACTTTTTGGATTGTAATAAATGGAAGAGTATTATGTTACATGACTGAGTTTCGCTGAACTTGGAGCAGTCTGTGCAGCCTTCTAACACAGGAAAGAGTAGAAGGCAGCTAGCCTAACGTATCATTGACAGCATGGATGAGACATTGGATCTTCCAGTGTTGGAGAGCCAACTCCTACTCCTCTTAAAATATACGTACATATATATGTACGTATACATATATGTACATATACGAGATATAGTGGGGAAGGACCTTGGGAGCAGAAGCTTTTGCCTTCTGTTATCTACTTCTGGAATAATTCTCTTATTTTAAATCTCTGAGGACTGAGCACATGTAGTATCTGCTTTCGCTGTCCTACAGAAGTGATGGTCAGGGGGAATTTAATGGCTTCACTCTGTTTCTGCTTTCTCGCCACGCTGCTTGGCCAGGACAAGGAGCATGACTTAATGAAATTCTCAGGGACGCATGTGGCTGCTCTGCCACGAGAGAAATCCGTAATGGTATGCGGGCTGTGCATAGGTCTCAGTGAACGCCACTGTTCAGAGATTGTAGTGAGCATGTGGGGAGCATGTGCGCGTCAGAAACAGGAGAACAAAGTGATCTCACCCCAAAATAATCAAGTACAAAAAATGTAAGGAAACATTTTTGTGGTAGATATAAAACACTTGGAGATTTCAAACAAACCTGTGTTGGTTTGTGACCTTTAACAGACACCAGAAATGGCTTTAGTTTGCAGATGACTTAAAATTGTGATGGTATGTCAATAAGAAGCATTATACCTCCTGTGCAAAAAGACTGAGTAGAAATGACTGTAGCATAAAGCTAATAGAGTACAACTGTATGTTATGTTGCAAAAAGGCAGTCTGTATTTGATTCTGTTCTTGAGGGAGAAGCATAGCATTTGTGTAGCTTTATACTTTGATGCAAAAGGACTTTATTCCATATGTTTGCTAGTTTTATTGCTGTTATGAGGGTGACTGGTATATGCATAAGTCTCTACACGTTGTATTTACTAAGCCTTTTTTTTTTTTTTTTTAACTTTTCAGGTTGTCCGTCAGATGATGTGGCTGATGGATCATATTTTTAAGTATACAAACTTTGGCATTGTGTCTCTAATCCATGGAGACTTCTTTATAAGACAGGTAAATGGAAACATGTAACAGTGCTTTGATTTATCCTTATATTTGGGATGTTTCGGTGTTACAGGACTTACTTGTGCAAGTCCTCCAAGGCTGCTTTGCAGGATGGAATAACTATGTTGAAATGTGTTTGTATTTTGGTAGAGTTAATTCAGTATATTCTGAAATTTGTTATTTTAAAGCTTATTTTCTTACTTGCATAGACGTGAATGTCTACAGGACTTGATTATGATGAGTCTTTTGTGAGAGCTGGACAAGCAAAGTACGTGGGTAGTCCTCTTTGTCTCTCCACTTTTGACTGCCCATTATGGTCCTCTCTCTTCTTTCCTTAGTGACCTTGAAGCTGTGCAGTCAGCCTGGTTAATTCACTGCTCTGACTGTCAGCATTTCAGATAGAGAAAGGCAGGACCATTCCTTCTGACAGTGACACGGTACCAGTTTAAGGCAGTGGTGGACCTGCATTAATAGCAGTGAATGGATTCTTGAGGATCAATTAGTATTTGAGCATCAGGAAAGAATGTGTTGGGCCCAGCATCCTAAATGTTAATAAGTGAAAAAATGATTTACTATTTTTCTTTCTTTATTTTTTTTCCCTGGGCTTTTGTTTTGTTTTTGTTCTTTTTGGGGGAGTTTGTTAGGTGTTGATAAAACTACACTGTAAAAGTAGAAACGTAACAGTACAGTGATAAGTATGGATCTGGTGCTATGAACTGTAGTATCTAGCATACACATTTCTTTCCTCTTTATTTTTGTCTGAACTTGAGTTCTGTCAGCAACCAGAGAAAATCCACGTATTTTGCATTTACAGTGGAGGATAAGCTAATTTACTCAGAAAGAAATACAGCGATAAACATCTACAGTGAGATTTTAACTAAAACCAGAGTCCTGTTTAGAAAACATCAGGCAAAATTAGATAATAATGCTAAGGTCTTGAGATACACGACAGTGTACTGTGAGAGTATTGAAAAGAACAGGTTTGATACTTCATAATATATTTCAGTGGTTAAAATTCACAAAATACACATTTTGAGCTACACGTGGCTGTCAGTTTGTTAATTATAATTTCTGAATGTGTTGTTGCAATTCCAGTTACAAAGCTGAACTATTACTGAGCTGCAAAAAATAGTTTTCCACATTCCTCTTCAAGTGACTGAGGTCTGCAACATCAAAAACAAAATATCATCCTAAGTCTACATACAAACATACTGAAAATAAAATGTTTCTGAGTCGTTTGGTAGCTTCTTATCAATGGGCGTAGCAGACATGCTTAGGGTGAGAGAGTAATGATCTTTTACCTAACTGTAGAAAGGCCCTAAGCTAAGACATTATTTTACAGAAATAATAAGCAATTTGATGATGGTGCAATATAACCGATTTGGTTAAAAAGGTACGTTAGCCTCACTTTCATGAGCAGCAACAATGGCAGTTTTAGGAATGCTTTTGGCGTGTACTAGAAGGAGAATGGTGCTTTCTCTTCTCCCATTGAGAAATTGACAGGTAACGGAGACAGTCAGTAACTTGCCATATTGATGGAGCAAATAGCATGGCACCCTAAAGAATTTGTCAGTGCTTTGCTGCTACCTGTTTTCTTTCCTCTAAAGGAAAGAAAGCTGAGCCTGTTCCCTCTGATGCTGATCCAGTAGCCATGGCTTTCCAGAACTGGTTGTATTAAGGAGTTTCTCCTGTGTCTGTATGACTTACTTTCTCTTTGTGCTTGGTGGTATAAGTGCATTTATCCTCCAGGGTTCTTCAGTGTTCCACTAGCTGTTATGGTTGCTTTTCACCTTAATTACAGCCACATCTTAAACCTGCCAGTGTTTGCTAAATTTCAGTTATCCACCTGTCGTATTTGCCAGGTATGTTTAGGTTTTGGAAAGTTCTGATATTTAACTTGCATACAGTTCATTGTTCACTGCTCTTTTCTTAAGTACTGTGCTATCCTGGAGCCCTGTGGTCTGGTGTCAAAAGACCGTTTTAACTGAGGAACTCTTATATTGCTCTTTAATTGCATTAATATGAGCAGGCAGAGCATTTCCCTTCCTTTTCATGAGGTAAGTTTGAAATAATTGCAGTGGTGAGATTTTAAAATTTAGGATACAGACTTTCACAAAACTTGTATTTAATAAAATACTGTTTCTTCTTGTTTTCCACTTAACACCACTACTTCCCTCTTCCTGCCAGGGGAAAAAAAAAAAAAAAGTACAGTGGAAGGTTTGTGACAGTACCTTGAACTTAGAGAACCCTTAAAATGCTAATTCATGTAAATTCATGCCTGTGAAAATTTGGGTGGCTTGCTCTTGCTTTGTGTGGAGGTGGGAAGAGGCAAGATTGTTGTTGAAGATGATGTAGATATTTCTGCAGTAATTAAAGACAAATTTTACTGTCTTAAGTGGAAAAAGTTGTCCTAATATGTTAAAGAGGAGAAATTAATGAGTCTTTTTCCCTACCCTTGGTCCTTTGGGTTTAATTATCACCTGGCTATAGTCCATATACAGCTAATTATCAAACTAGGAGTTGGTGTCATACATCTAGTTGGCTAGGCTGTCTCTCACTTTCATTGCTGTGGGCTTTTTTTTTTTTTTTTTTGAAGTTTACGCAAAGCAAAAAATGCTTCCCACTCAACAGTTTCTCCTAGAGGAAGAAAACCTGTAAACATTGCAGCCCAGCCTTTCATTTTTCAAATGAGGCTTTTTTCCTTTCGTATGTGGTATGGAAGAGATCCAGTCCCTAAGTGTGCCCGTCAGGGTGCTGATTTCAGCTGAGGGGAAGCACCAAGCGGCCCGGTTTGGGGAGAAATCCGCCGTTCTGCTGGGGTGGGGAACCTGGGCCTGGCCGTGAGGTCCGGCAGTGGCTTCTGGTGCCCGTGCAGCTCTCGTCCCGGCTGGGGCTGAAGGGAAGAGGTGTGTGGAAGATGATGCAAGGAAAGTTAGTGTTCGGCTAGTAGAAATTACTGGTGCTACGTGAACCTCAGAAACACAGCTTGACCCCCAGGCTGTATTGCAGAATTCAGTTCAGTAATTTCAGCTTGAGGAGTTCAATAAGGAACTCTGTGATGACATCCCCCTGTTAGGTGGAGTGCTCATTCACCGTCCAGACATGACTCCTGCAGAGAAGTCACCAAATAGGGAGTTTCATCCTTGCTAGCAAAGATTTTCTTTTCAGCCTGTTTGTGAAGCACCAGTGGGTACTCTGAGGAGAAGCCACCAGTGGGTACTCTGAGAAGTATATTGTTTTATGCCTCACAGAGGCTTGTTTGAGTCTCTGAAAGGGGAGAGAAATCTTTGAAATGTATTAATTATTGGTCTGATGTTGTCTCTTTTAAGCATTCATTTTATTCAGGCAATGTTTTATTCTTATAGGGAAAAGCACACCGTGACCAGCAGCTTGTGTTACTCCAGGAGCATCTAGAAAAATATTACAGGAGCCGTAATCGGAAATGGATTGTTTTATTTCCAGAGGGTGGCTTTCTTAGGAAAAGGAGGGAAACAAGCCAGGCATTTGCCAAGAAAAACAATTTGCCATTTCTTAAACATGTCACCCTGCCAAGACTTGGGGCAACACAAGTAATCCTGAAAACGCTTGTTGCTCCGCAAGAAAACGGAACTCCTGCAGGTAGAGACGCTGTGATAAAAGGTAAAGATCACTTAACTCTTGGGGATAAAAAGCAAATTGAATGTCCAAGATGTTTGCATTGTTAAGCAAAACCTTTTATGTATATTGAGTTGGTCTGTCTACACATCAAATACACCCATAATGCACGCTCATTTATATAAATGTTTTCATATTTGCTTTTATTTCCTCTATTTTTGATGTTGAGACAAAAAGAAAACCTTAATTTTAATTTGATTTAGTCTGCACTGTGACTGCATGAATGCTTGTCTCAGCACACGTGATGGGCAGAGCAGATACTGGAATGAGCACCTGGCAGGGGCGAGGAGGTGGGGCAGCTCCTTTCTGCAAAACCAATGGTTTATGCTGCTTTACAGTACTATGGAACTGCAGTAAAAGTATTTCTGGAATATGGAATAAGCTACGTTTAAGTCTTTATTTCTGGCTTTAAAAGTAATTTTGCATCCAGTGCTGTGTATTTCATTCTTCTTGAACTATTTTCTGTTGAGTTCAGTTTCCTTTATTCTCTCCAGATTTTTATGATGACTGTCCTTTTGTTACTGGGAGTTGTGCTGTCACTGACAGGACTTGAAAGATTGGTTTGGGTCTCTTGTATTGGAAGAGTTATGAGGGATCAAGACTATTCCTGCAGCATTATTGTTCTGGGATGCCTGGGCTGTAGGGGAGAGTACAGCTGGGATATAAATAATGCCTGTAGTTACGGGACTTGGTGCTTTTAGTCTCTCAGTTTTAAAAATGAACTTCTTGGCACTTTCAGACAGTGGAGTTGGATCCTGTTTAACCTAGTTGTGGATTTCTTTTACTTACAATGGATAGGGGATTTGTGTTGTTCTCTTATTGGTGGGTGGTGCTGGTATTTCCATACCAAAATTATTATAATCATTTAGCAGTTTTACTCATTTGGAACCAAATACACAACCTAGTGAAGCCACATTCACAGATAACATTTTTTTTCTGTGCTGAAGTTCAAATTTCAGGGTTAAGAGGAAGCCTCACACAGAAATTACTTCCAGATTTTTAGTTTCAAAGTTACTTTTGTCAACATTGGAAATGAATGGAGATGATGCTCTTGCAGGAGTGGAAGGAATATTTTAAATGAACTGAAATCAAGCTGTGAAATGCATTAGAATGTTTCCTTTCAGGCTACGTTCAGAAAAGAAGGACTCAAGAAAGCCTTAATTTTCTTAGAAAATTCTAGGTTCTAAAAAATGAGAAGGAAAAGTTCAGCCTGTTCCATTTCTTCTTCTCTCAAAGGCAGAACAGTATGAAAAGTAAGTTCCCCAAACGAATTGCAGGTCTTCTGGTGCTGGAAGGGAACCAAACACACTTTGTTTTCATGATCTCAGATTTCTATCTTAGAGTGCAACTTCTCTGAACATCAAGCTCTGCTAGTTTTTGTTTGTTTGTCTGAGTGGCATGATTCAGACCCTTGAGAAATGGATATCTGATAACAGTTGACTTAGTTGGGTAACAAAATAAATGACTCATCTCAGAAATATAATAGAAGTACATCTACCCATCCTTCTGAAAAGACAGAATTGGGGAAAAATAGGAGAGAAATATTTGTTTTTAGCTATTATTCTTTCAGAGTAAAAGAGCACTGGACATGAAAACATAATAAAAGGGAAGGAAAAGAGAAGTAAAAATAAATTTTGTAGGCTAGGAAAGAGTAATATTTGACACGTGAAACCGAGCTATTTATTTTAAGTCCTCTCCTCTCTTAAGCTCACCAAAATGTTTTTACCATGGTAAAATTTACCATTGTAAAATTTCTCTTCCAGAAATGTATGAAAGTTTAGTTCTTGATCTATACCTTGCATGGAAGACTCTTGCTTTAATCTTCTGCCTTCCAAATGCTTTTACTTTACTCTTGCCACTTGAGAAAATTGAGGAATATTTGTTCAGCTGAAGGAAATAAAACATTGCAAGCTTATACAATTTTAAAGTGTAACAGGTTAGTGGTCATCTTTCCTTTTTATCTGTTTTATTTTTCCCTTTTTTAACCACTTGAAGAAACCTATCTCAGTGAAATCAAACTTGGGTGTATCTTCTTTGGTTTACCATCATTGAGTTGTGGATGCCAGAACTAGCTGCGTGTACGGTTTTGTTTTCACCAGTGCCTTGCATAGAAATTGTGCGTAAACTTTGTCCTTCCTTACTGCACTCCCTTGCTTGGGAAGTGACTTTTTTGTTTTAGTAGCATCGCATTTGAATTTCACTGTGAAAACATTTTTCCTCTGCACTACTTGTTCGTGTTCTCTGCACTGTGTTATTTAACAGTGTCCCTGGTGTTCCACTGTCCTGGGTTCCCAAGTTATTCAACTTATTATAGTAAGCTTTCTGCTCCGTTATTTATCATTCTCCCAATCTTTTTGTTACTTCCGAGTTTCATTAATAATGATTAGAGTTCATCTCCCCCCTCACCTGATTTTTGTTAAAGTGCTTTATACATTAACTCCTTCTCATCAAAAATAATATCCCTTTCCTGTTGAGTTTCCTGGGTGTTAGTGCAGAATAGAAACAGGACAGCATAAAAATACTTGATATCTGTCCATCATCACCCTAACCCTGTGGGGACTGATGGTTGGGCTGTTTTTCTTTGGTGTTTTTTTTTCCTTTTTTTTTTTTTTTTTCTTTTTACAGGGCACTTAGGCCACAGTTGCAAGTGAAGTGTTTCCTGAGTTGGAAAGAATTGATAGTCTTGAAAGTTTGAGAGTTCTCTTTGCAAGAACTAGCCAAATCTTCTGGCAAAAATCAACTAGTCTGGTTTTTTTTGTTGTTGTTCTTTGGTTGAGTTGTATGTAGATCCAACTCTTAAGAAGGAACAGTTGGCAATTCAAAGGGGTTTGGAGCAGTTGCTGACTGAAGATATGCATTACAGAGCTTATTTTTGATCAGCTGTGCTCTAGTACACTTTTTTATCCCTTTTTTTTTTTTTTTTTTTTTACTGTGCAGTAATTTCTGTCTGATAAGAGGGTGCTATGAGCTTGGTCACAGCCATATTAAAATGTTACCTGACTGTTTTCAGAGGTAGCACAGTACACTCAGTTTTGTTGCTTTTTCTCGGAGAAGTTCAATTTTCCTTTCTGCAGAGCTGGACTCTGGACTTGGTTTTTTTAGCTCACATTTTGATTCACTTTTTGTGGTGGAATGTGACTTGAATAACATGTGGGAAGGTGGTCTTGGCTGTTTGTTTTAATCCTGGAAAGGGGGCTTCTGGTTTTGTTCCCAGGTGATTTCTTGCAGAGAGATCTTGGGATGATGAGTAAGATGTTCCGTCTGAGCACTAATCTTTGAGGAAGGAGTTGGTTTTGAGGTCAGTGCTACAGCTGATCACAAGAGGACAAGTAGAGGGTGAGGGCAGGCCAGAATGTGTTGCAGGGGAGGCAGTGGGCCTCTTTTGGCTACATGTAGAGCAGCGTAAGCTGTTCAGGAAGCCACACCTGAATCCTAGTGAATGCTAGCAAATATTTTCTTTCACAAGTGGAAGCTGGAGTCCCCAGGTTCACTGTCGGTTGATGATTTCTTTCCTATTCCAAGTGCAATTTGACAGTGTTCCAGAGCTTGGCTGGAGGCAAGGTTTCCAGCTAAGCCTCCCTTTATAGCTTATTCTTTTTCTCAGTGGTGACTACTGATGGTCTGCTGGTGGCTTTGAAGAGTCCTGCTCCTAGTCGAACCTGGATGGCAGCATTGGGTGGGAGTAACACCAGGGAATAAATGGAGGGGACAATGAGAAGCTCTGAGGCTCAGAAGCTCTGAGCCTAAGTAAATTTCCAGTTGGAGATGGTCAAGTGTCTGCTGTGTGAGCACCACATAAAATGAGAGAGCACTGACTGTCTTGAAGAATCTGCCTGAACTAAATAAAAAACAATGTACCATTGCTGAATGCAGAGTTAGACAAAAAATAAGACAAAATAGTTATGAAGATTTATCTCTGCTGGTGATTCAAAAAAAAAAAAAAGTAGGAGACTTTGTTTTATTTTGATTTTTGTCTAGATCAGAAAACTGCCATAACCTCTGATTGCTCAGTCTTGTCTTTGTGCACGTGTGCATGTCTTAGCACTCACAAGGCAAGTGAGTACCATTGATACTGAGGTATATTTTTACCATGTGGTTTGAGTACAGCTGTGTAGGACAGATCCCCGCAGGCCTGTTGTGAACGTTTATGTACAGTTTAAAAAGAATCGGACTGCTGGCATTTTGAGGCAATTTGAGAAATTAAAATCATCCACCTGGGCTGAAAGTGGCAAGCAGTCCGATGCTGAGGACAGGAAAAACTAGTCCTTGGAGAGATCAGCTTAAATTTGGCCTCTGCAGCTGTTCCTGCTGCTGAAGTCTCTGGCAGCCAGGCTGCTCAGTCTTTCAGCAGGTGCTAGAAATGAAGGATGAGGGTGTCTTTTAGCGGAGGTAGAATGTTCAAGAGGGTTTAGCTGCCAGAAACATCTGTACCTGCGTTGGCCAAGCCAAACCTGGCAAGAGGAGTTCTTGAACAGGTATACTTGATGCCCTCTTTTTCTGTTACAAATACCAGACCTGAGATTCACACCATATTATAACTGTCGTAGTAGCCTCTTCTGAGTTTCTGCTTGTTCAAAGGTCTCCCTACACCTGAAAGCAGCATCCTCGGAGATGTGGAGGTCCTACCCCCTTGTGTTGTGTGCAGTTGTCCATCAGGATCTGCTAGAGCTTCGTGGCTTTAAAAATAAGCATGCCTCATAGGACACAGCACAATATAACCCCTCAAAAAGGACAGTAAGATTTATTTCACAATTAATTTTTAAAAAATCCTTGGTGACTTTGGCGCTTTTTTTTTTTTTTGTCAGCATGAGATCTTGGACGATTATATAAGGCTTATTTTAAACCAGAGTATGCAGAAAGATGTCTGGTTTTGATTTGATGGTGCTTTTGTAATTGCCTGTGGAGGTAGCTGCACCAAGACCTAGTTGCTCAAAGGAAGGCCTATAGAGGGTGAAGTTGCCTTTAGAACTTTTTTTTCTTTAACTTGGGGTTCCTGGTGGACTGCCAGAGGCAGGTCTTTCTCCCCACGCTGCCCTAGAAGGGGTTGGAGCTGATCTGAGGAATCCACGCACAAATCTGCCCCACAAAAGCAGAAGGTAAGAAATCATCAATGAGGAGGACTGCAGCAGTCTTCCCATAATGAAGTTTGACGCATTATCCACTGAAAGAACAGTTTGAAATTCTAGCTAAATATTTAATAAATGATTTTAAAACATTTTACTGTAAATAATAAGATAATGTGCCCATATTTATCTGGCGCTTTTTAATTACAATTAATGATCTTTGTTGCTTACTCAGACAATTTACTTGTCTTTGTCCATTCCCACTTTACATCTGGGAAAATAATAAATCGAATGGCCTTGTTTTGAAATCCATTTCTAAATGAATACTTATGTGGATTTACTATTAATTTCATATTGGCTTTTCTCTAATACATTGCTACTTTTAAAATGAAGAGCTCTGCACTTAGTGCTTTTCTTGAGAGCGCCTTGACAAGCACTCCGTCATGATCCTGGCAGGCCTGGAGCCTTGTGTTCTCATTTCACGTGTCTGTCAGCATTTTGAAATACAGTATTTCCAGAAGGTGACACTGTGGATATTTCAGCTTGACCTGTGTAGCTTGCACGTTGTCAGATTTTGGAACACTGCAGGCTGCATTCATGAACTAAATGGTATGAAACACCGTCTCGCCCCACGCAGGTAGTGCATTTGCAATGGTAATGAAGTGGTACAGGTAGACACCGCGACAACATTAGGTGCTTTTTTAAGATGACAGATAGATGTGATAGGGTTGCTGTAAATGTCTTCACACACTTAATTAAATTAAGTACAAATTAAATGAAATGCAGGTGGAAACCTGTGAGTCAGTCAGGTATGTTCTAGTTGGTGTGGCTTTCAGAGTGCGCCTCAGACTGCATTGCAGATTTCTTCATGTCTGCGGTAGCTCCTCAGTAAAATTTGGGTGGCAATTTTGGACAAGACCAGACATTTGTCTAACCCCAAATCTTCTCTGTGGTTCCAAATGCATACCAGAGGAAAAGTATGAACAGAGCAAATACACATCACACTCCTCCCGTCACACTTCTCCCTTACATTCTCCTAGTTTATGATTATTTTCAGTGTGGCACGTTTCGTGAGCCAGGTGGGGGTTTCTGCTTATTTATTTATTCCTCCAGTGGACATTTCCCTTGTACATGTCCAGTTTCCTCATGAAACCCAGTCTTGGCATCCTTAGCATCCTTTGGCAAGGAGTTCCCTGTGGTTTTATTTCCCTTTGCATGAAGAATCATTCTCCTCTGTCTCGAAACCTTTCTCTCTTGGCTTCAGTTTGAATACCTCTACCTATACTTGTATTGGAAAGGTTGGTGAACAGTCTTTCACTGTCTCCATGCTGTTTTTTGTCTCAACCTCTATCATATTTAAGTATCTCAGTTGCAGGCTTGAAGAGTCTTGAACGTGGTACTAAGCTGTAACACCTCTTACTTTTGCCAACAGGTGGTTATTTATAATAGACACCTTTTAAAATTCTGTGAGATATACTGCTGGCTATGATGTAACTGTATGCTATTACTCTACTAGCCCAAATGTGACATGACCTCAGACACAAGACAACTGCAGTTCCCACGGAGTGGAAATAAAATTGACAAACTCAGCTCAAAAGTGCCATCTGGCAGTGTGCCCCTTCTTGGCTCGCTTTCCAGGTCTGCTGCTCTCCCCCTTGGTGAACCTGGGGACTGAAGATGGGCCAGATGGGCTGAAGCAAGAGCAGAAAGAGGGCTTGGCTAAGCTGCTACCTGTTCTTGACTATTGCTGGTAGTAACTTACATTGAGGTTTAGATATGACTCCGCTGAATAATTTTCACAGCAAGCATGTTCACCTCCTTTGACCCTTTTTCATTTTCTGTATATGGTGAGAAGCGTAAGAGCATGCCCTGCTGTCGGCCTTCCAGAGACCTTGTGGATGGAATCTCCATTGTGAAAACCGACCATCTTTTCCTCTTCATTGCTTTCCTGTCTTTCACACAAAAAGTGACCAATTTTTCTGCTTTATCCTCAGATTTTTAAGAACCAGTAAGGGCTTTTTTTTTTTTTTTATTTAAACAACCAACCAAAAAAACTTTGAAAATCCAACTGTATTTTATGACACAAATCACCTTTATCTCCTTGCCTTACTCCGGCAGTGAGGTGGGTTGCCCAAAGGGATCTGCATGGCTATTCCTTCATCAGCGAGCTGCAAATGAAATAGGTGCTGAGAGTTCTTACAAAGGCCCATCTGTAAATGTCCTTAAAGTGCAAAGAAAATTGGATCTTTGTTTTTTGAAGTTTTCCTTTTGTGGAATGGGGGGAAGCACCTAAGATTTGGGCCAAGGTGGTATATGACTATACTCAAAAACTGGAGTTGCTCTGTCGTAAAATGTTGGTCTTGCCAGAGTTTGTAAAGAGTATTTCTGTGCTCTGAAATGAAATCTAGATTTGATTTTTGGCTGTCTTATGTTTTCAAATTTTTAAGCTATATTTGAGCTTCATAACTCCTAAAGTAATCTAAAAATGGAATAACTATCAAATCAGTGTCATGCACTTTCTGATTAATTTTAATACAGCATTTCTTTTTACTCCTAGAGAGCAAATCAAAAGGCCTCCAGTGGGTGATAGATACAACCATTGCGTATCCCAAAGGTGAACCTATAGACATCCAAACCTGGATTCTTGGCTACCGGCAACCAACAGTTACACATGTACATTACAGGTAGGAAATAAACCTTCTAGTCGCACATTGAATTAAAGTGTGTGTGTATATATATATATATATATAAATTACTCAGAAGTTACTAGCAGCATGTTTCAGGATATGGGAAATCAATAGCAATGTCTTGTGTATATGTGAGTCTCACACAGGTTGGCAACTCATTATTTAACGATTTTCTTGTGAAAAGTTCAGTGACCATTCTATGGCTTAGCATGTTAGAGTTGTTAGGACAAGGAGTTATGGTTTTAAACTAAAAAAGGGTAGATTTAGATTAGATATAAGGAAGAAATTCTTTACTCAGAGGGTGGTGAGGCACAGGCACAGGAGGTGCTCAAGGCCAGGCTGGATGGGGCTTTGGGCAGCCTGGTCTAGTGGGAGGTGTCCCTGCCCATGGCAGGGGGGTTGGAACTGGGTGGTTCCAACCCAAACTACTCTGTGATTCTGTGAAATTTTTGACTAATGCCTAATGGTTTAACGTAGTTTTGCAGAGTATATTTGAAGGCTATGTCATCTTTTCCACTTCAGTGTTAAGTTGATGCTAAACCCAGCTTAGTGTTTTTCTTTTTCCTATAATAACAACAGACAAAAAAAATCACTTTGTTTTTAAATAATAGGGCTTCTGAAAGATTACTATGTATAGAATTTAACTTTCTGACAAATTTCAGCTTTTTTTGCAAAAAGCACACTCTTAATTGTTGAGCAGAGCAATATTCTTGCAATAGCAAATCTAATTGAAACTTAGAATGGGTTACCATTTAAAATCTTAATCCTCAGCAGTTCTTTGTCTCAGGGCCTACACTAATGGAGAGAGAAGTTGTGCATATATATATATATATATAACCATCTGCTTTGTGGTTCTGTCTTTTTATATATCTACATCTGGATGCACAGAGTTAAAACACATAAATATGCAGATCTAAACTGCTTCTAGGAAGTTGATTAAAAAAGAAAAAGCAGCACCACATACCTGATTGTTGTAACACAGCTGTTACTTGCTTTGCTTTCACTTGTTTTTCATCTGCCCACAATTGATTGGATTTGATATTGACTGCTCAGAAATTAAATATTTTCTTGGAGTTTTTTTTTTTTTTAAGAGGTCTTTGTCCCTGGACGTGGGTAAAACCAAATTTTGGCATACAAACGTTTTCTTCTTTAATCAATGAAGCAAGCAAGGGTATTTCATTAAGGCAGGGTGTATCTCCTGGGCTGTGTATCACTCATTGGTATGAAGATGCCAGTGATGTTGTAAGTGAATGCTGGCTGAGAAATAATTACCTTGGTTGCTAGGAAGTTGTCATCATGCATACTCTTGGGGTAAGAACTTGATTAAAGATTAAATTTCTTGAAAAAATCTTATTTGGAGCATATTAATAGTACTTCATGATCTATTAAACTCTGCTGTATTTCTTCTCGTGCTGCAAATGCATGTGTATATATAATAGAGTTCTTGGGTCAGGAAAAGGGTGTGAGGCCTCAAGCACAAATACTTTAATTAGTATTTCTGATATGTCTGGTGGTTGCATGTTTAGTTGTTTTTATGTTAGTGGTGCTGGTCTTGATCAATATTATTCCCCACCATCATTTTCTGGATGTTCTTAGGCATTTTTTAGTGATTGGTGCCCTAGGAAGTAGCTGACAGACACTTTCTTCCTTTACTGTTACTTCTAGCTCCTGCAACGCTCCCTCTCAAGTGTCTCCCTGTTCCCACCCCATACACTCAGGAGTTCAACCACCAGCTGAAGAGGTCATTTTTTTCCAGAGAAATCCTTGTTTTGCGTAGGCCCTACACAGAGTCTGGGGGTGATAATATGGGAACTTTTTTCACAGCAGTGCTACAGGCTTTATCACCTGGGAAAAGCAACTTGCAGCTGTCTAAGGGAAACCTGAGGCTGCCTTGCTCCTTAGTGTTGGGAGCAGCTTTGACAGAGTAGGAGACCTTGATCAAGGAGGATGGCACTGTTTCTGAAAAAAATAAAATAAAAAAATGCTACCTTTCCATGACCAGAAAGGATTTATCATTTCTCACTTCTTTATAAAAAACAGTCTTTTGAATGTCACGTATTCCAGCTCTCTGCTTCTGCTTGGTAATTTCAACAGTGCAGTTGTGTGATTCAGTAAAAAAAAGAAACTCGTGTTTGCTACATACTTGGAAGTAGAACAAACTAAAGAAAATAAAGATAACAGAAATCTTCTGTATTGATTGTGCCCTTTAAGTTCAGTGAGTCATTATGTGCTTTTACAATAGATTCCTGGTTTGGAAGTCTGCTGCTCTCTAGCAAGAAGAAGGCCTTGCAGAACAATTTAGGTCTAGTTTGTTATAGAGTGTACTAGGCTGGGGCTCCTCTTCATCCTAAAATAAAACAGCTGATGCTCGTACATCAAAGATCAGGTCCATCTAAGATGAGACCACTCTTCTTCTTATCAACTTCCCTTAAGCATTTGCTAGTAACCATTGTCAAAGCAAATAAAGTAATCCTATCGCTGATGTTTCGTAAAAGTATGATACTTAAATTACGCATTTGGGTTAATGATATATAAAGCAGCCTGCCTGCATATTGTGAAACCACCAGCAATCCAAAGACTACCTGTCCTCATTAGGAGTGCAAGTACCAGCACACAGTGTATCTTGGGGATGAGAGGAAGATGCTTCTCCCACAGAGCTCTTTGATCTCCCAGTGGATTACTTTTTTAAAATTCACCCTGCAGTTTTGTTTAGTGCACTTCTTGCTTTAAACACTGTACACATTGAATCTTTTTGGAAGAGAAGTAATTCACTGTCCTGTTACAGATAGTACCAAGATGATTTTCTCTCCAGAAGAGTTAAAATCTGGTAATGAGGGCAAGAAATCACCCCAGCTCCTGCTTTCAGGAGCTTGGCTGGTGTGCATCTGGGGAAGCTGTATCTCGACATAGCTATCAGAAACTCATAATAGAGGCAATGTACTGTTTTTTTCTAGTCTAGGGATTTTTTTCTTCAAGCGAGTAGATCTGACTGATTACCACTTAAAATATTCTGCAGCAGGTGATGTGAAAGCTGCAGCTACAGGGAGAAAAACATACACGCAACCCCAAAGATATTTTATTCTTATTTTCCTAACTGCTGTTTGGTTTTGATTTGCATTTAATTGCAAGTCTGAAATCTGCAGGAATATTTTAATGCTCTTGCTATGTCAAATAAGTTGATCACGTTTGGATCACAAAATTGTGTGGTTTTGTCTTAATTCTCTTTTGCTGTTTACTGAGCTTCTGGCCTCTTGCAGTAAGGTTTCGGATCTCCTTATGTGGGTCCCCTTAGATGGTATTTTAACTGGGAATGACCTTGTGTGAAGCACAGTACAGGATGCTCACTGGAGTTCTTTTCTACAGCCATGTTTAAATCTGTTCCTGCTTTTTATAGAAATCTGCCTTCAGGTTTCTCGAAGGTGAATGTACTTATAATTTGTATAGGACATCATTTACCTAATATGCCTTATTCAGGTCATCTTAGTACTCCCTCAGATCTCTGGGATAATTGCAAGTTGAATGTATTTAGAATTTCACTAAAGAGATTTCCAAGACTACTTAAAGTTTTTTTCTTTAAAAAAGAATAAATCTGCGGTTGAATTAACTTCCTGCTTCCAAACATGTACATTGAAAACATAATTTTTAACATGAGCATAAAGATGTTGTTACCTTCCTTGTACTGAACTTGAACATTACAGTGCTTGTAATACTAAAATTTTTAAAACTGTAAGAAATTGTTTATTGCTGCGTGTGGGTTTGTTTTTTCCAGAGGGTCAAAGTCACTGATTTGGAGGGCAGGGCCTCTTGGTTTAATTTTTAAAAATAACTTCTAGTTCTCGTGACTGACCCTATAAAACTTTTTGAAGTATCCCCCAAATGGAAACTACGGTAGCAGCACATCTCTGAGGCTGAGCGCTGTGTACCATGCCTCTAAAATGAGAATGGAGGGTCTTGGTTCTGCCTGGTGCTGTGGCTGACTTTCCAGTCGGGGTCGTTCTTGGTTGGCATGCCAGCTTGAGGTACGTGTCCTCTGGACCATAAGAGCTGCAGTTACACCCAGGACAGCGACTCCTGCAGATCTCTGGGAGCAGATGGCAGCAACAAGAGCGTGGGGAGGGAAACCGTGCGAGATCCCTCTGCACATCGATGCTTGGTGGCTGTAAAAGGCCAGGCTGGACGGGGCTTTGGGCAGCCTGGTCTGGTGGGAGGTGTCCCTGCCCATGGCAGGGGGTTGGAACAAATTGATCCTTAAGGTCCCGTCCAACCCAAATCATTCTGTGATTCTATGGACTTGTCTGATACCCTTTTTAAACTGCTTACACTTTAGACTTTTACAACATCCCGTGGGATTTACTACATGTAATTGTTCTGGAGGGTGGCAGTAGGGAGTTGCTTCCCTTTTGCATTAAACTTTCCACCGATGACTTCAGCGGGTGCACCCTGTTTCCCGTGTCCTGCCAGTTACGGATGAATCACTCGCTCTGCGACCGACCCATGGCTTTGCAGCGCTGTCTCATATCCTGCCTCGCCGTGCCCCTTCCAGCCTGACGAGTCTTCGTGCATTTGGTGTCTCCCTACCCCAAAAACCTCTCAGGTTATCTTTGTGCCTTTCCTGGTTCTGCTGTAACCAGTTTGGGAGATGACCGATGTCCCCAATTCCCCACAGTGATTTTGGGATCACTTAGCAAGAACAGCTCATCTCGGAGCCTGGGGCTGTCTGTGCGCGTGTAGCTGCTCGTGCTTGTTCCTTCCCTGGTGTTCATTGCCTTGCACGTACTGGTATTTGAATTTGGTCTGTAACTATTGTCAGGTCCTTCTGCAGCTCTTCTCATCTCTTTGACTACCCAGAAGAATTCTATACCAGAACTGTCATACCATTTTGCTGTCCTTTTTTTCAGGCTTACCATATCATCTATGAAAGAGATGTGAAGAACTAAAGTATCTGGGACTAGAGCTGTGGTTTGGAATGAGCGCAGTGAATTTTCGCCTTCAGTGTTTATGATAATCAAATTTATTTTTAGATATTTCCATGTAGCTTTAAATATATATTTAACATTTATGTGGATAAATGTATCCATGTTTATCCATGGCAGCATTGGCAGAGAGCAATTGAATTTTGTGTGTGCATGAGTTCACTCATGTTGCATCATCTTTTTCTGTTGCTTACACAGACATTTTCTGTTGGATTCCATTCAGGGCATTACAGCAAGTGCTTCTTTCTTTCTTTTTTTTTTTTTTTTCCTAGATCACCTGGCTTTACTCATCAAGGGTTATTTTTTAACAGAATGCTGCGATGTCATGGACACCTTCAGGGTTTTAATAATTTCAAATCATGTACTGATGGTTTGAACCAGGTTGCTGGTACCACTAAGAACCTGTAAAGATGGAGTATGAGCTTGGGAAACAGGGTGTCGGGTAGGGAAGAGTAAGGAACAACTGTTCTCTCCCTGAGAGTTACTGGTGGGAAAGAAAACCTTACAGCTCAGCTGGCACTTGATCAAACCTTCTCCAGCAATGGGAAGCCAGATAATTGAAGCCCAGCGGACTGACAGCAATTTCTTAGAGCTTATTTTTGAAGTTATCAGCATGACCAATGGAAAACTCTCTTTAGAGCCTCCCAGGTAGTGTCCTCACATGTCCAAACGTACAGCGATGACTTGATTCCATTGCCTTGTCAGATCTTAATCAGGAATGGTTCTGTGGTGGAAAAAAAAAACACAAAACCTTGTATGCTGGTTAAGCTGCATGTCTTGACCTGGAAACATGAGCTTCTTCCAATTTGTCTTCTGCATGGAAACCAAAATATTACTCTAACAGAACAACCGGAGAGTCTGGGGCTGTCAGCGTGGAGCACAGCTGCTTATTTTGCAGATCATAAATCTGTGATGGTTCCTCAGTGATTCTTAATTCTGAGAACCACTGAACATTAACTACTGCTGGTCCCCAGCTGCATGGGCAAGTATCAAACCAGTGACTGAAGTCTGAAAGGTCCTATGCTCCATTAAGACCTGAGATGTCCCTTTGAAAAAGATTAGTACGTTTCTTTGTTAACTTTTTGAAACAAACTCAGTTTGCAAAAGGAGATACTGAAGGAAAGTGAGTTTTATCTTTTCATATAATTCCTAAAACAATGGAAATGTCAGGATTGTTTCTGACACAGGAGATCTCTGAAATTGCCATGAAATGTGTATAGAATATGTCTGGATTGTTGTTACCCACCTTTTTACTTTGTTTGATACAATGAAATTTTGCTCATTACTTTTCCTAATTTTGAATGCTTTGGGAGTTTACATTTAAAATATTTTTAGGGAGGTTATTTTAAATGACTGGGGAGAGAGGAAGGTCTGTGTCAGCCTGCGCTTTAGCACACCAGTTTCTCATCTTCTGTTGTTTGAACTGAGTTCTAGGTCTAGAAAAAATCATTTTTAAAAAAAAGTATTTGGAAAAAGTAAACAGTAATTTCACCAGATGCAATCTCTAATGTAAGAAAGGAGACTGGGGACTTG
The DNA here is from genome assembly GCF_964034855.1 of Anser brachyrhynchus. Classification (NCBI taxonomy): domain Eukaryota; kingdom Metazoa; phylum Chordata; class Aves; order Anseriformes; family Anatidae; genus Anser; species Anser brachyrhynchus. Next base: position 28,750,840 of record NC_137696.1, read on the forward strand.
AAAATGCTTTTTCTTTGTTTAAAGCAATCCAGAGAGAGATGTAGCTTTTTTCCACTGCTGCTGTTCATTTTCTGTGCTACTTCCTTGCTCTGAAGTAGAGGAAGAGATTGCAGAGCCTCCTTTGTTTCAGTCGTTCAGCCAGACCTCCCTGCCATCCCCCTTGGTCACAATCTGTCTCTGCCATACTGTCTTCCAAATCTGATGTTTTCCTTTTCTCACAGCCTGTCCTTTTAATGCAGGATTGTTTCTTTCATCCTACTTAGAGAGCAGCAGGAGGAGTGTAGAGGACACAGTGACCAGCCTTATTTTTTCATTTTTAGAAGGTTTTTTTTTTTGCTGATGGAAATGTCAGAGAGAGTTCAGTTTAATCCAGCAATCATTTTTGGTTGAAAGCTCAGTTTTGATAGGTGAGTTAAAGCTTGCTTTTCAAAATACCATTTTCTGTACAAATCACATGGTTTTCAGAAGCTCATGTTTAGGCTCAGCTATGGCCTCACTTTTCCTCAAGATTTTAAAAGAACTTTCTTGGAAAAATGGGCAATTACCAAATTTCACATTCTTCAAAACACAGAGGTGTGAAAGCTTACCCTTTGAACTATAGAATAAATTTTTGACCCTCACAGACTTTCCTCAAAACTCTCTGGAAAGTGCTGAAAAACCATTTTTGCTCTCAGAAACATAAGAAGCAAGGAGAATATCCAATTAACTTTGTCCAGGTCAAACGGTGCCGGTGTTTTGGGGGGAAATTAGGGTGGCTGTCTGTTAGAGCACTAAGCGAAAGAAAAGGTTACATGCTAGGAGGTGCAGGGTATCTTTAGCTAGAGGAATCACTGTAAGATCTGTCAGAAAGGTTGGTCTACCCCTCAGAGTAGTTTAGCTTTGTGCAGGGGTCATCCTGTGTGATGTGCATTAAACGTAAATCCAGACTCACGACATTTACACTCTGTAGAAATAAGTTGAGTGATTTGGTGTCTGTGTAACAAGACAGCATACTGGCAACCCTCCTCAGCTTCTACTTTTCATCCACACTGAGCTGGGTTTTGTTGTTTGGGGGGGGATTTTATTTTTATTTTTACACCAGTCACTCTTCAGTCTGGCTTGGCATTTCTCAGCTGGTCTCTGACTTTAACAGAAAGATTTCCCTAGTGCTGCCGTTTGCTGTCAAAACCCAGGAGTTTAAAATTGATTTAGTTAAAACAAACAAACAAACAAAAAAAAACAACAACAAAAAACGAAACAACCTGTCTGTGAAGTTTTTTTGACATCTAGACTCCACTCAGTTAGGAATGGCTTGGTGTTGTAAGGTTTGTTTTGCACTAAACTTCGCCTCCGCGTACAATCATGTCCCCGGTTTGCTTTGGGCAGTACTGAGGGTAGTGTAGAGCCCCGGAAGTCAGAGCGAGCCATAGCCCCCTCCACAGCTGAGAGGAGAGCCGTGGCTGTGCTGCACGGAAGGACCACATTTTATGAAGCTACCTCAGCCATCCCGCTGCCACAGTGCAGATAAGAACTGTGTCACCTTCCTTCGTCATACCAGTTTTTGCCCCGTGCTGCTTTTGAAGCAAGCTTCTAGCTACTGAGGAAGTTTGTTTTCTGTGTCTGCGTGAATACAGATTTATTAAAATAAACTAGACTCTTAGCTATAAATAAAATGGAATATTTTGTGGCTGCTGAATGAGTTTTGCAGAAGCGTCTCTGAAGGGCATCCAGCGCGGCAATACATTTTAATATGCTTTTTTTATGCAAGTAACTTATTTCTGGATGTGCCTGAGATCTACCAATGACCTCCATCATGCTGAGTTTATTTAAAGAGTCATTGGAATGGCAAATAAGATGAAGAAAGAGGAGGGGGTAATAAAGAATTCAGGATAGGACAGAGGATGAAAGGCGATTAGTACTTACAGGTGGTATCTATGAACTTCAGAATTTTCATACAGAATTAGCGGTGGTTTCTCCAATAAGGGCTGTTTAAAAGGATTAATTGTTCCTGAGAATGCCACATTTCTGAAAATTATTTGTTAGCTTTTGAGAAAAGAGGAGGTGTAATGTATCTTGAAGTGTATCATTTAAATTGTTCTGCAGTTGTAGATTTTAAGATAATTATCCTCGTTCTGTCTTCCTGTGCTTTGCCATTCCTTTCTCTACTGCACAGTTTTACAAAGGTATTCTGGCTAGTTCTTTTTCCACAAAATTCCTCTTGCTCTTCTGCCTCTCCAGGTGTAAAAATACTTGTTTTAGTTGGTTTGCAGTCTTCATATATCTATTGGCACGTGCAGATACTGCTGGCGTTAGTGATAAATCTGTCAGTTCAAGGTGGGCTTCTGCCTTCTCTTTGGTTTTACTCTTTCCTCTGTGACTGAAAGCAAACCCCTTCCCATCTGGAGGGGATGGAGGCTTGGCATGGCTGCAGGCGCTGTGCAGTGTCGTGGCAGGTGAGAGCACTGCTCGTAGGCTGCTGCTTGGGATGAAGGAGTCACTTCTGAAGGGTATGGAGTCACTTCCGAGGGGCATGTGCTGTTCAAATGTGGGACAGCCACCTTTCAAGTCTTGCATTCTTGTTGCATGGATCATTTTAGATGTGAGGAACAGAAGAATGCAGATTAAACTGACTAAAAATAATTCTGTACGTATCCTTTGCTTCTGCGTCACAGGGTAGGGAGGAATCTAGCAAGAGTTCTAGCATTCATTTCGTTACGTGTACTGCTGCACATGCTTCATCACGAGCTTGAAGTGCGGCAGTCAGATGGGGTAGGCACTCAGAGTAAGTTTCCTTTATTAAAACTAAACCCAAGGACAGTAAAATACAATTTTTTTTCAGCGCTTCAGAAGTGGATGGCCCCAGCTTCCCTGTGAGCCATTCTTTTGTTAACTTTGGGACTGAAGTTACAGTAACTGACAATGAGGTATGAAGAGCAAAATGTTCACATGTGGTGGGCTGGGGCTCTTCCAGAGTATGTTTGGTCCTTGTGAGGGCAATATTAATGCTTTATAATTGGTGGCAAAACAATTTTTGTGGTAGGCTTGTGAGTGCGCGCATGTAATGCAACAGGGCTTTGAGAAAACAATGCTGCACGCAGCAAGAAGAGTGTAGGTTGTTGTTTATCACGGTAGTGCTAACAAGATGAGGCTGATTAGCTGTTGTGTGTTTTGGAAACCAGAAAAAACATCCGCTCACAGCGTCACTTACAAAATACCCTCCCCTCTTCCGGGCTTGTTACAACCAGGCAGTCCCTGACTTTGGGGAGAGCCGGGGAAATCCCTGCAGAGGGACAAGCGCAGTGTGCTCTGCTTCCAGCTGTGGGGCTGGGCGGTCGGATGCCAGCTCTAACGCTGCCTCAGGGTGCAGGCCCGCAGGTGCTGTGGAGAGGCTGCTGGGCCGGTGCCTCAGATGTTACCTCAAGAAACCAACAGGTTCAGATGGTTGTGTTGAACCAGTTCTTGAAAACGTTTTATTGTTTATCTGATATTCTGAAAGAGGATCGCTTATTTATTTGCCCAAATATGCATTGCTCTCTTGCTGTATGTCTGGTGAAAGCTTTATGACCGTTGGTTTCACTTGCAGTCTCGCAGATGGAAAAAAGCTTTTCTGTTTGCTGAATCTCAAAGAAAAATGCTAAAATAAATACTTTTCCTTGTTCAGTCTGGGAAGTATTCTGAAAACTTTATAGAATGAAATTGTGCCTGAGCTGAAGTGAGGATCTCTCCAGAGTTCCGGCAAGAAGAAGCTGCTTTCTTCGGTTCATGTTTCATGGGTGAGGGAGTTACACATGTAGGAGTCTGTATGTGTACACACCTCTTTGTATGCTGAGAGAGAAGGACGTACAAAATGTTTGTTCTAGTCTTCATCATGGATGTAATTACTGACTTCCATCACGGTGCAGCCTTGCTGCCATTGCCGCTTCCAGTGCCTCAGGTCACAGCCAGTGGCAGCACGGTCATTACTGGGGTTTGCCACCACCCTTTATGGTACTGAAGCAGCAGTGCCCTTGATAAGAAATGAAAGAATTTCCATTCTGCTTGACTTTCCTGGTCAAGTCATCTTACCTGGTGCTATTAATTTCTGTGTTTGCCACATCAGGAATGAGATGTTTGTATTTTCATGCAGGATGAGGCCAGTGTTGCTCAAAAACTGGCAGGATTCAGGTGCCCGAGAGACTCCAGAGGTGTCAGATACTAAGTATTGACCCACTGTTCCCTGTCAGCACAGTTCTGTATGTCGATACATTTTATTTTCTTGAGGAGTTCCTCCTTTCTTGGCATTCCTGATGCTGGAAGCACAGCAGTGGGTTGGAGCCAAGCTGATGCTTAGGCTGTGACCACGTTGACCAGCGTTTGTGTATCATTGAAAAGACAGAACTGTTCCCAGAATCTTTGAACAGCAGAGCTGGCAGACCTCGCAGCTGATGCCTGGTGATGAACCTGTTCCAGTCAGTGTGGTGCTTTCATCCTTTGGTTTTGGATTGTCTCTGTAGAGTTCTGTAACATCAGGCTTCTCGGTTGCCTTTCCTGGACCCAATCTCCTTTTAGCCGTCTGATGAGCAGAGAATGAGGATAGCGGCAGTGAGTGTAGTTTCCAGTGTTTAAGGATTCTTTTAAACATTTCATCTCTAATTAAGTTCATACTCTGCATGTAAAATATAAACCTAGATAATCTAAAACTGTTTGAACGTACTTCTAAATACACTATCAGTTATCATTGATAACGTGACAGTCAATGTAGCATTATTGGGAAACCAGTTGTTTTCCACTCTACATTAATATTCATTGCAATTAATATTCATTCAAAAAGGGTGTGACTGTGATTGCCTCTTTAAAAGTTTGAGTAGAAGTTTGGGAGATTGGAGTATTCTGATACCGTATTGATTCATGCAAGAACCTGAATGGATTCAGGCATGAAACTGCTATGTTGCACTCCATTAGTCTCTCAAAATATTAGCATCCTTTATGCTACTTCGCTACTCCATTAAAGTGCCAGCTGATAAGTAGTTTCTAATGAATATCTTGTTAGCTCTTGTGATAACGTTTTCAGACTAGTGAGTACATTCTTGGAAAAACATCAGGCTTGATTAGGTCATTGAGTAGTCGGTCCATTCAGTAACTGACAAGTGGAGGTGAAGAATGCCTGCAGCTTACAGTGGAAAATGCATGTGAAGCCAGGTAATCCTAGACTTCTGTCCTGAGCCCACGCACGCATTCTGTTAGTTCTGAACCATCTTCAAACTTGCGTCAGCAAGCATCTGTCCTTCAAAAATATACTGTGAAACACAATATTCAGTTGCTGAGTCCTTTTATCTCTTCACACCAGATAGACAGAAGAGCGTAAAAATAGTGCTTGGCAACTTGGTTGTGTTTGTGGACAGGGAGTCAGTCAGCCTTAATGTTAAACCCTCAATAGAAACGGTCCATCAGTGTGTTTTCACTCGACTTTACATGCAATACCATTTAATATTGATCTGTGGTATAGCATCTGGGCTTCAAGATGAGATAGTTCTTTACTACCTGTCTTTTTCATTTTCTTAATGTGCATGCTAAGGACTTGAGCTTACTACACTACCAACTGTCTTGTACTCTGGACAAAGACTTTTGGTACAAAGAACTCTGTGCTTTGAGAAAGGTGCAGGTAGAGCTGCTACAAAGGCTACAGAACTATCTGAGTTAACACTGACGCCATAGTGAGTAAATAAAATTGTTCACTTCTTTATAATGAAGTCTTCTCTATCTACCAAAGCACCATTGGTTTTTATTCATTCATTAGATCATTTTTTTGCTTCTTTTCCACTTATAGCTTATTTTGTCATGTGTAGAACTATGAAAGGAGGAGGTACAAACGACTTAGCAACAAAGCCAGGATGTTGAAAACAGGAACAGCAACAAAAGCATTCTTCAGACGTGTCCCTTATTTCTGTAGTCTGCCAGTATCTGCTCAGACGCTTCCCATGTGATAAAATTATCACTGCAAATTCTTTTCAGTATAATCAGTAAGACTGTGTTTAAAAACAAACAAATAAACAAAAACCCATAGCATAGATGACAAGGTAAATGGGAGCTCACCTGAGAAGAGAGACCTACAGTAAAGGTCTTACATTTCTGAGTGTAAATTTTTCAGGCTAGCCTGATACGCAGATCTCTTTTGTTGGCCTCCCTGTGAACCACAGCAGATATATAGCCTCTTGTATATATCAAAAGGCACTCACTCCACTGAGGAAATTTCACACTTACCGTAAGACTTGAAATTTTACTTTGAAAAAAATCCACTGAGGTATGGTGGGGTGTTTTGGGGGTTTCTCTCTGTATATATCTTAGTGAATTCTGTCATGGACATCTGATTTTTCTAAATAGCCTAGTACGTAATTCTTCCCTTGGGCTTTTAAAATACTGGTTCTTCAAAATTGTGGTTGAACTTTCTCAGTATTTTGTATTTGATGGTTTCAGTGAATGAATGTCATTGCTTCTTGATTGGTAATTTCTTTTAAGGATGGTAATACAGTGTGGTATTTTTCCATTAAAAATAAAACCACAACTTATTATCTTCTCTCAAATGCTGTACTATTGTATTTGATAGAAGCTAATAATGCCTATGTCTTCTGTGTGCATTGGGCTGGTAGTTTTGTTTTGTATTCTTAATACTCGTGGTCTGTGAAACAGAGAGAATGAATTATGTTTTTTCTTTGGTAGGATTTTTCCAATTAAAGACGTACCTGCAGAGCCTGAAGCTCTTACACACTGGCTATATCAACGATTCATTGAAAAGGAGGATCTCCTGACACATTTCTATGAAACAGGTAGGACGGTGTCTAGCTAAGAGAATTGTGCTTTATGTCTTTTTTTATAAGGATCTCAAAATGATTTAAGAAGTATATGTTTTTCACATCAATATAATACAAATAGATACTAACACTTTTTATGTGGCAAAAGAATGTATGCTAAGAAGTGATGTAGAAAACAGTTTGCCTGGCTGTGATTATCACTGGGTAGCATTTGGAAGCTGTCACAATTGAAACAGAGCTAAGGAAATCCCCTTGTTTCATCAGTAACATATAGTTCAGCTGGGAAACTTGCTGCCAAAGGGGAATAACTTAACAAGATTCAAAGAGGTAGTGAATGTTTACATGCACCCGTAAAAAGTATTCAGAGTTTAAGTTTGGAGGGGATATAATATCTTCAGGGTTTAAAAATGAGCAAGTTCTTGAAAAAAAGAGAATAAATAAAGCTCTTATGTGAGGCAGGTTTTGTTTTATCGTAGTTACCTTATATAGCATCTTCCTCAGGCACTTGTACAAACAGAAAAAAAATGGCCAAGGTAGTCTGTAGGCGTAATCCAAAATCGTAGCTCTCTTCTGTTTCCAGCTAAGTTGAACAGAAAGATGCTCTGATTGGAAGGATCTGTAAGAACAATAAAGCATAATGCCTTTGGAGTCCTTGTCTGCCTGCAGCCCTCTGCTGTGAGCACTGGTCTCCTTGCCATGACATACTCTGGGTCACTTCTATCATAACATACTTTCAGTGTTAATAGATCAGAGAGATCTAAATAGATTTGGGCCATTAATAACATTACTGAAGGGATACTGGCAAATAATGTGATTTAAAATACCAGGTAAATGCTTAACTGGGGAGGTGTTTCCCCAAGGCTCTTTTTTTTTTTTTTTCCATCCAGTTAATGGCTGTGGGCGTGCTTTCAGAGCACAGACCAGAGGAACTTATTACAATAAAAAAGAAATTCCAGAGAGTAAAAAATACAGTTTTGTTTAAACATACAGGAAAGGAAGTTTGTCAAACAGACTGAGTAGAAAGACTCCAGATGAAATAATGCAATGTGTTTTTGAAGAAAAATAAATCCCTTAGTGATTACAACAACTGCTGAGGAAAAATACAGTCTGTTGAATCAACTGAGTTTAATATTCCAGAGTGACTAATCAAAGATGTTACTTCTGTTAGATGATTTACTGCAATAACTGTTTTGATTCCATTTTGAGTGCTTAATTTATCAATTCTACTGCTTAAAATGATTGCTTAATTGAATTCGTTAGCAACCCAGCGTTGTACTGTGCTGTATGAAATACTGCTGTCATTCAACCAGAATTGATAGCCAAAGTCAGACTCTGCTGTGTAACTTGCATCCAGATGCATATATTAGACAAATAACTTTGTGAATCTGCCTAAAAGTATAGTCAATAGGATGTAAGGAATTGTTGTTATTGAGACATTATTTCACGAATACTATTCCAATAACATGGTCATGCCTAAAAACCTAACTAGACCAGAATTTCAAACAGTATAATGAATATAATCAGACATACTCCTTGGAATGTGCTTCAAAAATAGGATGATTGGTTGTAATTTACTGGGTAATGAGCATGAATTAATAAGGCGCTATAAATGTAAATGCTATGACACAGAACCTTATTAGGCATAAATTAGCATAATTTAAAGTTACTACTAATTAAGCCAGTTGAGAACTTACTTGCATTTGCTTTTGTTGTCGTGGTTTACTGCAAACGTGCTATTGCAGTTTTTGGAAAACCCCACCAGTCCCAAGGACTAATATGAAGGGAATCCCTGAAGCTGCCCGGCAACTTGCTTTTTAGGCTTTTTTAGGGGCGCGTTGCATTGTCTCAAGTTAGTGCATTTTTAAGACGTGGGGATGTGGCAGCATTTTGACTTTGTAATACATGCTGCTTGAGAACTTGTCTGAGTTCGTAAGGTTTACTTCAGGTAGTAACTTTCATTATGAAATTAAAATATTTTTATTTGGTGAACTATTTGTTTTAAGCCCGAGTAACATTTAAGGCTACTTGAAATGTCAAGAGCTTGTTACTGGTATATATAATATATAATTATATATAAATATATAATATATAATCTCTTATCATCAATAGGAATACATTCTTTTGGAGTATTTTTATTTGGGAAGAAGAAGAATCTGTGCCTAAAACACTTTTTCCCTTTTTGCAGTATTGCTAACTAGTAAGGACTTCAATTGATCTAGGGAAAACCTGTAATATTTGATGTCTTTAAAAGAAAAGTCTTAAAATTTGAAGATGAATTCTTCATTCTGTCCCATTCTTTCTTATAGGTACATTTTACAAATTTCATTTATGAAATTAAAACTATTTACAGTAAATGTCTGTAGGTATGAACAACACAAATATTCCTAGCAGTTAATGGAAAACTTATATTGGCAATTGCATGATTTCTCTTGAGTGGGATAACCTTGAATAAAGCAGTTACACAAATGGGATTACTTAGCACTTGGAGACTAGTTTTAAAACAAAAAACACTGGAAACGAATAATTGTATACTGAAGACATCACACTCCTTGTTCATTCTGATCATAAGCCAACTGATCTGATGTAACTAAAAAAAGTAAGCAATGTCATCCTACAGGGCAGCAGGAGGGTATTTTCAGTAGTGGTACAGAAATACTTTTTCCACTGTACCAGATCTGAAACCTCATCTGGAAATTCTGCATATAGATCTGTCAAGAAACATGAGTTGAACGGGGAAGAGGGGAAGGTAATAGGTGCTAAGATGACAGAGGGGAAGGAGGAGTTGTTTCTGGGAAGGACAACTGAAAGTGCTCGTCTAGCAAAGTGAAGGATCGTTTTCCCTGTAAGACACAAGTTGGCTTGGGAGAGGAGGAAGGGGAAGAGGCAGTTGCTGTCAGGTCTGAGGAGCAAGGAGTTATTTAAACCAAAGGTCAGTGTTGGTACAGAAAAACAGATGAGCCATGGAAGAAGAAATGTAGTGTAGAGTGGGCAAATAAGAGATCAGCAGTGAGAATTACTGGTGAATAAACGGTGTGGCAAATCTGCCCATGTGTGAAAATATGTGTCAATGAGAGGAGGATGGGACTCATCAAGATTTTTTTAAATGTGAGATCATTCATACAAAAAGAAAAGCTTTGTCTTAAGTACTTGATTGCCATTCCTCCAATGATTGCAAATGTGAAGCACAGAGATAAGTTACTGATGGTATCTAATTGCCCAAATTGTGTGGTTTCTAAGATTCAAAATTGACGATGCTGTATCTGTTCTGTTTGAATCATTCATCTCTTGTTCTTCTCTGAGTAGCTGGGACTCTATAATGCTGTAGCAAGAACGTCTTCATCTAGTATATTTAGTTTTTGTATCCACTGTAAATAATTAACCAAAAAAAAGTGGTTCATATCATCTAGGTTTTGTGCATCTCAGCAACATGTAACACAAATAATTTAATATACAGAAGTAAATATATGCAAACAGTGTGCTTATGATCATAAAGTTCTGGTGTATTTGGACACAGTTTAGTGTTGTAAGTCATAAAAAGTCAAAATAGGGAAAAATGTATTTTTAAATTGTCAGCTGTAACTCCTGCCAATCTTTCTCATACAAACAGACATCTCAAAAGTTATTTCTAGAAAACAGAGTAGCAAATCAGAGCACTTCCTTAGTCTGTGTGACCTGACTGGCTAATGAATGTTCAAACAACATATAAAAATTATTGTAAGGGGAAAAAAAAGTATATATACATATTATATATATATGTGGTTTTGTGTATATCTTCATATTCAAGAGGAAATTTGAGAGTTTAGTTGCTCACAGTATACCAAATCATTACCAAACAGCTGCGAAGCTTTATGCAGCATCCATTCAGTTTGATCATATGGACACTAACGCAACTATAAAAATAACCCAGAAGACTTTAGTTGTCAGTCAGATCTCCTTGCAAAGGTTGAATACTGTCAAGATGGTTGCTTTTAAGGAAAGTTTAAGTTTATATCCAAATGAAATGCATGTTACTCTTAATAATAAAACTTATTTTATTTTCTCGAAGATGACTGGTAATAGTGGAGATTATTTTGAAAATGTACAGCATAATACAAAACTAACCAATACATTGTTGTGGGTCAGGTAGCAATGGTAAAGACTAATGCATTAAGCCTGTCATTCCTGCTGTGAAAGCATTACCTGTGTGTTCTTTTCTTTTTCAGGAGCTTTCCCTCCACTGCAGGGTCAAACAAAAGCTGTTTCTCGGGCGATGACCCTCAGTAATCTGTGGCTAGTTGGCATACAATCACTTGCATTTTTGTCAGGCGGTATGTGGTACTGCATCTTACAGTATTTTTATCATTGCCTATTTTAAAAGTCGAATGGGACCTGAGGACACAGGGGGAATCCAGGCTCTTGCAAATGAATATCATATTGTATGTGCAAATGTGAATATACAAGAGTAAAGGAAAATACTGGATGGACTCTTACCTCTCTCTGGGGAAATTTTAAACTCCACTGAAAGTGAAGATCAGTAACATAGTGACCTGATGATGTATTATTTTAAGAATTGTCTGTATTTTTAAAAAGTGTATACTCTCACCCACACTTAAGCAAATTCAGCATTTGGACAAAAGGTGCAATCGTACAACCACCGTAGAAGAATGTCTGCGACAAGAAAACTGTCACTGCAAGTATTTCTTGGCATTGTAGTTAGAGCTCAGAAAATTCAGCAACTTGTCTCTTCAGTAGTGTGTACAGCATTGGTGTGGTAGAGATTCCTCATTTGCACAAACTTGTACTTTATTGCAGCTCATTGTGCTGGAGTCTGAGATACTCTGCGGAGCTGATGGCGGTAACTTTGAGGCTACCCAGTCAGCAGCTGTTGTATTAGACACGTTGATCTAAAACCAGGACCCAAGCAAGGTTCAGCGTCAGGTGTGCTTTGTGAGGAATCAGTCCTCAAAAAAAGCATTGCAGCATCATAATGTGATTAAAAGTTACCCACATGTGATGAATCAGCCCATCCCTGCTGTGGTTTTACCATCAGCCGTCCGAATTCTGTGTGCTACCAGTATCTCGTATTAGGAGGAAACTTGGAGAATATTAAAGTCTTAAAGTCACTTGGTCTGTTTCCCCGTTGTGTTCAGAATGCATCCCATTGATCATTATCACTTTTCAAAATGCACTTTTAAAGGTGAAAATACAGTGAAGGAAAGACACACATCTTAGGGAGTAGGAGAAAGCTTTATCTGTCATGCATTGGAAGCCAGAGCAATTCTAGCTGTTTCTGAAGGTCTGCTGGTGCTGCTGGTGATTTTTAGCCACCTTTGTATTTTGTATACTGCGGTCCCACCAAGGTGACCTTTGAGTGGTTTCTAGAGGCCTTTTTCTCCCTGCTAGTTGCAACAGTGCTAAATATACTTGTGGGAGAGTTTAAATAATTCAATGCCAACCATCTTAATGTTTTGCTAAGGAATAATAGAAGGAAAACTAGTTTCTTAAAAAGAAAAAAAAATAGGTATAATAGCTGTCATAAATTATAAAAAGATACTACTGCAAAAACAAAAGGTACGCAAAATATTCTGAGTAACTACATGGAGGGCAGTACTAATTAGCTCACCAGTGTGCTAGAAATCACGGTGGAAGAATGAGTTGAATTTAAAGGCAAGCTGGAACAGAAGTTCCAGTCCCGTTTTCAGATGTGTAATACAGGATACTTCTGAAAAGGTGTCTATGATGTACGGGCTTACTTCTGGCAGGTCTAGTTGGTATTGTGTTTATGTGATTATACACAGATTTGAAAGAGCTGTTCCTAAAATAAAATTAATCTCTCTAAATACTAGCAGGATAGCCAGAACTTCATACTCTAATTTTACTGAGAACATAGTAAGCCCTCAGTAGTTTTGGCTCTGAATCAGCAATATTGATCCCCCCCCTTCTCTCTCTCTCTCCTGCTACAGGAATCAGTAGGTGGTGTGCTGAATTTAAATAAATAAATAAATAATAAAATTTAAAGTGTTTCCTCTGGGGGTCAGGAAGAGGGGAGCGAAGAGCATACTAAAATGAGGCAATGCTGATTCTCCTGGTTTAATTGAAAGATTGTCAAATCTTGTCAAATATGCCACCTCTTATCTCTCCCCAAAAGCAGTAGTTTTATCCTAGTTGCAAAAAACTAGGATGGTTGCAAAATGCTAGACCATAGTAAGTTTCCCTGAACCCAGAGTCCCCTCATGGACTTAAAAGTACCTCTAGCTGACAGACAAAGGACAGTGTTTGCCTACAGCTTAATATTTTATTTAAGGTGTCTCTAAATCCCACCTATTTACACCCAGTCACACACCTGAATTCTAGTGTAACATAAAATCCACTTAAAAAGAGTTAAAAAGCCCTGAAGAGGGAGGCAGTCTTGGGAGTATACTTTTTTTTTCCTGTTGCTCTTGCTAAAGTACAGCTGGCAAAATGAATGTATTTAATCTGCCGTTTTACAGGCAGGTGCTGAGGCAGCCGGTGCCATTACTGTGTAAGTGGTTATGTCTGCAGCACGTGGGCATAAGTAGACTCTCAAAACTGCAAAATGCAGATGGTGAGCTAATTATTTCTGTCCTCCACCAGGTGGTTTGATCAGAACCGCAGAGATGCCCATGATACAGCTGGTTTTATTTTGAGCTAGGACGGACTAGAGTGATATAAAAAGGGAAGTTTATATAAGCAGATTGCACAGCAGTAACTTGCATCAGGAGGTTCTTTATAGACCCAGTAAACTCCATGTAAGATCATACTGTTTTTTCAAATGCAGTTTTTTGTTGTTGTTTTTTTTTTTCTTCCAGTGGATTACAGTCAATAGTGAGCGTTCACATGCTGCCTGAAGAAATTAGTAATGCGCAATAATGTTTCAGATAATCCTTTGATTTATCTGGTCCTGTGCATTTTCAGTTAGTTCCTTTATACTTCTTACTATTGCAAGACATTTGTTTGCAAGCACTGATTGTTGTTTTGATAGGGTGAGTACATAGTGTTAGGTCCTAGGCTTCTTTTCCTGCCTGCACTGGAAAATGTGAAGAGAGCCTGATGTTGTCTCTCTCTGCGGCTGAGTCACTGTAGATGACAGTGGAATGAAACTGTTGTTAACAAAACCCAAAGCACCCTCCCAGCACGAATTTGGATGCTACTTTGTTACAGAGAAGTTGTTCTATTAAGGGAAAAACATAAAATGTATACAATATCTGAGAGATTCTGTGCTAAAAATACCATGCTGGTGAAGACTGGAGCTTAGCAGGCTGGTTTGTAGAACATAAATTCCTGTTGGTTGCAGTTCGGTTCTGCCTGCTGGGAGTTGGCTGGTGGTGGAGTTGTAGCGAGCATTTTGCTGCAGCATCCGTGGGTTTCCTCTTCTGAAGAGCTCGCGATGCATTTTATAAAAGTGATGTTAATGAACCGTACAGTTGATCACAAAATGGTTAATTACTGTATCTTTGAATTTGTATTAGGAGAAATATTATGGAAGAATGTATAAAGTGACAGGATGAGAAAGGTAAAGAGAAATAATTGTTGCGCGCACAAGCGAGAAGATAGTTAAGTTTATTGTGAATAAAGACGTTTCTCTGCTGGGGTTGCACACAACATTTGTAAGTTTCTATGTTTAATTTTTCATAAACAGGTTAAAAGTGAAACAATGCAAGTCCTAATAGTTTAGCTCTTTGAGTCCCGTTATATGAAGAATATCTGCCCCTTCAAAAAGAGCAGTGTTTTTATTTCAGTGCCCTTTGAGTGTACCTTCCTTACAGATTCTCTTGTATTTTATGTATGGTTGTAGCAAGTATTTCAACAATGTCTCTTGCAGGAGGGACTTTTTTTTTTAAGTTGCTCTCATCAGATTTTGAGAAGAAAGATTGCAATTTACCTTGCTCACCAGAAAACTAAAAGCTTCCTTCTCCCTCTTACATGCTCAGCATCAAAAATAAGATGCATCTTACTGCATTAAGAATCCAGCAACCACTGTGGTACTGTTCATTATTCAGTTGTTTTGCAAATGATGTAATTGTTGTTTTTTTCCTGTCTGACATTGCCATAAAGTGCTGTTAACTTTTTCACTTGTTTGTACAAGTTAATACAGATATACCGATCACTGTGTGTGACAGGATTCAACTGCTCCACTTTGCCTTGTCATAAAATGTTGGGACCAAAGGTACTTAAAACTGGGATTTCCAAATCATGAGTCTGGGAATGGGTGCGTTCTGTGATAGTCAGCTGGAGGTTCGGTTGTTGATCTGATACAATCACACAAAGTAATTATACATCTGGGGTACTGTATTGTTTGGAAATAATGGAGCCATATGAAATAAAGGGTTATTTTGCAAAATTGCATATATGATAGCTTTTACACTTCTTTTTTTAAGAAAAGACAATTGGAAGAGCAAAATTGAAACCATACTCTGATTTTAAAAGTCTGCATACATTATGAACAGTTCTGAGCAACTTTATTTTTTCTGTGTAAAAACTGTAGACTACTTGGCTGTGATACAAACCAAGTCTTTAAAAGAATTCTATACATTTTAAAGCTAAATCTTTTATCATTGGATAATGAAGTAATCATACACTGAGCAACTGTCCTGTTAAAGTTAGTTCCTTTAAAGTTACTCTACAATATTGTTTGTTTTGTATGATAACAATTAGTTTTCTTGATACCATTTATTTTAGCCTCCAATTTTCTCCTTCCCTCCTGTGTTACTTGCATTTTGTTCTGTATGATAAAATGGATGCAGAAGCCTCTAGTGAGTCTCTGTGATTCTGCAAAGGGATGGTTGTGTTTGGATTTATTTTACTGAATTTATTTCATTGCATTTTTTACCAAGTCTTTCCAGCAGCCAAGATGTCTTTCACAAATGTAGAATACCAGAAGAAGCATTTCTCCACAGAGATTATTAGGTGTTTTTTCCCATTTTTTGTGTGTCGCAAAATAAAGTTGATTTTTTTTCAAGATTATTTCATGTGCTTCTAATCCTTAACAGCGGAGATGATTTTGTTTGAGGGTTGTATTTATTGTGGTTGTATCTAATAGATGCACAGTCTCCATTGTGCTTGCCACGAGCACTACAAATAGTAGGATAACACTTTAGTTCACCATACAGCGTGAGTGTTAATTTAAGTGATAATGTTGCTTGTAGAGCTCTCAGGAAGGATACAGAGAAATCCTTCTGTGCCAGAAGTGGTTTAAGGGGAGGAGCGGAGCAGTAGGGCAGAAGCAGCTTCTGCTGTCCTTGCCTGCTCAAGCACCTGCTGGAAACTTCTCCGGCACCAAGACCGCAGAGTTTCTGCGCAGGGCACTGCGTGGCAATGATTCCCCTTGAAGTCTGTGAGAGTTCAGGCAGCACCAACAGCAGGACCTGGGCCCCCATCATCCCTGGACTGCTGCCATCCAAGAAAGAAACGAATCCAACCTTTTTGTGAGCAAGGCTGTAATTGTTTTGTAGATGCATATATTTTTTTTTTTAACGGAGCAGTCTGCTTTTAAACAAGTTCAGCTAGGCAAAGCAATATAGAGCGGGACGGCACCCTTCGTTCTGTGGCCTGGGACAGCTCGCTAAGGATAGCTCTCAGAGTACCAAGAAAAGGAACTCCTTGGAGCACAGTAAGGCATCTCGCAAAACTGCGCAGTGGTTGTAGTTATGTCTACCTCTTTGTTTCCCTTCTGGGTTTCGTCCTGTTTTCCTGTGTGGTGTTTTTTGTGAGGGGTGGGGGGAATCGGGGAGGGAAAATTTGAAATCTAAATATAAGGCACTGGTGGGAGATCCACTGCTTACCAGCTGTGTTGTCATATTGAAAAAGCCATTGTTTTTAATTCCTGCCTAGTATGAAATGTTTTAAAAATCTTTCCTGCTGGAAAGAAAAATGTATTTTTAAAAAACATAAAAAATCCTTCTTTTGGCTATGAGAATGTCAGCTGTATGAGTTGTGACCATATCATGACATGCTGATCAGATATAAATAAATTTTTATCTCTCAGGACTCTATCTTGTATTTTTACTTTTCTGGTAACTGTCGTGCGGGTTTTTGCTTGTTTTGTTTTTGAAAATATTCTTAATTTCAGCTGAGGCAGCAAATAAAAAGGTATGTGAATGTCATGTCACATGCGCGTACGCCTGTGTACAAAGAAACATCTCTTGCTGATCCTAAAATAAAATCACCATGTGGAATGTATTCAGAGGCTTGCCAGTTCACAGCAAAGGGGAATTGCTGCAATTAGCTTCCACTTCCAGGTGCTTTTCTCCTTCCTTCCCTTCCTGCCTCTCTCCTTCCCTTCCATCCTCTCTGAGAGCTTTGGCTCCTGTGAAATGGTGCACTTAGCCTGTCTGGCATGCAGAGTGTGCGCGCACCTTTCCAGCCGATTTAAAAGCAGCCACCTTCTTACACAGAGGGTGCAGTAACAGCTCTGGCTGTAGAGTGATGCTCGTGGGGTACAGCAGTGTGCCCTGTGGGTAAAAACGGGCAGCTGAGGTGGTCAGGTGTGTTACATCTGTAGTCACTTTATTATTTTTTTTTAAATTTTGCGATCACAGTATCTCCGTTTTCTGGCAATAAATAAATAAATAAAAAGTTTATATTAATTTCTTTGTATAGATAGACTTCATTAATACCTACATTTTCAATGCATCCTTAGATTCTCTGGGCAATAAGGAAAAGTTCTCTTTGGTTGTCCTTTCAAGTGTCAGACTGGTTTTGTACTGAGTTAAGTGGCTGGTTTGATAAAAGACTGCATTTTGAAGAGAAATTTTCGGTTTGCAGTTAACTAGTATAATTCTCTGCAGATCAGTGATATACAATATATCTTCATAAATGAGATTAAATGAACATTTTTTATTCTATCAATTTGTTGTTTATGAGGATAAGTCATTGAGTAGTCCAAATCACTTTGTAAAATGTGTGTTTGACAGTAAGCATCGTAACAGAGGCAAAAGGAAGGTTATATATCTAGCCACGAGAGATCGTGGAAGAGTTCATCAGGAAGAGGAGTCATCCCAGGAGGCAGTGACAGCAGAAAGAATGGAGACATTGACAACCAATGACTGAATGCAAGTTTCCATTGTAACTAAATATAAATAAATAAAAGGGCAGACTTGGCTCTTTAGGTAGATAGGCCAAGTAGCAGCAGAGCGCGGTAGGATTTCTGTCTATGGCATTAATGGGACCATATGTTGAATATTGACTCAAAAGCAAGACAGAACAGAAAAGTTAATAAACCATTTTTTCTGCCCTATCTGTTTTCCTTTCTGGACTAGGTATGGCTGGCAGGCTGACTTGAGATAAAACATGCTGCCCACTCCCTTAGAAAATTTGTCTCCTCCTCCTCGGGATGCTCGCTGTTCCTTGCAGCTGCCTCTTTGCTGAAACTGCATGCTCCCTGCTCTGAGCAGTGGCTCTCTAACTTGTCTGCTTGCCACACCCTGGGGCCTTCTGAAGTTTTCTTTCCTTTTGCCCCAGTCTTGGTTTTAAGGAAGAATCACTCATTCCTCTTCATCCACTGGCTCCCCCTTCAGGAGACTCTATCAAACGAGATTAGAGGCTGAAACTTCAGATTCAGACGCGACGGTGTAAACGCTGCTGCCGAACTCCCGTCTGTCACATCCTCACCTCCCACCACCGTATCCAGACAGCTGACCTGGTTCCCTCTCCTTGCACGCATCTCCTTTAGCGAGGTGAGGGCGATAGGTACAGGAGCACTGGGAAACCCCAAACCTGCCACTACTGTTCTCTAAGGTGAAGTCGCTGGGTTTTCTTTTCCCTACAGGCTTTTTATACCCTTGAGAACGCTGAAGCTGTTGGTTGGTTGTATTCACGTAGTTGTTGTATTTTTTGGTTGTTTCGTTGGGTTTGGTGGGTTTTGGTTTTGTTTGTGTTTTGTTTGTTTTTGTTTTTCCTGCTGCTGTTGTGTTCCTTCATCTCTGTGTTTCTCTTAAGCTGACACGTGGGGATTGTGCTTGTCAGCAAGCACCTGAAGTGGAGAAACCCATACCTAGCAGACTGGGACTGTCCCTCTGCACTTGTGGCTTGAAGTGCACATGGTCATGGAGTTGTGCATCCTCTGAAAAAGAAAAGAGTGCTTTCCACTGGATGAGACAACTTCACTGCGGCAAACTTAAACTTGTGGAACAGAATTGTTGGCTCTGGGATTTGGTTTTATTTGTCCACTATTTTGACCAAATCCTCCCTGACAACTGGTTAAAAAATAAAAAATAAAAAGTGGAACATTGTTGTATGTGCAGTGCTCTGCTCTGTTACACCACAACCAGTGAATTATGGGGTCTACACTTGACAAGCACAAATTCAGAGACTTCAGAGTTGAACCTCACAGGCTATAATTAGGGTGGGGCTGTTTTTCCAGGAAGTTTTGTAGTCAAAACTGATGACAAAATATTAATATTATTTTAATTCATTGTCTCTAAATTCATTTAATGTCATTGCTTACAACTAAGCTCTATTTATTGCCCACAAGTCTGCAGTAATAGTTGCTGAAACAACATGGATTAACCAGTGCTGGATTAATCTCTGGCAAATAAATGTTCTCCTACTTCTGCTTATTCCAATACTGAGTATTGATTCCTGTGTCACTTGAAGCAGATGGATTTTGTTTCTCCAACCATTGCCTTCCAGTAATACTAATGAGGTTTGGTATGTGCTTTGTGTTTACACTATAGTTATTTAACCTTGAGAAAAGTAGTACGTTTTGTAGACAAGTAGGTATTTGCTAAGTGGACAGAAGAACACGCACGGGAGGACAGTCTCCGAAGGTTGCCTGTGACACCTATAGCCATGTGGCACATGCACAAGTTCAGTTGTCCAAGGTGGAGTTTAGCATTAGTCATTGAATACATTTTGGCTTTTTTTCCGTCCAAGAAGCTGAAATGAAATTGTACCAAAATCCAAAAAAGACCCCAGACAGCTAGTTAAAGCTACGAAGGTAATCTGGAAAAAGTTAGTGGAAGAACGAAGTCTAGCCTGTTTATTTTATCCCATGGAAGGTAAAATAAAATTGTATTATGTACAAGTCCTCTGTAGGTACTTTCACTCATGGACTACATAGTCTGAGAAGAAAAGCCATAAGGTGCAGCAGTTCTGTGCGGAAGAAGCTATCCTGACAGGTATGTATTCGGTTCTTCAGTCTTGAAGTTAAAACTGTCAACTTAAATATTTTACTACAGAGCTGAAATAGGAGTAGGTACTGTTTACCCTAATTACTACACCAGGAGGTTGTGACCTACATTATGCAGATTACTAGACTAGATGTTATCATGATTAGTTTTTGGTCTGAAAGTCTATGGAACTTACTATTTTGCTTGTAACTAGATTACCAATTCTCTTTTAAGGCTTTTAAATTCATAGGATCACAGAATGGTTTGGGTTGGAAGGGACTTTAAAGCCCATCCAGTTCCAACCCCCTGCCATGGGCAGGGACACCTCCCACTAGATCAGGTTGCCCAGGGGCTCATCCAACCTGGCCTCGGACACCTCCAGGGATGGGGCATCCACAGCTTCTCTGGACAAATTCTCAACACAACAGGCTTACAATGACTCTGATCCTGCAGGAGATAGCAACAAATAGCAAGAAAAATACTACTTTTTTCAGGCTTTTCAATGATTTTTCATATTGGCACTATTGTAATGCCTTCATTCATTATGTAAACACAGCTCATAGCAGCTGTACGGTGAATCAGCCCCCAGATATGCCTGAGCCATTATCTGCTCACCAGGAATAGCCAGTGCTGGTGCCTCAGGGAAAATTGTAAGGATCCCTGGAGTGGACAAGTGTCAAATAACCTTGCTATATATAGGATTTTTCTTCCTAACCTTTCCATTAGAAGCTGGCTTGTGTCCTGGCCCACTGGAATTTATATCCCAATTTTGTTTTCTTTTTAGTTTGCCTCCTCACTGTCTGTTCTGTTTTGTAGTCCTGATACATTTTTGTGCTTGGGGAGGTTAATGAGTCCTGCAGGCCACTTACAGGCTCTTTCAAGAGTCCACTGTGTTTCATAAAAAGCTTCATTAGATCTAAGTGTTCTGTCTTTGCATTGGTTATTCCTTCCCTCTTGTGTTAATGAGCAGTTTAAAAAATAAAAAATCCCCAATTTGTTTTTTTTTCTGTTTACCTTTCCTAGGTTTATATACCTCTGTCAAGTCTACAATGACTGGGATTACTCTGAGCCAACTATTTAAACTTCTGCTCTCATTCCTGTAGCTTTATCACCTGCACAGTTAACCTCCTTCTGCTTGTTATTATAACATTCAGAGAACTGATCGTCCTGTCAGTGTAATTCATTTAAATATTAATTTAAATACATCTTGATGGCAAGGTTAGATTTATTAATGGATTTACCATTAGCGATATCCTGACTCCAGTGAAACATATATAAATCAAACAGTAAATACGTTAGCAGCTACTACTAGCTACTAATAGACTACTGCCAACGGTTCTTTATCCCCTGCACAGAAATACACATTTAGCTTCCTTGCATAAGGAAGAATCCTAAAAAGATAAAATGGTTCCATAAGGTAGTTTCTAAGCAATCAGAGAATTTAAGAGTATTTACTTCCTTCATCCTAATCTTTGTCTATGTAAAAAAAAAATAAAAATAAAAAAAAACCCTTTAACAAACCGCTCAAGGTTAATTCTAAGCTTCTGCTTGCATCCCCCTGAAATCTTTGAGGCACGAGCTGATGTTTATAGAAACCAATGTGCAGCTACCCTGAATACCCTAAATCAGTCACTGACTGAGCAATAGTCCTGGCTCTCTAAAGCATCTATGAAATTTGGTCTCTGATTTTTATGTGGCCATTTAATTTACTATATGAAAATAAATCCAAAATATTCAGCTAAGCCAAAGAGTGAAAATGTGGAAAAAAATTCTTATTATTATGCAAAAAGTTATTGACACTTGTTTTCTGGCTTGCATGTCTCTCTCTAGCACTTTGTTGTGTAAGGAGGTATTATATATGCTGCGTACGGTAGTTCAGGCAGCACAGCAAACCTGAGTGTATTAAGGGTAGATATCACAAGGTCAGAAGTGCCAATTGCACTGATTAGTGCAATCCTGACTAAGAACAGTTACATGACTTTATTTTTAATGCGTACAAGGATTATGGGAATTTAGATGGAACAATAACCTATTTTTATCTTGTATTTTGTAAGCTCAGAAGATGAGTCAGAAATAAGCTGTATACTAAGAAAGGCGAGAGCCACAGCTAAATGAACAAAACTGCAGAAGCAAAAAATTCTTTGCTTTGCAGCACTGTATGAGTAGTAGGAAACCTTGAGGTTATAGCAATAACCCTTACTTGGTACTGGAAGTACATATTATGATGACAAAATGCAGTGTGGTGCCTACCTAGGAAATTTAGTGCAAGATTATTTTAAAAATGCTTCAGCATCTGCAAGTCAGGAGGAAAAAGAAAATACATTTTGCTAACAGATATACTTGTTCCTTCTAATTGCTGCATTACTTCCTATAGAAGGTAAAGAAGGCTAAAAGTACTAAAAAAAAAAAAGGAACTGTAGAGAATTGCTGCTTTTCAACAGTCCAGTCTTTCGTGCACATCACAATCTAGCAAAAGGGGTATCAGCTTAATGCTTTAGCTTCTTCAGCGATTCTTTAGAGACAGCTCATAGTTGTAAATAAGGTTGTAAGGATGCTCAGTCTGTAAGTTATTCAATTGCATTGCAATTACTGTACGTGGTACTAATTAAAGAATGCTCTAAGGCAGCACCACATAGCAGTTTGACAGACTACAGGCTCAAAGTGAATTAGAACAAGCCCATACAATAAGGCTCCTGTTGTTACACCTGACAATTGAATAGGTTGTGCTATGACTTGGAGTTCATTTCTGGCTCCTTGTAATGTGTCCTATCATGCTTCAGGTTGCATTGATCTTAATTATGATTCTTGTTAAACTAACTATAGTCACAATAGTAGCGTTGTGCTTTTGTGAGAGGGCTAAATGTTGTTCATCTGAAATCCTTTAACACCCATATCTTCCAGAATCAGGACTGAAGATACGTCCTGTTGTTGTGATGATGGTTGTTACATAGGACTAGACTAAGAGACAGCAGTAAGTGTGCTTGTGGACTCAAACAGGCCCTGATTTCAGTTGGTGTGAATACACCAGGCTGAGAACGAAGGCAGCAGGAGCTGACTGATGACACTTGCCAGACCTAACCACACTGGTGGAAGAGGTTACCACCCACAGAGCTGGAGGGAACTTCCTCTGGTGTCCTGATTAAATCCAGGTGGGCTCATGAAACAACACCTTGATATGATGGTTTAACCACTTTTTCACCTAACTCTGCTCAGGTCTTGGCCACACGACAATTAAAATGCCAGTAGTCTTGTTCATACCTGTGCTCCCATCGCCACTGACACTGGTAGAATTGTGCCAAAAATCAGCAGAAGAAAAGTGCAGAGAAGAAAATCTAAGCAGACTACAGGACAGGGGTCTGGAGTGCTCACTGATGTGGTTAACAAGGTTATGGGACAAGTACTCAATATTCACTTTTATCAGGTTTGTGGCCCATTCAGAAGCAAATTTAATGTTCTGCCCTGCCCTCTTTTGAACTGTTCCTTGCTAGGGGGCCTATAGTGTTCGTAGTACAATTTGTCTCTTGCTGCCTTTTACCCTTTTCTGATAGAAGCACCTTACTTCTAGCTTGTTCTTTCCACAAATCTGAAGAAAAATAATTACTTGACTGAAGCAGCTAATTTGAATGTAAGAGATAGGAAACAGCTTTGTAGAAATAATTATGTACAAGCATGCAGTGGTTTAGTTAGATTGGCTCAAGCATGTGTAAGTACTCATCTTCTGCTCTGAAACATATCTTAAGCTGTTTCTGGTAAGTCCCCAGCCGCACTAGCTATATTGCTGTCAGTAGTACATCTTTGCTGGAACCAGTGCTACTGAACAGGACTGCAGGCAGACCAGTTTCTCCTTCTTCTTTCCTGCATTTATCACTGCAGAAGTAACACCATGATTTAAGAGCTTTTATAATGGTATAATAGCCTGTTCTATATATTAACATTTGAAAACAGCATAAGGAAACAGAGATGTTCTCGTTCTTCCTTTCAGAGGGAATGAGAAAAAATGTCTTAAATTGTCTTAAGACATGTCACCTGCTCCTTGGACCCATTTTCATGGGGGTGTCTGTCTGTTCATCTCTCGGATGCACGATGTTAAGAGGAACATTGATTCCTATGAGTGCATGCCTCTTGTTGACTAATGCATACCAGTAGATACTGTGGATGAAGCACCGTTATGTAATTGTGCTTGTTGCAGGCATTGAACCTCTCATGGCATAACAGATCCTGTATTAAAGACAGAAGCAGCTTTATCCTAAGTATTATTGCTCATGTGAATAGACCTAAACAGGAGCAGATGTACTGCAACTACATGAAATGTTATGTCACTATGATGTTAATAATTTTCAGTTAAAAAAAAAATTTTAAAAAGTTTAATTTCTTTATAGAGAAAAAAATAGATCTTTGAGTTCTGAACATTTTGTAGTTTAACATCTGTGACGTTATAAAGTCAGTACTAGATAATTGTAAGACGTACATTAAGCAACATATTTTGACCTTGACTACTCTGACCTCAATTATTCAACCCTTCCAGTTATTATAAAAGGGGTCAGGTCCTCTGATGTCTACTAATTAAAATTATAAATAAAAACGTTCCAAATTTATCTGAAACCTCAAAGCATATTTAGTATACCTTCAGAGAGAGAGAGAGAGAGAGAGAGAGAGAGAGCGGGCAAAAATTTGAAGGTGGGGGACCGTGGGAGGAAAGGCCTAATTCATCAGAACACTATAGATTTTGACAGTGAAATCTTGGAGACTGTTTCAAATATGTAAAGCAATACACAAAGCCTTTGGACTGTCATTGGGAGAGATTTAGAGGCCATACCCCTCTGGCCTACCAAGTGACTTTGCCTCACTGTGCTTTCATTTTCTGCGCTGAATAATCCTGACAAAAAATTTATGTCCACTCAAACCAACCGATTGCTTCCTGCCAGCACAATTTTCAGAGCTAGCTTGTGGAGAGATTAAACAGCAGAATCCGTGATTCTGGCTGAAGTGAAGCTGCAGAGGTTAGGTAACAGGTCGGCGTTTCTCCTGGGATGTGACCAACATGCCTTTCACCTCAGAAACGCAGGACTAAGGACACCATTTCAGGTGAGGATTAAAATGGGGCCCTACACTCTGTAGGATGTCTTCTGGGCCTCCTCTCTCCATGTTGCACCTCCCATGTCCCCGTACACTGTGTCCCCAGGTCTTCTGGACAACGATACCTCAGGCTCACTAAACATTACATGTTTTTGTGCTTTAACTACCATTGCAGCACCCCAGTACTAATATTGCAATATTGATCTAGGTATGTTCTGGATACTTATGGTATACCCATGAAATACCTTCATGAGAGAATGGGAGAGGATTTTTTTTTTTTTATTTCCAAGTCTTTTTTTTTAATGTTTAACCTTTTTATCTTCTTGAATACTGTCTAAAGTTCCCTACGTAGAGGCAGATTTCTCCCTAGAAATAAGGAGGAATTTTGCAAAACCACATCTTTTCAGAAAGGTATTTCTTTTCTGTTTGGAAACATCCTCAGGAATGCCTTCTGTGCAAAACACAAATACTGGAGGACACTGCTATTTTTTACAAGTAGTTTAATCACAGACAGCTAAAGCAGCAATCTTCACCTGAATTTTCCATTTCAGAAATGAAACCTTTTCAGGGAACTGACTAAGCTGGCAGAATGATCCAGCAGGTGACAGGATTGATTGATTTCATGGCAACAGCGCAGAATTCAGTGATCTGTACCTCTGAGAAGCACACAGCAAATGGTCATGCTGTTACTAAAGTTACTGAATGAAAGATTTCAGCTTAGTGCAGTGCAGGCCAATACATCTTAAGCAGAACAATTTGGAGCCAGTTCTTGTTAATTAGGAATCACATAATGACTGTACGGTATATTTTTCTATTAAAGACATTAGGAAAAGCCTATTGGGAGAAGAAATGTATTTTACAAATGTATTTTACTAGATCAAGTAATAAAAGATACTGCCTCTTCCTACAATCTTGCCTGAGTCATATCCTTGTAGTTGCAATGATGTACAGAAAGTTCAGAATCCATTTTTAGATTCTTTGACACGGTGTATAGCAGGCAAGAATGGGGCTTCAAGGAACTGTGCTGCAGGGTATGTCTAAGCTGAACAGATAAAGAAGTCATAGAAAGGTAATTTTTAATAGATGCATTAATGTAAGAGAGAGAAGTGAGTACAAAAGCTCATGAGAAAAGTCTAACCTCAGCTTAAATTATACCCTTACTCTTGTGTTTCTGAGCTGAGTTACTGGTCACAGCCAGTCACACACACTAACCTGTCACTTACTTAACCTCCACGAACATTTATACATTGACTGATGTTGATTTGAGCTAATCAACATATTTATTGTTAAGGCACTTTCACAGTAACACCACTCTCTTTTGGACTACATAGAGCTGTCTTGGGTCTCCCTGTTAGCTTAAGCAAAAGCATACTCTTGGTGTTAAAATGCTGTTAATAGGACTGGGGGTCAACGTCAGAGAACAAAACTGAACTTACCTATGACCTTCAAGTCGATGCTAACATTGTAAGCACAAGTGCAGTATGCTGTCATTCTCATAAACACTGAGATGCATTAAAATGACTGTATTTGGATTGTCTGCAGTTAGTTGGGCCAAAAAC
Source organism: Anser brachyrhynchus (assembly GCF_964034855.1). Taxonomy (NCBI): domain Eukaryota; kingdom Metazoa; phylum Chordata; class Aves; order Anseriformes; family Anatidae; genus Anser; species Anser brachyrhynchus. The sequence goes on from NC_137696.1 coordinate 28,777,351, forward strand.
CAGGCTTTCTCTTCTACCTACTTTTTTTTTGATCAGACTGCGACTTAATGGGAAACTCATTTTAAGACTGAATATCTGGATTCAACTGTAACAAAGGACAGCTCTAAAATTAGGCTGAATACATTTACAAGGCATTAGAAAAGCACCTTATCTGTATATGACATTTTTATTTATAAAACTTATAGGCAAAATTATGCTGTCCATCCACTCAGTCATATTAGCGATTTACAGTGAAATATGCTATAGGAATATTGGATTATCCCAAACCCAAAAGGTTTTCAAATCTGGAATTATCAAATTAAGATATGTAATTATTAAATGTTTATCTAGGACATAAAAAGGATTCAGCTTTGTCATGGCAGTATAGGAAAATTACCTTTAAAACATCAATATGCCTTTAGAGTATTGTATTACATTTAATTGCCATAAAACAGAAGGTTTTCTGGGAGTCAATATTGCATTTCCATCCCATGCATTAGGGATGGGAGAAGCATCCCCAGTTTCCTAAGGGAATATGATCTTTGTGGTTGGTCCATCTGTTGTTACCCTGCCCCATAGCGTTCAGGCCTATTGGCCATACTCAGCTACATTTAAATCAGGTAGAAATCTCAAGTGTGATCCTAAGAGGGATTTTCATTGAAAATTTGATAGCTGCATGGAGGACAGGCTCACCATTTTAGTGAGTCCCATAAGAAAACAAAACAAAATACAGGTAGAATACATGCATTTCAAAGAATTTGGTCAGCTGGCCAATATGTGGGTGGCTGCACAGTAATTGCAGCATGTGCCTCCTGTGCCCAGTGGGCATCTCAGGGGAACATGCAGCAGAGCTACTATTATGTGGTGGGAAACAGCGTTCAGGCAAGAAAGAAAAATCTGTAGGAGCCCAGCGTTCATTGCTCATACAACAGCTTGAAAGAGTTTGTTTTCTACATTTCTTTGAGGAATAATTCTTGGTTTATGCAATAAATTATCACAGAATAAATGCATGAGAATGTTGATAATGAAAGCATCCTACTTTTCTACACTGCAACCCATCAAAAGATCAAAATTTTGATCATTACCTGTCTCCTGTGAAGTTTGTAGCAGTGCTCATTTCATTCCAGAGTTACAGAAGTGACTCACAGCCACTGCGTCCACACAGGAACACCAGCAGGGAGGGTTTCAGTAAAAAACAACCTCACCATTTTCAACAGCAGCATGTAGATAACTGACCTTCCTGTTGTCCTTGTTTAAAGGAAGGAAAAGGCTTATTCACTTACTATCTGAAGATGAGTGTGTTCTGGTTTTAATCCACTGAAATAATTTGCTACCTGGAAGTAGCAAGTATGTTGCTTGTTGGACCAACCAGGTGATTCTGTCATTCTTGTAGAAGTTAAGTTTATGGAAACCCCTTGAAATGGTCTTGTTTTCTGAAGTTTTTCACTTATATGACTTAAAGTGGTTTTTATAAATGATGCACTTATTTTATCATCACAGGGCTAGTTGCTAAAATAGTACTAATCTAGCTATTCAGAGTGAAGATAGAGATGAGGCACCTGTTGACTTGAACAGAGCTGAGACTTCATGTTAATACCTTAGTACAACATTAAGTTTTGATTTTACAAATTCAGTTGTGAAGATGTTAAAAACTAAGGAAATGCCTTTCATCAGCTGGACAGGAACCTGTCCGTGCTGTGTGTAAAAATATGAATAGCCCCAAAGTATTTTGTGAGCATGAATGGGAGACTCTTGGGGTGCTGAGTTGGGAACAGATTGGACTGAGCCCTATTCCCAACCCTCCCCAACCCTTTCACCTGCCTCTCCCTTGCACGTAATGCCTGTCCTCCCACATCTTCGTATTCTTGCCATGTTTGGGTTTCTTCAGCGACCAGCTTCAGCAACAGTCTTTAGCTTGCATCTACACGGGAAGGTTGCAAAATGATTAGGTCAGGTTGGGATCAGGGAGAGGCCACATCTGGGAACCTGGCAGTGAGCCTAGAGCAGCTCTGTGCGACACTTTCTGTGGGCATTTGTACAAGAGTGGGTGAAATAAATCTCTACTGAGTACAGGTGTCTAGCCTGGCAGGACCCATGCTCAGACAAGGTAGGTTGAAATTCCATTTCTTTTTAGAAAGGGGAGAGATGACAAAGGGAAGTGAGGCAGTTTTGAGGAGAATATAAAGAGAATACAGATCGGTTTTCTTCACCCTAGGCCATTCATTATTTCAGGACTTTGCCCTCATTCTCAACATTGCAAGGCCTAAATTACAGTGTGTACATTAATAAATCAAATCAATAAAGAGAGGATCCCCTGATGCTGTGTATTGTGGGACTGTAGCCAGTAGTATCTGCTTTTATAACTATATTGGCCTCAGTGCTGTTCATTCTGCATTGATACCAGTGTTAGAAAGAAAGGAGTTGTGTGTATTTTAAATTTAACATGTCCTGTTTTTCTTAGCCATGTACACAGAATGCATCCTTTCATCGTCAGTTTGCTTTGGGCACTGGTAGTGGAAAAAGAGCCAGCTAGAAAACAGAAAGTCTTCCTAACTGTTTCTTGATGAAAACAGCCTTTGATTTCCTACGAGTTGAGCAAGGTGTTGGGCCATATGTTCTCCAAAAATCCCAACTGACCAAAATTGTTCTAACTCTACGCCAGCCTTCTGTTTAGAAGGAATTGCTACATCCCGTGGACCTGTGTGTGTTATTGTGACAGTTCTCTTCCTGCAAGTGAGAGCTGCACTTCTGTGGGACTTGAGGACTCCTGTACACAGAGGCCGTCAAGGCCAAAGCTGCTGCTCTGCCAAGACAGAGCAGCGTACATGAGTGTGCCTTGTCCATGGGCCTGCCTGCTGTTCAGCAACTTCTTGTAACACCAAAACTTGGGGAGCGGGGGTGAAATGAGGACGGGATGGCAATGTTCAGAGCAGAGATACCTCACAGTAATAGTTGCCGTCTCCATTACTGTCAAATTAATTCTGAATTGCTGCACATCATACACTGTTTAGCTTGAGGGAAATGAAATGATGTCTTTGCTTCCTTGGCAAAAATAACAGTAGCTAAGCCCTCTGAGGAGCCTTGCAGAGTGGCAAAGGAAATGTCAAATAGCATTTGGTCAAAGAGTGTTTTTAAAGTCCTCTGACGAGCAGTCCTTGCTCCATACACTTATCTCTACTACATATATAGAACAAAGAAATAGAAGCTGCTTTTTATTTAGGAATTATCAGCTCTCGGACAAAGCTGGGGACATTTACAGTTGTGACTACATTTAGACTGAGACTTAACATTTACAGACCAAATAGGCACCTTCAAGCAGATATACTTTGACTTGAGATCAGAAATGAGCTGGTAGATGGGACAACAGACTGAAGTAATTCAGGATAATCAAGCTCGATTTCTCACTCAACAAATAGCTTGTCTTGTGGCCTCAGGCAAGTCTATGACACTATCACCACTCCCTTTCTAATCCAGCACAGTAAGAATCTCAGTGCAGCAGCCCCTTTCATCCAAGATAACTACCTCAATCTTTAAACTCTTAGATAAAATCTAGGCAACTGCTCAGTTGCTCTGATAAATGAGATTGAACAAGAATGACTGTTAAGTATCTCAGTAAATGAAAGAACATCTAATCAGATGCCTAGCTAGAATTAAAATCACCAAAGAGATTTGTTTCTACCTTCATACTGTACATACATTTGGAGAAATGAAAAGATGATCACATGCTGAAAAGAAAATAAATAAGGAAAACTGATCCCTCTGTGGTCTACCTTAATCAGTTTGATCCCTGGATGCTGCTCTATCAAGTTGCTGGTTCTTTTAAGCTTTCTCCTCCCTCTTCTTGAATCCTTCAGTTTACCAAATTGAAATTTGGTGGCAACATTTTAAAGAAGAAAACAAGAAAGTGCACCGCAAGTTCTGTCTCTAAAAGCCAGTTAGGGGTCTTGGTAAAGAGGCTGATGGTGCTGAATGAGCTTCCTGTGATAGTCTTGTCCAGAAAGCACTAGAAAGCTGAATGCTACTGGACCTGTACACTAATACCAGAATTATTTAGATGTATGGATTGTGAGATAACGATTAGGCCTTCTGGTCTATGGTGCTGCTGCTGGTGTGGAATTTGTACTGTACTGAGACAATTAAATGTTTGAGTCACACACCTTGGGGTGATTACACAAAAACTGGATTATTCTGTGGGGTCAAGCACCTCATGATGTTGCTTAAGGCTTCAGAGATTAACAGTCATCCTACATCTTGCAAAGTGACCTGAACATTGCAGTCAAAAACAAACATAGAAATTATGATGACAGGCTGCACTAATTACCCCGTTTGCCTGCAAGTAGGTACAAGTAGTTTCCTACATATGCATTCTATACGCCTGGCTAAAAACAGTGCGAGACTCTCAGCAGGAGCTGGCGAGAAAACAGCTAACAGAAGCCCAGGTGCAACCCGTACAGTCACCTCAAGGGCAGAGCAACCCCTGTAACTCCTGGCAGGGAGTTAGAGACCAGGGATTTTGCTCTCTCCCTTGCCTTCTCCCCTGGATTCGTAATGGTGGCTGTGTGGCTCCCTGTGGCCAGAGGGAGAATCACTTCTGTGGTGAGCAGCTTTTGCGAAGATCTTGTTTGCGGGGTCACTTTGAAATGATTCTAAGAGGTGGCATTATAACTTTTGGCTGTTAAGTGCTCCAGTCTATTCCATAAAGCTTTGGAGTATGACTAATTAATATAATAATCACCTCTAGCAGAGAACACATTAACTGCCTGAACGCTCAGGACTTAAAAGATGAGAGAGAACAAGTTGGAAGACGCTGAGAAATTGAATTAGCAGATTCTCAGGCTGGCAGACAGTAAGGGACTTCATGCTCTCATGTGTGGTAAGGGAGGAGCACCATGCCCCGGGGACCCAGGCAAAGCCACTGTCTTCTCTGGGATTACACCATGTAGGCATGTCCCCGAGGACAAGAAGGGAATAAGCTCTGGAGCCCTCTTTTTATTCAAACTGATATTCTGTGAATCAAATGATCTAATCAACTAAATGTGCGTTTGACCACAAAATGTTATGTTATTTTTAGCTAGCATTGCAAACCTGCATCAGGGTTGCTTATTTTTTTTTACTGAACCTCTGCATCAATTTTCTACATAATTACCCTGTTTTTCTGATTTAAATCCTCAGTAACCTGCGTGGCTGCTCTTGAATTTTGAATTTCAGAGCACATGATGTCTGTTCTTCCTTTTTAGTGATAATAGGCAATTGTAATCAGGTTCTTTGAAACAAGTTGTAGCCAACAATACAGGTACAAGTAAAGTTTTCTTTCTGTTTTCAAGTAGAAAAAGAGATGGAAATTACAGATCAACATGACCCCCAAATTACATTCCAATTTAGATTTTGATTTCAGATCTCCCAGGGTTCAGGCTGAGTTTGAGATGACATTAAAATCACCAAAATTGAAACAAAAATATTATCAGATTCTGAGTTTTGGCCACTCCAAAACTGAATGAGGTATCATAGAAATTGGATTTCACATGCCGAGAAAGTCTCAGTGGCCTTAAATATTTGTTTGTTGTGTTCTACAACAATTGTTATCATCTTAGTTTTGCAGACCTGGGGTTTGTGGGCTGCCTGAGGTGTCAGCAGCTGCTACCCTAAACTGTTTATTTTATACTGTAGCAACCAACAACATATCACCCTACTGTGTAAGAGTGCTGCAACATTTTGTCCCATTCTTAGTTTCCAGAAGATGATAACAATCTGGAAGAAAAAAAAAAAAAGTGCATGATCAAAGGCTGCACAGATGGTTCTGTAACAGCCGATAGGTAGCTGTGGTTGTTGATGACTGTTTTGTAGGTGACAGACTGAAAGGGCAAAGAAGAATTACTACCAGCATTTAAAGGGACTCTGCCAGGTCACAAAACAGTCCCGATGGAAGAAATGCTTCAGAAATTTTTCCAGCACTGAGATTTCTTAAATGAGAATAAATTCCTCCAAAAGACAGGGACAGCTCTCTCTCCTTTATTTATTTATTTTTAAAAAGGCCATTTAAAACCATGCTATGCATTAGGTATGTCAGAAAATATGACCCTAGGAACAGAAATCTCTCAGGTGTCTTGCGCAAGCTACTCGATGTGTGCTGCTGTGAACAACTACAGAATTACCTTCTGTTGTAATGTGGTATGTGCAGTGTCTTGTAGGAAAGAGCTCAGGTTGTAACAAGCAATAACCGTAGCTCCTACCAAGCTGACTTTTGACACCGTTCCTACCCAGGAGTGTTCCTGGGTCCAGGACCAGTCAGTCAGCCCCATGAAGCGGCAACACCTGCGCGTGCCCAGCAGCTGAGAGCAGCGCCCAAGGCATCCTGGCACACACAGCAGGCTGCCCGTGGAGGACCTGTGGTTCCTCCGAGTCCTCTGGGAGGTGTTACATAGGTCTGAGCCTGCAGATGGCACCTTTTTGCTACCTTTCAGTGCCCAAACACTACCACATTTAAAAGCTTAGCCACACAACCCTCCCATTTACTGCTGCAATGCATGCCAACAGCATAAGGAGGAGGCCAGGTACCGTGTGGGCATGCCAAAGTATCCCAAACTATCCCAAACAATTGGATGTATGATCGGGCAGTTGTCATGAAAGATAAGTATAGTTTCAGTATTGGGTATCTGTGGAGGAAAAAAAAAAAGTATGTATAACTTCAGCATGAGAAACTAGGGTCTGATTAGCAGTGGTCAGAGGAGACTTTCTCTTGTACCTCAACATATCTGAGGCTATTGCCTTCCCCGTAACCCCATCAGCAGGTTGGCAAGATGACTGTCAGATTGAAGGATGAGAGGTTTCTGAACATTAAGGTGTCCTAAAACAATGAACGGGTTACTGTTGCTCTGCCTCCAAAAGCCTGCCATCCAGCAGAGTTTTTTTAGGCAGTTGGGCCTTTCAGAAGTTTGGAGCCTGCCACCCACCAAAAAATACTAGGTAGCCAGCATCTTTTACAGCTCAGAGGCTTTCAGGTTGGCAAGTCATTCCATCAGCTCTCATGTGTCTTGGGAGATGGAGGAGTTCGTCCCCAAAAATGATCACTGAGCTTTGAGACAACGTTAAAGCCTTGGCCAAGTGTCTGGAGTGGGAGCTGAGCACTGCTGAGCCATTTTTTTTTTTTCCCAGTAATCCTTAGCAATGGCTTTAGCATGTGATAGTACAACCTGTCATGATTCTGAGATAATGTTCTCAAACATTAAGCAACAAATGACAAGGACCAAAGTTGGTTTGGGAGCTGGTCCTAGCTCCAAAATTCACATAGCCATTCCTGATGTATTTAGCCTCTTTACACAGTTCTGCTCTTGTTATAGGTGTCCTTGCTTTGCTTGAGGGCCCACTCCATGCGCAGACAGATAAGGTACAACCACCTGCCAGTTATAGTCAATATATCCCTATTACCCTTTTTACTTAAACACTCTGAGCTGCCTCTAAACTCTGACCTTGTGGTCCAGCCTTTCCAGGAGTCTATGACTGTAGGTATTTTTTATATAGACACAAAGCTACCTTGAGATGCAGTGGGTCTTTTTTTCCCCTTCTGCTCTGTCACGGGGCTGAGAACAAATAATTGTATCGAACAGGCAATCCCCCAGAAAGTGATATCAGCCCTGATTTCATGCAGCAGGTTCCCCCCGTAGTGCAAGACACGTCCAGGTAGATTTCGACATTTTCTGTTATTGGATTTGCCGAGTGCCAAGATAACTCTCCTCTGAACATGACAGGAACAGCTTCATTGACCTGGAAAATTGTGACCTGTTTTTTTCTCTTCCACTTGGAAAATTAACCTTGAACTTCTGACGCTTGCTACCAGCAGCTAAGTCTCACTGATTGCCAAGGTGCGGTGGGTGGCATGAGTCACAGCGCTACGACCTTAGCGCTGAGCCTGCTTGATGCCTGTGGCCATATCAAAACTGCAAACGTTCTCCCACCTATGGTCATAGGTGTCCTTAGCTCTCTCACTGAGGGAAGACTGTGTTCTCAGCCTGACTTCCCAGCATTGGCCTCAGACATCTTCTCTGCAGTCAGCTTAATGTACACCTAGGCAACAAATCAGTGTAGACTCTGAGAGGATAAATCAGGTTGTTGCTGCAGAATGGCATTCAGGAGCATGGCTGAGGTACAGAAAAGCCCACTATATCGTACTGGGGAATCCCGCATTAAAGGACTGTGCTGGTTTTAGGAAACAGCCCGACCAACAGCCACTGAAAGCAGCCACATTTTTGACTGGACAAGAAATGCATACACTTCTGTTTGAAGCATTCCTTCCCATTTCTTCCTTCTCTATGAGCAAAATCTGAAGAATAGAACAAGATTTCATGTCAGCATCGGCCACATCAGTCCTGCAGTAGCTGTCTTCCTGTTTTTTTTTTTTTTTTTTTTTTTTCCAGTTAATCTGTATGTATTATGTCTGTCTTTTCCATAATGACTTCTGCTCAGATATTACAATTAAACTTGGTGCTCCCTAGGCAAGAGGTCATCTTAATCTTATTAAGTCTCTTCCTGGAAGCTTCCTACAGTAATGAGGCTTAAGAATTGTGAGGGAAAAAAGTAAGGTGGCCACCTTGCTCTTTAAGGCTTAGGCCTAACCACTCTATTTGCTGATTGTTTCAAATGAGGACAGATGAAAATATTTAAACTTATTTGAGCATGAAATCAAAATTTGCTAAACTGCAGTTGTGAGGTGCCAAATAACCTAAAGGCATCTAAAATAGATGGGCCCCTGACTTAACAAAAGGGCTTCTTTAAAGAAAGAAATCACTTTATACTTGTATGTTTTTATATTCAGACATGTTATTTTCCTTTTGTTATTTCCGCTGATGAGAGTGGGCCTCTTCTGCAAGCCTGACTGCGTACCCCTTGCTTGCAGCATAAAATTTAAGCAAGAAGGAAACATGCTCTCATCTGGTCTGACTACCTGAATAGAAGATTTCACGCTGATTGTTACGGATAGAGCTTAATAATCTGCATATGGTTAAAGTTTGTCTTTCAAAAAAAGGCATTGTCTTGATCTGTAAACTTAAAAAAAAAAAGAGAGAATCTCTGCTTGCCTTAGCTGTCTGCTCTGAAGGTTACTTACTCTCTTGGCTAAAAATCTGTTCTTTTTCCTCTAATTTGTCTGACTTCGTCTCCCAAAAATCAGTTCATATTATGCCTTTCTCCATTAGTCTAAAGAGCTTGTAAGTACCAGGCATTTTCTCCACATGAAAGCACTTATTCACTGTAATCACCTTACTGTAACATAAGTAGGACTGGGTTTCAATTTGGTTTCAGAATAATACATGACAGATCAAAAAAATATATATAGTTAAGTAGAAAGGAAGCTTACTTTCCTGTGGATAGCTCATAGTTACACTCTCTGGTGTCCAGGGTACACACATTAGTCAAATATTTTCCCCCAAGCCAGTCAATATTAGTATAAACACATTCATCATCATCATCACCATCATCATCCACGTGGATTCTCTGGTTTAATAATATAGTTGAGCTCTTTAGGATGTTTCTCCTTTATTTTTTCGAGTTATTTTCTTGGAACTTGTAGGAATGTAGTATCTTTAGGAATAACTTCATGGGGAAGGGATAGCGACTAATAGAAACATATATGTGAGATGATCGGTTCAGTTCCATTTCCATAGGGAACCAGACAAAAATAAATAAATAAATAAAAATCAGTTGTGTGCAAAGTAAACAGCGTTTTCTGAACTTTTACAGTGGAAAATGCCACTCCAGGTGGTTGTATGTGGACTTTCTTGTTTTTAAAATCTTTTTTTGGTATCGTCATTGGGAAAAACAACAACAACAACAAAAGGGATTCCTGTAAGGTGATGGGTGTTACAGGGGTACAGCTGCACCAAAATTCAATTCTTTCCTCTTTAAAATCAGGCAACTTGTTTCTAGTAATTTGAACTTAGTGACTCCAGGGAGTTCTGTACCATAGGGTACCAGAATATGTCTTCTACCAAAAATTTCTGTCTCCTCATCCTCTGCTCCAACCACATGGCCTATTTTCCTTAAGTCAATTAAATCAGACATAACTGGTATTCTTGGCACAACAGTTTATTTGTCTCCTGAAAGCAAATGATTGTTTCGGGGTTTCTGCTTGCTTCTACATGTGCCTACAGTATGTCATGTACATGTACATGTACTGCCAAGAGTCCCAAAAGGGGCAGCTGTTACCTGTGCCACTGCTACAACTGTTTGTGGATCTTGCATAATGGAAAATGCAGTCTCTAGCCCATCTATCTAACGTAACCTGTAACATTACAACATCTGAATGCATGTTATGGGCAGTGCCTGAATAAGACTAGGCATTCTAATTTGAGATCATTATGTTAGAGAAATTGATTCCTTTGGTATATGCTACAAAATATCTCCGAAACAGGTATTTACTTGTAATAGATAACTAAACTTTTCTCCTTCTCCTTTTGCTACTAAATAAGCAAATGTAGGGCTGCTGAGGATTAAACTCTGCCTTTACCTAAGTAGAATAGAATAGGGGTAGTACTCTCAGTCTCTGCTCTCAGTCAGTTTTAAAAGTTTGGTCAGTCGGTGCATGCTTCAGCCAAAGAAATGTGCAGTGTGAATGAAGCTGGACAGGGTTTGGCTGTCCTCCAAGCCTAAAAGCTGAGATATCAAGACTTTGCAGAAGCCGTTGTGTCATTAACAAGAGTTCCAAATTACATAAAGCCTTCCATTTGAAGGCTTTGCTGCCTGTCTTTCCAGGCATGGTGACTCGTGAGGCAGGAGATATTTGGCAGCTCCACACTACCTTACTGCCTTACTACCTCCTGAGTGTACAGAAAGGTGCTGGATCCATACAGAACAGGTCTGAACTGCACGACATTGCCCAGGTGCAAAGACCTCAGAGAAAATGTGGAAGAAATTTTGCTGTCACTATTTGTGATTTTGCTTTAACATCTAATGTGATTCTTGAGCCTTTTTCTCCTACAGGAGACAGAAGGTAGAGGAAATAATATTGTTTTTGTGGATAGCATGGGTCCATAATCATGGAGATTAGAGAAATAATGAGTGGCCTGGCAACAAAACCATCTGTGACAACAATGGTGCAGTGCATGCAAACCTGGTGATGGCTTTACTTGAAAACATTTCTCCCAGTATGTCTGAAGGGACTACAATAAATAAATGGAAAAAATATTTGAGACAGACTGTTACACATAATAAGCCCTAAAATAGTTTATTTTATTTAAAAATAAAAATGTGCAGCTCTGATCAGCAAAATACTCACTTATTCTTTTATTTAAAGCATTTTTGTCAAACATTTTAATGTATACTACCTATAAATGTCAATCTGGAAGGTTACTATACTACTTCTCTTTCAAAAGAGAAGAAATTGAGGCATAAATTATAAACCTGTCTATTTCTGTAGAGATGAGTTAGCAAGAGAGACCAGAAAAGACATCAGAAATTGCCATAATATTTTTTTTGCTTGGAGACAATTCCAGTTCTTCAGATTTTGATGAGTTCAGGGTTTGATGTTACTCAGGAATTTCACATTTAAAGTTCAAAAAAACATCTCAAAGCACCTCAAAAAATTGGTGTCTTACTCAATTTAAATAGTACTCTTAAAGATCGATTCAAGCACCTTCTGTTGATGAAGTAAATGAATGCTGTCAGCATATACATGGAGACACATATAGCAGATAGGGCTGTTAGTTTCACTTCAAGACTCAGAGCTAGGTAATTATATACTTTCAAAATGTCCAGCCATGTATTTAAATATTCCCTTACAGAATTTAAGAAACACATAAAGCAAATCTGGAGTTAGTAGAATTCACATGCTGCCCTCTCTGAATGCAAAAATGTATTTTTATTTTCTTCAGTCTCTTCCTCATTAATTCCCACAGTTAGCTTTTTCTTTTTTTTCAGTGCTACATGCAGAAACTTAACTTGCTGCTGAATTTGTATTTATTTCATGTGTTTTTATGTTTTTCCTGATTTTAAAAGTTTGTTTTACAAAACTGTAAAGGTGTGGCTGCTGCAACAAACTCCTCTATTGAAGCTTGCTTGCTGCATGTATTTCTTTTAGAGTCTAAGCTGGCATTGAATCCTAACATTACAAAAAATGAAATGTAGACTGTACTTAAGCTCTATAATTGATGCTTCTAAATTTTGTTCCTTTCAGCCCTATCCACAGCTGTGTTGTGCAGAATTTCATCAATGAACATGTTCTTTGTTTCCCCCTTCAAACCAGTAGAGGAAAAATACTAGGAAATTTTACTGTGGTACTTTTTTTTCTGACATTTAATCACATGCCATGAATAAATATATTGGAATTTTTCTATTATTATGGAGCTATTATCCTCATCTTTCATATGTAAGTTTGTTGAACGTGGATGTCTGACAAAGGTGTAACCATCTAAAATTCTCCAATTCTAAGTACTGTAAACTGGAATATTCCAGAAAGCATTAAACTGGAATTTCCAGTAAACTGGAATATTTCCATGGAAAGCATTATTACATCTCAAAGTTGATAGTGATTATACTGAACTTTGTTTCACTACATTAAATTATTCTAGAAAACTGTTTCTGAATGTGTGTCGTTTTTTTTTTTTGTTTGTTTGAAATCAAATAAACAGTTCTGGATGCTTCATTAATCTTTGCTTACCCAGTCATCTGTTTAGATACAGAAGGTTTTCCACACTGGGGTGTTTCTAAAAGGAGAAAAGTGCTATGATGTAATATCCCAGCATTTTTATGATTTGGTTTTGTTTTAGTTGTAGATGTGAATTTTGATGATAAAATCTGTGTATTATAAGCCTTGGTAGATGTAAAATTTGTGTTCATGAGACTGAATGAGAAAAGTTGGAAGAAAAAACAACCAAACAAACACACGTTTGCTAATCAAATAAAAAACAATCTACTTATGTGGTGAAAATGAACTAAAATAACACACCAATGTCTCAGTCACTCCAATTTTTATAATTTCTCTTTTTGTCATTTAAAGGAATTCTTTAAAATCTCTTACCTTGCTAATGCCATGTACTCAATTCCTCCTTTTTGCTGGTAGGCTTCGATGTATTTCTGAGATCCTGGAATATGATTTCATGAGTCTTGAAGAGAAAAGACAACATTTTCTTCAGATATTTTTGTAATTATTTTTTACAAAGTGCATTTATTTTTCATTAGAAAACTCTGTCTGTGTTTATTTTGAGTACTTTTCCAGTTGGACATGTTTTCTGTTTCTGAACCTCTACTTCCATGCAGTTTTCTCTGAGTGGCTAACAAAAATTTGCCACAAAAATAATTTAACTTCCTACTGTATTTTAGAATACTTTATTTTTGCTATCAGTCTGTATAAATATACTCAGTTGGACTCCCACAGCAAGTGTTAGCCATTTATGTTACTTATTTCCATGCACAAAAGAGAAAACATCTAAGAGAAATAGAACTTTGTCTACCATATTATCTATCTTTAGTGTTTAATACTTTGTCAGGTAACTAGGCCCTGGAATAAGGAAAATGGTACCCCTTATAGCAAAAATGGCAGATACCACAAAAATTACCAAAATTTGGCAATGAACTATAGAAGAATTTTATTTTTTTACCAAGTTTTAGGAAACAATTGGTGAAAATTGATGTTAAAAAAAATAGAATAAAATATTACAAGCAATATTAAAAATAGATAAAATAGATTATAAAAAATGTTTTGTAGCTTTCAAAGACCTGAAGTCAGGACATGTATTTTCAGGACTAGAAATCTAAGAGTTGCTTCTGAATTAGAGATCAGAGTTGAAAATACAACACCCGACAAAAGTGGTCTCCACTTCAAACTTGAAATATATTTTTGGAATCTTTGGACTCTGGGTTCTCTTATATGGTAAGAATGAGAAAGAAAAAGAAAATTGGGCACCTACTGAAAATTTTAATACTAATTTTTAGAAATGCGTTTTTCTCACTTTATCAAGCTCTTAAAAATAAGTATAATCAGAACAAAAATGACTGTGCTACTGGTTTTTGGAGCATGACCTTTTGACATTTCTATGATTCAAACCAACGTTTCTAAAGAAACTTTTAAGACAGAGCCTAGATGAAACGCAGTATTCAAAATCTACTCTGTTTCTTTTGGAATATAAATAGAAAGGCTCCCATTGATACCAGTGGGGATGCATGATGACCTTTTGCTAATTTAAAAGTACAGAAGTTTGAAACAGAGAGAGACTTGAAACCAGAAATGAAGCTTACAGCCTGCATAATGCATATTGCAATTTGTGTCATTTTTATCGCATAATGCCATAATTTATTTACGAAGCTAATACTGTATATGGGAATTTTCTTTTAAGGTAGTAATTAAAAGTATTGATAAAAATGAACAATTTAGAGTACCCCGTTACTCATTAACAACAAAATTATATACTATATATGTCTTTATACTCAATTGCTCGTTTTTTCCTGTAATGAGTAGGCATCTACAGATTGAAAGCTATAGAATTCTTATAATGGAGGAGCTTTTGTGCCTCCTGATGATTAATGTAAAGGCTTAATTTTTTCTAACCCTTCAGAATATAAGAATATTTCATAAATGTTCAGTGAGAGCATGACATCTATGCCCCCCAAACCATTTTTAAAGTCTTAAAACTGTTCATTTTTGTACTTGATTCAGGAACTATACAAGTGTGTTACCATTCCTTGCTGAAGGAGTTCCTGCTTCAGTCATAGCCATTTCCACGCAATTAAGAGAGATTAAATTAAACTGAATCCAGAACCAGACTCCAGTATCACCCCAAAATTATCCTAAATGATGCTAAATCATACATCACATACTTAAAATCTCTGTAATGCTATTCAGTGTACTGTAGTGTTATACAATGTGATTTAAGAATAATACTCATAATAATTACTGGTTCAACATTGGGATATGGACCTACACATTCCTGCTGTCAAATTTACATTTGAGCCTTTGCACCCTTCGGTTTATTTTCAGAAGCTGTTTGTCTGTGGTAGGACAGCTGTTCTCATATGGTTTAACTGTCACTTTTGTGGAGTTTTTAACAAAGATTTCTTGAAGAATCATTTTTCCCCGCTGGTCTCGGAGGATTATTTTCCAGAACGCTTTCCTATCGTTTTAACGAGCGTGGTGTCTGTAACGCCCCACCTCAGGCCGCCCCCCTCAGGCCGGCCCCGCTGCGGCTCTCGCCATGGCTGCCGCGCGCCGCCTCCCGGCGGTTGCAACGGCCGTTAGTGGGCGGGCGCTGTTTACCGCGACAGCCAATGGAAAGCGGGGATCCCCGGCAGGGCGGGGCCGCTCGGCCAATGGGAGGGCGGGGCGGCGCGTTCAAACGGCGTCGGGGCGGGGGGCTGCGGGCAGCTGGTGGTGGCGGCGAGGCCGCCATTTTGGGCGCGGCCGCCATTAGCGCCATGCCCGGGCGGCCCGAGGACTATGAGGTGCTGCTCACCATCGGCGCCGGCTCCTACGGCAAGTGCCGCAAGGTGCGGCGCAAGGCCGACGGCAAGGTGAGGCGGGCGGCGGGCGTCGTTATCGTCGTGGTGGGGGCGGCGGAGGGTTTTGGGGGCTCCTCCTCAGCGAGGTCGGGTTGGGGCTGGGTGAGCTCAGCGCTGGTGTCCGTCCCCTTGTAGATCCTGGTGTGGAAGGAGCTGGACTACGGCTCCATGACGGAGGCGGAGAAGCAGATGCTCGTTTCGGAGGTGAACCTGCTCCGTGAGCTGAGGCACCCCAACATCGTCCGCTACCACGACCGCATCATCGACAGGAGCAGCACGACGCTGTACATCGTCATGGAGTACTGCGACGGCGGGGACCTGGCCAGCCTCATCGCCCGCTGCACGAAGGAAAGGCATGTGAAGTACCTCTGGGGCAATTTGGGGCTGCGTAGCGTGAGGCATATTGGGCAGTCAAAAGAGTGAGGTTAAAGTGAAATGTGTCTCTGAACTTGTGCCTCTGAGTCCATCCCTCTGGACCCAGCAACTGCTCTGAAATGTGCAAAGGGTTGTGTGAAACGCTGCTGAGAGATCTGCTAACGGATGCACCAGCTGATCGGATGCTTCTCTGTCCAAAGGATAAAAACTCTGTTTCTGAAGTATAATGTTAATCTTCACAGTCTTAGATCGAATAAGTACATAGTGCTGCCTGTGTTGCTCTGTGAGAGCAGTCCAAGGTGGCGTTGGAGCTGTATGAACCGAATTGGTGCTTTCATTTAAGGAGGGCTATATTGAAAATCAGGTGTCTTAGCTCTCAACTTGTCAATTACAATTTGATATTTGTGCTATTAGTAATGGCAATGCTGCATACCTGTTAGACCCTTTGAGGGAGGAAGGGAATATTATGTGGACAACAAAAATCTACACCTTACATGTTTTTCTCAATTTCTGCTCTTAAAATAATAGATGTCTGCTGATAGCTTATCTTTAAAGATGATGAGCTTGATTCAGTGGGTTATAAAATTAGTAACTTTTAAAAATATAGGACTAAGACTGGCAGCAACTACTGAAGTTGGTGCATGCTATAAAGCATCTATTAGCATTTGTTAAATGTTTTTGTCTTTCAGGCATTACTTGGAAGAAAGCTTTGTTCTCCGAGTGTTGACTCAATTGACGTTGGCCTTGAAGGAATGTCATAGACGGAGTGATGGTGCAGTCACTGTGCATCGTGACCTAAAACCAGCAAATGTCTTCCTAGATAGCAAGCAGAATGTTAAACTCGGAGATTTTGGACTGGCTAGAATATTGCACCATGACACCAGCTTTGCCAAAACATTTGTTGGAACTCCGTATTATATGTCTCCGGTAAGACCTCTCTTCTGTGCCTTATCTTCCCTTTTGTCCCTCTAAGAACTGTTTTCTGCAGTGTTGGTCTCAGTCCATTAATACCTAGGAGGATTTAATTAAGGGTTGCTAGTCTTAAATGCAGGTGACTCTTTGATAAAGTGTGTGTATGTTCTGGAGACAAGGTTATTTTGCAGATGGTTAGCTTGCAGATACCTTCATCTCCGTTCTTCCTCACACCATTACTACCTTCTAATCAAGGTTACTTTTCACTGTATAAGTTTTACGTGCTTGGAATATTATAGATGTAAAGTAATTATGTTGGAGTATCTTTCTGTAAAAGGAACAGAGAAGCTAGAGAGTTCTGTTTCACAATGTCAAGGTAAAGAAGTTATTAAATTACACACTGAAGGTAAGATTCTAATTTGTATTAGAAATGAACAAGAATGTGTTTCCACTGATAGTGCCTTTTGGCAGGGGGAAGATTAATGTTGCCTGAAATGTGGGGTTTTATCAGTTGAAAACTGGTGCAACACTTCAGTCTTCTGTAGCGTGGCATTGCTATCATTTGTTAAGACCTTACTAGTAAGATACCTGTGGAGGTTAATTAAGAAAGAACCTTAAAAGTACCCCCAGCAACCAATGGTTTAATTCAGGTTCAAACAGCAGCTGATCCTGCAATAGGAGAACAATGTCTCTAATATTAAAGATTGTTCTCTCTCTCTAGGAACAAATGAACCACATGTCATACAATGAAAAATCTGACATCTGGTCTCTAGGATGTCTCCTGTATGAGTTATGTGCTCTCTCGTAAGTATAGTAGCATGGTAATAAATGTAGAAGAGTAACTTTTAATGCGTAAGCGATTACATTTTGTATAAATGAAAGCTTAAAGGTTTCAAAGACCCGTCCTAAGATTTTTATTTCTATTGGTCTTGACATGAGGTAACTAATCTTGCTGCTTTTTTCTTAGTCTGACATTTTAATGAAAATAAATCCTGTAAAACTAGTGGGAGACTTCAAGAAAAATACTCTTCTTTAGGCCTCCATTTAGAGCTTACAACCAAAAGGAGTTGGCAGAGAAGATAAGGGAAGGAAAATTTAGACGAATACCATATCGTTACTCAGAGCAGTTGAATGAACTTCTCAAAGAGATGCTGAATTTAAAGGTAAGAACCAACTATTATTTTTCCACCCATGATATGAACTAGTACTGAAGTACTAGTTTTCCTTTTAAATTACGGAACAAACTGATCTGAAGTAGTGATGCCATCATCTTTTCACCAGCAATATCATTTGCATGGGGAAGTGGGGGAAATGGTGCTTTCAGGCCACTTAAATAAATAAAAGAAGCAACTCAAGCATTACGCCATCATAATAAGATATGAGATGGTGTCTCAGTACTGGCCAATGTGGAATTTTGTAGTCTAACTTTGGGGTTAAAATGGTTCCCAGTGTGTTTGGAACTTTGAAGAGGTTTTGTCTTCACTTGTGTTTTATATGGCTAATGTATAGCTTGCCCCACACAAGTGGGATGGGGGTGTTGAAAAGAGCTTTGCATGGGACAACAAAGCTGTAACAAGAACCTGAGTCTCTAACAGGTGTGTATCCTTTAGGACTTAAGTTACAGTGGGAGATGCAGAGTGTTGGCGCCAGAATCTTCTGGCCTCTGCAGGCTGCTCCCACCATGCTCTGAGTTTTTCTTTCACTGTATGGCACATAGCTGGTTCCCACCTGAGGTAGGTCTTGCTAGGGAATCCCTGGCCATAATGTTTCTTGGCTGTAGAAGTGACGTGTTGGTAATTTCTTTCCTCTAGGATTATTGCCGACCTTCTGTTGAAGATATTCTGCAGCACCCCTTGATAGCAGACCTGGTGACAGAAGAGCTGAAAAAAAACTCTGATAAAAGAGGCCGGAGATCCGGGGAGCCAGAAAGGCTGCAGCATCTGGATGCTCCAGTGAATGAGCTGAAACTGAAGGAGCGACAATTAAAAGAAAGAGAGCAAGCCATTAAAGACAGAGAGCAACGTTTGGAGCGTATGATATTTCCCTTTGGGAAGGGGGTGGCAATAGGATTCTGATTGAAAAGATTAAGTGCTGAGGAAGAGAAGGTTGACTATTTTCAAACCCCTCATCTTAGTGCCCTAGGCTGTCATATTCCTGTTGTTGCTAGTAGAACTCTGTCTAAAGGCTAAAACAAAAATGCTTGGACTTGATCACCAATACTAGTTTGTTCTGGGTTTCAGTTACTAGGATGTAGGTGACAGTTCAGAAATGGAAGTCTGGTCTGTGAAGATTATTAAAAATGAGCAATAATCTGCAAAGTATGCTGAAAAAGTCTGAATATACTGCCCTGCACTGTGCAGTGTAGGTTGCTTTTCACCTACTCTGTGTACATTAACATTAGCTACCTTAATGTATAGCCTAAGGTGAGCATAATGTTGGAGCAAAATAAAATATACCTGAATGAATGGTTAGCTGCTTCTATAGCAGCTGTACCCTACAGGTAGCTTACCTGTGAAACAACACAGATGGCTGTTTCATCTAGTCACTTATCTTGACTAGATAAAATATTACTTTGCATATGTAGTGGGCTCTGAAAACAGGTTTTAACTATGTATATTCAGCTTTCTGAGCCTGAATAACAGCTGCTGCTGTAAAACATGGTGTTCAGTCATAGCTGACTTGTTAGCTGGCATCTAAGTGATTATTCAGACCTGGTGTCATGTGTGCCATGATATAATGTGCAGAGTAGAAAGCTTGTATAGCTTCATTGTTGTAGGTGTGGCAGACTTTTAAAAAAAGACTAGCATTTTGGAGCTCTTGTCCAGTGCTTTATTAATGTTCCGTTAAAGCTTGTGTCCACACAGCAGCTACGCTGCTTTGTTTAGAACCACAGGAGTAGAAACATTGGAGCATTTGGCAGGCTGTTACCACTGTATTTTTCTGCAAGAAAATCCATCATGCACAATCCCTTTAACACTTACATTCTAACACTACATACTGCCATATTTCTACTTCCAGAGAGAGAACGAGAACTCTGTGTTCGAGAGAGACTGGCAGAGGACAAACTTACTAGGTATCTACTAACCTATAATTGCCTAGATCGTAGAGTTTCTAATCTTACAACAAAAAGCTTAAACTTATTTTTTTCAAAACAGAGCTGAGAACTTGATGAGGAACTACAATCTCTACAAACAGCAGAGGACATTAGCTTCTGCAGATGGTCCAGGTATGCAAGTATACGAGAAGCCAGTTGCACTGATAAACGTAGGCTGGTATGACCAGAAGAATGCCTGTGGTGCCCAGCGTGCTGTACCTAGTCCCACTGTAGCAATACAAACCCCGGTTATCTCTGCATGGCTGGGAAGAGACTTCTGACTTCCTACTGTACAGGAAGACTTGATGAACGATGTTTGCTCATGAGTATGAGTTACCACTGTCAGCACTGCAATTTTTTTCTTTTAAAACTATTTTTTTATGATGAAATACCAAAGTATTGACTTGTAATCTAAACTTTCTCAGAGCTGTACTTATTTTAGCTGATTTCTCACAGACATTGATTTAGTTAATAAATTTTTACATTCTTAATCACTTCAGCTTTAGTTCAACTTCTAAAGTCCTCAAAGGGGGGACTAATATTTGTTACCAGCCACCCAACTGTGATCAAAGCATCATGTAAGCTCTGAAGAATACAAAATGCTATTCACTTACTTCAGTTTAATTCACAAGAACCAAGAATAGCTTTGAAAAGGTGCTACAGTACTTGACCACCTCGAGTCCAGTCTGTTTTACTAGCTCATGAGTATTTGACGCTCACTTTGGCCTTGGTAACATTGAAGTCCTCTCTATAATAAGAGAGGTAGTATCTACTGTTTGTTGCAACTTAGATATCTTTAACAGTATAGATGACTAAATACTCTTGCTTTCCCTAGGAGAAAGGAAAAGTAAGACAAAGAGGGGGTATTAAATGGCTGTGTCTTGGTAGTAATTCTAGAACAGTGAAAGGTGAACACACTTAACATGTAGCAAAACATCTATTCATTTAGTTTTGGTCAGAAATAAAGTGAAATAAACATATGTTACTGTCACCACTACAAACAAAAACTCTTTTTTTGTCCCCCCCATGGAGTGTTTATACATGGCAGGAAAGAACACAAGTAAAATATCCCTGGAAGTTAGTGGTACCTGAGCATCTCTAACACACCTGTCTACTTTGACAATTCCGCCCCTCTCTATTTGATATGTTAAAGAACACAACATTAAATAAATTTGTCTTGGGCTTTCTGTTGCTGCCTCTAGCAGTGGATGACTGAAGCTAAACAAGCTGCAGCACATGCTTCTGTTCTCTTCTGATCCCTAACTCCTTCATACTATATTTTGATCTTCACAAGTACATGAATTTTTTAAGAGGAGCAAAGCCACTTTGAGTAACTAATGTGTCTAGATAGATAATGCAGAAAAGTGAACATAAAAGAGTGACCAGCTCTTGCTATGTTCTAAGCTGTAGATCATTTGATTAAACACTTCTATATCAATATTTGCTAATCTTCTAGTTTGTTCCACAATATTCTTGTAATACTATTTCTAAAATGGCTCTAGTCCTGACACAGATGGTGTTAAGTGTTCTTGAAATATGTTATCAAGATCACTTGCTACTTTTATCTTGAGTTGCTCTAATGTTACCATCTTTCTCACCCATATGCCTAATTTCTTCCTCAGTCAGTTGTGTGGTTCACTTCACAGTAAAAAGGAATACCAAAAATCCAAGTTTCTATGACCATGTCCTAGACACTCCCCGATCTCTGCAGAGATTTTTCAGCTTCCCAGGAGATGTTTTAATGTTTAAAAAATGTATCACTTACTGGTATGAAATTACACTGCTCTGAAACATTCACTGGCCTTTTCAGTTTGATCCTTTTCACCTTTCTGTGCTTATTGCATCCTTGCTCTAGCCTAACAAACTGAGAATTAGGGTTTCAGCAGAGTTATGATTAGGACAGTTGGACTGCTAATAAGGTCTTCTTCTGTATTTCTTATTCAACATAAGTCGTATAAAGTTGGCTCTTTTGAGAGACAGCTCAGCTGTTATAATATTGTTTGATGGTAGTTTTTGTACAGTAAGTCACTGAAAATACCAAACTGCCTCTTGATTGCGGCGATTGTGTGGGTGAGGCACAGCTATACTATGAAAATTCCTGTTTTGAAGGCTGCAGTGAAAGCAGCTTGTTAATTATTGATGCACCTGAACACGTTCATTGAGTTGGAGCCTAGTTTGTACACCACTGACTTAATAGGATAAGGGTTGGAACATTGTGGGTAGGACAGAAGGACCACCACAGGCAACTTGGGGTTGCCCCTGCTACGAAGGAGAGAGAAGGTTTTTAAGTAGCTGAGAGTTTAATTCTACATTTCCCTTTTGAACTGGATTGTTACTGCCTATTTTTTGTCCTGCAGGAGAAACTCAGTGTTTTTCTTCTTGTCTCAAGTAGTAATATTTCCTTAGATACTCTCTAGAAGCTGCAGTGGTATATATCCTTTTATCACAATGATTTTAAAACTTTGCTTTCAAATGTTTCTCCAAAAATGGGAAAGAACTCTTGCTATGAACTGAAGCGTATTCAGTTAGATCATTGAAATCCATAGGTAGGCAGCAAAATGGGTGACAGGTTTAAAGGACATCAGTTAAGCAATAAATGCTGAGATGCACTAATTCAGTTTTTGTTTGTTTGTTTCTTAAGACAATGAGCTTCTGTTCCCCCTTTCTACAACCAAGAAGAAAGTCCACTTCGGTGGAAGCGAAGAGAATGCTATGCCTCCTGCTAATGTGGAAAACTACCCCCTTCCCAAAGGGAAATGCGCGGATCTCAAAAGACGCCTGTATGCTGCAAATCTGCGTGCTCAAGCACTGTGTGAACTGGAAAAAAACTATCAACTGAAGAGCAGGCAAATCTTGGGCATGCGCTGAAACTGTAACATAGGTATATGGTATTTATCTTTTTGGAGTTGATTAAACATTTAGGAAGATATTTATGCCTTCTTTTAAGCTGGAACCTACTGAAAATAGAGTTTAACGGTCCTTATACGAATTCTTTTAGTCTACTATGGGTAGACATAGTAAGTCTAGACATAGTAGACATAATAAGGACATAAGAGATTGTTACAAAAATAAGTAGTTTGATACCCAGCTGAATTGTATTACTTAAAAAAAAACAAACTTTTGTTTTTCTTTGTTTACCATACATCTCTGAAAAAAAGTAAATAATGAATATAATAAAACAGATTTTTACAGATCTGGTGTAAAAAACATTCAGCTGAAAAAAATACAGAGATTCACAGTCTCTAGGTTAAAATGATGCTGTACATAATGTACAATACTTGATAAAAGTATTGATATTTTGTATATGTGGAAAAGTAGTGGCTTTTTATCTGCTTGTAAATATTTTTTTAACTCTCAAAAGAGCAAAAAGATTTTTGTATTTCCTCTTACTAACTAGGTGACCTATCAAAGCAGGCTACTTCTAGTTTAATGTCTTTGACAAATGATTGTCAGCTTAGCATAAGTGATGAGTTTATCGTCCTTGCTGCCTGGACAGCTGCAGGGCTTTTTGTCAGCTCCTAAAAGACTCGCTTTGGGGTATAGTATCACCAGTTTGTCTTGAAACTGAGACGTAGACTGATCCCCTGGCTCTGCTGTCCTGGACAGGACTCCATCCAGGGTATTAGCACCTGTGTTTCGGGGAGGGGCAATTCTACTTGGAATAGCAAGTCTGTATTTTCTAGAAGCTTTCTTCTAGAAGCTTCCCTCTTAGCTCTCACTGTTCTTTTCTAGAGTGGGTGTTGCATAGGGTGCTGTAAGTTTCATGAATGAACTCTGCGTCAAGATTCAAAATAAATCCTTTGGAACTGCAATGTCTGTAATATATTGCATACAAAGATTTATTATTTCTAGGTAGAAATGCTATAAAGCATTCACAGAAAACAGCTGATCTTTAAAACACTTGTTTTCTTCTTGGGCCATGAATCTTATATAAAGAGGTATTATTCTAAATGTCTTCTATATGGAAAAGAATCTAATTTGGAAAAAAAATATTTTGGCATATTTGCTGATATTAGTATCACCAAACAATATTAATAAAAAATAAAATAAAATTAGTATCACCAAACAATAGTTCTGCTCCAGCAAGGCCTCAAGAACCCAGCAGAGCTTATGGTATCTAGTTGCAAAGTGTTTACTGTTTTTGCTACCTTTGCTTAAAAGAATTAAAAGATAATCATTTTGTTTCCTAGTCTAAAACTACCAGTACTCTGGTGGTCACAACCTAGCACTAGGTGTGGTGGGAAGTATCTGTCAGGTGTGTATAGCCAAAGTAGCTGTGCCATGTGGCCCAGCGCAACTTTCCTTTTGCATTCTTAAATATTGCTTTAAGAATCTTACACATATTTGGAGGCTGAATCCCTACTTCCTTAACATGTCTGTATACTCAGATTTTTCTGTCCTGTGCCTCAACCAGAAAATCTGCAATGCAGTTCTTCTGGCCTTCATGTGGATCTTTATTGTGTAGCCCATACAACAGCAGAGGGTAGAATATGTGGTAATATTCTTCTAACCTGAAAAAATGTGGGATGCGAGCATTGTTGATGTAAGCTTTGTCATCTGCAGAATACAGGTACCAATTAGCCAAAGGAGGAAACCAAGCAACCAAGAAAGTAAATGAATAATTTGTGATTCAGGAAAGACTGTATTGTGAAATGGCTGATAAAATGCTTTGATTTTAACAAGATCAAACTAATAAAAAGTCTTGATATTATTATTTTTTTCTCGTGGACCATATGTAAATAATTTCTGTATTTAAAAGTCAAATACCTTCAGAGTAATTAATACCTGCACCTTCCCTTCTTACTTGGTTCTCTACTGACCTCAAGATGGCACTGTTGCCCTTTAATCGACGGGACTCTCCTGTAGCCTATTGATACATTCATTAACACAAAATCTGGTTGAAATATGTTTCTGCCTGTTTTGTTTCAGAAAATCATAAGTGCGTTGCTGCAGGATGGGTTTTTTAGGTTACAGTTGCTTTTGTACTTGCTGGTGCATTTAATTGTAATTATCTGTAATTTGCCATTTTGCATCTTTATGCGTGTTTTATAAAAATAGTTGAATCAAAATCCTAGTTAACAATTACACTATTATGTATAGAAAATGCTACAGTGTGTGCAAACTATCAATCATGTTGGCAGAAATAAATGAGAACTTAGCTTAAGATACATCTGTAGCATTGAGCTACTTGAGATGCCTTACCAACAATGTCCTCTTGAAGTATTATTGTTCTAGTATGACAAATATAGTCTTTCTGGAGTTTCTTTTTTGGAATAAGAGCTTCTTACCAGCGTATGTCGAACGTAGGGGAAGACATCCTGCGGATTGTCTTCATTATGTCTTGGGATTTTTCCTTTGGAATACTGAAATTTACATTTTTCTACAAACGCATAATTGTTTTTCCCATAGCATGCATGGGAGTCACATTCAGGTTTCCAAATACGTACAAGGAAATAAATAGAATGTGTATGGGAATAGAGATTGCTTATATACTGCTTGCCAAACATTGCCATCATGCTGAGGGGTATACTCATCTCCTAAGAGTAAGGGTGAATTTGTACATATATAGACAGTACAGCTAAACCTTCCTCTTGCATGGCATACAGATTGATGATAACAGTGTTCACTGTTGGATGTTGTGAGATACTCGCTACTGTTTAATATTAGTACCAGGAATGTTAGAAATGTCTATAGTTGTGGGCACTCGAAGGATATACAAGCGTCACCTCTGAAGTTACAGAAGGTTTCTGTGCATGGAACACACTTTGGCTCAGATAGATTAGAAGGAAAGTTGCATCACTTTTGGAAAAATGTGGACCAGATCCCTCGTCTTCAGCCTTTGTGTGAGACCTTGCTCAAGACCCTGCCCTGTGCCTTAGGTTCCATCTGTAACAGGCTTGTCACAGGGGGGAGCTCAGAGACAGCGCTGGGATCTCGTACAGGTCTGCACTTCTGGCAGATTTTTAAAGGAAATCAGGTTTAAAAGTAGAAGACCATCAATCCTATTCCTAAACATAAATATCACAAAGTCCTTTAATCTGTTCTGTATTATTGAATAGAAGGAAGGATAAATCCTCTGTAACAAGTAATTACAAAATACTTTTCACCAGGAAAATTCACATTTTTACCTTTACTCAGCAAATAAGCCAGGAGGAGGCAATCTGATCCTAATAATGACACAAACTGGTTCACAGGTGCTCACTGCAAGAGTCCATCTGCAGTTTCCCACAAGCACAAAAACGTGCAGAGCAGAAGCTCCCTGCTGCAAGTTCTCTTTGTCCAAAAAAGAGAGGTTGCTCTCACTTATGCTGTTCATCATCTTAGTGTCTGTGTGCACTTGCTGTGCTGATAAGGACAATGTCTATTTCCCAGTAAGCATAGCAATCATAATCCAAAATACAGTCGGACCTAGTGATGGTACAGCGACAGCCTTCGGGCCATGTCTGTGTCCTGTTCTTCCCTTGTGTAACTCGTGAAGCCAGAAGAATCCTGATAACCATAAAGCCGGGGAAGACTTTGGCATAATTAAGGCTACATATAATATAATCCACCTCAGATATAAGAAGTGAGTTTTATTTGTATATTTACTTTAGAAGTTAGCTGAAAGTTAAATATTAGTCTTTACAACTTTAAAAGGCTCCACAGACTGATAGTGTTGTGCCACATGTTATAGTGCTTTGTCATTTAATCTTGCTTTCAGCTAGATCAGCAATACTGGGAAGTGACTATACTTGAGGCAGCGACGCCTTTATCTGACATCTTCCTTTGAAGGCAAAGTGCACTTCTGAGGCTTAGCTGCCATGAAAGGATGAAGTTTTATCGGAAGAAAAATCCTCTATATTCTGCAAAATGGACTCCTGCCATTTGGATCTCACTTTCAGGCTGCACCCACGCTCAATTATTAGGTCCGAGATACAGAAATCTGCGGTCATTTAGTGACTTATACAACATGCATTTTTACTCTGTCAAAATGAAAGTACATAACTCAAGTTGCTGCCAATGATATGAGTCAGTTTTATGATACAAAAGGAGAAGAAAGGTCACAGAGGTACCTAGCATTATCTAGCTACAAATTGTCTTATTTTTTAATGTAAGCTCTTTCTGGATAAGAAACATAAGGTATTTATGAAAAAATATCACTAATTAACTTTCATTTTTTGACTGGTTCCTATCGTGACTGATGTATGACTTCTTGCTGCTTCACCTGGTTTGAGCAGAGGTAATTCATGGGCCCAGTTATTACTGCATTGTTTTCTACTGAGAATTATAAATATCTATGTTATTGGTCTCAATGCATGATGTCTATTTCACTTGGCAGCTGAAACTGTGGCTAGGATGTGACATGCAGCGACTGATAATTACTAAACAATGCAGTTTCTACTACCAACCTCCACATGCATTTTTTTGTCATAAAACATGCAACATGCAGATTTCTGAGGAATATGGCAGGAACTTAACAGGTGCTTGAATATTTGGCTAGAGCTAGTAATTTTTTCAATTATTCATACTAATCTGAAAAACTTTTCATTTGCAAAGATAGCTGCTAAAAACTTTTTTACTGATTAATCAGCTCTTTCAGCAGGTCCTGCTCTTGTAAGGTCAACAGAAGCAAGCTTATGCATAAGACAATTTTTTGCACGTATGTATCAGTTTAAGTCCCAAGGACACAACAGAAGCCCAGTAAAGCAGATGACAAACTTCCCTTCAAATTCAGTGAAACCTTGGCTGGACTTCAACTTCATTAGCATTAGATGTCTGTAAATACTTACTCTTGTCTGCGATACGTGGACAACGTGCATTGCCACGGGCACAGCAGGAACGATGCATCCATCTTATTCAACAGCAGTGAAGACAAGCCACTTTAGGTAGAGCTCTTAATCTTGGCTTCCACCAAATCGGACTTTCCTTGACAAGAAGTCACATCAATAGCCCTCTGGCAAGCTGGGGCACTACAGACCTCTCTGGAGTTGTATGTAGTATTTAGGGAACAGTGAATGCATATTTTTTTCCTGCTCATAATGCATTTTATCATCCAATTGCAAATAGAAGCAATATTATATACCTGACCTCTCAGCTCTTCACAGACCATCGGGGAATATTCCAGTGACCCCAGAGCTAGGTGCCTATTTAGGTCATCCAGGAAGTTTAGAAAATCCTGCCTGACAAACACCAGTGTTAAAGTCACGGACCAACTTGAGCGCTAATTGCCATTTAAAGTCTTTCCTGACTAGTGCTAATCAATCTCTAGTTGCCACTAGGGAAAGATAATATAGACTTTCTGAGACTTGGATGATAACATAAACAAAGCCATCAGGGCAAATGGCAGATCATGACAGATAATGATTTCCTGGGAGGTGAAGCAAATACCTCCTATGGCAATGATCCACGTAATTAGCGTGAACTGGATTGTAAGTACTTTGTGGTTGCAACTAAAAGCAGGAGGAAGCATTAGCATTAAAGAAAATGATATAATCAAGGAAGTATTTGGTTGATTGGAAAAAATAACCTAGTTCTGTAAGAATTATTACAGACTTACCTTTAGGGCACATTTTGAATTTTTCTCCCCAGGTGAACTGAAAGCTAGGAAAACCTTCTCACCATTAGGTTAGTTTCCAGAGGGACCAGTGTGTTCAGAAAACAGTTGTGTGATGTGCTCAAAGGGATCTGTCTGCCTGTAAGGCAGGCTGGGGCCTCACCCTCATACATAAGGTCACTTTTCACCTATTTTCCTTCAGTCACCCTCAGCCATGTGTTGGGCACAGATCAACAGCGTGGTGAATACAGGCGAGCAGCCAAGAATGTGTCGCTCAGTCTCTGCAGAAGATGCAACAAGTAAAGCTCCCTACTTTAAATTTCCCACTCTTTTTCAAAGCTAAATTCCTGACTCAGGGCTCGATGCCTCAAAAATGAAACCGGAAACAGGGGAACTTCACCTCTGTGCAAAACCATGTTCAATGGACCTCCATTATCAAAAAGCAAAAGGGCATGGAAAATTTTTTTCTAGTTACTGATCTTAACTAAGGTACTGAAAACGAGACCCTGCATTGCCTAAGTTCAGGGAATTTGTCCGGGCAGAGCCCTGAAAACCTTACTTCAGAAGCTTGGAAGGGAATTTGTGTATGAACAACCACAGCCTTCACTTGTGCATGTTTTTAACCTCTTTCCCTGTTCATTTTGCTGTCTCACGTTCAGACTAAAGGAATCCACAGCAGACTAGTCTTGTAGCTGCTGCTAATTTGCACATGCTGCTGGCATGGCTGCGGGTGCAAACAAAACAGTTAAGTGTTGGCAAGAAGCGGTGGGTTAATCATGGTCTTGGAAGCCTGGTCCTCTGCTTGTGCTCCAGGGAATGAGCTCAACTGAACAGCAGAGCCCAGCCAAGGAACTCAGCCTTGGGTTCGTGCCAGGCAATAACCATGAGTTTTGTTTTCAAATCTGGCTCTGCGGGAACTTCTTATATAAAACCCTAGAAGCTTGGCTTAAGTTGACCAGATGTTCTAATGGTCACTTGCTTTTTTTAAATTCCATTTTTGACGGTTTGGATTCCAGCTGCAAGGCCATTTTCTGGAAGTGAAGTAGCACTTGCTACAAGGGTCGATTCTAAGCGTTATCGCAATGTTTTGCAGCATTTGCAAGTGGCCTGCCATATCTGCAGTGCCTCAGTTGCATGCAAAACTCCCTGTCTGAAATGGGAACTGTTTCTAAAGTCCTGCTTACCAAGATGTTTCTCCACATCTTCAGCTTGGGCAAACAGACAACTTTCTTAAAAAAATTTCGCCTTAATAAGGTGGGACTGAAGCAATTCCTAGGCCATGGTGAAGTATTTTGAGAACAGTACATGCTGAATAATGCTATTTAACTGTTCAGAACTTTGGAGTTACTGGACATGTAAAGCTATCTCGTATGTAACCAATTGGCATTGGTACAAAGTTGGGGAAAAACTGTGTATGTTCTGCATGGGTTTATTATTGTTATTATCATATAAATGTATACTGCCAAAGACACTGCCAGCTTTAGTCCTAATCCAGTATCCCACAGTACCAGGCTGTGAACAAATATTTTTAGTGATCCTACGGTAAAATCACCAATTGTTCCCTTACAGAAAAACAGAAGCATCAACAAGAAAAACTGAATCAAACCAAATCTTTGCAGTGGTAAGGACAGCTTTCATCATATGCAAACACAGACCTGTCTTCTACTCTTCTTTTGACTAGCCAAACACAAAACAATTAGCCTCTTCCCCAGTTTACAGCCTCATTCTTCCTGGTGACTCAGCCCTGGAAGAATGGTAGCTGCTCACTTTTTTAATGCCAGGGCAACTCCTTATCATGCTCTAAATCATCCTGTCATGTTTCACCCTCAGCAGTGCTGAGAAACATGACGTGTATGCAGTGTTATCACCACCTGCCCCTAACTGCATGTAACACCTTTAAGACCCCCGGCTACTGCTGAGGTACTTTCCTGCACTTGATAAATAAAAAAAAAAAAGTATGAAAAGAACAACAGACAATTCTCAACCTGTCAGTTATTCTAGGGAATCTTATATTTGGGACTTCCGTCACCTGTCAGTAAGGTTTTTGTTTTGTTTTAAGCATGTTGCTAGTAGGAAAAAAAAAACATGCTAATATGTTGTCTTTACGCAGCTACTGGGTCATTCATAACTTACCAATGTGGGCTACTAGGTAAACTGGAAATCCCTCTATAGCAACATCCACCCTTCTAATTTTCTTAATTAATTTAATACCAGTCTTTGGGTTGACAGCCCAGTAGCCTGACTTCCTACCTTCACAGGAGGGGAATTCACTCTGAATTAACAGGGTGAGACCGTCACCACATGCACTCAGTGCTCTGTCTTCTCATCAAGGTTCCTCAGATTTGTGTCACTTTTGCTTATTTGTTTTAGAAAGTGGTTACTTCAAAAAAGAGGGAGGATAGTCTTAGGTAATTTTACACTGATTACTGAGAAGGTATCAAATGATAATAATATTTGGTATCCTTTCCCCTCTTTTTATTTTGTCTGAGCTAATCCTCCTTTGGCATGGGAGCAGGAGTGGCTGTTTAAACAACAGTAGTTTATTTACAGCTCCTTGGGGTTTCATTGTCTTATGTCTGGGGTGGTAGAAACATTAACCCTACATAAGCGTTGTAGGAAGCAAAGGATTTCCATGTAACTGCTTTTGCAAGGTGCACGTTCTAAAGGAGAATTCTCATTTATGACCATTTCACAATCTCTTCTTCTTCTATGGGTTTTGGGAGAATTTTTCACAAAATTGACCAAGAATCATTGGGGCCAAAAAGTCCACTGATCCCTTTAGTTGTTTTAAGGCCATCTCTTTGCAGCGTGTTACTTCAGAGGTGTTCTCTAGCACTGAATCCTGTTACCCGGCTGCACATACAGCCTACAGGATGAGAGGCTGGAGAGCTGCACCACAGAAAGGGATCAGGGGGTTTTGGTCAATGGCAAGTTGAATATGAGCCAGCGGTGTGCCCTGGCAGCCAAAAGGGCCAACCGTGTCCTGGGGTACACCAAGCCTGGCTTTGCTAGCTGGCTGGGGAAGGGATTGTCCTGCTCTGCTCTGCGCTGCTGCGGCCTTACCTGAAGTACTGTGTGCAGGTTTGGGCACTACAGTATAAAAAGGACATGAAACTGTTAGAGAGCATCCAAAGGAGGGATGGCCATGAAGATGGTGAAGGGTCAGGAGGGGAAGATGCATGAGGAGAGGCTGAGGTCTGTTGGTTTGTTCAGCCCAGAGCAGAGCAGGCTGAGGGGAGGCCTCATGGCGGCCTGCAGCTCCCTCACGAGGGGAGCGGAGGGGCAGGCGCTGAGCTCTGCTCTCTGGGGACAGCGACAGGACCCGAGGGAACGGCATGGAGCTGGGACAGGGGAGGGTCAGGCTGGGGGTTAGGGGAAGGGTCTGCACCCAGAGGGTGCTCGGGCACTGGGACAGGCCCCCCGGGAAAGTGGTCACGGCACCGAGCTGCCATAGCATGGGAAGCATTTGGACAATGCTCTCAGCCACAGGGTCTGATTTTTGGGTGGTCCTGTGCGGAGCCACGAGTTGAACTTGATGATCCTTGTGGGTCCCTTCCAACTCAGGATATTCTATGATTCTGTGATTGTTAATGTTTTATTTATCCACTCCTGAAACATTCCCACCATCTGGATGTGAGTGATTGTTGCTGCTCTTGCCAGAACAAACTGGCAGCCAGGGGACAGTCAGACTGCAGGGCTGGATGTACTGGGGAATGAGACGGCTTCCCCATGACCTGAAACCTTCTTACCACTGCTGGCTGGATTTCAGAAAGGTACTACGCAGTTCAGGCAGTAATCTTTGATGTGAGATTCTCTGAGTCAGGCTTTAAGGTTACTTCAATGCTACAGCTCCTAAGGATGAGCCTTTGAGCAGTAACTTCAGAACTTGTCTTTGAGATTACATGTTTTTCTTCCTCATTCTTTAGAGCATCTGTGAAAGGCATGTCTTTCTTTCCCAAAGAAACCTGTCCTTTCTTTTTGGCAAAATATATCCAACTAAAAACTATCCCACTATCCAGATAAATGCTGAGTATTTCCCTCTTTCCCCAGCTGGCAACTCTTTTAAGTTTTAAGGTCTGGGTGATACCAGATGTGTGAAAGTGTGGGTGCTCACAGCTCTGGCAGACATCTGCCCCATATCAGACACTGATGAACCAAGAGGTTTGCAAACCAAGGAAAGTTGCTGAAGTTTACAAAGCCTAGGGGAAGATTATAAGGCTTGTCCTTTGATTGTAAATGCAGGAGGAATCCTGGCCCCAGGGGAATCATTGATTCAGTTCTGGCCTGGGTTGCATATAAAGGCCTGCCTTTTTGATTTAGAATGTTTATTTGTTTCCAATCCTTTTCCCCCACCAACCCTCACTGCTGCTCTCCCTGGGGATGATTCAGTGGAATAAAGCCACATGAGTTTAACGCCCATCCAGCAAAAACACTTGAGGACAGACTTTAAACTGAGAAAGTGTTTTATTACTTTCTGAAGAAGAATGTTTTCATTAAGTGACACCCTTATGTCTAATACAAATAATAATGTCTTATTAATAAGCCAATTTAGCTAAAGAGAAACCTGCAGAAACTGCCCCACCATCCAATAATCAGGTGAGGCTGGCAGAAGGAGGCAACTCTGCCTGTTACTTGCTTTTGATTTTTTTTCCTCTTGCTGCCTTTGCTCCACCTTGTCTGCTTGTGCCATTTTCTTTATATTTTTCAGACGCCTTTTTTTTTTTTTTTTTTTAAACTGGGACAAGTGAAGCCCCAGATGGCACACTTTGACCACTATTCTAGTCTCCAGCACCAGGCAGCCAACACTGTTTTCCCAAGTCTTTGGACACCAGGAATCCTTGCTCTTTACCTCTAACCAACACTCAGCAGGAAGATGACCATATTTGTAAGACTGTGTGCAGACAGACGCCTGTGTACACTTTATGTTACAGTTGTGATCATCTGAAATTTCACAAACTAAGATTTGTTCTACAGTTCTAAACCATCTTGGAAACACAACTATTTTCCCATTTCATTTCAAAAGCAGCAGTCCCGAGAATTTTTAAGAAGGCTGAGGAACTCACTGGTCTTGCTGAAACCGTCAGGGGAAATAGATAGCAGCACAGACATTAGCATGCTAAATGCAGGCCAGTATTTACCTTGGGTATCTGAATAATCTCTTGATGTAAAGGAGTATTGTATTCTCCTTAGCGCTTTGCTGCAGAAGCATTTCTCCAGCAGTAAAACCGAAAAAGCAGGTTTAATTATTAGCTGCTTTGCCATCTTGGTGGCTTCAGCAGGCTGCATGCAGTCTTTGCAGATAATGGCACTCAGGCACACCCAAAGGCTGCACAGGCAGAGTCTTGAAAGAAAAAGCTGGAGGTGACCATTCCCCCCTACAGGCTCCATCTATCCCAGACAAACAGCTGCACAGGAGTGAGCCTGAGGTCAAGGAGCTGGTCTGAGTGCTGCTGCTCCTGCTAGTCAGCTTGCTGCAGGCAGGAGGGTCTCCATGCGTCTGTGCTATCCTGCTGGCCCAGAGGGACGGACCCATGCAAGGTTCCCGTGCTGGGTGGAGCAGATAATACAGAAACATGAAGCTGAGCTGCCTCCAAGTCTGGCGTTATGCTGCAGCACGTCAGTCACAGGATGACTGAGCCGAGCTTTAAGCTCTGTGGCCAGTGGCTGTGCTCTGCCTGGGGCAAGGGGTACTGAAGGCTGCAGCACCTGGCTGGAGCTGAGAATGGCACAGTCATTCAGCCCCCTTTGCTGGCTGTGGTCTGTCCTGCCTTTTGGACAGCCCCGAGGAGGTTTTAGATAGTCTGAACATGATGTGGGATCCACAGAGACTGTATTTGGTAGCATGCAAACTGTTGAGTTTTGGCTGCCTGTATGGCCTGCCTGCACGGACCCGTGTTACCAAACCAAGCAGCACAAGCAGGCTGTGTGACACAGCTACAGCAGGTGAGAGAGAGACTAAGAAGGTCAGGAGGACAGTACAGTATGTGGGGCTAGGATGAGTCACCTCAGCAAGAAGACTTCGCCAAGCTATATGTCCCAGCAGGAGCTGCTGGGCCATGTAGTGCTGCAAAAGTGACCCAGTTGCTGCAATCGCTAGATCAGGCCAGAGTCAATGCCAGGAAACCATTACATACGACCGGGGTGAACTGTAATGACAGCGATCAAGCAGCTCCTCCTCTCCCTCCTCTAACATTTCCTAACCTACGTGCTGCCTGCGTGCTGCCGTACTGAACATTTCGGGAGGGGCCATGCATGTACACACCTGATTCCATGTTCACCTACATGGAGTGTCCCGGAGGGCAATTCACAGCTGTGCTCACCTCCCACAGAGGACCGTGTCAGGTCAGCCTGTTGCAACTCCTTGGGGAAACATGAACGTGCGAACGCTATCAGTTGCCTTTCTGTGTGCTTGTAGGCTACTGTCAAGCCTACAGAAATCCAAAAGATCAAGTGGGAAACGTTCTTCCCATTTAGGATTAGACATAAAGTTGTTGGCTCTCATTATTAACAAGCATAGAAGCTCTGAATACCAGATAGACAAAGACCTACTCATTCATTGATTTTTAACAACTGGTGTTGATATATGTGCATATTGATAGTACTTATAGTGATTTTATATCAGTATAGTGGTATAAACGGCAAATACCAGTGCATTAACAACAGTGGGATGTTGTGATGGTGCTCATCAAATAAGTATATATTTTGCTTTTTTTATTATTCCCTT
Source organism: Anser brachyrhynchus (assembly GCF_964034855.1). Lineage (NCBI taxonomy): Eukaryota > Metazoa > Chordata > Aves > Anseriformes > Anatidae > Anser > Anser brachyrhynchus. The sequence continues at coordinate 28,812,448 of NC_137696.1, forward strand.
TTTTACATGGAGAATATCTTCCTACGGGGAAATTTCCAAGAAAGAGATAGGCTTTGGCTTATCTAATTATCAAAGGCACAAAGTATGTCCATCATATGTGACTAATAACAAAATGAATAAGCATATTCCTAGAACTCCAGTTCAGTTGGAACAGTGGACAATTCTAAGGTTATATGGAGTTTAACAGTAGTTTTTTTTGCACAAGAGCTTGACATACAGCAGGAAAAAGACCTTTACCCCACTGTTAACTAACTAGATGATATACACTGTTAGTCAATAAGGGAGATGGAGCAGATACTTTGTGAAAAGATTACTTGGAAACTTGATGGACGAGCCCTTCCTAGGACAGCTTCAGTAACTGCTGTATTTAATATTTGTTTTGCCACCTCAGCAGCGATAGAAATGGGTTCCTTCCATTGGCTCTGTGAATACTGTGGCACATCATTTCATCTACCCATGCTGATGTGAACTTGGTTTTCCCAAACATTATGACAGAAACATCTGGGTAGGTACTAAGCAGGTCAACACAAATAAGGCTTTCAAGAAGCAATATTCACAGTTGCTTTATGTGAATAGCCATTTGTAATGAACTGTACAGAATTAGCTTGTAAGAAATTTAGAAGAACATTTTAGAAAAGTGCCTGAAGTGAGGATCTTCCATGCTTAATCACCTACATAAATGTCCTGCTTTCCAAAAGTTGCCACCACTCTTGTTTGCTTCTGAGGGAACTGTTGGCTACCCAGGACTGACCATATCTAAATACTTCCTCTATGCATGTGAATTTTGGCTCGGAGACACAGCTTTGAACATCACATTTCTAGTATGTTGGTATGAGCATCAATATTAGCAGGAAGTGCCACCAGGTACTACTCTTCGTTCTGACATTATTCAGTTTGGGTCATTAAAGAATTCACCTAACTCACATTTTAGTGTACAAATAATAAATAAATAAATAAATAAACAGATTCCCTTACAATAGGCAGAACTAACACTTGGGGGCAGGAGTCACCTCATTAGCTGTTGACTTCATCTCTGAGCTCTTCATACCAGGCTTTCTTTATAGTCATGGACAGAAATGGGTGCTCTGAGGGTGGGATTCATCTCATCAAGTACATACAACTCTAGGAGGAGATAAATCACACTGTAGGCTCCACTGACAAAGCTGATTAGATCTCCACTGAGTCTACAGGGAGACTCGTGATCTGAAGATGTTTGTGTGTCAGCTACCGATTCCCAGGCATGAATCCCTCCCTTACTGTCCATTTGGAACTGTGGTTTCACGATCAGCGTAAACAGCTACGGGCTGTTGCTAGTTTATGGTCACACACTTTTCCCTGCCCTAATCACATTGTCCTATGTGTCAGCTCTAGCAATCCCGCAGCCCTTGGTAAATAGGATTAACTTGCTGAACTGGCTGAAAACTCATGCTGAAGAAAAAGAACTGGGTGTTGGTTGCACTACCAGGCAGAGCTGGTGCCCCTCGTGGGGCATCTAGCAACTGCTAGATCTGAGGCCTGGTTGGGGACGGGAATGAAATTTCCGGTGTGGAAATATGACTGCCCTTTTTGGCACCAGCTTTTAATTAGACTGGCTTAAGCTGACCACAAAATGGCCTCCATGAAAGGCAGTTACAAGTATTAATAGATTGAGTTACAGAATATGAAGTCAACATACTTATGCTCACTGTCTTGGGATATGATTTGACAAACATCAAATACAACTTGTCCTTGGAAAGAAAAGAGGTGATGAGACCTACAAGCACAAACCTTCATGTCTCCCTCCTTATGTGAAGGCCACTTTTCACGCCTGAAGAGAGGAGCAGTGTCCAGAAGGTCTCAGAGTCAGGTTCGCAGCATGTTCCAAATCACATTGGCTCTGGAGAGGAGAAATTTAAAATGATCAGGACTGACAAAATGTCACTTTTGCTCTGGACAAAGCTGCTTTTCAAACAGGTCCTGAAATGGTTACCTGCACAGAACGTTTATAGTGTTCGCAGGCTTGCTTTTAGCAGAAGGCATTGATCATTTGACACCATTTGCTAAAATGGCACCTTTCTAAATATCTGCAGCTTAGAAAGGACAGTCTTTGTCATGAGCTTGTTTAGTGGCTGAGGAACAGCTATCCACAGCACCTACAGACCTAAATGGGGAAGGGAAAGGAATTATTACAAAAACACTCTGAGTGGCAAAATAAATGATGATTTTCCATGGATATATCCATTGTGTAATAAAGGGAAATTTGTCCTTCTCAAGCTGATACAATTAATATCTAAAATATAAATGGTAAAATGAAGATCCCAGCTGCTTAAAAGACTTTACATGAAAAAACCTGTGTCATCAAGACGGCTGGATGCAGTTCTGACCTGATGCGTGTTGTGGCACCAAGTGCAGCAGAGCTGGGTGGGTAGACGAGCTGACTGGAAACACCAGGTGAACCTGGGTTGCCTGCCGAGGATGAGCCTGAGGCCGCCCTCAAGATCAGACCTGTTGGTGCTGGGTCAGAGCGGGAGCCTGTGAGCGTTTCACAGGGGTCCCCGTGCCCGAGCACGCCCTGCAACTCCTGTGCCACCAGGCTGCTTGGCAGGCTGGTCTCGCAGAGCAGAAACGATACGATGTGCCACATCCTGTGCTCATGGCCCTTCCAGGAACCATCCTTTAAACTCTGTACACAAAGCCAGCGTGATGGCTTTCGTTCCAATTTGCCTGGGGATTTTCCTCTTCTGAGCCAATACTGTTCCTGTACGAAGTTCTGACATTGGCTAGTTCAGTCCCTGGGACTGAAATAAAATATTTGCATGGTGTGCCCTTGATGTCACCGGGCTCCCAGGAGATGTGGAGGTGTACCAACATGACTCCATTTGTTAGGGCAAAACGTGCCACCATAGGGCATTTCTTCTTTCGTAGCACTACACGGAGGTGTTTTGCAGTCTCACATGATTCAAAATTGCACTTGTTGAACTAGTTTTGAAATGACTTTTCAGGTGCCAGAACATGCACATTTATGATTTCCCTACAATATTCACTCGTCTTGTAGGGACTTCTCAGGACTTATCTGGAGGGACCTGAGTGTCTTTCTTCCTGCAAGCAACTTTTAAAAGTCCTACATCAATGAAATCCAGCATCCTATAGCAACAGTGGAAACTCCTGCCCCCAAATGACCAATTTTAATGCCAGAAAACTTTGTGTAGTCACTGACAGACTTTGTAGGTAGGTGGGACAGGCAGCTGCTGGAAGCAGCACAACAGTGATAAGTGCACATCTCTCTCAGCGTCTGTGCTCAGTAAATACCCATTGATTCTCTGCCTGAAGGGTGCAAGTCCCAGTACGGAGGAAAATGAGCGTTGGAGTTCAAAACCACCTGGCTTCACTAGCATTGCTGACAAGAGGGGTGTCCCAGAAGTAGGCTGTTAATGACACCAGTGTAGGAATGCTGGAGTTACCACCTGACGTGAGCGATCAGCCTCCACCTCCCACCTGTCACTTGGTCCTCACATAGCAACTGCAGAACGGTAGAGAAAACTGCACTTATCCAAATAAACAAACAAACAAATAAATAAAACCACCACCAATGTGATGCCCAAGACAGGAGCCTAAAGAGCAAAATTTCCCAAACCTGTTTTTTAGGTTAGGCACATTCCACAGTCAGCCGCCTAGGAGTGTGGTTGCATTTCTTGTATATGCAGCTTGCGCCTCTGCCAGCTGTCGTGGGGGAATGCTGGGTGCCCAGCACCTTGGGATCCGAAACCTGAACGTGACAGGCGGCTCCAAAGTTTAACCACCACAGTCTGAGTGCATTGGCTGGAGGTCCAAGAGGATCTCTTCTGAAAGTGAACTTCAGAGCATGTAATAGATACTCTGTTTGTCCCACAGTTGTTCCAAACAACAAAGAGCTGAGATGAGTGTGCCGGGCCTCCAGCCACTTGTGAGACTATGACGTGTGTAAATGTTAGAAGCAAGAATATTTGTATCAATAACAAATACTTTGATTAGATTAATTAAGAATATTTAGATTCAGATAATGCTTAGATTACAGCTAGAGAACTTATGTTCTTTCTAAAAATAATAAAAGGCAGAGCTTAACAAATATGATTTCAAACGTCATATGAAGGATAATTTATTTCAATAATAATAAAAAATGTTACTGAAAGGTGTAAAGACTTTTTTTTTTTCATTTGATGAATTCTATATTTACAGAATTTTCCCATCCCTGTTGAATCATTATTACTTATCTTTCCAGTGGGAAGCTGCATTGTGTGGAAAAGTGAATAACGCCACATTTTTTCCTGGCTTTTTTTTTTTTCCTTTAATGATTAATATAGTGATGATTTTTCTAGTAGGGTAAACTTGAACATTGGTTGAATAAGTTATTAGCTCTAAAACCACAATGTTTGTTCACAGCTGATTAGAGCAAGAATTTTACCTGCTTACCTGTGAATTTTAAGAAAATACTAATTGTACCATAAGCAGAGCGAGTGATAACCAAACCAGTCAGGAAATGCTCTCAAGTCCATTGAAAAATGCATGTTGATTAAAACCAGTTATAGATCGGCTGTGCAGTTAATCGTGGCAGAAATTATGATGCAGCTGCAGGCTGCCAAATGCTATTGGATCAAATAAATGGACTGACAGCAAGAAAGCAAAACAACCAACATACAAAGGAAAGGTCAAAACTGAACATAAGAGGCACATTTTAAAACCATTTTCTTTATTAGAGAGAAAAAAAATCAAAAGGGAAATTATTTTTTTTTTCATCTGCTCTACAAGGTTCAGAAGAAGTATAAAGAATGTTATCCTGACCCCTCAACTTGTCTGGAATTCTGCTGCTGACTTATAAAGGGCCCAGATTTTACAGCCACAGGAACCAACTGGAAGAAGAAATCTCTTTACAGAGCAAGATGCTCTTCATCTCCTATCTTTAGGCCAATTACAGCTTATAGACTTTCTTCACAGACCACAAGTGAAAGCATTTAAGCACATGCTGAACTTGCTTCTATTCAAAGAAGGCCTTTTAATTAACTGCAAACACATGTTTAAGTCCTCGCCATGATAAAGCTGATTTCCTGCATCAGGATGCAATAGTGATTTTGACACAGAGCTGCGTGAACAGTAATACTTGCTTTTCATTTGTATCATTTTTCATTACAGAAAATCAGCTTGGCAGTACAGGTAACTGGGCAGTGAACGCTTTTGTTCTCTTTGGTGCTGCTGACCGGATCTAATTTGAAGAAACCTTGTAAGGACAGTTAACAGAGACACACTGCCTGCAAGAAACGCAGCCTACAATGAACACTGACAGCCTTGAAGTGGAACAGACAGATGGAGTCATGTTTGTCAGAGTCCCACAAGCCCTTATTAAAAGCAGACAGGTCTGATGACTGCACAGAAAGGGAACAAGTTAGGTGTTAAAAGGAGGCCGTGTGCTCTGTAATATGTGACCGCACTGGAGGCCTACAGACAGTCATTTCCAAGTGGAAAGACATGTAGCGACGAAGAGCCTTCTGTGGCTGACCTCTCTCCGCATGCAAACTCGCACAGAGATTCAAAGGAAAAAGCAGTGACTTTATTTACTCAGCAAACATGTGAGTAATAGTGAATCTCCCAACCAAAGTCCTAAATCTTCCCACAGCGCTTAGAGCAGACTTTGAGAGTTCGCCAGCACCCAGTGCACAAAATTTTGCCCAAGACCAGGCAACAAGCAGCAGCTGTCTTTCTAGCTTTTTCCTATCTTGTCACCCAGATCTGGGGTGGTGTGTAGCTGCACGCCGGAGATTCAGAGTTACTTCTCCCCTCACGACACGGGGCATTTTCAGTAAGCAAGCAGATTTGGAAACTGTTCATTCCACATGTGTGGACCGGAAGCAGAGCCGAGAGAAGAATTGGGTTAGTCACAATGCCTGGAAGCCTAAAAAAAAACCCCAACCAACACACACACACACAAAAACAACACCAGTCCTCCCCGCTTTGAAGATATAGTATTCTCTTCAAACACATAAGCAGGAACAAAATGTTCTCCTGTAAGCACATCATCTTACGGCTTGATTAGGTACCTTTAGCAGTCATCTTGCTATTAATCTTAAAATTCATAATGTTGCCACATGCACAGCCCTAAATTTAGGAACTATCCCTGTTCCTCTTGGATGCTGATATATGCTAAAACAATAGAAAAGCCTGGGAACGGCAGTGCAGAGCACATTGGTTAACAAGAAGGACTCTGGGGCAGAGGTAGTGATGGGAGCTCAGCTGCTGCTCTGTGTCTGACAGGACCAGCAGTGGGAGTGGGTTCCCACTGGGGACTATTAGCCCACGGCCCTATATTTGAAGTAAATGAATATAACGGTGGCTGCCGGGTCCCCTAGGACAAAGCTAGATGCCCATCCCTCTTCATCAGGGAGCAGAAGAAGGCCTGAGGAACCATTACCACTTCCAGCCTGGCAAACAGTCATGGCCTTCCAGTCTCCTGAGGTGTACGGTCCCCGTCTCATGACTTTTGGGCCCAAAGAATTCAGTATTCAGCCTGGCATAGCAGGAAGAAGAGCTATTGCTGGACAAGGGCAGGATCAAGAACGTGCTGTCCCTGAAGGGGAAGACAGTGGCAATTTGACCAGTTGTATGGTATCTTTGAAGAGATTAGGAGGTCTTATGGTGAAGAAATTTTAAAAGGATCCCAAATTGACCTAGACATTGTTTACATCCTCAGAAAGAAGCCGAGAAAGCTCTTTACACAGTTTATGTTCAATGTTGATTAAGTTTTATTAGTAAGTAGAGTATCAATATCAGTACCATCCTTATTTTGGTGAGGAGGGGACTGAGTACTTCCAGTCATCTAGAAAACCACGGAAACATCATGGGGGAACCAGCTTATGCTCAGTTGTCCTTCATTGCTACCTGAACTCCTCTGGATTAACACTGATCCCTGTGAAATGATAACCCACCCCACCTGCAGGAACTAAGAACGGTTTGAGCTGTATTAGTTTTCTTGACCCGTATATCTTAAATTTGGATAACTCTTCCTTATCAACTAATGGCTGTGGCAGTGGTGGTGGTGAGGAGAGGACACATGTTCCACTATAGTATAATGGCTGGTCAGCTGCTTGATTATGTGTAACACCCTATTAAATGATATTATGGCATATGGGAAGTCAAGTAGATGAGGAGAACATTATAGCAATCTAACTGCTGACACTCCTACAGTACCCTTAAAGTACTGGTTGTCATTAAAGCATTCCATATGGTTTCCTAAGCTGAACTAAAAACAGAGCAGACCTAGATTTTGACACACGAACAATCTCACAGAAGATACAGTTCAGGGTCATAGGGCAGTAGAGCAGAGCCTGTGGTGCCCGAACTGGGTCTGTAACGTAAAGAACACGACGCTGCGTTGTAAGTGAAGAGGAGACAGTGCACAAAGATCAGAAAGACATGGTGGACAGATGTGGACTTGCTGGGACTCTGCTGAGTCCAGCGTAAGCCGGTCCTGAACTACCGGTCTGTTAGGCCTGTTGACACTCCTCCCTTGCAGAAGTGTGACCGCCTTGTCGTGCTTTCCAACTCCAGCTGTCAGAAACCTTTGCACAGACCCTGAATCTCTATCTCTGTACAGCAACAGGCTCTGGCAGTCTTGCTCCATCTTCTTTTCAGAGCACCGTTTTGTTACTGCCTCCACACACACAGCTACGTTACACACAGCAGTGGCTACTTGTTTCCTCTCTCTTCATTTTCCACCCGTGGATACTCTGGGGCACCCTGTCTCTTGCTGCCATGTTTGCGGGCCCCCTGGAATGCTACTGGTGAAGGAAGGACTCAACTCTGCCTTTTTGTAATTACATTTTTCTAATTTTTCCAGATGTCTCAGGAGATCATTTTCCCTTGTCTTTCCTTGACTACGGCAAATCCAATAAAACGAATAGCATCTACGGAGTGATTTATTAGTGCCCAAATGCTTTTGCTACATTACAGCTTTCTCAAACTTCCTCAAGCAAAATTACCCCCTTCTTCTCAGTAAATTTGTTAACTGTGAATTGCCAGTTACATACGTTACGGGTGTTATATGTGTTATGGATGTTATATGTGTTATGGATGTTATAGGCTACAGATGTTACATGTGTTAGGTGTTATAGGTGTTATAGGTGTTATACGTCACACACGTTATGTATGTTATGTATAACATGCGCATAACACGTTATGTTACACACGCTATACGCCACGCACATGACAGGGCTGGCTGTGAGGGGGCCGCCTCGCCCCGGCACCCGTGAGGGGAGCTGGCGGGCGGGTAACGGCCGCGCGTGACGTCACGGAGCCCCCCGCCCCGCCCGCCGGCCGGGCCGTGTGGAGACGCGCACCTTTTGCACGAGTCCCGCTCGCCGCGGGGCGGGGCCGGCGGCGCGAGGGGGCCGTGGCCGAGGCGCCGCCGCCAATGGGCTCGGCCGCCGCGGGGGGGACGTCACGCGGCGCCCCGCCCTCCCCCCCCGCCTCCCTCGGGCGAGGCTGTGCGGCGGGCGGTGCCGGCAGGGCGGGGCCGGCCCGTCGCGAGGCGGCGCCGGCCAATGGCGGGCGAGGCGGGCGGCGGGGGCGGGAGGGGGCGTCGCCGGCAGCCAATGGGGAGCGGGCGGGGGGGCGTGGCCGGGCCGGCTCGGGTTCCGTGTGGAAAGAGTGAGGGGGCTCGGGTGCAAAGTTTGCTCGCCCGGCGCCGCGGCAGGGAGCGGCGGCGGGGCCGGGGCCGGGGCCGGGGCCGCGCTCGGGGCCGGGGCCGCGCTCGGGGCCGGGGCCGCGCTCGCCCTCGGGGCTCCGCCGCGCTCGGCTCGGCTCGGCTCGGCGCGGCGCGGCTCGGCTCGGCTCGGCTCGGCGTCCTCCCCTCGGGCCGGGAGCCCCCCGGCGGGATGGCGGCGGCGGCGGCGGCGTCGGGGCCGCGTCGCGGGCGGCGGTGGTGGTGGCAGAACCGGCGCGCGCGGCTGCTGTGCATGCTGGCGCTCACCTTCCTCTTCTTCGTGGTGGAGGTGGTGGTGAGCCGGGTGACGGCGTCGCTGGCCATGCTGTCCGACTCGTTCCACATGCTGTCCGACGTCATGGCCCTGGTCGTGGCGCTGGTGGCCGTGCGCTTCGCCCAGCGCACCCGCGCCACCAAGAAGAACACCTTCGGCTGGGTGCGCGCCGAGGTGATGGGCGCCCTGGTCAACGCCGTCTTCCTCACCGCCCTCTGCTTCACCATCCTGCTGGAGGCCATCGAGCGCTTCACCGAGCCCCACGAGATCCAGCAGCCGCTGGTGGTCATCGCCGTGGGGGTGGCGGGGCTCGTCGTCAACCTGCTGGGGCTCTGCCTCTTCAACCACCACGGCGTCGGGGGACACGGCCATGCCCACGGCCACGGCCACTCGCACGGCGGCGGCCGGCACCCCCGGCTCGGCGGCGGAGCCAAGCCCGAGCAGCCCCCGGGGGACGGGGAGGCCGCGCTGCACCGGGAGGAGACCAGCACCTTGGTGGAGAACTGCAGCAGCTCCAACGGGGTCGGCCAGGAGAAGCTGGGTAAGCCCCCGGAGTGCCCACGGCGCAGCCCAGGAGGGAGGCGGCGTGAGGGTGGCAGAGGTCCCTTCCCCGAGGGTGGCGGTGGGTGTCCCGGTGGCCCCCGGCACGAGCTCCGTGGGGACCACCCATCCTTCTCCTTGGGAAGGGGCAGCGAGCGGTGGCAGCACTACCCAAAGCCTTTTCTCCGGGCGCTAGGAGCACCTCGCATCGTGCTTTTGTCGTGCGGACAGGTGGGAGTGTGAAGGAGTCTTAGGGTAAAGCGGTCTCCCTTGGGAGAAGTTGGGGCTGGCCGCGAAGGCACGTGACGAGCGTTTTTTGCCTAGCGACACGAGCTGTCACACGGTGTTGCCCTGACGCCTTCCGAACTGGCCGCGCCTCAGCCCGAGCGCAGCTCAGCACCGTGGTCCTGACAGCCAGACCTCTCCGCTGGGTCGCTTGTGAGCTGCCCGAGGGGCTTTCTCCCTCTGGACGCAGCACACCGAAGTACGTTCTGTTGCTGTGGTGTTGTACTTCTTCGTGACGTGCGTATTAGAAGGAGAAATTCTTGGAAATTGCCAATCAGAGCTGGGGAAGTGGTGCGATAGTTGCTGAATGCAGAGCAGGTTTCAGAGCACGCACGTGGTTTCTTTGAGTTAGTTTCCTTCAGCTTTCCGTAGCAGGCAGCTTCCCACTGTCTTGTATGCAGAGCGAAAAATTAAAGCTTCCCTTCCCAATGCTGATTAAACTGTCTCTTTTTGTGGGAGGGAATTCCTTGGGTGGTTGTTTTTAACGGATCCAGAAGCCTGGGTGCTTTATTTGGAAGTCACTTGGTCTAAGCCAAGTCCTGTGTGCTCGCAGCACGGAGAGGGTGTGTTTGCCACTTCTCAGCCTCGGTCGTGTGGCATCCCTGTGACAGGGAGGAAAGGGTTTCAGTCTTCAGACCCGCGTCTCTCCTTTATTTCCAGGGCAGCATCAGGACACCACTGGTTTAGCTTATACTGCACTTTCTTCCTTGGAGTGAACTTTGCTACAGTTTCGGTATTTCAGATGTTCCAGTCCAAATGTGAGAAACTTGCAGTTTCTCTATTTATTTCTCTTTATCTTCTTTTTTTTTTTTCCTCTAGCGTTCTGCTGGTTTAGAAAAGATAGGTTTTGCAAGAGGATAGGAAAGTTCCCCTGAATATATTACACTATTTTCTTGACCACATAATAAGCTCTTAATGTTGTGTTAGTCCCAACAAAGGTATCTTAATAATTAGTTTCAAACAATGTAAAATTCATTTAGCCGCTGATCTAATTGATATCTTCTTGGCTTGTTGAAGGATAAATTGTGCTTTTAGCTACATTCTTGTCTGGTTGAAGGCTAAGAGGTTGACTTGTAGCATGGATTAAAATACCTCCTGTTTGGGGGTAGCTTGTCTGGAACATCCCGTGGATGTCCTGGCAACAAAGGATAATTTGTTGTGGGTACTTAGGAAGTAATGGGGCGTAATTTTGGTCACAGTGAAACTTTTAAGTAAGTTTATGTTTGCTTCTCTGCCATGTCATGATTATGTAATGGCTGGAGTTATTCACCGCTGCCCGGTGGACGAGTTAGAGGTGAAGGTGCTGGGAGGCTTGGAAGAAGCAGTGGGATGCGCGCGTGAGGAGAGGGGAGGCGACGGAGCGGGGTGCTGTGCCTCTGCTGGAACCGGGGCTGGGTAGAGCCTCTTCTCCTGGGGCTGACGTGGAAACCTAGCGATAGCCTTAGGGGCTGGGCTTGCACAGTATTACAGAGAGATTTAAATGAATCAAAATTCAGATTGGCACATTTAGCCATTTACCCTTAAAAAGACTGGCGCTTTCTGGAGCCACGCTTCCCGTTTTCTGCCCCTTGTAGATGAGGCTGCTGACTCTCCAGATCTCCTCGGTTCGCAGCGCTTCCAGGAAAGGTCCTCTTTCCTTGCTCTCATTGTGGACCCTGAGGTCTGAACTCTGTAACCTGAGCTGTTTTCCTCTAATTTATTAATTTCTCTGGAAAATTACTGGCCCCGGTGACATTTCCATACTTCATAACTCCTAGAGGTTGTGTGGAAAACATAGCTGGAGCCTGAGGACGACTTGTGGTGCCCAACATAACAAGCCTGGGGCTCGGGACTGCCCTGCTCAGCTGCCTTTGTACGAGCCTACCTCTTCTCTGGGGAGGAGAGAACCTGCAGACACTTTTATGATGGTAGAATTACAGTCATGAGAGCAGAGTGGCAAAAGCCGGAGGTCATACTAACATGTTAATGTTTACAAAGCTCTGAACTGAATGACCATGGAAGCACTAAGCGCTCCTTGTTTTACTTGGTCAGGCCCGTGGCCAATGCTCATTACATTTCTTTAACACGGGAAGTTTGCTGTCCAAAGATCTTCTAAAGAAACACAAGAGGTTCAACTTGTAAACTAATTTCAATTGTGAAGTTTGGAAAATGTATTTTTTTTTTTTTTCAAAAATTTCATGCTACCCCTTTATAATGGGGTGTACCTTTGCTCTTATATAGCTAGTTAGGTGTGGTGCAGTGGTAATATCACAGCCAGTTTTGACAAAGGAGGGCACTAAAATGTTCATTTACTAATTGTGTGGTTTGTGACGCATGGCTTTGGGCATCAGCAGCTATATGCCACTCAACAGCTATACGTTGCTTGAAAAAAAGTACTAAAAATATGTTTTCAGGTACACTAGAATACAAATAACGCTAGTTTGTAGCCTCTGAGAGTGTAAGTGATGACTTATGCTGTCCTGTAGTTAATGCTGCTGCTAAATTCTGCCTTTTAGACCTAAAAGCTCAGCTCGTTGTATCTCACAGTTCGGCTGGCTGCATGCGCCATCTCAGAAAAGCTCCCTCTTCCTTGACTTCAGAAGTCTTTTGGAAATGAACTACTCAACCTGAGAAGAGAAGAAGTGACTATAAAGTAGTATCCATGCTGCTTTTGAGCTTCCGGCCTCATAAAATGTGATATAAAATAGAAATGCACTCCTATGGTTCAAGAGAGATTTTAGTAATGTAATTCTCAGCCGGTATTCTCCTGGCTTTTTGGAAGAGGAAGCAAGTATCAGTTAGTTAGCTACCTAACCTGCTTGTATGCATATGCTCTGCAAGTCTGTGTTTTGTTTAAGAAATGAACAGCGATGATTAAACAACTGGAAAATGTGAAAACAGCCTTTTGGTAAAACAAATTAAAGTGCATTCATCTTCATACTTGGCCAGTTGACATCTTTAAACGCCGTGTACGAACGATTACCTTTCAGGCTGTGTAGATCGCTTATTGGAACAACTGAACGTTTCTCAGCCAGAGGAAACGTTGCTGAATGTTATGGGTCGAGATGCTTGTTTTTCGGTTTTGTACGGAACGTGGCAAGCTTCACATTGGTTCTTATTTTATACAGAATTGTGGTAACGTGTGGTGTGAGATCATGTGCCTAATCGTTGCACTGCTTTCTTGTCAGGTGATATGAAAGACGACACGACTGACCTACAAGTGAATGGGAATGCTGGCCATTATCCTCTGGACGTAGAGGAGGTTGAAGAAGACTCTAGCGCGCAGCTTAACATGCGTGGAGTATTTCTGCATGTTTTTGGAGATGCCTTAGGTTCGGTAATTGTGGTAGTGAATGCCTTGCTCTTCTATGGCTTGTGGAATCCGTGCCCCAAAGATGGGCCCTGCATTAATCCATGCGTCAATAACCACTGCATGGAGAATGCTACTTTAGCCCCAACACTTGGCAGAGCCAACACGTCTGAGCAAGAGAGCGTTACGGTGGCAGGTCCATGCTGGTTGCTATACTTAGATCCTGTCCTTTGTTTGATTATGGTTTGTATACTCCTTTACACAACCTACCCGTTACTTAGGGAGTCGGCCCTTATACTTCTGCAGACTGTTCCCAAGCAAATAGATGTTCATTCTTTGAACTCAAAGTTACGCACCCTCGAAGGAGTCGAAGCAGTCCACGAATTACACATTTGGCAGCTAGCGGGGAGTCGGATCATTGGCACTGCTCACATCAAGTGTCCCGACCCTTCCACGTACATGATGGTGGCAAAGCGCATAAAGGAGATCTTTCACGACGAAGGGATTCATGCGACTACCATTCAGCCTGAGTTTGCCAGCGTTGGCTCTGAATCAGGGAGAGGGAAATGCGAGTTTCCTTGCAGAACTCAGTGTGCTTTGAAGCAGTGCTGTGGAACAGTGGAAGATAGTACTGGAAAGAAGACAGAAAAATCTTCTTCGCTTAGTATTTCTTGCTCAGAGGTTGTCATTGAATTTCCGCATAACAAAACCAGAAGGACTAAATCGGAGAGCGTTCCTTCGGTTAAGCTAGAGGCAAACACCGATCAAAATGAGCAGTTTGAATCGTCGTTGTAACTCCGGGGGTGGTGCTGCCTGAGTTGTGGTGACTTTGACAACAGCTGCATTGCAGGAGGAAGAGACAGATGTTGGAGATGCAATTTTGCCAAGTAGTGTAATTGCTGAAGTCCTTGTTCTTGTCGTATTGCTAAACCTAGAATGCTTGTTTCAAAGAACATAATGTCACTGTCATGATACAATATTTGTGTTGACTTTGTACTGAGACAGACAGAAAGTGCACCGATGCTGTAACAACTTCAGAAAACCAGTTCCAACATTTCAGCCGAGACACTTTTTGTTGTTCTTCAAACTACTTTTTTCTTTCCAGTGAAAAGGCATCTGAGGGATAAGCATATAGGAACTCGATTGTATTGCAGATTTCTTGGACCTGCTCTTTCCTTTAATATTTGATTTGTAGATATTTTAATATATTGTTTATTTAGAAGCCCTAAGGAAACCAAAGTTGATAGAACGTTTTTAAAGATATAACTACTTAAAACTGGAAACCACTTTGTCAGTTTCACATATTTTTCTTAAACCTATATAATAAAAAATGTGAAGGTTTTTCTAATGAATTTATCGTATAGCATATTTTAAAGGAAGCATCATATGATCATTAGAAGCTGTCCCCGCTTTTTCTGGTAAGGTAGCGAGGTAAAGAAAATAACTGCCTGTGAAAATATCAGATGTGAAAGGGTTTTTATTGAAATGGAAGTTCAAGCTACTGTATACTGCTCTGTGATCAAGACGTGAGACTGGCAGATAAAGTAACGCATACTTTAATATTTTATGTATTTTCTGGTGTTTTTCATTATTTCCGCATTGTGTCTCATCATAGAAGTCTTCGACTTTAAAGAATATTTGGCTCAGTGCTAGGAATGAAGAGCTGGAGCTTCAACTGTAACTGATGCTCTGTTGGTAATAAAGAATCCCTTGGTTCTGTCAGCTCTATCGGGGGGAAAGTTTGTCGAGCACTGACAGCGTAACTCATGTTTTTCGAAAGCATGGACGGTAGCCTCCGTGCGAAGTGACTCGGTGATGCATTTTGCTTGTCGCTGAGTGTCTGTGAGCACTTGCAGTGACTGCAGTCCTGGTCTCCGCCGCACCCTCGGGAGCGCCCCACTGACTTCTGCTGAAGTGTTTGGGGGAGTAGGATTTCACTCACTGTATTGTACATTTTGAGACGTGTATCACGAATTTTCACTTACAGGTGTCTGATTCTATGGTTTAAGATGTTAAATCAGTTAACTGACAACTGGCTCTAAAGAAGCTGTTACAGTGTGCTGCCAACTTACACCTTAACAGAAGAGAAGCTGATCCGCGGACTCTGTGAGTTTGGCAGAGACTAGATGAGAGTCGAAGATGAAAGGAACCTGGTCTAAAACCCTGACCCTTCTGATCCACCTGGAAGTTGTGTATGGGAAATAATGTCTTGTGATGAATCAACTGCTCCTGTGCTCCAAACTGGAAAGCAGCTCACTTCTTCCACTGTTTGCTGTATGACTCTGGACGTGTCAGATAAACACTCTGCCTCAGTTTCCCTGTCTTAAAACGGGGATAATACCTACCTCACAGGGGTGTTGTGAGGCTTAACTCTTGTGTGAGGAACACTGAGATCTGTTACTGGAGGGCGCTGGAAGGAGTACGAGATACTAAATTACATTGTGTTTACTCCTGCAAATGCATTGCAATACCTTGGCACAACAGAGGGAACTGAGGATAGTCTTGGCCTTACAAAATTCTTTGATGCTGTGGTTTTCAGGTTTTCAACAGTATTTAAATGTAGATTTTTTAAAAGAATGTTTTGCTAGTGAAGGGAATGTAGCTTCACCTCCAGATACAGAACACCTTGCTAGTTTGCATTTCTACTACGCATCTTGTATGATAATTGCTCACACGTAGTTCAGAATAGCCTGCTGCTCATCGGACCCGGGTTGGCCCGGGTTGTGTCAGTAGTCTTACCTAACTTCTCAGCAGAGCATTGCAGTCAACTCTCGATTATCCATGGGTGGATTACCAGTGTTGTGCGTTAACCGTGCGGGCTGCCCGGCCTCGCTCCGTGCCCTATGCCGACGCGTTGGCCAAGCACCGCGTGCCAAGGGGGAGGAATAGCGGGGCTGAGCCCTGCGGGGCTCGGCCCCAGCGGGCTCTCGGGGGCTTTGTTAGCTCGGTGCTGGTGCTGTTGAGGTGCCCCCCACCTCTCACTGGAGAGGTGCATCCGCAGGGCGTGCGACTGCGTCCCCTCGGCTCAGCGCTGTGCCCCGCCAGCATCAGCGTTGCGGAGCCGCTTCCGTGGTCACGCTCGTTGTACAGTCTCCTGAACTAACTTAAATGTGTTAATATGCTATTTATATGTGGGTTTGTTTTGTCTGAATTACCTTAACTCTTTTCTCCTGTTACCTGTATATGATCTAGAGTTGACTGTTAACTGAGATCTTGTATGAGACTACATTTGCAAAATATGCTACCACTGCTAGTATACTACAAAGTATTATCCAAGTAAATTTTGAAATGAACAAAGTACTATTTTTTTTTTTTTGAAATGTGTCCTTGCTTTTTATGGTAAACTTTCACTAATTATTTTGCTTGCTAGTTTAAAATTGGTCTCATTAGTATGAATCTTTGAGGTCCTGCTGTATATCACTAATGCGCCATATAAATACTACTGCTCTTTAGTTTATTTAAAAAAAAAAATTACCAAAAATCCCCATTGTAGCACTGACAAGCCTGACTTACTTCTCTCCTGTTGCTTTTACAAAAAGAGAGCAACCCTTAAGTCGTGGCAGTTGCCACCATTGGCTGACAGTCTCTGTAAATGCGTCTGCATAGATGGAATTGTGCTCACGAATTCCACTGTAACTATTTAATCTTTTTTGTGCCAGAAGTCATATTTTTCTATTACTGTGTCCATTGCAGGCAATGGCTAGCTTAAAAGACAAGAAGCTCTCCCCCGCATTATTTTTATTATCGGGACAGGATACGAATGTGATGATGGTGGTGGTGATGGTGATGATGCCGATGAGGGGGGCAGGAGGGGGAGCCGTGCGGCCTCTTTGTCCTGCGGCGTGTTGCGAGCGCAGCACCAGCTGGTGTTAACGGGGCCCTCCAGCCTCCTCAGCCCTCAATGGTCAATGCACCGAAGGCAAATAGTCAGGTCAGGTGGCTGTGCAGCAGCAGCAACGCAATGTTGGGGTTCGTCCTGGCTGTATTTGACCCAGCCTCAGCCTCCTACCTTGCAGTACAGCTTGATTTTTTAACCTGACCTGTGTGTGGTTACACAGACCGGATTTATCCCGAAGATCGTGGTTCCAGCGTACCGGGAGCGTTCAAAACCACTGCGCAATCTGTCTTTTTTTTTCCACAAAGCATGAAACTAGTGAATCTCATGTAAGTGAACACTGCAGCGGTGGGGAGCTGATTGTATTGTGTATCACATTCCTGAATTTTTAAAATAAAAAGAAATGGAACGCTGATTTTAAGGAAAAATCAGTTTGTATTTCGGTGTCTAGATCGTTTATGCTTCTGATTAAATGTGTCGGAGATGTGCCAAACATCACCGGGTGAAATATTTTGTGTTTAGTTCATGTCTCATCCGGAAACCTGCTGCCTGTGGGGCAGAACTAATTTGGGCACTGACTGTGCTCGTCACAGTTCTGTGAAACTTACTCTTTTCAGCAGAGTAACTCGCTTCTGTGGAGCTCCTTATAATTTTAGGCTCGACGGCGTGCAGCATCCACTCTAGACTTTTGGTAATATCTTTTATTGCTGCCTCATGGTATTCAGCACGGGTGCACACGTAGTTATGTAAAAGGCAAGACTAGCTCCAACTTGTGACTCCCCAAAAGTCATGGCAAGGGCTCAGTCCTGCAAATTTCTGCTTTCATGAATCGTTTCATCGGGCTGACGAGTAGTTACTTGCATGCAAGGAATTACTCGCAGGAATGAGTCCAAAGCTCCTCTGCCAGTACAGCCCGTCTTTTGAAGAACGACTGGAAGTACCTGGATTTTATGGTTATTTTACAATCAACAGCATTTTGGTGTTTCTGAAAGTGCTGAACTCACTTCGTTTTGACTTCCAGGGTTGTACCAGGGCTTATTCCTTTCACCCACTCTCCCAAAAGAAAGAAAAAACCCACCGAGTGTCCCAAGGCTAGTTAACAAGTTGAGCTAAACTGATGCTGCTTTGTGCTTCTGCAATCCGGCCGTCTGGGTTTATTAAACGCCGACTGGTGGGGTTGGGGAGGAGGGATAAAGATTCTTGCCATTCTCCTTCCCCTGCCCCCTCTTGGGCTGCACCTTCTAATCTCTTCAGCTATGGAGAGCCCGGGGGACCGAGGGGGCGAGCCGTGCAGCTAGATGTTCCGAGTTCCACGCGGATGGCATGGGGAGCACTGCCAACTATTTTTAAAGGCAGATAAATATGCTCAGACTATTTTAGTTTCATAGCAAGGCGTCAGTTACTCCCTTTTCAGATATGTGTTTTAGTTGTTCGGCTCTGTATTAATTTTGGCTTTTTCCTTGCTGGACGGAAAGAGGCGGATGCTCCGTTTGCCTGAGCTAAAGCCAGTCTTGACAATTTTCCAAATCAAATGCGGCTCTGCTGATAACAGGAGGTCTGATTCCCTGTGACCTTTGCTCTGTGCAGTTAACTGCCTTTGAGGTACAGCACCATGTTTTAGCAGGCTCACGTTTAGATTTTTTCGCATTCGCTACGTTATCTCAATGGTTTAACAGCAAAACCACAACACTGAAAAATACATTTCATCCATGTCTCCCAAAAGCACGTGGGATTAATTTCGCTTTTTTTTTTTTTTCATGTCCTGGATCTTGTTTCTGAACAATGCTGAAATATAATTGGCGTAGCCGTATTTCATTGCTGAAATTACATTTTGGCTTCCTTTTAAATAAATGCTAATGTTCTAACTTTATGAAGTACTGGAAGTCCTGAGAAAATAAATGGAGCTCTTGAATGGCAAGTACTATTAGTTGGGATTTCTTTCTTAGCTCAGTCCCTAGGAAGAAATTTGACAAGTCACAGTGCACTTTCATGGTCACCCGAAATCTCAGAAACAAGTACAAGGAGCACGAGTAGAAGAGGAATTAAAAAATTGGATGTCAGATGGTGCCCTCCAACTGTCTGGATTCCAGGTGCAATTAAATGAATAATTGCTGAGTTCTGATACGTGAAGAGTTAATTGCAATTATGCAAAATGCACTTTTTTCCTAAGAAGAATAGCCTTTGAAAGGAATGAAAAAATCGTCCTGTCCTGTTGGTTGGTAGTTGTTAATTACCTAACACACAGGTCAATAAAGCGGCTTTGCTAACAAGTGCTTGTCCTGCTTTATTTGATTTCAAAATCTTTGGGACATAGCTGCCCAAGGACAGAAGATGCTTTGGTGTTTTTCGGCTTCATTTGCTTCAGTTTGGAAACACTGCAGCTTGATCACATTTGTTGGGAGAAAAGTACCGACTGCAGAAAAATGCAGCTGCCAGTAATACTACTGAGGGGGGCAGGACCGTTGTATCTGCCGTGAGCTGCTCGAGAGCTTGGTGCAACTTCAGCAACTCTCTCCTCTCCTCTCCTCTCCTCTCCTCTCCTCTCCTCTCCTCTCCTCTCCTCTCCTCTCCTCTCCTCTCCTCTCCTCTCCTCTCCTCTCCTCTCCTCTCCTCTCCTCTCCTCTCCTCTCCTCTCCTCTCCTCTCCTCTCCTCTCCTCTCCTCTCCTCTCCTCTCCTCTCCTCTCCTCTCCTCTCCTCTCCTCTCCTCTCCTCTCCTCTCCTCTCCTCTCCTCTCCTCTCCTCTCCTCTCCTCTCCTCTCCTCTCCTCTCCTCTCCTCTCCTCTCCTCTCCTCTCCTCTCCTCTCCTCTCCTCTCCTCTCCTCTCCTCTCCTCTCCTCTCCTCTCCTCTCCTCTCCTCTCCTCTCCTCTCCTCTCCTCTCCTCTCCTCTCCTCTCCTCTCCTCTCCTCTCCTCTCCTCTCCTCTCCTCTCCTCTCCTCTCCTCTCCTCTCCTCTCCTCTCCTCTCCTCTCCTCTCCTCTCCTCTCCTCTCCTCTCCTCTCCTCTCCTCTCCTCTCCTCTCCTCTCCTCTCCTCTCCTCTCCTCTCCTCTCCTCTCCTCTCCTCTCCTCTCCTCTCCTCTCCTCTCCTCTCCTCTCCTCTCCTCTCCTCTCCTCTCCTCTCCTCTCCTCTCCTCTCCTCTCCTCTCCTCTCCTCTCCTCTCCTCTCCTCTCCTCTCCTCTCCTCTCCTCTCCTCTCCTCTCCTCTCCTCTCCTCTCCTCTCCTCTCCTCTCCTCTCGTGTTTCCCTGTTACTCGTCACGCACCAGCAAGGTGTGTTTGCTCGTACTGTAAGCATTGCACATGAGTATGAATTTTGCCATTTTCCACAGCTATTTCTACCTCGCCATGAGATGCGATTTAGCCTTAATACGAACATCCCCTGTAAGACATGCTAATGAGGGGATTTTTAATTAATAGGATGGGAAGGGAAGCCTCAGGCCTATAGCTTACGTTTGCCTTTACCCGTGCCGCTCCTAGACCGTAACCTGCTCCCCTGGATGGTTTCATGGCCACCTCGGGGACCAGACGCAGCTCCCAGAACATCTCCCCCTTGCTGCTTTCCCACCCGAGGAGCTGATGCCCCAGGGGACCGTGTGTGGCTGTGGTTTATTCCCCCCTCACCTCAAGGCAGCCCCGTTTCTGGTCGCCGCGCTGTAGGCCCCCCACGGCTTTCCTCACGCCAGCCCGCGCAGCTAAGAATAGCCGCGGTGATGCTGTGGAACAGGACGTGCAACCTGCTGGGTTTCCTGCGTTTGTACTTGTGTTGCTGGCCCGTGCGGCTCCCTCTGCCCTGCTGGAGCCGCTGGGTGAATTCGTTAGGGCCTGGATTTGGCTCTGCTCGTTTGTTTGATGGCCGTGTCGCCCTCCCAGCGGAGGGTGCAGCGTAGCAGTGGCGCATACCGCGAGTGCCGCCCGGGAAGCCTGAGCAGGCCATGAGGTCTTCGGCGCTTACCTGACCCCGCAGCTCGTGCCCTGGGGACGGTGCTCCCGAAGAGAAGTGCTGCACGTGTCGCTAGAGCCTCGAGATTTTGGCGTTAGCCAGCATCGACTAGAGGCACAGCATCTGTGTCCCGGGACGTTCCAGGACTCCTCCCCAGCCCGCTGCAGATGAGCCTGTTTTCCCTTGAGAAAGGGATTACGGGAATTAACAAAATTGGGGTGATAATTTCTGCTTGTATTTTTGTGGCCACGTGGGAAGGTTCTGACCCAAATGAATGGGATTGCTTCCTGCTGAGCACAGGGTCTGGGTTAAAACACCAGGTAAAATCCAGGCTCCAGCAGTTCCTGTTCTAAATACTCATCGTAGGGGGCGGGTCTTGCACTTTTATGCCATGGGAGGGAATTTGCTCTTCTTCTCACACTGTTAAAAAAAATAAAGGACTGTGTTTAATTATCACGAGCGCTATTAGCCAGCCTCAGTAGCCGTGGGTTTGGTTTCCCTGAAAATCTCCCCGCACACGGTAAGCGCACAGCAGAGACTTAGACGAGTTAGCTGGCAAGCTATCACGAAAAAGGAGGTGTTTGGTCCATATGCTGCAGCCCGGGGGTGGAGCGACACCCGGCACCACAACGTCCCAGTTTTCTTTTCCCAAGCACCAGGAAAGCGGCAGAAGCAAATATTGAGGCAAACTCCGTGGGCAGAGCCCCTGCGTGGGGACCGCTTACGTCGGGCTGGCTGCGGGGCGGTGCTGGTGGTGCCCCGAAGGCAGACACATTGCTGGAAACCTCGACGGTATTTGCTGAAGACTCGCGGGTTTGGATTTTCCTTGATGTATTTGGAGGGGTTTAGCTGTGCCACTTAAACACCTGACTAATGATGCACAAGGGTAGCCAGAGGGCTTTAGACCACGGTCAGCAGCTCGAGCTGAAAACGTCCCATTGAACCCAGAGCTGAATGCCGTTGTCCTTGTGCGACCTTTCCAAAATTGTCTGTGGATGCCAGGTAATGTCAAAATAACGTCCATCTGCTGGAAGCTGTGGGGATAACGAAGCCCAGGGCCCGTGCAGCGGCTGCTGCCAGCATGCTGCCAGCTGCTCTGCTTGCAGGAGCGCAGTGAGACCCCCATCTCTGGTGCTCCTGATGGCCAGCTTCTGCTGGGATGGTGTTACCATAACCAGCATCACCCAGAACGAGAAGGGGAGAGGGACTGGAGGTTTGAGCCTTTTTTTTTAGCGGAATGGAGGCAGAACGCTTCACTGGGGTGGTGACTGCGGTTAGGGGGAGCAAAGGAAATTGTGGCATCAGTGGAGAAAAATGAGCAACTCCGTGTGTGTGGATTTTCCTTTTGGACCAGCTATCTTTTTTGTTTGTTTGTTTTGTTTTTGTTTTTCCCTGCAGCTGTTTTGGTGAAGAAGCGATGTTCTCTGCTCTTCCCCTCCAGCTCTGCAGTGCCCACGGCTTCTCTCTGTGAGACCTACAGGTGGTGTCTGCGGAAATCAAAGATCGTGGCCAGTAGGGGAAAAATCCTTAAACTGATCACAGGTGAAACCAAGACCTTCAGCTTTGCAGGACTGAGAAGGCAGCCAGCATGGCCTCAGCTGCTGCATCAGGAAAGGATAGCGCGGTGCACCAACCTCAGCACCCTGCTCTACAAATGGTGCAGAAAATCAGGTAGCAGAAGTCTGGTGTCACACCTCGCTGTGTGGGAAGGAGCCTCCGTGGAGAGATGGCAGCCTGGCAAAAGCGATGTCTTCGTGCTGAGGTCTTCTTGCTGGCAACACTTAAAATCCTGACGAAGCAGTATTTCTCCACATAACTTAAGGTAAAGTAAAATGCAGAGACTCCTTATGCAATGTGAAGTTCCCCTTTCGAAAGAGTGGTTTGGAGAGAGAAGCCCATTGGTCGGGGCTAGGACAAAAATTGCTTACACAAGATAAACGAGGGTGGACTGCTGCCATCTTTCCCTTCCCCTTTATCTCTAAACCTTAACCTTAAATTACAAATCTGAGGTTTACTCAGTGCAGTGCATCTGCAACTCCAAAACCAGCTAAATTTTAATAGATCTTACTACAACAATGATGAAGGCTTGTAAGGTTCTCTAGCTGACAGAAATGCTTCCAAGCTTTTAAAGTTCAAATGCAAATATTTTATATATTACTAAGAATGTTTTCAAATTAAATAATTATTTCTCCTGATACAGCGTTTCATAATCAACCAGAAAATGATTCACAAATTCTGTATCCTTGTTTCTAATCCAAGTAGTTCACAAAACACAGAAATAAACTTCGTTTTCAAAAACCTGTCCAACTTTTGTGAGCACAGTATTTCTTTAAACGTCAGCTGTAAAGAAAGTAGGTTTGGGTCATAACACCTGAGGCAACTCCACAACCTCGGTAGGAGGTCACTCGCCACTAACAAGCGCTTCAGCAGCGTGCAGAGCTCCGAGTGGCTGCGGAGCATGTCGTGAGACCGGGGACCAGAGCAACAAAACAGGCTTGGAAAACGTTTTCCTTAGTTTTACAAAGAAGAAACCACTGCAGAATTATGAAGGTAACTGCTCAGCTGATCCTAAGTGGCATTTTTGCTTCTGTTATACATCCTGCAAAAGTAACCTGCCATGGTGCTGACTGTGTGCTGATCGCTTTATTCCAGAAATACCAGGTCAGTCCCATCGATGGTTTGTCCAGGTGGTGAAAATGTGGTAGAGAGGAGTGGAGAGCATGATAGATGCATTTCTGGAGCACAGGCATTTTTTTTTTCCCATGAAAGTGTGCTTGGGGTTTTACCCAGATCTGATCATCCTGGGTTTTGAACACCTTAGTGCTGACGGATTGGTTCCGAAGGAGAACGCCCTACCCAAAGTGGCACTTCGCTAGCTAAGTGATATACTTTCTATTAACCAAACCTACACATGCAAGCAGAAAGACAGAAAACGCTGTGCCCTGCAATAAGAGAATTATACAGCTTCCTTCTTTAGCAGGAGCCAGGCCGAGATGCAGAGGGAGAGTTTACATGTTTGCTGTTTAGTTGTTTTCCTTTCCCGCTTTACATGACTTCTCATTAGACAGCTGGAAACGAGCTTCCATTAACTTTTGATTACTATGAATCCAAAGAGCAGTCCTGGAAAAAACCCGGGGTCCGAGAACACAGCAGGGCAATGGGAAACTTAATAAATACCCCGTTGTTACAACATCTGTCATTTTAGCATTAACAAGCTCATGCCTTTAGCTGCTGTATGATGGCAGCTACGCGCTGCAGATTAAGGGAGAGGCTGCTGGACCTTTCAAGCAAAAGCCTTCCACGTGGCAGGATGCTTTAACCTCTTCTATCCTGCAGCTCTTTCGCTAAAGCAGGCTGAAAGTGATACCGAGAGGCTCTTGTGTGGGTCAGCGAGGAGGGCTACAGAAGTGGTCTTCCTCATTTTGTTGTCTGTGAGGCCCAAAAGTCAGGAAAAAATATAAATTTTATTTTATTTTGTTTTATTTGGCCATGCTTTGGTTAGAGAGCCACTACTGGCTATCTACTGGCTGTAGAGAGGAGATTTAAGTGACTGTCTCAAAATGAGTAAAAATCACGGGGGAAAACCTACAGATTTCCACTGTCTTTAAGGCAGTGAGCTTACACGAACCGCAAGCAGCCAGCGGTATTTTGGTTCATTTTAAAACAGGCCTATGTGAGGAGCACAGCAACTGCACGAATACTGAACCCCACACAGCATGTCCCACCACCTGTTTCTGTGATTTCTTTAGCCTGTTGACTCATATTTTTCTTTTCTGGAAGCTAAGGAAAATGTCTGCCACGCTGAAAATGCTCCTGGTTTGGTTCTGGTCTCGGACGAAGCTCGTCCAAAATGACTCGGTGGCGATAATGTTTCTGACTCTGTTATTTTTTGCTTTTGCGTGTCAGGTGGTGGAAGGAGAGCCCCCCGCCACGTGAGGTGCAAGGGAGGGCTGTGGTGTAGGTAGGCTCCTTCATATGCCTGTGTCTGCTTGCTTCGGGCAGGATGGGGACTGTCCTGGCCATGTCACTGCTTGGGAGAAAAACCCAACAACTTAAAAACAAGTAAGGCCGGGTTTTTAGGGAGACTGCATCTTCTGTGGCATGACTGGAAAGCGCAGCCGTGATCTGGGGCGTACAAAGCCCTGTCTCAGGCCGTGAATAAGCAGCCGCTTTGCTTTGCGTGCTTTCAACTTCTGCTCCCTTTAATGTCATTAAAGCAAGAGCAAGAAAGGGAATCTGCATCCTCCCCCAAATTTTGAAATTCCCAGTGCAAACATGTCGCTAGCTTGTGGTGCTTTCACTGAAGTGATGACTCTGGGGGGGGGGCTTTGTGTGTGTGTGTGTGTGGAAAATGCTTTAACTTTCAGAAATATTTCCTGAAAACCTGCCTCTGAACCACGTTTCATTTTGCATTTTTTCCCCCTTTCATCAGTGAAATTCCAAGTTCAAATTCTCTCAGCATTTTGAGAGGAACAAAACATTTTGCCCCTGGTAGCTTTTGCTAAAGACTTTCCAAGCTGTGAACAGGCAAGAAAATCAGTTCCTGGCACTGCGCTAATTAGAGCCCGTCCAAGAACGAGAGAAGTGAATCCCAACAATGCAGCTCAATGGTAGCGCTAAAATCTTGCAATTAAACTGTGCTGTAGGATTATGCATATTAGCACATGAATTACTCTTTAAATGATAAACATCGAACCAAATAATTATCTAAAGCTTCTGGGAAGGGACAAACATTAAGGCTAGGCTGGTGAAATACAACGCTTTTCTTCTGCAAAGTACAAATAAGACTACAGCTTGCTGAAAACACACCAAATTGTTCCCTGCGACTGAATGGCCAGGTTAAGCAACACTGCTTCTCTGTGCCGTACAGGTGGCACGCTATGCGCTCTTCCCTTTCAAGCCGGGCAAAAATGAGACTAACCAAGACCTTGAGGAGCGCCTACCCGCTTCCAAAGGCTGGCTGCAGAAAGCCCGGGGGGTGCTGGTTCACCTCCCTGTCCCTCCTGCAGAGGGGCTGCTTTCAGGGTGGCGGGGTTGCAGCTGCCCCAGGGCGTTGCTCACGGTTTGATGCCGGCACAGGCCGGGGAAGAGCTGCCAGGAGCCGGCCGCACGCTGCTGCCGGTGGATGACTAATCGAGGAATTGCCCTCGTGTTGTAAAATGCACTTTGGGCAAATGAAACCGCTGCCGCCACATGCACCTGATGGAAGTGCCCGAGCGGCTGCTGCTAGCGCGGAAATTCATCTTTTCCAAGCCGCACAGCGGGCACTTAGCTGTTTTCTAGGGGAGCAGCTCTCCCGTTGGGCAGCCCTCAGCGAGCACTGTTCTGTGCCTGGGGTCTGCCTGTGTGGGTTTGGGCCCGGGGCCACATGTTATGTCCCGTGGCAGGAGGGGGACAAATTGCTCAGGAGGTGCCAAAAACCACGTGTCGATGACTGTGGTCAGGCGATCGATATCCACTCGCCACCAATAAATATTCCTGGCTTTTAAATGATGATGTGCAACAACAGGCTGACAGAGCCAGCATCTTCGCGTTCATGGCTGCAAGCCTGTCTCTCCTCTGCCGGCATCTTCACAGGGTTTTGTGTGTCTGGGTGTGTTTAGACAACTGAACCATTTTCCTTGAGCGCTCCCGCTGCCTGCTGTGCTGCCGCCCTGGTGGCACCCTTGGTGGCGGGCCCCTGACAGAGCTTTGTGTGCTTTGCACCCACCCCACCCCGTGTGCCTCTGGCTGGGTCACTCCTTGCAGCACCTCCTTGTCCTGGCTGCTTTCGGGTCAGGTACACGGCTCTGCCCGCACCGCCCAGCTGGCGGTGCCGCCTATGGCGTTCATCCGCACGCGGCTGCAGAAGTGCCAGGGTGCCCAAACTCGACGGATCGCCTGCCTGAAGTATCCAGACGCGGTCACAGCTGAAGCGTTTGTTAGGGCGTATCAATTCCTACTTGTGCCCTATTTTTTTAATTACAAAGTTCAGCCTGCAAATGGTCTTTGGAGAACTCTCTTTGGTATTTCCTCTTCCTGAAGCGAGAAACCCTTTGTCCGTAGCTTTCCTGCTTTCATATTGGAGGGAAAATAGGATTTTATGTTTGAGTAAGTAGGATGCAAAACACCATTCTCTTTGAATCTGGGCTGCTTTCCGTTGACAGGTGAGAAAACATTGCTGTTTGCTTTTCTTAGATGCTGGCGACACTCTGCTACGGCGCGAGATGAGCGCTGCCAGCCAGAGAGGAAGGCAGGGGCTGGATGTGGAGGGAAACACGCGGGGCTGGCAGTGCCAGAGAAATGCCTCCTCGCTTCCCCGAGGCACCTGGCAGCTTCGCCCGGCCGGCGCTCGGGCGCGTGTGCGGGCTGGGGCTTCCCAAATGCTGCCCCAGGCCGGGCCGGGCGCCAGGCGTCTCCCACCGGGCGCCGGCAGTGCTGGCAGGCAGGATCGGGCCCCGGCCCCACGCTCACCTCTCCTGCCCCTGCAGGGCTTTGGGTGCTCCTGGTGATGGAGGTGAGGGGGTGTGGAAAGCCGTGGGTCCCGCCGAGCTGAGGAGGAGCAGGAGATTAGCCGAGAGGAGAGACAGATGTAATCATCTGTGACAGACTCAGAGGCTGTGTGTGCAACCATTTCCTCCTGAAGACCTAGGTACACTCGAGAAAGAAAAACTTCCTGGTCTTGCGCAAAGACACATGACATCATGATTTATCACGGGTGAACTGTCCTGCCCTGAACCTCTGTTTTCCAGCTTTCAGTGCACCTGTGGCATCACCTGCCCCAGAAAAACAGCTGGCGAGAGTCCAGCTCAGAGGTCTGGGACAGCTTTGAGGTGCCCAAAGGATTTTCCTTTCTCTCTCACTCCAACCTGTGGGTTTCTTTTCAAGGTCCCAAATGGTTACTTCTGTCACAAGTAACACTAAGATGCTTTTTTTTTTTCCTTTTTTTTTTTTTTTTTTAAAGAAAACCTAAGGGAAAAAATAAATTCTGCTTTCCTTCTAGGAAAAAAGGTTTGAAAACAGATATGTGAGTGATGGGATGGGAGAACACTGCCTTAGTGTGGCTTCTGCAGCTGAAATGCCAAATCCCATATCGGTCTGAACTGCTGCTGATCATCTCTTAACCAGGAATATTTCACTTCCACAGCTGGCTCCAGCTTTTCCAGCCCCTTGTGAGGCTGGCAGGCTGTGGGAGCCTTGCACTGGGGTGGAGGAGAAAGAGGAGAGCCTGGTGGAGTGGGAATTGTCGGGGCTGCTGGGCAGCGGGGTCCGTGGGGCAGCTCGTGAGAAATGCACGCTGCGGCCTCCAGCACTTCATCCCTTGTTCACTTTGAGTTCAGGGCCTTTTGCTGCGCAGTCATGGGGTGGGTTTTGGTGACAGTAAGTGCTTTGTCCTAGTGACCCTATTTTGGTTGAATGGCTTGGCTTGGACCTCCTGCCGCTGCAAATACCGGTGCTGAGGGATGCAACGCAATGCTAAGGTGCCAACTCGAAAACATCGATACCGTGTTTTCCCCCTGGTAGTTAGCAGTATTTGCCTTTCATGTCCATCAGTGCTTCTTGGCCTGCTCTTCCTTGCTTTGTCTTGCATGGAGCCGCTCTGCATGGACAGAGGGGCAGAGCTGGCATCCTGCCTCTTCCTTGCTCAGTGCACAGCTCACATCATGGCTTTCCCTCGGCTCCGGGATGAATTTGCTGTCAGGCAGCCACACAACGGGGAGAAAACCCACGCTCCAAGAGCAGCAATGCACGGCTCAGTATCACAGACCCGCTAGCTTTCGACGTTTTCATTAGGAGGTTGATGGGGGAGCAGTGAATACCCGGCTGGGGGTGCTCGGGGCTGGTAGGAGCTGTACCCCTTTCTCGAGAGGAAAGGCAATGACGAACCGAAGCACCCACGCTGGGGTGAGCAGCAGAAATCACCGCGGGGCGCATCCCGCCTCTCCAGTGGTCCTTGGCGCTCCGAGGCAGAAAGCACTAACGACTCCGCCAGAGGGATTAACAGCGATCTGAATCAGACATCGCTAGGTACACGTCTCTCCACAGAGGTGACACAGTTCTTGGCACGCCTGCAGCCAGCAGGGCTGGGAGGTGGGTGCCTGCCCCACAGCAACCTCAGGGCTCAGGAGGAGCCAGGCTGGCGCTGGGAGGACGCTGAGGGGCACGCGGGGGGACGGACGCCCGCCCGGCGCAGATGGGAGCGGTGGCAGGGGGAGGAAAGCGTGGCGGAGCCGGCGCTGGGGGAAGGACGAGGGGTGTGAGAGAGAGGGAGCTGCGGACCGGAGATACCTGTTTCGTGCTGCTTCACCTGTGACTGCTCGGGCAGCTCATCAGGTCTTCCTGTGTGCTGCAGTTTTTAATCAGCCCCGAGATCTCCCGTAAACTCGCCTGCACAGGTGAGCGCTCCGTGTGTCCTCGGAGACTCAGGGCAGCCGTGTAAAATCACATACGTGTTGGTGCTGCGTGTATCCAGAGCAAACGGGGGTGTCAGAAGGAAGGACTAGATGCTCTTGTCCTCCAGAAGGGAGCTGCTGCTCATGGGGGCCCAGACAACCCCTCAGTGGGTTGTTGTGGTGTCCCTCATTCCCTGTTGTTCTCAGCAGGGATGTGCTCGCCCATGGTGGTGGTGGGTTGGGCTTAGCCCCATGTCTCCTGTCTCATGTTGGGGCAGCTTTGGCAGCTCTTGGACCCCTGTTGGGGCACCACCACTGCTGGGACACATGGAGATCACCCCCAGGCATCTCACAGGTGTAATGCCCCTAAGGACAGAGGATGGGGCACCGGGGCGCAGGGGAAAGGCACTCAGCGGGAACTGGTGGTGTCCCTCACTTCGGGCAGGAACACGTCTGGCCCCAGCAGCCACGCTGGGGATGGCAGGATGGGGCTCCTCAGCCAGCTGTGGCCTTGCTGATTCATGGCACAGGGCGAGACCTCAAACCTCCGGCCACCCCATGGGCGCCCGGCCCCATGTGGAGCTGGGACACGCGCCTGCAGTCAGGGGGCACCGACCTGCTGCAGGCCCCTGAGCCACAGCTTTCTCCAATGAAAGCCCATGGAGCCATTTTTCTCTCTCAAATACGGGCTCGTGATGCCCAGAGATATGCAGGGTTGGCATCTCCAACCGGGATGGCTACCTACCACGGGCCTGACACCTTGCTTGGTCTCTCGCTGGTGGCTCAGGGCGCAGGCACAGGAAAGGTGTTTTTGTCTGCTCTGTCAGGTGCTGCTCTGCAGGCCCGGCTCCTACACGTGTCACGCAAGCTGCTAGGTGCTCCCTTCTGACTCACGACCACAAACACAACAAAAACCAGTCACGGGGAGGCTGGCCGGTGGGCGTTACTTGCTCACCGCTGCTGTCCAGGCCTGGTGGCTGCTGCTGGAGGCCACCCGCTCCGTAATTACAGCCCAGCAGGAGCAGGCCCGCCTGTCTGCGCGGCGCTGCCGGGCCTTTGTGCCTGCTGGAGGTGGCTCTGGAGGGCGGCTACGTGCACAGCGGGAGGACAGGACGGAAACCTGATCGGGAGGATAAGGAGAAGATGCTCGGTGCCGCCGCAGGATTGCATGCGAGAGCCCGGTGTTGTCTGAAGGGAGGACAGCCGAGATACCATCGTCTACTCCTGTTATTACACCCCAGGTTCATCAAGGGCTGAAGACAAAGAGCCAGTTAATTATTTATGACATACGCATAAAGGGGAAGGCAGGAACACACAAAGGGCTATTTCATCATTTTTTCAGCCTAGCAAGGCTGCTTAGTTTGTATGAACCAGCACTTCTTTTAAGTCTCATTTTGAAATTTGCCAACAAACTCTTCCCCTCTGGCATCAGTCAGCCCTGTGGCAAATTCAATTTCTGCTCTGCTCTCTTTATGGGCACCTCCACACCCGGGGTTTATTTTGCCTGCCTGCTTCAGCTTGTCTCGGCCCTGACCTGCGAGGTCTCTGGGGAAGGGCTCGGTGTGTGTAACGGGCTAACCTATTTCACGTGGCACAGCTTTCCCTTTGGAAGAAGCTGATTCATGGAAACACTACGTACAGTGGTCTCGATCTTGCTTATATTTCCAGTTAACGTACTGGTCAAAGTGCCTCATTTTGCCACATTCAAAGTGCTTCCTCAGGCCTGGCATTGCAGCGTGGTGCACTGGACCTACCTGGCAGCCACTGTGTTGCGTGTGGCGCTGAGTGAAGTACCTCTGCCTTCGGCAATGGTGGAAACAGACAGGAGCTGGGCTGGGCTTCTGCCCAGGCTCCCTGCTTCCCAGAGGTGCCCAGCCTTGGTCTTCTCCTGCGGACACATCATGCGGCTCTTGGGCTGCCTTTCCATTACATGAGGAGTGTCCACAGGCTGGTGAAATGTATGCCTGAGCTCTTTCCTCTGCTGCCTCTTTGCCTTCGCACATTTTCCTGCAAGACCGAAACACCTCCATCCCCTGAAGGAGTGGCGTGTCTGCCTGCGGAGTGGTTTCTCCATCAACATATATTCGTGCTCCTGACTCTACCTCCTTTTGCTGCCCCGTTCCTCAAGAGCACTTTCATTGCAGCACAGCAGGAAGTTTTTAGATGGCACAATGTTGTTCGGATTCACAGAGCGGGCTTAGTGATGTTTCTGAGGAAAGTACACCTGGTAGAGATTATTTCTGGGAAGAGTTCGGGTGGGCATGTGAGAGGAAACTGAACGTGTCCCCTCAGCAATTTCCTTTCAGTGTGGGGCTGCCAGAAGTGCTTGAGCCAACTCTGGCCTGGCCTTGGTACCCATGGGTGCTGAAGGAGGGATTCGAGGCTGAGCCACTGTGGTGGGAGAGGTAACCCCTCCACCAGGACAGCCGGTGGCCTGCAAACAGCACTCCCCAGTCTTCACCACTGCACAGTTTTGCTGGCTTTTTAACTGGGAGTCCAAGCACAGAGAACCAGAAGCAAAGTAGTTGGAGACACAAAGTCCTCCTCATCCTCGGTGGCATCCTCTGTAACGTATTGCTGCGTTTGTCTGAAGCCTGAGGAGATGGCAAAAGCCTCCTGCATACCTCACGAGTACTCAATTCAATAAAATCGGAACAGGAGACTTTATGTTTAAGGGATACAAAAGCCAAAAAGATGTCACCTGCTATTTCAGGAAGTCGTGGGTTGAGCAGCTGAACTTCTATGAACTTTTTCCTCAGCGGGGGACTCTGGCAGGAAACCGTGCTATTTAAAATTTGGTGACTTACCAGCAGTTTGCTTCAAAAGGCTCTACCCTGCCCTTAATTATGATGCTTAGATCCAGGACTTTTATTTTGTTTAGGTGAACAAGTGTTGTGAAACGCCTTTGTGAATCAAATCTAATCAAGTCAGTGTTCTCCAGCTGGAGCCTGGAAACCTGCCCGGGGAGGACGGCGCGAGAGGCAGGGAGTGATGACAGCCTGCCAGGGCAGGGACGAGCAAGGTGGAGCAGTGAACTGGCCCTAGCAGACAAGGAGATTTCCACGCTTTTCTTCTCTAAAGCACCTGAACTCCAGGACGCACTGGGCGTGCGAGTTTACTCCAGCGAGCCCGAGGCAGTTTCAATTTATGCAACTGCTGTTTGCTCAGCAGCTGAGAGGCCCAGCTCCCTCTGATCTTGGTGATGCTCAGGGAACAGCCTCTCCTGCAGCTGTCTCCAGCACCCAGGTGGGCACCTGCACGACGCCAGGTGTGGGCGTGCTCTGCATTTATCCAAGCCATGAGTTTGAGGGGAACTGAGGATGAGCATCTGAGGTCCCTGCAGAGAGTTAGGAAGAAAATGTTAGCTTTCAGAAGAGCAGGCAGAAGGAAGGGATGTTGCCTTGAGTTTTTGCTCTGGATGTGTGACGGTGGCCCACCTCCAGGCTTGGGGTGACCACAC
Organism: Anser brachyrhynchus; assembly: GCF_964034855.1. NCBI lineage: Eukaryota > Metazoa > Chordata > Aves > Anseriformes > Anatidae > Anser > Anser brachyrhynchus. The sequence continues at coordinate 28,845,148 of NC_137696.1, forward strand.
CAAGGGGGCTCAGGCGCCGGGATGCGCAGCCCCATTGGTCTCGGTGCTCTGACAGGGACTGCCGGCACAGCTGCAGTAACGCCGCAAGGAGGGCTGTCCTCCCTCTGCACGGGCCAGGGTCCCCAGGCCTTCCCTGAGTGAGCTGCCAACGGCTCATGAGCAGATGGGGACTTTTTTGGTCCTCTCTCCACAGCTAAAGCCTTTTAACCAGATCACTCGGGGGAAAACCTGAGCTCCCGATCTCTGCAGACGTTTGTGTCCGTGGTGCAGCTCCATGTGCCTGCAGGCCCCCGTGTGCTCATCAGGGACGCTGGTGGTCCCGGAGCATCACTCCTATGGGGCAGCCTGGCCACAGGTAGGGATCCGTGGCTGCAAATCGGCAGTTTGGGAAGTGCCGGCATGTCTGTTCTGTAGGGCTGGCGTGACCAGCTTGGCTCGACGTATGCTCACCTGGAGGCAGAGGGGAGACTTCTCCACCGCCCTGTCTCCCAGCGGAGAGACAGCGTGCTCAGTGATGGTAGAACCGGGAGAAATCCGGCGCGTGGGGTGTCCGGGGGAAATGTCCTCCGGGAAACGCCACGGCGTGCGGGTGCGGGTGCGGGTGCGGGCGGCCGCCGCGCGGTGTCACTGCGGTCCCGCAGGCAGCAGAGGGAGGGCCCTGCCCGGCCCGGGTGCGGGACCGGGGCGAGCAGGGAGCGGGGCCAGCCCCCGGCCGCCCCCCGGGAGGGATGGGGAGCCCGAGGCGGCCAGCCGGCCCTCCCGGTGCGCTGAACCGGGCTCCGTTTTCAAGCAAGCTCCAGTTCATTGTCCCTAGAGCAGCTTTCAGTAGCTGTCCCTGCCTCCTCTGGTTTCACCGTTCCTCCAGCTTCTTGGTTTTTGCTTCCTCCACCGGTCCTTTCCCAGCCCAGGTACAGGTGTGTCCCCGGTCTCATGCTGAAATTAGGGAGCCGTGTGGCAGCCTTGCCTTTCGGGTGGAAAAAATAAGTCCCAGCACTCGTCTTTCTGGAAGGAAGCTTCCCAGCGTAACTGGCATGCACCCAAGAGGCTGAAAATGTGAAGGGAAATTAAAGTATCCCACATTCAGTTTTATTTTAAATCTGACAACTTTGAAAGCTCGTTGCGTGTGCAGGGGTGGGGAATGAGGGGATCTGGATTCACTCCTTGACTCTGGGGTTGGGCATAGCAGTCTCAGTGCAGGTGGAGGGATTTGCTCCCACCACACACCTATTGTGGATCTGGCCCCTGTGCGAAACCACTCAGGCACTGACCAGAGCCGAGGTGGGGCAGGGCCCCTCTCACCCGAATTTTTTCCGGAGACATTTGGGCCCAGAGATGCGATGTGGCACGGTCCTGGCTGTGCACAGTGCCACCAAGTCACATCACAGGGGGCTCCATGCTGTCCTCAGCCTCACCTCTTTAGGCAGATGTGGTGGAAACCCAGCCCTCAAGGAAAATACGGGTGTATTTATACCTGCTTACCTCCCCTTCGGGAGGTGTGAAATCAGGCACCGGTGGGCACAGTCCTGCAGAGCAGCAGTGGCTTTGAGGGGACTGAGCATCTGCCTGCCGGAACACAGCCTATACGTGCTTGAGGCCAGCACCTGGCCCCGAGAGCTCAGGAGATTTTGGGTGGCGTCTAACACAGGTGACACCTCTGTCACCAGCTGGGTTTCTGTAGCATGAAGGGAGTAACACAGCACCCGGGCAAAACACAGGCTACGCAGTCACTCTAGCTGCATTCAGGTGTATGGTCCTACTTGCTTGTGTATGGAAGAGAGGAACGAATTCCTGCACTCCCACAGATAAATTACATGATGCTGCATACAACAAATATTGTATAACGAGCTTAATAAAGGCTGGAGAAAGCTTGGGCTGCGATGAACAAAGATGTGGGTAGAGATGTGGATTGATTTGAATGCCTCTACGTGATATTTTTGTGTACAGGGGTATTTTAAACCAGCTTTGTAATTGGCAGCGTTGCCTTAAGTTGGAAAAAGAAGTCAGGCTGGATGTAGGGAAACAGCTTTTCCAGGTGAGGACAGGTGAGCAGCGGGGCAGGGCGTCCAGAGACGCTGTGCAGCCTCCATCCTCAGGAGCATCTGAGACCCAGCTGTCCAAAGCCCTGCACAACGCGGCCTCACTGCTGGCCCTGCTGTGAGCAGGGGCCAAGACTCCACGGCCCCTTCCCACCTGGGCTGTCCCTGTTCCCACCTCCCTTCCTGGAAGGACAGGGCTCAGCACCTTGCACACCCCCCCAGACACCCGCTCACCCCTTCCCTCCCACCCCGAGCAGCCGGCATGCTGCGGGGGGGTGATGTCATCCCATTTGCTTACTTAAGAGAGGCGTCATTAGCGGGTAAGTAATTTATGTAACTCCGGTTAAGCGGGCCCAGGGCAGTGCGGGCACGCTGTGCCTGGTGGGCCGGGAGGAGATTGCTGCAGGAGGCGAGCGGCAGGATTACGGGGGATCAGCGGAGGGAGGGATGCTGCCCTCGCTGCCAATCGCCCAGCCATCGCGGTGCCACCACAACGGAGCTCACAGGGGTGTGCTCCTCGCCCCGGCAGACCTGCCTGTGGAGGTCACACAGGCTCGAGTATCCGTACTAGATCCCCCTGCCCTTGTAATTCAGCAGGTGACGTTCCTGCCCAGCGCAGCCCACACAGTGCTGGTTTGCTCATGTGGCTAATAAAGGTCTCCTTTGGATTAGCACTCGGGGCAAGGCGGCCAGGAAGGACAAAAAGTGGTAGTCAGGATAATAATCATCACTCGCTGGCACACTAATAAAGACCATGCTGGTGTAAAAGAACAAATGTTATTGAACAATGTCCTAAACCCACTGCTCTCTGCAAGCAGTGAGACCACACCCACGGAGGAGAGGGAAGGAAAGCAGAACAGGTGAGCAACATCACCACCACAGATTTTCAGAGGTTTAAAATGTTGTTCGGAGAGCTGTCGGCATCCCTGAGGTGACCAAAGAGCGACAGGGCCCAGCTCCTGCCAGGGCTGTGGGCCGCACCGGCCCCTCGTGCCCAAGGGGAACGGCCCCGCTGAGAGGAATTACAGAAGTCAGGCCTGTGTCACGAGTCGAGCAGAGACCCCGACGGGGTATAGACGTGGGGTGGCAGGAAAGGAGCCACCCTTCGCACCCTGAGAGCTCTCCGGGGCTTTCCCAGCTGAGGAGGGGCCGCAGGGACTGCGGAGGCCTGCCTTCCGCACCCTGAGGTGGCTGGAGGGGACGGGAGGGGACTGCCACCCTGCAGCTGCGCCTCCGCCCTGACTGGGGCTAAGGACAACACGTCCCTGGGTCACTGGGCGTTCCTGCTCCGAGCATGAATGTCTGAGCACGAGAAGCACAGCCTGACCCCATACACAGGGTTATTCCTCACACAGAGCTCAGCTCCCCTCCACACAGAGGACAGCTCCACGACCCGTGCAGGAGCCACCTTCCTGCACTCCTGCCCGCTTCGGGGACCCCTCTACGCATTTTTGGGCATCCTTCAGGACCGCACGCCAGCGTGTTCACCCCTTCTGAGGGTGACTGAAATTGCATGGGATTTAAAAGTAAAATGATGTGTTACCACACAAACCTCACTAAAATTGCATTTGTTGTGCTATGTATTGTGTTTAAGAGGAGTTATTCTTATAATCACATTGACAATTAAAAGTTTATATATAGGATCTAGCTAAAAATATGAATTTTGCTTCTTGACTATAATGATAAATTTAAAAAAAAAAATAACACCTCTCTCTTTGTTCTGCTTTTCTTACCCGAAGCAAGAACCTGGTTAAATCAGTTAACTATTATCCTACACTTCAGAATAATGCTGCTAAAAATGAAACATAAAATTAGCCTGTCATTGTGCTGTCGCTCACATGAGATTCGAGCTGCCCTTCTGCAAAGCTTTTAATTTCCATTAAAACACCTTGGCAGTGGGTGGGTGCAAGGATTTTCAGCAGCAGCAACCAACTCCATACTGGTCCACCCTCTCGCCACCTCCAAGCACGCCCTGCCTGGCAAGGGCCGTCCTGCTCACCACTTCTTGAAATTTGGCTGCTTCTTCCAGCAAAAGCTGCTTCTTCAGGCCAGTTAAAGCAGCACCAGCCTCCGGAGACACACCGCTGGGATTTCAGCTGTGGGCAGAGTCCTACAGGATTTTGCAGCACAGCGTGCCTTATCTAATGGATGGGAGGCAGTGTTATTTGGGTGGCAATACAGGCTCCAAAACCCAGGTAGCCAGTTAGGTTGGCAAAAAGGATCTGAGAAAAAACTGAGGACGTATTAGTGAATGTTGAACCTAACTCAGCAATGGCATAGACTGGAGTGAGGCAGTGTGAAGACCACAGCAGGCAAGAGGGAATGGGCAGGGAGGCCCGACTGTGGTGGATGTGATGGAGGCCTTGTGTGGGTAGGAGGAATTAGCTCCACATCGCTTCTAGGAGACTATAAAGGGCTGAGAGAACAGTGGAAAAGAAGGGGTGAGCTAAAGTCGTCATGGCCCAGCACAATATCATTCACCATCACCTGAGAAAATGCGAGAAGCTGGCCCCTTTGTGATAGGCAGCGAGTACCTCTGCATTAAGGCAGCTGGGAGTCTTCCCATTCACATGTGATCGGGCTATTTTGGTGCTGGAGGAAATTTTGTCTCTAGTGATTCATGAAGAGGCTTGTACTGCTCCTATCTGTTCAAACAGTGAGTGCCACCGACTGACCAGGCAGGCAGAGCAGCAAAACTCCTCAGAGATTTTGTTGCTTTGGTGCTTTGCTTGTCCTGAACATCTCAGTTTTAACTTCAAGCCACCAGGATCAAAGGGAGGAATTTTAAAAGCCTAAGGAGAGTCTGGAAGTGACTTCACTTCTAGTTTTAGCTCGAGAAATCAGTGCATGGGTCATCTGGCGTGCAGCTGATGCTCAGTCCTGCCCAAAGCCAGATGAAGTACTCCATCTGATAGAAATTCTTGGACTTTCAGCTTTATGTCCTAAACCCACCAGATGCCATTCTGCTTTTTCAGACAGCCCCTCTGCTTACTGCTAACTTTAAGATGTCACCTGTAGCTTCTAGACCTGGCTTGGCCTTGCTTTTCCTCCCCAGGTTGAAGACTGTCGATTGTGTGGGGGTGCACCAATACGCGGTAAAACTGCCCATTAAAAATGCAGTAAATGTTCCCAGTTACTTAAAAGCTGTTGTGTGCCTTTGGTGCTGCCTCCAGTGAATGCTGGCTGAAGCCAAATCCTTTCTCCAGCAACATGTGGTGGTTTGCTTTTGACCTGCAGTATTTGGTGGGCTTTTTTCAGCAGAAACCCTCAGTCACATTAAGCAACGTGAATGACATGTGCTCTACTGATAAGCAAAGATCATCCAGATCTGGGAGCTGTTCTGCTTATTGTCACCTCTAACCAGCTCAGGAAAGGCTGCTCTCTCCTGGGCCCCTCCAGGCTCGTATCCAGAAGAGATGTCGGTCTGCCAGCAGCCCACCTCTGCTTTCAGACACCAGCCCACACTGATCCCAAACTCCTTCGGAGTGTAGGAGATCTGCTCCTCTTTGGTTTGAAAGCTACTTTCCTTGCAGAGACAGCAGTGACTGCAATTGAAAGGACCTGGTGTCCAAATACCCCCCCCCGCCCCTTTTTGAAAACATTCCTATATTTTCCAGTTATTAGCTCTTCCTCGGTGAGCCTTGAAACTCCTGCTGGAGTCACAGGAAGCAGACGCGGCGATGCTATGAATGCATGAAAAACGCTTCATCTATTGCTGCAGTTGGTCTGGGGTGCCCCAGCCGTGACTCACCCCTCCTCGTTCAGCTTTGTACACCTCCACACATCTGCCGGTGTTTTTAGAATTACGCTCCAGTGGGAATAACAGTTTGTTGACTCAGTGAAGGCAGCATTACTGGTGCTGCACAAAGCTCCGGATGGCTATGCTACTGATGAATGTGGCACCAGCATTTTCCAACGTTAGGTGAAACTGTTTTGATACGCTGTCAGAAATATTTTGAAGAAATAAATAGTGTGATTTTTTTTTGTGGCTTGATGCGGCAGGAGCTGGAATTTGCAGGCCTGTGACTTGCAGGTTACCAAGCCCTGCTCTGACCAGCTGTGCAGCATCACACTTCTCTGCGGCAGCAGTGCCTGGGGCGGTGTGTGGCCACACGCTCCCCTGGGGCAACACAGGAGGAGATGCCTGATCCAAAACCTGTTGCTAAAACAGCAGGAGCACTGTTTCTGAACTTTATGGCATTGGGCCGTCTTCTAGCTGAGCATCTTTTACTGCAGTCAGTAGCTTCCTCTTTTTAAGTTTCCTATTTGCACGCTTATTAAACTCACCTGCCTGCGGCCCTTATATTCCATCTCCTTCAAGATGACTGCTAAACATGTGCTCAGAAAGACCCAGGTGTGCAGCTTTCTGCATGGAAGGGCAGGCAGGAGTGAGACCTGGTAATAGACGACAGCAGGAGCTCGCAGTTTCCTGCTATTTCTGTTGCTTTCAGATACCTCTAAAACGAGGTGTTTCACAGCTATAGAGTGCAATCTGCAGTGATGAGACTACACTCTTACTACACAAGTAAGGCTTACTGGGCCACTGCTGGCAACCAGCAGAGACCTCGAGGACTAAGTGTCACTGGAAATCGAATGACCAGTGCCTGCACAGCTGATCCCCCCCCAGCCAGGGCAGAGCAGATGGCAGGCGTGAAGCTCTCCCTCATCTGACACTGAAAGGAAAGCAGGTCTTCAGGATGCTTACAGCTTCTATTAAGAATAAATAAGCCACCCACGGACCCGAATAATAGCTCCAATAGCCAGGGAACACCATAAGGAATAAATGTGCAGGTAAATCCTGACAGTCATCTGAATGAGGATACTGCGAACCCCCGTAGGGGCTGACCAGTGTTTCTGTTGAAAACAGCATTCCTGGCTGGTGTTATGCTGTCATTTTGGTATCATAACTCAAAAACACATTTGTTTGTCTTTGTTCATCAGGCACCACTACGCATAAGAGCTAAAACAAACAAACAAAGTGCTGTTGTACAAGCTTCAGCTTACCACAACTCAGTGTTTCCTTCGTCTCCTTTCCTTCACGTTACTGCCTCAGCTGTTTTTGAGAGCTGGCCCTACTACTTTCTAAAACACTGTAACGCCCGTGGCTATCACACAGCTGGCAGTGGTGCAGGAGCAAGGAGTCCTGCGGAAGCTGCTCGCGGAGCCAGCACCCCCTCCACCACCCCATTCCCAGGTCTCTTGGGCTCGTGTTGCCCACGTTCCCAACAGCATCACCTACCGGGGCGGCACAGGGCCTCACGGCTGGCGTTGAGGCCCAGCAGGCGCTGCGTTGGGCTGAAGGACTTGCTGTACGTGCCCATGAGGCCCTGAGCGGGTCATCGGCCTGGCATGGGCCCAGAGGGTTTTGAAGCCGAGACTCGCGGTGCTGCGGTTGTCATGAGCTGGTTCTGCTCCAGTTACAGAACTGGAAGAGCCTGTACTAATGCCTGCTGGAGTCAACAGGAAAGCTTTCCCAGTCCAGAAGAGAGAAGCACCCAGATGTTTTCCCTGATTGCTCCCTACACATGAGTTTCAGTCACCAAAGACATGCTCTGGACGGCTATGGGGTGCCACATGAAATGAGACCTTCTGTTACCACGCTGAGGAGCACCAGCACTCATTCCTTGCCTATTTTCCCCCACCTTCCAGCTTTCTCCTGATAGCACATAAAGCACATCAGTTCAATACCAAGGATTGGGCCCCACAAGTCAGTGCGATGTTTTGGCCACTCTCTGGGGCCCTTTTCAAACCCTTACAAAGCCTTTCACTAGAGCCAATGAATTATTCTGCAGTTTCTGGAACGCTGGACTCAGACATTACAGAGCTAATCCACCTGTAGCTCCATCAACGAAAACACATCAGCATTTCTGCCCTTCAGCTTCTTTGCCTTTGAGCTACTGGTATGGGATCGGGCTCATTCTGACAGAGCTGTGTTTCATGAATCATGGCAAGCTGCCCTTTGCAGAGATGATAATCATTCTAATCTTCTGCCATTATCTCCCAAAGCATCAGGAATGTGCTGGGTAAATATTTGTAGCAGAAAGAGGCAAGTCTAAATTCCTGTCTAGGCCTCAAGCCCCCTGTGGCTGAGCAGAATTAAAATCTGACCTTTTGCTCAGAGCCCAGCTCCAGTCAAAAGCCAGACTGTATGACAGACACAGATGATTTGCTCCAAGCAGGGCTGGAATGAGAGTAAAGATGTGGGGAAGGCATCCCAAGCCAGAGATTGCTCTGATGTACCCATGTGTTATATCCCATGGTGGTGTGAAGAGAGTGGAGTCAACACAACTGTGGTGACTTACCTTAAGCTGAATATCAAGTCTTTCAGGATAGAAGTTACTTAACTGCAGCCATCAGAAATTTACTTCATTAAAAGGTAAAATAAACAAGTGAGCTGTTAAGGCACCAGATCTGTTAGAGCGGGGCTCAGTCTCTCTCACATGCACACAAGCTGGCTTTCATGACACAGTGTTAACTACTACTGTGCTGTTTCTTTTAGCCAGTCTGCTGCTCCACAATCACTAGATCAGCAACAAAACATTAAGAAGACTGTTTCTCCAGCTGCTCCTTCTGTGGAGGGCAGCACAGCCCTTTGTGAAATGGGGCAGCTTCATAGCTGTACAGGCCCGTTGATCCCATGAGGTGGACGGCCTGTGTGGGCACCACAGTCCAGCCCCAGAGCCTCTCCACACCATGGTTCATGTTGGGCTGAGCTCTGAGGAGGAACCAGAGCCATCCACATATTAACTCAGTGCAGATCCCAAGGTCACTGTGGTCACTCTCTGGGCTTGGAAGCCTTTCATGAGTCTTAGTCTATGAAAGACCATGACGGAGGAAGGCACAGCAACTGAGGAGCACTGTCCCCATAAAAATGTTGAAGAGGTTGGGTTTCTATACAAGCCACCAAGACTGCCACTTGTGACAGCCATAAGTTCATAAGCGTATCAGAAAAACAGGGCAAGACAGGCAGATCAAAGTCCCATTTCTCCAGCTCAGGAACCTGTTGGGGGCCTGGGTAGGAGGATGTATGCTTACACCCCCAGGAAGAGGAGGAAGGCCAGCTTCGCAAGCTGTATGGTGAGCATGTTCTGGGGCAGTGAGGAAGACATGCCACTTTCCAAGAAGGCAGACTGCCCGCTGCTGCACATCAAAACCCAAGAAGTTGATCTGCCACTACCAAAATGCAGCCCACTCCTCAGAGTTTGCACAGCTCCTCTGCAGACCACCACCAGGAGGGTTTGAGGCCTGACAGCGGCAGGAGGGAAAGGTAAGATGGCAGTCAGGCCCGCTGCAATTTTGCTTTAGCAATATATAGCTGAAGGTGGAATGGATTATTTCTTTTGCATTTTGCTTTTTGTCTGTAATTTTCCAGGATAATCTTTCTAATTGTGCTACCTGCTGCTAAAGCGGGGGTCCTTCAGCAGCAGCAGCATCTGGCAGTCCCTCTTCAAGACACTAGCTTGGTCACAGAGGTTTCCATTTCATCTTTTGCTAGCACTTGAGGGTTATCTACACACACAAAAATAATAATAAATAAGCAAGCATTGAGTATTATGGAATATATTATTTAGGAGAATTATTTAGGAAAAAGCAGTCTTACAGCAGAAAAAGTGTTCTCACAGAGGCTGCTCTGAAATGAGACAGTCTCTTCCTTCTGGTAGGCGAACTCTGAGCAGACTACCATGTCACTGCAATGCCAGGAAGGAAAGGGGGGCTTTCTTTTTAAAACCATTCCTTGCCTCAGGGCTTTGCTCAGCAGCATCCTGCCCAGACTGGTGAGGTCCTGCTTTCCTCGCAGGTCCCACCCTGGAGCATGGCTCAGTCTTCATGCCCAACCCAGCAGGTAGCCTTTCTCTGCAGACCACAAACAAGGCAAGTCCCTGCACTATAAACAGGGGGTACAAAGCGTGTCCCCCTCAGAGACTGGGCTGGGAATGGCACCCACTGCTGCACTTCGAACGTTTTTCCTCTGTAAGTCTGGAGAGGCTGAGTACATTGGGACAGAGACTGTCTTTTCACAGAGAATTACTTGAATGCAACATTGAACAGAGATGTTCAGTATTTCTTTTGCTAACTTGCACGAGGGAATGGCTTGTCTTTTTTTTGATATAAGGGGGTGGACAGCTTTTGCATGTGAAAAGAATGTCTTGCTTCTGCATTTTCTCTCCAGACTGCCTCTGCTCTTGCTTGCAGAGCTCCTATCACCCAGTCCTCAGGTTTTCGGCAGGTTCAGCCCCCTTATCTCAATAAATGATCCCACCTACCAAACTGTTATTTTCTACAGTGGGGAAAAAGGTTCAGAGATCCCTCAGGTTATGGGATTTCCTCATAGGTAAGGTGCACAGGGAGCTCAGCACCTCTCAGAATCAGAGTCTGCGTTTTATGAATTTTCTTCCTGAGACTAGACTTCTCTGGTACAGTGGCTGTGATTTGCCTGGCCCACTTATAGGGAAGAAATCTTCAGTGAAGTTAACATTGGTTCCCCTTTTTCCCTTCAAGTTCCTGAAGAAAATCCAGGATCAAATCTTCCTCTGAATTTGAAAGCAGGTTTTAGCTTTGTCTTGAGAAGACACATGTCGTGTGCCTCGGAGGCTTTGTGTATAGATGTCCAAATGGCTGGCCTGATAGTTGGGGTTGGCCCTGGCTGCCTTCGTCTCACAAAAAGGCCGTGTTTGGGGACATATTTATCTGCTTTTCTTGCAACTCTGAGCACTAATGCTGTTCCTCAATCTAAGAATAGCTTGTCTTCATCTTGATGGCTGTTGAAACTGCATGGACCAGATCAGCAAATCATGGTAATGTGCAGGCCAAATCCTGCTCTTAGTGGCACAGACTTCTGTGCAGCTACTTGTAAGCTAATGGTGCACAAGGGACACTGTGGTGTAGATGGAGTACTGTAACAAAGAAGTGCTGGCTGAAAAACCACTCTCAGAGCTCTCTCTGGTTCCTTTATCTCAGCATAATTCAAATAAGGCCTCAGGGGGATTTGCTACTAGCCTGGCTTGGCTGGATATTTTTATTAGCATCCAGTGGGACTGACTGGAGAATATATTTATATCATTTTGCAATTACTTTCTTGCCAGGAAAGACTGAAAGCACCTGGAGTGAGGGCCTGAGATAGAAATGCTCTGGACTAACAGGGGAAACTGACCAGAATGAAATTCAATAATGTTGAAGGCAAAATGGTATATTTAGGAATGCACAACTATAAAAGCAGCAGAAGTACTGCAAAATAAGACCTGGAGGCCACAGCAGGTCACGAGATAAATACAAGTCACTGGTATGATACTGTGGCAGCTGTTCTCCCCGTTGACTTTGTTTAAGTTGAGGGGAACTTTTCCTAGATATGAAGAAAAATGCTGTTATTGTGAAACCCGTGAAGCACAGCTAGTAGCCAAGGGAGGCCACAGGATCCCTGACATTGGCAGTTTAAGAACAGATTAGATGAAGATGTGTCAGGGACATCCTCCACGTGCTTCATGCTGCCTCAGCACGGGTGGTTGTTGACATGACCACCTCGGTCACTGTTTTGCTGGTCCCTCCTTGCTGCTTTGCTGCTAGGCCTGGAGCTGCTCTTGCCTTCATTTGGAAGCACCATGGACCTTATCCTGAAATCCTCGTTTGAGGGAATATACTTCCACCACAGAAATAGTCCCCTAATGTCTACGGGCAGCAAGAATAAGGCCCGGAGGGACAGGATTTTTGTTCTGCACAAATTGTGGGACAATTGCGCAAAGTTGCTGAATTTCTCCACGTGGAAGAAGAGGTCATAAGAGGGCATTTCAGTAACCACGTGCTCCTGAAGTCCTGTGTGGACTTTGCAAACAGAAAAGGGAAAGTGACAGTCTTGTTGACATATGCTAAGAAGAGAAAAAGGAGAGCTGACCAGACTTTGAGAAAATAATTTAAGAGGATTGGATTTTGAAGCACTCATGTACACTTTGAACAGCTCCTTCTCTGCTAAAACCAAGATTATTTCAGAAAGTTGCCAAGCAACAGAGGGGCCATATATTGTAAAGTCTATATAATCCAGACACTTGCTCCTTAAAAAATGAAAAAGGGATCTGAGGGCCAGATCAGGAACATCTTGCTTTTCTGATCCTCTGTTGTGTTTTTCATCCTGCTTCTCCTCTCACACAGGACCCCTCTCCTGCCCCCACACTTCCCCGGCTTCATTTTCTGTATTGGGTACAAAGGAGAAAACAATACGGTTTAAAAAAGAGATGGATTTAATAGGATACTTTTTGTCATTTTTTTTGCTATTTTTTGTTCCACTTATTTCTCTGAGGGAGCCAGTGAATGAAAGGCTTTCAAGCAGCTGCCTGGCACTGCCATGTAAATGCTGGGGACGTGCAGACACTGTGTGTGCAGGGGGGTGGCAGGGACCTGCGCGCAGTCCCCGCCGTGCTGCTCCTTCATCTCCTCTCTGCACACTGAGCCCGAAGAGCCCCTTCCTCTGCATTCTGCAGCACACTCACCCTTCCCTCGTGTCATTGCAAATGCCAAGTAACAATGGTGATACTCTCTTCTCTTTTAAAAAGTACATGTTTTAAACTTCTTTTTTTTTTCTATAAGCAGGTTGTTGGAAAAGTTGTTAGCCTCCAAAATGTGGTTAATCTTCGGACAAATAGACTTTAAACAGCGCGCTGTTGTCTAGCAACTCTACTATAAACAGCCCTCCATTTGTCTCCTGTGGGTAATCACTGATTTCTCGGGGATTAAGGCTTAAGTAACACTCCAATCTAGGTGCGTGCATCAGACCACGGCGTATTACAGCAGATTACTCCTCCTGGCATACAGCTTGCTTAACCATTTAGAATCACAACAGAAAACTGATGGCTGCAGCGATACGAAAATGAGCACTGGTAGCTTGTCAAATAATTAATATTTTGAGTTATGATGTAGAACATTTATTGGCAGGCTCAAAAGCACTTCTGTCATACAGAAGGGAGGGGTGGTGGATAACCATCAAACTAGAAGATCTCATCTGGGCTGAGCCTGAGTTATTTCAAATACATCTTGATAGCTGCTGCCCGCCAGCCTCTGTGCGTGCTCTTGCACTTGCTGCCTCATGCCACAGGTATGAAGTTTTGCCTTCCAGTGGTGTACAGGACCATGCTGCAGTGAGATACTGCAACTCAGAGGCTTGGGACTGGTTGAGCTGAATGTCTACGTGTTGTGAATACAATTTACTAGATGCATCTGCTTCCATAGATCACCGTCTGTTTAGGAGACTGAAAACATGTGCTGTTGCTAAATCACTGCATTTAACACTTTCCCTAGTGAAGCTCCCCTGCAGCATGTGCAGTCTTTGGTTGCTGATAGTCTCAGCGTAGTGCTGGGTAATGGGTAGTTGGGGTGGCCTGGGGCTGGCCATAAGGAAAGAGCAAATGTTCAGTTGAATTTAAATGGGACAAAAAAGAAAGGAAAAGGAAAAGGAAAAGGAAAAGGAAAAGGAAAAGGAGAAGGAGAAGGAGAAGGAGAAGGAGAAGGAGAAGGAGAAGGAGAAGGAGAAGGAGAAGGAGAAGGAGAAGGAGAAGGAGAAGGAGAAGGAGAAGGAGAAGGAGAAGGAGAAGGAGAAGGAGAAGAAAGAAAAAGAAAAAGGAAAAGAAAAAAAGAAAAAGGAAAAGAAAAAAAGAAAAAGGAAAAGGAAAAGGAAAAGGAAAAGGAAAAGGAAAAGGAAAAGGAAAAGGAAAAGGAAAAGGAAAAGGAAAAGGAAAAGGAAAAGGAAAAGAAAAAGAAAAAGAAAAAGAAAAAGAAAAAGAAAAAGAAAAAGAAAAAGAAAAAGAAAAAGAAAAAGAAGAAAACAGAAAAAGAAATCACAGGCTCCAGATTTAGAATAAATCTCATCATTTGTGGGATTAGAGTTTCAAATGTTGACCTCCCACACTGAAAGAAATACAGGTCCGTGGGTGGGTAATGCTACATTTCCTTTGGAAAATGGGTGTTTAACTGAAGGAATAATGCTCAGGACATTTATCTTAGGATTTACCCGTAAGAATTCATATTCTGAAGAGATCAAGTTTGCCATGATCTGAAAAACTGAACTAGCACTGGGGTTCCCCAGTTCCTACCCTCATTGTGTAATCAATAAGGCTTGTTGGTGACCCACAAGTGGCAACTGAGGTCCCCCCTCACCCCTGCAACACTCAGTCTCTCCCGGCCTTAAACATGCAGTCAGGAGGCAGCAGATGCAACGCACTCAGTTCACTTGTCAAAAACCTGATGTGCAGAAACGCGTAAATTGTTGTGGTTGTGCTCTGTTTTTCCCAGCCCAGCCGAGCTGGAGCAGTTCTTGCAGCTTCTGCAGCAGCAGACTCCTCTGTCTCCTGGTGAAATTAGTGAAAATATGGGGAGAGCAGGGAGCAGTGCCCCGAAAGGAAAGGCCTTCTCAGGGCTGAGCCAAAAGGTATTTGGTGTGCTTGGCCAGTGTTCAAGTGCTTGGCAGGTCAGTGGAGCAGCACAAGGGGCACCTCAAATGGTGGGTTGAAATCTGTGTTGATACCACGGATGACCTGGGACTGTGGATATAACAAATATCCCATGGAATGGGGGCTTAATTCAAATGCACACCGGGTACTCCTCTCTGGAGCATCACCATTTCAGAAAAGTTATTCTTAAGTGGCTGTTGGCATTGGAAAGTGGTGGTCCTACTTCCCTAACTGTGGGATGTAGGCTTTAAGATCTTAGGATGTAGTGACAGGGAGACTTTATACTCGGTATCTTTTCCTAAACATTTAAAAGAGGCACCTGCTAAACCCACAAGCACACGGGCATGCTCTGGAGCTCAGAAGAGTGTGCACATCTCTCTCTAGGAGGCACTGCACAGAGTGTCATCCTGCTGGGGCTTGTTCAGATTTTCAGTTCTTGCCTCCAGAGGACCTTTCCACTGTTGTGTCCTCCAGTCTCAAATCCCTAAAACAGTTTTGTAAGGATCCTTGTCTTCTTTCCTCCTACTGGTCCCTCCTGCAGGACATGTATCTGAGAAGGTTAATATTTCTTACACAATACATCCCCTAACATTTCAGAGATATAATTAGTTCAAACACTGTGTGGAGCAAAAGTTAGAATCCCTATATGCTTTGCATTTGGATTAAAAGAAACTTATCATCTTTTTCCTTTTTTTTTTCTTTTCTTTATTTTGTCAGACTCCCTTCCAAGTCATCTCAAATCCATCCATTGATTTCAGCAGATTTTGGAACAAGCTCAGAGTAAGGGCAAGGTCTTGGTCCTGTAGAATTGAATGGCGAAATTCCTCTTGTACTGAGCAGTTCCTAAAGAGAATGATTCAAAGCCCATTGCGGCTACTGAAAAATTTGTCAATTGCTGTCAGATCTGCTTCAAACAGTGTAAGATAAAATAATGTGCATTTCAGTAAGACAAAGGAGAAATCTGCAAATATGGTGTGAAAGGAGTTAATGTCTTTTGTACTGGAAGAATTTTCATCATGTAACAAAAATCATTGCTCAGAAAACTACTACGCATATAAGTGTGACATTATGGACTGCGTCAACTTTTCAGACATGGTCATTTTAAAAGCTAACAACCTTGATAATGTCCTTTGGAGATTATTATATGTTAATAGTTTACATTAAGAACCAAGCAATCAGACAGAGTGCAATTAAGCACATAATCGCAGATATTTTTGACATCTGTCTACTTGTAGGCTCCATGGCATTTTTTAATTTTTTTTTTTTGCATTTCCCACCCTGCAGCCTAGTGTCTTCAATTAATTTACCATGACCATCTGTGTTGTAATTTTTGCTGCTCAGCTTGCCTTTCTACGTCTGTTTTTTGGCTGAATATTTCATGACACTTCATCATTTTCACTCATTCCGCTAAAAACATGGAACTAATATTTGCTCAGTTAAGTTGCTCGGTTAAGATAATCAGCCATTAAACAGCCCACCGCACTTCTGTTAAATGACTCTTTATAGTGGTAAACAGAAAGGCAAGAAGGAGGGAACATTTTAAAAACTGCGTATCGGATTGTGTGGTGCTGCATGGCTGTGAAGCACAGCAGTACAACAACCAGAGGTTCTGCCAGTTACTTATGCTACACACTTATGGGATGCCTCGGAGAGAAGGGAAAATGTCGTAGCTGGAAGGTTATTGGGTTATTGTACTCTGGATAATCTCGACAAATATACGTGTTTTTGAGGGCCAGGGCTAAGTACACTCCGTGCACCAGGGTTCAGGATGCTCTGAAGCACACAAGGCTCAGGGTACATCCAGCCTCTCTTCACAGACTACAGCATAGCAGTGGCAAGAAGCAGTTAATGCTGACTGCACTGAGTGGGCAATGGATGCAGCAGAGAAGAAAGACTTGTAGGAATTTACCTCCTACTGCTGCCAAGGTTAGGGGTTTAGTGTTCCTGGTGGGGAATTCACTCTGCCTCCCTCACTCTGCAAAGCAAACATTTTCTATTGCTTTGCCAGAGTCCTTTGAAATGTTTTGTTTTGGGACTTGTTGTCTACAGGAAATATTTGCACATGATGTAAACCTTTTATGTGAGTTCACAGCTTCTGTCTACATTTTCTTCCTTTAAATTTCTTCTTTTACTCTAAATTATATTCCTTTAAAATGCTCTCTTTCCATTCCTGGCATTGCAGCACCCCATGATTGTTTTCCACAGCCTTAGGTTCTTCATGTTTTAGTTAGCCATAGTGCCTGTCATTTTCTTCTAAAAGAGGGAAGGGGAGGAAAAAAACCACCAGCTCCTACTCAGACACAATAGCATGCCTATCACACAGGAGCTTGCGTGAGCTGACAGGAGAAAGGCCGCTCATTTCAGAGTTATCCTTGCTAGAACATTATGGTATGATTATCTGAAGGCAAAGGTCTCCAGATGGTGCAACTTATGAAGTACAAATGTCTCTGTAATGGTCCTATCTAACAGGTTTTCCTGAGAAACACCTGTATGCCTTCCTCTTCATCCAGCTGTGTGCTGGAACACTATATCCGAGTGCACATCTCTTTTACTGACCCAGGGTACTGTTGTGTGAGCTGCTCATTTTTAACCCTCTGGCCTGGCAGTCCCTGAGGGGGACTGGGGCAGGTGACACCCAGCAGCAGCTGCAGTATCAGCCCCAAACCATTCAGCCTTGGTGGACACAGCCCCATGCCCATGAAGCAGCAATAGTGTGCAGAGGGAAGATGGGGCAGCCCCACATTTTGAGGGGGCAGAGAAAGAGAGATGTGCTGGAAGAGACACACTAACCTTGCCAGTTTTTCCCAAGTGAGCCTCAGTGCCAAAAAGGCTTGGGACTGCTGCTGGAGAGTGAATGAACTTTTTCTTTTTCGCTCATAGTGCACTTGTGTGTGGGTGGGCTGACTGGATTTGAGGTAAACAGCAGGAAGAAGATCTTCCCAGTGAATGAAAAACTGCTTCGCTGAGGGAAAACAAGCGTGACAAAAATCTGACAAATAGCTCTGAAAATGGCACTTTTCTAAGCAAGATTTTAAGCCTTTGAGAAAGGCAATGTTCCCTCTGTGAGCCCCATTATATTCATTGACACACTTCACTAGCTTAGTCAAAAGCCAGCAGACCCAATATAACTCTGCCATATTATATTTGCTTTTTGTCAGTGATTACATGAGATTATTTGCTTATGGTTAAACCCATGCAGAGATAGTAGCAGCTCAATTACTACTGATTGGAGAAGCCCGTTTTAAGTGCCAGTGTCAGAGGGGTGGGACTTTGATGCTGCAATGCAAAGGTTCTGCATTCAGCATCACAGGGGCTGCAGCTGTGGTGCTAGTAACATGCTCAGGTGAGTCAGGACAGCATCTGATAAATGGCAAAATACAGCGGTCCCAAATGGACCGTACTACAAATTACCACATGGCGAATCTTGATTGTCATGCCATGTCTTGAAAGACATACTGCTGAATACAGCTCTACTCCTTCTCTGTTACTGGAGTACTGCTACTAAGCAACTGGTGATCCGACTGGTTACTGATCATCTCTGTCGTATCAGTGCAAGTGTAAGATTGATTGACTTCAGCTGCTAAATAAGGTGTGGGAGAGATGAGTGATTGCTCCTATATCTCCAAAGAAATTCTCCTGAAGATATTTGCCAGCCATCAGCATCCTGAGTTTGTGGCAGGAATTTCCCAGGAATTCACTGTGTTGAAACTACAACTCCTTTACCTGGTACCTCAGTGTTTCCGAGATGGGTTTTTTTCTGCATTAGGCAGAGATGATGACTTTAGAAATAAGTTTTAATGGATGAAAATATAAAGGTCTTTAGCCATGTAAGATGACTTTTAATTAAAACTCAACAGTCCTGGGTTGAAATGAGCCCACAGAGAACGTCATAAATCTCTGCATGCTGGGTAGTCTGCTGGGCTGGAGTTGAAGCTAAGGACAGACACATAATCCTCCACAAATAATTAGAGCGGAAAATGCTTCTAATCTCTTTGTTAGTCCGGTTGTGTCATTTGATCTAATAATAAACTAGACATTAAAAGAAACCCTCCTCATACATTTTAATTCGGACGGCCATGGACATCTTTTAACCTGTAATTGTTTCGCTGGGCTGTTTTGAAACTGAGGTTCCTCCTTCCCTCTGTTTCGATTTACGCATGTGCTGTACTGACTTAAAGAGTCCGAATCCCCGCTGTCCTCTCGTTGTGTAAGTACCAAGGTGTCAGAACGTGGGCCCTGACTTAGGAAACCTTTTCAGCATGGACTTGACTTCGCACACACACTTGGGTTTCACAGGTGCCCCAGGGTGAGGGCTGTCACACTGCTCTCTCGGGCAGCTCCAGGACAGTTCTCACTCCTCTCACCTTACCAGCCTCTCACTAAACACAGTCACCTCGCAGGATTCCTACAATCTCTGTTTCCCAGACCTCTCTCATGCCTCTTTTCCAGATGAAGTGCAGCCCTCAGACACCCCCCACCATCAGCAGCTCCTCCTCTCCGACCCCGCTAACACCTTCACCTCATCCAGCTTCACCTCATCCCGCCTCCCCTCCCCACAACACCAGCCACCCGGTGACTGAAGAAGCCCTCGGGACCTCGGCCAGCCGCCTTTATTAAACAAACTCATTAACCAAATGAGCGGCTCCGTTCAGCGGGCCGTTATTTATCAACCCCCCCCCCCTCAGGGCAGCGCCGCCTCAGGGCCCCCGAGCGCTATGGCGCGGTCGCCATGGCAACGGCGGCGGCCGCGCCTCCGCCCGCCTCAAGCCGCCGGCAGCGGGCGGCCCGCGGCGGCTCCGCGCAACTTCGGCGCTGCCCCGGCGGAGGAGGAAAAAGAGGAAGAGGAGGAAGAAGAGGAAGAGGGGACGCTGCCGGCGCCCGGCGGGACGGAGGTGGAGCAGCCCGCTCTTTCCCGGCTCTTTCCGCGGCTCAAAGCGGGGCCGGGGTCGCTGTGCGTTCGCTGTGAGGGACGGGGCGGCGGGGACGGGGACCCTGCCGGGAGGGCTTGGGCGAGGCAGCGTGCGGTGAGTTGCGTGCCTTTCTCCTCAGCCTGGGCTCAGCCACGAGCTTGGGAGAGCCCACGGAGTTTTGGGGGTTTTGGGGGGTCTTTAAACCGGTGCCGGAGCCCGCCCGAGCGCAGAGGTGCCCGCTGCGTGACAGGTGGCCGCGGCTTTTGGGGTCAGGAGGGAGCCCCAGGCGCAGTGCCGTGCTGCTGGAAGCACAGCTGTTACCCCTCGTCACCAGGCCTAATCCGTCCCCGATGCGGGTTGAAGTTTGCCGTGCCAGCTCTGAGGGCTTGACTTCGCGCCGTGTCCTCCTGCGGGCACCCTCCTCGCCCCGGCTGCCCACGCAAGCGCTGCTGCAAAAGGTGAGCCGGGTGGGGTGGGTGGGCAGGGAGGGGCTGGGGTGCTCCCGCGTCTCCCCAAAGCTGGCCTCAGCCCTGGCACCTCTGGGAGCTAGCGCTGGGCGGCTGGTTATGGGAAGAACCGGCAGTCAAAGAGGAAAGCGTGGCTTGTTTAACAACGCTCAGGTCAGGCACCCATCCCGGGAAGTGTCTTTGGTGGTAAGCCTGGCATTTAGTAACCCCACCTGCTACCGCTGAGGTCAGTCAGGCAGATTTGGGTTTCTGGAAGTGTAACTGAGAGCAGACTGCACTTTACATCCATTAATGCTAGCACAGAAGTTAAATTCGATCTCAAGACAGCACTGTTCCTTGCTGCCGTCTGCAGATGTGCTGTAGGCAGGGCGTTCACGGGTTGCAAAGAGAAAAGTGAGCTTTCGCAGAGCTCTGCTGGATGTGGTTTCAGAGCCTGTGCTGTAAGTGGTTTCCTCGAAGAGAGGCTTAACTTCTCGTACTGTAAGCTTAGCATTCATCCTTTGGATGCTAATTTTAAAACAATGTGTGTTTTTAAGTAATTCCTATCACAAGGACCAAACTTGAACACTGATCTTGGTATTCCTCAGAACAGGGAAAGCTCCCACATAGGTTAACAGTTCTGCAGTGAATTGGGGCGGAGTGAGACTTAAAGCCTGTCCTGTAAATATTCTTTCTGATGGATGCTGTAACCACGGTTGACAACTGATCAGAAATGTACAGGTGCCTGTTAAAATGTATTCTGACGTTATAATGCAATGAGTTACACTTGCTTTCTGAGCAGAATCAGTCCTCGATCTGGATGGAGAATACACATCTTGCCCACCTATTTTCACAGCACTTAGCCTGGTCTATGGCACAACATATGAATTAAAAAAAGAAACAAAACTACTTCAGTGGATGTGGCAACAGGTGAAATATGCTTTTGGGTCTGAGTTTCAAGCTCTCACTTTTATATAATTCTATAGCTATATGTATCTGCTGTGAACAACAGCATTAGGAACTCCTCGGTTTGTGACATTAGTGCCCATTTAATAACGTTGCGTAGTTACAGTAAGAGCAGACTAGAGAAGGATGAGCTGGGGATCTCTGAGTTTTAATTTTGAAAACCTTTTATGTTTGAGCCTTGCATCAGATGCCTGTTGCTGATTTATTGCAGCATTTTGTGGTTTATGTAATTTTAATAACAGGAAAGCTATGTGCCTTTGTTACTTTCCGAACTCTCACTTCCATGGCTGGTGGAGAATACTTCGTGTCCCTCTGCCCTCGCTGGAAACCTGACTTTGTAGTCTGCAGAGATCAAAGTGAGATACAAAACTGAAGGCGTGTTTGATCCACCACAGCAAGATAGCGGTATCTGGGAAAAATATAGGAGTTTTAATAACAAGTTAGGCAAACAGAGCAAATCGGTGTGTTTTCAACTTCCTGGCTTCAGTAGGTTTAAGTAACAGCCTCGTGTAAGTTGCATATGGTAGTGTTTGTGTGGTTAGTATTAGAAAACATTGTTTAAAAGCACGAGTGGGAATTTGGCACGAATGTAGGCCTGGTTCTCAGCAGATGGAACTCATTTGCTCTGATAAGAAGACAAACTGTAAAATGCTACTATGCTTCGTAAGCAGATTTGGGTTACACCCACCCTTTTGCTTCTGCAGATAACAGGCAGATTATCTTCTGTACAGAGTCCCAGCCATTAGTGGAGCTCCAGGCTATTGGGCTCTTCCTTCACTTTTTCTTTAAGATCTGTAGATTGGATTTTCATCTGGAGTTAATCAACATAGCTCTTTTATTTATTGCAGCGAGGCAAATCTGTTTTATATTGGTCCAGCACTACTGAAGATTATGAAGCTGTACCGGTTTAGATCACCTACCGTTTCTGCTTGTGTTTTGACTCGTGGTTGAAAAACACCTTTCTCATTCATACCTGAGCTTGGAGCCCAGCTCATGCTGAATTCTGGTTTCTTCACCATGCAGATACAAAATGCACCAGATACCTGTTTTCTAAAAGACTGTAGCTCTGAGAAGGGATTACAAATGACACAAATTCTGGGGAGGTAAAAGCAGTATTTTTAACATGTCCTCAATAGTAACGAGCTTCATTATTAAAAAAAAATAAATCTTTTGAGAGCTACTAGCTGTAGTGACATAACCATTGTAGCGTCTTCAACCTCGAGCTTTCTTCTCATAGAAATGGCACCACTTCTATTTCTGTTTTGTCTTGCAGCACCACGTGCTAGGCTCTGGCTGTCCTGTTATGCTGCCTAATGGTGATTTTTCACAGTGGAGCATGTTCACAAACGGTTTAAGTGACTCATGACTCTATGGCAATTGCACCAGGCAAAGAGCCAGGCCACTTCTACGATGCTGAAATGCAAAGTCTGATGGAGGAAAAAATAATATAGAATACAAAAAGTAGGCTGTGTGCAGACTGGCAGCGTGCTTCTCGCATGCTCCTGGGAGCACTCGTCATTCAGCAGCGTGCTGAGGTGGCAGCAGGAGCTGTCAGCCTGCAGCAGGCTGGGCAGGCCCTGTGAGTGCTGGCTGGGGACTGCAGCGCCCCATCCCGTCCTGCTCGCCCTCTCACACCACTGCGAGCCTCTTCTGCCTGTCCCTAAACACCTGCAGCCACACAGACTTGACAGCAAATATCGTTTCATTAAAGTCTTGGCTCGATCCCCTAGGCTTGTTATTCAAAACGCCCTGCTGCTTGAGACAGGGGTCATGTCTTTGGATGTGTTTTAACTGCTGTGAACATCCTTGGGCTGTAAGTAGCTCGTGTCCATCAGAAGGAGAACAGGCGCACTCGTGAAGCGAAACGCCCCTTCTCCTGCTGCGCTCTGTGCGCAGATCCCCGAGCGTCCCCGGGAGTTCTCTCTCCTTATTCTGCAGGTCAGAATGAGGAATGCTGTTGCATTAAAAACATGATATTTGCATTGCTTTTACGTTTCTTCATTGAAAAGCTCCATGTACTGCTTTTTCAGCATTAATTGCCTCATAGCAACTTCGGGAGATAGATGTGGGCTCTCAAGCTGAGGCTATAGTAATTTCCACTGAGATTACAATCGCACAGCAAGTAGCTGTAAACACGTACCCTCCCATGTCGCTAAACAATAAGGGAGCCTCCAGCCAGATAGGAAATAGGGTTCTTTGGGCCCTGCTGAAGTAAAAGTCCCTGTATGGAGAGGATAACAACATGAAACTGCAGAAAAGCAGCAGAGAGCAGAGGTTCTTACAGAGTTCAGGTGGGCTATAGAAATAAAACTGTGAGGGTGTTGGCAGCAGTTTCTTGATTAGAACTTGCTGAGATCCGTTGCTTAGAGCAAAATTAAATATCCTTTTCACGGGAGAAATAGCATTGGGGTTCATCTGTGACACTGTCCCTGCTCAGTATCTCATGCAGGTATGGGCAGCAGCACAGCCACGACCACAGATTCTGCCCGAAAGCTGGTTAAATGCTGCATCAGGTAGCACCTAGAGACTTCAGAGCTGGCTGTAGTCAAACCAGCTTTAATCTACCTCTGTGCCGCAGTGGAGAGAGTTGCTTAGATGCCCTTGCTGTCCAGAGGACATTGAGCTTCTGGCTTTTCTGGATAACATAATTCAATCTTTACCAAAGAAGCAAATTAAAAAATTAATTACAGTAGTGTGCTCCACAGTTCCACATGTTCTGTTTTCCCTGTAGCTACATCTTCTTAAAAAAGCATGATCATAAGCACAACTTGGGGATGGAGCTTGCCCCTCTTCTTCTAGAAATCGTTTTCCTTGTAACCCTCTGATCTGGCACGTGGAGAAGGGCTGGGTGGGTATCTTGCAGGCACAAATTCTGTCTCCCTGCTCTCTGACTCTAGTCGTAAGGAGCTGCCACCCACGAGGTGAGAGGGAAGGCATTTCCCCACTCCTCAGCCCGGTTTGTTGGTACGCTTTGCCTGGGTGATGGTGGATTTCTGGGGACTATCTATAGCCAGCGGAGTGACAGCTTTTCCACTGATGTCACCCAACTTTGGATTAGGCTCCTACCCACCCTGCCCCTTAAGTCCTTTCTCCTTCCGCTCTGACACGACTGCCATATCCCTACGACTGCTGAGAGTCACTAGGGACTGTCAGTAGTGCTCCTGGACCGGCAGACTGTAAAGGCAAACCACAGGAGAGTTATCAAACTGAGAACACAGCTTTATAGAGAGACAAACTATATTCTCATTTTTTCATAAATACCCATTTCCCACCCTCTGGCTACTCCTTTCCTGTTCTGGAGGGCTTTGGAAGCTGGGAACCAGGAGGAGTGTTAATGGAAAGGAATTTTATTTTTTTTATTCAGAAGTTTATTTCCTAGCACGGTGAACAGGTCCTGCTGATTGACTCATGGTTTACCGGAGAGCAGCCCTGCTGTAACAAGTCTTAGCAGGTGGTGATCTGGCCTGCAAGAGCCGAAAAGAGGCTGATGTCTGTCGGGTTGCAGGGGCAGCCTCCAGCTGGCAAAAGAATAGCCAGAGATCAAGCTATGGAAACATTCCATTTTCTGCTAAAAGAGCCAGGAAAACGTGAAATCCTGTTATGGGAAGGTGAGAAACCCAACGAGGCCTGTGGATGCTGATACTTGTGCTGATTCTTTGATACGTTCTCTGGAGCAAGAAGAGAAAATCGCAGGGGGAAATATGGGAGAAGGTAAAGAAGTGGAAGATGGGGAGAAATTACACAGAACATGTTGTGGGGAGGGAATGGAGAAAGCTGTAAAGTATGTGGGAAGGAGAGAAATGCAGTTGTTGCCAACGTGGAGAACAAAAATGAGATTTGGAGAGGCAGAAAGCTTCTTTAAAGCTAAAAGGAAACTTCTACATGAAGAAAGTCTGAGGTACTTACTAACAATCCCTAAAAATAGAAGAAAACCCTCAGAGACTGTGTGAGAGGGAAAGCGAGGTATTCCAGACTTCAGTGTAACTTAAGGTGAACGTATGCTTAAAATCCTGTACGGTGCTTGGCCAGGCTTGCAGTAACGGTGCGAGGGAAGGTTTGTCTTGGGGCGGGGTCACTGAGGCAAAAATCTTGAAACCTAGAGCTGCTCCTGGAGTGGAACTACTATAAACCACTCGGAAATTCTCATAAATAGCACCTGAGGAGCTGCTCAGGTGCAGGATAGCCTGTTACGAGGAACCAGAAAACTGACCAATTTCAGGACAAGGAAGGTCCACACTCAGATGGGGCTGTGTCTTTCTTTCTTTTAATAATTTTGACATGAATGCTCACGAAGTGTAAATTTGTCCTTCTCCCCAAAGAAGATCAGGCTGAAACTTTTGCCATCCTTTGGTTGCCCACATCCTGCCACCAGTCCTTTGAGCCTTTCTATTAGGAGAGCCATTTTGAGTCATTTAATGATTAGCCTGCATGTGAACTTTAAATTGAAACCAGCAGCTGCAATTAATGGAGCCCATGCTACCTTCTGCAGGCTGCAAAGGCCAGTAGGGGAAAGAGTGGAGGCTTGTCAAGCCTGCTAAATAGAGATGGCCGGCTTCCAGCTCTCAAAAGGAGGAGGTGATGGATGAGAGAGGGGGAAGGAAACAATCTCATACAAACAAGACTCCCTTAGGAACAGCCAGCACAAGCTGCCACCGTGCATGAAATGCTTGGACAGGATTTTCCTTCGTTTGAGGACTGGCCATTTCAGTTGCAGGTGAGATGCTTTTCTTGCTTTATATTGACCTCATGTGGAAGTAGATTTTTCAAATAACATATGGGAGATGAGAGCAAGCCCTGTTTGGAGCCAGTGGTATCTGTGTTCCAGTCTCACTTGTGTTCTTTTTCAAAAGCAAGTCCATTTGTGACCAGTGCTTTATGAAAGCTGTGGGATACTTCAAAGCTTGGGTCTGGCATGCCTTGCTCAGATAAAGTGTCCAAAATGCTTTTCTTACTGACTGTCCTCTGCCATCAGCAAAACAGCCCTCCTCAGGCACAGCTGCTTTATTCAGGGAGCCCTGCGGGGTGAAGCAATAAGGTAAAAACAGTAGGAATGCTGCAGGGCCCTGTGGAAGCCAGGACAGTCAACTCAGAGCCCACGTCTCCTTGCTCTGTTTCCCAGTTCTCACCTCCAAATTCCCCTCTTCTAACGAAGCAGCTGGTGAGCTAGGAATAACTGGAAGGATGCTCTTCAGCTTCACAGCTACTCTGCTGCACCCCGACTTGCCCCTAACTCGAGTCAGGTCAGCAGAGTTAAACCAGTGGGAGACCAGGTCACAGCCAGAATAAAAGCAAACGAATCCAACCTTTTGCTGGCAAAATACAACTGATAGGGTATGCTTTCCTTCATCTAGTGAAGGTGCAAGTGGAAATAATAATGATATCTTAAGAGGTTAGATACCTGTAAAAGTTTATGATAAATTGTAGTTGTCACATATGCTGAAAAGAAACGGAAGCGTTACAGTTTGTTACAACAGCCTGTGGTCTGCTCTGCTGCTCCCTTCTGCTACCTACGTGATACACGGGGTGATAAGAGCAAAGACGAGGCTCTGAGGATCTTCACCCGTAGCACGTCGTGGTGAGTGGAGGCCACCACGTGGCAAGATCTGGGCACATTTGGATGGTGGCATTATGGAGCTGACGGTGTCAGCACACCAGTTCCAGCCTGACTTCAGCCATCCTGGCAAGCTGGCCAGCAGCAGCGATGATGCGAGGGCAAGAGAGCAGCAAGCTGGAGGCACCGTGGTAGTGGAAGCAAAGGAAAGGACCCGCTGCTCCTCCTCCTGCAGAGCACAGGAGCTGGACAGGAGCAGATTGCTTCCAGCAAATGCTGACTCTGGCTGGGATCATAGGGATAGTCAGAGCTGATGCTCCAGGATGAAAACCAGTCACTATAGTGATTCCTCATGAATAGGCGTTGTAAGCTAGCAAAGGAATTAATGCTTATACAGGTCCAGAAGGGTACACGCAGCCTTACGCACCCAGGTAGCCAGATCTGTGTCCTTGGGAAGTTTTCACCCCTTTTATGTGTTCCTTCTGAAGAAACCAGGATTGCTTGCTGAGAGAGGTGGGATATTGGGCCAGAGAAACTTGTCCTTTGATGCATTTCGGCAAACTTTGTGATTGTAGAAAAGCCTAAGCGTTAGACCTTGAAATCCCTTCAAACTTGGGACACTGCACAGACTAGCCAGGTTTTGGGAGCATTTTTCTTTAATGGTGTGACATATTTCTGTGACATGAACGTTTTTTGAAGGAGAACAAGGCTACATGACAGCAAGTGATAAAGGTGCAGAAGCAACGGAAGCAGCCTTCTCACCCAGTGCGGATGGTGATGGGATGGCAGCTTAAAAGCATATTTTTCTCCCTTTTATGTCTGTCTGTGTGTCTGTCTCTCAGTAGCGAGGATTTTCCTAGGCCCTGCAGAATCAGGCTCTTTAATGCGCTGCCCTCACGTTAACTTGTGACACCCTGGCCTGACCGAGCTGTTGCCAGGAGCAGCCTTTTGGTGGTCCAGCTGCAGCCCTTGCTTGTGCCGCTCCTGCTCCCTGGGGGCCTGCAGAGGGGGAGCAGCGAGGCACGTAAGCGTGCTGCGTGAAGAAACAGATGCTGTTTTGCTCCTGTCCAGGTCCCTGGTGCCTGCTTTGGGCTCCATTGTGTCGCAGTACAAATACAATAGTTAATAACTCTGTTCCACGCATTGTCCTCTGGAAGTGGCTACACAAAGGGGAGTTAATTCTCGTTCAGCTGACTGGCAGGGCTTGTTTTGCCTTCTCTGTAAACCCCCTCAGCAGAGACCTGTGGCATCCGAGTGGTAACGCTCGAACCCCGCATGCTGCCACTCCGCTCTGAGCCCAGCCTCGTTCCCTCGGCTCTGTTGCGCCCAAGGTGCGTGTGCCAGCAGGGCTGGCGGCTGGGCTTCTCCTCGCAGAACAGGGGGAGCCTCTCCCTCCGCCTGCAGAAACGCTTGTTACGTGCCTGAGGCTCTTGTAGTCAGTGCAGCTGCTGCTTCTGCCAGCACCGACGAGCCCTATCGCTTGTGCTCCAGCTGGAGCAGACGTGCCCTGGGCGCCTATAGAGACGTGTCCACGTGTGGGGATTTTGCACGTCGGGTGCTGCGAGGTCCCGCTCTCCCGTGAGGTTCAGACAGGCGGGCGCTGGTCCCAGCCCCTCCGTGTGGGCAGGGGAACGCTTCCCCAGCCTAACCCGCAGGGAGCAAGGTATCCTTACAACTTCAGGTGTAGGAACTGCGCCTGTCGTTTTGATTATGTGGTGACTGGAAGTTCGGGGGAGATGGAGCCTCTCTGTGCTTTGTCTCTCTGCGCGAGCTGGCTGCCATGGGTGAGATTTCTCAAGGTGCTCAGCACTGACTAGCTCTTCTAATCCAGTAGCACTTTCAGGTGAACACTGGGCTCGAGGGGTGTGTGGGGGAGAAAGTTCTCAGCTGTGTTGAAGATGGCACTGTTTTTTTTCTCTCCCTCCCTGCCCCCAGTTTGTTCCCAGTGAAGACACGCAGGGCGCTATGTCGCTGGCATCCTGGTTCAGGTGGAATGAGCCCCCCAGCCGCATTTCCCAGAGGAACCCCACCGAGATGGTGGCCGAGACGCTAATGATGGAGCTGAGCTGGCAGATGAAGCAGGCGGAGAAGCAGCAGCGGGAGCGGGAGAATGAGTATCGCAAGATCAAGACTGGGGTGGACTACGGCTGGCTGGTCAGCTATCCAAAGCAGAGCTATGATATCAGCCCTGGAGAAAGGCTGCAGCTGGAGGACATGTGTACCAAAATACACCCCTCCTACTGTGGGCCTGTCATACTCAGGTACGGTAACAGATCTGATGGTACTGACCTTTCCCTTCCCCTTCTCCTCTTTGTGGCATGGGAGGGGGGAGCAAGAGTTTTTAGGACCAACAGAACGAAGACTCGGTATGCTGTATCAAAAGTTGTGTTGTGGAAGAAAAGGGATTGAACGTTTTCAGTCAGTTTAATGTGGTATCACTTCCTCCAAAAGGCGCTGTTGTATTTTTCAGCCTGAGTCATATGCCCAGAAAAAGGAGGGAGTGTGTGCTTGTCCCCCTCGTACACCTCCCAGATTCCTGGTAGGGAGCAGGGTGCTGGTGGGGCGCAGTTGGCTTGAAAGGCTGGGCTGCTTCTGCAGCGCAGGGGTGGGTGCAGCCTGGTGGGCCTTCCCAGCAGTCCTGGGCACGGGGCTGCTGGCCGGGCAACCGTGCGGGAGACGGACTTCAGGGATAGAGCTGACCCCCCAGTGGCATCCCAGCTGGAGGGGAGGGAGGCGCCTTTCTTCCTTTTGGAGCGGCTGTTCCAAGTTAAACCCTCTGACGTGGCACAGTGCGAGTGAGGAGTGACTCCGAGGTCCCAGGCAGTCGCAGCAGAGCTGGGAGATGGGCCCTTACAGCCCTCTTGCCCCATTTCTATGGGTTCTTCAGCTGGGACTGGGACGGTCCTAGCAGGTCACGTACGTGGCCAGGAAAGGATGCCCAAACTGCCTCTCTCGCCCTTATCTTGCCCAGGATTGAACCTTGGAAGCAGGGGGGCACAGGGCTTTGGCTATTGCAAAGGCTGCTGTGGTGGCAGAATCAGAGATCTGGGGGCACTCGGTGGCCGAGTTCTCCCCAGTTAAAGGCTTCTGGAAACAGCACTTGCCTTGTATTTGTATAGCTTGGAGCTACGCCGTAAACAAGCCACTAAAACCCCTTGGCGTTACAAGTAATTTTCAGCATCCCCAGGGCCACTGAGCAAGGCCTGTCTGGCAAACGGGAATTTCCATGAGAGCAGGCTTCAGTCACGGGAGCTGGGAGGCCCCAAGGTTCCCAACTGCCTTCAGAAGAGTGTTAAGCTGAGCCATGTACAATTTGCTACTTTTTCTTTTTTTTTTAACTGCGACAGGTCATGCAAGATGCTGAGTGCTTGTAATTTTCGATTAATTTCAGTGTAGCTTGTAGTGGTTATTCCCTCTTGTTCAGGATTCAGTATGTGGTTAAGAGCAGATAAACAGACTCAACAACGCTGAGGGGCTGTGTGCGCGCATAACTGAAAAATCACAAAGCCATCCTGTTAAAAGGCCTCTCAGAGGTTGCTCTGATAGGCTATCGCAAACGGCGTTCCTCTATCATTCAAGGAGTGGCATCATTTGTCTGTTCCATACTATGCCGATTGTGTGGTTAGCAGAGCCCCATGGAGAGAGGAGGCTCGAGTGCCTTTGTTGTTTCAGTGCAGTGGTTGAAAAGGGAATGCCACGGCCACACAAATGGCAGAGCTGGCCTGGGTCAGAGGGCTGTTTGATCCGGGTGCAGTGCTGGAGCTTCTGCAGAAAGAAGAGAAAATGAACAAGGCAAGCAGATACAACGGTGTGGACGATTACAGTATCTCGTGACTAGCCGCTGACTTGCTGTGCCTTGTAGCTTGGAGGCTTTCGGAGCCTGCAGTGGTCCTTCTGGCCGTAACTGCCCTACGTGGCTTCTTCTTTCAGTAGTTTGTGGTTTTGGTTTTTTTTTCTAGTTTGTTTTTGACCATGTAAACTTTTAGCGTTTGTGGTGGAGTTCTACATCTGAACTGTGGCTTTGCTGTGGAAAACTGTTTTGCTTGTCCTAAACTAACACGCACTGGTTTTATCTGCTAATCCCTTTTTCCTGTGTTGGAGAAGTGAATGGTTGATCCCTCTTCTTCCCTACCTCCTATCTGACCGGCCAGTGGTTCAGAAAATGAGAAAGAATGGGGCTTGCTGTGCTAGGAGCTGAAAATGTGCAAGAGAAAAGAAGGACTGTGCAAGCTAACTAGAAGACAGACAAAACTAGGTCAGTTCTCTTCTCAGAAAGTGAGATAACGTGGAAATTTTAATAACTTGCCCCAAATGTACAAGATGGGTATGATAGCTAGGAATTTGACTGAAATCCTCAAACTTCCAATGACGTATTTTAATCACAAGATCACTGCGCTTCTGATGTTTCTTCCTGAAATACCCCGTGACTTTGCAATACGTAGCAAGTTTTAGAAAAATCTTCCACCAAAAAAAATAACCTACAAACCTGGATTTGGAAATTTGGATGCAGAGTTTGTTCTGCTTGTGTTGTTCACGGTCTCCTCCTTTGTGAGATTCTGAGCTAATAGTCAAAGCTAGAACAAAACAGTTTTGTATGAGTTGTCAGAGATGTCACTTCATTCTCCAAAGGAGTAAACAGTTATCCAGGTTGTCCTTTTGTGTGGCTACGGTCACATCCACTGAGAGCAGAGTTTCTATGGGTGTGGAAAAGACCGGAGACTTCTTAAGTGGGAGTGTTTTTTCCAGGTCCAGTTAGCCTGTCCTGTAAAAGCTGTATTTTGAGTCGATAGAACTTTTATTTGAGCCTCTTGAAATTCTGTATTTGGAAGATTCAAATACCCTTTAAATACCATCACTTCTGCCATCAAATATCTGGAGACTCTGATTCACCTCACTGCAAATAAAGCTGCTGGGTTCAGGAGTAACTTAGCTTCAGGTTACTGGCTTGGAGATTGCTGATAATTTAAAATTTAATCCTGGAGTCATTTGAAGGGAGTGACAGTGAGTTTGGTCAGGCTCTTTCTTGAGGATGATCAAGGGGCTGGAGCACCTCTCCTATGAGGACAGGCTGAGGGAGTTGGGGTTGTTCAGCCTGGAGAAGAGAAGGCTCCAGGGAGACCTTACAGCGCCCTGCCAGTGCCTAAAGGGGGCCTGCAGGAACTAAAAGAGGGTAGGTTTAGATTAGATGTAAGGAAGAAATTCTTTACTGTGAGGGCGGTGAGGCACTGGCCCAGGCTGCCCAGAGGAGC
Organism: Anser brachyrhynchus; assembly: GCF_964034855.1. Taxonomy (NCBI): domain Eukaryota; kingdom Metazoa; phylum Chordata; class Aves; order Anseriformes; family Anatidae; genus Anser; species Anser brachyrhynchus. Next base: position 28,876,737 of record NC_137696.1, read on the forward strand.
TGTGGATGCCCCATCCCTGGAGGTGCTCAAGGCCAGGCTGGATGGGGTTTGGGCAGCCTGGTCTGGTGGGAGGTGTCCCTGCCCGTGGCAGGGGGCTGGGACTGGGTGGGCTTTAAGGTCCCTTCCAACCCAAACCGTTCTGTGATTCCATGGTTAGTGCCACAGTCCTTTGAGAGTCAAGCAACCTCCTCTATCAAAGCTGTTCATAGCTTCTTAATATAACCAGAAATCTTGCCCCAAATAAAGATTTGGAAGTCAGCAGCTAATTATTAGCACTGGGCACCCCGTGTTTTCTTTGAATGACTAACTCTGGAGCTCCCAGTTCAGACAGGTGCCCAGGAACACACTTACCTATAGGCATATTGTTTAAGTCCAGTGACTTGTACTGGATTTAACAGGTCTTTAAAGTTCAGGCTCTACTTAGGAAACCGTTGAACTGGGGACCCACAAAATAAGGTAGACAAGTGATGGCACTTAAAAAAACAAACAAACAAAAAACCAGTGGCAATACGAGCCAAGCGTAGCCACTCTTTAATGGCTCTATGAGGAAACTGAAGGGTCACGATTTAAACAGATTTGTTTGAACTGTGACCAAAGCACAGCTGGACTAGAGAACCTCCCTGTGTGTGCATGCACACACTCCTTAGGTTTCGGTGCTGGCTCAAGGTGGCTTTTGTTGATAGTCACGTCTAAGACGTCGACGTTACACTCACACAGTATATTACAGGTTAGCTACCAGGAGCATCACAACTTGTTTCACAAATAAGACAGATAGGTCTACTTTTCTGATGAGCAAGAAAACCCTGTTGATGGATTTTCAGATATGGTTGTGCAGTCGCCGGGTTCAAAACTACTCCATGCAGAAGCGCGAGGGCGTTCCCCTGCGCTAGAAGGCAGGTAACCCTTGTGCAATTCTGTGGGCTTGACCCCACCGAGCAGCTGTGCGCGGCGTGTTTTTCCCAGCGATGGCATGCAGGACACAGGCCCCCACTCCTCGATTCCAGAGGTTTCACGCGCCGCGTGCTTTGTGCACGGATCAGGCAGCTGATCAGCCGGCACGTCGCCTGGCTTGCACCGACAGCCAGGGAGGACGGCTTCAGCTGCGCACGGGCGGCTGCGGCAAGCATCGCCCGTCTTCCAGTACACGGACTGGTTTAGCTGGACCCCAGCCCCTGGGAAAGTGCCCGTCCGTGCTGCTGGGAAGTGTCTCGGGCGTGCACGCCTTCTGAACTTTATACACGGACTGTCCCTGACACAGGCATGCTGGTCAGCGGGCACTGGTAGAGGGACAGAGTTCATCCCTCTGTGGGGGGAGCAAGGGGCCCCCTGCCCTTCTCCGTCACGGTGACGGTGGCTTTTCTTTGGGTGACTGGCAGACGGGCTTTGGGATGGCTTTCTGTTTGGTTTTTAGACTTGCTCAAGTCCGTATTAAGCAGTTTGTGTGTCAGTCCTGGAAAGTCAGAGGTAAATGTTAACCACAGGGCAGAGTTCACAGCACAGTTCTCGCTGCCATAGTTAAGCAGAGCGCAAACAGGCAGGTGGCTGAGAAGGTGGAAAGTTGCACTGATTTTACAGAACTACTTCAGCTACATCCACTGGGAACGTTATTAGCACCACGGCATTACAGAGCTCTGTGCTCAGGGGGTACGTGTCCTGTAGTACCACCCCTGTTTGCTCTTGTTCCCAGAGTTAGGCGCTGGTCCTTGCTGCCACGTGCTGCTGTCCGCTCTGGGGCCACAAGCCAGCAGTGTGACAGCCTCCACAACCGGAGGCTCTGCAGAGGTCTTCTGGGTGCACAATTGCCAAGACAAAAGAAGGGGATGTACTGGTAGACGGATGTAGTATGACAGCATCGCTCTTTAAAATACACACAGAGGTAAAATAATGGGATGACTCATTCAGTTCACCTCTGCAATGAAAGACCTTTGAGGATGCTTTCCCCAGTATAATAATAATGGTGTGGAGACTTGAGTTTTGATGGAGACTTGAGTTTTGATGGACTCATCTAAGTGCCTGACTAGGATAAAGGGAAAAGTGTATTTGTTGTGAGAACTGCATTTGTGGCTCTGTGATAACGCCACTGAAGTGCCTCCTCAGCAGGCAGGAAGGGTGCCTGCAACATACAGCAAGTCTCTGGTAGCACTGCCGTGTGTGACCCTCAGGATGGGGGGTGATGAGGGCTAGGGCGAGGCAGATCAGGAACACATCCTAAGCAACTGAAATGGCTAAGGAACGTGGTGGTGACTTTGGTAGGCAATCCTCAGGTCCTGAAAGGGACTGGTACCTCTGCGGATGCTGTTTCCTCAGCGCCGTGCAATGCTGGTCTCTCCACGGCTGCACACGCCGCTGCCAGAACTTGCTGTGAGAGAACCAGCACTGAAATGTCTGGGCTATGGCATGGTGCTGGGAGAGGTGTCCAATACCAGCCCTGCACAGTAAGGGTCAAAAGGTGTAAACACACAGTGAATCTTTCTGCTACATCTTTGGCTTTCCTTCTGTCCTTATTGTCTTGGGTATCCCTTGGTACCATTAACCAGTGCAAATCCATAGTGTGTTGAACTCCCTGGTATATCCCTAGGGCTGATTTAAAATAAAACAAGAGGCAGGATCTTACTCTATCAGCAGCTGTCATATTAGGCTTATTTAAATACAATCTCACTGTTTTCCATCATCATTCAGTTCTTTAAAAAAAAAACACACCAAAATGCTTACAGACCTCACACGCTTCAGCTTCCATTAGGTATAAACACCTGGCTTTTAGTGAAGTTCTAACTTAGCTCTGTTTGTGGACAGAATTGTTAAGAAGTGAAAACTGATCACAAGAGTAGCCTCATTACCCTCTGTCATAAGCACACGCTCTTGCAGAAGAGCAGGATATCTGCACAACCAGCGCGGGAGCCTTGGGAGCGGCTCGCGTGCTGGCGAGGCCAGGGGCCAGGTCGCCCAGCCAGGTGTCCAGAAGGGTACGCTCACTTCTCGGCCCAGCCAGGGGCTCACTCACTGACTCCAAAACAACTACCCTGCTCTGCATCTCATCTTCCTCGCCTGCAAAAGAAACACTGGTAATTGTTCACTTCCCTCATATTGAGCTAGCTTAATGAATGTCAAATCTACCTATATATATATATATATATATATACACACATATATATATATATTTTTTTTTTTTGAGCTCTTTGCTGAGAAGGCACTGGGGTAATTCGGAGCTGTCTAATGAGATCCAGCATTGTGCTGCCAACCTGTGTGTTATCAACAGAGCCACTCTGTTATCTTACATCCATGGGAAGACAAAATGCCATTTCACCAAAATTTAAATATTAAGAAATGATCAAATGTATAACCAAGAAGTTTTACTGGGTAAGAGTCTGGCTAGTGGCCACTGGGTAATCGTATGGGGAAAGAGAACATGAAACATGGGAAGTCCAGGGGGACCCTCCCTGGTTTTATCCTCAGCTTCTGGTAAGCAGCAGTTCAGGCAGTATTTGAGCAAGAATTTGCGTTTGGACAATCGTGTTTAATCAGCACTGATGGGGACGTTTTCCACAAACTCGCCTAGTGATTTTGTTCCTCAAGCTACTGATAGCACTGAGCTCTGATTCAAGAGGTGCTGTGTGAAAGGAGCACTTTCCGTTTCAAACGTGGCACCTTCTAGCTTTGTTTGGTGCTCCTTATTGCTTCTTGTGCCTGTGAGAAAGAGTGATTCATTGCTTCCTTATATTCTCTGGCTTTTTTGTGATTTTAGAGACCTTGAGCATATCTCCATGGCTCCTCCCTGTTGTTGTTCTTGATCCAAGGAGACCCGTTTTGCAAGAGAGCGCGAGTTCTAAGCCTAGCGCTGTGCCTTGGCAGCAAGCCCTGATTTGATGTTCTTAATCAAAGCTGTGCCTTGACTGTGCTTGCAGATTCCGGCAACTCATTGCTGAATACGAGCCAGAAGTGCAGGAAGTATCCCGGCTCTTCCGCTCCGTCCTGCAGGAAGTGGCTGAGAAGATCAAAGAGGAGGAAGAGGCCAAGAAGCTCGCCAGGCAATGGAACACAAAGAACAAAACCAGCCTCTCCTTAACAACGTTTAAATCCCGGTCCAGGATTTCTCCGTTCATCAGCGACATCAAGACCATCTCTGAAGACGTCGAACGGGGCACCCAGCCCACCAGGAGGGTTTGGAGCATGCCCGAATTTCGGAACGCCAAGGATTACTGACTCTGTACTGAACAAGGTTTTTAAACAGTGATCTTTCAAACTCCCCGTTAACCCTTTTTTAGCCCTACCATTTTTCTCTGTTCCAGCTCTCCCTTCCCGTCTGTCTCTCTCAGAAGCTGTGACCATAGCAACTGCTGCTGACGCCCGCGGTGTGTGACAATTTGTTACTAAACATGCTAGCCTTTCCTTTAATTTAGTAGTATTCGGTAACCTTACGGGCAAGGCTCACTTACTGTCTCATTTTTATTTCTGCTTCCTTGTGGAAAATGAATTAGTTCTGTGATGTCTCTCTGCTCCCTCTCCCCCCAGCCTGGATGTAGTTCCCTACCGGAGCTATTGCCCCGAGCTGGTGAGCGCTGCGGGCTGGAGCAATCCTGAAGGCAGGGAGGCCGCTTACACGAGTAAGGCTTGCAGGATCAGGCCTGCGGGTTTGGGAGAGTAGAACTGAACTTCCTTTTTCAGCAAACAACTTTTCTCAGTGCTACAGCAGACTTCACAGGTAAAACCCAGCACTGCTCTTGATCAGCTTTTTGCTGACAATTAGCAACGCAGCCCGAGCGGAAACAGAGCCAGGCTTTTTGAGATGGGAGACCAGCTTTATTCCACAGCAAGGGGTTTGTGCGTGCTCAGGTTTCTTGGGTGTTTTCTCCCTTGTGCAGGCAGAACCCCTGAACCTTGCACCTGCAGAGCAGACAGAAGCACAGCACGCCCGGGGTACCTTGGTGCTGGGTCAGAAGCTGTTCTTGCCCCTTGGTGTGCTGTCTTGCACCCCAGTAACAAGTCACGGGGCTGATATTAATGGTTATGACTAAATCTGAAAGAGCACTGAAGTATAATATCACCAAAGGGTGAAGGGAATCAGCATTCATCCAGAGCGCTCCTAGTACAGCTCAGATCATTTCAATAAGCTGCTGCTGTGAGCGACTGAAGGGCTCTGGTACATGAAGGTTTGTTCCCTCAGTCTTCTCCCGAGCGCTCAGCTGAGCGCTTTCCCGTGTCACGGGCTGAGGTGACACCGTGACAGAAGCAGCTTTAATGCAAACCGAGTAGCCTGTAGGCCAGCACGGTTCTCCTGAGACCTTGCGTAAACGAGAAAATGCCACTGAGGAGAGCTACTGGGGCCCTAATTCAGCGTCCGCAGGGAAAACTCACCAGGAAAGGGAAGAGTGTCACGGAGTGATCATCATGGGTCCCGTAGAGAAGCCAAGGACTAGGAGGATGCTTTGTGGTGGCCAACAGGAGATGGGGAAGGAAGGAAGAGAGGAATCTCCCTGCGTGACTGGCTTCTGGGGAATCATCCCAGTGGGATCTAGCCTCCTGGAGGGCCCTCTGGCCTTCTGCCTGCTTCCAACTCCTTTCCCCAGGGATCTTTGCGTCAGCACGTGGGTACTACAGCCAAGATGAAATCCTTTGAAGCCATGCCAACTCTGGGAAGAATTCCAGCACATGAAATTTATCCTAGAGTAGAAATGTGCAGTTTCTTCCAGAGATGGGGGAGGGCAGCATAAAACAGAAATCAAGATGAGACCCTTAACCGCTCTCTAAAAGTCTGTGGGATTCTGGCTCCTTCTCCTGGCTACCCAAGATTGAGCACCAGGCCGTAGCTTCTAGCCCCCTGGCGAACATTGCCACCGGCACCCCTCCTAGGGCCAGAGGGCAGAGACTTCTAATCAAAAACTCAGGGCTTTCAAATAGAGTTTGGGATGGGCTATTTCAACTCTGGGTCACCGAGGGAGATTTAAAGCCTTCTGACAATCAGCTTGGTGTTGTTCAGCTCTATGTCACTGTGAAGTCCTGTGATTGTGTACGTGAAGTAAAACAAAGGCTCGACACGTTTGGCATAGCCTTAGCTGTCTAAAAGCTGTATGATTTCTGCCAAGGGATCACCACAATTTGCAGAAAAAATGTTTTGAAAAAAAGTTAGGTTTTTAAAATACATTTGCAAGCCACGGATGGTACTAACGGCTAAGATGAGGTCATGAATTTCATGCTACAGCTCAGTAGTCTTTTTTTTTTTAACTCACATTCTATTTTGACACCTTTAGTATTGAGTGCATTGATGCACTGTTTGATGGACTGCTGGGAGAGAGAGGCCCTTCTGATACATCACCTCACACTGTTACCGTACAGCATCTGTGATGTGCTCACTCTTTCCTAAGGAGACTCAGGAGTAACTAACTTCCCTACACCAAGGTACAAAGCCAAGGAAAGCCCCTGAAGGCTGCTCACGCTTAGCACAGCATCCTGTGATGGCGCTGCGTCCCTCATTACCATCCTCAGCTAGCAGATACCAGTCTTGTTTTACAGCCAGCACAGGGAGACTACTCTGACCTTTGGTCCAAGCCACGCACGCATGGAGGCCAGGCTGGCAGTACCCATGGCAGCTGCCGTGCCCCCACTCACCTGTCATTTCTATTTCCACAATAAAATGTCATCCAAGCTTTCAGACAGTGTCACTTTCTCCCTGTACCTCTTCTGCAAGCTACACTGGGCGCACAGTACCATCCGAGGATAAAGGGATGTTCAGGCACCAAGCCGTGAGGTTTATATTCTCACTACAGGACACCCAGTACCCCAAAGGTGTAAAACAAGTACTGTGCTTGCCCGTGGCCAGCTGCTTGGTGGCTGACTGTGCCCTTCTGCGCTGTGTGCGCACCAGCAGGTACTGAAGCAGAGCTGAGGAGGGGGCTAGGACTCTCAACTGCTGCACTGTGCTTGTAACGCTTGTTTTTTTTCTTAGAAATGCTGTAGACTGAGCTATAACTGATCCTTTGGTCACAGCAGCAAGTAACTACCCTTTTTGCCTTGTCCTAATTCCCTATTTTACGTGGCTGAGGGACTGCACTGTGCTTAGCCGCTCCTGAGAGCCCAGGGTCTTCACTCCTACAAAGGGTAGAAAGCGAAATAGCAGCACAACACCACCGGCAAACCACTGAGTGAACTGACCAAAAGTCTCTCCAAGTCCTCAATTAGTCTCAACACTGAGCAAAGATTTTGGTGTCAGCCCAGAGCGTCACTACTGCCCCAGCGCTGGTCGTGTTACGCTGTCCAAAGGACGTGTGACACGCAGGAAAGGCAGTCCGAGGCTTACTTCAGGCGCTAACACGTAACGGCAACGCCTCCACAGCGGCTCAGGTGCGCTGCTCGACTCGAAGGGGCTGACGTTTGTCAGTCCCTGCTCCCCGCTGCAGCCCTGCTCCTACAGCAGCCGGGCCGCGGGCGGTGGCAGCCCGCGAGGAGGTGCAGGAGGAGAGCGCCGCCTCAGCTGGCACACCCTGGGGAAGGGAGCGCACTTCACAGGAAATACCTGTCTGCTGAGAGCGCGCTGTTTGTACGTTTCATCGGGGAACCTCAGAGAATTAAAGCAAAGCTGTGAAATATAAAACAAATTTTTGTGTTTGTTGTCTTTAATTAAAGAAGCATCACCTGTCCACACGTAGCCAAACACGAGAGCGGTTCTACTTCTCTGCTGCACACTGTGTGTGTATCAAAGGAGGGAGGCAAGACTGGTAAGGGCACCAAACCTAAACAAAAACCCCATCCTCTCTCTACAAGGTACAAACGCAGCCACCTACTTTCTTCCTTGCTGCCTCTACAAAGAGATCCCAAGGCTTCAGGTGATAAATAGCTACAATTAAACAACTGCAAAGGCCTGAAGCTCTCTGATGCTAAGGGGTTTACAGATACAGCCTTGACTTGAAGCCTTCATCAATGTGCTTCCAAGCACGTCTTACGTTAATTGGTATTTTCACACAACGAGAAGATAAAAGCCACAAGAGGGGTGTTTTGTCACCAGATCCCTTTGAGTCAAGTGACTCCTATCGAGTCTGTACCTGATCCCAGAGACTAACCCCGTGGTATCAGCAGGTGGCTCAGGGCTCCCTGCGCTAAGCACTGCACAAGCACACACACGTGTGTGTTAAGCAGGAGGAAGCATTTCCCCCACACACGACGGCTGGCCCTTGGCTGGAAGGCCGTGCCGATAGTCCTGTCTCCTGCCACGCCTCCCAGATACAGGGCAGCGCACAGCAGTTTGGCCCCCAAATCACTCCAGACGCAGGGGGCTGCGGAGTCAGCACGTTTTTGGCGGCGCCCTGTGGCAGAGGAGGGGCTGCCAAGCCTCGCTCAGCTGCACCCACCTGTGCCAGGCAGAGCCATGCGACGCGGTGAGGGAGCCTGCCTTCCCCTGGCACTGCCCTGCGTGCCGCGGCCGGCTCACAAGGGGCCTCTTGTTCCCTCTGTGCGCTCGGGCGAGCTGTGTCAGTGTCAGGCTGACACCGTGCCGGCCCACGTCTCCCAGCGACTGGCTGTTCTCTGAGCGGCTGCTGCACAAGGGTACTCGCAGACAGGGACGCCTTTCGCAGGATGAGATCCTAAAGAACAAGGCAGGAAGGCGAGGAAAAGAGCTGCAAGAAGCACAATGCACTTGGAGGTGATTCGTGAGTATCTGCGTGCAGCACCCTTCATAAAGTTATAAAATCCTAGGGCCTTGGCTGGACGACCAGATTACAGAACCTCAGCTCCCCATTTTGGTCACAATTACATTTTGCCTCTACCAAATTAACCTAATCTGCAGCAGCGGCAGAGAAGGCAGGACAGAGGGGATGGGACAGAGCATGTGTATTTTCAAATCAGAGTATCTACCCGCAGATTTAGTAATTACTGTAAAAAACCAGCAATTACTGCTACACCCATTGAGTGATTACAACGCTGTATTCTCAGAGGCTTCTCTCAGGTCGAGGTCCAGGCACAGCGCCTCCTCCAACCTCACTCTCAGCAGCGTCAGGTTGCCCAAAGCAACAGATTGCACCCGATTTACTCTGAAGACACGTTAAATAGCCAGATGGGGCAGCAAACCATGACAGTGACATACTCCTCTTTCCTTTGCTTTTTTATTCTGGCACTGGAAGCCTGATGTTATTTAACAGATGGAGAAGAGCAGAGTGCAGTTGCTGAAGAACTCGGCCGTCCCAGGTAAGGCTGGTGCAAGAACACCTGGTCCTCCCGGGTCCCTCCCGGCTCCCAGCAGCTTGCTGCTGTTGCAGGCAGTACCTGGGAGCAGGACAGACCGGGGTCTGTTCAAAGCACAGCCGAGAGGGGGAAATGAACAAAGTGCATTAAATCCATCGGACAGCAGTAACCACCGTGCCCCATAAGCAACACATAATTAGCTCTTTGCAGGCTAATTAGAGGGTTTGGGAATACGAAAGTGCAAAGCCAATGCCCAAAGGGGAAAAATAAAAGTGGTATGCGGCAGCCCAGCCGGGCAGCAATGCCACCTGCTGGCAGGCTCCGAGCAGAGACTAACCAGGAACCAGGCAGCAACCTTGCAGCCCAGCCCTCCCGACAAACACCGATCCCTCTGCGTGCTCCCGCTCCCTCACACCGCTGTCACGCAGAGAACACACACGAATGAAGGGCAGAACGCACACAGCCGGCGTTAGCGGCGGTGTTCGGCACCCGGTGGGTGCCGGTACCTACCAGTCGTCTTCTTTAGCACCGCACCTCTGCCGGCAGCGCGCATTTATCGGACCGGACACGAACGATGTTCTTTGTGCTGCCTCCTTACGGCCACCAATGCCGTGTCCTGCTCTGCCTGCAGGAAATGCCAGATGCTTCATGCTCCTTCTGAATCACAGCTTAAGGCCCAAAATGAACAGGCAGGAAAAAAATAACTGCTCTCAGCAGCAGCCGAATAGATCGTGATCTCTGCACTGGGCACTAATTTTGGTGAGTCATGTTGTCCAGAGATGAAGCTAGAAGGCTGTGTGTCTGCTGACCAATTTAAGCAGCTCTTCAGAGGCTCCTCACCCCCCTGCTTCACATGGGGTGATCAAGTAACCAGCCTGGGGGGCGTTCAGGTGGGCCCAGGACCTCACGGCCTTCAGAAGAACCCACTGCCTCCAAACCTCCAGCCCTTTCAGAGCGCCCAAACAAGAGCCAAGCTCCCAGACTTACGGGCTGAGCAAGAATTCTGGAAACCTGTTTCTAAATAAGCACAGCAAAAACCGGGAGGACCATGTTTGACACCTACGTGAGGCAGAGCTCCATCCGGTGGTCAGGGCCCTGCCTGCACCTCGCCAGGTTCAGCCAGCCTTCGGGGTGACCGCGGGACAAGTTACTTGAGCCTCTCTGACCTTTGGTTTTCTCCTGCACACAGGGCTCGCTCTGTTTTTCCAACTGCAGAGGGAGATGTTCCAGGATGACTGGGAAACTCAAATGTTCCTGCAGCAGGAATTTTTCATCCATGTACACGACAACGGCGCAGCTTGCCCACGTTGAACCATTCTCAGCACTGAAGAGGTCCAACTGCAGGCCCTACCCTGCGCTGCAGGATGCTGCATCCTGGTTTGACGGAGGCAAGCACTTCCAAGACAAAATGGCATTTATAAGCATTTTGCCATTTTCATCTCTCAATGTTTTCGCACAGGCAAAGGAGTCAAGTTCAGGCAAATCATGAAGTCAACACAAATAACAAAGGACTGCATTGCCCATGAGAACCAGCTGAATCATTTAATTACTTGCATCAACCATTCTTTCATGTTTGGGTTTTTGCCTGTTTTCCCTAAGAAGAGACGTGTATGAAACTGAGCTCTCTCCTCTCCTGATAACTTTTGAGTCTACTACCAACTGCACCAACTGAAGGCACCGATTTTCTTTAGAAATACCAGGCTCCTTTCCTGTTTCCTCCCATTTGCTCACTACGCCCAGGAGCACCAAATGGGCCCCCACCATGGGACAGACAAAAACTGCGGGGCCAGCACACACCTGTGCCTGCCTGCCTGCAGCACACAGCCAGGAGGCAGCACCAGTGTGCTGCCAAGGGCTTAAAAGCAAGGGGCACGAGACCCAGGGCATCAAGTCTTATCAACGCTGCTGCTCGTGGCACAGCTTCTCATAAATGGGACAGAATACTTAAAAAGGACAGAGCCAAGGAGGAAGGGCACGGCAGCAGCACTTCAGAGAATGCATCTTCCTCCACCCTGTCCCCAGCAGTGACTCAGTTTCTGGAATTTCTGGTAAAAATGAATAAATCAGTCAAGTTCTGCATGATTCCCAGAATGGAAAATGGTGCAGGGATACAGAGAGTGGGAAGACTGTCACGCACATAAAATGTAGGCTTCACATCTGAAAGACTCCCATTACTTAGCATATTAGCTAGAACCTCACCTTGTCCAGCCAGGTGGGCCTCAGCATCCCCCTCCTTACCGCCCTGCCTCTGCCTCCCCGCCATGACTTCTGACAGACGCAGCCTCCCTTCATCCCCACCTCATTCCTCTTCCACTGTTCCAGGCTTCAGCCCTCCCCACGACGAGCGCTGTTCTGAGACCCGGTGGCAAGGCTGTCTACCTGCCATTTGCATATCGGGTCAGCATCCCACGCCGCTAGGCAGCTCCCTCATGCAGATTTCTAGATCCGTACTTCACCAGATTCCTCCGCAGCTGTTACCTTGCTGTCGTAACCTTCACATCGGGCTCAGCTGCCACAACGGAAATCTGACGCGCTATTAAGAAGTTATGCAAAAAGCAGATTATTTCAAATAAGTCCCAAGCCTCCAATCAGTGCAGTTCTTTACAAAGCGAGATCTCAGCGTTTCCTCTTTCTGACTACCTTCCAAATTTCTACATTCTTTTCTCCTAAATTTTCAGAAAATGATACTGTCTTTACATATAATAGCCCATGGAATGACAAGGACGTTAGAATATTTTTTGGAATTAACCTCATTAGGAGAAGTCAGGAGATAAGAGCTGCTTATCTTGGCATGACGCTTTGGCATCTCTAGAAAATAGCATAGTAGCATAAATCAAAGCACAGTCCCCATGAAGCAAAGGTGGAGTTGGATTCTTTTGTTTTCCCCTAGAGACATTTCAGAACACTGCTTCCAAAAATGCTTCCACCACTAGGTTGAAAGTCAAGGAAACTCCAGTTCTTACCTATGCGTTTTCATGTTTTATTTTCAGAAGGATAAAAGGTCTCACTCTGCTGAATCAGGGCGTTAGTCTCTAAAGAGTTACCTCTCTGAAACAACTGCAAAATGTTCCACAACAAAAAAAGCTACAGAAAAGACAGGATTCCAGCATCTCCAGAAGATTTCACTACTCCAATTAAAAAGTTAAAACTTGAGCAATGGTGCAAATCTTCAGATTTACTCAAAACACCACGCTAGACACAGGCTCAGTGAGCTTTCTACTTGCTTCCTCTGTAACGAGCTCCCCTCACTCTGACCACTGTACGCCTGGTACTCTTGTCAAAACCCACTGCCCCGACTCCTTTTTCTAAGCGCACCTGAACCGTGGCTCCTGAGGAGCGCTTCCCACACAAGCGATTCCTGTGGAGTTCCCACGGCCGGGTTACGTACACGGGGCCTGCTGCCAGGGCTCTGAAGGAAGCGAGCGCTGAGACTACCGAGGCTAATACACGCATGTGCACCCAAATTATGGATTGTGCTCCTGCTGCACACCCAGGCCTGGCTCACTCTCACCACAGGGCAGCAGCACACCTGGACGGTCACCGTCACTGCCTGCCTCAGCACCGTTCCTACAGCTCTTTCTCTTTCCCTTAACTAAAGACGCGTGGTGTGTGCCCGGCAGCACTTCACACAGAGGAGGATTTGATACCGGATCGGAAAGGCGGGCGAGATCTTCAGGCTTTTTAGCTCTAGGAACTGCAACTCTAGATACGGGAGTAAACTACCTACTGGGAGGGTGTGCTGCCTTTGAACAGCTGATCCGGATAAACAGAACCAAAGACCTTTCCTGCTTCGATTTTGGGATAAAAATTATTCAGCTACCATTATTGCTCCAGAATATTTTACTGTTGACGCTTCCTAGTGACAAGGAGTAATAAAACTGTCCAGAGAAGGACCGTATCTCACACTGAAAGAATATAATATATTAATGAATGAACTGTCAAAAAATCATTTATGTAAAAGGATGTTCTATTTACAAAGGTCAACCTGCTCTTTAGGACAAGTAAAACCACTACTGGAAAAAATATACATATAGAAATGTCTCATCTTTCAAATAGACATTTACAAATACTCTGCTTTGTTTAAGCGACTAGAAACATTAAGACATTTGAAATTAAAAGTGTGTTCTGCATGCAGTTATGATAGAAATTACATTATTGGACCTCAGCGTGTCACTTCTCATCATTGTCAGTGACACACTCTTAGGCTCTTCTAAACCACCACAGCCTGGCTATTACCTTAGGATCTCAAAAGGAGGACACGGATCTTCATTAAGAGGTTATCAGTCACTCTTCATTTTGCCATTAAAAAAGGGCATCCTGATTGTCTTCACAGCAGGAGAGTCTGTCTGGTCTTGTCGAACTCGGCGTCCTTTTCCCTGAGTTTCCCGCTAGTGTTTTGCTAGGCATGACGATCGTTGGCTTGGTGTATGTACAAGTCCTTGGTCAGCACTCCTCCCCTTACAAGGCAGAGTTCAGAAATTCAAGCAGCTCTGCGCGGTTCCGATCTCTCTGCAGGGCAGAAAAGCAGAGGCAGCAGATCAACAGCCCTGTGCTCAGCAGGCCAAGGCTGCACAACCCTGTTTTTGGTGGGGCCTTCACACGCTGGCGCCCTGCACAGCAAGCGCTACCACATCCGAACACCAGGGTTTTACAATCTCCCAGGTAGGTGTGAGTGCCTGCAGGAGGCGCAAGGCAACGGGTACTCAGGAGACAGACTTCAGGAGCCAAGCTGTCACCGCCGCTAACCCATGATATATTTTCTAAGTGGCTCCCTGTGGAGGCTCCACTGGGTTGCCATCACGTAGCTCACAGCCTGCTCAGGAGGGAACTCGCAAGCGGAACAGATGCGATTTCTGCTGTCTGAAGCAACTTTCGCTGCACACACAGCAAGTCTTGCTTTCTGGGAAGTATTGTTTTCTCTGCGCATAAGCAGCAGCTTGTAGCACAACAGAAGGAACCGGGAACTTAGGTTCTTGCTTTACATGAGAGACAGCCCAAACAGTCAGAACACTTTGTTTCCAGTGTTTTTAAAATCACAGTTTATGAAATGATTGTTGATTCTTAAAATATTGTGAATAACTGGTATTGTTCAATTCAGCATGTTCATGACTAGGGCCACCAAGCAGAAAAAGACCAGCGTCAAATATTTGACAGCAAACACTGAAGCAAGCAGGTTACTGGGAGAAGGCTAGCAGGCATTCAGCATAATTTAAGGTAAACCTTACTGCCACAAAAAGCAGATAATGTATTTTTGATCAAATCCAACTTGAAATGCTCAGGTCTATTTTGGTATAGAACTAAAGTACAAACAGTTATGGTTAAGTCAGAACCTACTGAACGGGATACCTCAGCAAAGTACCACTTTTTTAGCTTTTTAACTAAGTCAATATATTGACTCATATAGAAGCCCTCTGCAGATCACTCTAAGGTACGGACATTGCTGAAAAGAGTGACAATATTTAAATGCTGAGTCTAAACACCCACAGCAACAGTAGAAAATGCTACCAGTTCATGATATCTAGTGCCCTGGGTATCTCAGCAGAAACACCTGGCCACTTTGAGAGAATGCACAAGCACTTGGTCCAGATACTATTATCTTTTTTTTCTTCCTCTCCAGATAATGGCTAGTCTCACACTCATTAGAAAAAATAGAGTAAAGCAGGTATTGCCACATTTGATCATGGGAGACTGGAAAAAGCAGAGGATGATCAAAAATAGAAGAAGCTAAATCAACAGGGAAAGCCACAAATCAGCCACATCTTATGGTTCTGAGAACCTACACGTGTTTATCTATTCATGCCTAAGTATTCCAAGATCACACATTTAACAAAACCTGACAAAAGAATGTATTTACATTTCTCAGGTGGCATCACAGCCACATTAAATGCTACACCCGATTTACAACCTGTAAGATCTACTCCTCTACTAAAGAGCACTATTAGAAAAATATAAAAAGAGATTATATTTTCCATGAGGGATACACAGACTGTTTTTACTATTACCTCTTTGTCCTTCTTAGTTTTCTTTATTTTCATCTTAATTTTCTTTCCAGTTATCATGCTGTAGTTTTCATTCTTCTTTTTGTTTTTGAAGAACTAAAATGAGATCACACATGAGGAAAAAAAGCTTTATTTTATCATGTTACAAATATTAAAGAAAATTAAATGATAATCTTTTATACTTCCTAAATGTCTAAAAAAAATAGAAATGTATCCCCATTTTTTATGACAAAATTGGTGCTGTTAGAAACATTTTTCTGACAAGACATTGTTTAAGCAAGAGATACAATGGGAATTTTGACTTAAACAAGCATACCTTAGAAAGCTGGACAGGTCCTGTCTTCTCTCTTTTTTTCTTCTTTTCTTTCTTTTTTTTCATTTTATTCTCTTTTTTCCTTTTCTGTTAGAACAAGACACATACTGTAGTGCTTACAGATTCGCAAGTGCAGAAAAAGGAAACCCACAGAGCCTTTTCATACTCTGGCTAGTCTAAACAGCCCCTACTGCTTATTCTCATCACTGCTGAATAGGTCCTATGTGAAGTATGCAGAATATAATGCAGAAAAGTTAGCAACCCTTTGGATCTCAAGAAACAGGAACAGTACGATCCCTGATTCTCTCTCTTTTTTTAACGTACACCACCCAATATATAAAATCACTGAGCAGAAGGTCATATAAAAATGAGAAAAGAAAAAAAAACAACACCAGGAAACTGTTACTCTGACTATAAACAGTTTCTTCTGACAAATTCCATGAAGTTATCAAGATTTCCACTTCTTTTCTTCAGAGACTACTCTAAATTCTAGGACCTGCAACGACTGTTAAAAGGCACCATAAATTACTTCTTCTTTGGTAAACAGTCAAATGTACATCAGCTTAATCAGTTCATCTCCTGTTAGCACTACAAGTATGCTTGAGATTTACATAGCCACAGACAAAACCAGTAAGTATTACACGATATTTAGGGTTACCAAAACACAAAGAACTATTTTCTGTTTGTTAACTACTCACTACTACTTGTTTGTTAACTACTCATTATTGTTAGCAAAACTTTACCTTTTTATTGTGCTTTTCTTTTTTCCTTTTCTTTGATTTAGACTTAGGAGAATCTGGAAAAAAAAAATATCTAGGGTTAGTACTCTGTAAAAGGCATTTGGTTTTACAGATAAGGCATGTAGATACATAAAACATAAGAAGAAAATGCTTTAATTCAGTTGAATATATCAATACTGGTTGAAATTAATCCTGAGAAAAGCAACACATCAACTTACTGCCACTTACTGGTCTAACATGGAAACTGAAAATCACCTGAAAACATTATCACAGTATAATGCAAATGAAAAACTTTTCCTACTTGCTCAGCTCCTGTTTCAAGTGTTTCTGTAAAGCTGAAACTCACGCATTCTATAAGCTGATCATAAATGTAAAGATTACACTACGACTGGTACGTAAGGAAGTTGATTTTGAAGCACCAGCTCTGACTATGGGACTGTAAACCTAGAAAGACAGTGAAACAACCCGCTAGTCTTCCAACAAACTGCCTCCAAGCTACCAGCTCCACAGTTCCTTCGTAAGAAATTCCAGACAAAAGGTAATGTTATAGGAATACAGCAGAGCACAGCCAGGCTCAAAAGTTAAAAAGGGATAAGGTAAGGCTGGCTGCCCAAGCACCGTTCTTCTGGCCTCCTCACAACAAATACATCACAAGCATGTCAGAAGAAACGATGAAAATTGTAATTCCATCACCACGTTCAGTCTCTTCCTAACACCAGATGAACCTGGCAAGGGATGCAAAGAATCTTAACGAGATTTTACAGGTGCCTTAGCCAGGAAAGGAAGACTAACGAGGGCATACCCTCTCTGATGAGCAAGATGGACAAACTGGTGACAACAGACATGGAGAAGGCTGAGCTACGCAGCATTTTTTTTGCTTCAGTCTTGACTGGCAGTCACTCTTCCCACATTTCTCAAGTCCCTGAACCTCAAGGCAGGGATTCGGGGAGCAAAGTCACTGTGAGTGAAGATTGGATTTGAGACCATCTGATGAACCTGAGCATATATAAGTCTACAGGGTCCAAAGAAACACAACCCAGGGTCCTGAAGGAACTGGCTGATGGAGTTGCCAAGCCACTCTCTATCATACTTGTAAAGTCCTAGCAGTCAGGCAAAGTCCCCAGTGACTGGAAAAAAGGAAACATCACTCCCATTTTTAACAAGGTAGAAAGGAGGACTGGGGGAACTACAGACCGGTGAGCCTCACCTCCACGCTCAGGAAGATCATGGAACAGATCCTCCACGAAGTTATATTAAGGCATACGAAAGATAAGTAATTTGAGACACCCAGCATGACTTCACCAGGGCCAAATCAGATTGGCCTGACAGATCTGGTGGCCTTCTACGATGGAGTGACTGCATCAGTGGATAAGGGACGATGGACCAAAGTCATCTACCTAGTGAAGATAGACCTAACCAATTTTATCATTTTACCCATATCTCTTCCAGCCTCGTTGTCACTTTGTGGTGGTTTACCCATATTTAAAATAAGCTTTAAATGTTTCCAGGAGTGCTGTCAAAACTCGTAAACATCAGGTATACATGTCGGTAGCTTACCTCTGCTACTTGAAGAAGACGACCTTGACGATGAGCATGATGAGGAGGAAGAAGAAGAGGATGCAGTACTAGAAGATGATGTGGATGAAACAGATGATGATCTGCTTCTACTACGTTTTCGCTTCCTTTTTTCTTTACCTTAGGAAGACAGGAGGCAACAGTGACATGCCTGCTAGTAACTATGGTCTACAAAGATGACTCTTACAGAAATTTAACACAGTAAACTGACATTTTGATGAGTTCCCCCCCTTTCCAGTGTGCCACGGGGTACTGTCATTAGCAAGTGACTATGGTACATGTTACAGCCAAACACGGTAGCAGACACAAAGGATAACGCATAACACAGACACCACTGCTCCACTGGAGCCGATTAACAGCACCTACCTCGGCCTCTCAGCTCCTCCTGTGAGGTTGCACAGAGCGTCCTGCTTTTTTCATCCTTCTGGTTATCCATATCTAGCACGAGACAAAACCACGTTCACTAACATCACCTCCAAAAGCCTTTGAGGAAAAAGGGCATGCCTCGCACCCCTGTGAGGCAAAACTTTAGGCAGTCACCCTCCTGCAGCAGGAACCGGCAGCCCGAGCCCCCCTTCGACCAACACGACGCGATTTTTTATTTTTTTTTTTCACGCCAGGGCAGCCACCGCGAAGGCGGCCGGCGCCTGACGGGGCCGCGGACGAGGCGGAGGCGCGCGGGCCCCGCGGGGCGCCGCCATTTCGGGGGGCCGGCCCGCCGCCGCCTCACGGAGCCCGCCCCGGCCCCGCACTTACCGGGGGCGGCCACAGCGCTGCCCCGGGCCCCTCAGCGCCTCGGCTGCCGACCCGGAAGCGTTACGGCGGCGACCCGGAGGCGGGAGGCGGCGGCTCCCGGCCCTCCCCGGCCCGGCACCGCCTCCCGGCCGGGCGCCGAGCCCCGCCATGGCTGGCCCGACCCAGCCGCCGGGCCACGCGCACCGCACCCGGCTAGGGAAAGGCCCGGGGCGTAGGAAGAGACACTCAGTTACAAACGGTCAATAAATACATTAAAACATACCGTGTGCCCACGTAGAAATACCATACGCTCTTCCGTTACTTACTCCACACAATATTATTGAAAAGTTTTGGTTTTTTTTTTTTTCCCCACACAACAACAAAATTCTTCCCGAATACTCATACACCATTGTTTCTTTTCTTTATTGGGAATGGGATGAAATTTAAAATCCAGTGTACAAGTAGTAAAAATTGCTGAAAATCTTAAACGTACAATTCTCAACCACTGTAACAAAATGAACCGATTTAAATAAGGTTGTCTTTAAAAAAATCGATTTTCTCAACTAATTCATTATAAAACAGGCAGTATTTCAAAAGGGGTGTTTCCATCACCCAGGATGAATTGTTTGTGCTTCAAAATTTTTAAAGGAATATTCATGACAAACAATAAAACCTACTGGTAAGTAGAGAGATTGCAGTATGAACTTTCTACAACCAAACATGCTTTCAAACTCTGTCCAGCAACACACCAAACACTTACCCACATCACTACACCATCACCAATTCCAACAATTAGAAATGGAGTTTTAATAATACTTAGCTCTTTTCATGCTCAAAATTCTTCACAAACATTTAAACAGTCCTAACACTTCTGCAAGTATTATTATCCCCATTTTACGCTCGGGGTGGCGGAGGCAGAGGGGACTGGTAATTCGCCACGATACAGACCGCATCCTTTCCCTCTTGCCTCAGTTCTCCAAGTTCTTTGTCACTTCCTTAATTTTACACTTCATGTACTGGAGAGTCCTAGGAAATGCGGCTGACATGTTTCCATCTGTGGTTATTAGGCAAGCTGTGCCACTTTGGATGTTACATGACAAATATTAAAGGAACAATTAACATGAAGTCCACATCAGAGGCTCAGAATTGATGTCCTAAAATGCCACAACATCTTAAAAACAAGCTTACTCATTCTGTAACAAAGTGTTAAGGACATAAGGACTAATTCTCTCTGCTGTACGGACAAAAAGGACTGTAAAAGTCAGTCATGGTAGTACAAAAGAATAAAATTTGGCCCTCATCATCTTCCTGGGAACACTGAAAACCCCAACAGTGGCCCAGCATGTACTGACATTGTACAACAGAAAGAGCATCTAAACGAAAACAAAGTTTCTAGATGCGCTATCTTACCAGGACATACAAATAACTAAGGTTTTTCCTCCTCTACCCCTCAAATTTGAAAATACATGAGTCTGAATTACGTCTTAGAAACTGTGTGGAAAAGTAAATGTCTAGCAGTGAGCTTCCAGGTATAAAATATGGTATTTTGCCTTCATCTTACTGACAATCCCCAATTGTATTATTTCAGTTGATACTAATATTCTGCACAGAAAAGGCATTTCTGATTTTGCCACATTTGCCCTCTTGAATTTTCTACCTTATACCTTGTAGTCTGTGCCCCATTTTGATTTTTATCCTGCCTAGTTTAGTCTTACTCTAAACCCAGCATGATTTCATATTATCCTTTTCAAAAGCTTCAGCTTTGCTCTGCCACTGGACTGCAGGAGCAATGGATAACATTTCAATGCTTTGCTACCTGATCTCTAAGAGTTGAGGGACACAAAATTCTGTCACTTCTAACAGCAAAATGACCAAGTGTGCAAAATTACATCCCTCTTACAAGCACCTAAAAGGCTACAAAAAGGCACATAAATACTTTGTTGCTTGTTGTTTGGTGCCTGTTCTTGGCATTTTTAGTGTGTCTCCAATAAACGACATACAATGAACATGTTCCCTTGCAATATGGTGGGAACTTGGGATAAAAATGAAGATCTTCAGAAGTACTTCACAGCTAGCAGTTATTGCTCAGCAGCTCTCCTTTCAACAAATGCTAGAGCTGCACTACCACCTGTGAGAACCGTGTTCCTACGGCAACCTCAGTCCCAAACCTCATTCCCTAATCCATTTCCCCCTTCATTCCCAAACATCCAAATTTCTAGCAGAGGGGAACGATGCATGTTATGTGGTCTTTTTCCCTAACAGATATCCAAAGCTATTCCTGCCTTCTGTAGAGCTGGTAGGCCAGAAAGCATCTCTTTTGCACAGCTGAAGAAGCAAGAATGAGAGATTTGTCCCCCCTTGGCAGTGCAGCCAAAAGGTGGCAGGCTGGCTGAGCACCTCACTTATGGCCATGTCCTGAGAGGTGAGAAGCACATACGGCTTCTTTTGACTTCAGGTGGGGACTGTGGATGTTGATCACCAATGGAAATCAGTCCCAAGGCACTAGGCAGGAATGAAAAAGACATTAACAAAGCTGCTGTGACCTCCTATATAGTTGAAATATCAGGCTAGAAAAGTAAGAGGCATTGGCATCTTCCTTTGGGCTTCCTTGAAGGAAAATGGAAACAAAAAAGGAATGCAAGATCCCTGACAAATGTCTGGCTGAAGCCATTTCTCACTGCTTCAAAAATCCAGGAGATTAAGGGATCATGATACATTGATTCAAATGAGCTAATGTTGAAATGTTTCCATTTCAGACAAGTGCAATGCACTTGCACATTGTGTGAGAGTGGCAGGAGCCCACAGGCCTGCTTGGGCTCCACAGGGTTTTCAGGACGATTTTCATCTCCGAATGCCAGTTTCATGATGTGAGCCAAGCATTCACACCCAGCCTGCACTAAGCCAGGTCAAAGCACTGGACTGAATGCATGTTCACATCACATTGGACTTATAGCTGCCTTGAAACCGCAGCCCTGAAAAAAGGTTAAAAAAGGAAAGCCTGACACTTTGGCAATTCATTATCTGTTACGTAGTCCAAAAGCCTCAAAACATATCAGTAGCTCGACTAGTGGCAATTCACTATTGCATGACTGGTAGTCACAAAGAAAGCATTTCTTAATAATTAAAGCAGTCATATTGATTGGGTGCTTTTTTCACAATTCCTCCAGATCAGTTAAATCCACAACTACTTTCAAGAACAGCGTGTCATCTCTAACATAGGTATTCTTTGTGTTCTCCAGAACCGTGTGCGGCACAAAGCGCGGACATCCAGAGGCAATATTCATTTCTCCATCCGGCCTTTTGAAGCTGCTGCTGTTGGGGTCAGCTCTAAAGATTTCCACAATGTGATTTTTTTTCCCACTTTGGTCCAACAGCATAAGCGTAACTTTTTGCTTGAAAGGCCAAGGTAACAGTGAGTCAAACTCGCCTCTCATGACTACAAAGTAAAGCGAGACGTGCGTTCCCTTGCCTGAGCCATCCCCATTCAGATATGCTCTCGCACATAACCTGTACCCACAGCGGCTGGTGTAAAAAGGCTGGCTGAATATAGAGAGCACACGGCCTTCCACTGCTTCTTTTTTCTTCATCTTATAGTCCGTGATTTTCCAAATTAATTTCCCACTGTAGCACGTGCCTTCCAAAAGCTTAAATCGTTCTTCATTCTTATTGAGCTGTGCTTTGTGAATATTGATCTGGAGATCATGTTTGCTGGACTGACCTTCCAAAACAACTGGAAAAAAAAGAAATATTCAGTGAAATAAAACGGTCAGAACACTGTCAGAACACAAAGAGCGACCAGACTGGAGCTGACAATATGTAAGAACAATACTGAGTAGAGACTTAACTAATGCTAACAGCACTACAGCTGTTGACTTTTAAAAATTATTATTATTACTGTAATTGCAGCAGGTAATCGAACAAGGTAAAACATGACTGCAAGCCAGATTTAATGTCTGACAACAGACACTACCACTGCTAACATCACAGTGCTCCAGCCTGACCAAACCCAGTGCCTCAGGAATTCAGGAGCTGGGCCCTGCGGTGACACTGTGGAGTAGGGGAAGGTGGGAGGATGTAGCACACACAACCACAGGTTGGTCTTAGAAAGCAAGAATAAGCAAGTTATTTCTGGCTAAGAGCCGCAACTGACTGACTGCAGTACCAGAGCCTCTACTTAGCCACCACAACATCAGCAAAAATCCCAAACCCACGCAGAAAAGAGACAGAAGTCCCAGCATACCTAAGCGCTGATCGTATGACTCCATAAGGGCAATCTTCTGTTTTACATTTTCAATTGTGTCAAACAGGGGTCGCAAGTCTAATTTACTTTGCTGCTGGTTTGCCATCTGTATTAACTGTTTCACCTGCGATTCCAGACGTGCAGATTTATCCAGGTGACTGGCAAGAGCCTTCCCAGTTAGTGCCATTGGAAGAGGGTGGGAAGTAGAGACAAGAGACATTCATAAAATCAGCCATTCCATTTGCAACAGAGAAGTCTTTAATATGTCAGCAATACCAGCTACAACGTGCAATCAAAAGTAGTCTGCTGCCTTAGGAATGTAACCAAATGTTCCCTCTCTCGGCATTTACTGACTGAGAAACCATCCCTCATTCAGGTCCGTTCACTCTGCAGTACTTCATTCAACTACTTATTCAAATTTACACCTTCCTATTTACTATGATCTAACCATGGGGATTTATTTAGTGTTTTTGCCGGGATCAGATATCCAGACTTCTTTATTGGTTAAAAGAAGAAGACAATACTGTACTGTAAAAACCAACAGCAACGACAACAAACCAAGAAGGGCTTGTGAAATGTCTGGGAAGCAGTATTTGTTATTGTCTTGCTATTAATGACAACTGGATACACATATTTCAGGATGCAAGAAAGCAATTGGCCAAAAAGGTAAAATCAATGTCTCACCTGCGTGCTTACCATCAAGTTGCTATTTTTACCGAACAGCTGTGTAAACTGTCTGAATTCTTTCTCACACTTTTTAACAGCCTCTGCTAGCTGCTGGATTTTAATCTCTTTAGATTCCAGGCTCTTGTACAGGTCAGATATCTACAAACAGAAAAATACAGTGTAAAAACTCCAAACATAACAAAACGCCCAATGATTGCATTGAAACACACGTGATAGTACAGGAAAAAGAAGAAAGGTTTATAATGCAAAGTCTCTAGTTTAGCTAGATAATTCAAACTTTGTGGATGAGCTCTGGCAAATACTGAACATCCCTGCACCTTAAACCTGACCAGTTGCTGCCCAGCTTACAAAGCAAGATTTTTAAGCCACTGTGTTAATGTGGATTTAGGCAGGAGGCTCTGCACTGCTCTGTACTTCCTCTACAGAAGGGACACCTTGGGCGTCTAAGGGCTCCTTTTCAAAGCAATCTGACTGGCCTCTGAAACCTTACAATGCTCTATCTGCAAACCGTGAGGCAACTGTAACAAGAGGCTGAAAGCAAATGAGGTGAGCAATGGCAATGAGCCTCCCATTGTGCCTGCCAGAGAATATACGTGCCTGAGCACAAAGAGGTTTCCATCTAATTGCCTGACTTCAATAGAAGAGCTTATTCTGACTTCCGAGGTGTGCAAAGACAATAAAA
This sequence comes from Anser brachyrhynchus, assembly GCF_964034855.1. Classification (NCBI taxonomy): domain Eukaryota; kingdom Metazoa; phylum Chordata; class Aves; order Anseriformes; family Anatidae; genus Anser; species Anser brachyrhynchus. Next base: position 28,900,879 of record NC_137696.1, read on the forward strand.
ACAGTCTTTTAAAGTATAGTTGAGCTAAAATAGGCAACAAATGCAAAATCTCGTATCGTCCTCCAAGCAGCCAAGAACTGTTGAAGAATGCTCATTAAATATGACTTACCTGTTCTTCCAATCTAGAGTTCTTGTCTAAAATCTGCAGCATGTGTTCCCTCAGGGCACCATTTTCATGTTCAGCAAGTTTTCCTCTTTTAACCTTAGTGAGGCAGAGGGAGAAGTGAAAGAATAAAATAATCAGATGCACAGATTTGTGAAGCTGGTGGGTAAAAAATATATTGATGCAAGCACTTAAAACATCCCCTCTGTGATTTGGAAGTCAGGGAATGGCAGTACTGGTTCTCTGTGGTAGCATCTTAGCCAATACTAGAAACGGTTGTGAAAGTACAAAAAAATGGTTATTTTGATTAATTATTCTGATTGGTTTGGAGCCCCAAAGCAAGCAAAGATTTATAAACCAGTACCTTTATAAGACAGCCATACTGCTTATACGGGCAGTCCACTTCAGTCTCAGGACACACAGCGTGATGCTTCTCAATCTGTATATATTAACAAAAAGACTTGTAATAAAATAAATATTAAATTACTTATTGCACTGATAAAATCTGAATACTTGCATGAAGGGTGAATAAAGGCCAATATCATGACTGATCACATAAAGAGGAAAATGAATATTTAGAGACAATAAGCAAGCTTGGTGTTCTCCCATACTGCTAAATACCAGAGCTTTGCCATGACCAAATACCTCATTTGTCAGGTGGGACACATATCACTTACAGGCGATTACACCAAACAAAGAAAATACTTGGAGTGATGAAGATTTATTGGTGCAAGCCAATGCTTGCGTCTATGATGCAAGTTTCAGTTTTCATAGAAGTGTGCAATTTACTGAATCACAGTATGTGAAAGAACTACTAGTACCTCCTTTTTTAGAATTATTTGTGAGCAGTTTTGGAGACAAGGCACAGGATAATCAGGACAGTCATCTTTCTCGTGATTCTGGGGAAAAAGAAAAACAACACAACAGTTTGCATTTTTCTAAAGTAGTATACATAAGGAAAGCTATTAAGTAATCATAAACATGCATGTACAAGCCCCATATCACATTGTTGGTCCTAAGAGAGCAACAGTAATTGGTATCATTTAAAGCAAATTTATTATGCTTTCTCCTTCAGCTACTCAGCCAAATTTTGCTTCATGAGTAGAAAATCCCCACTGCAGTGTTAGAAATTTTTTACTCAGAACTATTAGGAGGTAAAACATTTGCTATGGATTCCAGGGAACATTTTATAACCTTACCTTTATATTAATTAACATCACATATTTATTACAGTACTGACACATTTCTTCTCGAAATTTACAGTGCTGACTCAAGTGATCTTTCAAATCTTTTCGAAGGATTTGATCAAAACATCCATCGTTAGTGCACTGCAGACTTTCAAACAAACACTGTTGAAGATGCTCCTGCAACACATAACAGCAAATTAAAGCCCAGTGTGTTTCTCTGCATCTCCAGTTGTCCAACAGACACACAGAAATATTTGGCAGTCTGGTAACAAATAAAAGTTCGTGCACACCTTCCTAGTGTGAACTTAAAACTACAGCAAACCTGAAAATTTAGTCCTGTATTTGATTTCTACTTTTCATTCAAAAAGATCAAAATGGCCAGTACACCTTGGCAAGTTTTTCTGAATCAACTATCCCACTGTGCCTAAGTGTGCAGAAATTATGTACAGACACTATGGATATACTAAAGCTATCTCTGAGCTTACTCCTTGGATAGCTGGAGCCAGGAGGCTTACTGTCATGGCTCTGGGATTTCCCTGGCCTCAGGCCCTGCTTAGCAGCATGGCAGGGAGGTTACATTGAGCACCAACCCACTAATCTCCTTTGTGTCACTCTCCCTGATGCTGCATCACACTGCACAGACATTCTGATGTGAGTTATCCTTGCTATTTTTATCATTTTTAAATTCTCACATTATTAGTTTCTCACTATTGCATAGAAAACCCTCAGAATTTGACCCAATATGATCCTCCTGAACTTGCAAAATGATAGATGCATTCATAGCAACATAAAGCAAATGGTTCTTATTAAACCACCAAGGCAAAGCTGGAATAAGCTTACAGCCATAACATTTTAAGCATGGCTATACACTGTGAGTAACAAATGTTAAGTGATAGTCTATGCACTTAAACCACATTGCTACAAAAACTCTGAAATCTGAAGACAATCACTGAAATTTATCTTATAATACACAAAATTTGCATGAAAATCAAAGGCTTCAAAATTTGATTGAGCAAACTCACCTGATATCGCCCCAGAATTATTTTTGAATTGCAGTCAGGGAAGTTTTTGCAGAACACATGCAAGTTCAGAACTTCTCTTTTACAACAGTTGTCTTTGAATACCTGTAAAGGAGTTAAATCAGTCTTCATATATAGTTATATGGGATATTATAAAATATATAAAAAACAAATATTGGTAACAGATAAAAGTCCATGTCGAAAAAAAACTGCAACAAATCTTCTAAGCACCCAAGTGTAGACTCCGTAATTGTCAGTATGGTTCTTGGTAATTCTTACTAAAAATACCGTTAAAAACACAAACTAAAACTTATATTGTGAATCTTCTAGTAGACACGGTGTTCTCTCCCCATGTAGTTACTCCACAGGTGCTAATCCACCTCTCAGCCTGCAGGATTAGTAGCTCAGGAGCTACAAAACCAGTGCCTGAATGCAGAAGAAACTGGGCAGAGCTACAGGCCCCGAAGACCAAGTCAGCTGTGTGTACTGTTCCAGCAGTGCAGAGCACCTTTGGGATGGCGACGATGTTCACACACCCCATCTAGATAGGCTCTGAGAAACAGCACTGTTCCCAGTTCTGTAAGCAGAAGCAAAGTAAGCTCTCAGAGCAAACTTTCAGTCTTATTTAGAGATCTACCTATACAGAGCATTATACAGCTGCTCTGACGCCTGCTAATGTCATTAAGATTTCCACAGGGTAGAAGATAGCGAGTGAAAAACAACTATCACATGGACAGTCACAATTTCGTCTGAGGAGTAAGAGAGAGAGAGGGGAAGGAAACATTTGATTTCACTGGGAAATTCATTTTGGCAGGACCAAGTATGTAGCATACTTTCAAGCTTTGGCATATAAATAAGAACAAATGCATCCATTACAAATATTCAATAGGCTGCAAAGTAAGAAATATGAACTTGTCTTTTCTTCTAAGAAGTTACCAAAAAGCAAATTAAGTCTGCTGGATTAATTAGATATTACAGAAATAATCAAGGCAGCAAATTAGAACCAAGTCAAAAATCAAAGACAATTAAGTAAACAAGATCCCCCAGCAAGTTCGGGGATAAAAAAGTAAGTCAATAAACTCTCGCTATAAAATATAAAACTCCACTATAAAAAACATCCAAAGACTAGAGAAGATTTAAAACACTGTGAAACTACTTGACAGTTTACTGGAATACAGAGGACTGAAGTGAAATAAGTTCAGAACGTGAGGTGTAAAATGAAGCTTTAGCTGTACATCCCGATTTCCTTTCTGAGAGAACATCAGTGAATATACAATTGCACTCAGCATTGTTTCATACGACAAAAACTATTCTTCCCCTGAGGACTAAAAGACGCAGATCTGCCTCGTTCTCATCTGTCTTATTTTTTCCACGCAGATGGTCATTGCTGAAGCAACTGCAACTACAGCCACTTACCTCGTGCATTTTTATTGCTTCTTTGTCGACAGGACAGGTGGGTACTGCATTCAGTTCTCTAGATTAAAAGAAAAGTTGCATTAGCCCTCAGAAAATTTCATTTATTTTATAAAATGAGGCTATGCTACAATCTGCCTGGCAGAAGTCAGTACTAGATACATAAGTGACAAGGCAGAATACTCACATAATGTGAATGGCTGAATTTCAGTATGGCAAAGGGTAAAAGGGAGGATTTCCCTCCATTTTTATGAAGCCCTTTAAATGGTCAGCTATACCTTGAAGTCTGAATTTAAGTATCTCTTATTGCAAGATTTCATTCCATCTGTTGACACATTTCTTACAAAGCATCACAAAAGATCCTTTATACCAAAGCAATACTTTGTTTGTGAAATCACTAATGTTCTAGTTCGTTAAACTATCCAAGAAATACACACCCGGTCCTGTTAATTTACTAGCTCTAGAACAGAATGCTAAACCAGGCATACCTTCAATGTTCAAAAAACATTTTGGGGCTTTTGCACAAGCGCCAGGTAGTACAGAATACAAGCGAAAACAGTCTTGCTACATGGATTGGTACTTGAAGCAGGTGGTTACCTAACAAGTAAGGATGAGGAAAAGGCAGAAGCATTTAACATCTTTTTTGCCTCATTATTTAATAGCAATGGGAGATCTTGGGTAGCCTGGACTTTAGAGTTGGAGGATCATGACTGGGGGAGCAGTGACTTTCCATCTGTGGTCACAAAATTGTAAGGCAAGAGCTGTATCAGCTTGACGTTCATAAGTCTCTGGGGCCTGACAGGATTTGCTTCAGAGAGCTGCAGGAGTTAGTGGACGCTGCAGCTGGAGCCCCCTCAACAATTTACCAAAGGTCGTGGCAGCCTGGGGAGGTCCCTGCTGACTGGCAGCCAGCACTACACCCGTCTGCAAACTGGGCATGAGAGAAGGCCCAGGAAACCACAGAGCTGCCAGTGCAACCGACTGAGAGAGAAATGTGTTCACACTTGGCTGGGCGATGAACTGGCTCGATGGTAGAGCTCAGAGGGTTGTAGTGACTGGGGCTGCATCTGGCTGTGGGATGTCGCCAGCAGTGCTCCCCAGGGCTCGACTTCAGGGCCAGATCTGTTCAACGCTGCTGCCGACGGTCTGAGTGCAGCAATGGAGCACGTCCTCAGCTGGCTGGCTGATGGTGCTCAACTGGGAGGTGCTGCTGGCTCCCTGGAGGGACGAGAGGCCTTGCAGGGGATCTGGATAGGCTGGAGCTCTGGGCGACCGCCGAGAGCACACAGCTCAGCGCAGGAGAAGGCTGTGTGCTGCGCCTGGGTGCCGTGATGCAGGCCATGGGCTGTCCGGTCTGGGGAAGAGGAGGCTGAGGGGCAGCCTCGCTGCTCCCTACAGCTTCCCAAGGCAGGGAAGCACAGAGGGAGGTGCCAGGCTCTGCTCCTGGGAACTGATAGCAGGATGCACGGGAACAGCATGGAGCTGGGTCGGAGCGGGTCAGACTGGGCACAAGGAAATATTTATTTACCCTCAGGGTGGTCAGACACCGGGACAGGCTTCCTAGAGAGGTGGTTGATGCCCCATGCCTTTCAGTGTTCAAGAGGCAGTGGGACAATGCCCCCAGTAACATGCTTTAAATTTTGGGGAGCCCTGAGGTGGCCAGGCACTTGGACTTGATGGTCTTTGAAGGTCCCTTCCAACTGACCTATTCTACTCTATTCTAAAAATCAATGCAAGAAATACAAAATCCAATCTAGCATGCCCCAGTCCTCTTTAAAGAAGTGATATGGAAGCAAATGAAACCAACCTTAATCTAACCACCAGTACCAACCAATAATGTGAAATAATTCAAAAAAAAATCACCTGAATAGTACAATAATAGAAAGACAGACCTAGACAGTGTCTCTCTCAATAAAGTTTAAGTTTACATCAAAAATTTCCTTATGCTGACTTTCATGCAGTTACCAAAGCAATCCCATATTCCTTACCAGCACCATGTAAGGTCGTTAGAGATATCTTTAAAAGACTGAGTATGCAGTCATTAAATTCAACAGTTTCCACTGACTCCTACATATTATCAGACGATTACTATTGCTGTGGTATTTACTGTTGATTTATGAAAGGTCCTGACTTCTGTTCAGAACAGGAGGATGGGGAGCATGTAGATACAGAAGGAGTCTGTACTAACCGCAAAGTAAGAATGCACTGCTGGCAAAATCGGTGACCACATCCTGTCTGGTGGGGATTGTGAAGGACTAGGTGGCAGTAGGCACACTTGTACCGGTCCTCTAAGGTTTCCACAAACTTGTAGTCAGCATCAGGTTCGAAGTCCAGAGAAACAGCACTGGCAGAGTTCTGGCGTGTGAAGATGCCTGAGAGACCAGTGAGTTCGTCACAGGCCATGGAAGCTGCACTGTAAAACCACATACAGGAAGAATCCCGTTAAATGCTCACAGTCAGTCACGTCACCTCAGCTACAGCTTACAGCAGACTGCCACCCGTCTGAAGGTTTTCATTTGCAGAAAGGTCCAACAGATTTCAGAGGGAAATGGGGCATCGACTATAGAAGAACAACACAAGGCTCAGAGGACCACAAGACGGTGTTTACATGACAAGCACTAAAACACACTTTATAAGAAGCTTCATAATCTGAAAACTATTCCCCAGAACAGAGTAAAAATAATCCTTAATTCCTTAATCTTTTTGCAGCATCTGGTAGTCTCAAAAAATTAAAACAGTCAGAGGTGCAGTCGGGGAAAGCAGAGGCCTAGTCGTGACCTTAATGTTTGCCAGGAAAGTCTACATTTAATGTAAAGCCCTCCCACATGGTATTCCGAATTCATTGCACTGGTGCAAGCAGAAGACAGCTTTGTGATTCATGGCAAGGAACATACAAAAAAAAAAAAAAAGGAGCAAGGAGATTTTACCTTCAGTTTAGGTGTTATAGGAGTCAAAGCCTCTTAACTTGACATCTTTCTTTTTCCAGCTGATCACTCACAGCAGTAGACTATACTCCTATTTTTTCAAAATTTTACTTAATTACATGCAAGTTCTCGGCTATATTAATCCTGCCTGCAAGATGTGATGAAAAAAAAAAAAAGGAAGATTGCAGTCAGAAACGTGACATAAGTTTTTCACTCAACTTAGTAAAAGCTCACAGACAGCAGATGAATGCTATGTTAGTTTTCTAATAGAAAAAACCAGCAACATTTGTTTCCAGTCCTAATAGTCACAAACCTTAATGTTTGCCCTGGTCCTTCAATCTCGCAGTACTTTTTTGCAAGTAGCCCAAGACCTAGAGCTGCTCAGGTTTTCATTTCTTGCAGCTCTGCATTCAGAATACATTTATACTCACAGGATGTGTACAAACACGCAGTGCCTGCCACAACCACCTCCTCTTAAATAAAAAACATAACTCAAGAGTTTGCTCGTTGGCTTGTGTGTCTGTACCTCATTCCTGACAGCACAAAACTCACTGTGAACAGGCGTTACAATGAGGCAATTAAAACACTTACCCTCCATCTAAAGCACTGCCTGTAGGGTTATAGCGATGCAGAAGTTTTTTATTTGCGTGAACTCTAAGGCACCCTGCGACAGAGCTTTGGCTCTCAGGACGCTTCACAGGGAGGTGCTCGATTTTGCGGCCGCACTTCAGCAGACTGCTTCCCTGCAGGCACATCACCCTCCCTGTCAGTCACCTGAGTCACTTTTACTGGCAGCAGCTTCTCCCCGAGAGGTCTGACTCAGCTCCTGCAAGGTCACAGAGGGTGCATGCTGCTTTAGCGGGGAAGCAGGGCTGGCACATCACCATCAGCAACCCCACAGCTGGCATGAGGCAGCACGCCAAGTGCTGATGCGCTGGCACGCCGCGTTCAGCTGTGGGCTGCTGGCCTAAGAAAGCAGCGATGAGTGTGGTGCAGCATGGAGCTCAAGCATCTCCTGGGGTTCAGAAAGCAATGTGCATTTTCTTTGCTGCTTCGAAATCCCACTCTGGGCAAGGAGATCCTGAAGGTAGAGAGCCAAGCCTCCTTGTTGGCTCTGTGGGGTGCCCACCCACTAACCTACAGGACAGGATGTCAAGCTTGTCAGTCACCATTGATCATGTCATCTGACCCTTCCTCCTCCGAAAACAGGGTTTCCATTCCTCTGGTGCTTACTAAGGAGTGATTTGATTCTCCTCGTGCCCAGCGGGGACCCAAAGAGGCAGCCCAAAGGGCTTACCAGCCTTGTGCCTCAGCCCAGTGGCAGGGGGCTTCCATGGCAGGTGAGTGATGGCCACGGTGACCTGTACAGCATGAGCCATCTGCAGACAAATCTGCTATGAACCCACTGCTCAGCGGGAACCCCAAAACATATTTCCCTCCTCTTGGTTACAAATGCTCCTTCCCATTTAAGTAACACCCAATTTCTCCAGTCCTATCACACTACAGGACTCACATTGTCTGGTGTTACGGATTTAACAAGTTGATGCTGCACTGTGTAAAAATCACACCAAAGATAAAAATCCACGATTATCAACTTTTGCCTTTAAGGGTCTGCACCAAGACCCATCCACACCTAGACAACTCAGGACATTTACCATCGCTGCCAGCTGTTTTATGACTGCTGTAGGGTTGGTGGCCATTTTTATGAGGGAACAGGCCACAGGAGGTGTTTCTGTGAGGAAACAGGCCACATGGAGCATTTTTGTCAGGAAACAGGCCATGCGGGGCATTTTTGTGAGAAAATGGGCCATGTGGGGCACTTTTGTGTGAAAACGGGCCATACGACATGCATTGGCCCCACTAAGGACCCCAGGGTGGCCTCAGCCCCTTGATGGCCCAGCATCTTCCTGTCATTTCCTAGCACAATCCTTCAGCCCAGGATCAGCTCTTCCATAGGGCTGGGACTGAGCAATGTTGGGCATAACTCAGAAAAGGGGCACTTTTTGCCACATGCCAAAGCCAGGCCCACTGCCTAGGCGAGCCCTGAGGAAGGCTGAGGTGATGCCTGGGTGACATACCTGCCACCAGCCAATGCTCAGCGTGATGCATCCCCACCGCCACCACAGCGGCTCTGGGCTGGCTGTAGAAGCCCTTCTTCCCCTCCCAGCCCACGCCTGTTCTCTTTGAGCTGAAACCAGTGGGAAACCATCGGGGGAAAAAGCACATTTTGCGCGTGTGCGCCCGCCGCTGGTTGACTGAATCAACTTCCTGCTTGCGCCAGTGCCCGGCCCACGCTGGAGCTGAGGTGTGCTTTCACTTCTGCCTGCTCACGGCCGCGAACAAAGCGAAGGCATCCTCTCTTTGCATATGCGGCGAGTTTTTCTAGCGTGTGTGTGAAGTGCAATGTCGTTTGAAAATACGCAGCGCTGGTGGGCCCGTGCTGCATGGCGATGCTCTTGAAGCAGCCACGCACGACAAAGCGACCCCCCTGCAAAAGCACCCCAAAAAATGAAACAATCTATAGGCACTGAAAATCTACATGTCAGAATTGGATCTCTATACAACAAAATGAACAGAATTAACTTTGACCCCACATTAGAGAAGCGGTTTGAATCACCTGAAGCCAAGCCCAAGTCCTGCAAAGAGGTACCAAAGGGTGGGAGCTGAATGGCAGCACAGCACAAAGAGCTCGCTGCCACGTCCCCATGTCGTTTCAGCATCCCAGCCCTACCTACACCGACAGCAGAATACGCAAAACGCTTCTGGAACAACTTCTATATGTAACTGTGTTGCATGCAGATGCTTTAATCTCACTGGAAATAATCCAAGATGGAGAAATTTCATAACACAAATACAATTTCTTAATTGGGGGCTATCCAGTTTTAATTACCACCACACCAGATGAAGGCCAAGCATTTCTGGAAAAATGGTCCACACTTGGCATATCTTGCTGTTCAGAAAAGGAGTAAGACACGCAGAACAAAAGAAGAAAAATCAACATGGGGATGACTTCCTATCATATGGCCATTATATTAACATTTCTAAACCCACATTAAAGCAGTTCCCCCCAGCAGTGATGCTGCCTGTCCACGTCACCAGCAGTCAGAAAGGAGAAGACACAGTGTGCAGCACTGATATTGAACTATCACATTTTTTTTAGCCATGTACCTACTGCACACAGAGAAAAACGCCCCTGCAATGCGGTAGTTCTTTTTTAAGAAAGTATGTTTTTCCTGTTTTCTCTCACGTGAGAGTAAGTTCCCAAGAGAGGTTATCTCATTGCCACATAAGCTACGAGCACATCAGCCACCACAGCTGGCTGTTGCACCGAAATGTCCAGACTTGTAGAACCAAGGCCCAGGCACCAAATGCCACCATGCCTTGTAGACGGAGAAGGGCAAGTATGTGAATTATTATCACAGGTTTGGTCATTAAGCTTGGACAAGAACACAGGATGCTTGGCCCTGCTGGCTAGCAAGTAAGAGGCGCTACCAGCTGAGAGCACAGTCTCAGTCAGGTTCACTGTGTAAAGGAGGATAATGCTCAGCTATGCTCCAGGGTTGCGGCACTGCTCAGTAAAAAACACCGTGATCATTTCCTTACCTATCATGCTTCCATGAAATACATATAATAGGGCATGAAAAGAAGTTATACACCTGTATTCCTACACTCTAGCTCTAGTTCAGCTCTATTGCTTTGCCCCAAGATGCTTGCTAGGGAGAGGTCTTAGAGGATGCTGTGTCCCTCCCTCTGAAGATTATCTACCTTATACGGCCTACCAGAACTCGAAGCCTGCCTTAGTCATGACAGGGTAAGTTTTGTAAAAATCAATACACTTTAGAGGTTTAAGATCAATTCACTTCATTGGGAGCTGACAAAGAAATGATAGAGGGGAACATACCTTGCATTAAAATGACCCTCTCCAAGCTGCCTTATAAACTAGGTAGATTAGCTGCCTCCTGTACTTTTGAATTAAAATAACCAAGTTATATGATTTACTAGTAATAGAAGGCTTCTCCTTAAAAACAGGAGACAACAAAGATATGCCCCAACTCTTAATGTACACATCTGAACAGGTAACGGTCTGCTAAAGGACTACCATTAATGTCTACTCACGTTTAAAATACATACTGATTGAAGGTACAGTAGATTATATTGAACCACAGAAAGAAAAGCAGATGATGCCACCTGACATCACTGCTGGATCATCCTTGTCCCTCCTAACCCGGGAAGAGTTACAGTATCTTGACCGCTGATAACAAAACAACTAGCAGAGTCCCTGCAGGGAGAAGGAGCCTGGCTCCACCACTTTTGGCCTCTCAGCCCTGAGGTCACGGAGCAAAAGGATCCAGCACAGACTCACCACTGATAAGCAGGGCTCACTCCTTCTTCACCTGGCAGCAAATCAACCCCCAAAGCTATCCTGCTATTGTCCTAATTGCTTAAAAATCACAGTGCAGTGACCAACTGGTATCCACAAAAGAGTACTTCCAACAGCAATCATTTCCTATCGGATATGTGCCTGTGGCCCCATAGAGCTTGTTGCTGCAGAAGGCAGCAGAATCAAATTTGATTTCATTTGTATTTAGGCAATACTATCCCATTCAAATTCCAGTATCACCTTATTCTAAAAGCACAATAAAACTTTACTAAGCAAGCATCAATTTGCTAATTTCCAAAGGCAAATTTTCACTAAGCGGAGTAAGGCAGTATGGTTTTCGTAAGCATTACAGTAAATCCCAAAGCATTACAAAAAAAAAAAGAAAAAGAAAAAAAACCACTTGACTTCATTATTTTTAAGGCATAGATTACAACACAGATAGCACTTTAAAAATTAAAAATACACTCATACAACTAACAAACCATATTGGGTGCTGAAGTAGCTTTGATTTTACGGCCAGCTTGCTTATTTGCTATTTTCCCTGGACTTCCTAATCACTCATTCATTAATTTTATATCATCAATAAATCTCTCTCCATCTAACCAACACAATGTTATGTTACAGTAATATGGACTTTTGTCTTAAAATAATCCCATTCACAGCTGGGAATTAATTTTCTTCCTAACACTGCCGGAGGTTGCATTCAAAAGTCATTAAAAAGAAGAAGAAATCAATGAAACTACCCTATAACCTAGAAATTAAAACAAAACAGAACACAACACACTTTTCTTTTCCCCCCAATGGCTGCATTTCAAGCCAGAAAACCCTGATGGTCCTCAAGAAAATATTGTACAGGTCGTTCTCTATCAGACTACCGTGCTGCAGAACTGAGCAATTCTTTCATTTGACATTCACTTCTGCATCAACACATGGATGTTTTACCGTCTTCCTGAGCACCAGCAGAAATTCACGCAGGAAGGCAGCCAGCAAGTCTCACCGCCGTTACAGCCCGGCACTCAGCGCGACAGTGCCGGTGTGGCGGGTGAGCGCCGTTCCTGAGATCTTTCAGACTCTGAAGCCTCCTCCTAACGCAGCCACGCAGCACCCACGCATCCCCCTGCAACAGCTAGTACCTGAAGAGCCACTTAAGGATGACAAAAGGTTATAACAGTATTAAATTCCTGCCCTCATTAACGAGACGCGTTTTGGTAGGACTGTACCTGGAAACTGTAGCTGATCCTCAATGGGGAGAAAATGAGAGAGACAGAGAGAGAGTGAGAGAGTGCGCACGAGTCTGAGCTTTGTGGTTAAAACAACAGTACGAGCATTTTAAAACAGCAAGGGAGTGGAAATCCCCTGGTGTAGCTTTGAAAAGATCACGGCTAAAACAGTTTCAGAGGTGCTAGGACAGAAGAAAGCCATTGAAAAGTATTTTCCCTTGCAGCACTGATGTAGCGACTGCAGAATTTACTATCTGGAGTAGCATAAGGTTACCAAGAACTTTTCTCTTCCTCCTGGAAGCCGAGGAAACTGCACCAGTTTGAACACGGAGCTATATACAGGAACTTACGCTCAAGGCTGCATGGGCATTTTACATTTGAACTGAACTTTCTAAGTGAAATAAAATGACTTTTATGAAAATAAATGTTTATATTTAGATTTGCAATAACTAAAGTGGCCATACATCCTAATTATTTCATAGCCTGAAGTTAATTGCACTTGCAGCATTCCCGGCAGCCTTCACCTCCACAGACTGTGTACGTCACCCTCCTTTCCCCTGACCAAGCCACACTTCCCCTCCCGTAGTGCCACAGGCTCCATCTCTAGCCCCTCCACTGGCTTTCTGGTCTCTTCTCCTAATTTATTTGGTATGTTTACAAAGAAAGCCATCAGCTTGAGTACTGGGCCTTGGCTTGGTCAGTTAGATAAGCCCCTAACTAAGCAAAGTAATAACAATTACTTGCCCCGCGAAGTTATCTTATTTTCTATAAAAGCAAAACATTTGAGCACTCCTGTTGTTTAAAATTCGGGTATTCCAAAGAAAGCTTCTGTTCTGTCTCATAGCAAACGCCACACATACTCTCTTTAGCCTTTTCCCTTTAGTTAAGCTTGCTCCCAGAGCGTTTCTAACCTGGTTCAATCACTATCTCCCCTTCCAGGTGGCATTTCAGCTTACCACATTTTCCTGAACCTTCCCTGAAGCCCTGGAACAGCTGTGTCATCGCTGAGGTCAATACAACGCTGGTAAAATGAAAGATCTATTTGAAGGCCTGCTTCTTCTTTATGTGATCGATTAAACTGATCCAAGATGCATTTCGAGACATAGCCTAAGCCCACTTCTGTGTTTAAGCTCTATAAAACAGCAGGTACCGTTTCGTCCTTGCAATGTCCTTAGGATGTGCCTTGGTCGAGCAGCTGGCTAGGCACAGCCTCTGCAGGCTGACATCAGGAGAGTGAAACAACTGTCATGGGGATTCTCCTTGAAACGGGCAGCTCTGGAGGAAGCACCCGTCCCGCCGGTGCCGTCGGGAGGCAGCGCTGCAGAGAGCCTAACGCAGTGAGCGCAGCTCCAGGAAGCGCCATCTGCTTCTGGGAAGCTTTGGGGAAAACCCCAAATGGAGAAGTTGAGTAGGAGCAGGATCTTCATTTTAAACAATTTCACTCTGCAGATGAGTAGCAGGCGACGGGCCAGTCTTGTTCATGGGCACCCCTTGATTTCCTCCAGTGCTAAGCGCAGTGCTGAGGACTGACCACGGCAGGAGGAACCAGCAAGGAGCATCAGCAAGCACAGAGCACTCATGACAGGATGACAGTAAGTGAAAAGACAGAAGGGAAGAGCATTTAGGAATGAGGGGAAAGAAACAAAGATGCGGGAACAACATAAACAAGCAAAAAGTACGGAAATGAGGTAACAGTAAGGGATGGAGAGCAAGACAATGAACTTTCTTTTTCTTTTTTTTCTTGAAGGGTATCAAAACCAAAGCGAAGTCCTCACTTTCCCTAACAAATAATAGGCCACCACACATTTTGCATGACTAGGCCCAAGAAGCTTTTAACATTACCTCTCCTTCCCCGCCACGAGTCACACACCGTTCAGTCACTGCGGCCATTAGTACCTATTCAAGGCACAGAAGTCTTATTTTAATTCTCCGAGCACACAAGCATCTGACTTGGTCTTAATGAGTGACTTAATCAGCACATACACAGAAATCTGAATAAACTCAACACTTATCTCTCTGAATTACTAGGACAAAATCAAATTCTGCTAAGTTCTCCAGGACACAGGAGATTTTGGCAGGCCACCCACTTTTCAAATGCTCACTAGTTCCAGGTGTTAAAGACTTCTTTCACCCCAGCTGCAGGAATTCACGAGCCCAGTGGATTTTGCTCAAATACACACATGCATCTGATGACATACAGATACACGTTTCTTAGCCACAGTCCTCACTGATAGGGAAATCATGAACGTCAGAAACCGAATGGCAGCAGTGACCCCATGAACTTGCTGCTGGGGAAGTGATGACAACGGAGATTGTCACCATTGTCTTTTCTTAAAAACAAAAAAGGGGAAAGGACACATTCTTAAGAAGTCCTGATGAGATCAAGCAGGACACGCCGGAGGTTTGCACAGGTAGAGATGGGGAGGTGCTCTTGCAGAGCCCATTATCAGGTGAGCTGCCATGTAAGGATGCTAACACACTCAGGGTGGCACTCAGCCCCGCTCTTGCTGTTGGCACCACTTTTAGCTTTATTATACATATCATATAATTATTATACATATATATATATGTAAGTTTTAGCTTTATTATATATATTATATATATTATATATTTAGCTTTATTTTACTGAACAGCATCACTGCGTTTTTAGCGACCTTAAGGTGTGCCTCATGCATCGCCAAGGTCAATGTTGGTAATTCCTCAGGGAACAACTGCCCTGACACGAGGTTTAATGTCAATGACAAAGAAACAGACCAGTTTTCTCCACAGATAGTGCCCAGTAGCCTTGCATAATGTCTGCCATTGAATAAGTGTTCCGGTGACCATTGATACCTGCTGTCTCTAGGACAATGTTAAGAAATGAAACCTCTGATTTTGCTTTCATATTTAGTAAGGACCACGTTCCAGTTTCAAGTGCATGGATTCATTGTTGGCTTAGGGCAGAAACTCTGTGTCAGAAACTGATAACAGCCTCTGAGCAGATGAGGCTGAAAACTGTACGGGCTTACCAATGATAAGACCTCACAGCAACTATTTTGGGCAAGACTACTTTGCAGATTGCTCCTCTCCTTGAGGCTTGTTTCATCGCTAGGTGGCTTTGCGTAACAACAATAAATAGGTTTTGCATTTCAGTATTACCTTCCACAAAATACGGACACAGCAGCATAGAGAACATGGTATGCAGACGTCAATATACTACAAACATAAGCTTGCTTTAAGAGTTCCCCACACAAAGACAAATACGCTTATCTATGAAGCACTCTGGGCAGTTCCATATCAAAACCACTGTGGTTTAGGGTGCAGACAGTTTCTCACATACTTATTTACTTGTTGCAAGGCTGAGCCATGGAGACTATGGAAATTTTTGCTACGTTTTTATTAACAATATGCATGACTCAAGTTTCCTTACCCTCCCGAGCAGTGCTGCGCACCAGGGTAAAGAGGTTAGCCTCTTTCCTGGGCTGAGGGAAGAAGGTGGAACAACTGCATGTACAACCCAAACCAATGCAGATAAGAGTGGGACGACTAACAGCATGAACATTAACTCTTCACGGTCACGAGCCAAGAAACTTGGGAAGAAAAGGGCCAGAAAGCAAAACGAGGTTCTGACACTGTCACTGCAGATCAGGGCACAGACCCAAGGGGGCACTGGACGTGTCAGCGTGCTGCTCCTGGCAGGCCACCAAGCACTGCAGAGAATGGGATGCCTACAAGGTGAAAGAAAATACCTCTATCACTGCACTTACCAAGAAGATTAAGAACCCAACAAATTCATACAGACTCCTTGGAGTGCCAGAGAAAGAAATGCTCTCTCCATAGCCAACCACTTATTGAAGAAAAATCACCTCTATCTCTTTATAATCAAAGGCTCAGAAAAAAAGAACTGACGAAGATAAAGGCCTAGACGTTAGCTTAAAGAAAGGACACAAATAAAGCCAGGGAGATCAAGCACCCAACACGTCTGTAGCTGCACACTGAAAGCGTTTTTGCAGTTATCCAAACAATGTTGAGCACAAAACGAATAGTTCCTGCCCTATCTGAGACTGGGACTATTAAATAGGTTTGTCAGTGAAATGGACAGTGGGACCGAGTGCACCCTCAGCAGGTTTGCTGACGACACCGAGCTGTGAGGTGCGTTTGACTCACAGGAGGGAAGGGATGCCGTCCAGAGGGACCTGGGCAGGCCTGAGAGATGGGGCTGTGTGAACAACATGCCGGTCAACAAGGCCAAGTCCTACACCTGGGTCTGGGCAATCCCAAGCACAAATACAGGCTGGGTGACAAGAACATAGAGAGCAGTTCTGATGAGAAGGACTTGGGGATGCTGGTTGATGAAAAACTCAGTATGAGCCAGCAACGTGCACTTGCAGACCATAAAGCCAACAGCATCCATCTAATGCAGCGTGGCCAGCAGGGTGAGGGAGGTGACTCTCCCCATCTGCCCTGCTCTGATGAGACCCCACCTGGAGCCCTACAGTCAGCTCTCGTGCTCCCCGCACAAGAAGGACATGGATGTATTAGAATGAGTCCAAAGGAAAGCCATGAGGATGCTCAGAGGGCTGGAG
Organism: Anser brachyrhynchus; assembly: GCF_964034855.1. Classification (NCBI taxonomy): domain Eukaryota; kingdom Metazoa; phylum Chordata; class Aves; order Anseriformes; family Anatidae; genus Anser; species Anser brachyrhynchus. The sequence goes on from NC_137696.1 coordinate 28,917,691, forward strand.
CACATCTCCTACGAAGACAGGCTGAGGGAGTTGGGGTTGTTCAGCCTGGAGAAGTGAAGGCCCCAGGGAGACCTTACAGCGGCCTTCCTGTGCCTAAAGGTGAATACAGGAAAGCTGGGGAGGGACTCTTGGTCAGGGGGTGGAGTGACAGGACAACAGGGAATGGATTTAAACTAAAAGAGGGGAGATTTAGATTAGATATTAGGAAGAAATTCTTCACTCAGAGAGTGGTGAGGCACTGGCACAGGCTGCCCAGAGAAGCTGTGGATGCCCCATCCCTGGAGGTGCTCAAGGCCAGGCTGGATGGGGCTTTGGGCAGCCTGGTCTGGTGGGAGGTGTCCTTGCCCATGGCAGGGGGGGTTGGAACCACCTGGTCTTTAAGGTCTCATCCAGCCCAAACCATTCTGTGATTCTGTGACATGACCTGTAGCTCCTGACCTGGACTGCAGCTCTCTGCTTTTGATGGCTACGCAAAAATTATGTTCCTGTCTTCAGGAGACTGTTTAGCAAGCATGTGGGTGAAATAACGAGCTGTCTGGCTTCTGTTCTTTGAATTCATTTGAAATTCCTTTTGTCAGTGTCTCCAACAACAGCTTCCTAGCTTTAAAATCTTGTTCTCTCCTGGATGTCATTTCTCATGCTCTCTAAACTCCATAATTACTACTTTGGTGCATCTTCCCATGACCTACGCAGCGTCAGCGAGTGCCACAAGCTCTTCTTTCTTCCTTCCTGACTTGACTTCTCTCCAGGCAGTTAACACCTCTTTAGCCAAAGCTTCCTGCCAACTGCTCGCAAGTTCACCGTACCGCTGCAGACCATCTGCCTGCAGAAACTGAACTCTGGGTCCCTCCTCCAGCATCTGTGCCGGGGATGATGGCCAGCTCGGACGCAACCCACTGCCTTCCCCACGGGCCCCCTTCTGCCCAGTCCCTCGGTACCTGCGTTTGGCACAACCAGCCAGGATTACTCTTGGGTTCATAACCTTCATCTCTCTCTCTCTCAGCTTAAAGCATTAGATCTCCACAGTGTCTCACCAACTTTTTCTGCTTCGTATCTACATACAACAGAATATTTCTTGTCTACTTACACACATAAAAGCCTTGTCCATGCTCTCATCCTCCTCCTGCTTTCCAAATACCTGGTTCTCCTGTAATGTGATCTGTACTTCTTATTTATCCGTCCTGGATGGTTCAGGGATCATTTTTCTAAGCCACAACTACAACCACATCACCTCTCACTTCTCCACTGCACCAAAACCCCAACTTTCAAAGCCTGTTCTCCTCTCCATGCTCTCAGAGCCCAGCCTCCCTCCACTTGCTCCATCACCACCTCTGGCCAGATGACGATACCAGGCTCCGCTGCTTAACCGTCATACACCTGAGCAAGCGCGTACTGGCAGGGCAGGTGTTTCGGAGGGATGTTAGTCATCTGTTCTACCTCACACCTCCTTTGCCAAGCAGCTGCAAACAGCTGCCTTCTGGTGAGCTGTGGAGAGCTGGAGGGCCCCTCTTGCTCTGCCCTGACGCCAGCTGCAGGCCCCCCTGTGCTCGCACGCCGCGCTCCTGGCCCCGACGAGCGCTTCTCCCCGTGACAGCAGCGCACGAGGTGATCAAGCTGGCAGCGAAGGAAGCTCCTCTGGTGGCGTCAGGCTCTGCGTAACAGACGAGCACCGCGACTCGGGCGAAGATAAAAGGCACCAACGCAACGCAGCCGGCGGAGCCAACACGAGGCGCGATGCGGGGCCAGGTGGGCACCAGGGCTTTCTGCTCGGCACGCGAGCCGTGCCAGGTCGGCCGGGGCTGCTCTAAAACACCCGCTGCCAGCCCCCAACAGGCTTGACCCCGACACACCCCGCTATTTTCAGCGTGCAGCCGCAGCCTGCCGGTCACCCCGCAACTACCAGACGCCAGCTACGAGGGCACCTGCTCCTGGAGATAACGGGAGGCCGAGATGAGACCAGCAGCCAAGCCACCGGGCAGCAGCACGGGCTCCCCATTTCCCCTCTGACCCCAGCCCCGCCGCAGCCCACCCCGGTGCCCCCAGCCCAGCCTTCCCGTCCCGGTTACCGGCAGGAGACCGGCCCCCAAATCCCCCCAGATCCCCCCCAAACCGCCCGGCCCCGCTCCCCGCCCCCTCCCCTCAGCGGCCGCGGCACCTGCCGGGCCCCGCCGCTCGCCGCCTCCCGGCCCCGCCGCACCTGCCCCGGAGCTCGCTGCCCGCCGGGCCGGGGCCGGGGCCGGGGCCGGGGCCGGGGCCGCCGGTGGCGGCGGGTGGCGGCGGGAGGCTCCGTGCCGGTGTCGGGGCGCGGCTCCGTGCGCGGCGGTGGCGGCGGGGCTGGGGGGCGCGGCGAGGGAAGCGCAAGCGCCGCCGGCCCCGGCCGTGGCTGTCGGTGCCGCCGCCGGGAGCCGCTTTCGGTTTCACGGCGGCCCCGGGGCGCGGAGAGCCCGGCGGCGGAGCGGGGCGCGCAGGCTGGAAATAGCGCGCAGCCGCGCCCCCGGCGCGAAATGGCGGGGGGCTGCCGCGGCCCGCGCCCGGCCTGGGGCGGCGGCTGCTCGCCCGCCTCGCCTCCGAGCCCCCCGAAGGCCCCTGAAGCCCCCCCGAAGGCCGCCGCCGCCGCCTCAGCCCGCTCCAGGCCCTCCGGGCAGGGTCGGCAAGGCTGGATCCGGGCAGCCCGCGCGCACCTCGGTGCCTGCCCCGAGGATGCGCGCTTCCTTCGCTCTTTGCATCTACAGGGCCGAGGTAGCCAAAGGCCGGGCCGAAAGTGCCAGGAATAATGCCACTAGCTCTGCCGCGTGTCGTGTTCTCAAGAAGGAATTTGTACGAACTGAGAAACGCACCCATTCCCGAGCCAAGGGGACCAGTGCAGCCATTTCCACACAAGGTCCCCATCGCCTCATGCTGCAGATCGTTCTTTCACATTTTTTCATAACCCCCCCCCTTTTTTTTTTTTTTCGTTTTCCAACCTTAATGATTCTAGGATTAAACTGCCTCTAAGAAAACCAGTCTCTAAGGAAAATACCATCCTAGCGCAGGAACAAAAAAGCACGAAGGTGGATGAAAACCAACCAGACTCCGTTGCCTCAATTGTCTTAAGAGCATGCTCTAAGTAATAATAATAATAAAAAGTTTCAGAAAGATTCTTCTAATGCTATGAATGAAAGGGCTGGGGCTTGCCACTCACGTGTGTCTGTCCATATTGCATTAATTTTCCGGGAGTTCTGCAAAGGTGCAGAGACCAGTGCTGCAACTGAGAACTTACCAAGAACTCCCCCTTGCAAAATTGAGGATTTTTTCTTTTATGAATATCCTGATTAGTCTGGGTTCTTCCTCTCTGGGAAGTTTACTGAGACATCAGTCAGAGCAGCAGGCATTATATTTCTGCCAGTATTTATACATAAAGGTAAAGGAATAGCTTCTTTGGAGGTGGGATTGGGTTCCCAAGACGGACATTTTCTGTGCTCACAATCCTCAGCCTACTGCAAAATGTTTTAACTCCCCCAGAATGTAGCTTCGTGGTGACAAAGAGGGTCTGTCAAAAGGACCATCAGGTATCAGGGTGCCGACCTTACTTCTGACATTGCAGCTCTTGATACTCGGTGAGCGCAACACAAGACTTCTTTTCTATTAGGACAAAGTCATGTTCCTGGAGCAGATTGTGATCCCTGAATCTCTGAGACTACTTTTGTGATAGTCCTAAGGAAACCTTCCATGTCAGTAACGGCAATGAGGCTTTATTTTGCTGCTATGATTATTTTGATGTACAAAACTACACAAGTAGGATTTATTGAAAAGTTCTACTTCAGTATCACTTTTAGGATGTCCATTATATAAGTGGGCTAGTTGCTTACTAAATAGTCCAGATACTCTTGTTTGTATACTTTATTCTCTCCTCCCTACTGGAGTAGCGCTTTTTTCGTCCTTAATTCACCACTAACAGGCTACAAATGGTGTTAAAGAATTTACATTTTTCTTCTGTATTTCACATACAACTTCCTACGACCTTAAAGCACATCTCTTATCATGCCGGTGCCTGCTTTTAACTCACTCCGAGAAAGGTAAACTCTGAGGTTTAGCTATTTCAACCTCAGGAAGAACTGGAGGTTCACCACATTTATTAAAACTACTGAGTTGCATTCAGCACATTTTACAGCTACAGTGCAAAATGGTGCACTCTAACAGCTGATAGCTTCTCTATGGTTTCCTTTCCATTTTGAAATGCAAATCTACGCAAACACTTTCAAGAAGTTTCTCTTTGCCCTGGCTTTGCTTTCATCTCTGACAACTACATTTCTGCCTAGCGCCAGTTCTCACTTCAGCCTATTCTCTTCCTTTGCTAGCAAGAGGCTCAACACTGGTCTAGTAACCTTCATCCTAAACTCATACTTCAACTTCGTAATTCTTGTCAATTCATACTCAAGCTCTGTGGACTGTGGTTTCCAGAATAAGAGGTGTATGACTTAAGAAAAAACAACAAAGATGAAAACCAAAACCTAATGACACAGGTCATTATAATTCCTTTTGCTCGTGATCGACTGTAAAACAAATTAAACTGCTTTACTATGATGTGCAATGTTTAGTGATTGTTTTTATTAATGCAGAAACACCTGCTTAACTTCATACCCATTCTGATTTAAAGTGCAACAATTAAATCTGATATTTTTGTACATCCATATTTTGCAAGTGTTTTTCCTAAGAAGACATGTAGTTCAAATTATGCCTCGCATTTGTAAAACCTATCATTTTTAGTACCGTTTTGCTTTATTAACTAAAATAAACTGTACAAAAAGCTGTAGAGTTACATTAGCATTGAACAATGTAGGATACACGTTCTCTGCCAAACTTTAGTGTGCAAACATTTTACATTTTTTAAAGTGACAAAATTAAGCCAACCTTGAAGTCAGAGTTCATTACTACATTACAAAAACAGGAGACTAGATATGGCAAAAGAAATTCCCCACCGAAATCAACACCATTGTATAATTTTATTTCTAATTCTTAAAAAAATATAAATGAATTTAGAAGAGAATCACAGTATAAGGGCCCTAACATATTAGACCATTACAAGGTACATAAAAATAGAAGACACAGATTTCTTTGAAACTTTAATCCTTTGATTAAGCAGCAAGCATATCACTCTCCAGGCAAACACTGCTTAAAACAAACCCTACCCCCAAAAACAGGACGTGCAAACTGTATGCACATACTCTGCAAAGCACACAATAAAGACATTTTGCTATGTACATACTTATTTAGTACTACAAATGCTAGGAGATCCCTACTGTGTGCTACAGTGTTTGTAAATTAAAAAATACTACCTATCTCTGACCCTCCCTCCCCCATTCAAATACAGCACCTTCGCCCAGTTATAGAATATTTAAACAAGATTAAACTGAATTACAATGTACTGAACAGTTTTATAGCAGTTGGCGGTGGCCAACTCTACTGCAACACCCAACATTCTGCATACTGAAGTCTATCGACAAGAGACAAGACAAAAATTAGCAAAGGTACAATACGCACACCTGGGAGACTCAATGCTAAAAGAAAAAAAAAAAAAGAAAAGAAAACAAAAGAGAGCAAGAAATACTGATGATTTATCCTTTCACTATTAAAAATTAAACTGAGATACTTAGGCTATCAAAAAGGTTTTCGTATCAGTTTGGAATTCTGGACAGCAGCCAGATCAGACCTGTGTGTAGCTGTTGAGGGGACACTCAGGACTTCCAGAACAAAAGTTAAAGTGATCACAAATTCCTTGGTGCTTGTTCTATGATGCTGCTTCTCTTAGAAGAGAGGTCAACTGATGCTCTCATAGTGGCTAAGAACCTACTTTGATGCAGAAGAACATTCCTAAGAAGGACCTTTTTTGTATGAGACCTCAGCACACTAGTGATAGCTGTTCAGAAAGAAAAATCAAGTTTGATCTGGAAATATATTTGAGTGAAGAACTAAACTATGCAGGTCAGCACCTTAATTTCAATTCATGTCACAAATATCAAACTCTAATACAAGATTTAAAAAGGAAACATGATCTGAGGCTGTAAGAACTTCCCTTTGCACAAATGAAAAACCTTAGACAACTGCTGAACTGAACGTTAGACCGTTCAATTTATCTGTGAAAAAGCCTAGGGAGAGCACATTCCATTTTCTAATATAGTCTCATCTTAGTCAAGGGCAAATCTAGTTAATAACAGAATGGATTTAAAAGGACTTGCAAACACCACTTCAGTTATAAACAAAAATAATTTTATAGAACAGTATGGCAGTCAACACAAATGTTTCTACACAGTCAAGAATGCAATGTTTTTCAATAGCTTGATTCAGATCACAGTTTCAAACACTGCTACTCAAATTGAAGCCTGATTTCCTTGGAAGGTAGAAGCATCTATTATAAAAAATACAAAAAAAAAATCACTGCTGGGTATGAATCAAGGTTTTCAGACAACAAGAAAAAGTTAGCAAATGCACAGGAAAATAATAACCTTTTAATCTCCTAAAATTTGGAAGCTGTAATTAATAACCAAATGCAGGTTTTAGGTAGTGAACAAAACAAAAGAAAAAAGCCACGATAGCCTCAACCCAGCTATTCAACTCTGCCGGCAACAGCAGAAATCAGAGATACTCCTTCAACACTCAGACTGGGCCGGCAGCAGATAGCCCTATTGCCACAGTATGCTACCACCATCAGCCTCTGTACTTTCACAATGAATTTTTAGACAAGAGATCAATGAGCTAATGCATATGAACTGCTAACAGCCATTCTCAGAGGAATGAAATTCTACTGTACTTAAGTTAGAAGAATCCGTGGAATAACAAATTAAATGAATAGCTCTTGCTAAACAGTTCCTCTCCTGTAATCGCCCTGGGTGATGGATGTTGCTGCCTTTCTCTCTACCCCAGCCTACGAGTGATACTGCAGTAGGACACTGGACTCCTGTTTTCAGATAACTTCTATGATTAGAACACACATGAGATTTATTATGTTTGGTACAATAGCTCATTGAGTTTTTAGAACACTCTTTTAGAGGACTATTTAATAAGACCGTACCTTTTTTTTTTTTTTTAAACAAGAAAAAAAGTGTTCCGGGAAAAACATGGAGAAGAAACACCCACATTTTACAATTGCATGAAATGCTACTACCGTTACCTAAACAGGGCCAAAAATTCTGAACCTAAGGCCATTAGTTTTTTTTTTGTCCACTAAAAAGTACAAAAAATAAAAAACAAAAATCACACACACAAAAATAACGCTACATTTAAGTCTCCTACAATATTACTTATTCCTAGGTTTGCCAGACTACTTTTCTGTAATTAGATGTTTGACTACAAAGAACTGTAATAAAATAAATAGAGTAAAAATCAGTTAAACCAAATCTTGGTGTGTTGAACATTTATTCATGTAAGAAGTTAGCTTCCTTCAACAGTTATTCACATAGAGGAGGGCTGTATTGTAGGCATTATTCTGCTGTACAAGTCTTCTACAAAAAATATTTTTATACAGGTGGTCGTTCACGTGGTTCCATTTCTGGTTATTATCTCGCTCCTCTGTAAAACTGGTCTGATACCTGTGAAGGCTTGCTGTTTTCTCCCCTTCATTATTTGGAAAAAAAAAAAAAAGTACATTGATACTGTTTTTCAGCTGTAGGAGTTAGCATAATTCTGCTTTATTTCTTCAGTGCAGAGTGGACTGTGATTCTGTCTGAATTCCAATAAGCGAGGGTGGTTGCTGGCCGCTAACTGTGGTTAACACCGGCCTTGGGTTTAGACGAGGAGGCATGGAATTAGCTGGGCGGATGAGCGGCGGGGGGGGCTGATTTAGAGTTGGCCTTGGCTGAATAAATCGCGCCTGTTGTTGAAGTGGCGGAGGCTGACGATGGAGCGCAGGAGCAGCAGGAAGCGCTGGTCGAAGTAACGGGGGTGGCTGATTTAAAGTTGCCATGGGAGCGGTAGGTGCTGGAGCAGATGCCTGTGCTGGAGGTGAAGGGCCTAAACACTGAGTGGTCGGAGTGCTTTGTGCCTGCACAAAGGACAAAGACAAGATTGCGTGAACAGCCGTCCCAGCCGGAACGCCATGCCGTTGGGTTGCCACTGTCCACTATACAGGAAACAGCATTTATCAAACAAAACCGAAAAACTGAGAAGTTACTGAAAAGAAATCGCCAACCAAAATATTATAGACAGCAGAACTAAAAATATTTATGAAGCAAGAGTCTTCTTTCTAGAACAAGAACTGTATTTTAACAATAAAACAGTAACGTGATCGTCACTATGCAAGGTGCAGTCCTGTTCCCAGCGGGTTAACGACATTGGCTGAGGTTCTATGCAAGCTTATCATCATTCTTTAGAATGTGGTTTGCTACTCCGCACCAGTTAACCTTACATTATATCACTAAATAAAATGCTGTTCCTCAACCCATGCTTACTTATATCTGGTACACAAAACACACCTCATCTTCTTCATCAGTGCTCTTTCCTGATGGCACATTAGAAGTATTTTTTGTGTCCTCCCCTAAAGCAGAAGCATCACCATTAGAAGCCAGGGTTCCTTGTTCCGCTTCCCATTCCTGCAATACCTCCTCTAAGTTAAACCGACGCCTGTAGTTTACAAAGAAGTTCTTCACTTGGCCAACAGTCTTGTTGCCAATTACATCTGCAATAGCTTGAAAATCTTTACCATATTTGCGGACACCTGGAAGGCAAAGTAAATAACATAGCTGTGAAGAATCAGTCAGACACAGCTACGTGTGATGTATTTATAGAGAGAACCTACGGGACCTGCAAACCAAGGACTCACTAATTAGGCGGACTTCTCAATTAGGAGAAGGCCTCAATTTCTATTAAAACAAAAAAAAATTTAATTGCATAGCTATCAACATATAAATGAAGAACTTTATTAAAAGGTCATTACCCACTCTTCTTAAAGATCCTGGCTTACTCACCAAGCCTCCCAACCTAAAACCACAGAGATCCGGCCTCTGACAAATGCAGTAAATCTTTCAGTGTGCTTGGACTGAAGGCAGAAGCCCAAGCTAAGTTCAAGATGGGAGAGGGAGGGTGACTGAACAAGTGCGTACAGCTGTAACAAGACATGGTGTCAGAAATGCCAAGGAACAAACATTGACAGCTTCGATAGGTTCCCTCCGTGCCAGCTGCCCACCACCTGTGCGAGAGCTGGCCAGCAGGAGCACTGAGGGCAGCAGCCACCGGACCACGCACAGGGGCACAGTTCTGGAAGCCACAATACACGGCTCATTCCTCCATTTGTAGAACGCTCTACGGGGGCTACCGAGGGTAACTGGCCAGCATTCACTGGACAAAGTCTTTTTAAAGCTTTCGTTCACCATTCAAGCTGGGTAAACAAACCTGGAGTTTTGGGACAACCACCTAGGGGAAAGTAAATAAATATAAGCTATTGGTGTCTGTTTCTAAGACAGCCCAGCACAAGCCTCCAGGATCAAATTCTCCAGTAAGAAGCAGCATGACAGAAGATCTTTGCATTGTTCTTTTCACTCATTTTCACATTAATATCGGTAGGTTACACACACTCCAAAAGAAAACACTGTTGAACCTTTCCAAAAATACCAATACGGGCTTTTTAAAGTTCTAAAATGGCATTTGCATATAACAACAACAACAAAAGGTCTACAGACTTTTGTAATTTTAAACCTAAAATTGGAATTATGATCTGAACTTTATTGGTTCTGTTTTATTTAGGATACATGTCTAGTTACTCCTCTCTCTTGCTTAAGAAGAAAATCCCGAAGCTCTCCAGCATCCTTGAACACAGCTGCACAAAGTCTATTTTTAATCATAAGTGGCCAGAGGTTTAGAGCCTAGAGAAATAAAACATTACATGGTTGTACTCTGTGGTACTGTAAGGCACACTCCAGGCTCAATAAACAGAAGACTCATTTTTCCTCTCAGCTATGCATGAGTGAATTACAATTTGACTCCTTATGTGAAGCTCCTGATAGCTGAACTCATTCAGAATATATTACAGTGTTTAGAGGACAGGCACCCTGTCTCATGCCTAATTTCACGTCTTGCTTCAGAAAGTGAAACGGAAGATTCAGAAGGTGAGAGTTGTTTCAAATCCGAAAGCTATGCTTCTTTTCAACTTAACTGTTAAGAGTATGATCTTCATCTTGTTCTGCTATTTTCTACTTGCTTCATTAATAGGCCTTTCTGATGTGGCATGTACACTCTCTAACATTTAAGAGAAAATTTCTGCTTTAGGAGAGTAACAATTACTGTAGCTGAAGCTGATGCTACAACTGTCAAGAGCCTGGCTACATTATTTAAGATCTTTTCTTGGGCATACAAAAGAATCTAACCTCTCTGACTGCCAGAACCTTGGAAAGAAAACAAAAGGAGCTAGCAGAGCCTTGTGGGAGAGAACATATCTAGGCAAGGCAAATACAGGGATTTGGCTTTTCATTCTCAGGTGTTCAAAGTACTAGCTAAACCCCTTAACAGCTGCACATGCCCACAGAGCACTCCCGCCAATGTTTTAATATTGATTGCCCTGCCATTCTGACCCTTACTAATTTATGATGGCCGTTAAATGTCTACAGCAACATATCTAACATCCTGTAGAATTCCTTAAGGGAACAAAGTGCCCAGCAGAACAAAGCACATTTTTGTTTGAAAACTACTTCAGACTTTTAGTGATTTCAGGATTTTCTGTTATTATGCTCTCCGTATTTCTTCCTTCCCCTTAACCTGCAAAACAGCTGAACCTGTTAGCTAACTTGAACTGAAGCTGGCAGATGCAAGGTCTTAAAGCCTACTTCCAAGCAGACAGTTGGAAAACAGTGCATCGCGCCTTCACTGAGAGCCCAACGACGAGAAACATCTAAAGAAAAACAAGTTTCATCAGTTTAGCTACACACAGCACTTATCATTTTGGACTGTTTTCAGAGTGTTATTTAGTACTGCTATAGCATCACCACAATGGCGTATACACAACGATATAGTAAAGCATTTTTAAGCTGCATCAGAAACAGAGGGAGTTCAATCCTTGTTTGTGAGAGTTTTACATGTGTTGGCACACCTGTAAGAGTTCATGCCAACTCATCATCCCCTTCAAATTGGCGGGCTTTACATACACATCCTTCTACAAATTCTGTGCTAAACATCACCCAAATTATTTCCAAAGTGTTTAATATGTTATTAAATAATTTTATTAGGCTGCTGCAAGTGCAATTCAAAATACAGCTGCACAGCCTCACTTCACAGGCACGAATGCCCTTTCCCTGGCTCAGATGGAAATAGTCCTGTTCATGGGAACCCTTCAAGCTCCTCTAAACTCTGCCCAGGTAAGAGCTGCACTTAACCTTGCTCAATATTACAGTATTTCATCTTAGATGTGCAACTAGGGGAAACTCGTAAGCCTGAGTTTTACACTGCCTATTGCTGTCTGATGTCGTGCAGCACAGCACACACTGACAGGCGCACAAAAACATCAGCCTGAGTCCAAAGCAATATAATACAGCACCACAACGAGGCAGAAACAGTTAACCACAACCTCCAGGTTATGACAGCTGCAGTTCCACTGGGGTGTGATTATAGCGCTCCTGGCAACTAGCTTATGTAGAGTTGTTTTTTCCAACTGTTTTCCACTGCAATGATACGAAAATCATGCCTGCTTTTTGATTCAAATTGTGTTGTTTAAAACATTTTTGCAAATACAATTTTCAAATGGCTGAAATCTTAGTTTGAAAAGATGACTGCGCTCACAGGTTTCTACAGACAAATAAACTTTGTAAGTTAAGAACACCTTATATGACGAACTGTCAAAGTTGAACAGTAACGTGATTAACTATACTGCACAAGATTGGCTCAGAGATCATAAGTCTGAGTTCACAACCCCACTGCAGGCAGCCATGCTACTTTTAAGATTACACACTCAGCAATATCTTAAGGTCTTTTTTGCATTACCTCTCTTCTTTAGTTACTGCCAATCTCTTGAGACAGACTACAAGAGTTATTTCACGTTTAGAAAAAACAGTACCAAAACTGTGTTACTGCAGGTTATTTTTCTGATTCCGTGGTAGGATTTAACATCTGAATTACAGTGAAAAAATCCCAGAAATGCCACCTACCTGATTAATGCTTATGATTTCTGTAAAATTATTAAAATCACATGCCAAAAAAAATCAGTATTTGATGAACTATATCTTTTTTAAGCATACAAACTCAATGTCCCCATGCTCAAGTCAACTGGCAAGTTCAAGCCTAACACACACTACAGTGGCTTTTAGTACAGCAGCCATGGCTACTTCTTTTAAAAGCAGAGTCAGAGCAAAAGATAGCATGGCTCTCTCATATATTAGGCTACTAATTCAAATAATTATTTTGAAACAAGGGATGGGATTTTAATACCTACAACACTCATGTCAGGAGGGAGAGTTTAACACCAGACAAAAGGTAAGGGTGGGATAAGAATATTTTGTCCCTCATGCTAAGGTGTTCTTCCATCCCCATTTTATACAGTGGCCAAGGAAGGGGACCAAAACGGAAACGATATACACAAGAAGCTCATGGAAGTTCAGTGAAAATAGTTTTCTTCCAGCAGGCATGCTTTCTCATCCCACCCATAAGTATTGAGGCTGACTACCTTTATAAGACATGAAACATTCCTTCAGGGAGAGGCCAGAAGGCTAGAACTCCTCTCCAGGCAATCGCCAATCCTCTTTCTCTTTTCTCCATGCTCCAGTTTTCTCTTTTCCGTTGTTGATTACATAGTGCCATAGCTCAATAAAAGCTCAGCGCATTCTTATCACTTCCCAAACTGTTCCTTGGTTAGAGCTCTGATAATTAAACTCTGAAAATGCACGATGATTTGAATCCTTTCATCCTAAGGCAGGCACAATGAACCTGGATTATCCCCAGTTCTACAGCAAGCATTCTACCTACTAGACAATCATATTAAAGGTAAGCACCTCCTTCTGTTGCATTCAGAAAATTAAAAAGTGAGCTAGTTACTAATACTGAGAAAAAGAACTTGGGACAGAAAACAGTTTGGAGATGCAAATCCCGGTCTCAGAGTCATGTAAATTGAAAGGCATGACTTCAGACACACCATTCTCTTCAGTATTTCTATTCACATTTCAAAATAAGCCTAACTTCGGGATCAGTCTTCTGGCAGATGACTACCAGGTACGGCATGCCTGACAACTTCAAACTCCTATCCTGATCTAACTGAAGGTTTGGTACTAAAATTCAGTCTGTCATTTTAAAGCATGTGAAGAATACAGGGATATACTGTAGATACGTGTAACTAAGCTGATCTGTACTATCTTAGAAAAGATGATCCACAGAAATCAGTCAACATATGACGACTTCAAAACAGTAACAGGCTCTCCAGAAATTTCCTTTGCATGTTCTTTGATTAGGCAGTGCACACAGAAGCAGGACAAGAGTCCATTTTCTTTCATAGAAATGAAATAACAGCAAATTAGCCGTATTAGTAGCCTGCTAGAAAATAATCTTTTTTTTTTCTCCAATAAGACAGTTAGTTCAGTATCCATTCAGACTCTTAAAGGCTGGCTAGATATCTGCTCTTTTATTCCCTCTTGAGCAGAGAAAGAAAAAAAATGTTATTTCCTGTAAAGCAATTTTATTTCTGCCTTTTTGCTACTTTAAGGATATGGAAAGATGTCTTAACAACTTTTTGCTTCAAATTTTATTACTTCAACCACTACCTCAGTCTTCCATTTCAGAGAAATTCATGTAAGGTTATTTAGAAAACTATTGGAGGGACTTTTCAGTACTAATACAGCTGTTAAACCCATCTTAGCTTTTCTATTTGAGATTTAATATAGGTAACTGAAAGACTAGTGTCATGTTGCTTGAATAAATATCCTAAATATTCTCACTAGTTTTGTTGTTTTCTCAGTGACTTCCTTATAAGACCAGATAAAAGTTCATCTTTCATTAGAAGGAAACATAAACATACGCCTGAAGACCTCTTAAAATTCTTCACATCAGATTTCAAGTTGCTACTACTATTAACATACCTTGTACTGCAAGAAGCTGCTCTTCTGTGGTCCAACGGGCATTGATTTTCTGATTAGACTATTAAAATTAGAAAAATGGCACAAAGATCATTAAAATGTTTCAACAGCTGTAAAATATCTGAGCATTAGAATGTGTTTTAGTCACACGACAGACTGTATTACATAAGTAAAAATCTCTTGATTGTAAGCCATAAAGTTTTGCTTTCATGAACAGGACATAGCATTTAAGGATTTGAGCTTAGATCTATAGCAACTTTTTCCTCTGCTTTATTACGGCTCTTCACCTACAACATAACTTAAGCACAAGCTAATGATCTTTATGCAGGCAGAATACGAATTTAACTGTAAAATTTATCTAAACTATTAAAACTTGGTGTCGGGAATGTTTTGCATTCGTGTTACGTTTCATTTGCAAGCCCTTAAAAGAAGCAAAAACAGAACCTCTGTGGTAATATATCACTCACTTCAAATGCCCAAATTTATATATACTGATGTTTTCACAAAGAACATAGAATTTACTGCTAGCAATCCACATAAACTACTTTTAATCAGAAAAACAATATATCAGGACTCAATTTCAGCTCCGTATTGTCATGAACGGATACAACATTTCAGTTTCTTCTGCTTCTTTATTCAGCCAGTTGCCATAAAAAAGCCTACTACTAATTTCTTGTAAAAAGACCAGACGGACTCACCAAAGCATGTTATTCAATGGATCCTGTTTAAGCTGCTGCTGAAATGCAAACATTATGCTGCAGCAAATCATATTTCTGTAGCTTCCCACTAATGTAAGTGCAAGGCCACAAGTTCTGATATTTATTCTGATTTACCTCAGGAGGTTTGAATTCTTCAATCCCGCCTTCCATTTTCTGTTTAAGTGCACTGTTTACTTGCTTAGCATTTTGAACCTTGGTCAAAAACAACAAAGTTAATCAGCTCCACAAAGAAAGTTGGTCACTTTACACATATATCTTCACTAGGATTGCCACAAGTGTACCTCCTAAGTTAGAAAGAGAAATATTATGGTTTAAGGCTTCACTACTTTTAACCATTAAAGAAAAAAATAATAAAAGATACAGCACAGTTCACTATGGAGAGAAAAATATTTAAGCCAGTCTTTCAAAAGAACAGTCTGAAGAAATATTAAAAGAAGGACATAAAATGCAAGTTTTGATAATGATACACATGTTCTTGAAGAAGAATGCAGAATATATGGTTCTTAGGTTTCTAAGTGAAATGTACTGTATACATAAATTTCTTCCTTCTCCAAAAAGCACTTTGAAAAAAAATGGAAAAGTATGAGATGTTTCCAGTTAGTTACTTCTGACAGACTGCTTTTTATTGATCTAAGACCATCATAACGTGGAAATTACTTAAAATATGTAAATAAAATACCTTAGTCTACGAAAAGAAGAGAACTTCTAAATTGTACATATACATATCTGTTAACCATTTAAACCTGACAGTGATGCACATAAGGTAACACAGTGAGAACATAGTTTTGCAAACTATGGTGCATAGTTATTATAAGAGTGCTTTAAGCATGGACACAAAAGCAGACAACGCAGTGGAGGATTCCAAAGGCTGTGTCCCTGAGATCACTGCAAGAAAAGAAGAGAAAGGCAACCTCAAGGATGTAACTCACCTACACTCAGGCTAAACAGTGAAACCCACCTATGCTATTTAGTCCCAAAGTCCTGCTGTGATAGAAAGAAGCATATTTCTCCTGCAAAAGAATACAAGCGAGCAAGAAACCCACGAAACCCTTTGTTCACTCCATGACTTTGCAACATGGCAGCTCTTAGCAGTCTATAAGGAGGCAGAAATTCCAGGAGATAAGCCTTCAATTTGTAGCCACATCCCTCCTAGAAAGCAAGCACGCACATACTGCTGTACCCTTAGAAATTTGAATAGATTCTGTGTTTCCACTTAAGTGCCACAAGTTAACTTCTTCATGCAAAGGAAGGCAAGCAATAGTCCTCTTAAATGTGAAGACTACAAAGCAGTTGTTCTAAATTTAGTAAGAAGTAGAAAGCTCACCAATTCAAACAGAGAAATTAACAAGGCCCATGATTTTTCCCCCTTATACTTTCACGTGATGTGGGGTAAGACGTCCAGGAAAACAGCTACAACTTTAAGCATAACAAATACAACTTCCACTGCTTCATTAGTCTTATTCTCACTTGTCACATAAATGCTTTTTAACAAAGTTAGGAAAAAAAATAAATGTGACTTCAGTTTTCTCCTGTCCCCAAATCAATAACACTGTTTTCATGCCATACTCCCCTCCTCCCCTTTTTAAGGGGGTCATCTTGTTTCACGTTATCCACAAAACATGTGAACAAAAAATAAAACCGAAGAACAGCTAGTATCCAGCTTTTCTGGTGATAACTGTGGAACAAATTTGGAAGGCTTGCATTAAAGAAGGTTCACAATTTTCACAAATAATCTTATAATCTACAAAATCATTACAAGAACAATTTGAGATGAAAACAAAACAAGACCAATAACCCATGGTACCTGTCGCTTTAATGAGATTAGTTCCATATCCAGCTGTCTAAGAATTGTGTTGGCTGCATTGGGACTACAGGAAACAGCTATCACATCTTCCTGGGTCAGGTACATGCCTTTTGGTGGACGGCATTTGGAACGCTGAGAATGGTGGCGATGCTGCAAGCTCTGATACTCTCTTCTACCCAGCCCTATTTTGCTGGTCTGAACAGGCTGCTCATTATTGCCCTTTAATTTACAAGAAATAAATCATTAAAGAATAACAGTAACTTGCATTCAATTTCTCTAAAGAATAACGTATTGCATAGCATTGTAATGTCATGTTTATGACCCAGAAAACCTAACCTAACATCCTCCTCTGCATGCAGTATCCAAACTAAGTCTCACAGATGCAGTAACATAGCATACTAGCCATTTGCATTTTCAATCTTTTTTTCCCCCTCTTGAACAGAGATGAAAACACAGTAAACTGTAAAGAAATCACAGTATCAATACTGTAAAAGAAGGCTGGAATCACAAACCTCTTACGTATGCAGAAAGTAAAGAATATATACACTGTATGTTTAAACCAAGTAATCAGGGGATTTATACATTTCATTCTGGTTAGCTACAGAGATATCAGGTGAAAGATGGGGAGAAGAATCAGTGAAAGTCAACCAGGACTGGCAAGAATGCATGATGGCATTTTTCCCTGCTGCAAGTACTCCAACTTGGAAAGCAATAGTGCTGTTTGTTTTGAGAGGGGATTTGAGATTTGGAAGAGAAAATGAATTTACCTTTGCAGTCTTTATAAAAATCCATGCAATTTAGCAAAGTTAAACCTTTGTTTTTCACTTCTTTTAAGTGGAAAGGGATGGCAAAGAGGAGATAAAGTCATTATAACTGCTCTTTTGATATATTTGGACGCCTAGGAGATCTTTGCTAAAAGTTTCAGCTTTGTCTTCAATAGGCATTGTTGCACAACAGCTAGTCTGCACCTGTGTGACTCTTGTAGAGCAACTGGGTAACCTACAGAGCAACCTACAGACCAGGAACAGAAAAGCAAAACTGACTGTCCCTGTAAGGATTTTTCAGTTCAGAGCAACACTGACTACCAAAACAAAGATGGGATTCAGGCTTTTTTTCCTACCTCGAACAGCTACCCACTGCTCCTTCCTGCTGACATCCATGCAGGATAAGAGCAGGTGGTCAACTGATCACAATGAAAAGAACACAAACTGCAACAACAGCCCTTATCATGTTCTGTAGCGTTAGTACAAATTAGCAAACAGTATTTTGCTGTCCTAAGCTTGACCTTCTGGCACATCCTCTTCGCAGCTAAAGTAACATCTTAATCCAGTCCTCAGACTTACAGAGGCTAACTTAAAAGCACTTAGGATATTTGCTCCACCTTCAAAGTTGATACAAAACCTTACACCTTAGACATCTAAAAATCCCAAGCTTAAGCATAATTCTGGCCCACTTATACCATTTGTTTTCTGGTTCAGCATTGCTCTTTCAGTGTGAAATTGCAGTTCTTGGCTGTTCAGTCTAGACTTAAAGAGAAAACATTCCTTCAAGTTTCTGTCCTGCCAGGCTAGAGTGTTTGGCTTGTTTTAGCTTTCTCTGGTAAGAGAAATTAAAATTGCCCTGTGCATTCAAGTAGCCCATTCAGTTTGTGTTTTACTTAGGAAGTGAAAGTATGCAAATCTCACCAGAAACATTAGATCACATAATTATCTAGTGTAGATGAAATAGCTGTTCAGAACTGCAAAACTCATTGTCCTGTTCCTAGAAGTCTATGAACATACTACTTTCATTCTGGAACATGTGTCGTGATTCAAACAATAAGTAAATTGAACAAAATAGCCATTATTGACAAGTGGCTTAGGCAGCAACTCAAAGCAACAGATGGTAAGAACATCGTTATAATGGCAGAGTAAAAAGGTTCATTATCAGAGCTTGTGCTATTTCAAGTTCTAAAAAACATATACAAGCATGTAAAAAAATAATAAAAATCTCAAACTCTTATACAGAAAGGGGTCTTTGTAATTGTCCTTTTTTCCTACCTAAGGCAGTTAGAGAGAAAAAATGGTACACTGAAGGTCATGGAAAACAGAATGGAATCTAATACTGACAGTCTCTTACTCAGCATCATTTTTGGTAGAACCACAAAGTTTTATTAATAATCCTAGACACTACTTTATGAAGATACTATTTCAAGATGGGATATTGAAATTCTGCACTGTCCTTTCATTCTCAAGGAGCACGAACACTCAAATTTTAGGAAAATCACACATACATAAAAGTTGAGAAAGAAAACAAATGTTTACATCTGTAACTGAGCTTTTCTAGTCTTGCTCATAAATAACATTTATGAAAATAAAAATAATAACCTGAACATACCCCACACACAGCACTTATTTCTAAAACTAGCAGCAAGTGCTCATTTAATGAGACAAAAATATTTTTCTGTACATCTACTGGTAAGAAGCATCTCAATAAAGCCACAGATCAGTTGAAATGCATAACCTCACTGTGGCTTTGAAAGAACAAAAAAAAGTTATTCTTAGAAAAAATGTCATTTACTTTTACAACGAAAACATTTAGTTTCCAATAATTCACAACCAATAAAACTGTAAACACGCAGTAACAAGACAGAAGCAGGGGGCATGTTGTTTTGCCAGGTAGCGATAGCATGTCTCTTGTAAAACTAAGATCATTCAGGAGATAGCAAAGGTTTGAGAAATACATTAAGCCCACAGATAGAAAACAAAAATATAAAGTTTAGTTTCAGTTGGAAGTCATAAAGATCTCAATAAACTAAAGACCCCATGATTTCATCAGGCTGCAAACAGGTAGATGTCAGATTGTTAAATCTCTCTACTGCAAGTTATGCTCTTCACAGTAACACAGTCACAGAAAACAAACAAACTGACATTCACCATTAAGTTATCTGTTACCTCCTTTTTGGCTTCTTTTTTGGGGTCATAATCGCTATCATTTCCATCCATTGGATGAGCTTCTTCTACATCATCATCACTGCAGACAGATAAGAAGCTGGTCACGTTATCAAATTTTTAACCCCAAACATGTACCTTGGTAAGACAGAATTATCTACTCTAAATATCTATTCTAAGTAGTCAAGCTTTATAGTTACACATTATATGACATCTCAGCAGTACTTGTAGTTTTCAAAATAGAGCTTCTACAAGCCTGTTTCTCTTACTAAATTCTGATAATTATTGCGATAAACAAGCAACCCCAAACTGTAGTTTCAAAACCACTTGTAAGATAGTTTAACTGGTACCACTGCCAAGAAATTTGGTGTCACCTTTCTTCAATTCAACCACTTGTGCCAGCGTGAACACTTAGATGGTCAACTATATCAAGGCTAGAAATAACCTTTCATTTGTTGGGTTAGTTTTAACAGAGCAGTTTTCCAATCACTGCACCAGATGTATGAATAAACCCTTGTTTAGGTCTGTGGGGAGCAGAAGAGGACAATGTAAGATGGGAAAATACAGGGCTATTTTTTCACCGGTTAAAAGTGCTGAAGAACTAAAAGCTTAGGAGGGGAAAGAGAAATGTGCAATCTGCTGTATTTATTCAAAGACAAAAGATTGAAAAGAGAACAGATTTTCCTAGTCCGTTCCAGTCATTTACACAATACCATTTGACTAACCTGAATGTAAAAAAAAAAAGTTCTAGTTATCACAAAACCTCAAAATGCTGTATTAGAAGCAAATTGATTGTCTTCCATGATTTTTCAGCTATACGGTCATAAAGTAAGCATATGAATTTTTAAATTTCAGGAGGTTTTTCTTTTCATTAGCATAATTAATTACACTCTTTTACTCTGGTTTGTCAGTGTTTCATCCATTAAAAGTCATGCCTTCTGATAAACATGATTATGGTACTTACACAATCAAATTATTAAACCACTTTAAAAAAGGTGAAGGATAATACACAAGTATACTTAGCGCAATGTAATTTTAATTTCATAATAACCAGGTAAAATGTCATTCCCCTTTACCCAAGACAATTTAACACTGTTTTGAGCTTTGATTCCCTTTGACTCACAATAGTTCTATGTCTCCTGAAAATAAGATTTATACAAAAATGTTTTAAAGTTTTGCTATAGAACAGTACTTAGGCATTCTGATCGCTACAGATCTTCACAGCAGTTGAGCTTTTAGTTATAGTTCCATCCTAGTTTAAAAAACAAAACCAACCACACACAAAAAAAGCCTTGCACCCCCACACACTACTCCCAATAAAATAATAAAAGATAGGGTTACATTTCCCTAATGAAGTGTTATTTCTAAACCACATTCCCAAACTTTGCGTTCTTTAAACCCATTTTTACAGTTATCAATTAAGTATTCAGGTGTGTTATAACAACTGATACTGACCAGAGTAATATAGTTCTTAAAGCACAGGTATCAAACCCCTTGCTAAAAGCAGAGACATCACCACAGATGCTCAAATCTAAAAGTACAGTTCATGCTTAAGCACAATGTCTGGAAATTACTAAAAAATCTTTACACAGAAAGACTTCAAGTCTCTAGTTAGCTACTTAAGAATACAAAACTTACCTGTCACCTTGATTATTTCTATTAGCTAGCTTTCGAGCCTGCCGATCCATCAAACTTGTCCTAGAGCGAGTTTTTTTCCAAGAATAGTAGTATTTTACAAGGCTCGCAATAGTCTTGTCTGGAAGCTAGAAGAATTCATTAACACATTAATACAATTTTTCATTAACATTCCACCGAAGTTTATAATTCTGTTCTGTTTACAACCACCTTTACCCAAATACCTTAAATGCATGGATGAGATTGAAACGAGGGATTCATTTCGTGTGCATTTTTAAAAAGTTGGGGGGGGAACAAGGAGGAACTTTATTATTAGAGAGGAAAAGCTATAGCTCCAGGAGACATGAAGAAATGAACTTAAATCTTACATTCTAAGTTGTGCCTGAAGCTTCTGTGCAGAATTCAAGATGAAATTTTAGCCCAATGGGAGCCCTTGTTCCAAATGCATCTGAACTGTTTAATGCTACTGATCAAAATTTTACTTTACCATTTGCTGGATCCTGTGAAAGCTTTTTCCATGGAAGCTAAATGCTTGTTCAAATAACACTTTATCTTCAACTGTCCATTCATCAGGGAAAGGAGTGAAGTTAGGGAGATCCGCAAGGGACTTCTCAATATTGTGTTTATGCCAGAACAACATGCCGAGAGCCTTTGAAAAGAAATAGTCCCTTTTTGGATTTAGTCAATTTTCTAAAATGTCAAGACAAGTTACATTAAAGAGGCAAGCATTTATTTTACATAAAATTCACTATCAGAACCCATTCTCAAAATGTATTTACAATTTATTGGCTATGTACTTATAGGTTACAAAATTCTCTTTGGAGATGGTGTGAAGAGTGGGCACATCTGTACTTTATTAAAACTATGACAGCTAGATAATTTAAGGTCGGCATGGCAGCAGTACTTCTGAAATAGCATAAACAAGGTTGACAGGCTCAAATCTGACCTGCTTTCTTCCTTCACAAGTATGTATCACCTACATAGTTCCATATAGGCCCTCAGGCCTTTATTACCAGCCCACTCAAAAAAAGAAAATAAAAATACTTTTCAGCAGCCAGAGGATCATCCAAAATGCAAGTCTGAAAGTTCAAAGTGAGAGTGGTCTTTCTACAACTCTCCAATCCACACATAACAGCACGACCGCTCCCATGTCACACGCACCTAATAAGGAATGGAAATTTAAATGTATATTTTTTTACATGCTTCATTTCTTCATATTCTTAAAGAATCTTAGACTAATTAGACTTACTGCCAGAGAATCAATGACAGACTTGGCATCAAGTCTGGCATGGGAATTGAGAAATGCAATCCACTCAGTTTCAACCATACAGTGCAGACATGATCGCCAGTTGCTCATCAGCTCTCCAGACCCCCTGATACACATCTTCTAATAACCTGGACATAACAAACCTCTTCTCATGTTAAAATGGCAACCAACAAGCATCTCTTGCAAAGAGAATTTCTATTCCACTGTGAACAGCCTACAAAATACTTTGTACTATAAGTTGCTTTGAAAATTAGTCCTTTTGTAGACTTATTCTGAGATCCCTCCATTCTCTCTCTCCTAACAGAAGCCAAGCCATAAATAAACATTGCCAAACTGTACTACTCTAGGCATCATAACACTGGCAGCATCTTCTTCAGCTAGCAATTGACGGACAACTAATACGTCTTTGCTACCATGAGGTTTCATCTTCCAAAAGTTGATCATACACCATGTTCCTATTTGTATATTAAGTTTTTTTTATTTGTTTTTTATAATATGTAGCCTCAGTTTTACATAAGTTAGTTAATGTACAAAGAAAACTGCAACAGAACTATGTGCAGACCAGCAAAGTTATAACCTATACTTTTTATGGGATGGTGACTAAAAGTTACTAAAAAACATAAAAATAATCTTATTTGTTACTCTCAAACACAGAATTTGATTCTGTTTTCCTGCCTCTAGGAGAAAAAAAAACTCTTAAAATTGTTTTGCTTTTTTTAAAATATGCACGAGACCTTACCACTTCTGTCCCTATCCCAATTAATGGTTTAAAATTGTACCATATTTGCATTCTAATATTAAACACTGATTTTGTAAGCTACTTCCCTAAGAAACTCTTTAGCTAAATATACACACACAATTGCATGACATGCCCAGTGTATCAAGAAACATACCAAACCTTTCAAAAGTGCACATTACAAGCTGAGCATGTCATGAAAACAAAGAGCTCAATCTTTTGCAGAGAATCCAGAGCACAACTGTATGCAGATCCATTTAACTGCAGTGTTTGCTGCCGTGCCTGAAGAGAAACAGCGTTAATTAATGGTAACCAAGGGGAAAAAAAGAGTCGTGTTATACATTTATATTAAAAAATCCTTTAAATTAGCACTCTCGTTTCATGGCACTTACCTGTTCCACATTGTATCCATGTTTTTCCTTTGCTATTGCTATATATTCATCCACTGTAACAAAGCAATGTCAAAGTTATTCTTTAGTACTTAGAGTTCTGCTATAAGGTCACACAGAATTAGCCATCTAAAAAGGGAAGACAGTCTTCCCATGCCTTAATACACTACATAGGCCCTGGACTCCCTAAACAATAAATGTATTTGTAGCTTTATTCAAAGTAAAGAAGCTCGCTGTCTTTAATACATTTAATTTTGTATTAAAGTTTATACACTAGCTAATCAGAGACTAGCTGTTTAGAGAAAGACTGTCTTCTTGGAATCCGCTCCTCTCCTAAGAGCACAGACACAATGGGGGTGCCCAGACAAACGTTAAAAAATAGTGTAAATAGATTCTAGATCAATAACTATGCGTATCCTTGATGCTAATATAATTTTCACTGACCATCATTAATTTTAAACACCACATGAAGTCAGTTTTCAATAGAGAACACAAAAATCCAATGAAGTCATTAACTTCACCAATATTTTTTAAAATCATATTTTTGTATATTAGACCCAGCTTTGAGCTGAACATTTTCCATGACTGAGCAATTAAGTCTGATGGAAGTCCTGCTAGTTTTGATCTTCAACAGGTACTCTATTTCTAAAGAAACAAACTCATCCCATTCACCCATTGCAGTTCACAATTAAGTGGCAACTAAATTAAGTTAAAAGGAAGCATAATTGAGAAAAGGAAATAATTATATCCTCATTACTCAAATGAAACAGAGATGTCCTTGCCATAAACTGCTGCAGCAAAGAGTTAATCACACTCTAAATGAATGAAGAAAATGCTCAGTAATCAGACCTGTATTTTATTTCTAACTGTTCTTCAGTAGAATAAGGTACGTTCCCTCAAAGGCGAAGAGGGGCACAAACCTCTAACTACTGGTAATATGTAGAAACTGCCTTGAGGACCAGATTCTCATGACTGCATCCTCAAAGTTTATTACCCTATTCTACATATGGGGAATCCTATCATAGGAGGCAGGTTTAAACTGGATTAAGCAGATAATTGATTACATTTAGTCAGATAATTCTACTATTTCACATCACTTTTGCGGGGAGAAAATGCTCAGTTTTTTCCTGATGAGAAAGAAAAAATAATATTCCCTTGAACAGGGCCTTAACACATCTTTCCTGAACATATCCATTGCAATTACTTCTCTAAGAAATTTAGTGACAAGTGCCTCATGTTTAGGTGTTTTATTTCTTTCTTAATAATCAAAAGGTTTCAGACACTGGTCTGAAACATGTAACACAGGCACCGTGATTTGAAACAAAGACTTGACTACAAAGTAAGAGAAGGGGATCTTTCTTTTCCCTATGGTTCTCTAAATAAAAACAACGTTTCTCTTTTACTTCACTTTACTAATTTGGAATTTCACTATGTGTAAAGCAAAGAGCAAACAAGCATACAAGAAACAATTACTTAGTTTAATTTCAACATTCAGATTCCTAAGTAGGGCAGGACTTACACTTGGCATCTGGAATACTATGATATGGAGACCATACGAGCATCCCTCCATTATCTTTATCAGTATATTTTGTGGCACCTGTAAGAAAACAAGCATGTCTCAGTATTTATAAATATGATCCTGAGAACAACTATTCATGCAACACTAAGTAAAAGTCAACCATACTAAGAAGTCCGGCCCAACTAAAGTGAGGGGAAAAAAACACTAATTCCACATTAATTCTTTAAGACATTGAATAGCTGACTTTGAACGCTGCTCTAAGAAGGTTCATTCAGGACTGTCTAGATAAGATCCTACTTACCACAATTTGAGCATTACAGCCTGTTACTAAAGTTGGCATAGATGCCAAGTTTAAAGGTGCTTGTTTTGGAACACTTCTTAGGGATTCTCATTGTCTACCAGCACCCTAACGTTTATCACTCTCATAGGAGTAATGGAATCTACTACGTTAGGCTTTCTTAAAACAATAAAGTTATGAGATAGGGGTAGAACACAGTAACCAATCTCTGATCTTTTCAATAAGGACAAAGCTATGCCAATGATTCCAGAAACAATTCTGTTTATCATTGATCTCTACAGACAGTTTTGATTTCCATAGCCATGCAATTTTGATATTCACAGCCAACCAAATTGCTGTAGAAAGTATTCAGATTGAAGAGCCTTCGTTTGTTTGTTTCTGCTTCTCCTCCACCTGAATGCAGCAAGGGAAGCAGCCTAAGCCACCTAACCTACCAGGAGGACAAAGCAAGTTTTGCAATACCAATGCAACTTTGTAAAAAGCACTAAATCACAGTCTCTTTGATTTTAAAAACAGATATTTAAAGAAATTACCCAATATTGGAAAAGCGTCAACTAATAGTTATCTTCCATGAATATTCTACAAATGTATGGCAGTACAGAAAAGCTCTTACGGTCTGTTTGGTTACAACAGTTTCTCTTGCTAAGACACTGCTCAACAACTGGAGCATTTACACTAGTGTCAGTATAAACTCCTTGAGGAAGCACCTCAGAAGAATCTAGCTTGCATCTTTCCTGGAGGTGGACAGACTTATGTCCCCAGTGAAACAATTACTTTTTCACTCCATTTTAAGCTTTCACCCTTTATATTTAGGTTCTACATCTTGTTGAGGGAAATAAAAGAACAACAACAACAAAAAAAACAGTGCTTTGGAAAAGATAACTACTTAGTGCTTTCTAATCTTGTACTGTGTTTTGTTGTTCTTCCCTCTTTAGCTTGGCAGCATTTTGTATTTGCTATCATCTTTGCAGTCTTCAGATCCATTCCGATTGTGAACTTGAAAACGAGTTAATCAGAAATGCTAAAAGAACTCGTGTGTTGCCTAAAATCTGTATGACAAGGAACTGCAGCAAGTTTAAGAACATGCACAGAAGCCATAAAACAACACTTTCAAAGCGTAAGCTATACACCACAAACAAACAAACAAACAAGCAGCAACCTTTCCAAGTTTAGTATAAGAGCAAATTCCTTAATATAACACTCCACTTCAGATAAGGAAAGTATGCAATTGTTAATCGTTAGGAAAGCAGTATTTTCATGGAGAGTGATGCAAACCTGTTACAGTCACATCACTTCTCTCATCCAGTCAGTTTTTATCAGAAGGAAATGACAGTTACTCTGTACCCCACTCTTTCAGTAAGAGATGAGTAGAGAACAGGATGACCACAAGAGAAAACACGAGTTTACCAGTTTCCATTTATGTACATAAAATGACTAATGTAAGCATACCCTCAGTTTTTCCTTGGAAAAAAAAAAAATCCAGACAGACACCTGCAGACTAGTTTATATCATGGATATAACCAGCTATTGGGTATTCAAGTACTAAGGTAAAAAACTTAATTTGTCATCTCATTTGCACCCGTGGGAGATCACGCGTGCGGTGCCACGCTCAGGGTGCCAGCCGCCAGCAGCGCACCCTTGGGAAGCAGCGCTGTGCTCCGGCAGCAGTCAGACGTCTGCACCGCTCAGGTGCCACCTCCACACTGCTGAAAGGAAAGCAAGGTGACACAGGCAGCATGGGATGCGCACAGGGAGGTTGGTACTTGTAGGGAGGCATCCTGTCCTCAACCCAGGGTATCCATGGCTGCAGCACAGGGATTCCCTGTGCCATAAGCAAGCCCGGGATGTGTCTCATGAGAAATGCTTCTCGTCCTTTGCGCCCCAGGTATTCAAGCGAGCAGCACCACCCCACCCCTAAAAAGGCTGCATTGCTTCCCAAAGGTGACGCGATCCTTCTCCGCGAGACTTACTGGGGACAGAGGTTGGAAACACCGGGCAACACAGGAACCCACATAGGCTACAGGAGCAGAGCTGCATGCCGCTAAGGACGATAAGAGCCCACGAGCTACACCTCTGACACAGCCTTCCCTCCCCACCCACATCCAAGCCACTTCAGAAAAGGTTTCTGCACGCGGCTGCTGCGCCCCTGCCATCACCCCGTTGGGAACGGGGCTAGCTGGAGGTGACCCACGGGCACGCCAGCTGCTTCCACCACTGCGGCAACACCTTGGCACGTGCTTGATCTCAGTTTAGCATTAATAGAAGTTAGGTATGCTTGGAAAACGCTGTTCTGTACGCAATTACAAGTACTGAGAATAAAGTAAGTACCTAGAAGCATATACAACTTAACGAGGGCATTGGGGGGGCTTGGAAATTTCAAAATACGCTGTTTCCCAGCATATAAAGTCCCATCTCCTTCTTAAGAAGCTTTTGAGGCTTTTTGAGGAACAAAACCACAGAAACTAGCAGGAGAAAGAACTAAGCTTTGAAATTAAAGGATTGGACATCTTAAAAAAAATAAATCAGGGACAGATGGCAGGGAACAAACAGAAAATTGTATATTCTTCACCACGCCATTTAATAATTTCAATTTAACTAAGTCTGTTTTCATACAGAGGTTAGAAGGAGAAAATTTGTAAGGGTGTACAAAGAAATGGAATCCATAAATGACCTTAAATGCTACAACATGCTCCTCTTAATACCCTCCCTCCCCGCAAGAGCAGGGTAAATGGGAAATAAGTATTTCTGTCTTAAGCGAGCAGAACTCATCCTAAAGCCTTTGGGAACTCCTGACCTGGCAGTTAGGACTGCAGCCATTCTTTATTCTGAGTAAAACAAAACTTCTTTAGCAACATCTCATGCGGATCGCACAAAGCATGGTGCATCCCCAGTGATGGCCCGCAGTACAAGGACACCAGCTCCCTAACATCCTGCTACAGCAGGAGGTGAGGCAGAAAGTAGAGGCAGAAACAATTTCACCTCAAGAATATAAAAAACTATAGCAGGAGGAAACAAAACCCGGAGTGCAGGAGATGGTTTATTAACTCAGTAAATTAGGTATGGAGATCTAGGGGTTTTATTTTATTAAAACCATTTTTCACAGCAAACAAATTTATCTCAGTGTTTTTAATTGTCATTACACCTAATAGCAATTTGTTACAGCTCTGTCTGAAGGCTTGCCTGTAAAATGGGGGTGGTGTGTAGAAAGTGGAAAGAGTGAGTATGTTTAAGCTAACTTCTTCTAGTTGCTGCTTTCAATTGCTTGTCCTCCCCAAGAGGCTGACAAACAGTTGATTAACTTTTTCTTAAACTATTTCTTATTTCACACATGAACTCGGGTTAAAACAAATTTACTACTGTCAACCTTAATCATGAATGTCTTGTTCCTCAACATATTGTTGCAAAGCCTTGCTCACAAATATTGATAAATGCTGGCTAAGCGAGGCCAAAGACTTGTTATTTGTTCTACTCAGTATTCTGTACGTGTACCAGAAGCAGGCTTTGTACCTTAGACTGTATATCTAGTTTCATCTGACACTGACTCCTGCCTTCCACCTATTTGTTTTAAGGGGGCTAAGAAGCATTCAAAATACTGTAAATAAATATATACTCTAACATACCTGGTAAACAGTCAGAAAAAAGGGCCTTAAAACAATTCCAAGAAGAAAAAACATTAAAGTTAGTAAATTAGAGATAGTGCCTGCATCCATATATGCAAACCTGGACGCCTGATGGAATGCCCATTCCATCATTTGTGCCATGAAAAAATATCTACGTGCCTACGTGAGAAGACAACAAGAGTGCTGCTTTTTGCCCAGTATCTCTCACAGATGCTGCCTCAAGAGTCATCAGAAAGAAAACATGAAAGCATGAGATCTTGCTGAGATCTCCTCAGATAACCAATCTCATAACTAGGTACGTATTGTATTTTTACACTTTATGAAGTTTTTTAGCTTTTTATTTTTAATGTAAAAGATTTAGCTGTTCCAAGAAAGTTAGTCTTGTCACCCCAATAATCAAAATTTGTGCACTAGGAACAATATTATACATTATATATCTTCTACAAGACTTAAAGAAAAGTTTCCATCATTAAGGAGCTGCTCTGATAAACTAAAGAGTATATATTGATCCCAGTTGCTGGGGAAGGGAGCATCAATTGAATGCTAGCCCCCCAAACAACACGTTCAAGCCCCAAGATGCCTGGTTATAAAAGAGGATAAAATTAGTCCTGTAGTTATCAGTGCAACGATACTGATGTATATGTAAGTTAACAAAATTGAAACTACAGAATCTCAGTTATCCTACAAGGGGTGAAAAGCTCTTTTAATCAGAGGAAAAACAAACGCTCTGCATTTTTCTAAGTGGCCTGTAGGAAAAACAAGCCCAGGCTGCACATTAGAAATGATCATTTTTATTTATTTTTATTTAGGCAGTGTGAAAAGAGAAGGTGTAAGCGGTTAGTCTCATCAACAAAGAGACCTGGACTACGCTCTCCTTTCCGGGGGGGAAGGCATTCCCTTATGCCAAGAACCCGCATCCATTTAATCCCACCCTCCCCCTTTCTTTCCCCTGGCCTTTCTTTGGCCTGTGGGGACTTGTGCCCATCAACAGGGGCTCCGAGCTTTAGGAGGCACTGTGTGAGCAGCTCTGGCCCAATCCTCTTCCGGTGGGAAATCATCTGACACCAATGGAGCCTGTTTGGAGAACAGGAAAGTAGATAGGCTTCATCCGACCGCTACAGCGAGAACCGATGAACCCTCCTCGAAACCTCACCGCCCGGTGCGGCAACGCCAAGCTGCCGAAAAACCGGGCACCGGGCGGGGCGGGAGCGCCCGGGGGCAGGGGCTGGGGGGCCGAGGAGGATGAGGAGGGCGAGGAAGGCGGGCGGGGGGCGGCCGGGGCTGCAGCACCGTGCGGGGCGAGGTGCCGGAGGTGCCGGCCGAGCGCATCCTCGCCGGGCGGCTCCGGGGATCGCCGCCTCCTCGATCCGGGGAGCGGCTGGGGGGAATAATAGCGGTTAATGAAAGGAGATAACCTCGGTAAAAGCGCCTAACCTTGCGCTGCCTCGGCGGGGGAGCGCGGCAGGGCTGCTGATGAAGTGTATGTGGTGCTCCCCCCCCCCCCAGCACAAAGCCTCGGAGGACACCCCCCCCCCCCCCACACACACACTCTGGTGAAATAAAAATAATAAAGAGGTAAAAATTAAAAAATAAAAAAGCCATTTACCGGGCTCGAAGTCGGGGATGCGCGCCTGGTATTCCGCTCCGACCCTCATGCCTACATCTGCAACACAAGGGGGGGGGGGGGGGGGCGGCGGTTAACGGCCGCGCCGTCCCAGCCCAGCGCCGTGTGGCGGCTGGGGGGGGGGGGGGGGGGGGGGGAGCCGCCCGGGAGCCCCCCCGCCGCCGCTCAGCGCCGAGCCCCCGCCCCCGGCCCCCCCCCCCCCCCCCCAAGCCCCCCCGAAGCCCCGGCGACCGCCGGGGAAAGGGGCGGGGGGTCGGGGGAGGTGGCTCGGCAGAACAATGGGGCCGGCGGCGGGCGGGGGGCGGTCGCGGTGCCCCCCCCCCGCTCCTCACACACACGCACACACACACCTCAGGCGCCACACGGGGGCGGGGAGGGGGGGGGGGGCGGCACGGGGAAGCCCCGGGCTCGCACCGTGCGCGTCGCCGCCGCTCTCCGGCTCCGAGGGGCGCCCGGCGGAGGAGGGGGCGGCCCGGTTCTTGCCCCACGGGGGCTCCGGGCCCTTCTCCATCGCCACACGGGCCGGGGGGGGGGGGGGATGTGTGTGGAAAAAAGCGGCGGCAGCACTTGGGGGGGGTGGGGGGGTGTTAACACGGAGCCGCCATGTTGCCCCCTCCTCCTCCCTCACACCCCCCTCACTCCCTCTCCCCCCCCGGGAATCCCTCCGCGCCGGCCCGGCCGGATCTAGCCGTGAGGGCGGGGCTGCCGGCGGAGCCCCCGGCGGCGGAAGGATTCGAGTCGAAGCACAGCGGCCGAGGGGCTCCCCCGTAGGGAGGGGGAGCGGGGGGGCGGGGACTACTTTTTGTCGCCGCCGCGGGAACGGGGGGGGCTGCCGCGGGTGTGGGGGGACGGTTCGTACCGGGACGGGTCGGGGTGAGGCGAAATGAGGGCACGGGGGGGCTGGATCCAGAAATGGCAGCTCGGCAGGTAGTTCTTGGTGGCGTGATTCGCTTGCGCGTGGTGCTTTTTTGTTAAAAAAAAAATATGCTTATTTAATATTTTTATTTTCTTATCTTTATGTAGCTCGAGTGTACTCCCAAACGTCACCGTCCACGTCATGTCAAAATAACCGGTTTTTAAGAAAAGCGGCTGAGACCAGCTCCAGAGAGAGGCTGAGTTAGAGATGTGGCAACAGTCACGGCAGCGAACCTGGAGATGTGTTTGTCGCGTTTTCTTTCTACACGTACACATTTAATGTCACCGTGGCCATATTTTCAATATACGATAAATACATTTTTAATGCTTTAGTTACAATTTGTCAGTCTGATTTCGTGAGTTAAAAAAGCATAAACTTAGCAGCTGAAGTTGCCCCTGCTCTGCATGGCAGTCACGTCTCTCATTCTGCCTCGGACTGTCTGGCACAGTCGCTGTTACACTTTGTCACGTTTTAGCCATTCTTATCAAACTTCATCCCGGCAGCTGCCTGCCAGAAGTTTATTATTATTGTTAAGGAGTGCTAGCTAGAACGGTGCAGCTGCTGTCTTTCAGTGAGGTTAAGGAAAGGTGACTAGGTAAGTGTTGTTAGTGCTTGACAGGATCGCAACGGGATGTAGATTGCCGTGTTTGCAGGGAGCTGTCTTTTGATGCTTGTCTTGAAATTAGCCCACTGTGGTCAAATTTGAAACCTTTAAAAAATCTCTGATTTATTTGTGCTTGCTAGAATATGACAGAAAAATATTGCCAAGATTTTTCCTATCTGGGGAATATTGTGGTCTTAGGAGAACTGTTTTTGTCACAACTTTTGCAAGTTGAGCATTAAAAATGAGAGAGAAAAATATCTCTGATTCCTGTATGCTTACTGTTCACCCTCTCCAAGAGTTAATAAGGAAGCTATGGTAAGGAGAAGTAGGAAGCCCCTGCAGAATTGTGGATCAGGAGAATGTGGAGAAAAGGCTACAGAAACCCAAAGGTGAGAAAAAGCCATGTTCCTCGTCACCCTCTAGGTTTTCTTGAAAAAGCCATGGTGAACATTGAAGAACCAAGTATTACTGAGGAAAAAGTAATTGAAGAAAAGTCTGCAATGTGGATAAAATGATTGAATTTTGCTGATGATTCAAGATGTCATCTTTTTTCTTTAAGACTAGTTCCCTGTGACAGATTTGTGAGCTCACTCTGTGTGTCCAGTTGCCATTCATATCCCAGAAATTCTGGAATTGTTTGCACCTTCCACCCAAAATTAACAGAGGTCTCAAAGATAACTAAGCTCCCGTAAGCTTTGTGAAGGTAGTTGGGTACCTGCAAGTACCTCAACAACTGAGGAAAAAGCTGTCATGTGATCTCATATTTTAGTACACACAAAAGAATTCACATTAGAAAAAGCACTCACAAATACCAGAACCACAGGAAAATCTTCAGCCAGGGTTTACACTTTAAATGTAAAATCAATAAAGAAACCTGCAGGAAGGTGGGCTGCTTTAATTTTAGTCCTTCCAGAACAGACTATTTGAGGCTTTTTAGCTTTACTTTGATAGGATGTGAGATTTAGGCATACGTGTGGAGTTATAACTGTGTATGTCTGCCAGTTCTCTTAACTGATAAAGCCACAGAAAATTATACGTTAACGCAACTTTCAGGGTTAGTAAATTGTTAATAAACATTGTGAGGGGAACCTGAAAAGAAGAAAGATTCCTTGTCACTAGGGTTGGGAGGAGGATGGTCTTAAGAGTTTACTCCAAAGGACTGGTGTTAAAACTACGTTTCAAAACTGACATAAAAAAAACATAGATTCACTAAGTCCACCACTAAAGAGTTAGCAAATACCTGTAGTGAGTTTTTTTTCCCATGCAATCTTAAAGTTGCCTTGCCTCCTAAAATACTTTTGCTTGTATGGAAGCCTTCCATTGTTTTTTCCATAGTTCCTCTGTCGCATTCAGTAATCCTGGCTTAGATGTTGTATGCTAACACAGACTTGCTTGCGAGGTTGATCCTTCATTTATTGTAGAAAGTCTGCATAAGGAATTGGTTAGGACTATTTATCATGTATTTACTTATTCTTGATTTTTTCTTTCCACACATAGGCTACAGAGGACAGCACAGTGATCAAGCCAAAGCACTCAGAAAGGATGGCTTGGGCCTCCTTTTGTCCTCTCCCAAAGCAGAAAAATTAAAAGTTTAAAATACTGATATTTATACAGTCAAAGGATTCTTTGTATGAGCCTGCCAGTTTTTGAATCTTGAAGATTTAAGTGTTTCTTCTTACATCTCCAAGTTATAGTTTGGAGGGGAAAGGTTGTGTTTGGGCAGGAGGGGAGGGACTGCTGGAGTACAAAGCGGATTGCAACAGGGAGGAAGGGAATTGAGGAATGAAGAAATGTTGCAAACGAAGAAGGTGAAGTAGTCGCTTCCGCCTTTCAGCAGAGTTGCTAAAAGGCATTAGCAGAAATAGGAGATCAAAGGAAACAGCGTTCACTAGCCATGAGTTAGCTGCTCTTCTAACCCATATGGCTTTTGAGGTTGTTCCACACAGGTTTGAGGCCTCTTGTAATCATCTTTGTTAGAGCAGGTTCTTGGCATCTGTTGCTCAGTCTGAGATCAGGCTCTTAGATTGTGGGTTTCTGCAATTCATTATTATGTCCTTGCACTGAGGGATAATGAGAACATTAACTGTTTGGGGGGCGGTTGTGGGAAACTGAAGGCTGGCTATTCAGAACAAAATCATTTCTTGAAACACTGGATCTTTGCACATGCTTTTATTACTATGTTGTGTCCATCTCACCTCTGACATTTCTAGCACCTCAGAAGTACTGCAGATCACATGCTTGGCCTTTGTCTTATGGTCACAATTCTATACATTATTATTATTATTTTTATTTACAAAGAGTATCTTGACAGTTCCCCAGCTTGGGAAGGTCACTTTATGCAGTTTAAAATCTGTGTGTTTCTAGATCCCTTGAAACAGGTCAAATTAATTTGTGTTGGTTCTTCAGAAGATTTGTGAATATAGAGTATGTTGAGTGAAAAAGGGAGAAAATGGTATGACCACGAACCCTTTTGGCAATATCCAGCCTGGAAACTTGTCCTTTAATGCAGAGATTTATAATTTCCTTTGGTATGAATGTTTCATAAAGAAAAGTATGCTCTTTGTCTCCCTAAGCACATTGAGAAAAGCATGCCTGGAATCAAGGTAATTTCAGATAAATTACTCTGCTTGGAGTCTGTTCGCTGCTCTGCTGGAAAATGTATAGGTGTTACTTGTCAAGTACTATGTTTCTTTTATATTAAACACAGCTCAGCTGGCTGGATGCTAAGTGGGAGGCTTAGAAGTGGATAAGGTGAGATTTATTAGCTTCTTCGGACTGATGGTGGTTGCTCTGTTACGTGCAACATTCTTGAATTTTCCATCAGCTCCATGCTTTAGTGGAACCACTGGAAGATACTGGAAGCCACGGGTTTTCTACAGCTCTGCAAAATCATGCCGTCACTCTCAAGCTGGACACTCGCTAGTGTTTCTGAATTTTAGTATTAATATTTTTATTAAGGCTGAAATCAGTAAAGAGTGCAGAAGTTAAACTTTGTTCTATGACTGGCCAGTGAAATGCAATAAAACATCTGCTAACTGACTTGCTGCTGTTAATATCTCCCAACTGAAATTCGGGAATTCAGCTGTGTTTGCTTTATTTTTGTTGTGCTGTCTTCCCACTATAAGCTTCAAAAGCTATCTGCTCTCCAAATCCGGTCAGATTTTTATTTTTTTTTAGTTTAGTTAGCATCCTAGAATATAGATAGTCTGTATAATAAGAACAGTCAGTAACTTCTTCGTGGGAAATGGAGAAAATCATGTTGCAGTTTCTTTGAGAAGTCTAAGAACTTCAGCGATTATAAATACTTTTCTGTGTTTAAATACCTGCCACCAGCCGATCAAATTGTACTCTTCTGAAACCTTTGCCAAAATCGGAGGCTACGATGTGTTGGAAGATGGTGGTGGTTATGCTGAATGAAGCTGGAAATGTTCGGACTTCGCACTCTGTTAAAAATAGTATTTTGAAACCATTTATTTTACTATGGGATGGCTTATCTAAGAGCTAGTGTAATGGGTTAGTACTAATGTCCTCCTTGTTCATTACTTTGATCCTGACAATTACTAAAAGCAAAGGCTGCGGAGGAATTCATTTTGGGGCAGATGCCATAATCTGCATTCCTCCTTGGCGAGAAGCCTGTTCTTGGTCTTTTAAAGATTTGTTAAAGCTCTGAAGCGTAAAGCTTGATATCTTTTGAAAAAAAAAAGATAATTACATTTTCGAATCCTCTAGATACATTAGGAAAGTATCTGTTCCAGCTTTATGTATTTGTAGATTCTTCTTTCAGTGACTTGCTATAGCAGTGAGTTCCACTGACAATGTATGATGACTTTTTTGTTATTTTTCTTTTAATAGAAAAATGATTTTGTTTTCCAAATACCATCTCTTTCTCAACAGGAGAGACGGGTGTTCCTGTTCAGCACTTTCAGCCTCATTATTTCATTTTTGTACAGGTAACCTAAATCTCTGTTAAGCTGTCCCATTTACAGAAAGTAAAGAGGGTTCTGGGTTTAGCTGGTTATCATGATGGACTGTGGGAAAAGCCTCAGTTTAACTGGCTTAGCCTTATGTTACATAGACAACTTGGGACAAGAGGTCACTTCAGAAAGTCAGGCATCATTTCGCTACTTAAATTTGTCCATACCCTCTTCAAAGTACATTTTGGTAACAGCTATCAGTATGTCTTTGAATCACAACACTGGCATTTTGTATTGCCTGAAGATTCTCAGTCTGCCTGTTAATAGCCCATGCACATGGCTGAAAAGGCAGCTTCTCTTTACAAATAATTTTGGTTTAGGGTTATTTGTTTCCCACAGGAAAAAAAAAAAAGAAAAAAAAAAGAAAAATTAGGCATTATAATTTCTCTGGTAAGCCAGCGGATGTTTACTTTGTCTTGTCTTATTTTTGCATACAATTACTTAAACTGCTTCTCACTGGACTGAGCATTGAAAAGCCACCCTCACCAAATCGATACTTAAAGATGTTGGACTTAGGATCATTAACCATAGAATCATTAAGGTTGGAAAAGACCCTTCAAGATCATCTGGTCCATCCATAACTTGCTTAAGAAATGTCGTTTCTTTCTTCTGCACAGCAATGGGATGTCTGACTTTTCAGGCACCATTTTATTTTATTTATTTATTTTTTTCCAGCTGTGTTTTGATTTCCGGCACTTAGTGAACTGTATGGTAAACTCATGCTTTATTCTTACCTGCCAGTGTGTCTGTTGCTGTTGTACCTGAAGAAATGGCCATTTATTGTGAGCTAATGAAGTTTGTGCTCCTTCCTGTTTTTTCTCCTCCTTTTCTTTCTGTGAAGTAGCAGTACAAAAGGAGCAGACTATGAAGGATTTCATCCTGGGCAACTGGCTCTAGGTGGCCCTGCTTGAGCAGAGGGGTTGGAGAAGGTGACCTCCAGAGGTCCTTTCCACCAACCATCATGTGATTACATGATTTTTTTTTCTCCTTGCAGTTTATAATACCAAACACTTACTTGAGAAAAATATCCTTTAATGTACTCTAGAATGAAAAAATGACACTCTGTATTATTTTGTTGTGTGCCTTATCCTGAAAAAAAAAAAAGAGAATCTTATCCCTCTCAGTTTACTATTTAATATGGATCCAGTCACTGTAACAAACAGGAAAAACAAGGAAGGGGTACTTTGGAAAACACCAGTAATAGTTAATGTGAACAAACCAGTACTGTAACTCTGTACTGCCCACCTATTTAACAAGTGACAGGATCGCATGGAGTCATTGTAGGAGTAATCTCAAGAGATCTGAAAGAACCAAAGGCAGTGGTACTACAGACCTAATTTGAGGCAAATGATGTATCAGTGTGTGTAAAAGTATAAGGAGCAGCGTGGTAACAAGTAGCAGCAGCTTGTTTTGCTGTGTGTCTCAGGCCTTGGACTGTAATAACGTTTAATGCTACAGCATGCTGGCATCTCCTGCTGATTTTTTTTTTGTGGTTTAGGGAAAAAAAAAAAGGAAAATAGCACTGACTGCATGTAACCAAAAGAAGGTTCCTGAGATGTTACAAGAACTTTTTTTTTTCTTTTTGTTTTTTTTGTTTTCTGTCTCATGGTTTCTGTAGAAAAGTATATACTATTTTTGTAGCAATCCTTGTGTCATGGAGCTGTGCAGAATATTGGAGCCAAGCATGTCTGGACTGTGTAGATGCCAACACATTATCGCTATTAATGCATTGTATTGTTTCCTACTGTAACTATTGTTTGGCTGATGATCTGTATAGTTCAGGTATGCAGCTTAGGAGGGACTAACAAGAGGTTCCATTTTGATACAAATAAAACTGTTAATTAATTTTTCTGAAATGTGTAAGAATTATTTTTCTCTGTGAAAATTTATTATTATAATAGCACTTTATTAGATTTTCTACAAGTAAATATGTTTCTCTTGTATCTCTATTCTGTTAAAGAAAACTCTTCAGGTTGTATTAGATAATGCTTTCAGGAATAATGATTCCTCTTCTCTGGTCTGATGCAGATATACTTAAATATAAAACTGAAATCTTGCATTTGAGGATATGGGTGAATAGATTTAGGGTTAGTCTACACCGGGAAAAATTCTCCTTGGGAAGATTTCAGGAGTTAGACTCGACGATCCTTGTGGGTCCCTTCCAACTCGGGATATGCTATGATTCTGTAGTTTCCAGTATTTCTACCAGAGTGATTCTTAAACCAAGAGGTAAAACAAAAAATCATGCTTAAATAACTTGAGGGTGAAAATGCTGGATAGCACTAGGACCTTACCTACAGCTGGGTTTCCACACAAGATTTTAGAAAAATACCCGCCTCGAGTTCACTCTCAAACAACATCTAAATACTCTTATGCTGGAGCAGGTGATGTACCTACTTTTTCATATATAGTTCATCATCTTTCATCTTCATTGTATCCTTATTAATAAAGGTGGCTTCTATCCTTGGTTTAAGGATCTATCTAATGAAAACTTGGAGCATTGCAGTCTGGGAGCCTGTTATGATGTCCCTTTGTATTAGCTATCTAATCTTCTGAAAAATCAGAGATAATCCAGGTTTCAGAGTTGCACTCTAAGCTCACTGCGATAGATCAGTTCTGTACAAATATTATGGTACTGCCAAAAGCATCTTTGATAGACAATGTTTCTGCTGTTCTACCATATATAAATGCTTCTAATATCTGTGTTCCAGCCCAACCATTCCCTAACTTTGCCTTCCTTTGTGCCATATACTGGGTTTTGGTTAGGTGACTGGAGTCAGGTTTGGATATTGTGGTGCATCTTTTTTTAAAGAATGTCCTGAAATTTCACTGTCCTGTGTGACTTTACACACAAGCTTTTATATCAGTTAACTGGTATCGGTTGTCTTTGCCTTACAATAATCAATGGAAGCACATGAAGGAATCCTGTTCTGTTCATTTAAATACTTTTGTTTTCATAGAGCATGTATATTCCTAAGTGAACATCTGTAAAACATATGTTTCTTATGAGTATTGTACCTGGCAGTGCTTGAGCTGAATATATCATTAAAAAAAGTAACCGTAATTAGAAAGGGCAATAAAAAACCCTCACAACAGGTATCCATGTATTTACAAAAATCAATAGCCCATCAGACTTTAGGGCCATTTGATATCAGTCACTAGGACTAGGTATGATTCCAGTGCCAATGAAGGCCCTGGAAAAAATGCTATTAAGATACAATCAAACTTAGAAAATTAGGATTCTTTTTTTTTCTCAGCGCAGCTGCAGAAGATAACAGTACAAGATTGGTTAGAATGAGAAAATCACTAATCTCATTGTAAATTAAAAAAAAAAAAATAAGGAAAAAAAAGTGATACTAAGCTAGTTACAAAGTGTTTTTTTTTTTTTCTTCTCACAGACTCGTGCTCCTGAGTTGTTTAGCTACTTCTCTGCATATCCCTCCTGCTGTCAAAGAACAAGACAAAGTTCTAACTACGTAGAAAGCAAATACTGTGAGTAATCCACCCTGTTGACAGAAAGAGCAGTAAGTGGGAAATACATGAGGAAATGCTGCGTTCAGTAAGACTTTGAAATGAAGCGAGACAAGTTTTTTTTTTGTTTTCCTCCCCTGGTGTGGGGATTTGGAGGTTGAGAGTTGTTGGTTTCTGTCTGTTGACAAACCTTCTTAAATTGAAATCCTACGAGCAACAAAAATGTTCAGTAAAGTTCTGAGGTGAGAGATCGGCTTTATAAAAAATACAACTCAAAAAAACAACAACAAAAAAAAAACAAACAAAAGCAAAAAATACAAAAAAAAAAAAAGAATTCTAAGCATGTGTAAGGCAGAAGCAATGAATTACAAGCCTTATGCAAGAAACTCATTCATTGTTTTTAGTGTAGTTTTGTCCTGGGTACTCTTTGAGATGTATTTCTTGGAGAGGCTACATAAAGGAGAAACTAGCAGTCTACTACTGTCAGTTTCACAGGATGCTTCTGTCCAGAGAAAAAGCAATGTGCTTTTTTGAGATTGCTTTTTAAATTAAGCTACAGGATTTAGGCTATATATTATAATTTGGGGAGTCTGTTTCCATATTATTTAGAAATTCTTGTTTACATTAGATCCTTGGAAATTGTTGTACAGTAGAATCCAAAGTTTGTTCAGAAAGCTAATAGAGTTTTGGATCAAGGGCAGTGGCTAAAATTGGATGTCCTTGGGCCAAAGTGGAGACAGGAGTTGGAAGAACTGCTAGCTATCACAAGCGTGTTCGTAACTATGGGTTCCTAGGCTTATTGTGGACAGGGGATGCAAACAGAAATCTTTTCCAATTACTCAGTGAGGGCCCCTGCATTCTGTTGGAGTATGAGCAAGCCGTGTCTCATTTGCTTCGGTTTGCCTTGGTTTATATTGAGCCAGGCACAGGAAATATGAAGCAAACTGAAATACACAATAAGAACATTAACAGCAAACCTGCCAGACCTGAAGCCAAAGAAACCATGGTTGTTTTCTTTTCCTCCTCTGAGTAATAACATTTCAGTTGGTCACTGACTGATCTGAGGCTGGAAGAGACCACGGGCAGGGCAGGGCAGGGCAGGACAGGGTTGAGCTGAGAGGGTTGGTAGGGACACCTACAATGAGGAGAATTGTGATCTGATATCATAGTCAGGATGTTTTTTTCTTTTTTCCTAAACCCAGAAGGACAGTGTGTCAGCTCCTGTTGAAATAAACAGAGATAGACATACTGTCCAAATGGAGAAAAAAAATTGATGCCCTTTTGAGCTATTCTAAGAAGGAACAGTTCTTTCCTGTTAGCCCACACTCCAAATGTTGGATGTATAAATAAAAGACTGGCTGTGTACTCTCTCATCAGTTTTATTTTGAGAATTATTCCATTCAGAACATAGGATTTTTTAGTTATTTTTCCATATTTGTTCCCCAGAAAAAGTCTGGAGGAAATTCAGAAATTCCATAACTGGAAAAGTCCGTATTTAATTTTTGACAAACTTATTGTGGCTGTTTGGGATCGCTAACACTTTTCAGTTCTCAGGTCTACAGACTGATGTGCAACTGGATTATTGCTCTGAGTTAGAAGTCTCATTTAATTTTAGAGTACAGAAATAATCGGGTCTTAGGAACCTCAGGCTGAAACACACCAATGGCTGGAGCACATTGGTTAAAATGAGTTGAAGAAATAAATGTAAGTTTCAGTAAGATGCATATATGTCTTCCCAGATTCTTTCCTTCTGATAGTCATCCCTGTACTTGTTATACGATGGACTCATCTTCGTTTTAAGGCTGGCTTCTGTTTCTTGTTGCTCTTTTCATAACATAATAAATAATGTTAATCATGAGTAAATAAATACTTACACGTCTGAGTAGTTAGACTGGGGCCTTAGCCCACAGACCGCTGGGGGTAAGAATTTGTAGATTAATGACTGCTTTGTTGATTTTATGTAAGTTAATACAAATAACTTTTTTTTTTATTACAGTTTTTATTCATTTTTTTTTAAATCTATATGGCATAGTAACTTGTGTACTATCTTTTATGCTTCATTATCATATCAACGCATGTATTTTATTTTGACAGTAAATAACAAAGGCATATGGTAGCAAATGGAACTCAATGTAAACATCCAATGTTCTTTATATTTTCAGGATTGGTGGTAATTTGTTATAACTACATTGTTACATTTTTTGACAGTTAACTTTTTCAACAAAGGATTATGTTATGTGAAACAGGGTAGAAATTAAAAAGGCCTCGAATCAAAACTGTGATTTTCAGTATAAATTAATTAAATTCTGAGCATATGAGACTTTCCTAACCATCCTATGTTCCTTTACTGATTTGATGCTGTGAAGGTGAAATGACAAGTCCCAGAGAGCTAATAGACTCTCACAGTAAAAGTCCTGTTCAACTTTGGAAGAAGTGGGTTTGTTCAGACTTAAAAGTGGCAACAGCAGACAGAGGAGCATTATAGCAATTTTTCACATATTTGAAAACTTGCAGAAGGGTTGGTGAATTTTGTGTCCACAGGAGTTTTTATTAGCTTTGAAGACTGAATGACTTAGCTGTATTTTAAGAAAAGCTTTCTTATCTTGAGATTTGCTAGGGGTTGGAGCAGATTACCTGGAGACACTGTATGGCTGATGAATGGGAGGTTTTTAGGGGAAGTTACAGTAGTATCTCTCAGGAGTGAACCTTGCGAAGAGATGAAAGAAGGTCTCTCCTCTGTGCTTACATTTTTATTTCATAGGTGCCATGGGGTTTAGTGGCATTCCACTAATAAGTACATGGAACTAACGTTTTTATTAATGGCAGAGTTTTCGAGGTATTTTGTGTATCGACACTGGAACTTACAGTCATGTTACTGAATGGGCTGCTGCCAAAAAGGGAGGTCTCAGCTGGTTTTCTTCATTTACCACCAATGCTGGGTTTTCTGTCGGGATGGTTTTCAGTTCAAGTGGGGTGACACATATGCACAGCTTAGGTGAAGGCAAATCGGCACTTTTTTTTTTTTTTTTTTTGAGCAGCTGCTCAAAGGGCTTGGTGGAAAAGTACTTAAGGCTCTGCAGCTAGAGGATGGTGCCTTTCCAGAGTACTAGAAGTCCTAACTAGGGGCTTTTTCAGGAAAACAAAAACAAAAACACAGGCTGAAAGAGCCCAGTAATAATATAAAGCTGAATGTCCCCTATAATGGGTGATAAGAGGTCAGTAGTTTGCTGATCACATGAGCCTTATGTAGAAGTGTCAGGTAGTAAGTTCTATCCAATAGGCTTTAGCAAACAAGCAAATTTAGCAATTTGAGTTTTCAGCTTTTCAAAAAAACAAGATAGCTCAAGAGAGTTCCCTTCAGGTAACCATCTGAAAATGAAATCAGAAAGTGTACCTGTGCTGCTTCAAGTGGGGCCTTGCTTCCAGCTTTGTACTATTTGCAAGATTTACCGCTAATGGCAAGAAAATGAGTATAGAATTCAAAATAATCTCAGTGAAACATTAGCACAGTGTCCCTCTGCTCTTTGGTGAAAAATTCATATCACCAGGTGGAATCGTATTTTGCAATGGGGAGAAACTCTAAACAAGACAGAAAATAAATGAGAAATCTTCTGTTTGCTCTAATATTTAATTTATTTGCATTATGATGGCAAGGTAGGTGTAACCCCCAACCCAGCTAAAACGATATCTTTGATATGTAATTTGTGGGATCAGCATGATGCTCTGAAAAATTAGATTATCAGAGGTAGATAATCAGGGGCTAGATCAAATTTTTACATGTAAAATGAATGAATGGATAGGGGAACAAATGCAAGACAAACTGCAGCCAGCTATACTTCAGGGAGTTCCAGAAAATATATGGCTTTTCTTTCTTACTCTGTGTCTCCTTGCTCCTAATTCTGTGTACTTGCTGATTCAGTTTAATTTTTTTTTTTTTTTAAAAAAAAGCCTCCACATTTCTGTAATGTATGCCAGCTGTCGGATGTCTCCAAGACCTAGAGATTCCTGCAGAGCCCTGCAGACGCTCAGATAGCATGCCCTCTGTCACAGTGGCTTAGAGGAATAACGAAAGACTTTTGAGATCCGAGTTTTTTCAAAACCTCACTCTTAGTTATTAGGAGTTGTGCAAATTCAGTGTCAAAGGTAACCATTACAATTTTTCTGGGGAAATGGTCATCAGGTTTGTCCTGTGCTGCTGAAGCTAGCAGGGATGGAACAGCATGGGACTCTGTATGTACAGTTGTTGGGGTAGATTCAGATATATAAAGATAGCAATGAGCATTTCCATAGGATTTTTCAAAATACGATTTTCAGGGACAATTAATAGCCTATTTGCAACTTCGGGTGCTCTCCTAACCTGGTTTTCTGGCTATTGTACTGAATGAATGAAAGCTAACGAACAGTGTAGAAGTGGCTCCCATGGCACGGCTATTTCATGAGCTGTACTTTTAGGAGTCACCCGTCTGTCCCGCTGTGAGAGGGCCTGCTGTGGCTGCCAACACCAGCACGCTCTGGGACTGAACCTGTAGCCCCTGCTGCAGTGACGTTGTTACCTGCCTGTGCTGCTCAGC
The DNA here is from genome assembly GCF_964034855.1 of Anser brachyrhynchus. Taxonomy (NCBI): domain Eukaryota; kingdom Metazoa; phylum Chordata; class Aves; order Anseriformes; family Anatidae; genus Anser; species Anser brachyrhynchus. The sequence continues at coordinate 28,961,786 of NC_137696.1, forward strand.
TCCCCCTCGTACTTAGCATGCACCCCGTGATTTAAAAACTGTGGAGGCAGAAGGCTGGTGGCAGCAGGACCAGGCTTTTTGCCTTTTGGTGACAACCACAGGTTGTGTGGCACAGCTGGATCAAACAGACCGGGGTCTGTCCTCCGGCCCGGAGGCCAAGCGGCCATGGCACAGCTCTCTGGCCCCAGCTCAGTGCTCCTTCCTCCCAAACAGCTGGAGCTGGCTGCGATCCCTGGCTGTGCCGTGATCTGTGGCCATGCCATGGCCCCTGCCCAAGCACTGCCAAGAGAGAGCTCAGAGGTCAGTACCAAAATTTTGTTGGAGTGCTAACAATTAAAAAGCCCGGCTGACTTGGACCATCATCATTGCCTTGCTTTACTTGCTAAGTGTTGTGGGAAACAGCTTTTCCACACGCGTATGATCATGTGAAACATACACGTCTTAAATGTGCCTTAAGTTGCAGAGCCCGAAGGTGCTGCAGTTACCGAGGTGTCACAGCAAGCAAATGCCAGTGCCAGCTAATTGTGTTTAAAGAGATCCGAGTATTTTCTGTTTGCTGATAGGTGGGTAAAGGGAAAAGGACGAAGTAGTTTTATCCCTGAATGAAAAACCTATGTGAATTGAATACTTCAGAGAGTTTAAGACCTGTCAAAGGTTATATATGTCAAAGGCTCAGGGGAGGCCTTATTGCTCTCTACAACTACCTGAAAGGAAGGTGTGGGGAGCTGGGGGTCAGCCTGTTCTCACAGGTAACTAGTGATAGGACTGGAGGGAATGGCCTCAAGTAGCACCAGGGGAGGTTCGGGTTGGAAATGAGGAGACATTTCTTCTCAGAAAGAGCAGTCAGGCGTTGGGACGGGTTGCCCAGGGAGGTGGTGGAGTCACCGTCCCTGGGGGTGTTCAAGGAGAGGCTGGACGTGGTGCTTAGGGACATGGTTTAGTGGGTGATGCTGGTGGTAGGGGGATGGTTGGACCAGATGATCTTGGAGGTCTTTTCCAACTGTAATGATTCTATTTAAATATTTCATCTCATTGCTTCCACTGAGCTGTAATAGTAAGTAGCCTTAAATGATTGTAGGAAGGGGCTGAGCTCAGCGGGCAAAGCCTCGGGGGGTCGAGGGTGTCAGGCCAGCCGCCTCCCCGGGCCGGTCGTGAGGTGTTTCACAGCGCACTTCGAGCTCCCAGGCCGGTGACGGGGCAGCCGGCCCTGAGGGACCGAGCCCCCCTCTGGGCCACCGCTGGGCCTCGCTCCCCGCCGCTCTGAGGCGGCTTCGAGCTCCGGGGCCCGGACGATGGCGCTGCGGCACCGGCCTGGAGGCGGCGGTGGCGGCGGCGGCGGCGCGGCGGGGCGCTGCCCGGCAGGGGGCGCCGCGGGGAGGTCCGGCGGCGGCGGCGGCGGCGGCCGCGGGGCTGCGGTGCGCGGGAGGCGGCGGCGGGAGGGCTGATGCCGCACGGCCGTGCCCGCGGTCCCGGCGGAGGCATGGGGCGGGCGGCGGAGCGGGGCTGAGCCGAGCCGAGCCCTCCGCGCCGCGCCACGCCGCCGGCAGAGCGACTATGGCCGGGGGAAGGAGAGGGCTGGTGGCGCCTCAGAACACCTTCCTGGAGAACATCGTGCGGAGGTCTAACGGTGAGGCGGGGGCTGAGGGCTCCTCGGAGGGGGCAGCCGGCGGCAGGTGCGGCGGCGCCGAGCCTCGCCGAGCCCCCGGAGCGGGCAGCCGGGGGCCAGGCGGCACCGGGAGGCGAGGGGGCTGCGGGGGGGTCCCCGCCGGGGAGAGCCCGGCGCTGGGCACCGCGGGGGGCGGCGAGTTGGGAGGGAGTCGGGCGTCTGGAGGGCTGAGGGGAGGCAGCGATGGTTATTTTCTTTTTCCCCCTCGGAGAATCGCGCCTCGAATTTCGCCGTTCGTGCGGGTATGCATTGGCGTTATCCAGGTTCTCGCACTCCGGGACTTACCCTCGGGAAGCCTTGCGGCCGTGCGGGCGGCTGTGTGCTTGCTTGAACCTGGGCACGGGCGGTTTTTGGAGGCTCCAAGTTCTGCCATCTTTAAGGCTCCCTTGGACTTGGGTGCCTCGGACTTACGGGGTTAAGAACTTGTGGTGCGATCGGGAATACGCAGGATCGAGCCCTGCCCCGAGACAAGGCGACAGGACTTAATTAAACAGTAGTCAGTCGGTTCTGATAAGGCAAAGACAATTAACCCTCCCGATAAGCAGCCAGAACCTCAAATTATCCAAAGAGTGATTTTCAATTATTTTCAATTACGGGATATTATTGAGGGGAAAAAAAGAATCGCCTTTGGTAGGAATGTGTTTTCACACGGCATTAATCGTGAGGCTATTTTTACAGGCTGCCTTTCTCTGCAACTTCCCTATAGAAGGGGGTGGAAGCTGCCTTCCCGAAAAAATACTAGCCGTCCTCGTAGTGAAGCCTGCCCTCTTTTTACAAAATGAGATGTCAACGTTTCATCAGATTCGTGTTGCTTCTCTAGTCTTCTAACACCGGTTAGCTAAGGCTTTTCTCAAAACTGTCGTGAGTTCGGGAATAATTTCCTTCATTAAAAACCAAATTTCTCTGTTGGCTCTCAGTGCCAAGAAATAAAATATTGCAAAGTGCAATAAATGGGTTGAGGTTTGGAGATGGGGTTATCGTGCAGGAGAAGCTTTGCTCCGTTTCTTCCTATTTTCCCCCATTGTTAAGAAGGTGCCGTAACAGAGCGTGGTGCCAGACAGCACAGGTAAAATGACAGCACTCCATCTCCAAATGCTTAGCAAGTCCCGCGGGCTGTAATAAATACAGGTTTTTAGATGAAGCCTGGTAGGAAGTGATGCACCCTTCAGACATATTAGGAGAAGCTTTGGGAAGTGACTCAGGTTTAGCAGCCCATTTCTCCTGTAATGTGCCTTCTAGTCCTTGCTGTAATGCGATGCCGTCACATACAAGCGCTGCATGATTCAGTTCTAATGTGGGACCATCAGCATCTTCTGACGTCCGTGGCTGTCAGGAGACGAGCACGGTGTCCCCATTCTCCTCAGCCGGCAGAGCTGTGTCGTCCAGCGCAGGGATGGCATGGGAACAGCCCAGTCCCGCGGTGCCTGCCTGCTTGGCCTTTGAGATGCCCATGGGACGAGCGCTTAAACGGGCCCATACACTTTGAGGTTTGGCTCCCCCTTCTCGGTTTCATTCGATTGGATAGTAACGTGACCCACAGTGAAACTATCTAGCCCCTTTGGGATTTGCCAAATAAACCCCGGGCTTGTTGTCAAACTCTATTTGCTGGCACCCGTGGGCAAGTTAAGTAGTGCCAACAGATATTGCATTGATACATATATAGCAATGTTGTTAATTTGGGGATTCCCTTTGAAAGGAGAGGAATTTGCTCATGGAACTGAAGGAGGTATAACTGAGTAAGTGCTTCACTTGAAGGCACTTGTGTATGACGTGCATCTACAGTCACAGGTGAAGTGAGAAAAATACGTTCTTGATCCAGGTTGTGCTGGGAGATTTAACTCAGTGAACGAGGGTTATGGTAACAAAAAAGTCATTGGCATGCAACCACTTTTGGAAGCATTACTCTAAGGACAGCACAAGTGATGCCATTTTAACCAGTAATTTAATAATTATTTGGACAGCCTTTCATATTAGGTGTGAGACTGGCAAGCGGATGCACCTTCAATGGCTAGAGGTAATAGCAGTATCTATATGCATGAAAGTTCAGGGCTTTTCCTTTAGGGTTAATATTTTGTTCATATCACACCATCTGTAGCAAGATGCACCTCAAACTCCAGTGGCCTGAAGTCTCCTTATGAGTTTTATGGATGAGAGTTTCCTCTTAGGTTGCAAATCAGCCGAGATGGGTTCTCATCCGCTAAGCGCCAGACAGAATCGCTATCCTAGGATTACAAGCTGCAAAAGATCTCCACTCCACAAACTGCGGAAAGAAGGAACTGAGAATTTGTCAGCCCATCTTGGGATAGGATTGCCTTAATGTAGCACACATGGGAAAGAATGTATGAAATGTCATCAGCCTAGACCTGTGGTCCTCATTTGGTCCTCTGTGATTTCTTCTCACAAGACCTTTTGGATGAAGTGTGAACACTAAGGTTCTTCCTTCTTTGAAAGGAGCATCTCTGACATCCTTCCTGTTGGAAGTCTGGAGGAAAAAAATAAGGACCGGGGACACTACAACCCTGCTTGTCGGTATTTAATGTTTAAAAGCTGTGTTTCTGAACTAGCCGTGTAGCTCTAGAAAAATAAATGTTGCATGTGGTGCTTGGTCGACAAAAATTTGTTTGAAGCATTGAAATATTTAAAGGCCCAAGCACCCAATGGGACAGAAAATGAGCCCATGCCATAAAACAGTGCAGTACGTAAAGAATTGCTAGCCTCTGATGGTTACTGCTAATGTGATATTAATGTTTTTCTTGGGTAATGTAATACACCCCCAGTACACAAGCACTATAACAATAACAGTTATAATCTTGGTTCATGGCCAAGGCACCGAATTCAAATGGCGTGGCATGTTATAGAGAGAACTGATTCTGTGATATTCTGATGTTTTATCAATAACTGGAGGCAAAAATACTTTTATGTTCACATAAATACCAGCTGGATTCTGCAGTCCTTCCCTGTTGCATGAGAATTTAGTGCTTGTAAGGATGGCAAAAGAGAGCCCTGTGTTTCCATGGCTTAGGAATTTCAGTGGAAGTCACAGATACTTTTCTGATTTATTGACAAAACAAGGAGGTTGGAAGAAGGGGAGGCTTGAGGGCATAAGGCTTGTGCGGGTTTAGTCTTGCTTCCCCTGGGAGCACCCTAAGGAGAGACCAGGTGTGGAAGCAAACCTTTGATGGGGAATGCAGTGAGTCCCCTGGAGAGGGAAAGAAAAAAGCACCCTGAGAAACAAATCCTGAGAATAACAGGTATTTCCATGATTTATGGCATTACTTCCACTGGAGACTGAAAAGTCCCAGTACAATAAACATTCTGCAACCTGGGCCTGCTAACCTTGTACCGCTGCCCGAGACCTAGGAGAGAAATTAACTTCATTATAAACAGCCCTGGAACTGAACAACCTGTTTTTGTGTTCAGCCAGAGACAAATGGGACGGAATCTATGACAGAATGAAGAACAAAACGGAGTTTTATTTTCGTATTTTTGCACTTTAATACAATGTTTATTTAAATGAAATATTTGCAAAGGATCCTTAACCTGACGGCACTGTTTCTGCTGCAGCCTGGCTTTGCTGCTTGCCTCCGGTTCCGAACCCATGAGCCTGGAGGCAGAGACATGGCTGCAGCTCATCTGGTTAGGGTCTAGAAGCAGTGCAGGCATGCTGCCCCAAAGGCAGGGTTTACTAGTTTAGGTATTAGCCTGTTCAATTCCAGACTCAGAGCTGTTACGTTGGAAGGGTACGTATGTACGGGCATGACACGTTCCGCATCGCTCTTCTGTGTGCGATGTGCCCAGGGTAAGTCGTGTCCTGGGTATCGCTGGGCTGCCTTGTACTGCCACAACACCTTTGGTAAATAGCATCAGTCATCAAGAAAGTATTTTCATTCTGAGAACAGGAGTGCTGCAGTTGAAATAAGGAAGCATGGTTTTGGGGTGGAGCAGGTTTTTCTGTTTCCTTCTGATAGAATATGTTTGGTTTCCTGCCAGTTCATAAATTCCCAAAATTTACAATGAGTCTTCAAGCAACACTAGGTGAAATTCATTCTTTGCAGAGGGCCAGCTCAGAAGCCTTGTGCTGCAGGTAAATTATGTCCCAGTGTGAGCTAGTGAGGTTCTATCTAATAGGGAAATGTAGTTTAGAGACTTTTCAGACGAAAGTACTGAAATGGACAAACTTAACTGGGTGCAGGGAAGAGCAACATTGAGGCTTTCCTAATGAGTGTCTTGGATAGGTTAAGCTATCCTAATTGTCAAGGCTCCCAAACGAGCTGGTTTGGAAGCCTGGAGCAGATCTCCAGGAGGCTTACTTCTGCATGCTCTCAGTTAAAGGCTCATCTATTTTCCTGACCTCAGTGGGTTAACTTCAAAATGAAAAATGGCAGTGGAATAGATGGGTCTGCCAAGAGACTACTCCTCTTACCTGGCATGGAAGGATCTTTGCCAAGCCAAACCTTGCAAAAGATGGCTGCAAAACTGCTGGGTAAGATGGTGCTGAGTGCAGAGCAGAGTGCAGAGTGGCGTTAGCTGAAGATGTTGCTTCTCTTACCTTTACTGTGGCTTGCCCTATGCAAAGCAAAGTGAATGTTATCCTCTACAAATCTGGCATCCAGTGGTTGAGCTCAAGTCTGTGCCCTTTCATAACTAATCCTACAAGACTGCATTTCCAAGGTTTCATGTAAAAACACGAGTGCGGGTCTGTCTGTTGGCACTGATTAAAACAAGACATCGAGATGTGCAGGCAGCAAACCTTCAAAAACTGCAAGAGAACAACTTGTAGGTTCTCTGTTAAGGACATTTTTCCAAACTGAGAATGAAACAAAAGAAAGGAGTTTGTTTCTTCTTGATCTTCCTTCTTTTCTAAGTTACCAATTATGGAGGCACCTTTATTTTCATCCACACTGTTGTACAACTCGTCGGTACATCAAAATGTCTATTGACTATTGGCATTTTTTTTTTCCTTGGTACATCTTGAGTTGATTATAAAATATTTCTTTGCTGGCTGTTATTAGGCCAGAAGCTCCTAAATCTGTGTGCACATCTTTATGCATTTAGAAATGCATTGACAACCAGATTTCCTTAAAATGACTTTTATAGATAGTAAGAAAAAAAAGTACAACACAGAGATGATAGATAATGTGCTTTAAAATTAATGTTCTGAAAGCTCAAGAAGTTCTACTGTGATAATTCAACGTATCAATCCATTTCTGCATTAAATCCTAGAACAAGGTCGTAAAACAAATCTTAATGAAACCCATTCATTGGAGAATTTGTTAATGCATTTTTGTAACTCGTATAGCTAAAAGTGAGCAGGGAGTTAGGTCTTGTCAAATGCTTTTAAGGCTCTTGATGGCTGTAGCTATAATCAGTAAATCAAAGGGCTTTTTTAAACTGACGTAAGACCCCTATAATTGATGCAACCAAATCATGCTTTTCCCTGGATTTCTTTCAAGATCAAACTGGAGGGGGAAAACCTGACCAATTAAACAGTGAAGTTGTGCTGTTAAACAGTGTTTTGAATGGAGCAGTGGATGACTTTTACAGCTGACGAACTTTCTAATTACTGAAAATTATCTCATGCTAACGTCACTTTTGTCTGCCTTTTTTTTTTTTTTAATTTTTCAGTATGGTCAGTACTTCAGAGATAGGCACAGAACAATGCTGTGCATAAATTACATATGACAGCTTCTGTGCACTTCCCATTTCAGCTATTCATCTTCCATTTTTCTGCTCTAATTTCTATTTTATTTTTTTATAATACAGATAATTAGAAGATTTTACAGCTACTAATGTTGGTAGGATGTATTATTCTTTCCAGTTTAAACTTTTTTCATGGTAGAGGCATACAGTGAAATGCTTACTATAATAATGCATAATAATAAATTTTGAGATGGAACCAGTAGTTTTTTATCTATTACTGCTGGCTGAAATTGGCATTCATTTTCTGTAATGATTCAAAGTGAGTCACTTGAAGTTGTTGTTTTAGTTGGCGTCTCTCTGTTATTTGTAGTAAGTATGATGAAGTACATTTTTAAATAATTCTTTTCAGCCTGTACTTGCAGTATGCTCTGCATACAGTGTAAGTCGTGTTTGAATAGAGCAATATAATGTCTGCATTAGTGGATTTTTTTCAAGTTCTAGCAGCCAAGAGTTTTTAAATCTTATCTTTTTTTTCCTGTAAAATACATATTTTGTTATTTATAACTTCTACAAAACGTGTAAGCTAAAATGAACTTATCTATAGGGTTTTGTAATACATTGTTTTACGTTAGATTGATGCTGTGGTTTAAAATAGTTTGATCTTAATGTTAAGGATATACAATTTTGAGGCCTCCATACCATTATTCTATAGAGAAATCATTTTTTTTTTAAATAGGATATTTGAACACTGATGCTTTCCTACTCTAGAAATGAATGCTAGGAGGTACTGAGTGAATGTATGTATCCATGTGACACCACTGACTTCCATAGCAGAGTGAGGGTGGAAGAGCAGGATTTTGTCCTATTACTTTTATTCTACTAAGTGAATAGATTTTTGGTCCTTTGAGCAGCTTTGTACTTTCTTTGAATGCAGGTACAGCACTTGTGTTAAGGTGCAAATTTGGTTGAGTCTTGTGTATTTGTCCCTGAAGTGTGAGCCTTGGATCACGTAGGTGCAAAGAAAGGATTGAATAAGTGGTGGAAATTCTTTTCAGTTTGACTTAATTTGTACTGATTGAGGGCCATATTTTGACCTCAGAAGTTACATTTGAACAACATAAGTAGTCTCTGTGACTAAATGCTGCTTTTTTTTTTTTTTTCCCCAAAAGGTAAGACTAAACATGAACAATACACACGTACCTATCCTTTGCAAACTGTTAAAGCAAAAGCATGGTATGTATGAGCTGCGTGGCTGTAGCAGTTTTGACAGGTGTACTTATAAGCAGCATTCTATTTCCACACATTGGGTTCCTTACAAGAAACAAAACCAACTCTTTCTTTCCCATGTCAGAATGATACTACTGGTGATACAGGTCACAAGTTCGTAAGTATCAGGATTGTTTGGAAACTTACCTGTCCCCCATGCTTAAGCTTAAGCTGCTTGATGCCCAGCTAACAGAACAGTAACTAAGGAGGCTGTATCCCCCGCCTCTATCCTCAGTGGCCGTGGATAGGGTAGCAACCTCTCCTCAGTGAGCTAGTCCTGACTGGCTGCCTCTGTGAGATGTCTCTTGTCCTCAGGTGTTTCGGAGCTTAGAGCTGACGGACAGTTTCCATTAAATAGAGCAGTGCAGAAAGCAACACAATTCTGTAGATAGCAGAAGTTTTGGTGGGGCTGGATGTTGTAGAGGCTTGCTGTCACTGCTGGTAAAGGATCTGTGTTATTCAGAACGGCGTTTTCTGGTTCTTCTGTGACGATGCATTTTGCAAGTGGAGGAAAGCACTGGTTTCGTGACTGAGCAAAATCCATCCTTACATTGTGGAAGGAGTTAAAATGCTGACCTGGGAAAACGCAGGCTAGAGAATATGAAGTGGGGCATTTCACAAAGTAGCCAGCGCTGCAGACCCTGGTCACAGAAGCTCTCCCTACTTCTGCAAGTGATTGTGCTGCCTGTGAGATGCTGCAGTTTGTACAGGTGTTTCTGCAGCAGGAGGTGCTTTGTGCTGCGCCTCTACACGTTTCTGTGCCTCCCAAGTGTCTGGCTCAGACTGTGCCAAGCGCAGCACAAGCCAGAACCCCGAGCCTTATTTATATGCGTTCAGACTCTCCAGCTCTGAGCTCAACTCTTGTCAGGGCTGATAAGAGGAGCCAGCAAGGCTTACAGCTTCTCCTTGGGCTGGGCAATACTGCTAAGCTAATTGGCGTTGTGTTAGAAATTGATTTCCTGGTAAGGGAGTCCTTTGAGTCCTTTCAGAGAGGTACCTCAAATCACTAAATAGTTTGAATACAGCAGCTATCACATGTGCATTTTATCCTATCTTTGAAGAGACTTTAGCAGTGGATTTCTCCTTCGTGGTCTTCCTCTGACCAGCTCCTGGCCTGGCCTTGTTGACCCACTTGTGAGTACTGTAGAGGCCTTGCTCTGTGATGCTCCAAGAGTTCACCAGAGCATCCCTTGTGCTTGTTGTGCAGCAAAGCCACAGCTGCTTCCTGGCCTCTGGGACCCTGTGTCCCTGCAGATGGAAAGGCAATATTTGCCTCAGTGGCTGTTATTTAATATTTTCTTATGTTAGGAACAATTGTTTAGCAGATTATGAGCTGTCTCCAAGCAGCACGTTGTCAGGGATGTCAATGCAATTGAATGTAAATGATAGCAATGAGAACAGCCCTTCTACCTCCGGGTTATCTGTCAGAATAAACTATGCAGGGGAGTTACAAGTGGGAGTCCTTGTTTTACGCTGTGTCTTGCCAGCATTCGCACAGGCAAAACACCACTGCCTGAGAAGAAATGCAGGCGTGTTCTCCACGTAGGCACAGAACTACCTTTGTATCATTGTTTTGTCTTCAAAGAGATCTGGGAAGATGAGTGAGTAACTGGAAAGAAACTCCTATTTGTCTCTGAGACCCCTTCTTTACTGTGTGGTGTGAGGGCAGAATCTGTCCCCTCCACGCGCTGTGTGGACGCTAGGGCCTGTGAGGACACAGTGGGCTAAGGAAAAAGAAGTGGGTGCAGGAGGTTGGGAAACCATTAGTGCAGATTGCCTGTCCCCTCACAGCAGCGTCAGGAACAGGGAGTTGGTCACCCTGAGCCTGGTATCTTCCCAAGGAAGGTGGGCAGAGAGCGGTGGCTTGGAAACCTCTTCCCCGGCCTAGCGATTTGGGTGCTGCTGTGCTACGGCTTCTCTTGGCGGCCTGGCTGCTGGGCGAATGGCTTCTCTGTAGGCTTCCAGCGACACAGGGAGTTCTAGAGCGCTGGTCCAGCTTCAGTATTTACTTTGTGCATTTGTGTCAAAGCTATGTAAGACCTGGACCACAGATGGTGGGTCAAGGTACATGAAGTGGAAACTTGCTAGAAGTGAGACACTTATCAAACAGTGGGATCCCCAAAACCTCTGACTTGCTCCTTGAATCGATAAGTGCACGCGTTTTTGCTGTTGAAGCTTGATAGTTACATAAAGGTCTCTCAGTGTGGTTGTAACTCTCATCTAAACCCAACCTGGATTCTTAGATGAAGCACTCTACCCCCACCTCCCTGGAAAGGCTCACACAATATAGGCTAACAGGATTGCCTCATATGGATGCATAAAATACAGCAATCAAGCCACACTGACTTAAAAACTCAAATGGTGAGGATGTTGGCATCCCTTCTCTTCAGCAGCTTGATGGTTAGAGCAGTCATTCAGGACTTGAAATGGAGGCTGAGCTTTCACTTCCCTCAGGTAGCCCCACATCTCCTAGGAGAACACCCAAGCTGCTAGGCTTTCAGGAGGGAGGAAAATGTATGCATGTTCTCTAAGCAATCTTTGGAAACTGGTGGTCCAAAAAATCAGGCTTCATTGGCCAAAAGGTAGGCGAGTGAGAATGTGATTCTTTAGCTCCTGCTATAGTAGCAAAGAATCTTGGGTGTTATCTGTGAGAGCTGGGTTTACATAAAATCTGCAAGAAGTGGTCTTACATTAAAATAGTTGGCATCATAAGAACTACAGGAGAGGAAAAAACCTCGATCTTAAAATATGAGAGCTGGGCACCTAGGGGCTAGGCTGTAGCAGTCTCGCCTTTCAGTGCTTAAATCCCCGTGTAGACTTAATGCCTTGTTTTTATCTGTAGAAAGGGGTTATGAGCACTGTCCTACCTCATGGGCTCTCTGGTAAAAGTAGGATCTGCATGGTATTGGCCATCAGAAAAGTATGCTATATAGCTTTTAGTAAAAAAATACCAAAAAATGAGCTTATTTATCTAAAGACAATGTTGAGATTTAAGTGTGCAAGGAAGGTCATTGCTTCAGTTAATAGAAGCTCTTCAAGGAGCTCTTGAAGAAGTGGAGAGAAGGGTAAATTACCTTTTGAGAAGGGGAGATGGTGAGAAGGAACGAATGCGTGAAATAATCAACACCATTCAGATCAGGGCAGAACACAACCTAAGATTTATATTTGCATATTTTTTTTGTACTTCCTGATGAAAATGTAAAAATATCCTAACAGTGCAGAGCAGTGTTTATAATAGACACTCAAAAGCACTTGCTTTAGCAATGAGAAATGACTTGGCTTACTTATTCGTAGGAAGGGGTAAAAGACATGTATTGTTTCTGGAACAAAGTACTTCAACCAAGCAAAAACCATGGTATTTAGAAGAGGCTGTGAGAAACAAAGCAGTTAAGCTGTCCTGAAGTTATACTACTGGTATATTTCATTCTAAAGAGTGTATAAAGATACACTTAATCTTGCTCATGGGATTGGGCAATGGATTTAGATAGCAACAGGAATGTTTTATTTAAACCTGCTTGAAGTTTGCAACAGGACAAAACATTTTGAAAGAGGAAGTTAAAATAAACAAAACTATTTGCAATTAATAGGTAAAAAGTCTTGTTTGTGTCTCTCAGTTGCAGGAACTATTGATGACAGCTATGTATATTTGAGCAGCTGGGGGCAGATCCTCAAAAGCAGATAGCATAGCAGATACCCTTAGAGACTCCCCTTCGATATGGATGCCTTGAATCTCATGTGGCTGCCTATGCCTTCTGTCAAAAGCTGGGGGTTCTCTGCAGCTGTGAGAAGAGCCACCATCTCCTCCTCCTGCATGTCAGTGCCCAGACACCAATGCTGCTGTCTGTCGTGGCACAGGTGTAGACAGTTGGCTGCACAAGAGCCAGTGCAGCAGAGAAGCAAGGTCTGGGCCTAGGATTGAGTATATTCATTGTTTGAATGGAATATTAATCATACAAAAGTAGCATTCAAAGAACCGGTGAGAATGGAGGTTTGAATCCTGCTCGTTCTTTTTTTTCTTACTGGCTGAAACTCATTCTAGCTTGTACAGTGAACAGAAAGGTCTTTCTGCTGTTGTAAGTATGGAGCCTAGCTGTCTGGTGTCTAGTTTGGGGTGCTGTGCTGTACACATCATGCAGGGAGTATTTGAGCTTGTGTGGCCAGGAGTGAAGGTTGTATATGTTCAAATGAGAAATACCTCTTGTACTGTTTCGGCTGTGAAGAGGCTTCTCATTCAAACTCGAGTGTCATGGTGGATCAGTGTATGTGGCACAGGGGGAGCCAGTTTGATGAATCTGTCCTTAGTCAAGCATGAATTTTACCTGCTTAACATCATGTGTTCATTTGCATAAAATCATCCTCCTTATCTGTGCATGAGTAATTAATATTTTCTTACCATAAAAATTGACTTAAAACAGGGAGTAGTCCTGTTGACTGCATTTGGAGTAGTATCCGGGAAAAAAACATGCAGGAATGGAAGCAATGAGTTTGGGATCCCAAAATGAGTCTTTCTACTGATGCAACCGTAGCCTTGTCTAATGTCTAACTGATGTGTTCTTTCATACAGATACTAATTTTGTCTTGGGTAATGCCCAGATAGTGGATTGGCCCATTGTGTACAGCAACGATGGATTTTGCAAGCTATCAGGATATCACAGAGCAGAAGTTATGCAAAAAAGCAGCACCTGCAGGTATTTGGGAACAGATTTATTTTCTGTTAAATAGCTTGTAGTGTTGTGCTTCTTGCTTGAGGAAAACAGTAATCTGTTTATCCCAGTTCTGTCTTTTATCTCCTGGGGCTGCGTCTGTCAAATATGCTTTTTCAGGTGAAACAAAATCAAAGAAGGGCTATTTCTAAATAGGTTCTTTTCACACTGTAAACAAATGGCTTTGTGTCTTTGTCTCGTATCTGACTTGAATTCCTTGCTTTATTTGCAGTTTTATGTATGGAGAGCTGACAGACAAAGATACAATTGACAAGGTCCGACAAACATTTGAGAACTATGAGATGAACTCCTTTGAAATCCTGATGTACAAGAAGAACAGTAAGTAGTTGATTGGTTTGTTCGTTAATGTAGGTGTGTAAAATTGTTTTAAATCATAACACGAGCTACAAGTCTGCCAGCCTGGAGTACTGTGTTTTACGTAGGGTTAAATAAACCCCTGTTCTGCCAGCTGATCTACAAGGGAGAAATGAGAACATTAGGGATGAAAGTCACTCATGGAGGCCGAGGAAGCTCTAATTTGTTCTGACCTTTAGAGCAATTCGTGTGTGATGATGACACCCAAGATTTCATTAGCAGTGTTAATGCCCAAGCTAGGTTTATGCAAACGATTATTCTTACAGAGAAGTTACTTTTAATTTTTTTCTCAAATTTGATATAGTAAAACCAGTGTTTAGATATGGCTTCATAATAAAAGGATGCCATATTTTGTTTTAGAAGTTGAACTACTTCCTTTTGATGTCTTGTGATGAAACTGTCTTTGCTTTGCATAAAACTACTCCTTAACTGTAGCATGACTTTTTTCTAGGAATTTTAGTCTGTCTGTAACTCCACATGTCAGCAGATGAATACTTGCCCAAAATTTGTTGCCCCACTCCATGACTATGGCATTGCACAGTTATTTTCATCTGCCTAATATGACCTGAAGTGCAAATTCACTGGTGTCTTCAGGCTGGCCGAATGTCAAGCTAAAAGGCTGCATTCTGTTACCTTCATTTTGCTCTTAACGATTTTGTTTTCTAACCATGAAACTGTTAGTGTCTGTGTACAGGGCAGGGTACCTTGCAGAAGCATCCTGCTAGCAACTTCTTCCCATTACTATGATGCTGTGATGATCAGTTTGATCAGTCTTGCTGTGGTGGGCTCAGGGTTTCTAACCAGAAAGTATAGCAATAATAGTATCACATAAACTGCTATGATGCGATTTTCAACAGTTAACCTAATTGCTACCTTATTCTTTGTCAGAAGGAACAGTTTTCTGAGGAAACATAATCCCACCTACTTTTATGCATGTAGCCATTGGTCTTTCTGTTGAAATAACCAGCTAGTATTGAGCGTGGAAGCAGTGTCAAGGCACATGCAAAACAAGGAGGTGATCTGAGACTGCCAGCACGGCTTCGTCAAGGGCAAATCCTGCCTGACCAGTCTGGTGGCCTTGTATGGTGGTGTGACTGCATCAGTTGACAAGGGAAGACCAACTGATGTCATCTACCTGGACTTCTGCAAGGCCTTTGACATGGTCCCACATGGCATCCTGATCTCCAAATTGGAGAGAGATGGATTTGAAGGGTGGACCATTCAGTGGATAAGGAGTCGGCTTGACAGTCACACCCAGAAAGTTGTAGGCAATGGCTCTATGTCCGGGTGGAGGCTGGTGGCAAGTGGTGTCCCTCAGGGGTCTGTCTTAGTACCTGTACTGTTTAGTATCTTTATCAATGGCATAGTTTTGATTGAGTGCACCCCCAGCAAGTTTGCAGATGACACCAAGCTGAGTGGTGCAGTCGATACACCAGAAGGAAGGGATGCCATCCAAAGGGACCTGGATAAGCTTGAGAAGTGGGACCATGTGAACCTAATGAGGTTCAACAAGTTCAAGTGTGCAAGGTGCTGCACCTGGGTCAAGGCAATCCCAGACAGGAGAACAGACTGGGAGAACTCACTGAGAGCAGCCCTGCAGAGAAGGACTTGGGGGTTCTGGTGTACAAAAAGCTCAATATGGGCCAGCAGCGTGTGCTTGCAGTTCAGAAGGCCAACTGTGGCCTGGGCTGCACCAAGAGAGGTGTGACCAGCAGCTTGAGGGAGGTGATTGTCCCCCTCTGCTCTGCCCTTGTGAGGCCCCGCTTGGAGTGCTGCATCCAGATCTGGGGCCCCCAGCACAAGAAGGATGTGGGAATGGTTTTAAACTAAAAGAGGGGAGATTTAGATGAGATGTTAGGAGGAAATTCTTCACTCAGAGGGCGGTGAGGCACTGGCACAGGTTGCCCAGAGAAGCTGTGGATACCCCATCCGTGGAGGTGTTCAAGGCCAGGTTGGATGTGGCCCTGGGCAACCTGATCTAGTGGTGGCATCTCAGGGGCATTGGAACTAGATGGTCTTTAAGGTCTCTTCCAACCCAGACTGTTCTATGGTCATTGGAGTTTGGAGAGAGAACCACAGGGACTCACAAAGCTAAGACAATATGTATGTGCTGTAATAGACAATATGTATGTGCTCATCTGTGGATGTGTGGAGCTGCTTGTTTTCTATCAGAATTTGTCTGCTCTTTCAAGAGCTGGTGGTGCCAAAGTACATGGAATTGGTTTCTCTCATCTTTTAGAGGAAAAAAGAAGTCCTTAAGAGATTTTGTCTTCATCTGTTTCCTAGTCTTTTTGTCCTGTTCAAAGCATCGTGACCTGTGACACGATGCCATTGCTCAGGGCTTTTCTGGAGCACAGCTTTGCTAATCCAACTCATTAGAAAAGCTGCATGCACTGTCTGGATGGCCTTGCTTTATGCTTCATGCCTTCCAGTGCTACCCACCTCCAATGTTTACCTATTTCTTAGAGCTGATTTCTGTTCCTAGCTAAGTTATTGGCCGTAGGGACATATGCAGCTCACCTCTATGCATCCAAAGCCAAGTAAATAAGCTGCAGTGTGGGATCTGGGAGGACACGGAATTCTCTCTTAGCAGTGATTTGGCACCAAGAGGCTCTGCAGCTACTCTTCTGTCATTGCTGCAGCATATGGCCTGTAGTACAGCCTGGGGCCTCTCTGTCTTTTATGCAGATTTAAAGCAAGGTAACTGTGGAGTGAGGAATATTTCCTGCCCTGCTGTGCGCTTCCCTGAGGAGAGGCGGCCTAGAACAAAGTCCAGCTGTGCAGGAGCTGTGTTGTGCGACATGCCAAAAAGCAGGGCTGCAATGGTTCTGCTGCGTGCATGGAGGGTCACAGGCATGGGAAAAAGGAAAGCACAGAGCTTCCTTTAAGTTTAACAAAACACAGTGCTCTTATGTTTGTTAGACTTCCAGTTTTAAAGGTACCTTAACTACTGTTAGAGAGACTGACTAATAACACTAGAGAGCTGTAACTGAGTAGTAGCAAAAGAGGGATGTCCTTGTGGCTCATTCTGAGAAAAACCTCATCACAGAAAATACTGTCTTGTTTACCAGTCTTCTAGCACCCAGACTGCTGTCTCCTTTGTCCTTGTAGTCACCTAACCTCTGCGTGAAACTATGGCAATTGCTTGCTTGGGCAATGAACATGATAGGTTTCAGCCTACTCTGAAGGCTTTGGAAAGAACCCTGAATTTTGTTAGGCATCTTTTTTTCCTGCTCTTCCTTTTCTTTCCTTCTTTTTTTTTTTTTTTTTCCCTCTTTCTAGTCTTCACTTATTCCATTTTTCTTCTTCAAATTAGCCAATAAATTAGCCAGGAAATATATTTTTGTTGTTCTTTACCTGTCCACTCCCTCCCTTTAAACTAACTGTTGTGATAAATAGCAATTTTTTTCTTCCATTTTTGTGCTGTTGAATAAATGGGACATTTTCGACAGCCTTTACATTAATGTACTTCTAGCTGTTTAACAATACAATCTCTCCTTTCAGGGAAAAAAAAAAAGAGGAAAATAAAGCAAGAGTATCAAGTGAACCAGGTTGTTGTTACTGCAGGTCAATCTTCATCTTGTATCTTTAGTGAATGCTTAAGAAATTGAATACCATGAAGTTTTTTGTTGTTGTTGTTGTTTGTTGATTTTTTTAAACATGGCTTTCCTCTTCCCCCATCCCTGTGACACACGTACCCTTTGGCACTCTTAGATGTCAATGATAAATAAGCCCAAAATAGTGATTTGGCAGATTCTGCTTGCACTTACCTTTGTAACCAGTGCTTTCTACAGAGGTAGAAAAACAAGGTAAAAAAACAACAACTCAACCCATTCCAATTTATAGAGAGCAAAATTCACTTTGGGGGTGGTAGACCTTTGATTGCCCACTGCTAGGGAGAGTTTCTCATAACTGGTATTGATTTAAACCATTTAATAATTTATATTTGTGTGTGCTGTGCTTCTCGTGTCTGCAGATGGATACTTTTGGTATATACATTGATAAACTAATGTTTGCATAGGACTAGAAGCAGGAATAAGGGAGCCAGTGTAAACTGTCATGTAGCCTCCTGAGCCTGCCACTGAAATCTAGCTCCGTATTTTTCAAACATTATACACATCTGCATCCTTTTGTGAAATCCATCTGCATGAGTTCACTTACCCTCAGGAAGGTTAAACCAAAGTATTCCGGATTCATAAAACTGATAAATTCCATTGACCTTGATGACTTCGGATGTGTTGGCAAACAAGACCTGCTGTCATCTCCTCTATGGTCAGTACAGTGAGACTTTCCAATAGTACTCCTTAAATATTTTATCTGAAGTAAATGGAAAGAAGATTTTCAGGCTTCCCTGTGTCTTACCCTTCCTTATACACACTTCCTGGTTTTGATTTCCCTGAAGAACAGGTAAACCATATCAACACGGCGGCAGTAGGGTGTGTGGTGAACCTTTTTATACTGTGTTGTTCCAGTGTCATAGGATAACTCTGTGCATAGCGATTTCACCTTTGGGGGCTGAAATTGATTTTCTTTATCTTAGCATGTAAAGGTCTGACCTTTAGAAGCATTAGCTGTCAGTACATAGCAACACCAGGTACGGAACCATGAAGGCAATATCTTTTAAAGTGATGGAAATGTATTGTAATGTCTGCTATTACTGGCGCAGCGTGGTGAGCTCTCACATACTGAGCTGGTTTGTTCTCACTCAGTGCACACTCTCTGCTGAAAGCTAAAGTCTATAGGAAGACTTTTGCTTTTTGTCTTGCATGGTCAAATGCCTGAGACTCCTCTGTGTTTCTAGTTTAAAAACTATGTGGATATAGTGGCTTGCCAAACTCTTCCAAATCAGCTTTTGTGTTAATTTGATATAGGACAAACTATTTGGTCTGTGGTGGTAGACAGAAACAATCTCACAGTGACCTGGGCATAAGTGAAACTCCAAAAAGGGTGACTGTACTGGTCAGCTGTGCTGTTTACATAACTGAAGTCCTGCTGTCTGCATCACTGCACGTAGTAATTACTGCAGACACAGCAAGTCCTAGCTTTTTCACTGCCATACTGCTTGACTGTTTATGTTCAGGGCAATAGCTGTCTGATGACCACTTGATCGAAACATGAATTAATACAGAAGTTGTACTGCTTTGGGGAGACTTGCCCCGTTCAGTGAGGAGGGTGAAGACATCAGCTGAATAGTCAAACGTGTTTTTTTTTATTCTATGTATAAATTAATTTCATTCTACTTTGTGGAAAGAAAAACTGCTCATTGCAGTTTTATTTAAACAATGTGTTTTTTGTAGTTTTGAAAAACAGCTGGTAAATTGACCTGTTTGGTTAAACGGTTCAAGGTATGGAGCAGAACATGTTTAGACGGTGATTTTGATTTTCATTATTAACTATTTTGGTTTGAGAGGAGGGAAAACTGAAGGGGTGGGGAGGTCATCAGTATGCTCAGGAGGAGAAGCAGGAATAGACCTTTAATGCCTCATTCACTTCCGTGCATTGAGTTTCTGAAGGACCTTAACCAAAGCCAAATCGCATGTCGAATGCTGGTGTTCCTGGCAGGAGGGTGAATATATCACTGGTGAAATACACAGGGCTGGAAAAGAGAAGGAAGAGACATTAGTAGTTGTGTTACAGATGGGAAATGATAAGGTGTGGAGATATTTAGTGTATGTTGGTCTGGAGAAGATATGGGACCTGAATCATGTCTCTTAAAATTGTCTTGCCTTTAAGGCACCGCCCTAAGTTCTGTGCTCAAGCCAGTGAAGACCATTACGAGCTGCACCTGTTAATTCTCTAATTAGCTACGTAATATGGGTACCGCAAGACAGGCTGGTGCTACAGATCACTGTCAGGAGTTCGTTGTAGATTTTAATCTTTTAGGATTTGTTCTCACTACTTCTCCACCAGCTTTGAAGTGACATTCCTTTTCTAGCAGGATTGGTCCTATGCCATTAGAAAAACTCTGGATTCTTTCACTGTTGCTTCCAAATCTAACGGAAGCCAACGTGGCTTACGAGTGTTTACCTCTTTGTTTGTGCATTGGCATTATCATTGAACTCCACCAGTGAGAGACTTTGCCAGAACTGAACACAAAATGTAAATGAAAGTAGATGTATTGTTGGAGACGCTGGTAAACAGTCTCTGAGTGGTTGTACATCAAGGCACGCTGGAGGCATAAGGGGAAGTTGCTCTTGTTTTGCTATGAGAGCTCTGAAACACATGCTGCAGTTTCTCTTACTGCCTGAATAGCCCATGGACTGAATCTGAAAATCACATTTTTCATTAGAATAGCCTGGTTTGTGCCTCTTGCCAGCAGTGATTGTCTGGCTGAGCAAGGACATCCGCTTTGACACCAAGAGTATGAGGGCTGCCTGTAGGAGGTTGAAATTCTAGTTTCCGACCTGATTTATAACTGGTTTATACTTCAAGCTTTCCTGTTTAATAGTTAAATAAACTGTTTAATGTTTAAAAAAGTAAAATTCTTTTGATAATTAAACCAGTATGCAGGGAAAAAGCTGAGCACAGCCACATACCGGCTAAGCCTCTCGGTGCGTTCTCACAGTTTGGATCCCAGTTCCACGATGAATGAAGTCCTGGTTGCAGAGTACTGTGGAAAGCCCACGTAGCTCAGCCCTGTGAACACTCACCTCATGTATCTGTTTTTGTATCCACTTGTCTTCTATTCCCAAAGGAGACTGACAAGATGGTGATGAACATACTGCAAGGAGAAGTTCCGCTTAGTGTCGGGGGAGGTAGATAGGATGGCTGGGCAGAATTTTCCATCTACTTGTTTCTGCTGTTGCTTTGTTACTATGTAGATCTCAAACTGGAAGATGATTTACACAGACCCTGTGTACCGCCTTGATTTGATACTCTTACCTGCAACACATCCTGTACATGGCACTCTGACACTCTGGAAATGATAGGGTTTCCCAGATAATGACAGTTATCAAAAACTTCTAATTTTAGTTAGCAAGGATATCTGCCTCTTTCTCATTGCCAGTGGGCAGATTGTGAAGATATATACTTGGTTCTAGATGAAAGAGTTGTGTTTATCCTTTTTTATAGAAATAATGCAGCACAGGAGTGGGAGTTGAAGGAGTCAGAAGGTGAGAACCCTGCTTCTGTAAGCCCCTTGCCCAGCAGCAGCCTCCTACAGGTTGTCAGGAGAAGTCTTTCCTCTTGCTGCATTCAGGACATGGGAAAAGTCATGCAGCAACATATCGTATCATAATCACACAGAGGAAATAACTGCATACATCTGACAAATAGCCAGAATAGGAGGATGAATTGCATCTTTTCTGTTTCTCTGATGTGCACAGCATCTTCAAAAGCAGGGTAGTAATTTATACAGCTGTGAGAAGCAGAGATGCAGCTGAGTATGGAATCTGGCCTCAGAGCTATAGGCTTAATATTACAAGTAGCCTGTAGCAGAATGGCTGTAGCTTGAAGTAAGAAAACAATACAAAATGTTTTGGGGAATGGAAAAAATCCCTAATCAAAAAAGTGAGAGCATGTAGGCTGTAGACAGAGATTCTGGCTGATTAAAAAAGTTGCAGTGTTAATGAAGGTTGTTGAAGTGGGTAAAATAAAAAGTAATTGGTCACCAAAGTGTCAGAGTAAAACCAGTGTACAGATTTGATCAGCCTCGCAAGAATTCACATATGCAATTGGGAAGAACAAGTAGGCAAGAAGAGATGGAGATGGGCAATTTTAGGAAATTGTGAGAAAGGGGAGTGTAAAGGGCATTGCTGTCTTGAAAATTACTGTTGGCTGCTTTGCAGCAGTGTCTTCTAAGCTCATTAACAAGTTAGTGATGATTTTGCTGGCACTGTTATTCTTTTGAATCTTTTCTTTCATTTAGCGTTTTTGTTTAATTATATTTTATTGGAAGGGCTTGTTCAGGAATGCTGGCTCTTAAAAACAAAATGCACACACACCAATATTGATCCCTGAATACTTCTTGTTGTGCAGGCATGCTCCAGAAATGTCCATCCGTGACTCCATTTGGATTTCTCTGCTCTTTGAGTGGAGGGCTCCTTGCATCATATACCCTGCTGTTTATAGAGGTGGCTGTACATATGGCATGGAAGCGCAGCCAGGCTTTGAAATTGCCTGTGCTATACAGGCACAGTGGGGAATCAAGCTTCATTTATGGAAGTTTTCCATGGGTCTTGGAGATGCCCTGGCTTTCTATGGCCAGAAAAGATTGCTAAGAACAGAGGCTGGGAAACAGCCAGGTGAGGCACTGGTAGCAACATGCTCTGTTATATTAACATAGGTGAAAAATGCTGCCTTTGCTTGCTTTGCTGAAGAGTAAGTTGTGAAGTACCTGAGGGTTCCTGGTGATCCTTAGACAGTAAGGACACAAGTTGTTAAATGTACTCACATTAAAATATCGAGTAATACAAGTGAAAGAGAATCTGGTCTCTAGCCTAGATGAGGGTCCTGTGGTCAGGACAGAAAAGAAATAGTCTTCTGAGATCACCCTTTATGAAATAGTCTGTCCTGCACAAGTGGCAAAAAATTAGATGTAGTGCTGTTTGTTCTGGTTTTCCCAGATGGTCAAAGCCTGCTGATTTTTACAGCTGGTATTGGCTCCTTGTATATAGATCCTTCTGTCAAGTCTAGTTCAGAAGGGAAACTTGAGAGAAATGTTGCTCACAGCAAGCAAGCCTGAATCCTCTCTTTGGCTCTTACATCTTAGGTTCACAAAAGCAATGAAGAATTTTTTCTTTGCGGTCACTGAGGGGATAGGGACAGTCTGAAAACTCATGTACAATTAGCCATCTTTTTAACACCAAAGTTAAGACTACACAGAAAAAATGGTGCCTTCAAGAAACCCATGTTATGACATAGGGGAGGATAGGAGGGGGAACAACTGTTTTTTTTTTCTGAGGCCTCCAACCTTGTTATACTCAAGTGTTACCAACATTGCTGTAGTGACTCCCGTGAAATGGGAGTGGTAGACACAGTCTTGATAAATGGAACTTCATTGCTGTCACTGTTGCCTTTCCAGCAGCCTCAGCAGAACGGCTAGAAATACAGAAAGGCAGGGCTGACTGACAGTTTCTCTCCTCAAGGTGATCTGTGTGGACAGATGTCAAGGAAAATTGACAGCAGCATCTGAAGGATCATTATCTGGGAGCATCTTTTTCTGTGATGTGCAGGCTCTAATCTCTGAAGCAGTTTTCACTAGGAGTTTTTCTACTGAAGTAATTAAAAAAGTACGGTTGTGTGCAGTACATCCTACTCCTGTCCACAACCCATGGCCTGGTGTTGATGGCTTATTCTCTCCTGAATTTGGTGGAGTCCTGTTTCACGCTAAGAGTGATTGTGAGCAAGCTCATGAGAAAGTCAAAGTCAGCTTGCAAAGAATATCCCTTGTATGGGAGGATTTGCAGACAAAGCCAGAGCTGACATAGTTGCTAGTGACTGGTGCTCCCTGGTTGCAGAGAAGTCTAAAATCAACCAAAATGGTCATGTTCCTGAGTTGGGACTCTATTATGGTCATGGTCTAGGCATTGCTGGCCTCTCTGCAAGAGTTGCATAGAACTAGCAAGACTGTGCTGCATGCACCCTTGCTTATGTGTAGGTATATGATAGGGAAACTTTCCTATCAGATCTCAAAGTATGTCATAAGTTCACATATGGGCTTTGTAGATGAAACCCAGAAGTAGTAAGTGATTCCTGAAGATTAAAAAGCTAATCAGAAGTAGAGCACAGAATTTAACTAACGCTTGTCAGCTGCTTTGTCATTTTTCCTGGTAGGTGTTTGCAAAAAAACCCAAAATATTCAAGTAACATTTATAGAAGGCTGATTTGGATGTATACAAATCTAAACTAGCACCTTACTGTTCTGTCTACCATTGACCAACTTCTTGATATGTTTGTTTCCAGGAACACCTGTCTGGTTCTTTGTGAAAATCGCTCCAATCCGAAATGAGCAGGATAAAGTGGTTTTATTTCTTTGTACTTTCAATGACATAACGGCTTTCAAGCAGCCCATTGAGGATGATTCATGTAAAGGTTTGTCTTTTTCACAATTATATATTTATGCTGTTTCTGTTCATTTGCCCTGGTCTTGAAAGAGATGAAGTCCTTTAAATACCAAAGCCAAAGGATTAGATGTTAAAATAACTTGTCATTATGCCAATATGGACTGCATATGTGCGAAGAATGGCTACAGGTTTCTTAAAGGAACTGGCTATGGCCTGAACTAGAACAGGTCATTGCTAATGAAACCCCCAAGTGCTTCAGGAAGCGGAGTTTACTTAGCAAATAGGTGCTGCTCTTCCGTTTAAATTCATTATTAATCCCCAGGTCAGCACAGTCTTCAGGCAGTGACAGTGTTGCTTAACAGTCTCTTTGATCTCAGAGGGAATTGAAGGGTATTGGCCCTGTACAAACCGCGTATGACACTTTATGTAGAAATGTAGATACTAACCCTATCTGAGTCTAACCACTATCTGAATTATTTCATTCTGCCTGGCTTGACATGAATTAGCATTCTTATGGGATTCTTATATTAAAGTTCAGGACTAGTGTCCTTTTACATCTGTGAAAAGATTACCATAGTCTTAAATTGAATCAGGTTCAAACTGTCAGGTTGAGTGAAGTAGTGCTGCTGTGTTTTGCTGTTAACCCTTTGCTGAGTTACACCCTAGAAGGCTGGAAGCAAACTCAGCTGTGAGAGAGGCATAAATTTGCACTCACATTCAGATCCTGTCAGAAACAAACCTTTTGTACCCACATGGAGAATTACACAGACTTGCATCCTCTGGGCGGGGGGAAAGGACGTAAGTTCTCCTGTTGTTTGCATTTCTGTAGTATTTAATAATATTTGTCGTATTAAATTAAACAGGAAACTTACTGTGAAGGTGAACTGATTTACATTTATTCTCAAAATATTAGTCTTTAAAAACGCAGTTTCTCAAAGTGGAAACACCTGTTACCATGAAAAAGGAAGTACAACCTTGACAAACATACCCTCTTCCAAGTTACATTTTTTTTTTTCTCCTTTTGAATACTATTTGTTTGGGCTTTCAGTGCTTTAATAAAATGAAAAAATGAGTCTTCTTGCAAAGGTTGGGTCTACAATATTTTTTCCTCTGACTAGTTGTCTTCACTGAATCCTGATGAGAACTGACATCATAGATAAATCAGCATGATGCAGTAAAGCTGTCTCTCATTTATTTGGTAGGAGTGAAGGCCTTTGCTTGAGGTAGTCAGTTGATAAGCAGAGCTTTCATTCAGGGGTGGCAGCTGTGCCTTTTCTCTTTGGTTTTGCAGAAGATCCTTACTGTAGCAGTGACCTGTGCTCTTCTGAGAAGTGTTTGTCCACTTTCAGTACAGGAAACACTACAACCTCTTTTTGGTTTCAGGAGAAGTATATTGAAGGAAGATTTTTTTTTTAATCTCCTTTGTTGGATCTTAAGATCATGCTATTCTTGCAGTGATCATGGTGATTATTAGCAGGTCCATATCTAAAACAATATAATGACTAAGCCTAAGTACAAGTGCACTAACTTGCAGAGGTGCTAAGCAAAATTTCTTCATCTGGCCCATGGAAACTTGCTAATGACTACTGAAAGTTGCAGACAGAGCAGAAGAACTGGACATATTATTTAGAGGCCAATTATTGACAGCTTTGTACTCCCTCCCCGAGTCGTACAACTCTATGTATGGAAGAGTAGGTGTACTAAATAAGTGTTCCAAATATTGCTTCCAAATCTCCTAAAATTACTGAAGTTGCACCAGTTTCATGCCAGTAGAGTTCTCTGTTGCTGTATATGCAAATCAAATGTGATACAAATGAAATCACACATTATTTTCTAACCCTTAATTTATCCTGTGTTTTTTCTCTTCTATAAATGACTTCCTATAGGCTAGCTTTGCAATTTTGTTGTGTGCTCTTATTAAGTGATATTATGCCAGTCACTTGATGGCTAGATGAGCAGCAGTTCCTTGTAAAAGAAAAGCTAATTTGCCAAACAGAATGTTACATGCATGACCATGTCTTTAATATCAGATCTCATTGTGCAGCTGGATACTGTGAAGGTAGGAAAAGCAGGTGTGGAGTGTTAGACAATTGATCGTCTCCAATGGGTTCTGGGACTCATGGAGGGGAAAAATATTTTTGGAAGTTCCAAAAGAGGTAAAATTGTATTAGCTGCTTCTAAAAATCACTACTTTTACAGACCTGAGCTTTGCAGAGGACATGTTCTTTGCACCATGTACAACATTACGTTGGAAATTTGTAGCATATATTTGAAGGATAGCATTTTTTGTAGGAACATCCCTAACATTTTGGAAACAAATGAGCTCCCAATCTGAAACTTAACACTGAATTTACGTATTTATTGTTTTTAATTTAAACAAAACTGGTTACTAAATCAATTATTTTTCATTTATCACTTTCAATCAGCTTTTATCAACTACTCCTCTTTTAGTGTGTTTATACATGAGATCAGTCTCGTGTATTTGACCAGTTAATATGTAATAGGATGCTTGCAAATGCAGAAATTTTGTTAATGTGTGTGCTATTTGCGTAGTTGCAGAATGGCATAGTGTGAAATATTTGAGTTCTTCAAAATTAATGCCTGTATGTCTATGCAGAGAAAAACATTATCCAGTACAAGAACATGGTTCATTTAAAGAACAGCTAATCTGTCAGGCTGAGCCTGCTTAGCTGCATTATATCTCAGTTTCCTATCACTTGCTGGCAATTTTAAGCATGACTGTTCAGCTGCAAATGATGCAGTCACTCCTTAAGTGCAAAATGTTAAACTATAATGAAAGGTGATTGACTTGTACACAAAAATTAATAGTCATCTTTTATCCAAAGCTGATTCATAGGAAGATAGAAGGTCCTAGTACCATTTATCATTCTAAATCCTTTTTTTAAAATTGATAATTTCAGAGATTGAAATAGATGAAACAAAAATATTTCTAAAGTCAAGCAAAAAGTAGGCTTCTAATTGTGTTGTTTCAGATAATTTAGTAGATATTTATTTTATGACTGCTATGGAAGTTAAGTAAATTTGCTTTTAAGTGCAGATGCTTTAAAAATAGTATGTTCTAAATAAAACAACTTAAAAATAGTATGTCAGTGATGTTGATGATATAATTTTTTAAACAGCTTCTTTCCATTTTTCCCTGTATACTGTCTCCTTTAAAAATAAAAAAACAAATCGGGAAGAAATAAGTGGGTAAAAGTAGCTTTGAAGAAGTAGGCAAAATCAAGTGATACCATAGCTAAATTTGGCTTGGGAAGTGATAGGTCACCATCTTAGCTGAATTTTAGAGTATATGCTATATTCTGGAATTACAGTCTGTCTGTATGTGTCTTTTTTGATTTGAGATCCAACACACCAAGTATGAGACATTTGAGAATAGTGTATAAAGCGGAATGCATCATTTTATGAAAACAATAACTTGTGCAAACAAATAAAGCCTGCATGCAGTCTGAGCAGCTAGTAGGAAGCAGGTTTTGCACATGTGAATATGATGAGAACGTAATGAGATGCATCTATGCTTTATAAAAGTTTGGGAATTGTGCTTTGGATTATAGATATATATTTTTTTTAATAAAAAGGTGCTATCAAGTTCAACATCACTGAATCACATGAGAGAATGGTTGTTAGCCTCATAGCTGTTTTAACCTCCTGTGCTTTGTAGCAATCATCAGTTATCTCTTCTGCAGAAGCTTTATTTTATTTTGCAGCTAAGCTGCCATTTGCATCACAAGCAGGGCTGCACAAAAAATAGTATTTTGATTTCCTCCTTCATCTCAATTCAGGGAAAACTCCAGCTTAATGTTTCATTTTTTTTTCTTCTTGTTTCTCTATTTTTTGTTTCTAATTTTTTTGTTCTGTTTTTAAAGATGTATTTATATGAGAAGAGCCAGTATTTGAAATATTTTGATTGTTATACTTTACTTTCATCTAGATGAATTGGTTTCTTAAAAAGGAAGCAAATGAAAGGGAAGCAGTGAGTATATTAAAAACTTCACTATGCTTTTCCAGTCCAGATGGAAAAATAACACAGTTTTAAGTTATGAAGTTTCAAAGGAAAGGAGCGTTAGGACTGCAGAGAGGCATGATGGATGTAAGCAGGGACCTTTGATATGCCAGAAAGCAATGGTGGTTCCAGTGGAGGTGATAACTGCTGGAATGCTGATTTGCTTGCATTTACGCATTTCTGTGTGAACAACAGACGTGGCCAAAGTTACTTTTTCTCTGGCAGTCATGTCTTTGTGGTCTCACTCTAAGAATTGTTTAAGTCCTGAATCAGCAACGTGATAACAAGGATTCTGTAACTGCCATGGCGCTTAATGTTTAAATTTGTGAGTCATTATTATCAAATAGAGGATATTTATAGGAAACAAATAACTACCTAAAATAAATAATAAATGTTGATGTGGATTGAGTATCAACAGATCATACTCATCTCAAAATACAGCAAATTGGTGTCTTTGGCTTGAACAGTTTGCTAGTGAAGTGAGATCTTGGTGCATAAAATATCCCAAAGGTGTATTCCGATGCCATGATTCCCCAAGAAACAAAGTTAAGGAGACAGCTTTTGTCCCTGTTGCAGGCATGTTGTTGACTTGGGTGTTTTCAGGAGCAGTTTTTAGTTACATTTTTACTGTGAAATAGTGAAAGACTGAAAGAACATCATGGAATGCAGGACAGCTGAAGTTAGTGCTGGAATCTTGAAGGCTCTTCATCCTTTCGAAGCTGGAGACATGAGTGCCATCTGATTGCTTTGCAGAAAACATCATGCAGGGACAGAAGTGGAAAAGGAGACCAATAATTATAAAAAATGAATTAGAATCAAAGCCATGAAGAAGCACAGGCAAAGCAAAACCATGGGGCTGGCATCCAGTTTTATGTTTTGTTTCTGAATTCCAGGCTGTCTTCTCTGAAGCTATGTGAGCTCATGCCTGTTTGAGGAATATATATACCTATATATGAATCCCATAGTCATTGGATTTCAGTTTAATTTATATTTTATTGATTTCCAGAGGAAGAAAATGGATGTAGGGATCTTGCAACTAACTGCTTGTGTTGAAAGAGAACTTGTAATCCGTATCATTTGGTCCTCTAGTCTTAGCAGTACTAACATCAATATGTTCCTACACCACTGTGGAACCTATTTTCTTTCTTCGGAAGTTCTATCTTCTTTCTCTAATTAGCTCTGTGACACTAAGAAAATAATGTTTATGTTCTCTTTTGTGGCTAAAGTCCAGTATTTGACCTGTGTTCACTGAAGCGGTCTTCACAGCTGTAGGTTGCTTCACTGCTTGCTGTAGGTTGTGTCTGTCTTTAGCATCCTGAAGGACGAGTTGCAATACATTCAGTACATACTACTGTCTTTTCGAGTAGTGTTAGAGAAGTTATTGTTCAATAGGATTAGTGCTGACTTTCTGTCTCCTTTTCATTTTTTTTCCTATGCCAGAATGTGTAGATGCAATATAACTATGCTTCAGAGTTCCCACATTTTTTTATTCCTTTCATTAAAAAAAAAAGGAAAAAAAAAAAAGAAAAGAAAAAGAAGAGAGGAAAAAAAGAAAAGGCAATACAAGAAGGAGAATGTCCTGTCCTAAAGATGAGATTCATACACCTGGGATACAGACAGAGTGACTCAGTTTTATACATTTCATCATACAATGTCATGTGCTACTTCATGCTGGGTTCCTATGTGCTCACCCAGTCTATGGGGAGAGCACAGGTATATATATTCCAAGCCTCCTGAATTCAGGTCAGCAGTGGTTCAGAAAAAGCTAAAAAGCCCTGCCTGTTGACATAGTCTCTTGCTTGTACAGTTACATCATTTTCAGGTCAGAGTTTGGAGTATGTGGTAAGAGCTAGCATGTTTGTAGAACAGCTCATTTGCATACCATTTGGGCACCCACGGATGAGAAATTTGCAGCATGACGCGCAGGGTAGGTGCTTACAAGAGATGCTGAGACAGAGGAACAGGTTAAGCTCTGCTACTCTGCCTTTCAAACGGGGATTGAAGAAGATTGGGAAGAGTGCATGACAGTGCTCAACGTTCATAGCCACAAACCACGTCCACAGAGATGCCTGGCAGTGTTTTTGTGCAAGATAACCCAGGCGAGGTGTTTCCTTCTCCTCCTCCCTCTCTGTATTTATGTCGAAATAGCCTGGTTATTAGACGTCCTGCTGACGGGAAGAAAATCGACACTCAAAGTCTGCCCTCTGTTTTTGAATCCAATTTTGCATCCTTGAGCAGAATGGTTTATCAGTCTGTTTTGGGTTAGTAAAAGGGGCTATTTCAGTTGGGATTAAAGCTATCGTGTGCCTGGTGGGGGAGGCAAACAGCTCCCAAGGGAGGCTTCAGCTCCGTCCCGCGGGGCTGGCGCTGGCCAGCAGCGGGGCCTCGCTTCAGCACCGCGGACAGCGCCCGGCCGGAGCGGGGCATGCCCGGGGATGGGGCCGGGGAGGCTCGGGCGCTCCTCTCCCGGCCTGGAGCACGGGTCTCCTGCTCGTATCCCCTACACCAGCCTCCCCTGGGCCTCATCAGTCCACATTTACAGCAAGGAAAGCCTCCCCGTTCCGCTGGTCTTCTCCCTTGGTCCTGAAAAACAGGAGGGAAACATTGCATGGAAGTTTGGTGAAAGCCATAGTTTTGGGGCAGTGTAAGTTGCTGTAGCTGGCTTTGGCTTCACAAAGTCTGGTCTGATTACATCACCTGAAGATCATCCCACCCGATCCATTCTTTTAACCTCTGCCACCTTTTATGAGAACATGGTAAGGCATTCATGCTTCAGCCTATCAGTGGTAGTTGGACTTCTTCACGTATTATGAAGAATACTCTTTATGAGTCTATCTATTACATATAAATAAATAAAATCTACCACCTTCTATGGAAATGTATGTGAAATTGAAGTGCTTTGGGTCAGGTTTACAACAGATACGTACTGACCTCAGTTGAGGTTCTGCCACGTTGATTTGTTTCTTTGAGAAATACTGCTTCACAGTAGCTAATCTTACATGGGTTTACCAGGAAAGCTTGGCTTCCTGGGTAGAAATCACGCTATCTACTTTTTGCTGAATATTGCCAGAAAGAGTTGGCTAATTTTATTCAACTTGGCTATTAAATTACTCGTGCCAGGCTTCCTTTAAAACATGCTTTAAGGTCTAAGAAAATGTTCAATTGTGTTCTTGATTTTAGAGGGGTATGATGTACATGATTCTTCCTTTTAATAAATGCATTGCGTGGAATATTTTTAAAGGAGAAAATGCTAACCTGTCTTTTCAGGTATGGTCTGGAAGACCTTGTTCAATAGCCAATCCAGGCAATTTGTTAATTTTTTGTGTTCACTTCTCAAATTACCAAATGTTTCTGCAAACTCCATCACAGATGTCAAACAAGGATACGTTCAAAGTACTGGATGGTATTTTAACCACCCATGTTCCTTTACTTGTCATGGATCATTGCAGGCTAAACTCCAGAGTGGTCTTTAAAAACAGTCACTGTTAATAGTATCGCATCTTTTGGTGATGAAATTATAATGTAGAGGGAACATTTTTCCAGAAGCAGGATCTCATTAAGAACTGAGTCTGCAAAGTGCTGAACATCCTCAGTTGGAGGAGGTGAGACTGCTCAACAGTTCCCAGGTGGTGCTAGCATTTTTCAAGATTGGGACCAAATGCACTGATACTTTCCTTTCAGACTACCAAAAATATCCAGACATATACTCTGCCTGACTCTTTTTGTTATGCCAAAGCGCTACACGTAAAGGTTATAGTTAAAACTAGTTCATGTGACTGTCATTCAGGCCTTCTGTTTTGAAGGGTATTTGAAATGACTGTAAAAATATTCTGAATTAAAATTCACCACATGACTTCTCTGCAAGAACCTGCTAAATGTTTTATTAGAGTTTGAGAAAATCTATTTGTATATTTTCCCCTTTTGTTTAGAGAGGATAAAATTAATGATTTTGTTTGTTTCACTTTGTCTGCTCTGCTTTTTATTATGTTATGTACTTTGCTTTGCTTTTGCCAGAACTACGCTCAGTACATCTGAGGCCAGATTCACTTCTGTTACAGGCAGCTGTAATTTTCATTGTGCCTGATTCTATTCCTACATCTTTATTAGTCTGGAGAGTCTTCTGCAGGGTTGTGAGATCCAAATCTGGCCATTGAATTTAATAGAAGATTGTTGCGAAGTGGACGTTTATCCTTACAAAAGATGCAGTTTGTGTAACAGCACTCTTGTAGAGCCATTGAATACAAAGTCACTGCAGTCACTGTGGGTTTTATTACTTTACCATCCTGCCACCTTTTCTGTGTCTTGCTTTTACCTGATACATGGTTAAATTATACTCCAATGTGGTCAATACTAACACAGATTGCTCATTTTTAATTTTAACTTTTTTTAACTTTATGTGATACACTTCCAGATTTTTTTTTGTAACGTGTATAATCTTTCACGTTTTTTTGAGGTTGGGGAAAGTTTGCTCGCTTGACCCGTGCCCTCACAAGCAGCCGAGGTGTGCTTCAGCAGCTTGCTCCGAGCGTGCAGAAAGGAGAGAATGTTCACAAGCATTCACGACTTGCTGAGGTAATGTTTCCTTTTCACAAGAAACGGCAAAGAAAGGTACTTAGCTTTTGTGGGTATGCTGTCTCTGCATGAGCTGAACACACCCTTGCCCTGGGATTCTGAAGCCTGGTGGCAGGCACAAGAGTTCAGCAGTATGTGATGTGCTGTGAAATGTCTGTTGTGACAGTGGAATGGAAGCTGGTGTTTAGAAGAGACTTGAGGAAACCTAACTCCTGTTTTGGCTTCTGTATCTCGGCAAAGTCTTACAATGGCATTATTATTAAAATAATACGTTTTCTTTATTTTCCTTTCTTCTGAAGATCTCAGTGCTAGTAGGATCTTGAACTATTTGCTTGTTTAAAATTGAGGTGAGAAAAACTAAGACTAGCACAGAAAGAAATTCTGGAGAATCATTGACACAGTCGTTCTCTGCATTCATTTATATATAGTTCTCCTTTAGTAGGATCCCAATGTGCTTTACAAATTGGTTAAGATGTATTTAAGGTACTGCTTTTGTGGACAGAACAGCTATAAGGTGTCACAAGCAATACTACAGACAATAGAAAAATGAAATTTTATGGTTTAAGTAGACTCTGAAAGTTTTGTGAAAAGCTCTAGGCAGAGAAGAGGCTTCTTGATTGAAGTACCAGGGTTTTAGGGCTTTCGCCACGAGGGGGAGAGACTGTCCTGAATTTCCTGTAGTTGTTTCTAGGATCAGTAGCAGGGTCTCCCTGGTGTTAAAAAAAAAAAGCTTGGGGAAAGTCTTGACGTGGTGTTAATGACAGTATGGCCAATACAACATGGCACTCCTGTATCACCTATTGCTGTCAATGCCATGGCAGCAGCTGTGATTCTTGACCATAATTCTTAGTCTTCCTTTGTAGCTGGAGGCGAAAGCCACTGACGGGCTCCGCGAGTCTACATATAGTCAGTACTCTTTAAGTTTGTCCTGTGTATGATTTAGTTTCTATGCAAAACATGCAGCTCCTGCCCAAGTCTGCATTATTATCACACTGTGACCATGAAATTCCCATGGACAGGAGCTTACCCTTTCTGTATTTAATACAGATGCACTCCAGAGTGGAAAACTGATTTCTGTTGTGAGCGTTTTTGGAGAAAATAGCTTAGATCATACTAGCACAGGGGAGGGGCAGACATTCACATGGGCACTATACTGTAGGAATACCATGTGATTATCACATTTCCACCCTTAGATTGTTTTAGTGTCCTAGAATTTGGGACATTTTCCCTCATAATCTAACTCAAGACTTAGCAGCAAATAATTCTTCTTTCTCTTTAGATGTTTGCCCTTGAATTTTAGTTCATGCTAAAATTTAGGCAGTAGAATATAAGGCAGAGAATCTGAGGTTATTCTGTTTGGCTCTTTGAACCTCAGTCTGGACCTCAGTGGCTACGTTGCTGAAACATCTTGCTGGCTGATATGTTAAACAAGACTTTGCAAGTATTCTAACTGGCACAGTCAGTGGATTCATTACAAATAATAAAGGGCAAGTGTATAGTTTATGTGTCTGAAATGAGTTTTTGTAATTGCTGACTGAATATTGCCGTCGTTATTTTAAAAAGAACATTAGCCCCAGCTGTGATGTTAGGCACCTTGTAGTATATCTTCTGTAATTCCACTAAAGTCAATAGAATGGCACGAGAGAAAAGCAGAGTGCAGATAATCACACAGACAAGCACACTTTTCTTCCTGAGAAGACAGGGGCTGGCAGGCTTCTTATTCTACAAAGCTCTCCTGATAATATTGAACGTGGGATCTCTAACTGTTCCCCACTGTATTTTCAAATCTCTTATTTTTTTTCTTCATTTCTGCAGTAGCCTATTTGAAATTTTAAGCTCAAATGAGTGCGCATCCTATTTCTTTTACCTATTTACTATGGCATTTCACATACATCTTCCCTTTGCTTGGGAAGGCGCTTAATTTATTGGAAAATTAT
Source organism: Anser brachyrhynchus (assembly GCF_964034855.1). Classification (NCBI taxonomy): domain Eukaryota; kingdom Metazoa; phylum Chordata; class Aves; order Anseriformes; family Anatidae; genus Anser; species Anser brachyrhynchus. The sequence continues at coordinate 28,995,970 of NC_137696.1, forward strand.
TAGTGTTACTCCATTATTACTTACGTTTTTGAAGAGCTGAAGAGCCAGTTGTGTCCTAGAAGCTGAATGGGGCAAGGTGTTGTACAAACACAAAACACAAGCCTGCCATGAAGGCTTACAATTTATGTTACTGTTTATGATAAATTAGTTTTAAAAAGGTTTTATTGAAAAACAGCTTTATTTTATCCACAGGCCATGGATAATACAAGCAGTGACTGTTAAGCTTCGGTCACTGATTTTTGCCAGGGTGTGTAGATTTGTCTAGCATGACTTGCCTAATAACAATCATGTAAAAAACTGCCTAAATTTATTATGCAATTAATGCAGGGGTGTTAGGTATCTCTGAAAGTCCATTTTGCAATGAGAGTACAAAGTAGTTAATATGTTTTTGTGGCTTTATTACTAAGGAATTAATTGTAGGAACCATTCTTTCCTGGTCACTGTAGAGTGTGTGTGTCCTCTGCATCCATTGTACTGGCTGATGTATTCTGTACATTACCAGGAAGCTCTGGGTAAAAAAGATTGTGTCATAATTTAAAAAAAATGTAATAGTTATGAGGAATAAAAGCAGAAAAGTTACAATGGTGCTTAGCAGCATTGCCTAATCAAGAATTTTATGCCATTTTTTCTGGTAAACCCTGTTTACCAGGGACTTATAACTGCCATTAGTATCTACTTCAAGTAGAGACTTAGCACCTAGCTCTTGGCTTGGGAGCAATTTGTGTGGGTGCCTGTAAGAACAAAAGCAAGGGAGAATTAGAGAGAGCAAACATGCAGTTGCAAACACAAAAAGGGGGAGGTTAAGCTGAAAATGAATGATTGTTTTTTCCCCAGTCACGTGGTCTTAAAAATAAATCATCGTAACCACTTGTTGATGCACTTTTGTAAGTCCTGACTGGTTATATATTCACCATTTTTCAACAAATCTAGGATAAATGTGTTTTATGTTAATAAAGAAAGAAAGAACACACACTTGTGAAACCACTGTTGAAATTTGTTATTTCTGCTTTTGAAGTAATATTCTTTGGCTTTAAAGAACAATTAAAACATCATGCATCATTACTGCAAATAATAAATGCAGATAATGTGACTGTAGTCGCTGATGAATCATAAGTAATTGGAATACTTCCATTAATAACTTTCTGAAACAAGCATTTCTTTTACTGTGGCATAACTGTGCAATGGAGAAAAAATCCTCCAAAACCAGGGCTGTTTCAGTTATTTAGCAAACGATATTAATGAAATATTTCGTCATTGCACATGGGTGGAGGCTCAGCATGTTGGTTTGTTTAGTTGCTTACATTTTCTTCATAATTAATTTCATATTTCTGTCGTTACCTCTTCAGGAAGTATCTTTACAAGCAGTTTGAATCTAGTTAGTTCATGTGGGTGGGGAACCACACACGACTGCTTCAGCAAATACTGTGGTTTGGGTTGGCACTATTCTCCCCAGAGGCTGGAGTACAGCGAGAGTGGTTTGGAGTAGGGCAGCAGGTACTTCTTGCATCTACCTGGCTTTGCTGTATGGTGCAGAGAGAGTGGGGTTTATAGTTTATAATCTCCAGGTGACCCAGTGGTGGTGTGCGTGTCTGGAAGGATGGTGAATAAGTAGACTGTGTGTGGCCCTTGGTGTGACACGTGGGGAAAAGTGCTCTCCCAGCTTGAGTGCGGCAACCTAATAACTATGATGTAGAGTTTTAGCCCTAGGCTCCGTGGAGCTTCTTCCATTATTTTGTGTAGCACTGAGCTCTCTGGTTGTATTTAATGCTAAAAACACACACTTGTTCTCTGAGGCAATTAAGTTGCATTAGAGGGGATTTTCCCCTTTCTTCAATTAAAAGAATAATTTGGTGACTTTGAAAGCTCTTGGCTGGCAGTCCTGGAGGATGCAAGACCTTTGCTAATCCGTTAAGCAAGTTGCCTTTGCAGGCAGAGGTAGTGTGCTGGGGCCAGCACCCTTCTTCCATCTCAGCCAGTAAAATGATAATTCATCTCTTTGGCAATTCCAGCAAGATGTTGGAGTGGTTTTATGTGTGTGTTAGTGATGTAGTGAAAGGGAGCCAGGGCTAGAATTCGTCACCCCAACCACCTGAACAAAAAGCTGGAGACACCCTGGGTTTTCTGCAGGTGGCTTTCTCCACCTTGCAGCTGATCATCATGTCTGTGTCATTCCTTGATTCCCGCCCTCCCCTTGCTCTTCCCTTTGAGATCCACACGCACACTGCTGATGCACATCCTTCCATTGGAGACCGGGAAAAGCCATTGCCCCCTGTTCATTTTAAATAGCTGCTGGTAGAGTGGAAGTTCAAAAGATTTATTAATAAATCTAGCCATTCAGATAGTTTAGAGTACATTTTCTTTCTAAATAAAAACGGAAGGAGACATTGATCCTTTTACTTTCCTGTGCTGTAGCCTTTTGGATCTCAAACAAGCTAGTGGAGAGTGCTTTCTACTTGGTGATGACATTTTAAAACACTGAAGCAGCAGATTTGTTTATTTTCCTAATGATTTGAAATGAGAAGTCTGTTTCTCTCTGCATGCAGTTCAGTTTTACATCCATGCAGTTCCACTGGCTTTACTGGCATTCTTTGTGATTTACAGCAAAATAGCTGACTCCATAATTAAGCTCCTTCTTTATTGCTAAAGAGAGACTGTTCTTGCCATTGGTCCTATTATTCATATATATGGGAATCCATTAGTACATTTTACAGTAACTTCAGTACGGAGGATGTAAAATCTCCACAAGTTCTTGGAGTGGAGAGAGGTTGGGGATGGCCAAAATGGGATGCATTATACAATTGTTAGTTGAGAATTTAAATGTGTGTGTGTAACAACCAATCTGAAGACAAGGACTTACAAAGTGATTTTTTCAGTGTTTCATAGTTGAGGTTCCTGTACCGATTGGAATCCTTATCAAAATGTTTGACTTTTTCCTATGGTATCGGTGAGGCCAAAAAAAATAAGCTCTAGGAGTCATCTGATAGCAAAAGAAGAAATCATGTTTCATCCTATATTTAAAGGGTGATAAAATGTTACTATGTGATTGAAAGTACTTGGTTTTGCTGATCAGTTATTTCAGTGAGTGAATATTGCCCAGTGGATTTCAGGATTGGGGTCTTACGTTAGAGCTGCCGTTTGTGCACAGCCTCATAGAAGCCAGAAGCCAGGAGGTGTTTGAAATACTGATCTTGGGCTAGAAAAGAAATTCTAACATCTGTAGCTGGGACTGCAAACAAGCCCTGAAGGAAACACGTGCCCTGAGTACACATACCAGCTCAGTACACAACATACGCCTCTTGCAGTCACTACCAGCAACTTCTGTGGACTGTGTTGGCTGGCCAGTGCCTCCTGCAGAAAAGAGACTACTTCAGTCTGGTGCTTGCTTTCAGCTCCTCACACCACAAACCAATGTTTGTTTCTAGAATGGAGAATCTGAGTGAATCAGGTTTGGGACTGGCAGACCACTTAATGCTGCAGTGGCCATGTCCGACTCCTAGTTTTGTCTGCAAGGGGTCTACTTAGGGGGAAGTGTTTCATTCCCCTCTTTGCTGTGATTCTAGAAACTTAGCGAAACAAACAAGTTGTTGTTTGTTTTGTTTTGTTTTTGTTTTTATTTTTTAAGTGTTGATGCCCTTAAGCTAATCTGCAGTTCTATCTAAGCAGGCCATGCTATTTCTCTTCTGGAGAACACAATGGACTTAAAGTCAGCAGGCTTGTTTTGTGCCTTGCAGCTCCCATAGTCATTTACGCATGTGCAAGGGGCTGTGATCTGACAGCGTCTGACCCCTGTTGTGCACAAGAGTAAGTGATTATGTGAGGTTCAAAGCAGCGGGGAACCTGATCTGAGGCTGTTTTGTCCAAATAGGACTCTTGTAGCTGATTGTTTTCTTTTTTGTCCCTTTTGGCTTAGTCTTTTGGAAAAAAGCCTACCAGTTCACACACACGCACAAAAAAAAAAGTACTCAGAAAAGCCTGCAGGTAAAAATCGGTGTCGAAATAATTGACGTTAAAAAAGCTGAGATACGCACATGAAAAGAAGACATCCTCCTATTATAGGTATGCTCTCTGATCTTTTCCCAGAGAGAGTGGCCACTTACTTTCCACATCTGCTTCCTCTTGCTCTGAACTACAATGTAAATTAATGTGAAATGCTTCTAAATGTTTCTTCCAGGTTCTGTGAGTTTGACATGAGGAAACACATCTCATTTGAGCTAATCTCCATCTTCTTTTCTGTTTTCACCTGTAACTCATCCAGTAGAAACTTCAGTTTATTGAGGCTAATGAATGTCATCCATGAACTTTAGTCCTGCGCAGCTCAGAGAAGAGGAACAAAGGCCTGTGCATTCATGATGGGTTGTAGGTCAGGGCTTGATTGCAGATGCAGTATAGGGAAGAGTTAAATGACCAGCGTTGAAAAACAATGTCCATGTGCTGGACTGGAAGTCAGATGTTGTGGTCTTCTTCCTGGTTTTGCCATTGATTCCTGTTCACAATTGCCTTCCTTCTCATCATTTATCTGTCTCGTCTATTTAGACTGCGGAAGGAGCTGTCTGTTCTCTGTATGTCTTGGATGCACAGCACAGTAGGCATAGTCAAAAACAATTAATGACATTAGAAGAAACAGGTTGCTGATATGTTTAGCAGAATACTTATCCTGACCATTTGCTAATTTTAAAAGAGGCTAATGAGCATGTCTTTTTTATCAACTGAGCTCAAAATTCTAAAATGTAAAAAATAACATTAAAAAATTAATGTTTCCTTTTTCTCCTGAAATCCTTGTCACTACAGGTACTGCAGCTGGGCTCTGAAATCCTCCCACAGTACAAACAAGAAGCACCAAAGACTCCGCCACATATAATTTTGCATTATTGTGTTTTCAAGACTACCTGGGACTGGATCATCTTGATTTTAACCTTCTACACCGCTATTTTGGTCCCTTACAATGTCTCCTTTAAAACCAAACAGAACAATGTGGCCTGGCTAGTAGTGGACAGCATTGTAGATGTCATTTTTTTGGTAGACATTGTGCTTAATTTCCATACCACCTTTGTGGGACCAGCAGGAGAGGTGATCTCTGACCCAAAGCTGATTCGCATGAATTACTTGAAGACCTGGTTTGTGATCGATCTGCTCTCATGCTTGCCGTATGATGTCATCAACGCATTTGAGAATGTTGATGAGGTCAGTATACTTGTTCCACTTCCACCCCCCTAATTATAACTTAACGTTCGGGACTGGGGAGGGGAGAAGAAAGAAATGGATGCTTTTAGTTAAATATGTTGGATTAGTGTACCTATGTCTCTAGTAGCTGCCCTCAGCACATGTAAAAGCTTTGCTGATGAGTCCTAGCCAGAAGGGTCCATCTTTAACTGGAATAGAGAAGCTGAGGTTTTTGGTGTCAGAAATCCATATTTATTTTCCTTCCTTCTGCATCCTGAGAGTTCAGGAGGACAGGCAGAAGCAGATGGCAGAACCTGTGTACAGCACTGAGGAAAACTGCTTCATGAGACTTACCATAAACAGCTTGAACTGGTGTGTAAAGACGATTTCTTAGGGCAGGATTCTCTTCCTTTCACTGATGACTGAGCAGGGTATGTTCACTAATGGCAATTTTTCACATGAACAATTGGGAAGTAGAACGCACTTTTCTCATCTACTTCTAAAGTGATGTATCAGGCGGCAGATGCAGGCAGTGACTGACTACGTCTTAGATCAGCAGAAAGTACTGTGAGGGTGCCTGGTGATCCCTGATCTGTTATTTGGCAGCAGTTGTTTTAGAGGAAGATAAAGCATTTGATGCTTGTTTGATAATTACATAATCAGAGGAAAAAGCAGGGAGAAAACTGGAAATCTAGGCTTTTCCTTAATTCTTGCACATTTGTTTGGGAACAAGTCACAAGCCAGCAAAAGAACTAACATTCAGACGCTTAAACCACAATACTAGTCTAATATAACTGCTTATTTTCCTTCTGTATCAAGTTGCCAAGAAAATATTCCTAAATTAAATGTCACATGAAAGTTCCATGCCCAACTAGTTCAGAGAGTTAATGAACTGTTAACAGAATCTTTATGATTACAGCAGTCTACTTTTTAACTATGTCTTATAAAATCTGTATCATCAACTTGCTAGGTGTCTATATTTCTATGTGATACTAAACCTGTAATGTACATGCACATTTCATCAGAGCTTAGTATTTAATATTTAGCCTGTAATATTTAATTTTTATGAGTGTCTTTGAAATATGCCCATGTTATAAAGGACAACCTAGCTGTTAAAAGAAATTATACCCAGGAAAATATCTCAGTAAAAACATAAAGGCTTTGCTCTTATAAAAATACACTACATGGGTTGTTTATCTAATTTAAAATATTTTCTCTATGACTTGAGGATAAGTAGGAAAACTGTTGGATATAGGGGAATAAACATGACGTTATTTGATATTTATCTCTCTAGAGAGATTTTCATTTTATATAAAGCTACAGACTGAAATAAGACAAATGAGAGCATGCAAAAAGCCTTGTGAGACCTGTCCTTAAGTATTTGTTTGTCATAAAATGCATTCAGGCTGCAGATTCAGGGCTTTCACATGTTACTTCACCATGGCACTGATAAAGCAATGGAAGGAGTGGCCATACATCAGTTTCTGACATTTAGACTGAAAGATTAAAAAAAAAAAGGGGGGGGGGTGATTTTCTCACCCTTTGCAAATAGTGGCAACCTGCTAATGATTTTGCTGGAGGGACGTTTCATAACTGGAGACTGGTGATGTGACCTACAGAACATCCCTTGGGAGAATGGCTGTACCAGAGGCCATGCGAGCCCCTGAGCTGAGCAGACTCCCTGCGCTGAGAGAAATTCTTGTTACGGGGGTTTGAATTTCTCCAGGTTCTTAGTCTCCGTGTTGCATTGTAACAACGAGGAGCTGGTTGGTGCTTCATTTTTCCTGTGGGTCTTCAACAGTCTCCTTAATCAGTATAACAGTGTTAGTTTTAGTTATTCTAGCCATCATGCCCAAGGAAAAAAAAAAAAAGTTGATGCTATCCTTTCAAGACTGTTCATCTCTGTTTTCCCTAGTGGGTTCTGACATTTAACTGGTATAAATCATTGTAGGGCCATTAGAACAGAGTTTCCACTGGTGTAAATTGCTGCTCTTCTGTTAAGGGCTCATAGACTGGCTTACAGGCCCTGAGGGGCTTTGCCAGCAACGTCAGCAGAATAATGTAGTGCACATCAGGTGGGGATCTGGGACAGTGCATGCTGATCTCTGTTTTGTGAACTGCCTGTAGAGAAAAAGATAACCTCTTATTGAAAGAAGAAAAAAAAAAGCCACATTCAAGGAGTCTTGAAAGCAGAAAGGCCTTATCTTATATATTCTCTGCCGAGTGCAATATTCCCTTGTGGGCCAACACCCTTTCTCTTGTTCTTGCTGGTTTAAATTTTCCTTGCCTCTCACCCTGTTTTGCGTGCCATATTACTTCGCTGTTGGATTAAGTCAGCTGCAGGGCTGAGCTGCTGAAGTTACAAGTGGCCAGACTGGGTTGGTACCCATGTGTTACTCTGACTTTGCTAAAGGTAATTCCCTTGGGACTATGAGACTGCAGTCACTGGGTGGCTGTGGCTGCTGTGAGATTTTTTCCAGAGAACGCACTCAAAAAAATTTTCAGGGATTAAATGATGCCCACTGTCAGCAGTGCCTGTAAAATGAGATAAAGTCTATGAATTACAATTTTCCTGTGTCGGTGTTTTCCATATATGATTTTAAACATGAGGAAATATAATCCTGGCTTTGTTGCAGTCTCCATAGTAAAGGCGGACTGGGGCAGGTTAAAATTCACTGTTTTTTCTGCCTGTTATTTTGTGTTAAAAGAAACATCACCAAAACCACTGAAGATGTCATGGAGGAACTAACTTGACAAGTTGGTTTATTTCTAAGAGTGACATTATGACTGTGAAAGAGACATTGAATTGATTTGCAGTGGACACAGGGTCTGGACCTGATGAACTAAAAAGTAGTGTAGACAGGGTGTTGAGACTTTTGTGTCTTTGGGTAACTTTGGGACTGTCCCAACACTTAGCTCTTGATAGATTAGTAGTGAAGCCTTTTTTGTCTTCTTTAAAGTGTTCCTATAATGCAAGATTAATTATAACATATGAAGCTAGAGTTGATCAATATTTTTGACAAGAAAATACCCATTTAAAAAGAAGTCTGATTTTTTCTATATTTTGAAACAACTTTTAGTTTTGCAAATTTACCTCAATTCTCATGTAAAATTTAAAGGAATGTTTTTAAGCCTATTTCAGAATTCTTGGGTTTATTACAATTTGGAACATTACTATATTTTCCATTCACATTTTTAAAATATAATTGAAATTCCAGTTTCTTCTTTGTACTGTTCAGAATATTTTTTTCCATAAAAATTCTTTGAATTCATGAACTATTAATCAATACAACTATTAACAACTGCAATTAATACAAGAGGAACTTAGGTATGAATAACCACATTCTACAGATGGAAGAAGAAAGAAAAAACATTAATGTCTTTGTTCAAGGCCGTGGAATTGAGAGTCTCAATATGAGAATATCTGAAATTTTTTATCTCAAGTGCCGTACTGAAGGAGAGTGCAGCATCTCATATTCAGACGTGAGCAGAATCCAACAAATGAAGAAACAAGTAGCTGCAGAGAAATTTCCATTGGTACCCAAATGAAAGAAAAGTTATAAATGTTTCTCCTTTTTTTTTTCTATACGTTGAGCTGATTATACAGTTAAATAGAAATTACTTTCACGACCTGCATAGAACTTCAAGAAAATATTCCATTGATTGATGAGTCAACGTAATGCTAGGCTTAGTCTTTCTCCTGTTAAAACAATACATCATGCTGTAATATAGTTTGAGTAAGAAGAGAATACATTGGTCTAAAATTTACACAGCTCTTAAAACATGGTATTAATATCTTTTGAATTCGAATAATGACAATAACATTTGCCAGTGATCCTTTACAGTAATTAGTATTATTCCTCACGTAAGGAAATACCACCTACTTTGGGGGATAATGTTATCTTTTTGTGTTCAGACATCAGTCAGTTGATTTAATAAAAAACAGGCTTAAATAAAATTCCACAATTTTTGCCAAGAACAATGCAATCTAAGTCCTCAAATTCTAAAGGCAAGTTGAAGTATTTTTTGCAATGTCAGCTTGAGCAATTTTATATTGTGGTTTTCAGCCATAATACTATAAGATATAATTTACGTTGGAAAAAAAATGACATTACATGTGACACCGTTGTGAAATTTCATGGTAGGAGTGGAATCCAGTCATGTCAATACCATATAAATCTCCAAAACAGCAGTTTTCACTACTAACTCCCTGTATGTATTTGAATCAAACACTGATCAATTGTTGGCTGATACCAAACTGAGAACCATATATTATTCTTATGAAATGGGACCGGCACTGTTTAACACCTGTGTCGGTGACATGGACAGTGTGACCGAGTGCACCCTCAGCAAGTTTGCCGATGACACCGAGCTGTGTGGTGTGGTCGACACGCTGGAGGGAAGGGATGCCATCTAGAGGGACCTGGCCAGGCCTGGGAGATGGGGCTGCACTGAACCTCGTGAGGTTCAGCAAGGCCAAGTGCAAGGTCCTGCACCTGGGTCAAGGGCAATCCCAAGCACAAATACAGGCTGGGCAGAGAATGGATTGAGAGCAGCCCTGAGGAGGAAGACCTGGGGGCATTGACTGATGAGAAGCTCAGCATGAGAAGGTGTTATGTGCTTGCATCCCAGAAAGCCAACTGCATCAAAAGCAGTGTGGCCAGCAGGTCAAGGGAGGTGATTCTCCCCATCATGAGATGCCACCTGGAGTCCTGCATTCAGCTCTGGGGCCTTCATCACAAGATGGACATGGACCTGTTGGAGCAGGTCCAGAGGAGGGCCATGAAGACGACCAAGGGGCTGGAGCACCTCTCCTACGAAGACAGGCTGAGGGAGTTGGGGTTGTTCAGCCTGGAGAAGAGAAGGCTCTGGGGGAGACCTTCCAGCGGCCTTCCTGTGCCTAAAGGGGGCCTGCAGGAAAGCTGGGGAGGAGTGATAGGACAAGGAGTAATGACTTTAAACTAAATGAGGCTAGATTTAGATCAGGTATAAGGAAGAAATTATTCATTCAGAGGGCGGTGAGGCACTGGCACAGGCTGCCCAGAGAAGCTGTGGATGTCTCATCCCTGGAGGTGCTCAAGGCCAGGCTGGATGGGGCTTTGGGCAGCCTGGTGTGGTGGGAGGTGTCCCTGCCCATGGCAGGGTGGGGGTGGAATTAAATGGTTTTTAAGGTCCCTTCCAGCCCAAATCATTCTGTGGTTCTTATTACATGAGGTAGAGAAGAAATAAATGCATAGTGAAAGATCATCAGGAAAGATGTATTCAATAAAAGTGATCTACTATTCACTTAAGTGCATGAAAAAGAGAGAAGCTAGCATTTAGGCAAAGATGACATAGAGCTTTCAAACAACAAAATTTATGATGATAAAAAAGTCACAGGAAAAACACAATACAGAAGTAATCAAAGAAAATTAAGCTATTTAGTGCTAAGTGAGCATGATGCAGCTTGAAAGTAAACAGTGAGTTGTAAGAGAGGAAAAAATGAATGTGTTGCTTGTCAGATTTTTGGCAAATGTGAGGCAGTACTTTTGCAATAGATTAATTTAAAACCTTATTAGTGAAATAATCTCTCATGCTAATACAAATTAGCTATCTAGGAATTACTGTAGTAGCTCTACTGAAAAGCATGCAAATTGCCTTGATTTGTTTTACCATTTTTTTGCAATAAAGGGCAAAGTAATAAATTATCATGATATTTATAGTTTTATTGAATAATCAGGGGTCCATAAAGAATTTTGGTTGAATTTTGCAAACTGGAAAATATTATTTTTAAAGTCTCCTAAACTGCAAACAGCTATGTAATTTGAAGTCTTTGAAACTTCATAGTTCATCTCTCCTATTTGTGCCTGTCTTATTAGGCAATACTGTAACTGTTTAGGATGCAAGTCTATTGATAAATCTGGTAATTAATTAATATTTTTTATGTGGCTAATTAGAGCTAAAGCAGTCATAACCTACTTTTCTTTGTAATGTCTATAACAAAGCAGCTATATATCAGAGTATGAGCCAGGCATTGCAGAAATGTTGGTTAACTGTGGTTCTTGGATGTGCTGACAGAAGATGGGAAGGGATAAACTCCTAAAAAGCCATCCTCCGTGCTACTAATGAAGTGCCTCCTTTATGCGACTGTCGTGAGGGGTAGGCTGCCTTTTTCTTCTAAACCCTGTTTTCCAAACTGTGTTGGTTTTATATGTGAAGGCACATACACCTCCTCGGTATAGGTTCTGCTTGTGGCTGTTAAGATGCCAGTTAGCTCTTCTGCACTACTAACATTCAAATTAGTCTTTTTGCTATGTCATGGATAAGTAAGGGTGCGATTACGTTTCAAGGCTACTTCCTAGCTTTCAAAAGCACGACATGATTTATCATGCTGTTAAAGACAGAATAGTAGTCTACATAAGCTGTTCAATCTATATAAAGCTAAAAGAATTAAAACACTGAATTACATTTTCAGTGATAATCTATGGTGATAGCCTTTGTCCAAGAAGGAGAGCTAATTGAATTTATTAGATTCTGAATTATTTCAAAAAGCTGCTGTTCGAGTGATGCTTAGGCTACACATAAAGGGAAGCATGTTTCAGAGATAGGGATCAGTTTCATTTTTTCCCCAGTTCAGCATGCTTTTATTGATCTGAGGCAGAAAGTCAGATGAGATGGCAAAGGGTATTTATCTGAGTAGCTAAATGGTTGCTGTATAGTCTATTTCATATTAGGGATTGGATTAGAATTTAAGATGGAGTGGTACTAGATGCCAGTAACGCTAAATCTTATTTGGGTGTTTTGCCTATTTGAGGTAAGTAAAAAGCTTCTGGAACTGGCTGGTTCTTTGAAGCAGAGGCATTGAGGGAAGAAGATAGGTGTCTGTTAGGGGTAAATTTTTGATTTGGTAGTGTGGAAAGTGGGATGGAGAATAGCACTTTGAAGCTTTAGATTACTTATATGTTATCTTTATCCATGTTCTTCCTCTTAAAGTCAGCGCTTTTAAAAAGTGCTTGCTTCCTGGATATGCTGTTTTCTGGTGAGGCAAGGATGGGCGTAGATTTATAAATGAAAAATCAACCTTTTCATCTCTTCCCACACCCTGTGCTCGTATGCATGAATTATTGTTGTTTCTCCCTGGAATCTAACCAAGCTGGGAAATGTCTGACTGAAATAAGCATTTTGAATTTAGAGACCTGACTTCTTCAGTACTGAGAACCACAGCAGTAACCAGAGAGTTTAGGTACTGATTTTTACCTGTATGCGTAATGTTATCTCATCTGTTGGCTGTTAAATATGGCAGTCTGTAGGAAAGGTTTTCAGAACCTGATTAAGAAAATCGGAAGAGGCAAATAACAAAAATGAGAAGTCCTAGTAACAACCTGATAAAAAAGTGTTGCTTTCCATGTCTCATGTCTCACGTATGCTAGTGATAAATTTGGTTCATTGTCTGCTTTTCTGGATAAATAATTTATTTTTTTGTTCTGTTTCATTCCTTTAGTGGTTAGCTTTTAGTCTCCTTCATCTCCCTTTAATTGAGGTAAAATCAGAGCTTCAGCTGTTGTAAGTGAGAAGAAAGTGCTGGAAAACCTAGAGCAGATTTGTGTCAATACTAAATGTTTTTATTTTTAAAAATAGGTAATAGGTAGGAAATAAATTATACTTCCTTTGAGCCTAGAAAAAAATTGTAATGGTTGGGTTAAGTCCATTTTCTTTCTGTATATGTAGAAAGTAAATAATGGCCTAAAAAGTGAATATTATACTGTCATGCAGATTGAATCTTACTGATGTCCTAGCTTTAGTACAACTCTAGGAGGTGGGATGAAAGTTGCAATTTACTTCTTCCCAAAAGTTGTTCATTCTGTGTCCTGTTTGTTTGGAAGGGAAAATGAATATTTTTCACTTTTTTTTTTTTTTTGCCTGTAGGTCATTTTTATTGCTGTTCTTTAAACTGTATTTTTTTGTTCTAGGTGCAATTCTATTACACAGTAAATTTTGGGTTGAATTTCATTTTGCTTAGCAAACGAGCAGCAGTAACTTCTTTTTATTTGTACAGCATCTAGTACTGTAGTGTCCACTGTTGCTGTTCATAGGCACTGTAATGACACAAGAAACAAATAGTTACTCTGCTACAGCCCTTATGTTTTCACAAACCTTCACAAAGTAATTAATCACAGTGTCTCATCTCTTCAACCCTTTTCATGGATGTGCCAGTAATGGTATAAATCTTCTGTTGTCTGATGCAAAGCTAAAAACAAAACATTGATATCCTGGATCCTGTGCTTTGAGAGAAAATTACATCTGAGATATCAGTGCAAGACATGGGGTGCACTGACAATAGATCATGTCTTGCAGAAAGCAGGGAGATACAGAAAGAAATCTATGTGTAAATATGCACAGTATCTAGTGAGTAAGTCAGATTTACAAGTTATGCATGGAAATTTAGTTCTGGCGCTATTTCATGGATAAACTTCTGAAGCATTCTCTTTTAATATAAAATGTGGGTTATGCTTTCCTCCAGTACTAAGGAAAACTGATCTGTTTTTCTGTTGGTTTTGAAGTGTAGTTCTATTCTGCAAAGACTGCATAGGAGGAGAGGAAAGGGGAGGGAGTGGTTGTATTTATTATTTTAAGCACTTTTGACAGGTTTGCTCAGTCAGAGAACACAGAGTTATTTCTTCTGGCTGTCAGTGCTTTGAGCTTGCCCTTTGGTTTGGAGGGGACTTGCTACAGATTCTTCAATTTTCATGCATCAGCCATCACTAGCAATGAAAGTAAAACTACCAGCATATTAAATATCTGAATAAATGTCAGCAACTTGTTGTGGTTTAACCCCAGTAGGCAGCTAAGTACCGCTCAGTCGCTTGCTCACGCTCCCTCCAGTGGGGTGGGGGAAGAGAATGAAAAGGGCAAAAGTTAGAAACTCATGGGTTGAGTTAAAGACCATTTAATAATTAAAAAATAAAAATAGAAAAAGCAGTTGCTTGTTACGAGCTGACCAATGCCTAGCATGTCCCTGAGCAACAGCCACCTTGGAAAATTCCTCTTCAGTTTTCTTGCTGAGCATGGCACCATGTGGTGTGGTATGGTATATCCCTTTGATCAGCAGGGATCAGCTGTCCTGGCTTTGCCCCCTCCCAGCTTCTTTTGCACACCCAGCCTCCTTGCTGGTGGGGCAGAGGGAGAAGTAGAAAAGAGCTTGATGCTGTGTGAGCGCTGTTCAGCAACTACTAAAGCTTTTATCTGGTATCAACACTGTTTTTGTCACAAATCCAAAATGTAGCACCATACTAAAGAAAATTAACTCTATCCCAGTCAAATCCAGTCCACAACTATATGTGGGTATCATCTGCAGAGTATTTAGTTTCATTCGGTTATTTCAAACAATTTGATATATAAGCTTATGTGAAATTCAGCATTTGATGCCTTATTTGTGTTAGTGCTGCACACTAGTTTCCCCTGTAACAAAAATATATTAAAAATGTACTGGTTTTCTGCCTTGGCCACAGAACAGATTTCTTAGCTTTTACATACCCCCATGAGGAGGGATCTGTTGGGTAGAGTATGAACAGCTGGAACCGTGTATGTGAAAATCTGGCCCAGGTAGGACTTTGTGGGATATTATTTAATCTTGTCCTTTCCTAGGCTGACACGCAGAAGTGCCTTCTGGTGATCCTTTACAGCAGAGCATCTGAGGGTGCCTCTCTGGGCAGTCTGGGACCTGTGGTACAATTTCTAGCTCTTTATGAACCAAGGTTTCCTTTGGGCAGAAGTAGCTCTGAGCATCTCTTAGTTTGCAACTCAAAGGCTGTAGCAGGAGCAAGAACTAAGAGGGTGGGATGTGCATCAAGGGGAGTAAATTGAGTTCAGGCTCTTCTTTTGTGTGACATCGTGGAGCCATCTGTATGATAAAAGCATAAAAATAATCTGCACTGATAGGAGCATTAAAATGGACAGTAATCAAAAAACACAGTTCTATTTTGGAAAGTGGCAATCTAAAAATGCCAGTTTTGAATCCAGCAGATCTATTCCTGGGAGTATTAAAATATTACTTGCTAAATTTAGTGACAAAAAATACTGTTTTAAAGTCTTGGGGAAGGATCTGATTTTTTTTTTTTTTCTGCTATATAGTCTATGAAATAGGCTATTATGTTTCCATTGTTTATACCCATTTAAAATTCTGTCACTTAGGAATTTTTAAGAGAACTGTATAAATAATTACTTCCCTGGGCATTTCTTCATCTTGATATTGATCTATTTAGAATAGACAAAACCTTTCTTCCCTGAGGAAATCAAATAGAAAATACCATTAATGCTGAGATTAAAATTGTGATTTCTTTTTTTGCTTTTGCTGAACTTTTAGAATCTTAGTGGCAATGCAGTTGCATGAAATATTGTGACTGATTTAAATATTAAATGCATCCTTTGAATGCAACCAAATCAAGCATTTATTTTCTGTAAATAAGCAAGTTCTTTTTGTACAAAAAACTTAATTCTCTCTACCTCTGATCAGAATTTGGTAGAATGCCTTTCTCCCAAGTGATACAGTTCTATCACATTTGAAATGTTTTACAAAATTCCTTTTTGCATATTTCACAAGGGAAATTAGGATAAGAGTACAGCGATCTCCAAATAATCTGTTCTGAAGCTCTGAAAGCAAAGTAGCTCGCTTTGAACTTTTTCATCTAATTTCAAACATCGTATTCATATTTTTTATCTAGTTTCATCTCCCTTTCTGTGATTTTTTTTCCCCTAGTATTTCTAATCCTTATTTTCAAACTAATTTGATTAAGAATTTACCAAATTCCAAGAATTCCAAGTCCTTCCTGAATCACTGTTTTTATTTGGTAGGACTCTAAATGACAAACAACTTTTTTTAACCTTTTTTTTTTCTTTTTTTTCTTTTTTTTTTTTTAATCCAGCAATAAACTTTAATTTATAGAACAAGTTTTGCATCATCATTCTTGGGCAAAAATAAAACTAGTATTTAGAATGCTGGGTTATAATTTTTTCTTGCCATTGCCTGAGACTGTGTGATTAAAGAGTTTGGCTTTGAGACTAGAGCTTAAGGAAGGTCATTACTGGATACTTCTCAAAATGTGGTACAATACAGTTTTCCAGTTAAAGTTTGTAAAGGAGCGAGGGAGAAATGGGTTTTGGTCTTGAGGAAAAAGGCTGGAAGGCTGTGCGATAGTATCAGAATGCAGATATTTAGACTGTAGAGACTATGCGTGCTCATCACTCAGGGACTTGCATGTCTGGTTTCTAAAATATGGTTATCACTTTATAATTTGTTGTTGTTAAGTCTTTTCCCCCTCTTTCCCTCTCCATAGTGAGTCTTCAGAAGTACCTACGTTCCCTCCCCTGGAGGGAAATTGCTAATGTGTTCCCAGGTAACAAATTATATCTGTCTCTGAAAATGAGTCAGTGTAATCATGACAAATTCATGAAATAAAGAGGAAATACATTGCTGCAGTCCCAGGGAACATGAGTCAATATGCTTTATGTAATTATTTAATAAAACATCTCTTCTAGTGCATTGAACCAGCCTGAGATACCAAAGCAGTTGTATTTATGCAGGAATAAACAAACTTCCAGTAAAAGCTGGTGACCAGAAGCATGCAATTATACATTTCCAGAAATACTCATTAAACCAGTCTGCTTAAATTTTAATCAGACTTCTATGTATGAAAACCATCTTGATAAGGGGGGGGAGAGGGAGGGCAGGAAAAAAAAAAAAAAAACACAAAAGGTTTTTATGAAAGGCTGTTTAGATATTTTGGTTTCCGAAATGGCTTTGAATTTTTGTTTTTATTTAACTACTTGAGCTTGGGAGTACAAATCTGTCTGAAAGTTAACAATGTAAAATCCTACATGCTGGCTTAATTCTGTTTTATGGGAGCTGTATTAGTATCAGCACAGAAATACTACATTGATAGCAAAGCTGTCAAAAATAAAATAATGGGGGGATTAGACAGTGAGATATTTGAAATACCTAATCTTTGTGTAGTCCGTCTGAGAAATGTCGTAAGACTGATAGTGAGTGAATGCTTACATGAAAGTAAAGTCATAGGAAATGCACTTACACTGAAAAATTACAAATCACCAGGTACTTCCAGCATTTTTTGGCCGCCCTTATTTATCTTGCTGATGTCTGAGCTAAATACTGCAAACTGTGTTATATCAGAGAAATGAGAGCACACGCACTGCCCTGGATCATAAAGAGAGTTGATGGGAAAGTCAGAAATAGCTATAAGAGGTTAATGAATCCAGATGCTGGAATGAATTCAGTAGGTGTCTTATTATGTTTCTCTCAAACATTAGATTTGTATAATTTAATGGTTGGTGACTTCCATATGTATTTTCAGTCAGCCTAAAGTAGCATCAGGATACTCAGGGACAGTTCACTTGCACAACTGGGCACGCAATAAATAAGCTACGGTTTGGAGCCTTTACAAAGGTATTTGTAGACCTATTCAAAGCATCTGAGAAGGGAGGTCAGAGAGCAACCCACAAAATGTTAGTGCATGAAGACAAGAAGGCACGTATCCATCCCTTAAAAGGGTCATTAAGCTGTTCGTGTTTCACAATCTTTTTGTCTGATGGATACCTACTTGTGATAGATCACCTTGTGTCTTTGCAAACTGCAGTTATGAATATTGTTGCTTTAATATTTGATTCTAATGGCCACTGTGCTTTATCCTTCTAGGGCATCAGTAGCCTCTTCAGTTCACTTAAAGTGGTCAGACTACTTCGACTTGGTCGTGTAGCTCGGAAATTGGACCACTACATTGAATATGGAGCAGCAGTCTTGGTTCTGCTGGTGTGCGTGTTTGGTCTTGCGGCACACTGGCTGGCCTGCATTTGGTACAGCATAGGAGACTATGAAGTTATTGATGAGGATACAAACACGATCCGAACTGAGAGCTGGCTCTATCAGCTGGGAATGTCGATAGGAACACCTTACCGCTTTAACACATCAGGCTTTGGAAAATGGGAAGGCGGTCCAAGCAAGGACTCTGTCTACATCTCCTCACTGTATTTTACGATGACCAGCCTCACCAGTGTTGGTTTTGGTAACATCGCTCCAACTACAGATGGGGAGAAGATCTTTGCTGTTGCTATGATGATGATTGGCTGTAAGTATTAGAGATTCTCTCTCGCACGCAACATCTGATAGCCATGTGCCATGAATTCTGAGTATCGTAAGAACATCTAGAATCATGCTGAACATTACTGTGCAGTTAAAACCAAAATATTTTGGGTGGCAACATAGTTATCACGCTTTCTTACTGGTTAGTTTTAAAATCACAGATGGGAACATTGCTGTGACTAGCAAAAAATCTGTCATTTTGGAAGCAATATTCTGTCAATATCCTTTCAATATTCTCTTGTAAGTAAAATAGAAAATGTACAAAGCCTGAGGTATTAAAATTAATAGAGCGAGCATAGACAACCCTTGTGCCTCGCTTTGGTATAAGCTGGGGGAGGTTGAGGAGCATCTCACAAGGAGACAATAGTAGCTCTCTGGAGGCCATCAGCTCCACTGAGGGCTGAGAATACATCAGATCCTGAAGCAAATAAGATAATACGGGCCTTGGGCACCTCTTCTGGCTCATATTTCCTTGTTGCAAGGGGATTCGCATTGCCAAGCTGTCCAGCTTTTGGTCATGTTGTGTCACTTCAGTGCAAGATCTTACTCAAAGTGCCTGGAGAGCTGCTTGCAGTTAAGAACTGTACTTTGGCCACCCTTAAACTCGGTCATGCTTTTCTGCATAAGGGTGGGATTTGGACCAAAATAAGGAGGAAAAAAAGTTCACACATGGAAAAGCATGACATTGTTATGCAGAAAGAGAGAGAAACTGCTGTACAGTGATAGTACATTTAGAGGGGGAAAAAAGTTAGTCCTTGCTCAGCAGAAAATTAAAACGCAATATATGATGAAACTCAATTAGCACCACAGTGCCTGTTATATCAACGTGCAGCTTTGATTCTGATGTATGTGTCATTTTACAGCAGTACTGAAATCATGCACTGAAATATGCATGCGACATTGAGCAGGCTGAAGGCCATCAGTAGAAAGACAAGCATTCTTGATTGAGTAGGGATTGGGAATTTTTAGTTATAAAAATTGTTAATTGAATTCTCCTAGCTTTTTCCACTGCTTAAAGTCCCATTATTGTATTAAAACACAGTGGTAGCAGAAGTGGAATTTATATAAAAGTTGGAGGCAATTATGCAATTTCCTCATGACAATGAGTTAGACAATGTAGCAGTGGAGTACAAAACAGGCTTCCATACATATTTCTTGATGAAGGTATCTTTTTAATAGGAAATATCCTGACCTTTGGCTTATTGTTCATTATGTTATGCTCATGATACTAGCTAGACAAGAATAGCTAGTACTCTTCAGTATTATTATTCAGTACTGTGAGTACTGGATAGACCTAACCTTTAAAAAATCAAGAATATAGTGGGGATGTTTTGGAGTTGTCCCTCCTCCAGACTCTTCATTTCAAAGTGTGGTGGAAACAAACTGAATTTATGCAAGGTGAAAATTGATAGATATCTGCTCTGAATTCTAAAATGAACTTTAGTTTCAGTAAGTTTTTTTTAAAAAATAGTGTTCTGGCAATTTTAAATGTCATGAACACAATAATATTTGACAGAAACAATTTTGTTTGTATTTGATTGGATATCTGGAACCTTAAATATCTATCCCTATAAACGTCTCTATATCTGAGCATCTTTATCTTGTGAACACCTACTTGGAAACCATTAGGAGTGTTCACAAGATGTGTTTGTAGGAATGGCAACTAGGTCATCCAGTCTTTCAGTTTACCTCTGTGGACTTTGCAGGTTCTTGATTGCTTTTGGCATGCTGATGGTTTGAGCTGTGGTCAACTAAAAAGATTTGTTTAGCTTGCAGCTATTTGGAGCTTAATTGCTGATAAGGTTTCTTCCACTGTAAGATTTCATGTTAAAGTAATGCTATTTTGTCTTTAGAATCAAGCTCTCAAACATTCATCTGAACTTGAACTAGGGTAGCTTTATAAGAATTTTATCGGAACCTAAAAGATACGTAGCAAATGTATTGGGGGACAGATGTGGGGAAGGGAAAAGGTGTGTCCTGGCTAGAACTTCTGTACGTCACTTAGGAAAATCTGTATTTGTACCTGGCCAAGTAGAATGTTTGCTAGGAGCTGAGCTTGTAACTCGTATCACAGTTGGTGGCTGCACGTTCCTGTTATGCTCCCCAATTTGCCTGTGTCAGATCACATAGGTTTGCACATGGGGTGGATAGCATCTGTGCATGTCCAAAGCATCGGAAAGAAGCTACTGTCTACTAGTAAAAGTTCAGGGTATCTGATATCTCTTTAATACTTTACCATTGATACTGCAATTAATTTAGGATGTATTTAGTGATGCAGATCTCGAAAACATGAAACATTACAGATTTTGGGGTGTGCTTATACAAATCAGACATACGTGTGCTGGACAGAAAGTCTTTTGCAAGTAAACTTCAAAATAAATTAAAATTAAGTTGGCAAACAGCTGAAAATTTCATATTATTTATTAATAAATGTGATTATACAATAAATTATATGTTTGGGGTGAAAAATGATGAAAGCAAATACTTTAATAAGCTTCCTACCCAGGTTGGTTTGTATCACAAGCTTTCTGACTTTGACAGAAAATAGATTTAAAAGAGGTCAGGCAAATGTGTTGAGGTAATCTTCCTGACACTTCAGATCTAGTTGTGTTAGGAACTCAAAGGGCAGAAGCCTTGAAAACCAGAGGACTATACCACAGATGTCTATAGATTTATATATTTTCTGAAGATGCAGTCTTTAGGTCCTGCGATTAGCTGAATATCTTTAAACTATGTACATGAAAACTGAAGTGTCCTTGGTGTGATAATTAGACCTATGGCCTGTAGTGGAAAAGAAGAAAGCCATTTTCACTAACAAATAAGCACAAAAGTATAGGATTACATTGAAAGTCCTCTTTTCCACAGTTGCATCAATTTGGTAGTTTTCTTCTCTTTCCCACAAATGTAAGAGCATCCAGGTGCACACTAACTCTCAAAACTATGCTCGGGTGGTGTGTCTTCTCATCTTTCAGTAGCACGGGGAATGCCATTTTCTTTCCGTGAAGGCAGAGAAAGCCAAGTGGTTTGGCTATCTAAAACTCCAGCTGAAGATATGTGGGATTTGCAGTCCAACTTCAAATTCATTACTCCATTAACTTCTCCCCTGCTAGAGGTTTTCTTTAAGAAGTGTGCAAATTTGTCTTGTGTTTGGAATGGCTAGGTATAGGCAAAAATACATACCTGTATATTTAAATAGTCCAGTGAAATATGTGCCAGTCAGTTTACAACCTTTTGTGTATGAAATGGAAACACTGCTGGCACTTCTTCTTTGAGGGTGTTATAATTTTTGTGTAGTTGAGTAAGCCAATATGTTAACAACATTGTTTTTGAGATCCCCAAACTGTCACTATAGTGTCATCAAAAATGGATATTTGGGGACAAGTGTATAACAACCAGCATTAATACTTCGAATTAATTCCAGCAAAATTTTACTTTAAATAGGCTGGAAATATTTGATAGGAGGGATTTTTTTTTCCCCCTTGGGCCAATTAGCCTCCCAACTGTGAATGAATGGTACAACTTCCAGTAGTCTGATGGGGACAAATGTAGCTGATCAGAAAGGAAGTGAGAAGATTTCCTTCTGTTTGTGGGTTTTATCCTCTGTGCTTTTAGAGTGGCAATAAGAACTGTGCTGACAAACTAGCAGCTTGTTAAACAACACCATGGCCAGCCAAGCCCCTCGTCACAATTTCATTGGCAAGACCGCCTTTGAAATTTTGATCCACTCTTTATTGTAAAAGAAACTGAATTTTATTGAAACAGAGGCGGTGGTCAACACGTGAAGATGTCTGCGACCTCCACCTTCTTTGCATGGGCTGGCAGCTGACACGCAGAGAGTCGAAGCACCGGTGCCGCATCCGTGCATGGTGAGCGCCTGCCTCCCGCTGGCAGCTGGCCCAGGGGCTTCAGGAGCATGGAGCTTGCTCCTTCCTCGAGGTGCTCTCCCTGCCTCCAGCCGGGTTGTAGCACTGCATTTGCACTCTGCTTCTCGCTTGTGGTGTGGAGGGTCTTTACGTCAGTTTGCTGTGGTAGGGGCATTGCAGAACTGCTTACCTGCAGCATGGATGCTGGCATCGAGTGGAGAGAAGTCAAGAATTTACTTTTAGAAGTGTGAACTCTTCTGACTCAATGAACATAGAAATAAATTATTATTATAATCAAGGGGCTGGAGCACCTCTCCTACGAAGACAGGCTGAGGGAGTTGGGGTTGTTCAGCCTGGAGAAGAGAAGGCTCTGGGGAGACCTTACAGCGGCCTTCCTGTACCTAAAGGGGCCTGCAGGAAAGCTGGGGAGGGACTCTGTGCCAAGGGGTGGAGTGATAGGACAAGGGGTAATGGCTTTTAACTAAAAGAGGGGAGATTTAGATGAGATGTTAGGAGGAAATTCTTCACTCCGAGGGCGGTGAGGCACTGGCACAGGCTGCCCAGAGAAGCTGTGGATGCCCCATCCCTGGAGGTGCTCAAGGCCAGGCTGGATGAGGCTTTGGGCAGCCTGGTCTGGTGGGAGGTGTCCCTGCACATGGCAGGGGCGTGGAACTGGGTGGGCTTTAAGGTCCCTTCCAACCCAAACCATTCTGTGATTCTATACATACATGTGCATACTTACGTAGCATGTGCATACACATGCAGCCCAACAGAGAGAGTATCTATTATGATGTTTAAAAGAAGAAAAGGAGCGTGTTTTTTTTTTTCTCCACATGGATATTTCTAAAATGATTTTTAATAGAGTGGATTTAATTGTGCAAAGTTCATGTACCTCTGGGGAAGGCCTGGCATGGAGTGTGTTGCTCAGAGTAGCATTGCCAGGTCATGCATTTTTGCAGGCTGTCTCATCCTTGTTTCTAGCAAACTTGGCTTTTGGTTTGGTTTGGTTTGGTTTGACTGAGTATCTTGAATAGTTTCTGACAAGGAAGGTTGTGAGTAGCAGCGATACTGTTTCCTTTGGTTTTGGACTGTTGTCTGCTGAGCCTCTCGGTTTTCAGGAGAGGAGTTACTGTGTAAATAAACAAGGGATTTCAGGATGTGTGTTGCTGTCTCCTCCAGTGGAAAACTGACTGAAAGGCTCCTGGTACAGTCAGCACAGGACTATGGTGAAATCAAACCCAAGACATTTGTGTCAGAAGGGCTCAGAATATTACAAGTATTAGAAAGCATAAGCAATTTATAACTAGTGCTCCCTCCATGTGTGTTTAGTGTGCTTATGCAAAGAGTGCTGGAATTCATTCTGTTATGCTCAGCCGCTGATAGATCTCCTTCTCCTCACTGCTTACTCCTGCAAAGCTGATCCCGAGGCAGAAATACAGTTGTGTAATGTTAACTTTCTGTAGGTACATTTACCATTGGTAATAGCACTTTGCTATAAATATTAAATAGGTAACTTCCATTTTCCTTTTTATGCAGTCTTTTGTTACGGTAACTAATAAATCCAGGTAACTTTAATTAACTTCACTTACGTATCTCTGTATTTCATCCTGGACCAGTGGGAAATTTGGCTGAATGAGCGCAAGTGTTGGCCGAGTAAAAAGTTTAAGGTATGTGAACGTGTGGAAGGAAGGGTGGGTGTATGTCTCACTAGCAGCACATAGAACTGGAAGGGCTGGTTGAGGTGAAACAGCTGCATGTGGGCACTGAGCCTGTAGGGCCGCCTGTTTTGGTTGGTTTTACACCTGGGGCGAAGCAGAAGAACCTTGGTGTGCCTTGGTCGCAGCAGCCCTGGTCTCTGCTTGGGAGCCAGAGCTGGAGGTGGTCTTGTCTTCTGAAATGCAGGGTCCTGCTGACCTCGTGGTGGCCGCAGGTGTCAGGGAAAAGGTGTTTATTCGTTATTTCAACATGGGTAGGTGCAAACCCTGGAGTTGCGAGGCACTGCAGTGTGCTCATCACGTAGCCCTGGGGATGTATGGTCCATTGGTCAGCCCCACCGAAGGGAGACGTGGGTAGGTGAAAAATGCTCTCGATTCTTGACCTCATGTAATGCACATCTGCTTGAGAAGAACAAATTATTTTAAGATAGATGTGAAGTATCATTTGTCTGCTCTTGAGGATTTCTGTTCTGTGGATGCTTGCTGCTTCTGATAGGCAGCAATTCATATTGCTATGTAGCTGTTTTCCTGCACATATGGTAAATTATAGTTTTGTAAAACAGGCTCTGTCTCCACACCTGTCAGTGAACTGACCTGCAGGGTTTTGCCTCTATTTATTTATTGAGTGTATGCATGTATATATATATATATATATATAGTCATAGGAATGCCATTACTGGAAGTAAAAGCAATTGGCTCCTCAGCTTCAGTGTAGATGAATCAAAACATATTTGCTTATCCCTTTTCACAGATGAGCACTAAATTTCCGATTAATAGGGTATATATCTACAGACATCTTTCAGAGAGGCTGATGCCACATAAAAACAAGTTTAAAACCACTTTCTGTGGCTGTGAAAAGACATATTTTCCATTTTTAATATTTGGGGGAAAAAAAAAGTTAATGCAATTTTTAGTTTCTCCCCTGTGGAGGCATATACCTCAAAATAACAGTTCTCATATATTTTGTTCAGTGAAGCTGTCAGGTTGGGTTGTGTATTGTTTATTTTTTCTAAGCAGTAGCAAAAATGCGAGGACTTTCATTTGCAGTTTTCATATCTGGGCACTGTGTCAGCAATCACCTTGCTCTGCAGGTAGAGTAGGGATGAACAGCTCTAAAAATGCTTTGCATTTTCCACTTATAACATAATATTGATGGATGTTTGCCTATCTGGATTTTGAGCAACTGAGCAAAATCTGTCATACCTGTTTTGGAAGCCTCTCACTAATGTTTTCGGTTGCCCTGAAAGGTCCCAAACTTTTAGTACCATTTTAAGGTAAATTACCCTCGGGAAGTAGGAACCCCCTGGAACTGCAGAGCTTGACTCATCCAAAGGAGGCAGTTCACTGAGGAAAAGACGCATGTTTGAGGGCTAAACTAGATCACAATTTTCACTGTGAGCACTCTAATTAGTCCAGGTAGTGAGAGGGATGATGGAAAAAAGAACAAAAGTAGGAGTTAAAAGGTCAGACTGAAGCACATGCATGCTTACGTACTGTAATAAATTTTCAACCACTGAGATCATTAATCAAAACAGAGCAGACACCAAAAATACTCATCTTCATTGATCTTGTGCAAAACTAGCATCATGCGATCCCTGCTGCACTTCAGCAGTTGTCTCTGTTTAAGGTAGATGCACATCCCAGGTCTGTGGATAGCTTCTTTCTCATTACACGAAAGGGAGAAAAAAAAAAGGAATGAGGATAGCATTAAGTACATTTGAAAGCATAATCAAGTAGTCTTATTTACAGTGGTCTTGCTGAAAGGAACAGCAATCTGCCCTAGCAATGTGAACATCCCTCTGAACTATGAGAAAATGGTGGTGGTTTGTATGCTGACACAGGTCAGTGTTGCTATTTCACAGCGTCACAGGGGAGTAGCATGCTTTGGTGACCCCCAGCAGGACAGAAAGTGTTCAGAGGCACTTGTCAACGAGGATAGCCAGAAACAGATGAAAAATGGACTGTTGTTATCAAAATACCTGAACAAGAAACAGGTGCACTGCAGCATCATGTTTGGTGATGGTACTGAGGCATGCGTTCCCCTTGTGATGCAGCTCCTCAGTTGTTAAACAAATGGCTGTGGCCATGCTGCGTGTACTTATTACCAGATTATCTAATTGTAAGGGAAGCATGTGTAGCGCACACACTGAACGGTTCCTTGCGACTGTGCCGCTTGTGCTACTCGTCAGTAGTGATACTGCTTCAAAACTAGATGCGAGACTAGATCCTCAAAGCAGTTACCTTGATAAACTCCACCTCTTGATCCAGAGTTTATCTGTATAATCTGGAGTAGGGAAGAGGCAAATTATATTGGCAGAGCTCTAGCAAAAGATAGCATGCAGTACTAGTACCCTTTCAGGTGCTGGGGGCCAGGGGCATTGCGAAATTGGTTTGCTGGAGGTCAGTGACCAGCCACGTGTCAACTGCTGGCTCGGTCTGCTGAGGATATCACTCACGGGCTGAACACAAAGGCCTTCCAACCCAAAGCATCTTCTGTATACGTGGTTATTGCAAGTGTGCTGTTTTGATTTGGACACATGCTGGGAAAGAAACAAAGAACCTTACCCTGGAAAAATGGTCTCTGGGGTCTCTGTTCCTCATCACTAACCCTGGCGATGTGGCAAAGATCTTTTAGATGCCACAGACTTCTTGCTAGCCACTGCGGTTGCAGTTGGCATGCTCCCCGTATGGCTGATAGCTTTGATTGCTTTTCATTCTCGTCTGTCTTAGCTAGGAGCAACAACAGTCAAATTACTAATTCCTAACTTTTTCCCCCCCTTTTTAATAAGTAGGGGCAGTCTTTCCAGATCTATTCCCTCATCCCTCTCTGCTCTGCTTTATTGGTTGTTTGTTGAAGCTGCTCATGATATTTGAAGAGCTGGTGTGTTATTGGTGTAATTGCTAAGCAACTGTTTGGGATTTCTGAATGTTATTTTCCTTGGATGCTTTCTCCATTAGAAAGAACCACCAGATGTGTCGTAGATATGGTTTTCAGCTACATCAAGTTTCAGCAAATCTGGATAGAGTTTCTCTGAAGGAGGCTTTGGCTGCCAGGGCAGAATTTGGCCTGGTTATCTCTAAATATGAAAATACCCCATTTTTTCCTGTTAAGAGTAAAGAAAGTTTAAAAACCAGAAATCAAATGAAAATAAATGACTAAAAACCAACCAAACAAAACACTGAAACCCCAAACACCAAAGTCATTGTGATAGCAAAAAGAAGTGGATAGATGACATCGTTGTAGGCTTTTTGGTCGTATAAACAATCCTTCAGCTGAGTCCTGAGCGACGCAGTTTTCAGCGGAGCGAATCGGTACCTCTCATCAGCAAGCGTGGGACCGCACCAGCTCACAGAGGCATTCTCCAAACCGCCGATGAGCTAAAGCGTTTGTGTCTGGCCGGCACGGAGTTACATAATTGATATTCAGCACAGACAGGACACGCTGGAGGGATGCGGTCAGTGCTGACGGACTTCACAGCACAGCAAACTCAAACCCAGAGCTGCGCCTCGTAAAAGTTGCCCCCTCGTAGGGTAAGGCATCAGAGGCCTGCGGACTTTTAAAGGATCGCTACTACTGCAACATAAAACACTGGTGGCAAAGCCAGCAAAAGGGCAGGCTCTAGGTGACACGTATGTAAATAGCTCACTCCTACAAAAATCATTGTCTCCAGGCTAAGATGGGCTGAAAGGTTTTTTCAGGTTCGCAACGCCAGTGCTAATCCTGTAATAAATCTGTCTGAGCTAACGACCGTAGCTATATGAGCCGTGCCCCATTCATATGGGGTTAGTCATCTCCTCACCACAACATACTTCAGGGCAATATTTATAGAAGAAATAAAATGGTTTTTGTGAGTATATTAATTTGGTAGTACTTTGTTTCCTGGCCTGCTTTTAGGAAATATAAACTAACTCTGTGTGAGCTGTTATTTCATACGATGCAAAATTGAGTAAGCAATACTCTTTTTCTTGTTATTTGAAGTGTAAGATGAAAACTAGATGAAATTCCTGCTGTTGAACTCCCTGCAGAAGGCAATTTGCAAATGGCAATGGTAAGTTTGCCACGTCCATTTGTTTGTGGGGGGAGAAAATATATCCAGAGGTGTATCACAACATTCTGGATGAATTGTCCCATGATGTGTTGTCTTGCCTTAGTGACTTCAAAAATTTCAGCCTGTACTTCAGCCTGATGGATTTAGGGAATGTTCGTACCTCAGAATACACTAGAATTTAATTGCTAGAATATTCCCATGAAATTTGACTCCCAATCACTGTCAGAATAATGCAAATCCAATCAGGATAATTTCTGAAGCGAGGTTTTTGTGAAAAACTGTAATTCACGAAGTTCTTACAATCTGTTGTCTCCTGCAGAGTTTAACCTGGATCTCCAAGCCACTGGAAATTTTTGAAAGGACTGTAAACGTAAATGGAGAAAAAAACGTTCCGTTTGACAGGAAAGAAGATGAAAGCTGTAAAGTGTTAATCATTTGTTTGCTTTTTTGAAGTTGTGGATGAGAGCTCACACTACAGTAATGTTATAGATAATTGCTTTTTCTCTCTGTCGTGGAGTGTTTCTAAATCTGTACCTTGAGTTATTTAATTGTAATGAGGAGAATGAGGAAAACAAATAGGTATTCCAGCTGTAGGTGTCTTTATCACCTGATGTCTTTCATATCACAGGCTTCTGTAAACTTATTAGTGCAGAATTTTGCTTTTCTTAGGCCATCTCTTATACTGCTTCCTATAACTAGATTTAAAACACTGAAACCTGGTGGCTTTTTCAAACTTTTGTCAGCATGTGCAACCAATTTGTTTTGTGATTTTTTTTGGATTGTGAAGGAACATCATTTACTCAAGTTCATGTTTGAGAGGGAAGAGCCTGAGGTGTCCAGAACGTGGACTGGAAGGGGTGAGGAGAGGGAAAGGAAGAAGGGCTTCAGACAAGGGGATAACATACAGGGGATAACATACAAGATGAGTTTTATGCTTAAATTACTGAGGCACTCTGAAAGAGTGCAGTTTGTCTGGTCAGAATTTTATTTTGGATTCCCACCTGTAAAATTAGCTAAATACCATGCACAAAAAGTGTGACAGATTTTTGTTTCTTTTGCTGTCCCAGAATTTTCTTAAGCAGCAGCTCTGTTTCTGAAGGATAGAAATCCTGAAAAAGGATTTGGTTTTGCATAAGAGTAATCTGTATTTCAAAGTCCATTCCTGTCTAAGAAAAATCCAATTAGACAGGCTTGGGAAAAAACAGCAAAATAGTGCACCTAGTCATATGACACATTGTGCCACTTCTCATCTTAAACGGAATATGACAGAAGATCTGAAGCATCTTCCAAGCACCTTTCACCTCTGCATCATCTTCAAAAAGCGTGTAGTTACTTTACTGTCTAATTGCTATTGGACTCAAAGGCTTGCTGTAGGTTACAAAATGTTGGAGTAGAGACAGCTCGCGTCGCTGTAATGTGTAAGTGGTTTACGGATCATGAGATGTCCCTAACTACTCAGATGAGCTATCCCATGACATCTTAAGACTGAATAAGGATTAGTTGCGCTTTCCAAATCAGTGAGTTTTAATTCGTTTGGCTGGTTTTTGTATTTTAAAAAAGAATTTTTCCATTTTAAAAAAGGATAAGTAATTTTCCATAGGATGTAGGTGCTGCAGTGGGTCATACGCAGTTTGTTTCTTGAAGCTCTGAAATATTCTAGTGCTGAACTTGAGTTGCCATCTGAAGATATATCCTAACATAAGCAGCGGTCTGATGGAAGAAATTCTGATCTTCTGAGAAAATATGGACTGCGTGTGAAAATGTCAGTAACTTTTATTCCCAGTACAGTGACTCTTGCTGCAACTGGTGTGAAAAAAGTGCAAGGAGAGAAGTAACTTATAGCTCCTCTTGCCTGGAAGGAAAATAGAAAATTTATTCTTCTAACTGAAGGGTTTCAACAGCCAGTAGGGCCTAAAGTCCTATGTGCCGTAGTCTTTACCATAGGATGCCTTATGGTAAAGAATGAAACAGTTTAGATATTAAAACCTGACATCAGCGTGAACTGGGAATGCTTTTTTCCTTTTTTCAAAATCAGACCAGTAACTGCACTGGGTGTTGTGGAAGTAGATGCTTCTGGTCAGATAACGGGCAAACCTTGCCTGTTCCTGCTACTGCCTTGAGAAGTGATCGCAAGTGAGGGGGGTGATTCATGGTCATGGTTCACTAATTCTTCGGTGTTAACAGAAAGATCCCGAGAGATTTTCACTACAAGATATGAGGGAGCTGGAGACTGGTAACATATCCGGAGTGCTCAACGGCCAAATTGAAAGAGAGAAAATTGGACTTAAGATAAAGAACTACTTTCTTTGTAATTGAGGTCGAGTGAACTTTTTGTGATTTTTTTTTTTTCTGGTAAAATTAAGATTTACTGCAAAAACTTGGAAAGCAATGGAAGGGTTTTGAGTCATCTCTGGCACAAGAAGACCTTAAATAGTCTCAGAGGTTCTAGGCAGTGCATTTAAGGCATTATGATAACCCCAAGCTCACTTGTTATAACCGTATCTCTTGTTGACAGTTTGTAGTCTTAGTGTAATTTTTTTAAAACACTAAGTTGCATATTTACAGGGATTTTGAACCAACCCTATCGTAATTTTCCTTTTAAAAAACCTGTCAGCCCTCTCAGAGGGCAAAAGAGTGGAGTTCTACCTCCTAATGATCCACTCTACTGTGGCACTTTGCATGCATGTTCCTGGACAGTGTGTCCAATGACTTTGTTAGTGAAAATAACACAGTATCTGCTGAGAACAGTTCACAGATGCACACCTTAAATCTAATGTGGCTGTTCTCCTGTTTCCAGTTCTTTCCAGTTTCTTCCTCCTACTTTTCTCTCGCTTCCCCGCACAAACCTTCACTTCTTGGCCTGTCACTGCTCTGAGGTTTGCCATCCTGTTTGTTTTTGCACAGGGAGAATTTACTAAGAAACAAGGAACTGAAAAAGCTATTCAACTTGCCTTGTTCCTTCTCTGCTTTTAGGGAGGGGGGTTATCATAAACTATAATCCCTTGAACATCTTTACCCATTAATTCTGTTGGACCTTAAGCTGCTCATTCAGCCTGGTGCATTTAAATGAAGGGGAAGGGGACAGGAAGGTGTTTTCCTGTAGTGTAAATATGCAAAGTAGGCTTATTTTCATGATTTACTTTTAATTGCCTTTGATTTGAATATTTTTGATTCTACTTATTTGTCCCCATAAAAGCCTTTCTTCACATGACTGGGAAAACAATAAAATGAATTTTATCTGGAACTAATTATGCCAAAACCAAAATTTCCGCCAAAGCTAAATTTTCCAGGAACTGGCTTTCTCATGCTCTTTGCAAATAAGCTGACTACAGGTTAATAATGAGGTGATGGCAATAGAATGTGGGAGGGGAAAATGAACACTTTTCTGGAAGGGAGGCTTATTCCACATAAAGTTAGCAGCCTCCTGTGATAATCATAGAGGGATTACCAAACAGGCAAATTACTTTGAGCAAATCACTATGTCATTGTAGATATCACACTGACTGTGAGCAGCTAAAAGGAGAATATCTAGCTACATGACTGTCTTTGTTTCCTTATGCTATTCTGACCTGCTTGTTTTTCTTATTTCTCATTTTCAAACTTTTAAACTTGTTTTTCAGTGGATTTCCAAGAAACAGAATCTTGCATGGTAAATGCTTAAGATGGGTGTTTCTTTGTACTAGTTACTGACCTGTAGTCCAATTGATGAGCAATATTTCAGTTCTTCAGTCTTCTTGGCTGAAAGAGCATAGTTTGAAACATGAAGCTTCGAAGCAGACAAAGACTTAGAAGGGCAATTCGATATATTTATTTAGTTGGAGAAGAGAGTGTGCTAAGGCATGAGGTAAGTATAGTCAATTGACTGCTGATTTTATCAGGATTATTTTACTCTACAAAGTGTTGTGATCACAATTATGCCAACATAAAACATACCTCACTGCATGAGGGTGTAGTTCAGATGCAGAATGGAATTCTCTTTGATTTAGCCATAGACTTCAATAATGCACAAGTCTGCAGGGAAGAGTAGTGTTTTGAGGGACCATTGTGTTTTATCACTGGGCAGTCAGACATGAAGAAAATGCTCTCAGCCATTACCAGTTTGGGTTAAAATGGAAAATATGATGCAGCAGGCAGCTCTAACAGAAAGGCATGACTGGCTGGTTCAGTACATGGAGTACTGGCAGGCTTGCAAGGGTCTGCAGCACAGTTGAGCAGTTCAGTGGCCAGTGATAAACCGGAGCAGATCGGACATACAGAAAAGCAGGGAAGGTAAAGGAGCCTGAGTGCAGCCACACTTCTCCAGCAGTTTGCCTTGAGTTGAGAAGGACACGATCTGCTGTGAGGGTGGTCCGTCCCTCCTGCACAGAGGGAATGGTGATGGTAGGACGGCTCAGGAGCAGAACTAACTTTCTAGCCTTGTACACTTAGCAAATGTGTGTAAAGCACTGTTGGTGACATTATTAATACTGTCCTTGTAGAAGCAGTTAGTTATGGGGTTTCCATCCTTCCTTACAGCTGTTCTGTAAACCACATGATGGCTGTGATCTTTCTTCAGCAGAGATGTAGTGGAAGAGTGTCAGAAGTGGAGAGCACTGTGGAAGGACTCAGGGAAAGCACCTGAGTGCTGCTTGTGAAGGAGAAGTGCTGTCTCCTGTAAGCTGCTGACGTTGGCTCTTGACAGGTCTCTGTGCAATACGCTAAAGTCCCACTGACTGAATGAGACTTGGGGGAGTGTCTTGGGGCTGGGTTTGTAGTCCCATGCTTTAAGATAGCACAGGGGGTGGCTCGAATGGCTCGAGTTCAATAAAGTTTGGGTAAATGGATAGTGAAAGAAGCACCTTCCCAGAAGGAGGCAGTACAGTGGAGAAAAAGAAAGAAATCTGAGATGGATATTCATGTGTGTGTGTGCTGCTAGCATTGCCTTCCTCCTCTAGTTGCTGTCTCTAACCTCATACTGCAGGAGAGTACTGCTTTCTACTTTTAAGAGGAAAGTATCTGTTTTTTTACCATTTTCTATGCAGCGATGCACAAAATGGTTGATAGATGGTAATGTTTGCCTAAGGCTGCACAGCCAAATTCCCTGCTGGTTGCTCACAGGAAAGTTTTGTCTTTCAATAGTTAGTTGCTACCGGCTACACGTTAGTACCTCTGTTTTAACAGCTCTGGAGGATTTTGCCTTCAGTCTCTGGCTGCCTGGTGGACCAATTGCCTTCCCATAAAGCAGGACTCCTTTCCCAACAACCTGCTGCTTGAAATGCCCATTAATTAATGGGCATTTGAAATGCTATGGGAGTGCATGCTTCTCACAGTTCAAAGGCTGCAGATTCAGCTCAACTGAAAAAAAAAAAAGAGTACTTGCTTTAGTTATAGCTGAAAAACAGCAAGTTTCCTCCAGTCTGTGCGGAGCCTGTGGCCAGGGTATGTAGAGAAAGCAAGCTGCTCTTTTGTGTCCTGCTTCTGAATGATCAGGTGCTCCAGGAGAGAAGGCGGCATATAAATGCGCCAAACTGAAGAAAATAATCAGCACACAACCCACAAAGCATGTTTACCCTAAGGAGCAAATTTTACTTTCACACAGGTTTCTTCCTCCACCAGCTGCAGTGGTGCTTTTTCCTGAAATGTCCTGGGAGGAGTTTGGAAGGCGCTGGCCCTGCAGGAACTGCCAGTGTTTCTATTTCTACTTTGAGAGTTTTTGCAGTAAAGGAGGACAAAACATCTTTCATCGAAGGGCTGGATTTCTTCTGAGCTTGACTCAGAGTCTCTATTTGTAAATGCTCTTACTGTTCCTCATATAATGTTATTGGGGCGGATTTTCAAATTATGTAAACACTTGAATGTTCAAACAAAAAAATGCCTGTTGACAGAGTTGGACACTATTTCATGTGCTATCACCTCTTTTTTTTTTTACCCTTGGCAAGTCATTTTGACCACTATTTTTGTGGGTGCCTGATAATTTGTGTGTTAACTTCTGGTTTTCCCCACTTGGTACGCTGCAAACCTTGCTTACGTTGTTAAGCTGATGACACAAAATAGAGCTACGAGTACGTAGCACCTTAAAAACAAAGAAACAAAACAATGAACCTGGTCTTAAGAATTTTAAATATCTTCTACTGGTGACCCATTGGAAAACCCTGACCTTGGAAGACGGGGAATGGGTATAATAGTATATGAATTGTCAAGTTAATGATGTAGACACCTAGATGTCAACAGCACCTAAGCAGGATGCTTAATAGAGAAAATCTAGATGAGATTGTAAAACTAAAATGCAAATGAAAAGCTTTAAGAGTGAAACCTGCTAGCATAGGCTAATTCTGCCAGCTTGAACCCCCGAGTGGTTTGCGGCAACAACTGCACTTTCAGTGCTGGTTTTAATTGTCGTGGTCTTGTCAGGCAGGAGCTGCAGCTCGCAGATATGCGGTCTCTCTAGTGAGAGGTGAAGGCACCTTCCCAGTGTCAGCTGATAAGTTTAGCGCTGGTATCTGCGCAACAACAAAACCATACTGTGCTTCTGTATTCCTTGCATGATCTCTCTGCTGTTTCTGTGTTTTATCATTGTGCAATGAACACACTGGGTGTGCTGTAATTCAGACTGTGGACTTTTAAAATTACAATCAGACAAGTAAACAGAGCATAACAACTATGATCATCAATTCAAAACAGCTTGATTGGACCAATGTCTTCTCATTAGAAAGGGAAAAAAACTCAACCCCAAAACAAAGAGACTTTTTACTGATGGCTTTGTGCCTTCCACAGGCTGATGATGTGTTTTATGTTACTGCTTGTGTTCTGAGTCCTTCCTACCATTTCTGATTTTACTGCTATTATCTGTCTGCTGCCATCATGATAGTATTAGAAACAGAATGTAGCAACATCTATAATTAGAGTTGTCTACACATTTTCTTTCTATTTTCCATTTGACTCATATTTCTAACTTTCTAAATCTTTCAGTTTTCAAGTTGAGATCATCAAGACCAGCCATTTCTGAGAACAAGGGTGGTGTTTGTCCATTTAACTAAGCCAGATTTTGGTCTTGAGAGCAAATATATAAGAAGAGCAGGGCTGGAAATTGAAATTTGGCAAAAGAGAATACCCATAGAGGAGAAGTTTTGGAAAAAAAAAAAAAAGAACCTTCTTTCAAGAAAGAGACCAAAAATATGAGGACCTTTAAGTGGTGACCTATCAGAAAATGCTGTCTTTAAAAGATGCATAAAATTGATGCAGTTATCTAGGTAGGTGCATGTGTACCTTAATGACGGTGGAAGTGCTGAGCAGACATTAGAATTATATGTGTTGTTTTCTCTGGATGAGTTTAGAGGAGACCGAGAGTCATGGGACGGGCAGGGAGATAACTGCCTGTAGTGTGACTCAGGAGAAGATGGACATGCCTAGCTCCCTAAAGCCCCTGCCCTGCAGATCAGCCAAGGCACCATTTGGCTGCCAGTGTCAGCAGCCCAGCCAGGCAGGCTGAGCACATCTGCACGTTATAGGGAGGCACCTGGTGGGAACAGCAGCATGGGCTGGCAGCCCTGTACCTGCTGGGCTGACTAACCTGATCCTTGGTACCTCTGTCTGTAAGCTCCTCTCCAAGAGGTTTTCTGCACAGTCAGTATTGGCTAGACCTCACCTGAGCTGTGCTACTAAGCACAGATGTGTGTTAGCGGTGTGTGTAAGCCACGAGTGACTTGTTGGTGTTATGAGTCGTCTAAAGTTGGAGCTTTTTGCATTATTTTGTTTGTTAAGACCCTTCAAAGCATCCTGCTTTGTGTCATGTTTTGGGGAGTAAATTCCCTTCTGCTGAGTTCCTTTCTGCTCTCACTGTGATACCAGAGAGAGCGCTATGTGCGGTTCATTGCAAGCACAGATTTTTTAGATGTGTGGGACTGGCAATCTGTGAGTTAATTGTTGATGTCTGCATGCTGCAATTAACCTAATTATGGTTTTGATTACATTAATTAAACTCTTTGTCCAGGACAGCAGCTGTTTAATCATCTGCCTTAAGGCACTCCCTCAGTTGGGGTCATTCTGAACCCTGCTGTTTTGGGCTGGCAGAATTTGGTGAATGTATGATAGTCACCAACAGTACCTAGACCCTTTTCTCCCTAAGTCTTAAACTTTCTCTTTTTAAAACCCTGTTGTGAAATTTTGAATGCCATTGGTTGGCTTCCCTATTCCTGTTCTTGGGAAGCTCTTGAAAGTGTGGATCTTCACCAAGGTGGTGAGAGAGTTGTCTTTTTGCACCAATTTACACACATTTGCCTTCTGGTGAAGTGCTGGATGCACAAACCCTGAGAGAAAAATTAAGTCTTGCTTTGCTGCTGTAGCATTAATTTTTATTTATATATTTATTTATTCAGTACAATTAGCTGCTTTGCATTCCAGCTTGTTTTGGAGACCTGTTGACTTGTAAGGGTTAGGATTTGGGAGCTGTGCCATAATGAACCTCTGAGTCAGTTTTAGCAGAACCAGCAGTGGCATAGCATGATAGGTAAATAAAGGTACTGGTTCGGGGCTTTACAAGATGTTCCTATCTTTGGTAGCTATATTGAAATAAGTAGTAAATTGTGGTGCTTTTGCTGTTCAGAATATCTGTAGAGATCTGGTGTAAATCAGTAAGGGAGGAGGATTTTCAGTGGAGAGCAACATTTTTTAAATTTTATTTTCAAGGTAGAGAAATGTAGACTGATTATTTGGAAGTAGATAATGACGGAGGCTCACTGATTGTGTCTTGTGCTCTTCAGCCCTGGTTGCTTCTCCTTTATCTTGTGAACAGAGATGCTGCAATGGCTGTTCATTCCCTTTGCAGAAGTTTTATAAAGATATAAAACTTTTATAAAGATATAAAACTGTTAGAGAGTGTCCAAAGGAGGTCTACAAAGGTGGTGAAGGATCAGGAGGGGAAGATCTATGAGGAGCGGCTGAGGTCCCTTGGTTTGCTCAGCCCAGAGCAGAGCAGGCTGAGGGGAGGCCTCATGGCGGCCTGCAGCTCCCTCACGAGGGGAGCGGAGGGGCAGGCGCTGAGCTCTGCTCTCTGGGGACAGCGACAGGACCCGAGGGAACGGCATGGAGCTGGGACAGGGGAGGGTCAGGCTGGGGGTTAGGGAAAGGTTCTGCACCCAGAGGGCACTCGGGCACTGGGACAGACTCGATAATCCTTGGAGGTCCCTTCCAACTTGGGATATTCTATGATTCCAAGTGTCAGTGTAGCTGTTCAGTGTCTGTCAGCTAAGGGGTGCCTGGCTGATGTGAGCAGGGAGAAGGACTTGGTCAGGGAAGAAAGTCCTTTCCTCCCCCACTCATCGTGTTGTATACTTGTTTCTCTGTGTTAAAGCTCCAGCATTTGGGCTGACGTTTTAGAGCAGACAACAGCAATTCAAACATGCTACTAACGTTGGGCTGTTACATGGGAGCCTGATGGTAGACTCTATTGCTTACTGACATGGTGGTTTGATTTAGTTCTTGAACTGAGAAACCTTCACCAGGGGTATTTTGACAGTAGCTTAGAGGGATAAGAAGGTGTGGACATGGGGAGGGAGTATTAGTTTAGAAGTGAGATGCATTTTACATAAAGGCATTACAAACAGTTTATGCCTGGACAGTAGTCTCTGATCTGAGACAGTTCAGCACCTGTGGTCAAACCATACTTGTGCCACATCACAGCACATTGCCATGTAGTTGGGAAAGCTTGGCCAGACCATGGCTTTCCTGAAAGCAAGGAGAGATGTAGAACTTTGGTATGGATTGGTAGCTGACAGAAAGCAATGAAGAAATGGTTACTTTAGCAACAAAAGGCTCTAGACCTGGTGGAATAAGTCCTATGGCAACATTAATACCATTATACCTTTCTTAGAAGACCATGGGTCTTTTAAATGTGAATGCTTCAGCACATGCCTAGGAGTGGTTTCTCCACAGCCTTGTAGCAATTGTGATCATCTATATGCCTATAAAAGTTTCTGTGCTGATTTTGTAGCGTGTTATCATTTGGTCTATGCAGAATGGTCTAAGTGACTGTAAGTGCAGTGAAGAGGGAAACCGGGCAGTTCCATGCAAATATATATTACATGGAAACAAGGGCTTTCCTGGTGCTGCACAGCTAGGCCTCGTTGTTAATGCTCAGGGAATGAGCAGAAGGCACTAATGCAAGAACTGTGTTATCTTAATGGTGGTTTATTGCAATTGGTGAAACAAAAGGAGGAGGAATTTAGCTCTTCTTGCTGTTGTATAAAACGCCTCACAACAATATTTCTGTTTTCTGAATGCTTTGGTTTGCCCCACTTTGGGGGTTCTGGTCTTTTGGGGCACATGGAAACCCCATGCCGTTTGGCTTGTGACAGCTGAGGGTGCTGTGCGGCTTGAAGCATCAAGCCTCAGGTTAGAAAGATTGCTTTTCAGAACTGAGAAGCATTTTAAATTGATGGCACTTTTACAGTGAATACCTTTCCAGAAGACTGAACAGCAGCAAGCCTACAGAAGCCAATTCCTTTATACATTGCCTTATCCCTTGTGATTGCTGTGACGATTAAATAACTTCAGAGTAGAAAAAGTTTGAATGGCATTTGCCTTGAGCATTCTTGTGCAGCGCTTTTTTAATGAGTTCCCACACTTCCAGCTTGCAACTTTTAGTATTTAAAGCTTTTTCTGTGCTTTCAGTCTTATTTTAATGTTGATGAAGGTGTTTTTTTTTTTTAAGGACTTTTATTATCAGTTGTCTTTTTTATGTGGAGTATGAAACTGGATTAAGAAAAGGATGTATATTCATTACAACTTAATACTGCTCTAAGTTTAGTCTAGCTGGAACCCTGAGTCTATCAGATGGTACAAAGTTAGTATAATATATGAAGGAAAAAGCCCTGATAATGAACACTTGACCATTCCAAAGTATTTTTAAACACTTCACAAAATAATTATGAATGTTCATGAGACTGCTGTGACAACACATTCCCACTATCTGCTGTTGGAAAAGCAAACAAAAAGCAGTGAAAGACATTGCTCCCCTTCAAGGCTAAGGAAGAGGAGACTGAGCAAGTACAAGCAGAGGGAGTCAAGACTGGGCATTAGCTGCTGGTAATTCTCAGATCACAGTGGTCAGTGTCTGGAAGGGGAAACTGATGTGCAGGGTGAAGTATAGAAAGAATTCTTTTAAGAATCTTCTGCCTTCTTTGTGACGCACGTGTTTTCTCCCTCTTGCACTTGGATTAGAAACATGAAAATGCAGTCCTGAGTGTTCTGGGTTGGGAATCCTGATGGTGAATCCAGTCAAACATGGTTTACTGAACAGTTTCTATTTTACCTGTGCCCTTCTCAGACCACACTAACATGAGGCCTGGCATGGGGTTGCATTTAGAACTGTTCAGAATTTGACAGCTCTGCTTTGTCAGTGGCAGAAAAATAATGACAAATAGGGAAGGCTTCTAGTAAAACAGATCCACACAACTGGGCAGGAAAAAAGGTTCATGATATCAGCAGCATACACAGAAGAACCAGTGCCTCATCAATTTCCAGCTGCAGCGCAGTGATGTCTAGATGGATGGATGCTGTCCCTAAATGGCACAGTGATAAGGAGAACTTGGGTAAGTGAAAATGCTGTTAAGAGACTTGTGGCTGTGCAGAAGCTCTTGAAGATCCCTTCTGCCAGACTGCAGAATAGCACAAAGGACGTCAGCCCTTCCTTTCACGCCCTGCTTGTGACAACCTGTTTACTTAGGCTTTGTATGGACGATACTGTTAGGACCCAACATTTTTGTTCTGTTTAGTGCCCTCAGCGATAATCTGTCTGGATTTCTTGTCTGTTCCTCTTGGCTTGTTCTGAAGTGTTTATTCTTTCATCTTTCTGACTTATTACCTAAGCTTTCAGCATTGGAAAAAAAAATGGAGAAAAGTAAATAACAATCATAGAATATTTGCTTTAAGATATATATTTAAAAAAGCAATTTATTTTCATTAGCCTCTAGCAAAGACAACATTCTCACTGTACTATTTGTTATTACAGCCACTGTGTTTCTCTGAGCTGACTTGCACAGTCTAATGTGTCGTGCATTGCAGTCAGTGTACTGACACACAGGCTTCCAACAAAGCTTTTAGGGATGCTTGGTAGGTACAGCTCAGCCTACTACTTCTGCATTTCACTTGCTGATCTTAGCAAACATCTTCCTAACTCCTTTTTTCATTGAGCAGGCTTTTGGTATGATTGCTTGCTCCTGGATAAATGGCAATTCACCCAGAGACATGTTTCTGTGTCCTACTGGGAGCTGGTTACCTCATGTTCGGAGGCAGTCAATGCTTGTTAGCCTCTAGAAGCTGCAGAAGGTTCTGGACACACAGAAAATGGATCTTATGGCCTGCAAAGGATATAAGCTGATCGGCAAAAGGTGAAAGAAACCCTGCTGCTTACCTCATTGATGCTGAAGAATGCTGCAAGTGCAGTGAGAGCCAGCGGGGGCTGGTGCACAGGGGAGCGGGCCTGAGGAGGCCGGGCTGGGCTCAGTTCCCAGCTCCGGCACACACTGTCCCGTGGGACCTGATGCAAACTGCACCGTGTCTCTACTCCACAGGCCTTGCCTCTCGTGCTCTGCACTTCTTGCAAGTACAGACCTACCGTCTTTTAGCGTGCTCAGTACACACCGTACTACTGTGCAGCTATTCCTCCTCTGCAGTGCTACTGAAATGTCTTTTTGACTTTAAGGACTTTGGTACCAGCAAAGGCAAGCCTGTCCAGAAACTGGACATTTAAACTCTCTCCATACTGTTGACCAGTTCAGCTGTCATCTGGTGCTTTCTGTTCCATGTGACTTATTCCAGTTTTTGTTTTTCTCTGTTTCTGTGCCCTCCTAATCTTGTGTAGATTCTTTCTCTCCTCTTCTGTCCCCACTCTTACTTATGCTCGCATCCCTGTCCCTCCCCCTCTCCAACCTGTGAAGGCTTTCTCTGTTCTCCTGACCATCTAATTTAACTTTGATTCCCTCCTAGTCATTAGGCTTCTCTAGTGAGGCCAAGAAGGTCTGGCAGCCTCTTTGATGGGTCTGCTAAGCTGTTGATTTAAATTTTGCAGGCTCTGCGGTGCAGAGAGACTGCTAAATCACTGTTCCCATGACAGGTTTCCGAGAGGCTGGAGGAAGACAGAGTATTGAATAGAAAATTGGAAGAGGTGAGACAAAATAGGAGGGCAGAACTTCTGGAAGGATGCATGAAGAATATTTTTGGGCCACGCAGGTGACAAGAATTTGATAGGGGGAAGCAGTTTAAAGAAGAGTGTGTGCTCTCACATGGGGTATATGGAGAAGGCAGGATAAATGTTTATCCATCAAAGGGACATTTGTCAGAGGGAGCTGAAACTGTGGTGACCAGATCCAGAATGCTCAGCATAAGGAGCAATATTTAGGAGACAAGAGACACTTATCCAGAAAATCTAGCTGTGTAGTTTGCAGGCAGATTCTCTTATTTAATTTAAAAACAAACAAACAAACAAAACCATAAACTGAGGCTGTGTTCCATTCCAACCGCATCAAGTGAGCTAGACAGAAAAATATTTTAATAGCCTGGTGCTCATGTGCTGATTGATTACAGCAACAGATCAAAGATAAGTATTCTGTCAAGAATCATTAATATATGTCAGCCAGTAGTAGCTATATAGTATAAAAAATCTTGGCTGCTGAGAGGTTTTCTATCCGTGCTTTGTTCCTAAGACGAATAAATGAATATTCACAGTAGTGCACACAGCTTACAAATGGTTCTTCACATAGCTTTTAAAAGATGAGCATGCAGATTATTACCACAATTTGTTAAGTGCTAAACTGCGTTCCTGCATTTTTACGTCTTTATAATTTGATAACTTCAATGCCAGTAAATGACGTATAATATATTTACCATGACTGTTTGCCCAAATCATATTGTTCCTCTTCAATGACTGCATGAGCTGTAAGATCTTGTTTTGTCCTCTGTCAGTGGAAAGGAAGAATTTAAGAAGAGATGGTAGATGCTATTTAGGTGATACTGTATGTGGCAGAGAATTACAGAAGACAAGTACTTCAGTGCTGAAACAAGGGAAAGACTTGTGATAACTGCAAAAACTCCTCTTCTGGAAGTCCTCTGATGTTGTGAAAACGATTCTCAATCTGCTAGAAGAATTGGGGAAAACTTCCATAGTGACAGCCTCAAGACTGGTGCAAAATTAAGCAGGATCTGGTATATAGCGTCAGCAGAGAGCAGGAATCTCCACTGTCGGGACATCTTGTTCTGGAATCCAAAGATCAGAGTTTAAGTTCAGGAGAAGTCACTGTTCTCATATTACCTGCCCTGTATTGTGATGATGAACTGTTTATTCTGAGGTGTGACCCCTGATGACATGCTAGGGCTAACATAAAACCTGAGATTCTG
Organism: Anser brachyrhynchus; assembly: GCF_964034855.1. Lineage (NCBI taxonomy): Eukaryota > Metazoa > Chordata > Aves > Anseriformes > Anatidae > Anser > Anser brachyrhynchus. The sequence continues at coordinate 29,038,259 of NC_137696.1, forward strand.
AATACTTTTACCAATTGCTACAGCCACCTTATATCCCTGTGGTTCCTGTGATTTTGCTGATGCACGCATATGAAACCACTTACACAGGCCTTAGAAAGTACATTTTTCCTAGGATCTTTTTGGAGTGCTAGGGTTGTAGGTGTTCTCCTCTTGTGCAGCTGGCCAAGTAAAGCTTCCTGCCTGCCAGAAAATACGTAAATCTAGAGAGAGGTGAGAGCAGAAATGCAAGTGTCTATGTGCAAAGATATCTGCCTTCCCCATTCTAATTAATGATACTACATCATTACTTTTCACTATATAAATTAGTATATGTGCAAATATATTTGTGTTTTGTGCTGGTTTGCTATCACACTCATCAAAGCACAAGGCTCAGCTACCTGACATACTTTATAGATTTATACAGGTGACTTCTGTGTAATGTTTACTTCAGAAAGAAATTAGGCAGTATCGCTTACACAATGACATCTACCCCCTGAGTATAATGATGTTTTTTTAATAAGTTGGGTGTAGAACGCCCAGCTGTATATGTGCCTGCCTTTTCTGCTGCTTTTAGTCGTGCTGAGTTCTCGTAAACAGCAGGGTCAGCCTGGAATGCAAGTGTTTTCAAGATTGAGGTCATAGGGACAGTAATGATTACACATTTCTGAAAGTTAGGCTATAACCCTCTTCACCGTTCCAGAGAAGAGTATTCTTCTCACATGCAGTCATCCATGGTTTCTCATTAAAAAAACCCATATGGTTGCTTCAGCTACTTTTTAATAAGTTATGCCTTCGCTAATCTGTCATTTCGCTCATCAGTAAAGCAGGCCCCCTAGAGAAGCCACAGACTGTGAACTTTTCCAGTCTCACATTCTTGCACATACTGTATGCACCTATTGATGCTGGTTTGCAAGCACATCTGTGATTAGTGTGTGGGAGGAGCATGACTCAGACCCAGTCATTCTGGTGACAATTAGTCTTTAACCGTCTCAAATTAGTCTTCACCTGTGAATGTCATCTGTATTGCAGACCTCACTGGCTTACCCAACGTAATTAAAAACTTCAGTATTCTTATTTGTGTTGTAAACAACATTAAATATTTGGAGCTATTTAATGACATAAGAAAAGGGAAGCTTTTAGACCAGTTTGTCCCTAGGTTTCTTTGGGAAGCATTTGAAAACCTGGTGTGGAATATAGTCACGTAACCTGTTTGTACTTGTTGCAGCCAGAAGTAAAATGTGTGTATGTGCAAGATGGGATTTGCAGGTCACTCAGTGCCAGCTGAAGAGCATCGTGCAATCTTTCTGTGGTTATTGAAGTAACACTACTCTGGGAGCCTGGCTTACCAAGGTTATTGCATCAGAAGCCTCAGAACCCAAGCTGCAGGGAAGCCAAGCAGTCACCTATAAGTCCAGTTAAGTGCAATAGCTTTAAGGGCTTAATTTCACAGCAAAGTGAACCTGAAGTGAGAATTAGTTGTTGTCCTTAACTTGGGTATCCGTTCATCCTCGTCCACACCACTATCAGGTCAAATGCAGTGGTGCTCTTAACTCCAGCTGGCAGGCCTGTCAACTAAATGGGCTAGACAACCCCTTGACGATTAACACAACCGCTCTGTGCAGCTAGTGTATAGATCATGGGTTGTTTTGCAGTGTGACCACCTGGAGCAAAGTTAGCTTCAAAGGTGCTGGTAAATGAAGGCCAGGTACACTACAGAAGACCCAGGTTTTCTCTCAAATATACAATTTGTTTTGAGGGTTTTGTTTAACTAGCTTTTTGGTTTGGGTACAAATGTAGCTAATCTGGGGATGTCACTTCTCTGTGGAACGTGATGTGGAACAAGAGATGTACAATTTTTACATCAGCTAGTTGGGTAAGGCCAGCACTCTGCCACCCACCTCTGGTTCACTTCACAATGGAACCATAGTGCCTTCGTCCCACTCTGCTTTTATACTGGGATAATTAATAGGCATTAAAATCTTACCTTTTCATTTTTTCCCAGAGAAGACAAAACCTATAAAAAGACTGTGATGTACTTGCTGCATAAACAGCAAAAGCTTTTCTAAGTTAGTGGTTGAAAGCTAGTGGTCGACGAGAGCTTCTTTGTCTCGGCATTTCTCCTAACAGTGTCCTTAACTTTAATCGCAGGCATACATGCTCACACCTGTAGAATAGTGTTTAAAGCTTGTGTTTAAGTGCATAGCTAATAAGAAGTAAGATCATTGCAGCCTCAGGGGAGGCCTTGGGTCCTTCCTCCTTGTATTCTTACTGCTGGATGCAGATCTGAACTTACTCACATGAAATGCAGCCAGCTATGAACTTACATGGGCACTCTGGTGGGAGTAGAGAGGATCAACCTGAATCCATTTATCAATGTGAATGTAAATGTATATGTAAATATCTCACTTTAAAGTATGAGAATCCTGAAGAATGCTGCTGGGGCACTTCTCAGCAAGTGACTTTAGCCAGCGTACTTTTGTGTTGCATGTGTGGTCGAGGAAAATACGGTCTAGGATTCAGTATGTGTAAGTTCTGGTTGATGTGCAGCAGGATTGTAGGGAAAAGGCCAGAAAGTCTGGGTAAATAACTGTCTCCTAAAGCCCCTCTATTTCCCTCCCCCAAGGCTTTGTGGAAAACTTCGTACAAATCACAGAGGAAATAGCATAAACAGGAGCCAGAAAAACCACAAATGTAACCAGTTTCACATGAAAAGATAACAACTCTTCCTCCTTCCTTTAATCTTTTCCTATTTTTTTATTTATTTCTTTATGTGTAGGTCTATTTCAGTAATAGATTAAAAAAATCGGAATTTGCTTCTAATTGAGGGTAACCATTTCAGATGAGCCGAGGGTAGATAAAAAACAACTTTCAAAGCAAAAGCCTTCGTATGGGTACAAATCAGTAAAAACCTATAAAGAGTATCTGGAGATTTAATTTTAACCAAGTAATTGAAAATGGCCATGCATTACCCTGTATAAATTGTAGAAGAAAAATGATGCCCTTTAATGGCTCAGTCTTCATTTAAATAGTGATCTGTTCATTAGTGCTGTGAAATGAAATGGAAATCCATTTCAATTTTCTAGACAATTTAAATTTTATTGTCCATAAAATTCTACAAAATAGTAAAATGGTGTCCTTTCTTGCAAATTGCAGAGGATTTAATCAGATTTTACTATTTTAATAATTTTCCTCATTATGAAACCTGCTAGTGAATATGTTGAGCTAAAGTCATCCCATGTTGGTAACTGTCCCAGTGGTGAATCTGGCCTCATATGTTTGGAATACAGATGGTTTTTGCAGCTGTAATCTGTTTGTGCAGTTAGTTTCCTCCCGATAATCAGATTGGCGTGGTCTAGAGCAAGGCTTAGCATTCGCTGGAGAACACATGCTTAAAAGTTAGAGCATCATCAAGATACTGCTCCACATTTATAACCCTTCCTGACCCCCTGAAGATGTTCAGATAAATATCTTGTTATTTATAGGAAATGTAGCTGTTGGGTTATTTTTCCCCCCTTTAACTAGTTGTGAAAATCAGGACATTTTCTGGCTGTTCTGCCTTTTCTTATCAGAGATGAACCCGTGTTACAGGGGATAAAGCATGAAGAGGTAACTGGAAAGTACAATTTCTGTGGAATTATCTTTCTTTTCCTCTAGTTTTACAGAAACCTTTCAGTAAGCTTGCTGACATTTCCCCTTGCCTGTCTTCTTGCCAGTTGCTCTTGCTATTCCATATTGTTGTATTTTGACTGAAATAAAATTTGATTCTGCCAGGAGCTGTCTGTGGGCTCATTGATCAAACTGCAGCAGCCCTCTGAAGGTCTTTTTGGTGTCAAAGGCTAAGGCCCTAATTTCAATTAATTTCTAGGCATTACTGTGTTTGGAGTTAGTCATGGCAATTATTCAGGTTTAAGAACTTACCTGTAAGCTGAAGCAGAGCATGTATTTTCATAGCTATTTTATGATAAACCTTTGGATATAAACTGATGTTTTCCCATTGGGCCTAACCTGTAAGCGAAGTACAGAGCCTTAACAGAAATATTCATCTCTTCAGATAATTTCAGTGAGAAGAGTCAGGTGAACTCCTTGATGTGCAAGTGCTGTTAATAGAATAAGGATATAGAATAGAATAGAATAATTTCCTAAATGTGAGAGGAGCACATGGCTGGAAATTCAAAGTCCCCTGGCTTGACCTCTCACACCCAGGATGTTCTTCTCTCTAATTCCTTTCAGTGTCGTGTTTATGTCTTATGTTGGCTTCCTTTTACAGCAAAACTGTAATACACAACTAGACTCTTTAGTCCTTCGCTGTGCAACCAGGAATACATCCAGCTCTTCACAGGCTAGTTCCCACTTGCTGTGCATCTGGTTGCTTTGGTAATCTGCTTTTCTGCAAGCATCTTGGCTGCACTGGAGTCTGGGGCTGCCATTAGACCCCCCTCTGGATGGCTGTTTGCACCTTTCACTGTAAATACAACGCTGAACTGTCAAAACAAGTGAATGACAAGTTTTGTGCATTGGGATTCTTGCCATTTTACTTGTCTAGATGCTTCCTAATTTGTCAAAATCCAGACCTTACAGTGTTAATTTGTGTTAATTCAGTCAGGTGCTGCTGTACACAGGTAGGAGTTTAGGCCTTGGCCCTGGAGGTGATACCCACGCTTCCTTTGCACAGATTGCCGGGGGGCCTTTTATCCTCCCTCTTCAGAAGCAGGATCTTGGATCCGAGGAGCAGCCTTCCACAGAGTGCCGCCTGGTGTTGGCCCTCCTCTGGAGCTGTTTGCGTTGGAGAGCTCTCGCATGGCTCGTGCTGAAGTTTGTTTTACTGGCTTTTATTCGCTTTGGCTCTGATCGCTGCTCCGATCAGTTTTGGTCTGTGTTTTCCTGTGCTGTTTATCTCAGCCCAAACATGCTGCAAGCGAAAGCAAAGCTAGTCAGAGATCGGCGGTGCCCGCGATGCCCAGGCTTGTGAAATCCTTGTGAGCCAAAACACCTGCGATTGCAGCTACCAGCTGCGTGGGTGCTGCCAGATCAAATCAAAATCAAGAAACTTCACTTCTGAAACGTCCTTAAGGATGCTGGAGTTCAGTGTCGTTGGAAGGCTTGGTGGTTTGCCAACACTTACTTCTCTTCTTCCATATTAAGCCTTAAACTGGCAAAATGTAAGTGGTGTCAAGTCCCTGAGGTAACGGGAGGTTATTTGCCTGTAGGTCTCTACTGCTGTAGTAGCAATCTGCTTTTATTTTGTATTGCTAGGAAAGGGTGCGAGGAGAGGAGGAGTGGGACTTGCCTGTGGTGTTTGTTCCAGAGCTGTTCTTAACTCTTCCCTTTGTGCCCTTACGCGCTGCAGACAGCCTATTTTTAAGGTGCACAGATGTTTCTGTGACTGCAGTCCTTGGTAGTTGCTCAAGTGGCTTCTTAGAGCAGCTGTTCCCTTGTTTATGTCTCTGACTTGTATTCCATTGCAGTTCTTGGTCTATGTGGTTGGTTTTCTTTTTTGGAGGGGGGATGGGAAGGGAAAAAATGATGTCTATAAAGCTCTGTTGTTTACCCCTTCTCAGCTGTCTCCTTCCTAGTGGCCTGTCCTTCTGCACGGGGATATTTCCATTGTAGCTGGGGCTTGGTGTTTCTTCCTGTGCTCCATCTGTTGTGAGCAGCGTGATGTCAGCAAATGCAATGACAAGTGTGAGAAGATTTGCAGTAGGATTTGACTAGGAGTTTGATATAATTTGCCCATGGTCTCTCACCTTTCATCCTAGAAGTCAAAGTGGTTCTGCCACATAGCTTGATGCTCATTCATGTCCCACGTGGCCCATTCAGGCTTTCTGCTTTGCTCTTTGTCATCGTGTTGATTTTAGGCTTGCTCAGTTGATAATAGTGTGCCAGTCCTTCAGCCTTTGCCATTGCTACTGCCCTACTCTTGCTTGTGGGGTACCTAAACTGAGGGGGAATTTAGAAGCTGGTGGAGTGAAAGTGGAGGGAGGTGGAGCAGTTCAGTGCATCAGTTAGTCTGGGAGAATAGAGAGCCGTGGGAAGAGCCAGCGCTAGCAGTCACTGGAACAGCAGGGGTGACAGTTCCTCTGGAAACTCACCTCAAAAACCATTTTTTTCCCAAGCTGTAAAATGCAGGAATTCATGTACATGCTAAGCAATTGTAACTTGTTTTATACCTTGTGAAAGTATTATGCAAATACGTTGTGAAAATTCACAAACTATGTAATATTAATTGACCTATTAGATTGTGGCTGTTTACATTTGTTTCTTTTTTTTTTTACTAGCAGAATGAAATGATACATCTCTACATTGCTTTAATAACAAATAAAAGCTAGGCAAAAGATTACAAGTAAGAAAAACATTTGTAAAATACAAAGCCTCCTAAGAAGAACCAAATTAAGCAGCTCTGCGCCTGTCTTGATAGAAAATGGTGCAACCTATTTAAATTCTCTACTGTTCTAGAAGGTTATATGGATACTAGATAAGTAAATCTTACTTTAGATGCTGCGATTGAAAGTTGCAAGTCTACAAATAACAATTCTATTAAACTAGTACTGTAAATAATGCCTTGATAAGATACCTGTTCAGTTTGGTATTTGCTTGCTGGCTGTAATTAACAGTGCAGTGTTTTTCTTTTAACTGCATACTCTCTACCCTTAAGTAGGAATAATTACCACTAATCAAGACCCCTAATCTCAAGCAATTATAAGCTCTTACATTGTTCTAATTGCACATTTAAAAACAATGTGTTTTCCTCATATGATTATGTTATAATCCATACAGTTATTAATTTCTGCTTTTCTTTTTATCTGATCAATGTTGATTTTGTGTGACCTCACAATGTGTTATCTGAAAAATGCCTCTGGGACATGCATTTTTTTGTGGTTAATTTACTGTTGTGTTTCATCTTCAGTGAGAAGTGACATATTACGAGTTTTCAAGGCTGTGTTTTCTCTCAACTCATGCATGAACTTGATGTACACTAGGAACCCGTTAGTGAAACAAAAGTGCAGCAATACGTTTCAGTCATCTACTGTTTGTAAACCCAGGTGATTGCTCTTTGAATATTATTTAGATCAGCACAGAGTAATCCTTAAGTATGTAAGAGAGGTGCTCTGTTTTAGAGGCTTTAAGAATTGTTAAATAGAGCTGATATGCAGGCAGGCAGACTTTCTGGATCAGCTTTCTAGAAAGTGCAAGTGAAGGTGGCTCAGTTTTAGGAAGAACTGCAGGTCTCAGGGGCAAGATGTGAGAGGTTGTTCGCTGGTTGGTGTTGGTCTCACTTGTTGCTATCTGGTTCTTATGCACGCATTTTGTATGCAGGGGATTTGGATGAGTGCATTTTGAACAAATCATCATCAATCTGATGATTCATCTCAGGAACCGCATGCAGCACTTACATCTGTAATTGGGGTAATTGCAAACCTCTCATTCTTACAGATAGAAATTCTTCCTCTTAAAATTCTAAAATCAGATCCCAGGTCTTCTATCCGTGGTAACTGAGACCTACCGTGGCTTGTATTTATTTCTCTATTCTTATTTGTTACATCATTAAAAGTAGCAGATTATTTGGTGACCTTTCCAACCTGTATCTGACCTTCATGATTCACTCATGCGGGTAATTGGCTATTGAAATTACTGTGCTTTTATCTTTGACGTTATTTAAACGCTGGCTTAAATGGGGTGACACAGACTGCATTGTAAATGGGTGGCCACATTGTTGAGGACAATGTGTTTTTCTTTATCTATTGTCAGAGAAGAATATTTATGTCTTGGTGGGGAGAAAAAAACCTCTGTCCTTTCTGAGGGATCTTGACATTCATGGAGGGGAGGTGTTTGCTCTCTGCCTGATGTGCTGCAGCTCTGTATGCAGGGCTAGAACTCGCCATTGCTTGTTCTGCAGCAGATATTTTCTCCTTGGTCAATGCGTAGGCATGGTCACTACAGGTTTATTCCTAGACACCGTTTCTCAAAACCCACCACATTGCCTCCTTCCAGCGATGCATCCAATGAAGCTTTTAGGGTCAAATTAATTTGTGACCTTCCTGTGTGGCACACTTGTGGCCTTGCTTGAGTCAAATCCATGTCCCGCGAGGACATTCCCCTCTTTTCCCCCAGTCCTTTTTCTTTATTTCTATTGTCCCTTGCACATAGGACCACTAAAGAACTCATCATTTCTACAGAGTTCATAAGGCAACGCCACAAACTGCAGCAAACAGCTCCAGGGACCTTTGGGTGTTGGACATGAAACCATATGACCCGCGCTGTCACTGTTACGGGGCAGCAGTCTAATGTCACGGCGTTCAATCAGTCCTGAAACAAGGATCTTGAGGTTTTGCTCTGTCGTAAATTCTCCAACTTTCTTCCTGTGGGAGAGTGTTTGTTTCTGAAGTTTCTGGGGCTGTGATGTATTGCAGTGGATTCATTTCATTGTTCCTTTGAAAGAAGGGAAAGGGACACAGCTAACTATTTCTTTGCAGGAAAAGGTCAGTGTTTAATATGCTAATGTCTCTACCCAATTTTAGGCAGCAAATATCCATGGCTTTAATGTGTCTTTAATAGTAATAAAGTGGTTAGCTAATGATAAATTAAGGATTGTAAATTTGGGGATTTTTTTTTTTTAATGAAAAATTAATGTAGGCAGCAATAATTTTTCTTGCCAAGATAATTGTCGTACTGGAGCATCGTAGCTGCAATTTGCAGTGGAAATTGCTCTAGGATTGCTCACCTTGTAATAATCGAAATGAAGAATCAAATATCCTCTTTTTTTTTTTTTTTTTTCTTTAGGCTTCATGTAGCTGGACAGTAAAGGGGTGGATGGGGACTTCATTTTTCTTTTGCTGGCATAGGCCTATACATCCCTAGACATCAAATCAGCAGGTCTTGCTGTTTGCCAGAACACGAGACAGTTGGATGCCCACAAGTATGGTGGCCCGGAAACCCGCAGATAAGAATTTGCTTGTGACCATGTGCCGTACCTGTCATCTGTTTTCAATGTTGTATTGGTTGGCAGAAGAATGATGTTTCTGGATGACTTTTCCTACTGCAGAGTTCAACCAGTGGGTCTTGCACAGTTTGGGATGCCCTGGTTTGGTTTCTTGTAGGGAACCTGGTAAAGGTCTGTGTAAATAGCAACGTTTCAGGGGTCGTGTTTGCATCTGCATGACAGAGGGCAACACAGGACATAGTAAGGGAAAGGTAATGTTTGTTTTTAAAAGCAAAGTACTCATAGATTAAGGAGCATATATAGTCAATCTGTTTGGGTTTTCTTCTCTGAAGCATTTCTTCATTCTTCAGGACTCATTGCATCAGAGCTTCAGGTACGGTTTAGCTCAGGCATAAATTGAGGTTAAACAGAGAAATAATCTATACATTGCTAGTCCCTGTGTCCCTATTAATATTCTCTACTTTAAAAAAAAAAATATTAGTTGGCATGGTTTTGTATGTATGTGTCAAAGGAAGCTGACATCTTGTTGTTCAACAGAAGAAAACATTTGAATTGCAGAAATGGGTAAATCCTTCTTACCATCTGTTTCTGCAAGCCTGAGTTGGTGAGGCTGCACTTGAGAATCAAGGGGAAGGTCTGTTTTATGAGATTCAGCCGAGGCTTTAAATGGACTTCCTTTGCTCTCCTGCAGAAACAGGTCAGGAGCCTGCCAAAAGAAGTGAATTTTTAGGAGAAAGGTAGTCTAACTTAAAACTAGGACTGTGCATTAAGATCTTTTTTAACTTCATTGCAACTCCATGTGGAATTCAGTTTTCTGGACATATATGGAAGAAGGAGAAGGTATCACTCTTTGGAAACCTAGTTAGAGACCTAAACTCATATTCAGCCTTGACTCATATTCAGTGTTTCAGCCTTGACTCGTATTCATTTTTTTGAGGCTTGAGTCTCTTTTGATAGGCTTACTTGGAGAAGTTTAGATTGGAGTTTTTAAGTGTACTTGTCTGTGAGGTGTGGTGTGAGTAGCCTCCTAGGTGGAAAGAAAAGTTCCAGAGTAGGTCTGGAGTTCAAATTCCATGCCTTGATATGGGCCTCTCACTATGAGAAAGTGCTTTTTTTAGATATTTTATCCAGGTGTATGTCTTGGACAAGGTTAAATATTGCAATGCCAACCAACTGAATTTGGCTGAGGCAAAGCTGCCTTTTCAACCTGTCTGACCATTCAGGTCATTCTAGGCCAAATGTAATCATATCCATAAATTCATAGCTTAATTATACAGATAATTAGAGGATACAGAATCATATCCTAAAATAATAGTGCAGTTTTAGCATCTTTAGTAGTTTGAGTGACCAGCGTTGTTTTAGCTCTGGATGGATATTGCATGTTAAGCAGCGTTGTTAATGGTGGCTTGCTATTTTAAGTAATGCCCTTTGTTTTCTTACCTTGGTTGTGCTGCAGCTTGTTACCCTAAAATGCAAGGTAATCATCAGCTGCAGTACAAAAACTGCACAGGTGTCTGAAGTGGTGTTTGGTGCCTTGTAAGGAAGCTTTATTTTGAACAGGATAAAACATCGGACCAAGATTTCTTAGTGCTAATCTTTTAGGAAATAAGTAAAATCATGGAAAATCAAGGACCATCCCTGAAGTGTTTATGCAGCCACTGGAGACATAGATACTTAAGTACAAGCTGTGTGTCTAAATACCATTTTTTGTATTTGCTCCAGAGAGTAAGTTATATGGCAGCTTTCCAGCACATCAGACACTTGAAGGCAGACTGATGAATTGGTCCTGAAAGAGGAGCTCAGGATTTGTTAGAATTGTCTCTCAAAGCTGAGCTCTGTACCTTGTTCTCCTTTTAATAGTTGCTTTTATTTGTGCCATTTCTGATAGCAAAATCCCTGGATCTACATCTACAGAAATAGCTGCAATTGGCTAAAACCTGAGATTCCTGTGCAGCCTTTAACCTGTCTAGCATTCCAGAGGTGTTATGGAGCCTATCTGGCTTGAGAGCCTTTCATAGTTAATTCACTCAGGGTTTGCACTGTGGATACCAATATTTGTACTTCATAGTGCATCCTGATCAGTTTAGGGGACTGAGGAAGCAAAGAGGTAGCTGTGCTGACTAAGCCAGGTAAGTGCCCCCAGGTCCAAGCTCCCACTTGTTGGTACAAAGGGGTAGTGGGAAAAGAGGGGAGCTGGTCCCAGCAGGAACTCATGAAAATCAAGAAGTTATACAACATTAAGAAGGAATTCTGTAGAGGAACAGCTGGGTAAAGACCTTGAGCTAGTCTAATTTTAAATTGCATCTCTCGATGATCAGGGAAAAAACAGTCCTGTAAGCTTCTCCTGCATGTTATTAAATTTTATTTTTTTTTTTTGTTGGTCATAAAACCCTAAAGAGTCTTAGCTGGCTTATGGATATCTGACTACAATGCTGACCTGAATAAATAGCTGCACTCTCAAAGGAATGAATGAGGAAATATATATATTAAAAAAGAGGGGGTGAGGGAGGAAGTAACAGCAAAAAGGGGGATTTAGATAAGGCAAAAAGCTATTTTTTTTAATAAATATGATTTTCAATTATTTATTTTTATCTCAGAGTGGAACATATATGATACTGACAATTCAGTGCCTGTTTTAGGGGACAGGAAATGATAAAGAGGAAGAATGTCCTCAGCAAACCAGAGCACTTACTGGTGGCTGTCAGCACGTTTGCTGTCTGACTGTTCCTCTCCCTGACTGCAGAGTCAGCCTCTCACCTGCTTATCGCCAGCCTGATTCCTGACACAAGAAAGCTCCCTGTGAGGTTTCCTGTCCGTCCCTTTCTTTCAGAGCTGGATTAGCTGAAATAGCCTCAGCCCCAGCCTCTGCAAGACATCAAAACATAACCACCAAGACTGCCACCAACCTCCTGTCCCATCTGGGGCTTTGGAAGGTGGATTTTCTTGAGTCTTGTGCCTTTTCATCTACTTCCCTCCACTACTGGAAATACTGCTTTTTTTTTTTTTTTTTTTTCCTCACATTCATTATTAAACACATTTTGATCTACCAGCTGGCTTTGTATCTGTGCCCTGTGCAGACAGAAGAGCAGCGTGGCGGTCTGCGTTTGAGGGCTTTAGCTCTTGCTTCAGGCCTTGCTGTTCTTCTGCCCGAAGAATATAAAACATAATGTGAGTTTTTATGTATTATTAAACTTACATCTATAAATCACTGACCCATGGTAGCTGTTTATTACATATTCCATCTTCTGCTTTGATGCATTGTTGTTGTCACACTGAGGTGGGTAATGATGACTCGGCTTACTACTGTGGTAATGCACTTAGAGCTTGGAAATCTGTCACTGATGGCATTTCAACACAGGCACTATAAACCAGAGATGAAATTTTAAAGTGTCTGCTGTCAAGCAATTTGTCTCAAAATTCTTGTTTCTTCTGTTGTGGTTCCGTAAGGGTTTGGATGCTACTGAATTGTTTGATGGACAAAGACAAATAGTTGTGCTTCGGTAACTCTGTGCTGCAGGCCTCGTCGTCACAAAAGCTGGCGGAGGTCCTCAGCTTGTAATGCTAAATCTGACCTCCAAAATGCTTGTGCTCATCAGGCCTCCCTAACAAAGCACCGAAGTTGCATGCGTTTCTATGGACTTTTGGCATTTCTTGTCTTTTACAGCACACTAATCATATACGCTAATCAACACAACATATTATTTATTATACCTATTGTTTTTCTTTTCTTTTTTTACAGCCCTTCTGTATGCAACCATTTTTGGTAATGTGACAACCATATTTCAGCAAATGTATGCTAATACGAACAGATACCATGAAATGCTGAACAGTGTCCGAGACTTCCTAAAGCTCTACCAGGTCCCTAAAGGACTGAGTGAACGTGTGATGGATTACATTGTTTCCACCTGGTCAATGTCCAGAGGAATAGATACTGAGAAGGTAAGTAAATTAAACTGCAAGGAAACAATTCACATCCTGAAAGCATTGTATTAAAATAAACAGGAGGTACTTCCTTAGTAAAGACGACAAATATTCTTTAAATAGTACCGGGTAGCAGCTTCCCTTAATTGTAAACTCTCAACTACAGCATTTCAGCTATTCTGTCATATCGCCACTTACATTAGTGGTAAAAGTGCATATGTGTTGCTGGTGATATGGCATGAAGTAATATAAAAATGAGTGAAAGAGCTTGGTTTTCAGAAAATAAAATAACTAACTAAGTTCCAAGTTCTAGCACGACCTCAGAATTTCTTCAAATGAGATTTTAATGCAATTTTTCTGTTATAAGAGGTTGTTTGCAAGTATGGGGGCCTGAATGCAAAGTATAATTTGTCTTGTCTTGGTAGAATTTGATTGGAATATGAGAGATACAATAATGACTTCCAGATTTCATTAATAATAATAATGTATTGTTTGAAAGCTATCTTATTTGAGGTGAATGTTATCATCCTAATTCACTGAATTTACAAGTAAAATTTCTATTGTGTTTTTTAATGTAGTAAATGGCCATTCGCCAGAACAAATGTGCAAAGCAACTACTTTCTGCTCTTCTGTTATTTGCCAGCTTTTATGGGGATAGATACTGTTTTTCTTCTGCTTGTGAAGAGATGTAGTTTTGGAGGGGGTTCATTCAGGAAATCAGATCAGTGCTCCAGTCACCAGCTTTCTGCTTGTCTGCTTACTTTCGTATTCAGACCTGTAGATGCTGGAGTTAAAGAGCAAACAAAGTCATTTCTGTCTAGTTGTTAAAGTGTCGTTGTGGAAGAGTAGAGCAGATGTGGCCTTGCACTGTGCGGTCTGGAGACTGCTGGGTACAGGAGGTACTGTTTGCTTTCCTCAGTGGTCTTCAGCATATCTGCCAGTTAGATCCCAGATTGTGATTTTGGGAAGCACTCTCTAACACCAGCTTTCAGGAATAAATGGTATTGTAGTGCTAGATAGTGCTGATTATAAGCTGCTCTGTGTGTTTTCTCACAAAATGTCTTTGTGTGTGGTTGTGAGCATTGAGGTAGGCACATTTGGGGAAGGTGAAGAGGCAAGACCTGAAGATACACAGTGTAAGGAACGCTGGTGCTTTCATTCACTCCTCAGTACAAGCTTCTATCATCATTTTAATGTGGCAACAAGAAAAAATTGCTATGTAAAACAAATTTGTTTTAGCTTATCTTCAAAGTCCATTCTTGTTTTCCTCTGATAAGAGGAGAAATGCTTTAGGAATGCCTTTAGACACAGCAGGATAACCAAACCAAGCACAACTCACTGTAGCCTTTGAAAATTACCTTAATAAATAGGGAAAAAAAAGTCTTAAATTATCAAAGCATCAAAGAGCATAATATGGAGTTGATTTCAATAACCGGTGTGTGCATAGCTGAACTGCCAGTGGTGATGACCATAAAACCAAGAAATCAACTTTCATCTGCATTGCAAAAGCTAACACAATGTAAGACTGACTAATGGCTCTGCCAATCCGTAAATGCTCGGGCCTGAGCTCCATTGGTTTGATGCCTATGTATAACTCCTCGGATGCCATGCAATGAATAAAACATGTATTGTTCCTGTGATAGAACAGCGGTAGTTGTGCTGCTGTGTAATGTAATACAGTTTTCTACTGGTGAGGCAGATATTTAAAGATGAATTTAACACAGAACCAATCTTTTCACTATTTTGTAGGCCACAAATTTGTCAATTCGGTGTTAACTGCAGGCATGCCAAGGAGTGAATAATCAGCTGAAAGCAAAGTCTATAAGTCTAGTAAATGCCACTACAACAAAATTTAACCAAGAGCTGCTGAGATTCTAAAATTAAGTCATGATGATCTGGTTTATACCTCCCATATAAATGAAAATCTTCTGCTGTTTGTAACTTTCAGATGTGTTTAATTCCTCTTTATTTTTATGAAGTCTGGAGACAACTTCTATTAAATGGAGAATGGAAAATTAGCTAACTTCCTCTTAGAATGAGAAACCAGAAGGTTTTTGGATAAGAGCCTCTTTTTAAATGTTCTCTTGTATATTCAGGTTTTCTTATTACTATTTCTATTACAGCAGCCCTTTGTGTGTGTGATGTTCAAATGACAGTGAAGTGTACTTGTGTATAATTCTGGTGCCAAATATTGGCAAGCATCTACAAATACAGAATGTTTTTGCTGCCAGAATAAATGAGATAATTGCAAAGACAGCTATGGCCACTGCCTATGTTCCATGTTTAATGCTGGTCTTTCTGTCCCGACCCATTCCTGTGAGCCTAGAAGTCTGGGAACTGGCAGGTTTGGGGGCTGCTCGTTGTAGAGCAGGTGAGAGAGATCATCCATGAGTGACCTACAGTTAATTGCTATAGAAATATCCCTTTCAGAAGTGATATCCGTAATAGCAGGTCTGCTTGGAGGTGGGCCAGAGATGATTTTAGCAGTGGTAGAGCCATTTGCTCTTGGAGTAGCAAGCCTAACACCTGGTGCCACTGCCTTGCACAGAGTTATGAGCTTAGTTCTTTGTTCAGAGATCTTGCACAGAGCATCACTGAGGGTGTAGGCATAGCCATTGTGCTTCATGTGTTACCTTCACGTTTTCCAGGAGTGTTTGCATCAAAGCATCCATCTCCTTCCATCCAGGAAAATGTGTGGGAGTAACTCTGAAGCTCACCCAGGGTGTTCCTTAATTGGATGAAATAGTTATTACTGGGGAAAAATGAGGCAGACACACTACTCAGAAAGTGTTCTGCAAATAATGCATCTCGAGATGTACTTCATCACAGTCTTTATCTTACAAGGATTTTGTCATCCTTGTTCACGTTATGTGTTTCCAGAGTTTTTGCCAGGAACTTTTAACCTGTACATGTAGTAGTGATTCTGTATTCTTTCCACTCAGCTTTCTCTATTATATTAAAAACCTTAAGAAATAGTCCTGACCGGTACCACTGTGCTAAGCATTGATTTATGTACCCTTGGGAACACACATCATCAATAGCCAAAAGTCATGCAACACAGTATAATACCTGAAATCCCTTCTTGTGTGAGGGGAAAGAAAAAAAAATAAATCTGGTACTGCCACTGAGGAGGTGAATTTGAATACATATCTGCAAACCTGAATATTACGAGCTAATGAAACTAGCAATATTTTTTTTTTGTAAAGGGTTATGAGGTTATACTTCTTTCTATACAACTGTTCTCACACTTGGAAAATTTGTGCGGGTTTTTCACAGAATATGTCTGTCTAAATAGAGACCTACCCACTAGAAATGATCCCTTCAGCAGGCTTTTTTCCACCACTTCCCATACTGATGTACAGCTAATTTTTTGTCTTAAAAACCTGAGGCCTTATCAGGGTAATTCAATATCCAGGAGAGCATGTTGCTGAGATGAAAACATTATTTTCCTTCAAGTATTGTAAAGTAGACTGAGTATTGTGGCATATGTGTACCTATAGAAATAGGAATATGGACTGAGATTAGAAGTCTTATGGGGAGGAAAGCATTTCATAAACCTGTGTAGTAAAACAGGGATAATCATGTGGCACTCTTAAGCCACACGCAGGAATTGATTGCCCAATTTCCTTTTCAGGTTTTGCAGATATGCCCTAAGGACATGAGAGCAGATATCTGTGTGCATCTGAACCGTAAAGTTTTCAAGGAGCATCCAGCCTTCAGGCTGGCAAGCGATGGGTGCCTTCGAGCGCTTGCCATGGAGTTTCAGACAGTGCACTGTGCCCCAGGAGACCTGATCTACCATGCCGGCGAGAGCGTCGACAGCCTCTGCTTTGTGGTTTCAGGGTCTTTGGAAGTAATCCAGGATGACGAAGTCGTTGCTATATTGGGTAAGTTTCACAGCTGATACACACGTTGTGTACAAGTATAGATGCACAGAGAGTTTTTATAGCCTCTTCTACTCAAGCACTTTCGTTATTCTTTAAAAAAGCTCCAGTCAGGTTAGCTTTACCACAGCATGGTGAGGTATATTTTAATGAATTTGGCAGCTCTATGGCATTAAACATTTGTTGTCTGTCGAAAAATTGAAAGAGAAAGGAACAAATACTTGCTTAAGGTCGGTCATACAGGAACACTGCATAAAGTCATTGGCTTGTCCTTCCTGTTCCACGTAGGTAAATAGGAAGGGCAATCATGTCATCTCCAGATTGCTCCAGCTCTGTTTCTTCTGGTCAATGGCAGCTGTACTTGAGCACTGAGATACTCGACATTCTTGGGGTTGTTCCTTCCTTGCCACATCTCCCTTCATTAGAAATTCCATTTAGAATTGCAGAAAACTTAAAGTGCCGGGCCTCCCACCCCTCTGATAAAAATCCAGTTTTGCTGAAAATTTTTCAGTTAGCTTGATTTCAGATTGTGTGTTGATCTCTTAAAGACAAAATAATATAAAATATAGAATATATAATAGTAAAGAATACATATAATGATCACAATATACAATCATATATAATATATAATGTATGAAATATAAAAATTTAAAGCCGATCTGCATTAACTTGGAATGACATTTTTAGTCCAGAGGCACTCAAAAGAAGCTGACAGTGCTGTGAACAACATTCTGAAGTAAAGCTAGGAGAAAAGAGTGAGATTATCCAATAGATACAGATAAATGATGGGGTGGCTACAGCACTGAAAAGGTGATACTTATCCTTTGATTCTGTCAGACCCTTTTGTGATAAGGTAAGTTCTCACGGTGGCTTTATCCAGTACCTGTCACTCATGGCAGCCTGGCAAAAAAGACAAAAACTTTCTAAGTTTAAACTTTGTGATCACATACAGCCAACTCTAAAAGGAATGTCTACTGGAAAATGAGGGGGCTAATAAATATGCAGAGTTCACTTTTCCTCTACTTCTGAACAGGTTTGCATATATAGCATAGTATGAATTTCATGTCCTGAGGAATCAAGTTCATGATATTTTGTACTACACAGGAACCTAAAAAGGTGTAAAGTAGTGGGGTAACTAGTTCTTTTGTGTTCTGGAATCGGTTGTGTAATTCAGTGCTGTTTAATACTAACAACTGCTCCCAGGTGCAAATACATGCTGAGCGGAGAATGGATTGAGAGCAACCCTGAGGAGAAGGACTTGGGGTTGTTGGTTGATTAAAAAATCAACATGAGCCAGCAACATGTGCTTGCAGTCCAGAAAGCCGAATGTATCCTAGGCTGCGTCAAAGGTTGAAGCCCCTCTACTTTGCTTTTGTGAGACCCCACCTGGAGCACTGTGTTCAGCTCTGGGCCCCCAGAACACACGAAGGACACAGACCTATTATAATGAGTCCAGAGGAGGCCATGAGGATGCTCAGAGGGCTGGAGCACCTCTCCTATGAAGACAGGCTGAGGGAGTTGGGGTTGTTCAGCCTGGAGAAGAGAAGGCTCCAGGGAGACCTTACAGCGGCCTTCCAGTACCTAAAGGTGACTACAGGAAAGCTGGGGAGGGACTCTTTGTCAGGGGGTGGAGTGACAGGACAAGGGGTAATGTCTTTAAACTAAAAGAGGGGAGATTTAGATGAGATGTTATGAGGAAATTCTTCACTCCGAGTGCGGTGAGGCACTGGCACAGGCTGCCCAGAGAAGCTGTGGCTGCCCCATCCCTGGAGGTGCTCAAGGCCAGGCTGGATGGGGCTTTGGGCAGCCTGGTCTGGTGGGAGGTGTCCTGCACATGGCAGGGTCTTGGAGTTAGATGGTCTTTAAGGTCTCTTCCAGTCCAAAACATTCAGTGATTTTGTAAGTTGGACATCAAGAGCTTACTACCTTTTAACATACTGAGCTGCCATGAATTAACATGGCAAATGTTAAAGCCTCTCAGTTTGGGTCATCTTGTATCCCATGATGCCTCCTCCTGTGTCCATCACAAGGAGAAAAGCTCAGGAAAAACTTGCTGTTCCATTTAATCAGTGTGAGTTAAAAAATATTGAAGCAGGCAGCAAAATGCCTTTTAAAGATATGTTTCCTCCTAATCTTTAACAGTACTTTCCGTGTTTTATCATGATGTTCACTTTAGAAAACGTTCAGCCCAGGTTCCTTGAAAAATCAACGTTAAGGAAACCTGAATCTCTGCTGCTGCAGAGTGATGGCTACAGATAAATGAGGCTGATCCCTTGGTATTTGAATGAATAGAAATATTTTATGTTGTTTTTCTCCCGGGACAGTAGCAATTGATCCTTTTCTCTCCACACCTTTTATTGGAAATTTGGAGTCAGTTCTCTGGCTGCCACAGAAGTTGATGCTCTGTCATTTTCTGTGTAAATCTAGTAGTTAGAAATGAAAGCAAAATGAAGTGGGTTCAGTGTGATTTGGCAAGATTTTGTTTTGGATAAATGTATATCGATTTTTGCATTTCAGTTTCTTCTGGACTAAGGAAGATTTTTTCCCCTCACTCACATGTACACACACACACAGAGGTTGTGAAGCCATCCATTGGAGATTTTTCCATCCAGATAAGAAATGATGTAGTTAAGTGAAGTTTTTCCCTATTCTGAATCATGAGTTTTCTCCTTTAGAACTGCAGAACTGCAGAACTGCATAATGTAAGAACCACATTACTGAGGACGCTGCAGGAGATAGGACAGGATTTCCTGCCTAACCTCTTTGCAGTCACAGTTTTCTTATCAGTAGAACAGCAACGATTTTTTTTTTTAAATTTCATGTTCAGCTAAACTTGCCAAGCATTTGATAAAAGCATACCAGATAAAACGAGCACTCAAGGAAAAAAAATAAATTCTGCATTGTACAAGAAACATGATTGTTGGTGATCATTCAGCCAGAACAGCCAATTCCATAAGTTTTGTTTGCCAGTCACAATGAAGCACAGCTCTGAACATCTGGCATGTAACAGCTAACCACGTGAGGAATTCTGTAGGGTAATTTCAGTTAACAGATACGTCAGAGTGACTGTAATCTCCTCACAGACATTCTTGAAATAAAAATAAAGTGTATAAATTATCCGAGGTGAATTATTTTCTCAGCTTTGGCTGTCACTTAATAAAGCAGCCTTTGCAATTTGTAATGTAGCCTGTATCTTCCGTACAATAGAGAAATAAATTGCATCTCTAAATTACTGTGTGACTGCTGCACAGCATTACATAAACCAAAGGTAAACTACACTTAAGCCTTAAAGGATCCAATTCATATGAAAAATTTTCAAGTTTTGAAATCAGTTAGCCTTGCAGGCTAGGATATAAATGTCTATCATGTAGCCTTGGAGTTTGGAGTGTAGTATGTGCAATTGTGTCCTTCCAGATTGGTTCTAATACCCATGTGAGAGGTAAATTCTCAGATTAGGCTTATGTTCTTATAACAAAGAACTAATTTTGACTGACTTGGGTTAATACTTGAGTTAGAAGAAATTGTACATGGGTCAGAAGTGAAAAAAATGTACTCTTTTTTTTGTGTGTCACCTAAGATTGCATTCCCTATTAATTTGACTTAGAGATAAACACAAAATGTATAAATTTCAAAAAAAAAAAATTCTCTGCAATGTTTACAGTAAAAGTTTAAATAAATTGAGGTATTTTGTATTAGGTTTGATTTGTTGGGATGAAAGATACATTTTTTTGAATCTATCCAAAATTTCTACTGAAGCTAAGAAATTACTAATGTTCATGTAACACAATCTTTGGACTTGATGTATCACAGAAATAAAAAATAATAAAAACAAAAATAAAAAAACACCCCCCAAAATAGAAAATTGCCTTTAAGCAAGGTGATTTATGTATTTGTGATTCATTTTAATATGAATGAGGAAAAAAAAGCAAGGCGTTGCAAGGCAAGCCACTGTACCACTGTGTTTTTTTATGTTAATGTGTAGGTTATGAGGGGAATTAAGTAGCAGTGATGATTAGCTAGCGGGAAGCAGCCTGGATGAAATACAATTCAGTTTTCTGTAGCTCTCTCTTCTTCCATTTATACCGTTGTTATTGCTTAGGATGAAACGCTGAGGTACACTCATCACTTTATGGAAGACAGAGACAAATCACCCAGTCCCTGCCCTGAAGAGAGCTGAGCAAAGCATAGGTCATGCAGAACTTCCATTAAGAGGCTGTTTTCAACTTGGCTTTGCTTTTAACTTTTCTAAGCCTTACCCATTTGGGCTGTTGCTGCTTTATCCGTCTGAGACTGACTTACCTATTTGAACTACTGCTGCTTAAAAACTTCCCCATTTATCCAAATGTGGTTAGGGGAAATGAGTTAGTTTGTTGCTGCTAAAAAACAATCAGCCATTTATGTGCGCTTCATTTGGCAGCACTGGTTTCTCTGCTTTGGAGCAGACCCTTCGGGCCGATCCCCTGGCCTTCTCAAAACCTGACCTTGTCACAGGTCATTGAAAAGTTAAAATTTATTCATGCTTAGGAGAGGTTTGCTGGATTTTAATGTCATGAGTATCTTGAAAAGATTCCCCCTGAATTAAACGTGTTTCAGGCAGGGGCCATAAGATCTGGCTGCAGCCTTCTTTGAGATATGCATGAATTAAGCTTGCCCTAGCTAGTTGTTGTTTCTTAATTTAGGAAAGCTTGAGAACCAGAACTGTCCTTCAATGTACTTTTTGTATTTTTCACATTATGAAGGTATGCATTTCCTTAATGCAGCATGAGAATACAGTTGTTTAGAACTGTTGTAATCAAGAAACTGCTAGAAATCTGGCTGAGCAGATGCTATATGCCATTGCTGAGGCTGATACGGCACTTACCTGAGGCCTTCTAGTCTGGACCTTTTTAATCTCTCCTCACAATTATAAGAGGAAGTACTGGTTCTTGTGTTATGTCTCCAATTGCATGTGTGCATCAGAAATTTATGTAAAATTGTAATAATAATAAAATCATGAAGTAGTAGTAAACTTCTTATAAATATTTTCTAGAAATACAGTGAAAGAGAGGATAGGGGGCCTTGTTAGAAAACAATTTAAATTGTGTTGATATAAATGTACAAATACCTGAATGATTAAGAGTGCCATTTTTGATTTTAGTAGAAAATCGATTCTAAATTAGAAATGCTTGACCTGGTTGTACTCCAAGATTGAACAGAAAATCCCTCTGTTCTAGTGTAGCTGAAGGAAACAACTGATTCTTGAACCCAGGTTGGATCCGACCCATTCTGTTTGAAACTGGGGTCATCTTTGACATTTGGAAAAGCATTTCAGTAAAAGACTGAAACTGAGAGATGAACCTTGAAATTAGGGTGACGAGCTGTTTTTCTATAAAATAGCGTCTTGTCCTTAAATTTTCAGACCGCTGCAAAAGTTGTCAACTAATGACTGCCAGAGGGCCTGACTAGGCAGCAATTCTTCACTTCTGTGAGTTGTTCAAAGTTGCTGAACTGCAAGGGGGGGCTGTGTACACGGATAGCAAGACTGGAGGTTAGTCTTAAAGATTTGATTAGACTGGGAGCCTTTAAGCCTTTGTTTAACAATTAAAAAAGAAAGCCTATAAAACCACTGTGGTCTTCAGAGCTGAGGAACGGATGAGAAAAATAACATTTATTAGAAGGTTTAGTTTAAAAAGAAAAACAAAACCCCCACAGAAAACAGTTTATCCCAAGAGTAAAGCAATTTATTCCCAGGCCTTACATCCCAGCTGTTTTGCATTTATTGTGTTTTTGCTATCCTTATTTGAGCTAAGAACTTTCAAAGGAATAAACTTTTTAATTGACTTTTGGTTTAGCGAAGAGTATTAATGAATTATATCCCATGCTGTTCCACAGTGGTGTTAAAATTTGTTCTGTGGACCCTGTTTAGAGATCAGCTATTAGTATTAGTGGAATGATGTGTGATATAAAAAGTCAACAGAGACCTTTATATGTACACTTAGTTTTCCCACAGGAGACTGCTTATAAAATTTCTCAGATTTCAGGCAGGTAGATAGGATCATTCCTTGTTTGCCCTGAACAAGAGTAAAGGGTCCCAGTCTCATCGGCAGGTTGGAGAATTGTGCACAGCTTTTGCTGTGCTGTGCTGATCTACAGCCCGATGACTGTCATAGTAAGTCATCCAAAAGTCATAAGACAACATGAAGAAGATTAAGCTTCAAAATAGATTTATTAATCCGGCATCGCAGTTCAATAAGAAAATGATCGTTCCCCATTGTGCATTGTCCTGTGATTTGGTTCCCGGCTGCCTTGTTCCGAGTGCATTACTGTGCAGTTGCACACAGGAATGCCTATAGGTTTCCTTGGTACAGCCACAGGCTTGGATGACTTGTAACTGACAATGGCCTGAGAAATAATGTGAAAACATTATTTGTGTCGTGTGTGTGCTGCTAAAATGCATTCTGTTTGTGAATGGCTGTTCATAAGCGATGGAATCAGCAGAAGACTAGGTATAATTTCCCCTTATGTAATATGGCCCCGGCACTTGAATGGGAAAGGGAAATAAGAATAGAATACATTATTTATTTATTTATTTATTTGCTTACTTATTTATTTCCCATGTCACTGGGTTCAGCTGAGATTAATCATGGCTGAAGAGATTTTTGCACCATTGAATCCTGTGGCTAGCTTGGTTGTAGCCTGGATTGCACCAAACAGATTGGGGCAGACCTGCCTGCCTAAGGAGGGAAGGATTGAGACATTTTGCGCTCTCCTCATTCTCTCTCTCTCTCTCTCTCTTTTTATTTATATATTTTTTCTATTTTTAAATCATGCTTATGGGGACTTAGTGGAAAGCCATTAAGATGGTTGATCTGCTTTTAGACTTATACTTGCTGTAGCCATCCACAAGAGCACATCCCTGAGTTTCAAACCCTGTAATACTTGTCTGCTCTGTAGTCTTTGACCAACTACTGCAGCAATTTCCCTTTTTTATAGTTGAAAAAAATGATCATGACCATAATAGGGCAGAGGGACTTAAATGGCTGAATGTCAGATTTGACCTTGGCTGCGATGAGTTGGGAACAGTGTTGTCCCAGCACTGTACATGTGTGTCTCTGCAAGTGTACAGTAGCTGGTGGCTATGCATAAGGCATCTGCTAAAAAGAGTTGGATCCTGTGTCACAGTGTAGACAGAAGATGGAGAGGCAATGCAGAGATTATTGGGTTTACTCTGACATTCGCAGAAAGTGGTGGTTCCCTGTCCCCATCTTAAAAACCTGTTGCAGAATCTTACACCAAAGCAAGCAGAAATACCAGGACACAGCTGCCTGCAGGTGTAAGTAACCACCTGCCCTGCCATGTGTCAACCTTAGCTTCTGCTCCTGGTACACTTGTCAAAAAATGGCAGTACTCTTTCAGTCCAAAGGGAGGAGGCCACACGCTTATTTTTCCGTACATAGAGTGTAATTTTGCTTTCAGCTGGCAGGTAAACGTGAATGAGATAGGAAGGGAAATCAATGCGGTAACTTATTGTGTGGGAAAATCATTGCCCTCCACAAGGACAGTTTGCTTTTGCTATTTCTTTTGCTGTTATCAAAGCTAAAGGAAAACAAAATATGGATAGTACATAATTATGAGAATAACATATGCAGTAACTGAATGTCAAGAACAGGAATTAGTAGTCTAGACCTGACTGCATTATTTCCTACTGGTAGAGGGAAAGTGGGATATAGATATATCATGTATTTCTGTATCATCTATATCTCTACCATCTTTATCTCTTGCTTTTTCACTTTTTATTGGAGGGGCAGGTCGGGAGCTGCATAAGTTGCATGTAGATTTACTTTTAAGGTCCCATGTAAGTTGGAGGAAGTGAAAATTGAATGTCCCGAAAGTGCAGATCTTTTATTGTTATTTACAAAGCTATAACATTGACTAGATTGGAGCCTGTGGTTTTAACATGATATCGTAGGAGAGCTTGGTGTGCCATGTTTTATTTCAGCAGGATATTAAATGCTCCATTTGCTTTGTGTGGAGAAATTCCTGCTGATTTAATTTTATCTAATTGCAATCTTAAAGGAGCATTATAAGAACAATTGTTTGTTTTCTTCACAATTGTTTTAGCTTACTCATCTAGCCATAATAATTTCATTCAGATGTAGACCCAAGAGGCTTGATTCAGCTTTTGGTAGGGCAGATTTGCATCCAGATAGGACAGTGCAAATTGTAAGTGTAAATGCACCAGAGGGATGGTTTATTTTAAAGGAGTGGAAACAGCAATGCAGAAGTATTGTCTGTCTTAGGCCTTCTCAGTGGCAAAGCATTGCATCTTCCGCACAGTTATGTGGAGATTGCTTCTCAGCAGGCTTGAAAATGTTGGAGGTTAACTGCGCTAAGCCCAGGCCACTATCTTTATACCGCCTCCAGTACCTGAGCTAATTCAGGTTTCCCTGAACTGAACTGCTTTGTGTACAAATCAATTTTCAGAATTTGTATGCTTTGGGGCTTGTTGATTATTTAACACCAAGTCTTTGAAAAAATCCCTTATTTCTTTATTTTTTATCTGAGCTTTAAAATCAGGTAAACCTGACTTTGTGTCAAAAATGCCTAGCTGTTGTGCTCTTGGGCTTAAGAAGTGAGTGCTGGATTATGGATGGTATTAGACTTTTCTTATTATTTTCAGACACAGTGTCTAACGTCAAAGCATAGTTTGTGCTATTGAATAAAATAACGTGATGTGAATCGTGCTTTTTTTTGTTTGTTTCTGTTTTTGGAAAAAGGAGCGATTGAAATTAAAATCCAGCTTTATCTTCAGTAGTTCTACTGTGCTCTTTATATTGTTTAAAGCTGGTTTACTCAGGTTGACATATATAGGCAGGTTGGACAAGTTGCATATTTCTATGAAATGATACAGTGAATATCAACTGAAGGAACAATTTTTAGAGCTGATTTCCTCGATGCCTGTCTAAGCACACTATTAGGAAAAGAATTGGAAGTGGAGATCATGCCAAACTTTTAAAAAGATGCCATCTAACTATAGCATAATGGAGGTCCACAGTAATACAACATTTTAATTTCATGGTGGAGCAGCACGAAAACTTCTTTTTCAGAAGTACAGGTTTACTCCAAATGGTATTTTTGGAGAGAGAATTCCTTATCCCTGTACTCAAGACATCCAGAAGATGTTTGGATTGACATCAGGAATTGGCTATTTTGAGACTTCTGTATGACATTACCTGTTCAGTGTCTAGTTTTCGTAGAGCATTAAAAGTAGGAATTATGAAACAGCCATTGTCCACTGTTATATATAAATGCTCTAAAACTGGACCTGTGCAAGTATTGGAAACACAAACTTATGATTTATAAAACACTTAATGAATGACCTACTGGAATACCTGGGGAGAAGGGGGACACACCATGGATAGAGGCCTCAGTCACAAGCTTCTTGACACTGCAAATCAGATGACTTTTTCTGTGGCTTCATGATTTATTGTGCCAAATTAATGCACCTTTGGAGAATGTGCCAGCTACTCTTAAATAGTCTGATACCATCATGGGCAGAAGAAGCCCCGTTTTGAAAATGGTAATGCCTTGGATGCTACTGGCAACAGTGGTTGATCATTCACTGACAGCCAACATTAGGATATGGTGAAGATGAGACCGTCTGTTCTGCATACTCCTTGATATCTCAGGGTGGCTTAGGAAGGCTTATCCACCGTGTTTGTATACAGACTCCAAAGACAGGTGTGAAGAGTTTAGAGAAAAACAAACAAAAATAATCATGGAACAGTTGCACGTTTTGATTTGTTTTCTCGAAGTTTCACATTAAAACTTTTCTCAGATTTTTGTTTCTGAAACAACGTTGTTAAATTTAACCTCAGGGAGATGCTAGAAATATTAAATAAAAGAGAAGTATACTATAGTTATGAACTTTATGGGTTTTTCAAAATGTTTATGTACTTTAGAAGGCAAAATCCACTTTAAACTCTTGTAATGCTTTTGACTGAAATTAAAAAAGAAAAAAAGTTTTTCAAATGTGAGGGCTTTAAAGTAAGCTTTAGGTAACAGCTGTAGCATAAAACCTGTTTCTAAGTCATCAGAGAAGAACCCCAAGGATACTGCAAAATGAGCCTCTTGTAGGTTTTTTGATGAGAGAACTAGGACTGTCCATGCAGTGACAACATACATTGAGCTGTGTTTTTCCCATTATTTAGCAAATGCAAATAACTTCAAGTACATTTGTGACTAGTCCTTTGACTAGTTATTTAAGCTTGCAACTTCTTATCTTCTGAGTTTGTTACAAACTGGCCATGTCTTTATAACATCCTTTTAGGTAACCACTAAAAAGAAAGTAAGGACAAATGATTCTGATGCAGCTTCCTAGCTTTTTGTGAGGGAGCCATGTAGAGCCCAGCTGACATTTTAAAGCTGTTCTTCTCATCACAGTAAGTCAAATATTGAAATATAATCCACACTCTATTCAGAGAGACAAATAAACATATTAATTATAGCAATAATAGAAATCTTAGCTGTAACTATTTCATGTTGTTGCTAAACAACAAGACAGTGCTCTAAAATAAATGTTTTCATTTTTTTCTTGTACAGTAATGTTCTTCAACAGAGAAAATTGATGCAGTTGTATAGTAAGCTGTCTGCAAAACCAATGCAAACTGTTTTAAAGCATGAACAGATACATTGTGTTTCCATCCATGCACCTGGCAAATCACTGAAAGTGTAATTTTAGTTTATTATTACTGTAACATTTCTTTTGATTTCAGTGGGACTGATACTCATTTTTTTTTGTTGTTGTTGTTCTTCCCTCCTGCCTTTTGGAGGAAAAGTGATTAAAAAACTCTGGTTAATGAAAAATAATACTACATGTTTTAGTCCAAACTTGAGAAGTCTTAAGAAAATCTAAAGCAGCAAATCACTTCCATGCATAATCTCCTGCCAGCTGTAGTGTGTTGGAGGACCAAACTACAGGCTATTTAGTGGCTGTCAAATTGTGCAAATTATCTGTGGGACACATGCTGTGTGCTCCACCTAGCTCTGTTTCTTCTGGCTGGCAGTTACTCATTGCCTAAAACAATGCACCATCAAGAGGAAAATTTATTTTTGCTCTGGTGCTTCTACTTTCCTTGAATCTTTCTTCTCTCTGTAAAATGGGAAAATTTAATTTCCATGCCTTGTTCAGATAAGGAAGAGAGGAGAGGGAAAGATTTTCAATTCAAGCTAAGCAGACAAGTGCTAGTCACTGAGGGGATGACCCAAGTCTTGCATCACTAGCTTTGAACACCAGGGGTAAATATACTGTCCTTAGTGGAGTTATGCTTGAATACCATTGGTAGGTCCCTGCACTACGGGATAACTTCACTTCCTGTGGTTCTGTTCGTACTCGCTCAGGAGATTGAAAATAAACAAATAAACAAAAACACACAACAACAAAAACAGAAAATCAGACCAACTTGTTTGTTTTGGTTGGTTGTTTTTTTTTTGTTCTTGTTTTTAAATTTCATTAGCATCTTGCCTGAGTAGTCACTAGGATAGAGAATGTCACAGAGAGAATCTGTGTTTGCCTTCACAGCAGCTGGTAGTTCCCTCTGCCTGGAGGTGGAGAATGAAACCTGGGGGCTCCAGGTCAGTGTGGGCACTTTGGAGAGCAGCGCCGGCAATCTGCTTGCACAGGTGCAGCAGCTGCTGTGGATGTCTGAGCAGCACTGCACACATTTGCTGACACCAGATTTCCAAGATGAGCTTAGTGCTGCGCTGTTGCTGAGGTACCATCAAGCACGGTTTGGTTCCTCCTGCTTAGGTTGGTTCTGCTAAGTCTGTCAGATCACAGTTCTCCTACAGTTCAAACATGCTAATGAAGGCAAGTCTAGAAGGGACCTGCGCCAGATTCTGGTATGAGCTGTTTTAACAGCTATTACTGTTGATTTGAGAACGATTTTAAGATAAATATTTTGGTTGATGTGCTGAAAATCCTTGAATTTATGTGAATCCCGTGAAAATCTATGCTGACTTGGAAGACCTTCAGCATACAAATCCCTGACCTCTTCTCACCCAGCTCCTATTATTAGCATCATACCAAAGCTGTACCACAACTCCCAGACACCCAGAACCTGAAGGTGATCTTAAGTGTATTGTCAGTCAAAATATTTCACGTTGTGTCATATTTTATGAGTAGCGTGGAATACCTTCTGTTTGAGAACTCTTCGATACTTCACATTTGTAGCCCTGAAGAAGCTAGGTGTAGGTCTGGTGGGCACATCACGGCAATGCATAAAGCATGGTTCTGTTCTTGGCTAGGTTGCAATAATCAGATCTTGATTCTGGGTGCTGCTTTTAGGACAGTGGTTGTGGGTTGACCTTTTGCCTGACTCAGGGTGAATTTGCAGTGGTAACAGAAATCCTTCTTTCACTTTAAGATGAACAGTAAATTTGCTATGGGGAAAAGATTGGCAAAGAATAAGTACAGAAACAGAAAGTGCTGGTTTTATGAAATAATTCTTCGGAGTTTAAGTTTATCAGGGTTTGGGGACTTACAATTAACACAAGCAAGCAAACATGAAAGGCAATAAGCTATTCGTTTTTCCAGTGCATGCTGAGCTGACAGTGGAAAAGGTTCTCATCCCACAAATCCAGCAGGGAATATAAATGATTGATGGTAAAAGCTTAGATCATCAACTTCAAGTGTGATTGACAGATAGTGTTCCTGGCAAAGGCCTGGAATTCAGCGAGCTGGGAATGAGAAATGCAAAGTACTGACAAACAAATGGCCATCTGCATTTCCCTTGCTTTTTAATCTTTCTTCAGAGAGTAAGGTGAGATGTATAAATCTTGGAGTTGTATGTAAACGGAGGCGTTTTGCTCAGGTTCTCTAATGATGCCTTAGACTTTGCCAAACACATTCTGACACGTTTAGAAGTGTTACCTTACTCTTCTTTCTTTCCAATTGCAAATGTTTTTGATAAAACAGCCACTTCTTTTTTTTTTTTCCTTCCCTTTTCCCAATTGATTGTTCTTTCTTTATGGAAAACATGTAAATAAAGGGAGGTGGTACACACTTTCTTATTACATACGGGAGGACAATGTTATAATCCAGAGCAGATACTTCTGGGTGGAAATTTAATTCCTGCTTGCTGAAATACTTCCAAGTGCTCCTTCTCCCCTGCCCCCACTCTTCTGTGAATGTCACAAGTTTTCTTAGAGTCTGACAATCGAGATTGATGCATTAAATATGCATCATTTAAAAATGTGCTTGGCAGAAATAAAGCAGTGTGATGCTTGCAAGTCTGCCTCGCTTTGGAAATCTAACCATAATGTGGCATTGATTTTCATCTAGAGCACTGGCTGTTAACTCTATTAACTTCAAGGAAATTGTTAATGATGGAAAACTGTACAACTTCTTGTTTTAGCCTGCTTTGCTTCTTAAACTGTGAGGCTTCTGTGATCTGACTCAGCTTTTGATTCACGTGTTACTTTTCTCTGTTTGGCTTGGCTAAGTGAGCACCCAGCAGATGTAGTGTGCTGCTCCTTGCTGCAAGTGGGAAGCAGCTGGGAGCGCCTTACTTGGGGTGGCAGGCAGCCGCAGCGGGGAGAGGTTTGGGAGAACTGCAAATAACAAGGGGAAACTGGGGCTGCTGGCACAGGTGAAGGACACAACTGTGAAAAGCAAAGATACATTTTTAGGGTAAAACCTAACTAACTTGTGTGCTGCATGTCATTTCCTATATAGGCAAAGCAGCACCATAGTGTTTGTAGCTGCTTTGTACTAATTAGTCTTCATGCTGCTATGGGGCAGTAAAATAACCATTGTCATTTTAAGATAGGGAAACTTGTCTGGAGATACTAAGAGAGAGGCTTAGAAACAAGCTGGAATTTCTCTCCTTTATGCTTGGACTACCAGCTCTGACTGTTGCTCATCAGTGATGGCACATTTCTATACTTGATAGATTCCAGAGCGTTAATTAAAACAGTTGTTTAGCTAATTGCCTGGAAGATTGCAAGTAAAAGCATATTTATTCCAAAGGCAAACAATCCATTTTTATCCAGTGAAGCATATCAGTTTTTATGGCGCATAAAAGTTGTTTCACTTCAATTTTGAATATATTGTGTGTTTGTCTGTCTAAATGCCTCATGGACGATGATCTATTTTAAGTGCATGGAAGCTATTTTCTAATTTTCTTTTCCATTTCTTTACCGTTTTTAAGGTATCTACTGTAAGAGCATGTGTTTAAATAACTGAAAATGTGAAAAGTCAGTGCCATTAAAAATGAAAAGTTGCTTACTGCACTGACCTGTTGGGCTACCACCATTTTTACTGATATGCAGCCTTTGTAGTATTTCTGGATGTTGGCACTGCCCTATGTAAAGGAGCAGTGGTAAAAAGGATATCATTATGGTGCTTTTGCCCAACTTTGTGGGGAAAAATGTGCTTCTGGTACAGGTGGTTTCAGTGGATATATGCATTAGAAAAGGAAAGACATTATACTCCTACAAAGCATTCAAGGAAAAACTGGTCCCTGGCAGGTGGATTGCACAGGCATTTTGTGGAAGACTGGGAGCACAGCAGTGAACCACAGCTTACTATGCTACAGCGTAGCATGTCATCAGGATGGTAGCTTCTCCTCAAAGAGAAGATGCTTATTGTCTGAAGAAGAGATCACGTAATGGTGGAAGTACGGCTCAAGAGCTGACCTGGGCTCTCTGGGTTAAATTTAGAAGGCATCTTGACCTCTTTATTCATGAGAGTTCTCTTGATTTTCATGTAGACTTTTATGCTTGACTACTTATTTAGGGAATGAAATCTAAAAAGACCCAGGTGAAGTCAATAAACTAATATGTATCTTGATGCTTTGGCTTTAAGAATTACTACAGGCAAAAATATTACTTGTAAGACAAGGGACTGTCTGGCGCATCCCTGCCACAACTTAGTAGATGTGAGCGCATTTCTTTTGTTGCTTTGTCTTAGAAGAGATTTGCAGTGCTGACATAACACAGCAAAGATTTAAGAGAAAAGCACCATTCAAAACAAGAACAGTGTAGTTATTCATTATCAAGAAAACAACTGAATATTCTTATCCTGTTAGCAATAAATGTCAGAAAACGGGGGAAAATAGTGACCATTGCTCTTCAAAGCAGCTTGTAACTTTCTCCTAAACACCCCTTCTGTGCCCATCCTGAGCTGGGGTATAACCAGTGAAATCCTCACTGGGGGCTTCTGCTCAGGCAGATTTTGGTATACTTGCACCGTGTTATAGTGCCTAGATTGGTACAAATGTCCTCGCTGTAGTATTTCTCAGTAGGAATTTCACTGGCTGTCTCCAAGCTCAGGAACATGGGGACACTTACGAGAAAGTTGTAAGGAAATGGCCTGTTTTCTATCTTTCCATATGTAATAACCGAATATTCTTGTCTTGTCAGTATTATTTTGATAACATCTCATCTGTACTTGTTTTGGACCACACTGTTACCTTAAACCTTCAGTGTATTGTAGAGTGCGCACATGCACAGCTACTGAAAGATTTTTTCATGACTTACCAGCTGTAAAGCCCCTAGAGCTGTGAGATCTGCTCTTTTATGCTGTGGTAAAGGCGGACTTTTCCACTGATGATCTAGCAAACTAGACCAAACTTACTTGAATTCAGATGTATACTGATGTATAGTAGTGTTTTGTTATAGCCTGTAACTGCACTGATCTGTTATACAAAATGAGTTTATTGACACAATATTGAGTGATATTTAGCCAGGTTAAGAAAACTCAACAACATAGATGTAAGAAACAAATCCTTTGCATGTCAGTTACAGGAAGAAAGGGAAAAGGCATTTCTTCTCAATTAATCTCTTTGAAAAGGCTCAGAAGAGAATATGAGCCAAGAACAAAGTATTTTTCTTGATTCTTAGAGAAAAAACTTTACTCATATTTAAAGGGGAATCGTCACACGAAACACCTTTTAATTGTGGTTTATTTTTAGAAAATTTTGCTGAGCTGTAGTAATTAATAGAAAGAAAAAAAAAAGGTTATCAATGGAATATTTAAAAGATTTTGTTTCCAGACAGAATTTTTTTCTGAGTGCATAAGATAGAAGAACCTTGACCCCATGGAGGAGATGTATGTTCTTTTATATTTTTGGCAGAAATAGCATCATTATTGAAAGAAATGCTGCTTCTTTTCTCTAGGCAAAGGAGATGTTTTTGGTGATGTCTTCTGGAAGGAGTCTACCCTTGCCCAGTCCTGTGCTAACGTAAGGGCTTTGACCTACTGTGATCTTCATGTGATTAAGAGAGATGCCTTGCAGAAAGTACTGGAGTTCTATACAGCCTTTTCACATTCCTTCTCCAGAAATCTTATTTTGACTTACAACTTGAGAAAAAGGGTAAGTAGATTTGATTTTTAACATACTCTATAAAAGATCACTTCTAAGGTCTGTCTGTATGAAAACCTAAATTGTGCAAAATCTGGCATTCTTTGTAGCCTCTCTTACAAGATATTTTTTCAGAGCTTGCTTAAGTGACATGGCTAGCACGTAGAGTCAAAAGCCATAAGCATTTATTCCAGTGCTAATTTTAAAGGGAGATGGTCTGTGTATATCTGAAAGCTTTACTTTTCTATGAATTGGGCAGATTTCAGCATATTTGCAAACTGTCATGTACTTATGATTAAATAATGTTAACTACTTTAATTTGTAAAACAGCTACAAAGATGTTAAGTGTGTTGCCTGAAGTTACAAGGAAGGTGGAAGAGAAGGTGTGAAATCTAATAATGTAGAATAAAAATCAACAACTGCAATCACACTGGAAAAGTAATAGGAGCATGACTGATTCTGTCAAGAGTTTTTCTTTTATTATCAATCACATTTTGGAGTTACTTTGCCCATCTAATTAATGCTTCCATTTTCTTATCCTTGATATTTTGGTTGTCTTAATTTCTTCCTGGGTGCCAGTTCAAGGTGTTTTGTCAAATGTGAATCATCGTAACCTAATATTCCGTTTTAAATTCTCTGTGTAATCTTCGGTGAACCACTACTGTAGAAATTTATTAAGATTGTAATAGGTGTAATTCAGGTGATATTATGGTTCAGCATAGAAGGCAATAATATTACAATGAAAATAACTTGCAGCAGCTATACTTGTTTTAAAAGAATTTTAAAATATAAGGATACCTGAGATTAGCTAAAGAAATATGTTTGATAGTTCTCCATGGTAACTTCCAGGTGCCAAGTAAGTGCCTAGATAATTATACCTGAAAAAATAGAAACCTTTTCATCTTTGAAGTCTGTTTGGAAAATTAGACTTCAAGCCTAGAGTATCATTTTTTCGTTGTTGTTGTTGTCATTGTTTATTTGTTGTTACCTAGTGTTGGCACACTGAAATTAAAATAGTGTGGTAATATTTTCTATCTGCATGTTATCAATATCAAAGCATTTAGTGTTTGTATTGGGCGATGCAACATATCTCCATTTTGGAGATATGCAACGTATCTCCATCTACTGTCTCTGTTTTGGTCAAATAAATCAAACCTCTGGTACCAAATCTATATAATTAAAAACTAAGAAGCAAATTTACATACTGGAGGATTTTCTCATAAGACATTTTGTCAAATGATCTTGAGTTCCTTCAGGACAACGAGAAGACACACAGCTGCAAGAAGATTGAGAGACACATCCAGTTAAGTTTAAAAAACAGCTACTTACCTGGTATTAATAATGTGAGAAATAAAAACAATGAACGACTTGAGTATTGAGATCATCGGAAGTATCTCTGTCACTGACTTTGGCATGTTCTAAAATAACACTATGGGTAATGTAGTAAGATGGTCTAAGAATGCCTACTTTTTTTAAATAAAAAACCATCAATAGAAATAGCAGACTGTGACATAGAAGACCAACACCTTTAACGCTCACAGTAAGGCTAGCAGAAGCACATCATTTTGGTTCAGCTCTGAGCCAAATGTTCCGATTTGAGAATCAAATGTCTGCTCCAGAAGTGACGCTCATTCCTTCCATGTTCATCAACGTAGCTTTTCCCGGCCCATCTTACAAATCACTTTTTAACCACAGTATCATAGTTCCTGTGCTGTCAGTTTTCTTCACAAAATGTTCCTAATAAAAAGGTACATTTTATGATAGCAATTTCCATCCAGTTATTCAAATAATTGGATTTTAATTGAGTTGCAGTCAGCAGAAAAGTGGCGTTGATTGATAATGGAAGTGAGAGTTTGATGGTTCTAGGTTAGCAGACTGTAAATTTATTTCTTTTATTGAAAGAAGACTGATTGCAATCAGAATGCAAATGTTAAATAAAATAAATAGTGTATGCTTTTGGAACTGCACAGACGTTACGGTGCCTTAGAGACTGAAGATAATGCACATTAAAAGGCAGCTTTTTAGAGTTTGGAATTTAATCTGGTTTAAATGTCTGCGAATTTCAAATAGAAATAGCTCCCTGGCTTGTTGCTTCTAGCACTCCTCCTGGTCTATTTCTGCAAATGGAATTTTGTAGAATTCAGATGAACCGGTGCCTTCTGTGAGTTACGTTTGTGATGTATCGCATGTCCTTCAGAATATAAATACCAGAATTGCACTTTTCATTTCAATAAACACTTTCATCCCAGGCTCCAAAAACCTTCAACTAGTTGAAGGGTAGATACTGTATATTCACTCCAAATATATTCATACAGCTTCCAAACAAATGGAAAAGCAGCTCTGGTTGTTTTTTCTTTCCCTTCGCCACTCCAGCTGTATAATATCTCAGGTATATTTTTAGTCTTGGTGACTCCTTTGAGGTGTCCCGATTTCCAGGGTGCATCTGCCTTCACGGCCATGGTGCTGGGCCTTACTGCATGGAGCAGGGTGTTTCTTGGTCAGGCTTCCCTTAGCTGTAGTGAGCTTTAGCATTGCCCCACTGTTTCACCACGTTCACACGTTTCTTGGCTGCCGGGTCTCCTGCAGTGACCCCTTGGTGGAGCTGGGCCTCCCTGGCCCAGAGCAGAGCCGGTGAGAGGGGCTGACCCTGCCGGTGTCCCCCCCACATACCGGGCTCTGGCCCCACCTGCTAATGACTGTGACAGAAAAAAGCAGGCATGCAGGCGTTGTAAGGCACCACTCAATCTTGGTTTTAGCTGTAAGGTACTAGTCGGTCATGGTCCTAGCTGTAGGGTACCGATCAGTCATGGTCTTAGCTAATTCTAGGGCTGGATTTAGGCAAAGTAAAAAGCACCTTCCCATTTCCACCTCTCTCTCCATTCCTTGTGCTGCTTTTCCTACTGGCCTGGAGCATGCCTGGAGCTGAGCGGGGAGCCCAGGACGCTTCTTACCCCCTCCCTAGCACGTGGCTGCAGTTATGAAATGCCATCGCCCGTCAGGCCTGAGGACTTCGTGACTGAGTGTAACGCTGCCAGTGCTCTGTCCCTGGCGTACTGTGGCTGTCAGCGGCCGTGCTCTGAAAAGTTTCGTTTCACTCACTTTCTCCTTTCTAAAACTGTCAGTCCACTGTCAGGTGACTCCCTGAGCAGTTTCCTCAAGTGACTAAAATCCCTCACAAAGTTATTAGCTGTCTAGTTACCTCTGGCTGGAGCTCAGACTTAGAAAAATTTTTATTTTTCCTAAAGGGGAAGAGAAAGGAGATCTCTAATTAACTCTTTCTGCTGCCAGTCATTAAAATTTTCATCTAAATGGAAGCAAAGGGAGAATCAGCTGCTGCTTCTGGGGCTCCAGCATCTTAAACTGAAACTGCAGGCTGGGGCTGCAGGTGGCTGTGTCAGGCTCAAGGGTTTTGCAGCTGAGAGGAAGCTGACAGAGGATTTCTCAGTGTGCTTCCTACTGTAACAATGTTGTGAAATTAAAGCAGGTTAACGTGATGTGTTTTTTTTTTCCCCTTTTCGGAATTTCACGGCGGAACCAGAGTGTAGGCACTGGGGGTGTGTGGGATGGTCAAGTGACAAACTCAGCCTTTTGGAGGCTGTACTACACAAAGAATGATTACAGATTTGGAGGGCAGCAGGTTGGATGGTGGTCTGTTTTCTCCCCAAAAATATTTAAACACTTCTTTCCAGCCTGGACTCCATAGCTCCCAGTTAGAAGAACCATAAGAAGCTTGTGAGATAGCTACTTGTTGTCGTTAGCTTGGGATGAGGCACCTTCTGTAGAAAGGTGAAGGGCCTCTGACAGCATTTGCAGCATTCTGTTTTTGGCAGATGTTTCTTTTCATGTCTAGGAGCTTTGTAACCAATATTTACTTATAGTGGGTTGCACCACAGTGTATTTGCTCAGTTCATTCTGCTGCAGCCATAAATGATGTTATAGCTCGAAAGATCATACACGCTACATAAAAGAGAGAATTCTTATACATAATTTATTAAGCTGAGATTTCTCTAGTAAGCCATTTTAGCCTGGATAGAGATTAAATGACTAATTCTGAATTCTTTGGAGCATCGTGATAGAAGGCAAAAGCAGTTTCTCCAGAAGTTGAAATTTGTGGCCTGGAATAAAAGAAGCCGTGCAGTAGCATGTAGGTACATTATTTGGAATTTTGTAAGATTGAAAGAAATGGCAAAGAGCACTGCGTTTTTACAAAACAAGCATGATTTAGTGATTTAAAGCCAGAGCTCCTAGTCAGAAGGTATTTCTTGACAGAGCAGTGATTACAGCAGAGTCTCCCTGCTGGTATCAGATTGCCTTGGTACATTTAGTGGTGTGCGTATTCTATGCCATCCCAACTGTGCCAGTGGAAGGGGTTCCTGCCACCTCTTTCTAAAAGCAATTTTAAAATATAATTGTGTTTTTCTGTTCAGCATTAGCTTCACTTTTCTTCCCTTTTATACTCTAAGGTCTAACTTGAGAGACAACCTCTCTCAGATCAAGCATTTCAGCTAGGAGTGCTTGGAGTCATGATTTGAAATCTCATGGGCTTGGCAGCATGGTGTTTTCAGAGGCAACGGCCTTGTATTTTTTCTTTCCACATGACAAGTTTTCTAATTTTTTTTCATGATGTAGGTTCAAAACGGTATCCCAGAATTCTTTCTGATATAGAAGACTGAATTTCTTGAAGATTTTAACAAGGTTTCTTAAAATAAAGGAGAAGAGTGAAAAGTTTTAATTTTAGAATATTGGCCCATTTGTTGATGGGTTTCAGAATTGTCAAACTGACAGGTTTCTTCTTTCTAGTCTGTTTGTATTCACTGAAATAACCCCACAGACCCTGTGGGAAGAGGGTCTTGATTCTTGACTGGCATACATCTCACAGCACTGAAAATCCAGAGCACTGGACATGGCTAAAATGTCTGCGTGGCTCTGTGGCTTGGGAGTTACGCCATATTTGCTGCGCAGAAAGAAAAATTGTCATTTTCCCAAGAAAAATGCATAAATGTAAATAAACACAAGTGCTCACTCTGTTCTTTCCCACAGTGCTTATTAAAAATTATTCAAGTAGTTGAATGTTCTTATATTCCCTGTTTCTCCATGCCAATTTAAGCAAAATCTATTTTATTCTGCTTCCTCGTAGGTATACTTCATATTGCATTTTCTCTCTGACCTTGGACAAATTACTTAACTTTTGTCTCTGCTTAACAGATAACTGTTTATCTAGCTCACAGATTTTTGTGCAAATGGTCCTTATGCCCTGATCCTGAAGTGCTTTGAGGCATCTTACATGTTGTTAGGTTTGCACGTCTGCTGTGTATTATTTAAATGATGTGACTGAATGAATTAAAACCCCATGCTCTAGGGATGATGAGCCCTTCAATTTCTTCCTACTCATCTCCTGCAGCTTGTTGGAACCCTTCAGGTAAAGCCTTAATACCTAGAGTTTGAGAGGATTTGGCCAACTGCAAGCACTTACTATTCATTTTTCTACAGTGATTCTAAGTATTCAGCCCAGAGTAACTCCATTACCTTTCAGAGACATCACCTTAAAGTTTACTTACCAAAACTTTCCAACTCTAAAGTTATTTCTGTTCTATTTAAATCTGTATGGCCTTGAGCTTTAGGGTCCTACGCTTCTGCAGAGAAGGATTGGGCTACAAACAATTGATGTATTTTATGTAGTGGGAACGTATATGTACAATAGCAAGATGAACTAGGAAGTTCTAAGACTACGAAATTGTTCTGTTGCTTGCATTTAGTACATAATACATTTTCAGGTAACTTTTAGCTGTAACCTAAATTAATCTATGCGGGTAAGTATTGAAATGCTTCTTTAAAATGTTCTTAAATAGCTAATCCCTTCAAAATTGATTAGACCAATTCATCATTTATTTGAGTTGCCTTCTACTGTTAGTAATGAGCAGTTCTTCACACGTGGATGCTGCAATATAATGTCTGCAAGTGTTATAAAAAAAGTAACTTAGTTTATCATACAACAGCAAGAAGTGTATTTCCCCAAAGGAGTATTAAATTGGTGAATTTTTGATAGGTCATTCACTAGTAAATTGCATTAAACTAAAGTAACCTAGTGATCAATAGGTATTAATAACCATCTATAAATGAAACTGGTGGAAAAGCTGGTAAAGATGAATTCTGAATTTGAATTCTGACCTTTACAAATCGTGTAGTGTTTACAAAGGCTTTCCATATATGGTAAACCTATTCTGAGTAGATGAAAAATCCAGCTGATGAATTAAAATATAATTTGTCTTCAGAATATTTGAATCTTTTAAATATTCATATTTTGATTTTGTGAAGCTATTTTCAAATGAGTAATAGAAAGTTAACATAAAAAATGGTTTTCTCTCATTTTTAACATGTACCACCACCCACACCAATTCGTTTATCCCAAGAGAAGAAAATGTATGACTTTGATTTCTCCCCTCCTGCACCCACACAGACTAAAGCATAGAGATAGTTTTAATATAGATAAAGGTTACTTAGTGTGAATGAGGATTCCTCAGAATAGCTCCCCTGGTGCTTTTTAAAGTAGAGAATTTATTTCCTAGGTTCTAGGAGAATTCTGAATGTTGGCCCACCAACTGGGACAGAAGATGATAACCCAAGGGACAGTTACAGCTGCTCTTACGCAGTCTGGGAATCTGGTCTTCATTGCAAAAACAGTGAAATGCTTGCTAGTACTTTTACAGTAAAAAGGATCAGTACTTAGCTTAAACTGGTATTTTTCTCTCTATTGTTTGCCTATGTAAATAGGGGAAGCATAATTTGGATATAAGGGAGGCTCTGTGTAGTGTGATTCCTGTTTTCAGCATGCACGCACACTGC
Organism: Anser brachyrhynchus; assembly: GCF_964034855.1. Taxonomy (NCBI): domain Eukaryota; kingdom Metazoa; phylum Chordata; class Aves; order Anseriformes; family Anatidae; genus Anser; species Anser brachyrhynchus. Next base: position 29,078,167 of record NC_137696.1, read on the forward strand.
ACTGCCACTGCTTTCAATTAAGTGTAGTTAAGTTTAGTCCAGTTTTGGACTATGCTGGCACAGAGAAGGGGGTTGCTCCATGCAAATTCAAAGAGTTTCTGTGCTTTCTTCGAAGCTCCAAGTCTATCTTCTGCTTACCATAACCAAGTGGCTGTACTTTCTAGATCTGTTTTTCCTTTTTAAATTATGGTGCCTGTCATTCCTGTTTATGTACATGTGTATATATACATATATAATGACCGGCCTACTTATTGCTGGGTCTCTCAAGTAAATCAAACACATAACAGATACATTTTCTAATAAACTACCAGTGCTGCCCAGGCTTCTGCCTGTATGTGCCATGTTCTATATCATAACTGCACTGATCATTTCAACATCTTGGTAACCTTTGTGCCCTTGTATTTTCTGATTGCCTTCACTCTGATGCTGCACACACTGTTGAGTATTACTGACCAACCAAAAGACAAAACAGTGGCCTAAGATCCTTATGTATTTTTTTTTCAACTCTAAAAATGATCTCTGATGTCTGTGGTCTAGGAATATAGGTCTGGGAAGCATCTGACTCTAGGACAAACTCTTACTAAAAGGGTGTGATTTCCTGACGTAACAGCTTTGATCTTGTGGTCTTCTCTAAGGTCACTAAAAGCTTAACTCATGGTACTGCAAGTCCAAACACTCAATCCACTCAAGGCACTCCATGAAGGAAAGAGAATGTTGTTAGCTGTGCGATATGAAAGCTGAGTTACAGTGGCAAAGCTACATCCCTGAGCAATCGAACTTTATGGTCGAAGTGATCAGATGGGTCCTTTCTTCAGCTCTCCAGTGAAAGCTGGAATAGCTGCCACCTTTTAAAAAAAGAGAATAGAATTAAGGAAGTTTTTCTTAAACTATGAGGCTTTTATTGTAACTGTGAGCTATTGCCCGTCAAGACAAATGAAGCTCTTTTCCTCTTTGCCTGCTTGCATCAGATCTCGATACCACCTCCAAGGACTCAATTTGTTATGCATCGTGATGTGCACAGAACAAGTAGCTTACCTTAAACTTGACAAATGTTAAGACTTCTTTTTGAAACAAAACCATTTCCCAGCTTGATTTATGAACACTGGGAGGTATCTACAGCATTTGTGTTCAACTATCCTGTATGATTAGACACCTGCTATTTTTCCTATATGCATCCCTGAGAATCAGCCTTCTAGTTGTCTTTGAACAAGCGTCTTGCTGAAGGGGTGCAGCTGGGACCATACCACATTCCTGAGTCTCAAGCCTGCCTCAAAAGAGTAACACAGGGGATGCGGTGTCTGATGTAAACCTGCTTAGCAGGCTGCTGCCCCATTTCATTATGTGGAATTGAAGTGTTTGACTGCTGACCATGAAGTGGAGTAACCTTTAGGTGTGGCCTTGTGAAGGTTTTTGATTTTAAAATCCAGTAAGCTTTAATATCATGGGAATGAACCAACTGCAAACAAAACTCGATATGGCATGTGGCACTTTGCCAGTTGCCTGCTATGACCATAGCTACCCACTATTGCCACAGCTTAGTCAAGTGGTAAGGAAGGCGTTGTACTGGGCTGTGGCTTAGTACAAGAACCTACAGAAATATGGTGAGAGTACAATCATGAATCAGCCCCTCTTTCTTTGGTATTATTTTTGCACCAGGCAACTGTGTTGGTTTTTTTTTCCCTTTTTTCTTGAATTGTGTGTGATTGCCTCTTCAAAAGAAGTGCATTATCACATAAAATTCTTGTTTAGATTCAGATTTTCAAACAGAAATGTGATACCCGACACTGATGTAGAATATTAAAGCCCTGTACAAATGAACGTACTGAGTGTTTTTAGGGTAATTTTTCTAAATCAGTGAACTGGAGAGGGGACTTAGCCCTGCCTGAGAACACTTTTTATTCTCCATCTTGCTTTCACTTTTTTTTTTTTTGTTCCAATTCATTTTCTCTTTCCATCTATTACATTCCAAAATGAGGTGTGCACTTCAGAGTCCTGCGTAAAGGTGCTTGCATTTATACTGAGTTTAGTAATATCTTCCTCAGCTGAAGCCTAGTGGTTGGCTACTCTGGGTATACTTACTGTCCCAATATAGAACTTGGAATAGGTATGGCAGTATCCCCAACAGCTGTGCAGCTGGACATGTAGTGATTTTAATTAACCACATGCTCAAATCCATTGCCTCTCTATTCTTTCCTAAGTTAGCTGTGAGACTGCATAATATTTTCACCAGATTTTTATCAGGAGTTGTATCTGCTTAAGCCATTTTTAATTAATACAGAGTTATGAATATGAAAACCTGACACTCAATTAAAATAATATTTGAGTCTCGAATAATGTGTGGTTTTGTTCCCATACACTTAGGTCTTTCTTCTTTTTGTCACCATCTTCTGGGGTCTTTTCGAAATACAGAAAGCAAAAAGCTCAACACATGCCTTGTTCTAAGCCTTTGTACCTTGTCAGGCACCATCTACACAACATCTCCAGCACATGTTCCCTGGCACCATGTACCTTCAGAACAACCTGGTATTTTCTTGCAATTCATCTAAGATACTGCACCTTCATCTTGATATTCCAGAGGATCTGCTTCTACCATCCTAATAAACTTCACCCTTGGTCATTTCTCCCATATGCTCTGTAATAAACATGCCATGCAACAAAATTATTTTGTGATTCATTTGCAGAGCTGACATCAGAGGATCCAAGAAATCTCTGCCAAAATCATTTTGTAACGCAGTGGATGATTTATTTTGTAAACTGCCTTAAGCTTTGTCTTTTTGTGACAATGCACAGATATGTTCCCCTTTTGGCTTTTTTTTCCATTATTCTTAAAAAATGCAAAAATCTCAGGGCATTACTTTTTTAAAAAGTTAATGATATACCCAGCTGCACCAGAATAGATGAATCCATTTCTCCAATCTTCAAGGTTGATGCCTATTGTTATTTTGTACAGAAGTTGAATAAATAATGTCAACTCCAGCGTTTTTGCACTGTTGCAGAAGTGAGGCATGTTGCAGTCTTCCTGTAAGTAAGAGGATGTGCAATTTTTTAATTGTTTTTCAAGGTTTCACTGCTACTTTGCAAGAAAGCTGTTATTTATGGCCAGTTATTATCTTGATTAAAGAACACAAAATTGCTGTTGACTTCCATCATATACTTGATATGATAGTTTAGACTACAGCTGGAATATTAGGATGGTGTAACCCTTACTCTTTGCTATTAGAACTGTGGTATTGTCTAGAAACATATTATTAGCCTTTAATTTCTCTTGCCTGTGTTTTTAAATTGCTCAAGCAGCAAGTCTTGTAGGACTAAAAGTTGTATCTGGCAGTTCAATAGCTTACATGCTTTCAGTGATTATCAGTGAAACAGGAGATTCACTTTTAGTCCAATGACAAATTCATTGGACTAAGTGGAAGAAGTAATAATGAAAAGCTTTTATTTGGGATGTCATTTGGGAACAGTTCTATCCTTTAACATAAAAGCATTATGATGTTCTTTGTCAGTAACATTCAAAACTATAATTTGTTTTTGACAATCAAGACAGTTCAGAAATGACCTTCATTGTTCATGCCCAAACCATCCTCTAGCACAGATGCAGCCATGAAGGGAGTTTGAAAAACTTGATACTTATGGTTTTTATTGCTCTGTTATTTTTATGGTATGCAGTATATTTGTTAGTGATATGAAGGCATAATTTTGAAAATAGTTTGAGGAGATTCTTAATGTGCTCTCTGAAAATCTATCATTAAATATTGTGTATCGCTTGCTTCACCATATTTTCCAGTCAATAAGATCATCCAAACCCAATCAGTGTCATTACAGAGGTGTCCAGGAAGGCATACTCTGTAGAATAATAAGGACCCTACCGAGACCATGTGGATGAAAAAAAAGCAATTAAGACCTGACATTGTCTTATTCAACAACTTGTCCCCTAGCTGGCCATCAAGTAAACCTTTCCGATTACTCCATTTGCCAGCCTATCTGCCATCCCTTCCTGCCAGTAGAAGTTGCAACACAACAACATCCACACTGTCATGATCCCTGAGGAACATTATTAAAGCAGCCAAGAGAACAACATGAAGAAGTCCAGAGCACCTTCTAGGGATGTTACGGTACTTGAGGTGCTTTCTCAGCTACCCCGACAATCCAGGATCACCCTAGTACCCAAGTCTAACCCTACCAACATAGTACCGTATAGGTAGTCTGATGTGAGACCATGGTGGTACAGGCTGCGTGTCTTACTGCCACAAAGCTTGCTAGAACCAGGTGTACCCAACATGCTTCTTCAGAAGCTGTGTGGCATGGCTACAGAGCCCACCTTCCCCTGCGCCATGATGACCATCAAAAGCAATCTTACTCGGTATTTCCACATGAGAACCCAAGTGGGGCATGATTGATCCTGCTGCTCCTTCTTCCCCTGTGTAAGCATGAGTGACAGAGCTGCTTTAGGGACCAGAGATGTAGCACTTGCATCCTGCAACCCTCCCACTGCAGAGAAGCGTGTGATCAAGCTGGAGGCTGCTGCTCCACAGTTTCTGGATGAATGCCACATGGGGGTTTGTCAGACTATCCAGACTTAACTTAGCAACCGTGCGCGGGCTCGGGATGTGCCAAGCCAGCCTTGGCACACTGGGCCGCCTACCTTTGCTGGAGCGTGCCTGCCGGGTCACGTCAGCTGCAGCAGGGAAGGCTGCAGTCACGCTCCAGCTCAGGGCCATCTTGTGTGCTTGGTCCTTCTATTTAAGAACATCCTCGTCCTTCTTTCACCGGTAATTTCTTGTCCCTTAATTTTGGTAAATGCCGAATCAACTCTTTGCACAGTCAGAATGAAGTGCAAGAGAGTCTGGGGAGGAGTAGAGTAGGAAGAAGACTGTTAATGCAATGATAAAATGAGGTAGACTAATTGCCTTTGTAATGGGTGTAGCGTAAAGGCAGCTAATGTTAGGCACTATTTGGCTGTTGTTGGATCAGCAGCTCTTTTGTTCCCCCATGCTTACCTTAGGACATTCACCATCTAATGCATCATTGCGTTAGGAAGTTTCCTGTTTTCTTTTTCCTTTGATTGTATTGTAACTTGCACTTAATGCAGGAATAAAATCAAAAAGAGAAGATTTCAGAAATACTTTAATAGCGTAACATAAATTGGTAAAAATCCTTTTCAACCCAAATATTTTTTATTTACCATTAAACAACTTCAATTGCCTTTAGATATCCTAAGTGATTTAGAGAAACAGGCAAATGATTTAATTTTGATTTTGCTTTATACTTCAGTGGAGCAAACAACAGATTTGGAACAAGCTGCTTACTAGACCTTGGAAATTAAACTGTTCTTCATACTGGGCACTGGTAGAGCTTCTCTGCCTTTCCTGGTGGCAGACAAGCCCACAATACGTTGACTCATGCTTGTTTGGATTCCATCAAGCTTCTTTTATTTCCTTGATTATAATTCTAGCACTGCTGCCCCAGCCAAGCTCCTGCTTTGATTTCCCTTGAAACTCATGCTTTCCAGAGAATGTCTTCGCCCTAGAACCTGGAGTGAGTTATATGATGAGAGCCCAAGTTACAGGAATATGCCTAGTCTTCAGAAAGCTATTGAATGCAGAACACTGAGGCTTTTTCTTCTCTCCAGTGTGAATCTGTGTCCATGCAGCATTAGGTAAGATTGAAACAGGGGCTGTGGAAGACAGCAACAGTCTAATTTTAACTTACAAATCTAACTGTTTTGGTAAGCCCATTGTTGAAAGCCCATGTTTTGATGACTGAACATGATATTTTGAAGCACTCTTGTTCACGTCATTCTTGGCCCTTTGTAAATCTCCTCGAATTTTGAAACCAGTAGTCAGCAGCTTTTCACAGAAGCGTGGGAGCTTCAGGTGAGTGAACCACTAACCTAAGAACACTGAGTAACTCATGAGTACTTTTTATTTGGCTTTCTTAATTCACTCTGAGATATGATGTTAAAAGATCAAGTTTCTTGCTTGGGTAACATTTTTTTCAGGCTCTAGAAGTGCTATTAATAACCTGTGTTAGCCTTCATGTGGATTCCAACTCTGTGTGCTTATTGGTGGGGCACTCCGGGCATGAACCTACAGACAACAGTTTCACCCAATTAGTTTTATTTCTTGAACCACTAAAATAACAATTGCTATACTTATTTATTTTTTAATTTGACTTCTGTTCAGGTTTATGGAGGTTCTTATTCTGCCTTTATCACCATGTTACCTGAGCGTCTTCTGGTGAAACATAAAGCAAAAGCACTAACATCTGAGCACATGTAGTTTATTATTTTGGAACTCTTTTCCCTGAGTAAGTAAATGTATGTTCAGTATAGTGGTTTGTTTTGGTAGGGTTTCTTATTTGTCTTTGTCAAAGAAGGTGGATCCTATGCCCTGGGAACAGCAATTGGTGGCAGTTTCTTAAAAGTGAGGTGAAGTAGAGCCCCATCTAATATTTTACATTACTACATTTCCTCAATGAAATGCATCTCACAAGCAGTTCCGTCTATTTCCCTAAGAATGAAGGGCTGAAAGATCATTCCCTGGAATTACTTCTGTCTTTAAAAAGACAAACCACATTTCCTCTCTTAAGTGTTTCAAGAATCTTCAGAATATGACTATGTAAATATTAACAGACAACACAGTGGCAATCTGATGGTATTTGTTTTCTTTTAAGAAAAACATACAATAAAAGAATATTCCAATCTTGGTCCTCCACAGGACATAGTATTTGATATATCTCTTAATTTTGTGACATTTAAATGAAATCCCTGACTGTGCTAAATCTAAAGTATGTTCTTTATCTTAATGCTAAATAAAAAGAATAAGTAGACAGTTGTATTTTCTGTTGGGAGAAGAGAGGATTAATTCTTGGCTGTTCTCTTCAGTTACTGTTGAGAAAAGAAATCTATTACCTGTTCCAAAGTTGCCCTGTTTTTTTGAAGATCCAGTCCTTGCAGTTGCTGCATCTTGGTAATGAACTCAGTGCTGCCTAAATCTGTGGGGCTTTTTAAATGATGTGTTTATAACCTCCCTCTTTTTTTGCTCTGACTCACATCTTGGATGTTAAATTGTGTAACCTGCCAGGCAGTTGCCTGCTATGAAAAATGTTGTAGCTGCAGGGATTATTATTAAGTATGTCTAATAATTTTCATATTTTACTGATCTATTTCTGGATCATTATGCAATCCACTAGTTAGTGGGACTAAGCTGAAGGGGATAGGGCAGGTTGGGGTGGTAATAAACACAGATCTTTTGGTATGCTCAGTCAAGCAGTGGGGTGTGCATCTGTGTGCAGGTCATCATTTAAAGCTGTCTTGCTTTGTAGAAGGTTTCTACATCCCCTTCCACCCCCAAATACCAGGCCATTTCCTCCCACTTAAAGCTCTGCACAATGGGGACAGGAGGGCTTTCAGCAGCTGCTGGATTGGCAGGCCTCTCCTGCTATCAGGTAGACGTGCCCCTAAACGTAGAGCACGTGTATTTATGTTTGTGTATGCAGTAGACAAGGATTTAAGTGCAATTCAAAACAGTGTCAATACATGCTGGAAACAGCACAGTAAATCACCATATGTTCCAGAGGAAATGCCAAACAAAGTCATGATCGCTTTATATGTGCACAGCTGACTGGCAAGCATAAAGGCAGACTCCTGATGGGGGATGCCATCATATGCTTTTCTTCTTCCTTGCTATAGCGAAGCATGATTAGAGCCCATCTGTTTCCCTTAGTGCTGGGGAAGGGTAGGAAAACATTCAGCCCAAAGTTTTGCTGCTGGAGAATACACACCACCAACAAGGAAGCTAAAAACAAGCAGCTCTCAGATGTGTTTGTTCTCCATTTCTCTTGAAGTACAGCATTTAAAAATTGCTTTGAAATTCTCTTCCTTCTGTGCATCATATTGCTTTATGTTACTGTAGTGACAGCCTGACGTTTGCTGGCTCTGGTTCACAAACCGGGCATGTTTGGGAACAAACCCTAACACTGTGTGCCCATTAGGTTCACTCATACAGTTGGGGAAGGGGCAATAAGCATCTCTGTTCTTTTTACCTGTGCCAGCATGGATTATTTAATGTCTGACAAAGGCTCTAAGTGCAGGTGTAAGAGTGGTGGTATTTACTGACATGTTTGGCAATCTGTTTGTTTTGCGTATTTTCCAAGCTCTTTAAGGATACTTGATATATCTGATAGAAAGCCATAGAAAAGCCTAATGACTTTTTTTTTTTTAATTAAACCTGAATTAACTACTGTAATTTAGCTCTCTTCAAACTAGATACCTATGTAGATTGAAGTCGCTGTACAATGATAACGTTGACTGCCGTGACACCTACTGGTCGAGCTGAGCTGAACAAGGAAAGCCTGTGGGTACTTGCTCTTTTCCCTTCCTAATGATGATTCCAGGTAATGTTTGACTCTTGGGGCAAACACAGCAGAGGTGGTGTCTCTTGGAACAACTAACACATCTTATTTCAATAAATCTTCTGTTACTTTGTGCATAGATATAGATAATCACTTTTCTTTTAGCTTTTAACTTCTGTGCTTTCCATTCCTAGTAGCTCTTTAATCTTCAGCCTCTTTATTTCATCTGTCTTATCTCCATTCAAGTTTCTTTTTTATCATCCATTAATACTATTGGGAACTGCAAGGATATCACTTTGAAGTCTTCTCTGAATTGTCTTCCTCTCTTAGAATAGTTCTTCATTATCTGTGATCATTTCTTTAGTGCCAGAGACCAATTACCATTCTTACTGCCCTATTAGGCATTCCACTTTTCTGGGAAAGGTAAGGAGCCCTTCATGCAACTTCTTCCATGAGATTTTGTACTAGAGGATGTTTTACAAATATTGAGAAAATTTGAGCTTTTCCATACATATAGAAATAAGGATGTTAATAATTCATAAAAAAACAGCTTTACATCTCCACTGAAGAGTGGCACATGGATAACATTTCATAACCGTAGAAAAAAATTATGTATACTTTTTCAGAGGGATAGTTTTTCTGCACTCAAGTAGTGCTGCAGTCTTCTTAAAAATGCATTGTCCTGTTTGAATCTGGAATACAGTATTAATTCAAAAAGCTACACAGAGGTGTTCTTAGGTTGTACTTTGAGAGACTTCCTTTGAAAAACAATCTGTAGTCTAGACGTTTGTGTAGCTTCAAGTACTGGAAAGTTACATGAGGTGACTTGACCTGATCTGGTTGTTCCCAGTAGCTGAGAGGGGAATTCCTTCAGTCTCCTCTTCCGTGTTTCTCATTTCATGTTCCTGTCACTTGTTCTGTGTCCAGCAACTCCAAGACTGTCCAGAACCCATTCTGCAAGCCCAGTCAATACCTAGCAAAAAAGAGAGAGGATATTTTTTTTAATAGGGTGTGTTATGGTAAATCTGGTCAAGTGCTTACCATTGGGTATCAGCAAAGGACAACATGGCTGAGAAGAAGGGGTGAGGAAGGAGCTGGAGTGGAAAGCAGGTTAGTGAGGCCTCTCAATTTTTGGCAGCAACAAGGTGACAGATTCAACTGTCGTATGTAGTTTTCTCTAGGAAAAAGCATTTGCCATTTCTTTCTGGCTTTTTCCTCTGCCTGATATGCCAGCTCTGCAGATTTTTGATGTGAGCTTCTCTTCCTCTGTCCCTTTCATTTTCTTTGATTCTGGGTGGGTTCCTGCATTGCGCTCGTTAGAGTAGGATCTGACTCCCATCTTAAGGCATCCCTCAGCATGACCAGCATGCTTTTCCTCTCTCTTCCCTTGTGGGAGAGTTGGGTGTTCTCAATAACTATTTAAATTTTTGGCATGTGTGGCATCATTTTTATTAGAAAAGGCCGGGGGAAGAGCTATCAACTTTACACTGAAGGTTGAAATATTTGTGAGGTTCCTAGAGTACATGATGGTTCTGATCTTTAAGAAGCATCCACATCCTGCACAAGTAAACATTTACAGTATAAAGTCATTGTACACCAATGGGCAGAATATTATGCAAGGATTTTCCTCTAGAAATTAAATGGTCTTTAACATACTCCTAGAAGTTACAGAGATGAAGAGAAGATGGGAGACTTTGAGCAAGGTTTTATGTTCCTCAGGAATTTAATGAAAAGTTGAGTTTGTATATGATATTATCACAACAGAAAATGATACTGAGGATTCATGTAGGTGGTCTACACTAATTAGAAATGTTGTGTTGTGTATCAGTCTGTAGTCTAATTAAGAAACACCATGAGGTGAGTAAATAAGCTCAGCACTGGAGAGGTAGGGATGGAATCTCTATCAGATGGCTGAGATGGTTGGAGTGTTGCTTGCAGTAACCGCTGCTCCTGAGCAGATGAAGTGACTTTGCTATGCCAATCAGAATGAGCTTGTTTTGCTTTTCAAGTCTATTCCAGACTTACTTTTAAAAAGTTGTTTTGAGGCAGTGGTGTTATTGCAAGGTGCTGAAAAGTTCCTGCTTACCTGTGCCCTCCCTGAGTGTTGAGGGCAGTGGCTGTGTTGATATTTCATTTTTTCTATGTAGTAACAGTTAAATGCCCTTAGCAAATTGAGACCCTCAAAGTTGCCTATTGCTGTTTGCAAGGAGCAGTCAGCATGTCAAAGACCGTTATCTGAAACAAAAGGAAGGTTTATAGATTAGGATGCATTATTCCTGTTGTAACAACAGGGAATTAATCTCTCTCTGTCCGAAGGGTTGGAATTACAGAAGTGTTCAGTACGTTGCAGGATTTCCTAAACTTGTCAGGGTCCAGCTTCCTATAAAAGTTGCTTAACCTTAATAATTTTACTCTACATTTTTTGTATCCTGTGACATTAAATGGCCCGCCCAAGTTCACGGGGGTAATCTGTGACAGACTTTGGAGCTAAATCTTGATGGCTGGATTCCCAGTCCAGTTCCTTAGGCACTTTCCAGGCTGACATACCTGAGAGCTAGATCCTGAAAAGAGCCTGTCAGTCAAGTGGCACTTCCAGCAAGCCATAATACTGCTTAGACTACAAACCTACAAAGTAAACCTGCATTTTGTAGCTATTTTCACACAGCATTAGTGTGCTGTATAGTGACATATGACTAAAAACTGTCATTTGAAATCTCAAATTATAGAAAATCTGAGTCTTATTTTAACCACAATCCTATGTTTAGCTAGAGAACCCTACGTAGAGATGACTGACCTTGACTTAATTATATACTTCCACAGTGCCTAATTTGTGGGGTTGTCGTTTATCTCTTGGTAAAGTTTCAGAGAGTGGGGAAGTGAGGGACTGCGATTGAATTTCACTGTTTCCTTGTGCTGCTGTGGCAGTTTGACCTTGGCTTCAAGATGTAGAAAGGCACTGTGTCCTTTAGAGGTTTCTGTATGGACTGGCTGGACCACCCTCCTGCCGGGTTTGGGTACAGCTCAGACACCAAGGCAGAGCTCTGTTGCGCTCTCTGGCCCCAAATGAGCTCCAAGCAATGCGGTTCTGCTGTCTCTAGTGCAGCCACTATATTGAATTACATTTTATTTCTTTTGCATTCATGCTGTGAGATTGAAAATTAATTACCTAGAGAAGGGTTGTTCAATCTGGGGACCTCCAAGGACAGTTTGTTTGGTGCCAGATGCAGCCGTGATACTCTGCTTGCTGAGGGCCCCTCAGGAGCAGGACAAGGGCTGGCTGGGTTTCTCCATAGCGAGCTTCCATTCGCCATCCTTCTCAGGGGGTGTGAAAGTACCTACAGACTCCTCTGTGGTAACAGGCTTACTTACAGCATACAGGACTGTGCCACGCATCCCTCGTACCTCGGTGACTCTCCTCTCAGTTTACTTGCTCACCAAATCACAGAGTGGCTGAGGTTGGTAAGGGACCTTTGGAGGAGCCCCTTGCTGCATGCAGCCCGTTGCAGGTTCTGGGATGCTGACAGGCCCCCCTGGTGCATGTAGCCTTCTCTGTCCTGAGGATCAGCTGCGATGCACAGGCAGCTGGAGAGATGGGGCTGCTTGCAGGTGTGCCTTCTGCTCATGGGGCAAGGAGGCAGGCAGTTTTCCTTCCATATTAAGTCTCCTTCATGGCATTGTCTCTGCAGAGCTACAATGAAGAGTTTGTCAGCATGCCCGTTAAATGTTTGCAATTAGTAAATGGGAGTTGTTAGGCTTACATGCGCCCCATCTACTCAACGTCACAGAGACCAAAAATAGAAATGTGATTTTCTTTCTAACCTTGTGCGTCAGCCTGAATAGTAAGAGCTTCTGCGCCTTTGTGTTGCCTTCTTCTTTTGCGTTACTGTAAAGATATCTGATTGAATACTAAGTATTCCTTATTCTATCAAAATCACAATTGGATGCTCCTGCAATCTTTCGTTATTATGTTGAGCCTCTTCTTTTGTAGCACAGATAACAATCCCTCATAAATTTTGTGCCCAGTGCAGCATCTCTCTGCTTCCCTCTCAAATTTTTGTATGGTGGCACTGCATTGTCTGTAAGCAATGAAATAAGGAAGGATTTGTTGTGAAGTCTGAGTGATTGCACGTAGCTTCTGAGATCACATGGTTGCTCACTGAGAATTAGTAGATCTATAAGCTGTTAAAAATAAATAAATCACATCTCTTTCTGGCTTCTGCGCCTGGGGGGGACAGAAAGAGCAAGTTTGGAGTAAACACCAAAGATCTTGCAGGGACTTGTGCTGCCTACTGCCAGCTCTTGTCTAGGGTTTGTATTTTCATGTTAGAATTTAAGTATTGCAGAACGACATGATAAGAGCCATTGTACATGTCAGGATAAACTCTGTTAAGTCTAAATCCCTGACTTTGGGTTCCTTTCTCTTTTTTTCCTTACCAGGACTCTTTGGTCTTTTTAATGTACTGTTGCTGGAATCTGCCTTTTTACATTAGTTACCTTTTTGAAAAGCTCTTCTCAAGTTCTTAGGAAATAGGTACTCTTCAGTATTTAGTCCAAAGTACATTACCAGTCTGCTGAATTTCTGATGTAATAGTTAAACTATATTGTGTCTCAACATGGTAAGTGCAAATAATTGTTTGTCCTAAAACATTTAGAGATAGGCAAACTCAGACCTGATGAAAACCCAACTTACAGCATTATCATTCAGACCTGGTAGCAGAGGCAACTCCAGGCTTACTCTATATTCATTTCTGCTTGCAAGCATTGGCCTGGTGCAGTTGTGCTCCAGAACTGTGCATGCAGTCATTTAGTTTGTCGTGGTTGTGCTTACATTTTTACAAGCATATCATTCAAGGATTTGGATGCTGTGGTTTCCATATCACCTTCATTTTGGGAGAATGTAGTCTTGCAAAGACAGTGAAATTATTTGGTGAAGATGAAGGTGAGATCTCTGCTTTTCTATCAGGTATGTAAAGCAGAAGAAAGGATGACTGTGGTCTGAGGTAGTAGCTATGGACTCCACAGTTATGTGGCTCTAGTTGGGTTGGTATCTTTAACTACATATTTACTCAGCTTCCTTTGGAGCATGGGTACCACTGTAAAGAGATTGCTCCAGAGGTCCATCTAACCAGGTGCCTGGTGTTGGACAGTGACCACCGGTACTGCCTACAGGAGAGCACAACTGCAGGATATGAATATAACAGTACTTTTGGGGATAATTTCCTGGCATTTGGTTAATTAAGGAAAGGAATCAGAAGCAGTGTATTTTTCTTTTGTGAATTTGTCCTGGTACCTTTCGAATCTCCTTAAAGCTAAAATTAAAAAATTTGAAAGTCCCATGACAAGGAAATCCAAAGGTTAGTAGCAAGCCATGCGAGAAGAGCTGCCTGTCTTGTTTTGAACCTGCTAATATTATTTGATACTCCCAATTCTTATATCAGAGCAACTGTTCCCTGTCCTCTGCCATGACACCGATGATTTTGTAGCTCTCTGTAGACCCCTCTGTGCTTTTCTTCTCCTCCTTTCCTTTCTTCTCTTCCTCCCTCCACCCCCAAGGTGAATGTGAGACTACCTGTCGTGCACAATTTCATTCTGAATTTGACTAATAAAGCATGATTACAAAAAGTGATGAGGTAAAATTGTTCTAACATTTTCAAAGTCAGGTGGTTCATAAAAGTTCATAAGGTTCATAAAAGTGTAATTTGGAAACACTGAGCAATATAAGTAGGAAAGAAAAGCTTTGAAACGAAGCATTTTTGCTTGATTAAAAGTAGATCTTCTGAGGATTTTTTTAGGAGCTTATTTCCATGATAAAACAGCATTTTTTGAGTTTATACAGGACAAGACAGATAACAGGATTTTCCTTTTTTTTGAAAATGGAATCTTCTCTCCCAGCCCGTGCTGCGCCTCGCAGCTCTGCAGACCTTCAGACCTGTGCCCGTTCCACAGCAGGAGCCAGGTCAGTGGGACACCAGCTTCTAGCCAAAATCCAGAGTCCAGTGTGCACAGGGTGTAAATGAAAACAGATTTCGCTATGAAGAAGTGGTTCTCCCTGCAGCCTTTAAGCAGATTTTGGTACAAGAGCATCTTCATTTTTCTGCTTCTGGTTTGGATTCATACCCTTTTCTGATTGATTTAACAGCTAGCTAAGGACTCTGGCTAATCATCAGTTTAACTCTTAAAGTTTCAATATAGCTGCTTATTAGAAAGTTAAAAATAATGCACAAAGGACCTAGTTTATTTTTTTTTTTAAATACTGTAATACTACCCAAAATACTATGGACAAATATGGACACAAGGCAATTTTAGTCTTCCTAAGTACAAACTCTCAACCTCAGAAACCACAAGTACGTCATCAGGTATAAGCTTTTTTCCCTCCACTTAGCTTTAATCTCTTTATAGCTAACTTGCAGAATCATCAAAACTTCTCGGTGGCCCTGTGGTATTAATTAGCTTTGATAGATGGGTTTTATTGATAAATCTGAAATTCCGTGCGATTGAATACGTTATTTGGCTCCTAGCAACTATGGCAGTGGTCTCCATAGAGATTACCCAAACACTCCTTCGTGGCCAGATACTTCTAATTTTGGGGTGACTAAATCTTTGATTATCTGGTTTGAGACATTTGGGACCTGGCTATCAGAGAAACTGGGACATTTCTGCAGCTCTCATCAGACCTGTCTTGAACCAGAGGTCTAAAATGGACACAGTCAAAACAGAGATTGCTTTGGAAATGTTGGCTGACCTTTCTTTAACTTAGTTTACACAAAGGTAAAATAGGAAAATTATGCCATCTGCTCCACAGCAAAGTAACTGTTCTGAGGCTTAATTATGTTTTAGATTGCAATAACAAACATAATGAGGGTAGCGAGAATTTTTTAGTTAGTGACTCTCAGCAGATTTTGTCCATTTCGAACTTCCTGGAGGTGCACAGAGGACGAACATATAAGAAAATGATATGGGGGTTGAAAATAAGTGATTTGTTAAGCTGTTATCACTCAGTTTTCTTTGCAGTGGGGAAAAGTATGAGAAACTTGATGGTGAGGAAATTTTTAGGTTTGTATAGGGAAGTAGTTGTGCTCTATACGTATGTACATCAGTGTGCATCTCAAGCATCTTTCAGTTTCTTCAGTGATAGGCAGAATATTGAAAAGCTTGAAGTGACAAGTCAGAGCCCCCTTATTAAAAAAAAAAGGGGGGGCTTAACAAATTCTAGAGCAGATAGTATAACAAAGTGGTGAGAAAAACCCAGAAATACTGCTAGACGGGGAATACACAGAAGAAAATTATATGCTTTTTTGTATGTAAATTGTGTATGGGCTGAACTTAAGTATTGCTTTTAGTTGCAGGCATCTTGTTGTTAGAAAGATGTAGGAAGACAAACTGAAGGAATCTCAGAAATTCAGTGTATGATTTGGGTAAGTGCTACATATGATTAAACACCTTTATACAATTTCTTATAAAAAAATAAGGTCTTTTAATCCAGTATATGTTAAAATGCAAACAATAAACTGGGATCAAGACAGAATAAAAATTAACCATCAGAAAACAAGAGCAGTATTTAATTTATTTATTTATCTATTTACTGTGGAACAATAGCGCAGAGCAGCACAGTGTTTCTCTTTCACTGCAAGTATCACAGAGAAAAAGAGATTAAGAAGAATCTTTGAAGCAAGCAGAGTATTTTACAAACTGATAATATGCAGCAAGGTAAATCAGCTAGATAAGTAAGTTGCTACAAGCCTGGATAACTCCAAATTAGATTTTGTCCCCTTTTTGAAAAGTGAAGGGGTTTGTTTTCTGTTCTTGTACCGTAAGGAAAAAAAGGTGCAGGTACATGAATATGCGTGCTCATGACACGCTGATCCCATGCCCAAGTGTTTAGCGGGCTCAGCTGAGATGCGAGCTGTATTTTAGAGGCTTTGGCCCAGCCTGCTGTGCACTGGCCATGCTCACGTGCACTTCTGGAGGGAAACAGGTGTGAAGGGGCTGTGGTAGATGGAGCAGTGGACGGGCCGTGCTGTGTGGGTGCTGTGGAGCTGAGTGCCGGGTCTGGCAGGGTTATCTCCATCCTCAGCTCTCCTCCCCAGAGGCAGCAGCGTGTGTGCGTGTGAGCCCACTGGGGCCAAGCCGAGCCGGGGGAAGAGGAGCAGGCGTTGCAGCAGGGCTGAGCAGGGCTCTGCTGCCCTTCCTTCTTCAGCCTGGCACCTTGCGCTGTTAAAGGGAATGGAAATATTTGCAGAGTAAGGTACCACTTACTACTATTAAAAGAGCCCTAGTCTAGCCTTATATTAATATTTATTTAACCCCACAGTGCTAAGGAAACAGTGCTGTGGAGTAGGGAAGCTATTTATTTTTCACACAGCAGAGGCATTTTGAAAAACAAGAGCTGGTAACGCAAAGCTGCTCCGAGGAATGGGCGACACGGGCGTTGGACGTGCGTGTAGGGGGTTCTGCTTTCAGCTCACCGGGTGGAAATTAAAAGCAAATGATCTGTGTCAGTGGGACAGCAGAGGATAATTTGGGAGCCTGCTGTTGTTTTCAGATTTATGTTTTTATTAATTTACTTCCTGATTTTAAACCCAACACAGATAGTAAAACTATAGGCCTAGTAATATGTTACAGTACGGCCTGGGATCTTTCAAAGGGTGAATAAGCAGAGGGATATTGTAACTGGTTTTGGGTGCTGCCCGACTAACCTTCAGCCATTCTTTTCCTAAGTCTCACCAGAACGATGAAGTGGCTGGGTGGGAAATGCAAGTGGGTTTGTCAAAGCAGAGACCTTGTTTTGTATTTCAGAAGAATGTTTTGTAGTCCTTCTTCCCATTCGGAATATACAGATTTCTTTTCTTTTAAAATATTGAAACCATCATAACCAGTATAATTTTCATGACGTGGTTGAGACTCTGTGGCTGGTTTTGCCCATGAAGCCAATTTATGCAATCAGATCTGCTTGCTGTTGCTGAGGAAGGGTGACAAACATCATGAAATGACCTTTTGACCAAACCCTTTCCTCTTCCTTCATCATGAGGTGGTTTGCAGGGAATCCACCAGCTATAAGGACATCAAAGAGAGCAAGGCATAGTCTGCAGTAATTCAGAGAGGGTTTGGTAAAAGCAGTAGGATAAAACTAAGCAAGCAGGTTTTGATGTGCATGATAAATTTTGAAATGCTGCTGCCTTGGAAAAGTCATCTTTCAAGTGGTTGTGATTCAGTCCAGAGATGAGTTCCGGGGAGAAATGAGAAGTAGAAATGCACATATTGGCTGGTAATTGTGTGAATAGCAATGAGTGCATAGTTCAAAGCCAGCAGATTTCAACTGTTGGGTTTCTCTCAGCTTTTTTTTCACAAGTAGTAATATAAGCTGGGGACAACCACTTTTGTTTGTTACTTTGTGGGGTCCAGACTGTTTCCTAGATAGACAGATGCTCCTGTGTAACATGATAGATATTAGAATTTTCTTCTGTGCCATATTTCAGTGGAGATTCAACAAGAGAAAAACCTCTTTCATTTGATTATTTTATGCAAATTATCTCCTGTAGCAAAAATAGTTTCAAGCATTATCTAGGTCATTACTGGTAGAATGAATTAGTTTATGAAGAAGTACCACAAAAGAAATGTAAATCACTGTGCCCATCTATTCTGGGTAGATCATTGGCATTGCATGTACTGTAAAAAAAAGAAAAGAAAGAGAGAAGCAACAAAAACATTTTCTTGGCTTAGGAATGGATAGTTCTTTCCCTTTCCCTTTTCTATTTTTAACAGTGTGGTGGCAGCCAACGTAACTAGTTTTGTATAGATGAAGACTGAGGTGGGAATATCACAACTCTGTACCATTCAGAATTGTATTTTCAGTGAATTAAAATTATACCAAAAGTGTGGACTTCAATTTTCATGGCATGGTGATGAAATACGTTGGATGGCTAATGAGGCAGAATCTGTTTCCTTGCTGCTGTTTAGCAGTTTATAATCCAGGGTGAACACATTTAGCTGTGTTTAAAGTTTGGCGCTTTTTACACAAAAGTATGGTCAATAGTGATCATGCCCCGCAGCCATTTTGCTCTGCTTGCTGCACGTATAGGAGCTACGCATGCTTTTGGCTGAACCAACACGAAGATGTGTCAGAGCCCACAAATGCAGTTCACCCTTGGTGGTAGCAGTGGAAAAACTTGTGCTTCCCCCAGCTCATGCTACCTCTGTGCTTCCTCTGAGCAGGACGTCAGCGACCACCTCTTCTCCTTGCAGTGTCTGTGTGTGCCTCCTTGACAGAGTGCCAAGGAGGCTCAGCAGCTGCTGCAGTCACCTTCATTCATGATTCCACTTCTTTTTTGCTTAGGACAGCATTATTCTTTCTTGTACTGCATGGAAGGAAGAGAATACACTGAAGAACTGAAGCGTACAGATGTTCTACCACCTTCAATGCAAACATTTCATTTATCACTTTTTTTTTTTTAATTGGAAACACATTGTACTTTGAGATAACCATTCATTAAAGTGAAGGCTTAATCAGCATTTTGGGGATATCCGAGACATGAACAGTTTAATGTTGAGCAGTGGTTTCTTCCAAGGAGTTAATGCTTTATGAGCAGATACCAGAAATCAGACGTGGTATGAGCTGTGAGAGTAATTGCAGTTACAATATTTAATTTCTTCATAGATTCAGTGCTGCAATGATCAAAAAGGTTTCTTACCTTCTTGTAAGTCTTCAAAGGGAAAAAAAAAATATATATATATTTCTATTTGAAAATGTCAATTCTTGCAAGAGAAAATGAACAGACAGAAATGCTGAAAAAAAGAATTTGGAAAGAGGAGGAAAAAATCTCCCCTTTCCCCAGCTTCGGTTGTTTTTCAATTGGTAAAATTAGGGAAGCTAGCCAGTTTGGAAAAGTAACTCTAAAAAGTGAATCTTAACACACAAGTTAGCACTTAAAAGTGAAAGACTACTTAACACATTACTTCTCTTTTTTTTTTTTTTTCTCCTAAAAAAGCTGGCAAACCAGGCTTCTTTGGTAAATCTTGTCAGGAACAGGGAAGACATCTTAAAGGAAATTACTGAAGGAGAACGTTTTCTGAAATTACAAAATACTTCTTTCAAGTTACATTTTTGTTTTCCCAGAAGTTTTCATTCTTATATCTTCCAAATGAAAAGTTTTACTTCCCTACTGCCCCAAATTAATTCTGAGCTAATTAAATTTTAGCAGTATTTTTGAACATATCTGTCATATTTAATTAGTCCAATTCTGAAAAATATATGGCCCGTGTAACACAAGGCACAAAATTCTAATGATCATAAAACGTTCATGATGGTCTAATTCATTTCCTGGGCTTATTTTCGTTGCTCCTGAGTTATGCCATTGAGAGTTTCAGAGACAAAAGCAACAGATTAGATTTCGGGCATTGGGATGGGTTGCCCAGGGAGGTGGTGGAGTCACCGTCCCTGGGGGTGTTCAAGGCAAGGTTGGACGTGGTGCTTAGGGACATGGTTTAGTGGGTGACATTGGTGGTAGGGGGCTGGTTGGACCAGATGATCTTGGAGGTCCTTTCCAACCTTAATGTTTCTATGATTCTGTGTTACATTGATCAGAGGCTAGAGCATGAGCTGGAAAAGGTCATGTGGAACATGTGGAACAAGGCGGATAAGGCTGCAATTTGCAAGGTCCTGCATTTTTGCCACCTAACCTAACCCATAGAAGTGGCCTAAAAGAAAGCTGGAGAGGGGCTCTATCAGGGAGTGTAGCGATGGAACAAGGAATAATGGCTTTGAACAAATGGAGGGGAGATTTAGATTGGATGTGATGTGAGGAAGAAATTCTTCACCCAGAGCACAAAGCACACATGGGAATTAGGGCTGAAGATGCACCTTGCTATAGATAGGTATCAATTTCATTGAAAATTTTTAAAAGTTATTGATAGAGGTTTTTTTTTGTTTTTTTTTTTTTGACATAGAGGAATAGGTTTAACTAACAGCCAAGTTCAGCCTCAGCTCTTCAAGAACAAGAAAATACTCCTCTGAAATAAATATGGAAACAGTGCACAGAACAAGGGGCTCAAATGTAGATATTTTGGTATAACCTGTTGATGCCATTTTGTACCACTTTCCTCCCAGTATGGGCTGTTCTAAGTCTTCTGTGCATATATATGAAAAGACAAATTCTGCTTACTTCCCCTCTGGTTTTGAGTGTTTTTGTTACAGTTTTTCCTTCCCTGATTCCAAAGGGAAAAAAAAAACGTATTGGTAGAATGTGAATATCTGTTTTGCTGTGGGATACAAATGTCCTGCTAGAACCATGTTACTGGCCCCAGTGTTTGCAAATTACATTTCCAGACAGAAAAAAACACACAGTTGTTTTGTACTTACTCATAAATTATAATTAAATTGCATGTTTAGTGCTCTCCTCACCAGTTTTTCTAACAGTTTCCTTACAGTTGTTTGGCTAATGTATACGTTCTGTGATTTCCCATAAGAACATTCCAGTGAAAAACGTAAGATTTGTTAAGAAAAACAAAGTAGAATTATTAAACCATAAAGAATGAAATAAAAAATTTGATATTGAATTGCCTTTTTTCACCCATTTCTTTCAGAATAAATGATTACAGCAGGGATAATTTTCAACCTATTTTTTTCAAATGTAAACACAGTGTCAAAGTGCAAACATTACACTGGAATTAAGGGTGATCTTTGGGTATTTATTATGCAGAGTTTGCCTACAATTTTAATGATAGGCTTTGACATCTAAATTTAACCAACTTTGTACTTCATCAGCACAAAAGGAAAGCCACTTGCTGTGTTTATTAATTGATTTATAACTCCTAAAAGCATCTAATAGTGCAAGAGCAAAATGCTTATTTACAAAATGAAATTTGTAATGAATGAATTAAATTTGGTTGCAGTTAGTAATGTTAGAATCAGAGTTGTTTTCTCAACAATACTAAAAAAATTGTACAAAATGTACAGTGGCTTGGATCATCTTTGGCTTTAGTGAGACTGAAACTAGAGCTTTGAAGGAAGCTCTGGAGGGAAGGAAATGATATGATGTGAAAGAGATGCTTCAGGCATTTTTGGAGAATATCGAGTAGAATAGTTTCTGCAACAGAGGATGGTCAAGTCCCAGGTCATGCAGGGTTGCATGCAGTGCGCTCTTGTTAACATCTTGCTGCACAACCAGAAGCGATAAGAAAGCCAGTTGTAAGACTTAGACTGATAACTGCTTTCGTGTTTCCCCTGTGGTACCACTGGAGAACATCCTGTTTATTCAGACGCTCAAGGCTTCAGATGCTGGGGGTGGGTGACCACCCTACGTGACTTGTTGTCTCCTGGCCCTGCTGCCCCTGCTTCTTCCACAATGACAGCAACTCCAGCACTGCTTCCCCCTCCTATATTACCAGCCCCTCTTCCCTTCTTGCACGTGTGTCTTCTAAATAACTTCTCCATGGTGTCCCCTGAATAAACCCTATAGAACTTTTACAGAAATTGCTACTAGTAACCTTCATCTTATTACTAAGCATTTCTCTCCTTTTACCATTCCACCAGGGGATGAAAAATAACATGACTAGAAGCTGCCATGATTCTAGCTTAAATTTCTGAATGTGAGGATGTGGACTGGACTTTCCCACAAATTTCAGTAGGGCCAGCTTGGCTAAGAGGTTTTTGTCGTTACTGCAGTCTTGTTCCTTTTTTTTTTTTTTTTTTTTTCTGATAAATTCAACCTACTACATGCAGGAAGTAGTGGTCTGTAATGCTTAGAGAAGTGAGCTTTATCCTAGACTTATTTATTGTGTGGCAGGCACTGTTAACTTTTAAGACAATTAGATCTTTAAAACCTTCATAAACTCTTAGTGCTACCTAGAGCCAGTTGTGCTTTGTGTTGTTATCATGCATATTTTCCAGGTTAGGAGATCCTACAGAGAAGCTGGTGCTGGAAAAGTTGGAGGTTGTCTCATGTTTAAGAGGGTGTTTGAAATCATGTTAGTGGCTTTTATAAATGATGTACAATATGCAACATTGGCCCTTAAAATGTTGTAGTTTAAGAGCATTTAACGGTGTAGATATATACTGATCAGTCATGGGAAGCTTGAATGAGCAACTGGTTTGACTAATTCCTGTGGAACTGAAGCCACTGATGTTAGTAGAAATGGCTTTAATTTGTTTCTCTTCCAAATGTACCTCATTATGATATTTAAAATGCTGTAGCAACCTGCTTTTAGTTTATTCCATTCATTGTGCAGTTCAATATAGTGTCTCAGCATTCAGTTTGGTTTTCAAGTGCTTAATTGACTTCATTTTTCTACAATGAAGCTCATGATTTTGCTTATATAGTCATAATTCTCTTTGATATTATTTTTAAAGTCTCAGTGCTGAGAAACTCCCAAAGTAGGGAAGAGTAAAATTAAAATATTGCAATATAAATGGTTTGCTTTTTGGTATTAGCTTTAAATTTGTAATTTGTAGGAAGGGTAAAACATCTTTGAAATTACAGAAAAGTGTGATCCTCGCTGAGATCTGCCAAATGAACTGTGAGGCACACAGAGACTGACAGCAGCATACCAATAATGTACAACAAAGCTCTCCTTGTATTCCTGCTCTTCCTTCCCCATTTGTTTCTGTCATCTGCTGCTGTTTAGCCTCCAGGTTATGCTGAGATGGGAATGCTTCATGGAATCTAATCCTAATGCAGAGCTGGATTTTGCTCTCAACGGGTTCCATATCCAAGGTGTATTTCCCTTTTGTAAATCCACTTGAGGCTGGCTTGCTTATGTTGCTTGAATAAAGTGTAATGAATCTGCAGACATACTCCCCAGGCTGTTCCCTTTTTTCCCTGTGGTTGCTTGGTTGCTTGGAATTTTTCAGATTCTGAAGCTGTGATAACTCACAATGTTTTGTTTTGTTTTGCTTTGTTTTTCCATTTTCTGATTGACTTTTCATGTTTACCTCTGTTAAAAAAGCACAGTTTCTGTGCACAGTCTCCAAATGATAAATGTCTGGTATTTGACTGTTTTTCTGTATGTACCACATGTTGGGAAAATGAGGGATATTAATGAAAGATCCAGAAAAGAAACAAGTGCACTTGCCCGATGTTCAGCAGCATGCATCTCTTCTATCTCACTGGATTTCGAAGGTGAGGGCAGAGCTGCTTTCTCGAGAGTACATGGAGCAGAGAGGAGAGGTGGAGCAGAGCAGATGGGGTAAGATGAAAGGTTCAGGCTGGGCCTGAAATCTCATTTTACATGGTGGTGAAGAATTTTGTAAGTGCACATTTAAACGAACACTTCTGAGTGCTAGCCAGCCTACTGTTGTAGATCATCACTTATTTTTTCTTTGCATATTGAACTTATTTTCATTTGCAGGCACTGTTTGGTTCTGAGAGCTAGGCCATTAAAAAGGCACTTTATAGTTTAAGATGCACAATAAAGTAGCAAGAGTCACAATGCTTGCCAGCTCCTGTAATTTCATGAAAATAGTCCATTTGGTGCTTTTTCCTCTAAGGCACAGTTCCTGGAGACAAGTGTCTTTGTAAGAAACCCAACTCATACATTCAGGAATCCCAGAATTATAAATCTTTGGAAATGTGTCTGGTACAAATCCTAAAAAGCAGGGTATTTTTGGTTTTTAATTTTGTGAATTCTGAAGCTACTCACATGGCTTTTTATTGATTATGATAAGCAATAAAATCGTTGATAACACTGCCTTCTCCCTGTTATGAAAAAAAGAGGAAAAAAACAACAAGGTTATTTTATATTCTTCTTAGCATTGCCATTCAGGGTCTTTTATTTGTCCTCTGTTCCATATATAACCAATATATTTTAAGTCAACTATTTTATTTTTATTTAAATTAGGCTATAATTTCACAAGCACAAAAATGGTATTAAAACTTTTAGTTTTGTCTGCTTTAACATTTATTTATAAAATAGCTGCTTCAGTATGAAATTAGGGAAAGGAAAAAAAAAATAGTCATAAGCTACAGGACTTTCTTTAACGATTTGGGATATGAAAAAGCTTGCACAGGAATGTATTTTGTCATTCTGTTGTAAAGATGTAGGCATACATTCATATAGAAAAACTACATTTTACTTGACACAGAAGTATAACGCTTTTTTTTTTTTTTAATGTATATGCAATTATCTTTTGTGGCTAACTGATTAAGGTGCTAAATAGAAACTCTGCTAGACTTACTGATATATTGATAGTCCAGAAAAAGCCCTAAATCTTTGTTTGACTGCCAGCTACTATATCTACTTGAATAACAACCAAACTTATTATGACAAGATATTCCAGGAATAAGGTCCTTCTTTTATAATTAATAAGTATGACTAGTACCAAAAAAAAGCTACCTGGAGAAACTGGGGAGAAATCCAAACAGTTTCCAAGTAATAGGAAGCAGGGTACTGCTTCTTAACAGATATGGAACAACCTTGCTGCCAGCTGGGAGCCTGCCCTTGTGGACAAATCTGCCTTTTTGAAGACATTTTCCTGGCCACAATGAATGCTTCACAGAGTGATTCAGGTCAATATGGCATCCATCAGTAATCTTTGTTTTTCATGGGCTCATCTCTAAGACATATTGTTCTTCCAGCCCTTTTAGAGTTGGTGGTCAAATAGTTTTCTGCCAATATGTTTTCTTTAATTTGAAGGCAGAAAATGGCATGACATTGCTTTTGATATAAAATATTATAGTGGAGAGCTCAAACATTATAGTGGTGAAGAAGAAATAAAATGGGACTTCAGGACCATTACTTATGAAGAAAAAAAAAAGAGTAAGGCTAATGCCAAATAGATCTACATTGATCAAGGCTAAATTTAGATGGAATTCAAAACAGGGTTTCTAATTATTGAAAGAGTGATATAATGAAACTGACTTCCAGAAAGACAAAAAACGTCAAAGTAGGTCTAAGTCAGAACTTGCCAAGCCAGTGGAAAGGATGCAGTTGTCTGTAATAGCACAGCATTGGACTTGGGGGAGCTGTCTTAAGCCTATGTTCCCCTGTCCCACTTGCAAGAATTATTTTATTGCTATGTTTTTGTCATGTTATTAAAGCAATCAGGCGGGCCTTGAGGTCTGTGCCTCTGTGAGGGTGTTGACGCTTGGGGCGCAAAGTCTGGAATCGGGGGTGATGGCAGAGCCAGAGGGGACCTCAGAGAACCTTTGGCATTTCCCTCCTTTGCAACTCCTTCCTTTGCCCAATTCAATTTGAGTGGAAGCCACTACATCATTTTCTGTGTGACGGCGCTATAGTGGGGTGTCAGTGAGTCACTGATTTAGCACAGAGTTTACCCCTGTGCCAAATCTGCCTCTTGCCAGTGGAGTGTCTGGCCTGGGCAGTGGAAGTGGGTTGAAAAGGTAGCACTGATTTGCATCTACCTCTAATGTACATTGTTGTCACGAGAAGGTTAAGCTAAAGGTTTGTTGTTGGTTTTGTTTTAATTTGGTACACTTCAAAGAGGCAAAATCTTTTTCTTACAGAGTAGAAAGATAGACTAGTCTGTTCTTAGTCTGCCATTTTGCTGTTAGATGGGATATTCTATAGCCTGGGCTAGGTTCTCATTTGATTATAACTTAATACATTCTCTAAAGAAACATTTTAAAATGGAAAAAAAAAAAAAGGTATGTTTTATTTAAATATCAGTACTAATGGATTTCAAACAATAAAAACAACAGCTTAGTAAAAATTAGCTTCATGGATGAGGTTGCAGTATTGCAATGTGGCAAGTTTTTCTAACTCCTCCTGGGAGGAAAGAGTTAATCTCAGAATATGGTTGTGTTGATAACTAATATTAAACGAGGCTTTATTGCAGTGGGAATCAAAGATGTCTCAGAGAAAACAGTGACACTAGCTCAGGTTTTAGGAAAGCTGGCATTTAAAAGGCTAAATGATTCTCTTGTCACTTGCCCATGACTGGAAAAGTCAACATGAAAGGAAACTCTGATTTATGCTGTGATTACCACAGCAGTAACCGTGCCTTTATCTTGATTATTTTGCCCTGCTAAAAAAAGAAATCTTAGCACAACATTCATTAAAAAGGGCAGCTTTTGTTTGCTAACTTCGAGTGTATGCTGTAATGTTCTGGTGATGCAGAAGTATTTCTGATGAAGAGATGATAAAAAGCTGTTTGGTGATTTAAATCTCCATTGATTGCAAAATGAATTAATCTTTATTTAGCCTATTTAAAGCATGGCCCAGCAAAGAAAACAGTTATGTAGCTCTTAATCCATTTTTAACAGTGACCATTGAAGTGCTCCCAATAGCATTGTTATACTACAGACAGAAGAGCGCCAAAGTGTGTGTATGAACTGTTCACTGTAGGGAACACAGCTCCCTAAACACATTCAGTCCCTCAAATCTGCTCTTTGTTTCCACTTGTTTTACAGAACCTGGGGTCTGCCTTGGGAAACAAAACATTGCAGGAGCTTGCTAGTGTTGGGAATGGACAGTCACTTAATGCAACAAAGAGCTGATGTTTAGAATAGAAGCACTCATGACCACCAAAAGGCGAATGTGGACAATTAAATGTCAGAGACAAACTGAAACATCCCTTAATCACAAGAGCCATCTCTCCTTCTGTTGTTCCTTATGGTGGGGCACTGGCCAGAACCGTAGTGAAGACCGACAGTCCTCAAATGTGCAGGGGCTCACTGATGGAGTTCAGCAGGGAGAGCATCAAAGATGAACAGAACTGGGGAGAGGCCATGAGTTTTTCTGAGGGACTTTGGAAGATCTGTACACTATCAGAGAGTACATTTCCTTTCACTTGTGCCTGAATTAGTCTTTATGTAAAAAATCACATAGGCTCTGTGGACTACTTTTGCTTTCTGTTGCCACACAACTACCTGGCCTCCCCTTGTGATACTGCACAAACCTTCTTGAATAGGACTAAGGGTTGCAGCACAGCCTGGTGATAATACAGGTCTCAGTGCTGATCTGGTATGAGAGGGTAAGGCCCAGTATTTGTAGGGTGGTTAGCCAAAATGGACTTTTAGAACAGAAGAGGTACCTTTGTAGAATTATTTAGAAAATCCTTTTTTTATTATTATTATTATTTTTATTATTATTATTATTCTCTCTGTAGTCACTTGGAAAGATCCAACTTTGTTCTTCATAAGTCTGAAGTAATTCTGGTAGGGGAAGAAAAGCAGGGAAGAATGCTTGATTTGTGTCACATAACCAGAAGGAGTCAGTACAGGTGATGGCATGGGTAGACAAGGCAGTAGAAGTTTTGAATGGCTCTGATGGATAGGAGGATGACTAGGGAATTTTACACAGAAGAGCAGAAGTCAAGATCTTGGCTTAAAATATTGAAAAATACAATTCCAGAAACCCTGAAGAATATCTCTCTGGCTCCATATTGGACAGAGAAGTGGATATGGTAAATCCTTATATCTACAAGAACTGAAATATTTCAATTACCTCCTACCCAGGTGTCCCATTCAGGATCAAAGTAAAGATTTATAAATTGTAGAACAAATAAGTGTAAAGAATAAAATTCCAGCCCAAAGAACCTATTAGTCTAAGCAACTTTAAATATTGAGAACTCCAATAAATTCAGTGAACAATAGAAAATGACACTCTTGTCAAGAGTTCATTTGCTAGAAGGGTGCTTAGTTCTGTTCCTGTGTAGAACCAGCAGTAGTCAAGCAAAATAAATGACTCAATCCTGGATGTGTTAGAATTAAATGTGTTTGGATCTTGGTGCAAGTTGCATCTGCTGTCTGAAGATTATGAACAGTAAAAGGATAAATTTGATGGTGCTGACTTCAGTAAAGAATGACATTAAGGTAGCTGCAGGCATGCAGCTTTTAAGATGCATTCATGAAAATTCACCTTGCTTATGACTGCAGGAAAACTAGTTAAAAGGCAAACAAACATTGTAAGAGAAGTGATAGGAAAGCTTTTTCTCACAGTAATTGAGAGAAATCTGTTATGAACTGTTGGATCTACAATGTAATTTAAATAAATTATTTCATGATAAAATTAGAGTTTAGAAGGTGCTGGCAGATTGTCCTTGTTGAATATTGTGATGCTGTTTCTCATCTCTTCTTTCAAATTTGTACATCAGTTTTATTTCTAGGGAGAGCTAGTCACAGGGAGATCCCTAATTTCTTTCCAACTTTATTCTAGAAGGAAGAATACTGGCCTCTGGCTCGGCATAGCTGGGGGTAATTCTTCTCCTGTTACGTACCCTTCCAGTCTCAAATTGACCTGCGGATGAGACAGTAGTCACTAGATGTCCCAGCAGCAATTTTTGCCTTTGTTTTTGTTTTTCTTTTTTCTGTGATCAGCACCCCTGACCTTCCCCTGCTCCTCTTTGGACACGTGCTCCATCGTGCTACTGGCCTCGTGGCAGAGTGACACAGCTTGTTCTGACCTTTCGATGAAATCTGAATGGTGCACATAGGTTACCCCTAAACGTTTCAGCACTGCACCTCAGAGGTCTCAGGATCCACTCTTAAGGGACTAGCAGAACAATTCCAAGAAGCCCATTTTCAAGCAAAGCTACCTTACAAAAGCAGAACCATGAGCTGGTTGTAACAAACATAGGGACACTTGATGGTGTTAATGGATGTAATTTGTTTACACACAGTTTGAGCAGACAGAAATATTACATACAGTTCTTCCAAGTCAGATTTGAGTCATAGCAGAAGGGCAGTAAAAGAGAAAGCACTGCTGTTGCATAGATTATACCACAAATCACAAAATACAAAAAGAGCAAGTGGTCCTTTACTAAGTCTCTCACTCACAGCTTATGCAGAGAACAACCTGTTGAGTAGAGGGTCGTAATGCCACAGATTTTTATATGTTGTTAAGAGGAAATTGTCTAGTCAGACAGGGCAATTCTATCTTTCAAAGACATCTTTGTAAATGGAAATCAATATGGTTGTTAATAGGTTTCCAACACTAATATGAATGTACCTGGTAATTTCTAAGCAACTGAGTGATAAAAACAAGTTCCATTATACTCAATGGAATTTACTTTTTGTCCTCTTCATAAAAGCGGTGCTAAAAAAGACTTGGGAATCTTGGTTTAGCCAGACAGTCTGGTTTCAGTCCTCATGTTTAGACCGAGGTAGAAAGCTGCTAGTTCACTGTGTTTATAATTTGCTTCTGTCTTTTTCTTGTATTTTTCTTTTTGAATATTGGCAATATCTATAATTCAGGCTGTGCAAATGTGTATCAGTAATCTCTGAAACTTTGCACTGATTTCAGCTTGTCACCAGGAGCAAAATATACTTCTGTGGGAGACCATCAAATCAAATGGGAAGTGGCTGTTTCCAATTAAATGCTGTGACAGTACTGCGAGGTTCCTACAAGCCTGAATTTTATTTCAAAGAATGAAGGGCACCACTTTGAACTGAACAAAGTCAACCAAGATCTTTAACTGCAATTGCTATGTATATACATATTTATTTATTTACTTATTTATTTATAAAATCACTGCAACAAATGCTGTATGAAACTACTTACATGCTCCTTTTTGATAACCAGATCAGCCTCAACATTGTTTACAAAATACTGACAGTAAAGGTTTCACTTCAAAATGGATTTGGACACTGTTGTCTTCCATTCATTGGAGCATAGCACCAATAAATTGGTATGAGTTTTTACAGACAGTGGCATATAAAACAATCACAGAATCACCCAACAGCTATGATTTATTATCAGTCAGCTGGAGGTGCCAAAGCACCAGAAGCAAAGAATTGTTTTTTAAAAGATTTGTATTGGTGGTGTGTCCGCTTTTTGCCTCTGTGGCTGTTGCCAACTCCAGTAAATTCTGGGAAAAGATTTACAGGAGAGTGATGAGCTTAGGTAAGAAAAACAACCATCAGTGAGATGGGCTTTCATTTACATCACTGCAAATTGGTAGATAGATCATTGACAACTGTTGCCTATCTGCAGTGTCCTGCATTACCACAGGCTGTTCACTCTCTCTTGGCCTATACGTCAGCTGGTATTTGTTCTTTTTGACCACCTGCATAGAGGGAGGGGATGAACTTTCTTTAACTTGGTGTGTTGTGCAGCACTGAGCTACTGCTTTCTCACTGTGAGGAGAAAAATGCAAAAGTGAGGTTATATTTTCTTTTGCTCTTCCACAAAAGATACCACCGTTTTTCCCTATGGCACTGCATTTGTACTGCATGTTTACTGGTAGTCCTACAGGCAGCCTCACCACTCAATCAGTTGATTGTAATATTCAGAGCATTAAGGAGAAAGACCGAGCAAATGGAGTTTTCACCGTAACAGTCTTGTATGATTATTGCTGTAGACATCTTGCAGTGATTTAATCTGTTTACTAGAGACAGAAATGTGTAGCCATTGCAAACTGTCTATAATAATTAGTTCATGATAACAAAGTTATGCCTGGATGATTGCAGTGCAGAATCCTGAGTGCATTTTTATGGAAGATATTAACAATGATGAGTTAGATGAAACTGAGCTAATCCTAATGTTTTCTATTCTATTTATATTTTATAAGCAAGAGCTGTCAGCTCTTGACCAGTGCAATAGAAACAACATATACGGTTATTTATGATACTCTGGATGAAATATCAGTGGCAGGTAGTGAGCCTGTGCTGACCCATTGGAGAATGTGGCAGGTGGCAGTTGGTGATTCCTCTAGACCTTTCTTCTAGACCTAGAGGTATGATTCTGTGTATGTGTTTGTGTGTGTTTACACCCCAATTTCTCCAGCTAGTCTTTTTCTTGTCTTTCTTGAGGTCTGCACTGCAGGTGTCTAAAGGTATAGCCACAGTTTCTCATTCCAGTTGGTTTTACCTATGGTGGAAGGTTTTCTACTATGTTTTTTTTTCCCACTAACACCCTTTTCCCTGACATTTTGTTCTGACGCAAGTTAGCTGTGAGCAGCTTTTCACTGGAGCATGATAGTTCTTGAACTGCTTCATGTGAATAGCAGAAGCTAGTTTTCATCAGTCTTCCATTCCTTTTTTTGAAGGGAAATAAATCGATCCCCAAATGCTAAGGCCACCACTACAGCATATACTTCAGAAGTCAGCACATGGAGAAGGATACTCATGGTCCTTTCTGTGGTATGAAAGCAGAGTAAGAGTTTTTTCATACTCTAAAACCCTGCCACCGAGCTGAGAAAAATAGCTGCTGTTCTTTGCATTTCCTGTGGGAGGCCAGGAAAGCATCTTCCCAGTGTCTGCAGAGTGCTTTGTTGGAACGCAGGGAGATGCTCCAGGTTTTTTGCAGGGACACACTGAAGGAAGTGTGTTGCCTAATGGTTAGATGCTGAATGCATGCACAGGTGACATACACATCTCTGAGTGAGGTTTACCACTGAATTTCTACAGATATGGGTGGTGTGTGGTGTTGTCTAATATAAAAATTGATGTTGACTTCCTTTAAAATGGAGTGAGGCTTTTGTGCATTTTGAAAAGGTAGGAGGAGAATTCAGTAGCTGATAGGGTGACCTGCACGGAAGTTGTAATGCTGTTGGGGACAGCAATGGCAGCTGTAGTCACAATTACCTAATTTGAAGTTCACTGAGCATTTTCCCTGAAAAGGTACCTTCTGGAGAAAACTGCACATACGTCATATACTTATCCCTGCACATGTACAGGCCCCCAAAATAGGACACAGCAAATACAGCAACACTCGGCCCAAGACTTTACAAATCAGATGGAGTTGAGGTCCCCTTTTCTGCTTGCTCTTTTCCTATTGTCCCTTTGAGATTTCCTAAATGGCTACCTAGTCCAATAGCAGTTTCTGCTGTAACAGTGGTAGGCAGCTGCTTTCTTCCTGAGAAAGGTACCTGGTCTATTTAGGGCTTTGTCAGCTGGGTGGGAAGTAGGTATTCCCTAATTCAGGAGAGGAGCAGACCTCCATGGGACTGGAAGAAGTGAAGAACAGGGAGCAATCTCTTCCAGCAGTGGCTGGTAGTGGAGGTAGGTGGTGCGTGTGGAAGGAGCAGAGTGAGCTGTGGGGGCCGCAGAGCTCCCACTTGGTGCAGCAGATGCTTAGCTGTGGTCTGCTTCTCCTGCTGCAGAAGCTCTTCTGGTGGAGTAGGTGCCAGGGGAAGGGATTTGCATGTCTGACATCTTTCAGCCAGTTTTAAAGGAAAGCCAGAAATAGCTTTTGTGGGGGAAGAGGGAGCTTAAAAAGTTTCATTTCGTGCTACTCTAAAGCTGTCCCCTTTCTCAGTGATTTTTTTTACATTTGTTTAATAATTCTTTTAATATGCAAAATGTCAGTGGAAATGGATCTTTAGGCACTTGTTGCTTACGCATGGTTTAGCTGCGTGGCACTTTTAGTCTTAATAGCGCAAACAGAGACCAGGCACTGCCTTTGGGAGGGAATGTGTCTCCAAGCCAGCCGCGTGCCTGGGATCTGCCATACAAATACATTTCCTTTTATTTATTTATTTGGAAATGAGGGTTTTAAGAACAAGACCAAGTGAATTGTTAAATAGTGGTTGCAATGACTACTTCCATCTAGAGGTATACAATAAAGCATACAACTTTTAGGAAATATATTAATAATACTGTTCTTTATAATGAAGAAACAGTGGATTCCCAGCACTGTAGAGTTTCAGCAAAGGTTGACTGATATGGTATCTTCAGTTTCACAAGTCACTATGGAAAGATTAACTGGGTAGCCTAGCCATACATTTTAGGATAAGGAAGGTATCTTTCCAGGTCTTGTGATGAGCCTATGTGTCTGCTCTCAGCTACATTTGAAAAAAAAAGAACATGATTGATAAACTTTAAACTGGACAGTCCACCTGGCTGAGCAGTTAACTGCTCTAGATTTTACATTCGTTGGTGTCATTTCTCATTCCAGGGCTGCAGCTCAGCTGATTAGAGGTGACAGAGGATTTACCTTTGTCTTCTCAAGTGCTTCAGAATGTCAGAAAATTAGATTTCCTTTGAAACTGAGCGAGTAGATGTGCCCATTATGCTGCTCTGTCGCTGTGTGTTTTGCACAAAGTAGGCGTTTCTATTTTAAGTATTGCTATAATCATTTCTCTCTATATATGTCTGGTTTTGTAATGTAAGAGACATCCTTAGCTAAGGCAGGTTACCTGTTATTTACAGTTGCAGTTTTGTCCTCCTGGGGGTCACACTTGTCTGTGCTTACCTGAAGCCTTAGTTACCTTTGGAAAATTATGAACCACAGAATTATAGAATGGGTTGGGTTGGAAGAGCACCTTAAAGATCATCTGGGTCCACCTACCCTGCCATGGACAGGGATGTCTCCCACTAAACCAGGTTGCCCAAAGCCCCATCCATCCTGGCCTTGAACACCTCCAGGGATGGGGCATACACAGATTCTCTGGGCAACCTGGTCCAGTGCCTCAGTCCCCTCACAGCAAAGAATTTCTTTCTTGTATCTCATCTAAATCTTCCCTTATTTAGTTAAAAGCCATTAGCCCTTGTCCTATCACTCCATTCCCTGACAAATAGTCCCTCCCCAGCTTTTCTGCAGGCCCCCTTTAGGCACAGGAAGGCCGCTGTAAGGTCTCCCCAGAGCCTTCTCTTCTCCAGGCTCAACAATCCCAACTCCCTCAGCCTGACTTCTCCAGTCCCCGGGCATCTATTGCTGGCACTGGCATCAAACTGGTAGGAGTTGGATGGCCTGAGGTTTCCCCCCCTCAACAACTTTAGTGTAAAGCCCTCTTCACCAGCTTGACAAGCCTGTGGCCGAAGGTGCTCTTCCCCTCCTCTGACAGATGGACCCCATCAGCTCTATTAGACCAGGTTTCTCAAAGCAAGTCCCATGGTCTAAGTAGCCAAAGCCCTGGCTGTGGCACCAGTTCTGTAACCATTTGTAGGTTCACCAAATTCAACTGGCCCTTTTAAATCCCATCGCTTTGACCGGAAGGACTGATGGAAAAAACTGCCTGTGCTCTAGGTGGTAAAGGTCCCTTACTGCCATTCCCAGGGCTCTGTAGTCCTTCTTGATACTCCTCAGACTGCTCCTGGCTGCATCACTGGTGGCCACATGAAACACCAGCAGCAGATAATAGTCAGTGAGCTGTACAAGGCTTGGTAGTCTCTCAGTGACATCCCTGATACATGCCCCCATTAAGCAATACAGCTCTCTAGAGTGCCTCAGGTCAGCAAATGGGTGCCTCCATGCCTCTCAGAAGAGAGTCATCTACTACAATCATCCATCACCTTTTCTTAGTTGACTTCCATTGACTTTCCTGACGTGACAAGTCTTTCCTCTTCCATCCGCAGAGCAGGGAAGCGGTTCTGCAGTGGCACCTCAGGCACTGGGGCAAGCCTCTTCCTCCTGCTGGTCCTTGTCATTGCAAGCTGCCGTTCTTCTGCTTTACCGGCCTCCCTCCCTTCTGCACGTGCTGGTGGGGGAGTTTTTGGCCATGTGGCCACAGGCTGTGGGTCCACTGCAGACTGCGTTTGGAACCAGCTATCTAGTTCCTTCTCAGCCTCCCTGAGAGGAAGGCCCAGGCACTCCCTGCAGCCTGAGGCCTGCACTGCAACCTCTCCCTTTGTGCAGCTGCAGTGGGAGTCCTCAGGGCAATTTTTTGCTCACAGGTGTGAAGAGCACATATGTGCAAAGCTTTTGATACAGAAGGGATGTCTGGGCTGCATCCCTTTGTGCTCCTCTCCCATGCCCCTGGCAGGAGGCTGGGCCAGGGCTGCAGGATGCTTTTGACACAGGACCACAAGCAGAAAGCCCCATGCCTGCATATAGTCTGTAAACCAGTCCGTAGCCAATGTCACTGCTGTCATTCCCTAAACTAGCGGTTGTCTCTTTTTGGCTGTTTGCTGCCCATTGCCTTCAGCTTTACTTTGGCTAATCTCTGGTGTGTGGCAGTGGCCAAGGAGACACAGCAGGCTGTTGGCACGATGCTTTGTGCTCAGCATCACTTACCGTACCTTCCCCGGGCAGGGATGCTCTCCCAGCTCTGCTGTGGTACTGCAGCATGGCTCCTTTGGTATTATTCATTTGAACCACATGTCCAGCACCACACAGGCCATGACTAATACGACCCAAGACTCCTGTTGACAGAATGCCTAATAGTCCTTATAACAAACAGTGCAAAGCTGAGATACTACAGGGCTCTTGAATCACTTAAGGTATTTTGCTTGCTTCTGTGTGTATGTGTAACATATGCAAGGGTTCAAGGCTTAGTTCTGATCCTTCTAAAGTAACATAAGGCCTAATCCTGTTCCTACTATGATAGATTTATCAAAGCATCACTGTTAATGCTCTAAAGCTGACTGAGAGACAACTATGTGCTGCGGACAGACAGCAGCCAAAAGTTCACTCCTACAGCTACCATGGGAGCAGGAAAACAGTGATGAGTAATAAGAGTGAGTGGGGAATTTACAGCAATTAAACAGCAAACAAAATGAATGTAAATTGATAATGTGCCACCTGCATTAATATTAATTATTTCTCTCACCAAAACAAAATGAAAGGAACATTGTAAGCACTCATTTTTAAATGTTAAGACTATATTATTGTGGTACTTGTAAGATGCATTAGGAACTTGCTTTCATGTTTTATATCAGAAATAAGAATCTTGGCACAAGACAAACTAGTAAAAAGGAAGAACAATATTTAAAAAAGAAAGTCATGAAAATTTCTCCTTGTATTCTTTCTTCCTTGTCCCCCTCCCATTTGTGGTGCTGCCCTGCTGCCACAGCATGTTCTGCACTTCCTATTCTCTGAGAACTTGATTGATTGCAGTAGGTCTCTTTGTAGAGTTCAGTCCTGTACGAGGAGTGATTTAACTTGGAGAGTACAGCCTTTGGTCACAGTTCATAATCCTTCTGTAAATTGCAGTATATAGCGGTGCTGCTCCTCACAGAACCTTAAAAAGGATTATGACTCCCTGCTTTGTTCCGAGAAAATAGTAATTTGCAGCCTCCAGGAGAAACACTGCATTTGTTATCTGTCCTGGCTATTGTTTCTTTTTCCCCCAGGCGCTGCTTGGATGTGTGGGGTAGGAGCTGAGGATGGGGTCCCTTGAATTTTGCCCCAGTCATATATGCAGGTAGCTTCTGGCTTTACCTGTGTGCTGAAAGCTGCGAGGATGCAATTCAAGGGTGTTTCTAAGTGATCTTATGGTAGCTGTATAGTGTAGGGTATCACTCCTCCCCTTAAGCCAAAGGTTTTTCTTCGTACTTGCACATATAGCACATTGCATGTTTTAGACTGATATTTAAACAATCAGCAATGATAATGACATATGCAGATAAAAATATTGCAGATCCATCCCCATCAACTGTCAGAGGTGCATCAGGGCTCCCCCTATCTCTCCTGTTCCTATTGATGTGCTGTAAGTGCCAGGCCCTTCTTAGGTGCATTGTGTCTGCTACCACAGTGAGTGACGTGGCTGTACTTCGGGATATAGGTACAGACGCAGGCAGCGGCAGCCGCCTGTCAGCACTGAGAAGTCGTTCTCTGCAGCTGTTCCCAATCTCTTCTGTGGAAAAGGTAGCTGTGCAGGTAGAAAAATCCTGAAGGATCACTTTGGCCTACAGAGCTGCCAGCTGGATCTTAGTGATCTGGGCTAAGGTCTTCTAAGCATGCTGAAGTTGTTTTCAATTTTCCATTACAGAGAAAGAAAAAAAAAAAAAGCTGGAAAATCAATATAATTTCTGTTTTCCATAGGAGACAATGGACAGATTGTATGCTTTAAGGTCAAACAGATGTTTCTTCTTCAAGTGTTTTTCTCTTTTTAATCCATAAAAACAGAGTGGGAAAATATTTAAAGAGAAAAACTGTTTCAAACAGATTAAGGTTGTATTTTTGTTTTATTGCAAATATTTTAAAATGTCATCTAGAAAGAAAAATGTTTAGCTTTGATATAGCTAATAAAGTCCAGTCATTTCAAAGCCATCTTCTTACTTGTTCATTTTATACAGAAGCAGGGTGAGCTTTCTAAGTCATGAGTGAAGAAAAGAAGAAAGAAGATGATTTAATTCTTGTTAATAATTGTCAGAAGATGAGATTCTAAAATGGCTGGTGTTTTGGTATTTAATGTCAGGTTTACTTCAACTTGAAAAGCCATATGCTAAATTACTTAGAATAGTTGTGAATACAAAAATTCTGATAGTACTATTTAAAATCTCTTACTAAGAGAAACAGAGAAAGCAAGCTGTGCATTACATGAATATGGCAGTGTACAGAGAGGGGCGTCAGAGCTGTCAGCAGAATGTATTCACTGAGTTTGGCACATTCCAGTTTGCAGGTGCAGCAAAGTGTGGGTTTAGAGCATGGAAGTATGGAGTCAGTGTTATTCTGATTGCTGGTAGATGTCTGTGTTTGCACTAGGGTGACAGAAAGGGTATCTTTCACTCCTGCATATTTAAACCAAAGCTCATTGTGGAAAACACCAGGTAGTATTTTGTGCTTATACAAAGTCTGGTGTGGAAGAGCCCATGTGTAAACAAATGGTTTCTTTCCAGTTTCTGAACCCAGAGTAGCCTGTGAGTTAGGAGCTGGGGTAGCTAAACTTCTTTGCCTTATTATGTTCACTGGGAACTTGTGCAGACAACACGGTGACCTGCCATTGATGTATGATGTAGGCTGGGGGAATAATGCATCCTTCATCGGTGTTCTGGGAAAGGCTGCACAATTTAATATACCCTGATCTGTAAAGTTTATGAAGACTTTATTCAAAGAGCACTCTTGTGTGCCTTCTGCATGTTCAACATCAGATAAGAAGCTTTATAACCCTGAATTATTTATGGGTTGGTAATACAGTATATCTGACCTTTTTATGGGGTGGCATCATGCAGAAGGGAATGCAGTATTTTAGCATAACGGTCATTTATGCAGGGCACAGTCTTACTGTTTCAGTTGTGATGTCTGCTAGCTTTGCTCTCTTCTAGCCATTTTCTTTTGTTTGTTTGTTTGTTTTTTCAATGGCACTTCTTGTGTCTTAAGCGTGAACTGAGAGCAAATAATGCAAAAAACTTCTCGTACATTTTGAACAACAGCTTTCCATTTCAGCTGTGATTGATCAAGTGCAGTGCTATAAAACCAGCTTAGTTATATCCATTCTGCTTGTCCCATAAGGATGAGCATCAAGGCCTGTATTTCCCAGTTTATTGAACTTGAGCCATATCTTTTACTTGCTCTAATGCAAGAATCTCGAGTTGAAGAAAATTGGCATTGTATTCCTATGAGTCACCAGAACAGTAGTGGAATAAGATTTTATCTATGGCATAGAAAAACTAAAAAACTGTTTTAATATGGTCTTTTGGTCTGAACCCACAAGCATGTCATAAATCCACATACCTTTCTTGAATGCTCTATTTTGATTTCAAATCTAGTTTGCACATATGTGGTTTTAACCTCATCCCCCCCCCCCCCCCCCCAGTAATTCTCATGTGGGGTACTTCATACAAGTACAAATTCTACTGTTTATCCTTGTCATTAATGTATTAAAATATTTACCACCTGTTTAGTAATTACTCTTTTTGGTATCTGATGGCTTTACAATGTGCCACATAATTGCTGCTTACTCCTGCTTCAGGTTAACCTAATTTCTTCATTGCATCTTCCAACATAAATGTGAAAAACACGTGGTCTGGAAATTTGCCTGTTCTTCATTGTGAAGGACACACAGAGCAATACACAGAGATTACTGATAGCCAACTAAAAGCCAAATTTTGAACATCCATGTCTACACTTCGGAGCAGCCCAACCCAGAAGAGCTCCTTTCTAGGTAGGGAACAGGAACTAGACACCCTGAACGGCAAGTGTATGCGGGTACTTGCCTTCCTCTTGACCTTGATAGGATTTTAAAGGAAGGATAAAATGGTAATGTGTTAGGTAGGCTCCTGAATGCTCCTCATGTCCTAGAGTTACCTCTCTGGAAAATACAGACTTGGGCT
Organism: Anser brachyrhynchus; assembly: GCF_964034855.1. NCBI lineage: Eukaryota > Metazoa > Chordata > Aves > Anseriformes > Anatidae > Anser > Anser brachyrhynchus. The sequence continues at coordinate 29,117,346 of NC_137696.1, forward strand.
GCTTGCATTTAACCTTAACACATTAAGTTTGTAGAGGATTTGCACTGCAGACCCCAAGGTAGACTGAGGCTTTAAAGCATACCTAAGGTGAAGGAAGCAAAGATAAATCAGGCAGTGGTATTGCTCATTTGGGCGCTGCTATTCAGTAGGGCTTTTTTACTTATCTAGGAGGGTAAAATAGGGATATTAAAGATTCAAGCTGAGCAAAACATGAGTGTGAAATGGCTGCACTCTCTCAGTGGTTTTAGTATTGTAGCACAGTAAGGAAGTAACGTGGGGCAGTGAATGAAGGCAGAATAATGACTGCATGTAGGCGACTTCAGAACATCTCCGTACAATGCTCTTAGATTCTTGAAAATTTTAATCTTTCCTTTAATTTGTCACAAGGCCCTTCGAAAGCTTGCACTACAAAAGTTTGTAGCTCTTCAACACTTACTCCTGTAAGTGCTGTGGCTCAGGTGTCCTCAGGGCTCCTGTATGGCTCCAACTACAGCCATTTTCAGCACTTGGCCTCCCAATTTCAGCATGTTATGGAATTTACTTCAGCTAAAGCTTTAAAGATGGTTTGTAACCTTTATTCTTGTAATTACAAAGATACTGTAAATCTTCTTTAGAGAATTTGGTAAGAGAAATATGATGAGGCTGAGCTCTGAAGTGAGGTAAGAGTTGAATGTCTTCCAAAATTAAACAGATATTTTTTTAATTTGCTGGATTTTTGTATGGATTTATTTTTACTCTGAAACTTCAGGCAGTTCGAGTAACTTCATTGGACTCGATGATCTTTTGAGGTCCCTTCCAACCCCTTCAATTCTGTGATTCTGTGATTCTGTGGACATGTGTGTGCTCCTAAATTTGGCTATTTTAAGGGCAGGAATGGCCCATAGTGAAATTCAAAGACCCATTGCCCTGTCTGTGTCATGACAAAATCCCAGACCTTGTACCACATGTACCAGTATTGTGTCTTTCATAGACTTTGTGTCCAGAACGGTTTTCTTATGTGATTGTCTGCAAAGAGCCATGCAGGAAGGCAGCCTACAGCTTCTGCCCACAGCACTGTCACCAGAGGAGACATTGATGGACCTAGGCTTGTAAGGCACTTCTTCGGCATCATTATCCTTTTCTGCAAAATTAAAGGAGTGAAGCCAAGGCAAAATGATCTCTAAGATTTTCATTGTAAAGGGCGATTGAATCAAAAAAGAGTAAGCTTTTTGTACAAAATTTTGTAATTTTTTTTGTACAAAATAATTAAAAAGGTATGGGATAACTTTATCAAAAATTATCTGTCTAGATATTCTTTCTTTGTATGGTTGTCAGCAGTAGAAGTGGCTCTTCAGTGGAGCTCAGAGCTTCTTCTTGTCTGTTTTTATTGAAATCCCCACTAGCTGAAGTATGTCATCCCCATTGTGCAGAGTTACAGCAGGTATCTGTCGGAAAGTTGACAATTCCTTCTTTGCAGGGTGAGGGTGGCTTTGCACAGTGTGGGCACTGCAGACCGATCTCTGCTTGATGTCCAGCGTATTGACACGGAATGAAAATGGCACATTTTCTCAGTGTAGGAAGCTGTTTCTTGTTGTGATTGCACGAAATCCTGGCTTACTGTGTAAATATAACATAGCATATAAATATGATATACAGATATCCATACGCATATGCTGTATGAGAAAAACATGGCACCAATAATCTCACTATGACTGCAAGGCTTTTGCAGAGCACCATTAATTCTGTCCTATTACTCCCCATTGAGTAGATTGAAAAAAGCATAATGTTCCTCGAGTTGCTTGCTTCTGAAAGCTTCTACATTTCAGGAGTTCTTCCAGCTCTTTTGAATCAAAGGAAAGGTGGATCCTGCCCTAATTTACTGCTGACTCATGCCTCTTATGGTACTGTTCTGTTGCACAGTTTCTTTGGAATTCTTCAATGTAAATGTATCAAGATGATAAACCAGCCATTTTAGGAGATATATTTTCTTGAGTCATAGCTAGTCTCTGTTTGAATTTTCCTTAGACTCAAGGAAAATTTCTACTGCCCTAGCATACAAAGATCTTCAGAGAGGTCTTTGTTTGTTTTTGTTTTTATTTTCACAGCACTGGTTTTCATAACAAAAACAATTCAATGCATGTGCTTTGTTGTTTCTTCTGGATTTTTTCTTTTAATTATTATTTCTTGAAAACAGACTTTTCATCTCAGGAAATCCTTTACTTCAGACTACTGTTTCTTCCTCTTATCTATCACTTCCTTAAAGAGCTGCCTAGAAAAAAATGGCTGACAGCCATCTTACAGAAAAATAGATCAAAAAAATAGTTTGATGAGTTCCCCTTAATTAACACACACAAATATATATATATATATATATGTAAAGGAGTATGGGGTGACATGTATGTATAAGTGTTGAATTACAATAGGCTTTAAACACTTCCAAAATCCTACTGAGTTTCCAGCAGTTCTGAGAGATGTGCTTGCACTGGGGCTTATGACATTTCCCTCCTTTTCTGACTATTCAAAAATGTGTAACTTTCTATGCTCCTGACAAAGTCATCCTTCAGGCACCACCAGATTCGTACAGCTCTTTACAGACTGTTTCAAGCTTGAATGCTTGTGTGCTTCTGTATGCACAGACGTCATAACACGTTTTGATCCTTGTTTTAAGTTAAAGGATGAACTACATGCATTAATATTAAAGAACCAGTCTGGCTTGATTATTAAACACAAGTCTGTACTAGGAGCACTCAAACAATCTTTCTTCTGCAGGTAAATGCATTGGAATGTCACAGGGCATTGAGAAGAATGCGTTAATCTTCGGAAAAGAAAAAGCTACTGCAATGAAAAAGCCCACAAGGAAATTACTCTTTGGGCTGTGCAGGGTTTGGATGCTGCGTATGCCTGTGGTTGAGAGACTGGGTCGTGCAAAATGCTGTGGAAGAGGAGAGCAAGTGATGAACTCAGCACCGCTCATAAAGCAGGAGCCCTGGGTTAGAGGGCAGCACTTGCGGCTGCATGAGTAATGACCGTGGCATGAAAGGGGAGTTGTCAGAGGCAACCAGAGCCTGGGATTTCTTAACACTCCGGCCCCGCACAAGCCTTGTGTCGGTGCAGCTAGTTTCTGAGAGTGAGTGCTTTAGTCTGTGAGGGAGGGTTTTCTGTATCTGGGGGCTGCTCTCAGAGGTTGAGGAGAGGTACCTGAGCTGAATGCCGGTGCCAAGCGCTCTGCGTAGCCACTGAGCTGCACGGAGATTGGGGGCGTTCAGCTCCATTGAGTATCCAGCTGTTTAAGCTCTGCTTAGGCTTTTAAATCCATCTGGGTTTGATTTTGGAGTTGCTGAAATCCCCCAGCACTCAGAAGCTGAAGTATCATCATCTGGCGATGGAAAGATATGCAAATTACAGGCTTTATGTGTGCAGTATTTTCTACCTGAGAAGCTTGGCCTGGGACTGTCTGACAATATGAGTTTCTTTACAGTAATGCAAATTGATGGGACCTGCACAACATTGTAGGAGTGAGATCGATTTGCATTTACCTAAAGTGATTTTTCTTTTTCTGTATATAAGTCTAGTAGGTAATGGCATTAATGCCATAGGATAAACTGACCCCGATTTACATTACAGTGGTAGCAGGTAGAATCACGGTTTTACCGCTATGATATCCTTCTTGCCTGAAAGCAACTGATCACACTGAACCAGAAGTGGGACCACCTAGGATATTACTGTTGCATTACACAAGTCAAAATCATATATTTACAGCACTGATAATTAAATGCGCTGTACGTAACTATTTTGCAAGCATATATGACCTTTGGAATATTTGTTCTTGCAATGAACATCCTACATTACCGGGAAAACTGGGATTGCTTTTCTCTCACCTGCCAGCATCTAGTGTAAAGACTAGGCTGAATATGCTCTATTTTCACTCTTGATGCAGGCAGCAAAAGCAATAATATTTTCCTTGCCTCAGAACCTGTTACGAAGTTGAACCTACTTGAGATTCACAGGCAAAAGGTAGTATTGAAGTGGGCAGATACTGTTTGTATATCTGTTTCAGGCAGATACACTAAAGCTTGTGCCGCAGCCTAGATAGGTAGTCAACAAAAAATAAGTGAAGTTGACTGTTGGTTATAAACTTCAGATCAAATCATACTTATTTTTACTGGGAGACCTGCTACGCAAAATAGCTTCAGGACCTGTTCATTTTAAAGTTCATTTATGATCTTCTAAAATAAGAAAGAATATGGTATCTCTTATGGAACCGGAGATTTTTCCTTTTTTTTTTCCTCTTGGGAAAAGAAAAATTTCTGGAGTTGGTACTTACACCCTACATTTAGACTATGAAGATGTAATGTTGCTTTTTTCTTTCTTCAATTAATTCCTTACTTCTGTAGTTAACAAAATACACAGTCAAGTAGAAGGCAGATGTAGGACAAAAATGGTTATGTACTTGGACCTTGTTGCACAAGAAAACAATAGCTAATTGTGCTACTTGCAGTATATTTTAGTTTATCATTATAATTGACACCAAATACTCTACTGGTCTTGATAGGATTGGTCATATAGCAGCTGACAGATCCATTTGGTCAGGTAACCCACTTGTGCCAGTGGTCAGTATTTTGTCCTTTAGAAGCACATGATCTTGCTATCCGCTAAGCTGCAAAACATGAAATTATTTTATTGTCACAGAGGAGGAGAGGAATGATGTTTTTGTCACTGCAGAGGGACATGATTCAGGGAGGTAGTACCCTGAGTCCAAGGTTTTATTTTTCCTATTGCTTCGTCTTTGTCTTGCATCACTGAAGATGTTATCAGTGGTCATCAATTTATCCATCTTTTCATGAAATTTTTGTCTTTCAGCTATCGATTCTTAGATCTATAAATTCTACATATTTCCTTGGAAAGAGTTTCAATATTCCTTTTCCAGTTAAAATGAATGACTTCCCATACGCCTGCTGTCTTCCTCCACAATGCCATCACACCAGTGGGAACTCCAATTACTTTGTGTCCCGGAGCCTTCCGTGAGGTTTGCGCCAGGAGGACAGCAGCTGCTGGAAATGTGACCTAAAGGTTATAGCTAGGGCTTTTTCGTCCCATCTTAAGAAAAAAACAAACAAACAAACAAAAAAACTAAAAAGTTAAACAAGATATACTGTAAATGTCCTGTAGAGGGGTTTAAGTGTGGTGTTTAGTGTTAATACCAAGCCACCTGTAAAAAACACAATCTGACACTTACTTTATTTGAATCATTTTTTTTCCTTTTTTCCTTCCCACTGTTATTTTGGTGTTGATTCTTGATCCATTTCCTATATATGACAGACAGATGCAGCAGACATTTCGATAGCTGGGTATTTACAGAATTGATAGAAAGTGACCAGGAAATGAAGCCGTGTGGGTGATGCCTGTTTCTTCATCTGAGAACAGGATTTGTTTTTTTTGAGCCTTTTGCTTATGGCACATACTTCCTGTATGTTATTAAACCAAGTTTGTTATCTGTAAGACACTTTGAACTTTCCTCTGTTCTACTTGTTTGGCTTTGTAATCCTAACACAAACTGGAAATGTTTCCAACAAAATCATGCTGCTCTAAAGCTGTGTCCGGCAGCGTGTAGAGGCCGTGGTGGCATCCACTTGTTGCTTAACGCTGCCGGTGTTAAGAGGGTGTCGTCAGCTGCGGTTAGACACAAAGTTTAGCCTCAGTCTGGCAGAGAATTGCAGGAAGAGGGAAGATGCACATCCAACTTCAGGCCCTGCCTCAGCTTTGACAAAGTAAAGAGAGTAGATCCGTCACTCTCCTGTTCAGGCCTTCAAGTCTCCTGTTAGAAATATCTGATTTTAGAAGACCTAATTAGAGCAATGGCCTCATCAGAGATGATGAGTTTTCCCAGTGCATCTTCCACTGCCCAGGAGTGCTTGACCTTCCCAGCAGCAAGCTGGGCTCAGTCCTGGCTCCTGACTCCAGTGCCTTTGGTCAGGTCAGATTAGCAAGCAACAAAAATAGCCAAGCAGCTGCCGTCAGCCACGGGGAGTCTGAGCTGCCCTAGTCCCGGTTCCCTTACATGCAGAACACATCTCAATGCAGTGTATCATGCTCACACATTTCTCTCAGTTTGTTTCTGCAGTTAAAGTGAGGACACAGGCCAGTCAGCGTTCCCTTCGGGTGTTTGGTCTGCGAATCGTTGCTGTGTTTGGAGCCGCGTTGGTTAGCCAGAAACCTTCCAAGTTCCGCTTCTGGGTGTGTGGCTGTCTACAAATCCAGCAAGGCATAGCTGGATCGTCATACTCCTACATCAGCCTACTGCCATTATGCAGCACTCTGCAGCATTTAGGTCCTGCAGGACCTCTGCAGTGGCTGGTACTACTCACTGCACAGAAAGCTTTCGATCAGCCAGCCCCAGGCCAACAAGAGAAAGAAGGACCTTTGTGTAGTATTAATCTAAGACTTGGGAGATCTTAGTCCACTTCTCTGCCCTGCAAGAGATTTCTCTGGTGGCCTTTAACAAATCATTTATTTTCTCCCGTCTTCTGTTCTGTCTATAAAACAGATATGGCATCGTCGTGCTGGCCTGTGGCTAGGAGAGTTAATGGGCTGTGCGTACTGGAAGGGTAACGTGCTCTGTTCCGAGTTTTGATTTCACTTGTTTGGCAGGTGTCACCCCAGTCACCAAGCTGTTTTCATGCAGTCCAGGAGGCTGGTTTGTGTCTCCTGAGGTAACCAGCAGGGAGGCAGAGCAGCCTTGCCATAGGACTCCCAGCTCGTCAGGGCTGAGCTGGATGCTGCGGAGCAGCCAGGTCACATCTGTGCTGTGTGACTGGTTGCCGAATTGCTGCATGGAGCTGGCAGGAGAGGAGACGTGCTCTTTCCTTGCCCTGGTGCCCACTGGGGTTGTAAACACAGTTAAAGTTCTGGACGCAGCAGTAACAGGGTAGGTCTGTCTCTGAGAGCGTGAAAACCAGGAACAGTGACAAAGCCAACAGCAACAACAAGTTTTGGAGTGCCTTAGCAAAGAACTGCGTGCTTCCTCGTCACCGCTTTGCTTTGCTGTCGGTAGCTTTGTCCTTGAACAGTTTTTGAATGCGAGGAAGCCTCTCGGAGAGCAGCATTGTTGTACTCAGGCATGTAAATGCCTTGGAAATGCTCAGGCAATTGAGTGACTCACTGCTTTAGCACCAGTGCCGGGGATCATTTGACAAGATGTGGCTTAAATAACAAATACATTCGTGTACATGGGCCAAGTGTTTTTGGAGAGTGAAGGCTTGGCCTAACCCAGTGTTACGACGTGGTGCAGAGCAGGGCCATGCTTCTCCCTGCCCCCAGTATATGGGTTAAGGTATTCTTATACTCAGCCAAGTCATCTTATCTGCCCAATGACTGCTTCTTCAAAGCTCTGATGTGCGAGATGTGTCCAGCGAATGATGGATTCAAGAAGATAATGAAATGATGAAATGCAACATAATGTGCCAAATAGCTATTAAGGTAAAAAAAGTTCCTGCTTTCCCCCTCAGGAATCCTGCTCCCTCGAGCTGGGCAAAGATGAGCTTTGTGTGCTGATGAGTTAAAATATCTCCTGTGAAGTAACTTGGCTCAGCTATCACTGCAGCACCCTGTGCCTCTGCTAAACCCTTCTGGGTCTGCATGCTGTAGCAGCAGCAGGCAACCAGCTGCTCATGGCCAGCTCTACACCACTCCCTGGCCAACCTGAGGCTCTTCCCAGTGAGAAGCTCTAATACCGAAGTAAGAAGGATCTTCTTTTAACCACCTCTGCACCTAGACAAAGCTGGAAGGTTGAATGCAGGTGATGTAAAAGTAAAAAAAAAAAAAAGGCAAAGAAAAGTCAAATGATACTTCTGTAACTCATATTTTCAGCAAACTCAGTTCCAGCATGTGCTGAGTGCAGCTGGTTTGCAGAACAGGTGATAATACTTAGCTGTACTACACGTAAATACTGAAAACCACGTATGACACTAAATAACGGCTTTTCAACTTGCAGTGTTCCAAGGATGATGTTTCTGAAGAGCAGTAATTTGAATTTTAGCTGTTTTAACCAAAATTAATGTTGTAGAAATAATCCTCTCTATTAATAAACCAGATGTTTTATTTCCTAAGAAGTCACATGTGAAATGGCAAGTGCTAAGTAAAAGGAATACTATTAGTGTAAAAGGCAAAATCTGTTTAAAATGTTGGATTTGACAAATTTTCCTGTTCAGAGAAACATCTAACAGAAGCTGAGGTGGCCTTTTCCTAACTTGGTAAGAAAAATTGTTGTGGGGGAGAAGATTGATTTGGACAGACAGTTGAGAAGTCTCCTGGGCAGTGCGTCTTTAAAGGGTGTTTCTGTGCAGTCCAGCATCCCAAGTGACACCTACCTTATTCCTTGGAGCTGCTGTTGAGGTTACTGTGTCTGTCTGCAAGCGGATGCCTTCGTGCAGCTGAGCTCACGTCCTGCCAGGGTCTGCAGTCAGGCGCTGCACAGCTGCAGTCAGGCCTCGCACCGCTCTGCCCGTCACTCCCACCCAAGCAGCAGGTCTTCGTGACATGTCTCCCATTCCTCCCAGCACCCGTGTTCAGCCTGCGCAGCACATTTCTGACACATCTTCCCAAGGGCCTTCTGAAAGTTGAGAGGTCAAATACACATTTATTTTTTTTTTTAAGAAAACTCCTTTAAAAAGTTTAGCATTTGGCACTGTGTTAGAGAACAATGGATTCAGGAGATATTGGCGATATCCAGCATCTCTCACTGTCTGTCCACGAAAGAAGGGCTTCGTGGGTCCAGCTGTGCGTGGTGAGGAGAGTGTTTTGTCCCCTGCCCTTTGTCCCGTTCTGCTGCTGAGCTTTGGGGAGCAAAGAGAAGGGAGGGCAATGAGCCCCCCTTGTATGGTAACTCTTCGCCTCTTCTGGTGCAAGACCCGGCTAGCAGAGAGAAAAGGCAGTTCATCTGCTGTTCTCACCCACTTTTTGGAAGCAATGAGACACCCAAGAGTGCCACCTTGCCCCGACACTGCCTGATGGCGAGGACAACCCCCTGCCCCGTGAGCCACCATGCCATGAGCTGGCGGTCCCGAGGGCTCTGCTCTGAGCACAGGCACAGCCACCCAGGCAAGGCACGCAGTGGGGCCGCTCATTTACCACCCACTGAGCTGGTGCACAGCTCTTCCATGCAGAGAAGGCGTCAGGCACGTCGAGAGATGCTCCAGTACTGGCGTCCTGCCTGGGGACTCTTGTCCTGGGGCTGACATCAGATCCAAGTTACAAGTGAGCGGTTTTTGGAGTTCAGGGGGATTAAACGATCTCTGCCGGCAGTGCCATGCGCTCTTTGACATCATTTTCCAGAGCCTTCTGTCACTGAAGAGCAAAAGCTGGATCCTGGCAGTTGCCTGGTGCTTCCATCTACTTCAGCCAAACGGGCGATTTGGGCTGGATGCCTCCGCAGCACAATGCGAATAATGGAAATCATTGCTGATTTACTGAGCAGCAGTGCCTCGGAGCCAAATGGTTTCCATCTGAATATGAAGCAATTTGCCCGTGCGCTGCGTAACAAATGCCGATCTCTTTGCCCGTTCTGTGCCTTTGTAGTCAAATGTTTGCTAGAAAGTCCAGTAGGAGATAAAAATTGGGAACGGAGGGGTAGGAAGCCACAACCTTTAGAAGTGAGTTTCTCTAGATTTAGCATAGATTAGGAGCTCGAAGTGTTGGAGAATTAATAAATTAGGAAGAATGTAAACCTGCTCTGCACAGACTCGCCCAGGCTTCAGCAGGGATTGATGTGGAGTGCCCACACCAGGAGTCGTGAGGGTTATGTTATTTCTTGTTGAGAGAAAGTGTTTGCTCCTCTGGCATTTTGAAAACCTGCTCAAAATCCAGAAGCGCTGTAGCTTCTTTGTATGAAGCCAGTGCCAAAACCTCTGCAGCGAAGCCCCTGTGCCATCAGTAGCGTGGAGCCAGATGAAGTCTTTTTAAGGACTTTAATTTGCAACCTGATCTAAATCTATGCCATGGGCAGATTGGCGATGGAGACACGTGGTGGGAGGTCCCAGGGGCATTTGAGAGGACCGCGGTGGTGGGGGAGCAGATGCATCCTTGCCAAGCTTGTGAGTCCTCTAAAATCTGGTAGTCCTTTCCAGCCCCCCCCGTGATGGCTCACGTCCACCTGCTCGGAGCTGTGATTTTGGTGTGGCTGCTCATGCAGGAGTCAGGGATTTTCTAAAGGGCGTGCAGAAGTTAGGTGACAAATCCTAATTGATGGGCGAGGGCCCATGAGAAACAGGGTTATTATGCAGTACGGAACGTGGTCCTAAAAGCAGTCCATTTGATGAGGACGTCATTGTGCAAAAAACTACGGGCACTTTCCCTTTATGTGGAACGCTGAAACTGTTGCCAAAATCCTGCTTTCTGTCTCTGGTGCTAGTTGTAAAATGACAACTCGCTCTGTGTTTCTGGGTTTAGTTGAAAACAACACCACGAAGAGGTTCTTCGGTGTTGTTTGCTGTTAGTGCAAGCACTTTGATTTTCCCTAGGCTCTCTGTTAAATTCTTCAGCTGTGTCATTGCTGAATATGCACGCCCAGATTGGTCTGGCTGCTGCTTATTCAGGTTCAGACCAGTAAACTGGGCTATACCTACTGTTGCCATTGCTTGAATTTAGATCCATTCTAACATGAGTTTGGATGATACTGTCTTTTTTGTTGCTAATTAAAGTACTCCATTAAGTGACAATTCCCAGTATCTTGAAACACTCTCCTTAAGCAATCTGGTATTATTTCTATATGCACTTAACTGCTGAAGTGCCTGCTGCACCCGTCAGTTGCTAAGGAAATAGTTTCCTTTTCTGGCTGTATATATTTCATGTCTCAGCTTACGCCTGTGGTAAGATCATCCATCTTCTCACCTGAACATTTTTAAGTGAGTTTTGGGACCAGTAACTCTAGCAGGCTGGATGTCTTACAAAGGCGTAAGAAAGAGCAGAAAGGAGAGGAGAGCTCTCATGGAGGCAGGAAGAAAGTGAATTTTGGTTTTGTTTGCTTAATTCTGAACAGTTAAACAAATTTGTACACTAGTCAAGTACAGTAATTGTTATAACAGAAGATGTTTACAGCACCTATTGAAGCGTCCACTTATAGGTTACACTTTACAGTGGGAACTGTTCCCAACTCTGTCTCAAGGACATAAGGCCCTGGTTGTGTACCCCAAGTTGCACAAGGTGTGTGGCAAACCTTTATCTCCTCTCCCTGAGCACAGCAACACAACGTGACGGCACCAAAGCAGAAGGTCACTGCACCTGCTAAAGCAGCATGAAACCCACTGGGCTTCCAGAAGCTTCTCCAAGTTCTCTGTGTCTGCAGTTCTTCCAGTTTGGGGGAAAGTGAGAGTAGAGCCTGCAGCTTACAGCCTTTACTTCTGGCCAGGATGGTGGTGTCTTATATTCCTGCACGTGGGGTAAGAATCAGTTTGTGTGAAATAAGACCAGAAAATGAGTAGTATAAAACATAGTATGACAGCCTCCTTGAAAATACCTTCATGTTTTAAAGATAATAAACTTCTATGTAAATATGAACCATAAATGCACGTGGACAACTAAAAAGCCTGTGGCACAGTGTAAGCGGAGGTGTGAAGATGAGATTACAAGGCTTCACTTCCCTCCTTACCTGGGATATGGCTTTGGTGGTGGCCTCTCCTGGATACTGGTACAACTCTGAAACTCAAAATACACTACGTTTCAGTGAGGCTTGGAAGTTAATTGCAGCCCAGTTTTACCAGTGGAAGAGAGACAGCTTGATCAATATAAAGCTACAGCAAGGGCAAGATCTGTGTCACATCTCTTTCTTCCCTCATCTCAGAACTGTGGAACAAGGAGAAAACTGTGTTGCAGTGTCCCTTAGGAGAAAGCAAGGAGATGTCACCGCAGGTGTTTAAGTTTAGCCCAATGTGACATTAAAGAGGCAGAGATGGCAAAGCATGATAGTTAAATGATCAATATTTTATTGATCACTCAGAAGCACGTAACCATGTCAAGGCAGAGTCTGTACTCTACCTCACTTAAGATACAGCTGAACTCTTCAAATCTGCCCCTCGAACAAAAACTAAATGTTTTGCATTGCCTCGGTAAAGTGGAAAACTGTGGGGAGAGGTGAAAGCTTAAACGAAATATTGCCTGTAGGATGAAACGAGACATTTTAGTTTGGGGAAATGAGAGGTTAGAGTTTAAAAGAAGAGAGAAGAGGTTATTAGATGAAACTTTCAGGCTCAGGACGTTCATTTTTTGTTGATTTGAGAAGATGAGGAGGAAGGTAAAATTCTTATTGGGGGTTTCTGGGATTAGGTGTTGGAGCCTCTCCAGCAGAGACTTTCCATTCTGAAGCAATGGTGGAGGCGTTTGCTAGAGCAGAAACCAGAGTGTGGGGACCCCACCTCTCTGGTGAGGGCCTGTACCTCCAGGCAGGAGCACCATTTCTGCCATCTCCTGCTCCCTCCTGCCCTCGGCCTACTTGGTTGTCCCTGAAAGTAGAGCAGCTCCAGCAGCAGAGAATGAGAGTGCCACATCCATGCCCATTACTACCCGCGATGTGACGCTGACAGGAAAGCTGGGGGACCTTAGTTCAAATCCCTGCTTTTAAAGGCAGGAGGATTTCCTACAGCCCTTGCTTTTAGACTCATTTCACTCATTTGGAAAATTATTTGGTGCGAAGGACAGAGACTGGCTCTGCAGCCCTGAAGACAGAGTGCTCTGTTGTGCATCCAAAGTGAAATGGCAAGGGAGACCAAGAGCAGCTTTCCCAGAGTCACTTACCTCAGCCATTGCTGCCTGTGCCTTGCTGCAGTGAATGGGCACTTCTTGTCACAGTGCAGAGCTCGGGGAGGGGAGGAAGGCAGGGAGAACTTCCCTCCTTGCATTTCTGGGTGCCTCTGAAGCTGAATAGTTTTTGTGCTGGCTGAGCAGCCCTAACGTGGTGACTGGAGCACGCTCCTGAAAGGAAAGAGTGTTCAGATCCTTTTGGCAGAGGGGAAAAGTGAATTTGCTCTCTCTGCTGTCTGTGAGTGCTCTCAACTATACAGAAAATGGGAGATGACACCACGACTGTGTAGTCCAAGAGTCTGATACAGGCATAATTTTTCTGAACAGAATCTTTTAACAAAAGTAGTTGCAAGCACAGTCTGAATTTATGATGACTGAAATGGCATTTGGGGATGAATAAACTATTCTGAATACATATTATCTGCTTATATCCGTATGCAAGAAGGAGAGGTGTGATATAAGTGAAGGGTGGGCCAAATGCGGATTTTAGGCTTTCATTTGATGGTGCCAGGGATTCTTGAGTTTGCAGTTGCTACTGTTCCTGTAGAGGTTTGCAATATTTGGATTTTATTTTGTCATTTTTTGAACTCACTTGATGAGAAATATTTTTAAAATGACTGTTTCAGTCTGCTTGCCGGGAAACAATATGCTTGTGTTATCGTGTTTACCTCTTCTAGAGCAACTGTTTTCTTCAGGAGAAACTCCAAAATATTCAAGCTAGTTGTATTTAAAAACCTGAGTCTTTTGACAAATTATATTCAGGATCTCTTCCCTGTAACTTTTAAGGGTGAACCTTTACCAGCCGTAACAGAAAGGGACATCTAGCACAATTAGCATTTCGAGGTGCTCATAAATTCTTGTGTGGCTGACATCAGATATTTTGTAATACGTGTTGGGTCTGTGATGTCTCCCCATGAAAAGGACCATTTTGTCACATTGAATAATGGCATTTTGATCTGTGTGTGTATAAACTGAAAGAATAATAACAACCTTAAGCATTGCTACTGTATAAATAATAAAAGTAATGGAGTTGTCATATTTGAAGGATTGAGGAATTGCTGTAAAACATTCAGAGATGTGTGAATGAAGCACACTGATATGATAGGAAGCATCTACCTCTATCAGTATTTGAGTCTGTATTTGCCACGGGACCTAAGCGTCTGCTCTTACAGAATAAAAATACATGAAACAAAACCAAGTACAGCTCTAAAGGATTCTCCGTGAAGTTATTTGGAGGGATCTGTCAGTTCTTGGCGATTTTAATTAGCTCATCTGTGCATTTACTGAATGGGAGACAGGTAGCAGGTTTGACAGTTGACAAGGAAGATAGGGCCGTCACTTCTCACCAGATGGACCGGACGGCAGCAGACTGTCAGAGACCTGTTCCCAGGATCTGCTAGCGAAGAGAAGCTCCTGGTAATGAGATCTGAGACAACTTGCCACAGTCAACTGTTTTCTTTCTTTCAAGGTTTTAAGCTCCTGGCTGTTAGTTAGGGCTGAAGAGCTTTGACAGCTGCTTTGGGAAATAGCGAGCAATGTACTTTTTATTGCTGATTCTCATTCAGTTATTAACAGTTTGCTTCCTTCTTGCATAACATTATCCAAACAGTGCTCTTTAATAGGGAGGGGACAGACCGGCTGAGTGGGACTGAGCTCTTGGATGTGCACGGCTGTGCTGCCACGCTGGGCTAGCTAGTGTGGAGAAGGATTAGTTCTCTTATTAAGCAGAGCTGCAGGTTAGTTTGTTTATCTTCAGTATTCTGGCTGAGGCAATTTATGCAACGAACTTTCAGCTGAGCTTAATGTAATTCTCAGTTTATAATTTCAAGAGCTGCACAAGCCTTGTACATCAGGGACTTTGAGCATTGTGTTTGTGTGGATCAGTTTATGAGTGGGCATTCAAAAGTAGCTGAATGACTCGTAAGCTCTTGGGACTGATGTTGCCTGATTGATTTGAATACATCTGAAAACACATTTGATACCCTCTTGGAAAGTAAAATACCTGTCAATCACTTTAAGTCTAATGACAGAATGCAGACAAATGAAAGCAGGAAAAAAAAATGCATGAAAGACAGACACTGGCTAAGAGAAAATTATCTTATTGGGAAGCTGGTGTCTAAAACGTAATACTGAAAACAAACTGCAAAATTTAACCATTATCTGAACACATAATTGCTTTCCTCAACTCTACAACCTCTGCATCCATTTCAGATCTCAAGTGGAGTTGTCTCTGTGTTAGAGGGAGAAAAATCCCAAATCCTTGACTCACACACGTTGCCCGATTTTTTTCAGAAAGCACTTGACAAATCGCAGCAAGCCACAGGAGGTTTGGGGAAACAGCCTCTGACTCTTGAGAAGGCACGCTGTACTCTTTAGATGTTGGATTATGTGACATTTTGTATAGTTGTAATTTAGGTGACAGAGAGGTAAGTTCCTGCTGTGCCTTGGGCTCTCCTTAAAGCAATTCTTGAGGCAGACTTGTCTGCCCAAGAATGAGGGTAGTGTCTTGGTCTAGAAGAAGAAATGAGTCTCCCTGAGCTGTTTGTGTGTCTGGTGTGTGTGCACCAGTACCACATGTACTAAAAAGGCAAAAAATAAAAATATAAAAATAAATTAAAAAAAAACAACCATGAAAACAGTAATTTCTAAATGTTGCTGCTGGAAACTACTGACAGTTGTTAGGCAGAAAGCATGAACATTATTTTTTCCTCATTTACAAACAAGAAGTTTCTGCAGAGCACTTCGAACGTTGGCAGACATATTAGTCCTCAATCGGTGTAACATTCTCCACTCCGATCTAGCCTAAGTTCCCCAAAGCCCTTGCCCACATGTTCAGTATTTGCTTGTAACAGGTACTTTTCCTCTCACAAATAATGAAGATCTAGTAGATCTGTAGCAGTATATATTTTGGTGGATTTCTGTATTATTCTTTTATTTTTTTTCCATAAATTAGTGAACAAGGTTGCTAAATGTGCTGTAATTGTGAATTTTTGGATATCCAAACTATTGACCAATGCCAGAGGTGTGTCTTTTCATTTTCATTGTGTGGTTCTCTACGTTTACTATTGACAATGCTTTAGATCCTACTTTGGGGAAAAGGCATCTCTTGAAGGCTCAAAACTTGTTAGTGTAGGCTTGTAGATAAGGTTATAACCAGTTTTAATCTGCTATTTCCACTGATTGCTCTGGACATATAATTCTGCCTTGTCTTCAGTAGTACTTTTGTAAAATCTTTTTCCTTTTCTCTCAACACTAGCATAGCCTGTAAACATGAATTAGAATGAGGAGTTTGACATAAAGGAGTAGAGCCTTGAGTTGTGCAGAACTTTTAAATAAATAATAGTGACATGATTAAATGCTAATATTCAAATCAGTATTTCTAGAATTTGTAACTAGGCTACAAAATGTGCTGTCACAGAGAAGAGCTTCAGTGCAGTTGAAGCTGCTGGTGCTCATGACAGTAGCAGTTAGCCCAGATGTCGTACTGTATAGACTAAAAACCTTGTTACCTCTATTCATCTGTATAGCATGAGTGCTTGTTAAATTATGAATTAGTGTTCCTTCCAAACACTCGCATACTAATGATCTAGCTGTGCCCAGAAGTCTGATTTTTGACGAGTAAGCAGGTACCGCTCTGCCTGAAGGGCAGGGCTGAGTCCCCACAGAACAACGTCCTCCTGGAGGTGGGAAGGGGCCGTGCCCACCCACAGCTCCTGGGCTGCATGTGCCCCAGGGACAGCGGAGGGTTCCTGGTCCCAGCACTCTGATAACAGCACTCCTTTACAGCCCCACCACCAGGACCTTCCAAGCCTTGCTTTGCTCTGAGTTTTCAGAGGTAGGCATGTTTGGGAGTGCCCTGGGAGGAGTATGACATTAACTGGTGAGGAACCTGTTCCTCTTCAGAAGCAGAACCCAAATTCTTCTGTTGCAGCCAGTAAACCTGGGGAGGACCTCCTGACACCTGCCACGTTATTGCAGATGTGAGTTTTTGCATGACCCTAAGTCCCACGTACAAATCGTCTGCTGAAACCCGGGGTCAAAGCTGAACAACACACAAACGGGGTAATTTGCACCAGCCTTTGAACAGGTATCTGTATTTTGTGGCTTGTGCCTTGAAGCTTGAAGTGCGTAGCGGAATCTGTTCTCTCACCTGTCATAAATGTGACCCGTGTACTCATATACCTTCTCACACAAATTCCCTTTATGTCCTAGAGGTGCAACTGAGACTAGTGCTTAACCCAGGAATCATCTAGGTAATGGCAGTGAAATCCATTGCAGATTTTGGTAGGAAGCTTTATGAGCCTGCCCTTTCAATCCTATATTATGTGAGGTTAATTCGCTCCTTTCTAAGGACAGAATTTGTAATTGTAAAAGACAAAGTCTTGTTCCTCCACCATTTTCCCTGTGACCTACTAACGTACTGCTATAAGGATTTTTCACCATCGCACACTATGTTGATCGCATGCAGCTTTAGTTTCTTCAACGTCAGTGTCAAAAGCATTTTTGCCAAGCCTGTCTCTAGCATTTTTTCTCATAGTTTCTTCTAAAAAAAAAAAAAAAGGAAAAAGATTGGATCCAATTTTCATTGGACTAACATCAGCCTGAAGATATTTTCATCAGTTCTTGGCAGATGCTAGATGGGCTGCGTAGTAATAAATGCCTTCTTCATAATTGTTTTCCTCACACTTAAGTCCTTTTTCTGTGAGCACCGTATGAAGTAATTTTAAGCTTTTAATTGTTTATGATATCTGGCACTTCCAGGCTCTGTGAATGTTTCTGTATCCATGAAAGAGAATTATTAAGCACCAGAGGAAAATGCTGCGATGCTACTTGCTGTTAATGCTGAGGACAACCTGCCAAATCTTGCAGTATTTGTGCATGCTATAGAGGTGGAAAGGAGGGAAGCTTGCAGAGCTAATAATAGCAGCAGCTTCGTGGCTGGGAGCCTCATAATTGTAACTCCGTGATGACAGTCTGATTCGAAATGTGTTGAAATCCATATTTCTACCTATTCCCGTGGGTCTTGGATCAGTTCTTACAAATCGAAGTTGCAAAGAAATGGGGGTATTTTTGTGGAAGACTGAACAATCCTTTCCACTTCAGATGCAAGCAGGTCTTTTTTAGCCTCTGACAGGATACGGTTTGTAATATATTCATAATGTGTTTTAAATGAAGCTCCCCCTGATCTTCAAGACTGTCTCATGCAGTGCTGGCACAGTGCTTGCATTTACAATCAGATAACAACAAGACCAGAATACAGCTGCTAACACGTTACTTCTGCCTCACTCTTCTGTTTGTTACCTTCCTGGGACCGTGCATACGTTCAGGGCAGAGTGTTAAAGAAAATGAATTGCTATTGTTCTGCTGACAGCATTGTTGTAGAGTATTTTGCAGCCTACCAGCCGCTCAGAGATGGTGACGCCCCCCAGTAAGCTGTTCATTACAGCAGCAGCTGGAGACAGTGGACTTCTTAATTTCCCATGTGCACCAAGTGGCCTTCCCTGTTGTACCAAATTAACACGCCAGTTTCAGTTGTTTCATTCAAACCTGAGGAGGTTACAAAGCTACGTCAAATCTACGTAGTACCACAAACTAATGGCTTTGTTAGTCCTGCCTCTCCCTATATGCAAGTGAAGGGTGTAATGAGAGTAAATATTTGTCTGTAATATGTGAACAGCCTGCTCAGATGTTTAAGGCTTGGATCTTTGAGCCTTTATTATATTTTCTTCTGATGTTTTTCCCTCCTCTGGCACTTCCTCTATCACCTTCACTGAAAATGTTTCCTTGGTACTGAGGCAGCAGTTCCAGATTTGACCTATATAATTATTTAGGGTTGCCTAGGGATAACTAAGGAAGCAATAAGAACAATGCTTTTGTTTGTGACAATTCCTGCAAATAGCTTTGCAGCTTCCAACTATTTTTAACTGAGGAGATTTCCTGAGCAGGTTACCAGTTCTGTCTGTTTTTGCATTCAGAACATCTTTCTTTTTTTTTTTTCATGTTTACTGCATTCAGGTGAAGAACAATGAACTTGTCTTTTTTTATGTGACTCCTCCCACTGTCATTCGTTGCCGTTGCTTTCATATATTTTCATACCACACTGTATATAATCGATCCTTGTCTACTCTTCTTGGTGTTGTCTCTGATTTTATACACCCCTGTCCTATTATTCACTCCACACCCCCCAGTCTTTGTGTAAAGGGAGTAGGCACTTAAGTTACTCTACCTCTATTTGAGTCTGCTCAGATGAGATGACACTGTTGTCTGTTGAGCGTGTCAGGCTTTTATCTTGTTGCAAAGCAGTCTTCTGTTGCAAAGGCCAACTTGGGATAGGTTCTCGGAAGTGTCTTCATGAAACAAAGCAAGCAGCCCTGTGCCCATTCCCATTTTGTTACTGCTCAGGAGAAACAACTTGGAGCTATACTGGATAGTTCCAGAGAAGCATCAGGTCAGTGCAAATAGTGAGATTGGAAGAGGGATGGATAGCAGTGAACCAGCAGAGGGAAACAGCTGAAAGACTCGTCGTAGGATTAGTTGTTTTACTTGACTTTTTAAAGGGACCCGCATATTTCACTAAATCAACTACATATTCTAGCTCTGAGCAAGAGTGAGAATTTAAGCACTGACTATAAAAGAGTTTGGAAGGTAGGGAAGAATTCAAATCTCTTTGAAGAGTTAAAATTGGAAAGCTTAGAGTTAAATTGAAAATTCTAAACATTGGGACTTTGACTGTTTAATATCAGTAAAACCTCATTGTCTAAACCCTTCACAGTAGTACCTGATTAGCTCTACTACTTCTGAAGAGATTTTTGAACATAAGACTCTATAATCAGTTTCTAAAAGTGAATGTTTAAGAGTGTGAGGGGGGAAGGAACAGAAGTGTCGCTGATGTCAGACAAACTCAGTATTAAAGCAAAAATTGCAGGCATCTTTTATCAAGATGTGATGATGGATTCTTTATTGCCATCAAATGGAATATTTTTTCTGAATGATGTAATCTCGTTGCTACAAGGTGGCTTTCAGGGAATGCCCCTCCAGAGCAATCCTGTGACCTGCCTTACATTGGAAGTCACACTGCAGTCTGTTCTTCTGGTCCCATTGTAAAGAAATTATGGAAGTCATAGCAATGAAAAATGCCCGCAATGAATTATTGAAATGATGCTTGTGTTTCAGTGCCGAGCCCAGGAAAATCCAAGTAATAGTTGATGGGCACTCCACATTTGATAACTAAATGGGTAGTTCGAGTGTTCATTTATGTCCACCTGATTTTTTGAATACTTTGGGGATAAATCTTGACCTTAATCTCTAAAGGCATTGATTCTACGAATACAGCTTGAAAATTCGTTGAATGTTAAAAAGAGGATGGAACCTGTCCCCAGATTTTCTGAAGACTGTGGCATCTTCACAACTGCTTAATACTGAGGAAAGGAAAACTTGCTGGGTGTAATCCTGTCTTTTTTCCTTGGACATTGCTCATGCACAGGCAGGAATGTGGCAACAGGGTATATGCTGTCATAGGTCAGTGGGACATATGGGTGCATTACTTCTCTGAGTGCATCGTCCACAAATAAAATTGATACTGAGTCATCATAACTGCATACCTCAGTCAAATGTTTATGAGGTGACTGCAGTAATCTGTGCCTAACAGAGCTATTTTTCAATTTAATTTAATTTTATTTAATTTTATTTTGCAATTCTAGGCTAATATTCCCACAGTACTCAAGTACTCATGTTTCTGGCTTGGGAGTCTTTCCTGTGGAGCTACAAGATGCAGCACCTGTTTAATAAAGATGGAGTTATGACACTAGACTTGAGAATGGATGTGTGATGCATGCATTTTTATGCCTGGTGTTTACATTTCTTGCTACTTTATCGCAGTTCAGGTTCTTCATACATATTTAGGTCTTCACATACTTTTAAAATGTTCCCACTAGATTTTTTTCTGTGTGCATAACTCCTGCACTATCCCTTCTCAGAAAATAATGAATGCTTGGAGAGAGCGATAAAGAGAAATTGAACTAAAAACTGTCTTAGGAGCTTTGCCACATTTTGGGATTTAACTTTGATTAAAATTTATATTTGTAGCCCTATCAAATTCCACATGAAAACTGATGTGTAGGACCGGACTTCTCTTCCTTATAACAAATGAAAACTATTTTCATTTCCTTTGTACTCTGACTGCTTGTGGGGGCAGGTATACATATGTCAGCATAACCACCACATTTTCTGAATGCCTTTTATTCTGCCGAGGCTGTTTTACCATTTAAAATTTTTTTTTTTTTTTTTTCCTCAACAATTGTAAGAAAACAGTCCATTTAAAGCAGCTATGGGTATTTTTATGTGTTAGGGCTTGCATTTAACATCAAGAAAGACAGCAACAAAAATCCAAAATGCAGTTACGCAGTCTTTTCAGTTCCTGCTGAGCTTTGCATAGTTACAAAACTTCTGCTTAATCCATAAGTATGGATTTCTCTTAAGAAAATGTGGCACTGGGGAGCTTGCCAAAAACGAGACCTGTGGCAGCTTTTCCTGGGCTTCCCAAAGACAAGCTGCACTCTGACAGGTATTTATCCAGTGTCTTACGAGGTCGGTAGGAGAAGCCAACCCAAGATTTGGAGTCTGTGTGCCCTGGCAAATGTGCGTAGATTCGATTTGCGCTGCATGAGCGCAGCTTGTCACATAGATGTATGTGTTGGACAGGATAGGAGACCTGAGGACTGCATTTTTGCATTCATGCAGGTGATTGCTGCAGGGGTTTATTTGCCTTGTAGCTGGTATAAGGCCTCATATACAAAATGGAAATGAGGGATCTCCTCGGCATGGTAGCAATACCCATGACAAAGGCAGTATCTTCTGTAATTGCTCCGTCCACCTCTGCTCCTGCTTCTGTTGTGATCTGATCTCCTGAAGGTAACGGCGTGGGCACGGTCAGGGCCCTGAGGCTGAGCCTCACGCAGGGAGAAAGCCGGTGGCAGGTCCTGCGTGGCCAGGTGTGCCAGGTCTTGTCCAGGCAGCGCAGTGGAAAGCAGTGGGGCCTGTGGGTATGATGGGCACTGCCAGCAGCATGTCGCCCAGCGCTCGCCTCTTTGAGTTTGCTGGTGAATTGGCTTCTCTTGTCCTGCAGCATGGAGCCTGTGCGACTGGCTGCGTGAGGTGCAGCGTCTAATACAGGTATGGGTCAGGTTAGGCTGTTAAGAAGTTATTGCTTGGGGCTTGCTCCACTGCCCTCTCATCTGTATTGTGCAGCAGCAGGGGCAGCTTCTCACAAATAACTCCCCAGTTTGTGTTAGAAAAGCCAGTCATTAAATAGTCAGAGGTACTCCAGTGCTTACCAGACACGATGCTGAGCAAGCTGTGTACAGCAGGACTTGGACTAGACACGGGCTCTACGAAGCAGCCTGTCCTCTAGCTCTTCCAAGCACCCAAGTGCCATCCCCGGTGACCCTGTGAGGGTGACAGCTGCACCACCCGGTCATACGTCCCTTCTGAGCGTTTAGGGAAGGAGCACAGTCACACTGACACTGCGCACGTGCAAAGACACACTTGTGGGCAAAGTCACAGCAGCCCCACTATCTGCATGTCTGCCTGGCATGGCACCACGCAGGCCATGGATGCCACACCAGCACCAAGCATGCAAGCTCTGGGAGAGGGAGTGCTCGCGGACGCCAGAGTTTGCAGAGACAAATTGCCCTGGCTCCTACCTGCCTTGGTTCGCTGGGGCTTTGTGCCCCCAGAGCCGGCCTCAGCCTGCTGCAGGAATGACCCCGAGCCCCTGCCTGGCATGGCTGGGCTCAAGCTGGGCTGACACTCTTCCTTCAATTAAAGCAGGGGACTGCCAGTGTGTGGGAAGCCATTAGCCTGGAGCACTGTATTGATTCTTCCTTCCCTGTGAGTAAGTGCTATTCCTTCACTTCTAAGGATTATGCTTCTTTGTCCGCTTTGTACTGAGCCTACTGCAGACTGAGTTTCCTGGAAAAAAAAAAAAAAAGTACTGTCGAGTGCTCAGTTTTCTTATTCTTATCTAACATTTAGATTCCTAATTGCAGCTTGAAAATAAAATATCCTTCATGCTAATTTTATTCTTTTGCATTTGGGAAACGCTGCCAAGTCTGACAACTTCTTCTTTCCAAATAGGAAGCGTTAAGGTATTGTTTTCTCCCTGCTTCACAATGACAGAACTGTCAAGAAGCATTGAAGTTGAGAGAAACATGCATTTTATGTGTGCCAGTGAAGCAGCGCTTATGATGTTTATTTTTATTCAAATCTCTCTGCAACAGAGGGATGGGTTTATTTACACATTTGCTAATAATGATTTGAACCTGAAAGTTATTTCTGCACTGGAGTATAAGGATTCAGAGCAGGTTTTCCCAAAGGCAACTGAAGAGATCAGGTGGCACAGTGCTCAGTAGAAGCTGGGGGATACAGCAGTTATGCTCCGTACTGAGACCCTCGGCTGTGGGGACTTGCCATTTTCAAACCAAACTGCTTGCTGGTTCACCTTTGATACCCCACAGGAGGGGCTTTTGCTTGAAAAATACCAATAATAATGTAAAACACACGGAGTTTTTTAAGAGAACGTGTTGCCAGCAAGTTCAGGGAAGAAACACTCCCTTGCTGTGTTTTGTGGTTGTGTGGGCGCTGTGAGGCTTTCATTGGTACCAAAGACATTTAGGCTGCTCCCACAGGGGCTGCTTAGCTTACAGGCTGAGGTAGGAATAATTAGGAATGTAAACTGAAAATTAGTGTTTCTTTGTGCAAAAAAGTCCACTTTTCCATAAAAATGAAGAAATAAATCAGAACATGAAGCTCTTCAGGCTGTTCTAGTAATCAGCCATGGGTGGCTTCCCCTCAGCTCTCAGAGCCCATTCCCCACTGTTCTTGTACCCCTGGGACTGCCTTGATCTTCGTCTCGTCCCTAAACTGTGTGTTGCTTCTAGAAGAGGGTATGGGATGGATGGGAAGGCAAGAAGCACTTTGCAAAATGCTGCTTGGAGAGTCCAGGGTGTTCTCTGCTCTACTGACCCCACCAGTGGCCAAACCGAACTAAAATAGTACCAGAACTTTTGCATGATGTGTAGCAAGTGGTGCTACACATCGCCCTGAGTGTAGCTAAGGGATGAGGCTGCTGTAAGACAAGGGAGTGGCTCTTTATAATACTAGAATATTGGTGCTCAACTCTAGACTTAGCAAAACAAATATAAGAAGTCTCTTGTAAGACAAAGCAGGGCAAGTAACTTCCTGGCTCTATTATATGTACGATGGCACTGCCTTGGTGACTTCTCAGAACTGGAGAGCATATATATATTTTTTTTCTTTCTGATGTTATAAGACAGATGATCCTAAATAATGAAATAAGCCATGTTCACAAAATAAGACACTTGAAAACTGCAGTAGTGTTGCTGTAAATGCGCAGAGATTGTGCATTTGTTGGTTATAATTAATTATTTCAAATAATTCTTTCTACAACTTCTCCCACTTGAGAAGGGTGCAGTTAATGACAGCGCGAAATCTCTTTCCCCCTGTAGATTGTGTTCCGGAAAATCAGCGACGTGAAACGTGAAGAAGAGGAGAGAATGAAGAGGAAGAACGAAGCCCCTCTGATTTTACCGCCAGATCACCCGGTCCGCCGGCTGTTTCAGCGCTTCAGGCAGCAGAAGGAGGCACGGCTCGCAGCGGAGAGAGGGAGAGATCCGGATGACCTGGACGTGGAGAAGGGCAACGTCTTAGGCGAGCACTCCTCGGCCCGCTCGGTGGTCAAAGCCAGCGTGGTGACCGTACGGGAGAGTCCAGCGACCCCCGTGTCGTACCAGTCGGCTTCGACGTCTGGGGCGTCCGACCAGGCGAAGCTGCAGGCCCCGGCGTCGGAGTACACGGGGTGTAAAGCCTCGGGGGATTACCCTCGACGGAAAGGCTGGGCCAAATTCAAAGATGCCTGTGGGAAAGGTGAAGACTGGAACAAAGTCTCCAAAGCAGAATCCATGGAGACTTTACCAGAGAGAACTAAAGCTTCGGGAGAAGCTACCCTGAAGAAGACAGACTCTTGTGACAGTGGCATCACAAAAAGTGACTTGCGCTTGGATAATGTTGGGGAGACACGAAGCCCGCAGGACCGCAGCCCGGTCCTCACCGAGGTCAAGCATTCCTTTTATCCTATCCCAGAACAGACTCTTCAGGCCACCATGCTGGAAGTGAAACACGAGTTGAAAGAGGACATCAAGGCTTTAAACACAAAAATGACCAATATAGAAAAACAGCTTGCTGAGATACTTAGGATATTAACCTCAAGAAGAAGCTCCCAGTCACCACAGGAGTTGTTTGAAATATCAAGGCCCCAGTCTCCAGAATCAGAAAAAGACATGTTTGGAGCTAGCTGAGGTGTTTCTTTATGAAAAACAATCAATCAAACAAACAGACCACCCCCCTAACATTTTAAATTTAATCTCGAAAACGAGTGAGGGACCAATTCACTAAGCATGTTCCCTGTGTCTAAAAAGGTACGGTAGCAGGAATTGCAACCTCATGTCAAGATGGCAGCTGACTCTGAAGCCTTTTTGACAGCAAGGGTACAGTTTATAAAGTTTTTCTTTTCTGCATTGGTTCCCATTCCCCCCACTCCCTCTCTCCCTCAGGATGTTGAAATAAGAACTCGGAAAGCAGCAGCCATCCCAGTGAGCGCCAGGTGACCTCTTAGGTTATTGGAGCATGCCTTATGTAGTTAGCTCAGTTTTGGCCTATATGAATAAGGACTTGCCAGGGTGCTTATGTTTTCAGCTTTTATTTTATTTTATTTTATTTTATTTTGCTGCTGTCACTGTCTCAGTCACCTGTTCAGTATGTTGAATGCCACAGTGTGTTTTCATATACCTGTAATAAAGCAAAGAGCAGTAGAATGAACGTGTGCTACTTGATAGCAAAGTTCATTTTGGGATGTTAAGAGAGTTGTAAAAAAGGGGAAAAAAAATGTAAGTTTTTGTCTTAATTTACATATTGCTAAACCAATTACATTTAACAACATCCTCAGAAACAGGGATAGCATTTCAGGTCAGTCAATAAACGGGATCATCCACATTCTCATTCTGTGAGCCAGGATACCGATTTCCAAAAGCTTAACTTCTGTCTCAGATGTCGTTGAATATCGTTACCTTTGCTTTTAACTCCAGCCACTGGAGGACAGAGGTTTGGATGTGCAGTGTGCCTGCAGAATGTGTCCTGCCCACAGCAGAACGTACCGTGGTGCATCGGTGCCAGTAACTGTTCTGCAGATTTTCCTCCCTGTGAAAATACACTGTGGCATTTATGTCCCATTTTTGCTATGAATCTGCTCTTTTAGTTCTTGTTAAATTATTATTCAGAAGTTTCTGTTTTGGTAATGTTCACTGTAGCCAAAGGCTTTCACAGAACTTTTAGAGGTTTTAGATTGTGGCATTTTTCTCTACACCCAAATGTATTGTTCCTGATCTTATCTAGCTAGAAAGCAAATGGATAATAGAGGTAGAAATACAGTGCTTACTGTATACAAGCACTATTGTAGCAAGGAAACAAGAAGATCTGCTTCTTAAAGATGTTTCCAAAACTTATATTTTCATAACTTCTTTGGAGGAAGATTGAAGCACTTTACCAAAACTACTGTTCATTATTCATTAGGTAGGGTAGCGCAAATGGTATCAAGGCTTGGGATAGAGGTGTGTATTCACAGTAAATTCTCTCCACTGATCAGGTACGTTCACTATTTATCAGTAGGTTATTGCACAGAAGCACGATGCAACACTTTTTTGGGTTTTCATTCTTAATGGTAATAGGTCAATACAGTTCAGTAGTAGTTCTCATTCTTTTTCTATGGTACAAACTCATTCAAAAAAAAAATATATGACATGATTTTGGGGGAAGAAAATTTGGTTCAGGTTAAGTAAGGAAGAGGTAAGGGAAATGACCAATTTGAAAGGATTTTGGGTGGCCTGATGCTTGCATGGTGCCATGCAGAACTGTGCCAGCCATCCCTGGGGAGGTGCAAGGTGCCCTGGTGAAGTGGCACAGCATTGGGGCTGTGCTGTGCGAAGCTGGGAGCTCAGGTCTCGAAGGCAGGATATCTGTTAATATCTGTTCTTCCAGTAACTGCCTTGCTCTGAGATGCTGATTATTCAGAGCAGCACTGCGGTTTGCAGCTGGTTTACGGTTAGCTTTCAAGGGGCATAGGCCTTGGTTCACTACAGAAGTGTCCAGAGATTATAAAATCTTACCCAAGGATTGAAAAATTCCAGAGGAACATCTGTCAGGATCAAATTTGTATGCTTCTTTCTTTCCCCCATTCCCAAGAAAAGGCATTAGTGAGGTGACTTGCTATGAAACGGGTGCCATTTCCTGAATTTACTTCTGGCTTCATGTTTAGGTTTTTCCAGTGGTGACTGGTGTCTGTAACAGCTATGTACTGAAGACACACAGTACTGAGGAAAGCTCTTTTTGACCAAATCACAGTGTGTGTTTGGTGCTTTAATCACTGTAAATGGCAGCGGTTACCTGCAATGGCTATGCCATGGTTACCATAAGAAATCCACACAGCATTGGTTTCAGTTAGAAACTCCTACATGATTTTTCTCTCTAGTCTTGTCAGTCAGTAAATTCATCCAACAGTAAAATTATGCCAGAATAAACCACAGGTTTACAAGTATATACGTATTTCTAATTGATGCCCAAAAGTTCCAGCAGGGTTTGAGAGGCTAACTTGGTGTCGGTTTTGTAATCCAGGCAAAGTGCTCTTCAGCATTATATTCCCAACATCGGGTTTCCTTCATAAAATTTGTGAAAGGCTGAAAGTCTTGCTGAACTCAGCAGGTACCCATCTCCGTGTACCTGGATAAACATGAAAATTGGCTTATCCTAGGCAGATGGGGGAGGAAATGGTTATAACCCCCAAAGGCTGTGCCTGATATCTCGAGTATCGCAGCGCAGGCGTAGAGTTAAATGTGCAGTTGCAGGTTACCTGGCCCTTTGCTGCTGGCGCTGTGTTGATGTTTCTCAGCGGTGTGTTTCATGTGCCCTCAGGGATGTGCTTAAGGTTTTTCTGGTGTTGCTGATTGCCGAATCCTGGCGTTATGGCAGGGTTAAGCCTAGAAGCCCCCCAGTTATCCCCTCTGCCACATGTAGTACTGTGAGTAAAGGAGCCCAAGTCCCCATCTTCTGGGGGCACCTCTCATGCAGCCTGACGTGCAGCCGGCGTGATTTGGTGTGCTGCTGCCTGCTGCACTGCGAGGGGTGGGTGTAGCAGAGCCCATTTTGAAGGCTTTTATGAGGCTGTCATAATAGCCTATAAAGCCATTTATAATCCATTTGTGAAGCCTTGAAAGACTGTAATATACTACGGAATTACACTTAAAATGTAATGTCTTTGAGGAATATGGCCAAATTTGATTCTGTTACAGTCATGAAACTCCAGAAAAACTCTGCTCCCTCCAGTGACACCTTCAAGGCGTCTGCTGCAGGCCAGCACTGGCAGCAGGCAATGTCATTCACATTTGCACAGCTGTAACAGATCAGACCCATTTTATGAGGGTTTTATGAACTGGTAGGTACTAAAACTAGTTGTAGAAGACTGCATCATCCCTCAGTAACCAGTATGTGTTGTTAAGAGAATTTGAAATAATATAATAGTTAGGATGAGCTTTTGGTCTTTGGATTCCCCGGGCTACCTAGTGATTAAAATGAGCACAACTCTGCCTGCTATGGAACTAGTGACTGCTTTGGCCCTCAGACTGGTTTGGAGCTGTAGTGTAGTGCCCAGGCTCAGCAGATCCAGTGCTTCTCCTTTAGGAAGTGATTGAAAGCACCTCTGTTGCAAATCTGTCTCTATTGAGCCTTAAACTTAGATGCCTAAGGCTGGGTGGTGTACATACCCATGGTAATTTTTACTTGTTCTTCCATTTCTTTGTCAGCTTTTCCTTTTTCTCTCCACATGTTGAGCAAGCCTTCTCACTTAAATTATTCTTCGGCTTAGAAATGAATGACCTCTGAACATGAGATTCTGCCCCTTCACAAGCAAATGTTTGTACAGTCTGTAAGAAAAAAGAAAAAACAAAGCCCCTGTTTTAACGGTGTTCTGGCATAGTGCTTCTACCATTTAACAACCTGCTAAAGAGCCTGTATTAATCAAAAAGTGATCATGCATTCTGTTTTTACCCTACATTCGAATGAGATTTCAGTCAAAAGCTGGTGGTTCAGGGAAAGAGCCTGGGTTATGAATTGTTCAAATAGAAATGTGTAAAAGTTTGTACTTAACCAGAATACCAATATGCAGCACAGGATTAAAAAAGCAAAAACCAACCCTCACCCCTACTGTGTTCAGATACATTAACTTCTGTCTGGTATTACCTGTATACTTTTAAAAACACCCTTCTTGCTTTAAATCTCTTTCACAGTGCTGCTCTGAATCCCAGCGAGCACCCTGTTTAACAGCTTCGAAGGTGATGTTCTGCCTCTACAGTACTTCACTTTAATGAACCGAACAAGATATTTACTGTGAATATCTGGTGATACTTTCAATCACTCTTAACCAGTCTGTGAAAGAATTTAATACATGATTTGTCTTTGCTATATAAACAACGTGTATGATTACACTTGTGCAAATGCGTGTACATACACACATATATATAATATCTATGTACAGATAAGTCTATGGATTGTGTTCTGTTCCGTAAAAGCACATCCCTCATTTAATGATTACAGTTCAAGACGGGAACTTAAATCTTCCCAGTAGCTACCCACTGAATGTCCTAGTTATTATCTTGTTTGTTAAATGTTGAATTTCTAAGGCCAAGACTTTTGGTTTCTCTAGCGGGCCTCAACTTTATCCTGTTAGTCTGGCTAGCTGTGACTGAGAGAA
Organism: Anser brachyrhynchus; assembly: GCF_964034855.1. NCBI lineage: Eukaryota > Metazoa > Chordata > Aves > Anseriformes > Anatidae > Anser > Anser brachyrhynchus. Next base: position 29,146,987 of record NC_137696.1, read on the forward strand.
GATCTGGCAGGTGCTGTGATAGGAAAAGGAAATCGTGTGACATTGGAAAAATGCTGCATCATAGTTGGTGGGAATATGGCTCATAAGCCACCATTTGTTGCTCACTCACAATGTCTCTGAAGCTAAGCTGCCCTGGTATCGCTTCTCGTGGCTTCTCCTGCAAGAGGGACTGTGGAACAGGCGGATTTCTTTTTCCTGGTACCAGGGGATGTCTCAAAGGTGCTGAGCCTATCCTTCTTCTCATGTGGCACACAGTCACCGCACCTCTGCTTTCTTGTCCTGGTATTAGGTGGTGAAGAGCACCTTCTGAATTCTTCATTTCCACGTAGTCTCCTGTGGGTGTTTTGGCAATAACAAAGTCTGTGTTTCAGCTGCACTTCCGATTCATTGCAACAAACTTTTTAGAGAGAGACCCGTGCAGGGAAGCGCCAGAAATTTGAGGTGAGGTACAGTAGATTACTGCATCCTTTAATCAGACATAGTTTTGACCACATTGTTGTGGCAAGCGTTGATTCAATTAAATGAAAATAAAGCTTTTTGCAATAAGATATATCCAACATTTAGCCTTAAGACCCTTTCATAAGTGACACAATTCAAACTGTGATTCCATTCTCCTTCCTTCTTAATGTTCTGTAGTATTTACAATGTTGCCTAAAGATAAAGCACTTTGATTAGCTTTCTAAATCTGATGGAAATCACTTGTTGGTAATCACATTTATTTCTCCACTTATTGCCTTCTTCTTAGTATAATAAGTTACTCCAATAGTCCTCTCCCCTTACAAAACCAAGATACATAATTATTGTCTAAACACTTTTGTACATCAGGGAGCCAGCCCGTCATATCATGAAAGTGTTTGTTTCAAAGATTTTTTTACAGTTCAACAACGCTAATGTGAATTTACCTGCGACTGTAATTTGTTTCAAGCTGATTGTTGAGTGTTGTGTAAACATATTTGATGTGTAATCCCAGGACATCTCTGTAGGTGGATTTAAATGCCTGGTGTTAACAAAAGTTTGGGGTTTTCACTCTCTGTTCTGAAAGGCTAATGTCCTTTTTTCTTCTTCCCACTGAATCTGTGACCACTAACATAGAAAAAGAATCATTTTAGCTGTAGATGAAAGACGTTCAATAATCTTGTATCAGGATGAACTGCTATATAAAGAAATACGAAGTTTTCTAATGAATGTGTTATATTATTGTACCTACATACAATCAATATTTGTACATCTGTTGGAAATCTGTCTGCGTTTCAATATTTAGCCACCACTGCATGGACACTTTATTGATATGCAGTTAATGCAGTCGCTTTGGCGCTTTTAAATGTATTTCACTTGGTTTTATCCTTTCTGAAATCCACCAAATACTCTTCTTTCTTTTTCTTGGCATTTGTCACTTTGTTCAATGAAGCATGACTAGACAAAGAGAACAAGTAGATACTATTTTTGTGGTCAGCAAAGCAGCTGCCAGTAGATAGACAGTGTGTGTACGTACATATACACGCTGTTTGGGAATGTTTCAGTTACAAATGCAGCCACCTACATTAATGATATCCCTGTTCAACATTTTTAAACAAGCACAAATAATATTTGTAAAAAAAAAAAGTTTAATTTTATTTATTATAGTAATAAACTATTTTATACATTATAATCGCCTTGGTGTGCTTTTCTGTGTGTAGAATACATGTATATAAGAGCAATGAGGGGATTTTGATTTACACTCTAGAGCTTCTGGCTCACCGTTTTGTTCCTGTTGCTCTGTGTGTGGAGTGCTATCAGCAGAGAAGTTCGGTGTTACCGTTTTAGCTGTAAATGGTTCAGGTTGTTTCCTCAGACTTCGGCCTGCTGCATATCAGCACAGCCAGGATTTACGCTTGCAGGGCCGCTGGAAGCTGGAGGCAGGTTTTCTGTGGAGCAACCATCCTAGCACCCTGCATTGTGGATTCCAGCCTGGGCCAGGAGAGGCAAATCCATACCGAGATCACTGCTCCTGCAGCCAGCAGCCGGTCTGGGGGTGTGTACAGGATTTTACTCTTCAGGATGTCAGCCTAGACCCCGTGAGCTTCACACCTGTTTGTGTTTCATTCTCCGCAGCATGAGCTTAGCCCATTGCCTCCTCACCCTTGTGGGTCTGGTGAGCGCTGCTGTCACCTGTACAGCAATACTTCATGGGATTGTGAACCCAATCTTCAAAAGAACAGCAATAAAGCATAAGCTTGCAGCCTACAGGGCTGAGGCTAAACTGTACCAGCTACAGCCAAGGAGCACAAGAAGCTATTTTTACCATCGTTTCTGCATCCACAGCAGTGTGTCCTGTGACTGGCTCTTTAGCTGCTACTATTTCACTGACCAGCACGACCAGTCTCAGCTTTATTTTGTCTGATGTTATATACTGTGCTCCCTGTACTTAGAACAGGGGACAGTAACAGAGTGAAGGCATGTACTTTGTTATTTCATTCTGAGGTCTCTGAAGGCTGCTGTTCCCATTTTCTGATCTCTCTGTTTTTCACTTTGCTCAGGCTCCTTGTGTGCTCAGCAGCCTCGCCAGTGGTGTCGCAAGCTCGACTTAATGCAGGGACAGATAGCATTGCCTGGACAATGTTCCCCATCCCTGCTGCCCTCCCCTTGCCAGCCCCACAGCCCCATGATCATCTTGGTGGCCCTACAGTGGACCCACCAGTACATCTCTTGTACTGGGGGAGAGAACTGGATGCAGTGCTCCAGGTGCAGCCTCACCAACACCGAGTAGAGGGGAAGGACCATCTCTCTTGACCTGCTGGCGATACTCTGCCTAGCACAGCCAAGGATGCCATCAGCCTGCTTAGTGACAAGGGCACATTGCTGGCTTGTGTTCCCCTCTGCGTCCACCGGGATCTCCAGGTCCTCTTCTGCCAAGCTGCTTTCCAGCTGGGTGGCCCCCAGCCTGTCCTGGGGCCTGCGGTTGTTCCTCCCCAGGTGCAGGACCCTGCCTTTCTTGTTGAACTTCATGAGATTTCTGTCAGCCACCTCTGGCAGGAGGGAGACTGCGCAAGGGGAAACATGTCCAGGCCTCAGTGTGCACACCACGGAGTCTGACTTCCCTCAGCAGTAAAAGCAGGGCCCGCTCTTTCTGTTTTATCACAAGCTCACGTGCAAAGGGCAGCACCTCCAAGACACATGATGGTGGGTGGCCGGAGGAGAGCTCTGGTCTGGAGCTTGTGCCAGACCGAGCGCCCTCCTCCAGCACCTCCCTCACATCCCAGCCCAGCCGGGCACCCCTCGCCCACTTGCTGCGGCTGCTGGGGAGGCAGCGTTATCTTGTTTGGCCACTGCGAATTTTGCATTTTGCAGCTGCTGCTGTGCCCCAGCTCGCCTGCTGTGCCACCGAGGCAGGGCTGGCCGGCCAGGCTGCCCGTCCCGCTGGGCAATGCCGAGGGGCGCGGGGTGGCCATGGCGTTCATGGCTGCCCGCCGTGGGAGGGGGTTAAAGGCGGCAGGCACAGGGCGTAGGGAAAATAACAGCAAACAAATATTGTTCACCTGCATTTCCGCTCCCTTCATTATAATTCAGCATGGCCTCTGTGATGGGATGAAGAGGCTGGGGGAAATAACCTGTCCTATTCCTCAGTGACAGGAAGAGTAAAAACCAGTGAGAGAGCCAGAGAAGGCATTAAACAAACTCTGAATATAGTTGTCAGCAGCAAATATGAGGACGGTTGTGCATAGGTATAGCTGCAAAACACACAGTCTCAGGGCTGTCTTCTTTTTAATCCTCTTTCCTTTTCCATTCCTGTTCCCCCTTGCTAATCAAGGTCAAATTCAAGCCCTCCTACAGCACAGCCACATTCAATTTAAGTGCCTCCACCCCACCCCCCCCACCCCCTGCCCCACAGCACAGGTGTAGGTTTAAAAACAAGTTTAACTGCAGCATCTTTGTCCATGAGGGCAACTTGTCAGATTTTCACCCTAGAAATCCCACCTGGTACAGATGGAGGAAGGGAGTGCAGGAACAACCACAGAGAGCTTGCTTGTGAGGTGACACACTTCTCTCGTTTGCCACAGTTTCTTCTCTTCTCTCTCTGTCTCTCTTTTTTCTTTTTTTCTTTTTCTTAGCTTTAGTCACTTTTAGTTTTCCTTAAAATGATCAGAGTTGAACATGTCTGTCCCGGTGGATGAGGAATGAAGTGAAGGCACATCTTTGCTGTTAATGCCTCCCTGGGGGGGGCGTGTTGCCCCTGTGAATGTCTGTGCATTTGTAGACGTGGCTCTGAAGGGGATGCAGGTATTGGTACAGGTATTTGCTTCCACATCCCCTCCTCATAGCTGAAATACACAACTCGGGGAGAAGGAAACTCTGCTGGACGATCTACATCAAGTGTGGCCTTTCCATAAACAGAAGACTAAGGCCTCTTCTTCAGCAGGGGTCACCATTTGGAGAGAAATGCTCAGCAGCAGTAGCACACTGAGTGCGGTATTAAACCTGGGAGCTATTGTGGGCTCAGCAGCTGGGCAAGAATTGGTTCTCTGCAAGCGGTGGCTTACAATGAAGGAAAGCACAGATCGCTTTCAAACCTCTCCAGTATCTTTAGTGTGTGTGTGAGTTTTACTTTCACAGTTAAGCAGAAGGTATTTTGGAACTAATGATAACAGGAAAGTTTATTGAGAATTGTCAGCTGTGGCAGGGGGATAAGAAAGAGAGTTAAGATAATCTGTATGTAGCCCCAAGCCAAAAATAAATTATTTGTTTTGTTTTTCCTTCAGCATGGTATTATTGCACATGCATCCGTATTGAACCTGGCTATTGGAGGCACGGAGACAGAAATGGAAACTGAAACAGCTCAGCTGAAAGCTAAATTGAAAAAAGCACCCATTAGGCAACTGTGCAGAAACTGCACATGAACTACTGCATGACATTACAGTTCAGGCACCAAGAATTGTAAATGGAGCTGTAAAATTGGGGTGGTCATGTCTCATTCGTGAGCAGCAAATAATACACCTGTAGTCAGGCGTTCAGAGTAGCTGCAGGCTGGTTGCTCTGACTTTAGTGCAGGTGACCAGATGTCAGAAGAGTGTAAGGTCATAGCAGTAAATGGAAGAAGGATATCACGTAGCAAAAGCATGGATCCTAAATGCATGTTTATAGCTGTCAGTGCTCTGAACATGAGGCCTGTAATAGATTATTGCTTGCTGTGCCAGACGTAGAGGTTAGGCACACCCCTGGATCTCCAACAATATGCATGGGTGGCATCAGCTTTCATCCCCTTGTTGGTAAACCCTGTGCACCTTTCATTTTTTTGGATAACAAGAATTTTAAAAACTGCTCCACTATGTTGGTTAACCTATGGGATGACAGTGTCTTTGGCAAACTGAAGGGAGATGTCAGATGCTAAAGGGCCAGCAAGGGGCAGGCAGTGAACACCTTGAATTATTTTCAGCACTAAGATGTCTCCAAGTGAAAGCAGAAAGCTTCTCACGAGCTGGCAGGTGAGGTCTGGAGCCCCCCCCAAGCTTCAGGTAGCCTGGGAGATGCTCCATCTGCATGAGTACAGGGGTTCTTCAGGACATCCAATGCCAGTCTTGTGCTTACCCTGTGCCACATCCCTCCCCTGCGGCACCTTGGCCCCATCTCACCTTAGGCTTGGCTGCCTCTGGAGCAGGAGGAGCCCTTGGTAAGACCTGCCAAGAGGGGAATGATGGCGGTGCTCCCCGACACAATGTCCTTACCTCTGCATGTCCAGTGAGAGACTGTGGGACCACGGACACTTGTGAAGTGAGGGCAACTAACAGGTAGGTAGGGACAGGGATCATGGCACACTTTGCTTGCAGCCTCTGATGAGTAAGACGTTACTGAGAGGGGAGTCCCGGTGGAATTATGTGAGTGCTGTGAAATCTCACTGACGCTTTCCCCAAAAAAGCTTAATAATGAGTGGGATTGTGAGACTTGCTTGTTTGCTGCCACCATGGCGATGAGCAGTCGCATTTTCATGGCTGTGGTAGTAGTGGTGACTGCCATCTGTGGGTGAGTGGAAAGAAAAGGTACAGTATTGTATTTTGGATGACTTTCATACTTTTAAAACCCGTATAACAAGTCAGTGTTCATATTTAACCTGCAATTTTTCTTGGTCAACCAAATGTCATTGGTTATTGGCATAACCACTCAAGGTAAGCAGGACTTAATACAGAAAATCCTTTGTAGGTCTCAGTTTTCACAAACATTTGACAGGATTTGGTCAGATTGAGGAACTCTGAGAATAAATAACCTGAGCAAAAGCTGCTAAGGTCTGGCCAGAAACACCAATGGTGGCATACCAAGTGTGGGTCAGGAGACATCTCAATTAACAAGTTCTGAGGTCAGGACCCAGAGCTTGCTTGCTCACATGTCCTTGGTGACCTTCTGGGCTACCACTGGGACGTTGCTATCTGGAGCACTGGGGGCTCCAGCATGTTTGGGGCTTGAAGGAGTTAAAAACAGTTTCCTGAAACAATTGCTTTTGCTGCCAGGCTGGAAGGAGGTGCAGTCAGAGGCCCTTGTGCTGAAGGGTCCTACGGTCTCCAAGTCACAGACTCACAGAATCATAGAACATCCTCAATTGGAAGGGACCCACAAGGATCATCAAGTCCAACTCCTGGGTCTCCAAAGCACCAACCAAAAAATCGGACCCTGTGTCTGACAGTGTTGTCCAAATGCTTCTTGAGCTCCAGCAGGCTCAGTCCTATAACCACTTCCCTGAGGAGTGTGTCCCAGTGCCCGAGCACCCTCTGGGTGCAGAACCTTTCCCTAACCCCCAGCCTGACCCTCCCCTGTCCCAGCCCCATGCCGTTCCCTCGGGTCCTGTCGCTGTCCCCAGAGAGCAGAGCTCAGCGCCTGCCCCTCCGCTCCCCTCTGAGGGAGCTGCAGGCCGCCATGAGGCCTCCCCTCAGCCTGCTCTGCTCTGGGCTGAACAAACCAAGGGGCCTCAGCCGCTCCTCCTGTGTCTTCCCCTCTAGGCCCTTCACCAACTTTGTAGCCATCCTGTACACTCTAATAGTTTTATGTTCTTTAGTGTTGACAGTGTAGTAGTGTAGATGCTCTCTAATAGTTTTACTTCCTTGTGTTGTGGTGCCCAGAACTGCACACAGCACTCGAGGTGAGGCCACACAGCACAGAGCAGAGTTGGACAATCCCGTCCCTCGGCCGGCTGGCAGTGCTGTGCCTGACGCACCCCAGGATACGGTTGGCCCTCCTGGCTACCAGGGCACACTGCTGGCTCATCTTCAACTTGCCATCGGCCCAAACCCCCAGATCCCTTTCTGCAGGGCTGATCTCCAGCATCTCGTCTCCTGGTCTGTACATACAGCCAGGGTTGCCCCTTCCCAGGTGCAGAATCCAGCACTTGCTCTTGTTAATCTTCGTAATGCTGGTGATGGCCCAGCTGTCTAATTTGTCAAGATCTCTCTGCAAGGCCTCCCCACCCTTGACAGAGTCAACAGCTTCTTCCTCTTCAGTAACATCTGCAAACTTACTCAAAACACCTTCTAGTCCTACATCCAAGTCACTTGTGAACACATTGAAGAGAGCTGGCCCTAAAATGCAGCCCAGTGAAACCCCACGAGTGACAGGCTGCCAGCCTGAAGTAACCCCATTTACTACAACCCTTTGAGCCCAACCCACAGGGGGTTTTCTCCATGTTTCTTTCTCCTGTGTTTTGTCATGTCATAGTGTGATTCACAGTGGGCCTGCGGTAAAGCAGAGCCCCAGTGGGGCTGGACTATGATGCTGCCACACGGTGTTTTAGCGTGGGACCCACAGCAAGGCCACATGCAGGCAGGGTACCGAGGGCAGGCTTTTACCTGCCCAGCCCCAGCTGCAGGGTAGATAGATGCATGGCTCACCTGCCCCAGGCAGACGTGAGCCAGGGTAGCAGCGAGGCTGTGCCAGCCTCTGTGTTTGCAGCAAGAACTGACCCTGACCGAAGGGGCAGCCTTGGGGCAGGATGCCAGGCTGGGGGGAAGGCGGCTGAAGGATTGCTGAAGTAGCCTTAAGGAGAGATGTGACCAGATGAACATTGTTAGTCCGTAATTTCAGCACAAACCACCACCTCAGCACAAATACTACTGCCATAAGAACAAAGAAACCCATAACTATAAATTAGCAATAATACCACTGAAAAAACTGTCTCGTAAATGTGTACTTTTATCTCTGTGCAATTTGGATTACTATAAGGTAATACTCCCACATTACCTGTGCATTTAAAACAAACTTAACTCTTCCAGCAGCAGTCTAAAAAAATCAGCTGAAGTTTCTTCTTTCCATAGGATTTTTCCTTTTAAATTCCTTCACCAATGGTGTGGATGTTTCTGGGCTTCAAATATCATTTCCAGTTGTTCTATTTTTGCCATCTAATTTGGAAACTCCAATGCACTAGTGCAGGGATATCAGTTCTGTGGTCCATAAAAATTAATTAATTTTGTCAAGAAATATCTAGAGGGAGTGCTGGTGCAATTTAAACTTCACAGGTTATAACCAAAGTCATGTCTCTGTTTTATTTCTTCAGTAAACTTTAATTTTTCAGTGCTTGCATGATGCACCTGTCAGCAGTGATTCACTTCAGCTACTCAACCGTATGTAAAGCTTTTCCTAAATCCCTGTAGATAGTGATGTATTTTTGTTACCTGTATTCTGAATGTTGCTCGTGAATTCATATGCCACAGGTACCCCATTTTTGTCTGACCCATTTCTGACAGGATCTGGTACACCAGTGCCTTAGCTTATTTACACTCAGACCCAACTGGCCCCAAATGTGATGAAAAGCGGTGCAGCCCAATTTGTGGTCAAAATTTGCCTGTTAAAATGTTCATGTTAGCTTTATTTGCTCTCGTCCAGAGCTTTGTGACTCCCAGCATATGGAATGAAAAGGTTTTCCTAGTATCTGTGTGTTGGATTCCCTTACCTAATGCTGCCATGCAGTTCCCACCCTGCCATGTTCTCTGTTGGCAAGAGCCCACTTCTTGGAGCAGCAGTTTCCAAGGCCAGGGATGCTGACAGGAGGCTGGAGGGCTGTGGCAACTTCCCTGAATGGAGAGGCTCAGAAGCTGCTTGGAAGTTGGACCTTGAGAGTGTTCTCCTAAAATATAGGGGTCAGGTTCATTAGGCTTTTTCTTTTCCTCTCCCTCTCCTCCTGGGCACTGGAGGCACCCCTGGAATCTGCTCATGCTTGGAGCTGACAAGGCTCATGCACAGGCCTGGGACGCCTGAGCCTGCAGGTCCACCTGCAGTAAGCTCAGGTGCAGGTGACTCGCGCCACCATGGCTGGGACACAGCTCGGTGTTAGCTGTTCTCAGCAGGCCTTTAGCTTGACATTATCTCCTTTGCTGAAAGTGGAAAACTCGAGCAGAGCAGTTGGCTTCATCTCTGCTTCCTTTTACAAGTAACTAGCCAAGACACTGCTCCACAGGCAGCTACTGGTGAAACTGCTGAAATGGGTGCAGGGGCACACAGTGCCCTGGGCACCCCAGCCTGAGGGGGCTCGGCAGAGAGGGGCACCAGGGAGGGGCAGTCTCAGAGGTCTCTTAATGCAAGCAAAACTCTGTTGTAATGCAGCTCTTCCCTCATTCCTCACAGGTGTTACAGATGCAGAGTTCTTCAGAGGCTTTGTGGCAAGCAATATGTCAGCTGTCCCTGCTGCATTAAAATATATGACTTGACTAACAAGCGGCTGTGCGTGGAGAGAGTTATTTTGCAAAGCAATAACAGGGAGAGCTACCAGGGGGGTGTTTGACTATAAAGCACAGGCAGGAGAAGCTGTGACACACCATGCATAGCAATCCCCTCGCTCTTCACAGCTCCTTGAGGAAAATCACGCCAGCATGCCTGGGGAAGGTAAGCCTCCCGTTATCAAGTGTGGGCTGCAACCGGCTCAAGGGGCAGCAGTGATGCAGGAAATGAAGCGGGTGTGCAAGAGAAGGGAGAGGCACTGTGCGACTGCTATGACTAATAACAAAATTGCTGCAGGTTTTCATAGTTAAGCTGTTTTTCTTATGACCTGTGGTAAGCTGGTTATTCCGACTAATCTGCTTTTAGCTCTGAGATGTGAAAAAGATATGTGAGCAAAGCCTCGCTTGCCCTCTAATCAATGCAGAATTAAAGAAAGAGCCACTTAGCGTAATCCTGCCATCCCCAGTAATAATTATGGCTGTGAGCACTTTGTTAACCAAGTAGGGGTTAGGGGATGAACGCATACGTGCATGCGTGACTTGATTGCTACAGCTTTGTGGTAGCTGCTAAAGCCATATATACGATGCTTGCTAGTTGCTTAGCCGTGCTTTTCACAATCACTTTTGACCTGTTTTTGTCAGCAGGCACCACGCGCCTGCCCAGCTGTTTCACAGCCACCACCTCGTGCTTTCGGTCACAGCAGTCTGACTTCCAGGGCTACCAGCAGCACTGCCCCTGCCTCCCCCAGCCTACAATCGCCTCCCCTTTGGTTTGAAATGGCCAATGTCCGACTTTGGAAAGTTCTTTGTCAACTGTTTCCTAGGGCCTGTAATTAGCTTTTCCTTAGTGTCTGGAAGTCACCTTCTCCTCCTCCCCATACCTTTAATTTATTTATTTTTTCCTTTGGCAACTGGGGTCATTACTTCTGTCTCTTCCAAGCCTCTGCAGACTCCCACCTCCCTAGGACCATCACAGAGGACACGGAGGACGGCACTTCTGGCTACCACCTAATTTCAATTCCAGCAGGCACCATGTGATAATGAAAATGTGCAGGTCGTGCTGAGGAACGGGCCTCCAAGCTGAAGGTATAGCTGACTACACACATTTAGAGTGCTTCAGGCACAGCCTGTGCTCTGAACAGAGCTGTCTGGGTGACCAAGTGTGCCTTACGCCTGGCCTACTGGTGCTCAGTAAGCAGGATGGATCAGAAACCTTGAGAGTGGGCTTGTTCGTGAAAATACTTCAAAGTAGCAGAAAAGGAACCCCTGGAAAGACTGAGAGCGAAGAAATTTATTTACTTCCTTGATGATAAATATTTAAGAAATAGTATCTATTTCTTAAATTGTGCTAGCAATCTTCATGCTTTTGACTATGGACCAGATTAGCAACGTTAGAAAGGGAAGCATCATTTTACTTTCATCCTTTTACTTCCATCCTGCTCGTGTTGACCACTCACAGAAGCTTCACACACTGAAATGTCACCATAGCTAATATACCCATGGTGTATTTGGTTTTCAAACTCACCCCATCAGGAAATGCACGTTCCATATGTGCACAAGGGGGACAAACACAACCAGTCTGTACTGCGCCCATCCTGCAGGCTTCCAGCGCATTGGAGCGTTTCTAAATGGCAGGGAAGCACTTACTTTTCTTATGCCAAACTGTAGGTTTCTAAGACACAGTTCTCAAACCAACTGTCAGTTTCAGCTTTATTTTTTGAAACAGAAAAGGATACAAAATTAGGGAAGATGTATAAAGCACTGAAAAAATACATATAAAAAACAATTTTGTTTTAGAAAGAAGCATAGTCTAGCTGACCTTCAGGGTCATTGCCATATTAGAGCAGGGCACTTTGCATGCATACAAATTGGAATCCCATCACTCAGTAGCCACTCGTGTCATGCAGTAATGGTAATCGATCAGACTGAGGAACAGACTCATGACTTTTCACTCCAATGCTAATTCCACTTAATTACAAAGTCTGAGTTAAGTTTCAGGAAGTTCTTGCCCTTAGCTCAGTGCTACTCCAAAGCTGAGGCCAATTTCAGACCTTTTTAGAAAATTTGCAGGCTGAGAGCAAAATACTTCTCTGGCTGAGAGGAACCCTGTAATCACCGTAAATCAATCCAGAGGGCCACGTCTCTGGCCGGGCAGCACGCATGGTGCGTCTTATTTTCAACAGTCCATCGTATCTCCTAGAGATAACTTCCAAGGGAAATAACTGCATTTGCACAGTGGAAAAATCCTTCCCTAAAAATAAAGGGCTGGAGGTTCTGCCCTGAAATAGTAAGGGAAAGGCTGGGTCTCTGGATGGGTAGACGGCTGAAGACTCTGCCCTTTTTTCTGCAGCAACAAATGAAGGGGAAGAAGGCGTCAGAGCAGCAGAGACATCAGAAATGCAGGCACTGAGCTGAAGCCTATCTCAGGGACTGAATTTCTTGCTGAAGGGATGATCTCGATCAGACTGTCCAAAGCTGCAGGAGCGACGGACAGCAGGACACTCATCTGTGCCTCCCGACAGGCTGGGATGGCTGCCGGGGGCACGGAACCAGTTTGGAGAGGAGCCCTGCTGCTTCGGGTGCAGGAGCTGCTCTCGGCAGAAGCAGTGCTCTTCTCCAGGGCTGGTGGCCTTTTGCTGTGCCTAAAGGAAAGCCCAGCCACATACACTAAAGGCCTTCAGGCTGATTAACAGGGAACAGACTGGGAGGTGCCCCTTGTACCAGAGGTGGGTAGGGTCTCCCTTCCCCCTGCAAAACGGCGCGTGCCAGCACTCGCAGCCTCAAGGCTCGCAACCAGACAGGCAGAACTTTGCCAGCTCTGGGCAACCCCGTGTTTCAGCAAAGATGCTGCTGTGACAGGTCTGGCTGCGGGCAAAGGACATGGAGCTCTGGCTCATTTGGTGCCACTGTAACAGACAATTTTTATTTTATTTTTTTTTTTAAAGCTCTTATAATGCTGCTCCTAGTCTGTCTCTTTAATATTGCAGGAGCTAATTGCCTGGACAGCAGAGGATGAAGCAGACCTACCATTCAGTCAGCCCTGGCTTATCTCCTTTCATAGAAAAGCACCAGAGGCAGACTAACCAGCTCCCCTGAAGGTGGGATTCACTCCATCACAGAGGTAATATTACACGCTTTAGTGCTAACCCAAGGCAGACAGCACTTAAAGCCCAAGGAGCTGTAAGGTCATATTAGATTTAAAAATAAAAGTTGACTTTTTTTTTTTTTAAGGCCTGCCTTCCTCTTTTTGAATGATCAAACACATACACTCCCAAGAATACCAAAAAAAAGTGTTTAAATGAGAAATTAAAGAGAAAAAGCAGACTTTGCTACAGTAACTAGAAAGTCCTATAAGGCTGAAAAACTGCAAGCAGTGAGAACACCAAAAATGTTCTACCTTAAATCAGAAAGCAATCAAAATGAACTGATGAGCACCCTGCCTGTCACAAGTAATGTAAGTGCAGGGCACAGCCCTGTGTGCCCCTGGACAGAAGCTGAGAGAGATTGGAGGTTTTTTTTGAATTGTGCAATGTAGGAAAAAAGAATTTTCTTCAGTACGACAAAATAGGCAGCAAAATATTGGAAGAAATAAAAACAGTCTTTATCATATGTGAAATACATATTTTGAGGTGCACACTTTCAGCGTACAGTCACAGACTTGTTTTATAAAAATAACATCATTCAAAATGCTTCATAATTTCTCCCCACCCTTCATATAGCCCATTAGTGTTTCTGCTTAAATTCCTGAATTCACCACCCAGAAGGAACTAAATGAGCTTTTAGTTTTAACACATTGACCAAATACTTGGTCTGGCACATTGTTCTGCGGATAAGACGTCCAGTGTAGAAAACCGTCGACGTGTAAGCTGCCATGAAACTCGTCGCTCTGCGTCACCCTTAATTCACAGCGTAAGTGCGTTCCCATTCGATTCCCACGTGAGAATAGCAGTACAGGAACCCGAGAACAGTCAGTGTTGCCCATGGCCAGCCTATAAATAGAAAGACAGACAATCCTAGTCAGAATAATTAATGACTGCTTCACACAGAAATACTCCTGGGATGACCAACTTACGATGCTTTTAATTAATTTTATTAGCAATTTGGTATTATAACTAGAGCCAACCCACAAAATTCGAAAGGGGAAACCTGGATTGACTAAAGCTTCAGTCTTTTCCATTTTCAGCGAACTGGTTCAGGGTTACTCCTGCTCCACATCCCCGAAGGACACTTGCTGAATTATAGAGGTCTGTTTCAATCCTCTCCTTTGTGGCAGGTTTGTCTGTCAAGCAAAATCCCTGAACGCATCCCGATGCTTTACGCTGGCTACAGTGCTTCCTATGCACACAGGCATGCATAACCATAATGCAGGTTATTAAAAATCAGCACAAATCCAGCTACCTGTTCTGCAAAAAGAGTCTGAAGAAATCTCTGACTGAGGCTGGTTTGGATACCCTGCAGCTGGGTGTAAAATTGATGCATGTGCTCTGCAGCCCAGTGACAGCTAATGGGGTCAGAATAGCACCGTGCCAGTGCAGAAGAGACAGCCCCATTTGCCTGATCTGTACTTGTTAGGTTTTTATTTATTTATTTAATAAAAAAGAAATACTCCTCTAGTATATAACACTTTTGCTGGGGAAACGTCACATTTTGTCATTATTTTTAATTCTGTTTAGCGGAAGTCACCCTTTTTCACTGGAGCTTTTAGCAGCTAAGCAAGTGAGCAGCAGGAGGTCACAAGCCAAAAGGACAACCCTTTCCCAGGGCAGTTGCAGATCACTTGAAAAATCTGTATCAGTGGATTTCAGAATCAGATAAATGAAGCTGCCTTTGTTGATACTTTTCCTCCTCTGCTCATTTTCTCCATCCTCATCTTAGAATTTACAGGCTGAAAGCCCCAGCATTAGGCCCTAATGTTTTGTTGAGGGGAAGGGAAAGGGAGGAAGGTATTTGAGGTTTTTTTTTTTTTGTCTTTTTGTCATTGTCAACACAGGAACTCTGGTTGTGTGTTTGACTGGTTTTCTATATGCCACCCTTGAACCAACAACTGCTGCTTTCAAAAAAAGGGCTTCTGCGCTCCCATTTGGAGAAAATTCTGAGCAGAGGAGCCTGCTGGCAGAAATGAGATTCCTCAGTGGCCTGCAGAAGGGATGGAGAGAAGACATACCCTCTCCACAACAGAATACTCTTTCTGAAGCATGCTCACGAGGTATTTTGCAGGCTGGCTTTGTCCAGGCTTCAAGCCCATGCTAGACTGGGTGCTGCTGAACTGTGCTCCCGTCTTGCTGAGCCTTAACAGCCTGCCCTCAGCAGGGCTGGCTGCCTCGGGCTCTGCCCTGCACTTCTGGGGACTGTGCGTGCTGGGACCCTTCCTGGGCACACAGAGAGCCCAGGCAGTGCAATGTTTGACCCTGCAATAGAGCTAGAAAACGTTATTTTTTTCCCCCTGTGAAGAGCTGTGTGTTTCATGGATCTCTTAATTGTTCTGTCCTTGTTTCATGGTGAAATACAGTCATGGGACCGGAGTGATTTTCACCGAGACATTTACAAATGTTCATCAATTGTCTTCACAACACCCTAAAGCAAAATTATACTTTCTCATTTAATTATTTGTTTCACAAAACAAAACTGCTGAGGTATCTCCAAAGGGATTTTTAGCAACGAACTAGCTTAGTTTCTTCAGTAATATTAGGCCAGTGTAGAGTGGGTTTTACCTTCAATAGCAAGCTAAAGCCTGGATGTACTTTGTCTATGGTAACATTTAGCTTGAAAGCATGTCAACGGATGCAATAAAACCATCCCTTTCCTGGAAGCAATATTCTGGTGTCTGCTCTGTGCAGACAGAGACAGCACGTTAAAAGATGACAGGCTCTAGAGCTGCTTTTTTGGTTTGGGTTTTCAAAAAGGGTACTTTTGGAAACCTTGCCAGATAGACATCAAGCATTTTTTATAATGCTTTAAAGACCTGGCACACAGAAAATGCGCCGGCAGTGGTCCTTATGACTTGGTTGTTATCGCAAGCCAGTACATGTACATTAAATCCTAGTTATAAGAGACCTTGGCAGGATACGTAGGTACACGCTAGAAATCTTTTCTAGATGCCTCAGACTTAAGATAAAATTCCTTCTCAGTGCCCACGACATGGCTTTATGGGGCTCTCATGGCGCTATAATCAGGCCTGTGGTAATCCTCTTGGAAGGCAGGGAGTTTCTCCTGTACAGTAACAGGTGTCAGGGATTGCATCCAGCAGATTATCTCCTCCTGATCTAATTAAGCTGAAAAGGAAGGGGGGAGACAAAGTCACCCGCTATGGGACAGGGAAAAGAACTTTTTTTAATTTATTCTTGCTACAGCTGCTCTAGGAGGAGCCACACAGATCCCAAAGCACTTCTTGCTGCAGGGGCAAGAGGCAGCCCTCTCAGAGCTGGGCTGGAGGAGGAGGTACCTCTGCCTTGCAGGCCCATCCTTGCCCTACAGGAATCACGTGCACTGCTACGAGGTGTGGGGAAATGCGTACGGCACCTCCACTGTCAGTCAGCAAAACAAAGGCATCGTGTTCTGCTTCCACACGATCCTGGATTAACCAATTCACTCAGAGCAGATTTGCACAAGTGCATCCACACCTGAAAAGTGGCCCGAGGACAGCCCGAAGCAAGCAGGGGCTCTTTAAACTCTTTTCACCTCTCTGTTCCATTTCATGACTGGACACAGGATGAACCTGACGAACAGACTGAAGAACTTTGTCTCCAGAAGGTGATGTTGCAGGGAAGGACGCATCGAGCAACACTAACCCAGCAAGGACGTCATTTCCAATTCTGTCTGGCGTTTTTTCTGATGCAAACGGCCCACGTGTCATCCTTGTGTGTGACCTCCATAATCAGACAGCAGCACGAGCTGCCCTCTCGCAAGATACACTCACAGGAGCCTTTTCCATGCTTTAACAGTTTCTCTTCATAAACCCAAGCAACCAGAAGTTACTGATCTATTCAGGTCCATAGTTCCAAGGAAATCACACTTTTTGCCCTGGGCCAGCACTGTAATGTATTTTCTTTTCTCAGGCCTTTTGCTCTCCCTCATTCTGCCCTTACCCTGACATCACAGTTCAAGGGCTCTCCTTTCTGGTGGGTCCCCAGCTTTACCTTATCACCCTAAATCACTGCATCCTCGTACAGAAAATGTCATCCACCCCATAACGTCCTTCAGACTCCATTCAGAAGTACACATGCCTGCATTCTGCACCAACATTTCTCTGCAGAATCGTATATATAAAATGCACTTCTGTAAACAATATTACTAGGGTCATACTAAGTACTAACCTTAGGAAATGACTGAGGTAGGTTTGCCTATTCAAATACAAGCCACACAGCACCTTAAATCTTAAAATTTGTTGACTGTCAGCAGTAATTTGATTTTAGACTTGAAAACCAAGTTTCGTGAGATGACTCAGATTTTCATAATCTTTTTTCATGGAAAGATGAATTAGTATTCACTAACATATGCTATCTGTACATCTAAGAACAAATTCATATGCTATTACCTAATCTAGCAAATTCTGTAAGATTTACATACATATTTTTTATTTTTAGACAGCTGGACTTTTAGCAAAGGGATGCTGGGTGAGAATCATCAGTGGAATCACAACCAAATTCTCGACTTACCCAGGTGAACTGCTTCACAAAACTCCAACAGGCTTTTTTGTGAAGAGGACTGTGAAGCCTGTGTCAAGGTAACAGCAACGCTTTATCTACCATATCACCTCCTCCCAAAAAAGTCTCCAACCCCAAGTGGGCAGGAGACACTGCTCTGTCACACACAGCTTATTCAATAGTCTTGCTGGTTTAAAACTGCATTTTGACATGTTATGTACTCACCTTTCAGTGTAACGAATATGAAACTTGTTTTCATTACGTGCTCAAAAAAGAATTAACACAAACTAACTGCAGCAGGAACAGCTTTTGGAATAGTTCCTTCCCTTGAACTTCCTATCTCCTCTTC
This sequence comes from Anser brachyrhynchus, assembly GCF_964034855.1. Classification (NCBI taxonomy): domain Eukaryota; kingdom Metazoa; phylum Chordata; class Aves; order Anseriformes; family Anatidae; genus Anser; species Anser brachyrhynchus. Next base: position 29,164,647 of record NC_137696.1, read on the forward strand.
CAAAATGCTTCTAGATACTTTGTGAACATCTAGATAAGATCATGTTTCTGGCCCATTCTAGATTTTAAACTGAAGATAGTAGGGTAAAACTAAGCTTTCAATCGAAAAGTAGTTGCTTGGATCACAGCTCTCAAAAGTCTGGTATGTCTTCATTACCTCACTTCAAATCATCTGAAAAACCATTTAATTATGTATCCATAATGAAATTCATTCACATTTCCTAATCATCTACCGTACTGCAAAAGAATCATGCTAGCAATGTGCTGGGGCCTCTTGAGCTATCACAAAATGTCCAAACGCTAGGAAACGGTGTTTTGTTTCCTCCAGCCTGTGAGAGCTAAGAGAAAGGGGCAGCAGTTGCATCTTACATTTCCCAAAAGTGCCTTACTTGCTGTGGGACCTTCATACTGTTTTTAGATGAGACTTGGCCACACAGTCCTCAAAAGTCATCAAAGCACAAGAGTAGTTATTAAATCAATTAAAAAAAAAAAAAAGGTCTCTTTGAAAAGCTTGACTTCAGGAGCGTACATGTTACTGTGACTTGGATTTGGAAGCACCTAAGTTGCTGCCAAGACTTTGCACTCAGGAAAATCTATCCTTAAACAACTCTTCACATGTGACAGGACACTGAAGTAACCACCCTGTACAGAATCAAGGAGACACAGCTGTGGGGATGAGGAGGAGGACCAGGCACTGATTTGTCAGGTTGAATAAAAAGCCAAAGCAAACCAGCATTTGAGGCCAAGACCTCTCTTACCTACAAGTGCTAACATCCTTATGAGATCAGTAAAACTGTCACATTTTCAGGAAAAATAACACATTCAAAATTAAAGATTAGTTGGAAGAAACCTATTATCTGGTCCAACATCTGAAATAGAGGGCAAACTCTGGATTTTTAACTTTAATTTCAGGTCTGTCCCTCGCTTCCAGGTGGACCGCTGCTGACCATTCACGGCAGGACATGCCCAACAGGATGCATGACAAGCACTGTGCAGCCTGACACCTCGTTACCACCTTTAGGGGGCTGGAAAAGTAAACCCTACCTATCTTCAGCTATCATTCAACACACAGATACGGGACTGCTAACTTCAAAGCCCACCAGAGGTGATCCCGCTGGCTTACACAAAATTGCTCCATGGGTTGTGCATCAAATTTTCCAGCTACTGCATCTACAGAGACATGATGCATGCGGCCCTGTGTAATGCTGGGCACTGGGTAACACTGTGTTATAATGTATGCCTACTTCTCTGTTTCTCCCAGAGTGCAGTCCTACTCTGAAGGTACTAAATCAGACTATGAATGAAATGATAATTTTCAAATTTAAAAAGTTATTTCTGAAGGATACTCTGAAGCTTTACAATACGCTGTTCAAAATACAGCATTCAGATGATAAATAGCAAAGTCACCCTTTTCAGAGAGTGTTTCTACAAACCCCTTTACAGTGCCTTTAGATGCTAATTCCTTCCAGTCTGCCTCCCCTTACTCACAACTCATCCAGACAGGAACCTGGGCATTTTCAATTACCGTGCACAGAAAAAGACCCAAGCACAACTTTTGTTTGCTTGCTTAAATTATTTTAATATTCATTAAATAAAGCCAAACACTTCAGAAATACTTGCTGAACTGGAACCCATAATAGTAAACAACTGCACTCCCAGGTGCAAAGAAAAACCAGAGGCAATTATGGAAGCATTAGAACTATTTGGAATTCAGTAAAGTTAGCTTTTATGCTTTTATATATGTAAATATATATACTAGAGAAGAGGAGGCTCAGGTGAAGAGGAGGTCCATAAATACCTGAAGGGCAGGTGCAAAGAGGACAGAGCCAGGCTCTTCTCAGTGGTGCCCAGCGCCAGGACAAGAGGCCGCAGGCACAAAGCGGAGCACAGGCGGTGCCCTCAGCACCCGGCAGCCCTTCTGTGCTGTGCGGTGATGGGAGCACTGGCACAGGCTGCCCAGAGGCTGTGGAGCCTCCTCCTTGGAGATGTTCAACATCCAACTGGACACGGCCCTGGGCAGCCTGCTCTGGGTGTCCCTACGTCAGCCTCCAGAGATCCCTGCCAGCCTCACCAGTTCCGTGATGCTGTGATATATCCCACCTCTTCAGTTCCTAATCACATTCCGTCATTGCTTCAGATTGCTGGTTTATTAGTGGCTGGCAGCATTGTTTAAGCAGTGCTGTGTTACAGCCTATCCTAAGAACAAAATTTAGAGGTGGAAAGATGCAAGTAGACCTGGTAAGATGCCAGGAAAAGCTCCTGTATTTGTTGAATTATGACCACTCTGCAATAAAGTAAACTGCAGTATCACGTAGCAGGGCCAAAAGCAGAGAATTATCACGTAAGATATTAACTGAAGCAATGCAACTCCCCTGCTGCATGGCTGCAGCATATCCACATTAAGTTTTACTACACCGTTGGTACAGCAGCATAATTAGACTCATGGAAAATTTATTAATGTATCTTAATCACCCAGCTGTACCCTACCCCAATCACTGAGGCATCTCTTAAACCTGCCCAATCTCTGCTGACCTCTGTATGCGCTGCTTGAGCTGACCTGAGCTGGCAATGATCTAAGCCTGATTTAAAGAGTCCCCCCCACCCAGTTTGTCCTCCCATTGATTAGGAATGCAGTTTCTCAACAGCCTGTGTGTTCTTGAGCAGTGCTATTAAAAGACTTTTTCTGTGTGCATCGTGCTGTGGAAACGGCTTTGGTCAGGGAAGCGGTCTTCGCATTATTTGAGTTCTTCCTAATCTCCTGGAGTTGGGGATCAATTTTTTTTTAATTATTATTATTTTCATAATCCACTTTTGAGGACAGGCCCTTAAAAATACAAGGTTGTGCATAACTACTGGCTGTAGCTGTTCCTCTTCAAATCCAGAAGAAATTTTAATCCTTGAAATCTTAGCCTAAGGACTAATTATGGTTCCTGGGTTTAAAATGTAAATTGAACAGTCTAGTAGTTTTTATTGCTCACATATTTAAATGCGACTGTGGTACTTTTCTAAATTAATGGCCAACTTAAGCGTTACTGTCTGAAAACAGCCTGTATCCTTGTGTAGGAGTTCTTACTAATAAGCATTTTATTTTTGCATACTTACAGTTCAGCTACCTATACACTCACGTCAGTTGATAATAAACAGGCCTGGAAAAAAGACCTGATGCACAGAATTTCACTTGCATTTCACTGGCTTTATGGCTGTTGTGTGGGAGCACTCAAACCAGGGATATCAAATCACCCCCCGGCACGCATTCAGGGATAACTGCAAGGATGGTGAGGTAAGGTGCAGCACACAGAGGACTGTGAATTAAGTTGAAAAAAATGCATATGGCAAACAAAGCCCTAGCATAAACCATAGCACGGTTATTTTGCTGCTGCTTTCAGCCTTCACGTTGCATGCTTTGCTCCTCCTTGGGCTGGGTGAAGAGGAAGTCTCACCTGTGCCACGATGGAGGAGCGACAACAATTCTGCCAGCACGGGCACAGCCCCAACCCCAGCCGTCCCCCACCCTGTAAAGCAGCGCCCAGATTCGCGGGGTCTCTATATTCAAGGTGCCACCTTGCCCCACTACTAGAGCCCAGCAAAGAGCTCCCACATCTTTCCCCTCCATCCACAGCAGAGCTTGGGAGCAGAGCCAAGCAGCACCAGCATGGGAGACTCCAGGCCAACTTTGCTAATTGTTACGGATTTTCAGGTGTTGATGCTTCAGCTTCAAGTGTGGGTAAGGTCCAGATATTCAGGCAAATCACCACTGTACAGCAGGGGGCACTGCAAAGGAAAGCCAGGGAAGCACCGTAAGGATGACTCAGAAGCTGTCCCATACAGAATCCGTGAACAAGGCTGAAAAGCACAAAATGCTCAGCTGCCAGGTCTAGATCTGAACCTCACCCAGGTACGTTGGCAGTAACCACAAAAGCTTTGTCTTCAGCAGACATGAAGTAATTTCCAGCTAAGGACATTAACCAATGTATTACATAGTAGTCTACTTATGTGAATTTTAAATTATACCATCCTGGAGAATGCTTACATCTGTGGCTTTCCGAGGAGTACTTATCGCTGCTGAGAAAAACTGCAAATGGAGAGATAACAGTCAAAGACCATCATCTGCAGTGCAGGATGACTGCAACTCAGGATCAGCACTGCTGAGAGCAGAAAGCTGTAGTCTCTGAGCATTGGCATAACGCAAACAGGTTCCTTTTAGCAGAAACAGGAAAAACAGATACAGATCACAAAAGCTGTAACTTTTCTTTGTTCTTATTGAGAGTGGATCCACACTTCACCAATAGCTAAAATAATTTCGCTTTTATGCTTGATGGCACTAAAGAAAGCTGCCTGCTGACAAGGACTGCCTTAAACAAGAAAGCAATTCAACCTACGTCAGGGATGTAGAAAGCATGTTAAACACACTAGATAACTAAGATATCAACTAGATAAGATGCAAATAAACAATTTCATAGGTAGCTCAAAATACCGGGCTATCATTTTACAAAGCACCCCTTGACATGATTCAGTGATGATGCCAAAACCATTTGCATTGCACTAAGCATGCACCTGAAAGAGAAAAACTGCTGTCTTATTTACAAATGCTGCTAAATGCCCCATGGATGTGGGTACCCATACAGGATATGATTGCCTTTGGAGCCAAACCCCACTTACTGATACCTAACCACGATACTAGCAGCTCTCCAGATGCTGTACAATGCAGATCAGAAGCATTATTTCCCTTGTACATAACACATGAAGTGAGCAGGGGGATGCTGGTAACTTCACTCTACATTGTTTGATTTTTTGTGGTATCGCCTGACCATAATTCTGACAAGTAATTTACTTGAAATACTGTATAAAGAACAAAAGAAACACAGCAGTTACGCTTTCTGCCTCATGTTTTAAAATAAGCTTCACACACTAGTAGTTTTTCCAGTACAGCTAGTCAGTGGAAAAAAGTCTGAGATTTTAGGCTGCAATCCTGGTCTCACACGTTGACTCTGGACTAATTCAACTAAAATCAAAAGAACCACATTACTGCAACTGCTGGACCTGAATTTAGAGTAAAAAAAAGACAGCTTAAAACTGCCTGGCAGAGTCTTTCTGCCACAATTGATAATAGGAAAAGAAAAGAAATCCAAACAGCTTTAGTTTCCAGATTAAGAAGGGGTGAATCTATAAGCTAGAAGCAACTTTCCTGCTCCTCCCAGGTCTTTAGTTGGGAACCGCACCAAAATAACGTGAAATCAAAGCAAACAAAATAAGAAATTGTGCCTTTTTTCTTTTTTTTAAAACAACAGAGACAAAAGCTTCAAAAAGCAGCACTGTAAATAAAGATGTATCTTCACCCGGAAGCAAGGCAAAAGAGCTACCTCTTTGAAGTGTCATGCAACAAAAACACTTTAAAGTAATCTACCTGTCTTGCCATGCATAATGAGGGCAACGCTATGCTTATCCTTAAATGTCTGCTCAGGCATTCCCAGAATAACCTCCTTAAATAGAGTGTGAACAATTACGGAAAGCTAACACTTGCAAAGATTTTATGGTATTTTCTGCTTGTAATTATTTGTTGACAGCATTACGGACACCATTCAAAACATCAGAGCCACGAGAGTCCTTTTGTTACGGCTGCATGATGAAATGTGAGAATACAGAGCTAACTCCCCAGACCAGACACGTCCCAAGGGCAGAGCTGGACTGCTGCTGCCTGGCACAACCCCGAGTCGAGTATCTAGTTATCTGTTGTTACTGAGCAGAGATACCCATGACACACAAAGAAAGACAGGCTGAGCACAAGGACGAGTTAACTTCCCCTTTACTACAGCTTGAATTTCATGAAGATTTCTTTATCAATCTAATTGGGGGTCTCCCTTCTCGGATTTCGGTTTGTGTGTCAGCCTTTTTGCATAGTGCTTGGGAGCTCTGGAGAAATCAAGGCTGTATCAAGGCTTTGAAAGGGTGAGAATTTAAACCACCCATCATCAGCAAGCAAACATCTGGGTAAAATGGTGAAGTACTATAATTTAATTCCCCAACCCAATTTCTGAACAAGGTATCCTGGAATGGTCATGAAAGTAAGATGCTTAAATGATGAAAAAAATAATAAATTTTTAATTGTGAAGTATATTTACGGATCAGTTATTCTCTGTCCTCCTCCTACTTGCAGCAACCTTTAGTCTACAATTTTCTCTTCTCATCCACAAAATCAGTTATGTTCCTAGATCATTTCAGCAATTCTGTGGCGTTGCCTTGTCTCTCGTGGTGTTAAGCAGAAGAAAGCAAGCAGTGCAACAAATTTAACAACTACTTACAACCAGCTACACGAGCAATACACAAACTGCAATGTCTTATCACAGAGGCCTTGTACAAGAAATTCTCTGTGTAACAAAAATTATGTTACCTGTTACAGCTCCATGCAGTAAAAGAAGGGCTGAGGACACATCAGTAATTTACAGGAACATGGCATTTGGGATAATTGCTGTATCGGTATAACACTAGTACTACAAGTGAGGACACTGAATCGAGTCCTCACTTAAGAGAAATCCAAACATCTCAAGGGATGGAAGTACACAGATAAGGGAACCAAGCAATCTTGCAATCGCTTATCAAGCCATAACAATCAATTCAGGACTAAGGTGTTTTTAATGCTGCTGCTCTCAGGCTGTATGCAGTTACTTCACTTCCACTTGTGTCTTGTTTCCACAGCATCTCCAAACAGCGACCAACGGTGCAGTTATCGCACACAGCTGTGGAAGGACAGTGGCACCTGAAGCTGGCAATCAGCCAGTAGAAAACATAGACAGTGAACAACCTCCACATCGCATGAAATATAATTATTGCATAAAAGTTATCTGTAGAAAAAGGGCCATATGTGGTTAACCCCTTTTTGATAGAACAGCTGTTACACTTCTCATGTGCGGAGGCTGACCTGACCCTGCTGTAGCTCATATAATCATAGCAACTAAATACTAAAATTATCATAGAAAGGCTTGGGTTGGAAGGGACCTTAAAGACCATTCAGTTCCAACCCCCTGCCATGGGCAGGGACACCTCCCACTAGATCAGGATGCCCAGCGCCTCACCCAACCTGGCCTTGAGCACCTCCAGGGATGGGGCATCCACAGCTTCTCTGGACAACCTGTCCAGTGCCTCACCACGCCCTGAGGGAAGAATAGTTCAATTATAGATACTTTGTAGGTAAGATTGAGTTCTTTTTGGGTTTTTTTTGGAACAAAAGAATGCGTTAATCCACCATCAAGACCATTTGTAAGAGAGAAAAAAAAAAAACCAACTTAAAATTACTTGAAAGATAACAATATTTAGTTGACTTTAAGGTCAAAATCAGACAATTTACTTGTATATTCTAAGAAAACACGTTCTGGATTTTATGAGTACATCTTGTGAGTTCTTGAGGCCTCATTCCCTGCTTTCTGTGTGAATTAGCAGTGTGACTCTGTGACAGAGCTCAGAGAGTATCTGAAATTACAGATTTACCTCTGTAAGCTGCACAAGCTTGAAGCATATCTGAAGCAAAATCTAGCAATCCCTTTATCACCTGTGTCAGAACACAGGAATTAGGAATACCCAGGAAGCTACCTCAACACGCAGCTTCTGTCAGCACTGCCAGCCGCAGGAAGCTTGTGTCCTGAGCCCCACTCTGCCTTCCTGGGATCTGCTCTCAGACCAGCAGGAGACCACCTGAGGGAAGGAATTTTGATCAGCATGGATCTGAGAAAGTTATGTACCAACTTGGTAACTGCGATCAAAAAGTCCGTCAGGCCTAGCCCCTCCATCTGTGCACTGAGGATAACAACACTTCTTTGCCTTTGTACCCTGCTCAGAGGAGCGCATATGAAAACTTCAGATGTTGTTGTTGTTGCTCTCCTTGCTTTCCTGTTTTAAGAAAGCTTCCTAAACAGCTGCTGAATAGGACCATTCACAATGTTGCTTGAACATTAGATGGCTATGCTGGTGGAGCAAAGCATACACAAGAAAAATTTGATTTCTAAAAGAACCCCCAATATGTACTTTTTTCCCAGTGATGTCTTTAGCAGGATGTTGCATTTTCCAGAAGGAAAAAAAAAAAGCCACAGCCATGAGCTCCTTTACATTGAAATACAACCGAGTAAAGCAGTATTACTGTGTCTTGCTAAAAAGCTGGTGCCAATATTTAAACTATCTTATTTAACAAATCAGATGTGATCTTTCCATGTGCTTTCCTGGCCCACTAGAGTCAGCCAGGATCATTACCTGATACAGGCTGTTATACCCTCTGCTCCTCTCCCACCCTTGCACCTCTACTTAATGTAATAAAAGCAGTGCTGCAAATGTTTAACAAGACTGCTGATAGCTCTAATATACACATCATGCTCAAAACCAACACACGCCTCTCCGAAGGAAACAAGTGACCCATTTATACACATCAGCTCCACGGTGTTCAACTAGCTTCTTGTCTCCTTGTCCAGGAATGCAATGAAGTGACATTTCTGTGACTCATTCGTCTCTGCCACTTCACAGCCTGGATCATGTTTGCTACTGATGCAAAGCAAGAGCAGAGAAGTTGAAATCAGCTGTACAACCCCGAGGGGTGGATCTGCTCGGCTGCCTCACCAGAAGATGTATGGGACCTACATGGATGCCAGGGCCGAGAGGGCACCAGCAGGCTCTCATTGCCCTGACCAAGCTCACCAGGGGCCTCCAGAGAGCCATCATCCTCACAAGCGTATTTAACTGTATTATCCCATATTGCATACACCACACACGCTGTGCCTGACCCTGACTTGACGTCCACCTCAGCCCTGCCTTGCCACCCTCGGCCTGGCCCGGCCCCGCTCCCCTCGCCGAGGCCGCTGTGGCCATGCCGTACCATGCCGTGGGACAGGGCCTTGCTGCCCAGCCCCGGCGCAGCAGCCCAATGGCAGGCATTCGTCTTCAGTCCCGCGCGGCAGCGGGATTTCTCCCAGTCCCGATTTCACACCTCATGGGAGAGAAGTATAATGAGAACTGGCTATGAAGCAGTCATTTCCATTTGTAAAGAGGGGAGCACAAAGGAAGTAATGAGAACAAATTTCCATATGTACAGCCCCTTCTAAACAACATTTCTGTAAGCCTCTCCGCACTGTGCACGCTTCCTTTCCTCGCCGGATCAGCCACGCACCCAGAATAATGAATGAATTTAGACAACATCATATCAGCTCGGAGGATCCAGTATAACAGAGCTGGATCTGATTTGTTTTATTTCAAAGATCACACTTCACACATGATGGTGTGACCACACAGATTAGCCATATTAAATATAATTTGGGGCTAAATAATGAATGCCGCATCTGAGGCGGGCCCAGACTCCCTTCAGACATCGTTGCTTACAATCACTACGTGCCAAAACAACACCTTATCACATCCCTGATCTGAAACTAAAGCATGAGGTGGGGAATGCCTGATGGGAGAGGTGCATGCAGTGGCCACAGAGGGCTGGCAGGGCACGCACGAAGCCCGTGTGGAGGTGGGACAGTCACCGCGTTCACGTGATGGCACACGGCTCCCTGGTGTGAGATGGAGCCCGCCCTGGGAAGAAGACCTGGGGAACAGCTGCACAGCTCAAAGGTCCCACTGGGCTGTTCACCTCACTCCCAACATCTCCGTTAGGATCAATAGATGGCCCAGAGAGGTCTCCTAATGCAGATCATATTTTCAGTGTGGCGTAAGAAATAGAAGAATGATGTATCGTAAAACCTGAGGTTAAGAAAATACCTTACTAGATCTGACCCGCTTAGACAGGTGTGGTGAGATGGCAGAAGGAAACCTAGCCATGGAAAACAAGCTACCAAAAGAGGTACCTGTGATTTTGTAATGGCTGCAGTAAAAATGTGCATGGGCTTAATTTGACTAGGAGTTGCTTCATTTTAGTTAGAATTGCCAAAGCTAGAGGTTGGCAGTCTTTGGTATGCTGGTGAAAGCCTGTTGCCAAATGAAGATGTCAAGGTGTCCATCATTTTGACTGATGAGCTGGAGAAGAACCAAAATATTGCCATTTGCTGTGGGGGGGACATGGCTCACCGCTCTGCAATAGGCGATTTTTCTTCTGAAGGCAGTATTACTCCTGCTCTTGTCAAGGAGATTGATGCTCATTTCTTTGGCAAAAATTAGGATACCTAATAGAAAGGAAAGATAGTTTCTCTTCTTCCTTTACCTCTTTATTTTCAGTTGGATTTTCTATTGGTACTAAATGAATTATTAGTAAAATTCCTCATACCAAACTACACATTCTGGATGAAGGAAACACTTCTAAAAATGTATACATGCTCACTTAAAACACTTAAGTGGATGTTTAAAGAGAAAAGTATCCTTTTAATTTATTGGTTCTTTAATGTCTAATGCACAATCTGTTTCTCCAGCCTTACTCTTCTTCCCAAAAATCTTTTGAATGGATACTGGCACACCCAATACAAATTTTGAAAGTTTTGCTTTTTGGATCAAATTTACTGACATGAGTGTCAGCATCCTTCATGTCTACTCACACTGTGTTTATCATATGGAGTAAGGCTGCTCAGGTAATCCTCTATTTCCTCTATAGAAAATCATTTTGCATTGGGATTTGGCTCAGGGTTCACTTTAGTGCAGTACCCAAAGACAGCTATGGATAAAAGACCTTCCTCTGTCCTTTAGTGTTTCACTGAGTACCACACTCAAGCGAAGAACTCAGCTGCAGTCAAAGTTTGTTGTAACAAAGAAGCCTGATTAAATAAGAGAAATTCATCATTTGGCAGAGTCCTTCAGCCATTCTTAAAAGGAAAAGTCAAACACAATACTTATTACTTTGATCAGAAACTCTGCTTGTGTCTTGGACCTGCATCCCTGATGACCTTTAAATTGCATTTGAATACATTTCGATTACCAAGGCAGGAAAATTACCCTGGCAGATGGACCAAGGTCATTACCAATCTACTATCATATCTATCTTCCCTTTTGCTGAAGTCCCTATATCTTCTATGGCTTTAGAATGATAAATTATTTTTCATTCTTCAGAGAGTAATGGAGCTTAATTTGTTTTAAATCCTAACCCAAACTCTCCAACAGATGTTGTAACTGTTGGGTAGGATACCTGAGAGGCCGTGGCACATCTCCATTTTGATCTGAAGCATCAAAGTAAAATAAATAAAGAGGATGGAAGTAAAAGGGTGACTCATATGCATTGTCATTATTCTAGACAAAGACTGAAACAATTAAGATAAAAGGGTTAAAGTGATCAAGTGAATCTCTGGAAGGGAGGAAGAAATGTTAAAGGTAGACTCAGAAGTGAACTAGCTAATTGGCAACAGAGAAAAGGTGGTCTAGGAAGCAAGAGTCAAACTCACAAATTTGAACAAATTCTCTTTTCACTACCAAGAAAGCTATCAGTGGCTTGCTCAACTCATCAGTTCTGATCTAACAGTCCAGTTAGGAAATGGGCTCTATACACTACATTTGAGAACAAATGGTCTTAATCAAGTATGTTATGAGACAGTAAAACATTAAAGTTCTCTTGTTAAACATTAATCATTTTTTAGAAAAGGAGAACAGAAAAAAGATTCAATAACAATACTTTTTTCTCCCCCCCCCCCCCCCCCCCCCAAAATCTTAGATAGTTATTCTTAGTCTTAAGAGGGAGAACAAACAAAGCCCCCACCGCTCACATATCAACATAAAACTTCCCCTGTTGCTCATGAGCCTGCCTCTGTAGGGATCCTCCTTAGGTAGCTCAGCTTGCCTTGTGGCTTTGACGTGCACATGCATCATCTGTATATGCCGAAAGGATACCAAAGGTCATTTGGCAAAAGACCCCCCTCCAAAATGATCAGTTTATACAGGTGGTTGCTACTAACAAGGATGGACTTTACCTGGTAAAAACAAGGTCCAGTCTTTCTAGCCTTCATTCAGAGCTAATTATACTAATTCTTTTTTTCAGACTACCGTGGAGCTGTAGGCATGGTACAAGTTGACCAGTAGCTTAGCTGTAGCTGCATTTAAGTCTGACTAATGCAGAAAAAGTTTATTACCTTCCCTCTTGGAGATATAACTGGATTTAATCTTACATCTCAATCAAGCTTAACAGAACATTAAATATAAATGCTGTCAGTAGCCAACTTCTTTAATGAAGACAGCAGTACATAAAGCTGAATTGAATTATTAATGAAATTACTCTTGCGGAACTCGTGTGATACAAGAAACTCACTGCAAAAACGTTAAGTAAATTGTAACTTTTTTTAACGAAATAATCACTATCTTTGATTAATGGAGATCTAATCAGACTACACATTAATTTTGAATCATCTAAAAATTTTCATGGAAGCAATTTGTGTCATCTTTCAAAACCAGTGCAAATTTGGCAAAGTACCATGCATAATACAAGGTCTTTAAGTAATTAACTTTAGTGACTAAAATGCTCATAAAGTGTGTGTCCTTGGCTATGTATGGCACTGCCGTGGTCTCAGTTTCAAGAGAACTGATGGGTCAGCACTACTATTGTAACTGAAATACAGGAAGGTTACTGTAGGCTGACCTTTACAGTTGTTTTATATGCTATGTGCCTGCACTGAAAAGAAATTATAGGTACTTCACCTAACACTGTAGATAGTGTGAAGATATAGAACGCAAAGTGTAAGCAGGACAAAAAAAATCTTTTCACAATCACAGTCAAGACTCAGCATTTTAATATGTGACGTGTATGTACAATTAGTTTTCTTCTTTCATTTTTTTTTTTAAATTTGTTAGAGGCCAGTAACAATGCCTGAGCCATGCCCACAGTAGTGCCTGCCCACCATATTGTAGCAGCAGCCTCTATTGCACTTGCTGGGGCAGTAATTATATTGGACCAGATTTCTAAAGAGAAACATGTATGGCCCTGGGGAGTCTCTGCTGGCATTTGCCCTGGAGCTGGTCCCTGGTGCTCGGCTCAGCAAACCACCACAGATTTTCTGTACATTTGTGGCTTGTGCACTTCCCTCCTTGCTTCACACACCAGATTTTGTTTCTATCCAGTAACTGTTAGAAGTAAAACAGACTTTTCAGGACAGTCCATCTGGCAGAAACTAAACCAAATGCATCCTGCAGATGCTTCCAGCTTGTCCTTAATGTTCTCTAGGAGGCATCTGGAGCTCAGGCAGGACTGAGGACATCCCACTACTCCATTTTACCTGGGCAGCAGGCAGTAAAGCTGAGGGCAGATTTTCAGAGGAAGAAAAAAAAGCAAAGAAAGCAAGCCTAGAGCATCATAAAGCACCCTAACCTGTGCATGACAGATACGTACATTAAGACAGACAATGCTGGAGGAGAAAAGGGGGATGGGGCAGAGTGATCTCCTCTTACGTGATATATTTTGCCATTTCCTCTAGACTGTGGAAGCAGGTAAAAGCTAGCTGTCCCTCTTAGTTTCTCCTGTTATCATCTCACAGCCTTTCATCAGCAATAATGTTACTTAAAAAGATAAAGCTCGTGTCTTTGACTGTGATGCAGGAGCCAGCTTTACTGAGAGACAGCTCAGAAATGCTTACTGCAACATAAAGAAGGCACCGCTGTGTTAGTGAGCCATCATGACTTTTTAAACAAGGACTTGACCTTTCCAAACTCGGCATAGGTCGAACAAATTAAGATGTGCCTAATTCATGGAAACTCCTTTTATTTACAAGGCAGTTACTGCTGTCACTGAAGACTTTGCTGTCAGCTCAAGCAGCACAGAAACCAACTCACTGAAAGGATCTTCTGACACTGCTGGTTCTTCCTTCTGTGCGACCGAGCTCTGTTCATGAATCCCCAGAGAACTCGGCGTTTAAGCAGGACTGTGAAGAAGCACATCTTAAGGAGGAATGAATGCTGAAAAACAGACTGACAGCAGTCACGAAAGCCAAGATCTGTTCCCCGCTCTGCTACTGACTTGCCACTTCTCTTTGTGCCTTTGTTTCTCTTTGTTATTTGTTAAGTGACTGGAATTACAAAATTCTTCAAATCTTTGGGTCAATATCGGACTACAAAAGGATACATCAGTCTATTGCCATATTTTACACAGGCTGCTCAGAAGCTTTGCAACCTACTGCAACCTTAAAGTTGGCCAAAGGATGAAATGACATCAGAAGAAACCATTCGCTCTGTCTCTCCTCAGGAGTGGCAATTAGAAACAAGGCAGGTTTATAAGGAAGGGTGTTCTGGGGCATTTTTGAGCAACTCTGCCAGTGTGACGCAAGTTTTACTGCAATAAAGACAGCTGCTATTTTAGTGTTTTTCAAATAAATGGCATCATGATGTAAAATCTGCATCTTATCAAACAGGTTAGCTCATACAGCAATAAACGCAGAGCTCCATGACAGCATCACCATCAGTCAGCAGCAGGCTCTGTGGAAAGGATGCCTTGGAAACATCCGAATGATCTTGCTGCTGCTAGGAAAGGCCTTCAACCCTGGCTGCTGAGACAGGGTCTGGGACTTTGTTGTTCAGCAACAAAACTGTATCAAAATCTCTAGCAAAGCTGCATGTCCTGTACAACTAAACTGCACACATCAGTTTGAACTATAACAAGGTTCAATCCTTGCTCTACGTAGTTTTGCTGGTAGAAGTTACAAGAGTGTTCCTGCAATTCCATGTCATTTCAATCCAGGGAAGAGTGTTACTGAACCAGTAAAAAGCATGGATTTATGTGAGATGTCCTGGTGGTACAGCCTGTGGGTATTCCTGCACCTGCAAAGGTGCCCTGAGCCTATGAATTGGGAATACAGAACCAAGCATCAGCCAGACAGAGTTCCCTTCACGTTTTTTCCCCACTTTGAAATGTGGTCCTCCAAAGAAATCCCAGACTAACTCCAGACATTTGTTAGTCCTTGAGAAATGAGGCATCTTCAATTTATCCTGCATCCCTCAGGGCTAACCTCCCCTCTGTGTGGAGGCCAGAGCTTAATTATGATGTTTCTCTAACTACAGATACCCTCTGTCCCTTATACCAAGAGGGAGCCATTAGCAATTTTCCCCCAGGGAAGCACAGCTCATTATAAGCTATTGTCAGGTATAAAATAGCTTTTGGCTCATTTAGATTTTTTGTTTTGCAGCATGATAAAGAATAAAAGGCAATGTGCATTGAGCTGTCTATGTGATAAAGGCACTAGTGCCACTACACAAGTTGAAGCAGCTCAATAGCTGAAAACAGATGCTTCCTGCAGTGAATTGATGTGACAAAACTTGAACTCATTTTTTGGAGTCAGGCAATAGATCTTCAGCCTAGTACAGAGCAGCAAGTGTACCGAATGCAGGCTGTGTAAAATTCAGCATGCAGCTAGCCTCCAACTAGCTTACTGTGAGGTGGCCTTGGAGAAGATCACAGAATCATAAAGGTTGGAAGAGACTTCCAAGATCATCTGGTCCAACCACCCCCCTACCACCAATGTCACCCACTAAACCGTGTCCCTAAGCACCACGTCCAACCTTGCCTTGAACACCCCCAGGGACGGTGACTCCACCACCTCCCTGGGCAACCCGTCCCAGTGCCTGACTGCTCTTTCTGAGAAGAAATGTCTCCTCATTTCCAACCTGAACCTCCCCTGGTGCAACTTGAGGCCATTCCCTCTAGTCCTGTCACTAGTTATCTGTGAGAAGAGGCCGACCCCCAGCTCCCCACAGCTTCCTTTCCAGTAGTTGTAGAGAGCAATAAGGTCTCCCCTGAGCCTCCTCTTCTCCAGACATGCCTTTCTTGAAGAAGATTTCTTAAGAACAACACACCTTGATGGTGTTTTCTAAGGCTGTGAAGGTGCAAGTGAAAGAAACAAAGATGGACTGCAGTAAATAAAAGTTTCAACATAGCTGGAATAAGCTCCTACTAATATTTTCATATGACATAATAAAGCCCAGATTTAAGTACTGTGGCCTTCACAGGTAATTGGTTTACCTGAGAAAAGATGATCCAGACATTTAAAACTGGCACTGATAAAATCAGTGGTGATTTTGCCATCAGCCTTAATGGAAATAGGACCAAGTTCCTGGGGCACAATGCTATCAGTTGCGTGGTGACCTCCACTCCCAGCAACTCAGGCAGAATTTAAAAGCACTCAGTAATTTGGGGAAATTGCTTGGAAAGCAGCTGAAATATCAGTGCCTACCACACCTTGGAAATATGCCATTTGCTTGTGACATTTGTTGGAGAATTTCACATCTATGAATAATGAAGAGCAGAAATGACTACCTAATGCACAATGATCTGGTTGGAGGACAGGACCTTCTCTGACATTCCCCTCCCAAACTCTCAAACATATTCCCCACACCTTCCAATCTAAAAAACAAACAAACAAAAACGTGCATTAAATATTTCATTAAGTAGCAATACTCATGTATTGAATGCATCTCTAATAAAATAGTTGAAATAGAGGAAAGGAAAATAAACAGATCTTTTCCATCTGCTTCAATGAAAAAAGTAGATACTATCTGGTATAGACAAATCATAATACTTCTGGAAAATGAAACCTGTTTAACAAATAACTGCCATACTCCTGTAAGGTTTTAGATCTTCTACTCTAACTTTCATGCAAAACATTTAGAAAACTGAAGGTGACACTTGTTTCTACTCTGAATGTGTAAATTTCCCTTCAACAAACTCTGCTACAATGCCTCCATCTATCAACTTCTTCACTGCAGCATTTGGTTACCTCTCAGCTGCCAGCTTATTTACCTACATGATCATTCTGTGCATGGAAACTGTCCTACCCGTTCATCATCCCTGTTGCTCTTCTCCAAAACCTGCCAACCTCTGATACATGCTCTCTCATATGCAGGAAGGCTGCAAAGCTCGACAGCTCCTGTGTATAAATACCAGCAGGTTTAATCACTGCCTGTGAACGTTGCAGAGTCTAACACAAGTCCCATCCAGGACTGACAAACACGGCAGGAGGAAGCCCAAAGTAACAGGCTGTAAAAGGGCCAAAATGAGGTGGGGATAGGAAACAAATGCAGGTGGAATGGTACATAGAGCAGGTATCACAAGAGGAACAACTGTCTCAAGAGCAGGACGACAGAGATAGTGAAGCCATCACGTTGAAACCAGTAAGGGGATGTCCAAAAAACCACAACATTGGAGCGGGGAAAGCAGAAAGGTAAATGGCACTTTCTATGTTGTGCAGACGAAAGTCTGCCATGCTGGCTCAGGACTATGTAAAAAAACCATGTATGCTTGAGCCATACACTTATACAACTGACAATGCTTGTGTGTGATGCCTTTATGAACTTGCGTATGGGAGGCTCAAGTACCAGAGAAACCCAACCAGAACTGGCATGTGTCAATGGTAAGGCTCTGTCCTGCAGTCCCCACACAAACTGTTTTAGCTCAGACTCCAGCCTGATCTACACCAGTGATAAGTCTCCCAATAACCTTTGTGCACCAAAAAAATATGAAGCGCAACTGCCCTTGTTAACTAGAGTATGGATTTCCGAGTAGGAAAAGAGCGGTTTCTTGCTTCCTGAAAAACAAGAGGCCAAATTCCAACAGATACAGCTGTTCCTCACCTCTGGGGCACAAAGCTAAGTCCTCCCCATAATTCTCTTCCCCTTCTCCTCCACTCCTACCTAACGCCAAGTCTTGCCTCCAGCCTTTCGCAGAAAACTGCCAGTCTGGCTGTATGTGCTTCAGCCCCACGTTTGGAAATGCCTGAAGTGTTTTGGCTGAGTCTTTTCTTCTAGGAATTGGCCTGAGAGACAGCAGAAGTAAAACCTCCAAAAAAACAAGAAAAACAAAAAATCAAGTACAAATTAAACATTTTTGTAGTGAGAAACCTGAGGTGCTCGTAACCTTATTTATAATACATGAATTCAATCTCTTTCAGGATTAGTATGATACAGAAACATTAAAATTAGTCTTCAGTCTCCTAATTTCATTGTAAGAAAAAAGAGAAAAAAGCAAAAAGTCTTATTTTAGCAAGAATAAGTGCTCAGGGTGCAGATATATAGAAATATTTAGGTAGATACTAGCTCACAGTCGTTCAAAATTATTTTGCCTGTCAGTTCTTGTTCAGTACCTCTTTAACCAGTTGGCAGGAAAACTGCTTATAGTTATCTTGCAGCTCATCCCATTGGAGTACATTTGAAAGCCACAGAGTTTCTAAAAGGCCCGGAAACTTTTTCAGATGGTAGAAGGGAAGGCTGTCACAGGACGCCTCATGAGAACCCACGGAGCCAGTGAGATGCGTTATGAGTGCTGGTCAGGTAGGTACCAGCTACTCTGTATGTGGGGTTTTACCTCAGTGAATGTGTTTCAGGCATCTGGGGTACTTTGGGTTAGAGAAAAAAAGGAATAATTCTCTAAGAATCAAAACCTGCAGCCTGTCTGGGATTTTCTTTAAAGCCTGTATAACATTATAGTCTGTATAGTGACTGATCAGGAACCAGCAGCAGAGAAGGCTGGCCAGCCTTGAAAAACACAACTATACGCAAGTACAAACTATTCTGAACCCAGATTTGCCTTCAGTGTGCACACAAAACACACAACTCAGCTAAAAACAACAGAGTGACACAGATTTACTTCTCTGCCATGCTCTCAGAATTTCCATTAAGACTCTTTTTTTCCCTGATATTTCCAATCTTCTTTTCACATTAAAAGATCTCTGGAGTTGGCAGGAACAATCTCCCTTAGACTCTCCTAAATGAGCAGCTCCAGGCTTTGTAGGCGTTTGCTGAACACTGAAACGCACCAGCACAAACCAGCCCTGAACACTGACAGGACCAAGAGACGGCTCTTCAGCAAAGGAAAAGGGGGTTTTCAGGAAATAACACAGCCTACGAAATAATCACTACCCAAGATCGTTTTTAATACTTAACATTGGAATACTGCCATAGAAGTAAAAACGGAGCCTATATTTTCTTTCCCTGAGAAAAAGAGGTAACTTCTCTTAGATTTATGATTTCGGGTATGCATTGGTTCAGTCACTAGTGCTCTGGGACAGGCTTTGCAGCCTAGCACGTGGCATTAGTGTGCAACGCAAGGAAGAAGAGTTCTTCCAGCTCCGTGCTGGGAGGATTTTTCCTCCAAGTGACTTCACATGGTAAATCCAGATTGTTCATCAGCCACCCATGGCTGACAGTCACCTTTCAAAAACCTCTTAAATAGTTAACTTTGCATTTTGTAATTTTAAGCCAAGTCCCTGCAGCAGGAGACCATGTGTGATGAAGATGAAATGGAAAGTTTATCAACAGCCTCCCAACCTCCGTGAGATCTGTTAACCTGGAAGACTCTAAACAGCAACGCCTGGCACTTCAATACAGCTCCAACATCAAAGCACTTTGCAAGCCCCACATACGCTGCAATAAAAGACCTGGAGAACATAAAACGCTCCTCTGTCAGGATGACCGTGTCACTAATTGCAGTTTAACTACGCCATGTCAGAAGCCTTCCACCAGCTTCCCTGGGGGCTTACTCCTAATCTCATGTATTTCACTGTCCAAGTCTTTCAGACTCTGCAGTTAATTGAGCAATTGCTGTGAGTAAAACTTAGGGCCATACACAGATCGAGACTGAGCATCCAATAATGGGCATATACACCATGTACACCTGGTGGCAGAAAGCAGCCACGGGCTCTCGTTGAAGTTTGCTTCCATAGCAGAAAGAGGAAGAGCGACGTAGGCACCAGGTGCAATGCACCACGAGACTTAAATACAGCAGTGGAAGGCGACACAAAGGACCAGCAGTTCAGACTGAAGACATGGATGGAGCAAAAGCTGTGGAAATCAGCACGTGCTGGTGCAAATGGTGCAGAGCTAGACTCAGGAGCTGAGGCACAACTGGTAAGAGCAAAGACACAGTCCAACACTCTAAGAGTGTTACTCTTACTAGCTGTGTTCAGGATTGGATGGAGATTAAGGAATTTATTTCAAATGATTTTTTTAGCATGTAAATTAGATTTTAATGCATTTTACTTTTTAAACAAGTTTAAAATTTAATAAGAAACTGATGATTTTCTTGAATATCTGTTGTTTTTTTTGTAATCTACTGAAATAATTTATATAAGAAATATTGCATTACTGAGTCATTCTATGAAGTTTCATAAGTTAAAGCGTGATGATTTTATTTGACTAGGAATGGAATAAATAAGAGCTGTAGCTATGGATGTCAATTCAAGCTTTATAAATAATGCAGCAAATAATACCACGACAGAAATATCTGTCTGAGAGAACTCCTGCTCTATTTTAAATACTTTTCTACTATAAATGCAAGTGTTTTTGAATCCAAGCATGAAAATGAGCAAGTTTTGTCCTAAATTATTTTCGGTTGCAGTTTGCTTAGGAGATGCAGGGTGGTGTTTTCTTTGAAGTAGCTAAAAGTCAGACAGTGATTCTAGACCCAGCATTCTTTGCTTTCCTCTCCTAACCAACAAAGAAAAACTGACAGAGTATATAAAAGCCACTGCTAAAAAAAAAAATCAAGTATATGGGCCAGACTTTCTAAATGTCTTAGATATCCAAAGGTGCCAATGAGTTCTTGAGTGCTATTGAAAATCCCCCTAAACACAAAAGTTGGTTACTGTTGTTACATACTGCTGCCCATGGAGTATCTGCATCTTCAGAGACTAAAGCACATGCTTTTGATTATCAGTGGTAAGTTTTCCTCATCAGGATTAGTTTTCAACCTGCCTACTCACAAGATGGGTTAAAAAAAATCCCTTAAGAAATCATTTAATATGAAGCGCACTTTTCAAGACCTACTTTTTGTGTGTCCAAAGTATTTCAGGCAGCCTCATTTAGCTACTAAGCTACTAAAATACACCTAAACTGTAGTACTTTTAGTTCGGTTTTCCACTTAAAGCTTGGTATTCCTGTTCTCGTTAAAACCCACAAAAAGTTCACTACCCTCACACCTAGCAGCACTCCAGCAACATTCACATTATTCCAGCAGGGATCTCTCTCCAAACCTCCTACCCTTACCCACCCCTTCTGACACCCACTGCCCCCCCGCTGAGGTCTTCTCCTCCCCGCCTTCACCCAGCACCTGCCAGTCGCTCAGACCAAGACTGCTGCCAGGATGTGGCATTTCCTAAGGCTTTGTAGATGTTGCCCAAAGGGAGCCCCTGCTGCATCTTGCCTGCATTACAGCCAACAGGCCAAATCACCACTGCTCTGGCAATGCAGAGCAACACCTAGATCCCTTTAAAAATGCAGCCTTTAGGTACCTATTCACCCCATCTTTTTTTTTTTTTTTTTAATGGGACCTCAGTGCTGTCCTTGTTTGGTGCTAAGGATCTTCTTCAACTTCTGTATCTTCTTGATCTTCTCGATCTCCTCTATCAAGAAGAACATAAATACACATAAACTTGCAATCTCTTTGCTTTTATCACTGTTCCTGTCCCCTGCTCTTCCACTAAATCCATTCATGATAACATGATGTACTACTCTTTCTGCTATATTTCATTAAAAAGGTAATGCAACACAACCACTGAAAACCAAAGTCAGTATCTATGTCCACAGAAAGACAACACGTGTTTGTATTTATCCTGAGGAGCAGTGGCTGGAAAGGATCAAAGTCTCAGGAGGTGATGTGTAGAGAATATGCATGAACTACACCATCAGGAAGAAAGCTGTACACTTTGAAATTGAGAAGCTCTATGCAGCCTGCCAGCATCAGCAGCAAATTTTGCTATTGTCCTACAGCGCATTTGAAAGCAGTAACTCAATTTTACAATATGACAGTATTCATGTTTACAGAGTTTTAAAATATTAGCTTTTCATAGAACTAACCCATACTTCCAAAACTTTCTTTTGCCAGGGATAAAACCCATAAATAAAAATATGAATTCCCTCCTGCTCCTTCCTATATTTTGAAAAGCACTTATATCAACAATTTCCTACGTTTTGAATGTATATTTTTCCTTTCTGATTTCAAGAAAATATAACAAACCTCTGAGTGTTAACTCTAAGTAAAACCTTTGCGTCCCACAATATCTCATGACTTGCACAGGTGAAGTAATCTTTCTATATTCAGATCAGGAGCAATGTCCAAACATTGTTTTAACCTTGAACCTACGAAAAATCAAAAAGCTCATATCCTCTTTCCAGAGGTATGAAGCAACCCTCCTACTCCTATCAGGTTACAAGATGTTAAACAATAAAAAACACACTATTTTTACCATCTGACTTTCCATTTATCCCTACGTTAGAACTACAAGATGACTTTAACAGGTAAAGAAAATGGTCTCAAAATCCTAAAGATAAGCATATCCCCTTTCGTGGTACAGACCTCTGGCATGAAGAGATGGTGACATTAAACTGATACAAGTAGTGTAATGAAAGAGATTAAAGTTTGTAAGAATATATATGGTGTTCAGACTTCACATTTTCCTAAGCACTACAATAATAACATAAAATGATAAAAGCTTGTGTTGATTATTAGAAAAAAATATCTCACTTTAGGGTTCTTTTCCTGCTTTTTTAGTGCAATTGCTCACATTTTCTTACAAAACAGCTGAAGCTTTTTGAGAAAATCATTCCAAATAGAAGTTTTGTTTCAGCAAGGAGGTAGCAACATGACACAAAACAATCTGCTTATTCAGCTTTTAGAAGATGTTAGATGGTGATAGGTAGTACTTGTCATTTTAGTTGAGGATGAGAACTGTACTATTTAAATAACTACTGATAATTAGATAAAAACTAATAATTAGATAAACAGCCCAAGAACTGAAATGTTGCACTCAGACACTCATCATTACTTTTCAGAGCACTGCTTTTTAACATTTTTAACCAAACTTCGTAAAGCCTGTTTTCCTCAATACTGAGTGCATGTTCATTGGCGACGTTTGTTGGACCAAATTCATATAATTTAATGCAGTCTCTGCACGAAACGCTTGAAAGTAGTTTGTCAGAAGAACCCAGCTAGAAAGCTGAACCTCAGCATTTCATTTGTGAAAGCCTGAGCTCCTGTGTCAGACAGAAGGTCCTCGCTACAAGCAGATCTGGAGAATCCTGTTTATAATAAACAGAGGCAACCGATAAATATTACTGCAACTAGTCAATTGTGTGACTGGAATGTCAAACTTTATACAATACTGGTAGTTAAATTGCTTCACTGAGCAGAAATTATGTGGATTTGAAAGGATTATAAAAGGATAAATTATCCCAGCTGTTCTCATTCTTTTAAGTCACTTGTATTAAAATATTTGCTGCAGGCAGTATTCTTCTGCTTAATTTTCACAGCCACTTTACAGCCCCGTAGAACAGCAGAGCTCTTATTGACCGGATAATGTTTATGTGTGGCAGACAGACAACCAATACGATCTTTTTTTTTTCTTTTTTTTCCAGAAATCAAATCAAAGGGTTACCATTCTTAGCAAAGTTGGTTTCTTTTATATGTTGTTGAATAGGCATACAATTAATTTCTGTCCAGTTTGAAGAGCAGCATACTGTACTGACTGCTAGTTATTATGCACTTGCAATGTTAAATTTATTATCTTAGCTCATCTATTTCAACTGACAGTTTCATTGACAATTTCATTGAAATGAACTAACAAAAATGTCAGGAACAGAAGTGAGAGAGGTGACCACGTCCTGAGCTTCAATATTAGCACACACAGAAGGAAAGAAGGCAATACTTTGTGACACTGCATACACTTGTATTTCCTTCCTGACATCACTCTCTAGAAATAATTGTGCTCTGGATTTCCATCTGGTGGAACAACAGAAAACGAAGCTGGATCAAGAACTTTTCTTCTTCCTCCTTCCCTTCCTTCCTTCTATGAGCTTAGGTGAAAGCTCATTACCATCTACCAACCTTTTTCACATTAAATAAGGTAGTGATGCTTTCCAGTCCTTGAAGGAAAAGCCCATCTGCTATTACTTGGTATCACTTGGGATGGGATCTCACTACAAGTAACAGCTAAAAGAACAACAACAAAAAAAGCTGCTTTCTCATTAGTAGAGGAAGCCTCTGCCAGCTAAGTTTAAAACAGGTGAGCATGTGCAAGTCTGTGCTGTTCTACATCTTGGGATGACGACCAGCTTTTCCATCTCCAAATCAGATGCGGCACTTAATTTTCCATAACACCAAATTCATTCAAGTATGCATGCATGTGTGTGCATGTGGCGGTCTCCTTTTAAGCCAGGACAGCTTGATACAGTGTGTTATATGACAGCATTTAACCATGTTTACTGATTTTACAACACGACAGCAATCCTGAAGAGTAAAACAGTCTTGTTTTTCCTTCTCTGAAAAGGTAAGACACTATATTTTAAAGTGAGACCCATGAAAACACATTTTCTGTGTTCACTATATGGTATGGTACACATCAAGAAATATATGCTCAAACATACAACAAGGTGAATTGGTAGAGGGGGAGAAGACAGGATAAAAAAACCCTCTCCTTCTGGGTTCAGATCTTTTGCTATATTAACTACATTCATTACATATTCAAGGGGATTTTAACGGATGCCAGACCAAAAGAAATAACTTCAATTACTTTAATTAGTTTTCCTTCATAACCACATATAAAAGTGACAAATAGGAATGATGAAACTGTTTTCCATATACTTGCTTCTTAGTCACCAAGGAGTCTGGATTTCTCTCTTCCCCTTCTCTGTTTCTTTTATATAATTTTAAAGCATATTTATTAAATCTACAGCATGAAACAGATTGTCCCGCAAAGAACTATCACCTTTCTATGTCACTGTCAGGATATTGTATTCTGGTAAAACCAACAGATTAATTAGAGAACTGGCAATTCATTCTCCAGCTATGGATCTTTTTCACCTCCTGGTAAGTTAATGAATCAGTACACATACATTTATCAGGGAACACCTGCTTTTAACTGAGACACTTATTATGATCAAAAAACCCAGGATCAAACCAGGAAGACAATGCTGAAGGCTTTTTTTTTTTTCAAAGTTTTCCTCCCCACAGCAGTATATTTTCAGTCTTTTCTGTGATAATTATGCTGATCTTTTTCATGTGTAAATACACTGAGTTTTGATTTCAACTCAGAGCCATGGATGTCATTATTAAATAAAAATACACCATGTGTTTTTTAAATGCCCTACTTCTAAATATCCTGTCTGGGTGCCTGGGGGAGGAACGGGTCAAGGAAGCTATTCAACATCCTTTGCCTAGACATTTAATGAGAGAGGCAGCAGTCAATGCAATGCTGTCACCTGAACACACCAGAACTGCATCAAAAAATCAGAAGTTTTCAGCCACAGTTTTCAGTGCAGTGCTTTCTGGTAAAGAAAAACTGAACTGATGTCAGTTAGCACCATGGAGCTGATGGGTTCATCGAATGGCTTGGGGGGGCAACTGTGAGCTGAAGAGAGCCAGAAGTTTGATTTTGCCCCCTGAAACACCGGTGTGAGTGATCACAGCCCCTTTGTTTAGGGGTGAAGCCTGGCCAGCTTCTCAGCAGCTCCACGCTCTGCGCTTCTTTAAAAGCCTGACTTTTGCACAAATACTTTGCTCTCCAGCAGGAACAGCTCTAGCTGCCGCTGCGGGATCCTGAGCAGGCTGCAGCCAGACACGCTGCCAGCATGGACTTACTGACCTGGTCACTGCACGGCTTCGGGCATTTTGAAGTCATTGTTAAATGGGGTTGGGAGGCAGGGACAACAGCTGCCTCTGATTGAGAAGCATTACAACTTCCTATTTTAATCAAATATTTTTATGAGGACAGCAACAAAAGAACACATCTGTCTGCCAGAAAATTAGCAAAGTGCAGATAACAGGGTATAAAAATCAGAGAAAATGCAGTGAGCTTCAGATTTGTTGAAGTCCTTCTCTATCGAAGGATCATTTAATGCCTTACGCAGGTAAGAAATCAGCCAGACACTTGAGCTGGAGCTGAAGGCACACAATAGAAACACTCACCAGCCGTATATGCAGCGTTGCAGAGTATGTCATAGTAAGAAACCAATTGCAGACAGATAAATCTATACTGCACTGTATGTCTGAAACTATACTGATGTCTCATCTCCTGTCTTATACAGAGCTACCATAAATTGGCACCTTTTCATACAGATTGATTATGACCAGCTGTAAAACACTGTATTGGTTGTCAATGGTTAGAGGCAAAGATTGTTGAAGGACTTCATTTAACCTAGGACTACAAGTGACCTACTGTTTTCGCAGCCTACTTTCTCCATCCAGGACTTCTCATACTTTGTAGTCCTGCTTGAACTTCTCTCACTTTGAAGAATCTGATGCTGAAATTGCAGAAAGAAACACTCAAACTTACCATGCACAAGTATGGCACAGTAGGAGCACACTGAAACGTGCTGGATTCAACACAAGGTATTTAGGTACTAGTGGCTGACTGAGAGCTTTTCTGACCTCAAACATACTGACACACTGAATCTGCAGCTCTAGGCAGGCAGAGCCTAATTTACATTAACGTGGTGCTTAGCTTCTCATAAGTAAACTGTCATGAAACAGACCCTCTTACCATTTCTTATACAAGGAAAAATATACAACCCCTGCCCCCATAATCTTGTTTTGAAATACAATCTAAGATTTTATTTTTCAATAGGAAAAAAAAAATCTAAATGAAATTTAAACCTAAGACAAACACATCTCCCTGGGCCCTATCCGACAGGTCAGCCAAAACAGCTGGTTTTTGACTTTTAATCCCCTATCATGTCCTGAATTTTTTTGGAGAGACAAATACCCCCCCAGGATGGGAAAACAATTTCCCGTCCTGCTCTGGCTTCCAAGAAAGGCTTTCCTGGATTAGGACAACGAGTCTAACAGAAAACTGGCTACGCATTGTCTATTTGAGTTGAAAGAGTGCCCACTGACTATCAGTGGGAGGAAAATTCAGAACTGTTACCTCCAGCCATATGCTATCCAGAAAGTCCAGATAACTGCTATGAAACTGGCTGTCTGTATCCTGGCAGAAAAGAAAGAGAAAAAAAAACAAGCAAGCTTTTGCTGTTGCTGTGAAGGTGGCTCCAAGATGCCAAACAGTCAATGCCTGCCAAAGCACAGAGAATAAAGTGTTGCAACTGTCCTACCTGATTGATCGTGCAGCTCTTTCAAAGCTGCTCCTGAGTCACTTCTACATCACAGCCCTAATAGAGAAGCTTTCCGCAGTACCCGCTTCCATCAAGCATATAAATAAACGTGACAAGGTTTTAGAAGCAACCTGTTAGCACAGTCCTTGCATTAGCAGCCTATCATGAAGAAATGGCCCAAAGCTTTTAAAGATGAACTAAGAAGTGCCCCCTTGGAAGGACTAAACTGTTCAAATGCGAGAATTTAATTCCTGCTTAGCGATGTTCACAACACAGCGTGTTAAGCATGAATTTAAAATGGCCTTTGGTTTGCAACTACACCACTTCCCCTCTGCCCCCCAGCAAAAGCTGGGGATGAAGGCTTCATCACGAGGGACTGAAAACCTCTGAATTCTTTTACATGGCTCTAGCAGCAAAAAGGAAAAAGAAACAAATTAAGAAGCTTAGGTGCCTAGTCTTTCAGCTTTAACAAGTCTTTTATATTTACCAGCCTTTGTGCTCTAACGCCTCATTTCAGCGGGGACAAGACTTGGGAAGACTTGCTCCCACCAGCTGCAGAGCAGTGATGAAAGCAGAGCCAATGCCCTAACCCCCAGCTTTGCTTCACGCCCGGAAAGGGAGGCTGCCTCGCTGCGTGGTGTGATTGACCATGTAGGCAATCACCTGCGTACACTCTGACCGAGCTCTGATGGACAGGGGGGTGCCAGGACGTCAGGGAGCGGCTGATACAGCCCATTATTAGAGTACAGCCCCGTGCTGCCATCCAAAAGCATGCAGGTGTGTGCATGCCACCTTAAGCTGTTTTGATTCCTACCTCGAAGACGCACTTTGATCACCTTAGTAGAAGAGCTGACCTTACAAGAAAACAAGACCAGAAGCTGCTACAAAAGACGGCCACGGGCACACAAAAGCTTCCTGCAAAGCAGCATTATTCATAGCCGGCTGCTGCTGCTGAGCATCAGCACTCCCATCGGCTCGTGAGTCAGCAGCACCTGCTCCCCATCACCTTCCTGGAGGATGCACAACTCACTGCCACGCTCAGCAGCCCTCCTAAGCATCCAGCCGCCTGCGGTAGGACCTCGCCCACGGGACGTGGACTGCATGCCAGCCAGCAGGCACTGGTAGACAGGAGCACACCTTGTGTTAGTTGCATTCATTTTGCTTACGTGCAGGAGAAACTGAACAGCTATCTTATGAAAGCATTATTTCTAAGCAGAATCAGATTTGAGCAGAATTAGTACAGAAAACTTTGAGAATACCTTAGGAATTTTTTTTTGGAGGGCTCAATGGGTGATACTTTAATCTCTGTGTAATCCTCAACCACTGTTTCAATTTAAGTATGCCTCTATGAAGGCACGTACACAGAAACCTCATATATAACACTTGTATTAAACACAGAATTTTCTCTTATTTTGACCGAAAAAAACATGCAATACTATCGTACCTGGTGATCAGTTAAAAAAAAAAAAAAAGAAAGGAATTTAAGATTCCTGTGTAGGATTTCCATACAATAATAAATCATGTGCATACAACAATTCTTAAAGAGTGTTCTATTTAATACAGCAGCAGCTGCAATTTCCGTAGATGTGAAAATTCTTGACAGGTAACAGGCTTACAATACTTTGAGTACCTCCAGTGTTAAGTAATTTACCATCCATCCAGTAAAGTTATGATTAGCCTAATGTCCCGTTGCTTATTAATTATCAGCTCTACAAGACATTTAAGCGGGAAAAAAATGCCTAACAGGCTGCTTCCTGCCATCCTGCTTATTTGCTGTAACGAATGCTTGCAGAGTTTGCAACAACACATTTGGAAAACTGGGTGGGATTCCCAAAAGCATTGTTGTTCGAAACACAGAACAAATCCTAGCATTTAAGATGGGGATATTTGTTGTGGCAGTGTGAATTCCTCCTTCTCTGCAGGAAGTGGGACGGTCCAAGGAGGTGGCTTTAGCTGACTGAAGGAATCCCTCCTGCCCCCACCAAGGTAAGTCCCAGTCTACACCACACCAACCAAGCCGGAGCCCCCAACTTCAAACAAAAGTAACTCTGCCTTTTAACATGAACTGACTCCGCTGGGCTTTGATGTATTTCACAGTGGAGATACTGATCTTGAAGTCTTTTAACTGACTTCATAGTTGCCTGCTTATTTTGGAGACCGGGGTTTTAGGCAGAGTCCAGACACCACTGAAAACTGTGGGAATCTTTCGCATTCCCATCATTCAACCTTGTAATTTTGGGCACAGTTGCACAACGTAGGTATCTACCTCTCTGACCTGCACACAGTCAGATAGCTGTGTATCCAGTTTGACCTAGACTGCACCAACTTTAAAACTTTAAAGCCAACTTTGCGCTCAAGTAAGTACTGCCCTCTTAGCTCTATTTGTTTCAGATCTGCCCTGCACAAAGTACATGCTGCAAAGAAGGAATCCAGCATGGCTCTTGGAGCCAGGCAATCCACATCACCTTTCATCACCAAGGGGCAGAAGCCTCCGCATGCCTCATTGCTTTCTCTTCTGTGAAATTAAAAATAAAAATTATCCATTTCAGTCGATACTGTAAGAATTTCTGCACCAGCTACAAGTTTTGTGTTCTTTATGTAGAGAGTGAATGGAAACGTGAGATGTAAACATCATGCTACAGTCAGTCACATACGTGTGGTCCACACACAGATCACTGTTACTGGAAGACCTCCGAAGTTACCTTTGTTCCTGCTAACTCTGACAGCTTAAATTTGATTTTTGTTCTGGATCTCTTTCTAGAGGAGAAAACGGCAATGATCACAGAATGTTGATAATGTGCACAATAAAAAGCAGACCTCACTATCATCCTCGTTTCATTGGCAGTATATTGGCATTTTGATGTGCCCTGTTGACAACATCAGTTTGTAGACCAGCCCTGGATGTCTCCTTTTTCATCTAAGAGGTTCAGCATGTGGTGGCTCCCTCATTGTTCCAGTGGGGGCTTCAAAACTTCTCATTTCTAAGGTTTACAGAACTTATTTCCTGGAGCATGCAGAACCCTTGGACATCAGCAGGAACTAGAGAAGACTAAAACTGTCTCTATGCTTTTCATGTGCCTCATTAAGTGCAGTGGGATTTGAATATTGGGAACCACACACTAAAGACAACAATTTTCCTATTATTTAAGAAGCCATTCTTTCACAGATGCAGTCTTTATTTGACAAGCGCTCTGCTGAGCATAAGATCAAGCAAAGCAGACCGAAGTCGACTTTTGATTAAACTCAACAGCTTTTCCTGATTCATGTAGGACTTGACTCCAAGCATAAGACATCTGGCACAAACTTTGGATGCTAGGATGTCATGTTTACTTACTTCTTCCCTTTGAATACACACAGATACATGCATATGGAAGTGGCATGAGATAATTTTGTTAAAACCCCATTTATTTATTTAGTGCACTCACTTCCCGCCATTCATTATTGCTGCCTGAAGTACTTCATCTCACAGAGAACATTATTAGAACCCAACGATACAACATATGGCCACGTTCGCTGTTCTGCATACAGACTGCTTCGACAAAAGAGCAGGATCATCACAAGATATAAAAAGCACAGGTTCAGAAAAGGACTGCTGGTGTGCAGGTACGATAATTTGTTTTCTTTTTTATATTCACCCTATGGAGAGCCTTTGGTTCAGAATGACTATGTCTACTCAATGTGTTTGCATTCTTTTCTCCTGTTAATTGTCCACTTTATGTCACAGTGGATGCTGATGTGTGTTCTTTCACATGTAGCCAACATCACTCCCATGAGCATTATCTGAGTATACTTCAGGAGTGTGCTTGTGCCATTACTGTATCATACATTTTCTTATAATATGGCTATGCAACAAAAGCCAAGGGATGAATGCAGGGTAGTCTCCATCTTACATAAAAGACAATGAGAAAAAACAACAACACGCAGGCCTAATTTTTCTTGTTCTATATGAGCCTATTTTCTGTCACTGTTGTACATAGTTCCCTATAGCTTAGAGACAGGGTCTCATGAGAGTCAACAGGTTATATGATCAGCAAAAGCTTGTGTTGTGCTATGTATATACCACTTTAACTGTAAAACTCAAAGCAGGGTAAGAGGATGGAGCTTTAGACTAGAATCAGAGAATCTGATTTCCACCTGGAGCTTTGCTACAGCCTTGATAGGCAACACGAGACAAATCAGTTCACCTCTGTGTGAAGTCTGCTGAAAGCCGGACTTCTCTGCAGGAGTGTAGAAAACAGGAAGTTTATGTAAGTAACATCTGCAAAATGCAGAAAGATAATGGGCTAAAGGCTCCCACACTTCCAAATAAACAAAGGTGATGACCAGAGCCCAACTTCATTAAATATTTTCTCTTCTCTTCACATGAAATGACCAGACTGAACACCCTGAAACATTTCTGGCAGAACAAAGCTGTTATAACAAAAAACCAACCAAACAAAAAACTCTTAAAATAGCACTAGAAATCAACTAAAAATGTTGTAACTAGGAGAGAGAGAACTTAACATTGGCCCACAGAGAGCTACATTTCCCACGCAGCCTCCGCAAGTCCATCTAAGAGCTCCTCGTATGGTTACTCCCACCTTCAGAGTTCTTTTTTTTTTTTTTCTTTCTTTCTTGAGTTGGAAATCAGCTCCAAGATAGAGATGAAGTGAAATAGTAATGCTGAACTTCTAACTGGAGCTATCAGAATCAAAATTCCTACCTTGTGAAAAGTAGTTTTGTATTTAAAAAAGCTCCAGATCCTGGAGCTACATTAAAAAAATCAGCTTTTCATTCAAGCTATTGTTTGTACTCAGCCTTCATATTCATGGACAGCTACCTGAAACGCAATTAGATTTCAGTCAAGAGCCAAGAAAACAAAACTATTTTAGAATATGCAAATGAAATAAAGTTATAAAATTATTTTTAAGACTTTGTTTATTTAGTTAGTTTTGTGATCAGACTTCTGATATTTTGATATTCGCATTTGGCAATGGTGAGGAGATCCAAGTGAAACCAGTTCACAGTCTACTCTAAATCAAGAGTGTCTTTATCTGTGGCCAAGTTAGTTCTTTTGTGACATTTTCCCTTTACCATTTAATAGTGCATGCTCTCAGACAAAGAAGTGAAGGTAGATGAGGACTCCCTTGGCCCTGGAAATAAGGCCTGCAACTTTTGTCTTTATTTTGAATCACCACCCTGAAAATTCAAGGTAACTAATTTGGAAAACAAAACAACAAAAAAGGAGGGCTGCTCTGCAGGAAAACCAGACTAATACGTTTAGCAGGCACAACATTTGTTCAACAACAACAAATGAGGAAGAAGAATATTATCATTTTGTTTTACATCACATCATGTTTCCAGTTGAATTTATAATTAGTTACAATTCATTCAGATTTGGCCTTTACTGGATTTAATAAACTATGATGTTCCCTACTGCCCTTTAACAAAACTGCACAGCAACAAGAAGTAATGGAGGTAACGAGGGACATCAGGAAAATAGTACTAGACAAGCTGATAAACACATCTGTACATCACGATACGGGTACTTTTTCTCGATGCCTGATTTTGCTCAGTTAGAGAAGAACCGGGAGATGTGCTCAATGTTATTGGAAAGCCATTGCCAAGTATTATAAAAATAAGACAATGAAGTTTTGGCTCACTAATACAATTCACATCCAAAAATCAAATGCTAGCGAAGTGAGGGTTGCAGCGGGGTCGACTGCCACACCTGAGCTGGCGGAGAAGCGCTGGGACAGCGGTGGCTGCTGCCGAAGCTCCAGTCCTGCTAAGTGCTGTGGCCACCTGCCCATAGCTGCCTGCCAAATGTATGCTGCTACTAATTATAACTAGTTCAAATATGAATGAGTAAAACGAAGCAGGGAGCCCATTATTACAGAGGAACACTACAAAGCACAGCCTTATTTTACCTACATGAAAGACAGATTTTTGTCACTTGATAGCAGCATGAGCAGAATCCTGCTAATTTCCTTGTAGCAAAAGCAGTGATTCTCAGCAACAAAACTCCCGCAGCTCCTGCTCTGTCTCAGAATAGATTTATTAGTTAGGTTCCATACTTGAAGTCTCCTATTCCTTGCTTTTTTATTGTCTGTATAATTTGGGTTCAGTACCACGGATTTGGTGTCCTTGGTCTGTTTTGCCTAGTAACTTGCAGAATTTGGCCATAAACAAGTAACTCTTTGCACCAGGAGTTTTATGGATCCAACTCTTCCCCTTAGGTGCCAGTCACTAAAACACACGTTACTGCTTCCAGGTATTCAACTTCTCCTTGTCTGTAGCTTCTGCGGTTTGAATCTCATTTGAGGATGCCAGTGCCAGTCCCTGTCTAACTACAGACAGAGAAGGGAGAGACAAGAGACTCAATGTGCTGTGTGCACATTGTCAGTACATCTCTTTGTTTGCCTTTCTACAAAGAAAGAGCGATTTCTACAAGGCTCATTTCCTCCATCAGACTCAGAACAGCCCTTACAACCCTTGCAATTGTGTCTGGTAGGCAAGACACCAACACAGCAGCTCTCCCAGGAACAAAGGACTTCTCAAAGAAACATTCCCGGGACGGCATCACGCACTGCAGTCCTACAATGCCACCGTTTCTCTGCTTGCTCTTGGCACCTGACTTGAGATGGCCATCGTGAGCTGGCACTGCCTGTTGTAACAGGACCTCCACTTAGCTCATTCCCCTCTCTCTTGCAACTTCTTACAGCTACTTCAGCCCCAAGAGCAAATCTACACAAGCCCAGGATGCAAAAACAATGCGTACTGCTTGTTTTCTTGCCCAGAACCCTGTCTGTACAAGCAGCCCCAGGAATACGTGCCAATGCTGATCAATACACATCAATGAAACGACCCATTTCATTAGCAGCAGAGCTCTGGAGGCAGCCTCTCTCACTGCAAGCTGGCTGGGTGCCACGATGAGCTGCTTTCAATCTCATCTTCTGCAACTTGCTGCATAACTGGCAGACAACAGATGAAAATTCAGGTAGACTGTGTTAATTCCATCATTAATTTTACTGAAAGAAAGGCAACTTGGGAAATAAAACACTTCCTCAATTTCTCCTCTTAAACATGTTGAATTCAAGTCAAAAGCTGGAAGGTTTTGTAGTATACAACACCATATAACTCCCAGCAACGATGACGAGAAACACTGACGATAGGGCTCTGGCAACTTGTGATATCACTGTATTGGCTGAACCCTAAAAGCACCAGGCTTTGGACCTGACATTGCTCAGCCCACACCGTGTCTGAGGCTACAACCAGCATAACTAGAAGCCGAGCATACTCTGCTTCTCTGCTTCCATCTGTCTAAGTCCCAGGTGCAGGAGCCAAAGCCGTAACTCATGAGGTTTACCACTGACCTGTCATTTGGATGACTGCTCCAAGCAACGAGTACCAGATAATGAAAAATTGTGGGGAGAAACAGGGATTCATAGAACCAAGTGAACGTGCAAAAACAAGCTCGAGCAATTAAGGTTTAACGAGGCTTTCACTGACCAGAATCAATCAGCAGCAGTCAGAAGAGTGAATTTGTACCAGGCTAATCGGAAGTGACAAAGAAAAGAAACTTGCTTTGGAAAGGACTCCTGGAACAGGTCACCCTTGACAGCCATGAGCAAAAGCCTACAAAGGCACCGCATTTAGCTGCATGCCAATGGCAAGCTCGGAGCTCAGCAACACAAGCCACGCAGATAATTCCTTGCTCAAAACACCTCTCCAGCTCTGCAGCCCTGCAGGACCTGCGCCCAGTTCTGGACTTGCTGCTGCTTCAATGCCAGCCTGGTGTAGGGAGGCCTGAGGTCCGTGTGATGGTTGCTGTTAACAAACAGCCATTTCAGCGAGCTGCTTTCACTCTTCTGCAGAAGCAAAATCACAGCTGTCCATGCTTGAAAACAGAGTAAGGAAGACGCATTATATGCACCACAATAACTAAGGGTACAAATGAAACTGGGCTGGTGCACAGCTAATGCCAAAGCTGGTTATAAAATAGGCAGAGAAAATGTCAGGGTAGCAAAAAAGGAAAACAAAAAAGGAAAGACCTGCAGAATAAGCGGATAAGGAAGTGTCAAAACAGAAATTCTGGGGACAGAGTATGAGAAAATAGCATATGCAAAAGGGAGAGGAAAATGAGCATGGAAGTAGAAAAGGAGACAGAAAATAAAAATGAACTAAAAAACAAAACAGCAAATATTTGGCAAGCACAGAGTGGAACGCTGAACTGTCTGTCAGCATCCTTACACTGTACCTCAGACACCAAGGATTTCAGCCTGGCTGCCTCTGCATCTCGTTTGCAGTGTTCTGTTGCATTTGTTAAGATAAAGCTAATCCTCTCTGTATTGTTCCCATTTGAAACTGGAAGCAACTTTTTAAAATGTTGAACAATACAGTAGAAGAGAGATAAGCTGCTTTATCTGCCATACTCAGCCGCAAGCCTCACCAACAGACAGCTAAACCTACATTTCACTGTTACAGCGGTTCAAGTAAATCTAAAAGCTAAACTGAAATCTGAGAAACCAAAAATCTATCACAGTACCAGCGAGCAGGAAAACAGATGAGGATGAGAAGCAAGTTGGAGATTTTCCAATCTACTGCAGACTGCTGGCTCTTCCAGGCTGTTACACAGAGAGAGGTTCTGCAACAACAGTTTTTTCACCTGTGATTCATTTTAAACAATAGATCTGATCCTGAGTAAGTGTTACTTATCTAGTTCATGCTGGATGTTCCTGACACAGTGCATTAGAGTGAGTTTAAAAAAATATAAAAAATAAAAATCACTTTCAAAAGGAGCAGATTCACTTCTGAAATGACTCCTCTGATCGGCTCTGCTCACAGCTCTTTGATTTGCGTCACACAGCAATCATGACCTGCCTGAATTGATTCCTGTCAGCTGAAATTAAAACCTTAAAATGCTGCCCAACAAACCCCGTCTGAAGCAACCTCTTCTCTTCATGAAACGCACTTTGCGTAGACGTGTGGGCGTAGGCTGGGACTTCAGACTAATTCAGGTCAGAAGGGACCTCTGGAAGTCATCTGCTCCCATCCCCTGGCTGAAGCAGCACTGACCTAGGTTGCTCAGGGCTTTGTCCAACTGAGCTCTCCAACCTCTCTGGCCAATCTGTTCCAGTTTTTAAATATCCTCATTCTGAAACCTTTTTTTTACATAATACTTAATTGGGTTTTCCTTTGTTGCAACTTTGTTGACTCTGGTCCTGTCTTTTTCATACCCTTGAGAAGCTGAAGAGAGCAAAAAGATCCCCTTCACCCTTCCCTGCTTAAAGCAGAAATTTTTAATGTGCACCTAAGCTGCAGTACCGACTCTGAGGCTGTGACGCCAGGCAACATTTTCCTTTTTCTTGTCAAAAGCATTTTGCAATCAGCAGGCCCTCAGCACCGACTGTGCAGCTCTGCTCTGGCTTATGCAGATGCAGCCCGCACCTCGCCGGTCTGCGTGCGGCGAGCACAAGGACAGGCTGCCTGGGAGCACTGCAGCGCGCTCAGACAGGTAATTTTTTGGCTTGGCTACGAGCCATAAGAAGCTTAATTGCATTAGCCCAGATAAGTCATTCAGCAAAACCATTTCAACAGAGATGGCCAACAAGCAGACCCTTGGCTACGAACTCATTCGTTCAGTATTGGATCTGGATTGGAATTAAGGAGAAGGAAAAAGCTGCAGCTCTTACGGACCTCTGTGTGAAGAGGCTGTTGTTTAGGTGGCTGGAGGGACTGTGCCACTGTGTCACGGTCCTCCACAACCTCAACACTAACACAAAGCTACCACGATACAGTCCTGACTCATCTCTGCTTTTTTGTATATTTAAAATCTCAGTTGCTCCCAGCAGCAACTAATTATTTATTAATCCTGCCACAGAAGATGCTGTGAGGGATTTACAGTAATTAATACAAGCTAATCTGCTTTCTGCCCTGAACGTGAAATAATGAAGCAGTGACTGACCCCAAGCTCCAGAGCTGCAAACAGAAGGCTGAGGTCTGTGCCACCTTTTCCCTGGTACTCAGGAAACGTACCAGCAATGTGCAGGACAGTACCTTAAAACAACTGTCTCCTCTATTTTAAACCAACAGAAAGTGGACAATTGCATCCATCGCCTCTACATCCGTCACCTTCCTGTCATCTTTCAGTTTATTTCTGTCACTCTTTGTGGGAGGAAAGGTATGTCAATGCAGCTCATGATCACGGGCCGGGGTCACTATTTGTATTACAATCCATTCCATTGCTAATACTTCACAATCCCCATTCTGGACTTGTTTGCCTGTGCAATAAAGGTATGAGATTCACAGTGCTGGCTGTA
Organism: Anser brachyrhynchus; assembly: GCF_964034855.1. Lineage (NCBI taxonomy): Eukaryota > Metazoa > Chordata > Aves > Anseriformes > Anatidae > Anser > Anser brachyrhynchus. The sequence goes on from NC_137696.1 coordinate 29,201,911, forward strand.
TTTACAAGGTACTCTGTACTGATGAGCACCATGAGCAGAGGGAGATATGAGAAAAAATACCTGTAAATCAGGTCTGAATCAGTTCAACTTTGCATTTCAGGTATGCAGACAACATGCATCATGCCATTCATCACGTATTCCCTTTCTTAGATGCACTCATGATTAGCAAGACAGGAAACAGTAAAAAGAAACCCTTCTTTCCCTACTTGACCCAACAGACATTCCCTGGCTTAACATACCCTTGTGCTTCTCCACTGACACCAGCCCAGCATTTCCAAAGAGCGAGATGCTACACACATGCTAGGGTACCAAGTGCCCCCTTCCAAATCACTAACCCATTTTTCCTACACAATGAAAAGGTAGCTGCAGCAGAGCAGTTAGTCTCATTTTAATGAAGAGCAGCTGGAAATGCTGGCCTGTATAATTAGTAAAAGAATGCAGCAAATATTTAGATAATGAAATCTACAAACAACCTCTGTGATGACAAAGGTAAGAGTGATAAGCAGCCATGATTTAAAACAAACTAATTATTTCAGATAAATCTATTCTCTTTCTGGATAAAGAACATAGGAAATTTACTAAATCTGGTAATGAGTAAAACATAGTGGGATGGAGTGCAGCTGCAGAAATGTCAAACTATCCTCACAAGGTTATCCTTGACATTCTGGGAGAAATGCAAACAACAGAAACTTGGAAGAAGAATTCCTAAGTGTCCTTAAAGAAGTATAATTAGTTATTGCAGGTCAAAACTATACCAAATAGCATGATGGTGATGAGAGCAAAAAGCAAGCTGATTTTGCCTCTTGCACTTTGCCACTAAGTAAAAGAAAGAAATGATAGGCACCCCAAAATTCAGATGCTAATACGGTATTCTAGAGCAATGCTAATGTGGTAATGATTATATTGTTATGCAAAGCTGTACAATTTATTTTTGCTTCTTCTTTTAAACTATAGAATGCAAGCTCATTCTTGAATGTAAATTCTCCTTCATCTCAAATTCAATTTCATTTATGCATTTTAACTTGAATTGCCAGGAAAAAATACAGATTTTTCACATATTAACTTATTAAAATTATGTAATAATAACTGTTGCCCTCTTTAAAAGCAGAAAACAAAAACAAAACAAAAACCTGCAACAACAACAACAAAATCTACAGAACATAATTTTCACTGTGAGTTTTCTGCTTTTTTTTTTCAGACAGAACAGGACTGCAAATTTGAAGACACTGAAAGCACGGCTTCAGTGAATGACTTCCACATATGCGCTCAAGTGTACAGTCATTTGTTTAACATACATTTAGCATGATGACACAAAAAAAAGCATTTACCCATCTCCTAGCAAGTTTCTTTCTGCTCAACAAGGAAAGAGTACTTGAAGTTGAAACCACAGTGGGGAGTGGTTTCAATGCCTTCAGGTTCTGCTGTTGACCATCTGTATGTCTGAGAGATACTCCATATGGAAACAAAATATTAAAAAGAAAAACAAATAAACCTTTTGTAATTATTTCAATTGGAAACTCATATTCTGAAGAAAACTACTGTATGTTCGCAAGTCCAGAAAGAGGAAAAAAAAGTTGCTGCATTGCCATGGACATCTATTTGTGGTATAGCTATAGGGCTTTTTCAATATTGCTCCAAAGTCAGAAGAGATCTTTATTTTACAAGAAAAATATATTTGCCCTCTGTCCCAAGTCACAAAGGTGACGATATTTCTAATGCAATATTTGAAAATGTGTTTTGTTTAGCAGAAAGAAAACACCCAAGACAAGAGATCCCCCAAATTCAAACTCACCTGCCCCTCAATCACTAATGCCTAATATTTCAGAGCTATTTTCCACTTGCCATAATACAGGTTGTCTAAGACATATCAGTTACTTGTGTTTCTTCACTGTTATGGGAGCATCAGACTGTTAGGATAAAAAGCTCCATACCATGTCTCCAGCAAATTATTTTTCCCTCCTTTTTCAAGGGAAAAATGCCATGTCATTAGAACTAGAATTAAGAAAAAGCCAGACAAGCAGCTTACATTTATGATCTGGATGCCAAACAATATCTGTACTTCACTTGAAAAAATAAAGAATGGCAAGGCTTTCTGCTCAGCAGCACTGACCAGGAGTAGGCCATTCTGCGGTAACTGGCACTTGAAATTCAGTACTCCTTATTTTGGAATTTTAGCATTGCTTTTCTACACAGGCAAGCTGTAAAAACCACTAAAATTAAAAACACTGAAACAAAATGATTATTTTAAGAAACAGAAATCACTAGCAAGACAAATTAAGAGATAAAAGCTAATTACTGTCCTAAAGGGGAAAGATGAAATCCTGGAGCATACCCATAACATTTTACATAAGTTATGTGGAAGCACTGAGAATCACAGCAAATTCTGCCATCAGCCACTACTAATTATGAGATCTGGAGAGCACTGATAAGACAGGAGGTTAGACCTACGAAAAGAAACCAAATACAAAAATTACAAAATGCAAAAACAGTGTTAACACATCAAAGTCAAGACAAGATATTTGTAAGAAGGTTTTCTCACAACATCTCGTAAAAACATTTAGCATATTAACACCCGTTTTCTCTGTTTGAAAACTCAAGCATTAGGAAATTCGTCAGACAATATTCAAGGCAAACTTCTACCTGACTTGAGCAAACAAGTGGTCTCAGACACTTGATCAACTTTTAAAAGCTGCTGTTTATAAATTATTGTGTGATAATTACCTCACAAGTGCTCTTTACTCACTGTGAAAGAACAGTTTCTCTCTGGGTTTCCTCAATTTATGGTTAGTAAAAGGAAAAATGGCAGAGCCATTTCCCTTCAAAATTTATTGTATTTAAAGACACACATATCTATTTGGATTGCAGTTATATCAGTGTTAAAACTCAATGTCTATTTAATACTCTACCTGCAAAACTGTAACTTAATATTGATTTGATGAAAAGGAATGTTTTCAGCTCATTTTAATTACACAAACACAGTAATGACCACGTGAGCACTCCTACTCTAGGTTATTAAGACTGATGCCAACAGTGGCATAAGAAAATTTGTTTCTAATCTGCTCAGCGTAAGCTGAAATACTCTGTTAGGCACTCTTTGCAATAGCTCAGGGACTGTGATTAAAACTTCTTCAAAACCAAGCACCTGACTACACTCATAAATTACACCTGTTTTACCTGATTACCTGAAATTAGCTGAAGGTAAAATGATGCCAGGCAAGCATTTATCCTTATGCTTTAGTCAACTGGAAGACAGTTGTATTCAAACCAATTCTGTGTGGGTAGACATCCCAATGAATTTACTTGTAATTACTCCAGCATAACAGGAGGCAGACTGTATCTCCGAGGTTTTAATGAAATATAAGCACTGCATTTCCACAGCATCAGTAGGTAATAACCTGAACATGCGGGCACACCTGAAAGCACCCAGTAAGAATGGTAAGAGACCTGGAGGCAGCACAGAAGAAAGACTGATGGAAAGATATACGGAAAAAATGATGGGGGAGCAGTCAAATCTGTAAAAGACTGGAGGGCTTATTCGAGTACCTGTCTGAAGTTACATAGCCGTAGCACGCACACGCTGCCTGGGGGCTGCAGATAGCAGGAAGTCTGCTTGAAGGCCCTGCCCAGGCCTACCTACCACCTCCACCTGTGACGCACAGAGATCACATGCAGTTATAACCACCCTCTCAATGCACATTTTCAATTACATTTTCTGGTACATGATGGAGTGTCAGTATTCGGCTCAGTTCTACTTCTTGCCTGACACGTTCACATATAACAAGGAAAAAAATAACACATGTTCAATCTGAGGAGTCACAAACTAATAAATCTTCTATCTGTATCCAGCAAACTAGTGAAATGATCCTATTGCTTCACTGTTTTCCACACGTTTTCAATTATTAGGGGTGCATAGTTTTCATATAGGAAATTTATTGTACCTATTACAACTACAAGACCACGAATGAAAGAACCCAATTAGCATTCATCATACAGGCTTCCAAAAGTCTTTTAATAAGGTCATTCGCAAAGAAGGAGATGAAGAACACCCAGAAGCCCAACAGAAAAACAAAATATTTTGAAAACAGAAGAACTATCCCGAGACAGAATGCAAAGAGGGAAGATAACTCTGTTCTATAAAAACTAGCGAGCTTGGGTCTTGAAGACTTCCCATTAGTGCTGTTTGCTTTAATAAATCTGAAATTTAAAGAGGGGTGAGATAGACAGTTGCCACAAAGTTATCAGCTTCTTCATGGGACCAGCAAAGGACTCATGATGAAGAGATATTTCTTATGCAGTGGAGGAACCTACTCAAGTTCCCTACAAGAGTATGGGAAACTAATGCAAAGCACTAATGTCATCTTCACCAGATACTGTACCAATCCAGTGCTCAACAGAGTTAAAAATTTGAGTTTGCTGTTTGCAGTTCACATGAAAATCCTTCCTGCTCCTGTAATATCAGTAGACATTCAGTAACACCTTTGTGAATGCAATTTATCATACTGAAATCTCCTTTTGTGCTTCTTAAATCCCATTACTGATTTACTTCCTCCTGAATACATTATCCAAAAACTAATGCTAGTAGTGCCAAATACATCACCTCATTAATCATTTGTATGCTACCCAGTTTCCTCAGGCAGTTGTCTGTTCTTCAATGCCCTCAAACTACTCTTATTCTCCTATATAAGATATGTGCAGGGTGATCTTGGGATTACGGATGGGAAAAAGCAAAAACCCCAAACCATGATATCCTAAATGGTCACCAGTTTGTGACAGTTATTGCAGAGAACTATTACTGTCAGTCTGTCAGCAGGCAAGAATGATAGGCCACCCATCACACATCCTGTAGCCTGGATTGAATTCTCATGTCTTTCAATGACCACCAGTAATATCTGATGTTATCAAAAGGAATGATCTCACGAAGAATTAACAGAAATAAAAGTAATCACAAAAATAGTCGAGCACTGATTTTTTTCCCTCAAAAAGACTAAGAAAAAAAGGATATAAGAGGATTAAAATATGAACAAAAGAAAAAAATAAAGTCAATGTGCCTGCTCTCATGCTTTGCAAGAACACAAAGCTTCACTAATGTCTTACAGTATTTCAGTGAAATGTTAAGTGTTGATGAAGTCAAATTCATTTATGCTTTTCCGGAGCCAGCTCTACTGATAATAATGATAATAAAGGCTCACCCCATTGTTGGTTTATTGTTTGCTTACTTGTGGTTTTCTGTTTGTTTGTTTTTGAGGGAAACAATGTATGGAAAAGGACATTGCCAGTGCATATTTGTGAAAACTTGAGATAACTGAATATAGTTTGGGTTTTATTCCACATGACACTATGGAAAAAGACATATTTTCTGATCCTTTCTAAGGTTTTATTCTTCATGATGTTTCACGTCAAAATGGTGGAAATACCAGAGAAATAAGTCACCCTATATGTGATACATGAATATTTCTTAAGATATAAAGTAAGAGAACAAGCGCTCAGGGGTAGCACAGCCAGAATAGCTGGGCTTTACATCTTTGATAGACCTTAATCAGACTTCATTAAACGATAGCAGAGCCTACTGTATTCTGCAACCTCCAGTCTGCTGACATTTCTTGTAAATTATCAATTTCAGCAAAAACTGGAGAAGCTTTGAGGCTGCTCTAACCCCTACCAGTAATGACAAAGTTGCCTTCATCACTGGAGAGTCCAAAGAGTTGTTTCTCTCCTGTCTTCCCAACATCATTTGAGAGAATCAGCTTTGACATGAAAACACACAATCTGTTTCCAGTTGAGAGCTCCGACTGCTGAAACAGCCTTCACAGGCTGGGTAATTTTCTCTAGGTGACATTAACAGTGATGAGAAAAGATCCAGTTCACACTGCAAATAAAAATCAACATGCAGGCAGTTCACAAAATACATTTATGCACTCTGTGCTTTGGCCTGCAAATACAATACAAACAAGGGCTATAGTCTAACATCAAACCCACTATTAACCCAAACTAAAGCTCTTACCACAAGAAAGTGGTCTCTTGAATGAAGTCTTCTTGGATATGTATTGGATATGTTAACTGGAATTCATGATTATGTGCATATGTATTGAAAAGGATTAAACTATGAACTGCCATGATGCACTCCCTTAACAGCGGCCCCACAGTCCTGCAGCCTCAGAATGAGCCCTTTCAGGTGACTGTAAATTATCAAGAGACAGCTACCAGCAAAGTCTGCCTCAATAGCCATGACGACTGAACGTTTTGATGGAGAAAACAAAAAGAAAAGAAAAGAAAAAGAAAAAAGAATCCTTTTAAAACTCGGAGAAGGAGAGAGGATGAACAGGAATTCAAATGAAGTCAGCACAATACTTCCTTGGATATATTAGGATCCCAGATGGCAGATGCCAGTCAGAGGCTCTGACCTGTTCCCAGTGTTGGAGAAGCTGATTTGTACCTACCCTTTACACAGCATTAAAAACAACAACAACAACAATCATAATAAAAGAGAGGGAAAAATGACCTTACTGTTCATGCTGTGTTACAGTGCTGAGGTCAGCTACCTTGCTCAAGTTGTCCTTGGCAGTTGTGTCAGTGCCAACCATGCAGGCTAAAGCAGCCACCCATGAGATTTGAATCCACACTCTGCTTTATAGATTGAAAGTGTTGGTCCATATTACATTTTTAAATAGGTATAACTTATTCATTCATGGGAATGTACTCTTGCAGTGAGTTGCTGATCCCGTTGGAATCTTGCACTGCATGACACACTGCCTTGTTCTCTGTGCTATGTTGTAGTGGGACTGTCTGCTACATAAACCAGTCCAGTGAAGGAACTAGACAACAGCTTTTCTGCAAGCAAAGAAAGAGTGAGACATTATGGAAAAACAGATGGAATCTCCAAAGACAGAGTAGGATTCAATGCAGGTCTCTCTTCAAGATTTGTTTTGTATGAACTTGCACTGTTAAGAAATGCTCAAGCTAGACTTTTTCCTTTGCTGAATCTACCTTGTTTCTTTCCATTTTTTTCAGTCCTCCCTCATAGCCGTTGTCTTCCTTTCATCTCTGCTGGAGCTTAAGGAGGAGCTGAGCTTGGAAAACTGAGAATACAGCTCCATTTGTTCAAAGCAGCAGTCAAAAGAATATTAATTAGCTTTTGTCTTCTGTTGTTCTCATGCCTTAGCTGTAGTTAAACAAGAATATGACTTTTAACTGGTTTAAGCAGAAGGGTGCAGAGACCAAATACATATTTGTAAGATAAAGAAATAACAACTGCTTCCTCAGTTTCATAAGAGAAATTAAATCCCACTGTTTAAGGGAGGTGTAACATTACATACTGCCCTATGCAATTACACAATACCGCCCAGCAATTATGGACTCCCCTGTGCATGAGGGAATCCACTGCAGCCAGTGACACATCTACCAGCCAGACTTTCAATGAGGCCCAAGTAACTATTGTCCCTGCCAAGAGCTTCTTCAGTTCTGCTAAAAGGCAAGCCGAAGGAGCATGTTTACACAACCTTGCCATGGCCTCTCCTTTTGCTCAGACTAAGGAGTGTATTGGCTCTCACTGTAACAAAAGATTTTGCTGTCCTGCACTCTCCAGACCTGGAGTGTTTCTTTTGCTTTTTTCTCTGAACATCTGGGTGCTAGCTGAGACATGACAGTACTAGCTGAGACATGACAGTACTAGCAGACCTTTGAGTGTGCCAGGAGTGGCCAGTGTACTAACAGTCCACATGAATGCCTGTCACAATGCTGAAGGAATATTTGCACTTTCTTGGCAAACTGAGGTTGGGTCTTTAACCACAGCTTGCTTGTAATTCTTGAATTAGTGCCTGTGGTGGTTTCAGACTGATGGACAGCTCCCTCACTCCCGCTCCTCAAAGAAAGAGTGGGAGAAAAGCCCTTTTACAATGAAAAAGGGCTCACGGTTTGAGATGAGGACAGGAAGATCACTCACCAATTACTGTCACAGGCAAAACAGACTCAGAATAGGAAGATTAATATAATTTATTGCCTATCACTAACAGACTAGAGCAGTGAAAACTAAAAGCAAACTACAAATACCTTCCCACATCCACCCTCTTCCACCTCCTCCCCATGACTGACGCAAGGGAATGGGGGCTGCGGTCAGTCCCTGACGCTTCATCTTCGCCGCTCCTTCACGGTCACTCCCTGCCCCTGCTCCCCGTGGGGTCCCTCCCATGGGATGCCGTCCTTCCCAAACTGAGCCTGAGGGGGCTGCCCACAGGCAGCAGCTCTTCAAGAACTGCTCCCACATGGCTCCCTACCACGGGGTCCATCCCCCAGGAGCAAACTGCTCCAGCACGGGTCCCCCACGGGCGGCAGCTCCCCCCAGACCCCCTGCTCCTGCGTGGGCTCCTCTCCACGGGCTGCAGCTCCGGCCCGGGGCCTGCTCCTGCGGGGGCTCTCCATGGGCCGCAGCCTCCTCCAGGCCACATCCACCTGCTCCACCGGGGGCTCCTCCACGGGCTGCAGCGTGGAGATCTGCTCCGTGTGGGACCCATGGGCTGCAGGGGGACAGCCTGCTCCACCAGGGGAGGTCTTTTGGCATGTGGACAAAAAATAGAGGTGCTAAACAGAGTAATTTACTCTAGTAGAACTATGAGTCCAATAACATTACAAGACTCTCTATACTGTTCAGGGCTATACTGACGGTTTTCCCTTGAGGGTCTCAATGACCCTCCTTTTGCCTCTATATACCGACTCACAGTGGCACTTTGCCATATGTATCACTCTGATTGCCTGTTATTTATAAGTGGTGACCAATCTGTCTTGAGGAGATAGATGAGTGGAACTACTTTTGCTACTGGAAGCAACATTCAAAGCTCTATGGAAGTTACTCCTCCTAGCATAGTTGGGGTGGGACAAAAACTGTATCCCTGACTTTTTTGTAGCTTAGCTGCTGTCTTGTATGGCCAGCCTATTGACAAGAGAAGGACGGAGGTTCAGTCTCCAAACTTGTTCCACTGCTAGAGCAGTCTGCAGACTGCTTCATACTGCTGAGTTCCTGCTCAAAACCAGCAACTTTACCCGAACCCTTCTTCTCAGTTTGTATACCAGAGGCAAGGAAAAAACTATCAGGTGGTATAAACTCTATGCTGCTACTGACCTGGAAAAAATTTGAACTTAAGCTAAGGTGAAAGACTGTACATGCCATTAGCAATTCTCTAGAGCTATCCAGTCATTTCATTTTCCACATTTCTAATCAGTCTACAGGTTGACTGGTCTTAAACATTTAAACATGCTATTTGGGCAGGAACAAGCAAGTTGTCTCCTGTCCCAATACTGAAGTAAGAAATAAGATATCCATATGATGGACTTGGTCTATCATGAAGGGTGCCAGTGTCTTGAAGATTATCTTGTTTCACACGCAAGCTTTAATTTCTGATTTGCTATACTAAAAACATAACTGAGACAGTCTTTAGACACAGCAATGAAGGAGTATTAAACAACACTCTCAGTTGCATGCAACAGACATGCTGGAACAAAGATCACCATTTTAAGCATTTAAAATCAAAAGTAATAGCAGCTTAAGAACATTAAGATTCTCTGATATGCTGCTTCCCAATCAATTACATGCAGTTTATTTGTTAAACAGAAGATGCCTTCAATATATACATGTAATTAACAGACTGAGAAGTTGGCAAAGAATTATAGTCACAATATTCAAGTTTAAAACATTTTCAATTATTTGCAACCTATTCTTTACCATATGATGCACATTAACCTGCAGGTAATGGAATAAAACACACATTTTCGTCAATGTTAAGATCTACTAAAGAAGATATTTTTTCCGTCTGAACAATGTAGCTACTTCAATAACTCTCTATTATTTCTAAAGAGATAAACAACCCTCCCACAACAATCCTCCAGACAAGTACCATGATTAGAGCTTTTGTCCAATCCAGATTCAAGACAAATCTTTATTCTGACATAAAAGTCCCACAATGGGGAGATTTTTGTAAGGATAATTTGTATTATAAAACACAAGAGACTCTTCTCTCAGGGACTGCTTCAAAGACTAAGTTAGAATTTGTACAAGGATTATTATGTTTGATAGAAGGTTTAGCTGTGGGTCTAATGAAAAAAAAATATGTGAAAGAGGGCAGAAGTAATAAAAATCAATAGTCCTGTGTTGTTATATGGTTAGAAGTATGGATGTTAACGATACAAAACCTATCATGTTATCTATTGGGAGACCTGGTTATCCAGGATATGGAGAAGGATGAGGTACTCATCCTCCTCAATGTTTTTTTTTTGCCTCAGTTTTCACAGCCCAAGTCACAGAAGTCAAAGGCAGGGATTGGGAGAATGAAGAACCACCCACTGTAGGAGAAGATCAGGTTTGAGACCAGCTAAGGAACCTAAAGGTGTACAAGTCCATGGGACCTGATGAGATACTTCCACAGATCATGAGAAAAATGGCAGATGAAGTTGCTAAGCCACTGTCCTTCATATTTTAGAAGTCACGGCAGTCTGGTGAAGTTCCCCCTGACTGGAAGAGGGGAAATGTAACCCCCATCTTTAAAAAGGGAGAAAAGAAAGACCCGGGGAACTGCAGGCCAGATAGTCTCACCTCTGTGACTGGCAATATCACGGAGCAGATCCTCCTGGAAACTACACTAAGGAAAGTGGAAAATAAGGAGGTGATTGGTGACAGCCGTCATGGCTTCACTAAGGGCAGATCATGCCTGACAAATCTGATGGCCTTCTGTGATGGGGTTACAGCACTAGTGGATAGGGGAAGAGCAACTGACATTATCCACCTGGACTTGGGCAAAGCATTTGACACTGTCCCCTGTGATAACCTTGTCTCTAAATTGGAGGGACATGGGCTTGACGAATGGACCACTCAGTGGGTAAAGAATTGGTTGGATGATCAAACTCAAAGAGTTGCAGTCAATGGCTCAATGTTCAAGTGGAGATCAGTAACAAGTGGTGTTCCTCAGGGGTCAGTACTGGGACTGGAGCTGTTTAACATCTTTGTTGGTGACATGAATGATGAGATTGAGTGTACCCTCAGCAAGTTTGCCGATGACACCAGGCTCGGTGGTGCAGTCGACACACTGGAGGGACGGGACGCCATCCAGAAGGACCTGGGCAGGCTTGAGAGTTGGGGCTGTACGAACCTCATGAGGTTCAACAAGGCCAAGTTCAAGGTCCTGCACCTGGGCTGGGGCAATCCCAAGCACAAATACAGGCTGGGCAGAGAATGGTTTGAGAGCAGCCCTGAGGAGAAAGACTTGGGGGTGTTGGTTGACAAAAGCTCAACATGAGCTAGCAATATGTGCTCACAGCCCAGAAAGCCAACTGTATCATGGGCTGCACCAAAAGAAGCGTGGCCAGCAGGGTGAGGGAGGTGACTCTCCCCCTCTGTCCTGCTCTTCTGAGACTCCACCTGGAGTGCTGCATGCAGCTTTGGGGCCCCCAGCACAAGAAGGACATGGAAGTATTAGAATGAGTCCAGAGGAGGGTCATGAGGATGCTCAGAGGGCTGGAGCACCTCTCCTATGAAGGTAGGCTGAAGGAGTTGGGATTGTTTGGCCTGGAGAAGAGAAGGCACCTGGGAGACCTTATAGCGGCCTTCCAGTACCTAAAGGGGCCTAGAGGAAAGCTGGGGAGGGACTTTTTGGCAGGGGGTGGAGTGATAGGACAAGTCATAATGGCTTTTAACTAAAAATGGGTAGATTTAGATTAGATATAAGTAAGAAATTATTTACTAGGAGGGTGGCTGCCCAAAGAAGCCGTGGAGGTGCTCAAGGCCAGGCTGGATGGGGCTTTGGGCAGCCTGATCTGGTGGGAGGTGTCCCTGCCCATGGCGGGGGTGGTTGGAACCACATGGTCTTTAAGGTCTCTTCCAACCCAAACCATTCTGTGATTCTATGATCTACTGTTTTTCACATGCAAATAATAAAGTACCTTAAAAATAAAAATAACGAAATCATTTATTAACATCAGAGCATATTTTCTGGTTAAGATGCTTAAATACTGCTATGTTAGTCTGTAGCTGCAAATGACTCACTATTTACTGCTAATTAGTAAAACAGGTGAAATTACACTGGTCTGGCAGCTTCACAGGGATTTGTGGAAAAAGACTCAGGTATCTCAACAACTGTCAGAAGTAAAATGCTGGATCTTGTTAAATCATGGAGGGCAAAGACATTTGTATCATGCTTTTAAGTTAATCTATTAACCATGCAAGTTCAACACCTTCAAGATATCCACACTAACACATCACAACTGGGTTTCAGTATATGCTCTCCTTATAACAGGATTTTTTCAAATAAGTGAGAAAAGGGAAAGATAAAATGGAAAAGGAGTTGGACTTGATGATCCTTATGGGTCCCTTCCAAATCAGGATATTCTATGATTCTATGAAAACATCTTGTTAATAAAAACCACCCTAATATCAGAAGTCCATTATTTAGAATAAATGTTTTTGAGGAATTTCACTGCTCTAAAATTCATCATTATTTCACTACAGAATGAACAGCAAGCATTAGATGTAATTTGTGACAGTAAGTGGGAGAGCTTATGATGATCTCTGACTTTATAACTGAATTTAATATATTAATATTTATTGCATTTATTTAGTCTAGTATCTCAGCTACATACTTTTAGTAACATGCACTAACAGAAAAAATGTAGCATTTCTAGGATTGTTAAAGTTAAGTCTAAGAACTTTATCTTATGCTCGGTTCATTCCTGTTGCTTTTCTTTCCTATGGCACAGGTGACCCATCTTTTAGAAGACAACAGCCTCCTCTGTAGCCCGTGTACCTTCACAACACAATTGTTAAGAGCATCTCTGACTTCACTGCTAGAGATGCAAGAGCCAGAATGAACACAGCTTGATTTTCTGATCTCAAGCTGATATGCAGGTCTGGCATTTGGAAAAAAAAGAGTCTCCATTCAAACTTGTGTGGCAGTTTTAATGTTACTTCCAGGGCTGAGAAAATTCGATCTAGCAGGCTCTAAGTGGCAATAATTGTGGAACCCCACAATGCTGTTTTTCACTTTCCAGAAAATAAACAACTTAGAAAGTTGCCATGAAAGTCTCAATGATTGCAAAGCTAAATACAGCTGGTGTTCCAGTTCCTGCTGTTAGATGGTTACTTTCTGTATTTGGGAACTGTTCTCTCAATGAGCATTTGAAAAAAGCGAAAGAGTCAGGACTAGTTAAAATTTGAAGACAGATGAAAAGAACTGACAGAAGGAAGAAATAGGATTCAATGATGAGAAAGAAGTAGCAGCTACAAAGCTCCTGGAAATTTCTGAGCAAGGGGAAGAAAAAGATTGCATCATTCTTTAGAGAACTTTACTCGACGGTTCCAAGACTTAGCTGAAATTATTGCTATTACTGATCAGTTAAATACATGTTACCACATCCATGAGTTCACATACGTACACATTTCTCAATAAACATAGCGACACAGTTAGCATAAAATAGCAGTTCCATGTATTTTATGTAACACTATGTTACTGGGAGACACTGTGAGACTTTTGCTGTGTGCCCATACAGAGGAATCAGAAGGCAAAAACATGAGCATCCTCTGACCTCCTAAATTTCTTGGCTGGGCTAGTTTGCCTTGCAAAAGCTAGCAAGTGCAATGGCAGGGAAGAAAAACAGTCACAGTCTGTGTGGGTCACTAAACTTCTTCCTCTGCAAGATATGTCCAAAATTAGATCCCTCCCCTCAACACTAACTATGAACAGGGCCTGGAGTGGGAAAGAAAGCTAATGGTCTTCACAAATTAATCTTCCTGATAATGCACAACAAGAAAGATCTAGCATAACCACAAGGGAACCACATTCCCATCTTCCACTGTTGCCTCTGGAAGCAACAAGTCTGCTGCTCCCTGTGGCAGTGCTCAGCCCTGTTCCTCAGTGGTTAACCTACCACTCGTTGGGAAACTAAGGAGCACTACTCCCATCTTGTTAACAATTCCCAAAGAACAGTTTCAAGAAGAAATGGTTCCGAGGATATTGCTACATGGCCTGCTGACATGTTTGTTGTACTATCTGATGTGCATAAGGAGCCATCTGAGAACAGCATTTTGGAGGTGTTACAAGATTTTTTAAAAAGCTCTTCCATAAATTTTAAAACCATTCCCACACTCCTACTTCTTCGCTGAGCTCTGCTATAGGAATTATAAGTCATGTGTTGAAGAGCAATCACAAGGACATGGCAATTTTAAGCTTTCTGAGACAAAAACTGGTTTTATTTCTTATGCTCACGCTATGTTTAATACATGAGGATTCCACACATTCAAAGTGCTTCAGTCTCTGAGAGATGTACTAAAATAGCACCTGCTGATCTGCCATACCACCATAACATGCATGTTTGGCTGTATCGTTTATTTTAGCTTCCACACTAAGCACATTGCTACCAGCACAGTTATACCTGTAAGACGGATTTGGCCAACCGAGATACACCAACTGCTCACCATAACATCCTACACCTTTACCGCCATTACCATAATGGTAAGAAAAAGGCTGTACGAAACCTGCCCAAGTAATTGAAAATCTGGGGGCATTTTGCCTGTGATAACAAAGCTCACTAGGTAGCAAACTTGTTCTCTTTCTGTAAAGTAAAACTGCCAAGAAGGCAACATGACGTACAAACAACCCCCATTTTCTGTGCACTGCAGTTTATTTACTTCTTTAAGTCATGTACATCATAATTCACAACAATGAACATTACTTCATTGATGTGATTTCAGGATCAGATCCTAAGAGTTTGAAGATAAATGGTAAACTATTGAGATTCGCCAGCAACTGTTAAATTTAAACATGGCAGTCCTCCAATAGTTTTCACCCAGAATGGCAGCTCAAACCAATATGATTCAACACAAAATGGCAGAAGAACATACTTTATTGTTTCAATTCTAAAAACCCTCCAAACATATGAATATCTGCTTTTATAAAGCTCTAATCCTCTGGGAGGTGAAGGAGAAAAAACACTGCCTCCTTATTTTTGCAGACCAAAATTTGGTTTTCTTGGTATTTTGCCAGCTCACTTCCCAATGAACTGCACCCACCAAGCAAGGTCACATAAATGATTGCAAAAACAAGTTTCCTTTGTGCATAAAGAGGAATGAATCATTTGGAAAAATGTGACATCTTTAGTACTATTCCTGCCACTCTGCAATATTTCTCTAAATTATGCAATCCATCAATATAGCATTCATAAATGTATTTTTGGAGAAAAAAAAAAAATGACCTTAAGTAAGTTTCTGCATAACAGCAGCAAGTGGGACTTCTGAGTGAAAGTGAAAATCTGGAGGAACTAGAATGCTGGAGGACCAGACGCCAGCTACTCTACAGCAAGAGCTTCCAAACCATAACAAGGGCCACCCAAAAATGCAAGCGCCAACTCTGAACAGTCAGTCATTGTAGCAAACCTCCTTCTTCTTTCAGTTGTAAAGAAATTTGAACGAAGGCTTTGTAACAGCTGCACAGAATAGACAGCAAAGTATCACACAGACACAGGGACAGCTTAGCTGACAGGTTTGGGGGCCTCCTTTCAGGTCTTTTGCTACTTGATTTCATTCTTCCTGTAACTTAAAGCCCCTTCGTGTCTAGATAGTTATGGATATCTGCTACCAGTCTCAGAAGTTATTTAACTGCAATATGGCTCCTAATACTTATGTAGTAACACACGTACACATGGCAACACCTCAGAGTTAAGAAGTCCAACAAAACACTTCTATTCAATAACAAATTCTAACTTATTTGTTCCACTTCTTTTTGTTAACTTCCTTCAGCCCTTAAAACGCGTTAAGTCTGTTAACTAAGCTAACTAGCAATATTCAGAAAGCTTCTGAAAGGAGAGATGCTGTTGTGTGAACTGCTGGTCATCCTGAGACATTTTCCCTACACTCATTACTGCAGCAAATGAGGCATATGATCAGCAACATTAGTCAGATATGGGTAGGCATGATCTTACACGAGCCAGACCACAGCATGCAATAACTGACACAGGAACTTTTTTTTTTTTTAAATAGAGAAAGGACCTAATTTTACTGTCTTCAGAATCAAAGGCAAAACTTTTAAAGACAACAGTAGTCCAGGACCATATCTCGAAGGAGCCTGATACCCTTTGCAACTCTCAATTCATTCACTAGATGATTTACTTAAAAAGAAACAAATATAAGTTCGGAAAATAATCTTCAATACTGTGATATAGTGTAATTAAACAACATCATTTGAGTTTAACATCATAAGATAACGATGTACTATTTTTGCCAAAGCAAGCCAAAAATTCCACATTTATGCATGTTATACCAAATGCGTCACACCAAACTCTTTGGTTCACTCAAACCTTCAAATACCATTTGCCACTATCATGGAAATTCCCACTTTCAAGTCAATGGCTAAGATATCCCATGGAACACAGTATGAGATAGGGTTGCAGAGCTGAGGAGAAGAATTTCAAAGGCTCCCTACCTCCATAAAGTTGGTCAGATAATCATTTGGTAGTGACAAGAAAATCTCATTTTTTCCTATAAATTAATCAAATAATTGAATTCTAATCAACGTAGGATCTGATTTTGCTTAGAAGAAAGCCAAAAGGGAAAACTGGAGGCAAAATAAAGGCCTCCCCATCTTCAGTTAGGGAACAAATACTGGACATTTGGAAACCAGCTTTAGTTTTGTATAGTACAATTCGTTTTAAACGCTCTCAGAAATGTATCTAATGAAATATCCATATATAGCACTACACATTCCATCCTGAATGCTAGAAGAGCAAGTATGAAACAGGAAATATTTCAGACTTCTCCATGAGAGTATTTGTTGGTAGTTTAAAGTTGCACCATCACTTCCACTATATTGTATCTTGGTCACAGTGCTAAGGGCTTTTTCCACTACCTGATTGCCAAACTTCAAAAAGAAATGTTCCTGAAACTGCAATTTTATACATTACCAAAGTCCTTAATTTGCTGAAGAAAAATATAAACCCAAACAAAAATCCTGCGATGCCACACAGAGTTGTCTGTATCACGTAAACAGCTTTATCTGCTGATAAACCACCCACAGAAAATAGGGCTTGGAATGGGTCTGGAGGCCATTTGGAGGTTCCTCCTACACCAAGATGAAATCAATATTTTCTACATTGCTTGAAAGATTTTCATCTACCTGGAGACTGTCCTCCAAAGATGGCAATCCAACAGCTTACCTTGGTAACATGTTTCAGTTATTTACCATGCCTCACATTTTGAAAGTTTCTCCTACCTCAACTAAAGCTTCCTTGCTAAATTGTACAGTTATTTTTTCTTCTCCTGACCTCACTGGAAATCGAGACCAGTTTGTGAACAGAATTCTTTGCAGAATCTTCTATTTACTTATTCCTCCCCACAATACTTTCCTTTCAGAACAAAACAATGCCATTTATTTTAGGGTCATGGCTCCCAGACTTCCCACCATTTTACTGTATTCCACTCTCCCTAATTGTCAGATGATTCTTTTCTTTTTTTTTTTTAACTGCAGTAACCAAAATTGGACATTATTTTAACTTTAAACTTCAGAACATCAAGTATGAGAGGAGGTTATTTTACGCATTTTACACTGCTGTCAACACATCTTGGCATAAGGTCTATTTTTGTTGGAACTGGTATGACATTTTTGATTCACAAAGTTTGCAGTCTGGTAGAACGGTCAGATACCCTTCACTGCAGAACTTCTGCCTAGCCAGGCATTCTGTACTCCTGCAGTAAATCATTTCTAACTGGGGGTGAAATTCACTCTTTGCTGGATGTCTGCTAAAGGACACCTTCTCAAAGGTTAGATGTCTAATCTGATCTAGACTAGTCCCTACAAAACACCTCTGAACACAGTGAAGAGTGCCAGTGCATCTCATCTCATGCTAAGATGTATGTGGGATGAACTGCCCTCAGGAGAGGCACTCTTCTCCTCACACTTTAGTGAGGTAAATTGGATATTTAAATACTGGTTTATAGTTAAGTTTAACAATAGCTGTCCCATGTCCATGAGTAAAATACACTTCATATGCACTGTGCATTTTCCTCATTGATCTGGACTCTGTTCCTCACCAACCAGGAAAAGAACATGAATCATTTTATACACTTTATGCATTTAACAATACCCAACACACTTGTGTCCCCTCCCAGCTTAATGCCTCTGGCCACGCTTGGTAAGATAATTAAGCCTCTTAACCAAAAGCATTGCACAATGCCAGGACCAGGAGAGAGCCCTTCCAAACAAAACCCCCTAACCCTAAGTTAAGTTTTTAGAAACAAACAATATGGATGGTCCAAAGAGTCTGAGAACAAATTTAAGAATTTAACACATACAAATAAGAAACACACACATTTGATATCATAATTGACAGTAGTGTTTTTAATGATGCACAGAAATTCATGTTTAAGTCAGATAAATTAATTTTCCATAAGAAGAAAGGAGACCTTTAAAAATTGCTGCTACCTGGCATGCTCAAATATAAACTCTCTTTGTCAATGGAATGGGATCTGCAGAAAGCACTGACAAGGCACTCCAAAACAGTTCAAATGCCAGTCAAACAAGAATTCCAGAAAAAGAAAAGGGATAAATATGGCACGGCAAGGGGTATTACAGCATCCAGAGCTTACCACATATGAAAAATATCCTCATCTAGATCCTGTTCCTTTCTAGGAAGAAAGCAACCCAAACAGTTTTGATCGCAGCGGTACCTCACTTGCATGGTTCTCAGATCTATGTCCTCTCCTCCACATTCTCAGACAACTATATAAACTTTTCGTAATACTCAGTCTTTGCAAAAGAACACAGTAGATCCTCTTCAAAGCCTTTTCTCCACATAACCAAACAGCAGAACTACAAGTCATTTTGTACATCTTTACCTTGACCAGAACTTCCATTTAAGAGTTGGCCACTTTAAATCTGTGTCACTGTCACACATATACTAATGAACAAGTATCTCTACTACATGCTCAACACCTATACAGACACTACTCTGTTTTTTGATAAATTCAGTGCACATGGTGGGAGTGATAGGGTAGGAATAACTGGATACAGAGTCCTGGAAGTTTGAGAGGGAAGCATCCCTGGATCTTTCCATGTATTTCAGTCTGGTTAGAGAAAATGTCACCTCCTTGGAAGCCTCTCTCTAAGTGCTGTTTTTAGGTATTACACAATATAATTCAATTTCTGACTGTAATACACTGGGCATTTGAGGTTTTAAAATGCTGATGTTCTTGATGTTTGCTTCCTTGCCAGACCTGGCAATTCCATGCACACACAACACCTGAAGTTCCACCTAAAACTGGAGATTTGATTCCTGCCCTGAGATGTATTTTATTGTTCAAATTTGGCATACGTGTCCTTGAATAATTTTGCTAGTGATCTACAAATGGCGGTTGTAACTGTGGAATGATTATCTATTCTCCTTCTGTTTTCTTCCTACTTCTATATATACAAGTCTTTGTACAAATAATTCTGTGGGATTTAAAGGAAGGGAACTGACTATTATTCCTGTGCAGCTGATGTGCATGCAGGTGAACAGCTTTCTTTCCACAGCTTTTCTTTTGGGCTGATCTCTATTCCTTACCTCAAAAGGATTTTATTTCACACTACTGCTGCAGAGTCCCCTGCTTTTTCAGTCAACCAACCTCAATCCCGCTGCGCATGTTGCCGAAAATGCAGAGGTGTCCTGCAAATGCAAATGACTACTCTCTAGATTTGGTTTTACAGTGGTACAAAAGATACTGCTTGGGTTTCCTGAACTAAAATGAATTTCAAACAGATTAAAAGCTTTAAATAGAGCAAGGACATTATTTTTAATATTTTCTACCAGAAATTCACTACATGCATGCTCTTCTTTCAACCCAAAGGTAACAATTAGTCACTCAATCAAATAGATACATGATCAGTATGTCTTACTAATACACTGCATAGCATAATATTGCTGTGTCTACCACATGTGAAGCCACAGGCATGTATATTATGTAGAGAAGTGGCTTGGAGGTCCCTTGCCACTCACCCACTACTACCACTCCTACTTCTCCAAGCAAGTCAAGCATATTTACGTTTAATTTCTCACAAGGTTAATAACAAAAACTCAAAGACAGAAAACTAGATCATCTCACTTGTCCCTGGGCTAAAAGGGATGACCATACAATTCATATTGAAGTATTTAATTTGAATACAACAAAATCTTGGCTGATTTTCAATTTGTACATGTGAGTTGTAAGGATCAGTAGTAGAATATGTGCATAGTTATCTGTGTGATCTGAGGATACAGGCATATAAATCTTATCACCTAGATTCCTACTAGTAGAGTATAAGCTGCACTAAGGAAAAGCTTCAAAGTTCTAAAATAAAATTAATTTGATAAACACATCATGGAAATACATCAAGCATAGTGTCCCTGCTTGATCAGGGTTCTTGGACCAGATGACCAGAGGTCCCTTCCAACCTCTACCAGTCTGTGAAACCCTGTTGCAAATGACCTCATTTGCTCTTCATATCTCAGACACCTGGAACTTCATACTGAGGTAACTACATGCGCTCACAGCATAAGACAAACAGAAGACCAAAGAATTATAAATAAAATGAAGAAAAAACCAAAAACTCTAGAAAAACGGTCGATAATTGATCTGGTTTAATAAAATACTGCTCAACTTGCTAAAACATTGTCCTTCTTCAATGCAAAAATCAGCATTCTGCCAACTGTTAATCCTTCTGATGAGGAAGACATACTTTCTCCACTTATAATATATAGATTGCATTTAGAAAATACTTTGCATTAAATTATAACCATGAAATGGACAATTTCAGTAGATACTTTTTTTAATCCATACAAATTGATGTCTAACTCTACTTCCAAACTTATTCTCTTAGTTTTATTTTTATACTGAAACTATTAGCCAACTGATTGGGAGGAGGGGAACAATTTAACAGAGGTTTTTAAGAAAATAGAGGATGAATCTCTTATGTTTTCAGACCAAAAATCCAAACATGAATAAGTATTTCACCCCATCTTCCCTGCCTAGTATTAAAAAAGCTTCAGCTATGTGTTATGATGAAAATTTTACCTTCTCAATGTTTTTTCAACCTTTATCTCTTGAACACAGAAGAAAAATAATTCATTTTATGTACAAAACTTACTTGTTCATTGTTTCATTATTTTAGGATTCTTAAGTAAGACCCCAGAGCTGACCTCTAAACCACCACACGGAACACGTGGAGAAAAGACTGCACAAAGGAGCAACAGATAACGGCGGTCCTCATAGTGGAAATCTTCTAAGCACAGAAGACTACTAGTACTTCTCTGGCTAGGAAGAAATATTTCTCTACAAGATCTTTGTTTGACACAGTAGGGCCCTAGCAGCCATGAAAACCTAAGAAGTGAACTGGTCCCACCTGAACTGAGCTCTAGCAAAAAAAATAAAGTTGGATTTGTTCCCAATACCACCATGAGCTTATACCACCACCCAAGTTCCCGTATACTTAAACTCTAGCTTCAGTATTCAGAAGGTCCCTACCCTGATTGATCCACTGCCAAAAAACTAATTGCTCAATTATGCTGTATTATGCAGATGTTATTCAATAACCTTCTGCAGAATCTATGGGGTTAGCTTTAGCATACCTTCTCTTACTGATGTACATGAAATACAGAGCAGGAAAAAAATCTCATTTGGCTAACCTGTCACATATATATTACCAATCTTCAGTGATTTCACTGACAGAGATGCCTGATAACTCCCTTTCTGCACTTTATGAGAGAAATTCAAAGTTACTTTGCAGTCACGCAGCATGCATCATTATTTAGATTTTATCAGACAGATTTTTGTTAGTTTTGAACAGGAACAGAAAAAAAAGTTACTCCCAACTAGTGCACTGAGAGAAGTACCTGGCTCAGCACATCCATGGTAAATTCTGGAAAGTTCTATTATATAGAAAGCACATAAAAATAAACTTGCCTTCCATAAAGATCCTGTTCCAGTAGATTTTTCCAACATGATTTCCCCCAAGAAATATTAGGTTTGATAAAATCAACATCGAAGTGCAAACAGATGCTAGGACGGCATGAAGTCGACGACGAATTCTTGGCGAGAAGAAATGCTCCTGAGGGCCGAAACAAAAGGTGCAGATGAACTTAACAACCCCTACAATTTTTCAAGCAATGTTAAAAAAAGACATTGTAGTTATGACAAACAACTTTTATACCAAAGTTCAAATCCTTACGGAACAGATCCCAAAGCTTGTAACATATCTAGCAGAACTCCCACCAATGTCATTTAGGTTAGGGCCAGATTTTATGATATAAAGCAGTGTTGAATTGTAGTTCAGGGTGTCAGGGTGGAAGGGACCTCTGGAAGTCACTTAGTCCAACACCCCCGCTCACAGCAGGGTTGTTAGCTAGAACAGGTTGCCCAGAACTGTGCCAAGTTTAGTTTCTTCCCCCACACTATTAGGTACCTATACGCTTTGTAAGACACCCCCAAGCCTTCTCTTTTCCATGTTGAACAGTCCCTGTTCTCGGAGCCTGTCCTCATATGGCAGATGCTCAAGTCCCCTCTTCATCACGTTTGTTGGACTCACACCAGTATATCCATGGCTTTCTGATACCAGGGAGCCCAGAACTGGACACAGTTCTCTACACATTCTGTGTCTTAATTCTTTGCTTCTTAAACGTAGTCTTTGAAGAATTTTTGTTGATGGATGTGAACACTAACAACAAGCTGCTGGGGTGGATAAAACTATGCAATAGATTCCAGTATGGTGTAAAACACATCAGTACAAATCAAGTAGCATAAAATATTTTGGAAGTCAATAATGCTTTGGTTGATTAATAAGACTTCACTGAAAGATTCTAGAGTCAGATCAGAGTGGGTTACTGGAATGAGTCTCTTAATAAACAGATATTTCCTTATAAAAGTGACTTAAATACACATGCAATCCCAATGTTTTTTCATTGCAAGTATTACTGCTCATATTCAAAAAGTACAGATCTGTTGTAAAGCTCTTGGCTCTTAGTACTGTCCTAATGATACAAATAAAGCAAGTCTCCCTCCGTCATATACTAGCGTACCTTTTTCTACATTTGTATTTTGCATTATCACCTGAGGTGCAAGTGCAGCAGGGAAACTGCAGAAAGGCAGTGAAAGAAGAATGAGAAAGTTTTAGCTTCTTACAATTCTCAGTTGTTAAGTCATAAAAATCATTATAGCACAATATGGGGAAATAGTGCCTCATTACAGTACTGCATAAGAAAAAAATATCTTGTTCATCATGTCCCCAGGCTGAAAGCCTCTTTACATAGTGCCTGAATCTGCAAAAGACTGAATGGTTCTTGCAAAGTGATGAGCATTGCCAGTGTATGGGAACTAAGGAAAATATCACAAGGTGCTTAGCCTTCAAGTCATAAATGTTGATGTTGCAGAAAACAAACAGTCTTGTGACTGTAGTATAAAAAAAAAAAAAAACAGTAATAAATCTTTAATAGCTGCAGCCAGACTAGAATTCATGCTCACATACCTGAACAACAGACATAAAAATACATTCCCAGACAATTAAATTGCTAGTTTGATATGCATCAAAACAAATGTTTCAACTTATAGATTATTAAGTCACAAAATTTCAAATAAATGAATTACAAACATGAAAATATAACTTTAACATATTAGTGCAAAGTACATCTCTGGTATCTAGTGTATGAGTCTATCTCAGTCATCACAACAATGGGGATAGATAAGCTTCTGTCAACCTGTATGCGCAATACTATAATAGCTGATCTTCCATATAGCACTGGGAAAAATATTCATATATGAACACAGAGATTGAGACTTTCCTCTTAAAACTCTGGATCAAAACTAGGGCATCATAGGGAAAGGGAGGAGAATTTAAGGTATGTATATTAACATTCACAGACACAGGCAGTTAGTGAAACAACTCTTTCGCTTTCTAGTACTTTGCATTCCCAAAAATGCCCATAATGTTCTCCTTCAGTCACAGACAGGTAGAGGATATCTTGTCTCCTTCTGAAATGCAGAGTATGAACGTGTATTTGCATGTATAAAAACATAAGCCTTTTCAGAACACATGAATGTACACACACAGATGAAATGTTCCAAATCTTGCTAGTAAATCCATGTTAAAAACTAAGATTAAATAAGGGACAGTTGTGGTCATTTTGTGTTATGACCTTCTGTGTTCAGAGTCACCAAGCTTACCATCTGCTCACACCACGTTGGATAATTCTGACTGAGTTGTAGCTTATTTACATAGTCTACCACCAGATCTATTTTCACTCTCCTTCTCTCTAACAAACTTCTATGTCAACTCCATAGACAAACAGTTTCACTTAGGAAAAAGCGTTAGAGATGGGCAATCCATCAGACAGTTTGTGTTTGACTGCATTTTCCACCAAGGCACTGATTAGACCTGTTAAGTTTGTGAGGTCTGCCTGTTTTGCAACCCAACGCAGTAAGACTAAGACAAACAACATGTCTAGCTATAAAAGCTCTGACACTTTTTTTTTTTAATAAATGAATACAGTTACTAAAAAAATAAATAAAACTGTCACATATAATGTATCACCCTCTACAAAAGTGCTATATGTTAAACAGTACAAATGAACTGTAGTATGTACCATAAAAGCCTCTGGTCATTTATAAGGTATAAGGGAGCAGTTTAAGACAGGAACAGTTTAGACAAACACCAAGCCATTTCTGGGCTGTACTGTAGCTAATTTCCATTAACTTTGCAAGGCATTGATCCAAAAAGTAGTACAAATTTTCTTGAGGGTCTTAGATTTGATGTCTCTGCAGCTTCTACCCAGCTGCAACAAAGGTTAAAAAAAAATTAAAAGTTCTTTAAAAATCTCATGTCATCTAGAAAAAGCTAACTATAGAAGTACCTGAGCAGTTATTGTGCTCAAATTATTACACTGGAAGCATTAATTTACGTATGAAAAAGGACTGAGGCTGGTCTTGATAATCCATTGTAATGTTCGTGATTTAAATATCTACTGGCGTGTAGATTTTTTCTCAATCTACAAGTCATTTTCATCAAAGCAGACAAAAAAAAAAAATCACACCCACAATTCTTCATCATCCTATTTAATGCCTTTACCAATACATTCCATTGCCACAACACAAGCAGCTGTTATGGATTTGTGGTGTTTCTCTGGAAAAGAAGAAACTGTCTCCTTGTTTTGCTGTCTCCTTCTCTCCTCTCTCTTCCTGTTAGAAATACTGCCAGGAGAGAAAGTAGTGAAAGAATACCTTGTGTTAAAATGACAATGAAGCTATAGTTGCCTGGATGATACCCTTAGATTTACATCCTTCCTTGATGCTCAGTCTTACTTAGAATCACAGAATATCCTGAGTTGGAAGGGACCCACAAAGACCATCAAGTCCAACTCCTGGGTCTCCAAAGCACCAACCAAAAAATCAGACCCTGTGTCTGAGAGTGTTGTCCAAATGCTTCTTGAGCTCCAGCAGGCTCAGTCCTATAACCACTTCCCTGAGGAGCCTGTCCCAGTGCCCGACCACCCTCTGGATGCAGAACCTTTCCCTAACCCCCAGCCTGACCCTCCCCTGTCCCAGCCCCATGCCGTTCCCTTGGGTCCTGTCGCTGTCCCCAGAGAGCAGAGCTCAGCGCCTGCCCCTCCGCTCCCCTCGTGAGGGAGCTGCAGGCCGCCATGAGGCCTCCCCTCAGCCTGCTCTGCTCTGGGCCGAACGAACCAAGGGACCTCAGCCGCTCCTCATGCGTCTTCTCCTGACCATTCACCATCTTTGTAGCCTTCCTTTGGACACTCTCTAACAGTTTTATATCTTCCTTTTACTGTCGTGCCCAGAACTGCACACAGTACTTCAGGTAAGGCCGCACAATTGCAGAGCAGAGCAGGACAATCCCTTACCTCAACCGACTAGCAATGCTGTGCTTGATGCACCCCAGGATACAGTTGGCCCTCCTGGCTGCCAAAACACACTGCTGGCTCATATTCAGCTTGCTGTCAACCAAAACCCCCAGATCCCTTTCTGCTGGGCTGACCTCCAGTACCTCATCCCCCAGGCTGTATGTACAGCCAGGGTTGTCCCTTCCCAGGTGCAGAATTTGGTACTTGTTTTTGTTAAACTTCATATTGTTGGTGATTACCCAGCTCTCCAGCCTGTCTAGACCTCTCTGTAAGGCCTCACCACCCTCGACGGAATCAACAGCTCCACTCAATTTGTTATCTTCCACACACTTGCACAAAAAACCTTCAAGTCCTACAAACAAATACTTTATGAAAACATTGCATTGAAGATGACTGGTCCTAAAACGAATCCCTGGGGAAATCCACTAGTGACAAGTCGTCAGCCTGATGTACCCCATTTACTATAATCCTTTGGGCCTGAACTGTCAGCCAATTGTTCACCCAACTTATTTTACTGTTATCTAACTGTATTCTGGTCATTTTGTCTAGAAGGATACTGTGAGAGACAGTATCAAAAGCTTTATTGAAATCCAGAAAGATTACATCAGCGGCCTTCCTTTGGTCAACTTAGCAGGGTGATCTTGTAGTAAAACAAAGTCAAGTTTGTTAAACATGACCTCCCTCTTGTGAATCCATGTTGGCTGTTACCAATGACTGCATTGTCCTTCGGGTGTTTTTCAGTAACTCCCAGAATAATCTTCTCCATAATTTTACCAGGCACTGAAGTAAGACT
Source organism: Anser brachyrhynchus (assembly GCF_964034855.1). Taxonomy (NCBI): domain Eukaryota; kingdom Metazoa; phylum Chordata; class Aves; order Anseriformes; family Anatidae; genus Anser; species Anser brachyrhynchus. The sequence goes on from NC_137696.1 coordinate 29,228,588, forward strand.
GACAGGCCTGTAATTGACAGGATCTTCTTTCTTGCCCTTCTTGAAAACCGGGACCACATTTGCCAGCTTCCAGTCAACTGGGAACTCTCCAGATTACCATGACCATTGAAAAATAATTGAGAGAGGTCCCACAATGACATCAGGACTGTGTCCAGTCCTGGGCTCCCCGGTACAAAAAAGACAGGGATCTCCTGGAAAGAGTCCAGCGGAGGGCCACAAAGATGATATGGGGCCTGGAGCATCTTCCCTATGAAGAAAGGCTGAGACCTGGGTCTGTTCAGCCTGGAGAAAAGAAGACTGAGAGGGGATCTCATCAATGTGTACAAACACCTGACGTGTGGGAGACAGAGGGATCTGGCCAACCTCTTTTCAGTGGTTTGTGGGGATAGGACAAGGAGTAATGGCCACAAGACAGAGCACAGGAAGTACCGCACCAACATGCGAAAGAACTTCACAATGACGGTGACGGAGCACTGGAACAGGCTGCCAAGAGAGGTTGTGGAGTCTCCTTCTCTGGAGATGTTCAAGGCCCGTCTGGACGCCTAGCTGGGCAGCCTGCTCTAAGGAACCTGCTTTGGCAGGGGGATTGGACCCGATGACCTTTCGAGGTCCCTTCCAACCCCTTCAATTCTGTGATTCTGCGATCAGCCAGCTCTCTGAGTACTCTGGAATGAATCCCATCAAGCCCCATGGACTTACATGCATCCAAGTGGAGCAGCAAATCCATCACAAGTTCGGGACTGACTGGGAGTTTATAGTTCATCATTCCCGCAGTCATGAACTCATCACTATTTGTGATAGAGTCACTATTTGTAACCTAACATCGACACTTCATAATACTTTACTTCTACTAGACACTTTTTATCTCCTAGTGCAACATAAATGGACTGTAGCCTTTAAAATACACATCGCCAGGATAATCAGTCCAGGGGCAAGCAATATAACACAGGAGGTGACTTTAAAAGGTTAGCTCAGGCCACCTTTCCTGGAACTGAATGGAGTTCAGGTTGGCATTTCAGTCCAGTTCCTGCTGTAAATAAAGATCGGCTGTGGACATCATTTGTGTCTAACGTTGGGAAAGACCTATCTCTGCATGCTGGTGGATCTAGTAAAATTGGCTACCATCAGATCTCTCTCAACTTGGCCCTCTGTCATCTTAAAAAAAAATGGTACTATTGTAATGGGGTACCTTGAAAAGTAAATTTCTGTATGTGTTTGAGAGGGGTGAAAGAAGACAGGACAGAAAAGCTTTGCACTGTCCAAACCCTCCTATTCCTAAATCCATTTCCCGTTATACATGCATCTCATATTTAACCTCTAATTGAAAACTACACCAGAAATAGGAAGTGTGTATAATAGCTGTTTCTTGAGAAAGACCGTTTATGAAAGACAATACACACCAGAATAGATTATTTAGATTAGAATTAAGAGTCAAGTTAAGGTACATGGTGGAAGTTAGAAGTCAGATAAATACTCCTATTTATCTCTTAAAATGCTCTTATTTTGCTTACTTTGCAAGGCAATTATATCACTATCAGTCAAAGTGGCTTCAGGAAGCACAGAATCATTTTAAAGAACTAAGGTGAACTAGAGCTCATCAACAAAAGATTTGCATATTCACTGATGTACATGGTACAGTGATATTACTGAATGGCATGGAGTGAAGAAATTGAGAGTCAAGAAGTGTTTTTCCTCAATATGTTTACACCTCACAGTTAGTCAACAAAAGAGAAAATACTTTGGAGAACGTTGATAAGAATACACATCCATCCTCCCACGTGGAAGTTGAGGGACACCCAAGATGGAATTCTGCACAGCAGTCAAAACCAGGCAGTCCTATACCAAATATCACACTAAAGTCTTCTTTTACTAAACTATATTCCCCAGCATTTTATCAAAGACCCAATCCTACACCTTCCCACAGCAAGCATTCTTATTCTGTACCTTTTTCTAGCAACAATGGTGGCGCCATGGTGATTTGGCATGCTCCAAATGCTCTTTATTCAGAGGGCTGCTGAATTTGCATGCAGGAGCTTGCTGCAGTAGCTTGTTCTGGGAGCATGTCACATGCTATGCTGTTTTCAGGAGGGCTCAGGAACTGGGGTGCTCCTTTTCCATCACTCTGCAAAATCAGCTTGATGATGGGATAACAAGCAACAAGAAGCCTCCCCTAACAGAAATTACTTGGTAAGTTCTTGGCAAGCACTCAGAAGATGGAAGAGACTTACTCGTGCTGCATTCGCAATGCAACTCATTTATATAGCTGCACTGGGACAGATTAGAGCGAACTTCTACATAAAGTCAGTGATGTTATCAAGCTTGCTCATATTGAGAATATTTAACAACTCCCATGTAAGGGAACTAAACTTGATGAAATTTAAGCAAGCATACATCTTCATGGAGCAAAACAGAGATTCGCAACGTTTATTTAATTCTGGACTACCCTTCCAGAGTCTTGATATTCAAAGCATAAGACAAAGTAAGATGAGCATGGTAAAACTGGAGAAGCAGTTGAGTATTTCTCATGGGAACATATGCACTGTGGAATAAGACTGTCAGATACTATGGCCAGAGTGACATGAAACATGTGCTTGATACTACAAGCTTCAACAGTACAGATGACATTATTTTATTTTCATCTGCCTTTGGTCTTCAAAGGGTAAAAATACTCTGGTACAATTTTTAGTAGAGTTGTTATTTTTTAAACAGAATATCTCATTACTATCTGCTCTACAGATTTCATCCTCTCCCACTTAACCCTATCAGTCAACTTATCCATAAAAATTCTAAAATAGGAGAACAAAATGTGCAATATGTTGTGTTGAAGAAACCAAGCAAATCAATTATCATGTATGTAACACCTAGTCCCTCCATTATCCTTTAGTGCCTCTCCCAGTGTATGAGGGGGAAGTGAGCATGCTTCCCAAGGTTACTAAAGATCCACCCCTTCAATTTCCTGAAGGCTTTTTTTTATTCGAGAAGTAACATTCAAAATGTTCATGTGATGTTTCAGTCACTGCAGTACAGAAGGTGCACATGTGGTACCATTATGCATATCAGGAAAATCAATGGAGGAAAACCTCATGTTGCTTATTGGAGTTCCTTTTGCCATTGTAACCTAAGGACCCGAACTTTGGTTTCCACCACCCATTGCATCACAGCTAAAGAGTAAGGCCTGTACTTGCTAGTTCTCCACAGAAGCCAGAGAGAATATCCAAGTGCTTAAAAGCACTTCTAAGTGTTTTCTTTCAGAAAATATCCATAGATAAACACGGGCCAACTCTACTAAGTCCATCCCTGAGCCCTGGCGATCACCCTCATAGACACACGAGCAAATACCTCGATGCACCCCTTGAATCTGGGTCATCCGCAATGCAGCCATTTTCCAAAAATAACAGCAAAGCAGAAAAGCAAGAGCACGGGAGAAAAGCTGAAAGAGAGCGAGGAGCAGATGGGACAGTGGGAAGGGAAGCGATACATCCTGACTAACAGTTATTGGCTATTTTATCTATCTGCAGTTAGGCACACTGAAAATGGAGGGCAGGGTGTGACTGAGCAGCTGGGGGAGCAGATGGGACGGAGGAAAGGCTGAAAATTGTCACAAAGCTCTGCCAAACAGAATGTTGATTTATTTAATTTTTAAAGTGAGCAGTAGAAATGAAGATGGGCTGGGTCCGAGCAGCAGGGCAACTTCTAAAAACACTTGTTAATACAAATTGTCAATGGGTAATAGTGACAAAAGCGCATGTGAGAGACTGCAGAAATGAAGGGAGGCAGTACATGTACTCATTAATAAAATGTTGGTAGAAACCAGGCTTGAGGAGCAGCAAGAGCAATGGAAAGGCAGCTGGTGAGAGGCTGACATGTCCTTGTGAGACCACTTCTTCACTCTGAAGCTCAAGGACAGCTGTTGAATAGGTAATTGTAGAGACTTTACCGCAGAACAGAACAAAAAAAAAGCAACACAAACAAAGAATTTAGGTTGAATACCCAGACAAAACATCCATTTATGAAATAATGCAGAAGAAATTGTGGAATCCCCAGGGCTGTAAGAGTAACAAGATAAAGGAACAGGCCTGCAAGTAGAATGTGAACAAGATGCACTACCAGATCTTTCATCCATCTACAATGGCCACAGCAAATGGAAGGATAAATTTAATTTCCCACCAGCATACATTGTACTCTTCAGTAATCGTGTAATCATTCCTGTTTGCTCCATTCTGCATCTAGCTCTAACCCAGACCCAGCCCTTTACTTTTGTTTGCTTTATTTTTTTGGAATCTTGTTTTGCTTGCGGTTGTTCCCTCCCTTCTCCCCAAGTCTAACTATGGCCTGAAGCTATCTGTGCTTCCAAGGCATGTACTTTCCTTCCAAAGCAAACATAAAGATTAGCTCCTGGAAGGTTCACACAGGAAGGAGGGAACTGACGACACTTTTTCTAAAAGTCAGGATGATGCAAATGACCTGTAATTCCCTACAGACAATACATCACTCCTATAAAAAGAGGACCACACAATTAAAATCAAGCAGCTGACAGTTAAGATCTACGTTCACAAATGTAACTTGTTTCTGAATTTAGAAATAAATGCTATATATAGTATTTGAGAAGATACTCATCTTCTCTATTGATGCCTTACTAAACATTCACTCAACAAAACGTTGTCTTGCACTAGCACCAGTTCATTTTTAGATTTTTCCAAAAGATCTACATTTATAGCATCGCTCAGCAAACAGCCAAACCCCCTTCTGTTTGAAGAAAGCCTCCTACCAGCTCATATGTATGCACCACACTGACGGATGCATGTGTGAAAGTTTGACATACACAGAAGTAAATTTCTGTGCTTGCTCCTACATTTCCTCATCACCCTCAAAGAACCTGCCTAAACATTTTTTTAAAAAGTGGCAGCTTGTGAAAAGTGCAAAATGAACAGCATTGAAACGCACCATCCTCAAGGAATCTAACCAAGTAACGGCAGTGTACATATTTCTATAAATGTGCCTTACCTCTCACCAAGGAAGACAGTTTGCAAGAGTTGCGCACTCTCCTCTGTGTCCAGGCCAACATCCTTATTTTTGTTCTTCTGGTTCCCACTCTGCCTGTTCTGGCTCCCTCAGATCCCTTATCCCATGTTTTCATGTTTTTACCTTTTAAATTCTAACCAAATTGGGACAGGATCTAACTTGTCTAATCATTAGTGCAGAATTTTGCACAAGGTCCTGCTCATAATGGTCTTCCCGCATTGCCACTGTGAAACTGTTAACAAATAAATAACACACAGTAATAATCCCCACAGAGACATCTGATAAACACTCAGCAAATTCAGACCTCATTTTCCACATGGCAAGTTTCTGTAGCTCAGAGTTACGCTGTGCATTAACGCACATGGCTCTGAAAGGCACAGCAGAAAGACAAAAGTGTGCAACCCGCTCCTTGGTACTTTAACTTGTATTTCTGTAAATGCTAACATCTATTGTCTGGATTAATTTTTAAGGTGAACAAGGCTGTATTGATGTAACAGTAACAATCATCAGCATCACTCTACCTTCTTTTCACCCCATAGCATGATGTACTTGCTTTTAAAGCCACATTATGGCCAAAGTGCCAGAAAACTGCCTGATGTCTCCAAAGCAGAACAGGAAGTAAATAATGCTGGTAGGTGGGAGAAACATTTATTTGTTACGGTAAATGGGTAGCGACAGGAGGGGCTTCCCAGCTCACATTGCTGTCTGAAGGATAGCAGCAATCATCTGGTTAAAAACAGATGGAAAATCACTACAGTTTGTCACTGCTGACCATCAAAAATAATCTTTTTTTTTGCACAGATTTGACAAAAAAGGGAAGTTTGTACTCAAAAGATAGAAACAATAGGATGTTATCTCTGAAATCTTATTGCAGGCACTTTGTCATTAAAGTCTGTATCATATTGTATGTTTGTTCCTAATGCAAAACAACACTTACCAGATTTTCTTTGTTACCGAGTCTAGGGCAAGAAGTTCCCTAAGTAAAGAAACCAGAGTCAGAGTGCAAGTGTGTGTGTCTGTCTGCATTTTTACAAGGGCTCTCCAAATGTTCTGGGATCCACTTACATGAAGATAAATGAACCCTTACAATAAGAAGGCAGAGAAAGGAGAAAAAAATCAAGCAAAGCAGAAACATGGCAAGAATTTCTTGACTCAGAACTACTGTTGGCAGAGCTAAAAGTAATTGAAAAAAAATCTAGGATACATCAGCCAGCCCACGTTCACCTTTGATGGTCTTTCAGAAGCTCAGAATGAAACAGCACCTTGATGACTCAGCTTGCTGCTTCTGGGTACCACACATAACGACCAGTTGTCACAGATCTGCCCTGGCTAAGATTTACGTCTAGAGAAAGGAGTTTCCATTGATTTTGAGTCAGACCACTTCTACTTTGGACAGCAGCGATTTCTGGTTAGATGACTGATATGGCTGAATTCAAGGCTCAGAGGGAGGTATCTTCACCCCAGGTAGAGAGCATTTGACCACTGGGTCATTCCTCCAGGGATGCAGGATGCCTCCTATTTGCTATTCAGAGCATAACAGCAAGCCCTATTCACTGGTTGTGCTTTTGACATTATAGGTGATACCTATATCTCAAAAAAGATTTCAGCACTACGGACAAACAGTCTGATTAAGGGACTTTGTTCAATTACCTTACCTTATGTTATTATAAATTCTCAGACAGTTGAAGAGACAAACCCAGCAGAAATCTACAGCAAGTACATAAGAGGATTATGAAGAAAGGATCATCAGCACTGCCTGCCACTTAACTGAGTTACCATGTTGCAATAAAAATATGCATGAATTACACAAAACTATTAGTAAAGGAGAAAAGGTGAAACAAGCTTCTGAGATTAGTAAACCAGTGTTATAAATACTCTTTCCATCAAACGAAGCAAAATAAAGATCAAAGCCTACTACGTGCTGAAGAACAGCTGAGAAGGGTTTTTATTTATTACAAAGATCTTATTAAAGATCTGATTTTGCAAGGTGGTCTACATACATACTTTCTCCGGATGAGTTTGAAATGTTTGGTCAGATCTTGCCACTGACAGTGGCAGAAGGAAGTTTTACAGCTTTGTCATGGCGATTTTAAGTGAGTTATACTTGCAAAATGAAATTTGTCATTAAATGAGAGTTCTGTTTTCTTAATGTATATAGGATTCAGTTGTGAAATTCACAGTGTCTTTATCTTGGTTTGACTGAGTTTGGGCCCTAATAGGGGGCTAAGCAATTCCTGAAGCAGGACCTAATTGTTTTGTTTGTCCCACTCTATACAGGGAGGCTCAACTTACAACTTACTACTACGTACTGCTCAGGTATGCTTGCAAGGGAGAAATTCCAAGCGGTTAGTAAGCTCTTCCATTCCCACTTCCCTTCTTTGACTTGTCTCTCAGTTTGTACTGCTTTGGGTGCTTTTTCAGAGTCCAAACCATGAGACAAATCATCTAACAATAAAATAATCAGAGGAAGTGAAGTTTTCTGCTGGGGTGAAGAGCTAAGTCAGCTCAGCAAAGATTCCAGCAGAAAGGAGTGCAGAGAAGAAAGCAGGAGGACTGCAAAGAAGTGAGGAGAAAGGGAAATTCAGCCCTTTCCCTTTCAATAGCAGTGCCTTGTTAGATCAGCTTAGTACCCTGAAGAACCACAGCACAGAGGCTGGGCTCACCAGGCAGTATCTCTCCATGTTCCACTCCAGCTGTCTGCAGGATCACCGCACCATTTGTTATGAATAACTACAGAATTTTTGATGCTCCGAGCAGAAGAAATACAGCAGACAAATTTAACAGATTAAAAAAAGGACAAAAAAAAAAAAGGCAGACCAAAAGAACCCTGACCACATTCAACCTTTTGAAAGACTTCTAAAATCCTGTTCTCTTCAATGCTGAGACTGCCAATTATCATTGACCACGTCTCTAGTACCCAGAACAAAAGTGATATTTTTACTATAGACACAAATACATGGACTTCATTTTATAAGATGAAAAAATCCCCTAATGTTACACACTAACCAAAACCACAGACATTATAGAAAATATTTCCCCTTTTACAAAGAGGGGAAAAGAGGCAGTTACAGTGAACTGAAATGGACTTAGTGGCACCTCATCACAGCTAGAAATAAAAATTTAGATATCGAAGTATTTTATACTTAAAAAAAAATAAATAAATATAAGGATAGTAAAAAAAAATATTTTAAAATTAAGTTATACTTAAAATTAGCTGGCTTCTCAAATTGAATTACTAATGGTGTATTTAGCTCCTTAGTACATAAAGCTAGAAATAAGCTCAAACTAGAAATTCATCATAGCGTGATTTTTAGAAGAGATTTTTACATCTCAATTAAAAAAAAATCTTATGAGACTGAATGACATGTGTTCACTTTACTACAAAAGAACTAAGAAAATAAATGTTACTGTTTCAATTAAGATTAAAACATTAATTTTAACAATCTGCCAACTTCACCCTCTTTGCTATGTCTTCTTCTGAACAATTTCCAAATCCATTAAAGATGTTGTCAGCTATTCTAAGGTTTAAATCATTCTAAATGTATTTTTAAACCAAGATGTCATTTCTTGTATAGATCTCTATCTTGTTTTCCTTAAGGAAAAGGAGGAGGGGGAAAAATGAAATCACTAGAAAAATGATAGCCATTAGCATTTTTGTTCAGAAATCTGATCCATTATTTATTAAAAGTCATTACAAATCTCATCACTGATTTCAAATGAGTTACTGCTGGGGTCTCTGTTCATCTGTGGGAAATTAATACAGAATCAGTGAAAGAAAACACTACTTTGCTTCGTATGGTTCTAAATAGCTCATGAAAAAGTGAAAACAAAGGCCTGACAAAAAATCCTATAAAACTCTCCCACATTAATATACAGTTCCCACATACACCTTAGCTCACGATGCACAGCAGTTATTGTTTTATATACAATGCTTTAATAAAAAGAATTAAAATGTTACTGGATTCAGCTCTAATTTTTTGATACCTAACAAATAATCTCTATGGAGAAAAAAAGATACACAGTTAACTTCTCAGAACAAAACTCACTGAAACACGAAGTTCAAAGCAGTGTAAATTGAAAACTACATTAAAAGGAGAATAATCTCTTTTAGAGCTGAAATCAGGAAGCTAGGTACTGTTCTGCAACCAGTACAGATTATAAATTTCAGGTCCAAATTTATGGGTTAGAAAATTTACTGTTTTCAGTAAATAATTGTTTATATACTGAATTTAATTCTCATAAATAATGCTTACTATCCCTCGGTTATTCCAGTTCAATACGCCTGAGATGACATTTAAAACCTGTCAGACTCAATTTAAAGCTATAGAAGTGTTTTTTGCCCATTCTGTGCTAGGTTTGATGTGCTGAGATTTAAACTACCATGAAATCTGCATAAATGTAGGGTCCGATTCTTTTTATACGTATTCTTAGTCAGCATAAGGATTCAGTGAAGGACAATAATCAAATGTGCTTTATTTAGATTTCTTTTGCAAGAGAATTGAGGGAATATAGTAGGGAAAAAACAGAAGCAGTTTTGCTTTAATTACTGTTGTTATTTGTGATCACTTTCATTTAAAAAACAAAGCAGAATTAAAGTTCAAGTTTTTTTCAAGGTTTTCTTTTTTTTTCCCCCCCCCTTTTTTTTTTTTAAAGTATTTTACCAAATAAGTACCTCCAGCTCAACTCAATTTTTTAAGTCAACTTTAACAACAATATTGGAGAGGTAAATAGACTGGTTAAAAACCCATAAATCCGCACTTTGTGTTTATTTAGAAACTCATCTGCTATTCTGGGGCAGAAATAAACTTTCCTTTTCAAAAATGGCCTTCAAGAGCCAACACAGCAAATGAGTGAAGCACAAAGCTTACAAAGATTTCATCCGATGAACAGATGAAATTTAAGCGAAACACCTTCTCTCAGAAGGAGGTTCTCAAAGTCACTGAGACTAGGCTTGCTGAGACAGGGCTATAGGAACACTTGCAAAAGCCAGAGTGTAAGGAAACAAAGAAATTTATAAAGGACATTAGAAAACATGAAGCTCATTTTTGATGGAAGAGATATTTCTTAGAGAATATCATTCCACCTCTTGATAAGGAAGGGTCAAAGTCCAGCTACTCATCTGCCCTCCAGTCTCAGCATTTGACAAGAAAATGGGAGTTCGTTGGAAGAGTGCAGAGGGAGCAGTGAGGGGCAGTTTACAAAGACTGCAGCTCGTGTTGTTGTAGAGAAACTTTCAAGGCACAAGGTAAGGTATGACTTAGCCATAACCAAATGTGGCAAGATGTGCACGATCTACTAACTCCAGGGAACATATTTTTCCTTATGGTGGGCACTAATTCAGATGCCAAAATGATTCATAGTAAAAATGCTGGTTTCAGCAATATTTCAAGGAAAGAAGAGAAAGTACCTCCTCAGGAACATCTACAGCGATGTTTTCAAGCAGGAATGGAAAACCATGGAGTCATGGAAGACACTGAATAGGCCTTTAAAAACACTGGATGACAATGAAACGGATGAGGGGGAAAAGGCACTTGGGTTCACCGTTCACAATTTAATTATACAAAATTTGCCAGCACTGGTTAGCTATAATTAGAATTACATGTTAGAATCAATCCAGCACGTATAACCCAACCTTCACAATGCCATGCCCCTATCATTTTAATGGTACTTAAGCACTTAATTCCTTAAGAGTTCTTTTTAAGAATTCTAACACAATGGTATCAAGTACAAGATGCCCCTACACTTATGTCTTCCTCATATAGCTAGATGCCTGAGAAACTGTTGTTTTCCAGTCCAGAGACAAATGTATGCAGCTGGTCAGATGCTGAAGCTCAGTTTCACCCCAGAGGGCAGATTAATGGATCTGATAAACTCATTCTCTATGAACGAAAAAAGCTGCTTCCATGCTGTCTCCAAATTCACAGTGATGGACACTTGGATTGTATAAGGTAGCACTGGCTACTAAATTACTTAGCTGTATCAGCTGCCACACATGGCATGCCACAGCAGTGAAAACTGAAAAGAGGGGGATGGAGAATAAACATAATTACTTGAGCATCAGGGGTTCATCAGACTGGAGACTGAGTCACCGCCATCTCGGTATTATAAAGGAGTATGAATTCTAAGCACTTATCACTACTTAGGAAGCGAGGCATAGGAATTACCCTTACAAACAGTTATTAGAAGATTTGGGATTAAATACTGAGCAAACCTGCAGACTAAAATGACCATCAAAATTAAAATAGTGCTTTTTTTGAGTATGACTGTGCATTAAAGATGGTATGACGGTGAAAAGTATAAGCAAATGGAAATGAAATGCATAAGAAAAGTCAAAATACCAGAGGTCTTCAAAACAAAATAATACTTTCTTTATGGACTCTTCACAGTGGCATAAGATATCTTAGCATAAGCTTGTTCCCAGATGCAAGCAGCTGCCACATGTACTTTTTTCCAGGAAACACACGGTTAGAAAATTACACTCCTAATTTTAGTGAAGATGAATATTTTAAGGCCATCCTGAGTGAAATCAGAATACAAATACTAAAACTGGCTTCTGTTTAACCTTATACAATGTGACAAGCAGTTGCTTGCACTAGCATTGCAGAGAAAGCTTTTAAGACCATGCATATTTCAGTGTTGGCCTAGCTGTTTTTTGCAAAATTCTAGTCATATGGCTTACGTCAAACGGCAGAGTGGGGAAGGGAATGTTGTTTTATTTATTAACCACCACTTTTACTATAGATTAAATCAAACTAGTAACCGGGAACTTCAGATAAGCATGAAGCTAGGAAACAAGAACACAAAGTGAAGAGAGATTCAACTTACAATTAAGTCTCGAATAAGTGAAACAGAAAGTATCCTCTTGACGCCATTTTCCACAATTACTCCAAGACAATTAAGAGCTCCCCAGTACCACAGATAGCTCTGTCCTCCGTGCCAATAGCTTACAAAGGCAAAAGTGAGGGCTGTGGAAAAAAGCATTCCTGGCAGACTGGACTGAGATCCTCCCATGGGAACATAAATGTACCTGTAGGTGAAGTGATAGATAAGCAGTGTTATTATGGCTTTCACAGAAATCTCAGAAAAACATCCACTGCAGAATAAACTCATTTTGCAGCATTAAAAAAAAAGAATTTTACTAATTTTACTAATTACCTGGCATTCTGTATTTACATTGCCTGTTCCAGTTTTTGCAAAGCTGTAGACCACTTCATGAAATATGTACGCATACCATTTGGCAAAAAGACAGTTTTGTGGTCAAGGAAACTCTGCATTAGGCAAGTGTAGAGGATAAGCTATATTCTCAAAATTGCAAAAGATGTTCAGGTTTTTTAGATTGTGGTAGTAGTAAGCCAACTTGTATACACAAAAATTACAAATAATCTTCGTGAGAATTTAAATTGTAAGACTGAACAATAAAATTAAAAAAAATCTGTAAAGTCATGTATAGTCATAACCCACAAAATGTTTTCCATTTTTCAGAAATGTAGACATATGCAAACATACTCTATTTTTAAAAGCTTCTAATTTCTGCATCTTTAAATCTTTTATTAAAAATTGTATTTACTGAAAAGTATCTTCTATCCAGTTCTTGTGTTACTCGCAAGATCTCATCTGCCTAATGACATTCGCAACACACGTACCGCCGTCCCGTCCCAAAATACCTGTATGAAAAACCCTGCATGCAATTATATTTTGGATTGAAACTGAATCCAGGAGACAGAAGCTCAATCTTTAATTGATGCTTATAAGTGTCAAGAAGGCAGTACTCGTTCAACAGAAGCACCAGCAGCAATGGGACTCTGAAAGCTGACACTGTTTTCTGGGTCATTTCACTTTCCTGCCTGCCTAGAGGGCTACGTCCACTTCTGGCAGTTGCAAAATAAGGCATGGCCACTGCCCAGCCTTTATTTAAAGAGTTGCATATTTCTGTCAACACTTAGGGGAAGCTCATCAGGCAGCAGAGACACCGCTCTGCCCATGAGCACCAGCGAGGGGACGCAGTAGGTGAGAAGTGCCAGGGACAATTCCCTCTAGCTGTCACTCCTTCGACATAGCGCGCCGTAGCCTCGTGTGAGACTATTCCTGCTTGGTAAGATAATTAAAGGATATTTTTTCTCCACTGAAAATCTCATCACTGGTTTTCAGTTTTTTACATTCAGAGACAAAGATCAGCTCAAAGATTTTAAAGGGAAATTAATGTAGTGCTTTATTCTTAACCTTGGAAGTAAAATACTGTATCAGGGTAAAATAGAGTGATGAGAGTAATTAAGACGTAAGTGGAAGTCATTCAAAAAAACCCTTTCAAATGCTCCAAATCCTCTCTAAATATAATATCAATACACCTTTATACTTCCACCTGCCACAGGGAACATCTGATTACATTTATAGAGATTTTCAGTGTGTTTTTTTATTAAGCATACAAACATAAAGAGAAATTAAAGCCAATAGTTTTAATGTATGTTGTATTTCTCTTCTCTCTCCCCTTCCTTTTTTTTCTTTTCCCCTCAGGCCTAGCCTTTTCTCATCACACAGATAAGAACACGGTGTGGCAATAATACATACTTGCAGCTGCAATCAGTAGGTCTAACTGCAGAGAAGCATGCCATAGCAGCCTGTAAGCAAACAGATCCCCTTCAGGGCTCTCCCTGGGATCTGACATGCAGGATGATGAGAACAGAGCCCCAGACTGTGGCTGCAGACATTTCATAAATGGCCAGACAAATTCCTTCTACTCCAATGACTACAAAGGCGAAAGACCAAGGAAGCATCACCTCTTAGGACCTCCTTGCACGAAGCCTCCCTTCTCCCTTTTTAAAGGCTGGCTGATGGATTTTCCAGGGAGTAATAACTCAGTTCCTTTCGCAGGCGGTGTTCCTCACAGAACCATGACCTGGGCAGTCTCTCTCACGCCTCCACAGCACGGCACCTCCCGGTTCCAGAAAGGTTCACCCACAGGAGCCAAAACAGGATGCTGCAGATGCTGCCACCCTCAGCAAAGCTCATCATGGTCATACATTTACTGAAATGCCGTGTTTAAAAGTAACCCAGATGCCATCAGAGAGGACATCTCCCTGTGACGGACACCTTACTCTAAGCCCCAAGGAAATCTTTCTACTGACCTCTAGAGGGCACTGAATTAAATCCACTGTACAAAATGTAGCTTTCACTGCAGAAGCAGCTCTGGGTTCTGTATGGCCCCTTTCCCTGAACTGAATGAAGGACAGAAGCTGTGGTATAGGTACTGGCCATCTTCTGAGCACACGTAGTCTGTCACTGGCTGTCGCTGGGACTGGCACTGCCAGGAATGGGTGCAGCAGCACCAGCTTATTCATTTGCAATTGTAGTTCATTTTAGATTGGGCTGAATGGCTTTCAGAGCATTGTGCAGAGAAAAATAGGCTATTTTACAATTTTTAGTGTTTAATGACAGCAGTTAGTTAATTGAGCAGCACTAATTCAAATCTTTGTGAATCTTCAAGGTCAATGAAGTTTTAGCTCCTAGCAAGGCCCATGGCAATTGTGCAATTGAAAATTTGCTTCCACTGCCCTTGAAAAGGCCTGTTTGCAGAAGAACAGAAGCCAAATGGAGCCATGAAATCTTTGCTAACCTTTCCATCCGCTAGTGTGGGGATTCTGCCTCCTTGCCTGGTGGAAAAATGCAAAGCAGAAAGCAAGGCCTCTCTCCCTCCCCTCCAGCTACCAGAAGAAAACAGAAGCAGGCTGGCAGCCACTTCTTGTCACAAGGCCACTAACTGCCTTCAGATCATGTGTTCATGCCTTTGCTTGGCAGGGCGCCCACTGGCAATTTTCAAGTAGGTATAAGAGGCTGATGGATGTTGAGTCATTTCTCTCAAGCAGTGTGAAGAGCAATTCTGTATGTCCTTATGTTATTTACACAGAAAATTAATTGTGCAAAATCCATTATTACGTTACAGAACCAGCTTTGGTTTGACATCAGAGAAAAACAATGTACATGCTATCTCATCGCACACACACCTCATATCCATGTTGCATACCAGCGTTCACAGTCTTAAGTGGACAGGCCTGTATACAAGCAAGTATGCAACTCAGACACGGTGCAGCCGGGGCCAAATCCTTACCCCATGCCAGCTGCTTT